>NC_040228.1:9867963-12367963 GCF_001444195.1 Xiphophorus couchianus
CATTGCTAAAAGGTAAACCACTGCTTCCGTTGTTGGTTTATTTCAGCTTCTAATAGCTTTTCTTCCAGCACTGGTCGCATCAATGATCGAAGCATGTGAAGAACTTCACTTTTCTTTGTTAAGGTCAGTATTTCTGATTCACCAGACAGAAAAATGGCCTCCATGGGAGATTTCCCAAACCCAAACCACTGCTGACCAGAGAACAAAAAGCATATATATATATAAAACCTTTATGATCTCCAAGACCTTAGAGAAAGTACTCCATGAAAAGCAAAAGGGGAACACTTTGAAAGGTGTGCATTCTGTTATACAAAATTAACATAGCATCTCATAAAAAAAGAACATTATACTGCCAAGCACAGTAGAGTAGAGTGGCAATCTAGGGCTGTCTTTCTGCATCAGAGGCTGCATGACTTGTTGTGTCGGATGGAACCACAAATTCTGCTCTAACATAATGCAGAAAATCCTGAATGAGAACATTAGCGCTTCAGTTCAAGCAAACCTGAGTTATGCAACAGAACAGTGATCCAAAAACACTTGCAAGTCTGATTGGCTGAACTAAAAACAAAATGAAGGACTTGGGAGTTCTTCCACAGTGCTGCCAAAAACGTGACAGCAGCTGCACTTCTTACAATTTCTTTCATTAGGTAATTACTTCTGTCACACACAGAGCCGGGTTGGTATGAGTAGCTCCTTTCCCCTTAATTAATTAATAACTTAATATCTGTGTTTACTCAGGTTATCAGTTGTTTCAAGATCTGAAACATTTGTTTGAGAGAAAACAATCACAGTTTCTACAAGTGGGCAAATCATTTTAAAGCACTAAAAGTTTACGACCCATTTATGACCCAAGTTTAAATTTATGACTTCACACACAGACTGGAATCCACAGTCCATTAGGGTAAACACACTCACACAAATAAGAACCAGCTGGGGATGAGGGGAGTTTATGTACTGTAATTTATTATGATGCTACATGATCCATGGTTGCTCTTCAGTTCTTTTCTTGCTTTACTACATGTTTGATTATTTATATATACATACAAAAGAGTATCAGATGACTGTGTGATCACACTGCTGTGACTGCACCAATGCAGGAGTGGTCTTAAGCGCAAATACCTTTTATTATCATTTCCTTTAATGTAGTGCGTATTAACAGGTCAGTCCCCACAGACGGCCACGCCCCAAATATCACAGCACCTCCATCTTTAAAAAAAAAAAAAAAAAAAAAAAAAAAAAAAAAAAAAAGACACATTTCTCTTTATTCTTCCTGAAACAGAACTGATTTATAAAGGTGGGTGCATGATGGTCGACATGAAGCAGCGGTTACCACCAACCGGAGCCGGATGGGAAACAGAAACAAGGAGATGAAGAAAACAAAACAGTTCAACCGATAAAACGCCAAGACTAAACTGGTCCCTTTTGAAAACACAGGCCGTGCTTGAATTTCCAAACTTAATAAATAACTATAAAACAGCAATCGTGATTCAGCTATTTCATGCAGGCTGCAGTATATTTGAAGATCATAAAATAACTTCTATAACAACACAAAAAACAAAGCAAAGGTGGACGAAACTGATTTTCTTAACTCTGGATTTCCTAGAAGTGAATCAGCAGAGTCTGCAGAACCTGCTGTGGATTGAAACCGTTTCAGAACTGATTCTAGACAAAGTAATTTATAGCTTTGCTTTTTTTTTTCTTTTTTTTTTTAAATAGATCACCGTGCATCTTAAGTTATTCATCACAATCCTTTATTAAGTAATAACTTTATTAGTGGCCCAAAGATTTAATTCGATTGAACAGATTTCTTGGTCTGGACAGAGAGTAACATGATTAATAATTGTAATCTTTTTTTGTTTTTTTTTCAGTGAACATTCCCCATTTTCTGTTACAAACAGGAAACTCTTTGCAGCCCCATCACATTAAAACATCCACACACACAGCTTCTACTGGCTCATACATACAGTATACATATACTTATATATTTATATATATCATTTTTTTCACTTCACTCTTTAGAATACAAGATACAAAGTTTGCATTGAGAAAAAAGAACAAAAAGTCTTTCAATGATTAATTTTGTTCTTCTGTCCTGCCAGATCATTAACAACGAGTGGAAGAGACGTGATAATGAAGGTAAAGACACGAAAGTGAGAAACTTTCAGAATCAATGAAAGACTTTAAACATTCAGCCAGCATGAAGCCACTTCCACACACCGCTGCAAGATGGGGAAGATCCTTTAGGAAGCAGAGATGGACGGAGAGAAAAGATCAAATGCAGGGAACAAAAAAATAATAAATCAAAAAGAAAACAATAAAGCCTGGGACAAAAACCGCTGAGCCTTGTGGTTTAACCGGGCCTGCCTTCCTTTGTTGACCTTCTACACTTAACTCCCTTAGATACAAACTTTATAGTTTGTCACTAATAACGTCGTTCTTTCTAATCATTTGGAGATCATGTATGACAACATTCTTCCTCTGCTGGTGACATCACAACAGGCAGAAGTTACCTGGTTGGAGTACATCCCTTTGTGATTTTCGTCTAGTTTTTAACAAATTTACCCTCGAGTGCCCCGTTTCAGAAAGCAGGGCTAAAGAGCCCTGAGCAGAAGGTAGGTACTCTGAATAAACCTACCCAGATCGGTGATACTCTGGGTTTTCGGTTTCGGAGCAGGAGATATCAACTAGGCAACTCAATTCTGAGTCAAGTTACCCCTGAGTTAAGCGTCGAGCGCGGCCAAACGACGAAGACCTCATCAATGGAAGGCAAATAACGTGATTCACCATGGCAACGAGAGAGAAAAACAATCCTGAAAGTCTGTATTTCTCACCAACAGAATTAGAAGTTTTACCGACGGTATAGAAAGAATTTAAAAACTTTTCTTTTTAAAAATGGCAATGCTGTTGCAAAATTGCAGAAGTTAGTGGGCAGAGTCAATGTGCGAGGTTCAGCAGAAAATATTCTTGATGTTATTTAACTCACATCAAGAAGATAATTTTATTTTTCTTAAAATATCAATATCTACTGTACTTTGAACAGCTAAAACTACATGAATAGAATATGCTTAAAGTGTTTCTACAGTCTACATTTTTGCTTGCACTGATATCTGGAATTCTGTTCTTTGTGTTGTGAGAACTCCACCCACCTGGGCTGCACATGGTTTTCAGATAGCGAGCAACTAATAAGTGTTCAAGTCACAATGATCTACAGTCCGGTAGTGGGAGAGCTCTTGTCTAAAAAGCTTCTTTATAAAACATAAAATTCATCTTAAACCTTTATTGATGCCAATAGCACAAAAGAGAAAAAAAGCTTATGTTTCATCAAGCGGCTCTGCCAGGGACTGAACTGCTGTGTCACCTGACAGGTGAAGACACACACCTCTTAAATTAGAAATCTATCTGAGGTGACTTCTGCTATATAACAGTTTAGATGCTATAGTAACATTTCGGACTGAATCCTGCTGGCACTAATACGAATAATTAATGCCAATACCGAGCGGGGTTGCTTCAAGAAGTAAGCTGCGGT
This sequence comes from Xiphophorus couchianus, assembly GCF_001444195.1. Classification (NCBI taxonomy): domain Eukaryota; kingdom Metazoa; phylum Chordata; class Actinopteri; order Cyprinodontiformes; family Poeciliidae; genus Xiphophorus; species Xiphophorus couchianus. Next base: position 9,871,490 of record NC_040228.1, read on the forward strand.
GGCAAGATGACTCGGGACAACGCCTATCTGGCTTTCTGAAATCAAAAACCCAGAATATGCTCATAGTTACTCCAGAACTTCATCAAGATTTTCACTTATCTTGCTTTCTGAAATGAGGCCCAGATGTAGTTACTTGCATTCTACTGCAAAACTTCCAAGATGTTTGGAGACAAACACACACATGTCCACACACACACACAAAGGGATGACTGGAGCGATCGAGGATTAAAAATACTTTTGAGCCAAATACCTTAAAAACACAACACAAACAAATATGTGGTAAGGACAATGCATTTTGTTAGGAAATTAGAACTTAAAAGACAGAATTCAAGTGCAAGCACCGATTTACAGAATTGCTTCATTGTCCACCTCTCCTGCTGAAGTCGCAGTAAAGAGCTGTTGCAAGGAGGTGTGGAAAACAAACCCAGGCTGAGCTTAACCAGTAAGGATTTTACCTCCAGAACTGGAGCCGCCAAATTCATTTAGATTCTTCAAAAGCTGGGAGAAAGTTAGCTACTGAATCGGATGCAAACATCACGGTGAGTACCGTAGAGATGAATCACCAGGAAGACATTATAATCAGCCTGGTTCTACTAGTTAATCCCATTATAATTGTTTAAGTGCAGCCTAACACCATAATTTCAATAAACAGCAGAGGGAAGAAAGGGGGGAAAAAATGTAAATTAAATTACAGCGAGTTTACTTGTCTGTAAACTATGTTGGGTTGGCATGTGTTTTCAGATACTGCATGCTCTGCCACAGCATGTCATGATACTAGTCGAGGCATTGATTCTTTTTACAAATGGCTGACATGCACTGAAGTCAATCGATTGGAAAAATGTGAACAATATAAATAGATCCGTACCAATTAAGCCGCATTAACCGCCACCAACCTCTAAAGACGATCGATGGATCGCCATCAACAGGAGCGTTCATCATGGGAACCATGGGAACTCCGTCTGCCCCAGTCTAACCTTCAATTTAGTTTTCTTATCTTGTTTGTATTCCTCAGGGAGAACGTTACTATGAGTCTGAATTTACACCTAAAACCTGCTAAATGTTGCCCGATCACCACAGCGTTCACTAAAGCCAGCGGCTCTAACGTCAACCCTTATTGCCTGGTGTTAGGTCAGTCGCATCGTTAAAAAAAAAACAACAAAAAAACCCCATAAATTGTGAAGTCCAGCAGTGGAAAGTTATACTTTTTTTTTTTTGTTTTTCCTCAGCTGTATTTTTATCATCATTGCACAGTTGTTGTTGAAGGAAGATAAACCCCTGGCTAGTAGCTTAAAATGTTAAGAAAACAAGAAAACAGATCAACATAAACCCAGAAGACATCCCCGTTGCCGTCATTGGTACGTGCCCTTTAAGACACGCTGTCCGTCCCTTCGTTCCTGCGTCCGTCCGTCCGTCACTGTGCTCAGTCTGTGTCTCTAAAGGACCAGCTTGCCAATGATGGCTCCAATCACAAAGAAGAGCAAGCACAATGCGAGGACGCGGGTGCTCAAGCCTTCATCCTTAGTCATGGCCGTGCTAGCCACGGTGTTGGAGTGAGAAGCAGCAATTGGTGAAATCTTTCTCTTCCGCACACCGTCGTCCTCCTGAAGCAAAGAAGAAACACACAAGCTTACTTGTAGGCTGCAAAACCCAGAGACTGGAGGGGAAAAAACAAACACCACAAGAAAGGAATGAGGACTGAAGAACATACAATAGGAAGAAAGGAACAAAAGTAGGAAAGACACAAGCAAGGAGGCACAGAAAAAAGGAGAGAAGACAGACAATTTGGTAGAAAGTAAGGAAAATTGAAAGGAGGAAAAAAAGGAGGATATTAGGGAGATAAGAAAAATAAAGACCCAAGAACAAAGGAAACTGGGTAGAGTGGAAAAAAGGAAAAACATGAAAGATCCATGAAAGAAAGGAAGGAAGGGCATAAGTAAAAACAGAATAAAGCACAAGGGGAAGAAAGGAGGGAAAGTAGAATGGACAAAAGGAAATAAGGAAGGAAAAGAGGACAAAGAACATTTGAAAAAAAGTAAGGCAAGATGGAAATGAAGAGAGAGAGAAAGAAAGAAAATACAAAATACCAAAGAAAGGGGGGGCAGAAGAAAATACAATAGGAAGAAAAGAATGAAAAAAATGTAATAATGAAACAAGGAAGGAAAGGAGGACTTGAAGGGAGAAGACCAATAATGAAGGACTTAACATTTAGACAATCGAATAGGGATTAAAAGCTGGAAATACCAGCATTCCACCTATACTCTCATTGATATTTATTGTATAAATATGCATTTTCCTCTAAATTAAACTTGACCAAATATTTACTTTAACCTTGCTGAGGCTGAGAAATATATTTTCCCTAAAGGGAGAGAGGATGGAATCGGCCTGAAACTGTTGAAGCCACCGTTTCAGCGCATCTCACCCGGATCTGTTTGTTTTCTTCTCGTAGCCTCTGCACCTCCACCTGCAGCTGCCTGCACTCCTCCATGATCTTCTTCACCTCCCCGTCATCCAGGGAGGCGCTGGATGACTTGGGCAGCGCAGAGTGCTCATTCTTAACAGAGGTAGAGGAAGACACAGGTTTGATGCTTTCACTCTCATGCTGCGGAGAGAGAACGGGTGGGGGCGGCCGGGTGGAATGGCGGTGAGGGAGGAAGAAGGGAAAGTGGAATAAGGAAAAAAAGAAAACATGCCGACGCGGCGGGGAGTGAGATCCAGGCACAAGACGTATGAATACAAACATCATGTAATGAATGACTCAGGACACTGGAACAATACTGAAAACATGACAAAAATCTATTTCACTAACATGTGACATTTATTGTTGAACTCATTAGAGAAACATCAGTTTCTCTCAGTATAGTGTGAATGACACTTATCTGTGTTTGAAAGAAATGTATGCAATGGCGAGCAAAAATATCTGAATGTGGAAAAAAAAACAAACTCTTACTTACAGTTTTGTCATTTCCTATAGGCATCTCAAACGCACATCTTAACTTTGAGTCCATCAGCTCCTCAGGTTTGGCCTCCTTCCACTGCAAACACAAACAAACAGGATTCACTTGTCATTCAGTCAGACCTCTTTAATAGCAGCTAAACTGTTGTCCTCAACTCTAAATAACATCAACAGAACTACATTTCTGCACATTTTTATTTCAGGTGAATGTACAGACTGAAAGAGACAGAGACACGCTTAAATCCATCTTTAGGTTCGTGAATCAACTTCCAGCTTAATACTCACAACTCCTTCCATGTCGGTCATGTCTCTGGGAGCCAGAATGGACTGCACCATGAATTTATGCTTACTCTTCTCATTGGGGTCGTACTCAAATGGCTGCAGCATGACTGTGGAGCAGAGGAGATGATGAAATACAATCAAAACTGCTCATATTCTACAGCTTGGAAATATATAGATGCCTTGTGAGGAAAGATTTTGAAATCTACACCACAGTGTAGCCAGACTTTTAAAATAACAAACCCTAAATCTAACAGGAAGAGGACAACTTGAGGACACTGGAAACATGGGCTTAAAAGAAAAAAACAAACACAAATGAAAGCTCTAAAAACAATTTTAAAAAAAGAACTAACTTGTACTTTCTATTTTTTAGCCATTTGTAATCATCTTGTTGATCTAAAATACTTGGTTTGCGTTAAAGTGGTCTAGCCTTTTATAGAGCTAAAGACTCTGGAGGAAACTGCATCCTTATAAGAGGAGGCTAGCAAGAAGGTGTCTACAAAATACATTTAAAATGGTTTCTTTCTTATATATTACACATAGATACTATAACCCTGGTTTAGACATTAGGTTTAGGAGGCTTTATGTCTGAATAATTCATAGGTTTTAGTTAAGCTGCTTAAAACACACAAACACTATAACTTCTAAAGTGATGAGATGAAGCTGAGAGAAAAAGCAATCACAGTAAACACAGCAGCAGCTTTGAAACACATTCAAAGCTGCTGCTGAATGTGAAACCATATTTCAGAAGATCATAAAAAATATTAAAATAAAAATGGATCAAGACTTTTATACTTCCTGACGAGCTCTGCCATTTTATGTAAAAAAAGATTCCTGACAAAAAAGGATTTATCATTTCAAGACTTCAACGTAAAAGTTGTATTGTGCTAGTGCCTTTTCTTTTACCTTTGCACATTAAGTAGAACTAATATAGATATTTTAGTACTGTTGCAAGATGAAATGATCAATAAATACAACATTTTGTTCTCTCAGTAGAATCAAATGCTTCTTTAGATGGCAAATGTCGTGTTACAAATCAGGTTAAAGCTCCATTCAGAACATTAAAGCTTGTTACTAGTATGAGGCGTTGGCACAATTTTTCCACGTAAATGAAAAATTCAACCAAATACGTTTACAAACCAGAAACATTTATGGAGGTTCCAGAGTCAATGACGCCGCTGTTTGGACGCACACAGTATCTGCGAGGTGCAGTTGTCTTAACTTTGAAACAAACATTTCTGTCTGTGGGGTTAGTGAGCTTCAGCGTGGCGGTGACAACATCTGTAAATGGGCCTGCAGGGGGGATAGAAAAAAAACAAACCTTGGTGACTTGAGGGTATGTGTGTTAAATGTCATTGAAATGTAAAAGTTGGATTTTCACTTGGAAAAACTTAATGTAAACAATGAAGAAGATAGTATTTGAATGTCCATTAACTTGTAGTTATTCTTTCTCAAAGAAACCAATCAATTTGCTAGAAAAGGAAATCAGCAAGTAAGATATGAGAAATTAAGATTTTTCTCCATCCATATATCAACACAGAGAACTCCAGCATTTTCAGTCTATAAAATGCATTCAATAGAATGTAATGTGACGCAATAAATAAGACATGGAAACGCAGTTTACACACAGATGAGAAAGATCTAGTAAAACAACTTTGTTCTCAGTTTATTTTAAGCTACAACCAATATCAAAAAAAAAAACTCCAGCACGTTATTTTTTTATTCAAGTTGTATTATTATTATTGACCAAAAAAAAGACATCAGTATGTGTAGGAAAAAAACAAAATCACACTTTAATGATAAAGCCAAAACAGCAGCATCTTTAATATTTATGTTTAATGCCCCACCCCTAGTTGCAAATTGAATGCAGCAGAAAACAAACACGGAGCGAATCAAACACCTTCTGCTTTCTCTTGGCCTTTAGAGTCTGCTTCTGCTTCATAACTCTTGTTTAAAACTTCAGGTCATCTGGTGCTAACAACACTGACTGTGCTTTCTGCACACTGTTAACACAAAGCATCACTAACTGTGTGTGTGTGTGTGTGTGCGTGTGTATGTATGTGTGTGCGTCCTCTCTAGTCTCATCTTAGCATTCAAGGATCTGCAACAATCAATCAGAGAGCGCACCCCCCCCCCATTATACTGATCCAATGAAGCTAGTCCAACAATTTCCAGAGCAACAGGAGACAACGACAACCATCTGGGAAAACAATGATCATTAGTAAAACACACGCAACGTCTGATTTTACAACAAGCCCGATTAAATGCAGCAAATCAGGGAAGGAAATCGGGTTATTTAGAAATTAAGAGTGAACGATAAAGCTTTCAGTCTGGGCTTTCAAGCTTAGGTCATTGAGCAATAAGCATGGTAATGTGGCTAGGCAATGACAAACTCTTTGTAGAAAATGCTAGAATACCCGCTTCTTGGTGCGCATGTGTTCACAGCAAAGCCTGTTTAAACAACTGTGCTACACATTAGCCAACTTGTGAGTGTTTCACAGCATCGGAAAATGAATGGTAAAGTAAAAGAAGCGTATAAGATTATTGTAGTAATGGTGTGGACGGCCTGTCCTGACGCTGCAATGACAGCTAGCAATTTACCCGGCTAGTTAGAGCAAATAAACGCCAACAGGTTAACCGTTTCATCCGTCACCAACTAAGAACAAATTTCAGCCATCTTGTGAAGACACAATGAGAAAACAAAACAATAAAAGCTGACACAGATACTGGCTAACGTCTAGAGCTAGCTGCCTAACTTCGGCCCTGCCCTCCGCCTTAGCGTTACCTCTGAATTTGAGTTCCTGTTGCGGCTCTAGCACCAGGACTTGTTCTTGTCTGGCCATGTCCCAGGACTTCTGTCTATTGTGACGGCGAGGACAACAATATAATACCGCAGAAAACCTTTAGGAAAGAAAAACAACGGGCTCCTGGAGATAACACAGCGGTCCTCTAAAGGAAGCACAATCACTCAGACTGATAGGCTTGCTGACTGAGTGCCACCGACAGCTGCTGGGGAGCTAACTATGCTAGCGGCGGCGGCGACTAGAGGAAAGAGGAGCCTAGCGTGGTGACGTAGCACGACGTTACGCTAACAGGAAGTCAGCTGTTTTTTTAAATTAAAATCTTTATTGAAACAAATATTACAGAACAATACAATAAAATACAGTGTAATATATTGACAGCCGCCACTGTGCAAGTTTTAGTACTGGTGGAATTTCCAATAGTTTTGATATATTGTTTGACCTCATTTTCTGCACTTCTAAGTAAAAATAACTACCCCAGCAGGGATTGCATAATTACAGTATTAAATTCGGTTTATTGGAATTATATTGCCGTATTTTGTGACAAAATCTTGATATGTCTTTAAATATCCATCAAGGTTGAGCAATTGGGTGATTCTCTGAATTCGGTACATTTTGGGGTCTCAGGTTACTAAAACGTATAGTACCACAAAAAATTGTGTTTTTGAACTATTCTATTGAAGTAATCTTGGAACCTCCAAGAAAATATGTCTCCCCAACTTATGCATAAAATCCCAAACATTAATACGAATTTCTTTGTCACTTAGGTTGCTTTAAATTCAACCCCGTAACGGGACAATTTCATTCCTCTATCAGTATAACTCAATAACATAATTAAACTAATTCTTCCAATTCCTTTGAGATCACCTGTCCCTTGATTAAAATAAGTAATTGTAAATCATAATAATTAGACTGATAAGTAGAATACGGCAACTTGATGTAAAAGCGCCTTTCATAAATCACAAAAATACACTTTAAAATAAATATTAAATCAGGCTTTTTTATATTTTTGACTCATTCTTTAAACTTTGCATACAGTCCAACAATTATTAGTCTAATATTTGCTGTTACTATATATATATTAAAAAAAACATAACGTTTCACGTTACGGGGATGAACCCAGTGTAAAAGTTGACCAGACTGTAACGGGGTTGAACACACCGGCTGGCTTAAGAACAGTCCAAAGTTCAACCCCATAACTTTCTTTTGCTGCATTATGTTGCTTGTTTTCAGAAGGTCTGTTTATTTTCACAACATCTTGTGAGTCAGTATTATTGGGCTGCTACTAGGAGCTGCATAGTCGTTTTTCTTGTGGTTAAAGATCTTTGTAAACCTAATTCTGCCATGAAGTGTGAATAATTTTGGTCTCAGGTGCCAATGCTGACACTTGACGTGATAGAAACGTAGAAATCACGGTGCAAATGTCTGAGATTAACTCCACAAAAACTTACATTTCACTGAGGGCTCCAGGGGAGAGTTGTTGAGTCCAGTGTGTTGATGAACTGCATCTCAGCGCAGTTTATCAGCTGCAATATGGCAGACATGAGGGCCTTGCAGAGGACAGTGAGGGGAGCCAAGAAGGTCACTTGAGTTAAAATCCTCAGATTTCCAAGTTTAAACATCACATCACCTGCTTCACTGAGACATTGTGCAGATTTCTCTGTGTAAAATCCTCATCACGTTAAGGGTCACAAAACCAGCCATAAAAATGTAAATTGCAAACTTCTAAATCACATACCCAGACTCCCAGATCCCAAAGGAATCTGGGATTCCCTTTGTGTAGCTATATTTTCAAAACTTGAAAAGTATTAAATGCACTAGGGATGTTGAGCATAAAAAAAAGGAAAAGATGTAAGCACTAATCTGAAACACTAATTCGAATAATTCGCAACATGAATCTTATTTGACTCGACTGTATATAACTGGAGGGAACTCTGCCTATTTGACTCAAATGTGTTGGGAGAAATTGGAGCTAATTGGAAATGATCAAATTTAAGGAACTGACTTTTTTCATTGTTTTAGTGTCTCAAAAAAAGAGATTTCTCTCAGATTAGATCTCAGTTCAGTAAATTCAACAAGTTGAAGTCAGACTATCTACACTCAGAATGATAGTTATATAGAGTATACAGTACATATCCCATTTTATACTTATAACCAATGAAAACCTTAAAGGCAGTTTTTAACAAAAAAAAAAAAAAGAGAGGGAAGCATAAACACTATAAAACTACCTGGCAGACCGCTGTGCCAACCTTTACCTTGATAAAATCATCAACCTGTGGAAACTTCACAATGCATATCAAACAACTTGGTCTCTCTTCTTCTCCATCCAGATTCTGGGGCCTTGATGAAATACAAAGTTTATTTTCAGCTGTAAAAAAGAACTTTGAATCACTGAATAACAATCCTGCCATTGTTTTCAGTCCAAGTGGAAGCTTCCGACTTTGTCTCTGATTCAGTAGTCTTACAGACTCCAGCAGCTGACGTTTATTCTTCCACACTTTTTCCTTCCACTTACCTTTCCACGATTAAACTTAGATACAACACTCTGATTCTTGAGCAATACATTTTTGCTGCTTACCCGATTTGTGAAAGTTGTCTATTCTTTCATAAAACAAAAGTATTCTCAGAAACTACAAATCAAAAGAAAGTGAAATAAAACATAGAAATATATCTCTGTGTAATTAATCTATAATAGTTCCACTTTCTGAATTGAATTATCAGAATAAATGTACTTTGATTTTTTTAAATTTCTTGAGATGCACCTAAATATTATCCACCACTCTCCCATAAAACAAATTCAAAAATATGAAAGTTGTGAAATATGTTACACAGGTTTATGCTGCTGTGGTTCAAGAAAATCTGCTGAAATACTTGAATTTTTCTTTGCGGACTCCACCAGTGAAACCTTCGAGAGCCATTATTGGGGATAGCGCTGTGCTCCACAACTAGAGGCTCTCCCGTCAGAGTTGCACTTTGCATCGATGCTGGCTGAAATAAACAGACTCTGTATCTGAAGAGGAAACGTCGGCTAAACGAACGGGAAACTTCACTTCCCCGGGGACGGATTTACAGCACCCCTCCCCACTGAGCAAAATGAAGCGACAACGGCAAAAACGACAAATCCAGGTGGTGAGAGCAGAAAATGGTGGCGTGTGCTTCTTGGGTTAAATGACCGGCCTGTAGCCGTCTACAGCTGCAGGACAATATTTCTTAGAATTTTATTTATTAGAGCTCTTTGTCCTTAAAGTGAAATCAGGTTTAACGTGTACATTCAACAAAGACGAGGACACAGATTAACCAATAACGTACAGGCTGCATCTGCTTTGCAAAAACAAACTAAACCGATTTATTTTTGTCATATTTTTTTTTCTCTTTTTTTTTTTTATCATTTAAGTATTGTGAATCGGGTATCAGTCACCTCCAGTGCATTCTTTGGAAAAAAGAAAAGAAAAGAAAAAAAAATTCATTCTCTGCAATAGAAGACAAACAAAAGAAACCCGAACACAACTTCAGTTGAAAGGATTTAAGTTATAGCAATACGCACACTATCAAGTGTACAATTTGTCAAGGTTCATTTGATTCTAATAAAATACTTTTATTTTTTTTAAACCCATATACATTTCATATATTTATCTTTTTGGGGTATATGGATCCAAAAATAGACATTTAAATCATAACGGGGGAACTGGGGGGGGGGGGGGGGGGTGGGAAGGAGAGAAAGAGGGGAAGGGGGGCGGCGGGGTCAGAAGAAGAAGAAAAGAACTAAACAAAACAAAAAAAAACTACAAAAGCTACACATGGTTTTTTTGTCGTCTCTGAGGAGGAAAAGCGAGGACAGAGAGAGCAAGATGGGGAAGATACGGAAAGGGGCGGTTTTAAAGAAAGACGAGGGGGAGAGAAAAGCGAGGATGGTGAGGAGTCAGGAGGAGGATTGGCCAAGCTATACAGCGCAGTATGACACCCACTTTAGCTCATTACACACGTATAGTCGTGATCAAGGCACAGGGATCTTCTAAAAGTTAATTCTTGTTTTTTTCTTTTTTCTTCAATAAAGTTGTACAAAATAATACATTTTACAGTCTGTACAAGAATAATAGTTCAGCAGTAAAGTAAAGACGCACGTACAAAGAAGCAGGAGGTGAGCGGGAGGAATGATGGGAGAGGAATGGCAGGGAGGCGCCGGGCGGGCGGGCGGGGCGTTGAACCACATGAATACAAAAAAACAAAAAAAACAGGGTGAAAGGGAGGGCAGGGGGAGTTTGCTGTCTTCTTTTTCCAAAGTTCTGGGTTGTTGTAACATTTCAGTTTTCACTTAAAACAAAAAACACTTTGAGAAAGGTGCAAATGGGAAGAGGTGAGGAGCAAAAGAGGGGGTGAGAAACAAACAAAAAAAAAAGAAAAGAGAGTAGGCAAAACAGATAAAGAATGAGCACACAGGGCACAATGGCACTAAGTCTACACAGACAAAAACAGCTGTGGAGACAGTAAAACAGGATGAGAGTTCTTGTTAATTTATACGGCACTGTACTGTTTGGAGGATGCAGCCTCATCCTCTTTGATTCCACAAAAGTTGGCAATATTTTGTTGTTTCTCTTTTTTCTCTCTCTCTCTCTTAAATTCAACATGTTCTCCTTAGTTTGGCTCCGCTGCCGACGAGGCAGAGTCGAGTGGCGAAACGGCTCCGAAAGAGTCAGCGAGCCCTGAGCCCGGCGTCGTCTCATCAACAGCTCCTTCCCCAGCCGCCCGTCTCCTTCCCGAGCGTCTGTTCTAGTCGATCGTTTAAAACTCAAAAGCTCACTCGGGATGAAGGAGTTGGCACCTCGACAGAGCCCAGCGGCCTGAGGACAGAACGGAGGATCCGCCTTCCTGAGGGCTTGCTGTCCAGAAAGCAGGACCGATGAGCCGGATCCCAAGATGTCTGTGAGCGACGGGAAGGTTTGGTGTTACACGGTTCAAGTTAAGTCCTGAGCACAGTGCTTGTGTGTGTGTTTTCTTAAAGTTTTTTTTTGTTTGTTTGTTTTTTTAAATTCCATTTAGTTTTCTTTTTTTTTTATTTATCTCATTAGATACAGTGTTCTGCTGATCTATTGGTGACACATTTATTCTCTATTTGCAGTATTTCAACAGTTCTCTTCCCAGACATTTTTTTTCTTTTTCTTTTTTAGCTCTCTTGGTTTTTGTCGACGCAGATGTAACAAAATCTCTAAGCTGTCCAGACTAGGCCGCTCTCAGGAGGGTGACGGGGGACAATACTTGACTTTAAAAAAAAAACAACAAAAAAAAACAAAACAAACAACAAAAAAACGGTGAGGAGCTCAGAATATGGCTGAAGCTGGAGGTTTGAGTCTTTATTTTACTTCTCTTTTCATCCCTTGAAACCCCTTCATCAAATCCCACATCCCATGGGGACGTTGCATCAGGGGTAAGCTCTGGGTTTATGGTGTGTTTACTGCACGGGTGGGTGTGTGTGTGTGCGTGTGTGTACTTTGGCCTCATTTTTTTGCAGCAGGCACTAACACACATCGGTGGAAGAGGGGAGTTCAGAGACCCAGTGTTCAGTGTCTTTTTTTTTTTCTTTCTTTCTTTCCTGTTTTTAAATGGAGACGGTGTTTTTTGGCGTTCCCATCACAACAGCTCGTACTGCCGCAGGTGCATCCGCTGGATGATGTCTCGACAGTCGTTGAAGACCCTGCGGATGTTTTCCGTGTCGACGGCGCAGGTGAAGTGGGGGTAGCAGTAGTGCCTCCCGTCCGCGCTCGCTGTGCTGATCCTCTGCAGGTGGTGCGAGAAAAACAATACAAAATCACTGACCTCTACTTGTACGCGCGCGGGGCTCGTTTCATATTTTCGAAATTCAAAATAAAGCAGATGTAACCAAAAAAAAGAAAAAGAAAAGGATGAGCCGATTACAGAAATCAGAAAACTCTGGAGTGGAATAAATTAAGAGTGCTGTCCTTCGCTATACGCATCAGCAAGCGACTTCATATGTCTGGATATTCATAAAAAAAATAGAAATATTGTTCAGCTTAACGGTGGGCGTTTATCGTTTTGTGTCGTTTATTGTTTACCGTAATAAATGTCTCATCATAAATCAAATCGTTACTTATTTCAAACAAGTAAAATGTCAGAGAAAAATAAAATAATTAGGAAGAAAGAAAAAATATGTCATAATAATAATCAAACACAACAATTCAAAACTTTCATATGCAGTTCAAAGAAGTAGGAAGAAGACAACTCTTATTAAATCATATCCCCAGTAGACTCAGGAAAATATGTCCCACGTTATACATATTTACACATCTGATCTGATTTTATTATTACGCAGTCTACACCATGCTCGTCTCCTGTATAAGGATTTTGATTTATCACCGTCATAATAAATTCCAAAAAACTGCCTGTGCTGTAGTTAATGTCACTTTTACTATTTCCTCCGCTGTTTGTTCAATGAGAGCAGAAATAAATACCATACGATTAAATGCAACTACGGTTTGCTGTTTAGTGATACAAATTCCTCTTTTTATTATGCGAGAAGTCTCCTAAAGAAGCATTTTACAAAGGGGAATGGTTTTCAAGAGCAGAATTTATGTTTGTGGAGATATGATTGCTCTACCATACAGTTTGCTAAAAAAAGAAGCAATAATGTAGTGTAGCGAGCAAAATAGTAGTTCTCATCACTTTTATCGTTGGCACATAGGAACTCAAAATATCAGTTCAAGCGCAACACAAGTTCAGCACAAGGACTTACTAGGAACTCATCTCTTATGAAGTACTTTGCTCTTGTAACACGAGGATCTTCTCCAGGTTCTGGTGTCGCTGTCAGACAAAAGAGAAATCACAGATTATCTGAGGTTTCCACCTTGCGGGGATTAGGAGTGTGCACGACAGTGTGGAAGGACATCTTTTGACACATTGTACATAATGTGTTCATTATGTGCAACGAACGCATCTCCAAGTGTTTCGCTATAGCAGAAGTTTAAATTACAAGGTAACTTGAAAACTACATTTGCATAGTTGGTCAGTGACTGGGACACTCCTGAGCTCTCGACCGTTTCTGTCATGCAAAACACTTTCCAGAGTCAAATTCCTAATCCTGCCGTAACTATTTTACCAAAGGTTTTGGCATTTATACCAACTTTAACTACACAACATTGAAAATTCATAATATTTCAATTTAAACTACCAAATATTCAGGTTATGATATCTCTTTGCTTTTTTGCATTTTTTTTTCAGGCTGCAAGTAAAGATTATTTCTCTAATCGATTGATTAATCTATTGGTTATTCTGACAATTATTGGATAAATAAATAGGCACATTCTGTAGATTCTCTATTAAACCACCTAAGCCTTACAATATCAGAAATACAATCATTCACATCCTTTTTTGTAAAATAAGAATATAAACATTTTATTGCATAACTGGAATAACAAAGCATTCCTTTAATCAATTTGAACTGGGTTAATATAAAAAAAATGCCAGCTAAGGAGTTTTGGGTAAAATATATTGACAGACAAAAGTGTTTTATATTTTATATTTGTATAGGTCTTTATATTTATTTGTTCAGGTGTCATTGTGCAGGCAGTCAAAGTCTGTGTCTGTTTCTGACCCCTTACCGTCATCAGGTGTAGTGTAGCGAGCAAATTCAGGGAAGTATTCCTCGATTTTAGATTTCCCTGCGAGTACTTTCTCCGCGAGCAGGTCCTGTTTATTTAGGAACAAAATGACAGAAATGGTCCGCAGCCACCTGCAACAGCAAAACAGACCCGAGCGTTAAGACCGGAGTCCTACACAACCTCCGCTTTAAAACTCAGAGCTATTCCAGATGAAAATGTATAGCTTTTCCCAGGTCATTTTATTGGGACTGTGTGCCAACATTTTCTGCATACCTTCAATTTTATTCCAAATAAGTCTGCAGTATTAATCACAAGGTTCAAATCCAGTTCATAATCAGCTGACTGATCCCTGAATATTGATCTTAAGAAAAATACTAAAAGGCCAAAACGCTGCTGCGTAGTCAAATATTTCAAATCATACATTGAGTGACTCTTTAGTGTAAGAAAGATGAATCTTTGCCAATCTTTTCCCACCTGTACTGTGGCATTTTTCATATACAATTCAACTAAATAAATGCTCAGATATGTTGGAGAAAGAAATGTAAAAAGGAATTAAAAAAAAGAGTTCAAAAATTTTGAATCCTCCAAATTAAAACATGGACATAACTTGGCTCTCCTAGCTAAAATATTTCACTAAAGTTGTGGTTCCTCTTTTGCAAAAGATAAAGTGAACTTTCTGTTGCCGTCACCTGTTGTTCCAGATGTTCTTGAAGAGGTTGAGGGCCTCTTGTAGTCGATTGGTCTGATTGTCCTCTCTGATCACCATGTTGTAACTGCTACTGGCCACTACAAAGATGATGGCCGTCACATCTGTGGACCAAAAAAAAAAAAGAAAAAAAGTTGATTTACACAAGCACTATAAAATAAAAAAGTAAGGCAAGAAGAAGGAGAAATTAACATATCTTACCATTAAAGCACTGAATCCATTTCCTGCGCTCGTCTCTCTGACCTCCAACATCGAACATACTGTGGAGATCAAACAAGACGCATGGAGACTTCAAAACATGCGCAACACTGCCATCATCTGGAGAAAGTGGTGTTTTTATCCTGATGTTCACCATGATGCAGCAAGAAAGTGTCTAGAAAGATAAATCTAGATCTTCTTGTTACTTTTACTTACTGGAAATTGACTTTGTCTACTTGAAATCTTGTTTCGAAGATCCCAGAAGTCAAAACTCTGCATCGAAGCAAATCCTGGGGCAGAAAAACAAAACACAAAATATTAAAAAGGCTTTGCTGCAAGAGGAGCTATTGCTGCCAATGGCTTCATGTTCTCCCTCTACGGATGATACAATGTTGTCGAATATGACAATTTAATTGAGTGCAACTGCCTATATAACTGGACTGGTGTGATTATACATTTCTGCAAATAAATTGGTGACCCTCAACTTGAAAATATATATTTTTAAATGGAGCTATATGTATAAGCTCACTGACACAGATTTCAGTTGCTTGGCAGCAACACTACATTTTTGTTGTTGAAATATGGAACAGCATTTAGAAAAGCGTTAATAACCCACCTGATCTGTTGGAGTGTAGTCATTCTGTTTCACAATCTCGATCTTGTCTAGAAAGCTGGAAGGAAACACGGACAGCAGGGTAAGGAAAATGATATTTATTTATGGCACAAAAATACATATGTAATGATGAGGTTAGAAACTGTTCCAGTTGAACTGAAAATAAGGGCTGTATCCCAACAGTGTTCCCTCAAAGGCTTAGAGTTGGAAATTTGACATCTGCCTTATTTAGTTGTAGATAAATTTGGAGGTCCCAACTCAGATTCTTTAATTGACTTAAATACACCTTATATTTTGATTCTAAATAATACACTGTAAACCAATTTAATTCATGTGTTAGCTTATTTCTACCACTTCACTAAGTGAAAGTACTTTTTTAATGCTGTAATTCTACCAAATTGGAAATATAAGATGAACATTTTCTTTTATTTTGATGTGTTTTTTCTTATGCAAAAATTAGCAAACTAACCTTTAAGGTTTGAGTTAGACCTCAAATTTGTAATGTGAGGTCTAACTTAACAATGACAAATCAGAAATTAGACTATTCCATATTTCTACGGGATCTATTTGATATCTTTTGTGAAGGTAAGCATTGCAGCTCAGCTTTGCATTGGTCCATCACTTATCGTCTGTATAAAAAGCAAAGCAGCTTGTGGTTGTAATTTGACGATGTGGAGAAGTTCAAGGGGTTTGAGTGGTTTTGCACAGCACTGCAAACACAACTGGCAGTAGTTCTTATTTCACAGAAATTTGGTGGAATTAGGAAAAAAATACATAATCAACAAAAAAAACCCCAACAACGTCATGTTAATTTTAAAAGCAACAAAAAATAAAGAAAAAAAAGTGAGATTCTTTTATTTTCCAAATCTGGATCAGCAAGAAAAAAAAAAAGGCAGGATGGAAGCATAGTGGCGTCTGATTGACATTACGGAGCACATTTCAAAAATAGCTTCCTGCCACCCAGGCTTGCAGCGCCATAACCATGGAGACGCAACTACAGGAGCTATTAATAGTCTATCAGCTCCCAATCTTGTGCAGCTGGAGCTGCTCCAGAGAAAAGACAGACAGACAAATGAAGAGACGGAAGATGGAGGAGGAGCAAAAAGAAAATAAGAGCAGGGATCAGGATCAGTTTGTGTTTTTGTGCTGGACGTGTGAGCAAGAAGGGGGAGGGAACAAAACGCCGGACTGGACTATCTCAAACATGTGAGGGGAGATAAGAGAGAAGGAATATTTTCTTGCTCTTCAAGTCTTTTTGTTTTTTTTTTTAAACAGAGGACAGCATATAAATCCAATACATGTTAGACTGAAGATGAATGACTTCATGCTGCAAGGCAGAAAAGGTGGAAAGCTGGTAGTCTTTAGCGGAGCAGTAAGGTATCCTCCCCGCCTCCTCCTTCTCTAAACATCCTCTTATCTGTAGATGACTCGGTCTCAGCCGTGCTTGCTCCCAAACACTAAAAACTGCTGCAGTTTCACCGCCACTCTCCCATTTCTGGAAGAGGCTTTGGAAAAACAGCTGAGAGGAAATGTCAGCAGCCGATACATTTTTACATCGGAGCTCAAGTTTCCCCCTCGCTTTGCGATGCTCCACGGTGTGAGAGACAAAACATCGGCAAAAATGGAAATTCACCAGTGTGGCTTCTGATATGAAGTAAATATTTGTGATTTCTGAATGAGGTCAGCGATATTTCAGGACCAACTCAATGCCGGACTCTCATATTTTAAAACAGAGTGTGAAATGTAATGAACAGAGGTGCCGACCTGAAACATCGCCCTCGTCTTTTGTCACTTCGATGTGTTTAAATGGGATTTTCAGACAAAATTACTGCAGAATTTCGATGTCTATGGGAACGTCAAAATACATTTTAATGGGGGTCGGTGCCTCATTTTGCCTTAAAAAAAAATCTAAATATTGTGTTCTTCTGTATTCAGCCAACTGGATCTTTTGGGCTCTTTCTATACTAACTTTGTGAAATAACTCAAGCTCAGTCAAATGGCCTGAAAAGTATCTGCAAACATTTACAAAGTCTTGCCACAGACTTTCAAATGGAATTAGGTTTGGACTTGGACTATACCACAAACAAGCTTTGATCCAAAGTAGTCATGTGAGTGCTTTGAGTCATTTTCCTGCCAAAGGATTGACCCCAGTAATTTGTGGAAGACTTCAAATTATGTTTTATAATCTAATTTAGCTTTAAACCTCTCCACAACTTCCTCCCTGACCAGTCTGCGGTATTCCTCGGTCTTCATGATGCCGTTTGTTCTCTAATAAACCTCAGACCATCACAAAACAGCTGGATTTACACTGGGATTAAACTAAACACCACTTACCAGGTGACTTCTGAAGGAGAGTGGTGGGCCAGGATTTTATTAAGAGTATCAGCGTAAAGGAGGCCGAATGCCTGTAGCACTTTTCAGATTTGTATATTTCTTTATTTTTGGAAACCATGTGTTATGTTCCTTCCACTTCACAATGATGCACTGCTTTGTGTTGTAATGACATTAAGTCTCAATGAAATATGTTAAGGTTTGTGGTCAGCATGGAAAAACACACACAACACTGTGTGTGTCGTCAGAGTGAAGCTGTGTCGATTTCTGGGGTTTTTCAATATAGTTTAGTTTAATTTCTTTGTGACTTTTTATCTGAATAAATTAGTTTTCAGTAGTTTTTAAGAGTGAGCTTGCTAGTTTTGATTAGTTAGTTACTGTTTGGTTTTAGCTTAGTTTTTATTAGTTTTAGTAGTAGCTTCAGTTTTTTCATATTTTTGTTAATATTTGGGTGCAGAATTCAAAAACGCCAATGTATTGTACTGTGATTATGTATAAATTGACTGCATAATGAATACTCAACAAGATTTTCAAATTTATTTTAAATTATTGTTGGACAACCAGCTGACTGGTGTTTTCTCCCAACTTTTGATGTCACCATTTTGCGGACTAGCGCACGTTCTGCTAGGAATCGTATGGAGTATGGTAATGTGCCGACACTTGTGTGGGAAAAAAAATATATATATACTGTATATTTCACATCAGTTCGAAAGGCTAATAAGTTGATTCATAAACATGTAAACAAAGTGTATTTTATCTATAATTTCAGTATTTTTGCTAGTTTTATAAATGTACAATACAGTTTCAGTTAGCTATAGCTAATTAATGACCATTTCTATTTATTTCCGTTAATAAAAATGATTTCTCAATTTCACTTTTTGTTATTTTGTTAGTTCGAGTTAACTGTAATAACCGTGGCTTCTACTAGATGCCACTGGAGGGTCGGATCTTTTAGCACCTTCATGTAAAAACTGAATAAATTCCACATTCAGCCTGAATGTTTCCTGTAGATTTAATTCAGCTTTATCAAGAGGACTTCGGAGAAACACTGCGGACCGCTAATAGTGCAAAACAGGGTCACAGCTGTCTCAACAAAACATCCGACTGGGGTCAAAAGCACATCAAGAGAGCCAAGAAATTACAGAATCTTTCACAGCTGGGTTATAAAATACACAGTACGCTTTATGTATTTTTATGCCTAATTATTCTTTGACAATTGAAGAGGGCATTGAAATAAACAAAGGGGACAAAGCAAAGATGCATCAAGCTTCTAGAGTCCGAACTCCAAGCCGGAATTTTTTTTTTTTTAAAATACAGAAATTATGTTATTATCTAAAAATGAAGGAGTAGCACTACATCACATAGATATTCAGTCCACCATAAATATACCTCTGTCTTAGCCACAGTAATTGTTCCCATGATGTGTCATAACTTGACTCACTCACATTAAACAGATTATTTTATTCTCTTTACGGTAATGGATCTGAGAAGTGAGTCAGCACATAAAGTCTGGTCTCTGCGGCGAGATTCGTCTCTAAAGTCAAAACTTAGCTGGTTTGGGTTAAAATTGGACAGGAACTGTGGCGAATAGTTTACAGGCAGTTGTTGATATTTGAAGATCAGATGACAGTATTAAGAGCTTCTGTGTTTGAAAAATATGAATATCATCCAAAAAGCTCAAACAGTAAGTCCCAGAGTTGATGAATCTGATATGAATAAAATACAAAATACCTTAATAACTAAATATGTAAGAAAAATATTCAACCAGTCACTTGTTTTTTTGCTTTTTTAAATACTGCTGTGTCAATTTCATAGCTGCTTGCCAGATTAACATTTTTGTTTTCGCTTTAGCAATACAAAATTTAAAACAGGGCTTAAACAAGTTCATTTTGAGTAATTAATTAATGAATTTTAACACATATAGATCACTTTTTTCTTCTTCTTTTACATGTCCTGAGCGGAATGACTAAGGTTAGAAGATAAATGTAAACCAAAGAACTCGGTTTTAGTACAATATCTACAGCAATGAAAAGAACAAAAACGTTTGGAGCAGCAGGGTCCACTTCCAGTCCCCAGGGGACCGGTCGCTCATCCTCCTCCTCACCACATCTTCAAATTTCACAAAACTCTCAGTACTGACCTTTTCACTACAGTTACTGCATGTCTGATGAATCCTAGCATTTAAAGATTCCAGATGTCTGAGCTTGATAACTGGAATAAGACACCACTGGTTACAGGAATTAGTGAGAAAAAAAACAACAAAAAAAATATTTTCCATAAAAACACAATCCTGACCATTAATGTTTTATCAGAGCATCTGTATAATTCTGTGACACAGAAATAAAATCCACTTCCAACGACGGTAAGCATACATAAAGTATGAATTTTCACCTCTGTATTTTGGAAGAGATGATAAAAGGATGTCTACACATTTAAATCAGCCAGAAAAACATTGAAATTTGTAATATTTGAATTATTGTCTGTGTTTATTTAAAAATGTAGAAAGAAGGAAGTGCTAGAAAGTTAAAAATGAACTCAAATGTGAAGGATGAATTATAATTATAATGTCCTAAACCTGGTGTTCTTTATAGTTTGCTCTAAATTGATTTTTTTTTTTTATCTAAGTGAACATGAGCAGCAGTTTTTTTTTAAGACTGTGACAACCTTTTAGAAATTTTCTACATTTTTATTTTTTAACTAATATTTAGTCAAGTTGGATTTCAATGATATGACTGAAATTTAAGAGTAACTGTAAATCAACCAAATGAATAAATATATTGTAGAAAAATATATTTATTTATTTATTTATTTTTTTAATTAATCTCCGGGGACTTCATCCTGAATCAGTTCAAAGAACCACATAGATTTTTCTTAATGACGAGCAGCAGAATATGACTCTGAATGTATCAATACTGGTTTGTTCCTTTTAAATCCCTGCACTTAAGGGCCATTTCATTGCATTTTAAATAACTGCAGCAATCTATTAAAAATATTTGCAAAGTGGACGGCTGAAAAGTTGTGTCGCTCAAAGTTACTCACTATTGTGCGCAGTCGATTAGCTGATACTCGTTGGATCTCTCAAAGCACGCCCGGACGCCGTCATCCTGCCACAACGTCTTTGCGTGATAGTAAAACTCCTGAGGGGGAAGAGCGAAATGTGATGAGAGTCAGAAAAGGTTTCACCGTTTCTGATGAACAGATTTACTTGAACTACTCCATGCACTGAAAAATAATAAGAAGGAAAAAAAGCAAGCAGTCGATAACGGATATTTTTCTGTTGGTTTAACGCAGGTGAACAAACAGGCTTGATCTGCGTGATTAATCGATGGCTCGCGTCGGACAGAAACGCTTCCTGTTTTAGGTCGTTGTGTTATGGTACAATTTGACAGATATGAAAGGAGACAGAAAAGGCGACAAGGTTGTCTGTTGTCCATGACGTGTGACTGAGATCAGTGGGTGCGCAGCGACTTTGTTGACACCACATGCAATGTACGTTGTGCCTGGGCGACGCCCCTGTACGTGCTTGTGAAGGTAAATAGTGGTGAAGGGGGAACAAAGTAAATAATAAACAGTATGAAAACAATAGGCCTTCGCAGCGCTTTGCTGCTCGGGCCTAATAAAAGGAACACCTCACATCTCTTAGAGTTACTGACAAACTGGCATCGCTTATACACGTCAATTAAAAACATAATGGGCGTTCTGACGACACTGGCGTACCTTTTGAAAAAAAAAAAAAAAGAAACCTTTGAGCAGGTATTGAACATACCTTTCATTAAGTTTTTTATTGGTCTGATTTGATAATGCTATATTAAGTGTTTTATTTCCATCAGCTGTGAGCAGAAAATCATGAAGAGAAATAAAAGATTTGAAATATTAAGATTTACAATATGTTTCAGTTCGTGTTTGAGTTAATGAAATTAATTACCCTTTTAGAGATAATTTAACCCATAGAATGGACATAACTAACATTTTATTTTGAGTTTCAGAAACTGCCTGAAAAGTCACAAAATTTGTTTTTATTTAGTCTTTTACCATTTCCAATCTGATATCAGAAGTCCTGTTTACTCACTTGTCTTTTTACACTAACAGACATGTTTGAGCAAGGATAATTGAGGTCTTGTTTATCAAAGTCATAAATTAAGTTAAAGTCCCTCCTTTGAGCCAGATCAACAAATCAGCTTTTCTTCCAGTGAAGTCTAACCCGAATGAATGCAGCACAGAACTTTGTCTTGTACGTAAAATTGGAAAAATATTACAACAAGGCCGGACATCATTTTCTAGCAAACTACTAGCACTCCCTGTCTTCTCCTTAAGCATTTATTTTCTTTGTGAAGAAGCAAAAAGCATTTTTAAACATTGCTTTTTAGAATTTGTAACAATGTGCTACTAAGCTCTCGGAAACAGACTTCTTGGTTGACTTAAACTGATTTTGAATTGAAATTTGCCAGGACTTCGTGAAGGATTTCAGTGCTCCACAATGCTGATGGCTACTAATATATATATAATACTAACATGTAAAAAAAAACAACTATTATGTCTTTTGTGCAATAATTCACTTTTAGGGTTCTACAACAGAATAAATCAAAGAAATAGCAATCTATATACTGTTTTTGTTCCTTGCATGATAGATTAAATAAGAAAAAGTCAAAAAATATTTCCTATTTCTATTTCATGCCACAGTGACACAAATCTATTGACAATATATCATAATGTAACATCTCAAATGGTGCAACAGTACTAATACATTTCTGATTGGGCTATGGTACAGAATATAAAACAGTATATTTAGCCTGTTAGTACTGAATCTGCTGGAGGCAGGACATTGAAATATTCAACAAAAATATAGCAAATCCCAAATCTTACTAATTTTGTGAAACCCTAGGTAAAAAAAAAAAAAGTTAATAAATAAAAATAGTGGTTTACATTATTATGGTGCTTCTCATCATAAATATTTTGTATAATGTGACAAGCAGATGATTCCATGTATCACTCTGCCAGTAATCAGTTAAAAAAGCAATCAAAGGACAACAGAAAACAAAGGGACTTCATGTCTGTCAAGTTATTTAAAGCTCTATCTGTTGTTCAGCAATCTGGTTCAAGGTTAAATCATCTCAGATTTACAAATAAAATGAATGCATCAGTAAACATGTTGCTCTCATAGCCCCATTAGCAACCACATCTAAACTGCCCTGTAATGATTAGTTTCTGTACAAAAAAGTCTTGATTGTATCAATCAATCAATAAATCAAATTTTATTTGTATAGCACATTTCAGCAGCAAGGCATTTCAAAGTGCTTTGCATCATATCAAACACAGAAACACAAAGTCATAGAATCAACAATCAAAACACAGTATTAAGTCAAGTTCCATCATTAAATGTGTAATTGATTACATTTCAAATACAATCCTAAACAGGTGGGTTTTTAGTCGAGATTTAAAAGAGGTCAGTGTTTCAGGTATTATACATCATAAATCATAATGTCTGGCGAACATAGTTTTGACTTGAATATGATTTACTGGAATAACAATTTTGTAAACCGCAGCACAAAAACTCAAAGGAGGAACACGAACGAGGAAATGTTTAACCTTCAGCAGTTTGAAGGAGCTTAAGAATCAAGAAATCCCAAAGGTCCTCGCTGGCAACATGAAGTAGGTTTAACAATCTCGACAAGCAACAAACATGGACAGATTTTTAACTACCTGTGGGGTTGACACCTATTAGATTGGAAGATGTTATAAACCTACTTCTAAAACTACGAGATCCCAGTAAACGGTAAAGACGATTATCCACAAATGGAGAAAACATGGAACATTGGTGAACCTTCCCAGGAGTGGCTCACCTACCAAAACTACTCTAAAAGCACATCAACAAACTCATCCAATAAGAAACTAAACTAACATCTGAAGCTCTGCAGGCCTCACTCGTCTGGTTTATGGTCAGCATTTATGATTCAACAATAATATTTAGTCTCAGCTAAAATGGCTAGCTTAAGGTTAAACCACCGCCGACCAAACAGACCAAAAAGAACCATCTCATATTTACCAATAAGTATGAGATGGTCAAAAGTCAACCTAAGACTTTTGGAAAAATATTTTGTGAGCTGAGGGCGGGGAAAAGGGGAAATTTTCAGAAGGCATCCTTCCTGTAGCATCTTGATTAAACCTAAAATCAATTCAGAAGAGCAAGAGCAGTCAAACACGGTGGTGGTGAAAGTCCGACCATCAGTTTGTGATCCCAAGCTCA
This sequence comes from Xiphophorus couchianus, assembly GCF_001444195.1. NCBI lineage: Eukaryota > Metazoa > Chordata > Actinopteri > Cyprinodontiformes > Poeciliidae > Xiphophorus > Xiphophorus couchianus. Next base: position 9,895,225 of record NC_040228.1, read on the forward strand.
AATGCAGTTGGGTTTTGCAGCAAGACAATTATCCAAACCACAGTGGTAAGTCCGTGTCCTAATGGCTAAAAAAACCCCAACAAAACAAAACGAAAAAGAATTACATAAACATAAAGAATGAAATCTTATTCAATTGCTATAAAAATCAACTAAAGATTGTTAGAATAAAACATTTCACAGTTTCATGTTTTCTTAATTTGACGACTGTAACAAATGTGAACAGATAAGCGTCAGCTTCAGTGTGTGGCAGCATAATCATTTTGAATTTCAACAGTTGCAATTCACCAAAATATTTGGAGTGAGTTGCATTTCAATAATACATTTGGCTGTTTGCAGTTACTTTCAGTGTCTTTGATGCACATCTGATGTAGATTTTAGTGGCTGAGATGCTAAAGATCCTGAAGAAACGTTTGGACACTATGATGATGGGGAAAAACAAAACTGTCAAGAGAATGTGACTTAATCACAATACTGTTAATGCTGTATTCAGCAGAAACAAAACATGCAGATGGTTTCCTAATGTTATGAAGCCCTGCTTCAGTCCACTCCTGCAGGGTGATATTGTACACAATGTTTTCTTTTTAACCAAAATAAAACAAAGTTGTACATTCACTCAAGGTCTGTGGTTAAATTACAGAACAGAATGAATACATAAAAACACTAGGGTGTCTTTTGTTCACACAGTCAAGATCAGAACATGCATGTACCCAAAAGGTTAATGGAAACTCTACAATCCTCTTTGCACCAATTTCACAACGGACTCTTATATTAAATTTAAATATCTTATGAGCCCTTGAAAGTATTAATACTGTAAAAAAAAACAACTAAACAACAATAAACAAGATGGGGATGAAAACAACAAGGCTCGTCTGCTGACAGGCTGCAAACAAATTCCAAGTAACCCACATGCTGCAGCGCTCTGACACTATAAAACTTCAGGTTTGACAACAAAAAGGTTTGCAGACACATCTCTCCAGTGGTTGTAACACAAACACTCCTATTTCACTGAGAGGTGAGACTGTATATTGAATTAGGTTTGGCCCCAAAGGCGGCTCAAGTTAGGCCTTTAGGCTGAATAATTAGTTAAAATCCCACTGGGAATACTGAGCCCACACAGAAACTACCCATGGGGTTGACCTCAGGGGACAGTGACTGACTCAACACCTGGGCTGTGGGACTGTCAGCTGGGGAACTGGGACTAAAACACAAACACAGCTGATACCTGTGGCTTCTACAAAAAGAAGTTTACTACTAATCTCCGGAGATGAAATATTCGATAAAATTGTAGGTGAATTGATCAGCTGCACGACGACTAAAGCTGCAGAATTTTTATATATATATATTTTTTTACATCACAACACCACAGTACTAAAAAGCTAACAATAAGAGCCGTTAACAAAAATGCAATGAATAATTAAAATTGTTTATCCTAGGGTTGACCCAGACCAGTTAATTCCAAAACATAGACTGAATTTCCAAATCAGCAGTAAGGAGACATTCATTTGATCCAGGTGTGAAGAAGGAGGACAGCACTATGTGATAGAAGCTCAATAATCCAATATTTCCCCCGACGAGTGAATGCACCATATAAGCAACAGCCCTGCTACCATGTAAAACATGTTTCAATATCAACACAGCCGACACAAGAGGGAGATAAATAGAAGATATTTGTATCAGGAGTATATCCCGGTAGTGGGTGCAAATGTTATTGTGCAACTCACCGATGGAAAGTCAAAGTCTTTCTGGTTGACGAGGTTGAGAACATATTCGATCCTGTACTGGTTCTCTGGACAGGCCAGCTGCACTGGTGGCGTCAGTGTGCTCATGGCTGTTACTATGGTCTGTCACAAGCACACAAATCCAGAATGAAAAAACAAAAAGAAAACAAAACATCAGATTATAACAAGACTTTTAAATGCTGAAGAGAAGACAGACAGAAAAGTTGTTCAACGAGTCACTTACCTCAATAGCCTCCTTAATATTGTTCTTGATGTCCTGAATTTTCTGCTTCTTTTCTCTGAAACAAACAAAACAGACATTTGTGTTAGAAATTGTGAGACAAAAACCATTAGAAGTTTCATATAATCACTTTCCTAAAATAATGAAAGTCATTGGTTTGGCTAAAAGTGATTTTTATTTTTTTTTTTGGCAAAAAAACAAAACAAAAAAAAACCTGCATGCCATTATTTTTTTTTTAGAAAGATGACAATATGAAATAAAGCAATTCATTCAATTTTAAAACTAAGACTCCCAATTGGTCCATACTATAAAAATGGCATTCAAAAGTAATGTTAGAAGTTAGGAAATCTGAAAGTTTTACATTAAATCAAAGATAAAAAAAAAAAAAGGTGAATTACCTCATTACAGGCTGACAACCTGAGCAGACAACTCAACTAACTAGCTAACATCAGCTTGTTGTACCAGTGCTGCTATTTGTTTTAGAACTTTTATGCAAATACAAAACATTTTTTACTTAGTTACAACATGAAAAACGTACGTAGCACCTTCTCCGAGAGCATACATTTTTTTTGTCTCGCAAGCAATTCACTTGATATGTCAATATTTTAAACATTTTATGTCTTCAACAGAAAAATTCCACACGCAAAATTATTGAGGTAAAACACTGATACGGTGCGACAGGAAAACTAACTCAAGTCTTTTCTCTTGTACTTTAATCTGGTGAATTTCAGCAACATGTATGAAAAGTGCAGCAAAGGGAGTTGACAGGGCTCACTTCATCGCATCGCAAAAGAGTTTGTTTTTGATCTGGAGGGGTAAACAGACCTTCATCGCCACGCGCGGTGCAGGAATTATGTCTGTGCAATGTGAATGATAGCTGTGTGTACAAGACATTTGGGACTCTCTGTGATAGAAATGTTTCTAATAAAGGCAACCAATGAGCCAGTTTGTCCATCTTTCACCTTGAGCCTGCCAAGACAACAGGGCATTGTGTTTATGATGGCTCCACGTCAGTGAAAAGGGGCGAACGCTGCCCATTTCTTTCTTTAAACGTATGCGTTACTTTTACTGTTAATGCCAGATTTATGTGCAGAGTCAACGTGAACATAAAAAGGACAATTTAAAAAAAAAAGAGAGCAAAGACCAGTCAAACTAAAATGTCTGATGAATGTATATCACCAGAACAATTACTCTGCATTTAATCTAAAAGAAGGGATTATATATCAGGCCCAGTTTGCTCGTTCTTTATTGGCGATGCGCGATAAATCAACTAAAAAACCCGCCAAAAGAAATCCAAATGGAAAAGCCTAGACTGACCCTGTAATGACTGCTACTCTACTTTTTGAAAGCATTGGTCACTCACACATACCAGACATTCAATATTTTGTTCAAGGCTCCTCTGGCATCAGTTCAATGAGGGACAAAAAATAAAGATGATTTCCATTTTCTAAGACAAGCCACCTGTGAGGTCACTGTGCGCCGATATGGGGAAACAGTGAAGGAAGGGACGCAGGACGGTTTATCGGGTTAGAAGGGAGATTTAGAAGGCCCTGTTTACATTTTCAACCTGATAGTCATTATAAATCACATGATTGTGTGTGTTGTGTGTGTGCTCACTGTGCAGTGTTGAGTGTGAGGCTCTTAGCCTCTGTGTCTCTGCTTCTTGTTCTTTTTGTTGTTTTTTTAAGATGTTTTAGGTTTGGTTTGTTTTGTGTTGGGATTCATCTGATCAGCTGCAGCAGCAAACTCCCCATATTCTTCTTATATTTCAGCATTATGAGTTTATGTCAGCTACTATGTGGAACACAATTTAGTTTTTGTATCACATCAAAGTATCACAATTTCAGTTAAGGATACTACTTTAAAGATTTTAATTTGATTGTGAAACGTTGACAACTTCTGTCGACGTTTCATTCAAAAACATTTAACAGCTAAGATTTGACCCAATCACAGACCTTTGTAGCCAAACTCGAAAACTCAACAGTCAAGTAAAATTTTACGAATCTAAAGGAAATGAAAGAAAATTAAATATATACAGTAGTAGAGCAGTAAACAGCACAACCAAGAAAGTAAACCGGACAAACACCAATTTATAAAGAAATACCGCATTACAAATACTTCCTGTATACAAACTTATGCATAATCACTTTGAAATCAGTGTGTTCAGGAGTACTGTTGGCTTTCTTGAAGAACCCCAGCAACACTTGAAAGTCTAGAAGATAACTTGATTAGAGTTTCGCTCTGTGCCCTTCACCAGGGTCATAAAGGCCACAAGTTGAATGTATCAGTCCACTAATAAAGTTGTTCCCGACTATTTCAAGTGTTTCAAAGCACTTTGGGAGTAGGAGAATTTTTGCCAGAATATTTTTGAACCCAGAAGTTACTTGAAGCTTCATCTGCCATAAATTAACAGAGCTGTATTTAGCAATTATCTCTACAGTCTGAGAAACTTAAGAGAAAGTTTAAAAACTGTAGAAAATTTTTATTTTCCCTCAAAGGTAAGTGCGTGGTGACTGTTGTGTTTTTGTGCAGGTGCAGTTAAAGGCTCCCCTTGTTAAAACTTTTAGTATTTGCGTATATATTGTGCCAGGGTCCCATTATTATGTTTACTGCGCTGAAGTCTGCAGGAGTGAACCTGCATTTCCACATCTTACTTTTCGGTATTTTACACATTTAGATTTTTCTAATTGTCTCAGATGACATTTCAGACTCGTTTTGTTTCATGTGACCGAGGCAGACAAAATCTCAATGTGGTCAAGTTATTAACAATTCACATGAATTAAATTATGCTTCTATGGAAGAGGATTAGGGCCACCGAAAAAAAAAGAAAAAGAATTCTGAGATTAAAGTCTCAGAATTCTTTGAATAAAGTCAGAATTCTGAGATTAAAGTCTCAGAATTCTTTGAATAAAGTCAGAATTCTGAGATTAAAGTCTCAGAATTCTGAGATTAAAGTCAGAATTCTGAGATTAAAGTCTCAGAATTCTGAGATTAAAGTCTCAGAATTCTGAGATTAAAGTCAGAATTCTGAGATTAAAGTCTCAGAATTCTTTGAATAAAGTCAGAATTCTGAGATTAAAGTCTCAGAATTCTTTGATTAAAGTCAGAATTCTGAGATTAAAGTCAGAAAGTCAGAATTCTGACTTTAAACTCAGAATTCTGATTTTAATCTCAGAATTCTGACTTTAATCTCAAAATTATTTTTTTTATTTTTTCGGTGGCCCTAATCCTCTTCCGTATGCTTCTTTGTGTGAAAAGAACAAAACATTAAAAAAAAAAAAAAAATCTGATTTATGTTAACAGGTATCAAAATGTTTTTGGAGAATGATTCTATGACTTAACCTTTATTTCATACAAAATAATAATAATAAAAGAATCTAGACCATGATTTAAGACATTTTGAGTAGTGACTTGTGAATTAGTTTGGTTCTAACTTATGAGAATAGAATTTAAAACTAACCCTTGCTAAGAGTAAACTTGCACAGTACTGCGAGTGTGAAGTTCGACTGAAATAGAAACCCCCAATTCAACAATGTGAAAAAACCCCTCAAAGGCTGAACTTTGAGCAGTACATCTTCTTTCAACTTTTATTTTAATCTTTTGGGGCATGAAATGTATTGTTCATAGTCAGCTTTTGGACTCAAAAGAGGGGTTTTTTTTTAGCCCAAAAAGTTTCACACAGTTTTATTCCTTTGTTTTGACCACTTGAAAGCTCCAGTGGTGAATGCCTTGGCCAAAAACAGTGCAGTCATCACAGTTAAAAGGAACATGGAGATCTAAGTGGGTGTTTCATTCATTATCCCAAATCTGACCAACAGCAGATAGCAGCAATCTTCCAGTGACAAGCTAATTACTCTGACTTTACCACAACACTTCTTCCATTCACCTCAAATCTTTCATCGCTAGCACCACTCAACATTTGAGGTCCTAAATCAGCATATTTACATCGTGCTGGAAGATCTGTGGAAATTAAAACCCATTACTATGCCTGACATGTGAACCCCCACTAGCAACCGGTCTGCTGTTTTGGTCTCAACAGATCTTCACTGACAAAAGTTATTTAATGTCAGACATCTCACCCACACAGTCAGACACACTCATGCGTCAACAAACTTAGATGATGGTACTCCAGTTTATTGAATGTGGGGAAAGTTAGCTATTGTGTGCTGTCCAATTTATGGTGTAGTCAAGTTTGCCGGACAGACACATCCATCCCTACGCAGGATGTGGACAGACATGTACGCTTTGTATAAAAACAGTGTTATGCGCACACAAACACTGTTCAGTGTTGTGGAGTCACACACTGGGTCATATGCTCTAGTCTGCCTAAGGTGCTGATTTTCTAGTCAAACCTTGCAAAGATGCTTCTGTCCCGTCCAATACATGACCACCACCAGACCAAACCACGCTTAGTCAATGACACACAATAACTCACACACAAATTCCTTTTTGGCTCACTAAAATAAGCAAGACTCAAGAATGTGGTCTAGAAACAAACAAAGACAGGAAGAGATCAGCTTTCTGGAGAGATGTGGAAAAAAAAAAGAAGAAAAAAAAGTGACTATCAGTTTGTGTCCAGAACTTTACAAAAAAGGAAAGATCACATTGTACAATCAGCGCGTCAGACTTCCCACAAGGTTTCTCAGAGCTGGGTTACAACCCATGTGGTAAAACACAAGTTAATCAGCAGTCATGGCAACTAAACATGAACCAATCCAACCAGAGCTGTCACAGCATCAGCTCTAAAAACTGGCGATACAATTAGCCAGGGTCATCCAACATCAGTGTCTGGCCTCCCAAATGTCCTCTTGGAAAAATGGCCCAAAATTTCCCAAAAGCACAAAAAAAGCCTTCCCAATAGAAGATGCAATGGGTGGACTAATAACATATGAAAGCCTATGGATAAACAATGGGACCCCCATCAAGTTAATTTGAGTGAAGACAAACAAGTCAATATTTTCTGTACTATAGAACAAGGTACCTCAGAGTTTACCAAAGCATATAATTTTAGTGTTTTCTTGTTCTCTCTTTGCATTCCCTGTTTTGTTTTTATTGTAGAGGCCTCACTTACTTCAACTTCCTGTCAGGTTTTAGTTCTTCTTTTCAGGAGCTTGTACACTTTCCAAATGAAAACCGGTTCCAAGATGTGCATATTTTTATTGACTCTAAACTATATCAGCAGTTTATATTGTCACATATGAAGTGAAAATGTATTTGCCCTCTTAGAGATTTTTTCTGATTTTGCTTTTTGGTCATCCGACAAGACAGAGAAGAATTTAAAAAAAACATACATATAAATATTTGAAAATGGAGTGAATACAAAATGTAATGTTTAAATTTGGATATTTTCTTTTATTTTTTGGGGGGGAGAACAACCTGTCCAAGCCGACTTACTCCTACATGAACTGTCCTACCGTTTGTGTCACCATCGGCATCAAAAACTGGCATAAAATTTCCATTAAAAAATGTAACACTACTGCAAAATATTATATAATTCAGGACGTTTAAGGTAATACTACTGCATCACAATTGAAGCCAACTCTGGACTTTGATTGGACCAATTGTGATTCTTTTTAGCCAGTTAGAGGTGGCTAGGATTATGGACCGGTGCCTGGGCGTTGTCCTTGAGGAGTTTCTGCTAAACAAAATTCACAGCGTCATTTTCCACTTCTTTCGTGTCACTCCACAGAACATTTTCTCTAAAGTCTTAGCGATCATCAAAGGAAGCTAATTTCGCCCCGACTCCTTCTTATTATTGAATCATGAACACTGGCCTTATCTGAAGCGAGTGAGACCTGCAGTGCTTCAGCTGTTGTTGTTGTTTTTTTGTTTTTTTTTATGATCTCCTGCATGAGTCAACAGTGCACCACAAAGTGAATTTGATGGGCGGTTTGACAATTTATTTTTTTCCCCACAAAGGACCACGCTGGTTTGGAAAGCTATTTTCATAACAAATAAAATTATCACTTACAAATAACAGCTTTTTGTATTTACCCAAGCTATCTGTATGTTATTAAAGTCTGTGTTATAATTTGAAACATTTAAGTGTGAGGATAAAGTAGCGCCTCAACCAAAGAAATTCCTCGCTGGTAGTGAAAATGCAGCTCATTGAGAGGAGCTGCCCACCTGTAGCTCACCTGGAATGCACATCAGACAGAAATTAGAAGAGCTTACAATTACTTAAAATAGCTGTTTATATAACGTATAACTGTGCATAATCAGCTCTACTTTCTGGCATGTTACATATCTGTTACACGAGTTTTGTTGACTTAGGAGGCCACTTAAAAACTGAGGTGTGTTACTCGAAAATACAAAAAAAAGTTGATAGTTTTTATACATATAAAAAACTAATTTATTTATGTATTTATGTTTAGGTTGTTTTGTAATTCTGAACAAAAAGAGAGAATATTCAGCCCAGACATCTCGATGCACCGTGAGCTTTAGTGAACAGCAGGTATGGCTCGTTTGTGAATCGTACTCACTCTGCATTGAAGCCGTTGACATGTAGGATCCTCATCTGTTTCACGATGGTGCTCTTTCCTGACTCGCCAGCTCCTGAGGAAAAAAATGGTATTTTGTTTAAAAAAAAAACCAAAAAACCCTGTACATCTAAAAAGCCCCTTTCTAAAGATCAGCACAGATGTTTGAATTGTTTAAGCTTTTCATTTTATTAAAGGAAAATGCACCGTCAACTATAATTTTTTGGTTTTGTGTAAGGCAGGATTAGTCCTGCCTTAAGTCCACATATTCAAATATTTCTGTGTTCAGACTGAATCGTGACTTTGGACTTTTCAAGAAAAATAACCAGGAGTCACAAAATGGTATGCAAAAATGAAAAAAAACAGACCAAACCCAAGAGCGGACCACTGAAGGTTGATGAGAATCCAGTAAAATTGCGTAGGAAGGCAACTGGCCAGGCTAGAGACTGGGAAACCCAAAATCCTGAACCACTGATCTGCTAAAAGTATATTTAAAGTGGGGTAAAAGTGGTGAATGGCCACAGTGAACAGTTAAATTACTGATAATATAACAAAGTATTCCTGTCAATACACGAGTCTTACAGACAAGTTAAAGTCTTGCTGGAGTGAGTATTGGCTTGAGTGTTCTGTGTCTGTTTGACCACAAACTAAAATTAACGCTACGTGGTCCTGCTGGGACGTTGACTGTGCATCGGCAGGTCCCTACTCACTGTGTCTGCTGTCAGAACGAAACTCGCATCTCCTGCTCTGTAATGTCGGCCCTGCAGAAAGCACAGCTAGGTGAGGAATGAGCTGCATACTGTACAGAAGAACCAGGTTGCAGCTCTTCTTGGGCTGACCAATGTTTTTCCTGCGTACTGCTTTTTGTAAATGTCATTGATGATGGATTAACTCCAGATTTTCAGAGTGTTCAGGCCTAAACCGTCCTTGATTTTGTTTAACAAAACCAGAATCACAGAAGTTATCACAGAGGTTTATTCTGCTGAGGTAGACTGCTTCAGACCAGGCTACAACAGCTAGGATTAGCTACGTGTTTTTAGCTCACTAAAATTACTAACTGTAAGTAAAACACTAATAAATATCAGGTTAACAATAAAGGATTTCTGACGGGGTGGCAATGTGTTTGAGGCGCACCTCGCCTCTCACCACCTGACCACTCCAGACGGGTGGAGGGAGGAGGGATGGTTCAACTTGAAACTCCTGGGATGCATACACTCATAAATCAAGGCTAAAATAATTCAGCACAAAAGAATGGTGTATTTTGAGTGCAGAGGGCCGGGTCGCAATAATCCAAATCTCAAATGTTGAGATGAAACATGCTCTTTAAAAACAGGGATTAAAATCCTGCTAATGGTTTAATCAGCTCCAGCCAATCCCTGGATACTGACTACTTCACAAATGGGCAAATTAAAAACCAAACTACCTAAACAGAAGGGGAAAAAACCCCACCACAGACTGTTGGCTGCACTACATGTAACTGTAGAGAGACCCTTATATTCTCTGTTTTTATAGACCACAGTAAAGCCATATCCATGTATAAATTTATATATGCACAAAAGGTAAGCTAATAACGCCATGGATGTGTAAGAAGTTACAATAAAAAGAAAAAAAGAGAACCAACTTTAATGGCACACAACATTGTTTTGGGTCTTGTCCCACTGTTCTAACGTCGCCACAACTTCCTCCATTAGAAAAATATCAGCTCGTCAAACGTGATCCCTTCTCACTGGAAACAAACTAATCAAACACTATGATTTTTAGATCAATCTACACAACATGATCAATTTTATAAAATAAGTAAAAACTCACACATACATGAACATATAACAATTGAATACTACATACTGACCTATTTAGGTTGTGGTAGTGTAACTTTCAAACTCAATCTTTACCCAACGGGTAAAAACTTCCTGGGAAAAAACAAAACAATAACCTGCCAAATTATATCCATTGGGCATTTCTCATTTTAAAATTCTATACTTTGCATTCTACACTCACATTTCAATAATCTTTCCAACCACATTCTGGATATTTGATGAGAAAACATATACTTATAATTCAGATGTATTGTACATTCCTCAAATCATGAAAAAAAGCCTTTTGTCTTCTGATTAGAAAGAAAAAGGAGCAATTTTCCTACTTATTTGCTCCAATTTAGAGTCTCTATATGTCAAAATCAAGGCATAAATTATCCAAATAAATACAGATTCTTCTATACACAGTTTTAATTTTCTTTATTTCATTAGCTGATTTTAAAAATCACTAATGTCTATACTTTTTTTAGGATCTAGACATGTTCTGGCTGGAACAGCATGGATCCAGTTTAAGTTCCGATCTGAAAGGGAAATGGTCCTTTTTGGTTTCTGAAGTCTTATTTTTGGGCTCTGGAAATCAGCTAAAAAAGCAACTGAGCTATGTAAAAACATTAGTAATCATGTTGGAAGTCATATTTAAAGGGCATCATCTACATGGAAACAAATAAACATTTATTTTTCAAAAATTCACATATTTCTATTTTCAAAAACCAAAAAAAAAAAAAAAAAATCTAAGTCTATTTTTCCCCACATATGTATTCTGACTAGGAAAATCACCACACCTGATTCTAGACTTTCTGAGGTAGCTTTTATGGTGGTATGTTTGGCCTAAGTGCTAAAATAATCATTTTTTCCACTCTAAACCAATAAATCTAAATATTCTGTAACAAAAAGTGCACACATCAACTCTAAAAAGTACACAAAATTGCTTTAATTAGGATCAGAAGCTACTTAAAAATACAATAAAACACAATTGCAGCATGTTTTCATGCTGGCAGGCCTTCAGTCTGAGAGCAACGGGCTAAAACGTCCATCACAGTGCTGCCTTTTTGGCCTTATGCAATGGCAGTCACACTGTTGACAATGGTTCCTAAAACAATATCCCAGAAGGCCATGCAGGGAGGAAGCAGCGTCTCAACTGTGAAAACTATGAGGCCTGAAGAACAACCGCAAAATGAGAAAGAGATCAATAAATCAAAGGCTGGATCTCATTTCCCCCAAACTCCTCCTCTCTCCCCATTACTTGGCACTTCACACTTCTGGGTATATTCATGTAAAGTGAAATTAAGTTAACCATTACCTCAATTAAAAATGATCAGCTGTCAATATACAATACTATTCTATGCTTGTTAAAGAGCAAAAATATGTCAGCAACTGCACACTTGAAACAAATCTGCTGTAATGCAACTAAATGCATTTAGAATGTACTGCTAGCACTAACAACGATATAGACATTACAAAAACTATACAGCATAATTGTTCCAAAAATAGTAGACCCTTAATTGTTAAACATAATCGGGTATGTTTAACATACTGATTAACAGAATGTGAGTCAACAATAGACTTAATAAATGCATTTCTCCCAAAAGTGAAGCATCAGAACAGATGGAGTTTTTTTTTCTGTTATTTTAAACAAAAGAAATATGACACCTTTCACCCCCTTGCACTTTTTCCCCATTTAAGATGAAATGCTATCTCAGAAATTAATAGTTGCATGAATTCAGCTACACATTTTAGTCATTCTCATGATGATTAAATGCTTCAAATCGACAAATCCCTTTCTTGCTTTTTCCAGAAAGGATTAGGGTTTCTTCTGTTCTTTAAAAATTGAGATAAGCATCATTTTGACAATTATAGACCCGTGCCATTCCTTTTAACAATTTTTAAGGACCTTTACATGGTTAAAAAAAAAAAGAAAGAAATTAGGCAGTTTCAATCTGGATTTTCAATAAGTTTTTAGAACAATTTTCAAAAAGGTGTGTAAAACTAAATGATTGGCTGATTGGATTATAGGCACTAAAAATGGTTGACAAATAAAGCTGGGTGTCTGGGTTAACAAACACAATTCAATATGGAGACCTGCAAGGTTTAGTGTTGGCACCTAAACCTTTTCAAGTCGATATTATTGAGAAGTGTGAAGTATCTAGTAAACCACAAGTTATTTTCTTTGCAGGTGAAAAACATTATTGTTCTGGGATTAAATCAAAAGATGTTGTAGAAATTAAGGTTTATGATTGGGTTAAACTCGAATTGTTTCATAATTTAGCACACTTAAAGGTATAAAGTATGATTTTTGTAAAGTGAAAAGAAGACTTGATTACCAAGAAAATATATGGAAATTCAGAGGGAACTATATTTGAAATCAGGTTTGTAGGAATAGCGAGAGATCATTAATTTATTAATCTTAAAGTAGACAAACGCATAGCAGATTTGTTGTCTTTGCATTAAAACCTTGTTTTTTGCAAGAGTAAGTTCTTTGTAACACAAAACAGCAATTAAATGTTATATAATATCGATGAAGGGGATAATACCAACAGTGCATTCAGTCAAATATTGTGGAATTTAAATGTTTTAATATTTTTACTAAATATAACGCTTGTAGTAAGTTATTCCCAAATAACTTGCAATAATTCTTAAACACGTCACATTAAAGATGTGTGAGCGCGTTTGAGAACACAGAATGTATTTCACAGAATAATCACTAATGTGAGGTAATTTGAGGCAGTTTGTCAATTCACCGCGCAAAACACAGAAAACAAAATAAAGTGTTTATGCTCGGTATGCATCATAAACGAGAACATTTTTAACTTTTTCCATTCATAACCGTCTTTTTTGCTAGAGAACATAGAAACCCCCCCACCCAGAGAATATGTCCCCAAACCATATTCTGGACATGCTTATTCATATTTCAAGTTTGCTCTTTGTGAAAGCACCAACTTGGCATAAAAGCAATAAACATTCTCTGTATCAAAAAATGTTGCAAAATGTTACAGTTTGCTACATGTGAAGCTAAATGCAAGAAACATATGAACTGCATTCAGCTGCCATATAAATGATGTGCAACAGATTCATGTTTCAGCAGGGGTAAAATTGGACTGAACTGACTGTAAAGTAGGTCTTATCTGTACTAAAGTGATAAACTGGATATCCTGTGGCCAAAAACCATTTCATGATGATGTTGCATGGATAACACTTTATCTTTATTGAAATTATAGGTTGCACGTGTTTATAGAAATCTGACTAAATATAGAGCTTCCGTCTGATAATGTTTCAGTGTGGAGTTGTAAAACGTGGGAGCATTTTATATTTATCAGCTAACTGGTTCATACATCGCAGTAGTTTTGCAAAGTCCAGACTTGCATAAAACCATTTCAGGCGTGAAAACACTTGCAGGGTTCCAGAACGTTTACGAACCTTTCCAGACTCGGCTGGAGTTCATAGCTCCTTTCAGTCTATTCTTAAAGTATACATAAAAATGTTCACTAAAAATTTACAGCGGCTGTTTTTACAGGGATCAGACTCTAAAGGTGGAACTTGAAACTACAGGCATCGTGGAAAAAAAGAGGTATGGATGGAATATCAATACCAAGCTTGGGGATGCAAAGGACTACTTGGACGCAATAAATGGTAAGCTACAACACTTCAAGTGCCATGAATCAAAACTCAACTTTCCAAATACATATTTGGCAAATTGGATGGACATTCAGAACTGAAACAGATTCTAATTACAAAGACCAGAAGACCCTGGCAGAGGAAAAATTAGATGTTGGGGGTGAGGTTAATTGTAAGTGATATCAGTGAAGTATTATTGATTTCGAAATGTAATATTTTCCCAATATCTTGTTTCTTTTGATGGATAAATGATGGGCAGATAGATGGATGGATGGATAGACAAAAGGACAGAGAAGAATGGATGACAGAAAAGTAGATAGATGATGAATGAATGAATTACATGGGAGGACAGATGACGACATGATGGATAAAAAATGGTGGATAAGAGGACTTGATGGAAAAACTGGTGGATCTATGTATGGATCCAACTTTTTAGTGCAGTGGGATATAAAATATGTAGGGGTACAAATATGCCCCCCCCCCCCCCCCACACACACACACACACTAATTTTTCTGACAGGTACAGCAAAGTAATATTGTGGCAAAAAGGCTTAAAAAGTTAAAAGTTTACAGCTGAAGGCTGAAGTATGTGAAACCAAAGTCAAATTTCTTGTTTGTGCACAAAATCTTTGCCAATAAAGTTGGTTCTGATTTGAAAAGGCAATGGATTAAATAATAAAGAATAAATCAAATATCCATAGAGCTAATAAACAGGGATAGGAGGTAAAAAAAACCAAAAGGTGTCAGCCAAACTCACCTAAAAGTAGTAGTCTGTGTGTTGCTCTGTAGATTTGTTTGTCCTTTTGGAGCTGCTTCTCAATCTTTTTGTTTGCTTCTCTTTGTGCCTTCTCCTCATTTCTCTGGTCTTCGGTCTTACTGTTGCCCAAACAACCCATCTTCCCGCAAGACAAAAAAAAGAAAAAAATGGGGGTCCAGGGAGGAGGAGGAAGAGGAGTGGAAGAAGTAGAAGTGGAGGGAGGGGGGAGTATGTAGAAACGAAAATAAATAAGCAAAAATTGTCTAGGTCCCTCGCTTGACCCTCGGATTTGGCAACAATGTAACACACATTTACGCAGCTATAGTTCTGAAAACTGTCCGTGGTTTAATTCTTGGATAGGTAATGTCTGCATAAAGCGTATTTTGCTGTCAGAAAAAGGGCAGGATACTGCTGCTGACGACACGGAGGCCGCCTTCTCAGTTAGCTTTCAATCCTCCTTTTTCCTCCCCCACCCCTCCTTACATTCACTTTAGCGTTTGTTTTTCTTCTTATTAACTCCCCCCCTCGACAAATTGGTGGGTAATTATAATCCACAGCCTCCGTTACGACGCCAAAGAGCGAGATTTCACCTCGAAAGGAGGCAGCGAAAAGAGCCTAATTTGCATCTCCGAAAGCCGGGGTCTTGCGTCTCACTGCTGCCCGTGACAAGGAGCTGAACTCGGCGCGTCCGAAAGGCTCGGCCGGGCTGAGGCGCTGCTCGTCTCCGCGTCGCCTTTGACAAGAAACATGTCCAAAGGTGTACACTCACACTGTTCTTTTTTTTGTGTGTGGATTTTTCTCGCTCCCCGATGGCTGTCTTTGGTCGGGTACCCACCTAGTAGAGCAGCAGGAAGGGAAATAATATGTAGACCCAAACGAGCTACATGTATGATATTCTTCTTCCTTCCGTCGTCATCCGGCTCCTTATCAAATCGAGCTCCCAACTCGCTGCGGTTGTCTTTCCGTCGCCACCTCTCACTCCGAAACGAGACCCCCAAATTTGTCCTCCTTATTTATGATGGCTGTTCCTTGCTGTATTTTCTCCTCCAAAGGGCCTTCTCTCTCTCTCTTTCTCTCTCCCTCCCTCTCTTTTGTTGCAGAAATGTGTTATCAGTCCTTCACATCACCGCCGAGTCTCTAAAACTGCGCACCGATATACTGTTTATTTTTTGAGATCCCAGATGAATCCCCCAATGAGAAAACCCCGATTTCAGAAAAAGGGTGGGTTAAAGACAAGAAAGAGGAAAAACGTGACCAAGATCCGAGAATCCTTCGAAATGCATCCACGTTTCTTGCAGGTGAAAAAAAAAAAAAAAAAAATCAACCCCCGCTGTCAGGCTTCAGTTTTTACACGGCCTCTAAATGTTTACACACCTACAGACTGTCACACAAACAGATATTTACAGATCGTCCTCCCCCAACCCCCCTTTGAATCCGAGGAGGGTAAACACGCCACAGGCTTGACACTCTTACATGTGCATTTACATTCAGAAAAAATAGGACGCGGGGCTCTTGTAGCAGCACATTCCCACCGTGAAAGGCCGCTCCTCTCCGGGGGGGGGGGGTGCGCGCTGGACGGGGAAGGTGAAACGCGGTCCCAAGAAGCGAGTCTTCGGGGGTTGTTATTATTATTTTCTCCCTTTCTCTTCCTCCGAGAATAGTAGGCTACACTGAAGAGGCAGACGGCGCTGAAGAGACGCGGGGTGGGGCCACACGGCGCTCATTGAACCCTGGGAAGGAAGGACCGACAAGAGGCGGAGAGGAGAGGCCGCTGCGCGTCGTCACATGGCCGGGGCGCGGAGCTGCGTCAGTGGCACGACCGTGCGCAGAAAACGGCGCCCTCTTCGAAGAAAAAAAAAGGACAGCAACAGGGTGGGATCCCTGCTGACCAAGGGTCAGCGGCCTGAAGCGGATTTACATCCAAACAGCGGGTAATTAAATGCTGCGATCTTACAGGAATAAACTGGGAATAATGATGTGTTAAGGCTACTAATGCGACTTTTCTGTAAAATTGATTTAAAAAAAGAAATCCCTTATCATGTAGTTTGCCACCTACAGAACATGTTGTGGCCACTTTTTCTGGATCTTTTACTGTCATTCCTTATGTAATCGACACTTTTTAAAAAAACAACTAGTTTTCCCAAAACAGGCTCCCAGGAGCACATGCCTTTGATGACATCACATAAGGCATTAGAAGAGACTGACCACTCTTTCAGTGGTGTTGCAGCTGCAGCTGGTACTCACACTTCAGCAAAAAATTATTGTTCTGTTTTTCTTTTTGAATTGGGACAATGTGTGTTACTTCCCAGATATTAACAAAGTCTAAACAAACGATTTTAATTCATGTAAATAGATCTGAGGCACAGAAGTTGAACAACTCCCTTTGCAAGAGGGGGATCACCGGGCAGACTCACAAAAAAGACCCAAACCTTACCCGTTTGTCTGGCCATGCAGACGGTTTGACTGAAATGTCACTTCCTCCTTCCTCAAACCGCCACACCCCACTTTGCTTTAAGCATACACTGCTATTTGAATGGGAATAAATGCAAATGCCGGGCGATTGGCATCGTAAAAGCACAATAAACAAACTGTGCAACCTCAACCACCACGCCAGACAACCACAACCACAACTACATCAAATCACTGCTGATTGGGAAGATTATATAGAAAAATCACAGACGTAAGAACTAAAGTCTGTCACTTTAAATCTGTCTCCACTGAGCTGCATAAATAACTTCAGAAAAGGGAAATAAACTTCATGTCTGTGCTTACATAGCTTGTTGTTACTGTTGTTTTTATTAATTAAAAAAAAGTTGTGTCCTCTTTTTATTATTTATTTATTTCACTTAAGTGGAGTTTAGCCTTGTGTTAGGCCTTTGTTATGTTTTTTTTTTTTGTGCCATTGATACACCAATTTGGACAGGTCATGATTAATAAGTTTCACAGTGACTCCTATAACTTTTATTCAGATAACATTTAAATGCACTGCCCCTTTAATTCTGTAACCCCTTTCTGATGAACTTTCAGACAGACTAAGTTGTCCAATCATTGCTCCAGAGAGCATGATTCCCATCATCAGGCAACAGATTGGACATTTGAACTCTGCCATCAAGCCACACTTAAGGAATGTAGCTGTTTTTGACCAACTAATACATATTGAAAGGTCGCTCAAAACAACTTATCTGAAATTGTTTAGCAATTCAAAAATATTTCTATAAGAAGGCAGGTGGGAAAACAGGAACCTGAGATGGATATTCATGCTTAATTTTCTCTCGTCTAGACTATCTTAATCCAATTTCACATGTATAAATAAAAATAGCTCTTGGTTTCCTTCAGTTGAGCGCAAACTTTGCTGCAAGGCTCTTGATAAGAACAAAGAGCTCACATGAAAATCCTGGCTCAAACTGTCACGATGGTCAAGCTTCAAATAGTTGAGGCCACAGACTCCAACTCGAGCTCCTAAGTCTTCAAATTAAAATCTCTTCTTTTCTCCCAATAACCAGATATAAATAAAAAATAAAAAAAAAAGTAAAAGGAATTTCTCTGTGCAGACCTGATGCACCTCGACTGGCAAACAAGCTTCCTCTGTTTCTTTACTGCCTTCAGAGTCTGAACTCTGGATTTAAAAAGCAATTGATAACATTCCTATTCAAACTTTGTTTGAACAAGATAATAGGGATTATACACCCTATTACCATGTTCGTTTTTAAGCATCTGCAGTTATTAGACAATAGATATAATCAGACACTGTTTTTTTTTTCATTTAAACATGGGGATGAATGAAGTCACACCTTTACAATTCTTTTGATCATTTCAGTTACGCTATCTCACTTTATTTTAATTTTTAATAAGATGTATTTGTCTGTAAATGAAACGTATTCTGAATAAAAACCGCAAAGATCAATAGTGCTCATGCTGTGAGGCCTATTGAACACTAGAGGGCAGCATTTTACTTACTCCAAGATGGAGGGTCACAGATAATTTCCAGTGTTTTCCAAGGACACCTCAAAATCTTCTAAGCAAGTTTAATTCTTCATTTTAAGTTCAATGGAGACATCTGATAGATTTTTTTTTTTTTTTTTTAGAAAATAACTTCTAAAAGTAAAATTGCCCTAAGATGCAGTTTAAAGACATAAATATAAAACAATGAATAGTATATTGATTGTTTTCCCAGGGAAAGTCATAGATTACTCACTAAAAGTCTCTTTACATTGTTAAACTAACAAAAAAACAAAACAAAACAAAAAAGTATGGTAAAAATGCTTCAGTTAAATGTTTGGCACCAATCAGTTTGCTAAAAAAACAAATCAACTAGAAAATGTGCTACATTTACTAGACAAAAACATACATATTTTAAGGCGACATGATCTTGTGATATGTATTTTATACTTGACATAAAATTTATGTTATTGATTGTCTCAGCCTGCATACAGTGATTATTCCTTGGTAGTCACACTAGTGCTTTAATGGCCTCACAGCCATGAATATTAGATACACTTCCCTTCAACCTATAGAGCAAATATGATGAGGCAGCGCGAGGGTCCATAAGAAAACAAATACAGCTGTTTGTCAATGTCTGTCTGGCCAGAAACATCGTTTTCAACGGAAATGAAAGCAGGAACGCCCGCTTTGTGTACAAACAACATTTCTATAAAAGGTGCCTACGATGGATGTTCAATAAGTACGCTGTTTTAGGTGCTTTTATTTAACCGTGGAAGCAGACCTTTTCTGTCTTATGAAAACGGAGGCTATCCTCCTGTGTGAGAATATCTGCAATATGAGTTTAAGCGATGCAGCACATAATATGAGAGAGGTGAGGGAGGGAGTGGAGGGTGTGACAGAGATACGGGCAAAGAGCAAAAGGGAGTCACCATCAGTGCCAGCATCATAAAGTCAAGGTTTTCTTCTCTGAGTCCTGCCTATTTCTGGGCTCCCGTTTTACCATCCCTGTTACTGTCTGAGAGCGTCGCACTTTTAAAAGCGGTTTCAGAGGACGCTTTGACGGAGGTTCATTTTCTTCTTCAAAATGAGTGAGACGGTTGGATTTTTCCGTCCACCTTCCTGAAGCACTTATTTGCCGAGCGTTTTGTGTCTGAAGGAATCTACAGGAATCTCAGGAAGCAGCATGGCAGGGGAGCTTGTGGTTGGGATACTTTATAACTTATTACTACCTCTGCTTCTGCTGACTGGTGAGTGTTTATTTTTTGTTGTTGTTTTGCTTAAATTACTGCATTTTTGGCTGTTTAAGGTTTTAACTTCCAACCTGAGACGCTAGTTAATGGTGTAAACTTGATCAAATAAAGATCTCTCCGAGGTGAACTGATAAAGAATTCAGATATGAGGCATTGAGAAAACACAAAAAGAAAGAGCGAAAGTTTGCAATGGAAAAGTCTAACGGCCATAAACTGATGGCTCTGGAAAAGCAATAACTTTATACTACAATCTGAGTGATTTTAGTGCGTAGCTTCATCTTCAGCTCTCCTTCTATGAACATCAAACTTTTTTGGGCTTCTTTTATATTGTGAGGTGCTTTAGATTACTTTTATTTTACTTATTGTTTCATTGGAAATAACTTAGCTTTTATTATGGTTTTTGAAAAGTAAATATTTTAACCAGTTCAGAAATGGTAGGTTTGTAATTGTTTTACTTCATCCTCTGCCATTGGCTCTTTTTGAAGAGTATCAGTATTCCTCCAGCCAGAAATGACTCAGGATCACACACAGCATCCTGACTTATTACTCTTACTTTTAGCTGAAGAATGAGCATATGGAGACGCTAAAATGTTTGGTTTAGTCTGTTTTTGTGATTTACTCATTCTTTGGACATGCATTTCTTTCACATTTCTGCTTGTTATTTCTTGACTAAATTCCAGAGCCCTTTGGTCAATTTTAGGTGTTTTTAAATGTGCTATGCAAACAAATTAGTCTTTTAAACACATAAAATAATGAATGTAGAATACTCCAGAAGAGGGATAATTTCAGGTGTTTTCTTTTTTTATTCTAAAAGGAGTTTCCACTCCTTTTAAAAAGCTGCTCCGATAGGCCTAGCTGGATCATTTCTATCCAACTCGTTGGTTCTGTTTCCTTTTCTCCTCAGCTTCTTCGTTTCGCTATAATGGCCTCTCTGTGGTGTACTTTGTGTTTCTGCTCACCATACCACTGCTGCCGAACCCGAGCCCGGTCTCCCTAAAAGGTGAGAGAGGCTCCTCTGACTCAGGTTGTATTTGAGATGTGGTGCCTCTTTTCCCCAGTTTCAATTATTCATGTCTGAATTAGGAATTTCACCAAAACAAGTCTAGTTCTTCCACAAACACCCATGGTCATTTTAATTAAGAATGGCTTCAAATGCAGCATTTGGATTAAAATATGGGATTCCAAGCAGGTCCTATGTTTCATCTGACATATTCAATGGCATGCTTTAACGCTGATTCAAAGTAGACTCTGTCCAGCTTCAGGACTGTGCACAGATTTTTGAATAGTTTGGATCATTTTCTCCATCATTTATTCTCTGAAAGCTTCAGATGAGACGCTCTTACCGCCTTCACATCATTTAAAATGTTGTTTTTTAGTCATTTGGTTTAACACGGCTGGCGGCTTTCAACATGGGTGTGTCCAGAAACTCATAAAATGAAAACATGTACAAAATTATGTAATTGTGTAAACATGTCATTTTGTACGTAATGCTTCTATGTACAAAGTTATTATTTGAAGCTTTTGTGTTTTGTGTCCATTTAAGGTAAGTTATTTTAAAGCGCTCTGTTTTAATAGCCTTCGTTTTATGAGGTCTGTAGTGCTAAATCTCCCTCGTTAAATATCCATCTTTATGCTTTGTGTAAGCTTTTACAGGCTAATGATTAAAAATTTGTAGTTTTATGGACACGTTTCCTTTATAACGCTATAGGTTAGTCATGATGCAGTCAATGAAAAATAGTACAAATAAGAAGTGTGACTTTTTTTTTCTGAAACATCTGAAATTTGTGCTAAGCAATATGTGAATTCCTCTCCCACCGTCTAACGAGAACAAATTATTGTGTTATGTGATTTTTTTTCTTTTTTCATTGTTTGTCTGTTAATCACAGACAAACCTTAAATTTCCGTCCATCCGTCAGTCATCGTTTCTTCTAATCCCACAGGGTTGAGTTAAAGGTTTGGACAAATGTGCTAAGTTTTCAGCCCAAAAGATGAGTTAAATAATTGATGTCTGATTTCTAAAGGTGAGTCAGAATTTCTTTGAAGGTAGGATCTGTGAGGTTATTATCCCGCGTTTCCCTTACTTGTTGTACAGTGAGGCTATTGAACGTCTGATAATCTGACTGGACGTGTGCTGACTCAGTCTGCCATCACACACTGATTTGGGAGAACTCAGGCAATCTTCAAACAACTCTGACATCTGGAAAGTCCAGGAATAGACCATCTTTGCAGCTGCTGCACGATTGATATCTAACACTTTCAGAAGAGTTGGAGCGGCTGAACAGATACGGCCTTCAGGCTCAACTGGGTTAGACAACATGGACGTACAGCACCAAAAATAACAATGAGATTGTAAGCTGTTAGTATCTGTCGGCATCTATTATCCTACTGGTGAGAACAGATTCAGTTTGAGTGCTTTTAATCTGGTAACGTCAACTAAATGGTGTGCATTTAAATAGTTTATTAGGCTTGTGCTGCCAACTTACCAGCTAAGATTATTTGAGGAAAACAAACTCTTTTGAGAGCATCAGCTAAAGTTATTAACACAACCCACTGATGGTAGCTTTATATGCCATACATACAGTTTACCATCTAACGTCTCATTTCATTTTGTGATAAAGTTTCAGAGATTAGATTGTTGTGGAGCTAAAATAAAAATCGCTCTGTGAAAAATGACCTGGCAGACTGGGTCACAGTTTTTGGCCCAATATTTGATCAATTTGTTTTTAAAAACTTTTTTCCTAACAGGAGAAACCCAACACTTAGATTAAAAGAAAAACACTCTGCAGCATAAAATCCTCAATGCACAGTGAGCGTATGCAAAAATACAACAATCCAGCACAGTTACTGGTTTGAACTTTAACACTTGCTCCCTCATAACTGTGTTACAATAAACCTTATACATGGACTTGTCTTATGAAGCAGATTTAATAGGTCAGACATGAGTGAGTAGGTCATGCGTGTTCCTCATATCGATCGTTGCAAACAGATGTATTAAAGCACCGTTGCCCCTCCTTCAAAGTACTTTGTAAAGGGGTGAGGAGGAAGTGGTAGGAGTGACCGAATCAATTATGTATAGCCTCGTAATTACAGCAAAGAATTAAAAGATGTGATGTCAGCGATCTTCTATCTCCACCGTCACCGAAAAAAACAAACAAAAAAAACTGATTGCCTTTCAGCTCCACAGATCCCATATATTTTGCTCTCCATAATTTGATCCTGGACTAAGTGATGAAATGTGTGTTCATCCCGTGTGTGCGCAATGTGTTTTATTTGCGGGCCCACCTATAATTCACGGAGCGTGCGTGTGTATCTGTGTAAGCAGAGAGGTTTAAGTGAAACAATGCTTTTAGTAAAAATGGTGAACATCAACAACACATCTGCTGGCTCAGCTGCAGTTGAGCTGCGTCAGCTATTTGTCTTCTCTAACGTTCTGATCGCAAGAGTGAAACTCCAGAAAATCGATAAGGAAGGGTTTCATTTATCTGGATTTTCAACCAAAATCTATTGCACCGCTACTTGTTTTTTGACATGTAATGTGGTCTTAAATGAGGTTGTTTCACAAAGTCATCTGGAATGTATACACAGTGAGGAATGGTTCAACTATAAAGGTCTATTTTAAAATGTTATATTTGGGTTTGATAGCTTAAAGCAAAAATCGACTTACCACAAATAACTGAGTATGATCGTAGACACTTTCTGAGAAATGCTTTAGTTAGTTAAAAAAAAAGGCACTCAGTTCCATAATGAAACATACAGTAATCACAAAAATGTTCACACCCCTCAAACTTTTTCACATTTGGTCACAACTAAAAGCTTTAATGTATTTTAGAGGGATGTAAGTCTAAACAAATCTAAAAAGAGTGGGATTCTTAAGTCCCTTAATTAGTAATAATCATTTACCTGTGTGTAATTTAAAGGGCCGGTTTTATGTATTTTCCAGGCACGTAGTGCCATTTTATAGCACAATCATGTTACCGTCAGTTGTTGTACGCTGCTATGGTTATGACACCAACTTTGATCGTTTGTTTTTAATCTGCATTCAAATACTCTGCAGCATGTGGCAGAACACAGCACATCACCTTGAATACACCATCCAGACATTGAAGCATGGCGGTGGCAGCATCATGTTGTGGAGATGCTTGTGTGTTACACCGAAGGCGGTCAAAGTTGATGTGAAGATGGACTGAACTAAACACAGAATAGCATAAGTAGAAAATATTTAATACTTTGCAAAGCACTGAGATAAAATAAAACAAAACATGTGTTCTTCTTCTTTTGCTCTCTTTAGGTAAAACGGGCCAGTTTATTCGGTTAATAATCTACGTCAGTGTAACCTTCCTGACCCTGCAGTGCTTCATGCAGATCCCTTTCAGCTACTTCCCTCCACATGGTAAAAAAACAACTCGTTACTTGTCTTAGCACATTTTTAAAACGCCACATATGCTGGAGATGAAACTAAAACACAAGAACAACAAAAATAGGCAAACACATGGATCCCATGCTGTTATTACTGACCTTTAGATGAAACAGTTTTCCTATGTTCTGCTCTTTCCACCATTCCTTTGTTTTTAACAGTTGCTGGGATCTGGGAAGATGTCCTTTACCACTTAGGAATTGTGAGGTATGAAATACTTGACACTTGTAATTTCAAAGCGGTTGTGTCTTTTATTTTATATCGTTTACTCTTGTGAACTTCATGTTTTTCTGTGTTACATTAAAGGTGAAGTAGCAGAATATGAATATTAAGTAGAGCAGCAAATCTGACAACAAAATGACAAACTAAATGTTTCCCACAAAAAAGCCTCAGATTCAGGGGCGTGCTGTGGTGGCGCAGGGGGTTAGCACGCCCCACGTTTGGAGGCCTTAGTCCTCAACCTCAACGTGGACGTCGCGAAGGTCCCGACGACCTTCACTGCATGTCTTCCCCCGTCTCCTCACCCTCCTTCCTGTCTGCCTACTGTAGAGAAAATGAGCCACTAGGGCCGAAAAAACTCTTTTTTTCTCTGAAAAAAAAAAGTCAGAGAAAAAAGCCTCAGATTCTCTGACTTCTTTTCCTCACATTTTAGTCTGCAGCTGTGTTGCGCCTGTTGCATGTGATCTGTTTTTGAATGTGGAAATATTGAAGTTTAAACTTTTATGAATTTTATTTGTAGATAATTTTGTTCTTCGGTTATGCTAGCTGTAGGACTTGCAGTCGTCCATTTTCCTTTATGTCTTGCCCAATGACACAACAATTGAAACAAACTGAATGGGGATTTGAACCAGCAACCCACCGGTTTTAAGATGAACTCCTACCAACATTGCCACCTTCACCCTTATGATATGATGTTTGGATTGGGGAGTTGCAAATAAAAATCAGAAGAATGGCATAATGGACTGATGAAGCCAGAATGCCTCTGCTTTTGCTATTTTAAAACAAACAAGTAAAACAAAACAAAACACACAAAATAATTAGATTAATTAATTGCCAGGTATAGTTAAAATGCCTCAGCTGTTCATCAGGGTCTTGACGTTACACGTGAAACTCTGTAATTGTTTGCGATGATTTTCTGAGGCCGAAATAAACCCACATACGTTCAAGCTTCTCTATGTGCTGCATCACTGGACTTTATGTGAAAATTGTCATTCTAGCAAATAGAGGATACAAAAGGTCATAAAGGTCACAGATACCAAAACAAAAAAATTTAACTGGTCATTACGGTTTTTTTATGGTACTTGTATTTCCAAGGAGTGCTTATTGCGTACAATGCACTTAATGCTTACATCAGCTTGTCTTGCTGCACTACAGCTTTTATTTTATGTTGACCTTTATTTAATCTGGATATAAGGCTCTGGAGATTTAGAGTGTCCCAGTGAAAACAGACAGCAGCTCAATACAGCAATAGTCACAACACACACACACACACACACACGCGTGCGCACACACACACACACACACGCACACACACACCTACACACACACACACACACACACTATACCCAGGACACGTAAGCAAGAGTAGCATAGAAGATCAACAGAAAGGCATAAAATCAGAAGTTTTGCAAATGACAAGTCATTCCTCGCTCGTCTGTTAGTGCTGTTTACACACCAGAGGAAAAAACAGAGGGTGCTTCTTCACCACACTAGTTAAGCGAGTCATAAGATTTTATTTTTGTGTGAACCTGGATGGATGTATTTTCAGAATGGCCGCTTCCTCCAAAGTCTGAGACTTTACCATAAATCCAAACTTTCATTTTATTTTCGAAAACCTCGCAGTCTTGCCCATACACTTACAGTCCGTTGCGGTGAGATAGCTTCAATAGCCAGCTGTGTTTTTGCTGTGATTCATTTATTTCTTTTTTCAGATTCAGTTCGGTTGACACAGCAAACATTGTGCGACTCTTGGCTCCAGATATCGGCCTCTGCCTCTCTATCCTGTTCCTTCTGAGGCTGTGTCGAAAACTGCTGCGCCCCGGGCCCCAAGTCAACCTACATGAAAATGGGATCCCTTCTTTACCCTCAGAGGTGTCAGCAGATCTACTTTCTTAATGACGCAATTGTATCAAAGTACCATGCAGTCATATTAGTCTTTTTTCTTTTTTTTGGTCTTACAGGATGTGGAAACCTCTGACACAGAATCAGAGGGCGAATATGAGACAGAGGCCTCGTCTTTTGACAGCTCTGAGGAGACCACTCTGCCGCTTCAGTCCAGCCCGCCGCAGTTTGTTCAGAAGCTGATCATGTTTGCAGCAGGAGTGAGGTTGCTGCTGTCAGCGATCATGAACACGGCGGGGAAAGTGGTGGTCACTCTGCTGCTGGGGCTGGCAGGTACATTACAGTGTAATGTGATGGATGGATGGATAGATTTCCAAATCTAATAGATTATAAGACCCTTTAAAGAATTAAATATCATTATTTTCAGTGTTTTTTTGAGGATTTTTTTGGCTCTAGTGGTCTTTACTTGGTACCGGGTTGTGAGAGAGGGAAGCAGCAGTCAACGGCCCCGGACACAAACCTGTGACCTGTTCCCAAATTTCTAGTTTTTCACACATGGGCGTTTTGTCTAATTGCCCTCTTTTCTGTTTGCTTCCCCACTCTGTGTCCATGTGTCTGCAGGCATCGTACTGCCTTCCCTCACCTCAGGAGTGTACTTTGGGGTGTTTTTAGGACTGGTATGGTGGTGGATATTCAGTCGCTCCATTAGCATGCTGCTTTTCAGCTCCCTGTGTGTGATGATGGCCATCTTCAGCGGAGGACACCTGCTGGCTCTGTACCTCTACCAGCTTCCCCTGTCCCAGCAGTTTATCCCACCAGATGATGTTTACGCGAGGTAAAAGTGATTAAAAAAGAATACACAAATGTGAGGTTGAGGATAAAATCAGGGGGAAATGTTTCTTTTTTGTATGTCAAGGTGCATTTGTCATTCAACCTTGTCTTTAGTAACTGAGCATAGGGGAAAAACCCCCACTTAAGAAAGATAAAATAATTACTTTGATTGATTTCATACACTGAAGAAAAGAAAACAGGTGACCCAACTTTTAAAACAATTAGTTAATTTGTTACAAGTACTCAACTGAAGTTTATCCAAGCAAATATATTGAGTTTATTAAGTTGTCATGTTAAACAAGCATAACTAATGTAAGTCTGACAAATGTATTTCAATTACATGTAACAAACTGTTTTAAGTTGGAACTCCGTTCTCTCAGATGGCACTTACTCTCACCAGGTCAGAAAATAAAAATAACTATCAGATACAACGTTTTCTCTTGTGCCAATGTTATTAAACAATGACTTATTGCTTTTACTGGAGTTTAACTTGTCATCAGCAGGCATTAAGAACTAAAAATAGCCTTCTCAACATTTATTGGCACCCCTGGTAAATAAGTTTAAAAATATGCAAAATAAATTCACATTTTACCACAGCAGGAATAATCGCACACAAAAATATTTAGGAAGATCTGAGCTTTAATTTGCAGAGATCAAGAAATGACTGCTTTCTACAAACAAAGAGAGCTTTGGGGTGAAAGGGAAACAGGCCCACAGCATCACACATCCTTTTTATCTTTTTGCATATTTTTCTGCATTGAGACTTAACCCCCCCCTCTCCCTTTCATAACAACATGGTGTAAAATCTGCAGCTGTTTTACTTCATTTTAATATTGGATTTAAAAAAAAAAAAGAAGAAGTGTCTTTATCCACGATTTAGAATTTAAACAGAGGATGAACCTTTTAACTCTGTTTGTTTGGATTAATCCATACTTCTTTCGAATTGCTTTAAGTCCTCCTCTGTCATAAATATTCACCTTGTCTAATTCCCCCCCCCATCTTTTGTTAATTCAACTGAACAAGTCACAAGATTTCCCCTCATTCTTTAACCTGGTTTCCTTCATCCTGTCGTTCTTCCGTCTCCATCCAGGTTGTTCGGTATGACTGGAGTTATCCGAACCAACAGTTCAACGCCCCACAGTCTTGGTCTGCATCCACACGTCTGCTGGCCTGACTTCGTCAACCCCTTTGTTCTTCTGCTGCTCTACTACACACTGGTGGCTCTGCTGCACAAATGGGTCCAAATCACAGAGGAGGACTGTGACGATGTGAGGGATAGCTGTGGTTAAGTTCCAGGTTTATGCATGCATGCATGCGTTGCTGCTTTCCAAGCCTCTTTCCTCTGTCGTTCAATTTCCTGTTTGCTCGTTATCAATATTACATATTGAGTATTGATTTTTTTAACCACTGCTGGATCATAAACAATATTTACATCATATCAGTAGTTTATTAGCTTTTAATAGCTTCTTTCCATGTCAGGATACTGCTGACGTTGACAAATCTGACAACCCATTAGAAAGCCCTGAAGTCCCTCCGAGCTTTTCCAGAGTCATCTACATCACAGGAGATAGGCAAGAGGTGACACGTAAACATCATTATTTGCCTTTTAAGTAACACTGTGTTGTAAAATAAAAAAAGTCAGCATTTCAGCCTGTAATGGTAGTTGTTCTTTATGGAAATGTATGACAAGCAGAATCATGCTCATACAGCGAATGTCACTCCAATAACTCACAAATGTCTCTTTTAGCTCTTGAGCAGCACAGATGAAGAAACCTATCTGCCTGACGAGGTAAACAGTTCTGTTATGTGTTTACTATATAGGCTTTATTGCCAAAGTATGTGGAGGTTTGCCTTCATACACACGATACATACTGGTATTTTATTCTTTACTCTTATACAGTGTTAGCTCACTTATTCCAACTAAAACGGCATCTCCAATCCTGTTGTTAAGGTATTCCACAAGGATTTGTGAGGTCAGACACTGATGCTGGATAACACAGCCTGCCTCGAAGGCTCAGGTCTCATTCAGTCCCAAGGTGTTAATCGGGTTGACGTCAGGGCAGTGCAGTCTCATGTTCATTTCATCCAGGAGCATGAAATTGCCCAAATTGTCTTTGAATCCTGCAGCATTAAGAGTTTCTTTCACTACAGCTAAGGGGTCAAGCCCTGATAAACAACCGCACATTGTCAGGCTCCCACCATTAACCTGAATGCTTAACACAATGCAGTCAGGCAAGTATCATTCTCCTGACAGCCACAAAATCCATACTCCTGTATCGGACTGCCTGACAGAGGAACGTGATTTATCACCCCAAAGAACTAGTTTCCATTTGTTTAATATTACGGCAGAACGCTTTAGACCAGCGGATTTGATGCTTTGCCTTACACATTGTGATGTAATGTTTAGATGCAGCTGCTTTTAAATGAAGACCCATTTCAGGAAGCTTTGCTGCAGAAAGTGGTGGTGTTTGTTTTTATAGAGCAAACAGTATCCTCTGTGATTTCAGAGCCCAACACACTGTTCTTCCCAAGTACGTTTAAGGCGTTTTTAAAATACCAATAATACTGACTGTGTAACTTTCAGTGGCAAGAAAATGTTCATAAATAGAGACGTTGTAGAGGTGGCATCCTGTTGCTGTCCCAATGGAAGAGACTGGTTCACCAGAACTCTTGTCAATTGGAGACATTTCAATATGTTTAAAAGTAAGCTGTACTGATCGATAATTTGATTACACTGCACAGTTGTTTAAAACAGCTACAGACGTTTTTATTAATCTCATAGGAGAATCTCCTTTTGTTCTTTCAGTCGATGGTTTTGATGACTAGAGGTTCCTGGCAGAACGTCCACAGCAACAATCTTGGGTGTCTGGTGGAGGAAGCCGGATACGTAAACTGTTACTCTCCGTCTCTTCACGAAGAAAACGACTCTCCTCTACCGGGTAATCACAGCTCAAGAAATACACTGCCTCAGGAAGAAGGGACACGTTCAGGACGGTGCAAAGAATCATTTTCTGATAAACTTTTTGTTATTTTTTTAAGCCTTTTAACTCTAGCTTACTCTTCATTCAGTCATGAAAAGACCTCCAACCTCGAGAGATGAAACAAGATGCGCAAACGTAACACCTGAAAAGCCATTAAATTCGAATTTTTAAGTTTTATTGTTTTTCCTCTTTCTCTTTCACATTAGAGGCAGAAAATGACGAAGGCATGGCGGACAAGAGTGAGGAAGTCTCCAGGAGTCTGACGGAGACCTCGCCTGCCCCTTCGGGCCCCAGTGGCCTCGTTGTCTTCGGGCGTCTGCTGCAGAAACACAGCTACGTTAGCGCCCTCGTCATCATGATGGTAAAGTAGAGTCAACATGTGACACTTTATGCAGCTATGGCTGTGGTACACAACTACTGTTTCTCATAGAGGAAACGTATCTGCAGCCATAGTAAGACAACCTGTGGTAATTACAGAGCTGTAATTGTTTTAGTGGTCCCACAGTGGGACTCACACAGATCAGTGGAAATGGAACTGGAAAGCCACTGGGAGAAATTGTGAATTAATTGCGTGAGCGCTTTGCATTAGACCACTCAGTCCGTAATGAGTAAGCAAACTACTCCACTACCAGAGCTGCAGAGAATGGCGTTAGAGAAAATAAATGCAAACAAACTTATATTTCGGTAAGGACTAATAATTAATCACTCTTGTACTCTTCATCTTTGCATTTCATTGCTCTTAACTAACCATAATGTAGCAAAGAAAAACTACAAAGGTCTGAGCAAATAAGGTTTGGTTCAAAATCAGTGAAGGGCAGAAAAAACAACTTTTAAAGAGTAAAATAAAAAAAATCACATTTTGTCCTGTTGATGGATTGCTAAGGCTAATCCTGTATCTAATAAGATACATGTAGCTAATAAGCTAGGCTACATGATTTGGGTCATTTAATCATGTTTAATTTCCACGTTAAGAAATTATTGTTTTTCACAAAATCCCGCGTTCACCAATATTTTCTACCTGTAAGACATTCCAATGAAAACTATATGACAGACGATGTTTTATAATCCTTTTCCAGTTGATCAGAGTGTCTAGAGACATTCAGGTAGTTATCTATGATTTCCAGTTTTTTATGGTTTAAATATCTCTGTGTTTTAGACACTCTCCAATTTTAATCAGGCAGATGTGTGTTGATCTTCATAAGTTAGGAAATGACTATAAGAAAATAGCTGCTTTCCAGAACTTGGTCATAAGTTATGGTGTGTTTAATTTGTGTCTGGAGTCTGGGCATGCTCTCAATGTAAATAAGAGAACCAGTGGGATTTGCTAATTGTCTCAGATATAATCAATAATATCTTATTATTGATTATATAATAAGATAGAATTTCTCTCTCTTTTTAATGTGTTCAAACGCTAAAAGAACATGCTCACAAATAGAAGTTGCATAGTAACCTGAGGTAAACCTGAGGGGGGAAAAAATCTGTTGTAAAACTGTCGAACAACCTGATTCCTTTACATCTAGGTGTGGAGTATAACGTACAACAACTGGCTGACCTTCGCCCTGCTGGTGTGGTCCTGCTTCATCTGGATGATGCGAGACCGCCGGCGGTACGCCATGATGTCCGCCCCTTTCCTTGCCGCCTACGGCACTGTCCTGGTGGTGCTGGGCTTCCTGAGCGGGCTGCGTTTGAGCCGAGCCGAGCTGTATCCAGGGCTGCCCCCAGCAGTCATAGTGGACTTTGACCTGAACAGCTACCATCCTGCACCTTGTGTCCACCTGGGAGCCAAGGTGAGTCATGACTCATGAGATCCATCAGTCTAAAATGGAAAAACTATGACAAACATGTGTATTTATTTTGTTGAAGTTTTGCAGAAAAGACAAGATTTCCTTCAGTATTAGATGAACTTACTCTACGTTGCAGAACAATCCAAGACTTTCGCTAATATATTTTTGTAATAAACATGAAATACAAAAACAAAAATGTGATAAAAATGTGTCTGAAGTTTTGGCAACATCCTAATGTTGAAGTTGGACATTTAAGCTCCCTTAATCCAGCATAATCGAACTTTTAATCGAACATTGTTCTAAATAATCTTGTAAAATTAAAAGTATTAACAGGTCTGACCTCTCAGCTTTTCTGCCGCGGATGTCTGAAAAATATCTGAACCCAGTCAATAAATCCTGGAGTTTCTGCTCATGATTCGCTGCCTTCTTCTTCTGCAGGTCTTCTACACCTTCAGCTTCTGGGTGATGTTTCGCCAGCAGCTGAAAGAAAGAAAAGAGGAACAGAACATGAAGAAGGAATCTCTTGAAGACATTACAGTCGTCCCACGTAAATGAGCTTAAATTGCTTCTCTCAGTGTCTTTTTTGGACAGAAATGAGACATATAAAAAAAATTCATCCTCACATCATTCTGTTTAGTTTGTTGTAGTTCTCGCAAATATTCATCCTTTTTCTTTCACTTCTTTTTGATTTCCTTCGTCGCAGCGGAGGAAAGCCAGCCGTCACCACTGGTAGGGATGCTGATCTCAGGGGTCAAAGGGCTTCTCATCAAATACTGGATCCTGTTCTGCTGCTCCATGTTCTTCATAGTAAGCTTCTCTGGAAAGGTGAGTAATTAGGTCATTATTATATAATAATTAATTTATATAATTCATTTGATGAAACATGCAAAGGATTTTTTGATCCTATTTTTTTTCCTGGCAACGAAGTGTCTAAATAATTCTCTGAAGTAAAACGTAGATATGCTGTATTTTCTTAATGCTGTGCTCTATAATCTATAAACAAATTAATAGATGTTGCAGAGTAGCAGATTAATGCCCTATCTATCTATCTATCTATCTATCTATCTATCTATCTATCTATCTATCTATCTATCTATCTATCTATCTATCTATCTATCTATCTATCTATCTATCTATCTATCTATCTATCTATCTATCTATCTATCTATCTATCTATCTATCTTTTTCTGTCTGTCTGTATGTATGTATGTATGTATATATACAGTATATATATATACAGTATATGTGTGTGTGTGTGTGTGTCCAGTTAAACTTATTTGATTATTTTTCACTTGATCAGGTGGTTGTGTACAAAATCCTCTACATCGTCCTCTTCCTCCTGTGTGTGGTTCTATACCAGGTTAGTGTATTTTATTATTTGGTGAATCATTATCATTATTATTTAATTCAGTATATTAATGTCATTGTTTAATTTAGCAGCCTGTTCTAATTTATAAGACACTGTACTGTAAAAATACATAGAAATAATCCTGAACAGTATCCTATTGTTGGCCTGAAGTACTTTGCATTTAAATATAGTGTTGTTGAAGTGGTTGAATTAAAAGTATTTGTCTAATGATTACACATATTGATTTATAATGTGGCAGTGTAAATGAATAGAGATTGAAACTGAAGTATTTGTTGTTTATTTTGCAAACCTATGCAACAGTAGTTTGGTGGCACCCCTAAACGGACAAATAATCCTTGCTTTGTAGTCATGGTTCAAACCAAATGTTTAACCTTAAGCGCTTTCAAGGGTTTCATCAGACTTTGAACCTGTTCAGAAGGAACTTCCATGTGTGTTAACATGTTAACCAGCAGGTTAAGTGGATGTATTGGAGGGATATGTTGTGAAACATCACATCCTGTCACATCTTTGTAGTTTTTCTACCTGTCAGATTAAATTAATCGGTACAGAATGACCCTGCGTCCTGAAGTGAAGGGATCTTCATCAGTGGAGACAATACATTTGCATTGTGTTGCATTAAATTACATACAGTATTTTGATATGGTCATTGCTGTGCTGTTTGAGTAGGACTTGCATAAATGTAAATGCTGCAGCACTGGTTCACTTGCTGCATTTATTGTGTGTGGGCATCTGTGGCAGTCTTACTGCTGCAGATCAAATTATAGTTAGCACAGTGTGATCTCCTATCAGGTTTATGTTCAGGTCAGGAAATTTCTGAAAGCTAGTGTGGAGATGCCAGCTTGAGCAGGTTCTTTGGGAACACTGAGCCAAAGTGCCTGTTGGCAGATCCAAATGTCTTATTGTAAAGTAGAGCAATCAATTGTTGGCAGTGGTTTCTGCAAAATTTGCTGTCTCAAATTTTACCTGATGGGTTGCATCCTTTTTCTTTTTTTTTTTTTTGTCAATGTCATTTTTATTTGTTTATCTATACCAAAATATTCAGCTATATAAAATATCTATATAAAATATTCAGCTGAATCAGTAATTAAATGCCAAATCTGCCGTCTGCTTGATATGGAATAAACAGTAAAGAACTTCATTAAACTATGTCTGCGTATAAATAATGTACAGCATTTTCTTTTGTTGTTGTTTTATGACTATCTAATTTTTCTATTGTGTTTAAAAGAAAGTGTGGGAAAACCTGCTCATTGTACAGCATCTGAGTTAAATAGACTACTACATCTGGACAGACTAATTGAATCTACACAAAATGGATTAGATAAAAGATGGACATTTTGCATTAAGGGAATGTGAACCTATAGCGGCCAATAAAGACATAAAGTCATGGTGCTTTTAGTTTTAAACTTAAACAGACATTTGAACTAGCATCAGTGAATCATCTAGCTTTGATTCTGCTTGAACCCCTGAAGAAACGCGCACACACACACACACACACACACAGCCACCGCACCAATCTTCTCTGCTGTTTTTCAGCTAAAAGTATCGATTATGACTGTCAAGCTCGTACGCAACCATTTATTTTTTTTGCCATAGTTTTACTGGTTTTCCTTCCCCCTATTATGTTTCTGCTGACCTTTTAGAGAGACAGCGGGCACTTACTGGAAGGCCTTAATGGCTGTGGAGATTACATGAGACAATGTTATTTCTCTATTTGAACAACATCAGCATCAACCTGGTGTTTTACATACTCACACAGAGGGGGAAGCACCGGCAGAACAATCAGTTCTCATGTGTTTCCTCACAGGAAGCCCGCGAGCTCTGCACTTATATTCACTTACGGTGCTTTCAAAATAACAATCACCCCTTGAACTATTTTCACACTTTTGCGACATTAAGGCCACAAACTTTAATGTGTTTTATTGGTATTTTTATGGACCTACACAAAGTAAAGGAGGAGGAAAGTAATACATGTTTTTTATTTTCACTTATAAATCTGAGACTTCTACTCCTTGGTTTTGAGAGCCTCCACTTAGGGAAACTGCAGCTGCAAA
Organism: Xiphophorus couchianus; assembly: GCF_001444195.1. Lineage (NCBI taxonomy): Eukaryota > Metazoa > Chordata > Actinopteri > Cyprinodontiformes > Poeciliidae > Xiphophorus > Xiphophorus couchianus. Next base: position 9,930,529 of record NC_040228.1, read on the forward strand.
CTCTGTATGCCACACTTTTGAGGTTTTATTTGCAAGTCCCCAGCCCCCAAAAAACACAAAAACGTTGTATTATGTCCTTTCCTTCAAGAAAACAAATGTTTTTCTTTCTTTGTTTACTTTTCATATTCTCTTCCCTCAGATCCGGTATGATATTTGGCGTCGGGTTCTGAAGACGTTCTGGGCGGTGGTGGTGGGTTACTCCATGCTGGTGCTGATAGCCGTCTACATGTATCAGTTTAGGAGCGTTTCTGCCCTGTTCAGACAGATCATGGGCATGTCAGAGGAAGGGTGAGTCTCACTTTTTTTTTAAAAGTCTCACTTGTATGGGAACCTGGATAATTTTAAAAAAAATTCATCTCCCTCTTTCCTCCCCAGACTCCGTGACCTGGGTCTGGAGAGGTACAGCACAGTGGAGCTGTTTGCTCGTATTCTGCTTCCTGCTGTCTTCCTGTTGGCTTGCATCCTCCAGCTGCATTACTTCAACTCTGACTTCCTCGCTCTAACTGACCTGGAAAACGTACCTGTTCGGGAGACTAGCAGGTGAGACTGGAATGGGACGCAGTTTAAACCAAACACCGGACGGCGCAAATGCTTTAAAACCATTAAAGGACCAGACCCACTTCTAATCTTGAGCAATCATTCACCGAGCTTTTTGAGGGTTTTCCAAATGTTTTTCTTGGATATTGGCTTCCTCCTTTCCTCTTTTAACTCAGGTTGGTGGCTGCTGTATGAGATAGTAATAATAATAATAATAATAATAAAAACACTTCTGAAATGGTCAGGATTTAAAACTGGTCCAAAACTAAACTATGGAAGACATGCTGATCTGGACCGTTTTACAAAATTACAAGACTAAGTGGTTCTTTGCAAGTCTATGACGTCAAATGTTGTTTTACATTTGCCATGTAAAATACGGCAATGTGCATGTAACTGTACGCTGTGCACAGTTACACTAACCAAACCAGCATGAAAACATTTTAAACGTGCTTCTATAGCCATTGCTTTTTGAATGTTTAAATCTTGAGGTGACCAGGGACCCATAAAATGTAATGCATGTAACCAGTTAAGCCTAGCTATATTTTTTGATCAGTCTGACTGCCTCATGCCTGTGGGTTCATCTAACGTCCTGTTATCTCTCCTCCAGACAGGAAGAACTCAAGAATTCAGTCAATATGATTGCAGACTTGTAAGAACTTTCTTAATTTCCTCCTAAATGTCTTGCTGTACTTAAGAATCACAGTTTGTATGACGTATTTCATGTCTAGCATTAAAGCCGGTGGAGCTGCTGGTGAAGCAGTAGAGCAGGCTGCCCTTACTGTACATGGAGGCTATTAACGCTCAACGACGACGTCCAGAGTTTGATTCCCAACCTGAAGTCGTTTGCTGCTTTGACAGCTCCTCCTTTTCTCTCTGCCCATTTCCTGTTTGATTACTGCAAATAAAAGCCATAAGTTCACAAAACCTGCGAAAAATAATGTGTAGGAGTAGATTTCTTTATGACCAGACAAGTCAAACAAAAGTTGCTGTCTTTCAAGTCTACAACTTTAAAATGTTTGTGGCAGTAATGTGTTTTAAATTGACACCATGTTTACAATTTCACCCATACCCCCCTTTTTTTAAAATAATGTTTATTTGTTACTTGCCCCTTTTGTTTTACACTTTCAATCTCTTAAAGCTGAGTTGTAAAGGGACGTCCTTTGAAAGAAATTGTTCCGACGAGAGACTTTTGAGAAAATGTGGTTCAGTTCTGAATCCATTGATTAGAACCTGTTTGTGGCTGTAGAGTGTAACATCAATACTGCATAATTTTCAGAAATGATTCGTGAAATGAACAAAAACAATGAGGTCATTTTGCACGGGCATCATTTAATGAGATGCTGTCATTTCCTTCCCAGCATTAAAGAAAACATCAAAAAGTTACAGAAAAGGTACGACTTTCCTTCAGATCCTGACTTTTGACTTCTGGATTAATTTATATCTTTTAAATCGGTTTTGATATACAATGTTTCCTTTTGTCAGTTATTACCAAGGAGTTACTACTGTTTAACTACCTAAATAAATGCATTATTGAATACATTTAGCCAGACCCAATGTGTTGAGAGGAAATGTGTTTCTCTAAGTGCACATGCTCTGGGTTTTGACAGGCTTGTGAAGGAGCAGACAGATAATAGTAGAAGTCAGGAAACTCTGGACAACATCGGAGTCCAGACACCCTCTGAGAAAGCAGAGGGTGTCTGGACTGCAGAGGAGCAGCAGGAGGCAGCAGAAGAAGGTAAATACTGTCCTGTATTCAAAAAAATCAACTTAAAACTTATTTTTGTGAAGGATCGGGTCAGAGTTTCCAGCAGCATTCTTTTCTTTAAGCATATATCAGCTGCCAGAGCTGCAGTCTGTTTAATTTATCAGTCGTACACAGGTCTCTCTGAACTCCTTAGTAGCTGGCTGCTGCGGTTTAATACGGTAATTTATTTTAATTCAGATTTTATTGGCTGAAAGAGAGCCAGGACAAAATGCCTCTCATAGCGTTTTGGACTTAATGCATACGAATTGTCTCCAACGACTCCGTCTGCGATCCGTTTCTCCATTTAGAAACTGTGCCAAGCAGGCCGGAGGACAAGTGGGTCACAATCGTGGACCGGGCGAGCCTGCTCATCATCCAGGCGGCGTCTTTACTCCACCGGGTCCAGGAGCTGAGCTGGAGACTCATGGAGCTCCACAGCCTGAAAATCGTGTCTTCTGGCATCATCTGGGTGTCACTTCAAGAGGTTGAATGGATGTTCAGCTCGTCAATGTGAATTGTTTCCAGTTTTGGTCAGACTGTATCTGCTCAGTTCAGAAACAGTGTTATACACAGCCTGGCTGTAATATTTTAATGTCTTCACATTTTTTTATTTTATCCCGTGTCAATTAGAAGTCTTAATGTTTCACATTGAGATTTTACATGACAGGCCAACAAAAGTAGTGACTAATTGTGACATGGATGGAAAATGATGCATGGTCTTCGACAGCTGTAATCATACTGAACTTCAAAGTAACACAAATGGTTCCTCTGAATTTCAGTTTGGATCATCTTCACAAAGGAGGCTAGATTCAAATGCACTCCACACTTTTCAGATTTAAATTTGTGGAAAAAGCTTTACTTAATCTTCATTTACCTGACTATGTAGACTTATATGCACCACTTTTTCTTGATCTATCACATAAAATCTAAACGAAATCAAAGTTTGTAGCTGTGAAAAAGGATGATTTGACGGATTTCATCTTCATAGGTGTCCCTGATGAACTTCCTGTTCCTGGTCCTGTGGGTGTTTGCGCTTCCGTTCCCACGACTGCGCCCGCTGGCCTCCAGCATCTCGGCAGTGTGGGCCTGCGTCATGGTGGTCTGCAAGATGTTTTACCAGCTCAAAGTGATCAAACCTGTGGATTACTCCTCCAACTGCACCGCTGTGAGTTCACCTCACGTCAGTTTTCAAGCTCATTTCGGTCTTTCCGTCCTTCTCTCGTCCACTTTCTTGGCTTTCAGTTGGGCACGGATCAGAATCCCATTTTGTGAGGATTTAATATTAAGATTAAATTGTTTTATTTAATCTGTGTATTCTCAAGGAAAACATGGACCTCCAGAAAGCCCGGAGATGTGACGATTGAGTCAAATTTTCACAACCAGTTTAAAACCTCTTCCCTTTTGATGTGTTTTCTGCATTTTTCCATTTATTTATTTATTTATTTATTTATTTGATCTGTTTACTAAATTGTAATACATGATAGTGATAGTCAGGACAAGAATACATAAAACTGCAAGTATGTGTCAAACCAAAATAGTTTTTATAAATCGTTATTCTTGTAAAAAAAAAAAAGTCAAGGTAAACTCCTTCAAAAATCAGCTTTTTTGTGTCTTAATATTTCTCTTGCTTTACTTTTTTGAACTCGATGTTGGGGTTTTAGGGCTTACTGGCCTCCAACGGTTCTGGGCTGGACGATGGAGCAGATTTGAGGGGAAACCTGATGGAGCTGCTCAGGAGGTCCGTTCTCTACATCGAACCTGTCGACCCGGTCTACTGGTGCGGAGCTCTGCGGAAGTGCGAGGGGAGAATCCTGCCCTGTCTCAGGGTACGATCAATCAATCAATCAATCAATCAATCAATCAATCAATCAATCAATCAATCAATCAATCAATCAATCAATCAATCAATCAATCAAATTTTATTTGTATAGCACATTTCAGCAGCAAGGCATTTCAAAGTGCTTTACATCATTACAAACACAGAAACACAATGCAAGATAGAATCAATAATCAAAACACAGCATTAAGTCAAGTTCCATCAATAAATTTGTAATTGATTACATTTCAAATACAATCCTAAACAGGTGGGTTTTTAGTCGAGATTTAAAAGAAGTCTGTGTTTCAGCTGTTTTACAGTTTTCTGGAAGTTACGATGAAATCTGGTTTCTACTAAATTCCTTAATGTTTTTCTACCTGAAAGTTAAACAAACAAACAAAAAAATATTAATGCCAATATGTTTTCAAAAGCAGAAAGGATGAACTTTGAAAATTGAAGTTTCTTTTGACGGACTTGGGTTGTTTTGTCCACGTTGTAGAACCATTTGATGGTACTCGGGTTGCTTGTTTTCGAGGCGACTGTCCATCGCCACCAGCTTTACTTTCGTCTCCGCAACGACCTGAAGTCTCCTCCCTTCAGCATTATCTTCCAGTTCATCACAAGGCAGCACCTGGACCACGGCGTCCTGCCCTGCGTCAAATACTTCATCAACTTTGGCTTCTACAAATTTGGACTGGAGGTGTTGCTTTTAAAGTTTCTAAAGTGCCCTTTGCTGCCTTCACTTACCTGAATATGTCTGACTTCTTTCACTGTACTTGTTCCGTAGATCAGTTTGATCATAGCGGTGAACGTGATCGGTCAGAGGATGGACTTCTACGCTTTGCTTCACTCCGGCGCTTTGATAGCCGTGTTGTCTCGCCGCCGCAGGAAGGCCATTGGAGAGGTTTGGCCCAAATACTGCTGCTTTACAGCCGGGCTCATGGTGTTCCAGTATCTGCTCTGCATCGGCATCCCTCCTGCTCTCTGCGCCGGTACGCAAATGTGTTCAGTTTGATTTGAATTAGCTTTGGTTTGAATCCAGCTCTTGGACACCTGCTTTCAAACATGACAGAGTAAAAAGCATGTCTGCTGTGGTTTTATTGACAAAAATGTAATAAAATGATCTGAATTTGAAAGTGCAAAAATATCCATTACTTTATTTAAAGGAGACAGTGTGAATTACACAACTTTAGTTGTTCATCATATAAATATGCTGGATTTAGCCAAACAGTTTAATTTTATCTCTATTTTTGGTCAGGTCAAATAATTAAAGAAATCAAGCACTATACTGCTTATGTGTCTAAAATGCAAACTTTAAAACACATGTTTAAAAAGTAAACTGTGAACCCTTTATTGCACCTACAGTACAGACCAAAAGTTTGGACACACCTTTTAATTCAATGAGTTTCCTTTATTTTCACGACTATTGACATTGTAGATTCACACTGAAGGCATCAAAACTATGAATAACATGTGGAAATATGCACTAAACAAAAAAGTGTAAAACAACTGAAAATACCCCTTATATTCTAGTTTCTTCAAAGTAGCAACCTTTTGCTGTGATTACTGCTTTGCACACACTCTGCATTTTCTTGATGAGCTTCAAGAGGTCGTCACCTGAAATGGTTTTCACTTCATAGGTCAACCTGCCCTGTCAGGTTAATAAGTGGGATTTCTTGCCTTATAAATAGTCATGAAAATAAAGAAAACCCATTGAATTAGAAAGGTGTGTCCAAACTTTTGGTCTGTACTGTACATGTTTCTAATTCTTAACGCTGACCCTGGGTTTCTATTTACAGACTTTTAAAACAGCGTAGAGTTTTATAAACTTTAGTTGCACACATAAATCAAGAAACTGTACACCTATAACATAACAAGAAGTGGAAAAACTAAGAAACTCAGTGATACACAGACTGAAACACAGAGGACCCAACGTAATGCTGGTGTACACCTGGTGTACATTACGTTGAAACATTTTAGGAAATTTGCCATTGGTTTTCTTTTACTTTGATATAATTTTATGCATGTCATTACATCAGCCATGATCGAATTAATTTCTTCTTGCATGTTCTGGCAGATTACCCCTGGAGAACTGCAGCTCACCCTTTGAACTCTAACGTCATAAAGTGGTTTTACCTGCCAGACTTTGCAATGAGACCCAATCCTTCCTTTATCTTCTGTGAGTGGATCTTTGCTTCTCATTTCTTTATTTGCTCCTGTGTTTCTACGCACCAACTTCTGACCTCCATCTCTGTCCCTGCAGACGACCACCTTCTGCTGCTCTGCTCATCTCTGCAGTGGCAGGTTTTTGTGGAGGAGAACCGAGCCGCTGTGCGACTTCTGGCTGGAGACAACGTGGAGATCAGCCGCAATTTGGATCCGTGTTCCTTCAACCAGTTCGTACCAGTCGACAACTTCCTTCACTGCAGGTCGGCATTGTTATTTTATGACGTTTTGTGAATCTTTTAAGAATGACGTCTCATCCTGTATCCATGATGTCAGTTATTAGCTAAAGCAAAATCAAGTTGGAATAATTTTAATATATTTTGTGTGTTTTTTCTGATCTTTGACATTGTGTTTTGCCACCAATATTGAATCAAAGTGTTGCTTTGCAATCTTCTTCGCCTTACTTGACAACATCTGGTTAGCAGACAGTATCTAGTGGTTGAATCTGAGACTTTCTAACTACTCCTTGCTGTAGCTTAGTAATATTTTTCAGTTTGCTGAATGAGCATGGAGCTCAGAGGCTTCAGACTTGTTTACACACCGTTACCAGGGTGATAATAAATATTATTATCTGGCACTGTAGGCTGACAACTTTATTTGCAGAAAGTTGCCTTCACTGCTTCACTTAAGAGTGTGCAGATTTAGATTTTCTTCTTCTTTTATATACTTTATGCACAGCAGTACATAAACAGCATTGAACTGAAATAGTTACTAATTACAGTGACTGGCGAAAATACAAAAATTGACATGGTATATTATGCGTTTCCATTCTTGTACTTTATTTTTATGCTCTGACTATTCTAGTCAGAAAACATTTTATATTCTATAAAATGTTTTTTTATGTTTTGCATTTGACAATGATCCTGTCATTTTGGCTAAACTTTTTCAAACACTTTTAGTAGTATTGCATTATTTAATTATTTGTCCATGTAGTTTTTTTTTTTGTGGTAATTTTTATCCTGTTTGGTTGTAGAGATTTTCTCCTAGGAGCTTATCAAAATTCAGGTGATGCATCCTGGCCTATTTATGCAGTAACTTAACTGACGTTTGGATGTGTGACATTAAACATGAGCATTTTATTTTTTAGGATATTTGTGATCAATTTTAGATAACCTAATGACAACTTTCTAGCTTTTTTCAAATGGAAAACATGCAGGTGTGTGTGTGTGTGTGTGTGTGTGTGTGTGTGTGCGTGTGTGTGTGTGTGTGTTTTGTCTCCAGGTCCTACCTGGACATGGTGAAGGTGTTTGTTTACAGCTACTTCTTCTGGCTGGTCCTCTGCCTCATCTTCATCACAGGCACCACGCGGATCAACATCTTCTGCCTCGGCTACCTGGTGGCCTGTTTTTACTTCATGCTGTTTGGCGGCAGCGTCCTGATGCAGCCTGTCAGATACATCCTTCGCCTGTGGGACTGGCTCATCGCCTACACCTGCTTTGTGATCGCCATGAAGAACCTCCTGTCTGTAAGTGACAACACGGCACAAACACAAGGCTCCCATCTTTGAAAGACAAAAACGGTACGGCACCGAATAATTTCAGACATGCAGCTTCTTGTTCTCAGATTCGTCAACCGGCTTTGACCCATTTATTTGTTTCCTTCAGCTTGGCGCTTGTGCGTATCTGGACAGCCTGTTGAAGAACAGCTGCTGGTTAATTCAGGCCTTCAGCATGTTCTGCACCATCAAAGGCTACGATGTTCGTAAGTGTTTGCCGTAGTTACACATTAACAAGTACAGTGGCCTGCTCACATTTTCATAGCCGTTTCCCTCCCACCCCCACACTTTTTTATGTTGCAAACTGTATTTTAATGAGATTTATTTTTAATGTGTTAGACAAGCAGAAAGTGGTGCATCACATTCCCTACCGGTGTGTTGGTGGTACTCGGCGTTGGGGGGCTGGGTGCTCGGGTGTGTGTCAGGTCACTTTCCTTTTGGAAAGTAAACCTTCACCCCGGTGTTAAGTCTGAGCTGTATAAATATATCAGACATTTCTGTTTAGTAATTCCTTTACCATGTTTAACACAAAAATAGTTTGGGATATTTTAACTTTTAAAATAAAACTGACTTTTAATGAAAAGCTTGAATGTTGTTCTTTTAAAAATGTGCTTCTAGTCCAACAAACCAGCCTCAAATATTCCACTTCATTAAATACAACTGTGCTTAACACTCATTTGGTTACGAATTGAGTCTGTTTGTGCCTTGAGACGACATTCATAGTCTGTAAAAAATGATTTCCGTCTCTGTGCGTCTCAGCTGAGCCTACTGATGAGTGCGAGCTGCCGGAGGGCGAGGCCGGCATCGTCTGGGATGCGATATGCTTCACCGTGCTGCTGGCACAGAGGAGGGTCTTCCTCAGCTACTATTTCCTCTACGTGGTGTCGGATCTCAAGTCCGCTAAGATATTGGCATCGAGGTCTGAGTTCCAGTTATTTATTAAACTTTTCTGGAGACATTTGCAACGTTTAAGCACACGAGAGGCGCTTGATACTTTAATAGGTTCATTATAGTGTTTATTATAAAAAAGTCCGCCTTTTCGTTTTTTAAGCAGCCTGTTAATATATAAGTAATTACTACAGTTTGCTGGCCCCCATTGTGAGATACAACTAAATAATTACTGATAATGTAACACTGGGTTTTACTACCACCTGCTGAAAAAAAGTAAAACAAACAAAAATAATTAACTGTGTGTGTTAACTTTATCTAAAGTCATCTAAATCAGAAATTTGATTCATCAATGTGTGAACCTCAGAAAACCAGATATTTTCCTCTAAAAAGGTTTAGAAAAGAACTATTAGGAATCCACAATAATCTTCCAAGCTAGTAAAATAAACACACACACAGGAAAATGACGCCAGCAACAGTTAATTGGTGTTAACTTCTGTTTATCTCTCTAAGGGGCGCTGAGCTGTTTGAGGCCAAAGTGAAAAAACTGGTTGCAGCCAGATTGGAGATGGAGAAGAAATCTGTCGAGGCACTCAAGAGACAGTAAGCCTGAATAGGAAACGTCTATCAATCAGTTAATGGATGTAGTATATGATGATGACTGGCTTATTTCCTCTCCACTTCCATCTTTATCTTCTCGTGAACGAGTAACGAGGGGGTATAAACTTCTTTTTCCCACTCTCTCTGTAGGATGGAGAAGATTAAATCCAAACAGAAGCCAACTCCTGCTGCGTCTGACAGAGCGGAAGCGCCAGCAGATCCGGAGCAGACGGCATCAGGTGCTGCTTGCTTACATATTTTAGCCTGTAAAAGGATAGCTGTCTATGTTACCATGGGGATAAGGTCTACTGGAAATATCTATATCCATATTAGATCGAGTATCCGACAAGTCAATTAAGTAGATAATTTTTTTTTTTAGCTGAATCCAAAAAGAAATTTTAAAAACCGATCAGCAAAATCTTCTATATTGGTTCTGAACTGGACTTTTTTAAATTGCTTGGTTGTTCCCATGATTCATGGCAGGCGACGCAAATGCAGCAAAATCTGAGTGTGTTACTCAGGTTTAAGGTCGGGGGATTCGCTGCGTTTCATTTTGACCATCTGTCTTTACTCTTACCGGTAAAATATAAGCAAATAACCAGAATGGACTGTTTATTTGCAGGTGACGAGGAGAACGAAAAGAAAGATGCAGGAAAATGGTGGAAGCCTTGGGTCTCTCGGCCTGGAGGTGAGCGGCGAAATCCATCTGAAACCTCTTGAACGTTTCCACATTTGGTCACTTTACAGCCACAGAGTTCACCATCATTTCAGTAAATTGAACATATATTTTTTTTGCGGTTTTATGTGAGACACCAACACAATGTAATAAAACTTGCTAAGTGTAAGGAAAGTTTGATACCACTAAACAAAATTCAATGCAACATTCAAAAGTCACCTAATTGGTAAGCAGAGTGACCTTTACTGATGAGTGAGAAGCAGAAAGTTATTGTTCAAAGAAGTTCTCTTTTTAAAATTTAGATCAAAATCTTACTTTCTGGTCAGCATTTAAAACACTGTGGTGTGAAATGCTGCACATCATCCCGCAGGCGGCATATTCCCACAGTGAAGCATGACGGTGGCAGCATCATGTTGTGGGGTGCCTTTCTTCAGGAGGGAGAAGGGAAGCCGGTCAGAGTTCATAGGGAGATTCTGGAAGAAAACATGCCAGATGCAGCAAAAATATGATTTTTTTTTTTTCAGCTTCATAATTATCTTCTACTTTGTATTGGTCTCTCATATAAAACTCTAACAAAATCTATATAAAAAAAACATTGAAGGATGTGACAAAATGTGCACAAAATGAAAGGGTATGCATATTTTTTGTAAAATACATTGTCAAATTCTCAAATATCTTTACTTTTTTTCCCTTCTTAGCCTGAATCTTAAAATAAAACATGTATATGGAGTTTTGTTTTTGTCTGGTTGCAGAGGTTGTTTTTTTTTCGTTAGGCTTCTTTATTCAGAGGGGTTTCCCCTGCTTAATGACAGTTCTGACTTTGGTACTAAACACAGTGGAGAACAACTGTGGCTACCACCTGTTTGAGAGCGACAGCGAGGAGGAAGAAGAAGAAGCTACAGAGATGAAAGACGGAGAGGAACCACCAAAGAAGAAATCAGCTTTTCAGGTAAACAGATGAAGCAAAACAATATGTTAAATTTTATTTTTTTAGGCTGTCACACACTGACAGATAAGCGGATAATTTTTCTGATGAAAGGAAACATAGAGTATCTCAGCAACCTACATGTTTATGTTCCAGTGGGCGTATAATGCCTGGACTACCAGCTCCAAATCGGCCCTGAAGGATTTAAAGAAAGAAAAGAAAAATATAAAGAAAGAGGAGAAGAAGAGGGCCAAGACAGAACTACAGAAGCAGCAGGGTGAGACAAAAAAAAGTCACAATAACCAAAAGACTGGATAAAAAAAAAAAAAAAATAGAGATACAAACTGAATATTTTTCAGGCATAGACAGAGTCGATTCCAGTGAGGATGAAATTGATGAAAGCACTGTGGCGGAAGAGGGAGAAGAAGAAAGAGGTGAGCAGACCTGAGGGGGGCGTTGGTGTTGTATTTCTATATAACTCTGTTGTTAAATTAAAACAACAAATAGTCAAACACCGAATCATGTCCACGTCTCGTTCGCATCCCGCAGAAAACATCCTGCAGCGTGTCCTGAACACGCTGAAGTTCAGCTGGCTGTTTCTGCAGTCTCTGCTTGACGATTTGACGGACAGTCTGAACGACTTCTGCAAAGACAGCCTGGACATTTCCAAAGTGCTGCGTTTGGAGCGAGCGTTGCTCAACCAGCAGCAAAAGAAGGTGAGATGACAAAACATCAACCCGATGACTGTTAAAGTGAGAAAACACTTTTGTCCCACCTGGATGTTATCTAACTTCAAACTTTGTGCTGCAGAAGGGAAGAACAAACTCTATCGGTGTCTTTGCAGGGAAAAGAAGTGAGTCAGGAGAGCGTGAAGCAGTTTTACGAAACCTGGATATCCCGTCAGAACACGTTGTCATCTGAGGAAGGTCTGGACGCGCTCTCTCCTCCTCCGACCCCACCTCCCGTTCTCTCCTCACGTCACGTCTATGTGAAACTGAAGAGCGAGGCCTCCAAAATGTCCGCGGGAAGCAGCTTTGACAGGTAGACCTCTGGACACAGTCTTAATTTTATACATCTGCTTCTCTTGTATTTAAAAAAAAAACAACAACAAAAAGAATAAGAGGAAAGCCTCTGTCTAACCCCACTCGGTTCCTGATCATCTTCAGCTGTACGACAGATGAGACGATGCTGGGCTCCCGACAGCCAACGCAAGAGGAGCTGGATGAGCCTCCCGTCGCCCTGCCCGCTTCCCTGCTCCGACGGAGGCTGATAAAAGAGGCAAACATCGACCACTGCTCCTTTGAGAACGACATCCTACCACAGAGGTGAAGGAACGGGGATGTTGGACTCGCACTTCGGTCGAAGTACAACTACGATTCAAACTGTAACCAAAAATAGTGCAGAAGCATCATTTCACCTCTCCATTTAGCAAGAGTTAAGGGAAGCATAAGCTAATATATTTGGGAGATCTCAAATTTTATGTATGATTTCATCAGCATTTCAAAGCCTAGCTACACTAAAAAACTTTAAAAGAGTGTCACTTGTGTTTAAAGCGTTGCCATGGGGTAAATTATAATAAAGCAAAAAATCAATAATCATAATCAGAATTTATTTTATTGTCATTGTGCACGAAAGAAAGCAGTACACAAAAATAAAAAAGCTACTCTGGGTAATTAGTCCATAAGTAAAATTTTGGTTTGTTTGTTGGTTTGTCAATTATATAGTACTTCTTATTTTAAGTATGACAGAGTATTAGGGCCATGCTAAGAAAATAAAAAAATGAAATTACAAGAGTAAAGTCATAGTATTACAACTTTATTCTTGTAATATTACGATTTTGGTCTCATGTTGTCATGACTTCATTCTCTTACTACTTTATTCTCTTAATACTATGACTTTATTTTCGAATTCTATAACTTTATTCCTGTAATATTTCTTAATTTAATCAATTTAGTCTTGTAATTTTATTTATTTATTTATTTATTTATTTATATTTTCTTTGCATAGCCGTAATACTCCGTTGTATTGTTGTGACTTGGTGGAAAGTTTGGGGGCTTTTTCTTATTTTTTTGTAAAGCCAAGAAGATGATGACCATCAGCACGACGACCCAAAACAAGATGAGGACGTTGAGAAGGACGAAGAGGTTAGTGAAAAATCGGATCAGGACCAAAAGGTAGAAGATGGAGACGACCAACAAGATCATCCAGACCTGGAGAAAGATGAGGTGGATGAAAAACTGCAGCAGAGAGAAGAGGGTGAATACCCCAGATATGTGGAGTGTGCCTCAATGACTAACCAACAGAGCGAGGAAGAAAAAAGTCTCGAGTCTCCTGCACCTCTGACTCAGGAAACCAGGAACCTCACAGCCAGCGAGCTGCTGCTGAACAAGTCAGTACACACAACAACCAGTCAAAAGCAAAATTAGAGGCGAAATCAAACCTTTAGCTTGTCTGTTACATAACATGAAGACTTTCTCTTCTTCCTGCCTCCTTTTCTCCGGCCCCGCAGCATGTTTGAAAACGAAGAGATCTCAGAGTCTGATAAGTTTTTCAAGACGTTGCCACGGCCGGTGAAGCTGCTCTTCGCTCTCTACAACACCATGGTGTCCAAGTCAGAGATGCTGTGCTACTTTGTCATCATCCTCAACCACATCGTGTCGGCATCGTTCCTCTCACTCATCCTGCCCATTCTGATATTCCTCTGGGCCATGCTGTCTGTGCCGCGGCCGACCAAACGCTTCTGGATGACGGCTATAATCTACACGGAGGTAGGTCGCTGCATCGGCTGCCAACATGTTCATATTGTTCCCTCTTGTAATAAATAGCTTTTGTTTCATGTTCTTTAATTAAAGTGAGTACTGTGACCTTCATGATATATTAGTCAGTTCGATTTTAAAATGAGCATAGAGGGCCTTTTTTCACTTTATCACAAACTTCAATGTGTTTTATCGGGATTTCAGGTGATAAACCTGCACAAATTAGAGCGTAATTGTGACTTCAATTTGAATTGAGATTGATACTTGATTGTATTTCTTGATTATCTTTGTGCTGTATGTTCTATAATGTTCTCTGTCAAACTTCTGAGGTCTTTACACACCAGCTGGATTTATGCTGTGATTAAGTGACACACAGGCAGACTCTTATTCACTTCAAATGTTTCTTCTGAAGACAGTTTTTGCTACTAAGTTTTATTTGGTTTAAAACAAATAACGTGTATACCACAATTATGCTCTGCTTTGTGTTGCTCTCTCAAATAAAATGCATTGAAGGTGGTCGCTACTTAGCACAGTATGAAAGTTGAAATGCTTTCTCAAAGCACTGTTTGTTTGTCAGTATTCCTGAAATTCTGCCTTTCGTAGGCCAATAACCTGTTTGGATTTGTCTCTTTTTTCTGTCCCAGCTTACAGTCGTAGTGAAGTACTTTTTCCAGTTTGGTTTCTTCCCCTGGACCACGTCTGCTTACAGAGGAATCAACGCAGACCGGCCCTTTGCCCTGCCAAACATCATCGGGGTGGAAAAGAAAGATGGCTACGTCCTGTTTGACCTCATCCAGCTGCTTGCTCTGTTCTTCCACCGATCTATTCTGAAGGTAAGTCCTTCTTTTTGCTTAAATAGCCCCGTCTGACAGCGTCGACGGCAGTGAGCTGGGTAGTTCTCATGCCTCTCCGCAAACCCGCAGTGCCACGGGCTGTGGGATAACAAGGAGGTGGAGATGCCTGACTTCTTCAAGAAGCTGAAGAAGAAAGTGGACAAGAAGAAGATGACCGGAGTGGATAAGACGGGGTGCAAGGAGAAATCGTTGCGGCGGCTGAAGTTCCTCCCCATTCAGGCCTCCACCACCTCCATATTCTGCAGACAAAAGCAAAGTAATTCTGAAGAATCTGTTGGTGAGAAAACAAACATTTTGCCTGTGAGCTGCCTTTTAACCACAAACGCATCTAAAAGTTTATTAATGTAAGTTTTCTTTGATTGTTTTTTTTTTTTTTTTGCATTGAAGAGGAGAAACCAAAGAGGCAGCGCAGCAAGAAGAAGAGGGCTCAGTGTCGCACCGCTCCTCTGTCCAGGAAGCAGCGGATCAGACAGCATATCAGAGAGACGATGCTGCAGGCCAAAACCGCCTGCATAGAAGTGTACGTTGTTTCTCTATGGGGCTTTTCAAAAGATATTCTCACTTTGTTCACTATTTATAGTCCGGAGGTTTAGTGGCATTGAATTACTGCTTTTATTTTACAACCTGCTCAGAATTTGGTGACGTTACAACAACATATCTTAATGCATGTTAGTAGAACCTTATGTGATTGCAGGGTTTCCCCCAGTGTATTATAAGCCTGGCGGGCCACCAGGCTTTACTTGTGCCCCCACCAGGCTAAGCATTGCTTATTTATTTAAGTCTTTTTAAAATGTTTGCCTTTTTTTAAGACTTTATAGTTGGTGTCCTGATATTAATCTTTCAATAACACATAATTATCGAGTGATATTTTAAAATTTTCTGCCAACCTTAAACATTTTTTAACTCAAAAACACAACGGGCCGCTGGATGACTGACTGCCCCAGGGCCCAACCACCGGGCTTAGCAAGTTTTCTGGGGGAAACCTTGGATCGACCAAAACAAAGTATTAGTCTATGAAAATGAATATTTAAATATCTTCACATTCATTTTCAAATAAATATCTGAAAGTGTGGCAAGCATTTGCATTCATTTGATACCCGTACACAGAGTGTACCAGTTCCAAATGTGAATTTTTACACGTAGAATAGGGCGCCATGATTAGATCTGACCTTTTTTTTTCTTTCAATGCATGGACGAAAACTAACACGGGACCTGACCATGAGGACACAATCCTCCTTACCAAACTTAGTGATGGCAGCAGCATGCTGTGGATATCAAGATGGACGGGGAAGCTGAGATTACAGTTAGATGAATAGGGATGAAAACAGATGCGTGCCACACTTTTCAGATTTTCATTTGGAAAATATTTGAAAACTATATTTCTCCTTCCTTCTCACAATCTTGGTCTGTCATTTGAAACCCACCAAAGTACATTTGTAGTTGTACTGAGACTGAGGTGTGCGAGTTTACCTTAATATGTACTTATTTTTGTGAGGCAGTGTTTTGGAGCAGAGCGAAGTGTGACGTCTCTCTCTCTCTCTCTATTTCAGAGCTCTTCACATCTATCTCCCCATCAGGCAGTTCTTCTATGACATCATCCACCCTGACTACAGCCCCGTGTGTGACGTCTACGCCCTCATGTTTCTTATTGATGTCGTCAATTTCATCGTGACTATATATGGATACGGGGCCTTTGGGGTACACACATAAGCACAATTTTCTACCGTATGCGGTTAGGATTACACAGGATTCTGTGTGGAACATCACCCAGTTTTTGTCTCCTCTTTAGAAATACTCTTCCTCAGTGGACATCTCAGAGACTCTGTCAGAGGACCAGGTTCCCGAGGCCTTTCTGGTCATGCTGCTCATCCAGTTCGGCACCATGATTGTTGACCGCGCCCTGTACCTGAAGAAGTCTCTGCTGGGAAAATGTGTTTTCCAGGTTGTGCTGGTGTTCGGTATACACTTCTGGATGTTCTTCATCCTCCCCGGAGTCACAGAGAGGTTAAAGCTTTTGCTTTTCTTCAGACTAATTTACTGGGATAAAGCCGATTAACCTTCGCCATAAACTTAGACTTGGCATAAAGTTGTGGGCTATGTTTAAAAGCTGGAAATCAACCAATTTTAAAACTAATATTGATTCAGAATTATAAAAGAAACTTGATAGCAAACAGACAAGCGATATGCTTCACTAAGGGACATTTCACCAAATATTAGAGGGTGTGTGTGTGTATATTAGATATTTTATTTATAATGCAAAACTTGAGAGGACAAGAGGAAATCCACAGTACATTCCAACTCATGCTTCCAACTTTTATTTTGTTGAAGATAAGGTGCCCAAATTCCGCCACGCCGAAAAAAAAATGAATTCAGTAATTTTAAGCACTATAGTCATGCCTGTAAGCTAATCACCTGGGACGTGTAGATTGGGTTTGTATTGCTTTAAGAATGTATAAACTCCTGAGAAAGACACAACTTTAAAAGCAAAGAAAGGAAGGGACTGGACTGACATAAATATCACTTTCTTTATGACAACCTGAGTCTGTTTATTTTCTGTCATAATAACCTCAGACAGTGAATCTGTCACTTGGTAATAAAAAGACGCCGTTCAGATGGTTGATGTCTCTGCTTATCTCTGTCTGCTCCAGGAGGTTCAACAGCAACCCGATTGCTCAGCTTTGGTATTTTGTGAAGTGCATCTACTTTGGACTGTCTGCCTATCAGATCAAGTGCGGCTACCCAAACCGCATCCTGGGCAACTTCCTCACCAAGAACTACAACTACCTCAACCTCTTTCTCTTTCAGGGGTACGATTTCCTTCAGCAGTTACCTCAAGCATAAGTAGAAACATGGTAGCTTTTAAAATATATCTGCTTGTGTGTTTGCTTTTTTAATTGGCTGCCTGACTCTCTCCTTTCAGCTTTCGGATGGTCCCTTTCCTTACTGAGCTGAGGGCCGTGATGGACTGGGTTTGGACCGACACCACTCTGTCTCTCTCCAGCTGGATTTGTGTTGAAGATATCTATGCTAACATATTCATCCTCAAATGCTGGAGAGAGTCTGAAAAAGTAAGAGAGTGTGCCTTGCAACAGCATCCATAAGCATCCCCAAATTTACATGAAATTTATTTGGATTTTGTGTGACAGAACAACAGGAAGTAGTGCATAACTGTACTAATTTTGCAAAGAATGCTGGATAAAACTTTCAGCCTCTAAATGTCCAAACCTGATGGACACACATTAAAAGATTTGCAGTTGCAGTGAATGCATGCAACTGCATTCACTGCAATACATTTACTTACAGGATGTATGTACACCGTGTTCCAAATTATTATGCAAATTGGATTTAAGTGTCATAAACATAAATTTTTTTGTTGTGCTATTAAATTTCTAGATGGTATTGTGTGTCAGGGCTCTTTGAATCACTATAATTAATTTCAGAGAGCTGGGTTGATTAGTTTGTCTGGTGAGCTCAATTACAAGACAAATTCATTGGATTCAGAGAGCAGCTGTTAAAATGCCCTTACAAAGCAGCAAACAGTTATTTGAAGCTGCTGGTGCCTCTGGAACCTCAAGGTGGAGGATCCTCCAGAGGCTTGTGGTGCATGAACCACAAGCCTCCGCTAACCAGAGCTCACAAGCAGAAACGTGTCAGTGGGCCCAGCCGTACATGAAGATTAATTTTCAAACAGACTTGTTCACTGATGACTGCTGTGCAACCCTGGATGGTCCAGATGGACGCAGTAGTGGATTGGTGGTGGATGGCCGCCACGTCCCAACACGGCTGTAACGTCAGCAAGGAGGTGGTGGAGTCATTTATTGGGCCGAAGTCATGGGCAGAGAATCATTGGTCGGCTCCTTCAGAGTCCCTGAAGGTGTGAAAATGACCTCAGCAAAGTATAAGGACTTTCTGACTGATCATTTTCTTTCATGGTTCAAAAAGAAGAACCGTACCTTCAGTAGCAAAATCATCTTCATCATGACAATGACTGCTGGAAGGAATACCACTGTGTCATTGGCTGCTATGAGAAACTCATGGTGTGGTCACCATCCTCCTCTGACCTCTGACCTCAACCCTATTGAGAACCTTTGGAGTTTCCTCAAGCAGAAGATCTGAATGCAGCTCATATCAAACCAGCAGCTCTGGGAAGGTTTTCTAATATCCTGCTAAGAAAGTCAAGCAGAAAATATCCACAAACTCACAAGTTCAATGGATCAAGAATTGTGCTGTGATATCAAAGGTGATATGTTAACATGTAACTCGGTCTGTTAAGATGGTTTAGATTGAAATAGCTTTTGATTTTAGTACATATGACCACTTAATGCTGCACATTCAAAGAATGACCGTTTGCAGATCTTTATAATCCATAAAGTGTTTAGAAAACCTGCTGTGCATAATAATTTGGAACATTTTGCATTTTGAGTTTTCTATTTTTGAACAACTACTGTTCTCATGAGGAGCTTTGTTCAGTAAAATTTGATTTATACTGTAATAGTTCAGGACTTCAAAATCATCATTTGCATTGACCATTTAAGAAAATCTGAGAAAATATCCCTTGCATAATAATTTGGAACACGATGTATATTGACTTCATATGTATCAGGTTTTTATTGTTAAAAATGAATGAAAAATAACTTTCTATTCACAAGCACACTCTGCTTTTCGTTGCTCTATCAGACGAATCCTAACAAAATTAATTGAAATTTGCCATTAAAATGCCAGAAAATGAAAAAGTTCCTGTGGTATAAATACTTGCTATGGTAGCACTAATTTAAACTTATATGAAGTTATGACTAAAAGTGCATAAAGCAATTAATTGGAGTGATTAGAGATTGTTTGTCTCTTTAAAGAAACATTAAATACATTCTGGTAGATTCATATAATGTGATGAATTTTTAAATGTATTAGTCTGTAGGAGTTTTAATCTACATAAGGAGAAGTTAAACAGCTGTACAATTTTCCAGAAATTTCCACACCCTCCAGGACAGAAGAAGAAGAAAGTTGTCAAATATGGGATGGGTGGCTTCATAATCTTTGCCCTGATCAGCATCATCTGGTTCCCACTCCTCTTCATGTCTCTGGTCCAGTCAGCGGTCGGAGTGACCAATCAGCCGGTAGACGTCTCCATCCAGCTCAGCATCGCAGGATATGAGGTCAGCACCAGCTGCGTCTGCTAAGACTCTTCCTGTGACACAGAAAAACGTAGAAGCTGTTGTTTTACTGCCTCATTTGAAGCGTGACTCGGCTTTCACGCACTGCGCACGCTCGTATGTTGGTAGATAAATGTCTTTCTCTGTCTGGTGTGTCTTTTTGCAGCCTCTGTTCTCCATGACCGCTCAGGAGCAGAACCTGGTCGCCTACACCGAAGCCGGATTCAACCGACTCACAAAAGTTTATGCTACTCATCCAGTGAGACATGTTCACTTCACTGCAAAATCAAACAAATCCCCTGCATGGGATGACGAGCAGAGGAAAATTCTACAAACCAGTAGAAAACTGACTATACCAACTAGGAAGCACCATACGTTTTTACTTTTTTGTGATCAACATTGAAAAAAAAAAATATTTTAAACAATAAAAATGCAGGTCTAATATTTATTTAAATATTCAGCACATCTGTCCAAACAATATTAATCCTGTTTGAGAAAAGATGCACAAATCACACCATAAATGCATTTGAAGGATGTAGATGAGGATTTGATTGTCTACGTTGAAAATTAACAGTGGCTGATTTATTTTTTGAAATAAAATTCGACATTTAGTATCTGACATTTATTGAGACCCATTAGAAGGTGTAAGTCTGCTCTCTCTCTCTATGCGTTCCAGGGTGCCATGCAGTTCCTGATGAACTATGAAGCCAAGGACATTGTTGCCGCTAAAATCAAGAGCGATGCCAGTCTGCTTTGGTCCATCAGCCCAGCCAGTCGAGCAGCAATGATCGAGGAACTGAGCAACTCTTCTCACATATACATGAGCTTACGCTGGACACTGCTCAGGTTTGACCGCGCAAATACACACAGTTGCTTTTCCCACTGTGCGTACTTGTATTTCATTTGCAAACGCCTGGATTTACCAAAGGAGGGCTTACGGTGGCAATACACCTCAGAGATGACCTTCTATATTAAACACATAGCATAGTTTTGCACCAGTTCTGTTTTGATCAGTGTTGTAGTTTGACTCAAATTCCTCATTTTGTAGCATCACCATTCTACAAAAAATTAAACCAGTTTGAAATTGGTAATGCCAGGAATAGTGTACAGCAACTCTCTCTTACACAAATACTTTTCAGTCCAGATCAAACTATTTTTAACCCTTTAATGTCAATACAACAACAAATGTCATATCACACTGTAAAAATGAAATTGTTTAGTGGATGCATTTAACTCCCCATCATCATATCCCAAAAAAATTTTCTTGCATAGATTTGACATTTTTATACAGGACTTTGTTAAAGAACATGCATAATATTCAAGTAAACTTAACTACATGCTGCATGCAAAACTCATAATTTGTACTTAAACATCATGATTGTTTGATTGTCTAAGTCTATATTTTTGTTTTGTTGCTGTTTCTGTGCCTTTAATTACCACTGCAAAGCAAATTTTCCCTCTGAGTGTACTATTAGTTTTACAGTAAAATCAAAATAAACTAATTAATGTTGTTTGTTCACGTCTTCTATAGGCTGAGTCTTAGTAGACACTGGTATGATTTAAAGGAGACAAGTGGGGCTGTGTGAATTAAAATCAACATCAATTGGTATTAAAGGTGTTCAGAAAAGTGACATCTTATGTTACCAAACTGCATACCTTACAGATAATTGTTGTGTGTTGCTTGTGTTGCTCTCCTCCTCAGGAATGCGTCCATATCAATGAATGTGGAGGCGGTGGGAGAACACACGGTGAAGTTTGACGACGTGGCGTTGAGGGACGGGATTGTCCAAATGCTCAAAGGCAACAGCAACAAACCTGTGTGAGTCCCTCTTTCTGCACAACCGGCTGGACTTCACTTGCTTTTTACCCTCTTCACTGCTGTTCTGAAGTGAAACTTTACAAGCCTGAGGTGCTTTTATATTATCCCGACACTCCAGCATTACCGTTGCTTCAATAACCACCAAAACTCCATTTCATTTCACTACTTTAGATGTTTTTCTCACTGTAGTTAGATTGCAAAAAAAGTGGTCACAACCAGATTGGATTGGTTATGTACAGCCCTAAACTTCTTTACATCATGATAATTTATTATACCGACTTATCTGCAAAAAGGCAAATTCCATACATCATAATAAGATATCTATAGGTACAGGCATACAAAGACAGTTCATATGAGTAAAACAGTCTTTTTTTTTGTGGCAAGAAAAAGGTAAAGGTAATTTTATTTATATAGCACATTTTCAGCAACAAGGCAACACAAAGTGCTTTACAGGAATTAAAAGAAAATACAAACAAGATAACTAACTAAAGGAAAGTGTTGATCCAAAGTAAATAAGCTAGATACTTATTAATAAAGGTGTTTATTTGTGTCTTCTTTCCTGAAGGATGATTCATTCTCTTCTGCCAAAATACATACGAGGTCCCAAAGGACAAGAATCTAAAATGGCAACCAGGATGTCAGTAGGTAAGCAACTGTGCACTGAGAGGGGTAGTGGTCATTTTGGAATGATACCTTGCCCCTGAGAATGTTGCTTAAGTTTACGATTTAGGCCAACACCACATGGTGCAATACTTTATTTGATAGTTATCTGGTATGAATCTAGAACTTCACTTTCTCCTCGGCACGTCTCCCTCAGACTCATCCGAGCGCTCGGACCTCCGTGGACTCGCCTTCTTCCGGCCCATGTCCATCAAGCTCCAGCAGGTCAACGGCACGTCAGACAAAGAGGCGGGCCAGTGGTGGGTGGTGGAGGAGTGCTCCTCGGTTCTCACCTCCAGCGAACAGAAATGCCACAACATAGAGATTGTGGTGTTCAATGATAAGGTCAGCCCTTCAAGTCTGGGCTTTCTGGCCGGACATGGGTAGGTAGCAAAAAAAAAAGATGTGGGACTTGCTGAAAAATATACTGACACTTTTGCTTCCATTTGCTGAGAAATAATGATCTGTTGAATCAGATTTCACACATTCAATAGTATAGTCTGGTCAATGTTTATTTGTATTATTAATCAGGTAGCACATTAACAACTAATCATATTCTTTGGTTTGGCTGTGTTTATTAGATTGGATGATTGAATAATTCAAACTATTTTTGATAAATAATATTGCAGTTGTTTTGATTTAGAACAAACACAATGACATATGATTCTTAATTTGAAGCTGTTTTTTTTTCTTTCTTTGTTGGCTGCAGAATTGTCGGCCTGTACATGTCGGTGGTTCTAGTCATCGGTAAGTTCGTCCGGGAGTTCTTCAACGGGATCTCTCGCTCCATCATGTTTGAGGAGCTGCCCTGCGTGGACAGAGTCCTGAAACTGTGCACGGACATCTTCGTGGTGCGGGAGACCGGAGAGATGGAGCTGGAGGAAACGCTGTTCGAGAAACTCATCTTCCTCTACCGATCGCCAGAGACCATGATCAAGATGACCAGAGAGAAGAAAGACAGCTAGGACTCAGGACGCCCACCGTCTGTTACTAGGGTTGAAAGTGCTCACTTTTTAGTGTCTTAGGGTAAAGCAAAGACATTAGTTGTAGTAGTTAGTAAGAACCGCCAAGCGCACTATGCAGCAAGACTATCTTTTCTTCAGATTTTCCAACTTGTACATGTCAAAAGCAAAAATAGCACTTAATACAGAAAAGATTGATCTCAAAGTTTTGAAAAGTTTTTTATAAGGACTTCAATCCTTTCCCAACAAAAAGACTAACAATCAAAAATATTGTAGTCTTGTATTGTGGGATACTCTTTGCTCTAATATTTAGGTCTTTGTTAAATTTCAGCTGAACTGATGTAGAAGTTTTTGAAGTAGGCTAAAGCAAAAAAAAAAAACAAAAAAAAACGTTTTGTGTTTCAGTCTATTATCAGTGTAATGGACACAAGCATAGATGAATATAGGCCATGATTGCTGCACTTATCCTCCTGATTCACACAAAATTAAATTTACATTTGTTTTATTTTAGTAAGATTAAAAATACCCCTTCTATATAAAAGTGGTATATGGAGTAAATTATAGAATTTTAGATACATGAACCGTACCAGGTAAGGGCAGATGTTTTAATTTAAGGATGAAGTATTCCTTATGTCCGGTTAACCCGAGTTGTAATGGTACATCTACACCAATACAACTTCCATGGAATAAAATTATCTAGTTTGAATGTTAAGATTCAACTGACTTTACTGACAAAACTCTAACAAACTGATGCAAAGTGTGAACAAAGATTTCAAATTTTGATTTGAAACCTCCCATAGCTGGATTTTCCAACTTCTTAATTTTCTTCTCGTCCATGCTTAATAAAACTCTGGAGAAAGTTAGACCTACTGGAAGAGAAGGGAAAAATGGTCACTGATGTTACAGAACAAATCAGACTTTAACCATGCAGGAGGCATTCACAACAGAACCAAATGTCTAAGGTAGCCACTTAGAAATTATGTATTTAACAATTTTCTGTGCAACTTAATAATCGGTCAAGAGTCCCTGTCTACTGACAGTTTACTTTGCAGTGCATGTGTGTCTGATGGTTTTGGGTTCAGGACTTGATGGTATTTATTACAGACCCTTAAACTCCAAACTTGGACAAGTGAATGTATTAGAGCACTCATGCCTCTGTAAATACCACATTTCTGTACATGTCCATATACACTCATTAAATATTAAATACCAAAACTTGTTACACAAAAATCTCTCAGCATCTTATTCTGCACCTCTTGACTACATGCACCAACTGAAAACCGAAGAGGCAAACAGGATTCAAGGTACTCATTTTTAATTACAAATGAAAACGAACAATTTCATTCAGGTCCCAGTCTTTAATGTGACATCTAGATGTTTTCGTACTCTTCTTCTCCCTTTCTTCTCCATGTTTTGAAGGACAGGAGGGCAGCAGGGCCTCACAACCCAGGAAAAAAAACAAAACTATTTACACCACAGTTTCACATCCTGGGAGGAAACAAAGGAGAAAGAAACATTAATACATATCCCCTTGAAAATCTACTTGGAAGTGATGACAGACGAGCCTTTATTTCAAAGATGAGCAATGTATTAGTTGTACACCTTCAATCAATAAAAAGGGCTAGATATTGTTTTTGAACATCCACTCAAGTATAGTAAGCAAGTTTCCAATAAACCTTTTTCACAGAATTCACGTTTTCTGAGACACTAAACTTGGGAATTTTCTTTACTTGTAAGCCACAATAATTAAATGTGCAAAAAAATGAAAGCTTAAAATATATTACTATGTGTGATTAATCTATCAAACCACCGTTCTGAGAGACTATTAGAAGGAAATACTGCCCTTTAACACAATATTTTTTTTAAATATGTACTAGTAAATATTTTACCCTGTCGGTATAATGAGAAAAAATCCTATTTTTTGCTTTATTTATAATTGCAGGTCAATTAACTGACTAAAATATTTCTAAAAATTTAGTTTCCTTGACATTTTGTAGCACAAATATATTTTAAAAAATCTATTGAAGGACTTTTTAGCAATTATGGGTCAAGTTTTCAGATTAAATTTAAAGAGAAATTACAAGACAATTTCAGATCTTAAAACATACTTTTAACCTACACACAGGAATTTGGCATCATTTTAATGTTATGATATTTGTCAAGCAAATCTGAAAGTTTTGCTCACTACCAACAGACAGCCCATGAATAATACTAATAATTGCTAATTGAAAGACTTGGGTGGGTAGAATGCATCGTTGAATGATGTGGATTTCACGATGACTTCAAATTCTGCGGTTAGAACCTGAATAAAAGCTGCTCATTGTTACCCTGCTGGACCTAAACCTAACATAAGGATGAAAAGAACTACTCTCCAGCAGGTCGTTTTTTATGAACTTACATGCTGTTTTTGGCTTGATGACTTTGACGTTGGCTTCTGCGGCCTTCAGTGCCTCCACTTTGAACTGCGGCTTCAGCGCAGCCCGCACAGCGTTGGCGCAGATAGCGGAGAAGCGGATGTAGCTGCATGAAGGACACACCGGTTAGCTTAATGCTAAACAACATATGCTAAGTCTAATTATGACCGGAAAAGTAGTTCCATCTGTTTCAAGTCACAAATGCACCTAAAAGAGCCAGTCAACATTTTCGTTGACAGTCTAACTCTAATTAGAACCCGTGCAAATCGGAAGGTTAAGCATCAAAGCTAACAGAGGCTAATAGCATGGAGCTGAACTACAGAAAAAAAATTAAAGGCGAAACAACAACTCTTAAAAATACTCTTACTTGTACGAACAAGTTATGGTACATATCACGGTTTCTAAAGAAGCATCCACTAGATAAATTTAACATAATCTTATTACCTCAGGCCTGCCTGTCTCCAGTATGCAACCATTTTGACTGCTCCGTAACTTCAAGGACAGGTCGGGAAGGTGCGTGATGACGTCATATTATATACGTCAGGACTTCTTTGTCCAATCGGGAGCGATTCGGGCAGGGATTGACAGAGATGGCAGCCACACGTCCCTAAACAGAAGCTCTCTCAAACGCAGACAAGACAAAGGTCTCTTACAGAACTAATTCCGCTTCATGCAGTCCACTGACTGACTGTAAAATATTACCTTAACACATTTATTAATGTGCAGTGTTACTGGCCACCCCATACAGTCCTACTACTGTTTTTTTCTGCTATGATGTGAACCAAGAGTTTGTAATTTAAATCGTATATTCTATTCTATTCTATTCTATTCTATTCTATTCTATTCTCATAGTATTTCATTTTATTTTTCAATGCTTAATTTTATTTTTAGTATTACTGATTAATATTATTTTAAAAATGCATAATTTGATTATGTATTCATTTTTTTAAAAATATGGCTTGTGTACATTCGTGCTTGTGTACATCACTGCTAGATGTAAAAAAAAATAAAAAGTTTACTTCATTTTTAACTTGAACCCATTCTTTTTTATTTACAAACCCTTTGCAATGTTGTATATATATAAATGAGGTTTATTTTGTTTTGACTGATTGAGATTGTAAATACATTAAAATAAAATCCAGACTTAATTTTACTTTAGAATGTTGTTACATAAAGAGTGTTTATAAACTCCCAGTTTTCATTTGAGAGATATTGAGATTTCTTTTTCATAATTCAGAGGAAAACTACTTAGCTATGCTATGACCCTTATATTGAATACACATAGAATTTATTTTTGGCAGAAATCTTGAATTTAGACTGGATTTGTATAAAACCACATAGTGAATAACTATAGCCTAATTATTTTTAATCCGTTAGAGGAAAAAAAAGGGGAAATTTATTAAATAAATTGTAGATTGTTCTAGATAACGCTGTGAAGTATGCAGTTCTACCACCAGGGGCAGTATCGCTGTTCAGCTAAAATCACCCAAAGCAGCGCTTTAGTCGCCTGTCGTCCTTCCTCCCCTCGGTCACGCTGTCGCTAGTCACCGGCTCCTGAGCTTCTGACGGAAAAGCCTGTAAAAATGAAGATCTGGGCGTCAGAGCACATTTTCAAGTAGGTGCTTCTCTTCCTGCCAAGATATTTGACCAGCCGTACGGGTTGCGGAGCAACGTTTTTGTCTATTATGTAACCATGTTGAGTTGTTCCGTCTTCTTTTTAACCGCTACCGTTGTTAGCTTCTTCAGCTAAGGTTGCGGAGAAGTTCAGTAACTCGAATGAAAGCGGTTTAAAGTGCCAGTCGTTTATCAGTCATGTACTGTATGTTGCCGCTTATAATGGCTAGCATGACATACTTTAAGCTTTTTAGCGTATGAAGTGTTTCTTGAATGGGACTAAACCGATAGTTAGCCGAATTAACACACCGACAGCTTTAGTTTTCTATTCTAAGCTCTTTTTTTTCAGTTTTTGTTAAGTTTCGTCACATTGTTTAAAATTAACTGATGTTTTTGTGCATTTTGCTTGAATTCGGGTGGTTTTCACATAGCGTTTTTTTTTATTTTTATTTCCCCCACGGCGGCCAGTTTAACATTATGTACAGCATTATCAGTGTTGCATAACTGTTGGCGTGATGCAGTGTCGGAGCAGAGGCGCATCTATCAAATAAGCAAGGATTAAATTACACTCTGATCCATTCAGGAGGCTGAACTGATTTAGAGGCAGAACAATGGTCTTGTTTGTGTTATTTTCCATTTCTAGAAGTTTCTGGTGAGCTGCTACGTAGTGATGCTGTGAGTCTGCGCAGTGCGCAGGAACGCCGCCCTGCTGCCTGGAAACGGCCAGTCGGGCTGCGATTGATTCAGTCCTGTGTTCCTGTGACATAACTATCTTTTAGTAGACACCTTTTTTTCAGAGCAAAACAAAAATACTATTAGTGGATATTGATAGTTTTAGATGTGTGCTCTTATGTTATCCAGTAAATATAATGTCAAACTGAATTATTATTTGACCGATTAGAAAATATTCAGATCAGTTCAGAAAAAGAATATACATAAAAAAAGGAAAAACAGCAATGCAGAGAAGAAGAAAATAACATCCTGCAAGTTCTGAAAAAAAAAAAAACAGTGCAACATAAGCATGGCACAAATTACAATTGTTGATATTTAGATATATTGTTTAAAATACATACCCTTTGGGTCAATTTGTACCCACACATTGCAAATGTTTTCCTTCCATTTTTCTTTTTACTCATTCACAATATGCAATTATCTTCCCCTCTATATAATTTAATTCTGATCTCTGCTTGGACCTGTCATTTCTCTTATGAAATATGGCCGATATGGTCAAGCTAGACAGGGAGTCAGCTTCCGGTCGATGTTGTTTAATTGGACAAACACAATCACATTTTCAGACATTAGGTTATTGAAAATCTTAAATTGGTTTTCAAAACAGTTACAAAAATTAACTGTATGAACTGTAACTGTAAAATTGCTGGTATGAATTGATGTATAAATGCTGTTTAAAAAAACCTCCCATTTGTTTAATCATGGTGTAAATTCTTTGCTTATTTTAAAATAGTTTAGAAAACTGGATAGTAGGCAACAACTCAAGTCTTTTTGAACACGTTGAACTGTAATAAACATAATCTCTTTCTTTCCATATTACCAGCCACCCATGGGAGACGGTGACCAAGGCAGCGATGCAGAAGTACCCCAACCCGATGAACCCCAGTGTGTTTGGTGTTGATGTTCTGGACAGAAATGTTGACTCAGATGGACGGTTACACAGCACCAGACTCCTTAGCACAGAGTGGGGGCTTCCCGCCATAGCAAAATCTGTATGTCTATTCATCCATGAGACACTTTTGACTTAAATCACATTCCAAGTTCTTCAGTCTGCATCAGGCTTGACAGGTGACTTTGCTTTCAGATCATTGGAGTAACAAGAACATGCACGTATGTTCAAGAGCATTCGGTCGTGGACCCCAAGCAGAAAACATTTGAGCTGCAGTCAACAAATGTAAGTAGTACTTATATGAATGTTAGAGGAACAAATTAATGTATTCAAGCTTGAGTCCAAAGTGGGATTAGATGAAAAATAACTCAATCAAAGGACCGCAGTTTTTGTTGGCTGCTGGTCATTTAAACCCTTCACCAGTTTGCAGCCATGTTCCCTTTCTTAATATTAACAGTATTTTAGTCATTTGTGTGTACTTTTTCTCCAAGTTGACCATTTTGGTGCATTATGGAATTTTATTTATTTATCTTTTGAGAAAATTGGAAAATAGTAATAAAGAAAACCCTAATTACTACAGTTGTTCTACTGGAAGATGCTCGAAATATTGTTGTAAAAACATTTCTTAGTTTGAAATTATAACATAGTATGTTTTTGTTGCAAATAGTTGGCTATTTGAGTAGATTTAGGCATTCAGGCAATATTCAAGTGATACAAAAAGTTTACTGCACAGGTTTGACATTTCTAATGTCGATCTGAAGTGACGCATAGTTGGAGGTATTGGCACTTCCAAAAGAGTCGGGAGCAAAACTGCAAAGGTAAAAAATGATCAAGGGGAATAAAGACCAGGCAGCGATGCAGAAGGCTTTTGAGGGTAGGAGCAAACGATGTTAGAAAATGACTCTTTCCAGGCTCTCTCGGATGTAAATTTAATTGAGATGTGTTTCAACGTTTTGCTTTTTAAAACCATTAATTGCATCCATTACATCTGCCTAGATCTCCTTCACTAACCTCGTATCTGTCGATGAGAAGTTGACATACAAGCCGCACCCAGAAGACCCTGGAAAGTAAGTGACTTAGACTTACTTGTGTATACCGTAGCCAGAAGCAGTACATCTGTCCAAAATATGTTATTTCTCACATGTTTGTCCTAATGTATATAATCTTTATAACAGGACAAGCAGTGATAGTTGCGTTTTTTATATCCTGCAGTGGTTTGCTTTGTGCTTTCAGAACAGTGTTAACTCAGGAGGCGCTGATCAGTGTAAAAGGCGTCAGTCTGAGCAGCTATCTAGAGGGACTCATGGCTAATACTATATCTGTTAATGCCAATAAGGTGAGTCTGCTTTTATTTGATCTTTTTAAACAAAACACCAAAACAAAGTTGTCTTAATGTTTCTTTTGCGTCAAAAGTCTTTGTTTCCTGTTGTTTGTGACTTGGGTGAACATCTGTTTCAGGGTCGGGAGGCAATGGAGTGGGTCATCAGACGACTGAACACTGAGATCGAGGAGCTAGCAGCCACTGCTCGTGGCTCTATGCGTGTTCCCATGGCAGCTGCTGTCACAGAAAAATGACCCCTGGATTTCTTTTTAGTTTATTTACTGCTTACTTCAGCACCATTAACTGACAGACTGAAACATGTCCTCTTACCCCCTCTAATCTGCCAAAACAGCCTAAAACCGACCGTCCAGTCCTCTGGTCCCACACACGCTTGTCTGGATTTTCCACTAGAACTTGGTCTGTTTTTCCTCAGCAAGTCTGCACCGACCGCCTCCACTCGTTTCTGAGGAGAATACTAGGGCACCCTGAGATGGTTTAGAAAAACAGGGTTGATTCAGACTGAACTTGAAGCTCACAGGACTGTTGTTTTGTAGACGTGGAAGTGTTTTTAAAAATGATTCACACTGTGCCTACACAGCCACCCAGCAACGCCAACTTTACCGTCCCCCT
Source organism: Xiphophorus couchianus (assembly GCF_001444195.1). Lineage (NCBI taxonomy): Eukaryota > Metazoa > Chordata > Actinopteri > Cyprinodontiformes > Poeciliidae > Xiphophorus > Xiphophorus couchianus. The sequence continues at coordinate 9,961,234 of NC_040228.1, forward strand.
CGTTTTTCTTCGGCTGCAACATTTTATTGTTATTTCAAGGCATTTTTAGACCTGACCACTTCATCCAGTTCTAAAAGCAGACAGGTTGAAGGAGTAACTGGAAGTTAAAAATCTCAACAGCTGTTCATATTTTGAGGTTACATTTCTGTGTTTCCTGTGTTTTGTAACAGGGTGTTTAAATTGCATCTGGTCTTGTTGTGGTACTTAAGAGGTGGAGTTGGTGATAGAAAAGGCAGTTTCTCTATGTACTTATAGAAATCTGACACTGCAGATGTGCTCTGATCCAAAGCCAACCATGAGCAGAAGGTGGCGCTGTAGAGTATTGTTCCTAAGAAACAAGCAGCTTTGAGCTTCTCAAAATGATTACAATGTGATTGCAGGTGCTAGTTTATCAGCATAGTTAATTGGTCTCCTCTTTTACAGTCTTTCTGATCTATCTATCTAAAAAAAAAAAAGATTTCCTTCCATTTTACAGTGAGGATATGCTGTATGGTTTACATGTTACAATTTAAGAATGTTCATATTTGAATGTTTAACTTATTTTCAATATGTAAACTTTATAAGTGGAAGAAGGTCCCAGAAGCGTACAAATGTAAAATTGAACGAGTGGGTTTGGTGTTTTGCTAATTCTCACTAATGTCATAGGGGGATCTCTGCACTGACTGTGCCAATATCAGTTACAAAGAACTTTACTAATTTAATACCAGCTTATGCTTGAACTTTGTCACATTAACCTCTCTGTATGCTTTGACCACTTCATCTTCCTGTTTGTAAATGTCAGTATTTTTATTTGTTGCGTTGAATACTTGTTAAGACAGTTGAACTGCTCATTTATAATATGAAGCAGGTATTTTATTCCGTTTTGGTTCTAACTGAATGGAGGAGACTCGTATAAGCTAAGTGGATGTTGGGTCCGTCTACTTTAGCACTCTTTATGGACTTCCTTCCTCTTCTCACTGTAAAATATTAATTTGTACAAATGGAAGTTTGTTTAGACTAAGGCTCTTACAGAATTCAGGTGAGAAACATTACCAGTCTACAGTTGGTCCGATTTCATTATCAAACGCATTCTGGGCTTTTTCACTCCAGTTACCAATTCAAAACATCTTTTTTTTTAGTCATATTTTACAAACTGTTTCCATCATGTTATTCTCCTCTGAATACAGTATCTTGTTTCATAAAAGTAGTGGGGGTTTTTTCTATGGGAACATTTTAACATCGGCTGTAAATACTCATAGACTCATATTTATATTTTCATGGTGCTACATTCCAAGAATGTAAATGTGTACCAGAAACAAGAGTGAGCACTGGATTGTTTCAAAATAAAAGGGATGTCATTGTTTCATCAATGCTGTGGAATCTACTTTTTTGAATCGTCTCTGTACTATTTTAAATGGATGATTTGTAATGGTTTCTTTTTAGCTTGTAAGAAAATTTTTTTAAATTCGTATTGAAGTGGAATTTTAAAAGAAATCCACTCTGTAATAAATTATTTCTTCACAAAAAGCAGTCCTAAAAAATGACAAACGTTAGGAAATACAGAAAAAAGCAGCAAGTAGGTTTCTAATAGTTACTGTGAAGACTTGTTTACCCAAAGATCCCACATTTTGCAATGATTTTCTAATAAGATTTGGAGATTTTTTTTCTTCTATCTCCTTATCATCCTGTTCAAAATAAACAGATTCTTCCAGTCCAGCATATTGGCTAAAAGAATCGAGCGCTATGTCATATTTATACCCTGGGAAAATGGAACATAATATAACATTTTTAATTAAAGTATTTTAGCATTTATGAATGAAAATAAAACAGTGTAAATGGGTTTTTGATAAACTTAACCAAGAATGTGAAAGTTGCAGTGTTTGGACAAAAACCATGAAGAAACCATGTCTGAAGCATATTAATATTTATTGCTAAACAAATACAGGCAGCATTCTTCCAGTTGTTGGTCAGTTGTTTTGCTGAGCACCAGACGAACAGGCATATTTTGTACATGTGTTAATTTTCTGTTTATGTGTTAGTATGCATTGGGTAGCAAGGTGTGGCAGATTCAGGTTTATATTCCAGTCAAAGATACATTTCTCTCGTGGAGAGAGATTCAAACCCGATAATTTAAGGCGGTTTAGATTTTGAGTGTGAGCCAAGAACAAAAAAGAATGTTTCACAAGTATGATGTTGATAAGTAGGAGCTTCTGTCTGTTTGCAGAATCTGCACATCTGAATAAATGGCTACAAACCCCTGTTTGGAAAAACAGACAATGATCAGTTAGACAAAAGACTTTTGTGCTAATCAAAGAAGCATGAATGTGTGTTGGATAAGTTGGTTACCTTCTGCATTTTCAGGACTGTGTTGACCAGTTGTGCGTGTTTCATTCTTGGTAAAATGGTCCCTTCTCCCAGTTTTGCTGAAAAAAAAAAAAATTTTTATGACACAAATGCTTAACGGCATCTAATCTAAATATTTAAAATACATTTATTTACATCTATCGCATATAAGACTTAATGAAGTTGAAATCAGTCATGAGATCATGAGCTGTGAGCAAAGTGACATAACTAAAACTTACCGTTCAGTTTACTTAAGGCCATACCCATCCCAGTCCTTATTCCATTTTCCAAAGCATCAGTCTGCAAGCAGAAACATGGCATATTGCACCATAACTAAAAACAAATGACCTACTTTTACTTGCCACTTACCTTAAAGATTCCAATTTCGCTTGGCCCCAGTGTCAAGGTAACACTAAAAGGGAGCAGTGTTGTTAATTTTGAGAGACGCTAAAACTTTAGGTGTCAAATATTTCATTCTGATACATATTTAAGGCGTACTTCTTCAACTTCACGGAGCCCTTCAGCTTTCCGTCAGCAATCATCATTTCACTGGTGAAACTTGAGTCCTTGGAAGGGAAAAAAATATGGGATGATTAACTTATTTATTTCTTTTGAGTTAATCTAGCTGATTGGCATGCGAAATATCAGCAGACTGAAAGCAGAAATCAGTTCATATTTGAGTAACCAACACTATTGTGTAAAATTAGAAGGCAAGGGTACATAAAAGAATTCATTTGGTCATTCTCTCAAGTAAAACAGCACAAGTACTTACAACGTAGAGTGTGAACAGAGGGACCTGTGTACCATTGGCTTCAATGGCAGCAGCCTTTACACCAACATGGACATCCAGAATACCAGAGCCTGGCTGGAAGGAAAACATTGGAGCCTGTCTGGCATACACCTGAAGATTCATCAGCAAACCGGGATACATCTTGGGAAGCTGGACAGAGAGAGAGAGAAACGTTTCAGAGTACTTAGTTTAAAGGAAGAAAACTTAATTGATACTCCTATGCGACTAAGTCGGAACAGACAAACCTACCTGAGGGATGAATGCTCCCATTGATGAGGTATTCAGATGGAAAGGAATACATGGCGGTATCTGAAACCATAAACCATGAAGCATCAGCAATCCAAGAAATCTGTGAATACAAATTCACAATATTTTCCTCCTCTGCTCTCTCTCCTTATGGCTGCACCTACCATGCTGTCATTGATGAGGGCCTGAAGCTCCCCTGCTGAGAAGTACCCAAATGAGGCAGAGTTCAGCGTGAACTCTGATATGCCCACTGACAGCATATAACCTGGCAGCTCAGGCAAGATGAACTCCTGGGCCACAAATGGAGGCTCCTTGTGAGTTTTGATGCTGATGAACTCCCCCTTCAAATGAAAAGATCACACAATGTGTCATAAAACATGAATACATGTTCACAATGCCACACAGAAACAGATCCTGAAGGTAAGCTGGTTGCCCTAGCTTACCTTTAACCCTAACTTCATATTCGAAGGTTCAATGTCAGGGTCGCCAGTGAGGGGGACGTCAAAGTTAAGAACTTCATTTACGTCAAAGGAAACTGACACAACATAAAATGTATTGTTTTAATTCAGTCAATAATCTTGAATCGTTCAATTAAATTTGAAGAGATTCTATTTAAAGGAGGTTGCAGTACCGTTCATTGCCTGTAGATGGTGGTCTAAGTCCATGATGGAGTTCTCAACTTCAGGACAGATCTGAGTACGAAACAAGCCACTGTTCAACACGACAAACAAGCTAATATTTACAGTGTGGTCAGGTTATGTACAAAATATCAATAATATGCTTAAATGGCTTGCTGAAATACATACTTGACTTTGTATTCTCCCAATGATATGTCCTTTGAAATGCTTGACAAATGGCTGGAAAATCCAACTGTGGACATAAAAGAAGACAGATTTGACACCCTGGCATCTTAGTGGGGTAGATAAATCCCTTTGTTTATTTAAAAAAAAAAAAAATTTCTCTGTACCTGGCTCCACCGTAGAACTCCATGGCCACATCTCCGACCGAAGCTTTACAGGAGATGCTGCTGACAGACAGATGCCCCCCAGCATCACTCCCAAGCTGCACTGCAGAGGTCACATCGATGTTAAATATAGCCATGTCGAATGATCCGCCGTCATGTCTGGAGGTTTAAAAGATGAAGATCAGTGGTGCTGCTGCATAACTCACCAAGGTCTAGTGAAATACTAATGGTGTTTAGCAGGTTTTTATATAAAATAATTAACATATATTTGATTGGGCTGCACAGTGGCGCAGTTGGTAGCACTGTTGCCTTGCAGCAAGAAGGTCCTGGGTTTGATTCCCGGCCGGGGTCTTTCTGCATGGAGTTTGCATGTTCTCCCTGTGCATGCGTGGGTTCTCCGGCTTCCTCCCACAGTCCAAAAACATGACTGTTAGGTTAATTGATCTCTCTAAATTCTCCCTAGGTGTGTGTGTGTGTGCATGGTTGTTTGTCCTGTATGTCTCTGTGTTGCTCTGCGACAGACTGGCGACCTGTCCAGGGTGAACCCCGCCTCTCGCCCGGAACGTAGCTGGAGATAGGCACCAGCAACCCTCCCAACCCCATTAGGGACACAGGGTGAACAGAAAATGGATGGATGGATATTTGATTTTGAGCATGTGTAGGTAAATAACTTATGTCTCTCCCCCTGAGAAAAAGCAGGATGTTTCAACGTGTGGCTAGCCTCTTCAGGGTAATGTGCAGTGTTGGTTTTTCACCAAGGTCAAAAAGTTGCATTCTGGTGCCATCTGAGCAGAGATCCTTCTTCCATTTTTTGCTGCGTTCACTAATTGGATTGCAGGAAGCTGCAAACAGGGATTTTTATGATAGTCATGGTTTCTTTGTTTTTTTTCTTTTGAATGAGGGACGAGATCTGTGACCAGATGGATACATTTCCGTCTCAGGAGTCTCATGAGGTCATCAGATTTTATTAAGGTGTGCGATGCACCCCCCCCCCCCCCCCCCCGCACCCCAACACACACACACACACACACCCACCCACCCACATGGAGGCCACACTTTTCAACTTTTGTTTTGCGAATTCGATGACTACTGTATGTATTTTCTTCTCCTTTCACTCCTGTGACTTCATGTTAGCCTCTGAAACATAATCCTTATGAAATAAATAGAAATTTCAAGCCGATGGGACAGAATGGGAAACATTTTAATGGATGTGGATATTTTTGAAAGGCACTGAAATGATGTTAATGAAATGTAGCTTAGTTTTATTTTATGCTCACAATAATGCACTTCATTTTCTCAGTGCTATAATTTTGCTACTTGAGGCCATTCAGAATCTAAATCTTGCCAAGGCTGTGTTGAATGTTATTTTCTGTTCTAATTTTTTTTTTGCTGAGCTTGATATGAAAGAACGAGGTGGAAACAAGAAGTAAAAGAAATCACAAGCTTCCTCATTAGAGTGAAAAGGAAACATAAGATATTCCTCAATTGTTTTAAGATGCCACTATGATAAAATAATTTCCTGGTAGAGTTATAAAAGCAATGAAGACTGCCTTCCTTTAAACCAATCTGGCTAACTAATTGGAAAAAATAGATTTATTTGGAAGGTCAGGATGTCTTGAAAACTGTATCCTATGGAAGCACCAATGCAACGGGTGTTAGGGAACGATGGGACATTCGTGTTCTAATCAAAGCGTTGAAGGTTAAAAAGGAATCAGAACTTACATCGCACCAAAACTAGTCCTCCACTCCCCAGTAAGAGCAAAACTGAGACCTGCTATTGATGTCATCAAGCCTTTCTGCTGGACAAACTCTACGCTGGGCTCTGGAAGATCACACTTTTTTATAGTCACACTAAAACACAAGAGGAAAAGAAAAAGGAGTGGAAATGTACATTGAAGTCAAGGATATCTGCAGGCTATATGGACGAAACATGGCAAACCAGTAGACACATGAGCTGTTTCTTGTTACTGTGAAAACATGATCCTACCCTGATAGTGTGTAGTATACATTTCCGATGTAGATGTTAACGCTGCCACTGATGTCAGGAAAGGTTATTTGCTCCAACTCCTTCTGAATCCATCCTGTGCCCTCATGTTTTCCTGCAACAACAGCGCATGAATAGGACATATGGTGAACAAACTAAGCTGCTGCTCCATCCATCCATCCGTCCATCCGTCTCGTACCCTTTCGAGTCGAAGGGTGTCGTGACAAATTTAAAGAAATATTTGAATAATTGGGAAGATTTTAGGCCTTTCCCAGAAAAGCAGCGGATGTTTTGTTATAAAGTCAATGATTGTGATGTAGTCAATGGCTGACAGCAATTGCAAGCATATGGGTGGTTTAAGAGCATCTCACATCCCCTTACCGTACTGAAGCCCTTTGTTTGTCAGGATGACTTGTACTGCAGGGTTCTCTCCACAGGCACACGACAGGAGCACAAAAACTACCATCACACATGGAAGCATTTTTTTTCTTCTTCTGTGCCTCCCTTACCTGTAAAATGACAAAAAAAAATCACTTTGAACAACAGCTCAGCCTTTCCGGCATATTTCGAAGCCTCCGGAAAGCAAATGTGACATGAATAACATACCTGAAATGAGGAACAGATGGCGGACGAAGTTGAATAAAAAGTTCTTGCAGAAGGATTTTGATTTCTGTTCGTACTGTGGCTGCAGACAAGTGAAGACATGCAACTTGTACTTCCTGCACTGCACTAATGAGAAGTGAAACTGGCTGACACCTAACAATAGCAGGGGGATAGTTGTCTATGACGGTATGAGGAACTGAAAGTAACAAATTTACTTTTCTTGTGTAGCTTCTAAGCTAAGGGGTGTAGGTAATCTCATCAAAAGTACCTTAACTGTTAAGACTTAAACATAAACTAACAGAAAATTATATTTTTCCCATTCCCGGTTTTTACACCGTCAGGAACAGTAGGTACGACCAATAATTTGGAAGAGTTCTTTATTATCCTTCAGATGAAAATAGTGATTGTTGTTTGACTTAAAATGTCTGTGCTGTAAAGGGATGGGGATGTTTTGCTTAAATGCAGTAGATTAAACTATTAGGAGTTTATTGAACTACAACACACTAAAACTGTATTCTTTGAGTGCTAACACTACAAAAAGAGGAAACTTAATTAACCATTCAAAACAGAATTTCAAAAGTGTTCTGTGGAAACGTGAATGACTCTAAGCAATGAAACATTAGAGTCACCAGCCATAAAATATTTCATTTATTTACCTCTTAATTCAACAAATACTCTTAATCTCACACACCATGAGTAGTTCCAATAAATCACAATGAACACGTTCAACAGGAACAGAATATTATCAGACACGCATTGTTTTTGTTGTTTGTTTTGTAATAATACACAATTAGGATCCACTTGCCTGCACTTGACTTCACTCCATCCAGAATGACACTTGAAAACACAGAGGAAACAAACGAGGACTTCAGAACATAAAAAAAGAAGAAGGAGAAACTAGGAATCTCGACAGAAATGTATTAATTCTGTTTAGACCACTACACAGAAGATATTCATGGTTTATACAGCACCATCTGATCTGATGAGTGCCTGTTGTTTTCTCTGATTATTGATACCTATAGCAGCTCAAAAACCAACAATAACATATTGACTTCATTGTTTTTCCACATATTTCATTCCTCGGGTACGAACACTGACACACTTACTGACATTTTCACTGAATCTTTGCATAAAGATCGACACATGGACAGAGTCTTTAATGCCCTCTTCTTCTGGTGCGGAGGTTGTGTCCTCTGTCCGCTGAATGAAACTCTTTTTTTTCTGGAATGACCAAACTACTTTACACAACACCGATTAGGAATAACATTATGACCCCCTGACTAATAGTGTGTTGGTCCTGATTTTTACTGCCAAAACGTCCCTGACCTATAAAGCCATGGAGCCTTGAAGGTGAACTGTGGTATCTGGCACCAAAATGTAGGCCATGGGGCTTCCACGACTTGGACTTGTTTGTCCATCACATCACACAAACGCTGGACTGGATTTAGATCTGCTGAATTCAGAGGCCAAGTCAACACCTCACAGGACATTACCTATAGCATCGCATTGTCTTTGCTTGCCTTCTTTCATTATGTTAAACTTTGCTAACTGTGGTACAAGTACTACTGCTGGTTAAAAAAAACAAACAGTTAGCATTAGCGATTGACAAAGTAAAGACCAAGCGAGTTCAGTTAATGTAGAGCCAATAAGTCAAAAGGGTAGTTAGAACATACTGACCTTTGCTTTGTTAAAAGGGAAGTACAGTGGAGGAAATTTCAATAAGCCTAAAAGGGAATGAACTGAACACTGAAATATAAGATTGGGTTTCAAAGACAACAAAATCGACTTAAATGTGTTGTAGTTTCAAATTAGAAAATCAGTACATGTTCAAATGTTGGCATTGAGACATTTGAACCAGGCTACACCTAATCAACACACAGGGTTGTCGAATCTCCAATGACTGCAAATGCATAAAGGCAATTAGGGTACAACTGACTGATAAGCTATTTATTTTAATTTAGTGCCTGTGCTGCCCCATTTCTTAAACCGCCCTGGGCAACTACCCTTATAGATGACGTCAAATCTAACTCCAGCTGAAAGCTGGAAACACCTCACCAGAATTTGGCCCACCTTGAGGACAAAATGTTAATTTGCTACAGAACATATCCCACCCACAAACAGGAACAAAGGCAATGAGCTGATCAGTGTCTTTCACCTCACTTCTCAGTGGTCATAATGTTGTGCCTGATTGGCGAATAGAGTTCTTTATTGCACATTATCACGAAGGCAAAAATAAAAAGATAATACATTTCACACAAATTATTCTCTTTTTAATGTCCAGATGGTCAACCGTGTGTTTTGCGCGCTTTCCACTCTCAGTCATGGATGTCGTACTTGTAGGCCTCTATGAGCCCTTCAATGGAGTGGATGAAGCCTGATATGGCACATATGCCTCCAATAACAAAAATGGAGACATCAAAGAAGACGTGGTGCCACAGAAGGTTTCTCCACTGGAGCTTCAGGTGGAAGAGGCTCGGTAGGAGGAAGCACAGGCCTGCACCCGTCAGGCTTCCAGTTAGACCCATCAGCAGGGCAAAATGCGGAACAAAGACGGCCATGAGCAGGGTAAAGACCACCAGGCCTACTCTTAAGCCAAGACCCCAGGTTTTTAGCTGCCCACCGGGGCCATAGCAGTCAGGAAAGAGGGCTCTGCCGCCGTCCTGGAACAGTGACTTCTCCAGGACTTCTACAGCTGCAAAGAACGGCAGAGGGTAGGACAGGAGCGCCTTAGCGACAAGGAAGAGGTTCACCACAGCCCGGATGGTCGAGGGCAGGTTATCTGTGATGACCTCTTTGGTGGCGTCCGCCCAGGTCAGGTAGGCCACCAGGGCGAAGAGGCCCTTGAGGACGCAGGCTGCGATGTGGGTCCAGTCCATCATGCAGTGGAACTCGCTGGGCTTCTGCATGTTCCCCTCCAGGGAGGGCAGGAAGATCTGGGAGGTGTAGCTGAACACAATGATGCCGATGGAAATGGGGAACTTCTTCACGTCGATGTAGAACTTGACCTTCTCCCACGCCCACTCGCGTGCCCTGGACAGACAATAGGCGATCACGAGGACGTTGATGACGAAGTGCGCCAGCGTGCACAGGAGGCTGAACTTGGAGACGGCCTTGAGGTTCTTCAGGAACGCGCAGGGCAACAGCGCGGCCGTGGCCAGCACCGACCAGGCCTTCTGGGAAACTGGGAAGCCGGGGAAGCTGTTGTACATCAGGTTGCCGCTGACCACCACGTACAGGATGCACGTCATGACCAGCTCGATGATCTGCGCCACGTTCACCACGTGGCCGCCGAGTGCGGGGAAGCGGGGCGCGCAGCAGGCGTTGGCGATGTCCACGTACGAGTCTCTGACGCGCACCTTGATGCCGTCCTCGTTGTCCTCGTACAGGCACGCGATGAGGATTTTGCCCGTGTAGCAACACACCACTGCCGCGAAGATAATGAGGAAGAGGCCGAGGTATCCGCCGTGGAGGATGGCGTACGGCAGGCCGAGGACGAACATGCCCTGCGGACAGAGAAGCGCAGCTCAGCGATAATAAGCGAGGCCCCGCATCGCAGTGACAGGCCGATCAGCCCGGGCAGGCGGCGGCGGGCTTACTCACTCAGCTCCCATGTTACATAATAACGATTAAAGGCATTCATCGAATGGGCTTTATAATAATAATAATAATAATAATAATAATAATAATAATAATAATAATAATAATAATAATAATAAATGCAATCTGTTAATGAACAATGCTTTTCCACATCCCATTCGGTCAGCGCCACGTCGAATCGTTCAAATGTTATTATTATTTTTTATTTCTTTGACTGTGATTGTAATTTGATGGAGACGCCGATAAGCGCGCCTCGTGGCAATCGATGTCGGCCAGGCCCTGCCTGAAGCTCCGCTGATAAAAAGATTTGAATAAATAAACCGCGAGAGCCGCTCACCGCAGTGGGTTCACGCACAAAGCGCGAATGCAGCGTGAAATTGCTCTGCATTTAATTAGGACCAAAATCCACCCCCAGTTTTCTTTTTTTTTTCTCTCTCCCTGCTTCAGTCCTACAAAAACAACGTATTTCAATCTTACATTTCCGACTGTCTGAGAATGTTTCAAAAGTAAAAATGTCAAATCAAGGTGACTTCTTTTGTCCCGTGGCAGGCCTCATGCCGCTGCATGCAGAGACGATCCTAGTAGGTTTGGGGCCCTAATCAGATTTTGATGTGTGTGTGTGTTTTGCTTTATGCTTTATGAATCTAACATAACCACTATTAAGGAAAGCATATACCAGTCAGAGTATATAACACTTTTATTCAACAAAAATATAACAGCACTGGATGTCTCAGTTTATTTTTTTGTTAATTGTAAATGATCTGAAATAAATACTCATCACTGTAAATTTGCTTACAAAAACTTAAAAAGGAGTGACAAAAATCATTCATGTAATTGCAGTCTTGCAATAAGAAGATGTAAAAAAGGAGAGATAATAAAATAAAAGACAACATAGCTTTAAAACCCATTACTGTACTGTTATTGAAGAGATTCTTTTTGTTGTTGCTGTAACTAAATATGTTATTTGAAAGTACAGAGTTGTGTGATCATTTATTGCACATGGTTTTATTTTTCAGTCATGTTATCTTAAATTAATATTTTGGAACATCTTGTCTACCTATAGACACTGTAAAAAATACTCAATGGTAAGTTAATGTATGTACAGTTGTCTTTGATTTGTTTCGTTCACAGCCTTTTATGTGAACTTTACATTTTAAATTGTTCTGCTTGAATTGAGTTGCAAGTTATAGAGGCCTACTCATAGGATAAAGTATATCTGTATTTTTGATGTTTGTTACCTTAATCCTGTTTTTTTTTTATTGTTAATACCATCCCAAAATGTTTAATAGAGAAATCCAAACATTGTATTTCGCTGACGTTGTAATTTTATATTTTCTTTTCTATAGGCAGCAGAAGACTAAACACCTAAATAATTTACTCAGAGAAACTGATGAGACCAACTAACATTTAACATTCAGGATTACCTCTGCTTCACTCATAAAACGTTTTTAATTCTACACCTGACCTGTGGGATGAAGCCCCTGCACTGTTGTAGTGGGAGCTGCCTGCCTCGCCTATTCCTCGGGCTGGCTGTGAGCACATGTAACCCCCTCCCCATCCTCTCCAACCCCCCGCCGACTCACACATGGGTGATAAAAGCACCTGAATGGCATTGGTGACGTTCCATCCAGCTTCCCATGACGTGATTTTGGGCTTGTCCTCCTCCAGGGAGCCGCCGCTCTTCAGGGTCGACTGCCTCGGACCGGTACCATCCCTCTGGTAGCGGGTGTCCCCCTCCACGTCCCCCTCTCCCTCCATGTCTCCTCCTTCCTCCTCTTCCCCCCGGAGGACGTCCATCTGCATCCCTTGCCTGTAGTCGTAGTCCAGGTCGTCGCACTCTGCAAAGCCCAGACCCTCTTCGTCCGTGGCGGCCTGGAAGCCCAGCCGGGCGAACACCCCGCTGACCTTGGCCTGGGATTTGTTGGACACCGTGTGGGCCGCATTGGTCAGTTTGTTGCTGATCTTGTGTCGGATTAGATGAGCCATTTTTTTTTTTTTTTAAATTTTTATTACTACTTATCCAAGATCAATTTGTTCTTCACTTCAAGAAATCTGACAGATTACCCCCCTCCAAAAGAACATGGAGATCGATGTTTTCGCTCCTACATAAAAATCATGCCTGTTGGCCTTTGAATGTCGTCGCAGCTGCTGTTCCCTCCAAATCGTTAGAAAAATCCTCATCCGCTTCTCTTTGCTTGTCCATCCATGTTACTCCATCAGAAATCACCTTCCCTCATAAAGGAAGAAAAACAGAAGAAGAAGAAGAAGAAACCAACACGCGTCCCGGATGCTCGTTAATTGTAGCGCTATTTTTCCAAATAGTCTTTTCAGTTTAGAATCCAGCGTCTGATGCTGGAATCAGAAAGATGCTGGATTCTCAGCATCAGCACCAGAGAGAGAAAGAGAGACGGGGGGCTGGGGGGGCGAGGAGCGTGCACGTGTCCGCAAAGAGTGCCACAGCCCTCGCGCTCCCGACTCGCGCGGGTGGCAGAGAGAGAGAGACGTTTATTCCCTCGGCGAGAGTTTAACGACAGAGTGATCACGACCTAAAATAAATAAATAAATAAATGAATTATATATTTATATATATGTTTAAAAAAAAAGAAGAAGAAGATCCGGCCTGTTGGAGGCAGAGCTTCTGAATTCCCTCTGAAATGATGCATGAATAGGCTGCACAGTGGCGCAGTTGGTAGCACTGTTGCCTTGCAGCAAGAAGGTCCGGGGTCTTTCTGCATGGAGTTTGCATGTTCTCCCTGTGCATGCGTGGGTTCTCTCCGGGTACTCCGGCTTCCTCCTACAGTCCAAAAACATGACTGTCAGGTCAATTGGTTTCTCTAAATTCTCCCTAGGTGTGAGTGTGTGTGTGCATGGTTGTTTGTCCTGTATGTCTCTGTGTTGCCCTGCGACAGACTGGCGACCTGTCCAGGGTGTACCCCGCCTCTCGCCTGGAACGTAGCTGGAGATAGGCACCAGCAACCCTCCCGACCCCATTAGGGACAAGGGTGAACAGAAAATGGATGGATGGATGGATGATGCATGAATAATAAAAAACAACAACAACAAAAAAAAAAAACACCTGCTACCACAATGTAATCTGGCGGAATGGCAAAGACACCTGCCACCAAAAACCAGCAGGTGACTTCTTTCTAAAAATGTAATTCGGGGGAAAAAAATTAATAAGGTTACAAATGTCCTAAAAATTATTTAAGACGATAGCCTATAAGACAAAAAGAAGGGAAAACCTCAACGTATCCATTTATTTATTTTTTATTTGTTACGAGTAAAAGCAACATTCCCTCTCTCTTCCTCCCCTCTGACCCGCGGAGCTGCAGCCTAACATGTGAAACCAATCTGAAATTTGTGAAACGAAGCGCGCACCACCCCACAGCCGACACACAGGGGCCTCGGTATTATCAAGCAGGTTCGCATGCTCGCGTATAGCGGGCCACATTTTTGTGCAGAAAAACAAACAAACAAACAAACAAACAAACAAACAAACGAAAAAAAAAAAAAAAAAAACAACCCCAAAAACAATAGCTTAAAGGCATGGCGTTTTGGTCAGGGAGACTTGTTTTTACATTTGCAAATTGCGGAAGAAAGCAAAGCAGAAGCAGGATTGTTGATTCAAATGGGAACCATTTCCCATTTGAATGGGAATGAACCATTTATGTATTAGATTTTATGTTACCCATATATATATTATATATATATTTGCGTTTAAAAGGCAAACGGATCAAAATTTTTTTTAGAGCTTTGAGAATTTTTTAAAATCTAATTATTTTTTATTTTTCTGCCTTATGACTTTCCTGCCCCTGGTCAGACCAGATGAGCTCTCTCTCTCTTCGGGCTGTGAGGGGAAGCAACTCGTTGCTGACATGATGAGCCTCCTGCAGCTGGCCAGATGCGGAGCTCCGGCAGCACCGCGGACAGCTCCTCTCTCACATCCGACTCGTCTGTCTTTTAGCGCTCTTAAACTGCTAGTTCAATAAGCATTCCGTGTCATTTGTGTAGGTTTTCGTGTTGTGGGCTATATTTTTCTGAATGTGTGCACAGAAAACAAGTCAGAGAGGAGGAACGCGGTTTCTCCCCCACCTCAGCTCTAATCCCTGCAAGTAGGAAGCACCTCGTCTTTGCCTCCCTAATCTGCTGTGACGGGGCTGAGCAAAAACTGTCATCCGGTCTTTGCAGTCGGCTTGCAGAAATGTACCCGGACTGTGGCAGGGAGCCAAGAAAAAACAAGGGGCTCGTCTTTCCGTTGCTAGTTGAATAAAATAAAAATAAAATAAAATAAAGATGCAGGACGTCTTTATAAACCAACAAAATTTCTGTTTCTGACTGAGCCTTTGTTTTAGGTCAAAATTGTTTTGGCACCAAGAGAACGGAGTAAAAAAAAAAAAAAGGCTAGTCAGTGCGGCGGGAGAAACACTGCAAGACAAAAAAACATGCAGCGTGGATGAGAGGTCTAAATTTAGCAAGAGGCCGGAGGACAGAGAAAGTTCCGCATATTTTCATGCTTGGCTGCTCTGGCAAGCTGCTGTTCGCGCTCGTGTTTGTTAGTTTGTGTGGGTCATCCGTGTGTTTGAGGATATGAGCGGATACGCGTGCGTGGGACGGCGGAGGATCCAGGGGAGAGTCCTCGAGGCGTGCCTCCTCCCCCGTACCCCCGCGCATAACGCGCAGAGTCCCCGGGCCCACGCCGCACGGGACAGAGGAAATGTCACACACATGCAAACACGCAGAAAAAATAAATAAATAAATAAAAACGTGCAGATCAATCTTATTTATGAGCATATAATGCGACAAGGGACTGGAACATGTAAAATACAGACATTTGAACATAATATACAAAAAAATTAGCCTCACTGCTGAAAAACACTTCCTTACAAGAATTTCTGACAAAGGCCTTTGGGGTTAGTTTGGTGACTGTGGCTACAAACAGGAGGATTAATTCACACTCCGCGTATGCAAAGAAGAAGGAGTCTTCAGTGGGTGTGCGTTAAGTGTTACCGTGTGTGCGCGCGCGTGTGTGTGTGTGTGTGTGTGTATGTGTGTGTGTGCAGAGGCTTACAGCCTCCACTGACAGCCGTGCAGCGCTGACTGAGAGCAATAATCTCTGATAGTTGCCATGGCCACTGTAATTGGACTGTGTGTGTGTGCACGTTCAGCAGATTTAAGGGGGGGGGAGGGGGGGGGGGGGGGGTGATGATGCGTGGAGGGAGGAGATTTTCACACTACAAGGTCTTTTTTGTGAGGAAGCTAGAATTAGCCATTTCAGTGAGTTTTGCTAATTTTTCACAATTGCATTTTAAAATTTTAGTGAATGCCTCCCACACACACACACCCAGGTGAGGGTGTGTGTGTGTGTGTGTGTGTGTGTGTGCAAGATGCAATGTTTGCCTTACTTTCTCACTGGATTCCATTGTTTTAAACTTTTCCACATATGCATGTGAATCAAAGCAGTTTCACAGATTACTTGGAACAGACGACATTTGATTCAAGTGGCCTGTAGTTATTCAGCACTTTACTGTGATGCACAAAGAACCAATGTAATATTGACTGAAAATTGTGCTTGAAACACACACACAAAATATGCACAAATACTTTACCTCCTATAAGTCAGGGCTCATGATCCTTCGGCTCCTGTGTGAGCTCTGGATGGGATTTTTCTTCTTCTTGGTTCTTAAAGACGTAACTTTCAGATACTGTCCTGCTGTGGACTTTTAATGGACCTGGCAGTTCTTGTCCTGCACATTTTCTCTTTTCTTGGACTTTACTTGCACGGTGTCAACGATATAAGACCTAAGCTAAGATGTAATTAACAAAAAAAAAAAAAAAAGTGAAAGAGCATCAAAAACCTTTTGTTCTTTAGAAGAACAAAAACCTGTTCTTCTAAATGTGATAATACTTATATTCATTCAATGGAATTGCTTCTTTTTTTTTTTTTGCTGCCTTCCTTCAGTTTGAGTGTCTCTCCGTCAATACATTTTCCAATAAATCAGATACTGCACAATTCTTTTACTCAGTTTTCTGAAACCAAAATGCTCTATGTGAAAAAAACACTTGAGTGTTAAAGTAGGTTGTCTTTCTGCATCATGATGTTTGTTTTGAAGTCAAAACTGCTTCACTGATTTAAAATAACTGGCTCTAAAATATAAACATGGCTACCAAGAATGATGTTTCTCTCTGAAAAATGAAAATAAAAAGTCACAAGGCTTTTTTTACTTCTGCTTCCTCTTTTTGATTTAACTGCTGAAAGGGAAACCTTTCATGCTTGTTGAGTGCGTTGGCAGACTTTGTGTGACCTTTACACAAAGTCGCACAGGAATGTATAGACAGCTACCCTTTATTTTTGTTTATAAAAGCAGTTTATTTGTTACTGGCTCTAATTAGTTGTTAGTTCATTGTGACATTAAAAGCGTGATTGTAATAACTACCTGGTAATGCAAATTCACAGTGGATTATTATGACAGGCGCATATTTTTTAGATGGGATTAAACTCCCATCTACACGGGTGACTGAATACAAATGCATGCCACACTTTGCAGATTTTGACGTCATCATTCCTCCATTTCACAGATATGTGCTGCTTTGTTTAGGACCAAATCAAATCCTACTAAAATGCAAGAAAACCTTGTTCTAATGTGGAAACAATGTTTTTGCAAGGTAGTGTAAGTCTGAGTAAATTTCATAATACAGATTTCTCTTCTGTATTCATGATTCTATTACAAAAGAATCGAACGACATGCATGATGATCCCTGTCAGCTCTTCATCTCTGTAAGAGGACTCTTTCTATGTGGGAGAGAGGACAGAGAAAAGTGGAAGGGGGTGTTGGAATCAAAATGGTGTACCGTCAAAACCGTAAAATTTGAATAAATACAAATGGTTTTACTGAATACTTTGAACTGGAGTAACGGGTAGAAGCTTCTGAGTCATTTCATCAGAACTGAGCCTGACATGATCCCCTCTCTCTCTCTCTCCTCTTCCTTGTCAGAGAGAACCAGCGGTCTGCTCATTCCTCCACAAAATGGAGGCTGCTTGGCATCATGCGTGGCAGTCCCCCAGTGCTTGTAGGCTGTTTGTTCCCTCGTGCCTCATCACCGCTGCCTGGATGACAAGCACAACAAGCAGAGAGCTGCGAGCGCTGTACGCAGACAGCAGCACCATGTCACGTCCTGCCGCCCCGGAGGAATCAGAGCCTCCATATGTGTGTGTGTGTGTGAGTTTAAATAGAAAGTAGACAGGGTGTTTTCTTTTTTTTTTTAGTTTATGTCTGCATGCATGTATGTGTGTGTCTGTGGGTGGGTGGAGGGTAAGATTGCAGTTATGAGTGTATGTGCATCCATGCACGTGTGTCTAAGAGGGTGAGGTGACCCAGATCTGCTTATTAGCATCAGGAGGAGAGGGACGCAGTCACTTAGAGCTTTGTGCCTGAGCAGTGAACTGTGCACGGGCTTCAGTGACACAACATCATGCCTCATACTGTAACCGCCCACAACACACAGGCACCCACCCACGCATAAACACACACACACGCACACACACACACACACACACACACACACACACACACACACACACACACACACACACACACACACACACACACACACACACACACACACACACACTCTTCTTACTTTTCATCTTGCCTCTCAATATCTGTGCTATCTAGGAAATAAATCCATCCAGAAAACAGAAACAAACATTCATTTCTTGCCATCTTACTTTTATCACGTTCATCTAATAACACATTTCTAGATAATTCAATGGTTAAAAATTCAGAAAAGATTAGGGATGTGTGTAGTTATTGTTAAGTTTGTGATAAATGGAAGTGAAACAGTGTGTGAACGCACAACAGTTCTCTTCAGAAACATCTGAAGCTTCAGCCCTTTACAGCCGAGACCGACAGTAATTCACTATTTGAAAGTATTGGTAAAACATGTAATTACTACTACTTGCAATATAACCTAAATGCAAAGTCTGTTGTGAGATAGTCTGCACTATCTCACAACCACAAATCCCCAAAGTCTTGTACAGGATTTAATCTGTAACTTCTGTTTTTGCAGTCAAGATGACAATGGAAATGGAAAGTAAGGGAAAAAAACGTGTAAGAAAAAAATCAGAGTTTTAAGAAAGAAATATCTAACTTGAATATGGTTGTCCATATGAACTGTAGAACTGTAGACTTCCTTACTGAAGCAGACCTTTCTAGTACCAAAAAATAATCAGTTTCTCTGAGTCAAATCTAATTCAAATAGGTTTGGTGCGACCTCTGGTGGTCAAATTTAATCATTACAGTTCCAGGCCACATTATGAGTGAGAAAAAGTAAAAAGTGACCTAAAACCCTGGAAACAAATGCATTTTACATTGCAGCGACATATTCTCATGCTGGAAAAGAAATTCCAGCCTTCAGTTTAAGTACATTTACTTAAACTACTATCCTGTTGAAATACAATATGCTGGCAGATTTCACCAGGTTCGTTCAGAATATATCTGGTATTTCAAAGAGCTTATGATGTTATGCATGATGACAGGGTTCCCGGGGCGGATTGGAAGAGAAACAGGCCCACAGCATCACAGATCTTTCACCCTAACAAATATTCTTTTTTTTTTCATTCCAAATTCACCCAGTGATTTTGATTAAAAAACCTAAATAACACCAAACACGCACCTCCACTTACAATCACAATGAAATTGATCTAACTCCACATTTATGATGGTAGGACAGAAAGACTGTTTTCTGGTGTGCCTCCCAAACAAAAGATTGGCCACATTATAGTTGCTATGGAGACATGGTGATCCCAAGATGTCATATCCCTATTGAATTCAATGAATTGAGGAGGGTTTTTTTTAAAAATCTACCTTACCCTCCTCTTCCTGAGGATAATATCATATAATAGTTTTGTGTCATATCACATTAATTCCCCAGAGAATCTAAGAATTATTGGAAAAGTAATTAGACTCTCCTAGAATTTCTGCTTTAAAAAGCATAAATGAAAAGCAGATTAATTTAACATTACGCTCTTAGACTCATCCCATGAAGTGATAAAAGATACATTTTTGAAATTTTTGTCGACAGAATTAAACGTGAGTTTATTGTTTCAGGTAAAACAATTTTTTTATATATATATATATAGAAAACATTTAAGCTAATTTAATACATGGAAGTCAAACATTTTGTACAGAGCCCGACTGGTGAGGTGGGAGAAAAAAAATACAAATAAAAATCGTGGCCACGACCTAACATAACTCGTGGGAACGACTTAATATTTCGTGGCCACGATTTTTATTTTTTTCCCCCCATGTCACCAGGCGGGCTGGAAGCAACTGGGAACTAATAGTTGGCAACATTTGGTTTTAACACGGGTGTATTTTGCTGTGACACATTTCAAACATGGCTTCTAAAGATCAACCGGTGTGTCAAATCTTCTCCTTCCAGGACTGTAAAATGTCCCCAGACCCAGTCTTCGAGCTCCCGGCCCAGTGCGTGACCCCCACGGCGGCCCCGATAGTGATAGACAACGGCTCCTTTCAGACTCGGGCCGGCTGGGCGGCTCCGGCGGCGGAGTTCGACTCTCCGCGGCTGCTTTTCAGGTCGGTGGCGGCTCGCAGCAGAGGGGCCGCCCGCAGCGAAACCCAGATAGGGAACGACATCCCGAATCTGGAGCCACTGCGGTGGCTGCTCAAGAGCCAGTTCGACCGCAACGTGGTGGTGAACTTCGAGATCCAGGAGCTCATCTTGGACTATGTTTTCACCCACCTGGGGCTCAGCTCGGAGGTCAGGGAAACACAATGAAACTCAGTGAAAATGGACGAACTGATTAATTGGCTGTAATTCCAGGAAACATTTTGTGAATACTTGTCATTTCAGAATAACTGAAATTTTCAAATAATGTTTGCATTCAAACTCACACTGTAAAAACTTTAAAAAAAATTAAAACGTGCCATTTAGATTTTATTAATACCGTTATTTCTTCTGCATAAATTGTAAAAATGAGTTTAGCTGAATTTGTTTCTGATTCTCTCACATCTAGGGCAGTGTGGAGCATCCCATCCTGATGACAGAGGCCCCCTGCAACCCACTGCACTGCCGGCAGATGATGTCAGAGCTGCTGTTCGAGTGCTACCGCGTCCCGTTTGTGTCTTATGGCGTGGACGGCTTGTACAGCTTCTACCACAACAACAATCAGAGGAACCAGCGACCAAACACCGGCATCATTCTGTCCTCTGGCTACCACTGCTCTCACATCCTGCCTGTTGTCAACGGCAGGTGAGCCTCAACACACGCAGACATCATCCTGAGTACTTCCACCGTATTTTGACTGTATTATACTTACACTTAATGCAGCCTTCCCTGTTTCACCTGATGCGATTTTTGATTTCAGATTGGACGCTCTGAACTCTAAACGTGTGAACGTGGCTGGAAGTCAGGCGGCTTCCTACCTGCAGCGCCTCCTGCAGCTGAAATATCCAGGTCACCTCGCCGCCATCACACTGAGCCGCATGGAGGAACTGCTGCATGGGCACAGCTACGCTGCCGTGGATTATCACGAAGGTACAACACAGATTGACGTACCCACATCTTATTCTTATGTATTTATTTAATCCCTTTGTTGTGTCTGGTCCACAGAGCTGGAGAAGTGGCGCTGCCCGGAGTTTTATGAGCGGGAGGTTCACCGGATACAGCTTCCCTTCTCTGGGAAGGTGCCAGGAGGCTGCGTGAGTGCAGAGGAGCGGCAAGAGAGGCGAGCTCAGCAGCTCCGAAGACTTCAGGAGATCAACACTCGGCGGCGGGAAGAGAAGCTGCAGCAGGATCAAGAGAGGCTGGACCGATTTTTGGCCATACAAGTAATTGTTACTCTAAATATGTAAAAAAAAAAAAATAAAGTTTTCCAACTCTTTAAACATATTTTCAAACTACTTTCATTTATCACTAACAAAATATGTGGCTCCACATCTGTTTTATTGTTATTATTATGATTTAATAAAATCAGTATAAACATACTTTGCTTACGCCATGGTTTCAGCACTGCAACAAGCAAAAGTCAAACAAACTGTGATAATAAAAGCAGCCATTGTTGAGTCACTGTGCAGCACAGATTTCATAGGGCACTGTGTGTGCAGGAGCTGCTGGAGGACGGCCTGTTGGATCAGTTCCACAAAAGCCTCATGGAGCTCAACATGGATTCAGCCGAGGAGCTGCAGTCGTACATCAATAAGCTGCAGCTTGCAGTGGAGCAGGGGAGGCTGAAGCTGCTGCAGAGCGACGGAGGGGAGGGGAAGATGGAGGTACGGCTTTTTCTGTTCAACTACTGATTTATCATTTTAAGTCTAGTTTGTACACAGTAAAAACACACCGAAAATTCAACTAAATTAGAAAAACATTTTATTGACACTGATAAAGCGTTAGTATAGCTTTCTCAATGTATGTGTGAACTGTTGTGGCAAAGCAAAGAAAGTACTTATAAAGTTAACATGTGAAAAGCGAAGCCCTTTCTGTTTGGCTTAACATCAATGCAGTATATGGACAACCTGGTGACTATTTATTGGATCGACCAATTAATACTTGGATAGAAAAGGTGGTTAGTAAAACTTCAACCAGCTAAAGTCATGCCACTTGAGGAGTGTGGATTACAGGGGCGCCGCCAGGAATCTTGAGCCCCATGACAAAAAATTAGATTGGGCCCTCCCCCCCTGTGAAACTACTGTTACAGTTTCTTGAGTCTATCTGACCCATCAAAAGCATCACAATTTTAAAGGCTTGCAACTGC
Source organism: Xiphophorus couchianus (assembly GCF_001444195.1). Classification (NCBI taxonomy): domain Eukaryota; kingdom Metazoa; phylum Chordata; class Actinopteri; order Cyprinodontiformes; family Poeciliidae; genus Xiphophorus; species Xiphophorus couchianus. The sequence goes on from NC_040228.1 coordinate 9,983,513, forward strand.
CTCGCTTTCTTTGGTTCAATGCTGATACTAGCACAGTATTTACTGCTAATGAATTTTACATGCGACAGTCCACATACTGCATGTAAATAGGTTGCTTAAATTTTTTATTATTTAGTTTTATCTCATTGAAATGTCTCTTCCCACTTGCAACAGTCACAGACAACGTGCAAAATATACATAAAACAATCCAGACTTCTCAAAAAAAATGCTGTGTAGTTGCATTTTATTCAAGCTGCAGTATGTAACTTTAATAAAAATATGTTTTCTCTATATTTGTTAAAGTTGTCACCATATCGTGACAGTTTGTTACAAGACAGATAATCTGTGAAAAGATCAATCTCCTCCACCTCCTCCCTGAACTACTGTTGCTAGCTAAAGCAATGCACCGTTCTGACCAAAAACAACCAATCAGAACCAGGAGGAGGGTTTAGTGTTGTTAAGCAACTTCATTCACTCACTGCTAAATGTGTTAATGGATGAGAAACAACTTATTGTTACAGGAAAACTGTTTATCTGCCGTCACTGGTAGCTATGCTAACTAAACTCAGCATTCACAGTTTGAATCTGCATAGCTCTGTGCTATGCTAGCTGCAGCATAGCACAGAGCAAGGGGGAAGGAGGATGAGCAGCCAAATGAGATTGTGATTGACAGCGCTAAAACCCGCCTCCTGCCTCTGATTGGTTGTTTCTAAATAGCACTTGGAGAAGGCAGAGGAAATAATTTTTTCACAGATTATCTCTCATGCCATTCTGTCATAACACAATGACAATTCAAACAAATATGTAAAAAAATAATATTTTTTATAAGAATTACATACTGCAGCTTTAATTTCACTTACGAGAGGACGGGTCAGGAGGTGACAATATGTATCTGTAATTTAAATGCAAGCTAAGGTAAAACTGTTTGGACTGACTGCAGTCCAGACAGGAGGCTGTTTTTAAAAAAAATCATTTTATAAAGATTGTTTGAATTTCCGTCAGCAGCAAATATATTGTTTTGTTGTGTAATTGTAAAAAGAGCAAAGACACAGAGAAATCCCTATAGATTCCCTGGAATGATGCTAACTAGGTTGTCATTGGATACAGTGTTGCTCACCTTTTTCACTGGGACAGAGGTAAGGAGTTTATGTTGGTATCGGGGATTAGAGCTGCTGCTGACTGATTCACCTGTTGTCAAGTGTGGTAAAAGGTACAGGGACAAGTTAAATATATGAATATCTTGGTATTTATTTTCCTTAATTTATTAAATGCTAGTGAAATGGAGGCAAACAGTAGTCTGTAGCTAAGCTAACTATGCTAAATGGTTGATAATTTCACACAGTCTTCTCACCTCTCTTGGAGAAAAACTGTTACAAATAGACACTCTTGTCTTATTTCTCTCTCTAATCTATTTTTTTTTTTTTTGAAAACTTGACTTTATTATTTTTCTAGGCAGCATAGTAACTACCACAGTCGTACTTGTGTCTTCTACTAACTGCTGCCTATATATATAAAAATATAAATATATATATTTTTTGTGGGGGGGGGCCCCTGTGATCCAGGGACCTTAGAATTGTCATAACCTTTCCCCCCTATATGGCGCCCCTGTATGGATATATTTACAGACAAAGGTTTCTATTTTTTATAAATGCAAAATGCTTGTATTTTTGTACAGTTCTGACTTACTTACCTCTCTGAGGGTGTTGTTCTTTCAGCAAATTGCCATTTTTGTCAGTTCCTATTCTCCAATTAACGATTGTTCGATTTGGAGATTAGTTGATGATTATTTCAGTAATCAATTAATTACAATCCTAGTATGTTTTCTCTTTGTTTGGATGTGATTTATTGAAAACTCAACCTTAACAAGATCAACAGAAAAAGTCGTCTGCTTCATAAGCTTTAAATTTTGCTTTGAACATCATAAAGGTTTATGCCTGGTGTTTCAGCTGCTCTCTAAACATGAGCTGGACACACGTCAAAGACAGACAGGAGTCACCAGAAACTGATGCAGTTCACTCTATGTTTCAATGTGAACATCCTTCTAATGGGTGGAAAACCCCTTAGATTTTAGGGAGAATCCAACTTTGTTAGCTTTGTAAGATAAACATGATACAGTTTTGAACATGTAGATGAAGCTGGGCCTTGATTTTTCTTCTTAAAGTTTTGAGTAACTTTACTTCCTTTCTTTAATAAATGAAATAGTAATGTAAAAACTGAATTATGTATTCACTCAGGTTATCTTTGTCTGATTAGTTTGATAAACTGAAACAGAGATGAAGCACTTTTTCTTTGCACTGTAGATAAATAATCGAACCATGTTTTTGTAAAATGAGCAGATTCCATATTTCCACTGCTTTGCATTACAGTGAGTATGCAAATGCTTGGATAGGTAAAAGTCAGGAGCACTCTTAGTGATCAAGCTTCATCTGTAGTCTAAAAATGTAGATGATCCAGTCTTTTATTTATTTTTATTTTGTTAAGACTCCTAATGAATGTGCAGGATTTGTTCCCGCCTGCTGCAGTGGATTATCTGTGGCTGACATGACGCCTGAGGCTGTTCTCTCGCTCTCTGCCAGGTGTCGGAGTTAGAGCAGCCGGTGGATGAAGGAGACGGAGTGGCACTGATGGATTCAGACTTCCCCGAGGACCCGCTGTCAGAAAAATCCGCCGGCGTCGTTCAGGTAGTGGCACACCGACACTGTAGATTTTCTAATAAATACATGGGAGCCTCATTAACGCTGTGCTGACGGGCCAGAGAGTGTGGAGGAGTATCTGCAAGTAAACTTTTAGTCGAGTTTTCTGCTCATGCTCTGGACTTTGCTCCGGAAAAACAGACGTTGAGGCGGGACTTAAAAGAATGAGCTGTTTTCCAGCCCGCCTTCAACATGGCCGAGTACCACCAGCTGTTTGTGGGGACGGAGCGGCTGCGCTGTCCGGAAATCCTGTTCCAGCCTTCTCTGATCGGAGAAGACCAGATGGGACTGATGGAGACGCTGCAGTATGTCCTAGCAAGGTAAAAACACAATATTACAGATCCACTGCAGTAATAAAAACCCCCACTGCTTTGCATTGCAATCGGGTGGCCAATAAGAACAATTTCTTTTAAAACAATGCACGACAGGGTTTTATTTTATGGAAATTCATACAGTTTTATTGGAACTTAACATATGAATTTGGTTCTCCACAAACAGATACACTCCTGAGCAGCAGGAGGCGCTGGTGAGTAATGTGTTTCTGACGGGAGGTAACATGCAGCACCCTGGCATGAAGGAGCGGGTGGAGAGGGAGCTGCTGGCACTGAGGCCATTCCAGTCTCATTTCAAGGTTAACATTTCAAAATGTCTTTTTAAAATAATGCAAATCAAGTTGTGACACATAATGCAGATTTTGACGAGCATAATTGTTTTGAATTGAAGCCGGCTGAGAAAAAAAATCTACCGTATATATAATAATCTAATTTTACCTGCCTACACAGGTAACCATGGCAACCCGGCCAGGCTTGGACGCGTGGTACGGAGCGCGGGACTGGGCGTTGGAGCATCCAGCCGCAGCAGGAGCAGAAGGCTGGATTAGCCGGCAGGACTACGAGGAGAAAGGAGGCGAATATCTGAGCGAACACTGCGCCTCTAACGTCTTCGTTCCCATGAAGCTCGCCAAACCGGTTCCTGTTCGTCCCGCCGAGCCCCCTGCGGCTCTTCAGACCCTGACAGGAGCCTCAGCCGCCTCGGCAACCGTTACAGTTGCCCCAGCTCCATCCTTATCCACAGATTCTGCTGACGTCAACATGGCTGCCTCCTGAAATGAGAAATATTCATTGAGTGCAGTTTGGACTGACTTGATGCATTTATTTTTTCTTTTGGTTTGATTTGGTAAATCCAACCTTTGAGTCCTTTGCGGTTGGACTATTGCATTATATGACAAATGTTACTCAATATGTTTTGCAGCTGTAGTTTCAACCAAACATTGCTACATCTTTTTCCAGTGTTATAATTTTAGAGCTTTCCTCAAAGACGTCTCTCATTCAGACTTTCCTTTTTGAGTCTTTTGTAAATTTGTAATTAACGTCTGTAGAAATGCTGATCGAAACCTTTCATATTGAATGGTGATCACCTTTTAAGGTCTAGTTGAAACACGTATTTCAATATTTTGTAACAAAAAACAAAAAAAACATGAGCTTTCTTTGTTTATTTGAATACAGATTTTTTTAAGTAAAGTTGAGTCTGTTTCATCACTACATTTTTTTCTCTAATCTAACCTCTTTTCCTTAGGTTTTCCTTTTGTCCATTCATCATGTCTGTTTTGTGTTTAGTGTAAACAAATCCTTTCATCAGAAACCCAATTACTTTATGTTGCAGTATATTCTTGTTTCCACTAGATGGCGAAAAGAAACATAAAATGTTATGTCTTTCCTTTTTGATAGATGTAAACTATTGTATAACACTGACCTTTATGTTTGCATTATAGAGATCACTAAATGTCGCATTTCTACTTTTCCCTATAGTGTAAAACTTATTAAACTGTCTAATTTCAATGTCATGATGTGCACAAGCTACAGAGTTTAGACTGGTCTTCCTGGCCAGCGTGTGAGCAGTCCGGTAAGTGCGTGGATTTTATTGCTCCTTGGTGACCGCGCAGTGCAGCAGGCCTGAGTAGTTTAATAGTATTATGTGGGAAGCCGTGTCAGGGATCAAGGTTCAATCCAGCGCTCAGCCTGCTCTGTTTCTCCTCAAGTAACAACATGGCAGCGGGCGGCGCACATGCATTCAGAAAGGCCCCGTTCCCACAGCAGGGGCTGATAGGAGCCACGGCGTGCCTGCGACTTCCACAGGATTGGCTGATGATTAGCATAAGGGTTAAAATGGGAGAAAAAAAAAATATAGGAAAATGTTGAAATCAAACTGTATAACTGCATCTCTAAAAAAAAAAAAAAACACCCTGATGATGTGTAACAGGTCTCCACATTTTTATTTCTCCCTACTAAAGGATGATAACGTGCAAGATGTCCTGTCAAACAGCATATTTCCTGCTAGGGCCAATCAGCACCATCATTATGTGTTTCTGGACCATGTTTACCTCACGGCGCAGGGGGAAATACCTCACTGACTGGGGGCTTGTGTCTCCAAACAAGCCTGCTGCCACCGCGTTGGCTGGTGTCCAATTAGGAGGATTTGTTTGTGAGCTGCAGTGTTGTAGGTCAGCAGGAGCAGCAGACGGGATGAGCCAATGTCCCGCAGACCTGTGGCGGAGGAGAGGGAAAATAAAAGTCCAAACTCTGAATCTGTGACAGATACCACTAAGCTTTTTCTTAAAATAGCCAAAGAATCAAATTTGGTTTGTTATAGGAAACCTTGTCATTGTCGTGAGTCTATTCACGTTTGTGTACACAGACTGTGTGCATACATTTGACTCTTCAACTGGGTGTCCTATTAGCGGGAAAGAACAGTAGTGTTTCAAATATTGGAATATGCAGTCGTGCCTTGCAGTTTTCTACATTTTGCAGTGTATATTGTAGTCACAATATACATTTTTGTGATAGTCCAAAACCAGAGGTGGGTAGTTACATTCGCTTAAGTAAATTTTTGAAACAAATGTTCAATTAGGAGTAGGTTTACACTTTGAAGAATTGCCTCTTTTACTTGAGTAAAATTTCTGGATTACACACCTGCAATTTGTTAAAGTGAAACTTCTCGTTTCTACACAAGCTTAGTTTTTCTAATGTCATTTTGCACATATTTGCACTTATCTGTATATTTTTGTCTGTCTGATTAGATCATTTTAAAAAACATTAAACCACATGTTACTCGGTAATTGAGTAGTCTCTTTACCAAATACTTTTTTACTCTTACTTGAGTACTTTCTTAGATGGCTCCTTTATACTCTTACTAATTTCTTGCATTTTTGGGCCCTATGCCGACCTCTGTTCAAAACAGTCATACTTAATTTGCAAAGCAGAAGAAAACAACACATTTTTCTATATGTTTTGTGCAATTAGTGTGTTGCACAATTTTGTGCAACACATACAAATCTGAAAATCATCATGCCTGTGGGTACTCTATCACTAGAGATAGTCAGGTATCACTATCTTAAAGTGATACCCCAAAGAAAAACCCTGTTCATCTTAGTAACACAGGAGATAGGTCATGGAGAAAGTTGCAAAGATTTCTAAAAGCATTTAGGCTAAAGTTAGAAACCACAAGAGCTCCTGTGTAAAGTTCTCCACAAGCCATGTGAGGACAAACTTGCACTAAGCATCAACCTGAACACGTAATTGCTCGCCATGTCGAAAATGGTGGCGGCAGCATCATGTTTTTCTTCGGCAGGGACAGAGCTGATGCCAAGTCAAAGGAAAGCCTTTAAGAGGTTGCAAAATGCTTGAGGCTGATTAAAGTGATAATCAGTCACTTTAATCAGTCTGCAAGACATTTTATTGTGAACATGATCCTCTGTATGTGTGAATAAACTAAACTGGAAAATAAGAAAGTTATAATATTTGGCAAAAATAATTACCAGATTCTTCTTTCTGCATAACAAAACTTTGCTGATATTGATTGATTATGTTCCTCACATGATCAAAGCTGCTGCTTTATTTTCCAGATCAGTCCTCTGTGGACGCTGTGGGACGTCACAGCCTGGGATGAAACATCTCCAAGGGGAATTATGAGATAAATTGGATTGCATTTGTCTTCACATCCAATTAAACTGATGCACAATGAATCGTAGACACTGGTCCATTAAGCAGACTGGGAGGACAAAGCGTTTCTCTGTCTCTCTGAACTTTTGGTCCAATGGGCTCGTTTGGCTTCTCCTTTGTTTTTAAGCACTGCATGCAATAAATTCATATAAAGTATGATTTCCTTCTACATATGTTTTTTTAAAATTATTTTAATAGATGCTCTGCATCTTTTCTTGACAAGCTAGGCTATAGCTGAAGCACCTGTTGGGAAAATTTAAATTTCAAATGCACGAGAGCTGCAAATCCTGTGTTGCGTCCACCGCCCCTCTCTTCTTCCTAGAAATAATGGTTACTAAGCTGTGTTGCTATGTTACCAAACACTTAGAGTTTGAGTAGGTCTGCGGTGGCGCTGACTGGCTGTCTGAGAAGCCTGAAAAGGCGCAGAGACGGTGACCGAGTGTCCAAGACGACAGCTGCAAACATGGAGCACCCAGACTCAATTAGAAGGAGGGCTTCTGGGGAGGATGCAACAATATCTGACCAGCCTGTATTTTTATGTTTTATCAGAGAAATTCTCATTTTAAAAAAAAATGTGTTGCTTAATTCCTATGAGAATCTCTTGTTTTTGTATCTGATAAGATTTCAGACATACATTAATTCCCCCCTGGCCTTTGAAAGGAAACTCAATCCTGTTTCATTTCCTCTACTCGTTTCCCACAAGACCACAAGCAAAGAGATGGATAAAGTCTCTCTGAGCTTCCCCGCTAAAGCCAGCTGAGCGTCTGCCTTTCGCTGGAATAACAAATCATCATGTTCCAGGGAGACGTTCATCTTCAAACACGTACAGCGTTTAGAAGGGTTGAATCACCCAACAGTAGCTGTAATTAGATGAAAAAGGCCTCTTTCTCATACCCCTGTTTCCTCCTCCTCTTCCTCCTCCCCCTTGTCTTGCTCCATATGTAGAAAGCAACAGATCTTAATCCCGCCTGTGCACGGCCACGAGAAGCTGGTGGTTGGCCCGAACTGTCGACTCTGAAAAACTTTTATTTTATCCTCTGTACATATAGAGACCTGTAAACTGGAGCACTGATGTTCCGGGCGGTGGCTGAGCACGCAAAGAGGCACCCTGGGGTGAGTGAGCCTCATTTCTTCCTGGTTTGACTTTAATGTTCTTATGATGTGTGGCAATTTTTTTTTATTAAAAAAAAAGCTATTTTTCTCTTTCTAAATTTCATTGGATGACCCTTGTTTTGAAAAACTGTGAAAGGAAATTCAGCCACACGATGTTTATCACATGAGTTTAATGAATATAACTAGCATTTTGTTATAATAGTTTTGATTACAAAAGTAAATGGGATTGTGGTATAATTTTAATTTGTTTTTGGTTTAGATACACAGTCATTCTTTTTTTTTATTAGATTACCATGTCCAAATCATAAGTAGGTCAACTTTTAGATCATTTCTACTGGCCTTTTCTGCTTATTGATTTTCAGCAAAAAATACTGTGAAATTTGATTTACCTTTAGTATATTTGCAGTCAAATGTCACTCCCTACTGTCCTTATTCCTGTACTTAGCCAGCTTATGTAGTCACTTGCAATGTCACTCATTCATTAATAGGTGAAAGCAGGAGAGATAAAGAGAAGACTAATTCTGTCTCTTCTAATCTGGAGCTCTCATTCAGTCAGTTACGTCATTCCTGCAGCCCGTTTTAAAATCAACTCAAAATGAGAGAGGATTAAGGCACCAGTCATACATAACACATGAAAAAAAAATTCAATCTCCCTAATTATCTGACAAAATCAGATCAGCTACTGGTGTAAAACCTTTCCTCAAAGACATACGTTGCTTCCCCCACAGGGGAGGGGATTATTTCAGTCTTTTTTATCCATTTCCATGAGGGCTGACAGAGTGTTAACTTTTTGTCTCTGGTCTCCTTGGAGAGAGAGAGACAGAAAGAGCGAGAGAAGCTGCAGGGATGAGAACCCGAGCTACCAGAGCTCCTCAGCACCGTCTATCATCTTGGAAAACCGACAAGCACCAAGACAGAAACCGCAGAGAGTAAAATCCCTTTGAGACTCCGTAAACCTGCCTCATCAACTTCACACAGACGGACGGAAAGAGACAGACGGTTAGAGTCCAAAAGCTTCAGTCAGGGAGACAAAAAAAGTCTGACAAATAAAGACATTAGTCAGACAAATACACAGATGGAAAGAGTGAAAGATAAGCAGAGCAATATCATTATGAGAGTGGTGCATTTTAAGAAATCTGTCACAAAATGTCTGCAATTCAGAAAATTGCAGGATGAAAGTATAAGTAAAGAGGAATGAAGACAGTCTGAGATAATAATGTAAAATACATAATAATCATCATTGGGTCGGTCACCCAATTGATGATTTTTTAAAAAATCGTAAAAATCTTTATATTTCCGCCATCGTACATTGAAAAACCCATTGAAGTTTGACCTTTCATCACCAAAGACCCTTCGCTCTCCTGCCCAGGTCAGCCAACCTGCTGGAGTTCATTATTTTATTAAACTAAACTCCTGGTGTAACGTCCTCAAATCAACTTTCCGTCTGCATTGAACTGTCTTACTTTGTGGGGTCGTTAGTGGCTCTAATCCTCCTTCAGGATCCATTTGGCTCACATGGAGATCTTGTTGGCTTGACATGAGTCAAGCTTTAACTTGTGGTCAGACTTCCTGGAGGGGTTAACAAGCTACCTGACGTCTAGCTGATGGTGTTTTCCATCCAGTTTGTGGACATTTCTTTCTTTTTCAGTACATATTGACTGGAAGATGTTTCCATTTCACGTTAAAGAGACCAACTAGAGCAGCTGTTGCCAAACCTTTTCAGATCCTCATTCCCGAAACTACAGCAGATTTTGGAATCCAAGCTAATGTAACTAGACAAGACTATAAGACAATTAAAATTTAAATACATGTTGTTTTTTTTTAATCTATTTCTAAATTGACAAATTAAAAAACGTAGATTAAAAAAAATGTAAAGACAAATGTATAAGTATAGTAAATACATTTCTATTTTTGTTGTCTATTAAGTAATAAGAGTGTTTAAATACATTTGAAATCAAAATGTGTATCTGACACATTTATTTTATAGCATGTCATTAATGTTATTCATTAAATAAATGATAGAGTATTACATATTCTTTGTATTCTATGGTACTAACATTTGTTATCATTATTAATTATTCATAACATTTTCATTTTAATAATATTGACGTGTATGTTAATATGTAATGCAACATTTTTTATATGAAAAAGTAAAGCAAATGGAAAAATAAAATCGATCCTTTTATCTTAAGATTAATGATTAAAAAAAACAGTTGTGTGAGCCAATAGGCTAGTGTTCCCATTGCATTCTGGGTAGAAAACAGAGATGGCTTTTGGTGTGATTTGAAGAAGTCCGCCTGTCCAATTCAGGAGCTAGCCGTAACAAGAACAACTGCAAATAAAAGCAACAAAAGTATTAAAATACCCTCGGTCTTCTGGAAACATCATTTTTCACATTAAAATGCAGCACAGGCGAAAATTGTATGACAAAGAAGTTCTTGTTCTTTGGGTTTGTTGTTTTCCCACAGACCGTCATTCAGAGTCTTACATAACTTCGTATCTCTGCGTCAGCCAGTTCACTGGGATGACAGGAGGCGATGGAGCAGAAGCGGGTCACTAATTAATCAGCAGAGCTGTGATTGGTCCGCTGCCCACATCACCTGTCTTACAGTTCCTGTTGTCCTCACCTGGAAAGGAGCAAACCGGCTGCGATTTTCTGATGAACCTGGAAGGGAATGACTGGAGAATATAATCAGATTTTTGATTGGAAAATACGTGCCATTAATTGGACTGGCAAATTAAAGGTTTAGATGACTGAGCTGAGTCACTGCAGTATTTCCTTCTCTTAAAAAGATATTTGTGTGGCTTAACTTGACAAATGTGATTTTGCTCTTCACATGAGATCGCAGCTGAAAGGACTTGCTGCTTTTCATCACATCTAAATTTATTGAACACGCTGTTTTGAAATGACTTGTTTTTTGACAAATTTTTAAAATTGAAACAAAACTGTTTGAATGAACTCTTTTTGACCCCCCCCCCCTCGCCCCCCCCCACATTTTACAATGTTACAACCACAAATCTGAATGTGTGCCAGAGTTTCAGAAAAATAAGTAATTCACAGCTATGTCAGAAACCTAGAACACTTAGGCTTCTTTGTATGTACATGTTTAATTATTTGAAATTGCAATAACATAATACATACACCACATATAGCTCATAGTACATATTTATGGTTTCACATCCATAAATATTAACTTCTCACAGCCAGTACACACTCAGGTTTCAGGGGTGGGTTCTGATCCGATGTGTTCCAATGTCTAACTACTGTATGAGCCTTTTGTCAGGTTACGCTTTGTCATCGATAAAATAACTTTTTTTTACTTCTTATATTAATTTTTAATAGCAAAGAAATAATAATTGTTGATTTTATCTGTATGTCTCCAGCTAATCCCCCAGTTCTTCTTTATCTGCCTGGGAATGGGTGGCGCATCCTTATATCTTATCCGGCTGGCCAGAGGACCACATGTCACGTAAGACTTTATGAACTTTTGCAGCAGTGTTGGATAAAAATAATAATAAAAAAAAAAACAGCCTGCAATCCTCACTCGCACTCACACTTTGAAGTAACCAACACAAGTTTTGTATAGTTGTGAAGTAGAAGGGAAATAATATGAGGTTTGCAAAGATTTTCGCAAATAAGAGTTTAAGGTTTGTCGGAATGATAAGAAATGTAAGTTTCTGTTTCAAGTTCTAAGTTGGATTTAGGTTTGGACTTTAACTAGGCCATTTTCAACTGTTCCATTAGCTCTGTCTGTCTATGGTTGTTCTCCTTCTTCCTAACTTTCTCCCTTACCTCTCCTGCTGTGTTCCCTGATCTTTTTGATGCTATTTATTCACAAATGTTTGATAACAAATCTTGAAGCATTCACAGAATGTTTCATTTTCATGATTTAAAAACACAATTAAATTACACACAGGAGAACCACTTAGCAATTGCATCCTAGCAACATCCATGGTAATCGGTTGCTCCAGATTTTATTTAGGGGTATCGAAGAATAGAAAGGACATTTCATGGCACTGTTAATCTGTTTCATTAAACCTAATATACAGTAATACGTTAATGTTTGTGACTGTGGAGTTTAAAATAACAACAACAACAACACATGCCGTGTCTGTAACAGTCAAGCTGACACCAATCAGACTGCATTAGCTTCAGGCCTTTTTCTGGACACTTTGTCAGATTGCGCGCCTTCTTAATCGGTGATCAATATTTATGTTTTCTGAGTAAAATCTATTCATTTTCAACCAACTCGATCAGCTTCAGTGTCATCCTGAGACTCTGCTCTGGTATTAGCTCTAAACCTTTTAAGAAATAGCTTGACTTATTGCTTGCTTTTGATGAATATATTTGTTCCCCTTGATCCAAGTCTTGCTGGATTTGCTTTTAGTAAGCATTTGGCTTAATGTCTGGTCTTAGCAGGTCTTGCAACATGTTTGCACACCACTGTTTATTTAGTTATTTTAATGGTTTCTTTAAAAACAATGGCGGTAAAGATTTAAAGAGGATAAAACAATTCCTTGTTTTTCTGGATTTAGCTGGAACAAGACAGATAATCCTGAACCATGGAATAACCTCGACCCCACATACCAGTACAAGGTAATCCAGATCACACACAAACATTAGCTACTACTTAGTCCACACAAGTTACAGGGTAATTATTTTGCTGCAGCAGCAATCTTCTGTTTCATTTCATGTTTATGTTCTTCTTCTGCAGTTTGTGGCAATCACCACAGACTATAAAAACTTGAAGAAGGAGGGTCCTGATTTCTGAACCGTACAGCTCAGAGTCAAACAGGAAGAAACGAAGATCCGGATCTGGACTCAAATTTCTGTCTCTCTTTGTCTTTTCTGACATCAGCACTGCGGGTTTTGGGTGAACCCAACTCTTAAATTCAGATGTTTGGTTTTAAATAGCAGCTGCCTGGTAAATGTTACAGCAAACTATTGAAACTGCTTACTGTAAGATGTAACACACACAGACCTTCTGCCTGTGTTCGTCCCATTTTACATTACAGCTTATTTTTCATAGTCATACTTACTTCTAATTTTCATCACTGACAGTAATTATCTCAAGAACATAGCCTTGTTTTGGAAATATTGTTTCCACTTTAATTTTCACCATATTACATTGAAAACAACCAGGAAAAAGAAAACATGCATTCATCTAATTACTTTGTAGGTTTCCAGATATTCATCCTAAATGTAAATAGCATGTAAAATATGCAAAGGAAAAAATGCACCGAAACAACCCTGCCTCATTTTTCCTCTTTATTATCCCAGCGTTTTATAGAGCAATGCCGTCCTGCCCTCCAGCAGCAGTCATTGTGAGCAGAGTGTTTGCACTTCATAACCAACACATGACTGTAAGTTCAGCTGTCACTAAATTTACCAGTGATTGCGTCAGTTATGAAAGCATCGGGTGCTTTAACCACATTATTATATTCTTTCAATAAATGAACCAGTGATTGATGATTGCCGAAGTGTTTATTTTGTCGTGAGTCGTTTCCACATAGTGGGCAGGTGATTGTTGTTGTGCGCCTGGATGGAAGTGAGAGAGATACGGATCTTTTTCCACACACTGCACTGTCGGCAGTACGGCTGTCACTTTGCAGGTGAATGATGCTTATTCAGTGGAGCCACCTTCAGACTGTGTGTGCGCGTGTGCATGCGTGTGGGCGTGTGCATGTGTGTGTGCGTGTATGTGAGAGGGAGACATGTAACAGCAGCCCAGTGTCTTTGATCAGTGACAGGATTTTAAACAGTCCACCCCTGTGTGGCATCCTAAGCTCAATACTGTAAGCGTAACCTGAGCTCACATACATAATAACACAAGCACACAAGAACACATACATAATAATGATGATAATAAATCCTAATGAGGGCTCAGTGTTTGACGAAGCTATCATCATTGGTACTTCCTGAAAAGGGAAAACTTGAATGTAAGGAAAGATGATTATGTTAGTAAACCTATTTTTTAAAATCAAGCTCCAAATATCAGTTTTTTTGCTGTTTAATACTCACATACAATGTCAATTCATCCTTTACTTTCAGGATTTTCATCTGGCATGGGATGTTTCATTGTGTCTCTTTCCACTGAATATGATGTTCACATCTGACTATTTACAGTCAGATGTAAACATCACTTCATCCATGTGATCCCACTGAATATGATGGATTCAGGTTTCTTCTCAGGTGAATTGAAGGTTAAGCAAAACAAAGAATGCTAGAACTTAAAGGGACAGTATTATGTATTTTCCAGGCATACAGTGGCATCTTATAACATGATCCAGTATCTATGTTACCTTCAGTTGTTATAAAAAAAAGTTGTATATATCAAAGATGACTTAAAAGAAATTTGACCTTATAATTTAACACCTTGAAATTGGGCTTCTGTCTCTTTAAGAAGCTTTTGCTGTTCCTGACACTCCTGACAACCTTTCTTGCACTGATAAGTAGTCCCTCTGATGAACTCAGTTCCACCAGGTGTTTGCTAATTGCTGCTGCCGCTAGTCTTAAGGAGCTGAATGGAGGAGGTGCAGGAGAAGGATGTTCTGTGGGACGGGAGCTTGACTTGGACACTGCAGCTGTGAGGAGTAGCTTTGTGGAAAGAGGAAGCGTTTTGTAAGAGCATACGTTTAGGCATCCCTGAGTGGTTGCCATGGGAGAGTCAAGGATTTCTCAAATGCGTGTGAAAAAAACACTCCAAATATATTTTTGATGAGGGAATAACATTATCACATGACATAAAACTAAAAAAAAAAGTTGAAATAACATAACACCTCCACCACTCCTCCGCCTTTAAAGGTTTAGATTATGAACAAAATTAAAACCACCTCACCTCACAACAAACCCTGTTTCAATAATAGTAAGCCTAATACCCTGAATTGAGCAGACACATGGTTTCCCTGACGTTTTAAATGCATTCAAAATCTCACAAAGACAAGTTGTCAGGTCATGAGAAAAAATTCAGCGAGACGAGGCGGGTCCTCATTTATTTGTGCTGTGATGCTGCTTGTGCGACGGTCAGAGTGTTTGGGGGTTTTCTGACGACACAGCTGAGAACTCGACCCAACCTCGCCGACCCTGAGTTCAGCCATAAATCTCTGGAGACGATACACATTCCTCTGGCAAAAATCTTCAGCTGGAAAAAAAACAAAACTGGAGAACAGACAAAAAAGCGAGTTGGAGACGTCCGACTCAGAACAAAAGTCCTTTCAGTGTTTTGCTGAGTGAGTGCTCAAATATTTAGCATCAGAAGTTCATGTTGTTGGCTGGTTTTGTGCCACTTGGTCAACCTCTTTGTGTGTGAAATAAAGTTCCTAATTTTATCAGAAGGGGGATAAAATTAGAACATCTTAAGTGTTAGAGCGAATAAAGATCTGAGGAACAGTGGGAATCAAATGTATAAATAAGCAATTGTTGAAAGTTTAGAGAGGACAATGAAGGACTGATGTACCATAGGACTCTCATCTTCTCATTTTTACAACAGTCTGTTTAATCTACAAATGACTGTCAGTGTCATGGGTAGAACATAAAATAAGCATCAATGTTCTCTGTCACATAAAGTCTTCGACTGTTTCTGTTCATAGCAAAGCATTTGACCTCATATTTTTTATTCAGAGTTTTCCAAATCGGGACATTCATGAAGTCTGAATGTTGGTACTTCTTGATGAACCAGAAAAGGAACAAACTAAAACATTAAGGTATTTTAAACAAACAAAAAAAAATTAAAAATGGTTTCTTTCATCTTGAGAAGTTTATTCAGCAACTGTCTGACACTATCACTCCTTCGTCCGGAGGCTCTTTAGAGTTTGTGTTTGTTCGAATAACAGATTGTGGCTTCCCAAAAGGCTCTGAGTGAGGATCAGCTGAAGTCTGACTGCAGTAAAGTTGTGTTTTTGTTCCTGCTCTTTTAAATTGACTTTGTTCTGTGACTTTAGTCTCATTTGTGCTTAAAGACTCAGACATAGTTTGATACAGTAACACAGTTAGCTCTAAAGTTTCCGTTGTTCTCCTGGCAATATGCTGCAAAGCAATCCCACAGCATGATACAACCTCCACTGTGTTTTAACCATGGATGGGACCGCTAGCATAGCATGTTGTCATAGTTACCAAGAGTTTCTGGTTTTAATTACACCATGATGTCCTCAAACAGTTATGACAAGGGATTCTGGGATTTGAGGAAATTGCATTTTAGCCTCTGGACATATTTTTTAGCTTTTTTCATTTTTGATATATTCACAACTTGTGATAAAAAAAAAAAGCAACTCTAAATACCCTTAATTTTTATTACTTTATCTGGCAAATTATTATTATATTTTTATATTTTTATGTCTAAATATGTTGTCAAATCCATACTGACAATTTGTGGTGGACACTTCCTTTGATTTGAAAACGACACACCAAACAAAACAGGCATGTACAAAGCAGATAAAAAGGTTGATTAAAACCTTCTGAAACAGTGACTCCAACCTTTCCGACACATTTCCCATCTTGTTCAGAAATCACCTTTTTTCTTTTTTCATTCTTTGCTACTATATTCCCTGAACACCAGGAGGAAATGACGGCAGGAAATGCCAGCTGTTTCATTCAGAGCATTGTTTTTAAGCCACAGAAGACGCTCCCTTCTTAAATTACAAACTATTATCCTCATATCTAACCCAGAAATCCACATTTGCCCTTGTTTATTTTCTTTTTGCAATCACACATAATTTCCTTCAGACGTCGCTTAGTAACAATTAAGACTGGAATTACTATGTTACTCCCAAAATCAAGCTAGACAAAAACAAATAACACAAATTGTTGACACAACCTACTGTCTAGAAAGACAGTAGCTCCTTGGAGCTGTTTCTACTGAATCCAATACATCTGATTTTAGGCCCAACCAAACGTAACATGAAAGCTTTGATTTCTTATTATTTAATTTGGTCATCAGAATGTCTTAAGAAAACAGTTCAAAACGCAACGTTGTGCAAACTTGATTTCTTGCTTTATTCATGACTTTGATCAACAATTATACTGAAATGCTTTTCTTCACAGCTGTACATCAATATTCAATGCATCGTTTTGTACACCAGCCATTAATTACCAAGGCCTCAGATGAAACTCTTTCATTAAAAAGATTGTGTTTACATTTTTCTATCATGAGCAGAAAACTCATCAATAATGCGGCGTTGATCAAAATAAAATGGTGACATTCGTATGTTACAGCTCCACAGGAAGTCGACAGAAGGTGACGTCGCTGGAGAGAAGCCCGCTTTGCGTGTCCTCTTTTAGTGATCTGTGAATCCTGGCATGGGGAAGGGTCTGGCAAATAGCTCCACCCGATGGCGGAGCTCTGCAATGAGCTTCACTGTGTCAGGGTCCTTTAGCAGGAAGGACTTGAAGCTGGCTAAGTTTCCTGATGGGAGGAAAAAAGAAATGTGTAAAAAAGTGCCAAAAATAAATGTTACAGTACTCTACAATATGTCAACAGGTTGGTCTTCTTGTCTTCTTCAGTTCAAGATGAAGTAAAAAAAAATTCAGGAACTGAGTTCAAAAAGTAAATCCCATGATTCATGACACAGAGTGAGGTGCTTTGATTGTTTTTTGGGGGTTTTTTGCTCTTAAATTAGATTTTTCTTTTTCATTTACAAAGCATAAAGTCTTTTCCCAATTCATTATCACAGCAAAACTGTCTCACCAGTTTTCTGCTTCACACTCAGAGCGATCCAAATCCCTTCATCTATGAAATCCACAACCTTCTCAAAGTCTCCCTCCTTAA
The DNA here is from genome assembly GCF_001444195.1 of Xiphophorus couchianus. Classification (NCBI taxonomy): domain Eukaryota; kingdom Metazoa; phylum Chordata; class Actinopteri; order Cyprinodontiformes; family Poeciliidae; genus Xiphophorus; species Xiphophorus couchianus. Next base: position 10,001,060 of record NC_040228.1, read on the forward strand.
ACTGTCGAGAAGTCAGAGCTGGAACTCCTTTAGCAAAAAATATTAAGATAGTAAGCAAAGTGAAGAAAAACAAACAAAAACAACAGCAGAAAATAACCCAGTATGCATTAGAATAAATGTACACAAACTTCTATACTAAACAGGAAATGCATTTTCTACACCCTTGATATTAAAATGAATAATCATGAGTTTGTTCACCGAGTCTGAGTCCTCCTGGAGTGAGGGCGCTCTTGTCCCCCGGACAGGTGTTTTTGTTGGCTGTGATGGACACCAGCTCTAGGACCCTCTCTGCTCGGGCTCCGTCTATCCCGTGAGGTCGAAGGTCAACCAATACCAGGTGGTTGTCGGTTCCGCCTAGGAGGAGGAAGATGAGAGCGAAGTAGGGTAAGTGCAAGTCAAAGCTTCATTAAGTCGATTTTTACAGAACACGTCTGACTGAATAAAATGAGCCGATTCTTCTCACTTCATCCGAATCCTTTTTTGCTGACGCTGGAAAACGCTGACTCTGCCTTTTTAAAAATTCCTTTTCAGTGACGCTTCTTATGCATTCAACAGTAAAGTGAAAGCTCACTTTAAGAAGTCAGCAAAACAAAAAAAGCAAATTAGTGGGCTGTGAATGAAAAAAGGGGGCGAGTGCATGAAGTACCTTCAAAAGTGCTTATGCTACGTTATGAAGCAGCCAGTGTCATGCTTCTTTTACACGTCTGTTAATGTGTATGAAGCGTTCACCTGACACCAGAGTGTAACCTTTCTTCAGCAGAGCGCTGGCCATGGCTTTGGCATTCAGAAGAACCTGAGCGATGTACTGCTTGAACATGGGAGTGGAAGCCTGCAGAGACATGAAATTATGCTGCGTGAAAAAAGGAGAATACTGCACTTTAATGTTTTATTCATGAGCTGCTGAAATTCTGCCAGTTCTTAGGTTTGTTTTCCCCCAAGGATTTTCCTCTCTAATTATTACGTTTATTACTGGACATGACTGAATATCGGCGACTAAAACAACCATCTGGACCTGTCTGAGGGCCACAGCCACTCCGGCTATGGCATGGTTGTGCGGTCCTCCTTGAAGTGACGGGAACACCGCAAAGTTCACCCTGTCCTGGAGGTCATAGGGCACCTCTCGACCTTTGGCGTCCACAGACCGCAAACCTTTCCGGAAGAAGATCAGACCAGCCCTGCAGAGCGGAGACAGGAAGCCGTCTGACTGTTCGTCTTGATTCGTCACAATGCTGTTTGAAAGCTGCATTAGATGGAAATTTGGTACCTCGCTCCTCTCAGGGACTTATGGGTAGTGGTTGTGACCAGGTCAGCGTATTTAAAGGGAGTAGGAACGGCGCCAGCTGCCACCAGACCGCTGATATGAGCCATGTCAGCCAGCAGGTAGGCGTTCAGCTCCTCACACAGCTGAAACACACACAGAGACCGTAACAAAACGTTTCTCAAAAACCTGGTAAGTTACTACAAAGATTTTTGTTGAAAGATATACAATTAGGTCGGACCTTCTTCATGCGAGCGTAGTCGATAAGGCGAGAGTAGGCGCTGGTTCCTGCGATGATGAGTTTGGGTCTGAAGAGGCGGGCTGTCTTCTCCAGCTGGTCATAATCAATCACACCCGTTTGAGGCTGAGGTCGTAGCACAACACTTTATTAAAAATCCTTCACAGATTTACTGTCTGAAGTCTACCAAGCACTCACATTCAGCTTGTAAGGCATGGACTCGAAGTAGATAGAGGTGGCAGAGATTCTCTTGTTGTCAGTCATGTAGCCATGGGTCAAGCTGAAACACAGCGGAATAAGATTACAACACAGACTGCAGCAGTAAATGTTTTCTCACCAGTCTGAATCGTCACATATCCTCAGAATGATAAATATTATTCATATGTTATTTCAGTTTATGGAAAGTCTCTTTTTCAGATGTTGCTTTGGGATTAGTGTATCTGTTTTATAGAAAGCTACAAAAACGCCCAGAATGGCCAACTGCAATTCTCCGCAAGGAGAGACAATAAAGATGGTGCTTTAGTCAGATAAAGCCAAAATTAAGCTACACTGTCTACAATAAAACGCTACATATGGCCGAAAACAGACGTTGCACGTCACCCTGAAAACCCCGTACCCATAGTGAAACATGGTGGTGGCACCATCATGCTTTTGTCAGCAGGGACAGGGAAGCTGGTCAGAGTTGACAGCGAAGTGAAAGGAAAAAGCTAAAAGAAAAGCTGATAGAAGCTAAAAAGCATTCCACTGCGGAGCAGGTTCAGAATAACAACAACCCCACACATACGAACGGCCAGAGCTCCAACGAAATGGTTTACATCAAAACATACTATTTAGTTAAAAGGGTTTAGTCAAAGTCTAAACCAAAATCCAAATAAAAACATTTAGTTAGAAAAATATCAGACATTCTCCAAAATGCTTTCAGTGGAAGATGGTTCTGCAAGGTATGGATTTAGGAGGGTTGAATAATAATCGCTCTTTTACGATTTGTTTTTGTGAAAAAAATGCAAGTGAGTATTGTTATCTGTCAAGCTCACAGTTTTACACTGATCTGTCTTGGTCTATCACATAAAATCCTAATAAAATATGTTGATAGACTAAGACTTTGTGAGACGAACTAAGCAAAAAAAGGACTGATCCATGAGAGGAGCAAATTTGTTTATTAAAACAAAATCTGCTACAGTAGGCTTATTATTTGCTACCACCAAAGATATTCAAGCAGCCAATTGACCCCAGGTGGGGGTAACTAAATGTAAAACATATATTTATGTTTCTATGGGTGGGAGGTTTTCACCAGAATCTTCCACTGGGCTTTAAAAAGTGGGCATCATATCACAGTATTATAAGTTGATGCTTTCGTTACAATTAACTAAGAGCATGAAAAATATACGTCTGGTACATTTACGGAAAAGTTAATTAGTGTGTATTCTACCAAATACATTAAACTGGATATATTTAATGTAATAGCAGAAATCTATTACTGTGCCTTAATAGCAAATATATAGAACATTATATAGAACTGTCTCTTCTGTCTTTCTGTTCTTCAACGCCCGGCCAGCCATGGTGTTAACTTTACGTGGAGCGCCTTCATTTCCTTCTGTTCCGTGAATGTCTGTGAAATTAAAATGAGCCCATTTCAAAGAGAGTGTCACCGTGTGACAGCTCCAGTCTATGAGACCAAAAACTTTAATCACACTCAACCACTTCTTGACGTTAAGTCCAAAAAACAACGTTCACTTTCTTGTAGGAAATACCCGCTGGGCCAAGTGACGCTCTTTTGTGATACTAATAACTAAAATGTGGGAACTAATAATTGCAGAATCTGTCAGACTGCTGAGAGAGTCTGAAGCATGAAATGAAAAAACTGAGATATTTGAATAAATAGCTGTAAATTGTGTTTTAATGTGAGATTTGCATGTCTCAGGGATTCATTTGGGAGTTTTTTACATGATTGCACATCATCTAAACAGGTAAATATTTGTGTAATGACATTGTTTTAGCACATAAAATATTGATGTTGCAGATTCCTTTCTGTCAAATTGTTTAAATAAAATGTATTTCTTCTCAACGGGATTTTAACGTGACAGCAGGATTACAGGCGTTGCTACTTTTTCACAAGTAACCAAATCTCCTTTTAGCGGAATATCATTATGATCAGGGAGCACATTTACTCACTGTCCACCGTCCGGTAGGTCCAGGCCCATGATTCGGTCATGAGGCTTCAGCACAGAGGCGTAGGCTGCAAAGTTAGCTGGGGACCCCGAGTAGGGCTGGACGTTGACGCCCCACAGGTTTGGGTCCAGACCGAAGGCGGCGAGCGCTCGTCGCTGGCACAGCAGCTCAATCTGGTCAACAATTTCTGCACCGCCGTAGTACCTGAAAGAGACACACATTCACATGCATTTTAGTACTTAAGTGTTTTTTTTATTAACTTCTATCATTACTTATTAAACCAGCTTGTATAATTTATTAATTATATTGTTGCATTCAACTTATCTACTTATCTGTATCACCATGTTGTACAATATTGCATCATAAGACACAATCTAAGTAGCATCAAATGACTCCCCAGTGTAGTGAGTGATAGTTTGTTATGTATTGCCATAAAGTGACAGTTTATATTTAATCTTCCTGCATTGCACAAATAATCATATGGTCATATTAGTCATGCAGATAATGCTAAGTGTAGCATTTTTAATGTAATAGAAATACATGACAGGAAAGGAAGTGTTGCTATAAATGCGCACAGAGGTTGAAGAATGTCACACCTAAAGGTTGCCATAATGTGTACCTGCTCTATTTATAGTTGAATAAGAATGTTGGAGATGAAATGTTTAAATTAAATAATTATATCAGCTATAGTCGATAGCGCAACCTCTATAAAGCAAAGATCCATATTCTGGGTCAAACAGGAACACTCCTGTCTACACTAGAAAACAATCGCTTGACTAAATGAAGATGCTTTAAAAACCACATCAGAGTCTGTGCAACATCAATTGAACAACATAGTGTTGACTAAAGTCAAAAAAATTTACTTCTTTGTGTTAATGTACTTCTCTCTGTCTACTGTAAAACCTTAGACCCACTCTTCTGACGTCAGGGGCCTGACGCTGAGCAGAAACATCATGTTTGTTTAACGTACTTTTAAAAACTTTGTTTTTTGGTCAAATCTTCCATTGGTAGTTCATAAATTTGCAGTGGTTAGAAAGAGAACGCCCTCCTGAACATTTACTTTAAATTTGATAATAATGATTAGGGTTGGCCCTGCGACAGACTGGCGACCTGTCCAGGGTGTACCCCGCCTCCCGCCTGGAACGTAGCTGGAGATAGGCACCAGCAACCCTCCCGACCCCATTAGGGACAAGGGTGCACAGAAAATGGATGGATGGATGGATGATTAGGGTTGAGTTTTTTTTAATTTGGCAAGTTGGGGGTTCACTATTTGAACATGTGAACATTTGTGTTTATCCTTTGTGTTTTCTGGGAAGAATCCAACTCTATCCTCTCGCATCCGTTTTACGTAGCAAATGTACAAAGTTTATTGTTGGAAGATAAACTTGAGAAAACCTAAACAGGTGGTTGGATACCTGCACAGTACAGTGTACTGCATTGCACGATGTTGCAGTGCACAGTGTTGCTCCTCGTAGCAACGCTGCATGATATTACACCATACAGTTGTCTTAAAGATGGTGTCGTGTCAAAAACCGTACTGCCTTCTCCACAAACGATTGCATTACATCACTGCTGTATAATTTAACAGCATCTCGGACCGGTGAGGGTTTGTCAGGTATTCAGAATGACTCTTCATCAAAAAGCAGTCCACTCTATTCCACTTTCAAACTTCATCCCAATAAGAAAAACTGAAAACTCGACCTGACAAAATGACGTGTATGTATGTTTTTAGATGATGATTGTAACATATTATAATTGAGTTGTGTTTTGGTGCTTACCGTTGCCCAGGGTATCCCTCAGAGTATTTATTGTTCAGACAGGAACCCTGTGCCTCCAGGGCTGCACGGCTGCAGAAATTCTGACAGGACAACCAAGCACAGTGTCGGCATCCGCACATATGCCTTAAAAAAAAATCTGAACAGACTATCCAAATATAGCTTTATTTACCCAGAGAAGGCTTTACTGCCAGAGACTGTGACCACTATATAAATTTAGCTCCTTCATGCTTTTGGATTGGCTTTCCTTTCACATGCAAGCTAAAATAATCCCCCCAAAAACAATGACTTTCTGTGTTGCAAAATATAATGGATGATAAAATCCTACTTTGTGAATTCTTTTGTGGGCCTCCCATAAATGGCTGTCTGAAGCTTTTTTATATATATAAGAGGAGAGAAAGCTGCAGAAACAGAACTGAATGCAAATGATTTTTCCTCCTTCTGTCAGTTTTTTCTCTTCTCCCACTCTCACTCCGGCTTATTTTTTTAACTTTTTTTTTTTTACCTCTTCCTCTCCCGCATCCTCACCTCCTCCTCCCTCTTCCTCCCCCCTCATCCCCCCTCATCCTTCTCTGTAAGTCTTATTATACTAAACCTGTCACTGTTCAGGGATCCCTCAATCATCCCAGTGAGGTTTAAAACAAGCTCCCTGTCTGACACAGAACTCTTTCTGTGACATTTTTGAAACACTATCCTGACACACAAAAATACACACTCATACTCGACTTCCCTTCCTCCTCTTCTTCGCCTCTCAAAATGTGGAGATCAATAAAGAACACACATGGGAAAGCTAATGGGATAATATGGCATTGATCTAAAAAACACAGGGAGATCTCCTCTGGGACTCGTCCTACACTGGTGAATGACTGACATCACTCGCTCATTAAGATGACAATCTTTGAGATATCAATGTGGATAATAAATGTTTGGGCTCATAACTAGTCCATAACGCAAGGAACGAGACTTGGTTAATTTTCTACAACTTCAATTTGGATTAAATAATTTTGAAGAGAAAATTGTTTCAGTTTTAGAGTTAGCAGTTCCCAGCTTAAGTTGGACGTTGCAGATACATTTAGTTTTTCTGCTTTTTGTTTCACAGCTTCTAGTTCAGACTTCAGTTTTCCAGGTAAAATCTTTGTCATTAGTTTTACTGACAGGTGACAGTCAAATTCAAGATGAGGAAAATGAGTAGATTTTTTTCAGTAGTGTTTAAAATTGATATTAGACATCCATATGTCCAATTTTGTTACAAAAAAAAAACAATCTAAAAAAGTCACAAGGTTTTCAGTGTTCGGTGGTCAGTTTTCTTTGCTGGGAGAGAAGCCAAAATGAATCGAACTGAAAGGAGAAAACTGTATGGTGGTTTTCTAAATGTTGTTCTGTGTGGAGTTCAGCTGTCAAACCCAGTTGCTTCTCCAGCACAGCTTTCACACACACACACCCCCACACACCCACACACCCCCGCACGCACACACACACACTTAGTGGATTCCAAGCAAAGAGCAAATATTTAAACAGTTCTGCAACAGACTGACGTCCATCACGTTTTACGTAAAAAAAAAATCGATAGTGAATGAGTTCTTGTCATTTTTCTGATGTTAGTCATTGTCAACTCCAGATTCATAACTTCTAAAGATCTATATGAGTTTCTGTCATTTCGCTTTTTTTTTTTGTTTGTCTAAACCCTGACATTTCTCTTAATTTTGCTTTTGTAACCCCATCAAAACTGTTTTCAGTCATCTTGTGTCTGGCCCCAGAGTACTGTGTGTTACTATTCTAATATGTAGTATTTATCTGTATTTGAAAGGAATTTACTACAGTAAGGCAACATGAATTTGTGCGTAACTGTGAACTGAAGTTCAGCTTGTACTGTACTGTGGACTCCAAATGCACATTTAAGTGCATATGTGTTCAGCCCCTTTCACTGTGAGACCACTAAATAAAATCTATTCCCTTTCTTAATTCATGTGTAAAATTTGATTGTAGTATAAATTGTTATTGAACCAACGTAAAAAACCCACTAAAGTACAATAAAGCGTATGTTTTCTTTGTGGTCACTGTAGATGCACTCCTAGCTATTAGTTGTCTCTTTGTTTTTGTTCCTCCCTTCTCTCTGCACTCTCACCTCTGACGCGATGAGCTCCAGTCCCCGACACTGCCTGTCCTTCTCCTGCTGCAGGAGACTCCAAATCTCTGGGTCATCCTGGGCCAAACCTTCCTGCCCCGTCCATCCGCCGCCGCTGTGCTTCAGCCTGCATGGCTCTGAGGCGACCTGCCCCTCTCTCCCCAAACAACCCGAGACTCTGAGGAAGAGGGGCTTCAGCATGACACAAAGGAAAAAGAACAAAATTAACTTTGTCACTCACTAAGAAAACATGTGCTTCTTAAATAATGAACGTTAAATGTTACTAAGACCTTCAGCAGAAAGTCACAACGATCCTTTGTGTTTGTGCTGCTAAAACGGAGTGTTGTTTTTTTTTTTTTTTAAAGAAGTGATTTTGGCATCTTTTGAAATGCTCTTGAAGGCTGAGCTTGGGTGAAAAATGCTTTCATCACTTGAAATTATGATACGCTGCAGGAAGGGTTTGAAAGAATGACTTAATAATGTGTCTTTTGATGTTCTGAGCAAAAGCCATTAAGTGAAAGGCTGTGCAAAAACAAATGCGCTATTCAGCAGGGCAGTTATGGAAATCCTTGGACTGGAAAAGTCTACGTAGACTGACCACCAGGATCTTGTTTGTTAAAGCAGGTATGCATACACGACACTTTTGGAACCAGGAGCTACTTCGCCCTTATAGCTAGTTCAGTGCTAAACCAGAAATACGCACAAAAATAGGATTCTTATATCTATTCGTTTGGCATACGCTTTGCAAAATAAAACAGACTTTGCTGCTTTTTGTCACTTTTTATGACAGACAATGAAACCATGCATGTTGCATGAAGAGAGCTCTGGCAGGGTTGAGATGAACTACAATGGCATGCTGACCTAGTTTGCAATATTTAAGTTATTTAGTAACAACCGCTCCAATGTGCAGAGAGGAAAATAAGTCCTTTAGACAATATACATTTGCATCGTTGTGCAATGAATCCATCAGACAAAATTACTCACCCTCAGTGTCTGCCGCAATGACAGGGAGAGCATGTTTGTGACAGCAGAGGTCCGGGGAAAACTGGAAACTTTGAAGGTGCAAAGGGTGAACGCGCAATCATTCTGGACCGACGCCAGGTACATGCGTAGTCTGTCACTGATAACATGAAAAGTGCATTAAATCTGCCTCTGAATTGGTTCTCTTTAGTCTAGATGACAAATGGAGTCAACAGATGCTTCTTAACACGAATCAGTAAAGAACGTAGTTTCCAGATTAGAGAAAACACAAACATCCATCGGTGTAATTGAAGACAATCTTAGATTTATAAATATATACATTGTGTAGAATAATGAAATCCAAAGTTTGACTTATCAAACTTAGGAGCTGTAGAAAATGGGAGAATCAAGTATATCACTAACTTTTCTTTTAGGAAAGACATGTGGAATAATGGGAGCAGTTTCATGTTAAAACTATTTACAAAGTCACACTGCTCTCTTAAACCGCTTCAGTGGGCATTTCTAGTCAGAAATGATGCCAAAAGCTTTCAATTTCAGAATCCCAGGATTTCTTTTTTCTTTTTTTTTGTGATTGTATGATGAATATACAGTATAAACAGTAAATGTTCCAGCTGCGGAGTCTCTGCTCATCCGAGGTGCTGCTGGTTCTGCTCTGCCTGAAAGTTGTGATCCGGACAGACCTTCTGCACCAGCCTGTAGTCCGTGCCAGTGAAGGCGATGAAGATGCATATGACCTTGAAGGGTTTGGCGCAGATCCATGCTGCCTGGGACTGTGTGTTTTCCGAGTAGCATGTCTGCCCCGGATCGTACATGCACGGCTTGGTCTTCTTGGACCGGTTGGTTCGCTGGTACTCGATGCGGCAGTTGAGCTCAGTCACCATCATCATGTCCCGCTGATATTTCTGATGCTCAGTAGGAGCGGAGCTGGTGGACGACGGGGGGATCAGATCTGGGAACAGGACAGAGTTTTTATTGGGGCTGCTGTCGACCGCGCCATCGAGAACCTCCCAGCCCACCGCTTTGGATGGCGGGACGATGCTGACGGATATGTTCCCCAGACGGGAAGAGTTGTGCCGGAAGTAGACGCTGAACGTTCCATTGATGTGGTCCACAATTTTTCCAGTCACCAGGAGGCTGAACTTCACGGTTTTCACGTTGAAGTAGAAATCCCCCCAGCCCAGGATCTTCTTGGCCTTTGTGGAGGTTTTGGCAGGAGGCTTGGATTTGGGAGGAGCGCCGTACAGATACTGGTCTGGAGCTTGTGAAAAGTTCTGCGGCCAGCCGTAGGGGCTCAGCGCGCCGTATGTTTGGGTTTTGTGTTTGGTGGAGATGATTTGTAAGTCTTTGGATATATGTTTAACCTTCAGTGCTGCTCCCTCGGGTTCTTCTCCTGCACCAGCGGCCCTCCATTGTTTGCTCTTTAGGCTTAGAGGACCAGATGACTCCTGTACCTGCAGAAAAATATATTAGATGGATTATTTACTCAACAGTTGACTGACCCTATCAAAAAGCTGTAGTTGAAACAGTTAATGTTTAAGTCGAGCTTTTCCGCATTTTGCCATGCTACAGCCGGAAACTTCACTGGAATTCATTTGGATTTCATGCAATTTGTCAATACAAAGTAGTGCATTAAGGTGAAGTGGAAACATGGTTTGGGTGTGTATCATGCAGGTACAGTAAAATGTGCAGTAATACCTGATCATTAAGAATATCACGGAAATGTTTATTTATTTCAGTAACTCAATTCACTAAGTGAAACACCGTATGCAGATGAATTATTTGTGTTTTTACGCCATGTTTCTGTTAATCGTGATGATTTTCATCTGACAGCTAATGAAAATATGACATTTAAGATTGAAATTTTACAAAAACCAACAAAACTATGTATTTTTTTATACATGAAAAGCATGCTTGATAGTCATGTAAGAATTATTCATTTAAAGGCACTTTTAATTTGACAAATGTGCCTCAGTGGAAAGCATAACTAATTTATTCAGGCATATGCCACATGCTTGCTGCACTTTGGTACATGAACTGAAATCAAGTGAAATAGATTTCAACTCATTTTCCATAATAAACTACCTTGAAATAATATAAAAATGATACAATACAGACTTACCCATCAGGGTGACCACAAAAGAAGGACAATTTCACTGTAAGTACACTAAACGCTATCAAATAATCGATTAAAATAATTATTCCTCGGCCTTTCAGTCTCCTCTAAAACTGCCGCTGATCAATAAGTTATTTCCTTCAGGCAAGCTGGCATGTCACAATCAAGCTGCCATTAACAAATTATAATCTGTTTTCAGTTGTCCTTCAGCTGGGCCCCCTGTTAAAACTGTCAGTCATCCTTTCTGTGCAACCTTGATGATAGGCTACATCCAGTAATTTATTTATTTGTTTGAGAAGGACCTTTTTAAAACCAAATAAATAACTAAATAAGAACGATGAAACTACTTCAGCATATCTTTAGTCAGAAGCGACGCAATATGTTGAAGAGCTCCTTCTCCCTTGTCCCCTATTCATCTTCCTCTCAATCATTCATTCTTATATTCTAACATGCTTATGAATGGTATACTTGGAATCATTAGGGGACTAAGTATAGCTTTATTATATTAAATTTCCCCATCTCTGTCCACATCATCCTCTTCATCTACTTTTTGAGGTTTATTAGTAAATCCTGTTTAGATCACAAACTCTTTTCTTATTTTTCCTCCAAGGAGAAGAAGAATTTACTTACACTGGAAAAGCGTATTTCTAAACTCATCTCTTCGCAGCTGTGTATTTCTTAGAATAGCAGGCGCCTCAAATGTCAGAAGCTATGCTTATTGATCAAATTAATATGTCAATAACTATTTGACAAACAGTAGCAAAACGATCTGTGGCGGAGGCACGGGGAGAATTCAGATCAGCGTGTTCTTCCAAACAATAAACGTGATTTTGTTTCGTGTCACCCGTTATTTAAAACACGTAGGCTGTTTAATGTCGCGGCCCTGTTTTCGCGAAGCAGTGTTTACTTCACGGACGCTCAGTGAGTGTTGGACTAAAACCAGTCCTGCATGGCAACAGAGAGAAGCAGTTTTGTGATCTTCTGTTTTCACATGAAACAAACATGTAGTGTTTTTTTTGTTTTTTTTAATTAAACAGCTAAAAATTATTAAACACTGAGCACATCTTATTGATAAACCAAATTGGTTTGAAGTAGGCAATCTCCTACTGTAGGGTCTAATTAACACACAAAATCCTCCAAAATAATCCGTTAGTGAGGGTGTTAATGTGAGTAGAGTCTCTGATACTGACCACACAGCAGTTACTCAAAACATGACATGTTAGATACCACAAATGTACATCAAGGGTATAAATTGGGCTGAAGGACCTTAAGCCTTAAGTCTTTGTAGATCCAAAGCTTAGTTAGAATATATAGTGCCTGCTTTATCACAGAACAATAACAGGCTTCAGTCTATTTTATAAGAATTTTATATGAAGGATAGGGATTAAGTTTCAGTTTTACCCAATAAAAATGTGAAAACTGCACGTACAGTCACTGTGAGTTCTTTTCTGAAAGGAGACGTCAGTCTCTGCCTGCTTTGCACATCCAGAGACTGACGTTCCTCTTCATTCTTCTTCCTAAAGGACTCAAGCTGAGTCTGATTGGATGAAGATCCGTTTTCAGGGTCTGGATGTTTTCAGGGTCTGTTTTCAATTTGTTAAAATTGAAATCGTCACAGAGAGGCCTCAAAAATTCTGCTGCTCTGAGTAGAAGTCGCTGCAAGTCAGTGGATCCATTTACAACAAAATTAAGATGAATGCAGGAACCTGGTTGATGAATGAGAAATGATAAGTATTTTTTTATTATTATTTTAAGAAGATTTTATTATGTGAAAATTTTACACTTAAAGATATAAAATATATAAAAGTGTCCATATGCACTAAAATCATTCAAAGGGCTGCAAATTGCCACCGTGCCTCACTTTGGACACTCCTGATGTAATTTATTCCACGTTCAGCATGGCTGTGAGTTCACAGTAATCTGAATCTTTGGTTTTTTTGCTAGTGAATTTTCTGTTCTTGTAGGCCAGAAAATGTTTAGTTACCATCTGAGCAGAACACATTCTTCCACATATTTGCTGCATGGTTCATAGAAAGGCTTTTAACGAGACTTCTTATGATTTTATGTTAAAAATTATGAGGATTTTTCTTGCCACTCTTCCTAGATTAGATCATTGAACAACCAATATTCATCCTGTCAACAGATTCGCCTACCTGAGCTCTTCCTTTGTGCAGCTGCTCCACGAACTTTGTATCTACTTCTCTAATTAAAGCTCTCTTTGTTATGCTTTCTGGTGGACGGCAAGTTGCACAACACTGAACAGTGAGATGTCCAGAACTTGGAATATTGCTGGTCAATCACATAGAATCCCAACAATATAGATTCAAGTTAATGGAATATAAATACTTTTGCAATGTCTGGTATTTAACAAGAGGTGCAGAAGGTTCTGCTCAGCTTGTTTATATCGAAGTGAAGAAGGAAAAAAAAAAAGAAAAACGAACGAAAGTTTTTGGCTCTTTGCGCCTCTACTTGAGCCCGCACCTACACCTGAGTGTGCTCCGGCTGTGCCTATTGTTGCAAGCCTAAAACCTATGTGCTGTTCTCACCCAGCCTAATTGGAGCTCACAATGTGACAGCCGTGTCACCGGCTCAGTGTCAAGATGCCAGCACAATGACTGCGACTGAGCAATGGTGGAGAGAAGAGGATGCAAGCACAACACTTGCAAGGAGGCACCAGCAAAGGTAAAAAAAAATAAAATTAAAATAAATAGCATTGAATTAAATTGCTAAAGAATAAAAAAATAGTGAGCTGAAGGCGTTGTTTTATCTAAGGACGGGGAGAATATTCTTGCTGCTGGCAGGAAAATCCTTAATGTGACAGTTTTATAAGCGTAAAGAAAACATAAAAACAACAGCCTTCAAACCCTGAGGAGATTAAACTCTTTCAAAACCGAGAGACCCTCTGAAGTCATTTGCTTCACCTTTTACAGCTCAAAATGACGTTGCTTTGAGCTTTTTGCATTGTTTTTTTTTTTTTTTTTTTACTTAGCAAGTTCGCTGGTGAAGTTAGGTGTTACAAATTATTTGTTTGGGCAGAAAAATAAATTCAGGAGTGCATAATAAATTACAGCTGCACCTGGAAGAAAATCACAAACAAGAGAGCAGGAGCTGCTCAGAGGAACTGTGCTGTTTCGCAGAATAATGAACCATGCCCTATGTGACAAAAACATGTTTATGTTTTTACTTCATTCTGTCAAAACAGCATTTTGAATTTTGCAGCAAAAAAATAAGAAATAGAACAGAGGATTGCCACAAAATCTGAAAGTTAAATGCTACGAATAAAGCAATTTAAATATAAAATTTGGCAGACTGACCAGATTTCTGAATCTCTATTCAATACATATCATGTTGTATAAATACACATATATTAAAGAGATCATAAAGGTTATGATTTCAGCTTTCAGCACAAAAACAATCCCTAAGGAGAGAGAGAGAAAAAAAGAAATCTATGGAAATTAATTCATTTTTGGAGGCAAGAAGATGAGGAAACACATTTGCTGGCAAGAGATGATTTATGACCTCCTGCTTGTTTTCCCCCACGAGGAGAACTTCAAATTTGAGTTACACTGCAAACAACAGCACTTTGAGCAAATAACAAGCTCAGCCTCAGCTGCAGAGTGGACTCACCGCGCAGGGAAGGAGCCACAGACAGGTGATGGCAAAGTTCAAACAAAGAGCCCTCATCCTGCAGCAGCAGCACCAATCGTCCATCCACAGAGCCGCGACGTGTCTGTCTGAGTGATTTCCTGAATTAAAGCCTGCACTCTCACTTCCTGGCTGGAGGAGACTCTAGAAATCCTCCAGATTTGAAGTGAATCCGCTTCAGCTCTCCCCCTCTTCAGCGCTGTGCCTCTTTCTCTCTCACTCCTCTTCAGCGCATACATACACACACACACACACACACACACACCCACGCACGCCTGCACACACACATGCAAGTCAAACTTAGCAAAAAAATCTTCTCCCAAAAGAAAAGCATTGCCTAAGCAACATTTTACCCAGTAAGTATAAACCTATTGCCGAGTGGTTCCACACACACACACACACCCACACACACACACACCCTTCACCTGCCTCCATGCTCATTTTCAGCACCTGGCCGGCCCTCATTATGACTCATCAACCCGAGGAAAGGCTCTTTGAGGCAGGCACAGTTTGACAGCCGTCCCTGCTGTCCCCACGTACTTTAGCCGCAGGGAGGCTGACAAAATGACAAGGGCTTTCTTCAGGAAAAAATATATATATGTGCTGACAACTGGTGAGCGTCACTCCTTCAGTTTTTCGCTGGCAATTCAAGCCAACAGATCGCCCACCAGTACTAATCGAACCGAGGTCCTAAAGAAAGATCCGTAATGAACGTGTGTGATAACGCTAAGTAGCTCAACGTTTTCTGGCCAGTTTGACACTTTTTGTGTGCCCTCCTTATATATTTACTATGGATTTAAAGATGCAAAACGATGCACAAAAAAAAAAAAGTACACGAATCTCAAGCGGAAGAAACTTCTTGGTTTTCAAGGATTTTTTTCTACAAATTTCAAACTTGTGGTGGTTATTTGCACGGCTCTTCCAGCTTTGCACATCAAGACCCTTAAAACTGTACTTATTTTTTACTGCATAACTTAGCCTAAGCTAAGTCAGACTAGATGAAGAGAGTCTATGGACACCAGTTTTCATGTTTTGCCACAATATGAAAGCTGAATTGGATTCAGGTCTCTACTTTGACTGGACCATCCGTCCACATGAAAATGTGCTGATCTAAACCCTTCCAGTATAACTCTGGCTGTTTGTTTAGGTACTGTTGCCCTGCTAGGAGATGAATCAGCCTGATTTCCAGGATTGCTCTGTATTTAACCCCCATTCTTACTCAATCAACCCTGACCAGCTGTCCTTGTGGTATCAGGGGCGTTGGGGTAAAATGAACAAATGCCCACTTCACTTTTCCAATTTTCATTTCCAGAACTTCAAAAGAACAACTACTGGTATCCATTTTCTTCCACTGTGCTGCTGTGTGTTGGCCTATCAACTAAAATATCAGTCAGATACATTGAATCTGTGGTTGGAATCCTACAAAAGATTGAAATGTTCAGGAGAAGTTAATACTTCTGCAGGTAGATATGATCCAATGTCAAAACTATTTTTTATGAAAGTTTTTTAAGTGATTCAACTTGCAGTTTGAAAATGATTTATCTAATCACCTCATAAATATTTTTGAAGTTTCAAGTCTGTATTAAGCAACAGTAGGCAGTGGTGCTGTAATCATTTGGCTCGTGCTGTTAAGAAGAAATTTCACATTAATTTAATTTCTGTAATGAATTATTTTTCTGTTATATTATAAACATTTTATTATTTTCACAGCAAAACTTATTGCTTGTTGTCTCATTGGTCTGATTGTCCTAGAATATAAGAGTAAGGATTAAAGATTGTCACAATGAAAAAGAAAATAGAATTAAACATGCAGTAACTTGGAATCTATGTACTTTTTAACTAAGTTTTAAGATAGTGTCTATAATAGCAGAAAAGTTACTGCAGTATAATAACTAACCATTTAGTAAGAAATTGCTGTCTGATTTCACTCTTTAAGGAGCTTAAAAAACAAGCTAAACTTCAAAAGACCCTCCTGGGAAAGTCATTTTAATAAATGTTTACAGAATTTAAAAATGAAAACGGAAGGCAACGAAGAGATCACAGCATATTGCCACTAGCAGATGTCGCTTTTTTTCCATATGTAAATAAACAGAAACTTCATGTTCTGTCGGATTTCCACTTGGTTTGTGGGCTTTAGCCGACGTGCAGCCGTCGAAACAAAACACAACAAAAATAGCGTGGTGATATTATGGCTGTTTGTGTCACACCACAGTCCAGTGTGTTACAAATAGTCTTTATAATACTTTTTCACATTTTCACTAAACTACATATGTTGTTTTTTTTTTTGTTTTGTTTTTTTTTTAGAAAGACAAAGGTCAGTGTTTTTTCTTATTTGACATGAAGATCAGAGACATTACAAATATATCCGCAAATTGTTACTTGGTTACTACAGAGTCGCTTGCGCATGCGTACCAGCGTATGCAGGTTACATATAAAGCGTGAAGACAGTAACATGATGATACTATATCTAGAACACCACGGCGTTCAAAAGTTAGGCCACGTTGTGTCTAGTGGAAATCCCAACCAAACTTTCATTATGCTATGAATAAGAGTAAACAGAATTAGCCTTACGTCACTCTTTACCCACAATGCAAAGCGCCCGCAAGATTATTTACATCGTTCTATTTTACTTTACTTTGCTTTTAATTCCTTTGTACTATTTTCAACGTAACGATCAAAGCTGAGAAAGTGAAGTGTGTGTATATATTATCACAGTGTTTACATTTGCTCAAGTTGTTTTAGGAAAACCGTCAATGAAAAGGCTGTGTCAAAGAATGGCGTCTCGTTTCGGCGCTTCACTCGACATGCACTCTTGTTTCTCTTCAGATCGTATAAATCTTTCGCCTTTTACTAAAGATTTCCGTGGAGAGGAACAACAAGAGTTTATCCCAATTTTTTGACGCCCTGCGAAAGCGGGGCACTCTTTGCTTGTGACAATAAAACTACTGAACTGGAAATATTTAACTTGGATATTTCTGACTTTAGTTGCCAGTGAACTCCACACGTTCAGTTCCCTTCTGTGGTTCAAATAGGTTGTAATGACTGCAAGTGACCGCTAGATGTCACAAGTTCACTGGTTCTTTGTGGTCAATCTGTGATACCGAAAACAATTTGCTGAGAAATCTCAGTTTTAAGAATAACTTAAAACTGTAACAACAGTGACCGCTAATATCGGGGTTTATTGGTGTAAAAAATGAGGAAATTAAATATAGCAGCCAAGAAGTGCATTTGCTTTCCGACTGCTGTACAATTAATCAGAAAAACAGGACACAAAATGGCAAAACTTTATTTAACATACAAAGCTTTTTAAAGTTTGCTAAGAGAAAAGGTAGAGTCATTAGGTTTGACAGCTACATTTTAGACAGTTAATCACAAATTACAACAGAATAATTGAATGATAGTGGGAAAAAAATATATAGGGTTTTACTACATGTGAAATTAGTATCTTTGGTCTTGCCCTGCTTGATTTTTTTTTTTCTAGTCTTAATCTGACATGTCTTTCACAATTCCACTGAAAACAAACAAAAGAATGACTGAAAAATATACAAATTAAAAACACTATGTTGCACCCCTTGAAGAACTTTTGATTCAAAATCAGCATTTAGTTTTCTTTGCAATGAGTCGATCAGTAAAGCACCTATTGACTTGGCAATATTTGCATAGTAAATCTCTTCTCATCACCACTAGCATGGGCACACTGACTGGTTTACAGTGATGTAGCTCCAAACTCAGCAAGTTTCAATGGACTGCATTTTTCTGTCAGAACCAGCATTCAATTTTCAGTAACTACCATAACTCGACTGTTGGATCTGACTGAATTAACGGTCTTGATCTCGTCCCACGTACATCAATAAGCTTGCAGAGTCTAGATTAGGATGCACAGAGCTTTATTAATCCCTTAGGAACGTTCCTGTGGAAATCACATTCAGTCAAAACATTAGACTCCAAAATAAACAATGAAGCGTTAAGTTGAATTTGGCTTTGCCCAAAACTTGCTTTAGCAAATAAGTTTTTAGGTGTTTTTATGTTCATAAAATCTGAAAAGTGCGTTCTTAGATAATCAGTAACAAATGAAGACATTTACAACAAATTTGAGCACCACTTTTTACTTTTTCAACCTTCTACTGGTTGTCCATGCACACACCTTCATCTCCTATATTATTTATTGAAAACTACAATGGTACTCTGCATTAGCTTCTTCATCTCTAGAAAGGTAGTTCCATTTTTCTACTTGTTATTAAAACCTGAGCTTACACAATATCAGCAGGCAATGCTTAAATGCAAGTCTGTTCTTAACACAACAGTCTAAAATGCTGACGAAGAAAATAATGAAAGGTTGTTCAAATAATCAGCATGTCAGCAACAGAAATAGATCACAGCAAACACAATGAAAGAAAACTTAAATGTTTTTGTAGATCTTTTTTTTTTCTTGCATGTTGTTGCACCTTATGTGAAGGTGATCTCCTGAAGAAGATCTGCAGGGAAGTAGCCCAGCTTGCGTCCTGTGCTGACCTTCAGGTAGCCAGCTTTCTCATCTCCTTTCTTCACTACGATCTAAAAGACAATTTTCTTCTTTTATCATTTTGTGTCTTTCTTTTTATTTTAAAGATGCGTCACGTTGTTTGAGTGTGCACCCGCTAAATTCTGGAAACTTACCTGATCCTTCTTGAGTGTAATTTGTCCCATTTCTCTGTTGCCCACAAAGGAGCGGGTCACCTTGAAAACCCTTTCAGACGCGCGCACTTTAATGAGGTAGTCGGCAGGGAAGTAGCCAGACTTCTCTCCCATCTTTCCCTGATGACATAAGGAAGAATGTCAGAGTTCATCTTGACGGCAGCAGAGTGTTATAAATCTACATGTAGGATTGAAACCCACCCGCCACCACTCTTCATTGGAATCGTCCAGAACTATGATCCTATCACCAGGGCTGATCAAGTCAAAATGGAGTTTTGAGCAATTAGGGTTGATTTATCAAATTTTGTCAACGGAAAATGTCTCATTACTTATAAAATGAATGCATTAAGACTCATTTAGATCTCTCAAACATACTGAAAGTCAAGGTCGTCTTTCTCGATGGCTTTGAAGCGGTAGAGAGCCAGGTAGTAGTGGGACCCAGTGAAGGTACCTTTGGCCTGTTGACGGAAAGCACAGACGATGCAGCAGGAGAGAAACGATGAAATTATTTACCTCCAGCTGCAGGTTGAAGAACACGGAGTTTGCTCTCACCTTGTCATCTGCTTTGTCTCCACCTTTTTCTTTTTTATCTTCAGGCTTCCCTGCATGAACACCAGAAACAGTAACTCAGAAACAGGGACTGATTTATTTATTTTTTCTTTGACATCACATTACCAAAGTAATCTGTTGTTAATTGTTTGAACAAGTTATTATTGATGTCCTCTAAATTATCTGTGGTCTTCACTATGTCGATTGACATCATAATTTTAGTTTTACCTTCTCCTCCCTCTTCGTTTTCTTTGGGTTGTTGGTTTTCTTCTTCCTCCTCTTCCATCATCATCATCATCTATGTGACACAGTAAGTGAAAATCAGCATGCTAAACAAAAATGATCATTTATTGATGTTTCAAATTTATGTTTAAATCACTTAAATGTTAGTGCACCATTAACATCTTTAACAGTGCACTGGATGTGGAGGGTTCTGTAAATTACAAAGAAACTTAAAAAAAAAAAAACTACCTCTGCTCTTGTTCTTTTTTTTTTCTTCTGTGCTTTTGATTTTTTTTGATTGAAATATGACCAAATTACTCACATTCTTTTTGTCGTTTTCATTCTTTTTGCGCTCCTTGTTGGCCATGATGACACCAACCCTCAAGGTATCAAAGACGGGGTCGTTCCGGTTCGGGTTGTCTGGTATCAGCACATTATTTTTAAACCAAGTGACGATCATTTACGGTAGTCATTTCACCAATCAGTTTGCAGTGTGAGGGTTCCTTTCCCCGAGTCTAGAAAATGTATAATCTTAGGAAAGAACAAGTGCAACTTAAGCTTTGAAGGACTCACTTGGGTCTGGTTGGTCACTGCTGTACAGAGGGGAGCTATAGGCCCGTCTGAAGCCTGGTGGCTGCAGAAAAACACATTGCTTGATTTTTTTACACAACTCTGTCTTCACTGGTGCAAAGAAATTAGATATTTGAATTTGCTGTGTAAAAGGCATGCTGGATAGTGAAGAAAAACCCACAATTTTTCCAAAGCATTTCTGGAAATCGACGTAGTGCTGACACGAATGATGGATGTTGGTCTTGCAGTTCTTGCACCTCAGACAGAATTTGTTGTTCACTAGGTGATGTGCAAAGGCATATCAGTGAGGAGAACCTGACAGCATGTGGTTGTAGCAGTGGTTCAGGTGCAGAATGTATTATGAGTTCGTCTCCTGCATAATACATACAAACAATCATGCGAGCACAGACGTCACAGAACTTGGGCTTCTTGCAGTAATGGTCCTTAAACTTGTGGGGTTTGTCATTGATCCGAATAACAGGCTCTGGAGGAGGCTCTGGGTCCTTCTCCTCTACCTCCACCTCCTCATCATAGATGAAATAGACCTGGAGAAACAAATAAAATCCTGAGGTAAGTTTTTATGTCCCTTATTTCAGGCTGGGTTTGGATGCGCAGTGACATTTGGAAAGATGGCTTTATTTTTAAAACTCCCCATTCCTGGTTATTACAAGATTTTTTTTTCCCATCAAAAAGACAGAAAAGACACTATGAGTTCAAAATCTTAATGTTAAAAATGCCGTCGAACTGTAGTCCTGCCTCGAGGTTGGGGCTATTTTAAACACCCTGGGAATGCCCCTGCTAACATTGGTTGGTTAGCATGGTGCTACGACTCACAGTGTCTCCATCTTCCCTCACTACGTTGTCAGGAGCTGGAGGATTGTCATGAATATCCACAGAGTTTTTGTCATCCTCCCTAACACACAGACACACACGCACACACACCCCCACAAACCCCCCCGCACACGCCCCCACACACACGCACGCACACACACAAAGGAAAAGAAAGGAAAAAACAAAAAAGGTTCAGATAGTAAAGAAAAGTTTGTTCAGCTTGTCAGAAAACAAATGCAAACATCAAACTGCCTAAAGTAGGACATTAATGTAAAATATGACTTAAGTCAGTGCTATTTTGTCATACATGCAGCAAAGAAATACCATTGCTAACTTGGCTTAATTTTAATGGCTATTTACTCCATATCTGAACCAATTTTGATATTTTAATTTGTAAAAAAATTTTGTTAAAAAATGCGTCATCTTCCATCCCTTTTGACAGTTGTACCCTACGTTGTGATGGTCACTCCCAATAAAATACATTGAAGTTTGTGGTCCTAAGGGGGCATGCATGTGAACCTAACCCACCGCTAACACTGTTGAAAGTTTGTCCAATGTCACATTCAAGAAATCAATGTATGTTACTTTGTACAAGCTCCACACCTTTTCAAAATAAAATCTTACATAATATGTCTCTTCATCTAAACATGGAGTTGCTTTATCTGTTATTGTGTAGAAGAAGACTAGGAGAACTGAACTGAGTGTTTAGCTGTTGATGAATATGGATATTAAACGGCGTGCAGGAGGAGAAGCATGCAGGAACTGTACTCACTGGTCCATGGTGCAATGCTAAACTTGTCAATACACCAAAGTCTAAAAGAAATCAGAACGATTTTATTGTTGCACTACTGGCCGTCCCATTCAGGATGCATGTTGATTAATTAAGCAACCACAGTTTTGATCACGGCTTCTAAATGCTGTGCGTCTCATGTTTTGCTATGAATGATTATATTTGTTGCATGAGCCGTAGACATATATATAGTCAATGCATGGAAGAACCAGCTGCCGATTGACTGCCCATATGCATAAAAGCAATAGAAAATATGACCAGGACACAACTGACAGACATTATTATTACTATTTTCATTTTGTTCCTGTTCACCCCCATTTCTAATGCTGCCCAGGGAATCTGCCTTCATACTTCATATAAAAAACACTACTATATACAACTTAAATGTGATAAATGTTAATTAAAGAGGATGATGTAGTGGAAACCAAATGTAAACCCATGAAAAATATCACTTAACTACATATGAACGCATAATTTGGTCAAATAATATTAAAAACAGTTAAAAGGAAAAACCAAAGAACCACTTTTATCATAAAGTGAATACTCCAACTCAAACGCAGAAGCACCAAACTGCAATGCACCGTTTACAGTATTTATAGCAATCACCTGAAGGACACAAAGTGTTTGGGGGCATTGGTCTGCTTAAACTGAACTATTCTTGGTTGG
Organism: Xiphophorus couchianus; assembly: GCF_001444195.1. Classification (NCBI taxonomy): domain Eukaryota; kingdom Metazoa; phylum Chordata; class Actinopteri; order Cyprinodontiformes; family Poeciliidae; genus Xiphophorus; species Xiphophorus couchianus. Next base: position 10,023,666 of record NC_040228.1, read on the forward strand.
TGAAATTTGATCTCATCTCAACTAAATTTGGAAGTTGCTGGCAGTCAAAAAAGAAGAAGAAAAATTACATTTTGAAATCAAGCACTGGAGAAATACTGCTTCTATGATCGATAGGCGTCAGCTGGACTTTCTCATAGAAACCAAGGCAAACAAACCAAAAGATCAGAGCTTCTTTTGGTCTGTAGAGAGATATTTTAATAAAAGAATACGACATTTAAGCTGAAACACTTACCTTTAGTTCAAAGTTGTACAGATCACACAGAAGTCTTCACCAGCTGGTAATGAGTCGTATTATTAGTTCGGTGTGGTTGAGTCTAAGAAGGAAGTTGACCAAAATGTTTCCTCTCTACTCAGGGACTCAGGATTCAATCTCTGTCTGTAGTCCCTCTGATGTTTTCTTCATGTAATTTCTTCTCTGATTCTCGGCTCCCTCTGTGACTCAAACTCTCGTAGATTTGGGAAGGTCTTTGTGATGTGTATCCATGATTTTCTGGGTGTAATTGTATGCACGGCAGGTCTGAGCCCTGCTATGTGAAGTTGATGGGTCGGAACAGCTGAGGACCTCAGACTGAGCACCAGCGACGATGGAAATCAGATACATTCTCTCCGAGTGGCGACATTACATGCACGCACACACACACACACAGCTCTTTTATCATTCGTTCACAGGCCAAAGAAATACACACAGAGGCAAGTTCAGGTATTTATACATAATTATGTTTACAAGCCGTGCAGTGGTAAATGATTTGAATGTTCCGTAAGAAATTAAAATAGAAGTAATGCTCAGAGAAATTAGATTTATATTTTTTGTGACACCACAACAAAGAATATGCAATCTTTTCTAAACTATCCCCATATCTGGATTTCATATTTATTAATTTCATTTTTTTAATCATTATTATTTCATATATGTACTTATGTACTTATTTGTCCATTTAATTTATTTTTTTTTACCCAGTTGTTTATGGTGCTCACCCAATTCTAAATACAAAAATAAATCTTTATTGCTTGAGAGGTTTTTTATTTGAGCATTTCAACAATTAAACCATTAGTCAATGCAAATAGGTTGGGAGTCCCACAGTGATTTAAAGACCATTTTCTTGAATTTTACCAAAGCTGTCTCAGTGAGTTTAGCAATTCCCACAAAGTTAGTAATTTTATTGTGGTAATTCACAGCAATGAAATCCAAAACCTATTTCTAAAAAGCCTAACTGCGGATTAGGCCTGAGAGTTAGCCTCAAAGACAGAACGGTTTCTTTTGTAGCAATATTCCATATCTTGCACCTGATCAAATAAATTTGAACTAATAAAATAAATATTGTTTTTCATCCATCTTTACACTTCTGTGTAAGACAGAAAAAAATTGACATTGTTAGACATTCAAGTCCTGATGAGATAACATTTTAACATGGCCAGTTTACCAATTTTAACATGATGTGTAAACACTTTTAAAGTGGGAAAGATTGGCTTCCACTCAAATCTTTAAAAGCCAATATAATTTTAAAGTGTTTGACCAAAAAAAACCCAAAGACAAACAACGACAACAACAAAAACTTACAGACGCCATCCCCCAGTGAACAATGAAAATAGTGAAAAATACACAAGTGAACGAAATCTTATATAACACACAAATATTACCCAATAAACCATAGTCTTAGTGTACCTCTTAAATATTGCTTTATGAGGATACATATCATTGATTTTGGCATAACTTCATGCTTATGTTAAAAGGTTCTGGTCTGATATGTGTCAAAATCTAAATGTCTGTATATTTTGTGAATTCTTGATACTTCTATAATGCATCCACTTAATTTAATGTATTTTTTTATTCTTTGATGCCGACTGTACTTTTTAAAACTGCATTCAATAAGGGTAGTTTTTCTTCTTCTTCTTCTTCTTCTGAGGAAAATCAAAAGCGACACAATGAGCGAAGCGCTGTTTAGGAGCCAAAAGAGCCGGTTCTCTTTGATGAGAACCGGCCAAATGATTCGGATCTCAGAACAGAGACACAATTCACATCCCTGTTCGCAACACTACAAAGGTCCCGTTGCATGTTGGGTACAATATTCCTGAAGCACCGAATGCGCATGCTCAAAAGAAAACTCCATTATTTTTGCTCGGAATTTGTAAGAAAAAAAATATACAGTGGGTAACTGTGAATTGGGGATTACATGGGTCGTTATGTTTTGTCGAAATAGGTTTGAATGCACCGAGAATTAGCAGAAGGGGAGACCAAAGTAAGGATTTTATAACTGTGGAGCGGGAGCGGGACATCCCTCTGTCTTGCTGGGACACTCCAGAAACAAGTAAATTTCACTCTGTTAGCTCCTACAGCTAGCCTTAGCAGGGAGCGTTAGGCGCAGTAAAATGAACCGTTATTGCCCTTTGTTTTTTTCTTAAGCTGGACTGGCTGACTAAATCCTGAGAGCTGATTCACCGCGCCAATGCGTGGTTTGGGTTATGTAATCATCTAAATTTACAATTATTTAATAAAAGTATTAATCGTTTTTTGAAACATACTCTCTCCAGTTCTGTGGCTAACTGGCTAAGTCTTAATTTGAGCCCAAAAAAGAGGCAAGACTTCAAAACTTGGCCAACACACAGCTTGAAGCAAAGAAATGTTGTTCAGCAAATATTGACGTTAGCGGACAAATGCCTGTAAGTAAGTGTAATATAATGTCCAAATTATTCTTGTTTTTGTTGTGAGGCAGTTTTGTAAGCGGGTCAGTTCATGTATCCGTAGCTAAGACGCAGGAGTTACGCATCGGGAGTGTTTTGTGCTCCTGACAGCTGTCACGACAACAGAAGTGGATTTAGCCTGTTAGCTTAGCCGTTAGCTTACACGCTAGCTGCCGTGCATTTACTGCAATATTACAAATTTATATATAGTTATAGTGCGAATTTAGGTAAAGTTTAGTCTTCGTGCCAGGTTTTGTCTTATCGTTCAAGTTTGTTGTTGGTAAGGCAAATGTTCACACTGTAGGCAACCATTCAATAAACTAAGGGCCTAGCAAAACACGCCCTCATACTTCAAAATAGCCACAGCTCGCTCTAAACTTGTACAATAAGTTCAGTAAAATAGATTTAATAATTTTTCAGCCATGGCTGGACAAGGAAATATTTACTGCACCATTTACTTTGCCCCCTCCCCCTGCCTGATTACATAATCTACCTCCACCTTTTTTTTGCAGGCTCTTCTTCTTCCTCTAAGACCCAAAGACTCTCATGTGAGTTGAACAGATTGATTTGTTGGAAACAACCCAGAAGTTAAGGATCAGCCTCACAGTGGTGGAAATTCCAGTTGTTTTGGACAAGTCAGGTTTTACGGGCAGAGTGAGTGCTTCTCACCCACCAGCATGTACATTGGACAACGGATATCTTAGCCAAAATAGACCCTGGCTTCCCGAAGATGACAAGGTATTGAGCATCTTATTATTTTATTCTTTATTTGTCTTGCAGTTTTTAATAGATAGTTTACTGTCATTTGTGTGATATCGATATTTTCTTTGGTGTGGCCACACCCACTAAATAGGGAACACACTGGGTTCTACTCAGTCTAGACTGTTTTTAAGAAAGACTGTACTTCTTGAAAAACAATAAGCAAATAATTAAATGTTGGAAGCTTTTGTTTTGGTGTGTGGAAATGTCTAACTGATAAAAAAAACCCCACAGAATTGCGCATACTTTTGCGCTGTTTGTATTTACAAACAGCACAAACTGGGCATGGTCAGGGACGAGACTCTTGAGATATTTTAGCCTTGTGTAAAAATAACACGGTTGCACTTAATTAAAATAATGCAGAACATATTCTAAGTTCTTTCTTTAAAACTGAAAAGCAACACACAGCTTCTAAAATGTCACTATACATTTTAATATGATTATCTATTGGCATAGGACACAGAAGAAACATGCAATATGTAAAGGTTTTCTTGTAAATGTGCTTATTGGACAGAACATTACACTTCCTTGCTGTTCCGCTCCTTATTTGCTGGTTAATTAGGCCGCTTGGCTAGCCGGTCTGCAGTTGAATGCTTAACAGACTTGCAGCTTGTAGAGTACTAGCTGTAGTTTTGAAAGTGTTATCCTTCTCATCCGAAGTCTGCTAGCTGTCTTTCAGCCAGCAGTGCACAGCAACAGCTGGGGAGGGGCATCACTGGGTTTGAACTATGCTCTTTACAGATGGACAAAATCTGTTCATTTTGACATTTCAGTGGTGTTGAAATCATAACAATTTCTAACCTTAGTTTACCTTTAACCTATGCCTGCTTACAATTCAGTTGATCCAGGGTTTTTGTGTCAAGGAGCTAGTTTAATATTTTCAAGAATAATCACATTGTAACTTCATTGTATGTTCTTGAAACTTTGTATTACAGCCTTTCCATTTAATTTAGTTCTGATTTTCATTTGACTCTTATGAACCATGAAAAATTAGTTCCACAGATGCACCAAGATGGCTCGATGTTACTTCCTGTTTGTAGATATTACTAATTGGAGCCACAAAACAAAATTTCAGAGTTGTAGAAGGCAGAAAATGACTTTTGTTGTTTCAGGAAGCACAACATTTTGAACTGACTGCTATGAATAGACGTTTGGTCGACACAAGAAATGCTGCAGTAGACTGCTTGATTTTGTGCTCTTAAAAGTTGTGTGTGAAATGAAAGTAGTGAAAAGACTTGTACCTTTAGCTTGTACATACTGTGTTTATTTTGGGAATGTGGCTGAAATGTATTTACCTGTACCTGTGCGTATGAAATAACGCCATACGAATATAATATTTAACATAGTTCAGCCATGGCGTAATTTTTAATGGCTGTAAAACATCAAAATGAGTTTGAACTGACTCTTTAAACCGAATTGTTTAATTTAAAACAATTCACTCTTGCTTAACTAGTAGCTGGTTCTGAAGGCCAGTTACTTCAGAACTGGCCTAAAATGTTGTGAAGTAAAAGTGAAATACAAGAATAAGAAAATGAATCTGTCAAAAAAAAAATTAAACTCAGGTGACTTTAAATTGACAAATTTCTAGCAATGTTTTTAGTTTGCGGTAATTAGATTTCTAGACATTTAAAATTTCATCCGTTTAAACTGCCATTCGTCTTAACGGCTTGCGGTAACTCTTTGCTGCTTTTACAAGGTGCTGGCAGGACGCAGCTACAAAATGATGGGAGGTAGTGAGATCGCCAGCAGAGACAAGGATGCGGTCCACGTTGCTGCAATACATGTCCCCATTGGCTGGCTTCGGAGAGCGGAGAGAGGGCAGGTGACCTATGTCAGGTGCGTTGGGTCATTTGAAGACATGTAGAACAGAAGAGTATGCTTATTTATTGATGGAATGCAACATCTTTGAGACGCTGCTAATAGACTCTGGAAATCTGTACTGTATGAACTTTAAGCAGTTAGCTTGCAATGTCATTGATTTGTATGTCATTTATTCTGAAAAATTATCTTTTGTTTCTTATTGTAAGCTGGGGGGAATTTGAATGGTTGAAGTTTTACAAAAGAAACCATGTATCAATGTTTCTGTTACTTTCTCCAGTTTCTTTTAACCCACATTCCTAAATTAACAACGGTTTTCATTGTGTTTCTGAATCCTTGAACAGGCCTAAATCTGTTTCTGTTTCTCATTCATTAAGTTAATAATCAAACACAATAAATTTTATTGGCATTTTAGGTTCCACATTACCATGACTGTGTCCCATACTGACTCACCGATGACACTCAGACGTGGCTCAGTCTGTCACTCCTGTGTGTTTTATGACAGTGGTTGGTTTTTCTGCCTGCAGGGTAGTCTGCTCCAGCGTGGCGTTGGCCAGGTTTCACAAAACTGCTGTAATGCTCTAAAACACTTCAATTAAAAATCTAAGAACTCTTCTGTAAACCTGCATCTTGCCTCTTCTGAGGACATTTTTATAGAAGGAAATTAGCGTAGCAGGCCAATGCTAGCTTCCCTCACTTTTGTAGTGACTCTTGTGATTTGACTTGCAAAACGTACTCCTGTGTTTTCAGGTAATTATCGTTAGCTAAACTTACCAAAAGATGTTTCTTTTCCTTCATACATTTTATCACTAAAATAAATATGACCAGAAGTTTTTTTTGGAAAATGTGGTGGATACTCTGGAAGAGTCAACAAATTCCTTGATGTTGCCTGTTTTGAAGCTGATTTCTTCCTTTTTTTCTGCTTTGCAGCTTTTACAAGAAAAAAGACGAAAATGGCAAAGTTAACTTAACCTCATTTACATTGATTCTGGAATCGCGTTGAGTCTAAAATTGAAATAAGGCTAAAAGAAAACTCTTCAGCACAAGTCAGTCTCTCGTTGACTACTAACATTCTTTGCCTTCCTCGCTGTAGTCCCAGTGGCACCACCCTGTCCACACTGGATGAGGTCAAAGCCTACCTGCTGACTGATGGCACCTGCAAATGTGGTCTGGAGTGCCCACTCATCATTCATAAGGTAGAACTATTATTTTAGAGTCAGTTTAATGCATTCAATGCAAGAAGGTTTGGCAATTTTTCTGGTCTTTTGGCCTTTCGAATGTTACAAAATGATTTTTGATTCTCTGCGGTCATCTCTGAGGGTGTATTTAAAATACCAAGACATTTATATCTACATATAAAGCAAAAGAACCACAAAGACCTTTTTAATTTTCTTCCAATTTATCTGACTAGTGCAAAAAAAAATAAAAATGTTCCTGAGCAGGAATGAAAAATGCCTGCTATACTTCCCTCAGCTGTGATTATATTCCATGCATGATGTTTGTCTTTAACTTATTAATCATTTCATCCTCCTTTTAACTTGTGTCATGCAGGTTTTCAACTTCAGTGTGGGCGTGAAAGTGGAACAGAACAGTCAGCCGTCATGTAAAGCAGAGCAGGACATGACCAAATTGTGCAATCACCGCAGGAAAGTGGTGGCGATGGCTGCTCTGTGTCGGAGTATGCAGGCCTCACAGCTTCCATTCACCAACTTTCATCATCCAGGTAAACTTTAAAGCCCTAGAACGTCACACCTGGGACAAGCTGCTATTTTAAGGAGACAGACAAACCTACTAAGTTTTGACTCGCAGGGACAGATGTTTTTTTCTGTATAAAAAAACAAAACAAGCTACAATTGTTTTCCTTCCAATAGAATTCCTTAGAATTAAAAAAGCTAACAAAACTTTGAAGGATTGTAGGAAAGGTATAGGAGTACAAATATAAAAACTTCCCCCATGTGTCATTATATCTGAAATGTGAATTCAGGGAATGACTCTTCCAGTGATGTAGCGCTTTTGATAATGCATACCTCTTATGGACACCAACTAACAGATTCTTGTCTTGGAATTGATCTGTTTAGAAACGAGAGACTCATGGTCCTTCGCTGTCTGAATGATCTTTTCCTTTTAGAAATGAGACCATATCAAGGGTCAAGCTAGACAGCTTTTCTAGTGATCAGACTCATCACTGAGAACGCTGAAGTCTTGTTCATGTTTGACATTAAAATTTAAACTGTGTGTTTTTTGTCAGATGTGACTCGAGGGGACAGTGGGGATCCAAAAAAGGAACATTCAGAGCGCAAAGAGGACGAGCGTGGACTTTTTTATTCAAAACACAATCCAGTACCAACTCGGGGGCACAACAACCTTCACCCAAACCCTTCCCCCAGCCCCAAATCCTCCCATCACTTCATCTACCCTTACAATGGTTCCTCCCCTGTGCCGAATACAGGCACAAACTGTCATCACCCCCTAGATGCTTTTAGAAGACATCATCATCATCCTCCTCTCCCAGCAGCCTCCACTGCTTCCACTAGCTCTTCGTTTCCACCTCACAGCCCTGCCCAGAGGTCACCCCACACACCCACGCCTCAAAACACCAGTCAAGGTCAAATAACACCCAAAACCCCTGACACCCCTAGCTCTCCCTGGTTAGGTCACCTGTCATCGCCTCCTCCCTCTTCCCCTATGACTCTTGGAGGAGTGAGAGGAGGACAGACTCATTACCCTTTAACTCCCCTTTCTCCATCTAACTCCTTCTCTCCCTCGGTGCACCCCATGGGTTTGCCTTCTCAACAGCGATCCCGCCACCCGTCTGCCTCTCCTTCCTCTGCGTCCGAGCATGGAGGAGGTTCCACGCCGGCCGAAGGAGGAGGAGGACTGATGGGAAATAACTTACCCAACAGGAGGAAGTCTGCCTCTTCCTCTCCGCACTCCCCAGTCCCCTGCGGATCCCCTCTTCCCAGCCCCCACTTCCCCAAGTACAAGCTGGAAGACATCTTGGAGCAGTTTAAGAACTCAGGCAACAGCAGCACTAACAACCACCACATCCTGAACCCCACTAACTCTTCTTTACCCACCAACCAAAGCACCAGTCACCCACATGCCGTTTCCTCAAAGCCCACCAAGGGCACCGTGACTCCGGCCGACAGTGCGAGACCAAAAGGTTTCGGTTTGAGTCAGTCGGCGCCCTCTAACTTGTCTCTGGGGCCGCTGCTGAATCACCACTATAGCCATCAGGGCAAGCTGCCACACCCAGTTTCGTTCCCCGCCAGTACCCTGCTCTCCGCAGCGGCCAAGGCTCAGCTGGCCAACCAGATCACCCAGGGCTCAAACGCATCCAGCAGCGCAGGGAACTTGCACTCCACTCTGGATGTGTTGAAAGAGGCCCAACAGCAACAAAAGGTAACAAACAGCACTTTACATAACAGCATCGCTTCCTCTTCCATCGCTTCTGCTAGGCTTCCTCATCCCTCCCTTGCAGCAGCTTCTGCTGTTCTCTTTCCCCCGTCCCAAACTCTAGCCCAGTCCCTCGTGTCCTCCTCGCCCCACCCACCCCCGACAGCAGAACGGGGCGCGGCGCACAGGAAGAGGCGGCGGCGATCCCCCACAGTCGTCGGCGCGCTGAGAGACATGCTGCCACTCGCCAACGGAGTCCGAAAAGCGGCAGCCGACGAGGCCGCATCTGCTACGGTTATCAACCTTTCCTCTTCTTCCACATCCTTCCCCTCCTCCTCCTTCTCACACTCCTACTCTACCTCAGTTGTGCAAAATCAGAGTACAGTCACATTGGAAAACCATCATCCCAGCCTCCCCAGACTCTCCACTCCTCCGGGACATCTGTCCACGTCTCCTCTGCCAAACGAGACTCGGAGTTTCACTACAGCCCCCACACCCATGCCTCTTAGCATAGACCCCCCAACCCAACCGCTGTCCGCTTTGTTACACCTGCTCAGCGTTCAGAACGCGCAGGCTACTGCGTCACACTCGGCCTCAGCTCCGTCTAGACCTGCCGAAGGTGGTGGACACACTAATGAACCGAACTTGAGGCAATCCCCACCTTCTACTTCTTCTAATGCCAGAACACAACAGAGTCGACCCGTATGCCAAACAGATGACACTAATCTTTTACCCCTAGTGCAGCAGCCCCTTTCTTCCCCTTCCCCCTCCTCTTCTGTCACATTACAGTCCCACTCTCCTCCACAGTCAACTATATCGACTCCTCTCCAAAGAGGCTCTCCTTGTAAGTCAAATGAAGTTTTTCAGAGCAACTCTGACCCGTCTCAGCGAACTACTTCCTCTCTCGCCGACACGGATCAGCCGTCTGACAACTACATTCACACGTCAGACTCGCTTTCCCAGGCGTCTTCGTACACGGCCTCTCCTCGGAGAGCTGTCGCCGTGGAGACCGGGAGCAGCAGCCCACTAACATCAGTGAACCTGAATCAGGCAGAAGGCAAAGCTTCTGCAGGAGTACCCTCTTCTCCGAAGCCTCTGGATCTCAGTAACCACGTCCTGGCTCTTTTCTCTGCATCCTCCACTGTGACTCAGGAGGAGGGGGATTCCTCCAACCACGCCGCCGAAGATGATGCGTCTTCCACAGAAAACCCTGCAGCAGGTAACGTTATATATTCAATCTGCGTGTTTTTCATATAGTACGCATTGTTAAAGTGTTAATGTTCCTTGAAATTTTACATTTTGTGTATTTTGGAGGATTTTATGGGATGGAGCAACAACGTTGCGCATAAGTGTGAAGTGGACACAAAACGATAAATGTTGTAATAGATTGTCTGGACTTTGACTGGGCCACTCTAAAACTTTATTGTGCTTTGATCTAAACCTTTGATTATACCTGTAGTTGTTTGTCTAGGAGTGTCCTGCTGGGAGAAGAGCCTCCTCCCTAATCGCAAATATTTTGCAGCCTCTAACAGGTTTTCTTCCAGTTTTGCGACGTGTCCATCTAGTTCCACATCAACTTAAACCAGTTTAAATGTTTGTGATGAAGAAAAGTCTCCCCTCAGCATTATTCTACCACAGCCATTTTTTACTGTGGTGTTTTCCCAACACACGTAGCATTTTACATGTGCAGCAGATCAGAAAGTTTTCTCTTGGCCTCATCTGACACTGTCTATTCCTTTTATCCAGAAAGCCAAGATTAAAATGCACAACTAATAGTTATATTGTCAATAAATTTGCTCATCTGAGCCTTAGATCATTGCTCTCTAGACCTGCACAAAATATTGAACCATTGTCGTAATATCAGCCAGTTAGTATGCTTGATATATTTGACCAGGCTTTTAGATGGTCTTATCACATGAAATCCCAATAAAATACATTGAATATTGTTTGCTGCAAAATTTCAGTGTTTGAATACTTTTTCAAGACACTGTAAATAAACTTGCAATGTATAGTGAATAACAATGTTCAGCAGTTTGCAGTAATTATAAAATGTAAACGTATATGTTGTTTCTCATCCTTATATTATTTAGCAGCGGTATCGGTTCGCTAAAAGTTCAATACTATTTTCAGTGGCATTTTTGTCAATGCTGCTGTCTTGACGCTGTTTAAAATGTTTCATTCTCTGTGCACTGCAAAAACACAAAATCTTACCAAGTATATTTGCTCCAGTTTCTAATGCAAATATCCTGGTACGCTTGAAATAAGAGAAAACTAACTTACAAGTAACTTCTCAGCAAGATATAGGAGCTTGTTTTAAGCCAATAGTTCCTTAATTTTGATGAAAAGGTTCTAGTTCCATTGGCAAATTATTTCTCTGAAAACATGGGGAAATATCTTGTGATAAGTGAAATAATCTGCCAATGGAACAAGCACTTTTTCATCAAAATTAAGAAAAAACTGACTTAAAACAAGCTCATATTTTTTGCTGAAAAGTTATTTGTAAGTAAATTTTGTCTTACTAAAATATTTGCACTAGAAACTAAACCAAAAACTACTTGGTCTAGTTTCTTGGTAAAAATGTTGTTTTTGCAGTGTAAGATGTCTTTAAAATTCCTCTTCTTGTTTTTTAACTCAATCTGAATAAAAGTTAATACTTTTGGGGGGGGGTTTCTCCACAGTACAAGTGGAACATGAACATTTAGATCCAAAGACGCCTCCAGCCTCCACCAGCCCCACCTTCAGTGTCACTGCGCCCCACGAGGGGAGTCACAGTCCCGCTAGCTCGACCGGTGTGGGAGAGACCGCGGCTCCGTTAGCGCTGGCGGAAGCTTTTCCCTTCATGAACCAGGAGCAGCTGCTTCAGCTGCTGTCATCCACAGGAGGTTTACCGTCGATCTTGGATTCCACAGTCCTGGCATCATTGCCCTTAGGGGGGCTCTGGCTGGGAGGGCAACATGCGCAGTTACCTCCCGCCTCTGTTACGCCACAGCCACCACTGAACCTCGCAGAGCCGCACCAACCAGAGCAGCCGCATTTACTAGTGCAGGAAACGCAGCAACAAAACCAAGAGCAGAAGCAGCAGCAGGTTAACAACAACCCTTTGTTTCCTTTGCTGCCCCTGTTGAGTAACGGGCACGGGGAGCTGCCGCTGAACCTTCTGGGCCTGCTGAACCCGCTCGCTGCCTCGGCGCCGTCTGCAGGACAGGAAGCGGACCTAACAGAGAGATCAAGTCTTCAAGCCCTGCTCATGGCCTCTGTTCTGGTCGGGCAGCAGCCCACCTCCTTGTTGCCTCTGTCGGTGCTGGGTCACCTGAACCAGATCAGCTTGGAGGTTCCGATTCAGCACTCCCAACAGATCCCCGGCACGCTGGAGGGGCTCAGCCTCGATAAGACCTCTGGCCTCCTCGATCTGACCTCAGGCCTCTTAGACATAACCCACGGCCTTCTTCCTCTTACCACCGGAGCGGAGAATCCAATCCAAGCTCTGCAGTCTCTGCTCCTTCCTGCCGCTCTTCCTCCACCCCCTGCAGCCTTCCTGCCCCTTGGCCCCGCTCTGCTCACAGCTGCCCTGAGCTCTGCTGAGCTCCACTCTCCTCCCAACACCCAGTTAGCTCCTGCACAGCAAACCCAACATGCCCAGCCTCAGGTAGGCTCCGACCTCCTGCTACCTCTTTCTACTCTGCTCATTCTCAATTAGGGCTGCAACTAACCTTTATTTTAGAATTTGAATTTATTGTTTGACACCATACACATACAATGTGATTAAAGTCAGCTCCAACAGTACAAACAATGTAGGAAATATATACAATATAAACATAAATATGGTGATATTTACAATATTAAATCAGGTAAATGCATATATACATTCACATATACATATACATTCAGTTACTGATAAATCCAGTGATTATTCTGATTCATCGGATCAAAAAATGGCACATTCTGAAGATCTCTTATTTAACCACTTGAGCCTTTTTTTAATATTAGAAAACCTTTTTAAATACAAAAACAAATATTGTCTAAAATGCAATAACTGAATCTGAACCGGGTGAAACTAATGGTATGCCTAACTATATACAGTACATATTAAGGTTTTGGCTTAATCACTGCTCTGAATATGTTGTTTTTTAGCATATGGCCTGTTTTAGAGTCTGTATACTCCAGCTAGAAATTCATTGATTACTAAATTTTTTGACCATTATTTCAATAATCGATTCATCATGATTAATCCGACTAATTGTTTCAGCCCTATTCTCATTAACCTTCAAAATCCTGGGATTTTATTTACTTAACTGCTCTGTTGTAGTTCCTGTTTGTTTAAAATTGGAAATCTTAGTATCTGGTTTATTTCCTTAAGATTTTAGTAAAAAAAAAATAAGATGAGTTTTGTTATAATTTCTTGATTCCAAGAGATGTAAATGAAGATATTTTAAGATTAATTTTCAGCGTTAAACCGTTTGTGGGATGTTTATACAAACAATGCTGGTGAATCAAAGTAAAACAGAAATCAAGTATCGTATGAAATATAGTAACTTCAGGCACCACCTTTTTGTCTAAATAGTAAAAAAAAAAAACTATTTAAATATTGCATTTTCAGATCTGATTTAACTTCTGGTACCGTTTTATAATTGCCACATCTGTTCTAAAATGTTAGTCATCAGTGATCAAAAACAGAAATTATATGTTTTTGCCTAATCAATTAGGATGGAAGTTGTTGGAATTTATTATAGAATCGTCTTAATAAAAATCTAACTTTATGGATTTTCAATCTTTTGATAGTTGTCTTTTTTTCTAAAGATGTTGAAAGTGTACCTTGTTCTGTACGATGCTCTGCTATGCAGGTACCCACTGATACAGCTGTTGACACCCTCATCCCAGTCTCTCTCCAAGGCAAAGATAATTCTCTCCTCCAACAATTACTTCCCACTTTGCTTAACCCGTCTATGTTAGGTGAGTTGGTGTCTAACCTCCGAAATGCTCTTTTTTATTTTATTTGATGTTTAAGTTTAGAACATTAAGCATTTAGCTAGTTTTTTCAGCAACTTGTGAGCAACCCAGTGCCTTTGTGTCTCTTTAGGAGACGTTCCCGGGATCGCCGGGCTCCAGAACATGGTCGGCCTCGGAGCGGGTTCCATTCTTCTGTCCCCAGTTCAAGCTTCTGCTTTGGGTTTGCTGCAGAGCCCTGATGGAGGAATCAACTTACTCAATAACATCCAGGTAGGTTATTGCTGTTATTTAGACTTCTGACATTGGGTGTTTTTGTTTTGTCAGCGTATCGCTGCTTGTGTTGCAGCATTGCTCTTGTTTATGACACTGAAACCAGACGTTTTGCTACACATGCATAAAAATATAAACACATGACGGTGAACCGACAGACTTTAGAGCAAGTCATGATTTCTTGACTTAGAAAATGCAGAAGGATAAATTGCATAGAATTGGTAAATTAGACTTGTATGTAATTATGATATAGTGGCAGCTAAACATTGCACTTGTGGTTGAGGTAAAGTTTTAATAAATCTGGCAAAGTGATAACTTGTACCTGGTATCACTGCTGACTGAATATATCGAAAACAGATGTAGCCTCTAAGATTGAGAAGGAAAGTTTTTCCCAGGTTTGGTTGAATCTTCAGTTCCGCAGCCAAACTTTGTTAGCATTATGCAAACAGCAGTCTATGTATGCATGCCGTCGAGAATGTGGATCCTCTTCTTAATTGTGAGATTATTCAACGGGGAAATCATTCTCTGTAATGGTTGGCAACCTATCTACCTCTACTGCTTCTCTTACCTCTGGAGTCCCACAAGGAACCATCCTTGGTCCCTTAGTTTTTTTTCTCTCTACTTGCTGCTACTTGGATCAAACGCAACCTGTCCTTTCACTGTTATACAGAGAACATGCAAATATACCTGCTAGTAAATAGCAACAGCAATTAAACTCTTACTACTTTGCTTGCCTGTATTTCAGATACTTAGCAGTAGTTGGCTCACATTTTTCTATATTTAAACAAGGACAAAATTTAATGTACACTGTTTGAGAAGAGTGAAGTAGCTGGCCTGCAGGCTGACATCAGTGCCAAAATTCAGCTTGAAAGCCCAAAGATCAAACCAGGCAATCTTGCAGTACTTTGTTCTGCCTTCCTGTTACCTACTGAAAGTCTCGCTCTTTCCCACAGCCTAAACTAACGCCAGACATGTCTCAGTATGTCATAGAAAATGTTTGTTTTTTTTTAAGTATCTTTGTCTCTATTTTGTCCAGTGTTTTGAAGACCTTATTAATACTGAATAACACAAAAATTAACTAGCAGCATCCACACTGAAGAGTATTGTTCTCTGCAAGGCTTGGTAGCCTTTAGTATGTTGCCTTTACTGACTAAAAAAGAAAAAAAGATTTCTGAGTTCCCGAGTGGACACTCTTTAGCGCCTCTCAAGCCACATATCGACTTTCTCTCTTCTTCTTCTTTGGCTGTTAACCATGTCGTTTGTTTCCTGTCCAGCTGAACCTTGCGCCTCCCTCAGACGGGGAGAAACCCGGCTCTTTGCAGGAAACCCAAAGACCAGCCTCACACGAAGGTTTACCGGCCAGCGAAATTGCTCCTGAAGTATCTCCATGTCCTGTTTCGGCTCTGGGTCCTCCTCCTGCTCAAGAATCCCCTCCGCCCGCTCAGAGGGGGTCGGAGGGCAGGTCCGTCATTGACCCTTACACCTCTTTCATGGACACCATTTATACCTCTTTTCTTCAAGTGAGTGCTAAAGAACAGGAAGACGGGGCTCAACTGGGGCCGTCAGACCCTACTTCACCCTTCTGTGCCTTACCGCCGGTTTCTTTCCCCCTGGAGCACCAGAGCTCGTCCACTAATGCCCCCACTCTGCCCCAGGCGAGCGCCCCCATCTCCCTGAGCCCACGGCGAGCTTGCTCGCTCCGCAACCCGGACTTATCACGACTCAGCCTGGAAGCTGCCGCTCATTCTCCGGCCCAGGGGACGCCCAAGCCAACAGAGGACGGGCCTACGTCCCCGCTACAGAGGAAGCCAGTCATAGAGGGACACACCCACCTAGAGCCACCTTTGCACCCCATATACTTGGAGGAGGCTAAGACGGACTGTACTGGTCCAGCAGCAGCAGTTTGTCCATTCGTGGAAATGGGCGTGGACAGGCAGGGACAACATCCCCACGCGGGATACCTCAGTCCCAGAGACGGACGCAGTGAGAGGACCAGCAAAGAGACAACGGAGACATTGCTGCTCACTGGACAGGGAATGGTAAGCGGTCATGTCTTCTGCCTTAAGACCGAATTTATGTTCTGGTTCTGAATTATTTACTTCTGAGCCTCTGAAAATATTTTTTATATGGACTTTAAAAAAGGTGGTAGAGATATTGTGATTAAATAGAATTGCCACCAAGATATAAATTCATGATAATGTTGTAATCTTAATCCGCGGTTCTGCTCCAAGGATCAAGCAGGGGCTGCCGGTGGAGCCAGACGAGGAAGGAAAAGAAAACAAACGTAAGTTCATCTTGGACATTCTCTGGACACTTTGCTGCTTTAATTTAAATATTTGGAGTAAGTCTTGCTCTCAGTAAGTTTTAACTGTTGCGTTTCTTACTTCGATAGGCTTCAGAACGTGTTAGAAGATTTCAGAGACATGGATGCTACAGCACTAGAGGAAACCAAGGCTACAGTAAGACACACCTGCCCCTCTAAGGCTGTTTATCAGAACAACCATGTTTTTTTAGAAGTTGTATGTCATTGTTAAGTAAGACTCTTTCCAACATGTCTTATTTAAATGTCTTTTATTCCTATAGAAAGCAGAATTAACCAATTAGGTGTTTATATAATTTAGTGCAGAGAGTATCTTCCACATGTTGCTTTTCCACCTTCCCCTCATTGAAATGTCAAATGATCCCACTAAAGTTCGCATAATAATATAAAGTTTACGATTTTATTGAGTCCCTTGACTTTGCAGCAACTTGAGGAAATCTACAGTAAATAGAAATTCTTCTTTTTAAATATCCTTCATGCTGTTTGAGCTGTTCAATGCATCCTAAAAACCTTAAAGGAAATGACATTCCTTCCCACGAGGAGCGCATTTAAATTTCTGTAAACACTCCTGTAAATAATTTAAAAGTCCCCACAGTTAGAGTCCATAAATCATGTTTTATGTACACAGCAATTAGGTTGAGTTTTGATTTAAAAAGTGTAAATACCATTGGAAAAAAAAGACTTGTTGACTTTCATTGTTGAGAAAATGTTTGCTGTTTAGATGAATGCGGGTCCAGTCTGGCTAAGTAGATTGGACTTAGCCAGACTAAGTCCAATCTACTTAGCCAAAATAATCTGAAAATAATCCAGACCTGGAGCACGAACATCAGAGTTCCCTGTAATATTTGTCCTTTTTTAACCCATTGTTAAATGACATCCTTCCTCATTTGAGTTCTTCTTCTCCTTTGCTTCCTTGTGTCCTTTCTTTGTGTTTTTTTTTAACATGTGAAGGACTGAGAACTTTGGATAACAGAGTTTGGAGAAACTGCATTTTTATTTATTTATTTTTTAAAAGAATGATGTGTCGTCACTCGGGAACAATTTGTTACGTGAAGAGTTGAACGTTGCTCTTACATGAGGCTTTCTCCCGTTGCAGGCGGCGCTCCTGAAACCCGACAGGTCTGTGCGTGGCAGGCGGAGACGAGGTACCAGATCTCAGAGGCAGTGACTAGTGGAAGAAGACATTCAGCAGTAAAACGGTGTCCAGGCGCCTCCCGACACACCCCATCCATCTCTCTGCTGTCGTCTCTACTGCTTCGAGCATTTTAGTGGGAGGGGAGACAAAACAAAACAAAACAAAAAAAAAAAAACAACTGCACTAACGGGATGCTGTCGTCGGGTCAACTTGAGTGTGGAAACCACTATTTAAAATAACACATAGGAGAAAGATATAGTCAGATTAATTTATTTTTTAAAACTGTGTGGGAGAGAGGGGGAGATTTTTGTGGATAGTTTTTTCACTAGATTTTCTCTTAAGTCATAAAACAACGTCTGGACTTTGTGATCAGAGACCTTTCAACTAGGTTGGCGTTATATCAATGAAAAACAAACGAGTACTGTTTTCTTCTCATCAGTGTGTTACTATGAGTCAGGATAAAGCCCGTCTACTTGAATGATGTTCTGTGTTGAAAGTGTGTCTCCACGTGTGTGTGGGTGTGTATGCGTGGATTTTTGTCTTTTTGTGTGCTTGAGCGCGTGCTGTTGCTGAGCCCCAATTGTGTTTGTCAAAAATTTGTTTTGGTATCAGTATAGAAGAACCAGTCTCTCATAGCTGTTGTGTTTTTAAAGCCGGTAGTTGTATTTGAGAGAACATCTTTTTAAAGGTTTGAAGGAAGTGCTGAGAAGCAGTGAGAATGAAATGAATCTCTTTCCTCTTGAACTCAGATTTGACGTTGCTAAGGAAATGGTTTGGTTTGGGTTTCTTTGGCTGTTTACATCAACCACAAAAAAAATACATAACCGTTCATTAGCTAGAACTGTTTATTACTTGTAAGAATTGCTCATAATTAATTGAGACACAATTTAGCATTTTTTTGTACACTATTCTAAATCTTTGTTTTTAGTTACTAAGCCTGGGTCTCTGTAACTTCCTTCTGAAATGACTGAATTTGTGAGGTTTTTGTAGATCCACAACAAATCTTGAACAGTTCATGATACTTGAGGTGCATTATGTGACTTCTTGGCGACTCTAGTTACATTTCACGTATTATTAAAATGACATGTAGCTACGGTGCGATGGAGAGTATTTCAAAGGCCAGCTCCCATCCACGCATTGCAGATCTAAACATTTGCACAAACTTTGAGGTTGTGGAAAGTACTGTATGTCTTTTTAAAATTGGAGAAGTGGCTTGCAAGGATAACGAGACGGAGCGTGATGGTGTCCGTGAGTGTGTGTAACTGTTGAGTCTGTGTGTGTTACTGTGGACTTGGAGTGATGCGTTTATCCTCGCTGTGTTTCCTCATATCACTCTCTGAGCTCTCCTCCACTCACTGCCCTGCCCCAGGAGTTTTGGCATCTCTGTCTGTATTTAAAAAATATATATATATAAAAAGAAAAGTGAAAAGAAAAGCAGATTATGCAATTTCTATACTTGGACATTTTGTACATATGTACAGTTAATGTGTTTGATTTTATATTGTCAGAGAAACACCAGAGAAAACAATTGTGAATTTTCTTGGAATTGTAATTATTTTTCTCATTCTACCCCTTTTGCTTTCAATACCTATGTTTAAAAAAAAAAAGACGATTAAATTGTGGACTGTAGCGTTCTTTTTTTATATGGGAGTCATTTTTTTATTTAATATTAAACTATTTACACAAAAAATGTTTTGCTTTTGTTTATTTCTGTTACTGATGAGTGCCATAAATTCGAGAGCCGTTTTCCTTTTGAGTCAGATTGTGAAAGCTATGATTGGAACAAATGTCTTAATGTAGATTGATAAATATTAACTTTAGAAGATTTCAATATCGGTTGTATTATCGGTGTTAACTGTAGGTAAATAATGCATTCATAAATCAGAATTCTTCTTACAGTACATTGCTGTGTTATCTACAGTACAGACCAAAAGTTTGGAAACAACTGTGTGTCCAAACTTTTGGTCTGTACTGTATATCTCTTTCATTTTTGCATTTGTCATGCGTCTCCAAAAACCTTAAGAAATTCTTGAGGCTTTTATTTAGTAGACCAGACCAATCATGAAATGGAGGAATACATGCTTTCTCCTTCAGATTTTTATCACACTTTTTTTTTTTTTCAAACAAAAATTTTAAATTTGAGTAAAATTTTGGGGGGCTTATAAGACTTTGGAGTTTGCACTACATTTTGCTCAATTTTTTCCTCATTGCTTGCTTTTGCTTTTATGTGACTTGTGGCGAGTTTTTGTTTTGTTTTTTTGTTCCACAAACGACAAATTTATGGAGTATATTACTAGGAGATTTTGCTTACATGAGCTGTGACTCTCTGCAGCTCCTCCAGAGTTACCATGTGCCTCTTTTAGCATCCCTGCTTAAGATCCTCTCTGCCTGGGATGACTTTCTTTGTAATTGTTTCATACTCTTTCTATTTTCAGATGATGGATTACAGCAAAAGGAAAAGTTTGGAATATTGTTGGTTGCAAAACTGCCTGACTTCAATGCACACCACACTTTCCAGATTAATTTTTTTTTTCCCAGTTCACAATTTAGAATAATTTTGTGTTTGTCACATGAAACCCCAAATCTCAAATTATATCAATACTTTTCTGAGGGAGTGCAAGTCCTACATAAGTCAGATGAACCTGAGCCACCACTGGCTCAAAGATTTTTCCAATAATAAATAACCAGGTGCTATTTATTATTTATTACCATTATTCTGCTTCAAAATAAAGTCTTGTACAATTTTACGTTTACCATGACCACGTCCCAAATAAACAATAAACTAACCACGAATAAACAAACATTTCTGGTTTCAAAATGACAGAATTTGGAAATGTTCTAGATGTGTGAATACCTTTTTAAGGCACAGCATATCAGAAAGTCAGTTTATTTTTCTGCCGTATTCACCTGGAGCATTTACTCTTACATACAGGTTATACTTTAGCAAAGAAATCGTTCGTGAAGCAAATCACAACTTGAGAGAAACAGGCTAAGATCTGAATCAAAGTATATTGTAACACTGTCAAAATTATTGACGTTTGCTACGATATGACAAAATGTAGGGCTGCACAGTGGCGCAGTTGGTAGCACTGTTGCCTTGCAGCAGGAAGGTCCTGGGTTCGATTCCCGGCCGGGGTCTTTCTGCATGGAGTTTGCATGTTCTCCCTGTGCGTGCGTGGGTTCTCTCCGGGTACTCCGGCTTCCTCCCACAGTCCAAAAACATGACTGTAAGGTCAATTGGTTTCTCTAAATTCTCCCTAGGTGTGTGTTTGTGTGTGAATGGTTGTTTGTCCTGTATGTCTCTGTGTTGCCCTGCGACAGACTGGCGACCTGTCCAGGGTGAACCCCGCCTCCCGCCTGGAACGTAGCTGGAGATAGGCACCAGCAACCCTCCCGACCCCATTAGGGACAAGGGTGAACAGAAAATGGATGGATGACAAAATGTAAAAAAAAAAAAAAAAAAAATTACAATTGCTGCAAATACTTTTGGAAAGCCTTGCTCCTATTTGAAATCATGGCTGCTTCAAGTGATGTAGCCTGAGCATTAAATAAACCCTGCAAGCAACTGATCCAGTCTGCTAACCTAAACCCGTCTTAAAGCAGTCTGTCCAACATTTTAATGGGCAGAGTATGTCCTCAAGCTTCACATTCCGCTGAATCATATTGTCTCATCATCAATCATTGAAATACATCTTCAAAGTGAGGCTCAGTCATTAACAATAGCCTCTCTCCGCCCAGAGCCCACTCTTAATTATTTATTAATTTTTTCAAAGTGACTTCATGAGATCAGAAAGATCCAGAAAATGATTCTGAAGGATGATTCATATATTATTAAACTTTTTTTTGTTTGTTTTTTTTTTGGTCTCCTAATCAGTGCGATGCTCCTCATGTTGGCTCCGACTTCCTCTTCCTATAATGATGCGGCTCTGACTCGAGATGATGCTGAGGCTGTGGGTACCGCTTTAAAGAAGCGGATGCTGACCACGCCCTTCCGCGAGCCACCGATAGAGGGCGCCGTTTCGATCCCAAGCAGGCCGAAAGAGCAGCAGCTTTTTACCTCACTGCCCTTCCAGCAGCATCTCACCTTCAGCCGGCCACACGCACATCCGCCGACGCCCCTGACAGAGACCACCGGAGGCAGGAGACACAAGCCGCGTCTGGAAGAGAAAACCAAACGGGGCGAAAGCGTTCAACACCAGGGCCAATTGATTTAATAATGTAGGGCTTGTTTTTGCGGTTTGACATCTAATTTAGCCTGCCCGCTTCACTGCGACACAGAAATCCCGCATAGAGCTACCGCAACCTTCTCCTCGGCTCGTCACGATCAACCCGTCTTGTCTTCGTGCCTTCCCGGACGCAAGCAGTCGACCTCTTCCGCGAGTCCGTTGCTGTTTGCGTTTTTTCTTTTCTT
Source organism: Xiphophorus couchianus (assembly GCF_001444195.1). Classification (NCBI taxonomy): domain Eukaryota; kingdom Metazoa; phylum Chordata; class Actinopteri; order Cyprinodontiformes; family Poeciliidae; genus Xiphophorus; species Xiphophorus couchianus. The sequence goes on from NC_040228.1 coordinate 10,045,401, forward strand.
TTCGGCAGTCAGATCAGGCCGCATCTGCTCGTCTCCCCCCCACCCCCCAAGCCTCAGCAGCATCTTTCCAGCAGCATCATCATCATCACCATCATCCTTCTCATCAACGCCACCCTCGAATCTGCGCAATGGCCGACGTACCAGCGGAGTGCAACATAAAAGTGCTGTGTCGCTTTCGCCCCCTCAACCAGTCCGAGATCGTACGCGGGGACCAGTTCCTGCCCAAATTTCAAGGGGACGACACCGTCATCGTGGGGGTGAGTGAGGATGTGGGAGCCGCTTTGTTGCAGGCCCTTCATCAATAAATCACCAGCCGGCGCGACCCATCTGTTTGGGTCGGAGCTCAGCTGTTAAACGTGATGCAGCAGCAGCAAATTACAAACGCAGCGCTCCTTTCTCTTATTCTGGTGTCTATTGCATGACGAAGCGCAAAAGTTTAGCATTCAGGTGATGTTTCTGAAATGCGCACGTCGGCCGGTTGCGTCAGCTGACTGTGGTCTGCGTGGTGCTTAGATTGTTCTAGGGTTTATTTTTGTTTAAATGTTGCGATTATTGCAGCGGTTTCGTTGAAAATCATTGATTCTTATTAACGAAGAAAAAATACGGAAGCTCATCTAGTTCATCTTTGCCTACCTTGCCTTAGTGTTAGAGGCCCTGGGTGGTGTATTGCCCCCACCTCCCTACACTGACAGTAAACACATTGCCGGGTAGCATGTTTACAGTGCAATTCAGTAGTGAATTTTGTTTTATTTTATTTTTTTAAAGTGTACTGAAGAAAGAAAAGATGTAAATTCTGCCATTTTAAAATTTGGGTTGATGACATCACAAGAGGCACAACAGTGAGTTCCTCATCAAGAACTACAAGCATGCAGATTTACAAACATTTAAAAGGGCCAAACTGACCATGTTCCTCTTTCATATGGCTTTGGACCTATAAAAGAAGAAGAAGAAAAAACATAGTCACTGTGCACGTAAGCCGTGAAGGAAGACTTTATTTTTGTCAGTTTACAATTTTTATGGAGATAAACTGTCCCAAAAATATTCAAGCATAATATCTAATCTTATTAGATTGTACATTATTATAATCAGAAATCTTTCTATGCTCTATTTTGATTTATTCATTTTCTTATCCTTTGTGGTCCAGACAACCTTTATAAAATATGACAAATTTTGGCCCAAGCTCTTACCAAAAATAACTAACTTCTGGTTGCAGATATTATTATTATTTATTATTATTAAACATGATCCTGGGTTAGACAGGGATTGCAGAAAATGTCACATTTACAATAAAATATGACTTTGTAAATATAATTTTAAATTTTTGAAGATGAACTTTGGTCAACTAGGGCATCATGTGTGAATTCAAGAGCTCTCTATGGCCTCCAGGCCACCAGGGGGCTCCAACCAGGAAGTCATAAAGTTCTCCTTTGGGTCAGGTTGTAAATCCTATTCTGGTTTTCTCTCTAAAGTAATGTTACATTTGGACAAGTATTGACCACAGGAAATTGTCTACAAAGATTACATTGATGAAAACTATCAGCAGAGGTTGCATCTTTTTTATAATAGTAATGTAGTCTGCTTAATTCTGCATAATAATACAGTTTAAGAAACAGACAAACAGACAAAATGTAGATACCATATGTACTAACAAAATGAATTAACTCAGCAGAATCTTAATGTTGCATGTGCTTTACATTGTTCACTCCTGGCTGCTGCATACGTCAAACATAAAAGGGACGCAAATAAAATAGAGTGCCTAAAGACACGTTCCAAAAAATGAGAGGACAATGTTGGTTTAGATTCTCCTGTATCTTTGAAACATAACATGCAGAGCGACAAACTACGGTGAAACTATATCCAGTGATGAATGCAGAGATCTCATCTTGACCTTCCTTTCCTGTGTTGGCATTAGGTTGGACACTAGAGCCAGAAACCGATCTGTGTAATTGCCTAAAGAGCAGATCAATAATCATTCAGAGACAGCATGCATTACTGCCTGACCTGGTTTTTCATGTCTCTGGCTTTTAGCATCTGTCTCTTCTTGGGTCTTCCAATAATTCTTTGTTTTTAATTTCTTGTACTGTTTCTTTTAAAAAAATCATCCTCTTGGCTTTCTTTATTGTCTCTCTTGTCTCCCTTTATACAAATTTAGGGAAAATTTGGTTTCCCTAACGCTTCCTTTGGAGAGTGACTGTCTCTCCCTCGTAAATCACTCTGACGTGCAGGCGGACTGCAGATGAGTCAATTTGCTAATGATGATTAATACAGCTCAGTTTCTGGCTGCTGACATTACTATAGAAGGCTGGCCTCAGGTTCAGATGGGACAGTGATGGAGGTTACTGAGTCACTTATCAGTGTGTCTCACAGAGGCTGCCTACATTTGATGCGATTAAATAAAAAGCATGCCATTCTGGATTTAAACACCAGCATATGGATAAAAGTACTGTCAGATAAAATGACACCAGTTTAAGAGTCAGTATTTGTTTAGAAGGTCTGTATTTTATTCAGACATTAGCATCTTGCTTGGAAAGATATATAAAAAAAACAACTAGCAAAGCAAAAAAACAAAACATACAATTCCTGATTTATTACTTGTATGGAGAGTAGAAGTGATATTGTGCCATATGTAGAGTTTTACGAACCAAATAAATAATAACAAAATGATTTGGAGATGACATTTTAATCTGGCTTCAGTAGGTAAATTTATCGATTAGCACAGGTAGCATCACCTAAACAGTCGTCTTTCCAAGCGTATTCCAGGGAATGTAGATCTTCGTCTTCTGTCTGAAATTCACAAAAAGATGCCAACATTCCCAAATCCAGCATTTCCATACCAGACAGGACAGGATAAAACAGAGAAACTGTTTTATCCTGTTAGCCTTCCTGTTATTTGGTGCAAAATATGCTCTCTTTTGTTGGCCGAATGTACTGTAGACATGTTGTGGAAACAGGTGATTTCAACATCTCTATGTGCTGAGACACTTAATAAATGCGTAAGGAAGTTACTAAGTGTTGTCCATGTCAGCCAGCAGAGTTTACATGCTGTGTGTTGGTTGTTTGGACAAAGATTGTGTTTTTAACTATAGTGTTGAGTAAAAAATCAGGGCTAATGAAAGTGAAAATCCTCAAATTCCAGTCCGCATCTCATATCCCAGTCCATCTTTATAAAAAGATTACTTTTGTAAAAAAAATAAATTGCAGCAGCATGTCCCTTTGCTTCTTGTACTTTTTTTTAGCTTCAGTTTTACTATGAAATCTACTGAAGACAGATCCACATCGTTTTGCTAAGGTTCTTTTGAGCACGGTCATGTCAGAAGTGGCAAAAAATGGGGAAGAAATCTGAAATGGTTCCTTTATTAAAAAGTCAAATTAAAGAATAGCACTGAAAACTCACTTAGGTCTAGATGTGTTTCAAAGCCTGTAGGAGCAACGAAACAAAATTCACGTGAAAATAAAAAGTGGTGATAACTTTCTGGTAACATTGACCCATTAGGAAAGAAACCCAAGGTTCTTCACAGTAAAGCACTTTATCAACCATCTTCGTTATAATGCGCACCTATACCGGCGTGTCGGATTATCAACAAGTTGTACAGAACCTAGTGTAAAACTACAAAAAATATGTTTAGCCAAAATTTATTTTCCAAAACATTTTCTTCTCTGAGGGCATTTTTAACTGTTTGCTTTGCTTTTGTTTTGTTTTGTTGCAGGGGAAGCCGTATGCATTTGATCATGTGTTTCCAACCAACACCACCCAGGAGCAAGTCTACAATACCTGTGCCAAGCAGATTGTCAAGGGTAAGGTCAAACTGAGAAATATATCCACTGCTAAATCTACGCAAAATATTACAAATAATAATAATAAAAAAATAAAAATCTGACAATCATTTATTTGTCGTTCTGTCTTTCTATGTGCAGATGTGCTCAGTGGATACAATGGCACCATCTTTGCATATGGACAAACATCCTCTGGGAAGACTCACACCATGGAGGTCCACATTATATTATATTATATTATATTATATTATATTATATTATATTATATTATATTATATTATATTATATTATATTATTTTTTGTGTTCTGTGGAGAAAATTTGATATTTCTCTTGCATGATTGACTGGCAACAGTCCGTATCTTGTTCAGTGAAAACGGTGGACAGAATAAGACAATTATAGAGAATCTAGTTAAACTGTTTTTACATTTACATGACACTATTTATCCACTGCTTTGCTTTTGGTTCTGGTTTGTTTTGTTTCTGCTCCAATAGATGGAAGCTGGACAATGGTTTTAACAGAAAATATCTATTTTAACAACTGGTTATCTGTTGTCCTGAAAACAAGACAATAAAAAAAAAATGTTTTTATCACAAATCTTGCTATTTTTATATTATAAATCGTTATTTGTAGTGTTTTAAGAGCGTTATTGTAAAAAGAACTTTCATCAACACTTTGATCTGGACAGTAATGGCCGTCTCACAACTTCTCAATGCTATTTTTTCATCTGTTTTTCATCTGTTTCATCTGTTTCATCTGTTTCAGGGAAAGCTGCACGACCCTCACCAGATGGGCATCATTCCTCGCATTGCTGAGGATATTTTCAATCACATCTTTGCGATGGACGAAAACCTGGAATTCCACATCAAGGTCTAGTTTTAGAGTTGCTACATCTTGTGTCGTGAGCATTTCTTGTTTAGGAAGTGTGTCTTATTTAGATGTGAACTTTTTTTTACCTCCTTTTTTATTTGCTGCCCCCTTTTTCTTCATTTGCTACATCAGGTCTCCTACTTTGAAATCTACATGGACAAAATCCGTGACCTGCTGGATGGTTAGTAAATAGATATTGAAAAGAGATTAAAAGAATAGTTTGCTAATGTGAAGAAGTATTTGTTTTATTTATTTTGTTTTCTTTTGGCAATAAATGTCTAAATCGAATAGATCTGATGTTATTTTCACGTTTCGTTTCTTTTAGTGACGAAGACCAACTTGTCTGTCCATGAGGATAAGAACAGGGTTCCATATGTTAAGGTTGGTAACAGAGATGCTCTATTTTCTTCCTTCTAGGTTCTAAGTGAAACACTGGCTGGATTATTTCGTTATTACGTCAACGATAACATCTCAGCCTCATTTTCTCCTCCACTTAGGGATGCACTGAGCGCTTTGTGTCCAGCCCTGATGAGGTTATGGATGTGATTGATGAAGGCAAAGCTAACCGCCATGTTGCTGTGACCAGTGAGTATCAATACAATCCCATAAAAAACATTTATACATACTATAAGTGACGACTCTTTGAGCTTTATCACATGTTTTATATATATATATATATATATATATATTTTTTTATTATTTTTTTTATTTTACAATGCAACCTCAAACTTTAATAGATATTGGACTTTTATTTGATAGACCACTGCAAAGCAGGATAGACTGTGAAGAGGAGGGACAAGGATACATCATTTTCATAATGTTTTATGAAAATATTTGGTTTGTAGGGATGAAAATCTGAAATTGCCATCACCCCCACCTCCTGAGTTAATACTTTGTGGGACCGTGTTTTACAGCATTACGTTGTCTTGGTCTATCAGAGATAATCTCAATAAAACACATTGAGGTTTTTGATTGTAGTGTGACAGGATGTGTTAATCATTTTCATAATGTGACTGTTGTGAAGATCTGTATTTGAAGAAACACTCACGGCTCCTACTGTGGCCAGTGTTATTGATAATAACCTGTTATGAGTAAATGATGGTCAAGTTTTGGTGGCCCAACATGGTTCCTTGTAATGTAAGCTCCTCATTACAGGAAAAAAGGACTAGACGAATAATATGAACTGAGATGTTATTGATATTAAGATATGATATTAAGTGATATTATGATATTAAGTGCTTTGTAAATTCAATCCATTCATCTTCTAAAAAGAAATAAGAGAAGAATCTGGTGCTTAAATCCTGGGATGTCAAACAGGTGAGTGAATTATTGGGATGCATGACATCCGGGATGGGAACAGGAGAGAAGAGCTGTGGTAAAGTGATGAGTGACGACACAGCAAACCTGGGCCGAACACGAAAGAAATGATTACGCAAAAAATTAAAGAATAAAGCAAGAGTCTAACACAGGGACACACAGGACAAACAACCACGCGTACACACACCAAACATGCATGCTTTCTTGATTAAAATGAAAACATGCACAAACATACCTGTATGCGGTTTGAATTTGATGAAAGGATGCAAAATTTTAAAATGCAGTATTGTGAAAAGTCAAGAAAAACAAAATTGACCCCAAAAAAATAAATAAAACCAGAGCCAGAGAAAATAAAACTTGGACATCCCTCCTTAAAGGTTACAACATTTTCAATAAATGGGACAATTGTGCATTTTGCTTTATTTTTGCACTTTTGTCACTTCAACCCTGCAAATTCATTTCTCTGTTCTCTAGTTGTTGTTTAGGTTAGTGCAATATCACAGGCTTATAATTAAAAACGATAATTTACCTTTATTGTGTTATATTCAAGTCTATAATTATTTCAGATATCGGTGTAAACTGTTTTCAGTATAAATGCTCTTGTATTTTTGTACTTTTTCCTGCTTTGGTTACAAACAACATGCTCAAGTAGAACATTTTGTCCAATTATACACTCCCTACAACCATAAAAAAAAAAGATTTAAAATGTCTGTGGTTTTATTTGCTCACTCACGGTGATAAAACCAAAGGCAGACTGAAACAAAAGGGGGAAGCATTAGAGGAGCTTTGGGAATCGGTGCATTTAAGACACACAAGTCTCAGACTTACAACAATCTCCAACATGGAGGGAGGTACACCGAGCAGAAGCGGCTCTCAGATTTGCTGTAAGCCGCATTCCTGCGCAGCGCCGGGTTGTACGGTTCCCGTCGCCGCCTGCTGACTCACGGTGCTGCAGAGTGATGTTGCTGATAGCAGCCTAACAGTCTGCCGACGCTGAGCTGATGCCCTCAGATATCTGCAGAGAAACCTGAACTTTCAGCCTGTGAGGCGGTTCGATCAGGAGAGTCATTTAGCAGAGTGCTGCTCATTTATCAGCGGCTCGCTGTGAAACGGGCAAATCCTCCTGCTGCGATGTTGACCGCTTTGATCGATTTGAAACTAATTGTAGGGAAATTTTTAATTATTAAAAAAAACGACAGGTTACCGCTTACACTTCAAAACACTCTTTATTATGAAGAGCTTTGTGTCTTTAAATTAGATGCTTACATGGCTACCGTGTAGTAAAGAGAATTAAGTTGCCTTTCATTCAAGTCTAATTACAACAGCATAATCTCAAACTCAATCACTGGCTTCTGTTTTCCAACTGTGACTTTTCCGATATGTTTTCCTTTCATTCTTTTCCAGAAAATCGATTTTCTCCATTTTAATTGGTTGGAGGGGGTCAGGAGAGGACACCATTAATGTCAGAATCCCCAAGGCAATAACTAATTTGCCCCATATAAGAATAATGTCTGTAATTGTCTATCACATAAAATCCCAATAAAAGTTGAAGTTTGTGGTTATAACCTGACAGAATGTGATAAAGTTGCAAAGGTTATGACTAATTTTACAAAGAGCTTTATCTCGGGTAATAGATAGACTGGTGGCTACACATTATAAGATATGTCAGGCCCTGCATTTGTCGACTTTCTTTATTAAAAAGTTAGTAACAATGCACCATATTTCAAATTTGTCCAGTATGGGTGCTGGTTCATCTTGTGCTTTATTTTTGTTTCCCAAACTTAAATGGATCACTTTTAGTCCCAATCGCCAAAAATCGCATTGTGATTTTCTTAAGTACTTGCTCTGTGTTATATTTTTGTCTTTCTCCAGACATGAACGAGCACAGCTCTCGCAGCCACAGCATCTTCCTGATCAACATCAAGCAGGAGCACGTGGAGACGGAGCAGAAACTGTGTGGGAAACTCTACCTGGTGGATCTGGCTGGCAGTGAGAAGGCAGGAGACACATGCAGGACCGACAAATATTCAACAACAGTGAATTCTCACCAAATTCAGAACGATGATTATTCTTCTTCGTGTCCGCTTCCCCCTCCAGGTCAGTAAGACCGGAGCTGCCGGTTCTGTCCTGGACGAGGCTAAAAACATCAACAAGTCTCTTTCCGCTCTGGGGAATGTCATCTCTGCCTTGGCTGAGGGAACGGTAACAGCATTTGTTTCTGTCTTGATTCCCTGTTTGCCATTTCTGTTTTTCTCAGTTTTATTAAATTGCTTAATTAAAAGACAGACAAAAAAGAGATTTTCTCCTCAATTGTTTTTGTATAGAAATGATCAACATGTAAGCTGAAAGATTCAGTTTTTCCAAAGTGTTTTAGGACAGAAGAAAATGAACCAGTTTTACATTTCCATTTGTTCAGTTAGATGTGTTTTAACTCAAAGAGGAAAGAGTCTTTCTGTCCTGCTTGTTGGCTGAAGTTTTCACTCCCTCCTTTCCTTTCCTTTCCTTTCTTTTTCTTTCCTTTCCTTTCCTTTCCTTTCCTTTCCAGCAACACAGATTTTTCCATGAAATGCCAGAACCATCCAGCATGTTGTCACATTTGTTGGCTAAATAACTGTCAGTCTGTAGCTCCTGTTTCAGGCTCTGTACTTGCTTATTTAAAATAACCAAAAAAAAATCAGTTTCTGTTCTTGTTTTATATCTCGCTTTTCTCCTGCTCTTTGTCATTTATTTATTTATAGTCTTTTCTCTTCTCCAATCTTTCATCTCCTGCAGAAAAGTCACGTTCCGTACCGCGACAGCAAAATGACCCGCATCCTGCAGGACTCGCTGGGCGGGAACTGTCGCACCACCATGTTCATCTGCTGCTCTCCGTCCAGCTACAACGAAGGGGAGACTAAATCAACTCTGATGTTTGGACAGCGGTAGATACACAGTCGATTCAGCTTTGACAAATATCTAATTCTGTACAGAGCAGACAATAAAAAAAAGAAAGCTTGCATGAAACCGTCAAAAACTGAGCTACAGTAAATGGAAAAAGTTAAAGAAATAGGAATACCTTTAAATAGCTACTTTAAATTAATGCTATTTTCATGCTAAAGTTTTAAATGATGATTTTCTTTTGTTAGACAGTATATTTTTCTCCACTTATGTACTTACACGTTACAAAACATTCAAAACATCTAATATTTTTCTAACTTTTAGTTAGTTTTTACAATCTAAGCTGAAAAGATTTTAAAAAACACAACTTCCCTCTGAGATTACTAATGTTTTGTTTTTTTTCATTTTGATTGTGAAAGTCAGAGAGGCGAAGAACATGTGCTTCACTCTTCAGATTTAAATGCATTCTCTGTGTTTCTGCTAAAGAAAATGTTTGCACAAAAAATCCTTGTGGGACGATTTTCAAATGAAGTTTGGACAATTGTTAGACTCATCCTTAATGACATATTAGACATTTTATTATACAGTATAATCATGGTAAACCATAAAAAATGTTTTGCACAGGAATGAATCAGGACAGTGAAGTCTTTTGGGCATGAACTAAAATTCAAATCATTTGCGCTAGATAGAAATACCTTTTAACATTTTCCCATAAACATATTTAAATGTTGTCACATTGCAACAACAAATTGGTTATATTTAAGTGTTATATTGTGTAAACCAACACAAAGTTGCACATAAATGGGAACTGGAAATAAGATATTAACTGTTTTTGTTCCTTTTCCTCACCCTGGATTTCACTCATCTCTGACCCTATGCATGTCCAAAGCATCATACTGTGATGTTACAGAATGTGGAAAAAAATTCTTATTTATATATTAAAACAGTCTTAGTAAAGCAATTCTTAATTCTAACCTGCATTTATTCCCTGTCCTTCTCCTGGTCACAGCGCCAAAACCATAAGGAACACGGCCTCCATTAACCTGGAGCTGACTGCCGAGCAGTGGAAGAGGAAGTACGAGAAGGAGAAGGAGAAGAACAAGACGCTAAAGGAGACAATTCAGAAACTGGAGACGGAGCTCAACCGCTGGAGAAACGGTGCGATTAAATGTCGTCCTCTCTTCCAATCAGGCCGTCGTTTTGGCTGCATAAGTTCTGATCAGACCCGAGATGCTACATCGTGTCTTCTGCTTCGTAGGAGAGGACGTACCTGAGACTGAGCGGACCACGTCAGACATGGTGACTCGCATCGAGACCGTGGAGGAGCGCCCCATTCTGGACAACGACACCTCCTCCATTGTGGTTCGCATCTCCGAAGAGGAGCGGCAGAAGTATGAAGAGGAGATCCGCAAGCTGTACAAGCAGCTGGATGACAAGGTTGAAACCCACAAACTAAAACAGTGCAGCGTCAGTTAGTTGCTATGTAAACTATGTTAGTTTTATGTTTGAGGAGACTTGCAAAGCTGCCCTCAGAATTGGTATTTAAGACTGATTATGTCCATCCAACTAAACTAGGGAGCATCAGTCAGAGAGACCAACAAGATCTGTGTGACGCTATACACATTTGAGTCCAATGATTCAATTTTTTGTAACTTTGCTACATTTTACTGTCAACAAACTGGGGCCCAACGTAGGGCTCGAACCTACGACCCCGAGAGTAAGAGTCTCCTCTACTGACTGAGCTTGTCGGGCTCAGTCGGGTATTTTCAACATTTTAAGGGTCAATATTCATGATATCATGTTCGTTGCAGGATGATGAGATCAACCTGCAGTGTCAGCTGGTGGAGAAACTGAAGCAGCAAATGCTGGACCAGGACGAGGTGAGAAAACTCTCCCAAATGTCCTAAATGATCCGATTCTGCCTTTAGCTCTCAATACGTTCTGTTGTATCTTTTACCATCTTCATGCCGGCAGCTCCTGGCCTCGTCCCGGGGAGACGGGGACAAGGTCCAGGCTGAGCTCGGCAGGCTGCAGGTGGAGAGCGACTGCGCCAAGGCCGAGGTGAAGGAGGTCCTTCAGGCTCTGGAGGAACTGGCCATTAACTACGACCAGAAGAGCCAGGAGGTGGAGGAGAAGGGCCTGCAGAACCAGCTGTTGGCCGACCAGCTGTCCCAGAAAATGGTACGTTTCACCGTGACGCGATTGGTGGAGGGAGTCAGATAGAAGGAGAACCGAGCTGAGAGGCAGGAGGGGGAACAGAAGGTCCATTCTGGCCACGCTGCAACAAAGAGACACGCAACTGTTATAGTGACACAATTTCAGTGGGTGGAAAGCAGTGCAGGAATTTCATGAAATTTAGATATTGGATTAGAAAAATCTGTTTATATTTTAGATATGTGGAAGCTGTGTTTGTACTTCTGTTAGTTTTTTTTTTTTTTTTAAATGAATGTTTGTAAAGAAATGTAAAGCAATTTCACCGTCTTTGCAAAATTATCAATTTTTTAGTAATAATCTTTGTTACTTTTCACTATAATGCTTCTATGGTAAGTGATTCTGGTAATAACTCAGCGATCCCGAGTCAGTTGCTTTGTTCAAAGCCCAGTCTGGACCTTTTTTTGAAAACTCCCCCCAGGCGAGTCTGATGGAGCTGGAGGCGGAGCTGTCCCGTATGCAGGAGGTGAGCGGTCAGCAGAGGAAGCGCATCGCCGACGTCCTCAACGGACTCATGAGGGACCTCAGCGAGTTCAGCACCATCGTCGGGAACGGAGAGATAAAGCTGGTGAGCACAACTACAGAACTGGGAGTTCAGAAAAGCTCAGGTTTCATGCGGAGGTTATGGAGGCAGATTACCTTAAAAAGTCTTAAACTCAATTATCTCAGTTACAGGCTTCAGTAGACTAAAGTTCTCCATGATAGATTTTATTTCAGTCATACATCTACAATCGTCCTTTTTTGGGGGGGAAATGCTCTGTGGTGTTAATTTGTTTTATGTGCTGGAGTTTTGCCTCAGGAATTTGGTTGTTGTTCCCCTAATTTGCAAAAAAAAAAAAAAAAAATCCCAATCCTTCAGATTTTGAGGACAGTTCTTGATTCTTTTTGAGTTCAGAGATTTTTTATGTCAAATTTAGTTCTGACTTGTCCCTTCCAAAACTTACATCTTCCCTTCATGAAATGTTTCTTTAGTGGGTTTGTGTTCTGACTTGCCGTGAAGCAACTTCAGCTCTGTCGCAGACGACTGTTAAGTTTTGGATAAGAACATGTAGAACTGTTCATGTTTAGAAAAGCTCAGGTTTTATTTATAGGAAAGTAACCCTTTCACTTTGGGTTACAACGTTCTTTTGTTTTTAGCAAACATATCTTGTAAACAGTGGCCCAAAACGTCAAATGTAGTTCCCCAACTGAACAATTTATTCAATTTTTCACTGTAAATATAGTTCTTAAACCAAAATCATAATAGTAGAATTAAAAAAAAGGTTTTACACTGAAGTAACTATAATTAACTGAGAGAAATTTTGTTGTGATTGGCTGTTCTTTGTCCTGGTGTAAAATTGGACGAAAACCCGTTCATGTTTGTTCGCGTAGCCTGTGGAAATCAGCGGCGCCATCGAGGAGGAGTTCACCGTGGCCCGCCTCTACATCAGTAAGATCAAGTCGGAGGTGAAGAGCATGATGAAGCGATGCCGCCAGCTGGAGAATATGCAGCTGGAGTGCCACCGCAAGATGGAGGAGACCGGCCGGGAGCTCTCCTCCTGCCAGCTCCTCATCTCTCAGGTACCAACGCATGTAAATGTTGAATAAAAAAAAAGAGGAATAAACTGAAAAAAAGAAAAACCTGGACAGATGGTTGAAGGGGTGGAAGGGTTTTCATGGTTCATGCTGTTGTTCGTGTTTTCTGTTCGTGCAGCATGAGGCTAAGATCCGCTCTCTGACTGAGTACATGCAGAGCGTGGAGCAGAAGAAGAGGCAGCTGGAGGAAAGCCACGACTCCCTGACCGAAGAGCTGGCTAAGCTGCAGGAGCAGGGTAACAGGCAGCACAGAGATCAGGAAAACCTGTCAGCAAAATAAATTCTGCTTTCTTGCTTCATGTGGGTTTTTTTTTCCTTTTTTGCTTGTTTGCCACTGAACTTACAGATAACTCTGTGCTTGAGGAGAAAGATGGAGAAAAGGGTGAGATCGAGGATGGAAATACGAAGGTAACAAAGATTTTACCTTGTGCGTTTAGGAGAAAGTTGGTGTACTTTCCTGTAAAAAGGTTTTATTTTTATTTCTATTGCAACATGACTTTTATACCATCCTTAGCTATGATCTGAGGATGGAATTAAAAACTTTTGTTCACGCAAAAGGAAAATTTGGAGTTCTTAGACCAATTTCTTTTAAGATTTATATCTTAATCTTAAGATTTATATCTTAATTCCTTTAAACCTCAAATAAGTTTGACTCAAATGACACTCCTGAGCTTCACCTGCTAAAAAACTACACCAGATGTTTTGATTTAAGTGTATAACGTACAGACAGCACAGACATGGTCTATTATGAGTCAGCATCTTTTAATGCTCATGGTTTTCCCAACTTCCAGAAAGTGCTTCGTCAGCAGGGGGAATCTCACCGCGGCCTCCATCACAAGCAGCTCGCCCGCCTGCGGGATGAGATCAACGAGAAGCAGAGGGTCATCGATGAGCTCACCGAGTCTGTCATCATCTATTTTTCTTTTACCAAAAGATTGTCTTCCATCCAATCTTTTATTTTAAATAGTTATTTGCTATTTTACCTGTGTTTCACATTGAAGGAACTGTGATTTAATTTATTGTTCATTTCCCAAAACTTCAGTCGCAACTCCAAGCTGGAGCTGGAGCTGGCTCAGGTGCGTGCCGACTTCGATCGCCTGAAGAGTCAGGACAGCTGCAAGAGCGAGCGCCTGGAGGAGCTTTCGTACGTATCTGGGAGTTTCAGTTTCACTAAAGCTAGATTCGGATTAAAGTCATAATCCTGATGTTCAAGAAAAAAGAAATGAAAAAGAAAAAATCATGGCCATTTAGTATGTACATGAGCATTTATACATATGTGAGGTCAGAGGGGATTGATCTGAGTTTTTTCCCAGCAAGGACCTGAGAACAACTGAACGGATGCTTTTACTGCTTTTTGTTAGATTCCTGCATGAGCGCCATGAGCAGACCAAACAGGACCTGAAGGGTCTGGAGGAGACTGTTGTGAGTAAAACAGACACGACTCTCCATCTACTTACAACTCCCAGAGTTTCTCCCTAAAGGACAACACTGTATAAGTTTTGCATAACAGAGAAATAGTTGTTTTTACCGCAGGTCTGCAAGACCAAAACAATGCAATTTTTTTAATCTAGCAGTTTTGTAGTTTTTACAAGCTTTTCTTGTAAAAACTACAAGAACTACATCAGTCCTCAATTGTTGTCATCTGGGCAGACAACAGTCATGTGATTGGTCCAAATTTTGAATTGGGCGTGGTTCACACGCTGAAATGCTGCGGTGAGAGAGACTTATGAAGACTTTCCAGAGGCTCTGCACTTGAGTTCTCTCTTATGGAGCATCTGTAGACTTTAACCATCTTTCCATCTTCCAGGCCCGCGAACTCCAGACCCTCCACAACCTGCGCAAGCTGTTCGTTCAAGACCTCACGTCGCGGGTTAAAAAAGTAAGGATCTCAGCTCTCAAGAAACCCGTGAGCTACAAGCGTTTCACAAAGACTTGCGAACATATTCATACGTCCTGAAATTCTTTACATTTTGCCACATTACGATGACAGATTGCAAATTTTTTTTACTTGAAAACGATGTGATAGATCAACACAAAGTAAGGTATGATGGAAGGAAAATGATTCATGGTTTGAACATTTTCATTTTTAAAACATAAATATGAAAAGCAGCAGCTCAAGTGGGAGAAAAGACTGCTGACATGCTTTATGGAAAAGAAAGGCAATATTAAATGAAAATAACTGACCTCTAAATATCTAAACATATTACAATCCTGAATAAAAAAACTATTTTAAAGGCTGAAACTGGGGCACAAAACAATGATAATATGTTTTTTTATTAAAAAAGGATGCAAACTATTAATTGTTTATCTTCCACTTTTCAGTTATGCTTACTTACTGATGTGACAAAATGTAAAACCTATCGCAGTATGAACTTTTGATTTTTTGAATATTTTTACACAAATATTAAAAGTATACTGTATATTGTCATAAACAGACAATCCATCAGCTCCTCCGTTAAGAAGCTTTCCCTTTATATTTTCTCTTGTTTTGCTTTATTTTTATTTCTGTCTCTGCAGAGTTCCGAAATGGAGCCTGATGATAGCGGGGGGTCTAGCACCCAGAAGCAGAAGATTTCCTTTCTTGAGAATAACCTGGACCAACTTACAAAGGTTCACAAACAGGTGAGAAGCGCATAGAAATGAGACGGGTTGTAATAATAAGCAACGTGATCCTGTAGATTGGAATTACAGCTAAGAGAAGACATACAACATTAATACAGCAGAGTTATTATGATACATTATTGCTATTTTTTACAAACACACAACTAGATGAGTTTGAAACTAATAAATGAAGATCTCTGTGAACTATTTATTTATATTGGTTCTGTGCCTTTAAATCGGTTGTATTTCATCCTGTTTTCTGTTTCTCTTCCCCCCCAGCTGGTTCGTGACAATGCAGATCTGCGTTGTGAGCTTCCAAAGCTGGAGAAACGTCTTCGGTCTACTGCTGAGAGAGTTAAGACCCTGGAGACTGCACTGAGGGAGGCCAAAGAGGGCGCCATGATGGACCGCCGCCGCCACCAGCAGGAGGTGGATCGGATCAAGGAGGTCATGAAGTCTAAAATCACGCTAAGGCGCCCCCATGCTGCACAGATCGGTACAGTTCTCTCACTTATCCTTCGCAGCACTCAACCGTGAAGGTGTGACTGCGAACAGATGACAAATCTCATGTGGCGCTTGTCATTCCAACAGCAAAACCAGTGAGACCAAAGCAGGTGCCTGTCTGCTCTCCCACCAACCCGTTCTACGCCTACATCCGGGCCACCGAGCACGCCAACGCCTACAGCAACGCCCTCTTCCAGGGCAGCATGACACCCAAGAGCTCCTCCAGCATCGACTGCAACCTGAACTCTGTGCAGAGCAACACGTGAGTTAAATACTCCCTCAATCTACGCCGTCTTTGACTGGAGCACTTAAACGTTTTTCCATATTTCTCCATGTTTAAACCAGAAACTGCAAAGTCGCCTGCGTTGAATGTGACAGACCAACACAAAGGTGGTAATTGTGAAGCAGAAGGAGAACGCATGATATTAGAAACATTGTTTATGAAAGTAAAGCACATTTAAATAAAGAGGTTAAACCAACGTGCTGCCGGTTAGCATATGGAATAAAATATGTGACACCAATGTTTGTAAGAATGTTTTTATAAGAGACTAATGTTAGAGATTCAAGAATGGGACAGAGCTTCACTGTCCAGTAGATAAACAACTGAAAACATGCAAACACAGAAACAATGAAATCCCTTATTCAAGTTTTAGAATGGCCCAGTCAAAGTCCAGCCATAAATCCTCATGGAATATATATGATAAAACTTGAAAACTGTTCTTATTAGAACTTTCAGACTTTCAGAAATATTCCAGTAGCTTGTGTTGGTCTGTCAGGACAGCTGAATCAGCAAAATACTCTGAAGTTAGTGGTGATTATGTGACAAAATACTATCAGATACAAGGTACTACTTTGTAATACCTTGTACATAAAGACGCACAGAATCAAACGAGCTGATTTTGTGCTGTGAAATGAAGAGATCTCGCAGGTTACCTCGTTTAGTTGCAACGTTTTCCTGTTTGGCAGAGTTTCCACAGCTCTGGGCTACAGAGCAGGGAGATATAATGGAGATGTGCTGGAGTCCTACCCACTCAACATTGACAACGGTAAAATAAATAAGTAAATATCTCAACTGTTGTGGAGCTCTAATTGTGTTTTCACATCTTCTTAAACTCCTGATTTTTCTCCAACAGGAAACAGCATCAATGAAACCAGAGACATAAATGACAACAGGTGAGAGCTCAAAGAAAATATTCACCGTTTTATTCCCGTAAAACAACAACAAAGGTTTTTAATCTTTTTTTTTTTGTTGACAGCTTTATTAAGAGTCAGTCAGCTGACCTTTACGCAGCCTTGTTCAGATGAAACACACAATGTTTTTGTATCTGCTTCATCAGAAGTGACGTTCACTGTGGCAGCGAGGTGGACGACTCAAACAGGCACAGCAGCATGCAGCAGCCGCAGCAGCCGCAGACTGCTTCAAGTTGTAAGTTTATATAAATGTAACCTTTAATCTAACAACCACATACCTGATCCCTCACTCACTTAGAATTTTAGATTTTGTTGCATCCATGCACTTCACTTTCTGCATAAAGTGATATTAAAGGGCAGAATTCCTGATGTTGTCCAACTAAATACTTTTCCCCTCTCAGCTATCAATGTAAATAAAACTGCAGTGGATGCAAACCCAGTAGAAAAAAATACTTCTGTTCTGTGTTTGGTTTGGCTTTTGCCACTAAAATTAAATCTTGTTGTTTGTTTATTGAAATTGTAGCTTTTTCTCCCCCCATCACAATTATTCTACTAAAATCGATGACATGTGGAAATATTGAAACAACATTTAAAATATCAGCCAGGATGCTAAAGCTTGGGCACAGATTGATATTCTGTGCCCAAATGGGCCAAAATTCCAGCGAACTATAGTAAGAAGCTTGTGGAAGAATAAAAATATCACCAAAATGATGCAGTATAAAGGCACTTTGATGAATTATTAAGGAAATGTGTGTAAGACAAAATGAAATTGCATGCCTTCTCTTAAGCTAAAAAGCTCTTTATTATTTTGAGTAAGCACAAACTTGATATTTAATATTTAAATATTAAGTTTGAACTGTATTACACTGAAGGAAATATTGCTGTTCTGAAGAAAATATAGCATACTGGTGAAGAGTTTAAAAAAATAATTTTATGCATTAGATTCACATACATTAAGCAAGAGAAAGTAATCGAAGACTATAATGCATTTAGAAAAAATGTGTTTCTGTGGTCTAATGAGGTGTTACATGCACTTAAACATTCTGGGATTTTGTATTTTTTGTGTGCTAGTTTGAGACATAAAGAGATTTCTCTGATAGTGACTAATGAAGGGCATTTACTTCTCTCTTCAAGTAAAGCAATAGGCAAAATTAAATGTGTTTCTCTGAAATTTAAACTGGAAAAAAATACAGGTTGCAAAACAAAACACAGTCCAACATAAAACTAGTGGCGTTTACAAACCAAAATCTACCCAAATTAAATGATTATTTAATGTTCCTTCCTGTTATTAATCTCTATTTAATTGTCTTTGCAGAGCTCAACCAAACACTGTAACCCTTGCAGGACCCTCCCGTTTTGTTTGCATGCAGCCTCTGTGACCTCCGTCCACCGCATCACCACTGAAGATGAAGATGAAGATCTGTAGCCCTGTGGTAGATGAAGCCCCCTCCTGTTCCCACGGTGACCTTTCTTGCTCTCCGTTTTGGGCTTCGGTCCCTTCCGGTTCAGCCAGTGCTGAGCATATTCTCTCAGGCTCTGCTTTATTCAGACAGCCTAATCGCAGATGAATCTAAATTATTGATCCGTGAGTTCATCAACGGGGCCGGCAGATATCACTGCCTGAGGTGGCTGAACCGAACCAGGACTGGACCCAGATTGCTCGATGCTCACACTTTGTAAATAGTAGTGCTGTATACTCCTGTAGTTCTTTTTCTTCTTTTTGTTTTTGACCAACAACTGTTTGTCCAAATTGCCACACTTGCTCTGCCCCCTTGTGCATATTTTTTTCACCATGCGGGTTTAAAAAGAAAAAAATGGGAGTGACCATGAATCTTTTATTCTGTCGTAAATAAGAGCATATGCCAGTCGGTTGACACCTCAGTCTTTTTGTGCATGCCGCTTAAGTTTCCTGGCCAAGCTTTCAAATCTCTCTGCATGTGTCCTATATGAAGCTGGTGACGGATGCAAGAAACGAGAAAGGAGAGAGGGATGATTTCCCTCAGTCCAGATCTTGGTGTCAGTGCTGTATGTTTCCTATCTCAAAGTAAATCTCAGTGCAGATTTAAATCATTGTAAATTAAAAAATAGGGAAAAACACAACAAATATTCGAGTGAATCCCAGCTCAGACTCGCAGTTGCATTGAGTGGATCTCGACTGATTGCTTTGATAATGCTGCAGCCGTACGATGGCCGTCTGTACATTCCCTGCACCGCTCGCACACTTCAATATCCCCTTTACCGAGCCTTAACATCAACTGATACTTCACAGTCAATTGAACTCGCTGGCATTTGCATAAAGTACATTTTTAATTACTACCTCTAGAGCAGCTTGTTGTTGATGAATATCTTTCTTTTCAAATGCTAATTAAAAAAAGAGCTGATGCTAGAGTTTCTACCTACAGTTGTAACTTTAGAATAAGAGTACGTGTAAGTAGATTTTGACGTATTAACCATAGCTGTAGTTTTCGTCTCATGCCGGTTCATAAAAAATAAAAACAGTTATATTTCCTCAGAGCTTGGCCGATGCAATGGTGTTTGCAAAAACAGCCTTTTCAGCTTTAAAAAGACACCATAAAACTTTGTTGTCATTCTTTGTCACAAGATTTGACTTTAGATTTTTGCGTACATCCGCTCCCAAATGTGCAGAAAAGCAGAGGCAGGTTTTTTTTTGGTTTTTTTTTTACATTTGACATATGGGCAGTTGCCCAGGACGGCATTAGAAAACGAGCGCACAAACACCATATCCACTATGTAATCTATTTATCTGTTTGTCGCGTTCTTAACAAGTTTTCTATCATTTTCTTACATGTGCAATTAAATGAGAATTGGTACCTCCACGTTGTGGCCAGTCCTGCTCGCATTGGGACAAAAGGGTTTGTCTGCTGTTGGTCACTTTGTGGCCACATGGGCACAAGCTGTTCTGTGACGCCTTGTTTTCCTAAAGTGGTTGGGTGCTAAGTTTGGCTTTGCACGACTGGGGAATTAAACTGGAACCATTTCCATGGGTGTTTGTATCATGGAAAGCAGAATCGAAAGGGAGGAAGTAGCAGTGGATGTGGGGGGCGGCAGAAGGAAGTGAAGTTTCCTTTAGAGAGTATGGAAGCTGTTGCTGGGGACCGAAACATTTAATGCTTCAGGTTTTATTCCCGACTGAGCAGCCACCAGTCTGGGACTTTTTGAAGACGTTGTGTGTCCTGTTGTTGTTCTTCTGCAAAATCCTGACCAGCCAATCAGGATAGAGGAAAGCAGCACTTCATATAGGTGGGAAACAAGTGTTTGCTGTGAATCATTGTCCCAAAAAGGAAAAGAAAGAGTTAAAAGGAAACGTGAGCAGCTAAACACCCAACCATCTTCTGTCTTCTTCAGTAAATCTGACAGAACTTTAGAGTTTAATTAGCCAAATACACACAAAGAAAACAAAAAGCAGACTTAACAATGCTGAAACATTTATCCCGTGTGAATTCCTCCGTTCTTTTTCATCACATTACCGCTCGGTCTGATGCTCTTGCTGGCATTAATAACATCTCAGGGCTTATTACACGCATAATCAAAGCAGGCATACATCACCGCCATTGTCTTCCTCCTGAGCTATGTGATTGCTGATGAACAATCAATCCGATCAGTATCAGTGTATCCTCCTTCAGTCTAAGCAAAAGAGCGAGGTGACTCGTAAGATTGGAAAAGATATGTATATAAATCCAAATAAACACGCCTCCATTCTAACTCATAGCCTTTCAACCCTGCAAACCTTCAATCTTATATCATATTTACATTTTTTTAATAGATCTGCATTAGTAGGATTGTGTAATATGTCATCATCTGCTGTTACACTGTCTGAACTCAACATATGTACGATACATGTGCTATATATTGGTAAACCTGTAAGTAAAAAGGCGCATCATGACATAGTAGGATGCACGCTGACCTCTGTTCAGAGAAATGCTCCTTTTATTTGTTTCTGTATGCTTCTAATTGTAGTGTCGACATGACTATGTGAAGAGTCACCTTGCAGAATATCTGTAAATATAGATTCATCACTATGCTGTATGTAAATCTGTGTGTTGTAGTAAAAAAGTTCAATAAAACTGTAAAAACGGTGATTTGGTGTCGTTCTTGTTCACGCCGTGGTGTGGATGCTGCACGATGAATGTGAGAACAGATGGAAATGGCGCCATCTAGTGGTTCATATGGTTAAGGTGCAAAACTTTCAGATTTTATTGAATGAACTGAAGGAAATACTGTCATTTCTCCTTTCTGGGTAATTACTTTGTAGAGCCACTGTATGTAGTCTCATTCAGCTTTACACTATAAGAAATGGATTCTTTCCAGTTTAAGGTCAATGAGGTTGAATGAGTACAACTTGTGATCATCAATTTTCAGGTCAGCCCACAAATTTTGATAAGTTTTTAGGTCTGGACTCACAAACTGAATGATCTAAGCCAGGGGTGTCAAACTCCAGTCCTCGAGGGCCGCAGTCCTGCAACTTTTAGATGTGCCTCTGCTGCACCACCTGAACAGAATAATTAGGTCATTAAGGCTCTGGAGAACTGATCTACACAAGGAGGAGGTAATTAAGCCATTTCAATCCAGTGTTTTGTACCTGTGGCACATCTAAAAACTGCAGGACAGCGGCCCTCGAGGACTGGAGTTTGAGACCCCTGATCTAAGCTCTTATTTTGTAGCTCTGGCAGGATGTTTAGTATCACTGAACCTCGGTCTCAACCGTTTTTTTTTTGCTGGCTGTAACATTTTCTAACAGGATTGCTCTTTCTTTCGCTCCACCCATTCCCCACCGACTCTGACCAGCTACCCAGGGGTGTCAAACTCCAGTCCTCAAGGGCAGCTGTCCTGCAGTTTTTAGATGTGCCACAGGTACAAACCACTGGAATGAAATGGCTTAATTACCTCCTCCTTGTGTAGATCAGTTCTCCAAAGTCTTGCTAATGACCTAATTATTCTATTCAGATGTGGTGCAGCAGAGGCACAACTAAAAGTTGCAGGACATTGGCCTTTGAAGACTGGAGTTTGACACCTGTGAGCTACCCTGTCCCTGTTGAAGAAAAGCAAAGCATGATGCTGCCATCACGACGTTTCGCCATGGCGATGTGTTCACATGTGTAGCTTAGTTTTCTGAATTAATTCTTTTGCATAAAAATCAAGTCAAAGCAAACATTTGTTCTGCTCAGCTAACTTTTAAAAACAGCCTTAGCGCAGTGAGACATTATGTATGTTCGTAGCGAAGGGTTAAAAATATCGTCACACAAACAGAGGGACTCCTTGTCATCTGGAAAATGCAGTTATTCCACATTTTCCAGTTCATACAGGGTTTCTTGAAATGCCTAAACAGAAATTTGCAAGTCCTTTCAGTGACTTCATTTCCTGCTCTCTGGCTTTATCGCAACCTCTGACCTAAACAGGAAATTGATGTGAAATGATCTAAAAGTGGAGACTTGCCAAAGAAAAGCTGAGATCAAAGTAACGTCAACGGCAGAGAAATTAATGAATTAAGCTGCAAGCACTGAATACACAATAACCACAGATTTAAAAGGTGCTAAAAAATATAAAATGTACATTGGTGGTGTAGTTATATGGACTCTTGCTTTTGTCAGCGTTCACCAAATACTGCTGAGATGAAGTAAAGCTTTGCCTTGAAAGGTACTTCCTTTGTGTTATTTTATAATAAGCTCCACTATATCGTTCCCACGAGAAAGGAAGCAGTGATGTAAACAGCAGTGGCATTTGAAGCATCTTCAGGCCACTGTGGGGTTAAAGTAAATAAGAAGGATGCAGATTAGCTGCTCGGTAGCCTTAGTTCATATGACTGGAGTTGAATATGAGACAGATCTTTGCTTCTTTTTTTAACTTAAATATTATTCTTGGTTTATAACATACTGCATGGATGGATGCTTATACTAGTGTGCAAGAACCAACTACAGTGACTATCTAAAGCAACAATGAGATGGAAAAGTTCGCATTTCATGTAGATTTGATCTCATTTTAATTTTATTTTATATTATTATGACATTATTGAGAAATCCATAAATATTTTTGGACATGTACATTTTAAACAAAATTGTATTTTTTTTGTTTTGTTTTTATTAAAGTTTTAAGAGGTGTCTTTTTCTATTCCTATCACTCACAAACATATTGGCTGTATAAAAATGAATTAAAATTCAAATATGCATTTAATTTGAAGAATTTCAAATTTGTACATCTAATTTTAAAAAAGAACAACGCATAAGCTGTATGTAATTTAAAAATGAGAAAAGAACAGTTACTGTTACGAAATTTACACCGACGATGATATGTAGAGATGTGAGTCTAATATACAAAATACAAGAACATGATGGCAAACTAATCTGATCCATAATCTAATAAATAAATAAATCAAAAGACCTTTAATCACACAGATGCATCTATAATTTCACCGTAATATGTTGCAACCGAGATGTAAAGTTGACACTCAGACCGGCTCGGTAATTAACAGTATAGTGTTCAGCTTTGACAGTAATTGATTTTGGGGTTCGTGCGCATGCCCGCTGCGCGCTTCCGCGCCGCTGGGGGATCGATCGACAGCAGCGGAGGCTGAATGGACGGCGACAGTCCGCGGCAGGCAGGCGGTCAGTCAGTCCCCCGTGTCCCTCATCCCGGTGGACGGAGCTCCGCCAGCAGCGGTTCCTGTCGCCTTGCGGGGTTCACTGCAGCGCCGCAGAGGAGCCAAGCCACAAGGTAGAGACTGTCAATGAACGAGCTGATGGTTGTTTCTCTGTAAAGCTGGAACATCGTCGTTTACAGTGTTTTAGAGGCAGGGAGTTGCTAAACTGAAAGCTGCGGCGCTGAATTGCTTAGTTGGTAAAATGATAGAAATGATGGTGACAGGCTTGGTCTAGTATTTAGGTTTATTTAAGATTTTGTGGACAGCCCGGTTATCAAATATTTAACTAATTTGGCTTGAAGGTTTCACTAAATAATTTTTTCCCCCCAAAATGTCTAACTTAGAGCAGCTTAAGTTAGAGCTCCAGAGCAGCTTGCCACATTTAGAGTACTGCAGTATCCCTGCATGCAGTTACTTACAGATGTGAAGCTCTTAAAGTCTGCACATTTAGGCTTTAGGTATATAATTCCTTAATATACAGAAATTATTTTACTGTATATTAAAGTGGTTTCTTTCGCAATCTTGTCTTATTTACTGTAATCAATAACTACAGTTGATGAAATGCTGCTTAACACATGCACTGAATTTATATCACCCGATACTAATGGCAAGTCACTGTTATCCTGCCAAACCCACTAGCACTCAGGATTGGATTTCACTTCAGCAAAATCAATTAAAAAAAAGGGTTGAGTGAGCAATGAGGTTGATGTTTTTAATCAGAAGCCATGGAAGGGGTGATAATCCTCGCTACTTTTATTCTTCTGGTCAGTCCGATCAGTTTTATAAACCCAAGACTGATGATGTGATGACACGCAGACACCCTCACACGTACAGGACCCTGTGGTTCGGTGTCGCTGGTGGGTCCAAATGAACGTGGCTGGGGATTTGATACCGGGTATTCATCACTGCTGCTCGGGTCTTCAAGGAGATATTTGTGAGTGGAAGTGAGACTTGTGAAATGGGCACTGACTTCTGCTATATCCAAGTGTCTGCAGACTTCTATTTATTTTAGACACCACTGTGATTAATCATGTCAGAGTTTTAAGAGCGTTGGATGTTGTGCTTGGGCTCTTACAGTACTTATGTAAGCCTTAATTTGGCTAAAACAAAACTAGAACAATACACATCACAAACAGGTGTGGTCGAAGAATGGGAAGGTTTTTTTTATTAGTTTTTATCAATTAACAAAAATGTTTTCAATGTTGTTATTTTTGCAACGTTACTGAACCAAAACTGGACACCCAACTGATTTTGGATTTGACATTTGTGCAATTTGCATCGGCAGCCAGTCTTAAGGAACTGAATTGGATCATTTTGGGGTTAAATGTTGAGTCTGAAAAGAAACTCATGTAAAACGATTCAAAAACATGTTGCAAGTCAGTCCGCCCGTGGTGTTCGAAGGCTGATTTCTGATGTACCGTCCGTGTGACCTGAGCGCCGTGACTTCATTCCTGCAGCCAGCTGTTACTGTCAGTCTGTCTGTCTGTCTGTGTGGCAGCGTCTCCTCTGCTTCAGGTCTCCTCCTCTGCTGTGTGGGCGAGGTTATAAATAAGAGGCTGCAGGCTTTTTTTTTTTTTTTGCATGTGTGTTTTGTTTAACCAGCTGCCGGAGAGAGGCCTGTTTGCCTCCTCTGACTGCAGGTGTGCTCCGTGACCTCTAGATGATGTTCTCGAGCCTGTTCAGCCAGAGCCCGCCGCCTGTTTTTTTTGTGTTTTTTTTATACCACAAGTGTTTTTGTCTGTTTGCTTTGGATCAATGTCACCTGTTTCCTGTACTCTAGCACCCTGTGTCTAAATGTGCTGCCTCAAAAAAGCATTCTTACCACTTGAATGTTTTTTTTTTTTAGCACTTTCACACCACAAGACTTTATTTAAAAAAAGTAATGCATTGCTTTTAAAAATGTGCAAGATAAAAACTGAAAATTTATCGCAAACACACAGAAGCTGGTCAAAGTTTATGGGAACATGGGTGGAGTTAAACGCAGGGCAATCCTGTAAGAAGCAGTGCTAGAGGCAGCAAAAGATTTAAGACTAGAGGTTCACCTACCAGCAGGACAATGATCCCAAACATTCAGCCAGAGATACAGTAGAATAGTTTAGATAAAAACATTTTAATGAGTCAGAACTTTCAGAACTGAAACCAGTTAAAATGAGTGGATTCGAAGGCACACATATCATGTTTCCGTCTGCTTCGTAATTGTTTGCTACTTTGTGTTGGCCTGTCAGATAGGATCCCAATGAATTTTTGTGGTAAGAAAATAAGAAAACATTCAAGAAACATTAAGACTTTGTTTTTTGGGGGGGGTTTTTTCCCAAAATTGCTATAAAAACAGCACAAATGTGATTTAGGATGCAGACGAAGAGAACCAGTGTGTGAAAACATACAATTCAAGGTCTGTAAACTGTTTGCTTTGCTCGGATGCCATGGATCTAAATAACAACCATGACTGGAGGAAAGTTTTGGGAAGAGGTCTTTTTAGCTGTGAGCTGGAACAGATTGAGAGAAAACAAACTGAAAGTACTGCGCATAGAGAAAAGGTTCAGTAACTCATACTTTGAGGTTTTTCTTACTTTGAGCACTTTGGAAAAATTATACCCTTGTGATGTTTGTGCCTGAGAGCGTCCTGGTTTGGACAGACGTGAGCGTGGGACGTTGTTCAGCTTGGACCGGCTGTTTTTAACTTATTTGTCCATTTCAGCCCCATGAAGTAGGATTGACTGGTTCTCATGTGTTTTTATCCACAATTCTTCTTTAAATGTGTTAATTTGATGGTAATAAATCATTATCATTATTTTTTTTAGATATTTTGAAGGTGGAAGATGTTGTGCATTAAGCTGAAAAAAGCAGAAAGATGACAGTTTCCACATTAAAAGTTAAAAAGAACTTTATGGGGGAAACAGAAATTAAAGTCTACCAAATCCATCCAGCATTACATGTCTGTGTATTGTGATTCAATGCTTGTCTCGATTCAAGGTGGTTCTAATTAAGAAAATGCTTTTAACATGTTCATTGTGTTTTTACAATAGGTTTTTACAACAGATCAATAAGTCTATTGGCTTTGTGAACCATAAACTATGTCTTAAAGAACATTTTATTAGTGTAGAGTATGGTTGCACCGATTGCAGTTTTCTGTCCGATTGCTGAACTTTTAAAAAGCTTAACCTGCCAATTCTAATTTTGGCCGATACCAATTTTTTTGTCTGAAATGTTGCTCAATATAGCAAGAAAGTTGTTGAGTTGGTAACAGTGGGGTCTTTATTGTTAATTATAAATGTGCAGACATAACCTGGTGGGCCGATCAGTCAGTCAAACCTTTCTCAAAGGAGAGCAAAAGAAGACAGTGGTTGATTCTGAGATCTTTGCCAAGCTAGATAAGATCGGTGGATAGGATCGGCTTCATATGTAAAGACTGGCCGATCACAGATCTCCCAAAATTAAGAAAATCAGCACCGATAAATCGGATGGCCGATAAATCGGTGCACCCCAGCTCATGTCTAATCAGTATAAATATTTAAGATTTGGGACTAGAAGTAATCAAAAGCATCCAAGAGCACTTTAAAAACGTATTTGGTCTAGTGCTCAATAATCTAAAGTGTGTTTGGATTCCAGCCGTTCACGGTCATATTTTCACCACTCTCCATTTACTGGACATGGAAGAAAGCAAAATAAAAGATCAAACTAATTCAGTCACAAGTGACAAATGAACTTTTGACTTTTTCAAATGCTTCTCCCTCCACAGATGGAAAGGCGTCCTGGGTGGTCAGCCATTCTGCCCACATAAAAAAAACAAAAGCCAGTGTATCCGTCTGGGTTTGCTCTTAGGGAAGTTAATTGATTCATATTATTAAAAATGGTAACTCTAGGTCAGCTTGGAGTTACCAGAAGCTGCTTCACATAACATTGTATTAGAATGTCCAATAACTAATAATCTATTTTAAATAGAACAAGTTTAACTCCACCCCTCAAGCTTCTTACCTGATTTACAGTACGTCCTTCCCTTTTCAGCTCAGATGAGTTCGTTTCTCTCTTTAGACAATACCGCTAACTCTCTGATCTACTGTCTGTTTGCCATTTCATTTGGCCAAATTGCTATTGGTGTTACATGTCTGTGCCAAATGCAAACACGCACAAACACTATATGTTTAAAAAGAGTCGAGTCAGCCTCACAGGCCATTGTGAATGACCTAAGCAGCTCATGTTGATTGATGGCAGTGACTGGTGAGCAGCAGGGTCAGCTCCAGAGGAGGCCCGTCGGGAGCCACACACTCACTCAGACGTCTAAAATAGACTCTCCACCTTCCCTCCCCAATGGGCCAATAACTGAAACTAGGGTGACGAAATGAAGAAATAAACATTACTAGAAACACAGCAGGGAGGCTGAAATAAGAAATAACTAGGAGTATAAAATAGATATAGTCACAAAAGAAGGCTCGAAGTGGACTCAGACAAACAAGGACAGAGCCTAAGGTAACTAAAGAATAAACCTAACTAGAAACACTACAAAGGACTGAAAATAAAAGCAATAAGAATTCTAATTACACTAAATGCCTCAAATAATAATGTCAAAAGGACTAAACTAAAGTGAACTGAAACATAAAGCTAAACCAACCCCAAAACCCAGTCCACACCCTAAGTAACTAATGAACAAAACTAAAAGCTTGTAAATATGAGTCTGTGCGTAATTCATCTTTATAATGTGTTTTACTTTGATTTACTGAAGTAAGTGACATTTTCAATCATATTCTAATGTATGGAATATGACTGCATATGTTTGCCCTATGACGGACCAGCGACCTGTCCGGGGCGTGCCCTGCTTCTCGCTTCATGGCCGCTGGGCACCAGGTCTTGCGACACAACAAGGAGAAGTTGGTATAGAAAATGGATGGACATTTGAAGTTGAAAAGATATTGAAGATGCTCCTTCCTCAGTCATTTTTTTAATGCAGAACAAAAAGCTGAACACAAATGCATCTCACACTTTTATGAAAAATTATTATGAAAAAAAAAAATCGGCATCTTATTTTAACTTTTTGGCTCATAATTACTTTGTTCTTGTATTTTGTGTTGCTCCGTCACATAATTCCCAATAAAATATAATTAAGGTTGTGGGTGTAATTTGACCAAGTGAGAAAAAGTTGAAGTTGAATACTTTTTTGAGGCATTTAAAAAAAAATCAAAGACTTCTAAATGGTCAATAATATTTTAAGTGCCTAATGAATTGTATAATTTCGTCTTGTGTTTGTTATTTTGGGACTGAAATCTGTAGATTGTCTTCATGTGAGGCCAAAATACAGATGAGTTTACTACCTATGTTATAACACATCTCTCATATTTACACAGTTTAAAACAGAGTGCACAAATGACAAAAAAAAAAAATTAAGTCTCTTACAGTTTATTTAGACAGACTTCTTCATGAGTTTAATGTGAGTGGATTTAAGATTAGCTGTGCTAAGGGAGTTGTACTTTTACACCACAGAAAAACAAGTACCTTGCCAGCAGTTTCTATGTTGCTTTACTCACCTTGAAGAAATTAAACTTCCACTTTTCTTAAGAAAATATTCATAGGAACAAAATGGCACAAATAAGTTTTACTTTACCTTTGCTTTTACTTTTATTTTACTGTTATAGGATGAGTAAGTATGGGAACCCAGGAAGTGAAAGGAGAGATCTTGCAGAGGTGAGAAGTCTGATGCTATGAAAGTACCAGGGGTTGCCAGAAATTATACTCTTAACTCTTACAGCTGAGTGTTAAATGTATATAAGACGGGTTGTTGTCACCTTAAAGAACCATAGGTAACCCTGTGAAGGCTGACTAATCCAGCATCATTTCATTTACTGGCTGGTTTCCCTGAAGAATCCTAATAAAAACTGGAGACGATTCTGTCACTGAATTCCTGAGAAGATTTAGTGTCTA
This sequence comes from Xiphophorus couchianus, assembly GCF_001444195.1. NCBI lineage: Eukaryota > Metazoa > Chordata > Actinopteri > Cyprinodontiformes > Poeciliidae > Xiphophorus > Xiphophorus couchianus. The sequence goes on from NC_040228.1 coordinate 10,074,888, forward strand.
AAGGAAGCCTCACCAGAGGGTAAAAAAGTACATTTTATTATCTTCTTTGCACCACTGTAATTGGATGACATACATGGGTGACTGTCCTGTGGGTTTTATTTAAAAAAACGCTAAACAAACCCAGTTACTTTTCAAGCTGTCAGTCAAATGAACTTTTGACCCTCGCTTGCTCATTGAAGTAAATGCATCTCCAGCTATGCTAACTGCTCTACAGAATGGTAATGAGGTGTTAGGTGCCTAAGCCGGAGCTCGGGGCGAAACATGCTCCGAGTGTTGAAGATGCTGGAGGTAAAAATAGAAGGCCAAAACTGGAGGTGCATTTGTTTCCATCGGTGGCTGGGATTAGCCGCTTCAAATCTCTCCACTCAGTTGCACCAATGCATGAAAGGGTGCACAGCTTATTAAACTATGCACTGACACAGTTTAACTGTGGCAGCAGCAAGACTGTTGACTGTCGGGTTATTGAGCGTGCTTTATCGGCTGCTTTCGTACGTTGTGTGGTTCTTGATATGGCCCAGACATCCTCACTGCGGATACGTAGAGTAAAGATGGAGAAAAAAATACACATTAAAAAAAAAAACAAAATTGTAAAAGTGTCAAAATCATTTGCTGAAAGATTTTGGCTCTTTCCCTTTACCTACTTTGTTTTATCATTGATGCCTCCATTCAGAAGTTACAGGTGTGGGTTAAGGCGTGCCAGTCGGTAGAATTTCATATCTCTGAAATTTGAAACAACACTGCTGTATAAAAACAAGCCGTGTTTCTCCACGAACAGACATAAGGCTCCGTATTTAATAAATTAATAATAAAAACGTAAAAAAGATAATCTAATTGCTTTGGTTTAACAATTTAATCAACAAATAAAGTTTTTCCAGCTAAAATACAATGACATTTCAGCTAAATAGATGTGAAATAAACTACTGCTAAACCCCACTACAGTTCATAACAGTTTTCCGTTAAACATGCTCATTGAAAATGATCCTGTTTTGCCAATTTGCTATTTAGAAAGTAAAGTTTGGAATCCAACAAGCTCAAATAAGTTTAATCAGTCAGATTACTTGCTTGGGTAGCCATTCTGCAGTCAACCTGACAGACATGCCGCTCATGGCTTTACAACTATAGTTTAAGAACAGCGTCGCATCACCAAGAGCCCCTTTAGTTTTGTACTTAATGTTTTTTTTACAACCAAATTTGTCATTTATATAATGAAAGGAAAGTTTACAGGACTTTAAACTGCAGCAACTGTTTTTAAGAAAATATCAGCTGTTTTCAAACCACAGGTTTTTAAACCCTCTGCAAATCTTAATGTAGGCAACCAGTCCATTCATAGTTAAATAAACCATATATTAATGTTGAGATTGATGCCAGAAGCACATCTGCTGCATTTCTCTCTATTTCACTAATGCTGTGACAATAGCAGAGGAGCTTAGTAAGGGATGAATTGAAGTTTTTCTTCCTAATTTGAGGCTTTTTCTCAACTTTTAAGGTAAATACTAGAACGGACATTACGGCACACTTACAATAATTATGACTTACAAACTTTATGTCTTTGTGTGACTAAGCAAAAGCAAAACACAACAGTGGCATTCGAGGTGGAAAAGTAGTTGAAAGTAAAATATCAAAGAGAAATAAATTCTTATTACTCAATATCCCATACATGACTGCAGACTAAAGCACAAATAAATACGTAATCCGTTAATTAGGAGAAAAACACAAACATAGAGTAACTATTTGTTGCAGAGATAGATTTTTAACTAAACAGAATCAGTTAATGTTCAGTATGTTGCGGGACAAAAGCTTTACCACAGTTAAAGAGTTTGTTTCTGTGTAATGTATCATTTTTTTCAAATAGTAAATCGTTTGACATATTATGTATCATTATATCTACACTAAAGTCTAAACGGGATAAACCAAGAACTCCTTCTAAGGCCTCAGTTTGCAGCACTTTCAGGTGGTTACAGGGTATATCAAGAATTTTTAAATTAGTTGCAATCTGCAAAATTGCCACTAGATGTCACGTAGTTCCTAACAGTCCTTCTTTCCTTTGCTTATACCAGCTTATTTTGTTCTCTGCATCTCTGTCTGCTGGTGAAGTGATACAGAGGTAGGATGCACCCAGGTCAGATCACTCACATCTAACAGCCTCTTCCACATACCGGTTGATCTAGCGTGCAATTTTTTCAGTCTGTGAGGTGGGAGGTTGAGCAACTAGTTTGAAACCACACATGAATATGGAGAACACGCAAACTTCCGACATATCCTTGCAGGATTTTAAGTCTAGACCTTCTTGCTGTGGTGGCAGTGATGCCAACATCTGTGCTCGTCCAGCCGCTTCCTCACAATGCTTCTTAACATATTTTTGATCAGACAAGCAGGCTTTGCGCAGATTATAATTCATGGTGAGATTCCAGATTAATAATATGTGTATGGGATTGAACTGTGTATGAAAGGGATTTTGCAAGACAAACGGAAAGAGAGAGAGATGGAAAGATGAGGACAAGGACGACAAGGCCCTGTCTACGACCAGATGAATCAACAGCTTCCCTCCTCTGGCGAGGACACGCTCGCTTTGCTCAAGCCTAATACCACCGACATGCTGTCACGCATGAGCAATTTTTTTTCTGTCCCTCATCTCCCTGGCGCTTTTCCCCCCCTTCCATCCATTCTCTTTGTGTCTTTCTCTGTCCCTTTGTGACTTTTTCACATTGGCCTCGTTAGCCAGCAGATTCACTGCAGAGCCTGAAGGACGGCCCCGGAGAGGGAGAGAACCATAGCAACAAGGATAGCCCTTTGTAGCAAATTAGACTACTTTGACTCAAGTTTTTATTCCCCTAAAGCTTGTTTACAGATAAAGCTAACACTAAGAACTTGTGCGTCTTAGATGAGCAAATTGTTTTCTTGCGTGGTTGAAATTTCCTCGTGAAACAAACAGTTTTTGTTTCAAGAGCAGTTTACACAGTTACTCAGTGACAAGAAAAGGAAACAAAATGTGTTTAAATGTTATTTAGAGGTTTGGCATCCTAATGTCCACTGGCCTCTTATAAATTTCTGGTAAATTTTGTGCTTTTGTGGTTTTTTTCAAGGCTGTGAAAATGGCAAAGTTTCCATCGATGGGACCTGTCAACATCGCTTAACAGCCATTCAATTTTAACTACACCTCTTCTCAAGGTGCCTTACAGATATGTTCAGACATTTGAAACTTTTCACACAAAGTCAAAAGTTTTAAATAGATTTTATTGAAAATGTATGTAATAGACCAACACGAGTGCCACATAATATTGCAGGGAAGGATGATTTTTGCTTCAAACAGATAAATAAAAAGATATACGTAAGTCTGAATAGTTTGACCTACATTCAACTGAAATCAGAAAAACAGCTGGAAGCTGACAGAAAGTCTCCACTTATTGGACTGAGCTTGGGCTATTTAGTGAGTCTATGCAAAGCTTATGGACAAAAACAATCCAAAACGTGTAATTTTCCTTCCTCCTAATTATTGTTCTTTATTTGTCTGTTTTATGAGATCCCAATAGCCTGTTTTACCTGTGGGTAAAGCATAAAAAATGGTTCTACTCCAGAACAAAACATTTTTTTCTGCTACATTGCTGTTTATTTGTCCTTTGTTTGAGGTCATAGTTTTATAGTTTGCTTTTCTGACTCTTAACAGAATCCCTCGAAAAGTTATGTTTGGTGTACCTGAAATTTTAATCAGTACAGAGACGTGACTCAACATAGACTTCATTAACTATTGATGTTACTCTGGATCCAATATATTTTTTATTCAGCCTTGGCAAAAACGCTTCCTGTTTATGTTATGTCAGCCTAAAGAAATAAAATGCTCTACATACAGACGGGGGTAGAGTACTGGAAAATTGCAAAACATAAAAAAAAAAAAAATTCAATGGTCGCTGCAGTAAATGTAACACAAAGCAGTGTGGGTGAGAGGTTGATGGAAAAATGTGCATTGTTTTCAACATACTTCAATAAGAAAACATTTTAAAGTCTGGTGGATGTTGTTGTTGAATCCCTTTAGTCTGAATCTTTACAGAAAATCAGAGGCAACCAGAAACCTGCAAGAATATAATGGAGCAGAAGCAATTTTTCATAGAGGGAAAGTTACTTTTTTTTTTATCTCAACATTAATTATACCATAATTTTTTGTCTACCCCGAGAAATGAGAAGCATGAAGTTGGTCCATGTGGAAAAAGTTCAGTTGTGTGAATCCTTTTTTGCAAGGTATATGTAGAGACAGTCTGCTTCTTCCTGTCTCTCTCTCTGTTAATGTTTGGCCTCACTCCCTCTCTGGACAAACATTGCAGAGAGCACTTGAGGGGCTGTGAGAAGGAAACAACCACAGAGAGACAGAAAACAGAGAGCATTCAGAGAATCGGAGCGCACAGGGGGAAGAGAGGGAGAGACACACAGAGTCGTTGTGGACCGGCTGAAGACTCGCCGATTGCTCATCAGCCCGCCGTGACTCAGCCTTGAACGCGTGTCCGAGCAGAATGGATTTCATTTGGGTTCAGCTGCCTCTGAGCTCTGCGGACGATTTTCACTCCTTCTGGATTACATCTGAAAAAGCAGCCGGTGTCATGAGCGGGGAAGCCAGCGAGCGGAAGGGAAGATGGTAACGTCACAGTTCTTCAATGTGAGACGTGATTACTTTCATCCTGCTCTTTTCTCTCTTCTGTGGTTTTTACTGATTAACTGAAGCAGCTACTGTTAAGAGTATAATTAATTTGCATCTTGAGATTATTCCACAACTCTGCTTTTATCTCCTGAAGATGTTTATAATCTTCAGCTGTTGCAGATTAAATAAAAACAGCTACAGATGCGTTATTCCTTAATCAAAACACTATAGTTGACATATATAAAGGGTTAAAAATTTTATACTGTTACATTTAAGTTAATACTTTCTCTCACACCTGAACAATTTGTAGCAAACAAACATCATGTTTTCTACATCCTAAATTGCTGACAGGTGAAGTTCTGCATCAGAAACGTGACATTCTAACACCACGTCTCCAAACATTGGTACCACAGAGGGATTTGTTTAGTGTGTCCTGACAAGAAGCTCTTTATGCTTTAACACCCGTGTACTCTGACCACATTTCTGCCATAGCTAACACTCACTACTGCTGCTCTGCCAGAGCAGCCTGACTCAAGGTGAAGCTCTCGGGTTACCCAGCATTAGGCCTGGTTTTACAATCCATCCCCTGTGCCTCCTTCCTGCTCCTGGCCCTACAAGATGTGACTCATGCAAATACAAGCAGAACGTATTTTTTACTTTTTTTTTTTTTTTAAAGTATGGGTGTCTGTCTGAAATGTGGATTTAGATTTTAAGCCTGAAGGAATGTCTCAGTTTGATTTTGTCCATTTCAAGAAAAGTCTCAGACGGACGTATTTTCATTCCACGTCAGAGAGGGTGTGCCTCATTTGTGCATAAAGCTGAATGTGTTTTCCGCCGACAGGCTGCTGGGATGTTATGAAGGGAGTTGAATTTTAAATTACCCGCCCAGCTCTCCCGTGGGTTTGACTTGGCAGGAATCTTTGTGAGTTTTCCCACCTTGCTTCCTGTATAAGTTTTCCGTGTCGTCGAAACCAGGGGTCCATTAACTCTGTTATTCCTGTTTTCTGAGTGACTTCAATGTCTGGGTGTTGGTTCCCATGTTGACTAAGTTGTACAAAGCATCTCCTTTTCCCTTTGCAGAAAGACAACTTGTCCTGTCTGAGTGATTCGATGGAAAAAAATACACAAACAAAAGTCTGACCCAAATTTCTGCTAGTAAACCTACAAATCATCATCTCCCCTTTACCTGGATTACCATCATTACCTTCATATACAATGCCTTGCAAAAGTTTTAATCTCCTTCAGTATTTTTTTTTTCATTTTTGTAACCTTATGACCACAAACATCAACATGTTTTATTGGAGTTTTGTATTATGATACATGGTTTTCACATGTTTTATGAGATAAAATCTGAAAAATATGGCTGACATTTGTACATTTGTTTTCATAATAGCTCAGTCTCAATCAGATTCAAATTAAGATTTTGCCTCTGACTTAACATTGAATTTAATTTTGGGCTTTGACTGGGCCATTCTAACACATGAACGCTGTAGTTACTGTGTTTTCTTCAAGGGCTTAAGTACATTTATTTGTTCAGAGACAGCACATGGTAATTAGTACAAAATAACTGTTTTCCAGCCAGCAGGATGCTGTAACATCAGTGTGTCATAATAGAGAGCAGGGCAGTGCTAGTGTTTTGCATGTAAAAAGTTTAATTTATTTCTCATTTGACCAGAGCATCTTTATGTTTGTGCCTCCTACGTGGCTTCTGGAAAACTAGAAATGGGACATTTTGATAGTTTTCTTTTCACTTTCCTTCCACAGGAGTCAGATTTGAGATGTGCTTAACAAATATTTGCCCTGTCTCTAATTCTCTCCTCTGAGTTGTGGATATCTCTGGTGTTACCATGGGCCTCTTGGCTACTTCTCTGATTAATTCATCTTCTTTTCCAGATTTTGTCTTTGCTAGGCCTTGAGATTGGGACACATTCTTTCCGTTTATGGACAGTCCCTGCATTGTTGTGTGACATGTTGGTATTTGTTTTACAATATAACCCATAAACGTCTCTATGACCTCATCACTAACTTGTCTGCTGTGTTGCTTGGTCTTCATGATGCTGTTAGTTCACTGATGTTTTCTCACAAACCTTCACAGAAACGGGCCTATAATGAGATTTAATTACACACTAGTGGGCTCTGTTGTCCATTAAAATGGCTCCATACCATAGTAAAGGAGGTTGATGTTCACCAAGCTTTTTTAATGTGTGAAAGAATAAGAAAACCATGTATTATTTTCTTCACTTATTATGTGTGACTTTTTTGGACTATCACGTAAAATATATTTTTTTAGTTTTTAAGTGACAAAATGTAAAAAAGTTCAAGGGGTATGAATTGTAAAAAAAAAAAAAAAAAAATCAAACAAATGTCTAAAACAAATGTATGATTCAGTGTTTTGATGTTTGCTTGTATCGAAGTTTCAGTCGTTTGTCATGAAATCTGTGGGTTAGTGTTACATTAAGCACAGCTGAGGCCTAATTACAGATGAGACGAGCATGTCAGTGAAAGCTAAGCTACACTTTCATATAATAACATCTCTCACCTGAACACAGACTACGTACGTCAGCCGTGCTCATGGTGATTTTTAAAGACGGCTCGGCTCATTCACAATTCCCTCACGTGTTTTTGATGACCCACACTGAACCGCTGACTGATACTTTACGGCCACTTTCAAATCGCTCTGCTGATCGAGACCGTCATGATTGGTGTTTGTCTCCCGCGAGCCCCGGTCTCCTTATCCCACTGAAGCTGCTAAATATACCGTCTGGCCATCCCGGAGCCTCTGTGGTTTTGTACGGAGGATTTATTGGCTTACGCCAGTGTAATTTGGCTTGAGCCGGAGAGGAGGTGACATCAGGTGTGTTGAGGCACAGAGGGATAATATAAGACTGAAGAGTAAAGACAGTGAAAAATTGAGGATTTTTGACTTTTTTTTGTTGCCGTTTTCTTCAAACGTATAGTTTATAGCTAAAGAGCTCATTGTTTTACCAACTAAGTCCATTCATTCAGAAAAAAGCTGGAATTTGAGCTTTACAGAGTAATCTCTGCCTGCTGTGTGTTTCTAAATTGCAAAATAAATAAATCCCAAATGATTTATGTCAGAAAAGGATATATTTTGTCTTTTGATCTCGTACTGAAGCTGTGATAAAAATGAACTGATAAGGAAACTGATTCATTTTCTAAAACTAAATGTGAATGTTTAACAGAAAAATCCACATTACGGTTGCCACAAGGCTTTGTGTGCAGCTAATCCGTTTACTGCACAATTGAATTTCACCTTAATATCACATTTGTTGTCATCCATAAATGTGTCATTTTCTGTGAATGATGCAACAGATCAGCAGACTGAAATCCTCCTTTCTGAAGAGAAGAGTGTGTGTTCAAGATGTTGAGGGAGTGTGTTTGCTAGCAAGCTAAACTCCTGACGTCAACAATTTATAACGCGTTTATGACTTTTACTCAATGTTCAGTTCCAATGGCCTCTTAAAAAGAATGCAGGATTTGTGGTCACATGTACAGTCGGTCATCCATACAGGGACCTTGAATACAGTGTTGTGAAAAATTATTTACACATTTTCTGATTTCTCATTTTGAAGAGCGGTCAAAAGAAATGGCCATGCTTACATCATTGGTTATCTAAAATAGAGATGTTTTTTTTGTGGACAGATGAAGATGATTACTTTTCCTTTGCTCTGATTGGTAGATTTTAACACTCTGGTCATAAACAGATGGTCCTTTCCTTCGCATGTCTGCTGTCTATTGAAAATCTCTTTCTTTCTTCCAGCAATATGGGTGAACAACAATCAAGGATCAGGTGCTTCAACTCAGATTGATAACTGTTATTTGTTTGATATGTTATTGTTGAAAAATGTGGAAAAAAACTTCCTTGTTGTCATCTGATACAAAAGAGTGAAAGAGTTGAAAGCTTGACTAATTTAGCTTTTTAAACAATCTGTTTTTTTTAACGTTAGACATGTCCTTTATTCTGATGAGGGGCAACTTTAGTTGATCAATTTAGTCAAGTAATTAATAGTTTGAAAGCATACAGTGTTGTTTATTTGAAAAACAAACCATATTTGCAGATTCATCATCCAAACCAGAGGACATTATGCTTATTTTCAGCCTGTAAAGCTAAACGTAATGCTGTTTAAGAGCTTAATGCGACAATGAAATGGGACAAGATTTGCTCCTTTCTTTAAGACGCCAGCAGTTCTCCCTGTCCTCTCTGCCCAGCAGCAGTGAACTCGATATAAACAGTTTGTGTAATCCAGCGGGGAATCAGTGGGTGTGAGCTCAGATGAAAAGAAGCAAATATCAACACAGGAAATTGATTCTTCTTGTGCTTATGTAAAGTTGATCCAAGTGTTAGAACAGTGGTTTCTAACAGGGCCTCACATTTTTCTCATGCAGTCACAGATCCAAATTTTGCCGCCAAATTCAGCTGATTTTTGTTATTTGTTTTGTTGTTAACGTGGTGATGTGACTTGAGTCAGCCCTTTCTCCCAGCAGAGCAAACGGGTCTGGCTCCTGATTGTGATGAATCTGCTCCTGATTCTGGCTCTCTTATTCAGATTCACGTTGTCGGGCTGCTTGATAGGTCTTTAGCATCTTTAAAAAAATAACTAGCACAGTTAGCACTGCTGGCGTTACTATAGTGACAGCCCACAAGGTATATCTTCTTGAGGTTTTAGAAGAATGCTGCCAGAACTTGATGTATTACAGAAAAATTGAATTTTCTCTCATAATTCAGAATGTATAATAAGAATCAATCTTCCTACATTTCCTGTCACTTTCCAGATGACAATGATTAAACTGAAAACGATTAAGTGTGCATTGAAAACATTCAAAATCTCCATTAGAAATCTCCAAGTCTGCATGCAAACTTTCTGGTTTTCTCAGTCCAGGTTTGCTTACCCGGACTGGAGCCGGCTTGACATCAGAAATGCTCATGGACTATTTTTGTTTCATAATGATACTGGACAGAGATATTCAAACTCTCTAAGGCTGCAGCGCTGAGACATCTTATCCACAGCAATGTGAGGGTCGTAATTTATTTCAGTGACTTACTGGGAAGGATCTGTGTGCTTTTGAAGCCAAGTAGTTCTGCATTAACAGTGGTGTGCTGCCAGGACAAACAAACAAATAAACTTTTGGTTTCAAGTGCAGAAATGCCTGAAAAAATGTTTGTGTTCCCCTTTGTGGGTCAATACAGGCTGTTTCTGAAGAAGCAAAGTGTAATGTTGCTTTCCCAAGGAACCAGTGAACACAACTTTAGACATAATTTCACGTAATAAAGTTTTTCATGCTGGCTAGTTTCTTCTTACTTTGTGGGGAAACAAATTAATCAATATTTCTTTTGGGGTTTTTACATCCTGGAGGCCAGCATGGGTTCTGAACAAACCCGAAGATCATTTACACCTCGGGCCGCTGCTGACCCAGATCTATCCGACAAGTCATTTCACTAATGGGATGACAGAATTGATGACTGAAGTGTTTTTAGTCCTGTGGAAACAGTTTAATTAAAAATGTATGAACTGTGATCTATATTTACTCCCACTAAGCTGTGTGTTTCTGAGCTGCCAGCAACAACCGTCACCATCCAGCCTTCAGTTGACGTCCCCTCTCCATCATTTTCATAATTGCTGTCCCTGTCTTTCTTGTTGACGTTACGTTAATGAGGATTGTTGAGGTTTGCCCCAGCGGGGTGTGGCAGAAGCCACCACAAAGCTCTGCGTCAGACATGTTGTCCCCTGAGCTATGGGACCTGAGGACAATCAGGCAGTTTTGGAGGATAATGTCACGGTACGAGATTAGATTACAGAGGCGACTCGCCAGTAAAAGAAATGTTGGGACTGAAAGTGTCTTGCAAGACTTGTCATCTCCATTGAATATTTTCACAATTTGCAATACTCCATCCCCGATAATGCATTTTACTTTAGTTTGGTTGTGGTACTCCAACACAGTGCATAGGTGTGAGAAAAAAGAAATACAGTTTTTGAAATTTTTGAAATTGTACAAACACCAAAATGATAATGCTACATGCTATTTTGTGATTCTATCTCAAAGATAACAGGTTACAGGAAAGATGTAACTTAGACATGATGGACGTATGGATTTGACTAATTGTGTTATTTTGTTAGCTTATCCAACAGATTTAGCTTAAGAAACATCTCTGGTGTTCACTCACCATTACTGTGTCTGATTTTATTAAATCTTACAGTTTGCATGGGTAGAAAAACAATCTTCAGGCCATACATCAACGTTCTCACATTCTGTTTCCTGGAGTCAGGTTCTCCTTCTGAAAGCCACTGCTCTGGTCTTAGTGGCGCTAAATAAAGCAGGACCTAAATGTGGGGTGGGGGGACCGGGGGAGATGCATGAGTTCAGGTCAAAGGAAATGTAAAACCATAAACCAGAAGTGTAGCTGTGTTTACTTGAATATTTGTCCACAGGCTGGCTGCCTCCGCATTGGAGAACGAGAATTACTTGAATGAAGCCTTATCTCCTAGAGGAGTTTGATAACGAGGCATTTCTAGTTTACTCTGAAACAGAATTATTTAATGAACTGCATGTTTCCTGCTTAACACTACATATTACTGAGACCTCATAGATCAAATGTAATTAAATTGGTGGGTCAGAATAGAAGTGTGATGTGAAACTTAGCCAAAATCATGTAAAATCAAGTTTTGGCATTTTTGCAGCAAGACAGTTAAACGTGCTTTACATGATAAAAACATAATGTATTAAATCGAAAAGAAACATTGTAACGGCAAAACGAAGAGAAGTAATAACATTTTGAAATCCAGGCTAGAATTAATAATCTATGTTCACTTTTTAATCAGACAAGCCTAAACAAATGGGTTTCTAAAATTGAGCTAAAAAGAAGAATTGTTGTATTTGAATAAAATTAAAATGGAAGCCAGTGAACCAGGTAAACACCTTCTGGCTACTGATGATAATAATAATGTGGATATGTTCTGTTAGAATAAATTAATTTGATTTAAATATACAATAAAGTACCCTTCTAACACTAAAATTGTAATAAAAAAAATTCCAAGTGTCCTGCAATATTTTTTGCAAAGAGATAGAAATTTGTGTTTTTTGATGTACATGTCTCCAATTTCACGTAAGTGATGACAATGACGACTTTTTACGCCACTGTTAAAAGTGTTCACATTAGGCTCTTGGCTATGGCAATCTACTGGATGGTCATTAAATCAATAACTCAAAATACTTTCAGAAAATCATAAACTATTAACTGGAGAACTTCACTTAAATAGTTCATTTGAATATTTACTGGGTAACTTGGTGCTTCATCAGCTTTTTGTTAGTAAAATATTGAGTGGCTGCATTGATGTTTCTGTGTTCAGTTTCCAGGTTTGAGCAGCTGACATGAAATAATATGCTGAATGTAAAAAATAAATATTTGGAGCAAATCTTGTTGAAATTTTCCTTTTCAGAACTTTGATTCTGTGGAGGGATCGATCCAGCACCTCCTCTCTGCATTGTACCCCCCCTATGAAGCCACCGCCCCCACTCTCCTCAGCCAGCTCTTCCAAATCATCGACGGCCGCTACCAGAGGGATGCCCTGCGCTGTTTTCTGGACTTCCTGGTACCGGCCAAGCACATTTTAGATACCGTGCAGCAGGCTGCATGCGTAAGTTATTCGCTGAGACTCTCTTGTCATCTAAACAGAATATAAATCACTTCAATTACATACATCTGTAGTAACATCATCATATTGTCCACATTCAGGCTCAATACTCCAATGTGCTGTTCCTCTGCGAGGGCTGGCCTCTTTGTTTACGTGACCAAGTGGTCGTCCACCTCGCTCCCATCGACCCCTCCCTTCTTCAGCCAGGCGACTTTTACCTCCAGGTGACGCCATTCTGCGACCAATCAGCTCGCATCGTGGTCTGCAGCTTGCTGAAGGAGGAGGGGCTTGCAGTGGAGGTGGTAGAGGAAACCCCGATTCCTGAAACGTCCTATCCTTGTATCTTCAGCTCTGGCTGGTTGGATGAGATCAACCAGGACCGCCAGGGGTCGCCGCTCAGACAATGCCTACTCGCTACTGAACGAGGCGTGGTGAGGTTGCCATGGGAGCGGGTAGCTGTGCCTGATTTTGTGCAGCTGGCACGTTGTGCTGGGAGTAGCATGGCCTCTGCTGCTCCGTCAAATTCACCTTTAACTCCGCCTCCTCCTCCACCTCTTCCTGATTCGTCCAAGACTTCATCATCTGATAATGCCTTCTTCCCTCTTTCCTCTTCAAAGAAATCTGAGCAACTTAATCCTGTGACTGCTAGTCAGAACTCAGGTTTAGCATCTTCCCCAGCAGCTTTCTCGGTGGAAACCAGGATATGTCCCGCAAAGCACGGCATCGCTGTGTCACTTTGCCTGGTAGATGCTAGAACTTCATCTTTGTCACATCTGGTAAAAATTAAAGGAAGTGAAGCAGAGCATAAGCCAATAGGCTGGGTGTCCCCGCATACATGGGATAGTCGCTTTACTGGGACGAATCAAAACCCAACCGCAAAAACAGAAAAACCCAGCCTCTCAGGTGGTAATATAATAGACTTCAAAGTTGGGAATAAAGGTGCTGTAGCTTCTGAAAATATATTGGAAGATAAACAGAGAGACTCTAAAGCACAGAGAATGAGCAGACATGAGCTAGCAGCTGTTGCAACAGGGGACTACATTGATATTCTGCAGGCCAAAATGCTCTTCGATAAAGATTGGTCATTGACCGAAGAACAACAAAGCATGCAAATGCACACCAAAGCACAAAAACATCCAAATTGGCAAAATCAGCCAATTATGCAACCGTTCAGCACACAGTTGGAAGTAAATTCTCAGACAAAAGCACAAGACGTATCTGGAGACGTAGGACCTCAATCTGTTTGTGACCATTCCCTGAAGGAGCACCCTTCCTCCAACTCCCTGGACTCCCCTCAATGTATTCGCACTGTGCGCTTTGCAGAGAAGCCCTGTACCCCGTGCTTGGCCAGACGGCAGGGTGGGAAGGTCTCCAAGGCTCAAGAGCTGAGATGTCGATACAGAGACTCATACCAGGCTGCCATACAGAACCCTGTCACCTTTGGGGCTGAGAATAACAGAGGGAATATGCCAGCCGTGGTGGAGGAGGACACGGACACCTCACAGAGCGCCGACAAACTGAGAGCCAAGGATTCATGGAGAGGTGTTCAAGACACTAGATGTCATCCTGGAAGCTGTAATCAGTCTCCTGCACAACTAGGTGGGGATATTTGTAAAGAGTCAGGGGAAATAAACTGCGTCCCGTGCAGAAAACCAAAAGAAATAAATGTCACACCCTATAATGATGGCAGAGTACAATCTGTCAAATCTTCTGGCAACTTTCACAGCACGAGCACAACAAATCCAGCATCAGAAATGAGGACACAGACTACAAACGTTCTGTCAGCTACTGATGATCTCAGGTACCCGGACAATTTCAATGAACAGCATAGATCAAAATTTAGTTCAGCTGAAACATCTGAGATCCACATGCCTTTCAACCATCTTGAAAGCCATCAAACCAGATCCAGTTTGACGATTATGGCTCCAAACTTTAAGTCTACCCCAGCGCCACAAAACAGACGAGACACCCACCCAGACAGGAGATGTTCATCTCTCTCCACGGCGGTGGTGGACACCTCAGAAAAGTGTGAGCTGATCATTGTCGAAGGCCAAAACGTCCGGAGAAAAGAAACCTCTGAGCCTTGCGCAGAGATTCCTCAGCTGCATGTGGTCAAATGTAAAAACAGCACAGCCTTCAGGCTGGTTTCACCGAAGATCAACAGAAAGAAAAATCCTCTTCCAGGTAAAGAACTGATCTTGCTTTCATCATCGCAGTTTGAAACATTTTTAGCACATTATTTTTAACGTGTTAATGCAACACGTTAAAAATAAAATGTGTTGTAGTTGCAGAGCAGCTTGGCACCAAAAGAATCAATAGTCATGAAACAGAGAACTCATCCCAGATGACTCCATCATCCTCCGCCGAGACCAAAAGGACCTCTCGGAGAGCGTCTGTTCGTCCCAGACCGGACCACCTCCCTCTGGGTTCACCAGACCCCAGAGCCCATCCCGTTTACTCTGGGTTAGCCTCTCTCACAGGTCATTTAAAATTTCTTACTGCTTTAACCACAGATATAAATCTTTGTGCATGCTATAGTTCAACACCTCTAAACAAAGGTGACCAACAACGTTCACATTACAAAGTGAACACTAAATGTATTCCAACACATGTAAACAGAATTATCTCGTGTCGCATAGATGATAAAATACCGTCTACCAAAGTTTAACCAAACACCAATTAGAGATTGGTTACCTGATTCAGGTGAGGCCTGACTACATTATTTGACTCCACAACTTCTGATTCGCTCCCTCCACTGCAGGCTGCAGAGACAGGACAGGTCGGGCGATCGTTGAACTCTACGGACACGATCAGGGATGGGGGTCAACAGTAACAAGCCACGAGCTGTTCCAGATGCTGCTCTATTTCTACTCCATCACCAGGTGAGAAAGAAGCGTCTCAGATGGTGGAACCTGAAAAATAAACAACATGGGAACTGGTTTGTTGCAGACACTCACTCCTCATTTTTGGTGTTTGTCTACAGTGGCATCAGTGTCGATACATAGTGCTGTGGTCAATTGTCTACACGCAAATTTTTAATAAAACTTGTATGAAAACTATTTCATGTCAAAGCTGATATTTCTTTTAAATTGTCTTATTATCTTTAGAGAGAAGCCTCTTATTTCCTGTTAGTAACAAACGTCTTGGTTAAATAGTAACACTTTGGAATCAAATTTTCCAGGAGTATGAATCATTTTTGGACTTCATGTATGTCACCATCAGTCCAAAAGCGCCTTTGTTTGTGCCTGTTTACAGAAAAGAAATCAGAGAAGCCGGAATGACGCTAATATTTGATGCAAGGAAAAAAAGTCCTCAACCACAGTTCTACAAGGCTCTGATGGCCCTTCATGTAAGAAGCACAGAAAGTTATATTTCAGGAGAACGCTGCAGGTTTAACTACTGTTTGCATGGTAGCATGTGACTGGAGGGCCACTATTAGCATATAATGACTGGTAAGTAATGTTAGGCATGGCCAATGTGAAAATCTTTACAGCCTTGAGTAAAAATACAAGTTTCAGGTTACACAAAAGTCACACAAAAATTTAAACTACTAGAAACGTAAACCATTATCTAATTATGAAACACAAAACATTCTTTTTTTAAATTTTTTTTTAAGAGTTTATTTTAGGAATTTTACCAGGTTGACTATTGGTGTTGCTTTGCCTTTTTTTTGATTACCTTAATTCAACAAAATTGCTAGTCCATTAAAAGGTTGTACCTTGTGTTAACCTGTTGCAGGAGTGGTCACCTCGTGCTGTGAATAGTTTGGTTCTGCTGGTGGACAAAGAGAACAACCCTCAGCCAGAAAGGTGTCCCGGCATCCAGGTTGAATTATTTCATCCAAACACGCTGCGTTTGCATTTTCTGCTGAGGATGTGTGTTCAGAATTGTCTCTGAGCCTTAAACCACAGAGAACATCACAGAATGGATATAATTTGAGGGATAATGTAAAAGGAAGTGATATAAAGATAGTCAGTTTAATTGTATGTGTCTAATATTGATGCAGACTGATTTGGTGACATCAATGAAAGCGTTACTCAAGCTGGTGGAGGTGAATCAGCTGAGCTTCGGTCTGGATGGCACAGCTCATGGCTACTGTGACTGGTTGGAGCTGCATCAGGTAGGAATCAAATATCATATGGCAGCTTTTGCTTTTCTGCTTGACTTTACCTATAAGTAGGGAACTTGTGCTTTGCTCTGGATATGTGTGTAAAAAAAAGTGAATTTATTTTTTTTCCCCAACTTATTTTCTTCTTCTATTTCCAAAGAACATAGATCTAATGTCTCCTAGTAAATGCAATGGTTTTATGTTTTTTCTTTGACTTGTCAAATCTCACTCTCCCTCAGTTTTAACATTTTACTGATCAGCATTTTGGTTTTTAACTTGAGGATTGAATGCACACACACTACTAGTTTAATCACCTGTTTAATTATAGATAAACTGGACCTCAGCTGCTTACTAATATATACAATTTTAATTTGTACAAAGAAAATCAAGGTATCCAAACTGTACAATCTGGTCTTTATAGGTAACTCAGTGTAGTTAACAATTTGAAGTGTTATACATTTCAAAGAAGAGCTGATCTAAGTTACTCCTGATGACAACAAACAAACCAAAAAAGTAATCTAACCCACTCTCCAAAAATCAAAACCCAACTACAGTATCAAAGTTAATATTTTGTACTTAGTGTACGTATAGAATATCTAAGTGAAAATGTGCAGGAACCCAATTGTTGTCTCTCTTACTGGTGATCATTCATTCATGCATCGTCAAATCTTATCTTTGATTTTCAGAGACTTTTCCCTTTCGTTAACAATCTCCACGAGGTTTCCAGCCTGTTACTGAGAGCCATCAGTAAGTTAGAGGAGCTGTGGATGACCGAGACGGTGCAGGTAATTTTACACTCCATTCCTTTCCTCTCAAAGATCCCATTATGGCGAGTTTTGTAACTCAGTGTGAGATAACTGTTCTATGTGTAAAAATATAAGTGTTAACACTCTGGCAAACAGGCTGTACAGCAATGCATGATGAACCAGAGGACTCTGATGAGGGACGTCTTGGAGGACAGTCGATTGGTCGGCCTGCAGAGGGACGGCGGGGCCATCCTGGCTAGGCTGAGGAAGGAGAGTGACTTGAAATACCCTCACTGTGAGGACCTTAGGTACCCAACAAACATCATGTTGTCGCTTTGAACATCTACAGAAAGCTATAGAGTCCAGCTTTACTGTGAGACCATGAGATCCACTTCAGATTTGAAGAACATTCATGACAATCAAGATTTTTTTTTTTCTCCAAGTCAGAGTCACCAATGGTCTTTTCTTTAGTCCGTAAAGACAAACTGAAGTTGTGATCTTGAGTTTGCAGGAGTGTCTCGAATATATCTGTAAAAGTTCAAAAATGTTCTTTCAACAACTTGTAATTGTCTCTTTTCTTTCTAAAGTGATGCAGTGGACTCCGTTACCAGTCTGTACAACTATGTGGAGGAGCAGGCTCACATCCTGGTGCAGAGGACGAATGCATCACTGGAACATCTGGAATACCTGCTGCAGCTCAGGGAAATGGAGGGACACTTCATGCAGGTCTGTCACGTTTTTCTCATGATCTCTGATTTTCATGTATGTCTGAACTCTGGTAATATTTACAGTGCTGTACAGAAGTTGCATCCAGCTATGAACGGCATGCATCCCATGTTACTTTCAAGGCTTAGAAATGCTTTTTCAAGGTTTGAGTAATTATTCAAGAAACAACTTTTTTAATATATTGATTCTGTTATAGGACTGACTTGATATTTGATTTTTTTTTTTTTTTTCAATGCAGAATTAGTTTGGATTTTTTACGTTATTAGCTATAGCGCTTATATTTTTACTATAGTTCAGATGAGCATTATAAATGCCTTGTAGAACAATAAAGCGGGACAAAAATTTAGATATTTAGTCACATTGACAAGAATATTTGGATGAATTAAGGTGAGGCTTTTAAATAAAAAAACACTTCTACAAACTGTTGAGGACGGTGGCAGTACCATCAGGCTGTGGGGAATTTCTTTTATTTTTTCGTCAGCGTTACCGGTGGACAATATTCTCAAGAAGGAGAATTAGTTATTTATACAGTTCTCTCTTCTAGTAACTACTGAGAGGCTGTAGTTAACTAAATTGGTCATAAACTGTTTTACATGTTGTGTCATTTCTCATGCACAAGGATTATAACATGTTAGATTACAAACATTCAAACAAAAATGGACCTGAATAGATGTTGCACACTTCGAAATGTTTTCATCTGAATAACAACTTTACTCTGCAGATTCAGCAATGGTTCGCTGTAGAGGGAGAGCGCCACCTAATGGAGGCTGAATCAGTCGAGGGCTCTGGAGAAAGAATGGAGCAGATCCTTAACAGCTTCACTGGCTTCCTAATTGAAGCTAGCGTGAGTTTAAATCTCCTTCATGACTTTCTTTTTGTCTCTGTGTTTTCCTATTCCTCTCTGAAGTCTCTCCGTCCTTCGTCCTCCAGGACCGCAGGCACCACGCCATGTCCTTGGTGTCAGAGGCAGAGAGACTCCAGCAGAGTGGGCTTCCCTACCCAGAGACGGCGGCCTTCAAGACCCTCATCGGCACTTTCCAATCGGACCTGGAGGAGTTCCTCTGCAGGGCGGAGGCATGTGGCCGAGAGCTGCAGCTCATGGTCAACATATGTGATTTTTGTGAGCAGGTAAGATGGAGATGCTTGAGTGCCCAGTGCAAAATGCTAAAACACAAAATCTTACCAAGCAATTTTTTGGTCGTCTATAATGAAAATCTGTCAGTACACTTGACATAGGACAAAACAAACTTACATGTAACTTTTCAGCAAGATATAGGAACTTGTTCTAAGTCAATAATTCCTTAATACTGATGGAAAAAGTACTAGCTCCACTGGTAGATTATTTCACTTCTAATCAGGCAATTTCCCCATGTTATAAGTGAAATAATCAACTACTAGAAATATACATTTTTAACAATATTGTTGTCTTATTTTAAGTGTACTAAGATATTTCCAGTAGAAACTAGACCAAAAATTATTTGTAAGTCTTTGTGTTTTGCAGTGATTTAGGGTAAGGCATACATATTTTGTAACAAAAAGAAAGGTAAAATTAAATTCTGTTTTTGTTGTTGTTGTTGTTTTTTGTTTTTAAAACAGGCTGTGGAGCTTGCCAACGAGTGCACTGATTATTTGAATCTTACTGAAGCCAGAAATCTCACAGTCCAATCCCCTGAAAGCGCCTCATGGATCAGTCAAGCAAACACTCAGCTGGTGCAGAAGCAAAGCAAAGACCCCGTCCTGAACGCCACATCTCTTTGCCAGTCCGATATCCAGGCTTCTCCTGACCGACTGATTCTCCAGTCTTTCCAAGAAAAGTTCCTCCACTTCAGCCCGGAGAAACTCCACGAGGTGAAGGTCCATGCCGGCTCCCTGCGGGGATCTCGAGGGATGCACGTCTGGAATGCTGCCTGGCTGAGATTTCACGAGGCCCAGCAGCAGCTCCAGGAGAGGATGCAAGAGCTGGAGGAGCTTTGCCACCAGCCGGCAGATCCCAGCAGCAGTTGTGAAGGTCACTTTGTGGATGTGGTGAGCACCAACATCCAGACGGCCTCTCCGGGGGGACAGAGGTTGGTGGTGCAGTCGACCCCGGGGCCTCAGCGTTCTCAGTGGGAGGGCATCTTGTCAGGTGCAGAGGATTTGGGTAAAAGGAGGCCGGTTCTGGACAGCAGCAGCCCTAATCCAGCAGCAGTAGCCTGCAGTAACATTACCATCATACCGGAGGGCAGCAGTGACGCCGGGACAAACCAGGAGTCAAAGCAGTCATCTCACAGGTAATGAACTTCCTGAGGGCACTACTTTGACTTTTAAGCTTTTATAATATTGTCATTTTCCTAAAATAATGGCTTATGACATTTTTTGCCCAATTTTTTATTTTTTTTTGCCAAAATCACTTTTATTAAAAAAAAAAAAAAGTTTCTTTTTTTTTAATTATTATTGCCATTAACACAAATAATTGAGTTCAAAACATATGCAGCTTGTGAAAAAGCATTCAAAGCCCTGAAACATTAGCACCAAAGTCCTCAATACTTTTTACTGGGATTATATGCAATTGACCAATACAAAGTAGAGCATAATTGTGAAATCTGAAGAAAATGATGCATAATTTTCAACAGCTTTAACTGTTTTTATTTAAATTTAGTGCAAGCAGTGGCCTTTAGATGTCAGCTTTGTTACTAAATCTTGGTATAAACTCATTTGTTCTATGAAAGCCTCAATGTTTGTTAGAGAACAAACAGCATCATGGAGACCAAAGACCACAGCAGACAGCGGAGGCATAGAAGTGTTAATGAAACAATAGCTTCAGCTATAAACCGTTCAATTTATCCTCTCACAATTTCAGTTCCTCATGGTTCAATATTATCTTATCTGTCAAATCGAATAAGTCTTGATTTAGGATCGAGTTGCATCAGTGTGAAAAGATGTCAAAAATTGTTAAAAAAAAATTTAACAGTTTGTTAACAGGTAGCTTTATCAACATATTCTGCCACACTATGAGGACATAGGGCCTTGATGTAGACCCAAAATGAAAGTGAGTTTGACTCCATTGTGTAAGGAGGCTGTAGAAACAGTGAAAAGTAAAAAATCACCCGTTTGTTGGATGGTTTCATTCTTAAATAGGTCAGCCAGGAGAACGGAGAGGGAAGCACGAAAGAGACACACAAGCAGAGCCAGAAGCGAGAGGGATGCCGCCGCTTTATCTCAGTCCCACCCCGTCGGCTGCCAGTGGTTTCCATGGAGACGGGGTCTCGGAGCGAGGTCGGTGAGCCAGGACTCATGCGCCGCCAGAGCCTCGGCCGCTGGCTCCACACCTGAAGAGCAGGGGCCTCGGTCGCCACCGTGCTGCTCCCACCGCGGTCAGCCGTCTTGCCGCATCCTGCAGGAAGCGCAGAAGTTCCAGATCTCTCGACACGGGAGCTTCTGCTCAGACAACTCCTGCATGAGCGACGGCGGCGCTGCTGGGGCCGAATGCTGTAAACACTCCAGCCTGCCCCCGGAGACGTATGGGAGAGCGTTTTGTTTGTCAGGTCCACAGGAGAATGCCAGCAGTGCTCTGTAAGTTGACTGTCAATGACTTTCCTTGCCTTTCATTCTTACTCTCTTACTCTCTGAAGTTTAATGAACTCCTTTCCGTCCCTAAGCTGACAATGAGGAGCTTCAGGTACTCTCTCCTTGTGTTTTTATTGTTGAATTTTAATCTATCTTGTATTTATAAAATAACAATCTTATCAAGCTCAATCTCCAACGCTTCCAGGTCTGTCAAGTTAAAGATTCAAGTCAAAAGATGTACTGCCTCTTCCAAAGTATCCAGAAATTTGATTAGTTTGCAGGATGATCAACTAATATTTTGTATGTATCAAAGAAAAATGTTATTTTTTTTATTTTGGTCTTATTTATCAGCACTCTTAGCTGGTGAGGAATTCATCAAAACTGTAAATCAATAAGAGATGGTGTCACTTATAGAAGACATTCCTCTAACTGATTCATTTAAAGTTAGCAACACAATTACAGAAGCATCTGTTTGGAAGTTCCATATGAACAATTTCTATTCTGTATCTTAAGAATCAAAACATGATTTTAAACTGAATTGACATCGTTTATTTTATCGAAGCATGCTGTGTTTCACCCTTTACGCCTGGTTGAAGGTAATGGATTTTTAAATTCCCTTTTGTGTCACCAGGAGGGTGCAGCATGTCATGGAGGAGCTGGTTTTTACCGAGAGGGAGTATGTGCGCTCTCTGGGTTACATCCTGACTCACTACCTCCCCCTGATGGACAGGTTGGACATTCCTCAGGATCTCAGAGGCAAGAGGGGGATCATCTTTGGCAACCTAGAGAAGGTTTACGACTTCCACAGCCACTATTTCCTCCCAGAGCTGGAGGCCTGCGAGAGGCAGCCGGCCATGGTGGCCCGCTGCTTTCTCAGACACGTAAGAAATAAAAAAAAGTCTATCTCACTCACAGTGCAGTTTTAAGAGTTTTGTATGATTGTTTAAATTTGTTGCGACAATAATCCTAACCTGGGCTTCCTGCAGAGTGAGAGTTTTGGCCTGTACGCCTTATACAGCAAGAATAAACCTCAGTCAGATGCGCTGATTCTTCACCGCCGCCATGACATCTTTAAGGTCAGTTTAACGTATTTCCTGCCTGTTGGTAAGTTTTGATACAACACATTGTGAAAACGATGGGAAAATTTTACAGAAATCTCTTAAGATTAGGCTTAGAGAACTGCAGAAAACAATTTTGTGTGACATAAGCTATGTAATTACACAAATGTAAGTCAAAGTAGGTTTTTTTGGCTCTTCACTAGGAGTTCACTGTATGAGTCTACTGTTTTGTGTTGCACGTTATTTCTCAACCAGAAAAACTGTTTCTCTTTCAACTCTTTTTGTTTTTTACCGGGCTTTAAAACAAAGCTACGAATAGTTTGCACAACTTTAGAGCGCTATTATTCACAAAGAGTTTATGAGGTGTTTTTAAAGCATGCTATTTTGCATTTGAAACACCTTTTCTTTTGGGGGGATTTCAGAAGAAGCAGCAGGAGCTCGGGGACCTCATGGATCTGTCTTCCTACCTGCTGAGGCCCATCCAGAGGATCAGCAAGTACAGCCTGCTGCTGCAGGACATGCTGGCCTTGGTTGGACCCTGCAGATCGAAACAGAAGGACGCCGCTGTGTGCGCACACGGCGTGTGCAGCCTGGCTGCACCGGATTCGACCTGCATAGAGAGAGACAGAGAGAGGAGTGAAATCCAGGCTGCTGCACACCTGATTCAATTTCAGATGCGTCATGGCAACGACTTGCTCACCATGGACGCCATTCAGGATTGCGATGTGAGATATTAGCAGAGCAGAGCACTTACGCCTTGACTGCTGGCGTTACACGACATCAACAGAAACTTTTTTTCCTTCGTCAGGTCAACTTGAAGGAGCAGGGGGAACTGATCCGCCAAGATGAGTTCACAGTTTTCTTTCGGAAGAAGAAATGCGTCCGCCGAGTCTTCCTCTTTGAACATTTGATTCTGTTCAGCAAAACCAAGAGGACGGATATTGGAAATGATGTTTATGTCTGCAAACAGTCATTTAAGGTTTGTATACGCTAGTTTAAAACAAACAGCTGCAGAAGTCTTCACAGCCTACTTGTATTAAATTTTGCATACATGATATTGTGAATTTTGCAGTAAAACGCATGCCATTGTCACACTTTATCAGTAAAATTGGAACAATGCGGCTTCATAAGAAAGCCTAAAAATCTTTTCTAAATAATTCCCTGTTTTATGACAAACTTTATTATTTTAAGCATTCCTTCCCAATCTAAAGCTTTTAGTCTCTGCCATTTCAATTAGAATCTTTACTTTGCGCATATTTCTCACATTTCACTATCACTGGCAAAGACCTATTGGCACAGGGATAATGTATCTGCTCTTGTGTGTGTGTGTGTTTTCCAGACTAACGATATAGGAATGACCCATAACTCTGGTGTGAGCGGTCTGTGCTTTGAGATCTGGTTCCGCAGAAGGAAAAGTGAGGACACTTACACTCTGAAGGCCTCAAGCACTGAAGTGAAGGAAGCCTGGACCACTGACCTGGAGAGGATTCTGTGGAACCAAGCTGCTCACAGTAGAGGTGTTTGTTGCAATATTAGATTGAAATACATATTTAGAAGTTTATTTTAAAAAAAGAAGTCCTTTTTAAAAGCTCATTCTGAATACGTAGTTTGTGTTCCAGAGCTGCGCTTGCAAGAGAGAGTGTTTATGGGAACGGGTCGCAGTCCTTTTATGGATATTCAACCCAGTGATGCGGCGATTTGTGACCGAGCCGTCAGCTGCGTCCTGCCTGGGAGAAGTAAGGAGTTTGCACCATTCAAAGTGTGTTATATTTTAAATTGCCCTAATCCTCCACACATTACAAGAGCAGGTATATAATAGCTAATACTGTTATTTTGTAATATTTGGTTAATATGAAAGTTTAATATTTGGGGCATAAAGTTGATGCATTTTTACATGAAACTACAAAATCATTGTTGTAAAATTACATCTTAGACCAGTTTAACTAAATTGAAGTAAACATTTGGTGAAAGCACAAGGACTTGGTGAAATTTTCAAAGCTAGGTTTTTGTTCAGAGTGTTTGTTTATTAGGATAGGTGAGAAGACACAGTGTCTTGTAAAACCTTTAACACATTGCAAGTCTTAACATCTATGTATTTTATAGGAGTTTCATAAGATATAAAAAACACAAAGCTGTAAAGTGGTGGAAAAATAGAAAATAGTTTTTGGGAGGAGTTTTGTACAAATACAAATCTGATTTAGAACACAGCAGGCAGATCAGGGATAAAGTTGTGGAGAGGTTTAAATTATGAAACAATATCCCAAATTTTCAACATCTCACTAACCACTTGATTTAAAAGTAGAACAACTACAAAACTACCAAGATGTGGTTGTTCATCTAAAGGCATAATCACAAAGCCAGACAAGAGACCCGTGGTAACTCTGAGGGAGCTACATAGATTAACAGCTCCATCCTGTTAACAGGCCATTCATTATTAGTCTAAATATGGCCTTTACGGATGAATGACCAATAGTTGGCCTTAATTAGGAGAACATCAAGCCATCAATTTGTAGTCTAATTAACTGGCTGGGTTCATGAATGTAGCTATGTATCAACAACATGTCAGTGAAATTCTGTCTCATGTTGTCTGATCATTTTACCAAGTAGAAACCTAAATATATAGTGTAAAAACCTGTTATATTCTCATTGATTGCATTTATTTGTGTGTCGTTAGTCCCTGTGGCGTGTTGTTCTCACAGGGGCTTAGATTATCCCCGACCGCACTCCATTGGCTCTGGTAGCACTGCCTCCACCACCGTCAGCCAATCATCTTCTTCCTCTGGCCGGGGCTCTCTGCCCCCTTCTGGTTATCTTGGGAACACCAATCCAGGAGTTGGGTCATCCCCTGAGGCTGTGACTGAAAACGAACTCAACAGCCATCATCTTCTTCAGCACCAGCCTCATCCTCACTGTGATCAATGGAAAACTCACTGTCCTCTGAGTGAGTTTATTGCTTAGGTTTAGATTAACATCTTTTGAAAGAAGTTATAAATTCATAACTTAGGTAGGGTCGAATTTAATATTTTTAGGCATTATTATATTGTGTTTGGTGCATGTCTGTGTTCCAGTCGACAGCACTGACTCCTCTGGAGAAAGTATGAATCTGTATAGCAGCCCAGACCACAGCTGTCTGTCTGCTATCAGCGGAGAGGTAGTGGACGACTCTTCATCCGTGTCCCAGAGGTCAGAGCAGAAAGCAACTCTTTGTCGGACCCCCAGCCTGAGGAAAAACAGCTCCCCTGCAGTTACCAGAAAGAAGCCTGGCATCCCCCCCAAACCTCCACATCTAGCTAACCCTCAGGTAAAACTGAAGATGAACTGAGCAACGTCGGGAAATTTTAACACCTCTATCCCGATCCCTGAAAAGTGTCTTGAATATAATTTACATGTATGGCTCTGACTAAATGAGCTCCAGGTAACTAAAGCTACCTGTTTTACTTGAACAGTTATGAATGTTTGCATTCATTTACTAAAAATACACAATTTGTTTATTGAAAAATCTAAGTTCTGTAGTAGACATTGTCCACAAAACATATCCACAACAATTTAGGTGCTAATATAACGGTATTATTTTCATCTTGATTAAACTGAACTGTATTTTTCGCTGCAGGGGAAGCTGGGAAGATCAACAGACGTTTGACCCTTATTTCTAAAAAGAAGGTAATGGTCATTTAACAACATAAATTTAACATTTAAAGGTTAAAATGTTTTAAATAGGAATTTACCAGTCATGGTACAGTGGATAATTTGCAGTCTGATACCAATTTGTAAATCACCAAAGGTGTTACAAAATTAACAATTGAAATTGTTTTTAACGTTGTACGTTAGCAATTAGATTAATTAGCACAGCTAGCCAATGATAGATTATTCATTTCCAAATGAATAATGTAGATTAAAATCAGTAGTGTAAGTCATATAGTAGTTCTGTCCATATTCCATGTCACCATTTACTGAGGTTGAAATGTCAAAGAGAAAAAAAATACTTTGCCATACTCAGTTCCCTTTATGTTATCTGCTCAAAGTTTCTGTCTCTCATTCTTTTTCATTTTGAATAAACCACTGACATGCCTCAAGTTGTCTTAGAACTACAAGTCTCTTAAATAGCTTATTTCAGCTTTCTGAAAGAATTATTTTCTGTTTCTTGTGAATTATTATTTTTTTAATCACCTCACTTTTATCACTCCGCAACAGCTAACACAGTGTTGAGTTTTGTTGCTAGCATAACGTTTAAGTTCCCAGCCAATCACAAGTCATGTATTATCAACCATGGGTATCTCTGATGTAAATCATGTTCAATCCAGAGCAACATTTTTATAGCATTTGTTTATTCTCCAAAATGGCAAATAGAAATTTATTAATGTGTAATAATAATTGAGACTTGTGGCTTTAGAAGGTTTCATTTCATTTTATCATTTAGAAAAAAGGAAGGGAGGTGTAATTCATGCATTTGTTTTGCAGATGAACAGTCAATAACATAGTTGATGCCTGCTGCAGACTACATGAAGACAGAAGGATTGCATGCATGGAAACATTTCCATGGGCTTCATAGCCATTATTTCTTATCAAAAAGACTGTATTTTTTAATTTATTCATTGAGTCGGTTTTGGTGTCTCAAATCTACAGATACCGCCACTGTGGGATCTTGTCATGCACAATTTTTGCAGTTCTATATTTGCGGGGATCAAATTAGTTTATTAAACAAGTTGGAGTCACCAAGTCCAGCACTCTTATCCAAGGTTAGCTTGCTCAGTGTTTACGTCGGCCCACTGTCCAGACTGAAGACATAAAGAAGAAGTTGACCTTGAGTGGAGTTAAATATGTGGACATAGTGCTGTGGAAAACCTGAAACCGCTTGGCAGATTTTTTGCAATAAGATTTACCAAATACACAGTAAATGTTTGTGCTTTTTCCAATTTCTATTTGAAGGTTTTGTTAATGTGATGCCTTTCAGTATTTAATGCTTGTTCCGACGTTGTTGTGAATGTCTTTTTATCTTGATCTTTTGTCTTCTTCTGATGGGACAGACCACTAGCCTGCGTGTTTGAGTTGTGTTATATTTTATAGACGCATCCATAAAGACTGGGCTGACGCATTATCTTCAAGGAGGAAACTCAAGTTTCTGCAGAAGAATGGACAATTACAAGACAGCAGTCAAAACCCAACAGGATCCACAAATCAAATCAATTTCACCTAATTTTTGGAATTTAGTTAAGTGTTTGTTTGTTTTTTCTTCATATTGTCTTAAACATTAGCCAACTGTTGTAAACTTGAAACTGTCTGGATTTTGTTTTGCTGTTTGTACAAAATGTACACGTGCAAATTATGACAGGTATATTAGACCATCGTTTTCATACTTTGTGTTTTATATTACTTATGTGAATGTCAGTCTTTTTCTGTTTTTTCAGTTTTATACCCCTTTATTATTTCTTTTAACTTTTGTAAGCAGTGTCTAATTTGAATGTCAGGTTTCTTCCCTCTGAATTTAAAAGGTTTGATTGCAATAAAATGAGAATGTGATAAAAGATGGGAGCTGATCCCTTTATTTATTTTTTTATTAAACTTCTTTATTTTACCCCAATGAACTGTGGTCTAATGAAACCAAACCTGACTGTTGTCACGTGATTCCAAAAGCTAGGCTGCAAAGACACCAAAAGCCATCAATAGCCGCGCTGCCGGCGTAGAATAATTCCCTTAACTCAATCAAACTTGGACACGTAGATATTATTAATTTTGTGCTGTGCTCCACAAAAAAGGAAAAACCTTTAAAGTATGTGTTAAAGTACAGAAGCAAACAATGTCTGGGATCATGAGCGCCCCCTGCCATGAGGCAAGAGAACTGCCTGCATCATCTGGAATCTGTTCTCTGTCGTTTCTGATTCCTCCTCTGCACACGAAACACGTTACACACACAGTTGGTGACAAAGAAACACTCTACATTACATAAATAAGCTAAATTATGGAAAATTAATTCATATATTAAATGTTTTTAACCATTTTATTGGCGACCTACAAACAGGAGGAGCATGCTCTCATGGAATGGCATTCAGTGCAGTTTGCGAGAGGTTGATCAATCCCAGGTGAGGCTCAGCTCGCTGCTGCCTCACCAACTTCGCTCCTGAGCATTTGAATGGGGAAATGCAAAAATTCCGAGATTTTGAAGAAAAAATAATCAAAATTGGTTACGCTAAATGAAAAATACATACTTCATAGTACAAACCACAGGGTGAAAAGAGCAAAAAAAATTATTTTATCCTTATATATTATTTTTCCATGACTACACATCACTGAGAAGTACATAATTTAACTTTTCTCACCTGCACAACTAACAGTCCAGTATGGAGAAAGACATGTTTCTCATGGAATTGCTACTTGTCATTATAAGGCTTAGTAAACATCTTGCAGATGTTAAAACGGAACTGTCTGACCTACACACAAAGCTCTATGTGAATTCAAAAGCTAACCTTGCACATCACAATGAAAACATGAGACTATCACCATCCTAATGGAGGCAGATGGTGGCTGAACTCCTGCTGGAGTGTTAAGCATTCAGCCAGCGCTACAGTGAAATAGTTTGAAACAAATCAAATCTTCGTGTATCAAAATGGCCCGGTCAAATGTCAGGCCTAAACTTTGTGTAAACACGTAAACATTTCTGTTCAGAGATGACTGCGCTTGAGATCATTTCAGTCTCTGGATGTGGAACATGAAAACAAATAAGTTCCACATCGACACCAGTGTTTCTACCTGAGGTAGATCTAGAGAGGTTGATTTGTGTTGTGAAGCTTAACGTGAACGTAAAGAGCTGCCTTTCAGCAGAGTAAATATACTACAAGAGGTACTTATCCAGATGAAAAGTATAGTTTAACATTGATTTGTACATTTTTACCCTCTTCTTAATTGCAGTGCTTCTGTTTCACATTTCAAAATGTGGAATTTTGTCTACCTGATGCCACATTGTGTCATGTCTTTATGGTGAAACCTGAACCTCCTGTCTGCAGCTGGTGGGTGAAGCCAGAGTGAACCAGCCTGTGACTGTAGAGCTGACCTTGTTGAACCTTTACCAGAGCCGCTGCTGAACTGCAGCTTCGCCATAGTCGGCATCGGACTCACAGGCGGCAAACCCATAAAAGCAACGTATGTCCAGTTAGTTTCTATGTTACAGCCTTCACTTGATTACCGAAAACAACCACTGGCACTGGAAACAAGATCAATTGTGATTTCATTCAGTGATCAATGATCTGACATTTGTAGCGACAGACAAAACCAGCGCAGGGAACAAAAGGCAGATGTGGTAGGAAGAAAGATGAGTTAGTCCTAGTGAGCAGGGACAGAGTAAGAGAAAGTTGATTGAACTGTCAATAAAAACACAGATATAAATGCTTCTACACGACAGAGAACAATATAACCAAATTGAACTCAACAAAACTATACAAAGAACCATGAAATACAAAATATGTACATAAAAACCCCAACGTGAAATCATAAAACCACTGGAAACGCAGATAATTAAAATGAGTCTCTCTTGCAGGGTTGGAACTGTGGGAGCAAATGAAGAAGCGAAGGCCAGCATTGAGTTTAGACCCGCCGTCGCTGGCTCCAGTGTGCTCCTGGTGAACTTTGACAGTGACAAACTGAAGAACATCAAGAACTTCATTGACGTTGTTGTGGAGGAATGAATTAAACCTCAATTCTTGGCACATTTAGGTTGTTTTTTTTGTTATAGTTTAACAGAAATATGAGCCTGTAAAGCACTGGAGTTTATTTTTAAATGTTCAGAGAATCCTTGGATAATTTCTCTCATAGTTTTGTTGCCACACCACAGCATGTGTAAATGATAATGAAATTATTATTGCTGGACTGTTTCTTAATTTAAAAATGAATTTCATAAAATAAATCATGATTAATGAAAAACGTACAAAGATATGGGATCATGGTGTTTTGTTGTATTTGAGGAAAAAAGCTCAATCTCATTTACACATCTCATTTATAAATTCTAAATTATTAGAACTTGTTAGAAACCTAAAATAAACAGCAACCAGATAATATTCTGATTTTTTAAAATTATTATTATTATTATTCAGAAGAATGACTTTATACTCTTGGGGAGAATTATGAATTAAAAATTCATACAATCAGAATCACAAGAACTTTTGTGCATTTCAGCCTGTGGTGTGAAATGAGGAACACTCGATAGTCAAAATGAGTTTCTGCAGAGTTTTCTTTGATAATAGTTTTCCACATCCATATAAACAGGAAAGATGAAGGTGACTGTAGGATGGTAGAAGTTATATAGAGTTTAAAAGTGTTACATCAGACAAATATAAAAATAATTACAGAAATGTGGGCTTAATGGATGGTACGTTTAAAACCTGAGAAAAAGGATTTAATGTGACAAATGAGCCTCAGCAGATATTTGCTCTTAACTCGAAGCACCGCTTTCAGCTCTATCAGTGATTCACTCATTTGTTAGGAATACAGGTGATCACATCATATAGTAAGTTATCAGATCAAATACTTAATACAATCCAGTGTCACTGATCTCCACTGTCAGGACGGCTTCGCCCGAGTCTGTCATGGAGGCACTGAGAATAACGTAGTCACCCTCGTAAAAAAGGCCAGGCTCGTCACCCTTTCCTCTGACAAAGTCACTCTCACCTCCATTGTACATCTTGTAATAAAGGCTGTGGTCGCATTTTCTACCTTTATTAAAGATTCCCACAGCAAGCCAGTTGGAAAAAAGGATTCTGTCATAGGGCACGGAGAACATGACAGCCATGATGTGGTTGTAGTCGTTCAGCTCGGCATTGAAAAGGTCGTAAGTGAAAACCCCAACAGCGCCGCTCGCCAGGCCCGTCGTCTTGTTGAAGCGAGCCTTGACGGCAGAGCAGGGACCGACCATCGGAGGGAAAGGGACCTGGCAGAAGCCGCTCACAGTGTAGACCCTGAAAAATGGAGACACCGAAAAGCAGATTTATTTTTATTTATCTTGTTGTTGTCATAAAGATAGCTTACAGGGTTTATAAAAATCTATGGAGAAAATAACAAAAAAAAACCATTTACTTAAGAAAATGTCAGGAACTGCAATGTAAGACAAATTCTCGCTTTAGGTAAAGTTTTATCTTATCTGAAGCCGTTTCATCACTTTTCTGCAGTGATGAGCTGGTGTGTTATGAGATCACTGGAGCCATTCACAAACAGGCAAACGTCTTCTAAAATTATGACTATTGTTTACATCAATATTCATTATTGATTGGGTGTCTGCCCAGCCAGGCCAGAACATTTTGACAAACCTCTTAAGACTTCAATGTCGTACCCACATTTAAAGTTAATGCCTCTATTAATGTATATTAAAGTACACTAAAAGAGGCATTATCTAAACGTCTTCCAAGTCACAAATTGGCAGACTTTAAAATTCCTTAGCTTGTCTGAAATGACTCCACCATTTTTTTATGAAATCGCCTAATTTAATTATAGTTTGTAAGCTGCATTGTGGAAATTGTTCAAACAGCAGTGCACTTTTTAAAAAAAAAAAAAAACACCCTCTAACAAAAGCTAGGCGATTTCATAATATAAGCAAATTTCTTTATTTTCTTCTGGAGCAGGAGGTCAGCAACGTCCAGAGGTCACCAGTCCAGAACCTTTCAGGCGGATCCCTGGTCCAACACAGCTGAATCAAACGACTGAATTACCTCCTCAGTAAGTTCTTCAGAGTCCTGCTAATGACTTCACTCAGGTGTGTTGAAGCAGAAACAGATCTGAAAGTTGAAAATGCCTGGCCCTCGAGGCCTGGGGTTGCAGACCCCTGCTCCAGACATTTCAGTCGTAGTGGATTGCTTTGCTGAACAAATAGAAATTAAGCCTAAACAGGTTTACTTGACGAAAAGGGAGTTATAAGAGCAATGCATCACCTTGGGTTGGAAAGAGTGTAGGAGTTTGTATTGTTCCTGATCTCAACGGAGCAGCGACGGCGAGGCATTGTGTTGAGGTAGGTGGAAGGTGACCAGACTGGGGCTGTGACATGCAGACAAAAAAAAAAAAAACATAAAAACATTAGATTAATAAAGATGGATTTTTAAAACCTACAAACAAAATAACCAGCAGGTTGGGAAAAAAGTATTCATCCAGTAAGTTTTTGGAATAGATTTAATTACATCAAATTACAGCTGAAAACACATGTCAACAATTTCACCATCTGGACCCCTTATAAAAGTGAAACAATTCTGATGCATAGCTTTGCTTACCTTCAGTCGATCCGCTTGTTGCAAAGACAGCCGGATGATTGGAGAGAATAGGTCGGGTGTCCTGGTTTTAGCCTGACTGTGAAATCACACCGCGTCAGCTCGTCACAAGTGAGCTCTTATTGACTCCACTAATCAGGACCTTTAACTCTCATGCTTGGTATCTTCAGTCCTTTTCTACGTGTGACCCTCAAATTACCACACTGAGTTGGAGAGTGATTCAATCACAGCATGCTTTGCTTCGGTTCGAGTTCTGCTTTGTTTAAACGCATAAGTTTCTATGTCCAAAAGAGTAAAGTTGTAGAAAATGATTGGGATTGGCTGATTTTCAGTAGCTCATTTGAGAGCTTGACCTTTCAACCATAAGACTATCATATTGTTGGACTTCTGTTAATCAGAATTTGTAAACTTTTAACACACTGGTTCTTGATAAATGAACCAGTGAGTTAGTATTAACTTGACTCTGGTATCACTGAAATACTCACAATTGGTTACATAGAAATACGTAAGAACTCTGAATAAAAACATCTGCCTGCAACAAACTACTAAAATGACAGTTCTCACTTTGCGGTGACAAGACGAAATCTTGGGAAACAGTGGAAATTCCCACCCAAACACTTAGAGTTTAGTCAAAAGACTGATATCAAGCTGGGAGAGACCAGTTAGTGAGCAGTTAAAGGTCATGAACTGGACAGAAGTCAAAGTCCATACAGAAAGACTTGGGAAAAGTCAGAAACGGCATTATTCACAGGTCAAACAAAAAAACAAAACAGTAAGGAGTTATCAACTACTTGAACACATGTGAGGGAGAACTAAACTGAAACTGAACTAAACCTGGCCATCCTTGTAAATGTATAGTTTATTTTAGAGCTGTGCTAATGTGAGACTGAGCATCCTGGATAAGCTTTTTAAGAGGCCAACGTGCAACACGACAGCTTTTCAGTTAATACAGAAAGAAATTACAAACGTTAACCTTGGCTAGAAAAGTTCAGTTCAGTGTCTTTCTTAGAAACAATCTCAAAATGACAAAAATACAAGGTATAAAAATTATTTATTATTTAGCCTACAAGAAAACTAAGAATGATTATTACAACATTTTCAACCTTTTGTGCAATTAAAGATTTCTCTTGCAGTTTTCAAACCAAAAACTGGTAGACCACATTCATTTAGCCTTTTGTGAAAAGAATATATGATCTGAATCATGTTCCAGAACAAATTTAGTCAACTGTAGTTACATTTATTTTCTTCAGATTAACAATAAAGGCAAAGGAAATGGCCCACAACAGAAATTCACAAAGCATTGTGAATTTTGGTTGAGGGAACCCACAATTTTCCATTTAATCTGTTTGTGGTTCACATAGTCACACTGTGGCTATGTGAACAGAAAATCAGAAAAACAGTTTTCTGATGCTGAAGCTGCTCCTATGTTGTTCTTTATCTCACTTTATATGTTTGTGTTTAAAAAAAAACACCTTTTACCATAGGTCTAAAAATGAGAAAATTTAATTGATTTTATGAAACATAAAGGCCGTTCACTTCTTTGAATTACGTTGCTTCTGATACAGTCCCAGTTTGAATAATGCATGTGTACTGGGATCAAGGCCATGTACAGTAACTCAGTGTTCAGACTGAATTACACACACTCACTCAGTAGCTAAGATCCCACAACCTCACTTACTCTTAGTATATTTTTTCCATATTTCAAATAACCACTTGGGGCTTAACACATGCCCCTTAGAAGCCAAAAAAAATTAGGTCATGCTGTCAGTTTCGCTTTCAGTTTCAAACAAACCCTTACACAAACTATGCCCTCAACAACAAACACAAAAGCATAATGGCTTTATGCAGAGAAATTTATTTGAAAGAATATTTCAGGTGGATAGATTTTATTGCTCCATCTCATCTTCCTCTTCGGTAGGTAAATGCTGGCGCTGCATAGAGTTAAGAGCGGCAGCATATTTAGCCATGTTGCTGAGCCCGTTAACCACACAGCAGCTCAGTGCACTGCGGGACGTCTTCATGTCCTTGGCACTTAGCCATATGTTGGTCTTGATGTCATAAAACTCGACATTAGGGATGGTGGTGATGCCACCGAAGCCTCCCGCGACAAACAGGTTGTCGTTCATCACAGAGATGCCAAAATTACTGCGGGCGTTTGGCATGCTGGGCACACTGCACCAGGCATTGGTGGAGGGATTGTAGGCCTCTGTAGTGTTCAAACGTGACACGCCATCAAAACCCCCAACCTAGAGTAGAATATTTGATAGGGATATGGTTACGATGTTGCAAAACCCAAGTGGACAACTGGTATTGTCAAAATAAACAGTTAAATTGATTTTTTTTTTTTTTTTTCTGTGATAAGTCTGAAAAAGTTGGGTCAGAGTCAACAAATGTCTTTTAAGGCTGTGCAAAAGAGAATAGCACATCTGGTGATGTTTTTTTAAATCATTTTAGTAAAAATAAAGAAGGCTGAAAGTGTTAATTAATTTAAAACTTGTCTAAATGTGTATTTATTTCAAGTGTAAAGATAGTTGAGACTTTGTAGTATTACCTTCTGTTCTTATTTTTTAGATATCAATAAGGAAAAGTCTTACAACTTGACAGTTTATGAATACACTGAGTTGAAGTGAAAAATTGATCCTCCCACTAAAGATAGAGATCTGCTTGTTGTTTACATAAATTAGATCGACATTATCTTTCAGACTAAAGGAGAAATAATGTATCTGGGGTACATCATCAAAAGGAAGTATCGACTGAGGGTTTTTGGGTATCCTATGCATATATAAGAGTCAACAACAAATATAACATATACATAAAAGTATGAAATATCAATGCTTTGGAGCAGCAAATGCTGTCATTGAGAATTTCAGTTTCAGATAAGTTCAACACCTGGTTTTCTAACTTTCACTCAACAGCTCAACACTTTGATACAACACTTCAATCTCTTGCTCACACATATCAACCAATCATATGGCAGCAAATCAAGGCATTCATGCATCTCACTTTGGTTTGAAAGAGAAAAGAGCAGCTGAAGTTCAAATTAAGGATAAGAAAGTGCATTTAATGGAGTTTGAAGGTTTCTTCTAAGTCAGGTTTCAGTATTTTAGCAACTGCTGATCTACTGGAATTTCCACACAAAACTCTTTCCACAATTAATAGAAAATGGCTAAAAAAAAACAAGGAAAAAATCCACTGAGAAGCAGCTTGGTGTCTGAGATTCAGAGGACACTGGACCAACAGGTATAAGAGGGAAGAAAGGCATAAACAACCAGCTCAGTTTTTGATATGAGCCGTTTGGGCAACTGCCCAGAGTGGCATGAGACAGGGATGGTTTACAAGCATCAGACAAAAATAGGTAATTTGAAGGAGGCTTCAAACTGTTTTAAGCACTTCCAGTCAGTGGGGAGTTGGCAACCCATGCCTGCTGCTGAAAATAGGGAAATATTTTTATGTAATTTATGTGAGACTTCACTTCATTTTAGCTAGTTCAAGAATTTAGATGATTGGTTTGGGGCCGGTAGAAGGAAGGGTTTGCCCAAGTCATTATTTGTGCAACGCCAACCAATGTACATGGAATACCATATCTGAATGCACACCTTGTTAAACCTTGAAGCAGATGGGTGACAGAAAACTAGGCACCACTCCTGTCAGCTAAAAACAAGAAAGTGCAAACATGCTTACCAAAGTTTGATATTTCTGCTTAGCTCAGTGCTTTTGTTTCTGCTCCACTGTACTCACTGCAAAGATGTAGTTAGCATAGGCAGCAACGCCGACCCCACTACGCCTGCTGCTCATGTTGGGAATCAGGGTCCACTGGTCTTCGTCTGGGTTGTAACATTCGGCTGTGGATAGACACTGTATCCCGTTGAAGCCGCCACAAATGTACACCTAGAGAAAGTGGAAAATAAATGGTGTTTGGTTAAAATTATCAACCTGCCCTCTGAAATTTCTTGTGTTTTTCTAGACTGACGTCTAGCAGTACAGAAATTTTCCATTTCCCTTTATTAAAAATGAGAAATTACTCAATAATTAATCAAGTTTATTTGTATCACACATGTCAGCAGCAAGGCAGCTTAATATCATGAAAACATAAAAACACCAGCAACCAATTGTGAGACCAGTAACAAACATTACATTTTGCCAAGTGCCGTCATTAAAATGATCAGTACACATCAAATATGTTGGTCAATGTTGCAGTGATTATGGGTCAAAGGCAACTCTAAACAGGTGGGTGTTTGGTCTAGATTTAAAGTGAAACTCAGTGTTTCAGCTGATTTGAGGTTTTCTGGAAGTTTGTTCCAGATTTGTGGTACACAGAAACTGAATACTGCTGAATGCCATGTTTGGTTCTGGCTCTGGGGAACCAGAGCAGACCAGAACCAGAAGACCTTAGCGGTCTGTAAGGTTGATATAACAACAACTGGTCATTAATGTTTTTTGGTGCAAAGCCGTTTAGTGATTTATAAACCAACAAAAGTATTTTGCAGTCTATCCTCTGACCTACAGAGAAGTCAGTGGAACTGGAATGATGTGGTCTATCTTCCTGGTTTCAGTAAATTTGCTCAACAGAAACACACCATGTTCGAAAAAAACAAAAAGTTTCTCACTAAGATTACTTTGCAATGGGATGTGGGGGGTTTTCAAACCCTATCCAAATAGATGTATTTTGCAAAACTGTAAAGGTAACACTTTTATTCGCATCACACAAGTCGTGATCAACAGCCGGATGTTACTACTGGCAAAAACAACAAAGAAGATGACAAGAAATAGTAGGAGGATAATATAATATTCTTCAGGTGATAGAAGGCCAACTTTGTAACTTTCTTTATGTCGCTCTAAAGGTTCAGATCGGAGTTCATCACCACACCCAGATTTTCTGCCTTCTAGCTGGTTTCCATCTGTAATAACTGAAGCTTCATCCTGACTCTTGAACGTTCCTCTTTAGGTCTAAAGATGTTGACTTCAGTTTTGTTTCTGCTCAGCTGGAGAAAGTTATGGCATATCTACACATTGATTTCTTATAGGCATATGTTCAGTGCCTGGATGGGTTTAGAGTTACCTGTTGACATGGTAATATAGAGTTGTGTATCATCTGCATAGTTATGATAGCTAATCTTATTTCCTGTTATAACCAGAGCTAGATATTGAATAGAAGTGGTTCCAGGGTTGAACTTTGAGTTACCCTGCTTGTGACTTCCATCCTATGTAATGAGAAACTACCTATAAATACAAAGAAATTCCTATTCTTTATATGAGATTCGAACAAGATGAGTGCTGGACCAAAGAGTATATAATATGACATATTCCACTATTGCTCTTGTTGGCAATAATGTGATACAAACAGTCTGAATTACCCAAAGTTTACCAAATAAATCTTTGCTGTTTTCTCTGTGCTAGTCATAAAAACCCAGAAACATAAATTAGTGCCACCTACTCTGCTATAAAGGGTTGCACAACTGGCATCACTCCTCTGCTCGTGCATGGAAGAAATAATAGTCCACTGGTTGCATTTTGGGTCATAGCGTTCAGCAGTGTTTAGCCGTTCCTGTCCATTGTAACCTCCTAAAGCATATATGTAATCATTCATCACTGTCACACTGACAAAGCACCGACTGACATGCATCGGTGACACTTCTTCCCAGTTGTGCGAGGTCAGGTCAAGTCTATGCACAGCGCTGAACTGCTCAATACTGTCAAAACCACCAACACAGTAAATTGATCCATTGTAGAAGACAGCGCCATGATAAGCCCGGATGGTTTCTGTGGTATAGGCCACATCTATCCAGCGATCACTGCGAGCATCGTAGGCTTCAATTAAACTGGTAGGGCTGCCATCAGTCCAGCCTCCTATGGCCAACAGGAGAGCGGGCGGCACCCGTGGGATTGCTAAAGATGGGCAAGCAAAAGACCTGTGGCTGGTCCTTGACATGTGGTCCAGGATGGGGTTCAATGTCTGGAAGAGCATAGCTCGACATTCTGGATTTGTTTTCACCAATTCACTTTCATTCACATGTTCTATGAGGTACTTTGGAGACATCCAAGCCAGTCTGATCTGCAGAGAGACACAAATACATGAGTTGGCTAACATTGCGTAAAGCATGGCCTTTCCAGTGCTTGCCACAGACTTAGCTAGTACAAAAGAAAATGGGAACCTTTTCTAGTTCACTTTCAAAAATGGCTTCAATCTATTTTTCTTTTCAGCCAAAATGTGTAGCTAATTCAGAATCGAGGACATCGTCTCACCATGACATTAATAGTCCTTAACCGAACCTTAAATCAATCAATCTCTCTCTGTCTGTCTCTCTCTATGTGTCTATGTGTGCATGTGTATATATACATGTGTGTGTGTAGATGCTTTATAAAATAAATAAATATATATATATATTATTGTAGTTTTATTTTATTAAATTAATTAATTTACCAAGTTAATT
The DNA here is from genome assembly GCF_001444195.1 of Xiphophorus couchianus. Lineage (NCBI taxonomy): Eukaryota > Metazoa > Chordata > Actinopteri > Cyprinodontiformes > Poeciliidae > Xiphophorus > Xiphophorus couchianus. The sequence continues at coordinate 10,114,020 of NC_040228.1, forward strand.
TAGGTAACTGCCTACATATCTATATATATCTAGATCTATATCTAGATATATATTTATATAGCTCTAGATATATCTATATAGATATATATATAGATATATCTATATAGATATATCTAGATCTACAGTATATAGATATATATCTATATAGATCTATGTACATGTATATAGATATATCTAGATCTATATAGATCTAGATCTAGATATATATATATATATATAGATAGATATATAGATATAGATATAGATATATCTAGATCTACAGTGTATAGATATAGATATATATAGATCTATGTACATGTATATAGATATATCTAGATCTATATAGATATAGATATAGATATACTGTATATAAATATATATATATATGCCCACCACACTCACCTTAGAAAAAAGTAATGAGCTGTAAGTTTTCCGTTCCTTGGGCGCATGGGCGAGCCATTTGAGGATGGCTTTGTATACCGTCTTCTCCTGCTTTACAATGAGCAAGTCACTTTCAATGATTTGAACTAGCTGTTGTGCAGAGAGCTGAAGGAAATCTGCGCAGGTGTCAACAACTTCTTTGAAATGACTCAGAGTGTATAGTTCGGACTTCTCTCTCAGTTCTGGGTGGTAGAACGTATCTGTAAGCAACCAGATGCTGAGACAGTTCTGTGGGTTCAGCTGCTTTTCTAAATAATCACTACAGGCTTGTAAAAGGCCAGTCATATTGTAACGGTCTGCTACTACGAAGAGGTCCAGTGCATTTTGTCCTGTCAGAAGAACATTGCCTGTGTAGGCAAACTCGATAATAAGACACATTAAGCTGGTTGACATTCCAGGGATGTCAAAGGTCACACAGTCTGGTGTTGACCAGTGGCTAAACAGAGCTCTGTGAAGAAACACAACAAAACAAATAGTCATTGGACTGAAAATAAACACTCACATACTTCCAGATCATGTAGTGCATGCTGAATCCAAAAATCAGGATAATCACAGTTTATTATTAAATGTTCTTCTTATCTCTATTAGGCTTGTTATTCTTACTACTCTCTGTTTCTTAACAAGCCGCCCTATTTAACTTTTTAATGTCAATTCTGCCATATCTCCTGCTAAGAGCTTACCTGAAATATGGGCTACATTTGCACAAGACGACCTTGTGTACATAGAATTCACCGCCATCCACTCTGATCACTGTGTCACAAAGCTGCTGCCTCATGCAGAGCTTGTTATGCAGTGACATGTTTTAACCAATATTTGCTCCCTAGGATTAAAGACCTTTCTACTCTCCTCACTCATGGACTGATTTCCTGCAGAAACAAAAGGCTGTGAGAATTTCAGAACTCTCACAGGGTCTGTCATTTCAATTTCTGTGACGTCACATGAACTAGTCATGAGAATTCCAAAGGTAACCATTCCAAGGATAAATCCAGCTGTCTGTATTAGATTAGTTATGTTAAAAATCGGCCATATAAATGATTTCATTTTAGATAATATCATATTAATTAGCTGGGAAAGTAGATATCCTACCAACCTACTACTTAAAGCTGCAGTATGTAACTTTTATTTTTTTAAAAACTTTATTATTGAAATTGTTATGTCTTGACAGTATGTCATGAGACAGATAATCTGTGAAAAAATCAATTTCCTCCGCTTTCTTCCAGTGCACCCGGTGCCAACTAGAAACAACCAATCAGAAGCAATGGGCGTGTCTTAACTGCAGCTCCTCCCCCATCTGACTCCTCCCCTTTTTGGCCTCCTTTCCCCGCCAGCAGATTTCTTGTTGTGAATGCTAATGCTAATGCTAGCTAGCATGGCCACCGATGACGGCAAGGAGGGATTGGGGAAGATTAATCTATTCAGATTATCTGTCATGATTTGGTGACAGTTTTAACAAATATGTACAATAAATAAATAAAAAAACATATTCTTTATGAAAGTTACATAGTGCAGCTTTAGCTCCTCTCCACCCATTCAAACTGAGGATAATGAGATCATCTGTTCTGCCCTCTGTGACTCTTTGAGGGCACCACAGTCCATTGACTGCTTTAAGAAGAGTCTTCTTAGCAAAATGTAAACATCTAATTTTCCTAGATGTTTACTTTAACCTTTACTCTTCATATTTTTTTTATCCATTTAGTGGTTTTGTTTTAAGCTCTTTGTAGCCCTTTCAGATTTCATGATGGAAAGGCATTCTAAATAAAATGTACCGGTATTATTATTACTACTACTATTACTGTTATTATTACTTTATCCACACTTACCTATTGCAGTGCTAATACATGTATGAAAACCACATGAAACCAATTTTATGTTTGCTGAACAAACACTGCAAACAATACAAACTCGTATTTCTGTTACGATACAACACAAAGTGGGAATCTTCCAATCAAAATATGCATTTGTAAATAAAACTAACACAGTAACAGGCATAGATCAGTGAACCTAATTAAATATAAAAAACTAAAAGCTGATGGTTATCATACTGTGTAAAAATTTGTGCCTAGTCACAAGCCTTCACAGCCTGTTTTTCGTCTGAATGCAGTCATTAAATTAAAATACACCACAGGATTTGTTCAAATGGTTCCACTTTATTGGCATCCACTGAATCACTTTCCTTAGAGAAAAACCACGTCTCCTTTCAGGACTAGCATTAGAGAGAAACACAACAGCCGGATGGTAGGAAAATATTTAAATACTATCAAGTTTAGAAAATTGGGGGGTAAAATGTTACCAGGATCCTTTCTGGTGTACAGTAGTTTAAAGTTGTTGTTTTTTTAAAGCCAAAGACATGTTTATGACTTTGGTCTGGAAACAAATGAAGCTGTTCACCATAACTTTCTCCTTTTTTAAAAAAAATATATATATATATTTGTGCTTCTGAAACAGCCAGGAGACTCAGCTCAGAGTTCAGTAAACATTTCTCACTTTCACAGCTTTTCCAAACCCCTTTTTTGTAAAAAATGGTTTCCTCTCCGTTAGCGGGAGCCGTCATGTTCCTCAGAAAGCATCGACTAATTTATTGTCTATGATGAAAAGTCAAAGACGTCTGTGTGTGGGTTTTTTTCTGGCTGTGGATGACCCCTCAGAGATAGCCACATATAGTAGCCATCACAGAGAACAATTAAAGATAATCACACCAAACGGAATAAATAAAATCAGAGCAAAATTTCATTCTGGCCTTAATTTCAATACCAAATCCAGTTGCTCCTCATCGCCACCTATCCCAGCATCCCTCTCTTCATCCCTACACCAAGACATGAATTCTCTCTTATTCCTCTAAAAAAAATATCTAATAAAACATAAAAAAGGGACTCTCATCCAAAGGGAAATATTTTGGTATTTGTTGTAGGCCTTCGAGGCTCAGAAATTCAGTACGGCTGAGGATTAAAACAAAACAAAAAAGCTGAAATGGTCCTAAAGGTTATTTCCCAGTCAGACCAAATTTTAAGCTCCCCTGCTCAGTTTCGATAAGTGAAATTGATTTTTTCCCCCCGTATTTCCAAACTCTAAACATGCAACATAAGGCCTTTGTTTCCTTTCAGAAGATACTGTATTTTTAGGTTTTAGCATTTCCCAGGTATTGTTTACACACAAGCACACACAAAACAGATTCTTTGAAAGAAAACTTTGTAATATTTCCTCAGTCCAGCTTGTTTTAGCAAAACTCAAATCTAACACATCAATGAACTTAATCAGATTGATCGGATTTCTAAACCTAAAAACACACAAAAAAAGAATACTTTTGGGTTGGACACTGTTTTTGTTTTTGTGAAAAACCAGAAGACTAGAATTTATCTTTTAATTTGTTCATTTCTATCTGGATGCTTTTACTCAACACATCTGGTTTAAGCGGACTTAAAAGTGTTACTAAACTTAAGATGTGATGTAACAGGTGAGAAAACAAAAATCCACCCCTGCTGAGCCCAACATGATCTTTTCACGCACCAAACTGCTTATCTGGCTGAGCGTTGATAGAAAAAAAAAAAGCCTCCAACCAAAAGGCAAGAAAAACAAAAAACAAAATAAAACTAACGAATGTTATCCTCTTCAGCCTGCAGCCATAACCTAGACCAATTGGGGAAATGCATCACATGTGATGAGGCTTTAACTGAAACAACCTTTCACCGTTTAAAAGAAAATAAAAACAATCAGGAACACAAACTTCCGGGCTGGTGGCAGAGACTCCTTTCGGGCAGAGTCTCTGTTCTCCTCTGCTTCTCTTCTCATTGTCTTCTAGTCCAGTTGAGTTTAGCGGGTGGACTAAGCTGCTCGTCTGGGAGAACATGTGCCGCCAGTGTTGGAGGCAAAGCCAGGAGCGTCCTTGTTACTCAAACACGGGGCTGAGGTCGGCTGAGGAGGGACGTTGCAGGAGTCTGTTCAGCCTGGCAGCTCTCAGTCGGTGGAGAAGAGGTCTCCGGCGGAGGGGAGGGGAGCCAAGCCGCCGGTGACGTTGGGCAGCAGTGACAGATCCGGGAGGCTCTGGATGTGGGACTTGAGCTCCTTTCTCACCTGAGTCACTCGCGCCAGTTTCTGTTTGTACTCCTGCAGCAGAAGAAGAGTGGGGACCAGCGTTTACTAGCGGCGCCTCAAAAGGTTTTCTTTCATGAGAAATAAAAATATTTCCGGGAATGTAAACCGTCCAAAACGTTTGCGGCAAATCAAGAATCTAAACACTGCAGAATTTTAAAATAGAATAGAAGACAACAGATTTTTTTTTTTAAATAGATGTTGTGCTTTACCTCCAGCTTTTTCTCCCTTTCCACTAGCGCCTCCTTCTGGCTGCTGATATATTCAGTCAGCATACGGGCGAGCTGCCTGCGGTCTTCCAGCTCTGCTGCCAGCCGTCCGTTGTACTCCGCCAGCAGCAAACACGCCTCGTCCACCGTTTTTGACAGCTTGTCCGCCGCCTCCTTGTCTGAATAGGAGGTAAAGCTGTTGTTGACTTTGAAGAATATCTTTCACCGAGTTCATTTCAGTTTAAGCAATGCTAAACTATTTTTTACCCATCTCTTATTCTCTAAACGTTTATTTGATTTTTTGCCCTTTATTCCTCAGCATGAATTGGTCAAACGCCATACAATATTTACTCCAATCTAACAACATCAATAATTACCAATTTAAATTATTTTATTCAATTACATTTACTTATTTATTTTTATTTTTTGCAATTAATTCAAAACACCACATGCATCAACTAATTGTTTAAGCACTTGCTGTCCAAATTTTCATATTCATTTGTCTTGCATTTGCCACCTTTAGCTTAAATCTCACTAACTAAACCTTAGAAGAAGAAAAAAGACTCGCCACTTTTGCCACTAAATTTCAGTCACAACACTCAGCTTCATTGTAAAATTACAATGGAGCTAAGAAAATTGAAAAACATAAAATTTCGAGAATAAAGGTGTTATATCTTATTTGACTTTATTCTTGTAATTTTATTAAAATTTTTTTCAAAGTACAACCCTAATACTCTGTTCTATAATGTAAATAAACCCGATTTAAATATATATAAATAAATAAAAAATAGTTTGTCAAATTATACCAGTAATCTTCTCTAGGAGGGAAACATCCTGAACTTCCTGTGGAAGTGAGGCGATCTTCTGGCGCACCGCTGCGTCGCCTGATGCGGCGTTCTCCAAGTCCTGCAGAGCTTTCACCAGCTCCTCTGTCTGAAAATGTTAATGATGGAAAACACAAGGAACAAATCAGGAAAAAAAAAAGAAAGATCAGAAGCGTTATCTGATGCTGTTACTGTGTGATGCCAGCGTTCGTACCAGCTGATTCGCCGAGGAATCCGAGTTGCGGGGAGATGTGTGGTTTCTGTAGTCATCGTCGTCATCCTCTTCATCCTCCTGGATCTTCTGATAACTTCGTTTTACAGCCTTTTTCTCTTCTGCAAATAAATGACACAGAGCAGAAATGTGCATTAGATTATATGCATATATAAACGTAGTGAGGATGGCTCTATATAAACATAACTATGAAGCAATTATGTCATTATTAAATGATCAAACCTGAGGGTCTGGGGCTGCTGGAGTCCTCTATGGCCAGTTTGAGCTGCTGAATGAAATCACCTCTGTAGAGATTCCTCTCCTTCCAGATGTTCAGAAGCCTCTCCATTTGCTTTTTACAGCCGTCATCCACTTCACTGCAGAGAGGCAAGAAAACAGCCAAATGGAATAGCAACAAGCTTTAAAAACAACAAGTGTTTTTCAATTTATGTCTACAAAAAACATTAAGAAGCTATATTTGAAATGTTTTTCGAGTTTATTCCACTTATAGAGTTTGAACAAAGGGAACAAGCTACATTTAAGCGTGAGACATCAAGGCATAAACCTGGACGCATGCAGGTTTATGTCAGTGCTAAGTTTAATTTGTGATTAAAAAAACCTTATTGATTTTCGTTAATTTATTTTGTTTATTTATTTAATGCATATTAACTGACATTGCTATAAATGTGCCAGAATTAGCCAAAAGGTTGTTTTTCATCTGCTGTTCCTGAACAACGCTCAATTAGTCCTGCTAAAAACAAACTAATTCTGTCAATAAAAACAAGAGGAAAAACCATCAATACAAACAATAACAAAGAAACTACAGCACAATTATCATAAAAAGTACAAGAAGTAATTAAATCTTTCTCAATTTTTCATTTGGATGGCAAAACAGCTTTCAAATCTGGTTTCACAATATTGTATACAGAATATTCTACTTCAGTATATGTGAGTAAATTTTAGAAAGATGCTAAAATTAAAATCATTTGCAGTCAGTCCAGTTCAACAGCAAAGAGTGGAGTGATTACTTCCAAATGATCCAACCTAAAATGTTTATCATCCACAGCTGATGTAAAGCCTCTGACTTATCACTGCTCACTCTAAGGAACTAAAACAGAGTATGTTTTTAGAAAACATACAGATGACTTGTTGAAACGTACCTTGCTACATGGGAGCAGGCGTCCACAAGGACAGACTCAAAGTCTTTGGTGAACTCGGGTCCTTTCTTCTTGCTATTTTGGATGACATCATTTGCCAGATACAGGAATGTCAACTTCCTGTTGGTTTTAGCTAGAAAACACACAGGGAAATATATTTAAAACAACCCGTTTTCTAATCAACGAGGAAAAGTCTCTTGATACCAATTAATAACATGTCAGCTCATTGTTTGATTACTGAAGGAGAGTGATTTGTGTGGTCATAATGCTTGATTTTCTTCATAAAAATAACTTTTAGTTTTTATCTGCCCAGCAATTAAAACCCGGCCTGGACCGTTCTGGAGTTTTCATGCTCTCTGTCCATGTGTGGGTCTCACCAGTTTCATAAAAACACTACATGTACAAATAACCACCTGTTGCAACACTCAGGTAAAGCAGGAACTGGCATTGCAGGGTTCATGGTTCATTCCCAACGGAGCAACAATCACATAAAATGACAACAAAGATAAAAACATCTGCATTAGGATTAAAACTAAACTAAATATTGCCTGGATACCAAAATTTTACTTAAAAAAAATTAAAGAGAAAGCCACAAAAATAGCAACATGTCACAAGACAGGCATACATTTCAATTAGTTGGATATTGACAAGGTTTTTACACTTTGCTTTTAAGAAATATGCTTTTCTTTTAAAATTGTTACGATGCATAGCAATGTGAAATCCCACAGTTGTTGAATATTGCAAAGTTACAATTACTTGTCACAAATAAATTATTAAACAGAAGCTATTACACACATTTTTTTGTACTTCCATTTTGGCCTCTACCACTTCAAAAAACAGTCCAAGCGCTTAAAAAACACACTCCCCTGGTTTTTGGCAATAACTTATTGTATTTTAGAGTCTGGAAAATGAGTCACTAAAAAACCTTTGAAATCACCAGGCACTGGCCCTCACCTAGCAAAGCCCAGCCTGTTACCTAGCAACCTGAGCGAAGCCCAGCCTGCTACCTAGCAATCTCAGAAGCCAGGCCCATCACCTAGAGCTCAAAATAGGCAGAACTGAACAGACAAAAATCTCATTATCTATGAAGAATTTTGAGCAAAAAAGTGTAATGAACATATTTTGTATATCTGTTCAAGGCAGCATAATAGATCACCTTTATCTTTCTTCAGCATCCTCAATCTCTTCTATTACTTTGTACGTCACTCGTTCTACTTCAGCTTTCTATGCACAAGCATCTAAATCATCTGAATCTAATTTAGGGCCGTCAGTGTTTGTCCAATTTGTCTAATTTTACTGTATGTTATAGGCATACCAAGAGGAAATATAATAATGCAAGTTATTTTGTAGCTCAGTCAGGAACCTTCAGAACTAAACATAATATATAAACCTGATTCTGGGTGCCACATGGCTCAGTGGTAGAGCAGGTGCATTAAATACAGAGGCTGTTGAATAAAGGCTACTAAAGTCACAAAAACTTTTAAAAATAAAAATGGGGGGAGGGGGGGCTTGATCTCCTAATGTGGCACAGTTGACAACTTTTTGAAAAAAAAAATCACAAGGATTATATGTAACATCACATATTTAGTTGGATGATGCCTGAATTACTTTTCTTTTTTCAATTCAAACTTAAAGACCGTGCATATATTAGCACATGTAATGCCTTGCAATTCAGCTTTTATACACTTCCTCACCTTGCAACCACAAACTCTTTTTTTTCTGAGAGATGGAGTTGAATTAAAATTATACATAGAGTTCATCCATCCATCCATCCATTTTCTGTATGTCCTTGTCCCTAGTGGGGTCGGGAGAGGTTCTGGTGCCTTTCTCCAGCTAACGTTCTGGGCGAGAGGCGGGATTCATCCTGGACAGGTCGCCAGTTTGTCGCGACAAACAACCATGCACACACTCACTCACACCTAGGGAGAATTTAGAGAGACCAATTAACCTGTTTTTGGACTGTGGGAGGAAGCCGGAGTACCCGGAGAGAACCCACGCATGCACAGGGAGAACCTGCAAACTCCATGCAGAAAGAGCCTGGGGTCGATTCCCGGCACCTTCTTGCTGCAAGGCAACAGTGCTACCAACTGCTCCACTGTGCACCCCACTTAGAGTTCAATATAATAAAAATTAAAAACTTAAAAGTGTGGGAGGTATGAGTAATGACCCCTTTGTTAACGTCGTTACCCTTAATAAATACTAATGTGACCAACTGCTTCCTGACATCGCCTAATTAATAGAAACCACATGTGTAATTTGATCTCTACATAACATGGTTATTCTATGTGAAACTGACACACCAGACAGTTTAAAACACAATAACATGAGTTTTTAGCATCCCAATGAGAACTGTACAATTTGTCATCTAAAAAATTAAAGGTATGTAGCATTTTGCAGATGTACTACCTAAAACCCCAACAGAACTGTTTTATCTGACATGACCTAATATTTAAAAAAAATAAAATAAAATCAAGGAATATTCAGGCATACAACTAGCAAGCTGATTTCTCTGATTTACATTAGGTCAAGTTTAAGAAAATCTAATTTACAAAACCTTTGGTTAACAAGACACAACCTTGTAAATCACGACATCCAAAGTGATACCATCAACCTCAAAATTTACTAAAAGTGTACCTAAAGCTACAGAAATATAAGCAGCAGTGTGTGTGCCCGTCTCACCCTTCTTCAGCTCCCGGTGCCACACTTTGACGATGAGGCCCGAGTGTTTGCGGTGGTGGATGATCCACAGAGACAGAGTCTGGACGCTCTGCTGGGAGCTGCTCAGCTCCGTCAGCTTCTTCTCCAGGGCCGACTCGGAGAAGGACGACATGCCGACCGCTTCTTCTGTTCCCGCTCCCAGTATAAACTGACCCCGACCTGCTCCAAAGCAACTGAGCTCCGAGCTATTTTGAAGGCGCTCGCACAGTCATCAAAACTGAAGTTGCGCAGCTTAACTCGCAGATCATCGGCATCAGAGCTTTGTGCTCTGAACAGAGAGCTGTGTTTCTAACGTTGTCGCCGCTCTTAAATGACTAAATTAAAGAGAAATACGGTGAGGAAAGCCAGCAGGAGGAAGCTGCTGTGCCTTTGCAGACAGTTGTGTTTGTTTACAGGAGGCGCTAACGCTAGCTAACAGCTAAGCAGCTATCTGCAGAGAAGTGAAGCGCCGAGCTAACCCGGTGTAAAACAAACCCGCGTTTCTAAAACGTTCCTCTACAATATTTCTAGCACATCGCCGTAAAACAAACAATAGCAAAAGACCGGGTAAAAACTCACACTCTGCCTTTGGTCGCATAAACTCATGTAAAAAAAAATGGCTCGAAAAAATGGCAACTTGCACTTTCACCCCGTCATGTGCGTCGCAGACAATAGACGTCACTGGTCGGAACCTAGCAGCAACCTGATGGGTCCGTCACAGTCGTCAGGGTTCTGATCCTGAAACTGTCATTCGCCTCTTCTGGCTTTCCATTCATACCAAAACGTTTTGGGAGATGTCTGTCGGTTTATAATCGATAATATATATAAAGATTTTTGTTTTACGTTGGGATAACATTGTCCTTGGTTTTCACAATTATTCAAGAAAAGAAGGAAATAATTATTTTTTAATTAATTTGATTGTATTTTTCAGCAAAGCTTTTTTTTTTTAATTCACAAATGTAAAATTGACCTACTGAACTACTTTTAATTACTATCTCATTGAAGAAACTGCAAGGCATTTAAAACACTCCGTTTATAGCTTTAATTTATGATGTTGTAATAACTCCTGGCTGCTGTTATTACAAATTTTATATGCTGTTCTTTGTATACGTGTTGTACCTTGTTCTTTGACTAAGAAAGAGAATGTAACACTGACCCAATCTTAAAATAAGAAACAAAAATACACCCAATCTTATCATGTTTGAAGAAAATATTGTTTAAAGGCTACAATTAGAAGTGCAGCTTTCTAGATGTAAACTATTCACATATATTTTGGCTTTGTACAATTCTCGAGAGATATAATATGATTTTGGTTCAAATAACACATTAACATACCCAATTTTCTGGGTTTTGCGGGGAGGCATGGTATTAGGAGGAGAGTCCCTTTGGCAGCTTGTTAAAAAGTAAATATAAGAAGATGGTTTGTAAACAAAAACTGGAGTATTACGAATAAAATATCTGATATGGAGCTGGGATTTCAGAATAAGAATAAATTAGTTAGATTGTTTCTCACACTTTTGTTTTGTTTTGTTTTGTTTTAGAATGCTTTAAATAATTCAAAAACAAATAATAAAAAAAGTTGTTCAAAAATCAAGTTTGTTTTACCAAAAGTATCACATAACATTATGTTTGGACAGATGAGCTCATTTTCATAGACATTTGCCTCCACGACGCCGTGGCTGAAAAAAAAGCACACTATCCCAGTCAAAACAATGGGTTAGGGATTTGGAGACAGGTAATCTTCGGGCAGATTGTATTCCAATGCAAAAAGCGTGTTAAGTAATTTGAGGCTACAATATCATCCAAAATGCAAACAGATCTACACCTCTAGTCAAAATTTATCTTGTGATGTGCCTTAATTTGAGGAAACAGGATGGCAGAAACGTAGCAGAAACAAAAGGGAAGGTTCTATTCACAAAATTCACAGTGATTACAAAAACATGTCAGGCATTTGGATGTCTTAAACTGATTGTTTCATGTTCATCACTGTACAATATTTTCACAGTTCTACTAAAAGTACATATAAAACATGAAGGTAATGCTCAGATACTCTACAGTTGGTCAGTTACATAAAATGTTAATTTACTTCATTGCGCTGTCTCTCAGTTTTATGTAAAAGCAGCGGATAATAAGAATGGGACTACAAATGGGCCATTTAGGACCAACTGGTTGATTTCCAGTTGCGCTCTCCTTTCTCTAGCACTGCTGTCCTGGGTTTGAATTACGACCTTGGTTCTTCATGGAGTTTGTACATTTTCCCTACGGATGTGTGGGAAATCACTGGGTACTCCAGCTTCCTTCCGCCGTCCAAAAACATGAAAGTTGATTGGTTGTTGTCAATGTACTATGAAGGCATGATTATTTGTCCCATGTGTTTTTATTTGCATAAAGACATAGATTTAAAGCTGTATTTTTCCTTACAATGTGTCAAAGAAGTCATAGTTCCCCTTGACCAGAAAACCAGAATCAGCAAACAAAAAAAAAAGCAATGCATGACTCCACCAGAAATATGTTTCTTTACAATTCTTCACAACCAAAGCAGAATTTCTGACCAAAATAATGAGTGAGAGTAGAATAAAAGTGTTTTTCCTCTGTCAAAACCTTTTGCTGTTTTTTTTTTAGACTTTTTGCATGTCTCCAGCTCATTTTCATGAGGGGAAACGCTACAGTCTCACAAACAAATTCAATATGCAAACAAGCTTCTTTGAATCTGCATTCCCTTGAAAGATGCAAAGTATTCCTTCCTGTCACTGGAGACTTCTCGCTTCAGAGGAGGCCTCTTATAAATGAGTGCTGCTTCTTTTCATAGGGGCTACATGAGTTTTGTCATCAGAGGTGTTTGAGCTGATTTTTGAACAATGTTTCTTACTGTCGTCCTTTCCCTGGGCTGGCTGATGCTGCAGTTGGCTGCTGGGGAGCTAGATTACACCTCTCAGGCTGAGGGGATGCGGCTCCAGGGCGACTTTTCCTTCGCAGGACTCTTTCCCCTCCATTACACTGATGTGTCTGCTAACGGTCTGCCTGCTTTGGTTCCATGTGATCAGTAAGCATTCAGTCAATACTTGTCTTCATTTACCACCAACAATTTTTTAGTTTTTTTTAAATTGCTCTTGTTTTTCTCTTTTTTTTCCCCACACTTTTCAGAGGAAGACCTAATAAACACGGGTTTCACTTGATGCAAGCCATGAGATTCGCCGTGGAAGAAATCAACAACAGCTCCGGCCCGCTGCATCTGCTACCAGGAGTAAAGCTCGGCTACCAGATGTACGACATCTGCTCTAACCCGGCCAGTTTCCTGGCAACGCTGGACCTGCTGGAGCAGCAGTACCAGAACTTCAGCAACACTCAGAGAGCAGTTGGTGTGATTGGACCAGACAGCAGCAGCAAGAGTTTCACGCCAGCCGCTCTGCTGGGGGCTTATGTGATTCCACAGGTGGGAGTCTTAATATTTGTGGTTGTGCTCATGAAATTTACATGATTTGTCTCTTTTAAAGACCTTCATTGTCCTAACTTTTTTTTTTTTAGAAGTACTTTTAGGATTTCTTAGTTTTTGCTTTTCTGTTACGCTTAGACGATTCAAATAATTAGACAATTTTTAACACCAGACAAATATAACGTAAGTAAAATACAAAAGTAGTTTTGAAATAATGATTTAATTTATAATAGGAAAACAAGCTATTCAAACAACCTGACTGTATGGGGGGGGAAACAGTCTCCTAAACATAATTGGTCGTGCTCACTTTGCATCAATATAGAGGACGTTTGTCCTGCTGTTCGTTTGTTTTAATTCACCATTAGAACATTTTCTAACATTAACAACCTATTAGGTAATTCTGCATCTCCTCAATCAGACTTTGACTAGGTAGCATAAGCTCAAATGTCCCTGAGCTTGAGGTCAGGAACTAATGGCTGGACATTCTCCGTTGAGATTTGCTGGTAGAGATTAGAATATATTTTTCCAGTTCCTGAAGCAGGAAGTAGAGCCAGACTGTTACACTGTCTCCAATATGTTTGATTGTTGGTCCTAGTTTTATCGTCTTAAATGCAGAGCTTGCTTCTCAATTTGTTGATAACAGCTCAGTGTAAGTTCACTAAAGTCTCTAAACTTAGAAATGACTATTGGACCTTTTCCAGACTTGATTTTTCATCTATTCTAGAATTTCTTTAGATTGAGGCATGATGTGCTGCTTTTGAAATATTTTAATCTACTTTATGGTATGGTACTTTAAGGTTTGACTGTTAATGTCTGACAGTAATCAGGCCTGAGTGCAGATAGTGAAAGGAAGCCAAAAACAAGTTAATCACTGTTGTTTTATGTTTTAGCAATAACAGTCATTGGGCTGTATTGCTTTTTTTCTTGATAAATGAAATTATTATTCTGTTTTCCCTCACATAGAATAAAATTTGTTTGATGATCTAAAATATTGGAGATCATCAAAATTAATTATGGCAAAATAGCAAAAATAAAATGTAAAAAAAAAAAGTCTGTAAAGCCATTTAATATAATTTCCCACATCCTGATTGCTCACTGTAGATTTCTTATGAAGCATCAAATGAAATGCTGAGCAACAAGGAGATTTATCCATCGTTCTTCCGCACGATTCCAAGCGACAAGAATCAGGTGGCAGCCATGATCCAGCTGCTGGTCCGGTTCAACTGGATGTGGATAGCTCTTTTAGGCAGCGACAACGACTACGGACTGCAGGGCATGCAGAGCCTATCGGAGCAAGCCCCTCACCACGGCATCTGTATCCCATACCAAGGAATCATCCCCACGGCCTCCAAAGACACGGTTCAGACCATGAGGAACATGGTGGACAACATACTGAAAACCAAGGTGAACACCATCGTGGTGTTTTCAAGCAAGACAAAGTTCCATGACTTCCTCCCATATGTGCTGGAGAGAAACATTACAGAAAAGGTGTGGATCGGGACGGAGGACTGGTCGCCATCCACTCTCATATCCGGGATTCCTGGGATCCAAACCATCGGCACCGTGCTGGGAATCTCGGTCAAGGATGCTGCCATTCCTGGGTTTGACGAGTTCCAGAAGAACACAGTCGAGATTTCAATGCAACGCGTCAACGGAGAGGCCAATGTGACCCTCGGCAGTGGCAATGACTGTCTGCAGAGCACAGACCTGTACTCTCTCGCCAGGAACGACTTCTCCATGGATAAATATGACCTCACCTCCTCCTTCAATGTTTATAAGGCAGTTTATGCTCTAGCTCAGGCTCTGCATCAAGCTCTTGGCTGTGATTCTGCAGAATGCAGCAGGAGAAGTGTGACTCCACCAGAGGTAATCTGAAGCAAACATCTCTTTAGCTGAAACATTTAACCAACTGCTGAGCTCCGTGTCTTTGTCCTCTCCTCTCCAGCTTCTGGCGCAGCTCAGGAAGGTTCGATTTTCTCTCGGCAACTCTTCTGTGTATTTTGACATGCATGGGGACCCACCCACTGGGTACGATATAGTGTCCTGGGTTTGGAGGGGGACGGACTGGTCTCTCAGAGTGGTAGGCTCCTTCGCACCGGACCCCATCGCCCTCACAGTGGATGCCAGTCTGATAGAGTGGCACGGCAAAGAAGACTCAGAATCGGTACGGCCAATGACGTTTCACGTCTTTCAGTTGAAATCGAATGAGCTCTCAAGCTATAGGCCCAGAAATTTCAGCCCGCATTAAATAAGTCAGTTATGTTTGTTGATCGGTGCTGGGTCACTCTGTAAAAAAAGACAATGAATAAAATAAATAAATACCAAAATAATATTATTTATTTACTTATTTATCTTGGCAAAACTTTGTGAGTTTCAAGTTTCACGGCAGTCAGACCTTAAAAATTTAAGAAACATCTCAACTTTAGCATCAAATAAATTATTAAATTAAATCATTCAAGTTCTCAGATTCAATGCAATAAACTAAGACTGTTATTTCTTCTGTTGTTTTCATCATCACGTTTTCTTTTCTTGTTTTCTCATTTTCTCTTTAACCATCAAATCAATAATGAATAACAATAACCATAGCTTTACGATATATTTTAGTTTTTTCACTCCCCTTCTTTATTGTTTGCTCTTTCTTAATAATGGCTTTGTTACAGAGACAAATAAACAAAAAAAATATGTTTGCAGTTCCCACCTCCATGTACGATTTAAACCTTTAGATTTTAATTTAGTATTCTGCAAGCAATCGTGCAGCTGTTCTTTTCTTTTACTCCTGATGTTGTGTCTTGTTTCATTTATATTTCTTCAACAAAATAATTTCTTTTCTTTTCCTTCAAACCGTGCTGGAGGTACCCGAGTCCTTCTGCTCTCCGCCTTGCCCAAAAGGTCACAAGAAGCTGCTGACAGGTCAGCATGCCTGCTGCTTCGACTGCCAGGCCTGTCCCTCTGCCACGTTCCTCAATAAAAGTGGTAATGCACACTAAAATGCGAGGTTTTAGTTTTCTGCATAATATCCCATTAATATCTGTGATCTCATTAAACAAGACAGGTCCAGCATCAGCTAGTATCTGCATGGTTGGAAAATTGTACACATTTGATTTTTATAGAATAGATAAATAAATTTAGATGCAGTGCAGAGAGAACCAAAGCTAAATAAATTAAAATCTGTGAAATAGAAACATTAGCACCAAGATTATTTTTCAGTCTATTTATTTATTTTTTATAAAATTGCTATAGTTTGAGTGGATTGGCTTTATTTTCAAACACTTGGAAAAGGAAGATTTACTGTTTAAATAAACTGTTCAGTTTTATTATTTATTGTACAAACCGAATACATTTACCTTTTCACTGAACAGTTGTTGTGTGTGCGTGAATGACCAGCAGGTGGCGCCGAATTCACACGTTATAGTCTGACACTAATGCACAATTAGACCAGAATTAGATCCTCCTTGAATTGTTTATGAAAATGTGTACAAAAGAAGACAATGGTGCTGATGCTGATGCAAATATGCTTCTGTACAAGTTCAACATCCCAGTTTTTGTCTGACTTTCTCTCTTTCTCTCTCTCTCTCTCTCTCTCTCTACTTCAGACCTGACAGATTGTCAGGCCTGTCTGCCGGAGCAGTGGGCCCCCCCATCCAGTGAGGAGTGTCTGAACAGGACGGTGATACAGCTGGACTGGGACCACCCTCTCTCCATAGCTCTCCTCTTCTTCTTGGCCACCTGCCTCCTCCTGACCTCCAGCACGGCCTTAATCCTCCTGCTCAACCTGAACACACCGGTGGCCAAGTCCGCCGGGGGCCGCACCTGCCTGCTGATGCTGGCAGCCCTGACGGTCGCCGCCCTGAGCACTTTGTGCCACTTTGGCCGGCCGTCCCCGGCGGCCTGCGTCCTGAAGCAGCCTCTGTTCACCATCAGCTTCTCTGTGTGTCTGGCCTGCATCGCGGTGCGCTCCCTGCAGGTCGTCTGCATATTTAAGTTTGCGTCCAAGCTGCCGCTGGCCTACGACAGGTGGACAAAAAAGCAGGGTCCAGAGGTCACCATTTTTCTGGTGTCTGCCACTATCCTGCTCATCTCGGTGCTCCGGGTGTCCGTCGATACTCCGCAGCCTTCCCAGGACCTGCGGTTCTACCAGGACAAAATTGTCCGGGAGTGCAGTAAAACCCTCTCTGTCGGCTCCGGCATCGAGCTGGCATACGTCTCGGTCCTCAGCGTCCTCTGCTTCTCTTTCAGCTACATGGGGAAGGACCTGCCGGCCAACTACAACGAAGCCAAGTGTGTCACCTTCAGTCTGATGGTGTACATGATCTCCTGGATGAGCTTCTTCACCCTCTACCTCATCAACAGAGAAACCTTCACCATGGCGGCGCAGGTGTTCGCCACACTCTTCAGCGTCCTGGCCTTCCTGGCTGGATACTTCCTCCCCAAAATGTATATTATCATTCTGAGGCCCCAAATGAACACCACAGCACACTTCCAGAACTGCATTCAGATGTACACCATGAACAAAAACTGAAATGGGCTCCAAGTCTCGAACCCTTCCACGTGTTATCAAATGGCCACAAACTGTAGTGTGTTATATTGAGATTTTCATGTGGTAGATCAGCACAAAGTAATGCGTAATTGTAAAGTGACAGCAAAATTGCACACAGATATTGATCATTTTTGACAAAACATCAGGGAGAAAGGTCAACAGACAGAACATGCCACAACTGTGGTAACACCAAGAAACAGTTTGTCAAACTTATAGTTCATCTGTTGTTTATAGCACAAATTTTATTTTACCATTTTTTTTTTTTTAGTTTTTGTGTTTGAGTAACATCTTTTAAACTCCAGATTTTGACAGTACTGGTGTAAAGTAATAGAGTAGAGCTTCGACTTATTAACATTTTACGATGTTTGGTATGGTAAAAAATAACATTTTATTAATCTGCTGAGAAAGAGTTATTTTATGTTGACTCTGCAAGAAAGACAATCAGCAGAAATTAATCTTGTAAACAATGAAGGAAAAATGTTGGGATGAAATTAATAAAATTGAATTTGGTCACACAATTTTGTTACTGTAGAGAGTAAAATATGAAGATGTCAGTGTTGTCATGTGACTGACGTTCCTGTGAATCTGCCTGCTCTGGGATGAAGTGAGCGTATCTTATCCATCAACAAATAATTTAAACAAATTTACTCCTTTTCAGTTCAAGTCAGACATTTTTCTTTCTTCATTTTCTAGCTGGTGCATTCTCAGAAACATACAGTAAGTTTCTGAGTAATATAGTTTTGCGTTTTTTGATTCAAAGGAAAACATTACATTTAACATCACAACACATTTTGATGTTTCCCTTTGGGATTGTATGTAATAAACACACACAAAGAAGTGCATACATGGAAGGAGAACCAAAGGGATACGTGATTTTCTTTACTTTTTTTGTTGAAGTAAAATCCGAAAAGTGTGGCATGCATTTGTGTATTTAAATTCTGTTAATATCTCATCTGTCACTGCAGTAAAAGCTTCAAGTCTGGTCAGCTTTTAACATTTTTGTAAAAAAGAAAAATAAATAATGAAAAATAATGAAAGAGAAAAACATCAGCAAATCAACAGAGACTGGAAGTTTTGCCCTTGAACATCAACTTTCAAGTCTTGTAACAAATTCTACTTGGATTTGCATCTGGGCTTTAACTAGGACACATCTTGACACGTGAATGCACTTCATCTAAACCACGATTAGTGTTACGTCAAGTTTTTTGGAGCCTCTGACAGGATTACTTTGTATTTAGTCCCATTCATTTTACATGAAACTCTGACCAGCGAACCTGAAGAAAAGCATAATGCTGCCACCACCATGTTTCACTATGAGTCTGGTGTGTTGTGGGTAATAAGTTTGCTTTCCTGCAAAACTTTCTGTTTGCTTTTCTGTTTTATGAACTTCATAAAACAACTGAAATTCAATTAAGATAAAGTCACCTACTTTAGATAATTATATATATATAAAACACTGTTTGAGGTTGTAACGCACAAGGGTTAAGTATAGAAATAGTTTTCATTTGATAAAAACAAGGATAAATGTGATAACGTTGAAAGGGTGTGAATACAAGCAACAGGAAGTTAAAAGAAACCAACACATTTTCATGAAATCTTTATTCTTTGGCTGCTTTGACAACTAAAATGACATTTTCTGTCGCAGCAATTTCAAACTGCAGCCACGCATCACGTACCACGTACAATAAATGCTAAATCTGTGTATCTGTGTATGCGTGTGCGCTCGTGCGTGTGCACTGCTGGCTACTGTGTGCGAGGAGGGAGAGATGAAAGGCCCCTTTGTAGCAGGGAGGTCAGCACTGTTGACCAGTAGATGTGTGAGTAGAGCCCCAGCTCAGCTTTCCCACAGTCTGTCCTTCCACTCGCAGCCAAAGACCCTCCGTCAACAATCGAAGTGTGCCACGGCTGAACAAGCAGGAGTTTTATTGTCGCAGCGCATAAAGGTCAAAGCTAAAGGCGCTCTGGAGTTCACAAGTCTTATTCGCGTTTGATTCTGATTTTAAAACAGAGGAAGTTAAAAGAAAAAAAAAAGCAGTATGATTTTATTTTTAACTTTTGCTGTTCAATGCTAAAAAAACATAATCCTATAAACTGGTGCAAAAGAGACATTTGTAATAAAAATAAAGACTCTAAAGATGTTTTTTCTTTTCCAGCTACAACTTTTGGCACCGGCGCTGTCAGGGAGCCACGAATGAAATGTGTTTTGCTTACAAACTTAATTAACTAACATTGCAGCAGATAATTCCACAGCAACAATCAACGAGTGAGTGATTGTAATCTTTCTCCTAATAGCTTCCCACTGGATGACACTGATGGATCAAGCTCTGTCATTATTATTCCCTGGATGCCTGTCAGGAGATGCGGCCTGGATTCCCCTGAGTGGCTGCTGAGGGTGAAATAAGCAGCAGCTCCTGATGGGAGGCAGGCAGCACATCGGTGCAATGCTGACTCATTTATTGGGGACGGTTTTATCTCTACTGGTCACCTTGAGATCTCCTCACCTCTCTTTAGTGATGGGAGTCCTGGCGATTCACGCCAAAGCTGTTGCTGCAACACGTGGCTTTGTCATGTTGATATTACTCCATGAACAAGAAGCAGCTCTTCCAGAGACATGAAGGAGAACGTCAGTGCACTCCTCTGTCCACAGCAACGGGATGTCAGAATAAAGACGACATCAGAGTGTTAGAGATTATATCTTTAGATTTGGACACTACAAATGTGTGTTTGTCATTGACCAGAAGAGTTATTTTATTTGTCTCAGTCTCATTATAGATGCTCTAATATCTAAAATATTTCCTTGAAATATGTTTAAATCTCAGACTGAAAGTGAAGGAATATTGGTTTTGTGTTGATTTTGTCCTGTGGTTTTAACAAAACAAAATTAGACTCAGTAATAAAACCTTTTTTTTGTTTGTTTTTTTGGTAAGCAAATTCTTATCTAAATGACTTTATGTTTCAAAGAATTCACAATGCCATGCTAGCTAGCTAGCAAGATTCAGATGACAGTAGGAAGAGAAATAGGCCCACAGCATCACAGGTCCTCCATCATGCTTAACAGTGGGAAAGACGCCATTGTGCTGCAGTTCTGCAACCTTAAGCTCTGGAGATTTTTCTTTTACCACCCATAGCAACCTGCCCACTGTGTGTGGCTGCAAGGTAAGTCTGGTTTCTGTGGCAACTTAATCTTTAATCCTATATCCTCATAAAAAATAATAATAATCCTTTTCCATTGGGTGATTTTCTGGTTTCCTCTAATGAGTTTTAGTTTTATAGAGCTAAAATAACAGCACTCATGCTTTCAAAGATTAAAGCTAGGAAGTATAAACTCAGTTACAATTGAACGTTTGTGCAATTAAACATAACCTGGTGTAACAGAGTTACAAATGTGTTTCTTTGTAAATTATTATTTGTTATTCATTTTATATTGTGAATTTGTGAATTTTATCTTATTCAGTTATTTTTATTTATTTCGTTGTTTTTGCCTGCGGGGGTCGCCCTTCTGCTCTCCGCCTCGTTTGTGTTTCCTGGGCTTCCGTAGTCTATCCCAGCCCTCGTAGCTCCTCTGCCCCCCCTTTTCCCTCAGAGCGTTGTTCTGCGCTGCTGTGGGTAAGTCAGAGGAAAGTTAGCTGCTGAGATATGGTTGTTTTTCTGTATGGATGTTGTTCATGTTGAGGTCTTTACCATATGCTGTTTATTATTGTTTGTTAGTGTGTTATTTTGCAGTTTTGACCGTCATTGTGGTTTTTTTTATAAACAGTTTTATTATAATTTCCTTTTTATTTTGGCGCGAACGACCGGTGCTAGTCCAGCACAGCCCGGTTGAACATTGTTTTTATTTCCACATTTTTAGAGTCGGAGTGCAGGGAGAAGGAGTTGAGGAGGTTGTTCATTTGTTTTCCCTTCTTCCCCCAGGTATGTTTTTTTATTTTTAATTTATACTCTTTATCTCTGTTTATTTAACTCTGTCCCACTGTATTGTGTTGTTGTGGCCACCAGGTGGCGGTTTTCTCCTCTTGTTTTTAGTTTACTATTTTTGTGAGAAGATTTCTTTTTTTGTTAACTTTTGTTAAGTCTGAGAGAAAAAAATGTTAGCAGAGCGTTGTTCTGCGCTGCTGTGGAGTCGGAGTGCAGGGAGAAGGAGTTGAGGAGGTTGTTCATTTGTTTTCCCTTCTTCCCCCAGAAAAAAAAAAAAATAAAATATCTGGTTGAGACCCACCTGAACGACTTCTGAGACTCATTGATGCCACCTGTTACACTGGTTTTCAAGAAGAATTTGGTTCCTCTCATGCAATATATACTGGATTGTCATCACTGTAGTATAAAAGCTGCCTGTTGCTAATTTGACTAAATTTGACACCTGAGGTGGAAGTCATTTTAAATAGCTTATCCTTTGTAAGGACACTAAATAGTTAGCATTGAAGCCTAAAATCTATTTTTCAACATCACAACATCAAGAGTGATTGCATCTTTTTTTTATTAATTGTCACACCAGCTTGAGAAATTAAAAAACAAAAAGGTCAAAACCTTGAAAGAAAAGTATTAACATCAACATCCAACCAGACAATATCAGTACATACATCCACTTGTGGGCTAATAACTAAAATTTGGCATAGAAAGTTTAAAACAGAAGAGAAATATTCTCAAAAAAAGGCTGTCAGTAACACACAGTGAGGCAGAAGCATATACTGTTACATAAAGCAGACCCAAGATAAACTCCACCGGAGTAAAAAACAATCACATCACAAAAAAACAACTATGTCACTCAAAATGAATCCTCAGTTTTTAACACGAAGAAAGACAAATCAGGCAACAAGAGGGAAAGCACATTGCGTTTACTTGTCCATCAATGTGATGAGACAATAAATGAACCCACGCTGAAAGAGCAGGATGGAAATAAATTTCCTACATAGTGAGGGAGAGAACGGCTCCCCTCAGGTCTCAAGAAAGTCTCTCTACCACGGCCTCCACACCGGGCCTCTGCTGCTGCTGCTGCTGCTGCTGCTGTCCGGCTGCGAGTCGGGTCTGAGCGGGGAGCAGCTGCTGGCTCTCTGTGTCTGACGGAGAGTCTGCTCTGGCTGCCGGAGGACCTGCTGAGGTCCAGCCGAGGCCTCCGTGGTTGAGCCGACGGACAGGAAGTGAACCGAGTCCCTCAGGCAGCGGGAGTAACTCTGACAGAGACCCGACTGCAGCTGCTGCCGCAGGAAGCTCACCGTCATCTCCAGGATGTCGGCCTTCTCCAGCTTAGAGTTGGGCTCCTGCTTGTGGAACTCCTTCTCCAGGATGACCTTGAGCTGCTCGATGCAGGTGTTGATGCGGTCCCTGCGCATTTTCTCCACTATGGGTTTCCTTAGCTGGGAAGGAACAGGCAGACGGGTAAGAAACCTGCTTCAGACGGGGGTTTCTGCTTTCAGAATCACAAACAAAAACAGTTTTCTACTCACTTTTATGTTGTCTCTCTCAGACATCCTAAGGTGGTGGATAGAGGAGTAGCTGTTGGGGCAGGGGGACATGTCTGCAGGTGAGCTGAGGTGCTTCTCGCAGGGCAACACGCTTGGCTCTGATTTCTCTGGAGGAGCTTGCTCCCGGTTTTATACTGCCTCATTAGCATAACAAAGCCAAGCGGTTCAGGCCGGGCTGGGGTTCCCACACTCTGACCAGTGGGACTCCCAGCTCCACAATGGAGGACACGTCAATAAATCAGAGAGAGAGCATATCTGTGCCTGGTGTGGTTCCCAAGATAAGCAACAGGTAATTAAAAGTGTATCAAGGGGTCATCTGAGAATTTATCAGGTTAGATGGAGATTTTTTTATTTTTTTATTTTTTTTTTGGAACGCATTAAAAGAGATGATCATCGCGCACATTCTTTGAATATTTCCTTTAGAGTCTGAACTGTTGGATGTAGATTATGTGTGTCTCTTTACCCCAAAAACTCTCAGTCTTCAGTTAGTTGTTATTCTGCAGGTCACAGAGGAAATCTGCTGTTGACCAGGCCTCTTGTTTTTCCTGCGGGTCTGCTGCAGACCCGGTGTCAAATTATAGTGTCCTCAGTTGGCAAGACGAGTGGGCTGGCCGTGTCCCCCAAAGGGCCCGTATGACTGAATGGCCCCAGATGTGTGGCTGGCCTTGTGTGGAGCAGTCTTCTTCCCAACATCAGGGTGAATGTGTGCAGCTCCTCCAGGATCCTCTGGGAATGTTAATTGATCCTCCGTCATGAGACAAACAGGAACCCTGTGTCTGAGTCCATCTGGGGACAATTAAGTCTACTGGCTTCTGGTGAAGAGTGTTTTCAGTCGCCAACTATAGCTATTGCATATTTAAATATATAAATATACTTGTATCTTTATAAAGGTGCACTAGTAGTACCAGAATCATTACATTTTTAGGCATAATCTACTAGTGTAATATGAGTCAGATACTGTACCTTATTCATGTCCTGTTTACACTTTAATGACATTACAACCAGAAACTTCAATGTATTTTATTGGGATCTACTGTGACAGATCTATGTTGTGTATATCTATAAAGTAGAATTAACTTTGTCTTTTTCATGTAAAACTCTGAAGTTGTTGTGTTGTTTCTGCATCTGCTTTCATCCCAAGTCACTTACAAATTATAAAATAGCAATGCGGAGAAGCGTGGCTCCCATTTCTTCAGACTCTTTGAGTCGGCACTCTGCTTTGCGTCTCCACCCGCTGAAATGTTTACACTTTCTTTTTTTTTTTTTGCTTTGACTAGGCCATTCTAACACACACAAACATGCGTGTTAGATCTGTTGCTGTTCTGCTGGAAGGTGCACCTTTTTGCTTCAGTGCCAATTAATTGTGACCTCTATCAGGTTTCCCTGTGCCTGCTAAAGAAAGACACCCTCACAGCATAATGCTGCCACCACTTGTTTCTCCTTGTTGAAAGTTAAATTTGGTATCAGTTCACCAGAGCAACTGCTTCTCTTCATTTTTTTGTGTCCCGTACAGGAATTTTGGCAAATACCAAACAGGATTTCTCAAAGCTCTCTGTCATCTCATCACATAAAAAGGCAGCTTACTAAGGACATTGCTAACAGATTCTCCCACACCTGAGCTGTGGATCTCTGCGATTCCTCCATTGTAATTGTGGCCGTTTCTGCCGTCTCTCCAACTGATGTTGCCCTTTCCTACATAATAATGGTACTTGACTGCACAATTCTTCGAATCAGAGTGTGCTATTTTTAATAACTGTATTTTTTATTTTATTTTTGACCTTGTGTGAATTTGCCTGCTTCCATCCGTCCAGCTGGCACATCCTAATTTCCCCCCATTGATGGTGGAACAACAAGCCAAAATGCATCAGTTTTAATGGGCCGCCGTGTTTTCAGTTTTTCAGTACTCCTTCCTTTTTCAGGTGACGGACTGAACACTGAGGTCAGACCTTCAAACGGAGGGTTATTGTTTTATGACTCTGCTTTAAACTTCTTCACAACTGCTTCCTTAAGCTGTGTGGGATGTTCGCTGTGTCACAGCTGTAGTTAAACTGAGTTTAAGTGATTCACACATGGAGTCTGTTTACTTATTGTGTGACTTCTGAGTAATCTGTGGCACTGAATCCAAAGTCCTCCTGATTAGTTTGAAAATCTCATAAAGATTAAGCGATGTGAAGAATTGCTGGTGCTTAAAACTTCCAAGAAAGCACCAGCCTGACATGTATTTGTGTAAAACTCCCAACCTGCTATTTCTGCCTCCTGCTCTCCTCCCTTCGCGTTTGCTTTCAATTCATAACATAAAAAAAAATGAGGCTACTGTCTGTTCCCGTCACACCTGACGTGTCTGTGCAAAATCAGACCTTCCCCCAAAAGGTTCAGTGTTCACCACACTGTTGCTGGAGCTCTTTGTCTGCAAGTGTGTGGGAAGATGGGTTCCCCTCCCACCAGCGGCCCGAGAACTCCGAATTCCTGCCATAAAATCCCGTCCATCACTGAGACCTGCGGCGGCGCGGGGCTGCTACCCATCAGCCATCTCTCTGTGAGTGTGGTATCTCTCGTTTCCCACACTCTGCGCCTATTCACTGGCCCTGAGATGGGGGACAATAGAAGTGTGTCTTGTTACACATCACATTAGCTACGGTGTTTGATCTCCTGTTGAAGGGGAAGAAGGGGAGGGGGCGGCTTCAGCCAGGCCATCTGGCCTGGCATACTAGACCCTGAGAAAGTCTCAGGCAGGCATGCCACACTATCCACAACTTCTGCACACAGCAAAAAAAAAAACAGTTGTGAAAGACTTTAGGAGCACTTGAGACATAATTCAAGCTTCGGGCGTCACACCGCGACCGGTGGAACAGAGGAAAGTGGAGCGTGTGACCTGCAGGGGAGTCCCCGGCCCATTTCTCAGTTTCTAAAAACGCCTGTTGGAAAACAAGGATGGACTAAATAGGGTATTAGCAATCCCTGTGAGAAATACTATAGATGGGACAGTATACAGTATATACAAAAAATGCAGTGCTGGGATGTTTTTTCCCTGCTTGTAGGTGTATGGGTGTTTTAAAGTCATTTTGATCAAAAGTCTTTGGTTGTTTATTTCTGTCCTGTCCCTGCATCTGGTCACCTCAGCACACTGTCCAGATAAAGGATGCAGCGTAGAGAAGGAAGTGTGAGCCAGGCTTAAATTTACAGTCAGGAGACGAGCAAAGCTGAGTGCCAAATGTGAGAAAATGTAGAAAGTAAATAAATAATCAGGTTATATTTTCTTCTTGATTCACAGACATTGCAGTATTCTTGCTAGAGTTTCGCTCAGCCTCCTATTTTCCAGCTGAAAAGACCAAACAGTTTGACCACTTTAATAATTAAGTTGCAGCTTTAATTATTCGTAATGGTGGCTTTTCTACTTTTAAATGTCACTTATTTGACTGATTTCCTTGACTGATCTGACTTCCAATGCCTGACAGTTACTACAATGATCATTTCCAACTTGTTTAAATGGATTTTTTAAAGTGCCTTCTTTGAAGTTTAGGGGCTTTTTGAGAATCTTCAGAGGTTTTGTGGGAAACAAAAACTTCCTGAATTGTTTCCACACATCCTTGACCAGAACATGAAGTAAGAAGAGACACTTTTGAAGCTGGTAACATGAATGACACGTCACAGAACGAAACTTCAACCCCACCAAGCCAGATGCACCACGAAGTGGACGACTCAGGTAGCATTGTTGGTCCCAAGTATGCAAACAACATGTATCTTAGGTTAATTGTCGTGAGGTAGCAAAAACAAAACTTTATTTCTAGCATTCCTTGTTAAATTTTTTTTGATTGACAAAAGTGATATCTGACATTTGAGTTGTTTTGTTTTACTTTCTTCTTTTGAATTGTGCTAAGACCTTCAATGTACTGAGAAAATAAAAGCAAAGACCTGACACAGAGGCAGAACAAATCTGAACATCAGACTGTTCAAATTTATAAACTTCCATCAAGAAAACGTTTTTTATGTTATATCATTCCTGTCTTGTAAGTTTAACTCATTACGTCTACTGTTGAAGTATCTCATAAATAAAGAATTTGATTTAAATCTCAAATTGCAGGGAATTCCTTTTAAAAGCCTCTTGACCTGTTCCGTAATCGACTGCGATTTGACCTGCTGATCGTCTTTCAGGCGAATGTTTGATAGATGAATCAGATCCAAGTCAAGACAGCCGAAGGTGATTTGATAACGGCAATAAGCTGAAACACGGCATATAAAATAATGATTAAAATTAAGACAAACACTGACGGTTTCTGTGTTTAAAACTTCATCAGAAGTTGATTTATTTCACATTTTCAAATGCAAACTTCTCACAGAAGCAACACGAGAGATTGTTTCAGTAAAGTCTGAAGCGAGAATAAAATACCTTTGTAAAAGGCATCAAGTAGAAGATGTGAAACATCTATTATGGACGTCATAAACAGACAGGAAACAGAACTTCCAGTTACACTCATTCAAATAAAAGCCAAACAATGGTTACAAATACACGTGTTACAATCCCAACAGGATTACAGTAAACATGGATCCACTGGCTCGATAAAACTTCATCAACTGCAAATGATGAAACATATAAATCGCTGGTACTCAGTATCGATACACAGATTGTTCCGGCAAATGTCTCAGACACTTACAGAAAATAAAACCAACATGGTTCAAACGGCACAGCAATGGCTTTCCATTAACGTTCCACTCAGGAACAGAGAAGCAACTAATCACAGAGTAAGTCTTTTGAAGGAACGAACACACATGGTGTGGATATTCAGTACAACCCGACTGTTTTCAGTCCTTCCATGGGAACACCAGCACAATTTCACTACACAGTTAAACTTGTGCCCAAGGTTGAAGGAAGTTAGACTCCAGGGGAGTCTTTTACTTTTCTGTCCATGACGTTCACAGACGTAGTGATCTCTCTCTCTCTCTCTCTCTGTTGGGAGGTTTCACCAGGGTCTCCACAGAGAGCCGCCGGTCGGGTCCAGCTCCTTGTTGGAGCTGACCCGATGGAGGGGAGAGCCTGGTGGAGAGGGGCTGCCGAGGCCGAGGCCGTTCCTGCCGGACGCCTGCAGGCCCTGGAAGTGGCCGAGGAGCAGCCGGTGAGCCTGAGTCTGGACCTCGCTGCGGGACAGGAAGCCGACGGCCTCCTGGACGCAGCGGGAGTAGCCGTCCCTGGCCGTCATGGGGCCGGAGGTCAGGTGCTGCTGCTGCTGCCAGCTCCTCAGGTACGACACGGCCATCTCCAAGATGTCGGCCTTCTCCTGCTTCGAGTCCGGCTGCTGCCGGAGAAACTCGGGACCCAGCAGGGATTTCAGCTGCTCGATGCTGGTGTTGATGCGGTCTCTGCGTAATTTCTCCACCATCGGCTTTCTCAGCTGAAGGACAGAAAAAGAGAAGACAGTTGAGTAAGTTTGAATCACTTTATATCGTCACTTTTCAAGGTAAGCAAATGAAGGAGTCTATGGTTTTTTCCTTATACAAAAGAATTCTTATTCATTAAAAATCCGAAATGTTAAAAGAGTTTTGGTGTACTAAAATAAATTAAAAACCCTTTCAGGCTCAATTGAGCTAACACTTGCTATACTTAGCCAAGTTACAAAACTTAAATAGAAGCTGATTTTGGTGCAGAAAAACTGACCGTTTAGTAAAAGTCATGATTCTACCTTGGTTATAAAGAAAGCTTTGATAATTTACATTGGAAGACATTTTTATCCTGACTACAAGTTTCCATCTGCATCAACCGCCTGAGCCGGATCATTCTAGAATGCACAAAATCAATCCAAGGGTCACAAAAATTTTGGACACCCCAGGTCTAAGCTGTTGGAGGAGAGGTTTACCTTGTGAGCGGGAGTCAGGTGCTCCTTGCTGGCTTGGCCGTAAGCAGTGGGCGCCATCGCTGCAGAGTAAGAGGAGCGCTTTCAGCTCAGCGTGAAGAGCCGGGTCGAGTCTGTGCTGCCCCGTCTCCGCCGCTCCTGTCCCGTATTTATACACACACATCTCCATATGAATGTGTGAGTCTGAGTCCTGTCGGAGTTTCTCACAGTCCCCGGAGCCAATGGGAGCGCTGGGAAGGGCTTGAGGGAGCGCAGGGCTGCCACAAGCTCAATGAAGTGTTTATAGCCGTGGGGACAATGAGTGTGCCTCCGGGGAGCAGGTGGAGAAATGGACCGCGAGAGAAAGAGCCCCGGGGTGGGGGTAGGGGGGGAGCTGGGAGCGTGACCTGGCGCTTGTGTTGATATGGGAAAGTGGTGACCCCAGAGGGAAGCATGCCGCTGTCTCATGTCGTCTCCACTGCCACGTAATTGCAGACAAAGTGCCTCCGCCACCAGGCACACGTGGGTGTTACGGAGGGGCCAGCCGCTTTGAAAAGACCCAACATGCGGCCACTTCCACCTGTTGGAGGCAGCAAACCTCCCTGGTGCTGCCGCGCAACAGTTGGGACGACGCAGAAATGCCCAAAGTAAAAACAGGGAGGGGCGTCTCTGGAAGGAAGAGAACCGGTTGAGTAAAAACAAGCATTTATAAACGACTGGTTCAACCAAGGGTGTAACTTTGTGTTTTAGTTGGTGAGGACGAGGTGGTGCCAGGGCCGCTGACGCTCCATCAGTTACTGGAAGCTCTTTTCTTTCTTAGTGCCAAGAATAAAGCCAAAACTTACATGTGAATACAGTCTTATTCAATAAATTAGGATATACGTCCTGATCAGGCTTGTCAGATTAATTTAGAAAATAACCTTTTAGCAGGTATTAAACCCACTTTGAAATATAAATATGTTAAAACGGGAGGAATCTAATTAATCTATGTAACGTATTTCACTTGGTGATGGAATTAACAAAGGAACTTTTCAGTCATGTTCTAATTTGTGGAATAAGTATTTGCTCAATGCTTGCCTACAATTTTAAACAGTTTCATAACTCAGTAATAGTTTTTGTGAAGAATCATCACACAGTTGCCTTTTATTGCCTGTTTTTTTAACAAGTGCTAAAAACATCAACAACATGAGATTCTGTTACAATCAAAATGTTATTAAACATTTCAAAAGCAGAATAAGGAACTTCTGTGTAAACCAAATGAATCAAACTTTGTATTTTTCAATGATGTGATTCTGACTCCACAGCTGTTCCTCAGTTGGCTGGAAAAACCTTTGTCCTGCTGAATTACACATAGCAGGTCAGATATGATGTGTCTTAAATATAACAAATATTAAAGACGCAAAACCTTTTTTGGGTCTGGTTGGGGCATTTCGTGAGTAGAGAGACCATCAATGTTACTGGATTCTATAAAATGTGGCTTAAAGCTGAGATGCTGATGTTTGGATATGTAAAAAATATATATTCTTTCTGAAAATAAATCTGTAAATAGTTTGGTTTCTGTCAGTTCTGCAAAGATGCAAGAGAGAACAAAGCTAATTTCTCTTTTACAATGGCCAATAATTAAATTTTACTTAATTGTCGCTGCAGGAGCCATGATTTAAAATTTGACAAACGTTGGCTCTTTATGCTTTATGAAATATTTCATCCTATATAATGATTGCTCTGAATATTGCCACGTTCTCCGACCAAATGACGCAATTAGTCCAGGGGGGAAAATGTCTAAAAACGGGCGCAGCTGTGTGAATTCAGGGTCTGCGTCCTGAAACACCAGGCCATAAACGCCTCCACTCCTGATTATCTGTCAGAAAATCTGTGTCGCCTTATTTTTGTGTTAATTGAACCGAAATACTCAGAACTGCGTAGCAGGAGTAGGATACATGATGAAAGTTAAGCTCGCATAACTAACCTGCTCCCCTCTTCCTTCACATAGTTTTTAATTAAGGCTTTTGACTGACCTGTGAAATGTGATTCCCTTTGGACCTTGTTATCTTCCTTTCATAGCGTTTTCAATTAATATCAAAACGTTGCCTCCCTTTTTCGGTTTCTTTGCTCGATTGTGTCATTTTCCACAACCACAGGTATTCCTGACTCGACGTAAAACAACGCGTATGGCGCACTGCCACGCACAGTAAGTCACGTGATGTCCACGAGGATTTACCGCTTACATTTTACAAAGGAATTTTTAAAAAGCATTAATTGGCTGTTATTGCTTTACAGCGCGCAGCTGCTTCCGAGTTACTGTCCGGAAATAGATGCAGGCACAGGTGTCAAACTCCAGTCCTCGCGGGCCACCGTCCTGCAGTTTTTAGATGTGCCACAGGTACAAAACACTGGAATAAAATGGCTTAATTACCTCCTCCTTGTGTAGATCAGTTCTCCAGAGCCTCAATAACCTAATTATTCTATTCAGGTGGTGCAGCAGAGGCACATCTAAAAGTTGCAGGACAGCGGCCCTTGAGGACTGGAGTTTGACACCCCTGTAGGACATACTGGTGGGGACATGTCCACACCAGTCCTTCAGGAAGTTACGCCTATGGGTTCAACCATTGTTGGGGCTCTTTGTTCAAATATTGGTGTATTTTCATAATTAAGGTCACAATAAAGGAAGTTTCAGTGTGAGGAGAAAAGGACATCTACAAATGTTAATTCTGTGGTTTCATGTATTTTTCACAATATTCACATCCTTTGAACTTTTTTCACATTGTCACATTAGAAGCCCAAACTTTCACGTATTTTATGTGGATTTCATGTATCAGACTCACATAACCTGATCCAAATAATAAAGTGGTTCTCAGTTCATCTTTACAATCAATCAATCATCAATCAATCAAGTTTATTCGTGTGACACATGTCAGCAGCAAGGCGTTTTACATAATAAATAAACAAAATTGCAACGTTATAAAGAATACACCAGACAGTCAACAGTTGAACAGACATTGCATTTTGATGAGTGCCGTCGCCACAGTCACACACCTCAAATATGCTGGTAAACCTTTCATCTGTCATGGTTGAAAAGCAACTAAATACAAATAGAAACATGTAGAGTGGTGTGCAGTAAAAATATTCCACTGCTGCGGTTCCGGGTTTGTTCCATCCGTACATGTGGAGACTGAAGATTTTTCCAGTCTTTGCAAAAAAAAAAAAAAAAAAAAGCTCAAGTTTATTAGCAGTAGATGACAAACATCTCTGAATTTTTGTTTTCAAGTTTAGGCCTTCAGCTTGACCCAGCTTTGATAGACAAGACAAGGTTTGATATGTGAAGCAGACCTCAGTTAAAGTCATGACACAACAATCGAGATTGGAGATTAAACACTAACAGAGCATCTCATAAAGCCTTTCAGAAAAAAGATAATTACGCCATCGGACAAATATATTTGTGGTAAATCCATTAAAACTCAAGGGCTTATGAGTTATGTAGCAGCACATATTTCAGGATATCATGTTATTATTGTCACTTTAGGGGGATTTTCCTTGCAGCAAGGTGGGAATTTTTAAAACACAAACAGAAAGGCTGTTGTTGTGTGGTTGCTTACACAACAACATTGACAAAACAGTAAAAAGTCTTTGCTGACAGTGATTCGACTGTGTCTCCAATTAAGCAGCTTCAAGTTGTTTTTTGTTTTTTTTAGAAACTCTGATGTTGGAATCAGACTTCGATATACTGTGACTTTTATAGGTCACCATCAGCTAACACTTTCAGCTCTTCTCCTTTACTTACCGGAGTTGACTCTTCTGTTAGTCCTATTTCTCTTCAGTCCTTCACTTTTCATGTTTGAAAAAAAGGGGGAGCGAGTTAAACATTTGTATCAAAAAGCTTAAAGTCTTTCACATGACCAGTATTTCAGTCTATCTGAAGAGAGTGAAGTGTCAGAAGAATGCTTCAGTTGTTAGCTTTCCCGCTCTCAGCACACGTCAACACCCCAGGCACACACACACACACACACACACACACACACAGGTTGATCAGCCTGCCGCTGGCCACGTCTCGGTCACACGCTCCCTTCCTGCCTGTGTGGAACGTGGGAGCTGCTGTGGTCCCAGGCTTCCCACACTTCAGCATTAATGACTCCAAGGCAGGCTGCACAAAGGAAGTGTGCCCTGTTGAACAAAGACCGAGTGACCAACCCACCCTTTAAACCACACACACACACACACACACACCAAGGAAGGCAAGGTTGTCAACAGGGCTTCCAGGCACACCATCTGGATGGATCGAGTGCTTTTGTCGGTCAATCAAGCATGAGAGGCGCTCACCGTGAGAACTGGAGAGGCTGAAATAGAGACGAGAAGTTAAATGAGAAGATCAAGTGTGTGTGTGAGCTGAGAAGCCTTCTAATTTGCTTCATCAAGATGGTTTTTAGAAATAAATGCAGGAAAAATTGGGCGTTTTTCTGATTTGTAAGTCAAATAATCTAGCTAGAGGTCAAATAATCAACTAAACACCAAGAAGCTACTATTTTAAAAACTTAGCATGTCATTCTTTACTAAATAGACACTTGTAAAACAAAATACATGAGGAAAACGTTTGTCCTCCGCATTCCCACCAAACATCCTCCCATAATAAAGCATCATGGGAGCCACAAGAGGTTTCTGAAGGGCCCCTCCCAGCTGTTTCTTCAGATTGGGGCCTTTGTTTATCATCGTTCCAACTAATTTATTCACTTTCTATTGTCACTGCGTTGCTTTTGTGATTGGTCAAACGCGGTGAGAACCAGCATGGCATTAAATGAGTGGGAAAGTTGGCGTGAAGAAGTATTTAAAGGAGGAAAACCTTGTTGGTCAAAATCATAACCTTGAAAACCTCTTGAAGGCCCTGAGCTAACATCTGACCGAGCGACCGTCATGAGGGATCAGCGCACGGCGTAAGTTCATTTCCTGGACGTTTAGCTTGAGTTGATGTTGATTTAGAACTAGAAAGTATTTTAGATGGTATTAAAGTGGAGATTTGATTTTAAAATGGGGAGGAATCTATAAGAATCCCAAAGCAATAGCATACTTTGAAAATCTGCTTTCAATACTCCAACCCATTCCTGTGATGAATTTAAAAAATAAAACCCAAATGTTTAAAATGTAATCCCATTTCTTTTCAGCTTGTGTAAGATGAGCCTTTTGGAAAGGAAGCACACAAACAAAGCAGCTCAGCTCAGCTCAGCTCTGGAGAGCCAGCTCTGTGCGGGGATGAGCAGTCGGGACGCCTGGGACAGGCTCCACTAAAACACTCTTCATTTTCCAGAACGGCTTCACCAGAGCCTGCAGGGGAGTCATGAGGCTGCTCCCTTTTTCCCCTGCTGAGGACGTGATGTCGCTGTGCTGCCAGTCATGAATGGACAAAACTGATGGATTATGTAAAAAAAAAAAAAACAAATGGTGATTTTGTTTGGAGCGTCTTGAAGATGTTTCACTCAGGGGAAAAAAATACTTATTTTTTTAAAAATATTATTTTTATTTAGATTTATTCACCTTATTAGGTTTAAATTGTAAAAAGCATAAAATAAAATAAAACTGTGACTTTAGTGGTTCACAAATGTGCAATCTTTGCCTTAAGCGTCCTTTAACGTGGACCGCGTCATTAAGACTGTTTGATTTAAACTGAAAGCCATATTCTTTTGATTAAAAGGGTAATTTTTATTTTACAGAATGTTTCGAGACGGTGCTTATTGTGTATGAGACACGTTTTTGCCCAAACCCCCCAAAAAGATGCAAAATGAGCCATCATGTGCAGTTCTGTCTTTGTGCTTGTTATGGAGCGCTACCTTTAATTATCTTGAGCAGCTAATTCTGAAGGTAAAGATTCACATTTTTATTTTTCCCAGATGTCATATTTGACCTCATCATACATGTTGGAGTGTGTCGCCCTCTAGAGGTAGAAATAGAGAAGTGACGTTGGGATTCTAGTTTGCAAAGTGTGCTTGATAACGTTAGGTTTGAAATGGCACTAAAGTGAATTAAAATGAGTGGAAACGCCTCAGTGTGGTTTTCCCAGCTTTTGACTACCTACAGAGAAAACTACTTCTCAGTTGTGATTATTTGCAACAACTTGATTGTCAGACGTATGAAAAGACTTTCACTAACTGGACGTTTTTTTGTTTTTTTTTATGGTGGTACAAATAGGAGTAAATACGTAAGGTGTATTAATTTAAATAAGTGTGATCCCATCAACGTTACTGAATGTAATGATGGTTTGTCCACATCCGTAAATTATTTCAGATTATGTTTAGGAGTTATAAGTAAATGTAGAATACTGCGAAGAATTTCAAATGATCTTTCTACAGCAATAAGCCGCCAGGAGAGAAGAACAAAACACCCAGAGCCTAAATAAATATTCATTACTTCTGGAATGTTTCTACATTTTGTCACAACTGCAAACTTTAATGTGTTTAATTTGCAATTTGAGGGAGAGAGAGAGAGAAAAAAGTCTGTTCCACGTCACAATTAATTCCTTTACAGGTCTGATAAATGTGTGCAAAACGAACTCAGTCCAACATGAGTCAATGCAAGATGAATACAGTCAGTGGTTCTCAAGTTTGGCCGCACAGATTCTCCCATTTATTAGAGGCTGCACTTTGACTGGGCCGTTATGACCCAAGTTAGTGTTTGACAACACATTTTGTATGTGGGCCAAAAAGTTTATTTTGGACTCATCTGACTAGAGCATCTCCTACCTTCTTCCAAATAAAACACTGCTGACCTTAAACAATGACTTTCTTCTGGTCGCTCTTCCTTACATTATTTGTTGAGTTCATTACCAACACTTGTCCTATCAGCAGCTCCCCCCACATGAGCAGTGGAGCTCTGGAGATCTCCAGAGGTATCATGTGTCTTCTGACAAAAAGTGAAAAGGTTTAAGGTCCATGAATATTTGTGCAGTGCACTATATGCGGTGACATAGCTCCGGTATGAAAGGATTTCTTTCTAAATGTGCAAACAGCAGCCAAAACAGAAGAGGTTACCCTTGAATCAGACTGAAAGTATTACAGCTTTATTAATTATACGCTAAATTCAAAAAAAGCAGACATTCAGCAACAGTTTAAACATTGCAGCATTGGGAAAAGCAAATCAATGATGAACTGGGGAAAGTGTACACCATGCATTTAGATCTGAAGAACAACGACAGAGTTTTCTGTCATCTGAAAGTGAATGAGATGCTGAGATTTACTTCACAGAAATGTTGGTTATCGTCCAGAGAGTGTAGTCGGTTAATTTGAACATCTAAATTCGAGAGTGGAGCGTGGCCTTAGAAATGAAGGAAGCAAAACCGAACAACAAAATCATAAGAGGAAAGTGTATAAGCATGTAATGCAAGTCTGTTTTATTGTCATTTTAGACATTTCTGGCATCTCATTGCAACAGATGGAATCTTTCATGGACTTACTTCAAAAGGCAGAATGCATATGG
This sequence comes from Xiphophorus couchianus, assembly GCF_001444195.1. Taxonomy (NCBI): domain Eukaryota; kingdom Metazoa; phylum Chordata; class Actinopteri; order Cyprinodontiformes; family Poeciliidae; genus Xiphophorus; species Xiphophorus couchianus. Next base: position 10,150,333 of record NC_040228.1, read on the forward strand.
AAAAAATTAAATCAAAATTTTTATTTATTATTTTTTTAAATCCCGTTTCACTTCTGATGTTGATAAAACAAACCCAAGACATTTTTATTCTCCCGACCGTCACTCAAATTTCCAGTTAGGATCCACATAAACTTATAGACTTAACAGCAGAGGGAAAATGACAGGCACTGCAACCGTGAGACTATGAAAGCACTCTGTCGATTTAAAAACCCCCGACCACAAACCAAACTCCAAGCAAAACAAACAAAAAACGGAAAAGATAAAATCAAATGCCACTCGTAATATGAGCCGGGTCAAATCCCAAAAGTATTTCGGTTCTTCTAATGTCGCACCGTACGGGGGAAGGGCTCCAAGGCCAAAAGCTGAATCACCCCAAAACAGAATTCACAAGTTCTTACTGTCAACCAAAAAGATCCACGTCTGAATGTGAAAATGCTGTTGACTTGCTCAGAAAAAAAATAAAGAAAGAAAAAAAGAGACAGAAAAACTTTCAGCTTTCTGACAAGGAGAGCGCACACCAGAAAATTCACAAAATTTCTAAAAAGGTCATTTTTAGTCGAGCTTGCTAAAAAAAAACAAAAAACAAACAGGATCATGACTTTGAAACTGCTGAAGTCTTCATTTAATCAGTCCGACAGAAAGTAAATTCTGTTTTAGCGCGTCATTCCCCTTTTAACAGCAGCGTCTTGGTGGTAGAGGTGTTTAATCTGTTTTTGTAGACTACACACAGGTTTTGCTTATTTTATTCTGAGATGTCATATGGGTGTGGGAGTTAAGTAGGAAGCATGGTGTAGACCAACTGCATGTGTTCTTTGTGTCTCAGAGTGTAGACCTCTTAGTTTCTTCTTCTTTTTTCTTCAAGTTGGTAGCTGTATCGATTATATTTGTCGGGTGTTAGAGGGGTGTGGTTGGTTCAGGGCAATGAGTTCAACACATCCTGCAGGAAGAGGTCTGGCTCTGGGATTTCAGAGAGGAGACCTGGAAAAGATACAAACGGTTGCAAATTTGAAACACTTGGGGAGGGGAAGAACTACTTGGTCCAAATAATTTTGTAGTTCTAAAATCTAACGGGAGTGCGTTTCCACTGACCTACAACATCAAAAAACTCTGACATGGACTCGGCGGGCATGAGCTCATCTTGGAAGGCCCTAAGCACCCGCTCAGAGGCCTCGTAGATGGGCATGTCGTTGTGACGGACATATTCTGCCAGCGAGAAGGACCAGCCCCCCTCTGTGTTGCTGGTAGGTACTTTCTGTTAACAACATAAGAGCACAAAAAATATTTGTGATCATGTTATGAGGAAACATATCATAGATGGACACTGGCTCACGTAGAAATGAAGTCTTCTTGAATACTGCTAGGATATTATCTTGCTTTCTTTTATGCGTTGTACTCCTTTTTTTATTTCGGGGGAAAAAAGCAATGTATAATACACAAATCAAAATATACCAAAGTTTTACAAAGCTGATCTTAACACCATTTCATCAATGTTTTAACAGGTTTTAGTGAAAGAAATAAGACAAAGCGAAGAGAACAACGCTTCAGGAGATGATTGTTTTCAGAAGATTTTAAAACATTAGTGGACATTTACCCTAAACATGTCGTAGACGAGATCCACCAAGCCCCAGAAGAGAAGAGGAGAGCGGTACACTGCATATTCCTTTGGTGTTTTATCTGTGACTCTGGAAATTAAACAAAAAAAAAACAAAGAAGAGGATTAAGACAAGTGTGAAAAACTGTATGATTTTATCTTTATCTTCAAGATAATGAATCAATGTTAGAAGTAGGGCTGGATTGTAACATAAGCAAATGCAGTTCATGCAGTTATCACCAACTCAAATCTAAACCTTTTTAATGTTGACTCAATAATCCCACTACTAATGTTAGCATCCACACTTTAATGGTCGCCATAACTAACAACATGCGCTCCTCTTACAACAGAATGAAAAACTACAGTTCTCACCAAGCCTCCTATTACCTCACATCCAACACATGTGCAGTATTACAACTTAACATTTAAGACCATTACGAGTGGAATTTAAGATCTGCATCTACACCTAAATGTAAGAACTTCATCCAGCCAACTGGCAATGAATTTGCATTTACCCATGATAGATGCAAAAAAAGAAAACTAGTTAGCTAGGTAGATAACAAGGGTGTGTTAGGATCAATATATTTTACTTAATATTTGTCAATGTATGTCAGTAATGAGTTACCGGTAGTCTCAACCAAAAATCCCATGAGAGAAAAATATACATAGAATATATGATTACATAGTTCTATCAAAGCAAAATTTAAGGCCTGTGATTATTTTAAGGCCAACCATAGTTTTTGTTTAAATGAATTGAAGACATTCCAAGGCCTTCATTTTAGATACGTGAACTTAAGACTTTTTAAGCCTGCGTGAACATTGCGTGAACATTGTGAAGTGACTGCCTCACTGTCAAACGTATGCAAGACCACATCATAAAAAACAAACCAAAAAAAAAAACTGGACAGATACAGGGGAGAGTGTCGTACTTGTTTGTGGAGACAGCAGAAACTTTGCGTGCATGTGCGGCGACCAGTAGTCTTCGAAGGAAATAAACCCGTGAGCTCCTCCACTGTTCAGGGGGCAATATGTGCATGGCCAGGATGGTGAAATAATGAGGTCCTTCGACCTCATAAGAGCTCTCCACCCATTTGTCGCTCGGCTGCTCCTGGAAACTCTGCAGATTCTTCTCTTCTCGTGACGTAGCCCTTGTACTGAACAGACAGATCTTAAAATGAGACTCACTGTTTCTGGCATGAAGCTGGCAGCAGAAACACCGAGGTGATGTATAGTTGTGAGGTGTAAAACATACGTGTTGAGAACATAGAGCACTGTGTGGATGATGTAGGGGATGAGGTGGATGTTGCTCTCGCGGCCCCCGCCTCCTGTGTCCACACTGAACGACTGTTCGGTGGCGAAGCGCAGAAACAGCAGTTTGGTGTCGTGGATGTTGAGTTGGTACGTTGGCTCCCGCTGACCTGTGCACTCCTGAAGATATGTGTTGTGCCTGCGTGGTAGACACGGTCAGTCCAGAACAATCAAGCTGTGATTCAATGAGAAAACATCTAATCCCTCAATGTCAGACAGTCGGATATTACCTTGCTAAGCATGTGGCAAAGGCTGATTCTGGCACATGAGGCCCCCAGACGGGCAGCAGTCCGTTGCACTTGGTGTTGGCATTTTGGAGAGCAGCGCTGTCCCACTCTTCTCTCCCACGAGCCAGCCTGATTGGAGGAACAGCATTAGGCGTTTGCAATGGAGTAAATCAGAACGGACGAGGCATGAGAGCAGAGGAGGAGGTTACCTGACGGCGGCCAGGTGGCAGTCGTAGTGGACTATGTTAAAGTGGGACACGGTGCTGTAGCCCTGCTGCTTGCGAGGCTTGTTTTCAAATTCCTCCAAGGCCACACGCTTTGTGAAAGTGTAAATACCCAAAACTTTGGTTGGCTAGTGAGAAAGAAAAAGAGAAAATCTTAGTGAAAACTGTTATGCTAGCTGCTCAGAGGGGCCAAGCAGATCATTTAGCCAAGAGCATAATGTTGCCAAATTGTTTGGCTTTGCATAATGTTTTCATCCAATGAACTTTTCCTGCTTTGTAGAGTAATCATTTGTATGTTGTTATTAGTTTTCCCACACCTAAGAGTGAAAATATGTCCCGTTCCTTTTTGGAAAGTCCAACTCCAAACTTAAGTTCCTCTGTGAGTAAAATATTCTCACAGCAAAATATTCATGTTTCACTTTTGCTCTACTTGGTGTTTGTCTATCGCATAAAGCTCCAATAAAATACATTTAGGTGTGTAATGTGATAAAATGTGACAAGGCTCAGCAGGTCTAAATACTTTTGTAAGGCAGTGCACAGAATATCGCAATAATGACCTTACACAATGTAACATCATGCTTGTCTGTCATAAAAATGCTGATGAAGCGTCCAGCCTCCGAGGAAAACTCTGCTTGCGTGTATTTTAATAAACCAAGAGGATTATTTCAGGTCTTTATCCAGCCTGCACACCAACAGATCCAGTGAACTTTTCCCAAAGCCCTAAGTCTTGTAACCTTCCAGCATCCCACCTATTAAGATGCAGCACTCAATAGATCTTGCCAGAATTCTTTTTAAACTCAATGTATAGTTCTTAGCAGAGCAACTAGTATTTGAATGTTTGTTTGCTCACATCATTAGATATTTTGCTGTGTTGCGTTTAGGACCTGCTGGATGTGTCAGTTACCTGGAACTTGTAACCCTCTCTGCAGATACAGCAGGTCAAACCTGGCTCCTCAATCAGCTCCTCCATTTGCTTCAGAAGTGAAGTCTTTGTGACAACCTGCCCCTTCTCGTTGGTCTGAACGGCAAACACGATGAGATTTAATAAAACTATACTATTCACGCAACATAAAAAGAACTGGTATCTGAGCCTACCGTCATGCCTAGCGTTCCCAGAGCCTTCTGCCTCATGGCCATGGCCATTCTCTTCTTCTCGGCTCGGGTTTCCCTGCGGGCTGCTTCAATCTTCAGGTTGACGTCGCGGTGTTCCCGCAGAGCCTCCAGAAGGTTCTCCGCCAAGGTCCCAATGCCTTCGTCACTGGATACCTGCTCCAGCTTGTGCAAGTTGGTTATTGAATCTGTTCCTATCAACACCTGGATGTAAAAAAAACAAAAAAAACACTCATTTAAATTTGAAGGAAGGAAGGATGGAAAAGTATTATTTGTCAATGAGTTACTGGAGATTTATTTGGTCTTGTGTACTTGTGTGGGTGGATGCTGCACAGCCAGACCACGAAGCAGTCGGAGGATGAAGGGTAGCGCTGGTCTAGAGAGAAACTTCTTCCAGACATCTGCATCCAGACTGATGAAAGCAACAAAAATTTTGTTTTGAAGATTTAGGATAATACTAAATAAAATCTGAATGTTTAAAAATGACCATCTCCAGATATATATATAGCAGAAGGAGACCTACTTTTTGGCATTTGGGATATGCTTCTTCATGTAGTCCAGTGCACTCTGAGTGATTCCTTTCTGGAGAATGAGGTCTTTCAGCTGATGGCCGTTGCTGTTGTTCTTGATTCCAGCTGCGATTTTGCAGAAGCAATCCAAAAACACTTTGTCTTCTGCACTGTGCTCCTCATCATACCTTAGAGAAATATTACAGAAGTCACGTTTACAAAAGTCACCTAAACAAGTGTGGTTCAAGTTTATATTTTTTTTATTTTTATTTTTGCATGTCTCCCAGTGAAAGTGGCACATTTCTCACTTGTCGAAGCTGCAGCACGGTTTGAAGCGTTCCACCAAAATCTTCATCTTCTCTAGTTCACCAAAGGAGAGAAATGGGATGATGCGCAGCAGACCCTGCAGCACGCTGGGGTTCGAGCGAACAAAGGGAGTGTTGATCTGGTCTAACAGCATGACAAGCTGGTCTTTGTCACCTGTGAGCAGAAGGTTACCCTGAAAAAGGAAATCAAAAAAAGTTAATCATATAATTAATTAATGATACAAATATTGATTGTAATTTTTCTTCATGCAGTATTAAAGTTGAAGAGAAATACTTGGACTCCAATAAATATGAGCTAATAATGCAAGTTGGTTCAGACTCTGTGCCAGTAATATTTTTGTTGTTTAACGCAGCAGAAAATGCTTTAGTTGGAAATGAATATGTTGTGCTAAAATCATAGAAAACTACAATTTAGTTTGATTTCTATCAAATCACCAACTCATTTTTCCCTTAGCTAGATACAGTATCCACCATCAAGAGTCCAACTTTATTGCATATTAAAGGACTTATGAATATTCTACAATCCTAATTCAAAGAACACGAATATTTTGCTAAGCAAATGGAGGCAGGTGACACTTTTATATTTTACCTTATCTTCTGAAATCTCTGCATTGGCTTCATCAAGAATGATCTCCATAATGCTCAGAACTTGTTCAGCTATGGAGGCTCCACCGCTGTCCTTACTCTCCTGTTCTGCTACCAACGCCTACAAAAACATTAAAAAATGACCTTTCAAAAATATTTACAAATAGCCTTTAAAAACGCCAAACTATTTAGATTTAATGATTATCTTATCAGATTATCTGCTGTCAGACATACCAGGTTTAGAGTTCCCAGCATGACGTTGAGTGTGTTCATCTCTGGTTTGACCAGTTGTTGCCGGTTGATCTTTACCTTCACGCAGTAACTGAACAACTTCAGCAATACCTGAGGAAACAAAAACACAAGGATCAACTCAGCTGCTAAAACATTCAATATCACAACTGAGTTGCCAAGTTTAACTTTACTAAATTATTTAAACAGCCCCTGTTGTAATCAATTTTATTCATTTTGCAGACTGTTAAGCATCACTGCCTTAAAAGGCTTCAACTAAATGCTAAGCTAACAGGTTTGGCTTACAGTTAGCAGATGTCTTCCTTGTTTAAAGTCTTTGATCCCAGACAGTCGGTTGAGCATACACTCCAGTCCTCCGCACTGAGCCATGACTCCTGCCATCTTGTACACTTCTTCGTCGTCCTCCTCTTCATCTGTAATCAAATGTTTCCCTTATTTGTGAACAATAAAGTGGACGTTAAACCTGTTCATACAGATTTAATTCCAAATTAAAGGTTGGATTTAAAAAAAGAAAAACTATTCTGTTTGAGGTTACATCACTGGAATAAAAGACAACTTACACATATATATATATTTTTTACCAGGGCTACAAATAAATGTTCCGAGCATTCAGGATTAAATTATAAAACAAGAGTGCAAGGGAACATTCTGTGTAAAGGACATGTTAATAAATAAAAATCTAACCTGTGGTTGAGTCCAGAGACTCTATGAACTCCTCAGTGGCGTCTCCGAGCAGACCTCTCATTCGATAAATGATTCTCATTGGCTCACCCTTTGGGGGAAAAAACACCAGGGTCAAGGTATTAAATAATATTACTGGAATATTTCAGACCACAAACTTCACATAAAATCAAATGTGCATGCTGGTAATTAACTGAGAAAAACGGAGATTGTCTCACCTCATTGGTCGGGCACCACACCTTCTTATAGACCTCTGCCACTGAAAGATCTAAGCTGATGATTTTGTTGTTGACCAGAAGCTGTGAAAACCAGGGGAGTGCCAAAAAATTTTTACTTTAAACCTTCTGATAAATAAAAGAGTTTGATAAAAAAAAAAAAAGAAAAATAACTTTACCTCCATGCCACTGTCGTCTTCAAGAAGCGCCACAAGGTCGCAGTCCTGGCAGATCTTGTTCTTGATGTCCCTCATCAGAGGGCCGATGCCCGGCTCGTTGCTGCTGTAAGGGTTTCCTGGCATGCGGCCCTGCAGGAAGTCTTCCTGCTGAGGATCTTTTTCCAGGGTCACGAAGAACTCCGTCACCTCGTTCTCCTCCTACACAGGAAACAACAGATCAAAACACATCAACTTTAACAATGTACTCAACTAGTATGTTTCATATTCATGAAATATATATTTTCTCACATTTTTAATGTCTCATGCATTTTTTTGTCTATTTTTAAAATTAAAATAAAATATGTAAAGTTCATGTTTAATTTACTGCAGATATTTCTAAAGGAGGCTTAAAAAACAAAATCTGCAAAACCACAGATAAAAGAAAAAACAAAGAATCTAATGGCCCGACTTGAGTGAGAAACCAAAGAATGAATGGATGGATGGATAAAAGGATGGATACACAGAGAGATGAACGGCTGAATGGACCGAGGGACAGATGGACATCTTAATGGAAAAATGGACAGATACAACAATGCTACAGAGACTAAAGTCTGGATATGCAACTATGTTTCCATACTTATCAAGACTAGAAAAAAACTGATCACATTCCAAATTTTATCTCATGTTTAGGGTAGTTGTATTTATGCTAATAAGCGAATGGTAATGTGAACTTACCGGGTAGATTATGCTGCACAGTCTCTCAAAAATGAACACAGGTGTTCTGTAATCGTCTAGGTTGTACCGCTTTGCCGTCTCGATGCAAACTGCCATGAAGGCTTTGGTTTCAGACTCTGTACCTATCGGCAGGACAAGAAAACCATTTTTATTGTTCAGAACGTCAAAAATAAAATGTCTGCTTATAAAATGTGTTTTGGGGTCAGTCATTTTAAATAAAGGAGACCAATTTGATTAACTTAAAATTGTTAAATGTTTAAGTGTCAAATCCAAAGATTTTATGCTTAAAACACACACAAAAACATGAATAGCAACACATTTTGTGGGGAGGGTAAATTTTCGGTCTGTTTATGTCGAGTCTGAGCAGACCTGTCGTCATGTCCTCCAGCATCTCCAGCAGCATGTCCTGAGTTTCATCGATCAGCTTGGTGCGCTGCACCACCAGCTTCCTCAGACACAGGTAGCCATTCAGCACGGTGCCCACCAGCCGGCTTTTGAAGTGCCGCTTAATGGACTCCACCTCCACAAAAGAGGACAGGAGTCCTACAGTGCAATAAAACAGAAATTACTATGACAGCGAACAAACGGTACAGTGTGTTAGAACACAAGATGAAGGCAAGCCCACCAGTTAGGCTCTTCAGAGCATAGCCTTGTTGTAAGTCTGTGCTCAGAGTTGCCTCCTCCAGAGCCAGGAGGTTAGCTATTTCCTAAAGAAAATAAATGACAAAAATGGAGCATTAAATTAGAGATTCATAGTGGATTTGCAAATATAAACATAAAATAACCTGTTTTCAAAACTGCAAAAATCTGAAATCTACAATGCACATTTTTGTCAACTTTTTTAGTTTTGGGTTACAGATTATCAAGTAGCCCCACAGCAATTAACAAAAGCAACTCTTGAAAAGGTTTGAACTATTATTTTCATTTTTCTATTATATGAATAATGTATTGCCTTGGTGATAAGATTTCCAACGTAGGGCAGAACGCCGCGGGCGGCCAGGTAAACCTTCCAGTGTGTTGGCTTGATCAGCTTCTGGTACAGACCCAGATATTCTGCTGCACACTCTCCAGCCACACTCAGCTCGTCCAGGTAACTGAAAAACACACAAGAGTACTGCCCATATTCACAACTTATCTTTCTCTGTAAGATTAATGTTTGAATTAATATATAAATTAAGACTAAAATTTGTCTGAAAAAACCCCCCACACCAGCTAACAGTATTTTTGTGTCACTATAGCTTTAGTTGCACACAGGATTGTTTTTGAAACACTTTTAATTTTTTTTGTCATACTTTCACAATTTTAACACATTCAATAATTCTAATGTATTAGTATGTTTTATATATTTATTTGATGTACATGATTTTCTATGTTTTGAAATGTTAGGTTCTAATGATGTTTTTTTCACACTTTAAACTTTTTTACTTTTCATATATATTGAAACATATTTAAACTGTCTCATTTTTAATATATATTTTTGTCATTTACATATTTCTCTTAGTACATTCAATTCTTTTCATCATTATCTTCACTTTTCAACAAATTTGTAAACATGAAATGGATTTTTCACTGGTTTGGCATAGGTTACAAATTATCTCTCTATAAAGAGCTTTGCATATTGAATGATATGATAGTTAAGAGTTGCACGGTTTGTGTTTCGGTTCCTACCTGGTCAGCAGGTCCAGGACCTGCTGCTTGCGGCTGGGGATTGTGGTAAGAGCTTCCACGATAGTGCAAGCAGCCTGCCTTGCAGCCTGGGTGGCTGGTGTAAACAGAACCTGCAACAAGCAATAAATTCACTTTGTAAACTGAATTCACTCCAGTAGATATTTTAGCTCACATTCGCTACCTGAATAACGTATTACCTGCCGTAGCCAGTTGTTATGGCTCAGTTTGAGGAGACGAGGGAACAGGCCTTCACCTTTCCTGGATCTCATGAACTGCTTCCACTTCCAGACATACTTCTCCTGCAGATACTGCTTCCTTAACTCTGCTTTCCCCTGTGGCTTCGACACAGCTTCCTGGCCTGAGTTAATGCGAACAAACCAAAGAGTGAAAGGTTCATCATTACAAGCTAGCTCATCACCAATGTACTGAGTGTTTGTCCAGATAAAGTACTTACATCTTGCAGGGAGGCACTTTTTCCAGGCATCATAAGATGCTTTGGGATCCTTTTTCAGCCAAAGTTGAGCCTGAGCATGAATTTCGTTGCTGTAGGGCCTGACTGTGGTCAGAGACTCAGTAGCAGCATCCTGTAAAGAAGCAACAAGCAAAAAAACTGTAAAATGCATATCAAAAGAGTCCGTTTCAGACAGAAATGAAAACAGCTTAAAAGTACAACATCAAAGATGAAAACTCATGTTACATTTGAGTGTTTTAATTCCAAAATTAGTTTATTACGTATTCCACAAATAAACAGCAAACAGCTAAAATCCACAAAAGCTTTACAAAATTCTGAGGATCGGTAATCTGCCAGAAAACTTCAATCTCTGCATTTTTTCAAGCCTTCCAAAAAACGTGCAGAGCTTGTCTTATAGATCATAACTTCTCAACAGTGCAGTCATTTCCAGGTGTGAAAGTCAACCAACTCAGATTTTTTTTTTTTTTACCGTTTTAATCAAAAACCCAAAGCAGATGAAAACAAGACATTAAACAGTTAATGTTTACCTTGTTCTTCTTGCTGGTTGGTGCAGGAGGCTTTATCAGCTTTTGCAGGATTCTTAGGCACATGAGTGTGATGTTCTCCACAACTACAGGTGTCTTTATATTAACAGACATCAGGAACAGGCTGAGAGCTAAAAAAAAAGAAAAAAAAAAAAAGGATATAATAGGAAAACAAAAACTCAAACTGAAGCTTAACTGACCAAAATCTGTAAACAAATTATCTACCATAGAGAGTTATAATGACTATGAAAACCAGAAGTAGAAATCTCATCTCTGCAAAGAAAACTTATCAATCTTACAAAAAATTCAAGGTAAAAAGCTGGAGGACCTTTTTATATTGCGGGAAAATGAAAAACTATAAAAGTCAAAGCAAACAATGAGATATTTTATTTCAATTACAAAAAAAATCAGGATGAACTTTTAAATGAAATAAAATAGTTCAGGATGAGAGCTCAGACTTACCACAACGCAATCGGAGCTCCCAGCATCCTCCCTCCTTGGAAATTGAGTCTGTTAGCAGAAGCATCTCGTACTGCAAATTACTAACCTGATGAGAACAAAAAAAACTATATTCAAGATCAATCTGCATAGCACTAACATAGATTTAAACACCTTGACCTAGCAGCTAGATTATGTCCAAAGATGTGTGGGACAACCTACCAGGTCAGGGTTGGCCCAGTGACCTTTGAGGGCAGCTGACACCTTGGCGATGATGAGGTCATTCATCTGCTGAGTGGCCTCTGGATGATCTCTGGAGCATGAGTGTAACGATGTAGAAAGCGAATTAACCAAGTGTTTTGTGATATTTAAAAGTATGAGAGTCAAGTAGAACATTTTTTTTAAATTTATTTTATGGTGATTCAGGGAAAAAAAAAAAAAAAAAGAGTTAGCAGTTCTACTGAAATACGACAGATACAGAAACACACCTGGTAAGAAGACAGATCAGCTGACGCACTTCCTCCCTCATGGCTGCTGTGCCTCGCCGCAGGTTGTACTCAAACAACTCCCGGATAAGACCCTGGAGGACGAGAATCTGCCGGAGAGCCGGGTTCGTGGCCAGCGCACGGAGCAGCGTAATGCAGTGGCCCGTGACAGCCGAGGCACAGCCATAGCACTTGGTGGAGGAGGTGTGGCCGCAGCCCAGCACAGACAAGGCGCGGTACTGACTGGCGGTGAAGGTGGGCTGATGGCTGCTGCTGCTCCGCGACGACTTGGTGGCGGCCTCTCTCTGCTGCAGGTCGTACTCCAGGAGCTCTTTTCGAGACGCCAGAACTTTCTGTAATAAAAAAACGTAAGGCATACCATTAAGTGGAGGAATAAAAGACAGGATTTTTTTGTTTTTAGTGGGACATCAAGTTTTTCTTCCTGACCTGTATGATCTTGGAGAGCTCATCGAACGACGTCTTGCAGTCTCCACTGTACTCCTGAGCCAGCTGCTGAATGTACCGGTTTACATTAGCAGAGGACGCACCGAGTCCTGCACCTGCTCCAGGGTCGTCCTGCAAGGTGGAGAACATGACGTCAAACTGTACAAGCCTGAAATAGATGCTTAATCACAGCATCATTACAATGTTATCTACATGTGCAAATGTAAATAGTAAAAATATTTAGATATTGTTCCCTATTTCTTATCCATACAGGAGCCCTGCAAAAGTGTTCCATTCTTTTCCTCATTTTGTCACATTACAAATGCAACTGTTACAGATTATAGTAAAATGGATGGAGTTAAATACGGGGACTTCTGGAAGAAAACCTGTTGGCACCTGCCGAGGTGAGAGACTGGGGGCAGAGATTAACGATCCACAAGGACAAAATCACTAAATGGTTTAGGTCAAACTATATTTATCTGTCATAACAGGTCAGTCGAAGTTTAGACTTAAATCCAATTTAGAATCTGTTGCAAGGTTTGAAAATAAAGACATCCAATCTAACAGAGTTTGAGCTATTATACAAAACAACAACCAGTCACACCCCAGTGCTACTTTCTGTTAATCACATAAAATTCCACTGGAATATATTGAAATTTGTTGTTGGACCATGAAAAAATGTTAAATGTTTGTACAGTGAACAGGGGTTCACTGTAATCCATTATGTATCTTGTGCTTTACCTGAGGTTTCTCTGGCGCTGCCTCGTTGACTTTAGACAGCAAGCTTTCTAACTGAGGCCTGTGACCCATCAGCTGGTGGTAGACTCGGTCCGCTTTGTCCAGCAGGGTGTTGATGTTGGTCACAGCCTGAAAACACAAATACAGTATAGACGGTTTTCACAAAAGCAAAAACATAAAATTCATTTGGGGAAAAAGACATTTTAGCTACTGAAACAGATTCTTGCCTTTTTCCTGTCCTCTTCATTCTCTATGGGATCCACTGCACAGCATGGTTTAGCATACAGCATGAAGTCAAATCGGGCATATTTGCAGAAACCACATGCATTGCACAGGAAAGGGTCTTTTTCATCGTAGTTTATGGACCTGAAGACAAATAATGAACATTTAAGATCACAACTTGAGGTGCCTGCAATAAATCCTCCTGCTGCAGGAGAAAAGCGCTCACCTGCACTTGTGGCACTGGTACACATTTTCACCGCAGTTGCCGCACACTCCAGGGTTAGCGGGCACGGAAGCACTGCAGCGTGGACACTGCAGGGTCTCGGTGGAGGCTTGGTAGTTCTCGTAAAAATCGGAAAACTCGATCATCAGGTTGGAGGCGACGATGGGCAAAGGGAGGTCGATTTTCACCTCAGTTTGTCCAGGAGTCAGCTGAACTTTCTTTGCTTTGTGCCAGCGTGCCGGCCTAATGTAGACAAGAAAGATCAAGATTACAACTAAGTACCATTAGATATTTAGGATGATAATATGAAGTAGTGGGTGTTCCCTAAAGCATACTTATTCTTCAGCTCCACAATAGCCTGGACAGTCCTGTTGTTGTAGTAGAGGTTGATGGTGCGGACCATTTTGGTGCGTTTCAGATCACCGATCTTCACTGTTACTTTGCTGATGGTGTGGCTGCCAATTAGCTTCACAACCTGCTGTGTGGTGGTGTAGCGGGTGTCCACTTTGATAGATGATAGTTTGATATTCTAGAGGCAAAAGAAAAAATCATTTAAAAGAACTTTCATGTAGAATTTTTTTGTTTCTTATTAACTTTAGATTTTGTTATACTGGCGTGAATGAGCTTGCCAAGAGTGCTATAATCTAAGCTAAAAATTTTACTTAGCATTAGAGAAGTTGAACTTAAGTACAATTCATAGAAATCTTTTTAGAGTATAAATATGGGAAATGGATAGAAATAATTCTTAAGACTCAGAAGAATAAATACTATTCTGTGAGTTTTGAGTTTTTCACTTACTGAGAAGGGAACTTCTGGGTTGTTGCACACCAAGCAGGGGTCACTCTCAAGATAAAAACCATCAAACTCCACCAAACCAGAGAGAGTGCTTCAAGACAAAACCACACATATTCTGATTTAAAGATATGCATAAATGCTTGAGTTGGTACAGAAATCTTATTGCATGTTCATACTTATAAATGTTGGAGTTGGGGTGATTTGTCAGGATGTGGTTCTGTGCTCTCAGGATTTCCACAGCTTTCTGGGAATATTCTTTCAGCTTGCATATAAAAGAAACAGCAGATTAACAAAGACTTTCAATTTTGAATCACTGAAACAGCACAACTGTTGTCTTGTAATGCTGCCATTTGTCAGATTCAGACAACACAAACACACCAGATATCTAAAAAATTACTTAAAACCTAACCTTTTTCTCCGTTTGAGGAGTTTTGAGAGAGAAATATCCTAGTAGGTCAACAAACTGGGCAGCTTTGCGACCATATGCAGGAAGCTCTGGCCAGATGGCCCAAGTTAATTCGAGCAGCAGCTCCTGCTGAGATTTACTGGAGTTCCTGTGCAAACATTTACATAAGCCAAATGCAAAAATTGCATACTTTTGTATTCGATATCTAAATGAAAAGTTTCAACACTACCTGTAGATATGCAACGCCAAGCAGTGGGCTTGCCAGCGAACAGCAGAGGAGTTTGATTCAAGGAGGAAGCAGCGCAAGAACTGGATTAGAGTCTCTTTGTCTGCGAACTTATTCAGCTGACTGACCAGGGCCATGCACAGCTGATCTTCCTGGCTGCTGACGCCATCGCCTGTGATCAGGAGGGAGAGATTTAATCATCAGATTCTGCTGATTATATGCTTAAAAAACTAGGAGCGCTGGAGATTTGGACACAGGTTGAAAATTACTACGTCTTACTCTCTTTGTCTTTTTCCTTGTCTTCCTTCTTGCTTTTCTTGCTGGAAGATTTGCCTTGAGAGGACTGGGAAGCTCCTCCCTGACCAGAACTGCCAGAGCCGCTTCCGGGAAAGGAGGAGGAGCCAGAAGAGGAGGAGGAAGCAGCCAGCACCTTGCTGCCACACAGGGCACAGGACAGGAGCTGAAGCAGAACTGGAGAAACGCCCTCATCCACCAGGAAGCTGACCTGGAGCAGAAAGTACAACACGGCTGGACGGCGAAGAGCATGAAGGGAAAGATCAGAGACACAAACGATGTTAAAAGCATTGGCTTCAAAATGTTTGTTTCCACTGATGAAATATTTAAATCAACTCACAGTCATCCTTCATGCAAAACTTCTGCCAGTTGATTGTCCTTTGTGTAGCAATTTCAGCACATGCTTTGAGATGCTCCATCTGCAAAAAATAAAATAAAAATAATTACTTACCTAACTAACCTGAGTTAAACCCTAAAGAATGTAGCATATTGGGAAAAGAGGACACTAACCAGATTGATGAGTGTGTCATATTGTAGAGCTGAGCCAGATGTTGCGGTGACTATTCCTGCCCGAAGGAAGATGCCCTGCTCTTCCAGAAGCTTTTTGATGCTGCGGACATGAGAGTCGAGTGTGTGCAGATCGCGCAGCTGCCGGTATTTCTCTTTGGAGCCACAGATGAACAGCAACAACTTTCTAACTTGCCTCCTGACGAACGGTGTCTGTTGGATCATCAGATACTGAGATTACAGAAGAGAGAGATCAGGATTATTTGATGTGAAGATGGAACGAAAAAGTAATCCAAAAAAAGCTTATGAAAGCTCACTTCTGACAGATAGTAGAACCAAGAATGATCAAAAACAGGAGGTGGGATCCGAGGGTTTGTATCAGCAATCTTCTTTATCTGATATGGCAGCCGGAGCACCATCTCAGTCAGTAACTGGGAGTAGGCTTCAAACACGTCAGCGGCATGTCCCTGGTAGCAGAAATCACAACTCATCAAAATGCCACCATCAAAAAAAGTGATGCAGGATAAACACAGCTAACGTTTGCTGCTATGATGATACCTTAACATATTGGCGAAGGAAAAATGGGCTCATGTCAGGGGGTGAGGAGGCTGTGTGAGGGCGAAGGAGCTGACTAGTGGAAGTGGGTTCCTCTTCGCCCTGTTGATTTTTCCAGAACTCCAGGAGCGACTTGAGCACATGGAGACAGTAGTCAATGGAGCCCAGGCTCAGCAAGGCCGTCGCTGTTGCATTGGAAATCAGGGAGGACGACTAAAACCGGAACAAAAGGAAAAATTATACACAATACTTTTCGCCAATTAAATCCCACAGTACAATTTAGCTATGTTCTTTTCTGATGGTAATTTTTCTAATTCAAAAAGGGTCTGCTCTGTCATTAAAGTAAAGAAGCGACTCAAGTCCTCGCTCAAATAAGTTCATCTTGGTGTTGCTCAAGTTTTCTCCAATGGATACTGACTTATTCTCAAACATATCTATGAAGCTGCATCAAAAAGACATCGTACCTCTGAGGAGGATTTAGACCCAGACTTGGTTCGTGACATGAAGACGCTCAGCAGCCTCATGATGACCAGGTGGACTTCATTGATTGTACTTCTCTCATTCTTTTTGGACACATCCTGCAGAGGAATGATACTGATTAAGTAAACCTATTTACATTTATGTTCCAAAAAACAAAACAAACAAACAAAAAAAACAGATATAATTTTGAAGAGATCCACCATTTCAACCAAAAATGTTGTAATACCTCTGATGCATCAGGTGGTGATAACTACATTAACTACATGAAATTTCAAAAGAACATCCTGAGAATCATGTTCCTCTAAGTCATATAACATCTTCAGTTTACATTTGCAGTTTAAACTGTTCCTGGGTTGCTAAAGTGTTTAGCACGAAAATCAAGCGCTGGCATGCAACATTTCTAATCATCTCTGTCTTTCCAGTTCACACAGATTCATAATAGGCAGAGGTTGCTTTTTTTACGTCTCCACTCTGGGGGGGGGGGGGGGAGAACTAAAACATTCTCTATAGTGTTTTATTTCACAAGGCTCTGTGTGTATGCAGGACCCAAATGACAGAGCATGTACTCCTTGCTAATTACCCGTCAGAGACTCGGTGTAGTTACCTTCTTGTGTATTCCAAGCTCAGCGATGAGCTGCGACAACAGGTCGTCTAAAGCACCCTTATCCTTTTCATCCTCCCCATCAAGGTCCGATGTCAACATTAGGATAACTTGCATATATGGGATGGCTTGAACCCCACCAACATTATGGAGCTGAGAAAGATGCTGCAGCAAGCGTTCCAGTAGCATCAGACGAACCATGTGCAACCTAATGAGAAAAAAGAAGAAAAAAAGAAATCACAAAAGAGAATTTAATCTGTTTTATGAATCATAAACTCTCCCTGATCAAACTTACTTTCTGTCTGGTAGAGGTAAGACACTGGCTGTTCAAAGTTACTTCACACAGTCACACTCCAAACCCTAAACAACACCATACAACCCACATAAGCCAAAATTCACAGTACTAGCCTGTTGCTTGTGTGGATGTCTCCCTCAGTCTCTGCTTCTCCCTCTGAGCCTTCGCCTTCATGCTGTGCTGTTGTGGTGCTGATGGCTCCAGTGCTGGAGCTCACACTGCCTGGACCTACAGGGTGGCCCTCCACTGTTGTGTCTCCGTATGCACTGCTGCGTCCAGACACTGTGCACAAGCATGTGGGGAGGGGAAAAAACATGACAATGCAAGCTAAAAACACAACAAACCACAAGGAAAAATCTCCAAGAATCAAGGAATTACTTATTTTAAGGGACTTAATTACATGGTCTAGCAGATTGCATTTTCTCAACTTTAAAATGTAGTACAGAAACATGGAGAGAAAGGAGCAGTAACTTATTCAAGTGTTCATTAAAGATAAGACAGGTGATCAGAGGACAAAAAAAAATGGAAAAACTTACTGGTCTTGTATGTACCAACTGTACTTGAGCAGAAATGTGTTTTAATGGATTTTCTACAACTAATTTAAGGCATGCATGATTGTGCTCTTACTAAATTAGACTGGCCTAATTTATTCAAATAACCCACCACTGTGCTCCCCTGCTACAGAGTCGATAGCAGAACCCCCACTCTCTGAGCCCACACTGCCTCCGTGCTCAGCTGGGGAGGTCCGCAGCGTAGAGCCGTCAGTAGCAGCTGTGCTGCCCTCATCATCTGATGCCGGGGCTGAAATCATAGCAATAGCTGTAACAGTAAATACACCGCGGTCATCTGGCCAGGATACATGATCTTTGTTTTTACTTGTTTACTAACAAGCAAAAGACACAATCAATGTTCTTTTCTACACATGTTACATGCAACATGATGTGAAGATACAATGTCAGAGTGGCACAGAACAGTGGTAAAATAAAAGATGAAGAGATTCAATTAAAATAATAAAAAGAAAACTATAAATGTGTTGAGATTTGAAATTACATATTCAACAAAAAATAAATTCACAGTGCTAAAACTGTGAAAATGCAGGAATAAAAACTGAGTAAAAGCTTTTTCTGCTTTTTCTCCAGTTCTGGTGGGAAGGTCTTCTTACCTGATGCCGTCGTGTCTGAAAGGGTTCCAGCATCCAGAGAGGATGAGCTCGGAGCCTGGCCAGATAGGCCGAGGCTCTGAAGGCCCAGAGCACTGCTGTTACTGCCTGAAAATGCCAAAAAGTACATTTAGGTGCTAAAACACATAATGAAAGAGGGTTTAATGACAATATAAAAGGACAACAATTATATTTAGTGGTATGTGTGTTTTCTGTGAACAGCTTCAAGACGTTACCCTAAAAACACATGTTCACTGGAAAAACACAAAATCTTACCAAATATTTTTGAATCGAATTGAATCGAATTTGAATATAATGCAAATTTCTGAAAACAAGACTTGACTAGCTTACAAGTAACTTTTCAGCAAGATATAGGAGTTTGCTTTAAGTCAATAATTCCTTAATACTGAAAAAGTATTGGAAAAATATTTCACTTATAACATGGAAAAAAGTCTTGAGTGAAATAATCTCAGTGAAACTAGAACTTTATATTAAGGAATTGTTGACTTAAAACAAGCTCCTGTGTATATATATATATATATATATATATATATATATATGTTGCTGAAAAAGTTACTTGCATGTTAGCTTTCTTATTTCAAGTGTAACAAGATATTTGCACTAGAAACTAGACCAAATATACTTGGTAAGAGTTTGTGTTTTTGCCGTGCTTATGTTACCAGGTTTCTAAAAGATCGACTGAAAATTACCTTGTTGGTCCTGCTGAAGGCTGAGTGCAATGGCAAGCTCTACCATAGTTTCATCGTCAGCATCAGGAGGGATGTCGAGCATAGGAGGGTATCCCTCGGCTCCGGCCAGCAGAGCCTCCAGAGGAGAAGGATTTCCATTGTTAACATTTTCTGCTGATTCCAGGACCATTGACTCAGACTAGGAGGAGAGCCACAAAAAAGGCCTTACTTCTGCCCAATAAACAGGTTTAAACTATATATGATAATATAGGGTCTGTAGAAATGCATGGATATCAGTCTGCAACGAAAAACTAGGTTGAAAATTTTGAAGAAAAAAAAAAGACATGTTAAGGTAAAGTTATTCATATTAAGTCATAAACATTTTTTTTACAAATAAAAAAAAGAGAAAAGTGATTCAGCGATCAGATAAATTTTTTCATCCCGTTTATTCTCACCACCATCTCAAAGTCTCCATGATCCACTTCGTTCTGCTCCTGGCTCTCCTGTTGACCTTCTTCTCCTCCAGTCATCACAGACGATTGCATTTTGTCATCCGGATCATCGTCATCGTCATCATCCTTGTCTCCTGACCGAGTATGAATCAGGAAGCTTTAGAAAACTAGCTACACCATTCTCGTAACACTCGTTAGTATAGATAACATAACTGTAGGGGAAGTTATAGTTTACAACACCTACATGAAATCAAAAGGACTTTGTGTTTATCTCTGGCTAGCTTACCAATAGGTGTGTTAGAGCGTGGGGGCGATGGAAGTGTCACATGGCGGCGTTTGTTTCTTGGCCGCAGCACTCTGATCAAAGCCTGCTTGCAGGAAAAGCTCACAGCAGTGTCCTAATGAGTTTTCCAAAAATAAAAAATTACTTCATGACTTTGTATTGCTCTTACAAACGATTAATACAACAGCTTGTGTCTTAACCACATGATTAAAAATAAGCCCATTGAGTTAAATAAAATGGTAGTCTCAGTATTAGGATGACCGATCGTTTGTGATACATAATGGCAACATATTGTGCTACTTACCGGACACAGTAACATCTGCATGTAGATTTTGGAAGCTAAATTGATGTAATCCAGTTCACATGTGCAGTAGGCATGTATGATATCGATCAAAGCATTAACTGTTGCTTCCACGTGTGTCAGGCCTTAGTAGGAATAAGGAAGATGTAAACAACACACCCTGATATCAGAAATCACAATAAGGTCAACAGATGCTCTGCACCAATAGAGAATTTTGTCCTCCTTCTCAGGATGTTAAATTCACATAATTCTGTTCTTGGAGCTTGTTCTAAAACACTTTTCCTTGTGTTGTTTCAGAGAAACATTCTGACTAGTCAGGAAAAAATTACAATGACAAATGCTGCACTGGAATGGACCTATAAGAACAGGAACTCTACAGTAGAGCTGTTGTGAAGAATGAAATTTCCAGGTCAGGAAGAACTTTTTTTTTTTTGCTATTTCAAGTAAAAGAATAAAAAAAATTTATCTGTTCTTGCAGAGTAGGTATAAGCATAAAGTATAAAGCAGTACATGCAACTTAAACATTAAACACACCCTACGAATAACATGTGACTTGTGCAGTTAACAGATGTAATGCATCTGAAGAGTGGCGTTTATAAGGTTTACACTTACCAGGGAGGCAAGCAGGTGCGAGAAATGCATTCTTTGGTTTCTGGGAATGGAGTTTCCAGAAGTTATTCATAAGCTGAGCGATGAAGTTACAGCTTTCACCATCCATGTGCTTCTGCCCATCCTCTGTCGAGTCTAATTTACAAACATTTTCAAACAGGAATTGGTCTTAAAACTCCCATTTATTTTTAAGCTGATACTTCAAAGTTCGTTCGAACCAACTTGAAAAGTACTGTTCCCTAGTCTTGGAAAGCAGCTTTTGATGATCAAAAAAAGCTTCTTACCAGAGTCATGGTGCAATGACTTGCTTTCTGTGAAATGCACCAAGTTGTTGGGTCTCATGATTGCAATAGAGCGTGCAGTGATCACGAGCCTCTGGAAAACATCTGGGTCAAGTTCTTTTCCTTCACGGCTGCAACTGTTCAAACACTGCACAGCGTTACTCAGCAAGGATTGGTCCTGGCGAGACAAGGGACACAACGCAGTGCAGAGTTAATCATCACATCGGTAAATATTTAGTTCCTTCTTTTATTTCGCAAATAAAATAAAATGACAAAAGAATGGGAAAATATTTAAAAATGACTAAGGAAAAACACAGCAGGTCGCTGCTGTTCCGCAAGTTTTATCATCGTTTCTTCCTCACCTTATGGTTGTGGTAAGCAGTACGGCTGGTGTGCAGACTAGCCAGAAGTCCCTTGGTCTGTTGCTGGACACCGGTTGGAGTGGGCATGGACAGAAGCAAAGTGGCCAGCTCCAGAGCAGCAACCTTGTTTTTCTCCTGGAGAATTAAACAAATTGAATTTACCACTTTGAAAAAACAAGAGTTAAAGTAGAAGACTAAGTTTTATTCTAGCTTGTCAATACATTAAAAATATACATATATGTATCATTTTTCATCTTTACCTTTTCATTGGATGAACCTACTGCAAAGCAGTTTTCCAATGCTTCAAGTGAGCTGACCACCAATCTGAAATGAAAATTGAGAATTATTTCTGCTTCTCCTTTAACCAATTATTTAAAAGAAAAAACAAAAAAAAAATTATTTTTACTCAATAGCAATCTTTCCTAATCTAAATGCCAAACAACACAAAATGCGGGAATAAATTCAGAGAAAGAAAAAGACAAATTTGTTGCAAGCGTGAGGATGTTGCATGACATGTTTGCAGTCTCAGGCATGGACACACAACGTGGCACACGTGCACAAACAAAACAAAAACAAAAAAAAAACAACATTCAATCAAGCAGAGAAAGGACAGTTACTAACCGGTCCAAGGTTGATAAGGACTCAGTTTCAGAACTTTTTTTTTTTTTTTTTTGGGAGCAAAAGGAAAAGAACAAAATCAAGAGTGAGGATTACAGAAAAAAACAAGTGTAATTAATGATACAGCTAAACAAAAGAGAGGCATGCGAGAAAGGATGATCACAAGAGCCATGCAGTATTGAGAACCCTTTTGTCCAAATAGAAGCTTGTACTTTATCATGTTTCACTTAAACACTAATCACAACAGTAAGAAAGGGCAAAAAAAAAAAAAAATCAATACGATGAATGTTTTATCGTGATTTACATGAGGCCAAGAAAATAAAAATTATTCTGAAAGATTTGTACAATTTTTCTTTAAATAAATCTTCAACGCAAAAAACCCCCAAAAACTCAAAGGGATCAACAATCTATATTTGAAAAACCTACTGCTGCTGTGAGAATTATTTTTTAGATTCCAAATGCAATTAGAAAGGTTGAGAGTTTTGGTGTTTTTTATTTGATGAGATTTAGAAGAGTAAAACTGATCGAAGCAAACAGTGGAAGGCCCCGTACCTCTCCAGCACAGTGCCACTGGTCGTGGTTGGCGTGGCGATGTCGCCATCGGAGCTGCTACTGCCCTGGTTGAGGCTGGGGCTGCACACATTATTAACCGATCCTGAGAAATCTTCTGGTGGATCCTCGGGCCAGCCGAACTGCTCCTTGGTTTTACCGTAAATTTTTACAGAGTCGAGCATGGTGACTCCTGCTGGATCCACGGAGGCTCCAACTAGAAAACAAAAAATAAATTTTATTAATAAATAAAACCTGCATGAGAAAACTACTTACTGGAAACAGCTCAAAGTATAAAGCTGTATATTATATATTTAGCAAATAAGTTAAATATTTTCGATGAATCTCCCACATCTATAATCTTACTGAATATGGACAGCTTCTTGTCAGCCTGCAGGGCCTCCTCTCTGGTGAAGGGGAAATCGAACCAGCGGGCTCGTGTCAGATTTATCTGCATGGTCCGGCCGAAGACCTCCACATAGGAAGGAGCCCTCTCGATGGCCTGAGTGCCCACTTGCACTCGCATGCCTGTCATCACCATTGAAGTGTTGTTGTTCACCACTTCCACAGTAAATCCCCCAGGCTAGAGAGAGAAAAGACAAAGCAGAGTAAGACTCTGCTCTGAATTTTATGTTTGCAATATATAGCAAACAGGTAACATAAATCATAAGCACTCCAGGTTGCTGACTTTTGCAACAGCAGGTTATCAACACAAGATAGAACTACAATAATATTTTGCACTTTTTCTGACAGATTTATGAGTTAAAAGGAGTATTTACCTTTGTGTTGGCCACATACATCCCGGTGGAGTTGAGCCGGTGTTTTATCTGCTGCCCATTGTACACCTGCAGCAAGTCATTTCCCCCAAACTCCACCTCTGTTAGTTGCTGATTGTGTTCAAAGAAGTCCACTGGGAACGTCACCTGACTGGAGGTCCGAGTGGCTTAAATATAAGAATGGCATTGACATTAGATTTCAGTCGTGTTAATAGGTCTGTCTTTTTTAACTCAACGTGACATTTCCATCTCAATACTGCAGTCCAATCATTTTTGAGTTTAGTGAGATTTCAAGCAGTCATTTAATGCTTTTAAACTCACTTGCAGCAGCAGCTTTGCGCTTGCGCACTGGCTTCATGATGCTGATGCCACATGTTGGCTGCAGAGACGGCTGGAGCCAATAGGACGTGTTGTCAACGTTTGCCATGTAGATTCGCAGGCTTCCGTCCTCGCAGAGAAGAATCATTGTTGTGCGCTGCTGCTCGTTGCTCGCCGTGTGTCTGATAGCAACCATGTCCTGAATCTGGGTAGGAGACGAAATAAAAATATCCAAAATAGATTATAAATAAGACAGTTAGACATTATTTACAGGAGCAAACATGATTTCTGTATTTACTATTTTCTACTTCCAGAATTTCTGCATATCTTGTTATCAATATGTCACATTTTTTTAAAATTGTTTTTTATTTTTTCACACTTATCCAAAGCTAAATACTGAAATCAAATTCCATATCTGTGTAGACATTTTCAGAACCCTCTTGACTTCTCCTCTCAAACTTGCCTATAAATATATTTGCTTTGCTGCGCAGGACAGTGAATGGACCCTACCTTCGCTTTAGCCGGCAGAGTTTTGATCTCCTGGATGAGGAAGGTGTCGGGTTTAACCATGATCACCAGCGGGATTCCAGTCGTCTGTTGCACACAGCAGACCAGACCCGGATGGTTCATCACCTCGGACCACTGGCACAGAGCCGGGGACAACTTGCTGCTACCGCCGTTGGAGCTAAAAGAAAAAAGGACGACAAGTATGTCAGTTCCTCCAGCTAGTTTTGATATTTACTGGCATTATTTCTGTTCCAAGAAAATAAGAAACGATATCTACTGTCAAGCAAATGTTACCCTTTGATGTTGATGGGAAAGAGCCTCTGTACTTCAATAGTGCTGCGGCTGACGGTGGCAGCGAATGATTTTCCCTGGCTGTAGCTGAAGAAAAGCATTTGAAGGACATGGGAGTAGTAAACAGACACACCACCTCCTGCCACCTGCCCATTGCTGTCCTACAATCACAAAGAAAAAAAAGCAAGAATTTATCTCAATCGCTTTTTAGCAGCTTCACAAAAATCTTCAATGTGACTAAATGAAATGAAAAGATCTTAAGATAAAATCAGGTTTTTGTCTTTTTAAAAGATATTGAGAGTGCAAAATAGTTAAGTTTTTTTTTCATTGTATATTTTTGTAGAATTTTTAATTCAACTTACTTTCAGGTCATCATGGGTTATTTCCAGGACATTTGTGACATAGAAAGGCCCATGCTGGGCACTGCTGGATTCATCCATGATCTGAGTGTACATGTAACCTGCTGAGGACATGATTACAATAATGTTTTTTCCCTCTTCGTTGAAAAGGAAGGTCGCATCGCGGATCTTGGAACTGGGGAGCAGGAAGTAGTACATGGGGCTCAGGGCGTCCACCGACAAGTCATAGATCTGTTCACAAATAGAAAGGAGTATAAATTTATTTTCCCCACCAAAATGCAAAACAAAACCCTTTTGACTCAAAAACTTCACATATTTATACCAATATTAGGAAAATATTGTTTTTAAACCAAATTTGCCATGACATACCTTGACAAAGTCAGCTGTGATGATTGCCAGCTCAGTCTGAGAACCTGGCAGCCAAATGGCTTTGATGATGAAATTGCCAGTGGCCAGCTGCGGATGCAACACCAGGTGGTCAGAGACGGAGCCTGTACTGCTAAATGTTAGTACATGGCAGTCCTGGAGAGATTGAAAGAGCACTTTAGTGAAATGCTGAATTGCAAAGTAAGCATAACGCTTAACGTTTTGGATAACTTTGTGTGGGGAAAAACAAGTCTATTTTCCTTACCTTTAGGCCACACACAGCCAAGTAATCTTCATTACAAGGGTTGCCTGTGAGACTGAGCACGGTGAAAGGAACTGGGGCGGAGGCCAGTCGGGTCAGAGTTAGCTTCCTCTTGCTAGAGTCAGCTTGCTTCAGAAGTGTGGACAACTGCAGGACTGTTATCTGTCAAGAGGGAGTAAAAAGTACAAAAAAGAAAAAGAGATAATCTGGTGTGCTACTAGCAAACCTTCTGCAATCAAATAAAAGTTTATCTGCAACAATATCTAATTTACTAGATTTGTAAAACACAGCTAAGAAATACATTCTTATAAATATGTAAAAGTACTTATTAGCTTTAATACAGATTGATTGTTCTTATTAGACTTTTGTGTATTTAATGCCCCATATTAAACTGCACCAGCTAATCTGACGGCAACACTCTTCTTTAACATGTAGTGTTGATCCAAGCTGTAGTTTTCCATCTGGTAGAACTGATTGCAGCTGACTTTCAACCAAGAAAGCCCGATAAGATTTTCGTTTTTATTTTAACACAATGAAACTCTATTTTTAAAATTTGGTCACCTGTTTGGGCTTGACGCTGTTTCCAGGTTACGACTGCTCCACTTACCTTCCCCTTTTCGTGGCTAACTGCAAGATGCTGTCGGCGGCCATGGGGTGAGGAGAGGACGCACATGGCGACCCGACGTAGGACATGCGCACTGATGAGCTGACGTATTGTTTGGCCTTGATCACCGCTGTAATTCATCCTCACATTTTCAAAAGCTCCTTCCTGAGAACCAAGTGTGGGCACCTGAGAAAAAAAAAAGAAGAAATTTTCGCCCTTATATGTATCTACATAAATTTTAACTATCAGGACATTGAAGTGTCTTCATAAACACTTTCAGCCCTTTAGTTATCGTACCATTAACTGGTCCGTCATCTCAACATTTTTATCTTGAGTGTGCAGTTCATTCAAGGCTTTCTGGGCCCGGCTGCTGCTTCCTACAGCGGAGGCTTGCTGGAAGTTAGTCTGGATGGCTTCCATCAGAAACATGAGCATTTCAAGTATGACAGCAGCAGTGGATGATCCCATCTGTCGCAAAAAAATGGGCCAAAACCACAAGTGTTATAACGCACATTGAATGCACAAATAAATCTAGAGAAAATATAGGGGCACCACACTTGGGTATCATATGGAGTGAAACAAATGAAGAGATTTCTCTAACCACTTGTGTTAGCAACTCTTCCTGGCAGCCCTCGATGGTCTTGCAGACACTGTTTTTCTTTGGTCTTTCTTCATCACTGGATTTGCCATCACAGATTGTGACCTTGCCCTTTTCGGATGGAGAGGCGTTCTGGTGTCTGATGGCGCTCTCAGGCATCCGCATCTCACTCTGGAAAGCTGATGATTCTTTCAGAGTTGAGCTAATGCCACTGCTGGGGCTGCGCTTCACCAAAGCCTGTGGGTAAAAGTAAAACCAGTGAAAACTCTTTATAAAGTTGAGATTTAAAAAAAAAAAAAGAAGCTATAATCAGCAGAATGCTTAGTTTTAATGAATGCACACTTTGGTTTTACATCATACACAGCTATTTCAACTTTAAGAGCTTTACAGTTAGGTTAATTTAAGTGTGTTCATGTCACTAGCTCCCTTAACTTTTTAAGCATTCAGTAAACAATCATTTGAGAAATGGTGATAGGTGGACACAAATTTAGTCCAAAATGCATTAAAAAGCTCAGTAAAACTAGGCTGTTAATAATTTTCTCAGATTAATAACCTAAATTTAACTTTAGGTATGCTAAGAGCATGTATTGTTACCTTTCTAAAACATAAGAAAACTGTGTGCAAACAACCACAAAAGTAAAATAATAATCATATACATGAAACTGCACCAAGCTCTTATTTACAACTGTAACAGACATTGAAGCAGACAACACAATCCACAAACAACACTGCAGGTCTTTGCTACTCCACAATAAACAATAAACACAGAAACATGTAGTGGATGGCTTTCTCTTCGCATGCACATTTACAAAACCAACATTACAGGTTAACTAGGAAAGCTGGGCTTTTTGCTACACGCTAAAACATAAGGTCAGGCAATTGTAGCATTTTAGTTCTGGCCACAGGTGTGGACTAGCTATAATCCTGATCAAATGAAATGACTGGATGGAAGTCAATGGGGGAATGACTTGCAAACCAAAGTTACCGCTGTTGCTCTCTTCCCATGATGACCTGAGGTATTCGGTCTCACCTGGCAGCTGCCATCCTCTTTGGCACCGCAGTCACAGAAGAAAGAGCCATATTTGGCATAGGAGATCTCATGGTCTTTGTGACAGACCTTGGCGCACACTGTGCACACACCTACCCCATCTACCATCTTACAGGTATGACAGTGGTACCTACAATAGGAAAAACAACAAATGAACATCAAATGTCTGGTACATTAGTGCAGCAACTAGGCATGGGCCGGTTAACGGTATTGACATGTTCTGAGGTTTGAACAAGTTGCGATTTGAAACACATTAAAATGTTCTGTCACAGGGTCACTACTGTCCTGATAAGGAGATGACAGAGGAAGTGTTTTCATTAAACTGGTTCCAGTGCTTGTGCTTGACTCTAGTGCTCGTTCTTGTTTCCACCAGGCCAAACTCTGGCTCTGGTCCAGCTCCAAACTGATGCTGGTGGTCAGCTAAACTTTGTGAGCTGCATGTTAAAAGCTGTCTTTTGGTTTGGTCTAATTCTTCAATAAAAACCCTGTAAACAACACAATCATAAAATGTCATATTAGCATCAGAATAATAAACTGTTTATTGTCTTCCCCCATGTAATTTTGTAATCTCGTCTCTGAAAATAACTAAATGGATGCATAAGCTGTCGTAACAGCTGATTATTTCTACTGAGTCCATAAATATTACTTCAGACTTTGTCTGTCTTTGAATACTGCCAGGTTGTGAAAACAAAACTTGCTTTAAAAAAAATAAAATTTTAAAATTTTCCAGCGCTCCTTGTGCAGATGAGATATTAGCTAAGTAAGACTGAAGCATTTCTCTTGATAAAAACACAGTTAATATTTCACAGCTGTGACATGTGGGTATGTGTTTGAAGAAATGTGGGGATAATTAGTTTCATTTGTGTTTTTGGACTGTCTCCGTAGTTTCATTTATTTCACACACACACAAAAAAACGCAGGAAGGGAGGTCATTTACTATGATGTAAAGACATTTCCCTCGCATGACTCTCAGTCGTGAACTGGCTTTAGCACCAGTCCTGGTTAAATCCTAAACCCATTTTCTATGTGAAAGTGCTGGTCTGAGCAGAGGATAAAGCAGAACAGTGGTAAAACTACAGCTGGCAAAGCTGCAACCATGCAACCTGCATGCCCATCAAGCAGCTGACCCAAACAGACCAACATTAAATAGTATCACTTTGTTGTATTTAAAGAGCAGAATACCAAAGAACGATATAACATTTTTGCAGAAACCTTTTGAAAACTGGTATTGTATTTAATGACCTTTAGTCTACATTTATGCTTTAGTTTGAAAATAATCAAAATAAAAAATCTTAGCTATTTCATAATAAATGCTATGATTAATGCTACATTGTGCATCAAGGTATTTTCACTCAAGGTTATCCTACCATGAGAATCTCTTACCAGCCAGTGTCTATTCACATTAATATGATAAAGATAAAGGCCTGGTGAGCGATAGATTGACAGCTTGCATTATCTTGACAAACAAAAAGTTTGAAGTGTGAGAAGATGCTTGGCAATTGTTTAGGAAATATAAAATATATGAATTACAATTTCAAGTTGTTTTGATTCAAAGTTAAGAGCAAACTACTGGATACAAATTTGTCTTTACCAGTGCTGGTTCATGAACTCCTTCTGAGTTATGGTGAAGGTGCAGAGTTTGTTGCAAAGTGAGTCTTCATCCTGTCAAGCAACAACAACATGTTTATTTCTATGTTTTGTTGTATACTGTACAAATAAATAATTAATCTTGCTCAGAGCAATAATGTGCTGCAGAATGAAATAAGTGACAAAAAATGTTGAAATGTTTTTAGAAATTAATGACTTTTTTTTTAAGAATACTGTGCACTCAAAGATGATTTTTTAAAATATAAAAATAAACCATTCAGATACAAAAGTTATGCTACTATTATTATTCAATAAAACCGGAGCTGAAGCATGACATCTTACAGAGTCTTCTGCCTGGGAATCGTCCTCCTCCACTGCCAGCTCCTCCACCCAGTCCGAGTCCACTTCCATTGCTTTCTCTTCTCCCTCCACAAGCAGAGCCGAGGTGCCCTGACCGCTGCTTTGCCGCAGGGCGTTCATCACATCAGCCAAATAGGAGATTATGTGGCACGAGCATTCTAGCATTATGGCATGCTGAGAATGGAAGATAAGCATAATATCAATTAAAGCTAGCACATGCTTGAGAGCATAAATACAATTATTTATAAACAAATGAAATAAATATAATCAATTAGAGCAATATGTTAGACATTTGGATGATTCACAGAAAAAAAGTTTAAAAAATAAAATAAAAATGAATTACCTTTCCATGAGATAAGTTGGTGCTAACTTTCTCCACCACATTCTTTTGTGTCAAATACTTTTTGCTGTAAAAAAATATACATTTTATATTAATGTACAAATACTTGTACATTGAAACATTTCAGGTATATGCAGTCACCAAACAAATACATTTCCTGAAAAATTTGGAAGGGCCCTTCAGTGAATAAAAGTGGCTCCTTACCACCTTGTCAGCCAATCGATCACCGCCCGGTGAAGCTGCAGGTGACCAGCCCCCTGCCCTGCACTGGCCAGAGTTGCCATGATGGCCATGAGCTCAGGGAAACCCGTTCCATCCCCATTGGTCAACATGTCTGTTGCCATGGGAATAAGTGTGCTGAGGAGGACGGTGCAGACTCCTTCGCCAACCTGACTGTTGTCACGCACAATGTGAGTGGTGAGCAGCTGCAGCAGCTGTCGGTTTTCCTGCACCACTTCCAGCTGCTCTGTGTCCTTGGGCGGCGTCGCCGTCATGCGGGTCAGCCAGGACTGCAGGCGAGACGGTTCCACACAGGCCAGCTGGGCCAGAGAACCACACAAACACAGCAGGCTTGGGTTTGGACTCTTCTCGGCTACAGAGAAAAAAATATTAATTACATTACAATGAAATTATTTTCTTGATATTTGGCTTATGACTTAAGATTTGCCATTTTTTCCTCCATTTGTTTCATTTAGGCCTACAAAATTATTATATATTGTAAGTTCTTGCTTTCCATATAGATATTAAGACTTATTTCAATTTCTAATTGATCAAAACTGAGCGTCAAGATACCTGGTTGTTTTAAATTTTAAATAAATTCTGACAGTAAACTTACTGAGCTGGAAGAGCTTGGTGAAGAATTTCAACACTCTGTTACAGAACTTTGCAGACAGGTTTTCATTGGCTGTGGCCATCATAATCTGGACAAGCTCACCACTGAAAAAGAAACGCATCATGTTACAGAAGAAGATGCTACATATAGCTACCTACGGCGTCAGCAGAACCGATACCTGAATGAAAAGAATTCCTCCATCGCTTTTCGAACCTGGCTGCTCTCAAGCTGCTTCTCCAGATACTGCAGGCATTCCTCAAGAACCGACTCATCCAGGCCACTGAAAATACATCAAAGACCAGTTCTGTTTGTATTCATCAACAACACAACAAAATATTTTCGTGATATTAAAAGCGAAATGAATGAATTCTATCTCCTGTTGCATACCTGTGAGGGTCTGAGTGATTTGCAATGATATTGTAGCATCCTGTGACCAGACGCTCATAGATGCGGGCTAAGAAGGCGTCAGACTCTGCTGGGCCAAGAATGCGCTCCAGCGAGGTGCTGCTGATTTCTGCTACGCACTCTGTGCTGCTCTCCAGCAACAGGGGCAGCAGCGTGCTCACAACCTGAGTGGGATTCAGCTCTTCTGTACTAAAAGGGACGAACGACCAACAGTATTAAAAGGAGACGGCTAACAGAAATCAAGTTCTATTAAAACACTAAAGATTTTTTAAATTTTAAAACATAAAGAAACTGCAACTTACACGATGAGGTCACCAGTGAGGCGAACCAATGAGAGAAGGATGTGTTTTAGAGAAGAGGCCAAAGGCAAGGACTGACAACTCAGAGTCCCCAGATGAGCTGCTTGGATGGCACTGATGTAGCTCTCGGATGGGATGGTATCATTAGCAAACGCATTTCGCTGAGAAAAAAAAAGAAAGATAACATTTCAGCAATGGAAATATTTGATACAATTTTTATTTAATTTCCTCATTTATAGATACATGCAAATGCGCTGTATATAAATGCAGTAAGTTTTAAGTCAATCCTGTACTCTACCTTCCCTACTGACAGCTTTTTAGTGCTCAACAAAATTATTAATAGTCATCAGTATAGTGGGAAAACTATTGCATCATCTGAATTACAATGTTAACTGTTCGCAACAAAGATATTTTATCGTCCATATCTTACATTGATGGTTATTAAATCTTTTGACAACTAAAAATCTGAAAGGTGCGGTGGACACACATATATTATGCACCTCTGGGACTTTTTATGATTGGATGGAGAGTGTGTGTATGAAAATACATTTTTAATTCCTGCCTTTCTACGAGCATAAAAGACAACTGTTTGACAAAGCTAATAAAAGGTGAAGCTAACATTTATATAATGTGACCAGATGCAGCATAAAGATCAACTTAATTAAAAAGCTCTGGCCAAAATTGAACTACATAAAAAAACAAGAAGTTTCTTCACTTACCCATGAGCCAATGTTGGGGAACTCATTAGTGTGGACGCTGTTCCAAGTCTCACATACCGTTTGTACAGCTGATGGCAAGTTCTGCATCAAGTTATGACCTGTAAAGTTTAATTTAAGATTAGGTTAAAAGTAATATATTACACAGAGTTGTCAAAGCAATTGTGTTATTTGCCTGGAGTTCCAAAAAATTAAAAACATACCCAGCAGGTTGGCCTTGCAGCGCGTGGAGCCAATGGACAGAACTGCAGCGTAACCTTGGAGCTTTGCATCGGTCAGCTTGTTTTCACCTTCCTCTGGGATGTTTAGCAGGAGGTAGGATCTAATAAAAGTTAAATCAGACATCTTATATTCTTTTAATATGTAAGAAAATATGATTCAAGAGCAAACTTGAGCAAAGAATGGCTTCCACAAGTGGTTGATTCTTACCTTGTGAAGGCAGTATAAATGTCTGTCAGCTGTAGCGTAGCAGGCAGCAAGTTTTTTGTGACATCGGAGGACTTGTGGGCGTCGGCTTCGATTGCAACCTTGGACAAATGCTCGTCTAATGAAACCTGGACTTTAGAGATGACTGCATCCAGAGTATAAATAGCTTGCAAGGAGGGCAGCTGATGAAGTGGAAGGACGACGTTCGGATCAACACTTGAAAAGGTGGAAATCTGAAACAGAATATTTTTGTCAAAGGGAGACTAGTTGGTATAGAATATTGTTTAAGGAACAAAGAGAGACGGTAGTAGTCAATACCTGTCTGGCAATGTACTCCTCTGCAAGCTCCACATCATATTTCACAGTGCTGCACTTTGATACCGTTGTCTCAACAAGAGATGCTGCTTGGTCTGCTTTCATTCCCTGCTTTACCAAGTGCTCCTGATGATGCAGGCAGAACAATGCCACAAAAACCACAAGTTAATAAAGATAAATCAGCACAACTTTAGTGTGGTGCAATACATTTTTTAATCCACAAATAAAATGTCTCTGAATATTCATCATTTTGGAAAACAAAATTACATTTACAGTTTTAATGACTAATTTAAAGTGGAAAAAACAAAAGTGATTATTAGCTAATGTCAAATAACACATACTTTTCCACAGTAACTCTTCTGCTTCTAAAACAAGCAGTAGTACTTTCAAGCTGAAACGAACCTTGATCCAGTGAACGTACGTAGACACCCGCAGACGCGAGGACCACCGCAGTGTATGCAAGATGTCACTTTCACTGGGGTCGCTGCAGCCAGTCTTCAGCTGCTCCATGAAAGCTTTGGAGGGTGGTAACACTCCCAGGATTCTCCAGAGTACCAGGAAGTAATACTGAAGGGAGCAGGCCTCCTGTGTCGAGTTCAAACAGCATTAGGTGACGATGTAATGAGCTTACAAAGTCATCAATATGACATATTTTTTAATGGTATCTCAAATATTATCATAAAACTTCAATAAAATATCACCCAAAGCTTGTTTGCTCAGCTTGGACATGGTGAACTCACCACAGGAGTGATTGGTTTGCTCTCCTGTCTTCTGGCTGTATCAAACTGAGAGCCTGCTTCCAGGAGTGAGACCAGCCACACATACAGCTCATCATATTTAACTGCTCCACTGACCAGCTTTGGAAATACCTGACAAGATAAATAGCAAGAGGCTTCATTAACTGGTATTTACAGTTAACTGTATTATTAATAACTGTGTAGATTTGAAAGGACTCAGAAACCTTACTAAAGTTAACTGTACCTTACTATCCAACCTGCTGATGTCATCTTCAGATGCCTCAGGCGACAGCACACAGTAGAACTTGGGCTGAACATTTGAATCTTAAAAAAAGTATTGAAAATGAATTTGGAGTTAGAAAGATTTACTAATGTAATAGCAGTATAATAAATCAAAAGGTAGAGCAGCTTCATAAAAAAAAGGGCTGAAAGAAAATTAAGTGATTTTCAGGATTTACCTGCTGAACAGTGTTTGGCCCAGTTCTCCTCCACCTCTTTGAATCCATAGTAAAGTGGGAGACTACTACGTTTTCCACCTTCCTGAATAGAACCAGATGGCGGGGTGAGGAGATTGTACTGCACCTGCAATGAAAGTTCATCAAACCGTTTTATTTTTAAACTAAGTAAAATATTTTATTGAAAAGAACAAGGTAGGATAATTTTTGTAGAAAAGGGACGTGTAAAACCATAGATCCTAAATGTCTTAATTTCACTTAAAATGGAAAAAAACAGAATTTATCCCCCAAAATTGTATGAACTGATTGCATTTTTAAATCTAGAAATTACTTTTGTTTATTCCCAGGAACAAAAACAGTTTTCCATACTTTATTTCTAGTTGCATTTACTATGAAATTAAATTAAAACAAAACAAAAAACCACTTTGTATTCTAAATAAAATTTTCTCTATTAAGGAGATTCAATTTGTTGGTGAAACACTTGCACCAAAAAATATTAAATAAGAATCTATCTGCAATGTACTGGTTGGACAAACTTGTCCCACCATCTTAAACTGCAAAATTATGAAAATGTCCTGAGGAAAAAAAAACTTTGGGTACTCCAGTCTAAGACATACATTGATCCTTAATATTTGTAAAATCTGCGCTTTCAATTAAAAAACAATTAGTTAAATAAAGTATTAACCTGCTCAAAAAGGTACAAGGGAGCTTTGGAGTAGTGACGCATCAGGTAATCAAAAACCAGTAGCAACCGGGCCAGGTTGAGGGGTACCGCCTTCAGCTGGGAGTCCCTGCTCTGTGCCACTTCAATAATGGCCTGGGTGAGCATGGCGAGGACCGACCGTCGACCGCGCTCAGACAGATTGTGGAAAAGGAGCAGGAGCAACTGGAGGTGTTCCACATTAAGGTCGTCCTCTGACTGGACAGAGCCCTGGATGGTGTGCTGTTTCAGGGTTCCTAGAAATCTGGAATAATGACAAGTAAAAAACAGGAGAAGAAAAAAAAAAAAGAGGGAAATAAGCATGAGTAAACTGGAATATTGTGATGTGTGATTACAGAAATAATAAACCACTGAGTTGTCTTTATTTTATTAAACATTTAAACCTTTTTATGAACATTATTGCCAAAAAATTTTTTAAAACTGCCTCTATTTATGTTTTTTTTGATTATGCATTCTAACAGTATAGCTAAGTGTGGTAATGACACAGATGAACTCCACTTGAACGCAATTATGGACAAAATCAGCCATTTATTTTGTTCTTACTTTAAAGAGTAAATAAAACCAATGAGTCGATCAGAAAGGTCACAAAGCAACAAAATTGCTTTCAAAATCTTCTAGTTGTGATGATAATTTAGAAGAATTTAAATTTCAGAATTTCTGAAGAATTTAGAGAGACCGATTAACCTGACAGTCGTGGTTTTGGACTGTGGGAGGAAGCCGGAGTGCCTGGAGAAAACCCACGCATGCACAGGGAGAACATGCAAACTCCATGCAGAAAGACCCCGGGCCAGGAAGCAAACCCAGGACCTTCTTGCTGCAAGGCAACAGCTCTACTAACTGCGCCACTGTGTCAATCTACATTAATTATATTATGCAATGTAAAAAAAGGAGAAAACAAAACGAATAAGGTGCAGGAGAAAATTACAAATTCTTAATCATTCCTTGCTAAAATGATTCGAGTACCTCGATTATTAAAGTTCCTCGAGGAAAATCTACCTGCCTCGAAGCTTTGTTCATTTATATTTTATAATTTAGCGCACCGTGTTTCAGCTGGAACATTATTTGCATGTGCAGAGCTCTCACTTACGCCTCTGAGTTGTTGACGAAAGCTAAGTGTTAGCGGCATAACGTCCAATTTTCAAGTTCGGCCCATGGGGATTTTATTGATTTATGATAATGCCTGGGTTTTCATTAATTTTGGGGGACCAATAAACATCCTTAAAATGACTGGTGCGATGCACGGCAGCCTTGTAAATATTTGTTTACAACAGCCCTAATATGGACAGATGAATACTTCTATGATGATCCAACCTTTCCCAAACTTTCATGCACTCCGGCACATCTGGTTCTCCCTGCACGCTGGCTTTGTGTTGCCAGATGAGGAGAAGTCTGGAGAGGACGGACAACGACTGAGGGTGAATGTACAGAGGCCAGGGCCCTTCTGAGAAGGGAGCAATACCCAACTGTTGCAGGAGGGTGTTCTGTGAATGACAAGATGCAAAAATAAATTATTCTCACCAGCCATTACTTTTTACTTATAAGGTACAAATGTCCCATAATCTTTAGGAAATGGTAGAGCATAAAAAAAATGTCTTGCCTGCAAAACCGGAGATGGAAGATCTGAGGTGACTAGGGTGTGGTTGAAGTGGTACAGAGCTAAAGCAAACACTTCATCTGAAGAACCTAAGAAACAAAAACATGACACTCTCTTTTTCATATTTTGAAAGCTATGAACAAAAACATGTATTTTTGGCAAAACATACCTTTGACATCTTTATCCACGTCTTTGATGATGCTGGCAAGCGTCGCCATGTGCTGCTCTGTAAGAGAGACACTGACGTAGTTGCGAATGAAGTTGTTCCTGGACTTCAGCATTGAGGTGGTGATGAAGTTCAGAATGCTGGAGGCCAAACTGAGGAACTACAAGAACGGTTATGACTCAGAGCGGCGCCACAGGATGTCGTTAAAAACTAAAACAACTATAAGCTCTTAGGAAATAGACCAATTTTATGAATATTTATGAAAATAGACGCGATTTACCATTTCAGGATCTTTCCGACCTGCTAAAATGTTGCCGTTCTCGCTTGGATTCTGCTTGCTGGGGCTCTTGAGTCTGGGTGACGTCTCCAGGGGCGGGGGAGGAGGAGGGGGTGGAGGAGCCACTTTGTCTTTGGTTGGTGAAATGGCCTCTTCAAACCACAGTCCCAGGATAGGTTCACTGTCATCATCTGCCAAAGAAATTCAGGTAATTTAACCACATTGCTTCAAGTGAAACTGAAAAAGAAAAAATGTTCCACATCAACAATAAGCCATTTGTGAGGGTACAATAGAAAACATAAAAAGCTTCACATTGGTTCATGACATCTTTAGCAACACAAGCAGTGGACAACAGCCAAGGACCAAAGTAAATAGTGAATACTTTTTTTTTTTTCCATGTACTAACCCTCATAAATAATCACAGAACTAAGAATAAGGAGGAATTTATAATTGAATAGAACTGTATCAGATTGCAAGAATGAATTATTTTTTTTGCTAAGCTAATGATAAAATACAACTGTATTGGTTTGCATATGTTGCATATTAAAACAAAAGCAAAATATTGAAATTAAAGCTATATTTCTTGACCTTAAATGTTTGAACAACCAGTTCCATAGAGTAAATTCTTAGTTTTCTTTCTTTAAAATATTTTTTTCACTCTCAGGTTCATGTAATGTTCTGTTCTAAAATCTGTTAAATAGCAGCTTCTGATTGAGCACATTCTTATTCATGCATTTGTGACACAGGCAACATTCAGACAAATGATACTAGGGTCACATTCCAACACTTTATGCAGAATACATATCTTGTTACTCTACAAGGCGACCTCTAGCTCACAAAAATGAAAACATCTCAGTGTCGTATTATTAAATGGGGGCATAATTTATAAGAGAAAAATGTGTCAGGAGTTTAGATCTGACATAATGACACAAAAAATATCCATCAAGTGTGATAGACTGTTGCTAATTTCACTTTATGAACAAAAACTATGCTTTAAGTTGGTGGTCAATATCTTAAATGTTAATTTTAGGTTACTTATCAGGCAGGGCATTGTGTCTAATCAAACATTTTTCCGTCTGTGTAAAAGGATGCCTAAGCTGCTCAGGCAAACAAGTTCCTTTAATGACTTTAACCTCAAAGTTCAGAACAGTGAGGCTGTCACACAGCTGAATGTTTACATATGCTGTATGAAAACATAATTGGTCCCTTTCTAAATCAAACTAAATGTTTATTTAACCCCGTTACATCCATTTTCTTTAGTATTTTTAAATTAGCTAAACAGGACATTTTTGTCTGATTTCATTTCAGAAAAAGGGGTTTTGTTCTTTTTCTCCCCCTTTTCTTAAGTGTATGGAAATGTCTGTTTTGAAATCTATAAGTTCATTATAGTCCTTTTCATAGAGCATTATGTTTTAAGAAGATGAGCTGTGACAAAGAACCTCCCAAGAATTGAGTCAAGAAAATAACATTTGTTGGCTTTGATATTCTTGCTAAGGAAAGAACACCAAGTTAGCGATCTTTAGTATGAAACAGTTGCTGAAACATAAAAAAGGCACAAAAAGATATCTAAAACTAAACTGCATTTCAAAAAGAGTTAAGCCTGGTTGCCTCTGTTCCTAATGTAAGCATTCAATAGTTGTTAACATACATAAGGCGAGTTACTATTAGAGTTCCTTTGGAGACATAATTAGAATCAGACAAAGATGGTTTCAGCAGGTCAGAGCTTTAAAAAAATGAAATGATTGAAAACTGGCCACAAATCTTTGCCCCTCACAATTTTAACAACAAACAACCTGGTAAATCCTATCCACATAAAAATACGTCAATTAACATACAAATAATTTCACCACCAACACAAGCCCTTCATATTTGACAATTTAAGCCTCAATTTACTCCATCATGCCAAACCTCTCGTCTGTCCTCTGACCCACAACACACAAAACATTCAAGCCTGTCAGTGATGCTACCCAACAACAGTGAAGTCATTTCAAGACAGAAAAAAAAGAGAGACAGCTTTTATGTTTTTAAAAGAACATCACATCAAGCTGTTCTTCACATCTGCATGCAAAACACATAAATCAAAACTTTAGGTGACAGCAAGATGAAGCATTTTGTGTTTCAGACCTTCACGTACAACTTAAAGTGACTGTATTCAAGAATGATACCAATATTTTGATGTGGGTTCTGTTTTATTCAAGAGTCTAGATCTACCTCAATAACAACAAAAGGTTAAAATTTGAAAACTAAACTAATGACAAGTCTGCGTTAGAGGACTTGTAAAGTCACATTGGCTTTGGTGACTTAACTGTTAAATTTTTTTTTTATCTTGAAATGTGACAAAAAAATGATCAAATACAGTTCAGGGCTGCATTAAGCAACTAGGTTAGTCTTTGCTCATTATTACCAATAAATATAAACAATAATAATGCAAGTTTCAAACCAGAGGCTCTGATTAGTTTTTAGAAAACATGTGTTGTTAAATATCAACAGACCATGCAATTTGAACAGCATTATGCAATTTTCCCAGTAAAAATCCAGGTTATGTTTTATGCTCTGATAATAAACAAGCTGTTCTTCTGTCACATGCTGTTGGGGAAAAACAACAGAGAGGTAATCATAGCCGCAGATTGGAAGAGATAAGTGCTCTAAATATAGATAGCAAAAGAAAAAGATTCCAAGCATACAAGAAGCTTCACTCTTTCACTGTAGACTACAATACCATTTACTTTCAGTTTATCAGTGAGCTCTAATGATTGTTTTAGTACTAAATTTAACAAGCACCCACATTTAGGAGCATTGGTATTATCCTTAGAAAGACAGCGAGCCACAGATGAACCTCTGACAGAAACAATGTGAAATAGCTGATAAGAATCACAAGAAAATACTATTTTTATAGTATTTTTTATTTTTTTTACTTTTACATGGCTGTTCATCTCTGGCTTAATCATTTTAGAGGATTAGGTTTATAACTCAAGAGTTTAATTTGTGTAACAGAACAAAAAAAAGAAAATGAATCTAAGACAGCGATGTGGACACCAAGTCTTTGACCTGAGGACAGAAAACTGCTGACCTGAGACACAAGCTGCACTTGTCTTCTCCTCTCTTCTCTCTGCTGAAATAGTAAACACTGTCAACTAAACTGGCATTGTTTAAGGAAGGAAGGAAAAATGAACATCACTGTGTGCATATATGCATTTATCTCTCACTGCTGCTATTTCCTGACTGACATTTAGCTACAAAAAACAGCTTTTTTATTTCTACAATATCCACGCTCATTTGACCATTTTTAATCTCAAAAATGTACTTGCTGTAGAAAACTTTTTCTGTATTTTCAGATAGTAAAATAATGCAGTTACCCACCAGAATTTATAAACAAAAGCCCCCTATTTTAAACAGCAAAACATTTCCCTTCATCACAAAAGTCTCCCACAGTATTTTATTTTCCCTACTATGCATGCAAATACTCTGCTGCTACCCTATGAATTGAAATTCCCTCTGCGTTTTTGCAAATTTAAATTGCTTTATTGGAATATATTCTAGCATTTGTTAGGCCACCTGAAGTGTTGATGCTTTTCCTGAATCCAGAAAAATAAAGTACCTTGGCTGCTGTCCTCCTCCGTGCTGCTGAAATCGTCTTCATAGTAGGTGTTTGAATCTGTCGAAGCACTGGCATCACTGCTAACTGAGCCCTTTCTTTGGCGCTGCAGAACACAAGCCTGGAAAAAAGCAAACACATCAGGGCCTTAACTATAACATCTAAATAGTATGTGTGCTTTATTTCTGTGTTTTGAAACAAATTCCCAACAAAAACACAAAAAAGAAAAATGTTTTTTAGTTTTAAATGCCAAAATACTTCTCTGATTACAATGAATCCTTTTAGCTACATTATGAAAACCATCAAATTTATTCCCCAAGTATTTTCAAACTACATTATAATCTGCACCTTTTTGTAAGAGGTGGAGAGGAGGGTGAAGAGAAGATTTGTCAGAGGAACAGAGTCGATGAGCCTTTGGACCCTCTGGATTGAAGTACTTTGTGCCATGATGCTGAGCTCGGCTGGTGGTCCATCACTTGCCCACCCCTGCAGAAAGGGGGAAGGTGTTTATAAAGAAAAAACATTATTCACAGTGTTTAGTTGTATATTAAATTCTGCATATGACATATGTTTCTAAGTAGTGTGACAAAATGTTCTACCACTGAAACTTGATAAATCCTACTAGGAGTCTGTGAAAACTAGCTTGACTGGATTGAAAACCTGCACATCTTCATTATGTTGGCTGTTAAAGATGGTATGTGACTTGGCAAGAATTACAGAACATTCACAAACCAAGAGCATTAAAGACTTGTGTAAAACATTTTAGCCATTAACACTGACAACCAAGTGTTAATGGCTAAAATGTTTTCAGAAGATGCTG
This sequence comes from Xiphophorus couchianus, assembly GCF_001444195.1. Classification (NCBI taxonomy): domain Eukaryota; kingdom Metazoa; phylum Chordata; class Actinopteri; order Cyprinodontiformes; family Poeciliidae; genus Xiphophorus; species Xiphophorus couchianus. The sequence goes on from NC_040228.1 coordinate 10,191,701, forward strand.
GGTCAATTGACCTCTTCCTTCCTGGCATCCCCATTTCTCACTCCCATGTTGCCACTTGTACTCAGGTTATTGGGTTTCTGTTTGTCTATGTATTTGGATGTTTTTGGAAATTATCAAGATAAATAATAAAACATCTGGTATAAATTAAATGTGTATTTTCTGTACGCTTTACATAGTCTCTATCATTTGTGATTCTGATCCCCATTTGGGTCAGTTTATTCTAACAAAACATGAACTAACATAATCCCTGACTAAGCCAAAAATAGTGGTGAGTGATCTCTTGTACCACGTCTCGTTACAGTAGAATATAAATAGACAGTTGAAAATTATTTTCAGTCATTGGTAGTTAAATCAAGTACGAAGCAATCCCCTAGTAACACATCAAAACGTCCCCAAGTTGCTCCTAACTTTATCTAAAAATGACCAAAACTGAACAAGTCCAAAAGAATTGAATGACACCTTTTCAGAGCAATTACTGCTTTCAATTTTGCTTTACACAATAAGACTATCAGGCTCCTAATCACTTTGCAACAGTTAAATGTCATTTATTAGTAACTGAAACTTTTTTTAAGGAAAATTCACTTCAAATTAAAATAGTTTTGCCCCCGTACAGAACGTAGAGCTGTTTCTTTACCCCAATTAATCAGGTGTAAAATGTCGCATTCTGGAGGTAATGGATTCTTAAAATGAACAAAATTTGATTATTCATGAATGCTACTGCTGATAACATCACGGCATCATAAATGTGTGATAAAAAAATAGCAGTACAATTATTTAATGAGAGATGAACTCCTTCTAACAATACAATAGGAAACAACCCTGACCGTTGAGAACTTTACTCACCCGGTGCAGAGCCTCCACTTGCAAATCCTGGAAGAGCGAGGTCAAAAGTTTGATGGCGTGATTGGCCAGTATCACAGACAATATTCCAAATCCTTGATGTCTTGAGAAAAAAAAAACAAGCACAAAAAAAGAAGCAAAAATTAATTTGCACACCCAAACTGTTTATAAAATCTTTAAGTAGTTGCTTAGTAATTGCTTTTCACAGAATGAATTTCTTATGAGATCTATTTACCAGAATTATTTTTAAGAATATATAGAAATTGGCCAGAATCAACAGTAAGAACTAAACAAATATAAAATATTTAATAAATTCCAGCACTTATTAGATATTTCAGCAATCAAGCTCTTTTAATAATTGCTGACCAGCTTTTTGCACGTTTCCACTGTTATTTTGGGGGATGAGCTCTAAATCTTTGAGACCTGAGGGATTCCTCTCCACCAACTTAATATTTAAGTCCCTCCACAGATTTTCTGTCAGCCTCAATAGGGACACTGGTTAAATCACTCCAAAACATTTAACATTTTCAGTCAGCAGAAACATGCTTGTAAAGTTAAAAGATAACTGAACATGGGATATTAAGTCATGCTGGTCTTAACTGTACACTTATGTATTTATTGTATTTTAATAATTTAGAATCACCCTTTGCCAGGGCCAAGTTTTGGCGATCCTGCGCCATCCTTGGTGCGAGCAGCAATATCCCGGACACGCAGAGCAGCCAGGGGATCCTTCTCTTTGCCTTTGTCTGCCAGGGCGGTTGGGCTCAGGTTCAGAATCAGGTACAGGCTGTTTAAGAGGCACCAGGCTCCAAGCAGCTGGAAGTTCTGATAATGCTGAAGTACAGAGAGTCACAACATTTTTCATCTTTTCTTAAATTGAACATAAAAAAGGCATTTATTATGTAAAGGACAGAAAGTGCAGGGCACATTTTTCTTCAGCTGTTCTAGTTTTCTAATCAAACCTGGTTCTCACCTCTCCTCCAGCTCGGCGGGAGTTGCTGATCGCTTGCCCAATCATTTCATAGATCTCCAACTGTTAGAACACAGATTTTGTGTTTGTAATTTTTTTAATATGTTTCAAAGGGAAAAGAGAGCAAGAGCATCAATAATAGAATACAAACATTTTTATTTAAATCGCTGCCATTTCTTTACATGTAATGTTTGGCCCAACTAAATGTAATGTTTAGCTATAAAATAGTGTAACCTAAATTAAAAGCCTTTTTAAAAACCATTATTTAAATTCAAAATATACATGATTTGCAATAAATAACATTTTTTCCATTTAGATTGGTGTTTTTGAACTCTGCCAGTTTATCACTTTTAAGTATTTATTCAAGTGAATTACAACACAAAGCATAAATAAATGGATCAATAAATACATAAATAAAATTGATTCTGAGTAAAAGATGAAACGGACATTGTTTCTTTGTTCTTTAGTTACACTCTGATTGAGCTCATTTTTCTTAACTTCCACTTATATCAACACAAGACATCCACATACACCATTTTTTTCCATGACAAGTAATAAGGCCTTACTTTTATTTCTTTTTGTCATGCTGGAGGTGACATTTCATACGTAGAATACATATTTTAAAGTGAAAGGCCTTATTTATATTTCAAAATGTTGGACACAAAAAAGCAAATGTTTTTAGTAAAAACAAATGCACATAAAATGTTTCTAAATTTAGAAAAATAAAAATGATCAAAACATTATTTGATAGATTGAAAAAAACATTGTGGCAGCCAACTTAAATATTGTTCAACCATAAAATACAACAAAATGTGAAAAATCTGGATACAGGCTTAAACTGAGATGTGCAAATGAAGACAAACTAGACTTTTTGTGTTAAAAAACATACACACTGATCCATTCAAAGAGCTTTAGTTTTTATACCTAAACATTGGCAAAACCATTATGAGCAGCAATAATTTTGTATTTCTGGCACTTACACATTTCTGAACAATTGTGGCAGCGTCATTTTCATAGTCCTCTTCTTTGGTTCCAGTAGAGGCAGAGCGAAGCTGCAATCCGCTGCCCACCTGAAGGATTGCCATGCAAGTTGCCACACTCACACCTACAAAAACCACAAAGTACTTTTAGATTCAGCAATTCAATAAAAAACAAACATACAGACAGATGTTCATAACAAAGGAAGGTTGTGAGGATAGAAGGAAGGTGGGTGGGAGGGCAGAAGGAAGAAGACATCAATAAAGTCTGGAAATGTAAATTCTTCACACTTTTATTTTTCTATATTTATGCAGACCAAAATAGACACTGAAATCAGAAGACATTTCTGTGTCCTTTCTGTCATGTCTTTGCAAAAAGCCTGATTGTAGTCAGTTGATGATTGTGGCAAAGAAACGTCAGCACAATATTTAGCATGTTGGGTCTATTGCCTTAAAACATTTGTCTGCTGAAGTTCATACAAAACTTGGCTCTCAGGTCAATCTTTATTTAGTTGATCAAATTTATAAAAGATTGAACTAGGAGACGTTTCGCTTTATTTTTACCAAATACATTTCACACCCACCAGCGTAAAGACAGCTAAGGGCCAACACAGTCATATCCAGTAGTCTTCCTGGGGTCAGAGGTTCCAGTACAGGAAGGGACAGTGTGTCCAGAGCCATGGTGACATCAATCACCAGCGAGTGAAATCTAGACAGAAATTTCACATAATTTTATAAGGCAAAAAAAAAAAATGTAGAGAGTTCAAAGCATACATAAAGACATTTCTATAATTCCAAACTAGATAATAGACTAGATTTAACGAACAAGTACGTACCCATTGCGGACAGCAGTGGCATCGGCCACTGTAGCCGGCATGATGAAGAAAGAGTTGGCTGAAACAGCGTCTTGGAATCGGTTGATGTAACGTAGAAAGTACGGCAGGTTTAAACACACCCGTAGTAACTTTTCAGACCCACCTGGGAGACACAAACACAGGGTCCAAACACACTGTTACAGCCAATTAGTCAAAACCCAAGTTACTGCACTGCATCTGATGGGGAACTACTGACCAAGTTCCTGTAAGCTCGACACATTCTGAGAGACAAACGCATTCTTCATTTTGGCCTGAACAGCTTGATCTGTGGTTTGGTCGTCTGAGTCACTCTCAGCCTGCAAAGTTTAGGGATTTGAGAAATAAGTATGTTTCAAAACAGTGACAAAGCAAATAGGTTTAAACCAGGAAATTCCCTACATAGAACAAGTTTAATATGGGTTCATTAAATATCAATTTGGTTCATTTTAACCATTATCAATTGATCGTGCTGACCTGCATGTGCGCTGCTGATGGTGAAGCCAAGATGGTGCTAAGATCCGGGTTAAAAACCGAAGTCAACTGATTAAAGAAGTTCATTTGCACTTCTTTTTGTCGAAGTTCAGGACTCACAACACTAGGTAACTCCTTCTGATCTTCCACTAGAGAAATAAAAGACGACACACTTTTATATGAGTCACAAATAATTTAGACATTCTTTCTCTAATGGGATTTTGCTTGTTTTCTTCCAAAGAAATTTATGTTTTTTAATGACTTTTGTTTGCTTTGGGATACTCACCGTCCGAGAGGGTCTTGATAGTTTGAGGCAACTTGGCAGACTTCATCATAGCAGTAAATGTAATGATCTCTGTGCGATCCAGCCTGCTGCAGCCAGTGCAAAGTCCTTTTATTAGAAGTATCAGGTGTTTCTGTAGAAGAAATAATACAATGTAAGTGCAATATGCAAACAAAAATTGGATAAATGAACTTAAATGTTAGAGTTAATTTATACAGAATTAAAGTGGCAGATAGAAGCAGTCTGTCTCTTTAGAACAACATAAACCACTGAATGACGTCTGAAAATGTACAATTTTCTTCCTGCACTTTTTCAAAATCTGACCTGTGATACAGCACATGCTTCATCTGGATTCTCCAATCGCAGCAATGAAAATTCAATCAGTACTTTGCACGCTGCAGCCACCGACAACAGCTGGTTTCTTGGTACTAGAAAATAAAAACAAAATAATTAGTCAAGACGGCAGAAACGCAGTCAAATTCGTTCAATTTATTTATTTAGAATGACGGTGCCTTATCCCTAACACAAAATAGAACATTACGTATACATACTTTGACCACAAACTGTGGTGATGTAATGTGCAGAAAGAGCCACAAATGAGGAGTAGAAAGGCTCATATTGTTTGTCGTGGTGAAGAATGTCCGATTCACTGCAAATAAAAGGTGGAACAGCATGTAACAAACCACAAGACGGGAATTTGTTTGGAAATTTACAGCATCTTCCCTAATTTGCAGTCATGAATGTACCTCCCTCAAAAAACTGTAAAAAAAAAAAAAATACTGTCTTTGTTTTGATGTTTTCATGAGATGTGATACAGCAAAAAAAACAAACAAAACAATATCCATTCCAAACAAAATTCTGAATTACAAAGTTACACTAAGGATGCAGAAACCTCCTCGATGGTTTCAGCAGCTCAGGTTGAGGAATAATTTTTCACAAACTTTATGGTTTGAAGTTGGTTACTCCATAAAATGGAGAATATAATGCTACTGCTAGAAAACTGATTATCCACTTCGTCCTTCATGTTTGAACAAATATATAAACAGTTAACAAAGGATCACGAAGGCCAGGGCTGCACAATGTTAGGAAGATATGCAGTAATTTTGATCAATATTGTAATAATTATATAATACAACATTTAATTAAAAAGTGCATTTCTGTTTTGAGCTCAAGCAGACCCCAGATAATTAGTAGTTTATCCAGCTACTGGAAAAAGAATTAAAATTAAATATTTTCATCCAATCAAGATTTTACAGGAAAAGTTGCTTTATTCCGACATTTCCTGTTTTGGCATTGAAGCAACTCAGCTTTAGTTTCTTAATGACCTTTTAAAACTAAACTGCTTTAGACAACAAATGTCACAAAATGCATAGGTACCATAAATGCTTGTTACTTGATTAACACTTTTACAGTCCATGAAGTTCTTTGCAGTATGTATATTGTGTACAGCAATACTGCAATTACAAAATATTTCCAATGATTTTGTAGGCTGAATGTAGTCACGTGTTGTCATATTACATATATTACTGAGATGTAAAACTCAGTTCCAAATATTATAGTGTTTGTAGTTAGGCAGTCCTCTTCAACCCACACAGCCTTTACTAGACAAAATGATTAAACACCTACTTTAACTGTTATGTTGTATGAAATTGGTTGTTGCTTGTGATTCTTTATTGTGTCAAAAAACAATTCTCTGTGCGGAGGATTAGATTTAGCCAAAACCATGTTGCTTGTAGCTCTTTGACTGAGCAACATTAAAGTTTTATAAGCTTCTGGGCTACATTTTTTTTTATTATTATTTTGATATAACTTTGTGGTAAAATGTAAAAAAATGTTTAAATCTTTAATTACTTTGACTATTAAATAACAGTTAGTCATTAGTGCCACCTCTCTCAATTTCTAAAAAAATAAATAAATAAAAGCCCCTGGAATATTGCTTAAGTACAACATTCTTTTTTATGAGCTTGAGGAACTTTAAATTGGTAAACCCTGATTATCTACAAATATGACTGTTCATGTAGGCCTTCTTCGTAATGAGAAAATAATGAGAACGTGCCATTCAAGTGCAGTGGAAGTGGGTTGATTTTAACTCCGAAAATTGTAACAGTTCAGGTATTTTACACGAGACAACTATGGCTGCAAGAAAATCACGCTTAGACAAATTACTTAAGTGTCAACGAAATGAAATCACATTTGTATACATGAAAGTGTTTCTGACTGCTGGTCATTTTGTCACTTTGCCATCTTGTTACCTTCACAGTTTTGGTCAATTCCCATCAAACATAAACAGCCGTATCCTTCAAACATTAACTTCTGATACAAGAACAGCATCAGCAGCAAAAGTATTCAGTCAAAGGAAATCTTTACACAAATACTGCAGAAACATAATACAGGAATATTCTTTGAGGATATGTTACATTCAGTCCCAAAAAGCTGTCAAGTGAATCATTAAAGGAGGCAGCGGATTAAACAACGATTGTTTCCTTTTACATCAATACTCTCATAACTTGAATTTTTAGTACTTTTTTGCCTGCTTGGGGCCTTGAAAAACAAACAGACTCAAAGAGCAGAATACACCAACTACAGAAAAGTGATAATGAAGAGCTTCGATAAGAAACTTTCGGTCCATGCTGCAGAAGTCATGGCACGTATTGACGATTTGTTTCTGAGTAAAATGAAACTCTTCACTCCAAAGTCCCGGGGTGCATCGCTGCAGGTTAAAACTCTCTCGGGGTTTCAGGTGACAGCCTGGCTACAGCTGTACTGACTTGACACTCACTTAGCGATGATCCCGTTGACGTTAAATAGTCAAGCTAATGCTTTCACAAACAATATGCCTAAAGCAAGTCACCTGAAGAAGCAAACCTAGCCGAGAAAAGCTGTCCCCGCCTACTTTTAGTCAAAACAGAACCACTCAGCAGACCAAATCCTCAACCTTTAACAGTTTAGCTAATAGTTGCCATATCTGCGCTTGACCGTACCATACAAGTTCTGCTTCAAACCCCAGTCTGGTTCAACTTGGTTACTTCAGCTGACATGGTCCAATGTTACTCTGACAGCAGCGTTTCTACGTTACGTTAGAGTGCAGAGTTGAAGGCCCGCGGTTAGCTAGCTAATGATGAAGCATATTTTAAAAACGCTACACTGCGGCACTCTTCAGCGTTTACTGAGCAGCAGTGGTATATTAAAAAGAACGTATACACCTTTGAAAGGCAAGCATCTCAATTTGCCGGCAACGCATCTGTCGGTACAAGCTAAAGCCATTTTAAACAAGTTACAAAACGCTAGCATGTTGGCTTCAGTTGGAGACCAAACTCGATGCCAGTGCAAGTTAAGCTGAGGCTATGTCCGGGATGAACACGGGCGGTTTGGTGACAACAGAGACAAGTAACACGCTGACATGTAACCGGTTACCTGTTAATTATAGAGCCAATTAGCTGAGGTAGCTCCTTTGTTTCAAAAGCGGTGTATGAAGCTGATAAAAGCGGTCGCACTGCCGCTGTCCATTCGTGCTCCCCCTCTCCTCCGCTCGACGCCATCTTGAAATCCCATAGAAAAAACTAACTGCTGAGGAAGAGGCTGTGAAGGTAAATCACAGGGGGCGCTCCGCCGCTCAAAATTACCTCAAATATGCCTTATTTGATGTGTTTATATTATATTTCTTTTCGGTTCAACTTTGTGTCTTGTACAAAAATGAATGCATATAACTTTTATCTATATAATGATACAGTTACCTTTGCTGGTTTTGTGTTGTAATTTGATCTGGCTTGATTTATGTCTTCGTAGTGCCTGTATGCATTTAAAAATGGCACACACTGCATCCATAAGTAGTTAAATACATTTGTATGCTTGCGATCATATAAATAAGATTTGAAGTTCCTTTATAAAATGGAAAATAAAATAAACAGTTTATCCAATTGTTCTAGGAATGATTCAATAATTTATTATATGAAAAAGATGAAAAAGTTTATAAATTGTTTGAGCATTTATTGTATTTAATTATCTCATAGTTCTGACGAGACACTTAGATTTTTTTTCTGTAGCAAATTATTTATTTATTGTACTAGTGGCACACATTGCATATTTTTTATCCGTATTGCAAAAACACATTTTTCAGCTGTAAGAATACACTCATCTGTTTGCAAACCTTAAGACCAGTTTTTGTTTGGATTGTTGTATACTTTCTGAAATGCTTTCTCATTTTTGTTTCCATCAAATCAACAATGCATGTTTTGCTTATGTTTCCAAATAATACTAAATGTACTTATTGTATCTAGCGGTACAGCTGGATGACTGAATATGACTTTTCCCCTTTTTGATTATTGGAAAGAAATATCACATACAATGCAGAATGATAAATATTTGTTTGCTTAACTAAATATTCTTAGGATACAAAATTCAGATTATTCTTATATTAAGTTTTCTTTGTTCAGTAATGTTTGCCACTTCATATTTTGATTTGCTGGTTGTCATTGGTTGTTATTTATCCAAATGCATGTGGTATTTGCAAGGACCCGTCTGTGATTGACTGGTGATGTGGCCAGCCATGCTTATTTATTTATTTTACAAGTTCTTTATTTATTTCAGTGTTGGACTTTTGGCTTTCAATACAGTTTGAGTTTGAACCTCAAGTTGTCATGTCCATGAATCAGGCAACGCGGTTATGCTTTGTACTTTTTGACCTGTTGGTGGCAGCACTTCCGTTTTAGCAGGCAAATAGTGAGTCTGACCACTTCCGTCCTCCTCCTTCCGTTGAGCTGGTCAAAGCTGCTGCAATGGCAAAGCTAATCTTGCTTTTGCTGAAATTATGTATTTTATTCTTCGTTGTTGATGCTGTATTTGAGGATCAAGTAGGAAAATTTGACTGGTAAGAACAGCCCAATGGGCCATAAAAAATAACGTTTTTCTAAGATATTTATTCTCACAATTTGAAGATGCTAATGCTAACACCTGTCAAAGCCATTAGCTTCGAGTCGGTGGGTTTAGTGAGCATTTTCAGGAGAAGACATTTTAAAAGGAAAAAAACAATCATAACGATTTTTTTAAACGGCATGTTTATAAATAATATTTGGAAACAATAAGCACATTTAGTAAAAGAAAAGTAGGTTGATTTTTAAACATAAGGAATCATAACTAAATTCATTACAAGTTATACATGCCAGTGTTAGTCATAACAGTAGTTAGGTGATAATAATAGTTAGTTAAATTAACAATAAATTCTTTTTATTTCTTGATTCACAGGAGACAGCAATATGTAGGCAAAGTTCGCTTTTCTCATTTCGACACACAATTGCAGTCCTCCAAAAAAGTCCTTGTAGCAACAGAGAGTAATGTTTTTGCAGCGCTAAATTCCAGGACAGGAGAGCTTTGTAAGTATTTTTGCAGCCTTAAACAGACGCACCTGTTAGCTGCCATATATTCTCATCTTTTGGTGTTAAACACAACACACTCCCCTATCCATGTCTGATACAGTTTGGCGACATGTGGACAAAACTGGTCCAGAGGGAAACATCGATGCCCTTCTGCACCATGCACAAGGTTTTTATTTCTCATGTGTTTATTCAGTTTGAGCTTGAGATTTTATCTCTGCTTATGTTGGCATATTCACTGTTGATACAACTTGTTTTGTGTGCTTAGATGCGGTACTTGTGGTTGGAAATGGGCGCATGTTGCGCTCCTGGGACGTCAACGTTGGTGGTTTAAACTGGGAGATGTTGCTGGACACTGGCAGGTGAACACCTTTATGGTTTGCAGTTGTGACATGTGAGATGGTTCATGTGGATTAAACCCTAACTGTTTGTTTTTTTGTTGTTGTTTTCTTTGTTGTTTTTAGTTTTCAATCAGCATGCTTAGTGGGGCAACAAGGAACAGTCAAACATGTCGCTGTTTTGAAGAAAACTGTCATCTCTGTCCATTATTTATCCAATGGGCATCAAAAATGGGTAGAGAACTTGCCAGAAAGGTAAAACATTCTATTTTCGTGCTATTTTTTTATTGTATCAGCAAAATGATCTTTATTATTAATTTTATGTCTTTTTTTCCATTGCAGTGAAACTGTGGATTATCAAACTGTGTATTCAGGAGGAAATGGTCAAGTCTTTGTGCTGGGAGTTGTTCCCCATTCCCATATCACTATTGTTGTTTACAGCATGGAAGATGGTGAGATAATCAAGCAGGTAACCTTTCATTTATTAAAACTTGAATGTCTACCAAGTAGATGTTGCTATGAAAGAAAACCTGAACTCAAATTTGTTCCTTTTTTTGGTTTGGGATTGTTCCAGGTCTCAGTTGAAGCTCCATGGCTTTCCAACATACCAGCCAGCTGTGCAGTGGTTGGTCAGGGGACGTTGATGTGCGTAGACTCAACAACAATGTCCCTAAATACACTCGACTTACACCAACAGCTACAGATGACCCAGATCCCCCTGCAGGTATCAAGTAAACCAAAACAAAACTCTTTCACCTCTATGAAATATTTGCCTCCCTGCTTCCATCTGTGTTTATTGTCTATATTAATGCTTTTTTTCCCCTTCTCCCTAAATTTTCTATCGCTTGTCATATCACAGTCACTCGGACTTGAAGTGGACCCAGACTTTCATCCATCGCTTGTGTCACACCAGCCCAACCCTGCCCAAAAGCCATTATCAGAGTTCTTCCTTCAGCTTGGGCCTGAACGTTATTTGCTTCTGCAACTGAACAACGGGCAGATAGTCACACTGAGAGATTTCAAGCCTGTATGTAATTGTTTCTTCATATTTCATTTTTTGAAAGATTTATCCCAGATTAATTTAGCTCAATTGCAGCCCAAGGCAACTTTGGGTCGAGAGCCTAATTGATCTGGATGGCTTGAATGATTTTTAGTATTCTGTTTTCTTGACTGTGATTCTTGCACATTAAGAATTCCATCAAATTTTATATTGAAATGCATTATTCTTATACTTTTATCTTGACGGGGTTCTATAAGATAGAGCATAGTAATTTAGTAGTAGTAAATTACAAATTACCATAGTAGTAATTTGTGAGGGAAATAGTTAGTGACACATTTTTTTAAATTTATAGGCACTGCTGTCTTCATTTGTGACCACTGGAGAGAAGACGGTCGCAGCTGTTATGTCACCCAAGAATAAGACAGTAAGTTCATATAGGATTGGTCTGTCAACTCATTCTGGGTGTAAATAATGTATATATTTAGCTTAGCGAATTACAATAAATAATACATGAGAAATGATTAAAGTTTTTTTTTTCTCAAATTAATAGTAAAAGTAAGTGATTATCTGTTACCTCCCCACAGGCTTGCAGCATCAACCTCTTTAGTTCTGACACCGGGCGCAGACTTCTTGACACAACTCTGATCTTCACCGTGGATCCTAACGGAGGAAAACCCGAGAGGGTGAAACTTACTGTTTTCTTCCCATTGATCTTTATGTTTCATTAAGCAGCAATAGTATCAAAAGTTCTCTGACTATAATCCAACCATTAGTGTGTCACGTTTTGGAATTTAAAGAATCTTTTAATAAAGGTACTCATTTAAATTCTGCCCTGCAGCTGCATGTCCAAGCATTCCTGAAGAAGGATGACTCGGTCGGCTACAGGGTCATGGTGCAGACAGAAGACCACACACTGACTTTCATTCAACAACCAGGTACGGTAAAGCAAGCGAAGTGGGCTCCATCGGCCTCCAGTATTTGCTGTTTAAGTCGTGCAAACTGTTCCAACTATTGTTTCAAGTGAATCAAACCTGCCTGATTCTCTGTTTTATCATGACTTCCCCTGTAATAATGCAAATAAAGTCAGCAGCTCTTTTAAAATGAGGATGTTGATGTAAGTTGAGAGTTAATTTTCTCTTGAATCAGGGTGTAAACCAGCGTAGAGATGCCCTTACAACGCAACTCGACTGTTTCATCAACAGTGAATAGTGTTGTTTATTGTTCATTGTTTAGGATCCCCATTAGCTGGGCTTCACACTTCCTCTTCCTGGGTCCAGCAATAGAAATCATTGAAACAGCTTTAACATACTGATCAATAAAAATATGTAAAGGTCATACAAAATGTTCATATATTTATAAAATGTTCAATAATTATCCATTTCAGTTATAAATGAAATAGGTACTTTGCTCCTAAAAACTGTTGTAGCTCTGGTCTGATGTTCCCCAACTCTAGTTCAGCTAAAATTTCAAATAGGGACCAGGCATCTTGTTTTTAAAAGAGAACGTGTCTGCAAGGTTTAACAAAAATAAAAAAAATCATCCCACTGTTTGAACAAAGTTTTTGATGAGGAAGCCTAATCAAAAACTTTGATTAGTTTTAACACTGAACCTGTTAAAGGTTTCAGTGGCACTGAAGCCTATTCCAGCAGCCATCTGGTGAGAGGTGGGTCCACACATCGCTGGCGGGGCCAACACAAGGACAGCTGCTTTCGCTCATGAGCAATTTAAAGCAACCATTTATCCCCACATACATGTTTTTGTACAGCAGGGAAAAGCGGTACCCATCAATGTATACAGAAAGAAAGTCCAAACTCCAAAAAATTAAGGCCACAGCCGGGACCTGAACCACCAAGCTCCTTGCTGTGAGGCAGAAGGTCAACGGGAACAATGAACAAAGAATGTTTTATTGTGTGGAGCTTGAATAGATATAAAAAAGTCAGGATCACACACTGTACTGAAGCATTTTTATCTCCTCCCACTGTTATTCTCTTTACAGGAGAGTTTTGTTTGTGAATGAATTCAGTGTTCATTGTAACCTCATTTTCACAGTGTTCCATTTTCTATTTCTATTTTTTAAATAACATTTATTTTTGCCATATATTTGCTTAGTTAAAAGAAATCAGATCTTAGAACTAGACTCTGATTAAATATATTTGCTTTTATAAGAATCCTATTCCGGTGCGATGGCGGTATTTGGGTTTTTAAGAATTGGTAAGTGTATGATCCTTCTGGAACACAAAAGTAAGTAGTGAGCCATGCTTTGCGTCATGATGACGCTAAAGGTATTTTCTGCCTTTTAATCATGATAAATAATTCCAGACCCACACATTCCTAGTGTGTAAATAGTTCTGACCTTTTCCACAAGGGAAAAAAAAATTACCATGTTGTTGGAAAGCTCTGAACCCTGTGTTCTTTCACAGGGTGTGGAAGGTAGAATGAGTGACTGCAGACTAGTAATTAGTCTTGTTTTCCAGGGCGTGTGATGTGGACCAGAGAGGAAGCCTTGTCAGACGTGGTGACAATGGAAATGGTAGATCTTCCTCTCACTGGGACACAAGCTGAGCTCGAGGGCGAGTTCGGCAAAAAGGCCGGTAAATGCTTTGATGTTCATCCAAGTCTTTTATTTATTTATTTATTTCTCCATGTTGGCTGGTGTCCATTTCTAACAAGTAGCTCTTAAATATAGCTTGCGATTGTGACTCACCAGGTTGGTTTATTATTTTTACTCTGGTTTTATTCTGTCTTTATTGCTGCGTGTGGATTCAGCCATTCAAGGTAACCCGTCTTTCTTTGTAACGTTTCTTGACCGTCTCCGAAAATGTTAGGTTTTAAATAATGTTGTGTTAATAAAAGCAAATTCTCTTCTGCATTTGCTGTGGTGGAGATGGGATTTTTAAATTTATTTTATTTATTTATTTATTTTGTGGCCAATTTTTAAATCTGTGCTAAGGCTTTGATGTGCCTAGCCTTTTAAGAACGGAAAAGAAAAATAAAGCATTCACAAATACATTTCACTTACCTTCTTGCTGTGAGAGGTCATCAGTTATAACAGGATCAGATATGATGTCATGTCATTTATCTGTACTAAGAGTTGCTGAAATGATTTACAAAAGCTTAAAAACAAAAATAAAATGATCAGTTGACATTTTAAACAGTTTTTCCACCTTTATTATTCGTCTATCATCACTAATAACACGGTGTCGGTGTGTATTTCCAATACAATATAGTTTCTTACCCAACTCTGAACCTTCATAAGAGCTGCCGGCTGTGCCATATTCTGACTAGCCTTCCTGTTCTCTTCTGAAAATGTCTTGCTCTATCTTGGCAGATTTAATGAACCAACATGTTCTAGAAAATAGTTTTCTTTTTCTTACATCGCAGTGTGATCTCTGTCTTTAGTTTTATGCACCTAACTAGTCTGAAAAGTAATCATTTGGAACCTTTGTCACTTAGTTAAAGCATCCACCCCAAAGATGGTTGCTGTCAATTATGACCTGGTAGCACTTAGCAGCATGGACTGTTCACTGATTGGAAAAAATATTGGATTTTTAAGCTTCCAACCACCAAGCCAGCTGATTTCTAAGTGTTTTTCTGTCCTGTGCCTTTTGTTTAGTCGTCCCTATTCTCCAAGAAGACCGTTTTATCTTGTTGGTTTTAATTTAGTTAAAACATGTGACACCTTTACAGAATATGTTTGTTCTTGTTCTGATCTCTCTAGATGGGTTGTTGTCGATGGTGTTGAAGAGGCTCTCCTCTCAGCTCATCATGCTGCAGGCCTGGATCGCCCACCTCTGGAAGCTGTTCTACGACGCCCGGAAGCCCCGCAGTCAAGTCAAAAATGAAGTCTCCATCGAGAACCTGTCGAGAGACGAGTTCAACTTGCAGAAAATGATGGTTATGGTAACATCGTCTGGAAAGGTAAAGCTGGAGAGACTAAAAGCTCACCTTCTAATATTCACTTTGTTTGTTTGTATTTTCCTTGCTTATTATTTTGCTGTGCATGGTTATCTGTACAGTCTAAGTTCAGGCAAAACAAATCAGAGCTTTCATCTTGTTTTTCTGTTCCTTTTAAGCTGTTTGGGATCGACAGCAAGACGGGTGAAATTTTGTGGAAGCATTACCTCGACAACGTCCCGAAGAATGCTGCTTTTAAATTAATGGTTCAGCGGACCACTGCTCACTTCCCTCACCCTCCACAGTGCACACTGCTCATCAAAGACAAGGTATCTAATGAAACATTGGCACTTACGGTGAAAAAGTTTAATGGTCAGTCTCAATATCTTTTCTTTTATTGTTCAAAGTCTCTTTAAGTTACAAACATCTAGTTTTTGTTTCACACATTTTTGTTTTGTCTGGGCTTTTTTGGATCACAGGACACGGGTCTGGCCACACTTCATGTGTTTAATCCCATTTTTGGAAGGAAAAGTCAGGTCACACCACCTGCCCTACCTCAGCCAATACTTCAGTCACTCCTTCTCCCACTTATGGACCAGGATTATGCCAAGGTCCTGCTCCTCGTTGATAACCAGTACAAGGTCAGATCAACACCTCAAATTGTCCTCCACACTTCATGGACAAGATTATAGTCTCACAACTGTGTCTTCAGTTTAGAATTGCAACATTTTGATGAAGGCCATTTTTCACCCATTGTTTATTGTCCATTGTTTCTGCTCCAGGTTTCTGCCTTTCCTTCAACCAAGAACGTCCTGCAGCAGCTGCAGGAGACGGCTTCATCCATCTTCTTCTTCCTCATCGACTCCAGTCAGGGAAGACTCTCTGGTTACAGACTGAGAACGGCAAGTTCTTCTTTTCACATTGTGTTGCATTCTGATATAATGCTCCAGTAATCAGTGAAAGCTAACCGCAGTTATTTTTCTGCTCTCAGGACTTGTCAACTGAGCAGGTCTGGGAGGTCGTCATTCCAACAGAAGTACAGAAGATTGTCTCTGTTAAGGGGAAAAGGCCTAATGAGCATGTGCACTCACAAGGCAGGGTGATGGGAGACCGCAGTGTGCTCTATAAGGTATAATAGCATTTTCTTCATAATTTAATTGCAATTTGAACGAGTTCTAAAATAGCTAAAATCGCATTTCATTTTACCAGTGTGACTAAAAACGACTGTTGTAACATCTTGTAATAAAGTAGAGTAAAAATCTCAGTTTGCACTCAATATTAATCAAGATGGTTACACAAACATAAATGGACCTCCTTATTTTCCAACTCTGGGTAGTTATGTAAAAACTATATATTTAAAAAAAAATCATATTTCCACTTTTATTTTTATAGTAGTTGCTTATCCATTTATCTATTGATATTATACTCCCTACTCAAATTTACACTGGAAATTACTCAGTTTATATTTAAAACATTGGAAGAGACATCTGGAAATAAGAGTACGGGGAAAGTATGAGATTTTTATATGAAAAGGTTTGGGAGCATTCATAGGAGTAGTCTTGGATTGTGAGGTTAACTAATGTAAATTTCTATCTTATTTATACACACATTATCTTCTAATTAATAGTTTAATTGCTTTGGAGCATCTTTTTTCTTTTTGCAGTTCAAAGTATACAAATGCAAAATGGTATCCTTTTCATTTTTTACTTTCTGTTAATAGTACCTGAACCCAAATCTGCTGGCTGTGGTGACAGAGAGCACAGACGTGCATCAGGAGCGCAGCTTCATCGGGATCCTGCTCATCGACGGTGTGACCGGTCGCATCATCCACGAAGCTGTTCAGAGGAAAGCCAGAGGACCCGTTCATGTTGTCCACTCTGAAAACTGGGTTGTGGTAAGCCAGGATGGATTTCCAAATTCCCAAATGAAAAGACTCGTCCTTCGTTTTGCAGATATGAAGCTGCAGCAGTTTCAGTCCAGGTCTGTCGCATAATTAATGTAATGTTATTCACTTTTCCCCTTGTCTGTCAAACGTAACAGTACGAATACTGGAGCACGAAGTCTCGCAGGAACGAGTTCTCTGTCATCGAACTTTACGAAGGAATGGAGCTTTACAACAGCACCGTCTTCAGCTCGCTGGATCGGCCTCACGCCCCTCAGGTGCTCCAGCAGTCTTACATTTTCCCGTCTTCCATCTCAACCATGGAGGCCACCCTGACTGAGAAAGGCATCACCAGCCGCCATCTGCTCAGTAGGTTTCAAAACTTATTCTTTTCCATCCTCTCCAAATTTAGTCTTAGTGAGTAAAACCACAATATTTAACACTTCTGAAACATTTTTTTCTCCGTTTGCCACAGTTGGTCTGCCATCTGGGGGGATTCTGTCATTACCAAAGATGTTCCTCGACCCACGCAGGCCTGAAATAATATCTGAGCAGAGTCGGTAAGTCTAGACAGATGTGGTTTAACAATGAGCTGATTTACAGTGCTTTGCGAAAGTGGTCATTCCCTCTTTTTTTTTTAATTTACATTTTGTCACATTGTGTCCATGCAGTTCAATATATTTAATGTGACATACACAAAGTAGTGCATAGTTATGATGAGGAAAAGAAACTAAACACACATTCTAAAAACGTCTTTGAATAAGAATCTGCATCGGAGGATGAATACAATCACGGTTTTCATCCCAATTTACAATCATTCACAACTTTGTGTTGGTCTAACACATACATGTTGAAGTTCAGTGGGTTTCCCGAGGCACTGACATTAACCTTACATTAACCTGTTTCCGACTCGATTTCCAGGGAGGAAAACCTGATACCGTACTCACCGGAGCTGATCATCCGCACCGAGTGGTTCATCAACTACAATCAGACCGTGGGAAGAGTGCGAGGAATTCACACGACCCCGTCCGGACTGGAGTCAACCTGCTTGGTGAGTCGAATGTTACATTACAAAACGGGAAATAAAAATGACAAAGGCTGTGTTTAAGCAAAAAAAATAAATCCACCTCTGAACTTTAAGTTGCCAAACAGCTTGCAATATCTTCTAATTCCCAGTGTGTTTTATTTAAAAGAATGTATTTATTAAGTAAGGTAACACAAGCCTTCTATGGAATGCGACATGATGCTTTTTAGGAAAAACAATGTCTGTAGTATATTTTGTAGGTCTGTAAAACAGCCAGAATAAGCCGTAACTAAAGAGATTTTAATGATGTGTTTGGAAGTTTAGGCGACTTAATGCCTATAGGCAAGGTTGTGTCATAATGCTGCGCAAGTGGAAAAGTACCAATATTTTAATTTGGGTAATTCTTTCTGTGTTGTAATGATGGTTTTTAGCAACACATATGATTTTTTTTTTTTTTTTGAAAGCGTGTTTATTTCACTTGAATTAGTGCCACATTTGTAAGGAAATGTTTTTTTTGAGTTGAGCTGCAAATTGAGTGGGCTTCTCCCTAGAAACTTTTTTAAAAATCCTACATGTTGAACCCAAACAGATTGTTCTGCTGTTGACTCTTATTTGGTGGCATTAACTGGACTAGATGACTGAAGTCTGGGGGGGAAAAAAGACTCAACTTTATTAAGTCATTTCAGTTGTGAGAGGGAGATAAAACTGTGTACAATAGACAGGATCCTCCTCTACATGCTGGTCACCAGCCTGGTCACATACCAGGATTTTCTTTGCCACAGAGGTAGCTGTTAGACTCTAGCATAAACATCAAGTCAAAGCTGATCCTACCATAGTTATTCCTGACTGAATTTGTTTCCTCATCTTTCCCTCCAATAATTAAAAAATTATTTAGTCGTTCTTCTCTTAATTCTTCGTTTTAGGGCCTTTTTTAAAAGTTTTGTACCATTCTATTTCTTTTTTTGTTTGTTTGTTTTACGTTTTAGTCAATGACAATAAAAGCACTGAATATTTTATTTATTTATGATTTTTTTTTTACACGTTTTATTCTTTGCAGGTGGTGGCATACGGTCTCGACATCTACCAGACCCGCGTGTATCCCTCCAAGCAATTCGACGTCCTGAAAGACGACTACGACTACATGCTCATCAGCAGCGTCCTCTTTGCTCTTTTCTTTGCTACCATGATCAGCAAACGCCTGGCAGAAGTCAAACTGCTTAACCGGGCCTGGCGATAAAGCCATCTCATCGAGTCCTGCATCAGAGAGCCCTGCGGCTGCACGAAGGACCTCGCTCCGATGAGACGAGACTGCTGAGGCCGTGCCTGTAGGGAAACACAAAGGGCCAAAGTTCAATAAGGCCCTTAAGGAACTGCAGGGGATGGTGGGGAGGGGGGTGAAACAAAGGGTAGAATAAGGTTTTATGTGTTTTATGTTGTTTTTTTTTGTGTTTTCTAACTTATTTTGCAAAAAGAAGAAATGACTCCATAATAGAACCATTTTGTTCCTCCCCAAATCACTTTAATTAAATGTTGATCACATAACTAATTACAAATGAATTTAACAGAGTTGGGTTTATTAAATTATGTTTGTCAAAGTTAGGTGCTTATATTCTAAAAAAAACAAAAAACTTTGCATATGGTGTATACTTCAGCAGTCCTAATGGAAAGTTACAGTAAATTTGGAAGTCAGAGCAGAAATGCAAGAAAACTGTTTGTGAGCCCAAGTGGTTACTTTAATATTTGTTTTTTTAATCTGCAAAATTGCCATGATATCCTGTAGTTTTGGTTTGATAGGAAAGCAGCTGAACTCTGAGGCAAGACCAAGCAAGGACAAGATGATCTGCGGTCAGTCATTAAGATTTCTAACAGAAGGCGCTGTTATAAAATTAGAGGAAAATGTAGACTTCATTTTTCCCTGTTTTGATCCATTAAAATCTTTCTGAGAACTTCCGCCTGAATGTTTTCCTTTCTTTCCAAAGCCTTCCAAGCTGCTGCCCAAAAGATTGTTGAAGCGTTAAACTTAAGACACTTTCCAAGTGGAAATTATGCAGATCAGTCTGTAGGCAGGACTTCGTGTTTTTACTCACACTTACCCACCCCAACAAAACATTCAGAGCCCCTATTTTATTGGCATCTGGTAGAAAAAAAAATCAAGAAATAAGTTACACAATGAATAAGTTATTTATTTCATTAAATAGACCATAAAACAATATTACAATCTGCAGCCTTTCAAGGGCCTGAATCCATGTTGAACCTTTATAATAACTTCATGAAGTCGGTGTAACAAAGGTTGTAAACATGAGTCTGAACTTCAGCAGTGTAAACGTAACTGGATTTCATCCACAAATCTCTGTAAAAAATAAATCCAACGCAGGTAGTTACCATGTCAACTAAACCAATGCTGGCAAAAAATTTACATATGGGAATAAATTATCATAAGGGTGAAATTTGATTTGAACTAAGTAGGCCTCCTTTGTCTGGAAAAATTAAATAATAGGCAGAAGACCTAAAGGGGATTAGGATAGTATGTAGAAAGAAGCAACTCTTTAAAAAAAGAAAAAAATAACTAAGTTAAGTGATTCCTTGATCACATTTCATTTGAACTTTAGGTGTGGGTTTTTGTATTCAGATATCTAATTACATCTTTTAATGTAATACGTTCTATTTGGAACATGTGCAACAAAAATTCAAAAAGTTAGGTTGCTGCATGTTAAGATCTGTTTGCCTAGTTTATCAAATAGGCAAATTGATCAAATCAAAACCTGAAAATTATGACAGAAAACACTTCAAGGTCTCTTCTGATAATAGGGTGTGTTCACCAAACACATGCTTCACTGTCAGATTTAGCATCAGTCCGAATGTTTAAAATGATCTGAAAATATTACATCTGTGAATATGTTAGACGCCTTAAGTAGAATTATCAGGAAAAAAACAACAACTTGTGCAAACAGAACATAGGCACAAGCCCAGCTTGTACCTTTAATTATGTGCTCTCTTAAGGAAAACAGTATTGGTTGAGGCTGGTTTTAGTGACATTAGCACAACTTTGCAATAAGCACTACTCAGTAATTACACATAAAAAAAACTGCAGGACAAATATATCTCAATAAAATAGAATATCAGGTCAAGAAAAGTAATCTAACTGTCATTACACATAGTGATATATTTGAAATGTTTTTGTTTTTATTTCGATCATTCTAGCTTAGTTAATGAAAACCTCTAATCACAAACAGAAACAAACACATGAAAAATATATCAATCTGTGGGTAATAACTACAAATTTTGTTTATTTAAACTAAAAAAAAACAACAACTGATGACTTTGTAATTAATTGAGAAATACTTCTCAGTGAAAAATGTTAAATGAGGTAAGTGTGTTTCCTCCACTACTAGAGAAATACTGAGTGCCGTACTTTATTGTTGTAGGGTTGAACAGTAAAAATGTCTCTTAAAAATACTGACCGGTAGGATATTCAGTCAAAAACAAATCACAGTGAAACCAAAATAAAATAAATGAGTGACAGATGATAACATAAGTACAGCAGTGTATCATGTACACAATAACAATGTCAGTTAGGCATGGGTCAGTGATGGTATCAAGGTATAGCTTGGTTTAAAACCGTTAATGCTAGAAGTTTCTGTCTCATCGTTCCTGTGGCTTAAAGTCATTTTAATGAGAATGAAGAGGAATACTGGACGGGTCGTGTTCTCCTACTTGTTGATATGCATGGCCAGTCGGCTGACTGGACAAAGGCTACTATTTTTCCCCCTCATCTTCAATTCTAAAGCTGCTTTTTAAATTAGGTGGTTTTACATTGAATTACACCTAACAGGTATTCTTTGCTGTTATTTTCCACATCACACCTTGATATGATGTGGAAGCATTTTGCAAATCAGGATTTTTTACATTTATTCACAGTTTAACAGACTCCAAGTGTTACTCTATAAAGAATGCCAAAAACATATAATGCTCTCCATAAGAAGCTCTTAAAAGCAACCAAATGCATACCTTTTTTCTTATTAATACCATGATGCAGTTTTTCTTTTTACTAAAAGTTATGCCATAAGACAGTTTTACTGGCCCATGCCTAATGTAAGTCACTTGTTTTGCATTACTCATTGGAAGGTGTCTATCTTTTCTGCCACACACATCCCGTCCTGTTGGGCTCGCTCAGGAGCCTTCCCTGCCTCTCGGCGTGAGTGTGCTGCCCCGGCGGCAGCAGGATGTAGTGTGTGGTGCTGGCCTGTTTGCCGTCCTTCAAAATGGGAACGATGCAGGGAGAAAACTGTGCCGCCGGCGGGGCCCTTTCACTCTGCTGCCTCTGTACGGTCTTGCTCACATAATTTGGATTAGCAGCGAAACTCTTCGTGATGGGCATCATGCCGTTGATGTATATCCGGAGACTTTTGGGGCTCGGGGTGCGCGGCGGGCAGGGCGGGACCAAGGGGACGCGTGGGGGGACCTTGGGAGGCTTTTCGTCGTCGTTGTCGCTCGCTGGCTTTGAGGAAGCTGAGGGTTTAGGCGGGATGGGGATGCGAGGAGGGATTCGAGGTTTTTCAGGGAGGACGGGCGGATAACTCATATGCGCGTCAGAAGGAAGACCCGAGCAGGAAAATCGGTTTCTGGAGGATGGCTGGGCTTGGTCTGACAGTTTGCCTCCAATAGAAGACACCTCGTGCTGGTTGTCTCTTTTCTCTTGAGCAAATTGATCAAAGTTTGCTGCAATTCTGCTTCCTCTGCCCAGTGGTCTGTCCTCTCTGCTTGGCCAGGAGAAAGCGATGGAGTCGGATCCAGCAGACCTGATCCCCAGTGAGCCCACCTGGTAGGCAAAATTTACCTGACCACAGTTTTTGTTGCTGCTTCTGGTCATCGCCTTCGGGCAGCTTTTGGGCAGGAGGCGCTGACGGTCACTGGCAAAGAATTCAACCTCACTGTCTGCAGCTTCATCTGACATAAAGTCCTCAGGGTCAGGCAAAGGAGGGAGGGGTTTGGCCTCTTTCTGGCGGCCTCTTCTCTGGGACGAAGGGACCACCTGGTCTCCCTCGCAGGGATGCGGAACATTAGCCGACGTTAACCGGTAAGCATCGGAGTAGAAAGCAGGAAACCGGGTGGCTGTGGAAGGAAAGAGACACAAAGCATTAAACCAAATTAAACCCCCAAACTGCCCTTTAACTAAGAACTTGTCAAGTTGAGAGGAAGTGTCTGTTATCACTGTTTCTTCCTGCAGAGGAGAAAGAAAAAACACCTCAGAGGAAGAAACATGGAAAAACAACCCACGGTGAAAACAGATAGTGGACAGGAAGCAATTGTGAAAACACCCGCCTAACCTATCGCCTTCTTCGTCAAACATCAGCCACAACACCCTGATTAACACAGGAACTGTCATTATCTGCAAAACAGGCCATAATCTTAACTAAGCTTCCCATAACCTTCTTTGTGGAAACATCCAACGTGTCCCAGACTGCGGGAACAGCTGGTGACCCAGGAGCGATATCGTCCCTACTCTGACATGAAACTCAGCTCCGTGATGCCCGACTCATTCTCCTTCTGAGATGTTTTTTTGGGCCAAGTAAGATTTAACTAAGGAATATAATCTCTGATGCTAATAAATGGAAATAATACATGGATTTAACATTAAACTGTTATATTTAAACTGCACATATTTATTGTGAAGTAACAATTGCAAAGTATCTAATGTTAAGTTACAATAGTCTATGCAAAAAATAATAATATACACTTGTTGACTCATGTGGTTGAGAGTGTATAAAAGACTCACACTAAATATAACACAATAATGTAAAAATTTAGAGAAATGAAACTTTTAATTTGATTTTAATTTGTTTAATGAGTATGAAAAAATAAATCCCACATAAAGAAATAATTGCTTTCAACAAATATCACCTTTGTTATATTTGAAAAGTTTAATGTAAGGGGCAAATCAAATTTTTATCCATAAAAATAAAGTAAAATAATTTTTAACATGAAATACTTTAATAAAACAAAGCAGGGAAAATCTTTAATAATAATAATAATAATAATAATAATAATAATAATAATAATAATAATAATAAAAAGGTATACCATTTCTTGACTTTTTTGGGCTTAAGGTTTTCTATTTTGTGGGCCCACAAAATGTATTTAATTTATTACCAGCAACAAAAATGTGAACTTTCTTCATTCAGTTTAACTTAATGATCAGGTGTGCCCAACTCTGTTTTTGAGTAAAAAAAAAAAAAAAAGGTCAGAATTTCTACATGTTTGAATCTGGATGTTTGCAGCTCTACCTAAGAACATGGCAAATAAACTAAAAATACTTTGTTACAAATTACAAAATGTTTCGATTTGCGTTAACCTCGCTTGCTGGAGGGCCCAAGCTAAATTATTCCAAGGGCCACAAAAAGCCCTTGGAATAATTTAAATAATTTAAAGCCCTTGGAATAATTGGAATAATAATTTAAAAGCCCCCTTTGTACACCCCTTAGGGAATTATGGATTAATAATTACATATTCCTAGAGTCTAGGATTTTTCAGCTACTGCGGTATAAATATAATGCTAAACAGAAGTCCTTCCCTAAATCCCACTTAGAAAAATAGGATAGTAGAGACCTTATGTGGGATTTCACTCTCTTCTCTTGCGACAAAAATCACTCAAATCAAAGGTTGTATTTTTATTCAGGTTTTCAGTGTGAGGTGATGCTACTGCAAGGAAAGATTAGCTCTTGTTGAGGCTTTTCACACCGGGTGTTCCAATAAAAGTGGAGGGCGCGGCAACCCGTTGTATCTTCCTCAGATACTGTTCAGCAAGTTAAAAATAACAGTAATATCTGACTCACGGTTAAACTCCCTGGCCGTTTGTTGCTGCTGAAGCTCTGCCAGGTTGTGGTCCATGTCAGCGCTCAGGCCGAAGCACACTCTGCAAAGCAAAGCAGCCTGAGCAACACGTACAGATTCATGTGTGAGTGTGTGAAAGATTCCTGCATGTAACCCGCTGTCAATCAGTTATTTCATGCTGAATGACAACAAATATGCATGCAACAGAAAATATGTTCCAAATAATTGTTACACTCAACATTACAGGTTAAGTGAATCCTTTAAACATGTTTTATGTTACTGTGTTACTTTGCTTTCAGCCATATTGTTTATTTTCTCTGTGCAGCACTTACAGAGGAACTTGCTTTAGGGTTTGGGTTTTTGGGGTATCTTTCCAAACAAAGCACAAAAATATACTTTTTTCCCCCATTTTTCTGTAATATTTAATCAACATTTGTTTACCCGTGCAGTTCTTGGCGGCCCCAGTAGTTACTTTGATTTCCTTCCATGATGCGGCAGAAAGGGTGTCCCTAATATTCAAAGGCATTGATGCGAAGCTCCGACGCCAGTTAGCTCCATCAAACCCATCGCAGGTTCATTTTAGGCAGCAGCCGCAGCAACAAGCTGGTGGGAACACACACAGACACACTTGTTAGAGAAGATCTGGTAAAAAAAAAATAGAACAAAATAAAAAAATCAGAAATAAATAAACACTCTTTCATGTTTAGCTTGTGGGCATTATCTTTGCTTTGGTTTAAACAGGATTTACTGGTGTAAAAAGGCTCATAACAAAGCTACATGAACTGGGTGTACCATTCAGTCTTCCACCCTGAGCAACACACCCGGCAATTAAAAGAGTCATCATCTTATCTGATTAAATACTTTAAGAGAAGTGGGAACATGAGATTAGAATAATTAAAATCTTTAGTAGTAATTAAGTAATGATTTGACTCGATGGCAGCTGTGCAGGAAGCTGAGTCTTTTAAACGAGGTAGCGTACAGCGCTGCGAAAGAGTTTTAAACCACAGGTTTTCTTTGAAATTTACTTGTAATATTTTAACGGTTTTCATCAATGTGCTATATTTTTTGCTGCCATTTTGTTTATTTTCTAAATTTCTGTTGAGTCCTAATTATAACAGTACGTATTTGTAAAAAAAAATATTACACAGGTTCAACCAAAAAATGGTACATGTTAACAACTTTAATAGTTTGTTTTAGTTGTTTCAACACAACAACAATTATATTAAAATCTTAATCCAGTCAGTTTAAGTAACGGCAACACAGTTAAGCGTAATGTAAAAAAAATAAAATAAAAAGCTTAATTGCGTTTTACCAGGAGTTCTATTTAATTTTCATCACATTACAGCCAGAAACATGAAATTATTGGTGTTGATTGATTGATTTTATGTGATCAACACACCAGATAGGTCGAAGATGAAGAGTTTGAAGCAGTGCTATGTCATAAAACAATCTCCTAAGCTTTAGACATTTCACAGCTAATTGTTCAATCCATCATTTGAGAATAGAACAAATACGGCACGACTGCAACATGGCCAGCTGGGCTGGAAGGTCAAGAAACATATGATAAATCTCTGGAGGAGCTGCAGAGATATGCCGCTCAGCTGGTAGAATCTGTTGACAGGACAAATATTCATTCTGTTTGCCACAAATCTGGAATTGTGGCAAGGAGAGCGTGATTAGTGAATGAAAGCTAAAAAAAAAAAATTGTTGAATTTGTAGGTTGCCAGAGTTTATGTTTATTTTTAGTTCGTATATGTGCAAAGCTGGCTTTTATTTGTAAAAAAAAAGAAAAAAAAAAGGATGACAGCCTTTTCCATCCGCTTCCCATGTACTTTCCCAGAAAAGTACATGGGAAGTCTGTACCATTTTGTAAAGACAAAATTAAAAACTTCCTAAATGTATTGGAATCTTTAGCAGACACGGCAAAACAACACATTCAGGAATTTGTTGCAACTTGAACTGCCATCAAATGTGAGTAAGTCGTGTTTATTTTCAGCACTGCACGGAATGTGCTTGAAAAATTTGAAAAGCAGACAAGCGTAGGAAAAAGAAGAGCAAGCTGTTTGTTTTGTGTCGACTCCACACTCGGTACATCTTACGTCAGAGGCACGCACACACTAAAAAAAACTCAGAGAATGAAAAAAAAAAAGTAAAAAAAACTTTGGAAGCTTTGCAGAGATAATAGTGAACTATTCATCATGTCATGTTTAAAAGATAACAGGAAAGTCTGGCTCTTTGTGAGACACTGCAGATCTGTACACACAAATACAATCCCTCTTTTTTTTGGCACAAGACACATTAAAACATACTGTACTTGTGACCAATTTTATGGAAACGACTAAGGAAAAAAAAAACTGACAACAGCCTAGTAAATGACTTCAGTCTGCTGTAGCAGCTGCTGAACAGTATGTTTCGCTTTGTACTCTCAGGCTGTTGCGCAACCTCGGGTCAGATGTGTGTGAGGGAGGGAGGGAGGGAGAGGCGGCTCTCCTCACTCTCCTTCCTCTCTCCCTCTCTCTCTCTTGGACCATGAAACACGGCAGTATCCGCCCGCTCAACAGGGGCTAATTGTACAGCATTCCTCTGATCCGGACTCACAAACACAAGCAAAGTACAGTGATAAAACAGAAAATTCGGTTTGATCCCAGGAAGACAGGAAGTCTTATTTGGTTGTTTATGAAATCTGTCCAGGAAAAAACATCCAAGTCAAAGTACTTTTAAAATTGTTCTATCCCACCAGAACTTATTATCATATTAATGGGATTATCTAATCCTTCTTGATGTCAAAGCATTGGAAATTTACACTTAATGCACTATCAACTGCAGCTAAAGGAGCATTTCACATTAAAATGAAGCTATTAATTAATCCCACCTGACCATCCCACCTGGTCAATACCTTAACCATCGCATCGTCCTTTAAGTCTCACAGTCTTGCTTTGTTTCACGGCCCGTATCAGACGTCTGAGAGCCGAATTGGGAAGCAAACCATTCGAAGCACGCAAAGTTAACCCCACACAGACCAAACAAAACATTGGCTCATCTGTGTGTTTGAATATTAATATCATTCCTAAACCAACCCGTCTGTGGCGTCATTTCCACCCGAGAGCCTCGGCGATGGAAGACGCTGAACAATTAGGAATTCTGTGGGCAATTACTCAGCATCCATGAATGGAAGCACTCTCAGCCGTGAATGGGCCTTTGTGCAACCCCGGTGGAGAGTCGGCCAAGCCTGAAAATACAAGTGAACTCTCCCATGAGGTTAGGACGAGAGATCCGCCATGGAGACGGGCCGGCGTGGCCGAAGCATGAGCCTGCGCCGCGCATGGTGAATGTGCGTGTTGGCTCACGGCGAAGGACGAGGCGCAAGTCGGGGGAAGCAGTTTGTTTTAGGTCGTGCAGGAGCTTGATGTGCTGTCCTTGGCGGGCACCAACCTCACATTTGTCAGGCTTTTCACCGGTCAGACGGGTATGGATGAGCCTATTGTTGCAGTGTGTTTGCACAAATGATGTGCTTTAAATCCACAAATTCATCAGTGTGTGGTGAGAGCTTACCAACTAGCATGAAGTTTTTATAGCCACAACAATAACAAAAAAAAAAAAATTGTCCTTAGCAGCCTCACCCACAGCATGATGCTGCCACCGCCATGTTTCACCATGGGGATGGTGTGTCACAACACTGTAAAAAAATTAAATAAATAAGCGTCTCTAATTTACGGTAAAACACCTTAGAATTTAACTGTAAATTATATGGTGAGATTCAGAATTTTACCATATTTATATGGTGAAATTCTGCCGGTATTTTAGAGACATTTTTATTTTACAGTGAATGTGCATTGTTGGTTTTCTGCCACATGCACAGTGATTTTGCCTGTGTTAACTTAATTTAATTTTTAATTTTTCATCTGATCAGAGCACAGGATTGACAAAGATTTAAGAAAAATCTAATGTTTTATTGTTATTATTATTTTTTAACCAAGGAAATCAGATTTAAAATCCACCATGAAAACACTTCAAACCAAATTAAAAACTAGAGTTGGCTTTATTAAAGGTTAAATAAATGTAGCAGACTCCCAACAGTATTCTCAACATCAAGTGTTTTTTTAATAACATATAAGTTTAGGTTATATCATGTAAATGTTACATGTCCAAGCCAATCATGCATTATCACTTTAAGTTTTAAAGTGATAATGGTCGGTACTGTGTGTAGCAGAGGATTAATATTACTCTCACCACACACTAGACCTCTAAATAAAACTAATATTCTGATCCATCTACTACATATGACACAACTTTACTTTCAGTTTACACACACAAAAAAATGTAGAAGGCTCAGCCCAAGTGTGTCATGGAGTTTTAAAGCACATGAATGAATTCTGGAACCTGATTACCCATTGTAAACCATAAAAAGTGTGGACACGCCTATGGTGCCGTTCATAAAGTCATGTACGCAGAAAACAGGTCATAAAATGAGCGGCCCTGTTTTCCTTTTGAAAAAGATTTCATGAAGATCAAGCCAATGAATATTACAATTTACAGCAAACATGTATATTAAGCAATATACTATAGTTGTATAACTATTGTTATTAAATTATGGTATCATACCCGTCGGTATAGGTAATTCAGCATTAATTATTTCTAAGGTAAACTAGATGAAATGAACTTATGTAGTTGGACAAGAGTAAACCAGGAACAGTGCTGGTGGCCACCTATGCTCTGTTTTATTTATGCAGTTTGTTCACTAACTAGGCTAACAGCTATTAGCATTATATATATATATATATATATATATATATATATATATATATATATATATATATATATATTTATTTATTTATTTTTACTTATAAGGCGCTTTTATTTGTTTTCTAACTTCAGACATGAAAATTTAAACCTACAAAAATACAATACAATACAAGAAGCGTATTTTAACAAAGTCAGTCAACCAACCAGGCAGTACCAAAGGATAATAATGTTTCTTCTTCTATATCTAAATCCCAATGCTTTACTGTTTTATAAACTGAGACAGAGCAGATAGATAGATAGATAGATAGATAGATAGATAGATAGATAGATAGATAGATAGATAGATAGATAGATAGATAGATAGATAGATAGATAGATAGATAGATATTTTGGGGGAGGAAACGTAACTTAAAAACATTTTTGAAAAACTTAATGTATTGGTGTATCAATGAGATAGAGTTTGAGATTGTAACGTGACAAAACATAAAACTGTATCTGAACAGTTTATCTGAATAGTTTTACACAGCCATATTATATTAGTAAATATATAATTATGGTTTTGCAAGCCATTTCGGATCTCTTCAGCGCCCTCTGTCGGGCCCAAAGGGAATTGGTTGCCTTTCAAATCAGTCAGTAGTCCAGTAGCGGGACAGCAGGACAGCGGAGAGTCCCTCTGGACAAATCACCTAATCTATGTGGGTTATTAGCGTTTTCGACACATTAAAAAGAGCATAATTTGAACTGCAACTTTATATAAAGGCTCTAAATCCATTAAAAACTATTTTTGAACAGAGGATGTTTTCTAAATTAAATTCCCGTGTGCAAAGGGGCTCCCTAAATTCACAGCGTAAACTAGCTCAAGAAGACAACGTGTTATTTTATATTATACACAAGCCTATGTAATTTACAGTCACCCTTTTTATTCAACTATAAGTCCCAGTTTATCAGCGGTAAAGCACTCGGCAAAAACTTAAAAATCTTACCAGAAATAAATCCCGACTATGTCTCCATGACGTAGACGCGTCCTGATCGGTCCTTGCTTCTCCAGATCGTTCAGAATCAGAACTGTAGCTGTTGTGGGCCGGAGTCCCATCAGAACCGAGCCATGTGCAACATCCTTCCTCTGTCAACAAGGCAGGGAGGTGAAACCGATTTGGTCAGAGTGACGCAGTTTTTCATAACTCCTTATAAATGGATCCAACACCCTGTGAGCGTTACTGTAGCTCCACCCACTGCTGCCTTAAAGGGGAAAAATCTCCCTGAACATGAAACATTCCACCATTCATAAAAAAAATAAATAAATAAATAAAAAAAGAAAAAGAACTCACCAAATACAGCTCAAAATGAAGAACATTTGCTCAGTGGGATTCTTCAAAATGCCATATTTTAAATGGGTTTTCATTTTTTCGTCTTCAAAGAAGCATCTTGCTTCAGACCTACTGTATATCTTTCTGTTTAATCAATGGGACAGAGCAGCACAAAGTAGCAGCATATAACTGTGAAGCAGACACAGAAGCTTTATTATTTGTATATTTAATTACAAATGAGAGTTCACAAAAAATGCATTTTTATATACATTTTTGAATAGTTTAAATTATTTTGTAAGACTGTTCATAATGACAGGTGTGGGTCTTCTGGAGGAAAGACGTTAACAGCTCTGCACATCTGGAGAACAACATTTATTCCCAGTCTAATTTGTAAAGTGACTCAATCTGTGTCCGATTGTTTTCAGAGTGTCTGTGAACATTCATTTTGAATCCTTGCAACAGATTGTCAACTGAATTTGGGGTAGACTTTGACTAGGCCATTCTAACACGAGAACATACTTTGAACTAATCGAACATTGTAGCTGTGGCTGTTTGAGTGTATTTTCAGCCTCAAGTCAAGTTTCTTCCTGCCCTGTTTGTAGCTCCATCCACCCTCCCATCAACTGTGACCAGAATTGCAATTTTACCTTCTTTTTTTTCTTCTTTTTTTTTAACACAGTTCAAGTTTTTTGTAGATTCTTGCCTTTTAGAAACTGTCCAGCAAACAGAAGGATCATTCGTCAGCTCATTCCCCGCTCTTCCTCCCGACAGCCGGCGATTCTTCAGCAAATGAGCTGTCTACTCACAGAAGAAGGTCAAAGGTTGTGGTCTGAAACCCACTCAGACATCTGAGGAGCCTGATTTTCTTCCTGCCCGCCTCCTCCAGCTTGTCAAACCCCAACCGTATAACGATTAGACCACAGAGACCAGGCAAAGAGAGGGAGTGTGTTTCAAATCACTCATAATAACATAAAATCCTATGCGTTTCGCTGGAAAAATAAAGAGAAATGGGAACTAGAGCGTGTCGCGCTGCAGGAAGCGGTGGGTTGCAACAAAGAGCTGCAGCTAATTAGAGGCAAGAGTTTCATAAGCATTTCTCCTGGTAAATGTTGCATCCGTCAGAATTCGGCAACAATGTGCGCGCAAGTGCCGTAAGTGTCAACTCAATGGATAAAAATTTTAACTATTTAAACCTGCAGCTGTTGTAAATGAAGCATTTTTCACATCTTACTAATGCGCGTGTCACATAAACAAAGCTCTCGTGTGTCACACTTTAGTCGCAGCGACCACTAACAGGTTTATCGGGGTTAAGAGCATTGGGATTCAAAAGAATGTAAAACTCAGACAGAGGACAGGTTGACCGTGACTTTGAAAGCAGCACCAGGCATGTCTGCCTGCAGTCTGTGGTGCTGCTTCTAATTACTATTACATGTTTGTGCACAACTATGAGGGGCCCTCATACACAGCTGGTTCCTCCATAAGAGAATTCCCTGTGTCACCATGTCGGCAGATCCACCTACACAGACATATTTACCACAGAAAACACATGTTAACACCTCCTTCCTTCATCTCCTGTTCCACCTCAAGACATTGTTTATTTTCTGACCAGATGTGAAACTTCTTTCATCCTCTCTTTCTTGCAGGGAAATCCTATCTTATAATTTATGTTATTGTATTTTTTTTAAATGTTCATCAATATCTTCGGTCAAACTGGTCCTTAAAAGGTTTGGGGGATAATAATAAGTGCGGTGGTGGGAGGTGCTGCAGATGTGGAAGGTGGGCTTCTTACAGCACTGACAGCTGTGAGAGACGGAGATCTGGGAGAGCAGGAAATGATTTGACCTCTGCCCTGGGAGGTTGGCTCACTCCAACAACGACTCCCACAGCTTTCAGAATCCAGGGTCACCACATGCGCACACGGAGGCCACCGGTCAAAGTGGAAAACATTCAAAATCATCTTTACATGATGACATTTGAGAAATAACTGTGCACATTTTTTAAGGATGAATGCTTTTTTTTAAATTTAAGAAGACAAATACGTGCAGAGGAATGCAATAGTATTTATATCCTTTGACTTTTTTTTTTTGGTCATATTACAACCACCATCCTTAATGTAGTTTATTGGGGTTTGATGTGAAGGTTTGTTAAACAAAAACAAACAAAAACAAAAAAACATCAGTGAAGAAACAACAACGACATTCGAGCACAGCCAACAGGTCAGGGAGAACGTTTTGGAGGTCTCAAACACACCAAGACCAGACTATCTACTTTCTACTGGCGGGACGAGGAGGGCATCACTTGGAGAAGCAGCCAAGTAACTGCTCTGGAGGATCTGCTGAAACCTATAGTTCATCTGTGAGAACAGAACAGGACAGCTATTAGCTGGGACTTTCGAGTTGTACTTCTTTGCCAGAAGACAACCTATGTTGCACGAAACTCCTCCTTGGAGTTTGGCCAAAGTCATATAGAGGAAAGAAAGTGCTGGAAACCAGCAGAAAATCTCAAACACATTGAGGTGACAAAATGTGTTTGAGAAGCTTTGGGGCTCCAATGGGAAAAAAACGGAGCAGTTTCACCACTATGTCACACCGAGGTCACAGGTCCAACCACGCATCTCATTGCTCAACATGAAGTCAGTCAAATTTATAAAACTATGAGTCTTCCTTTGAGCAAACACATCATCTGGGACAGTGGGTGATTGCCTACCCAGATTTCCAAACAGCATGTGGTGAATGCATTGTGTAGGGTTATGATTTACATTGCATACACAGGTTTAGGTCCTCAGTCATTATCTGACCTTATATGGGCGTACTTAGAGTGCTATTGCAATAGAGCAGCGATGATCGGAGGATTTAATTTGATGCTTCTCCAACACTTTTAAGGGTGCTTTGATCCAGCTCCATATTTGGAGTGTCTGTTGCCCTGAGGATTTATTTATACCAATGGCTCGAAGTCTGAAGCTTTGTTTGGTCCAGATCAACAAATCAACTTTCCAGTTTCTTCCAGGAAAACACCTTTCTGTGCTGTCCTTCAGCTTCTGTCTGCGTAAGGAAACACAAACACAACCGGTCAACTACGACATGAAGGCTTCAGAAACAAGCCAGCATCAGCAACGCCAACTGATTTTTTTTGTCCTGTGAAACCGCTCTGTTGCACCGAGTCCACCCACACGCTCTCCTACGCAGGTCACATCAGAACTATTTACTGATTTATGAAATGTCTCTCATTGTACAACACAAATTAGGTTAAGGTTAAGTAATTTTTTTGTTTGCTGATTTTGACATTTTCTTTTCCTCCGGGAGGAATGATGCACACCTTTGTCTTGTTTGTTTAGTTTTACCTAAAGTTAAAATTCACCACGTTGTGCATGGCTGTAAGGATACGTTAGTCTTATCTTGACCACAACTTTCACACTTTAAGTTACAGAATGGGTGTACATAAAAAACGATTTTTTTAAAGATGGCTCTGGTCAAAAGGGACATGTTTTCTGAGCTCATAGACATGTCAGAAACTGAAACTTCAATAAAAACTGGTTATGTTTTAAATCATATTAAAATACATTGGACTTTGTTGTTGTAATGTGCAGAAGGTAAAATGAACATCAGAGAGCAGCATGAAAAGATCATCTCATAACCTGAAATTTAAAACTAAAGGTCCAGGAATCCCACTGGGCATCTGAACTCTAATTCCGACAAACAAAACTTGTCTACAGTCCCAGGAAATTGAACTTAGATTGTAATTTGGACTTTCTTGGTCTTTCACCTCTTTTTCTAAGTAAGATGTTGTTTATTTGGCCTTTATGAAGCAAGGCTCATCCAGCTGTGTTTTGAACTTGTTCCTGTCAGAGTACATGGGATGAGACAAAAGTCAATATTTGAAACATTTGCAGTTCTGACATTGTGTCCTGAGAGCAAAGTCTGGTTGAATCAGACCAAGACACGCAAAGTCTACTTCAGGACAGCAGATCATGCACGATAATGTCTTTGTTTGATGTTTATCTACAGCGTGTCTGTGTCATGATTGGTACATGGTATGGTAAAAGCCCACTGATTTCTCTAGAAAAAGACTGGTCAGCACAGCACTCAATAACCCAAAGTCTTCAAGCATGACACAGACAATCTTTCAAACTCCTTCTCCTTTCTTCTCCCACTCCAGCCCTCCTCCTCCCCTTTCCGTCTCTCACCTCACTTACTCCAGCTCTGCCGCTTCCTGTTGAGTCACAGCCGGAGCCAGACTGTTCCATGTTTTACAGCTTACTGCGCCCCTCTAATCTTTCCTATTACACTTCCTCGTTCACGGTGCCTCTCTCACACAGAGGAACTGTGACGTCGAGTGGAAATCGCTGCCTGGAAGCAGCCAGAAGGAAAGGGGGGGGGGGGGTTGCATCTTCCTGGCAATGGGTACTGTTTCATGAAACAAACTGTTTGGAAAATTATAGGATACGCAGCTCTGCAGATAAATCACCACCTCATTCGTCACAACCTGTCATTAGCCTTTGTCATCAGTGGGAAAAAATTTAGCTTTAGGCAAAAAAAGAAAAAAAAAAAGAAGACGGGGAGCAGTGAAAAAAGCAGCAATAATCCAAAAAGCCTGTTCACTGAATTGGAAGACCTTCACTTTCTGCTTGTGTGTATTGGAAGACGTTTCAAAGTAGGAGGAAGTGATGATGTAGTGGGGTTGGAGCTCGTGTTAAACATATTAATGGCCTGCCTGTGTGTGAAGGAGGGCTGAGGGAGGGCAGGGCACAGGGAAACGAAAAGGCTTGGAGGTGGATGGGTTGAGTCACTGAAAAATGCAGCTGCTGACTCAGTTTGCAAACTTGTCTCCTGGACAATATCTTTACCATGGTTGTGTGTAACCTGTTAGCAATGGAAGGGAATTCTTTCAACCAGATCTATAAAAACCTCAGAGAGAGAGAGAGAGAGAGAGAGAGATATAAAATCTCAAATATGAGTCAGAAATGTGGTCTTTTTTGGTTTACTCTGAGATTTCTCGAAATTTCCAGCAAATCACAGTAAATGGAAAAGTAATTCTCCACTTGAAGGCGTGTCTGTTCACATCACTCCTGTAATCCCATTCTGGCAGCAGGTCAAAGTTTTTTTCTGATTCAACCATTTCGTCACATTTCTCTACACACCCTTCTTTCCAAAGTAATCTTATAACCTGGACAATACAATCTTCAACACATTATGATCCCTCCATGAATATAGAGTGCGGGATACAATATGTAGTTAGTCATCCTGCTTGTGTTGCAAAGGTCCAGAAAGGCTGCTGTTGACATTATGATGTTGACAGGGTAATTAAGGACACCTCCCTCCATAATGCAATGTCACGTCCTGATAACAATCTGAGAAGCCATTCAATGGTATCGTGATGTGCAAGAATAACATATATCAGTAGTATAAATCACTCTAGGAGGTTTAAGGGTATATTTGCTCAATAGATTACACAGATTGAAAAATGAAACCGATATAGACTTGGCCCCACACCACCCAATTGAATTACCTTATTATCTTATATTATAATATAAAATTATGTTGATTACATGTATAAGGTGCTTAGTCCATTTTGCTTCCTAAAGACATCTCAACTGGAGCTGGACTATCATATTTATTTAATATGCCTTTTACACCAAAGAAAACTTTTAAAACTAACTAACTAACTAACTAACTAACTAACTAACTAACTAACTAACTAACTAACTAACTAACTAACTAACTTTCAATAGGTTCCACAAAAGCAATCAGAGATAAGTTACTAACATGTATTGGGAAGTCAGTCTGTTCAGGATTTAGCACTGCATTAATTCATTTAAGACACATTTTTACGTTTTTAAATAGTATTTAAACTTAATACCGTACATTGAGTTGACTAAGCTAGTTAAATTTTAACCAAATGTGACACAAGTCAGCGGTTGACTTACATGGAGGCCCTATCTCCATCTTATTGCACTGACCTTAACTCAGGCAAGTGAGGACTGCAGACCTTTACATCCTGGATGAGTCTTTGGTGCTCTCGGAACAATTTCTGTTTGCCACTCCTAGGACGGTTCAATAGTCTCCTGTGTTTCCTCAGTTTGTCAATGTTGTCCCTCACAGTGAGTCATTAAAGCAGAAGAAGTGATAACCTTCGACACTGACTCTGTTTCTCACCTGTTGTTGAATTTCTGTGGATCAGGGCTTAATGACCTATTTTGACCTACTTTATGTTCTTAGACAGACTCCGTCTAAGTGATTTATTGATTCTGTACAGTAATCAGACCTGTGTGGTAAGATCACATCAAAAGAGTATTACTCACACATAATTTGACTGGTCTGGACAGCTTATTTCCTTTAATAAATTAATTAAATCAGTGGTTTAACTTATTTTCTCTATGGATGTTATATCTTTGTCAAATATTAAATTTAGTTTAACTGGAAGAATTTAAGTTTGATTTTATTTTTAAAGGAATAAACTGGAGTGGGGACTTTGAAAAATTAGATGCAGATTCCCTTGAAATGCAACACAATTACAACAAGTGATTTCCTTTCTGGAGTTGCTGACTGGGTCATGTTTTCAGATTGTGGAATGTCAAAGGAAAATGACAGGACAAAGGAACAAAGCACAGCTGGGAATCTGCTGGAAACAGGATATTACTCAATCCCACATGTCACACAGAAAACAAACTACACACGGTTAGTGAAAATTCACTTTAGAATCAGGTTTTTAATGCTTTATTTACCATGAGAAACTGACAGCTTCCCACTTTGTGCACTTTTTGTGTATCTTGCTTGTAATACCATACAATTGTTAGTAAAGGTATGATTTACAACTAGGAACAAGAATCTGTGGATCAGCTGATTACAGTCATTTAGATATTACATTTTACATGTAAAACCTTTGCTGTAAAAGTTCTTGCAATGTAATACAACTGAGCTGTGAAATTATATATAAAACAATGCTGGGCAGTGGTATGAAAGAAGAGTCAGAACAATTCCTACATTAAGTTGAACTAAATCCCTGCCCAGAGGTTTAAGAGGTTTAATCTGAGAAGCTGGAGGTTCTGGGAAATGTGCCAAATTTCTGTGCTGATGTGTTATAATTTACTTTGAGAATTTAAGTGATACAGCTCACCATCTCATGGATAACAGCGTGCTTTACAAAAGTATTCATACATTTGAAATGCTTTGATTTTTAAAAATAGTTTATGGCACATAATTGTGAACCAAGTACAGTTGCAACTCTTTTAGGGTATACCTCGACCAGCTTCGCACATCTAAAGACAAATATTTCTGCCTTTCTTTGCAAAATAGATTTCAATTGAACTCAAGAGTGTCTGTAAAAAGCTACTTTCATTTTGACATAAATTTCTGATTGAATCGAGATCTGAACTTTGACTGGGTCATTAGAGCACATCAATATTCTTTCATTGAAACCATCCCACTCTTCCCCTGGCTGTGTGATGAGGGTCGTTGATCACGGAGCATCATAATCCCGAGTCTTTGCGGCCTTTAAACAGATTTCGTTGCCAGGATTGTATTTAGGTTTATCCATCTTCATACCAACTTTCACCCTCTTGACCCCTCCTTACTGTAGAAAAGTGTCCCCACAGCATATGGGGAAAAAAGTCCAAAAGTCATGAAAACTTTAGCGGACACTGTACATTAAAGGTACTGAATACATAGAAGTTAAAACAGAATACTGGGCGGAAAACAGGTACACCCTTTTAATTTAATCCTACAGTAGAGTGGTTGACTTAATGAGAAGAAATAAGATATGAATCAGAAACCCATTTACACAGAACAGAAGGTCATTAAGCCTTCTGTTCTCTGCTGTGAGCAGATAGGTGTGTTGACTATGCTGCATTAAAGCAGTTTGACTGCATTTCTGTCTCTCTCCTGTTTTATACATCAATGTTATTGCCAGTCTGGGTCATGTGATGAATTTCACTTTTTTTTAGAGGTTCTAGTGATCACAACACCACTTTTTTCTGGTCAAATTTAGCAAACCACTGTCAACGCATTTAATTTCAACTCGTCGATTTCAGAGATGTAAAGTGCAATAGTGACACCTAGTGGTTGGAGTGTAAGCCTTAGAGATTATTCAGCAAACATTGATTAGACTGGGTGAGAATTAGGAACTGCATAGACTGGCGACCTGGCCAGGGTGTTAGCTGGAGATAGACACCAGCACCCCACCTCACCCCACTAAGGACAATGAATGAATGAATGAATGAATGAATGGATGAATGAATGGATGGATGGATGGATGGATGGATGGATGGATGGATGGATGGATGGATGGATGGAGAATTAGGAAATGCAAAGTTCAGGGCCAAGTTAAAGCCCAGACCTTGATCTGGTTGTGATGGTGTGGTTGGATAACATTTCCACAGACTGAGGCATAGACTGGTACCAGAGCCACGTATTAGAGGATAGGGTGTCCTAACTAAATCAGTAAGAATGACCTTTAAAAAAATAAAATAAAATTATGGAGAAACTATTAAAAAAGAGTACAAATTGAAGACTAAATTAAATGAGATTAAAATCTTTGTGGGAAATGTGGATATCGGGGCATAAAAACGAAACAATTCAAATTTAAACCCTGCAGAAACAGTTTATACCCTTTGTTAAAAAAAAAAAAAAAATCTAATTTCACTCACGCAACTTGGATGCAACACCCGAGTCAATTTTATTTGGCCATAATGTATTCATTGTTTTTAATTCTCTTTAAACTTTAACATAATTTTACAAAATAATCAAAGACCAGAATACTAAGACTATTA
Source organism: Xiphophorus couchianus (assembly GCF_001444195.1). Taxonomy (NCBI): domain Eukaryota; kingdom Metazoa; phylum Chordata; class Actinopteri; order Cyprinodontiformes; family Poeciliidae; genus Xiphophorus; species Xiphophorus couchianus. The sequence goes on from NC_040228.1 coordinate 10,231,248, forward strand.
CCAAGATAACCCAAGAAACAAGCAGAAAAAAAGTTTGATGTCGTTGTAAACAGTGACTTGTTCCAAAAGCTTCTGTAGAACATGAATACAATTATGAGCCAAGATAATCACTCAGTTTCCAGAACATTCATACAGAAGCTGGACAAATGGCAAAAAATAAAATGTAAAATCTGAAATTTTATTGTGAAAAGTGCACAGACATTCCTGCCCTGATCATTTCAGAAAACAGCAATTAAAAATATAATAACAAAGCAAAAATAATTACTTCCTCAGTCACATAAAGCTTTGTTAGTTGTGTGTTCATTCCTTGAATATCAAAATATCCCATTTATGACAGTAGATTCTATTTCAATCAACAGAAAATATTCAAGTTATATTCCACACACGATTTGGACCCTTTTCACTCTAAATTCTTTTAGTAATTTGTAACAGTTCTATTTATAAGAACTGAACAGTGACATACTGCCGTTTCACAGTCCAGCGCTGTCTCCACAGTACACCACCCTGCCCTCCACCCTCGATCGCTCCGCTTCAAACACAAGCAAATGGCTGATCAGAGTCTCCTCGGGGCCGGATCGAATCATGGACGGATCGTTGTTCTACAAACACAAGCAAATATCAAACGCTAGAGACAAAGTTTGCGCAGACTTGTACCCACAGAAACACAAGCTCCTTCTGAAAGCTGAGGTTTTTATTGAAGAGGAATTTTAAAAAATGAGAACGATGCTCACAGCCACCGCGGAAATAAAAGCGTTCATGAGGTGGTAGTCTGCTCCTCCATGCCCACTCATGCCGTAGTGTTCGAGCGCTTCGCTGCTTGCTGTGTGCTTTGTGGATCTCTGGGTCAGGAATTCAAACACGCATATTTCATCGCTGTCATAAGACATCTCGCCCTGTAAGGACACAGTTTATCAGACAGCAAGAAAAAAAAAAAACACCTTTATTTCAAGACTAACTTGCAAGCAGACTAAACGTCACTTTGGTTACAATAGTTGGGTACTTTTTCTTTTTGTTATGTTAATATTTTTTGGACATTTCTTGTGATAATCCAACACAAAAGTATGCATGGTATCCAAAGCTTTTGACAACACAACTGATTGCCATCATGACCTGAATAGCAAACAGACTTCCCCTGTGTGTAATCTCATCTCAGCATAAATCCAGCAGTTCAGTAAAGGCTCTTGAGGTGTGTTAGAAATCATTAATGAATAAACAGCAGCATGAAAACCGACCAAGAAGCACAATAAACTGATCAGAGAGAAAACTGACAACAAATGTTCTGAATAACAAACCAATAGCTATTGATACAGTTCATTTCTTTCAAGGGTGCAGCTGACATTTAGGAAAAATGACATATTCATAAGGAGGACTATAATCTTACTTTGCTGCCATATATAGTTGTTTTTCGTTGGCAGATCTCCTTAGTGAAAGCCACCATAGAGAACGCAGCCGTCAAGCCCCCTTCAAACTCCATGTTTACTACCTGCAAGGACATCACAGATAAACATAAAAAATAAATACATAAGCAAATTTAAGAAAACACCAGGAGTAGTGTTAATCGGAATAAGATTACAACCCATACAGTCCCTATGAAGTAAATTTAGCTGAACTACTTTTGTCTCTCAATGAACAGAGGGAATTGTATCTGTTGTACAGGAGAAATACTTATTTTTGCAAAAATAATCATCAAAATTGGTCATTACTAATGTTTCAGTAAGTTGAGGAGATATTACACTACTACTTAAAATGGGTTGTGATGGGCGTGCCGTGGTGGCGTAGGGGATGGCGCGACCCATATTTGGAGGCCTTGAGTCCTCGACGCGGCCGTCGCAGGTTCGACTCCCGGACCCGGCGACATTTGCCGCATGTCTTCCCCCCTCTCCTTCCCCCTTCCTGTCAGCCTACTTTCGTATAAGGGACACTAGTATGGAGTGAAAATAGTGTCAAAAAGATTTGTGTGTGCGTAAAATGATTTGTGCGTGCGTAACAGGATTTGTGCATGCGTAAAAAGATTTGTGCGTGCGTAACAGGATTTGTGCATGTGTAAAACGATTTGTGCGTGCGTAAAAAGATTTGTGCGTGCGTAACAGGATTTGTGCATGTGTAAAACGATTTGTGCGTGCGTAAAACGATTTGTGCGTGTGTAAACAGATTTGTGCGTGTGTAAAAAGATTTGTGCGTGCGTAACAGGATTTGTGCGTGCGTAACAGGATTTGTGCGTGTGTAAAAAGATTTGTGCGTGCGTAAAAAGATTTGTGCGTGCGTAAAAAGATTTGTGCGTGCGTAAAAAGATTTGTGCGTGCGTAAAAAGATTTGTGCGTGCGTAAAAAGATTTGTGCGTGCGTAAAAAGATTTGTGCGTGCGTAACAGGATTTGTGCGTGCGTGAAAAGATTTGTGCGTGCGTAAAAAGATTTGTGCGTGTGTAAAAAGATTTGTGCATGTGTAAAAAGATTTGTGCGTGCGTAACAGGATTTGTGCGTGCGTAACAGGATTTGTGCGTGCGTAACAGGATTTGTGCGTGCGTAACAGGATTTGTGCGTGCGTGAAAAGATTTGTGCGTGCGTAACAGGATTTGTACGTGCGTAAAAAGATTTGTGCGTGTGTAAAAAGATTTGTGCGTGCGTAACAGGATTTGTGCGTGTGTAAAAAGATTTGTGCGTGCGTAACAGGATTTGTGCGTGCGTAAAAAGATTTGTGCGTGCGTAACAGGATTTGTGCGTGCGTAAAAAGATTTGTGCGTGCGTAACAGGATTTGTAAACCTTAAAAATAAAATACATGTTGAAAAAGTACACACAAATCACCTGGTACGCACACACAAAACTGCAGTTACACACAAATCCGGTTACGAGTGCACAACTATTTTTGAGACTCATTTCACGCCTCGGTGGAAGCTCCAAGATTTGTGTGTAGATGGTGCGTTTACATGCTAGTAAAAGCTGGGACATCTGAGTTTTCTTCGGAACTGTTTCTTTTTTCCACAGTTCAATACATATTTCTCTCTTTACTTGTCTCGTGGCTTAGACATATTTTTGTGAGAGAAAAATACATATGTCATTACACCCACGTCTACTTTTTAATACTATAAGATTGTTTATATATAAATCCGCATTTGGGACCTATTCAACTGTAATTACTTGGGTAAAAAATTCAACCACTAGGTGGCGGAAGTTTATTCCGCTCTGACTGGGAAAAGCCTTCATTCAAACTGAGAGAAGAAACAAGAGAATGGCGGGTCAGCCGAGTGATCATGTTCGTGGTTTACCGTCCGAAGTTAGTGGATGTTAAAATTTGCACGTTTTCCTGACCGTTGTAATGCGTATTTGTTAGATTATTTCAGATTAAGTTTTACTTTTCAAGTAGTTCGACCCAAAGTTCTCGCCCTTCTATAGCAATAGCTCATGTCTACGTTAGCTAAGCTACTATTAGTCCTCGATTAGCATCGGTCCAGTTTAAAACAGAATCTTCCTGGCCCATTACAGCCATGTCTATGTTTATCACCATGCTCAGCTAGTTTTATGATGCCGACAATAATGTAGGCTTAGGTGACGTCTTTTATTATAATTTATTATAATTATATTTTATTAATTATCTGGCAGATAATTAATAAAATATTCCATATTTAATTTGTATATGTCCTTTTTCAACTATGCAATTTATAAAGTGAAAAATTGAACACTGACTGAAATGTGGAAAACACATACATTATTAGCACTTTTTGGGGACAATAGAAATATAATTTCACTAGATGGCTACAATTACAATTTAGTTAATGTGAAGCACAACTTAACATATTATCTGTCCAAAAATGTAAGTCATCACATGGAAGTAATGAGAAATGTGGTTTGCTCATAATGAAGTAACAGAAATATTAATATTTTAAAGATTCAGCCGAGTTACTACACTTATATTCAGCTGCTTACAAAGGCTTCAGTGTTGGATGAGGTTATATTTTCAAAATTTGAAATATTGATGATCTGCATGAATCTAATATAAAAAACGGTGCAGATGTATCTGTATGGCATAGAATACATTTGTACATTTGTTAAGAGATGTTCTACGTATTTATTTCTGGTACGAAAGCAATGACCATCATATTCCAGGAAGAAATGTAGAGAAGAGTAAATCTTAAGTGATTACAGTAAGATATAAAATATACAGGTGATAGACGAAACATAAGTCTGTAGCAGAACTAAAAAAAAATTTAAATCAAAAACTACAATTAGTGAGGAGAACTGGGATGAATCCTTCAAATAATAAAAGACGTCACCTAAGCCTACATTATTGTCGGCATCATAAAAATAGCTGAGCATGGTGATAAACGTAGACATGGCTGTAATGGGCCAGGAAGATTCTGTTTTAAACTGGACCGATGCTAATCGAGGACTAATAGTAGCTTAGCTAACGTAGACATGAGCTATTGCTATAGAAGGGCGAGAACTTTGGGTCGAACTACTTGAAAAGTAAAACTTAATCTGAAATAATCTAACAAATACGCATTACAACGGTCAGGAAAACGTGCAAATTTTAACATCCACTAACTTCGGACGGTAAACCACGAACACGATCACTCGGCTGACCCGCCATTCTCTTGTTTCTTCTCTCAGTTTGAATGAAGGCTTTTCCCAGTCAGAGCGGAATAAACTTCCGCCACCTAGTGGTTGAATTTTTTACCCAAGTAATTACAGTTGAATAGGTCCCAAATGGGCTGCACAGTGGCGCAGTTGGTAGCACTGTTGCCTTGCAGCAAGAAGGTCCTGGGTTCGATTCCCGGCCGGGGTCTTTCTGCATGGAGTTTGCATGTTCTCCCTGTGCATGCGTGGGTTCTCTCCAGGTACTCTGGCTTCCTCCCACAGTCCAAAAACATGCCTGTTAGGTTAATTGGTCTATCTAAATTCTCCCTAGGGGTGTGTGTGTGAATGGTTGTTTGTCCTGTATGTCTTTGTGTTGCCCTGCGACGGACTGGCGACCTGTCCAGGGTGAACCCCGCCTCTCGCCTGGAACGTAGCTGGAGATAGGCACCAGCAACCCTCCCGACCCCATTAGGGACACAGGGTGAACAGAAAATGGATGGATGGATGGATGGATGGATAGGTCCCAAATGCGGATTCATATATAAACAATCTTATAGTATTAAAAAGTAGACGTGGGTGTAATGACATATGTATTTTTCTCTCACAAAAATATGTCTAAGCCACGAGACAAGTAAAGAGAGAAATATGTATTGAACTGTGGAAAAAAGAAACAGTTCCGAAGAAAACTCAGATGTCCCAGCTTTTACTAGCATGTAAACGCACCATCTACACACAAATCTTGGAGCTTCCACCGAGGCGTGAAATGAGTCTCAAAAATAGTTGTGCACTCGTAACCGGATTTGTGTGTAACTGCAGTTTTGTGTGTGCGTACCAGGTGATTTGTGTGTATTTTTTCAACATGTATTTTATTTTTAAGGTTTACAAATCCTGTTACGCACGCACAAATCTTTTTACACATGCACAAATCTTTTTACACACGCACAAATCCTGTTACGCACGCACAAATCTTTTTACGCACGCACAAATCCTGTTACGCACGCACAAATCTTTTTACGCACGCACAAATCTTTTTACACACGCACAAATCCTGTTACGCACGCACAAATCTTTTTACGCACGCACAAATCCTGTTACGCACGCACAAATCTTTTTACGCACGCACAAATCTTTTTACGCACGCACAAATCTTTTTACGCACGCACAAATCGTTTTACACACGCACAAATCCTGTTACGCACGCACAAATCCTGTTACGCACGCACAAATCATTTTACGCACACACTAATCTTTTTGACACTATTTTCACTCCATACACTAGAGCCCACAAAAAAAGACCCCCTGGAGGGGTAAAAAAAAAAAAAAAATTTTAAAATGGGTTGTGATTTTATTTGGTTATTGACTTGGTAAAATTATGTCCCTAAGATTTCATTTAATCTTGGTTTTAGCAGAAAAATTGGTGTCTGAAAGGCCACGCAAAAAACATTGGATTCTGGAAACCGTCCTGCTGCCTGAGCGCTTCTAATGTCTGGGAAGGATTTTTCGGCATGGCTTATGTTAGTCTCTGACTTTTCCCAATAGAAATACAGGGATACGTTGCGCAATATTCAATCCTGTCTCTCCCTTAAACAAAAGTAAGAGATAAAAGATGGATGGACTCAAGTTATCTAACATTTTTGCTACAATTTTTGAGGTTTCAAAATGTAGGAGTCCAGTTAGACACTGGAGTTTGGTAACAAAATATTTTAGATAGGCGATACTGGGAAAGTAATGTACAATGTTAAATGGAAATGAGAAGTTTCCCCAACCTGGTTACTGCAAACATCATTGTCACACTCATAGACACATCGGCCATATGGTCCACTCCTCAGTGCTTCATTTACTGACTCGACGTCAGGGAGTGAGTTTGGGCAGATGACTGATACCGGCCAGCCAGTGTGACCCTAGCACAAATACATACACGTACACTTTTTTTAGAACATGCACAGAGAGTGAAGAATTCCTTACTGCAATAATAAAGTAAGCTATTCGTGAATTATGTTTACCTGTTTCACTCTGTCCACGTAGATTTTGCATGCCGAGTACGGACAGTTTCTTTCTACTGAACAATCGACGCAACGATCTCCAGCACCTGTTGGCTGATGAAAAAAATGACTGAGCTAAGATTAATTTTACTGGTATTTACAGAACACAGCAGCTGCAATGCTAAAGAAACAGTTTGTTTCATTTTAAACAGGAAGGAGTCAGGGACAGAACTCAAAACTTTTGCTTAACATCAAGAAAAGAGTAAAGGGAGAAAAAGTATAAAGAACCAGATGAACTAATCAGGAAAAAGAAAGTACACGCCATACACATGGAACACAAACAAGTCTACAGAGATTGAACTACAAATCATCAATAAAGTTTTAGAAAAACAGATTAGAAGTGCGCCAATTTTAAAAGCTTGACAGGGTTTGTTGCTTTCTACATAAGCAGCTTTTAGAGAGATAACACAACAGACATAAAGATATAAACTGAGATATAAACTGAGCACAATTACTGTTAGAGTGGACACACCTTATTTTCTTTCCGGAAGTGGCTAACAGATCCAAAAGATGTCACTTTTGCACACCTGTCAAGGACGAAAGGTAATGATTTATCTTCAAGATATGAAGCCCCCAAACTTGAAGTGGTGTAAATAGTGACAAGATAACTTGAAATGTAGCATCTAATATATTATAATATGTCAGTATATTGCTCAATTTGCTAGGGGACCAAAAGTGTGTTATGTTCTGAGCAGCAAAAAACCCTGGTTTATCATTGACTACTGGTTTTTGCTTACCTGCGGGCTCCAGCCCAGTGGTGAATCAGGTCAATATCATGGCACGATTTAGCCAGCAGAGCAAAAGAGCTCTCTGCTTCATTCCTCCAGTTCCCTCGAACAAATGAGTGGGCAAAGTGATAAAACCCGACCTAGAATGAGAGTTTTTGAAACGGATGATGCTTTTGTCTTCTTGTGCCACATGCAAAGCAGAGATTTAAATTACTTTTATTAAAATCTAAAGAAGCCAACGAGTTCAAAAGGTATTCCAAATTTCACACTGATCTTTACCCATCATGCAATTAGGTGACTCCTGACTTATTCGCAAATGTTCCTACAAAGTACATAGGTGACAGTGTGGAAATGTGGTTGTGTGGGATTGGGAATATTTCTCCAGTGTTTGCATTCTTACTGGTTCTAAGTGCTGTATGTGGATCACGTCCCCAACAACTCCGGCATCTATAAGCTCCTAGAAATAAATCAAAAACCTTCAAAAACTACTTTAAAACCTTTACAAATATGTATATTGTTCAACAAAACTAAACAGAAGCAGAAACAGGAAAAACTATAAATGATTGAATGGGCTAAAGTTCCCATATTTTAATTACAAAACTACCTTGATCTTGTGAATGAGTGGATCATATCGAAGAACATGACCCACAGACAGCATCACATCAGCCTGAGTGCAAGCCTCCACTATGGCTCTGCAGTCCTCTGCAGTTGTCTAAAGGTTTACAATGAGAGCAAGAGTTAAAATGTAGGGGGGAAAATAAGTGGCAATTTTATTTTACAATGAAAATTATAAACTATAAACACATCCACAGTGACTGAATATTTAATTTAGGGCTATGAAGCAGACCTTTTTATTTATTTATTGTTGTTAATAAACACTTACTGCCATTGGTTTTTCCAGAAGAATGTGGTAGCCTTTTTTTGCAAAGGCAACAGCAGGATCCTATGAAACACAAACTTGTTAACAAAAACCTCGCCATGGATGATAGAGAAATTTTCCAAATAAACACACCTAATGTATCCACACCTTATGAATGCGATCTGGAGTGCAAATTAACACTGCGTCTGCAAACTTCTCTCGTTCAACTATGCTTTTCCAGTCTATTTTTTTTAAAAAGGAAACAACAATGGTAAATTTCATTATCATAAAAAAAATCCCTTAAATTCAGATTTATTAAATACTCACCTTCAAACACGTTTTTATCCTCAATTTTGTGTTGCTGTTGCATTTTGGTGCGGGCAAACTTTCTCGGATCAGCCACAGCAACAACCTAAACGTTTCATTGTAGACCAGAGAAGAAGGATTCTTTACTAGGTTTCAAATCAGAAATGTATTTCAAACATATTTCCAGTTCTATATATGCTTTTTAACATTTAACACTATCATCCCTCAGTAGCTGATACAGAAACTGGACAGTTTGGGACTGAAAACCTCTTTATGTAACTGGTTGCTGAACCTCCGGACAGGTTGTCCAATTCGGCAAAAAAGTACCATCAATCTGAACATGTGTCCTCAAGGATGTGTTCTCGGCCCCCTACTATACCTTACTTTGCTTTACTAGGTGAGTCTACTGGCCTGGTGGTGCAGAGACAACTGAAGTTACCAGCTGCGTATTTGTCTCCTGCCCTCTGGAAGGAGAATGAGGAACTCCCTCCCAGCTCTCCCCTTTTTTCCTTATCTGAGTTTTGCCCTCCAAAACCCTGGACACTAACTGGACAGTTTAAATACCAGGCCACACTCTTTATACTGTTTGTTTTATTCTCACTACATTACTTATTATATCAATACTATGTTTATCTGAAGAGCTGCGTTTCTCTCCGTGTTTTGTTTTTACTGCATTTTTAGATTTTTATGTAAATTGCTGTTTGGACCATTTCAATTCTGTGCATGTCTATACGAGTTTGGACAATAAAGTGAAATTAAATGAATCCTCCCCGCCTCCCTCCCCTATTTGTTACAAGTAGAAAATCAAACAGCAGAAGCCAGTAGTTATCAATAAACATTTCTAAATTGTTTTTACAAGAGCAGCTTTCATTGTCAAGTTAATATTCAATGTTACTGCAGCTACTAAGGCATTTTCTTTCTCTCAGAAGTTTCAATTTTTAAAATTTCTTTATTATTAAACACTAATACCAAACAATGAGTCAACAAGAGGCTCTCTCCTCACCTTCATGCGTTTAGGATGAATGGAAGCAAACTTGGCGTAGTTCTCTCCTCGACAACCAGCTCCCACCACGATCACATGGACAGGTGAATACATACTGGACACCTGTGAACTGTCACACACAGCAAAGCTTGCAAACACCTCCACCCTTGCCTGTTGTTTCGTCCAACAAAGATTCACGCAGTCTTACTTGCACGAATGATTTTAGCGGGTCTGATTACAAAGAGATACAACTGTGTGTTAATTTACTGATGATTCCCTTACTGACCAAAAAAAAATTAGGCGACCCCTCCCCCCAGTCTGACTTGCCTTTCGTCATTATACATGTACTAGCTAGCTTAAGTGCCGGCAGTATGAAAATGAACGGATCCAATGACCAACGAACCAAATCTTTACAAAGGTACTATTACTGCTAACTACATTACTGTTTAGCTTGGTTGTCATTTGTAGGAAAGTGTAAAAAAAAAAAATTAAAACTTTGCTGGCAAATGCAGGAGGAAGTGAGGCATATCCGCAGCCTGTTAAATTACACACTACATTTTCTGGTATGTTGTTAATTTAACACAAAGTTGGTCTTTCTACCTGTTTTGTCCCATAAAAGTTTCAGGTCCTGTTAGATTTCTTCTGCGTTGGTCCACATTTGCAAATAAAGGACACAACTATGAAAATATAAGGACAAAACACTCCTACTACTTCCTGGCGTTTGTTTCCTGACGCCACCTACTTTGTCCACGACATTTGTCTGCTGCATGCACTGTACAAGAGTATAATAATCTAAAAATGAAATTTCTGTTTTTTTGGTCGTAGATGTACAAAAATCTATTGGATTATGATAAAAAAAAAAATTACTTTTAACGCTATTTGTAACTTATAAATATAAATATATATATATATATATATATATATATATATATATATATATATATATATATATATATATATATATATATATATATTATAACAAAAACAAATAGATTAAGTGGAAGAGGCCAAGATTTCTACAACCACAAACGCAACCTCTAGAAAGCTTCGGCTAAATTCGACAAAACCTCGAGTTTCTCCGGCAAATGCTAATTGGGTGGTCACGTGACAGAACTGTAGCATGACCTCAGCTTTCGGATAAACGGCAGCAGCAGACAAATCTATTTAAGACCTGGCTTATGTTATTTTGATTTTGTCAAATATTTTTTCTTCAGTTCTTAAACTTTAATAAAGAACTAGGGTTGCAACTAAATAGCACAGAGTTGTTGTTTTTTTTCTGTTTTTAGACGCCTTCCCGAGCTAGCTTACCGAGGGCTAGCAAGTTAGCAAAAATCGACATGAATATAGACAACGTAAATCAGTCTGTTACAAGTGGAGTCCCAGCTACGACCTCTTCAACTTCAAGTAACTGCATCGCAAATGACAATGCAACGACGAACGTCAGCAGCATCCCTTCAGCGACGAGTAATGGTAACGTTTCGTAACTAAAGCTAATGTTTATGTTGTCTGTGCTGTACTGGGTTTGTTTATCAGTCTGGATGTATTTGTGAAGTCATTTAGCTTTACAGAAACCTGAATTTATTCCAACAACTGTCCTACATATCGAAATCTAAAACGCTCAGAATATCAACTTGAAGTAGAATAAGTCTGATTGAAATAAGGTAACAATTTTAAATTACAAAGGGAAAATGAATCATCTAAATGGAAACTAAGAATTTTATAAACATTCTAGAAATGTGGGATTTGTGAAAACCTTTCTCTCTCTATTTTTTTTTTTTTTTTACTATTTTGATGTACTTCACTTGGCTTGAAAATAAATTGAACAACGTCCAGATTGGAAAAACTACACAGTCCACACGGATCATTTTGAAACTTTTGTTCTAATTCTAGTTTTTAAGATAAGAAGCCCAAAGAAACTTTCCATAGCAAATTTTGAGTTTATTACAAATCGAATAAGGGTTTAATAATTCAGTCTTTTATAGAATCTGAGAGTCTAGAATATTTCTACTAATATTTAAGTATTGTGGTTTTATATTCAGAAAGTATCATTTTAGATTTGACGAGTTCCTAAAAAGATTTCACAAAATGTCTCATTGTATCTGTCTTGAGTGTAGAAAGATTCAGTACAGGTTTGACCTTTCTAGCTATTTTGGTTTTAAACTGGACCCCATGTAAGATAGATGAAAGGGGGAAAAATTAAATCAAACAACAAAATAGCAAGTTTCAGAAATAAACTTACTTTCTAGAATCTCTCATAATTATAAAGAATTCAGTTCAAGTCTTACCATTTTAAGCATTTTAGACTTTGAACTAGTTCTGACCAACTATGCTCCAGATTAATTTGAGGCAGTGAAATGGTCTCTCATGTCAAAGTGAATGCAATGAATTAGCTTCAGCATGAAGTGTGCTTTGATGGAGTGAATTTCTTGGCATAATAATTGGTGATAAAAGTATAACAAATTCATTTGCAAGAAAAAATTATCTAAAGTAAAACATTGTGCTCCATAATTGTATACAGTTAGAGATCAATATTTCCAAAAAGTCCCAGCATCATCAATACAAGTTTTGCAGGAAAAAAAAGGCTAAATGGATAATGTAAAAAGCTAGTTACAAGTGATAAGATGCAAATTCAAATAGTAAAGTTAAATGTGTTAAACGTGGATAAAATAAACTTTAAAAAGGGCCAACTGCTAATTGTGACATGAAAAGAGCTGATTTTCAAGATTCCTCCTGCTTCTTTAGAAAAAATAAAACTGAAATATTTCTTTCAACTTTCTAACTTCCAGCTGGAGCTTCAGCCGCTGTGGCGACGCCGTCCGCAGACTCATCGGTCTCTAACGGGGTTTACCTTCCGAGCGGAATCACTAATGGAGACATAAGGCCTGCCATCTCCACCACACCTCTGGCGGATTTCCTCATGCAGCTGGAGGATTACACTCCCACGGTAAAGACAGTCGGCTTTTATCGAGAACACACATCCTCGTAAAAGGTCAAAACCAAGCAGATTTGTGGGCTGATCATGGCAGAGTAACAGCATGCAGCAATGGTTATTTATTCATGATCCCATCTGAGAAGATGCACCCTGTGATCATTGTCATGTTTTTTACATAAGTTAAATTCATTCAGGTCTTGTGTAAATACATTTGCTAAATTGTTGTTTGTACATTTGGTTTTAGATTCCTGATGCAGTTACAGGATACTACCTCAACAGGGCAGGCTTTGAAGCTTCTGATCCAAGAATGTGAGTACAATACGCTGGGATTCCCTGCAGGAATTTGGCTGCATCTTTTGTCACTCAGATCTCAGGCTCTTGGTTTAAGGCCTGAGCTCCATTATAAAAAAAACCCAAAACAATTATTACTGCTGTTGTCAGCAGTAAATTTGCTTGCTAAAGAAGTTTTTGTATTAGATGAAAATTGGGAATTTACCATCTGATTTTTAAAAAATGATTAGTGGAACTAAAATAATATGGTTGTAGAGTTTTTAGTTCTCTATTTGTAGTCACCTACAGTTGCCATTGGAGAAGCTTTGCATCCCTCAAGAGTTGTATTTCTGGAGTAATTAATTTAGCATCTAAAGTAAAAGCAGACACAATACACATCTCTAAAGTTTTTTTTCCCAAAATATTTACCATACATCACGTTATTTCATTTTTTTTCTACTGTAAAACTCCTAAACCATTTGTTTTCCAATTTTAGATTTGATTAATTTAAAACAAAGGATTTACAAACTTCTTCTCAGTCTTTAAATATGCAGTGAGCTTTGAGGTTTTTTGAACACAACTCCTGTGAGCTTTTTAACCATTGAAGGCAAGGATTAGCAAAAAAACGTAATGATTTTCTTTGGTATCTTTGCAGAATCCGCCTGATCTCCCTTGCTTCTCAGAAGTTTATCTCAGACATTGCCAACGATGCCCTGCAGTACTGCAAAATGAAGGGAACTGCTTCCGGAAGCTCCAGGAGTAAGACAAAGGTGAGGCCCAACGTAGCACTTTAAAATTTAAGATTTTCAATGATGCTGATGGAGGATGTTGATGGCTGTTTTGTGACTCCTCTTTTTTTCTCCTTTTTTTTTTGTCCCATAGGATAAAAAGTACACACTGACAATGGAGGACCTGACACTTGCCCTTTCTGAATATGGCGTGAATGTCAAGAAACCTTATTACTTCACATAGAACTCATTTCATAGACCTTTTTGATTGTTGTTAGCAATGAGTGTCCTGCTAGCCTCCTAGAGTCTTTTGCCAGCTTTATTGACAAATGTTTTCGACCATGGTTTGGTACAGCTTTATAAAATCTTAAGCTTGTCAGTTTTTGTGAAGCTTCCTTTGCATTTAGTTAAATTGTAGAATTTTGTTCTATGATGAAAATAAAAATATTTCCAAAAAAAATACAATCTTTTTTTGAGTGGTGAAACTGCTTTTAAACCCAATATGCATTTTAATGTAAACAGAGCAAAAGTTAAAATCTTTGATGTTGACAATACACTGACAATACATTTAGTGCTTCCTTTTGTTATGATCATAATTGTTTTCATCTAGCATCAAATGAAGATACATGTGTAAGAAGTTATCCTGAACAACCTCCTTTCTTGCGTGAAACTGCACTTGTGAGAGAATATGTCCACTGCATCTGGTTTTACTTAATTTCCTTTTTTATTTTTGATCAACATTGGAAATTGGGAGAGAAAGCTGGGGAAAGACATGCAGCATTTTAAATATTTTTTAAAAATTGCAGGCAGAGGGATAATCAAGTTGGTGAGTTCAAAGTGAACTGCAACCAAACTATGTATTTTTACCGAAACCCCAGCAGTTATGTCATGTAAATACTATTGAATAATATGAAGTTTAATTCAAATTAATGGAGTTTAAGTTTTATTTGGAAAGAGTGCTTCTAGATTTCCCCAAAATTACTAAGTGTATTTGCCTTAAGTTTACTTTTGCTACCTTATGTGACCATTAGAGGGCACCCTGGTGCAAAGCGCTCGCTTTCGCGCTCGTCTCTTGAGTCGCAGTATTTATACTGTCTCTCGTGAGCTGCCGTCTGTTTCATCTGCGCATGCGCTGTATACTCGGACCGTTCAAATGATTCATGTGTGAACTTCATATATATTTTTTAATTTAATAAAGCAAGCAGAGCACAAAAAAATGTCTGTTCAACCCTCCAACCCCAACAACCCGATTGTCTTCTTCGACATCACCATAGGAGGACAGGTGAGTTTAAGTTCCCCGCTAACGTTGAGTCGACGTCACTGCTATTCACCGGCCTCGACTTAACGTGACTTTCACACGTTAAGTTGTGAAACGCTGCTTTTTTAGTCTGCGTTAAATGCGTCCAAATTACTCTAATTCAGTTTCTATGCGTATTTTTGCAACAATTAGCGAGAGCCCGACATACTTTCTCTAGCAGTTTCTCGTCTGCTGAGCTAAATGTAGCTGTGTGAAGCAGACAAAGTCAGCGCTATAGTTGTGTGTCCATAGTTACACATGAAAAAACGAGACATTTGGAGGCTCTACTAACTTTTGCCTCAAAGGTAAATGTGCTTTCCAAGGT
The DNA here is from genome assembly GCF_001444195.1 of Xiphophorus couchianus. Lineage (NCBI taxonomy): Eukaryota > Metazoa > Chordata > Actinopteri > Cyprinodontiformes > Poeciliidae > Xiphophorus > Xiphophorus couchianus. The sequence goes on from NC_040228.1 coordinate 10,246,290, forward strand.
GTTATTAGACACTATACCTGTGAGTCGCTATACAGCACCCTAGCTAGTAGTAGCTTTCATTGCCCTGTTCTTTGTCACTGTAATCCCCTGTAATGCATGTATACATTAAGGTTTATTCAAATAAACAGGTAAGAGAAGATCAATTACTACTAGAGCGAACATTATTAATAATCAGCTAGAGATTTACCAATCAAGTCGGCTGATGATTCTCTCTTATTGGTGATGGGCAGGTTAAATGTTGAAACATTTAGTTTTGTTTGTCCTTGTTCAATATATGCATGGAAACCTCCTACAGTTTTGGTAATATATGCACCAACTTACCACTTGCACCTTGATTCACTTTTGTTGCTTGGGAGATATTGTTTAATTCATAAATGAAGTTAATCTTGTAATTCCTCAGTTTCTGTTTTGAGAGATTCAAAACAGAACAGTCCAAGAACCTGCAGCACAGTTTTGTTCCATTGTAATGGCTATACCGCTTTTAAAAATGGTATTTTCCATGAACAGCCTTATCAGTTCATCTATAATATAGTCATTTTGTGATTTTCACAGTTGCACAAAACTAAATTCTATCTATTTTCATTTATTTTAAAGTCAACTATTTTAAGAAAACAATTTTCTATAAAGTCTGGCACTAAGATCACTGTGTTCTAAACATATATATGAAAAGTTGGACTACGCATTAAAATATAGTTTATGTATCATAAAAAGAACTGTTAATTTGATTTCCTAATGAATTTATGGTATCAAGGGATTTTGCAAATTTCTATTTAGAGATGAAGTATTTTGTTTGGCTAACTTTTGGCTTCCAAGTTACTTTGACACTTGGGATATATAAGATACATTGTGTAGCAGCCGTTTGACCTTTTGGTGACACTTTTAGGATCAGGGCACAACAATACAACTTCCGCCCAAACTTACCTGGACGATTGCTGAGTCGGGTGAAAAGTCCAGACCTCCAGTTGTTACCTCGGCGCTTTACATTTTGCACAGTATATTGTCACAATACAGTGTGGAGTTAATAACTGGATGAGGGATAAAAGCAACACACACTAACATAAAAAGTTATTGGAGGATCTGTCAAAGTTTATTGTAGACCATTTTCAAACTGTATCTAAATCTCATAAAGCACTGTGTTTTTTTCCCTTATTGTTTTTTGTTTATTTTGTCAGTAATATCTAGTCCAAAATATAGTGTCTATCAAAATGTACACTCCCCTCCATTAAAACCCTTGGTTTTTAAAATAAATTTAATGTGGAATTTGTCTAGTATAAGTCAAATGAAAAGTAAAAATCTATCAAGAGAAATGAATAAAAATATAAAATATTGCCTGGGAGTATAGGTGTGCACAGCCTGACTTTGTATAACCGCTTTTTCTTTTAATTATAATCTTTAACCTTTGGGTACACACCTAACATAAAATATATCAAACCTGTTCAACCAGAAAAGTGCAGCTTTCTGACTGTTTCTCATCCCTACCGCTCTCCGTTGTGGTTGAGAGTGGCAGGGATGATACTGCTCTTAACAAGGAGCGGTATCATCTGGTCCTTGTGGCAACAAGGACATTTACATTTCTGCATCGTAGCAAGACTACATCTAAATGTACAGAAGAACGTCTTCATGACTGAAAGCTTACCTCTCTGGAATCGCCGAGCTAAAGTTCAGAAGTAAATCTGACAGAGAATCTTTAGGTTCACCTGAATAGAGATTTTGAGAACTTTCGCATGATAGCGGGAGTAGTAGGTATTGCCAAATTAAAATGTGGGACGTACAGCCTTTTACGACATAAGATGAATACTGAAGTTGAATCAAAAGGTGCTAAGGTTGTGCACATTTTTGCAACCAAATTGTTGCAACTTTTTCTATATATTTATGAGCCAACATAAAAACATGAGCCGCTATTTGGTATAATATTGCTTATGTGGCCAATAAGCAGTATTTATTGTTATTACATATATTTTACTACCCATTTGACACCTTGAAAAAAACAATCACGCTGCTGATATCATCACTGCTGCAGTTCAATGTTGCATCACTGCCACATGACCAACCTTCAGCCTCTCCCTTCAAAGGCAAATGGCAACAAGATGGAAAAAAAGATAGCTTGTTAATATTAATCCAGTTTTACTTATTGAACCAACACCTGCATGCTAAAAAATGACTAATATTGTCCAATACTATTGTTAAAGCACACATGTTGTTAATCCCTAATATTCTATTTTTTGTTTTATCCTTTCGGTCTGAGTTGTTTTTCAGTTGAATTATACAGGATACATCTTTCATTAAAGGTGCAAAAAATTTCAAAATTCCTCATGCTCATTTTTTGCATCGCAAAACTTAATCTGTTAGCAGAAATGATTTATACTCCTTTTAAAGTATAAATAGTATGCTATGGTAAATATAACTAAAAGAGGCAATATTTCAGAAATGTTTTTATTATTTTTTGACAAACATGTATCAGTAGAGTCCATAAAGTTAAAATAAAAGAAGATAAAGTGATCTGCTACATTTTGTAGTCATTGCAAATTTCCCTCCGTGCACAGTAAACAGTTGCAACATTTTGCTGCGAAGATCAACTTCGCAGAGTTCGGGACCAAAATGGCACCAGTATCAGTAGGCATGCAGTGAAAAGTTAACAGTTCATTTAAAGCTGCAATTTATCACCTCTTGGCTTCTGGAGAGGACGATCTGTGGAGATTCGTTTCTGAGTCTAGCTTTTGTAACATTCAGCCACGAGCAGGATGGAGTAACAACCACAGAGTCCGATCACTGATCGATTCATATGCCGGAGGACTTTCATTTAGTCTGCATTGCTGTGTTGTTGGGCGATTTATTTATTTTTTTCTACACATGAAATGAACTGCTCTTCTTTTCACATGGTGCTTTAAACACAGCGGTAGGTGGCAGAGACCGTCGTATATCTTTGCTTAAGTGCCAGTAAACCTGCCATAAGCACACGTCCTCTGGTAGACTGCTGTAAGGCCCCTTTGTGTAGCTCTTTGCCCAGAACACCAAACCCACCAGGAGGCTGTTGGAGCACTCCAACCACAGAAGGTTTACTCCGAGGTGTGTGGGTACTCCAAGTCCGCAGATCAGGCAAGAGACAGACATCACAAGATATGGCATCCAGAACAATATAAAGCCAAGTGTTATGCTGAACCACAGAGGAGGCCTCGTCAGGCTGTTCTCCTCGGGATATTCCTCCAGTCTGGTTTTTGTTTCTGGGTTGGGATTCCAGGTAGAAGTGAGGAGCAGATCGCTCCTCATGTTCTGCTGCTGCTCCCGTGCTTCAAGCATCCTGTCGACTTCTCTCAACCACTGGGGAATTCTGGACCAAAATGGCACCAGTGTCAGTAGGCATGCCATGAAAAGTCCGAAAGTAAAGGTTGTGATCACTGTTGACTCTGTCACTTTACAGAGAAGCACCTTTATCTCCCCCGAAGAATCCAGTTCCACCAGTCTGGCATAATCAGAGTGAAGTGAGTTATGAATAGCAACCGCCCAAACCACCATGGTCAAGATTACATTTCTAAATGTTTTCCATAACACTGAGACATTGCTCATAAAGGTGTCGTCTAAGCAGTAGTCAATAAAGCCGAGGATCAACATAGGGAGTGGCAGAGCTCCGTATGTTGTTGAGGCTGTAGCCAACAGGAAGCAGGTTGACGGCAATGACTTCTCTGGGCCGAGAAACCAGGCAGCTCCCATTAACAATGTAAGAAGAAAATCAGCCAGCAAAACGGACAGGCTGCAGGCGCTTAAAAAGTACATATACTTTTTCGGGCTGCATGAGTAAAACACAGCTGTTTCCAGTCCAAACTTGATGAGCAAAAGCATGAAGTACTTCTTGGTGACGTCTGTGTATTGGTTGGACGCCTCATCCCACTGCTCGATGATGGCAAACATTTTCGCAGTTAGACTGTCCTCCAAAGACGAGGAAGACTCCGGAAACATTTATGCAACGAGTCTGGAGTAAAGGTGCTCCAAGAAAATCTGCAGAGGACAAAACAGAATCCTTAGATGCATTTCTCATGAATTTAAGACTTAAAATACTGTTGAGTTAGAGGTACTTTATTCTATGTCGTAGTCAGAAAGGACAGTCTAATGGAGATCATAAGCAACAAAAACTGATCATTTATAAACAGTAGAGACGTAAAGATCTGTCTTTTTTATTACCGATCCAGTGTTTTTATTCTCAGGAAGAATTTTCTGCGTGAACGTTTAATTTGATTTGTTTTATTTATTCCAAAAACAGGCAATAATTTTGATGCCTACAGTGTGAGTTTTCTTTAATGCAGTAATTGAATTCCTCATTCTGTTATTGATTGGTACCTTTCACTTTTAATTCCTCGTGATTCTAAATTATTAGTTTTTCTGTCTGTTTATATGATTGTACACTTCTGATAATTTCTTTCCGTTTCTCTTGCGGTTAAATGTCTTTCTGTTTTTAATCTCTGTATAGCACTTTGAGTTACACAACACAGCAGCATTATTCTGTACAAACTATTTATAGCAAGAGAGCCTCAGGGTATTTCTTTGCTAAGCCCAAGATTTTTCCCTATTTGTCTTTTTTGTGGGCTCTAGTGTCCCTTATATGACAGTAGGCTGACAGGAAACGGGGAAGGAGATGGGGGAAGACATGTGGCAAATATCGTCCGGTCCGGGAGTTGAACCCGCGACGGCCGCGTCGAGGACTCAAGGCCTCCAAACATGGGTCGCGCTATCCACTACACCACCACGGCACGCCCCCCTATTTGACTTTTTAAATAAATTTTTAACCAGCATCCTTTACAATTTTATAATCAGGATTTACAGGATTATTCATCTGATACCTTATTATATATTAAAAACTTTTTCAGTAATTTATAGAAAGCGTTGCAGCTGTCCAAAAGAAATATTGATTCTGATGCTTTGCTCATACCAAACCCTCCATCTAAACTGAAATTTGACTTTTCACGTCTCAAATATAAGAGGTCTCTTTTGGCCCTAAATTATCAGATACATTTGTCATTTGTAGTCCGTGGTCCTTGGATTGCTGCTTGTTGGGCGTTCCTCACCACAACCGTTTAAGACAGGTTGTGATTAACCATTGCGACAGTCTTGTGGTACACTTGACCTGCTGACACACGAGAAATTAGTGTAAAACCAACTTGCTCCCTAAGATTGGCTCTGACTAACTTTTTGCTTGCATACACTTACAGCAAAATCCTAAAAAAAACCTGGATTTAATCATCTCAAATTTAGGCCGTAAAATTATTTTGGTATGCCTAAATCTTCCATCAGTATAGGTATTCAATTTTATTTAGTTGCCTCTTAAGATTTTATCTCCATTGATTTTTTTGCTGATGTTTTTTGTTTTGTTTTGAGAGTTATGCGTATGTGATGCAGGTTGGCAGGCAGCCATGTCTGAAGGAATTTGTTGCTAGCCATTCAGCTGTTCTCACATCTCTTTGAAGAAAAGAGACTGCCTGTGTGGGGAATTAAAAAGCACACTTTCACCGACTCCTTCAACAAAATGTCTATTTGATGTAGTTTGCTATGAAACATTATTGCCAGGAGCCATTATGATTGTTGCTATCAATGGTTACTTTTCTAAAATTGCTCAGTTAATCCCTTCATCAATTTGTACCAACACATTGCCCTGTTTTGCCTTCCTGTTTCTGTAAATATAACAGCCAGAAAAATATATTACTAGCTAATACACTCTTCATAATGTCACGTTCTAAACATTTTTGTAATTGTGACATAGAAGAAAGGAAAATTCATTAGCTGATGCCCATATCTTAATGATACACTCAAAAATTATTTTATTAACCAAAAACATATGTCTATGTGTCTTCCAAATAAACAAATACTTAGATGTAAAGTACATCCAGTGTTCGTGAGCTGTTTACTTTTTTCTAACTGCCTAAATTCTTGCTTGCAAGGTTACCAGAGAAAAATTAAGTTTGATAGTAAAGATAGTTTGCTACTAACAGTGCTCACTCAATCATGTTTGTGCAAATACAATATGACAAAGACCCCTCTTAATACATGTGTCTCACTGATCAAACTTTAAAGCCCCCAAACTTTAACCATGGTTAGCATGAAATTAGTCATAAATTTAGCTAACTATGAACTCAACTACCAGCTTATTGGAGTAACTTATTTCCACTTTAAACTAATTAACAGTATTTGACCAAATGTCTTCACGGTTGTCAAAAAGTAAAAGTTTTCTTCTGTAAATGATCATGTATCACTTGCAGCTCTGAATGGCATTTATTTAGTTTTGGATTGTACAGGTTGCAGACCCCTGCTTTAGGCTACAAAGTCATACCACGATTGTCCGGAAATTTTTTAGAACGTCAGATTTAACTTGCAGAAATCCTACCTTTCCTCCTCTGTTAGAAAATATCTGCTATTAGCATGTGAATAAACATCCTGGCTGACTTCAAGCTGTTAAACGATGTTACTGTTTTTTTTTTTGCTTTTTATCTTTTTAAACCTGTTGTACTGGAAACTAGCTGAGACAATAAAAAAAAAATTAATCAGACTTTTCTTTAGTTTTATGCATGTAAAATGCCCTTCAGTGTCCCTTGCCATCAGATCTGCATTTATTGCGTTTATACTTTTCCCTGTTGCAGCTGTTTGGATACAGTCTTTCAATCCTTTCTTAACACCAGTATCGCAATACTTGTCTTGTACACACATTAAATTTTAGCCTTTGCCTCATGCAGAGCAAATACTCAAGACGCTTTATGAAAGGCAATAAATGTCATAATAAAATTAAATGGTGAGTACCTTTCTGTCCAGGGTTATTCTTTCTTTAGTTCAGTGAACTTCAGCAGATAAGCCCGTCCAGCAGGATGCTGTTCATGCTGTTCTGTGAATATTGTCCTCGAGTGGAGTAGCTTCCTTGAAAACTGCTCCTCCTGTGGCTCCACCTTTTCATTTTTGCTGCAAAAGATCCAGGGACACACCTTTCAGGTGTTCAAGGAAGCCTGCCATTTTCTAAATGTGCTTTAAGTAGCTCCTCTATTATTATGATTGTTTTTTTCTTCCTGTAGTTTGTAGCTCATGTCATCAAAAATAACTACCTGGCTGAAGTCACTCCCTGTGTGCACATTCAATTGCACAATTACTTTATTGTTACAACATAATTCCTAGAAAGGAGACTAGTTTTGAATATTGGAAGCCTGCGGTTGCTTCTTTGAAATATTGTTGTCCCAACAGTTTTGCCTTAAGTTGTTTTTGCTCTGTGTGTCTTGTTTGCTCTCTGTGGGAATCTACCTGTTTTGCTTTGAGCGTTGTTAAGTAGGGACGCAACTATGGCAGGATTCCTGGAGTTTGAGTTCTGCAGCATGATAGGTGAAACTCTTGTTCGCCCTTCGGTACAGCACACCTGCTGCCTCTTCTCAAATTCATCCTTTTCCTTTTATCCTACTTCTAGGAAGAGACAGAACATCCTGAAATTCTTTTTGTCGTCAGAAGATCGGCTTTCTTTAAAGCAAAAAACTGTCTTTAATGTAAGGTGACTAAGTCCTACCTTCTGTGGACGTCAGACCGTGGTCAGAAAAATCCTCACTCAGATCAGAAGCGCCGTGTTTGACATTCGTTCCGTCTCGACATTTTATCTGCTTTATGCGTTTGCCTTTGAGCGTTAAAGTGCTTTGTACAGTCTAAACAGCAGCAGTAGGAAATCAAATAGCTTTTTTGTCTGAGTTATTTGCATTTAGTGGAGAGAGGGTTGTCACCAATGTCGTCAGGACAAATCTCTTTTTGTGTGCTCGTACTTCTGTGTGAATTTATTTATACACACAGACACACACATTGTATTGGATGTCCATGGCTGTCCTGCATTGTCCAGTTTCCTGGGGAAGAGAGAACTACGCTGCCCCATACATTTGCTTTTTTTCTACACACATGTACAAAAAAGTAAAACAAATATGTTATGTTTTAAAGTTTAACGTCAAGACTGTTGGGTTTTTTCAGTAACGTGTTCTTTAGGTTATCGGTTATGGCTTGTAAATTATATCAGAACTGATCAATTCTCCTACATGTCATTTTAATTGCGGCGGCCGGTATCTGCAACTAGTTCTTGTACTTTTAACACTTAGTGTATGACAAACAAATCTGGTAGAAGGTCAAAATTTAAAATTCTTCAATAAGCTGGTTGTTTAAGTTTGCACACCAAAGTATTTTGTCGAGTTTCTGATTGAAATTCAGCATTTGAATCGGAAGTAGTTCCATCTCACTTCTTCACAGGGCAATATTTCTCCCCAATTCTTTGAAGAAATTGTACAAATTTATCACAATTTCAAGACGTTTCTTGTCCACAGCTTTTTTCCCCCAAGTGAATCCAGTTTGTCTGTTGGGTTTAATTCTAGACTCTGAATTACCGTGAAGCTCAGAAATTAAGTCCTTTCTTATCTTTAGCTTTCTAGCAGACATCTAAAAGTTTTGGCTCTAATCAGACGTTATTGATTGTTTGCAGAGTCATATACCTCCACAAAAAACCCCACTTCAATCTTGAAAAAAGTAATCCTGGATCATGATGATACCACAACCATACTGCACTATTGAGTACAGTTCTCTATTGGTGATCTATAGTGTAGTTTCTCTGTTCAACGTACCTTTTGGAATTGTGGAGAAAAGTTTAATTTTAGACTATAATGCATTTCAACAAGGCTTTGTAAGATTTAACCCAACTTGGATATTTTCTTTGCATGAAGATGCTTCTGTTTGGCCACTGCCAAGTCCTAACAAGTGGAGAAAATAGGATATTGCAGTCATGTTTCGAACTCATGTTCAGTCACAGTGGGGGGATATAATAATCTTTGAATAATCTTTCATTGAAGGAAATGTAAGAGACAGAATGTAAAAAAGCAGGCTGGCAGCAGTTTCAGCTTCAGCTCCCTCCAAAGATGTTCTATTGAATTCAGGTCTGGAGACGGGCTCAGCTGCTCCAAGAACTCAAAGTGCTTCTTAGAAAGCCACTCCTTAGTTCCCCTCCCTCTGGGTTTCAGGTCATTGTCACGCTGAACGATCCAGCCACAACTCATCCTCACTGCTCTTACTGAGAGAAGGAGGTTTGTTGTGCCACAATAAATTTACTTTGGTTTTTTTTTTATAACTATTATCAAGTGCCAAAGCCAATTGTTAACCGAATTAGTAATTCGGAGTAATGATTAATAGGTTAGGGCACCGCCCGATTATTAGAAAGATAGCTCCACCCCTGTTAATGATTCCCTGACTGTTGAGGCGTTGTATTTTAAAACAATACATAAAGGAGTGACCCATTCTTGTTGTATATGTGTATAACAAGTCCAGCACACATATACAAAAAAACAACAACAAAAAAACACTCGCTCTCAGTCTTGCAGTTGAGATGAGAGTTTGCCTGGAGCAGCAACTCCTGTGTTGTCTTCTCAGGCCAGTGGAGGAGCAACCCCTTCGTCAACATTATCAGAGACTTCTTGGGAATCTGTAGCTCGTTCCAATCCTTTCTTTCAATAGGTGAACAAACCAGGTTCAGAGTTACTTACAGCCACAGTTACTGGATACACAAACCAAGCCAAATAATTAATTTTGGATCTAGGGTTTTTTTCAAAGACGCAGTCTTCTACCTGAGCAGCGAGGTCACGGTATCACGTTTCTGTCGAGTTTCTGCCTCCATATGCGGGTTGTGCTCTACCCCTACACCACTATGGCACCTCTCTCAGATGTTTTTTTATCAGTTTTAGAGAAGCATTCATAATGTTCCTGTTGTGCAATATTGTATCTAATTGTTGATAGCTGTGTTCACGGTACCATGGTGAAGGGATATTTTCTGCTCTTTTTTTTTCTTACTGATAACATTGTGTAGCGAGATTACTTTGATCCATTGTAACTACTCTGAAACTGTGACTTTAGAAAAAGGCTGTAAATATTTGAAAAACCTGCTCGGTAGCTGAACTTAATCAGATTAACTATAATAGATGTTGGCAGTATACCTAGGAAAAGATAAAAAATGAACTTAAATCAAAAGCTGCTGTAATCAAGACTTGCAGAGTTTAATGGCTGCCGATTTGCACGGCTGGGTTATACCTGCGTTTTCGACATTTTCAGTTGACCTGTACAAGATGGAGGGGATATATCTACACTTTTGAGATCCACTGAAACTCAATGCCATAGCTTTATTTGCTGTCTCATCCTTTCACTCAACATTATCTCAACTGTGCGGCAGGATGTCGGACGGATGAAGGTAGAGCTGTTTGCTGATGTGGTTCCAAAGACTGCTGAGAACTTTCGGTAAGGAACAAGCTGGTAACACATCACCCCTGTAATTCATTGCTTGTGGTTTGGGTGTATACAACATATGTGAACAAAATTCAGGCAGTGGATTTTAAACTTGTTGCTAATGTTTTCATCCCTTCCTCACAGGCAGTTCTGCACTGGAGAGTTCAGGTAAGGCAGCTTCGCACACGACACAACACCACATCCATGTGGTTCTGCATGCATTCATTGGCAACTCTAAAGGTAAATGATATAAAAGGCCTTACAGGGAATTCGTCTTTTATTAAAATAGCAGGCTCTCATGGTGAACATTTTTGAAAATCTGATATTTAATTTTATTTTTATTTTTTTGGCCAAATTCACTTTTGGCAAAAAATGACTTAAATCATTATTTTTAGGAAGGTGACTTTTTTTATCCCTGTTTGTCAATGCTCATACAACTGCTTTTTCCATAGAGCACACAGTCCCACCTGGAGTATTTGGTACTAAAAAAGCACAGTTCCAGTCCCCAGAGCATTTAGCAACTCAACACGTTTATTTTTGATGCCAGGGAAAAAGCATTTTCTACTTTCTTCTTTCATCATCCTCAAAAAACAATTGGTTAACCAGTAGATATCTTTGGGTTAGAATAATAGTATACGTATATTTATAGTCAATGTAGCTTTGGCTTCATTTAATATAAAAGGCAATACAGAAATGAAGAACCTCTCACCAAATGAATCCTGTTCAACAAACAGTGTTTCATCAGATAATCTAATAATCTGATTATGTTCAAAAATTGTGTCTTGAGGTTACTGAAGTTTAATTTAACTTTTTTAATTTGCCTTTTTTTCAAACGTCGTATATAACAAGAATGTTCCTAAGACACAATACAGAAACTCCTAACAAAAAGAGCAGCAGTGTAAGGTATTTAACTGTGAAGTAAGAAGTGTCTGATTTAAGATAGTGATCCTGTTGACTTTTCTGTGACACAATCAAGTATCTTCATTCCCATCAAAAAAAAAATTCAGTTTTACCAGCTCAACATAAACGGACACAATGGTATAGATAATATCAGCTCCATAATAATTCATTGTGAGTTTGCAGACTCACACAAAATTATTCAAACAGCTGCAAAAGGCACCGAAACCATATTTTGGACCACTCTGGCTGAATTTTTTTAAATTACATTTCTTTCTCCATCGTTTGCGCTGCAGGAAGGATGGCGTTCCAATTGGCTACAAAGGCTGCACTTTCCACAGGTATGTGACAGAGCCAAATGATTGCTGGTTAAACTATACTGAAACAGAAGAAAAAGACCACACCTCAGGCTTATGCACCCAGGTCTTATTGGGTTATAATAGTTCTTATGCTTTTTTTCAATGTATTCATTGGGAATCTAAGCTGTCTTACAAAGTGAAGTTTGAGAATATTAAATTTAAATCTTTTTGGTTATTTTTATTTTTCACATTCACTCCGGATCTACAGTCATAGTCATTGGTTTTCTGACTGAAGGCTCTTTGAATCAAGCAGCTCAACCTAGTTCACCTTTTTAGTACACATTTTTCTCTGTTTACCTCCAGGGTGATCAAAGATTTCATGATTCAAGGTGGAGACTTTGTAAATGTAAGTACATGCACACACTTGCTATTTTCTGGTTCAAAATCCTTGCATTTTGTGTGGAAGGTTTTAATTAAGGCATAAGTAACCCCAGGTTTTTATCCTTTCTGTTGTTTTGTTTTCCACTGTGCTCATTACTAGAGTATTGATGTAAAACCTATTATAACCCTGACCGTGTCGATGGGATTTCCTTTAGTAATACCCCAACTTTGTGTATAATCCACTGGGAAAACTGTTGTCATATAGTAATTGTCATAGTTGTCATGTATGTAATATAGAATATGTCTTTGAATTGACCTACGTTCACTGAGTTTCTGTTGAATCCTTTTTAGCCTATGTGTGCTAAGCTTAACTTACTCAATCTAAAAATATAAAAGTTGAAATTCATCAGTAACATCACTTTTTGAAAGGTTGAGAAAACTCAACCAATTTTCTTCTTGTTTTTTTGTATTACAGAATCAAAATATCAAGAACTACTCCCATTTTGTATTCACTCTGTTAGAAGATTTGCTAAAATGTCACATTTTACTCCAGAAACGGACCCATCTAGAGTCAGTATCGATTACAACTTAATTAATAAAGATTGCTCTTAGGACAGAAAGAGGACAGTTCGGTCTGAGCTGGATAAAAGAAATTTGTCTCCCTCTTGTGGTTCTGGAATGAATTACACTTTTTTTTTATCTAGACAGACTTCTAAAATAGTTCCTGTTTGTCCTTTGCTAAAGGGCGATGGTACCGGTATCTGCAGCATCTACAGGGGTCCATTTGCAGATGAAAACTTCAAAATGAAACATTCTGCTCCTGGACTTCTATCCATGGTATGTGTGTTGGTGAATGCTATTAAACTATTTTTCCATCCTCTGCAGAAAGAAAAGCTAATTTGATGCATTTAAGTGAGGTAATGTTTCTGTTCAAATGATTTCTAATTCAGGCAAACAGTGGACCGGGGACAAATGGTTGCCAGTTTTTCATTACCTGCACTAAATGTGACTGGTTGGATGGGAAGCACGTTGTTTTTGGTGAGTCAATTTACAAAATTTACTTATTAACACTTATGCGCTCATCATTTTTTACACAAACATAATTCCAGTCAGGCTTACACCAGATTCTTGATTGTTTTAGGAAAAGTGGTGGATGGTCTTCTGATCATGAGGAAAATTGAGGTAAAACTTCACAAAATACTTACTCACTTTTGTGCCTTTTGTCTTTCATCTTTTTAAATTAAATACTGGATTTCATACGTAAATATGCCAAGTTTCTGGCCAATAAGAGCTGTGTTGTGTGTCAGTGCCCATACCAATGCATCTGCATGATCAAAAGCACTGTTTGCACTACATAATTTTATCACAGAAAAAAAGAGCTAAAATGACTAATTTTACTTTTAAGGAATGTCACAACAGAATCACTGAGCAATTTAAAAATGCACACATATAAAAAAAAAAAAAAAGACCTGAGTACACAGCTGTTGTTTTTGAAGCATATTACGCTTACAATAAATTTTCTCACTAGTATTCCTCTGACAAAGAGAGATGGAAGACAATATTTTACCTTAACAGAACTACATAAAACATAAAGCAGATCTGCTGGAACGCTTTCAGTTTCACATTTTCTTCACATAATCGGAGGAGGTGCCAGGTCATTCAGTCATTCAAATATAATGTCCAAGTAATGAAAATTTATGAATTTCATCAAACCCGTGAAATTAGGTTTACCTAAAATGAAAAGATGACATCATACATTCTCAGTTATAACGAGACTCCAAAGAATTATTTAATTGGCCAACTTGAGATCTGATAAATGTGAAAATATTATTGGACAACAAACATGCAACTGTTAAACTGTTTGCCTTCAAACTGTTGAAATTCATCTTGGGTGGATTATAAATAATTTTCATGACTTTCATGGTAATTCTCTTTTACTTCCATTTTAGTGATGTTTTTTTTTTATTTGTGACTTTGAATGATTCTAGACCAGAAGCTGTTTTAGCAGAAAATAATTACTTTATTCTGACTATTTAGAGAAAAATTTGAGGTTTCCAGCCATGCCGAATATGCCGACCATAAAATAGCGAACTGTAGAAATGAGACGTTAGATTCGCTGAAACGTTCAAAATGTTCCTTCTGTCCCGGACGAATTTGATGATTCTGAGGCACAAACTCTTCACCGATTATTGATGCTGATTGTCGCTTTTTAGATTTAGTTTTAATTCTAAGTTTGTTATTCTCCCCTCAAACAGAACGTCCCCACTGGACCCAACAACAAACCAAAACTGCCGATCCTCATCGCTCAGTGTGGAGAAATGTGATGTTTAATTTTAAAATACATTTTGTGAGCCCCAATGAGCTTTTTCTTTCTTTTCTTTTTTCTTTTTTTACACAAAAAATGCAATAAATTGTACTTTTCTAATTTAGATGTTCTGTCTGGTTTATTTCATCATTTCTTCCTTTCCAAATTTTAAAATATTTTTTTTACAATCCATAAAACATTAGAATGGTGTTAATCTGTTCAAAGCAGTTTTTCTTTCACATCTATAATTCATCGGAATATAAAAACTTTCCCGGGTGGATTATGAACTTGATCTCGGTGTTTGGGTGATATGTAGCTGCACACAAAGGTGTAAAGTTGTACTCTGAGGAGATGCGGGATTAATGTCAACCTTATCCATGGAGCAAATTAGAGCACGCTCTCCAGTGCCAAGCAATCCTCTGTTGAACTTATGGCTACCCCTTCTATCCCAGCCAAATCCAAGCTTCAAGCCCCCCTCCCCCATACTCCTCTTGAACATCTTTCTCTTGGCACAAAAGGATCCTTTCAGATGGAGACTCTCTTCTTATAGAGGCAGGAAGAGGGTTTTCTTTTTTTTTTTTTGAAAGGAGGTTTTCTCCATGGGGAGGCTTTCTGAGGCTCATTTTTGTGTGTGGGAGAGAGAGCGGAGCTCTGCAGTTTACAGCAGAGCTTCACACGTCGGCCTTTGCTTGTAAATGGTGCCAGTGGAGCTTTAATTACCATGACAATGTTTGTGAAGGGGTGGGAGGGTAAGCGGGTACTATTGGCTGTTCACTCTTTGCTAGAGAAAAAGGAAGTTTTCTCAACTCACACAAGATGGCTGACTTTTATCATTTATACTGAGTGGAAAAATTAAGTCATTAAGTCATTCTATCAACTCTGAGTTATGTCAGCTTTTGTTTACTTTTGCAATGCCTTTCTCTTATGATGGGTACTCCCATTTCTCTGTTAGGAACTTCATTGGAGTCAAAGACATCACTACAACAGATTTAAGAAAGTACAACACATGTTAGAAGCAGCATGCAAAAATTCAGCCTGGGCTGAATATGTTCTGCAGACTAAATTTATGGATTGAAAATCTTGAGCAACTCCAGTCTGTTAATGAATGAATGAATGAATGAATGTGGCTACAGTGTCGTGTAAGAGTATTCACAACCCTTTGAATTTTTACACATTTTGTCTTGTTACAAGCTCTTCAATGTACTTTATATGAAAGCCACACACAAAGTAGCACACGTTAGTAAGCTCTTTAATTTGCAAAGTTTCTACAATTCTTTAGAAAGAAATCAGAGAAGTCTGCACACAGCAGTCGGTCCATTTTATTCCCATGCTCCAAAATGTAATCTAGTGCAACCAATTGCCTTTAGAGGTCATTTAATTTGAAATTGTACTCCAAATATGAGTTTAATTATAATTTGTCCTATTAAGGCTTAAAAAATCTTAAGAGAGCATCAGAGATTAACCATTAACACGAAGACCAAGGAATACACTATATAGGCCAGGGGATAAAGTGGTGGAGGAGTTAAAGCAGAATTCTGAGGGGGGAAAAATCAAATGCTTTGAACATCTCAACTGTTGCCATTCACCTTACCTGGCTGGCCAAGAAGGCCACGGTTAGTCTGGAAGAGCTGCAGATATTCACAGCTCATGTGAGAAGAATCGGTCCCCAGAACAATAATTAATGGTGCATTCCACAAATCTGGCCTTTACAGAAGAGTGTAAAAAACAAAATAGGTTGTTGAAAGAAATATTTAAGAACCCCTGCTAACAATTTGTGTCAGTCTACCACATAAAATCCTTGTCAAATACATTTATGTTTCTGGTAATGTGACAAAATGTAAACTTCAAGGGTTGTGATAAATTTGATAGTTTGTTTATACTGAGTTTAAGTGATTTGGCTGTATTGTGGTTAGATGCTTCATAATGCTGCATAGCTGTTAATTTTAAGGGCTGTTTATAAGATGGTAAATCCTATCATTAATTAAAGGGACTTTAAAATCTTTTGTGCAGATTGTTTTCTCTGTTACTTGTGCATGCAATGTCTGGTTTTGTACTGTTTCTAAATGTGGTTAGTAGCTTCACTTAATCCCAAGAGTTTAAGAGTTTGGGCAATTATTGTACCACGTATAAACAACGCTGCAAAACTACCTGACAGACACTTCCTTATTGCCATCCTTACCTGATTTGTATATGTAGGGAGTGTTGGAAAACTTTCAAGTATAATCTCCTTTTAGGAAACCCTTTCATGACAGTTGTACTAGCCAATTAAAAACACTTTATGTTAGTCGTCACACATTCCAGCCAATCAGAGGAAGAGTTGGGCGGGACTTCCACGGTGATCATTCCCCGGCACATCTACACGTTCTGCCCAGTTCGATCGGCAACGGGAGCGGAAAGAGGAAAGCTGAGAGCCCGAAGGCAGTAAGCCCCCACCACCGCCGGCCCAGGTTACCATCTAGTACCGGGAAAAATAGCAGAGAGCCGCCGCCGGCTGAAGCCATTACCAACGAGTAGTAAGCATGAGCAGCGAGGCCGAGACACAACAACAACCTCCGCAGCCTGCTGCGGATGTGGAGAGCCCATCCAGTCCGGCAGCCGCAGCTTCAGCGGGGGATAAGAAGGTCATCGGTAAGGCTGCCAAAGCTAGTGGAGCTAACTAGGCTGCTAACGTGGATTCTGTTACAGTAGGGCGATCCCCACTGTCACCACTACAGACTGCCGTTAAATGTAACGTTAATGGGACATAAACGTTAAGTTCCTCGGTACCGAACAGAATGGTCAGAAATGTAACGAACATAACCACCGTTTTCTACTTTTCCTGTTTTATTTAGAATGTTGGCATCATATTAGTCTTTGTATTTTCCTCTTCGGCGATGTCAAAAATATTTTTCGTGTAGTAGCCGAGCGTCAGTGTCGGGGGAGATTTAAGAGTTACATTTGCCGTAGCTTTATTTTTTTTTATGAAAATCTTTTCCGAGTTCTGAAACTAGCCGTTTGACACATATCTGTTGCAACATTTTTCAGAGGACTGTCAGTTGTCCGAGAGCTCGTCGCTTTAGTTCGAGGATCCGAGCCGTGCATTCGTCGGCCTCCCTGCGTCAGATATCCGCTCGGCAGACTCGTCCATCCAGTCGGCCGTCACATGGACGGTCGTTGGGAAACGTTTGTAGCCGTTACCAGAGCTCAACGTGTTCATGTGGAAACGGAAACACGGTTCGCAGACGTTAGGTTCTGCGGGCTAACGGCCCGGAGGTTGACGCTTAACGGCTGCAGATAATTACAAGTAAATTTTGCCAGCTTGTGTTTATTATTTCACATCGACTACACAGGCTAGTAATGTTAGCTGCTTAACCATCCCTTTGTTCACTCGAAAAACAGCCTGCTGGTTTCACTTTGAATTATTTTATCCAAAAATATTCACGACACAAAAATTTGTTCCTTCCAACTGGTCAGAATGCCAGATTAACAGCAGTTTACTAACGTATATAAATATGTATATATGTCAACGGTCATGTCATTTTAGGTCGATTTTCTGCGCTACCAGTCTGGCCTACATACTTCATCACCCGAGCTAAAGATGCTATCCCTAGCCTAGCCGGCTAATAGCAGCTACCTTCTAGGCTTTAAAGGCCACCCCCAAAAGATGTCCGCCGTGGGTTTCCACTTATTTCCCCCTTTGGTGGTGTTTTCGTTCAAACCAGCGTAACATATCGAGTCGCTTTTATTACCTGTTAAATAAAAAGTCGGCCCAAATATAAGTTGCCTTGCTTGTTATGTTAGTTTCTGTTTGCTGGCTCAACTCCAGCCACATGGTTCAAAGCCTCTTTCAGCTACATTGCTATGCTAACACATCCGGGTACGGTTCTACCACGTGTGACCACTCAGATCCTGGGTTGTGTTTAGATCAGGTTAAACAAGAAGGGTACGTTAGCTCGGCGACGGCAGACCAAACAATTAAACAATAATGTGCGAGTGAACACGACTAGACTGGAGGAAATGTAAAGTAGATGTAAAGATTTGATCATTTTCATGTGGACCAGAACAAAAATAAATAAAAGCGCACACTCTTTTAATATAGGCACCCTGACAATACTTTTAAACCCAAGGCAATGTTTAGGAAGATATAAGATTTTTTATACTTGACTCAATAGAAAATGTTCCGGGACCATTTTGAATATATTTTATTAGACACCATTAAACACATAAATAAGTGTGTATGTTCCATATATGGTCCTCCTTAGCCCATAAAATGTAAATAGGCAAGAGATTAGACTAAATCGGTAACATTTGAAGGCGAGTTATCCAGTCTTATATTTATAAGCAGCTGGGAGGGGAGGTGGAGGATCTATTTTTGATAGAATAAATTATTCTTAAAAGTCTATTTTAGTGGTAAAGATCTGGATATATAAAATGTTAGCTATGGAGGGGGGAAGAGAAGTGAAAGTAGATATTCTGCTTTTTGAAACGTGGCTGCTCTTGTGTAACACTGGTCAACACTTGGCGATCATGGCTGTTAGTATTAGTCTGTCACTGAAATGCTTCACTAAACAGCCCATAACTAAGGTGTGTATAATATTACATCCTTAAATGAACACATGTTGGGTTCTCCCTCTACAAACTTAGGCTCATGCCTCACTCCAAGAGCAGCTGGTGCCGGATATTCCCAAGCATCCAGGTCTATAATAAGAATGGCAGTTGGGAGTTAAATATAACGTTCACATAATGCATGGCCTTGGTTAGGTTTGTTCATAAGTCAGTCACCTGTTATCAAAATGTTTTAATTGGACTCAATAAGTAGCAGGTGTATTTTAACTCTGTGCCAGAAGAAGATCAGGCTGTCTAATAATCTAGATTGTTTTTAATTTCCCTGCAGCAACAAAAGTCTTGGGTACCGTCAAATGGTTCAACGTCAGGAATGGATATGGTTTCATCAATAGGTAAGCGAGAGCCGCCCGCACCCACCCACCCGTTCTTCCAAGAGATTTCTAATATAATGCCTACGAGTGGCTGAAAGATTGTTCTCAATCCTATTAGAGTTTTGCTTTGCTCACAGAGCTGACCAGATTATGTTTTCTGCTTGTGTCCATACTGTCGCCACCTACAGTACTACATTAATCCTTGCTGGCTTAGTTCAAGTCCGTTTACAGAGACATTGCATTGTGTGGCTCAACAGGACACTAACTTCTATGATTTTTGTTTTGTTTTGTTTAGGAATGATACAAAGGAGGATGTCTTTGTACACCAGGTATGTTTTAGCTTCTTTATTTCTACCTTTAAAAAAATATAGATATATACATATATATTCACAGTTACACAAAGTTCTCATCCAAGCTCTTTATTTTTTTAGACGGCCATTAAGAAGAACAACCCGAGGAAATATCTCCGCAGTGTGGGAGATGGAGAAACTGTGGAATTTGACGTAGTTGAGGGAGAAAAGGTAACCTTTTCTTTGATTTATTTATTTCTCTATAAAATGTAGAGTTGATACCTTTGCTTATAGAAAAAAAAGCATCACATCACTGAAAAAATGTGTCCCAATGTATCCAGGGAGCAGAGGCAGCTAACGTCACTGGCCCAGGAGGTGTCGCAGTCCAGGGAAGCAAGTACGCTGCAGACCGGAATCGCTATCGGCGCTATCCACGAAGGAGGGGCCCTCCCCGCGGCGGAGACTACCCAGAGAACTACCAGAGCGACGAAGGCGAGCCCGGCAGCGGAGGACGCGACAAGAGCAGAGAGGGGGGAGAGAACGCCCCCGAAGGAGACTCGCAGCAACAGCAGCGCAGACCAGGTTACCCTGGCAGACGGCGCTACCCGCCATACTTTGTACGTAGACGCTACGGCCGTCGGCCCCCGTACACCAACGCACCACGCGGAGAGATGACTGAGGTACGCCGCCAGAGGGCTACTCTCCTGAAGCAGGCACCCAGTTGATCAATAATTTAAGTCTGAACTCCTGATTTTTGTTCCACCCTCTCCTCTTTAACAATCACGTGGTTGTGATCAACAAATCTTGGTGTATCGGGGGTCTTGGATGCTCTCAAATAGGCCCTACATTTCCGCAAAATTGATATGACACAAAGTTCCACATTTTCATTACAAAGTCACCATGTTCTCCTCTGAAAGTTCTGAAGGATTTTTTTGTTTTGTTTCGGTTTCTTCTTTGTGCCCCTCAGGGAGGTGAGGGTGACGAAGGCCAGGGAGGTCCAGACCAGGGCAACAAACCAGTGAGGCAGAACTACTACAGAGGCTTCCGACCAAGGTTCAGACCAAGGTTTGCATGTGGGCTTTATTGGCAGAGGATGGTGGTAACAGGATTGAAACGCTTTGCATGTGCTGGTGTTAAGTTTGATTGCACTAACAAAAAAAATGACATTAAAGAATCTCACATAAGCTGCCAGTAAACGACGCACGTCACCAGAAAAGCGACATTATCGTCAGAAATTGCTTGCTGTGTGTTGTACATGTCTCTAGAACTGCATGCTGTTCGTGTAACTGTGTGGTGTTGTTTTTTTGGGGGGGGGTTTTCTACTTGACATTTAACTTTGTCTTGCGCAACCTAGGGGTCCCCCCCGTCCCAGACCAGTGCGGGACAGCGAGGAAGACAAGGAGAATCAGGGCGGCGAAGGAGGCCAGAATCAACAGCCCCGCCAGCGGCGCTACCGTCGTAACTACAACTACCGCCGCAGACGCCAACAGACCGGTGGCAAACCCGGCCAGGAAAACAAAGAGGCCAAGACAGGAGGTGACCCATCTGCAGAGAAAACGTCCGCTCCCGAGGCCCAGCAGGGTGGGGCTGAGTAGGAAAAGACCTGCACACCGGCACCTACCATCTTGTACCATCGTCCGGGTGAGTTTTCTTTTCTTTTTCTAATTTTTTTCTCCACTTGACACATTTGTCAACCATGTTGAATGTTTGTGCAGCCCTTGTTGGACTCAGTTTCTGCCTCCTGTTCTTGTTTTTTTATTTTACAGTTTTTTGTTTGTCAACAAGAAGAAACATCAACCAAGATCTGAGCAATAAAGATTTGACTCTAAGACCGTCACAAGCTTGCACCATGCATTTGACCAGATTACCACTGATTGCCTGCAGAATCTATGCAGACTTGTGTTTTCTTTTCCCATTATTTTTATGTGACAGCTACAAAACAGTTTGGGGAAACAACAAATGTTTTTCTAAATATGTCCTAAGTTTTTACACCAAATGGTTTTTAAAGATGAAAAAAAAAAATGAAATTTGATATCTGGTCAGTTTGACATTTTTAAATAACTTTTTATGTATTCAGACATTTTAACAAAATGCAAGCTCAAATAAATCTTCAGAAACCAGGAAAACTGTTTGGAGTCTCTTTATTTTTCACAAGTATACAGGCTATGAACATTATCAGATTTTTTTTTTTTTTTTTTTACAGCATGAAGTAGATGTTTAAATTTGAGTGTCACGTTTTGTAAGATCTGACCTTGTCTTCATTCCTTTATACTCAACCACATTTGGCACCATTTGAAGAAATGTCAGAAAAATGGAGGAACAAACCCCAACATCTCGTGTGAGGTCGGTGTTTGCACATTATGCTACGTAGGGAACAGAATGTCTGTGATAATGGACTTCCAGGGCTTAGAGTAACTCGTCAGCAGTGCAGTGTATGTGTGTGTTAGCCTTCAACAGCGTCTTATTCCAGTGGCGTGCTGCAGCCGCTTCAGACGTTGGTCTCCTTACGCAAACGCTTCATTCGTTGCACGTTGCTCTCCATGGCGGTGGGATCTGTGATCTCCGTGGCGCAGTTGGCAGGAAACCAGCCTCTCTCTCCGTCCCGCATCCTCTCCCCATAGCACCACTCTAGGCAAATCAAGATGTTTGTGTTCATTTCAAAAGACACGAGCGGAAGGCGACGTAAAGACCGAGCCCAGCTGCAACGGCCTCACCTTCTTCCTTTTGGAGAACAATGACGACCTCCGCCTGTCGCAGGCCGAGTTCGTCTGGTTCTTTAGGCATGTGCGTTTTGGTGACTTCATACTGCGGCAAACCTGAAACACATTCCCGTTGAACAGGAATGTCAGCCGTTATGAGATAAATGACTCATTGATTGATGGTGAATCAATTTAGCAGGTGCATTTCTATTGCAATTTAATTGAAAAAGTGAAACAAGTGTATTTTATAGATTCTTTCAGGATTTATATGGGGTAATTTAGATAACTAAATAAACAAGGATTTTAAATACAGTAATGTCACACTAATGAAACATATGTCCATATATGCATATATATTTATATATATGCACTTAATACATTGAAGCTTCTTATGAATGAATTACTGCATTAATGGAGGACATCAGAGAGAATCAGCTCCTTTTAATAGTAGCTTTCAGTTGTTTGAAGTTCGTTTCTTCTTGGCACCATTTGGGTTTAAGTTAGTCCAGTATTTTAATTTTTTTTTTGATATCCACAGTGATGCTCTGGTCAATAAATTGTATTGACACCTTTAGCAGTGTGAGCAGCTGGGAAATCCTTGGAAACTAAAAAGAGCAACTCTACAAAGCATCTCATTAGTTTTTCTTTTCGACCATAGCCAAACATTTATGCATTATTTTTTTCCTTCATAATAGTCTAGTGTAATAGTTTTTAATCTTTAATTGTAATCTTTTTTTAAGTAGGGAAGAATGTTTCAAAGATGAAATAGTGTCACTGTGACAGCCATAAAACATTAACAGCATTGAAATGATATAATAAAAGCATCCCGTTAAAATGAATACATATTAATAAAAGGACCAACACCAAAACCACTGGGAGCAGACGTAATGCTGGAGCGGAGAGCTTGGGAGAAGTGGAACTGAGTAACAATCATTTTGCTATGAATGCAACTCTTTTTTTTTTCTTTCCATGAGGCAAAGCATATTACCCATCTGTTTAGGATTTAAGGGGTTCATAATCTGCATAACAACAGACTAATCATCTGCTGAAACTTCACACGGATTCCTTGGAAAGTATATTTATATATTAAAATTCCCATCTGTAATCAAAGCATGTATTCTTACCATCTGTGCAAGTGAAGACCCCTTCTTGCTTCTGCTCTTTAAGAGCAGTGATCCATCGTGCCCGGTCCACCCTTGGCAAAAGAGAGCGCAGGAATAACAATGAAGTCTGTTTCTCGTAAAAAAGAACCACAGATGTTACACTATCTCGAACTGCAGCTACTATGTTGTCAACAGAGGGAGCCAAAGACAAAATATGTGGCTTCTAAGAAATACAAGTGGACATGTATAAGGAATTGTTCAGCTGATATTATCGGTATTATTCACTCTGTAGATCTGTGGATAATCATTCTAGGATAAAACGATGGCCTTAATTTCAGAAGGCCCTCCGCCAAAGTTTGGTTATCAGCAGGAGTTGAAGAAATCATAAGGGTTGCAGTACCTGGAGTCAGCCACCAGAGAGATCTGCTCTAATTTCCCCTCGCTGTTCTTGCTCATCTGCAGTTTAAAGGAAAGGTAGTTGGAGTTGCTTTTGCTGGGCGACGTCCGTACATCGGCGTCTTCCCCAAACTCAACCTGGACGTTATCCAGAGTGGCGTAGTCCAACACCACGAAGCTCTCCTCACTGCAAAACAGTAACGTCAGACAGGACACAGCGTGGCGCAAGCAACATTTTTCTCGACTCTCCTAAAAAGCCTTGACTTGTACATTTTTCCCTCCTGAACACAGATGTCACAGAGATGACTTAAAGACATTTTAATGACTGCAGTGTTGTGGGCAATTTCTTTGTCTGAGCTCACATTGTTTTCTCCCTCCCTAATTCAAAACAGACAGCTGAAGTCAGTCAAGCTGACAAGCTGAATGCAGGAATAAAGAATCTGAGGTATGCACGCACTCCTTTCCCTGTCCCTTTACTCTCCTCTTTCCCGATGTTCCCTGGAAGCAGCTGGAACTGTTCAACTCGCCACAGGGGACCAAGACAACCAAAACATCCACGGAAGACTATCAGCTTTAAAATGTTGCCTTTAGTTGCTCCATATGTTCCACTTTTTTGTAGTTTGGTGTGATAAGAGTCAATTTCTGATACAAAAAAAAAAAAAAATACCAAAGTGTATTTTTCATAAATCCACACTTTGTGGGACACAGAGCTAACAAGTGCTTATTCTGCTTTTTACACATTTTGTCCTGCTACAATCTGAACTTCAATGTGCTTTCCTTTGATTTTACCAACATAATTAAGCTAAATTATAAAAAGCAAAAAGAAAAAGTTTCTGAAATAGTGCACAGTTTTATGCATCCCTTCCAGGTGTTTGATGCACCAACTCTGGACTTTTAGAGAGACACTTTTGCCCATTTGTCTTTTCCAGAAAGCTCAAGCTCAATCAGAAAGGATGGACAGCATTTGTCTTCTCACAAATTTGCAGTCAGATTTGACTGGACTTTAAGTAGGCCATTCTAACACGCTTGTTTTGATCTAAAATACTCAAGTGAAGCTGTGGCTCCATGTCCATTTAGCTCAGTTTATTTTGCGCTCAGCCTGTTGGCCAAAAAGGTGGACAATTTTGGTCTCACCAAAGCATCTTTTCACTCATCTTGTATTTAGTTTGTGACAAAGGGGCAGAGTTGTGCAGCACATCGCTAATAGTAACCTATCCTATCAACAATAGATGTGTTTATGCTGAGGCCAGATTACACTCAGCTCAACTTTGTAAACTACTTAGATGAATTGGTTCCACAGGATTTCAATTAGGGGCATCAAATTCATGTCATACTTCTGTGATTTTATTGTATTTTTTTATGTAAAATAATTTTTAAACTCACTTCACATATTCTGCTACTTTTTGTAGGAACAGCACTCATAATTCAGACAAAATAGATGAATGTTTAGGATTTTAACGTAAATTTGTGATTTGTGTTTTCTCGGCTGCTGGAAAAGCTTTTTACACCTTCCGACTCAGTTTCCAAATGTATGCTAATAATATTACGAGTGTTGGTTCGAAGACGCTTTGTGTTTGTAAAAGACTGCCACTCACGACTTCTTTTTGGTGACGATCAGCACGTCGTTGAAGAGGAACAGGTAGTAGCTCCTGTTGGTGAAAGCCCTCCACAAGCTGAGCTCTTCGCTGGAGACGGCCAGCTCGCCGCGCTTCTTCAACCATCGCGATGCTGACACCAGGGGAAATGGCTGCGAGGACAAGACGACGATGGATACACTTATCCGAATCGAGCTGCTCACAACACAGTGATGGCTGAACGTCCGACCTTTATTTTTCCAAACTCCATCTGTTTTTGGATGGTGTACATCTGCTCCGTCCTCTCCATCCGCCTTGCTCCGTCGTTGCATTCAGTGACCAACTGTTCACACGATAATTGTAGCACAAACAGTGATCAGAATCCTGTCAAAACGGATAAACCTGCGTGGACCCGGTGGCTCTTTGAATTGGTTTAGCATGCGAACCTTGCTCATGGCCTTCAGCGCCCAAACGGCAGCAAAGTACTCCGCCGTCTGGTCCTGAGTTTTCTGACAGATTGTCTGAGGATGAACAAGCACACAAACAGAAGAAAATAAATAAAATGCTTCATAGTCAAATTACATATGTTACAGTGGAATACAAAAACTTAGATGTCCTTTCCCAAAATTTGGGTTATTAGAAAAAATGACAGAAATAGTCCCCCCAAAAAATGATATCTAAGGTAACATAGATAAATACAAAAAAACAGTTTTCAAATGATAATTACATTTATTATACGGGGAAATATGATCCAAACCAACCTGACTGTGGCTAAATAAATAATAATAAAAATATCTTGGCATTTTTCAGCCTGAAGTGAGTGAATTTTCATCAGTGCAGAAAGAGTGTATGCACAAACATGCAAAACGTTTTGTTCATTGAAGGATTCAAGAATTGTCAACAGAAATGCATCACCAATGTGTGCAAAAATCTTGTAATTGTACTGTATGTATAGTTGATCATTTCTTCTCACACACAAAAAAATTAATTTTATGGTTTTTATACATAACTTAACATCCATGTTACGTTTTTTTTTGTATTTTTTTCTTGTGCTCTACTGCTAATAAAAAAGAAGAGCACAGTAATTCTTGTTTTAGAGAATTACGACAAAAGTAAAGACCGAACTGACATCAAGCAGAAGTGGTAGTCTGGTCACACGCTGCATGGGCAGGATGAGAAACGAGAACATGGGAAGGCCTCCACATTCACTATTTCTCTCAATTTCTTTCAGGGTGTCTTTGAACGTAGAGTTATTATTCCTGTGAAACACAAAAATGAAAAACGAAAATTAAGTTCAGCTCAAATTCATGCGCCGCTGCATGAAGTCATTGGCTTATTCGAGGTTGTTCCGCCACTCACAGCAGCTTCTGGAGCGTCCTCTGCTGAAAGGTCTCGTTGGAGCAGTAGACGATGTAAGGAGCGAAGTGGTGTGCTGCGTGGTTCTTAACAATGTCGCTGATGTCCCGGATTACCAGCTGCTCATTGTGACGTTGTTCAAGATCCGTAAAGAAGCTAAAATTCGTAAAAGAGGCAGGTTAATGTTGAGGCAAAAATGAAGTTCGGTTCTTCTACAGACAAATCAGCAGAGCAGATGACACAGCAGTTTTATTCCTAATGGTTTGGTCACTTCTAGATCTAAATTTCAGGGCCTACATGAGTTACTAGGAGACCTGTGGTTTGGGTGTTGAGCAAAGGATGTCTTGCAAAAGTCAAGTTTAGGAGGATATGGTCATCTTCCATGAGGGCGAGACAGAAAGCATGTGGGAGAAGGTGCTCGGATCAGACCAAAATGTTACTGACGCAGCCGATCACCCTGAACGCACCATCCCGGATCTGAGCTTATGAGAAGATGGATGAAGCCAGTCCTGGGACTAAAACTGCTGGAGGACGAGAAAGTCTTGATAGAGCTGAAGCTACCATGGATCAAAAACATAACCATGTTAAATTCAGAATCAACGATAAGCCTGAAAGTGATGTAGATATATTTTAAAATATGAAAACCATGAACCATGTTCCTTTCTTTGCACAGCTATGCACTACTTTTTTAAATTTTTAAATCACATAAATTCCAAATAAAACACACTGACATTCACAATTGCACATAAAATGTAAAAGAGTTCAAGGTGTGTTATAAACTTTATAAACCTCAACATGTATTGTGTAACTCAAGGTTTAATATTACATACATTGGTTTGAAAGAATAGCTAGCAACTAAAGCTCGTACTGTTGCTACGGCTGGGATGACATTGGTCACAACAGTTTTTGACAGTTGTTGCGATACATCAATAAAGACTAAAAGATTTACAGAATCACAATCTGTTAAAGGCTTTCTAAAAAAACAGACAGAACTCTCAGTCTTGTCCCTTCTAACAAAAATGTGTAAAATGACACCAAGACAAAAACAGCCCCACCCGAGGACCCAGCTACTCGACAGTTTCCCACACAGAAACTGGAAGTCTCTCTAATTTATCCCCATAGATGCTTCCAAGGTATTCTGTTCTTTGGTTTCGCTCTACTCTTTAGGGCGTAAATAGGAGAAAATGTATTTCTCTTCTCATTCACAACAATGTTCTGAATTTCTACTCTTATTCAACTTGAAGTACGAAACAACAAACAAAGCATGCCAGTGTAAACATCATCATTTCAAAGCTCAGGAGTACCAGTGAGAGCGGCAGAACTAGTTTGGCCAGCGTGTCTGAACACGCTAATGGAGCCTACAGGATACTAAAGACACGCTGAGGGCAAATACTTTTCCTGAAACTTCAAATCAACCGTTTTTTTAAATTTTTCCTTTTATCTTGGTACAATATCCTCAGCTGAGAACATAAAAATCACTCAGTGAATGGTGCATGATTCGCTGGGTCTATTGTTTCTCACTTTCTTATCAGGCCATCCGAACGCTGATGAACATTGAGAACTGACGGCTACTTCAACTTCATTTTCAAATATTCTGCATCACAACGTAATTGCTCCCTTACAAATTCCTCAGATTTTTTTTTCTCGCTGCCAAATCAAAAATGTTTCAGTAAATCAACTTATCAGTTTTCTAAGCAATAAGAGCCGTCCAAACCATCGTAGGCCTACTGTATGTAGTAATATAATCACCTCTCTCAATTAAATCATACATTAATTATGATAAACTACATGTTTTGGTTCAACTTCATCAGCCACACCTAGACCTCATTGGTGTAGGATCAAGAAATCTAATAAGAAGTAGGCTTTAGGGTCTAAAAAAAAAGGCAAAAGTGGAACTTTCTGGATTGTGTGCTTATTGTTACATCCGGCATAAAACTAATACAAACTGCTTTGCTGCTTCAGGTACCAGACGACTACTGGCATAACCAGTAGAAAGTCTGCTGCCTAGCAGAGAATCCTTAAAGAGAGTCTGCCGCCATCACTTCATGAATTCAAGGTCAAGTTCTCTGGGGTTACACTGCTGGAAAATAATCTCAAACATGCCAGGAGAGTCCCCTTCTGAATGCCTCAGAAAGAAAGGAAGGTTCTGGATTTACAGAGTCAAACTCTGCTCCGAAAATCCCACTGCAATGCTGTGGGATGACATTAAACCAGCTGGTGCTCAAAAGCCTCTCAATGTGACTGAATGAAACAGTTCCACTGAGTGGAGCGGGCCAAAAGTTCTGCAATGTAAAAGTCTCACTAACAGTTAATACAAAAGCTTATTGGCTTGATTAGGTTTCAGTTTGAAATGTTTCTCACATATGGCGAGGTAGGTTTGTATTCTCTAAATATATTAAATCACATTTTCTAAACTGTATTTTGTAACTGTTGTGTTTTTTATTTTGTGAGATCTTAAAATCTGTTTAATGATATATTTAAGTGTGAAGAAACTATATATATATATAAAAAAAGAGAAGCAGAAGAAAACAGTATGTCTTTAACAGCACTTATGCAGTACAGTAATCGATATGAAGACCAACCCACCGTTGGCTGGCTGTGAGGATGACGGATATGTTGGAGAAGAGGTGGTGGTGCTCCGTCGTCGTCATCGTTTTCTTCAACGCTGCGCTGTTCTTGAAGTGACGTACCAGGATGCCAAGGCTGTGCAGGTATGAGTGCTCTGAGGTGATAATTTCAAAAATGGCCTGTAAAACAAACCACACACACACCAAGTGTTGTGAAACCAAAATTATGTTGCAATAAATCTTTCATTTCAACTTAATTGTTTTGTTTTTTTTGCGTGATTGGCAATTTTCTCAGCTTCCTGTTTCAACGCCTAAAGAAAAGGCAACCTTATATTCTGCATTTGGATGTTTCAGGTCATGGCAAAACGGTGTTTAGCTGCTAGATAGCTGCAGGGCACTCTGGCTCACAGAGACTGTTTGGAGACAAATCACATGCTCCTAACACACCTTGGTCAACATTTCTACTTCTAAAGGTCAGGTGGCTCGGAGAGGACCAAAGGGCATAAAGACGACATTTTAATGTTCTGTCTCAAATGACATTCAAACCTCAAAGGAATGCGCCAAAACTTTTTTAAGTTGAAATACTTGCACGGTTGCCCTTTTTGAGCACATTTCTTTAACAAAAACAACATAAAAACAGGACGCGTGAGACGACTGAAGGTCCCAAACAGCAAACCAAGCACCTGTTTAGAGGGCTGTAAAAGCACCATTACACAGGCAGGGTGTGGCTTTATTCAGCAAGAGCACAGCACACAATATGGACCTTGGTATTAGCATCTTGGGCTAGTGGAGAGGACACATTGCAAAAAAGAAAAATCCACCCACACAAAGTTTTACGTTGCTGAAATTGACAGTTTCGGCTTTTGCTTTAGTGAGGAATGTTGTGTTTTGAGTTCTCACTCAGACGCTTCCTGAACGCCGGCTACCCACTTCTGTTTCTTTGTGCTTCTTGGGTACCACGAGAATAAGTTTGAACTTGCTGTCAACAGACATTATCTGCAGATGTAGGATAACAGATCTAATCGGTTATTTTTGGCTTTAACATCAATCTGACACTCTGCAAATATCGCTCGAGAGTCGGACAAGATTTCCCACAAGTACGGTTTTTACAAATCTGTGCATTTTAAAAAGAAAATGAACAATTGCTACCACTGTGAGTTTTATTTTTGGGTCGATCTACAGCTTCGGTCAGCCGGTTCAAACAAGCCTGGAGTCCAGATGTTTCTCACAGTTTAAAAATTAACATTTTTAAACTCAAAAACGAAACCTTTAAACAATTTTCACACAAGTATTATGTGTATTATTTTGTGACTGGAAATAATTCCAAACGGCTTGCAGCCAGCTGAACACCAGTGCTCAGCAACAGATGGATAAAGATGCTTTCCTCTCTATTGGCTCCACATTTCTGGGAAAAAAACCTGTTCATTTTAACACGTTCTTTAAACACCTCATTAAAAAGTCTC
Source organism: Xiphophorus couchianus (assembly GCF_001444195.1). Lineage (NCBI taxonomy): Eukaryota > Metazoa > Chordata > Actinopteri > Cyprinodontiformes > Poeciliidae > Xiphophorus > Xiphophorus couchianus. The sequence continues at coordinate 10,276,793 of NC_040228.1, forward strand.
TGATTACAGAATGAGGGAAGAATTTTGCGTTTTTAAAAAAACAATACGTTATCATAAAACGATTTGATGCTGGTAACTGGCCCATGCATATCTGCAAAAATCTGAAATAAATATAACACGGCAATTTGTTTCACTCATGTTATCTAATTTTACATATATGAACGATGTAAAAAAGAAAAATCAAAAACGTTTAAATTAACCGTTTTAGAGACAATGACGCGTCCCCTTTTAGAGCCTTGTGCACAAGAAAATATGTAACACCTAAATTCATCCGCTGTGTGCAGCAGGACAGGCAGTACAGGAAATACTTAAGACACAATCTCACCTCTTGCCTCTTTCTCTCCTGAGGTGTGATTGTTGACAGAATACCAGATTCTTGCACCTTTAAAAGACACAAGCAGAAATCAGACGTGAATCCCCAGCCCGTTTGCCTGGATTTTTCAAATAAAAGTGCTTTTAATACGAGTCAAAATATAAATTTTTAACAGTCTGACATCAAGAAAACAAACCTGTTTTGCATTTCTGCAAAAATATGAAACACTGATAAGTAGAAGAATGCGTAATTAAGTTAAGCTCTTATCAGAGTTCTTAGTCTCGACTTGATTTACTCTGCAAATCTGAAGGTTCACCTGAGGTAACTGGCTCCAGGTGAGGTGAGCTTGCTTATAGCTCTTCATCACGATGCCGTGGTCCTCCGCTGGAGGCTCCACCACAACAAAGTCCTCCAGCAGCTCGTCCTGCTGGGTGGAGTCCAGGCCGCGCTCTCTGATCTCCTGGTACAGGCATGGTGTCGCTGGGGAGGGAACGGCCATCAGCAGAAAACCATAAGGTCTCAAGGACTTCAAAAACACAGCCACGAGTGTCAAAACACGAGTTGTAGGATGGCTAATAACAACAATGGAGCTTAATGTTTTTACTTACGCCATGTGCAGTTTAATAAAATTCAGTTCTGAAGGCTCTTTAGAGACATGTCTCGGTTAGTTTGGAGCAGCTGACTCAAAAAGTATATTAGAAAATGAAAAACCTTTTAAAACTCCTAAAATCAGCAAAGAAGAATCAGAAGGGAAAGGTCAAGTATCCACCACTCAGGACTAAACAAGTGTTTATCATGCCAGGAACGGTTTTCCAGTTCTGTCCCTCTGTGCTGCCTCAAGCTCTTTTCAGAGACTTGAAAAGTCATGAATTTGAAAACCCATGAATTTGGGTTCATGGCAACCCAAATTCAGATTGCCATGAAAGTTTTTCTGTTCAAGGAAGTTTGCAATGAGCAAGTTTTACACACAAAAAAAACGTCACATTTCAGTTATTTCCCAATCTATTTGTTTTCCGGGAACCCGAATTAGAAAAAGCAGACAAGAGTGACTCATGAGTGGACATACCATCTTTGAATGATCCACGCTGGTTCCTCTTTCTGCCCAGGGATCGCTAGAGTGGACACAGCAGCACAGACTTTATTTCAGTCATGAATTATGGGTTTTAGTCACAGACTTGAATAGATATCTATTCTAGCACAGGTTTCAGAGATCTGTGCTAGAATACATATGGTTTCCACATGTTATGTAAACCTTCTATACTTAGATTTTAATTCATTTTAAAGTAGAATTACAAAAGTTCACCATGAGTTTAAAGAATACGTCCCTTGTGACAATGGGGGGTATCGTCTAAAAACTTCTGGCTGTACTAACCTAGATCTGGAAAATACTTAAATTAGAGACTTTTCCAGATCGTGCACAAACTCTGGATCTCTGGTCCAGTGAGAAATGAAAAATTCAACATCATCACAAGCGCTGTTGACGACTCTGGCTGTGACTGAAGAGTAGAGCGAAACTAAATTGACGAATTGGTCCGAATCGCAATAAAACGTCACATTAGTTTTTAGTTTCTCTAAGCAAAAGTATTTAAATATCAAGACTGTTGGAAGATCAGTACCTCCAACTCCCATTTGCTAGGGTAAAAGTAAGCTGACAGACAGTGTAAATAAAAAGTTTCTCTAGTGGGTTAAGTTGTGGCTAGAATTTAAGTTTTAACAAGAACTTCTTAGTGGCAAAAATAAGGAGGAAAAAAGCATTTTCTGTTTCATTCATAACATTTTGGTTGACTGTCTCTACCTTGCGTCTATTGCTGAGAGAAGGACCAGGACTGCTTTCTCGGTTTTCATCAACGGGTTTCAGAGTGGTTTTAGGTGCTGTCTCGGATGTCATGGCATCAATGTCCAGGCTGGTCACCGCCGCCCGATATGACTTGTTCCTGCGGTTCCTCCTGAAGGCAGACCCGTCTCCATCGCTGTCATAGTCGTCCCAGGAAACCTCTGGCCCCTGCGCTGAGTGACGGCTGTGGTTTTCGCTGTTTGAATTCTCCCGTCCCACTGGGAAGGTCACCACGGTGGTGTGGTGACGATTCTTGGGTCGGCTTGACACCGCTAAGCTCTTGGGAATCAGCTGGTGGGTACCTAGCTTCTTTGCTGCAGGGCTCTCTGTGCTCAGAATCAACTTTTGGGTCTCAGGCTTCTGTGCTGCAGGAGTCTCTGTTCTCAGAATGACCTGCTCCGGTACCACCAGGTTGTCCACCTCGTCTTCCTGTGGGGTGGCTGTTTCAGACTGGAGTGTTCGCAGGCTTCTCGGTTGGTAGCCTTCATCTCCTGGCTCGTATATATGAAGTTCTGTGGAGAAGAGGGTCTCTATTTTAGGGGACTTACTGTCCGTGCAGTTGTCTGACTCACTGTGGGACATGGTGTCCTCCTGCGGGTCTCCTCAGTTCTTCAGCACCTACAGCATTAGGGGGAATCTAAATAAGAAAAGCAAAACAAAATGTAAGATATTAAACCTGGATTGCCACTGAAATAATGTATGGACCAACAGATGTATTAATAATCTTCAACTTAAATTTCTGAGACCTTCTGGCATTTTCAAATCTGACCAAGTTTTCAGTGGAAACAAGTTACAAAGTCATATGAAGGGACTTGACCAGTGACTCATGTCTCACTCCCACTCACATAAAAAACCCACACACATATAAAACTTCTCCTTCCACTGTCTTAAAGTTACAAGAAAATGAACTCACACCGTTTCTAATAAATGTTTCCAGCCTGCTCAGCCAGGAACTGATTCATAAACCTATTATTAAGTAGACAACCCACCTCTTTACATGTTGTGACAGCCATGCTTAACCATACAGCTGGAAATTAGATCTGAGCGCAGTTTTCATGCCGCACTAACCCTGAAAGTAAATAAACTAGTAGCTTCATGCGAAATTCCTGTTAACTCGCAGTACTTACTTTACAAATTCAATGTCGCGACACAGACGGATTAGTTTGTGGCAAGGGGGAAAAAATGTCCGCCTCACATTCCCCTGGTTAATAGATGCGGATTGACACGCAGTTAAAAACAAAGCGTCTTTACCTGTGAGAGGTGCACCTCAAACTCCAGCTGTTATTCGGCTGAGCGTGTGTCATGCGGCGGTGCTGCTGCTGGCGCTGTAGCGGTCAGACTGAGCAGATACGCGGCTGTATTCCTCCGCCGCGCTGCTCCTTCGCTCCTCTGCCTTTCTTCTGCTTACGTCACTCCAGGTGAGCGCCAATCAGTTACCGCTGAGCGACGCTTTTCTTAATAACAAGTCCAACAGGAAGCAACTTCGACAACTTAGATGAAGCTTATTTGACAACCCGCCAGCAACTTGACGACAAACAATGAGGATTACGCTTTAGAGAAAAAAAAAATGGAATTTGACTTTCATTCCAGTTACTCTAATTTCTCATTTCAAAAATATAACATTAATATGTCTTAACTTTAACCTCTGAAATGTCAATACTATTTTTTGTTTGCTGTTCTCACCTGACTAGTAAAAAAGACGGCTCTTTGTTACCCCCTGGTGTTAAATAACATGTACTACACTCCATATTTTTTTTTTTATGTTTTAGGATTTCACTGCAGAAACTCAATCTAACAATAATCTTAATAAACACGCCCACTCTTTGGATACCTCTGCGATATATATTGGATTATTTATTTTTGTATGTAATTCCCTGATATTTTTTGAACCTGGTGTCCCTACTTTGTCACTGCATGTTTCTAATTCACACAAACTTTGCTTTGTGCCTTCTTTGGCAAAGGATTAGATGTTTAGATTTACATTTAGAAGCTACAGCTCATCTAGCAGCTAAACTTTACATTTAATTTTACATTAATTCTCCATCAAGAATGTAGCTGACTATCCAAAAATTGGTTTCTAGTATGGCACACGTCTGATTATTATTATTTTGCAACTAACTAACTTTGCATGAATGCAAAGTTAATTCATGCAAAGCTTAACTTTGCATGAATTACCTGAATCTTGTAGTGCAAGTAAAATTTCTGTACAACCAACAGTTAGGATCAGATGTGCAAATTTATTCATACTTTAATCAAAAGACTTGCATGAAAGTGTAGGTGTGAGAAACAGTGTTGTAAAAAGCATTTGGATGATACTTTTTTGTTCCAAGAGGATGAATTATGTTGCAGCGTTTTACTTTTCTTGCACTTTGTTGTTTCTTTGTAAGAACAATAAATTTAACTAAATGTATTTGCAGAACAAATTTTAAAAACATCTCAACAAGCAGAGGAATAAATCAATGGAAACACACAGGCTACGTTTAAATGATCTGAGGTTTATTCTGCTCATTTTTATCAGTCTGAAGTTATTATGACAAGAAAAGAAGCCAACATTCTACATCCAAGCGAGGCTGGGACATGTAATATCATGAAATCTGGAAAAAATAAAATGACAAAAAAATAAAATAAAATCTAAGGGTCACTATGTACAGAGTTCATATATTAATATATGTATAGAAAATTAAATGGCAATGACGTACATTATTTTAAATTTTAATATCATATGGCATCTGATGAGAATATTTCCAAATGATCAATCAAACCCGACCAGATGAATTAAAGAGATTATTTGTAATGATGAGATTACAAAAAGGGAAAAGAAATTCATTAAATGTAAATGCAACAATGAGAGCTCTATTTCAAAATATTTATTTTCTAATGACCTTCAAACCAGTGTACCCCATTTTTTTTCAGTTTCTAACCCACACAATTATCGCATCGCTGTTTGATATACACAAACATAACTAATGACCCATTTAATGAGTGTAGCTACAAAACAGCCTTAACTATTACACTATTTTTTATCCATTAACAACTACAGATTTTATCTTTATTTTTTTATTATAACTTTTAAGGTAAAAAAAATGGAACAAATAATTATTTTTTTAGTTTAACTTAAAGTTCTTTAGATAATCTAAAGACCACACACTTGGTGTTTCAGGACCCATATTGGGGTCCTGACCCAGACTTTGGGAACCACTGCTTTAAACAGATTAACACCGTTCTAATGTTTTATGGATTGTAAAAAAGTAGTTTCAAATTTGGAAAGGAATAAATGATGAAATAGTTCTCAGGCTGGACAAAAGATCTCTGAATGTCTAAAAGTGAATCATACAGTACTTTTTCAGACGTCTTCCTCATCTTATATATGCGACTGGTTAGTGTTAATTTTGAACATGCTGAAGCACATCAACTCAGCTAGCTAGCAGTGTAGTTTATCATTAGTGAGCCCGCTTGTGGACTCTGTGATGTGTAAGCAGATCTGTTCATCAAAGATTCATCCTGCAGCTCAGTGGGACGGAGGCAAGAAACAAGCGGATGGGTTCGGATCAGACAGCTGCTGTAAATCGCAGCGCTTTGTCTTATTTTTTGGGGAGATGGGTTTCCATCTTAGATTTCTGGTATCCTTGTTATTAAACATTAAAAACATGTTTGATTCTTATAATGCAGCGATTCACAAAAATTTCACAATCATGATTAAACAACGTAGTTTGACATTCCGGTCACATTAAAACATTATATTAATAAAATTGAGCTTGGTTTTATTTTTCTGATACAAGAGCTACTAGCAGTTAATTTAAAATTATACTATTTATTATTATTCCAGACTCTTTGGAAAATGACCTTGTCGAATGAACATCAATAAACTGTTAGCTTTGAGGCGGAATATAAGTGAAACAACCGGCGGTAGTTTCTGCCAAAACACTGGCAGAATATTAAAGGGATAATTCAGGTTTAATGGAGGCTCTACTAAGAGGTCATAAGAAATGAATATCTTGCCCACAGAAGTCACAGGGATTAATGTCTATTTATTTGCATTGAGTGGGTATTTCAACAGAATCTGATTAATATTTACATGGGAAAACAGAGGTAGGAAGTGGTCTGCTATCAAAGATTTTCCTGTCGGAAATGAACTGCGTGGAACATGCAAAGCATTTCCTTAAAAAATTACTTTTTATGTCACCAGAGATGCTTTACATTTTCTGTTGGATTTCCAGCAGGAAGATTATTGGTAACGCACGTCCTCCAACCTCAGCTTCCTGTTTAATTAATGGCCTGTAATTGTAAAGCGCTTCATCAGGCCCAGAGGACCCCAGGGCGCCTCACACTACCTTCAGTCATTCATTTGTGTGTAAACAACCTTTTAATCCAAACGTAATGATAATTTAAAGTATAATAGTGTACCTTCTCCTAGACCAGCTAATCATGATTTATACAAAATGAAGCGAATGAGATGGGTATCTAAAGCAGGTAAGATATCAACTGTTTATGACCTTCTCAGAAAACCTCGGCTTTAAACAGCTGAACTATCCTGTAACGGCACAATAAGTGCATCTGTGAGCTTGACACTAAATCTTATGCCTAAGACGAAACATCGATGGGACACTGCTCGTTCTTATTAATTGGGTGCTTATTGATTACAAATTATATATCTGAACTACTTCTCTTTCGATTACAGTCTGAAAAATAGACAATTTCTTAGCAACAACAGCCTCATATGTCATCTGTTTCATCTACCAACAAACTTAAATCTCCTACGTGACACATCATCCAATAATTAGCAGTTTTGTAGAAATGTAAGTATACACCAGCTGTGATTTTGTCTTAGTGGTCTTTAACAAGTGCCTTAGCAAAGAAAATGAAAAAAAGAGGGTCAGTGCATGTCAGAAATGCTTTGCTAAACAATCATTTGTGTCCATGAGACTTTTAGTAAGAGGTGTAGGATCAACTCTGCTGTGTTTCCCCGAGCCGAGTCTCAGAGCTTGTGTGGCCAGGCAGCAACCGCAGAAGCGGGCCTCGGTTACTGCGGGGCCCCGAAGAGTGACACAACAGAGTTTCAGGAGGGGGTGGAGACGAGCTCTCCTCACCTCTGTCCGTTCGGCGTGGGGTTAAAGAATGGAGGAGGGAGACATTTCGGACCGAGTGTGCGAGGGCGCAGAACGCTGCAGGGAAAACGGTCCAGTTCACTTTTTGGCTATGTCCCCTTTCTTCAGAATGATCTGCCGCTGCCAGGGGGCCAGCTTGGTCTCATCGTAGCCCATGGTCCGTAGTCGCTCCAGCTCCTGCTTCTCCTCGCACTCCTTTGCCTGTTTGGCCTGCTGTTCTGCTTTTCTACAAAGGTCACAAACAGCAATTAGGATGGCATTGTAATTTTGATTAACAAAGCAGCACAATATTTTACCTAATTGCTAGCATATACTGTACATATTTCTTTCTATGTTTTACACAATTACTGAATAGTACAGCCGTGGGAAATAGTATTTGCCATGGCTGTACTATTGTAATTTAGTACAGCATTGTAATTTAAATTCATTAAATTACATTGAATTTAATGATTCATTGTAATTTTTGGAGAAACCCAGTCAAAGTAAAGATTGAAATACTATTAAGGTGCTGTGACATTACCTCAAACATGTTTAATGTGGCTGATTTAAAACCATTTGGCATAATACGGTTGTGTAACAGCTTAATAGTAAGTGTTGCTCCAAGAAAAAAACCACCACCAATTTGGGTTGGGTTGGTTGTGTTTTTCTTCTTAATAAATGATATCATCACTTGAAAACTGTTTTTGGCATTTTCTCAGGTTAGTATGGGCCAACATTAAAGTTTGTTCAACAATATAAGAGATTTAACAGTGGGCCAAAATGCCACACGAGCTACAAATTTTCAGCAATCTAATCCCTGGTCAGAAACAACTTTTGACAGAGTTGAACTAAACTGAGAGTACGCATACATTATGAATGTATATTTAACGTCAGGTACTCTTTAAGAGTTAAAATCTTTGTTTATTATTACTTTGTATCTTGCATCCACAGGATTAAAGTTTCCTAAAAGAAAATATGTCCTGTTTCATTGCTTTGAATCTGTCAAAACTCTGTTGCCATTTGGTATTTTTAATAAAGGCCACTCAATAAATGTGTACACATCTCATCTTTGTGACAGGAAATGTTCTTAAAATCCAAATTAAAGAAAGATGTTTTTTGTTGTGTAAATACAGCTGTGGTATGTTATATAACAGATGAGTAGCGATAATGTTTTGGACTGAAAAGGAGCAGGGATCCAGCCCAAAGCTGCAAATTAGACAAAGTCTGGCTCCTAGGATGCAAATGACAAAGAAATCAGGGATGAGTCATTTTTTTTTGCAAAGCAGCAGGCCACATTTCCTTCTTGTCAACCTTCTTCATGTAAACAGTGCTGACCGAAAGAAATAGCCATAAGCCAAAAATGAACTCTTGAAGGCACTGCATTAGGTAGAATGAATGCATGGATAAATGTTAATGTCAATAACTTACAGGCTGACCTCTAAATTAATCATTCATTGTAAGTTCCTTCTAATTGGCTGCTTAAAACCTCTGCTGAGTTTGCAAATGACAGAAAACTACAACTCCGTGTTGTGCAAGTGTACTTCAGAGCAAGTTGCAAAGTTCACATAGGGAAGAGCTTTAAGGCAGAGTTTTGTTCAACTTTAAGACATTCAGCTGATAGTGCACTCCAAAAACATTTCCTGTAATAATCCTCTGTTTTCCTATCCCTAACATAATGCTGAAAGAATAGTACACTTTACCTAGTTTTTCAACCTGCTGTGCTTAAATAGATCCAGATTTGATCTGGCATCTTAAACACCAGCTGAATTATTTCTTCTTGTGTTGTGAATTATACCGTGAAGAAACATCTGCATTTCTCTCAGTATTTGTAAATGTCTGTAACATTCATTCATTGTGATTTATATAAGGTCATTATTTTTGATTCGACATTCAACGTGTCTACCCAAATTTGCAAACAAAAAATGGATTTCATTTGTTTTGCACCTCAATCCATTTAAACAGTTTATTTTGAATGTTAAAATCATTAGTGTGTGAAGTAAAAGGAACATCTTACCTTTTTTGTTCCCTGTCACATCAGGAGGTCAAAAACAAAAGAGAAAAGGTGTAAATATCTTGAAACAGTGAACAGGAATTATACAAGCTAGTTTAATATCACACAGACACAGCTGCAGGATAAAGTCATTCTATCCAAAATTAGAATATGACTGCAGCACTAACTAGTGCCTACCTACCTAAATTAGGTATTCCTAAACTAGGAATACCTAATTCCTTTTAGGTATTACTAAAAACATGAACATCCTGGAGTTAGTCATCAAATAAGGAGCTATAAGCAGAGTTCCAGCTTTCCACCGTCTCTACTTCCTGCCTCCTTAGGGGGAAGCTGAAGCAAATTTGACTAGAATTTAGCAATGCAAAGAGAACAAGTGACTACATTACTCCTCTGCTTTAACACGAACACTTAATGCAGCCAGAGAATGAGAAAAATCATTGCTTTTTAGTTTGTGTTGATATTTAAAACAGACATTTTATGAGGTCAGGATTGTCAGGAGTGTTTTGCTTGAATAGAGTCGGGGTACAAGGATATAAATAACATAAACAACATCAAGGAGCTTGTCATTTACATGCAGAGAAAGCAAAACATATAATTCTCACAACTTAAAAAAAAAAGCACGGTCAGCACTGTCTGAAATCATTTGAAAAAGAAATAGTTCACAAATAGAGTGGATGTCCACTTTAAAATACTTAAGATATTTTTTATTTACATGATAACTTCCCTTTTAAGGAATTTGTTCATAACATTCTAATAAATGCTTAAGCTCTTATGGGGATTTTAGAGAGAGGAAAACTCCTGAAGAGAAATAAACTTGGTTTCTTGTCATGTAAAACAAAAATTTGTAGAATCATGCTTTGTTGACTATGTAGATATTCCACATATAAATGCATTCACTGCATTTTGCGTGTTGAATATTATTTATCAACTGTGTTTTATTACTAACCGTGCTTTCTCACTTATCTTCTTGCTAATGCTAATGCAAACTTGCTCAGGCTCAGATATGTGATTCATATTTGAAAACATTCTGAGTGTGTCCTTCTTATTGATAGAAAAAGAAGGAAATGTAGCAATGCTAATTCCATGAGTGCCAGAAAAAATTTTCACTCTGAACTTCATCTACAGAGCTTTACATCACTGGAGAAAAGTCAGTACAAACTGTGCAATTTATTTCTCAGCTGTGTGATCTTTGTATCCAACCTGTGTTGCAACTATCTTGGCCAGGTCTCTTGAGATCACAGGGAGAAACACACGGCTGAATAATTAAAGCAAACGAATGGATGGCTGAGCTCGGGAACAAAATGGGACTTTGCTGTTTGATGTCATAGCAACAAAGGCTGCAATCTACTTCAATGAGAAAACTGGTGAAGTGAAGTGAAGTGAAGCGGCTACATATTGGTCTTAGAAACACTTCCAGAACTTAAGAGTGTGAAACACTGTAAAAAAAAAAAAAAAAACAACAACTAAAAAACAACTGCCTTATTACTCACCTTTCCTCGTCCATTTTCTTCTTCATCATGTCCCTCCTCCAGGCTGGCATTGAAGCCAGGCGCTGTGCTTCCTCTTCAGCCTGTGAGGACACAGAGAGGGTCCGAGATGGGGGCAAAAAATGGGGACCCAAATCGGTCAGTTGTGGCGTTTAAACTCTGACTGTATACCTCATAACCACCAAACTATTTTTAAGGATCACCAGCCATGCTAAACAGACGGCCTGTAAAATCTCCAAATACATGTGACATTCAATTGTTTATGAAACAGTCGTGTTTTTTATGTTTTTGGCCGTAGCTAAAACTTAGGGGAAAAAAAGAAAGTAGGACATCTTGAACAGGAAAACAACAAACTCCAGATTTGATGTAGCTGTAAAATTAACAGAATCAAAAGTGATAATAAACAGGCAAATCTGTGAGACTATCAGTGGTGCTGCTGATGTGTGTATTTGCTGGTAAATCCCTGCTCCGTGCTGAAAGAGCAGGCACACGCCTGCAGGGAGAAACTGTGATGAAACATGAATCCAACGTCTATTCATATTTCCAAGTACAATTTCCTAAACAAAGGGCCATTATAAAAGACCAATACTCAACAAAGGACCCCTCTTTAAACAGTTGGATAAATTTTCAGAAGCAAACACACCTCACAATGTCTACTTCCTCTCATGTTTTTGTTCGGAATACGATAAAGGCTATTAAAGGATCACATCGCTGTTTTACAGAATGTTTGCATCGAGAAATAAACGTAACTGGATCCTTTTTTCTCTTTGCGTCTGTAGCAGAGGGTGGAACAGGAGGAGAGGAGAGGGCAGCAGTGTTAGATTTCTCATCCTCGCCTGAGATACGTTACCCTTTCCTTTCTCAATCCTTTTACTCGAGGATTTCGCTGTAGCTATGGTGACTCCAGGTAACATTACCTGCTTCATGAATTTTTAATAATTCCCTAGGGAATTATTACAAAGAAAAAAAAGAAGCTGTTAGAAATCTTTTTAAAAATTTGTTTTATTTATTTAGAATTTGATCAAAATAAAATAAATTGGTCAAAGGTGAACTGTGCTAAGGCTGGACTAAAATGGCTCCCTGGTCATTTAATATTGGGTTGGCTGTGTAAAAGACTGAACACAGCAGTTTATTTGTGCTAGTGGTTTCAGTTCTGATGTTCATATTAGTTCAATTTAAAATAAAATGCATATAAAGTTATAGTCCGCATGTACTAAAAAGAGCGGGTTAACTTTCTAATATTTAAGCAGTACTACAAGAACTATTGTAATGTTAATGTTTGTCTTTTGGAGCACCAGTTATCTTGGGTTAACACACAAAGTCAAAACATCTTCATATCTTCAGGTTTATGGGGTAGGAGTTCTTACGTTTCTTACTTCTTCCTTTTCGAGCATGTTAAGATTATTGTGGTGCAAAATGTATCTTTTGCATTCCTTGTTCATGTGTGTGATTTTATACTTGTATTGTGTTTGAAATAAATAAATAAAAATAAAATTTATATCTTGCTTCCATGAACACAGGCTATTTTTTAAACATTTTTCAAACTGATCTCAATCAATCTTTCTGATGGTCTTTCAAAGATTCTCTCTAGACTTTTGTGGTCTTTGTTTTTGTTTTATGTGTGTTTTTTTTATTTTTATAAAGAATTTCCAATCCAGTAGAAGTTGAATATTCTCTTTTGTTAAGGGACTTGAAACATTTTTACCTTTTTTTTTTAGTTGAATCAATGTAAAATCCCAAAGACAGAAAAACATAGACATAAGAACATACACTAAAATGTTAGTATAGCTGACAAAAAAAATCTATTTGCTGAAAATTTGGCCTGGATTAGATGCTTCTCCGAGGAGTGTAGGGTCTTTTCTTCTCCTCATGCCTTTTAGTGGCTAAATACGATGAAAGGATCACCCTACAAAAAAGGGAACTCTCATGATCCAATACATAAATAAGGAAACCTCCCCATGACACTTCAGAGAACATCCACAGTTTGCCTGCCTATTGTTGAGATACGGGCCCAGGTTGGTGTGAAGGGGGGACAAAAATAAAATAAAAAAATCTAATTATTAGGACCACTTTAAAAGATTATTAAGTAGCTCCTTGAAATATGAATATACTTATATATTTATTACTTAGTAATGCCATATAATAGTTGTAGTGTTTTAGATGTTTTTAAACTGTTATGTAGATTACATATACAGTGGCTCCCTAAAATGATGGGGCTTAAGGACAACAACTGCTGCCTGTGAATAACTAAAATCCAAGAACATCCCATGACGCCCCTTTAAAACTGCCTATTTTTATATAGTTCACAAAATATACCTCAACATGCAACAGAACACACAATGGAAACTATCCTATCACTAATGCACACGCGAAGACAGTCTTCATTATTTCCACTCTTGGCGGTGCAGCCACCAGGTGCAAGTACTAGCATGTCAAGTGGGACTGATTCCATGTATTTGAGCTTCCCAAGCTGCATTTTCTTTTGAACATTTTAGATATGTGCTGCAAAAAGAAATATATCTGTGACCAGGCAGATTTTCTGCAAATAATTTGGAGTTGCGTTCCACAGAAAAGTCAGTGAATTGTGAGCTGTAACTGGGCAGGGATCCACTTTAATCCTCATTTCTACTGTTTTATAATTGTCCTACAACTTCGATCTATAATCAATATTCTGTAGCAATTTATCATTCCAACTAATATGGATTACTATCAGTACAGACTCTGTAGGCGTTGTAATCCTTAAAATAAAGCAATCAGTACACAAACTGATGAATGTGAATGTAGCTCCTAAAAGCAAATGGCATTTAGCCGACCGCCTGAATGACTTCCTTTTGAGCTGTGAGGTGATGCAGATTCACAGTAACCTCCTTATGGCTCTTGTAAGCCATGGATAGCATGACAGCAGGTGGCACTAAGAGGGTTACATGAAGGTAATCTTGATGCCACAGAATAGACACTATGAGAATATCGAAGCCACTGGCAGATCACTGGAGGACTTCACACGGAGGAACCGAGTGTCTAAAAGATCTCTGTCACTGGAGTCACAGAGTGACAGTTCCCTCACAGAACCTCAGTTCTGTGAGGGAACTGAGGTTTGCCCCTACTAGGCAGTGCTTGGGGAAAACAATTTAGAACCTGTACATACACAAACATTTTCTATAAACTTTATTTTAGACAGTAACGTAGAAATCAGGTAAAAACACAATTCAGTTCCAGAATGTGAAAAAAATCTGTGAAACACATCTTAATATCAGAAACAACAAACCAAAACCCATAAATACTAAGGAATTTATACAATCTTCAATTTTGAATGTTTCAAGAGTTAGAGCATTGAATATTAAATTCTTATATTAGCACACAGAAATCTGTTATCAAATTTTAAAGATCATTTTCCCTACCACAAACCACAAAGTGCTCTTAAACCTGGACAATAATATCTGAGTGTCAAAGTAACAACCAACTCATTGAGCAATTTCTATCAAGAATAAAATTATATGGTTTTTTATATATATTTCAAAACAGATTTTGAACTTAATGTTTGTATTTTTAGATAGAGTTTCTGAAAAAGACAAAACCACAAAGATGTGGACAATATGAAAAAAAGAAAGTTTTTACCACACAGATTTTACTGCGGCTACACTGTCGCTCCAGCTCATTGTTTCACGCCTGGTTTGTACATTTCTGCAGGTGGATTTTATTCAGGATTTATTGCAGCATACTGTTTGTTGTCCTGAAAGTCAGACCTGGAAATGATGCCACATCAGATCTCATCATATTCTAGTTATAAGTCAAATAAACAGACATGCAAACTACTGGTAGCAATATACACTGATAAACATGTATTTATCTCCATTTTATTACTTCAAACAGTAAAGAAACGTGTTAACAAATGGTTTTTTTAAAAAGAACTCCTAATGCCATTGGTGAAATGATTAAAAAAACTGTCAGATGTGCTAAAGTATAATTAAATACCTTCAACTTGACCTTCACTATGATTTTAAATGTATACATGATGTTGAACCTGAGGCTGATTGGAGAGCTGCAATTTTCCTTTTTGTAATTCAGGGGGGTTATCCTCGAAGTCTGGCTGAGAGCTCAGAAAATACAACTTACAGTTTCAAACACAATAAACTATTATTTTAAACTAAGCTTGTGACTAGAAATAAAAATAGTGTATCACAATTTGACATTTCTGTCAAGGTGATGATCTGTTTGGCTGTTCTGTATTATGGACTTTTTTTTAGTAAAACAAGTGAGCTAATATATACTTAATGTGTTCAATGAGTGTTATTCCTAATATTTCAGAAATTACAATTGTTTTCATTAGTCATGTTGCAGACTAATGACTGACATGATTAACTGAATGTTGGGAAGGATTATTTTGAAAAATAGAGCATGGCAGAGCTTCTCCCATATATGTGATCACTGGATTATTACTGAACATCCTCTCAATTGTGATTGGACAGTGCATCTCAGCAGTCAGCCAATCAGCTGGGGTCTTGGCGTTACTATCAGGAATGAAGTTTCATATTATTATTATCATTAGATAGAATAACAAGAGGGGCCATTGGTGGCTCAAGCATTTGTGTCTTGCGACTGATGGAAGTACTACAATAGGACAAACTATTCACAACACAGAATAAACAAATCACATTTGTAAATGGCAAATCTCTTATTTAAAGATTATCTTGAGATCATGGCTTCATTTAAAGCTCTTTATTTAAATGTTCTCACTTGAACTCAGTTCAGAATAAATTGTCAGCTCTGTCTCTACATCCAAGCATATACAAATGGGAATGTCAACACAACCAAATGAAGGCTATTTGCTGTAGTTTAATCCCCTAGGTGACATGGCCTAAATGCTAACGCTCCCGATTAGTTTCCCTTTTCGGTAGGTTGAACTGTGCAGATTAGCCTCTCAGATCCAGCACCATCTCTGGTGGTGGACACTGCAGTTAGATGTCAAAAAGCTCCGCTTCCTTCTCCTTCCAAAAGGCAAAGCTTCGGTCGATGTATCTGATAATTTCCTCATTGCTGAACTCTTTGAGCTCATAAATAACTTTAATCGCATCCTCAGAAGTTTCATCTCTGGGTGAAACTTGATCAACGCGTGGTTCTTCTGTGAATCTAACTTTCACAGGTAGAAGGTCTTTCTTTGGTTCTGATCCCGCAGTGTCCACGGAGTTCTGTTTTACCTCCACTTTTTTTGCATGAGATTTTGGGTCCCTCTCCAATACAATCCCAGACTCATTTGAAGGCATCTGCTCATTGGTTGTCACAGTCTCTGGAGCATTGGCCTCCAATGAAGTTCTGTTGTCAGACACACCGTTCTCGGCAGCAGTAGGTGATACTGATGGAGGAACATCTAATTGGGAGGCTGGCGGAGATGGTTGTGTTGTCACTGCAGATGTTGTAGACTGTGGATTTGGAGTTGGGGGTGGAGGACAGGTAGGTGGAGGTGGGGGAGGATGCAAAGGTGGAGGTGGGAGGGATTCATGCAGTGCAGAGATTTCAGGAGATACGGAATTTAGAGATGCCGTCATCACACCTCCCCCATCAGCCACGTCTCCGAAATGCTTGAGTTTTATGTCCTCAAAGCCATCCACCCAGTCTCGTTTCCCACTCTCGATTTCCACCATCACTTCCTTGTGAAACTGTCTTATAACTTCCCACTTGTGGCTGCCAAGGCGGTCAAACATCTCGTAGCACAAGAGGTGGCGGAACTTCCGCTCCCTGCGAGACATGTTCATTTCAAGTAACTGGAAGTATCCAAGCATGAAGAGGTCAAGGGTTAAGCTCTCATAGCTCACAGGGGAGCCGTTGAAGTGTGGCAAGAAGTGCTCCGGCCAGTAGATCATCTGGGCCCGACTTAGCCTCCGGATCTGCCGTGACGGGACTTGGCTCATAATTGATCTCCAGTGGCCAATCAGATTGCCAACCACTTGCTTTGACTTCATAAACATAATCATCTTATCTTCTTCACTGTGCATTTCATCACCCATTTGAGCATTGAACTGGCTGTAGTCCTCACAGCCCACATCCAAGTAGTTTCCCCTCCTGCCTGTGTACTTAGTCCGATAAGATTCTGAGATGGTATACTTCCTCCAGTGTTCAAGGAACAAAAGGACGATCCTCTCCTTCCTCATTTCGATGCACTCCTGGACATAGCTTAGATCAGTCTGCACCTCCAAGCTTCGTTTTAGGTGATCGTCAGTTAAAACAGGGTCTGAAGAAAGAACCTGGTTGAACTCTTTAATATTTGTTGGAGCCATTGCCTCAGAGGAGACATACAACGGAGAAACATAGGCTACAGTAACAACTGGTTCTTCAACAAGTGGTAAGACAGATTCTTCTACAGGTGGCAAAGGCCCATTGCTTCTATAGTCAGGAACTGTATTTGCAGAGGAAGGAACACTGCTATTGCTGGTTGGCTCTAGACTATAACTTGACTCACTAACCACTGGCAGTGACATTTTGCGTTTGTAAACCCTATCAGATGGGTAATTTGTAGACGGTGTCTGAGTTTGAAGCTCATAATTGGCCTTCAGGTTCTTCACAGAAACTCCACACTGCTTTATCTCTCTTTCCACGTCTTCTCTTGTTGAGAAGGACTGGGATCGCCCAATATTTCCAGTGCCAACAGATGTTTGACACTGGTCTGCAGTAATATTTTTTGCTTCTTCTTGAGAATTTCCGGAAAGAATAAAATCTAAAATGTCTATCTCCTTGCCTCCAAGGGTGGCAAGGAGGATCGCCATGCTCTTGAGCAGAATGGAGATTTTGCTGCACCAGGCTGGGAGATCTTCAGCTTGTCCATGCACTTGTTTTGGATTGACTGAGAAATACTCCTGATTAAGAGCAGCAGAGACTGGTAGTAGCTGGTGAAGCTCTCGCTCCAGTTCCTCCAGTTCCTTCTCAACTTCTGACATCTTGTGCATGACCTGCAGGTTCTCAATTTGTTTCTCAATTCGATTTAGGTCAGCTTCGGTCATCAACTCCCCAAACGGCCCTAAAATGGCATTGTGGACGTGGGAGTAGTGCCATTCCTGAGGTTGGTAGTGTCCACTTGACGCAAACTAAATCAGAGGTCAAAGGAGACCGACAGGACAAGAAGAAAAAAAAAAGAAGGGAGGAGGGTTTCCTTCAGCAGGAAGTTCCTTGTTTCAAACACGCTTCAGAGCAAATCCATTCCAACACACAGGATTTACATGGATTTAGTGGTGCAATGGCACAGCCTCATTACTGGCATTAAACTCTGTGCTGTAATTTAGAATCAAAGCAAACAGAGAAACCATTGTTCTTTTTGAATGAACCAGCAAAATTAAATGCTGAACCGACCATATTTGCAGAAACTCAAAATCAGCTTTGAAGTTCCCACGTCTCTATTGCTGTCCTTCGGGACATTGTACACCTATACAAACTATTATTCTAACACCATCAAATCCTATTTGGGCCCTGCTACAGGTACAACAGACACGTCAGTCCTCCCAGCAATGGAGAAGACAGTATTAGGTGTGTGAACAGTGCAATAAAGTTAAAACTGCTTGTATTGGTCATTGCCTAAGGAAAAAGATTACTCTACAGCAATGTATTATCGGCCACCTTGGTAAAAATATTTAGAAAGTCTTAAAATCAAATGAAATGAAAGCAAAAACAAGAGACAACATTCCTCAACTTTTAAACTATTACTAAGCATTTTTTGTACATAAACATTTTATCATTGTCAAAATGCTCTTTTAGGGACTTTGATGGCACTGGTTGACCTGTAGTGTGAATGGGGCCCATCATCACACCACTGAATCTGCATGTAAGGACTTGAAGCCACAGAAGGCCATCACCAAAAGACCAGCTCACACTGTGTATAGTTTGGTCATGTGTCTTGATGATGTGACAGCTGATGTAGCCAAGTTTTAATTCACTTCACTTCAAAATATCTCAGCAACGTCTATGAGTAACAAAAAAGTCATGCAAAAGTAAAAAAAAACGGGGAAAAAAAACACTTTGATAACTGGTAAGTACATGTGTTAAGGCTCTAACCTGTATTTTATTTAATGTTTATGAGAAGACACATATGGATTTATTTAATTAAACCTTATAAGATAAAATGTTGGTCTATCCCAACAAAAAAAACTCTAATGCATGTATCACAGAATGACATTTAAGAGAATTTTCTTCCTGCTGGATTATGCAAGAGGCAAAAGTGGCAACCTGTGCTTGCAATTAACAATTAATAAGTTAGAAATAATTAATTTGTATATAACCAGAGTCTTTGTTATGTTATCTGAGCCTAACAAGTGTTCAGATTGTGTCTGTATGACTTTCTAATCAGTACCATGTCTAATGATACTTAAAGGTAACACAAGTCAAAGCTATTGAAGACAAAAAGATAAATGCTGAATGTTATCAGTTGATAGGAGATGTGTGAAAAGATGATTTAAACTGGAATCTGCTTTAAGAAGTTTCTAACTGCCTAAGAGAGGGTTCTCAATTTCCAGCCCTGGCAGGTCAACGTTCTGCTGCTTTTAGGTGCTTCTCTGGTCCAACTCACATGGATGAAATAACTATCTCTGTCCTCAGCATGCAATCAGCTCCAACCCAGTCCTGCTAATGACCAATTAGTTCATTCAGGGCTTCTGAACCACAAACATATGCACAAGTTTCAGGACAGTGGCCCCAAAGGGCTAGAGTTTGAAACTTCTGCTCTAAGATAAAACCTTTTCTTTGGTGTTAAGAAAGTAGTTTTTATCTTGATTCAGTTACACTCTTCATGCACAAACAAAAAAATTATCATAAAACATCAAACACTCAAAGTACTATCCATCCCGTTTGCATCGTAGTTATAAAAATGCCAAGCCAATTTTATTTTATTTTTTATTTTATTTCAAATTTAAGAGACCACAAAAGGGATAGTAGAAAGACGTCAAAACACCTGTCATCTGGGCACAGCAGTCCGGCACAACACCTACCTTGCGTTTGTACTCTTCCTCCTCCTGCATCTTGGCCTGAAGCTTCCTCACCATCACCTGCCGTTTCCACTCGGGGATGGGTTTCCCCTGCTCATCATGAATGGGCACCAGCGCCTCAATGTCGGCGAGGCTCGTCTTCCTTTCCGACTCCGGCTGCGCCGCACCAGCTCCGCCGTCCCCATTGACGATGGAGTTGGAGGACAGCTGCTCGTAGCTCGCAGAGCCTGACATGTTCCTGGAACCAGTGGGACTGGGACTGGGGCTGGGGCTGGAGCTCGGGGTGACGGGCGGGCTGGATTGTGGAGGGGAGGGTGGTTTGGTGGGTGGGGTAGATGTTTGGGTTTCTGGAGGTGTGGTGGTTCCCTTAAAGGAGATGAAGACACTTATTACACATCACAGTCATCCAAAGTAATTGTAATATCTGTTACTGAACTGCTGGAGTCTGTGGCTCTGTATCATTCATCTTGTAAATGAATTCAAAAGTGCCAAAAAGCTTTGGACCTACATTGTTGCCCGTCGTCCCTGTGTTGGAGAACACAGTGGTGTAGCCTTTACTGTGAGGCGTGGGCTTGAGGCTCTTTCCGGCTTTGATCTCTGCCAGCAGCTCTGAGTTGTCTCCGGTGGGGGACATCATGTTGAAAGATTTTGTGCCTGCGGACAAAAGGAGAGAGCGGACGAGTGAAACCAGGTAGAAAGACGGATGAGAGCGAGACAGATCCACTAAAGAGAAAAGAGACACTGGGTGGCGTTTCAGTGCTTAAATATTTTATCCAATCAGGCAGATAACAATGTTGAACCGGAGCATGTTGAACAATGATGGGAGGTCAGTCGGGTCATCATGGATAAGCTGGACATGCATATTTGTTTTCTGAGGTTTACATTTATACTGTACGTGGGTCCGCTTGAGACATGTCTGATTAGATCACTGTTGCCTTAGCAACAGCTGGACCAAGCTTGGATTAAAAGGCAACCATAACACAAAACCTGGTTACAAACTTACTTTATGCCTTTATCTAAAGGGATACAATCAGGACAGAGCTACAAATTACACAATGTTCCTTTTTTAATACAATGCATACGGTTTGCTAAGGGCTTGTAAAAGAGTTTTAGAGAAATGCTAATAAGAAGGATATCAAAGCTAGCGAATAATTATTTGATTCCTGTTTTGAACAGCAGCGTTTTACACTTATTATGCTTTTTTAGTTCGAAGAAAGAAATTAATCTCCCTCCCTCTTTTATCACCGCATGCTCTATGTACGTTGGGTATTTCTACATTGAAGAAGGGATTTTGATTCGGTTCACAAAGTGGAAAAAAACAAAACCAATGAATTGTTTTGGGCAAGCTACAGCACTGGTTTAATTAGAAATAGACTAGAAAAAGACTAGAATAGGATGTTTTTCCACTAGACTGCCAACATCGTTGGCAGGTCATTTGGAAACATCAAAATCCTATCGTTTTCAGTCTGGAAATGCGCCACACCAGGCCATGCTAACAGCAACGCTCTTTAGTTTGGAAGTTGAGAAAAAGGCTCAAAGTTATCCATTTACACTTTCAGGGTGTTAAAAAAAAAGATACCAGAGGAAGAACAAAAGCTGCAAGAAGATGTTTAAAAGGGAAATGTTTTCAGCAGAGGCATGTCAGCTGTTAACAGGAAACTACAACACAGAAATAAAACAGGCTTTGTTTTTAAAGGTTTTCGGGCAGGAAAAAAAAACTGTCCACCACATAAAATTGGCAAACAAGTGAAGTTATGTGGGGACAACTTTACTAGATAAAGCTCATCTCATAATTATAAGTAGATGTTTATTCATTTGATTTTTAATCTCTGCTTCTTTTCAACACAATAGACTTGGAAATGTTAGCTAGATTTTGGAAATCTAAGTTGAGGTAATAATTTACATTCTCAAGGGAATAAACACAACTGTTACAATATGTTGCTAAAGCCTGTTTAAAATTTTAACCAGGAAGGCTGGAAATAAAATTTTTTGAATGCTGGTCATCATAGTTTTTAAAGAGAAATTTGAATCAGCTAAAATAAGTATTGATAAGTCAAAGCTCAACTAACGCCAGATTTAAAAAAAACACAAAAATCAGTCCATCTCTAGCTTTAATCAGAAAAAAATAAAATAAAATTATGATAGAAATTATAAGAACATGCATGTGTAGTAAAGTTGTCAGTTGTCTTGATAAAAAAAAACCTTTAGATTCATCTTTCACTGACACTAATCCATTTGTGGTGAGAGAAAGATATATTCATGGTAAAAATAAAAAACAAAAACTTTTACACAAAAGATTTTCTATTGCTTTATTCTTGTACATTTTTTGTAATTTAATAATTATATCAAATCAATCTTGTCCTTAACTATATTTAAGGGTTATTATAATACTCTTATTTACCAATATCTAGTTTAGCACACTTTAATTCATTTAAGCCTCAAAACTGCTTTCAATTTAGTATGAATGAGATCTTATCAGGATCCAAAGAGCCAGTCACAGCCTCACCTGTTTTACAGAACGTTAGCCTTGAATGTAGGAAATGTCCTTAATTCCTCATTGTTTACCCAGCTTCTATTTGCAGAATGGATAAAAACAAAAGTCCCTCGGTAAAAGTGTTCCCTGTCGAGGCGACCACAATGGTTTAGACGGACACAAAGACTGGCTAGCGTGCCACCCCTCCTCACGCTCGCTTGCGCTCCCTTTCTCCCATGTAGGAGGAGAGAACAGCTTTCTATTAAAGACCCATCATTACAGTTGGGGGAAATCTAAAGGAATCACCAGTAACTGAAAGTGACAGCAAGCCACTGGAAAGCTGGCCAGGAATTAACGCACAAACACACGCACACAGAGAGGCCGTCAAATCGTCGGCTAGTCAGTCGACTCGCTGCCAAACCAATCCTCTCAAAGCTCGCACACAGTTCACTTGGCATTTTGTTACATCTCATGGGATATACAATATGGAATAAAAGAACCAGCTGATTTGAGTTGATACGGTGTTTGAATCTGTTTAACTTTTCAAGTTACAACCATACACTTCACTGTACTTTACAGAAGCTTAATTGGTGGATTAACACAAAGTAGTACATAAATCAGAAGAAAAAGTATGGTTTTCAAAAATCTGTAAAGTGCTACATGCATTACTCTTCAGCTACTTTCCTTCAATAACTCTAAATGAAATTCTTCAAATGTTCATTATGCAATATGTGGATTAAAACTAGCACTGCAAAAGCGAGTTCAAAGAAGACCAGGGAATAAAATGCTAACACAGGAACCCTGAGAGGCTAAACCACCACTACATCGGTTTTCACGATGTGGTAGTGCTTCAACCAAGAGAGGGAGGCTGATCAGAGATAACATGAGCTTTGTAAAGGGCAATACTGGTGGAAAATCTTTTAGAGGTGGCAAAAGACCAGAAAGGTTCCCCCTCCAACAAGATACCAACCATAAACCTTCAGTGGAGTGGTGTAGATGAAAGTGTTTGGGTGAGTTAGAATGGTGCAGGTAAAGTCCAGACCTAAATCCAATTGAGTAAACACAGCTAGACTTAAGACTTTCAAAGCTACCAGAGACATGGCTTGGAAATTGGTATTTCAAATAATTTGTCTCATGAGGGCTGATAACAAATGTACACCAAAAGTTTTAGATTTGTATTTAAAAATCTTTAGAGTAATAATAATAAAATATTTTCTATTTGGCCACTTCATGCTGGTCTGTCAAATAAAATCCAATGTAAGCTTAATAACATTTGTGGTTGTATTTTGACAAATTGCAAAAATGTTCAAAGGCTAAGAAATTGTTTGACAAAATGCTAAGCTATTTAAATATAAATAGATTCAAAACAAAGAATGATGACAAAAACCTCATACCTTATGCCTCTCCTGACAGGTTGTTATTACAAAGATCCAGGACCGTTAATAGTCCATATCAAGGTGAGCTTTAACGCACTAAAAATCACACTGAAGTTACACTGGTGCATCTGTTTGATAAAGCAGCTGTGTCTCTGCGGACAGTTAAAGCCAGTTTAAAAACAGGGTGGGGATTCAGCAGGTCAGAGTGATATGTGGACAAGGCTGGAGGAGTGACAGGTGCACAATGTAAGAGAAACAGCTTCACCTAATGAACATCTCGGTACGCAGGGCAGCCTGCTCTCACTTCAGACTCACACTTTAGATCTGCATAATACATAGTAAGTAGACATGGGGAAGTTTAGGTGACAAACCTTTTAGTGGCCATTACTTGGACTAAGCAGATGAGCAAACAAATGCCTCACTTGAATGAAATGACTCAATGTAGCCCAGTCAAACTGGAAGTCATGGTTTATCCATTTAAGGGTCCCAGACATTCTGCTTAAATGAATCTGATATTACCATGCTATCATTGAACATTACAATGACAATGTCAATTGCAAATTCTCCTCACTATGTTTGTCTTTTTCAATTATCACAATGCCTCCACCAATCTGCCTGAATTTTATCAGGAGGTGGCAGAAAGGACAGAGATGCACCAATCATCAGAGGCCATAATCTTCAATACTATTTATAACGCAGCAAAACTAGAGTTCAATGAAAATATTAAATGGAGATAATCTTATAAAAATCTGTATTTTTATTGGATTCAAAACTTTGTCAAAGAACATCCAGAACATATTTTTAAATTTTATAAAAAATATTCTGTTATAATCCAAAGACAAAATAGAAAACTGGCAGGTCAGACCTGAACGAAAACCCAAAATTTTTTATGGACCAGCAAAAGTCGGACCGGTTAATGCAGGGCACATAAATCGTAACATGACACCAGATGTTGCAGTCGCTTGCATTTACAATATGAAACGGATTCATGCGGTGATGAAGGCAGCAATTCAACATATGCATCTAGTCTGTTAAAGAGCAGCCGCAGCATATCTATTCAAGGCTCTTCATTTCTATGGCCTCCATGTGACATTTTTTGTTGTCTGATCAGAGGCTAGAAACAAATCCTATATTTCCTCAGACCACACTGCTCCTTCCAGCGTCTGAGATAAAGATGCAGGGTGTAAAAACTGTCCCCCTCTTTCCTGCGGTAAAGAACTACAGAACAAAAGAGCTTGACAAACTATGCAGGCTATCCGGCCAGCCACCTGCCTCTCCGCATCACCTCAACAAGAAAAGCAGTAAAGTCATTTTCAGCTTTTTGTTGATCTGGAATGGTTTCATTTTATGACTATAAGAAAGGACACATTAATAGGGACACAGCCCTCTTTATGTCTAAGCAGTTTATGGGTATTTAATTTATTGGATAACAGAAGGAGCCGAGTCAGACCAGACAGAAGGAAGTTACAAAGTGTAAGTACTACAAATCTGATGTTAAATCAAGTAATTAACACTTTACTGCAGCTGGTATCCAGTTTTCCTTTTTCCTTAAAGCTAAGAATATATCCTTGTTTAAGAAGATGTGCTTATTCACAAGCTGGAATCATTCAAAATCATCCTTCTTTTAAGGATTTCCATTTTACGTCCTCTTTTCCTTTCGGTTTTAGAACAAAACCGCATTTCATAGTTTCGTTGTACATCATTATGGGAGAAATATTTATCTCTCAAGTTTTTGTTAACTGTGGTGATAGATGAGTTAAATAAAATGGATAAAATTAAAGTGTGCAAAATAACCCCATTGATTATTGAGAAAATTATAGATAAATTAATGAAATAAGTAGTTTGAGCCTCGTATGACTTATATGATTATTAAATAATCTATTCGTTATACAGCACTTCCAGTGGTCTGATGTAAAAAAAATTATCTAGATTGAGGTACTTTACTATTGTTATTATACACATTAAAATTACAATTCTGTAAGTTGAATAATTGAACAATTAAAACATTGTTTTTTACCTCCTTTACCGTCCTCCTAACTCTGCATGCTGCAATAACAAGTTATTAATAAAACAATTATTTTTTACCACAGAATATTGTCCTCTGCTGATTAATTAAATGTATCCAATTAAAAAATTTGATTCTTTTATTTTTTTCTCTGTTAAATCATAAAACTACAATAAAATGTGGAGGGCGCTATGAATAAAACAGATGATGACTTAAAAAAATGACTAAATAATTAATTTATCACTTCAGAAAAAGACAAAACTGATGGTTTCTTCTTGTAAATATTTAGCTCTATATTTGACGATCTTCTGTGGACAATCCGTCTAGCTCTTATTTTGTCACATGGTTTTCCAACTCAACTTTTGAATTCAGTTTGAGGAGCTTCTTTGTCTAAAACGTTAAAACTATTTAATTCCAGTGACTATAAAATAAAACCAGCACATTTACTGGGAAAGTCAGGAACACTGGTCGGATCGTTTTAGTAAACAAGAGGAAAAAAGTGCAAAACATAAATAAATAAATTCAGTCATGTGAAAACAACTAGGTTGCTCTATTACAGTCTGTATGTTTGTTTGTTTTTAAAAAAAAATTAGCACTGGATACTCAACAGAAATGCATCATGTGATATAGATAAACAACAAAACCAGAAGAAGCTTTTTTGCAAAATGTAATAAAAATGCATTATCTGTCAAGGAACAGATTCAGCTATTGACTATTCAAAGTTGGAGTTAAAATCAGAATAAAATCTTTTCAGAGGGTTTTCACACACAAATAAGAAATTTGACTTCTGTTCCTCACGCTACAGAGTACAGACAACATATATATATAAACTTTAAAGGAATTTTTTTTAAAAAGGATAAAAGGAACAGTATACATACACTTATTGTACGTAGTGACATTTTTTCACATAGAGAAAGCAGGAGGGGGGGAGTACGGTTACTGTATTTTAAATATGCCTATTTTTGCATCAAAGCAGCTTAGCTGATGCTTTTTCACTGGGGCTCATTAGAGAAACAGCTTCAGGAAACAATCTGGTTTTTAAAAATAAAACTCTAAAGCGCTAATCTTACGGTAAAAGTCCAAACAAATTGTTTCCAGGATAAAAAACAATTTGTTAGTGGCCTTTTTCCTGACCCTGAAACTGTACAAGTCATATTTACAAGAGCAATCTCCAACAGGAGATAATAGCACCTTATGATTCTGATAAGAGACTTAGAGTTCTCCAAAAGAATCTGAAATCAGACGTTTTACGATATGGACAATGGTCTACAAGTGGAGAACATTCGAAAAAACTGCAACTACACCCAAGTTCGTCCTGAGAGCAGACTGCAAGATGCTAAAACAAATCCCCAAAACCTCAAAGTGGCCAACAGAGAACCTGAAGCAAACTGTTGCTACATGAAAAGCAGACTGCAGTTTCATGTAAGATGCACAAGGAACAAACATTTACTCTCCAAGAAAAACAAAAGGCCCAGATTGAAAGTTACCTCAGAGGCAGAACTTCTAGAATAGGGTTCTTAAGGCAGATGAATAAATAGAAACTGTGCAGTATATCCACAAAATACTGTCTGAGGATGAATAAATGTAAAAATCCTGGACCGAGTCAGGATCCTGATTAAATTGAAATGTTCTGAAGTTGCTTCAGATGGGCTCAACGGTCTGGAAAACTCTCACACATCTCACAGCTGAAGGTGAGGAGTGGAACAAAGTTTCCTCAGGTTGATGTTGAACCTGGTGGAAGCATCTCCCTGAGGTTGTCGCAGCGAAAGAGGCCAACAGCAGCTGTGAGAAGTTAGGGTGTCCAAACTATTCCTCCACTCAGAAACCACTTTTTTGCTCATATGTTTTACTTAATGAGCAGAACGAATGCAATTAAAAGACGTTTTGCTCCAAGAAAAAAATGTCTGAATTTTTTTTCACATGGGTGCATCTATGAGGGTACTAAAGTGGATTTAAGGGTCTGGGAAGATCCTGACATTTAGCAGGTGAAAGTCTCAGTTTGTACTTACTCTTCATCTGTCTAAGCGGCCCTCTGTCTGGGTGGGACATAGAGATATTCCCGCCTTGAGAGCGTCGAGGAAAAACCGCGTCAGGGAATGAGAGAGGAAGAAAAGACGAAGACATGCAGAGGAAACAGTGAAAGTGAAAAGATGTAATGAAAGAGAAATAGACAGAAATATTTAGGAGGCAAAAGCATGTTGACAAATTCAATCATAGCCCGATTTATTTTATTTTATAAGGTGATAGTTTTATCTTGTTACTCTTCCGCTTACGTTCGCTTTATGGATGAATTACTTCCTTCATCCGGCCATTACATTCGAGCATCGTGTCACATCTGGATTTTCACCTCATATTTCTGCAACAGCTACTGAAGACTGTTCACAAGCAGTAGGTTTAGTAACTTCTCATTCCTAACGATTCCTACAAGCAGAGCGGCGCGAGGTTAGTGAGTTAGTGAGACAAAGCGATATCGGGCAGAGGGTCACTTAAGGAAATAACTGAACTCTAAACCAGATCTCAGGGTAACGGGACGCCCGCATCGTTAATTTACAATCTGTTATTTAGAAGGCTGGGTTTGAACGCCGCCCATCTTCACCTGGGGTGATAAATTGGATAAATTGACAGACACGCACACGCACCCCTGCACACATACACTCTCCGCTTTCTAGGAATAACATGGTAAAAGTATGCAAACAAAAAAGTGGAGAGACTTGAGGAAAAACAAAAAGAGGCACTCACTTCCTGATGAGGAAGATGGGCGCCTGTTGTCGGTGGAGGTGGAGCTGGGGGCGGTGTTGCCGTTGTTCTGGGTGGTTTGTGCCCCGGTGGGTAGCGGAGGAGGAGGAGGGGGCGTTGGCATCGGATTGCTGGGGGGGAGAGGAGGCGGTGGAGGCGGCTGTGGAGGCGACACAGATTCCTCTGTGGTGCCATTTTCAGAGGTGGGGGCGGGACCCTCTGTAGGCTCCTCCAATAATACCGAACCCTGAAGGAAAGAGGAGGAAAACGCAGATGATGTCAATGACATGACACATCCTTAAAGCCATCACTTTCCTATGGTTTATTGTTGGTCAAAGATCTTCAGTAATCATCGTTTCCTGGAGCGTCTTATTGAAATTCCCAGTCAGCTTTTCACATTTCTCATGGCACAGCCACAAAGCTGATTTTGAATTTTTATTAGTAAAGAACTGATATCGTTAGATTGTTTATTGGAGTGCGCAATATGGACTTGCAGTATATCACAACATTTTGTGGCACTATTGCGATAACAATAAAAGTGACAATAAGAACTATTTATGATTTCTTTTTCAGGTAAGTGTATTGCTGAGGCAGCAGTTATAGCCTCAAAAACACAAAGACGGCCCTTGAAAAACATTCCCATTTGTAATGCACTTCTTTAGGACACCAGTGTGATTTGTGTCACTAAACTGCGCCGAGTAACAGCATTTAATCATATTTTCAAATTTATTGATGCATCAAACAAACAGTGGAGAAAACAGTAAAACTAACAATCCCGACAGTTTTAGAGGTTTCTAAACATCATTAATTGGAGTTTATTGTGACAACAATTAAATAAAATCGTATTATAAGAAATTAATCATGACAAATGATGAATACTATGATAAATCCCCATCATCCCAAATTCTTCATATTGATTAAATAAGTAGTACGTAGTAGTAAGTAGTATAACTAGTTATGCCTTGGTTGTGAAAAAACATCAACATATTTTGAACCTGCATGATGAAAGTCCTGTACTTCTGGTATGAGGTGTAAAACTGTTAAATTCTTGCAAAAGCTGCTGCCGGGGACAGATGTACGCCTTGTTCTTGTTTCCTAACCAGCTCATAAAGATACAATACCCTCACACGTATAAAGGAGCTAATATGACCTAATCCCACAGGGGGGAATTCTGCATGGAAAACGGAGCGAATGGACCATCTGCCACTGCAACTGATAGCTCTGCACGCGTCGGCACGCTCCAAAACCATGCTGGAACTCAGCTGGAGGCGAATTAATGGACTGTGACATCTAACTGGATTCCCTCCCCCTGCCCCGGCACGCCTCAGACGCGTGCTCATCATTGTTGCTCCCCTCACTTTCTAGGCCTCCCAGGGGAGTTGAGGTGGAGGAGGAGAGGAGCTGGGAGGGGGGACGGCATCCAGATGGGTCATGGCGGCACGTGCCGGTTCCCTTGATTAGCCCTTCCATCTGCTGGGGTCCTCGGAGACAGGGAGGGGCCCCTCTGGGGCTCTAATTGGCTCAATGTGGATTATAGCATGTGTCCCCCCCAAACACCCACCACTCCTGATACTCGTGGGAGTGTCGGGTCTTTCCAGGGACATTGATCATTGACTCCAGCTGACTTCATTCATTCATCCTCTTGTGCTTGTGAAGTTATGTGGATGCAAACAGGTGGTTTAAGCAGTCATTTATTAAAATGCTTCAGTATTTATCGATGAACCCAAATTAAGACTTGGAACTGCATATATTCATACGTGTAGTTTTAACCAGAACCTGTCATTTTGAATTAATTGTTTTGTTTTATGGGATTTCTTGCTATAAAACACAAAGATACACCAGAAACAGAGGCCTGACAAAGAAGCATGTTTTTTAAATTACTTTCTATGTGTAATTTATCTGGAATAAAATTTATTAAAACAATTTTACAGGCAGTGTTTAGGGGCTTTAATAAATAAATAGCACAATTTTCAATATGTGTTATTAAATTTAGTTACTTTGATTTTATTTAGATTTTTTTAAATTTGGCAATTATCAGATTTGCCTCTTTCTTGTTTCGAGTGTGTAAATTCACATTTAGTAATAACAATATCAATAATACCTGTACAATATTTTAGAGCTAAAATACTAAATAAAATAATTCATATCAGTATGCGTTCACTTTTACAACTATACACTTTGCACTTTTGTATTTAAGTATTAGGAATATTTTACTGTACAGAATAAAAAAAAAAGATCCATTCCATTATGTAATCTATTTTTATATCCTACTATATAAAACTATATTTGTTTTTATGTACTGAAATAAATTATTACTCATAGAAAAAAGTTTAAATTAGATTTTCGTTGCCGTTTACAGGAAGCTTCATGTTAGGTCCCATCGTTCCAGTGGCGGTCATTCGTTTAGCAAATGACGGCTGTATAGAACATTTCCACGGAGGGCGGAGACAAGAGGTGGTGGAAATGAGGAGTTGGAGACTGGAAAATAAAAGGTCAAGACAGTAAAAGGTTACGTAACACACAGAGTGGTAACGCTCAGGCAAATACGGCCCGTCAGTGTTGTAACCTTATGCCGATGCGCATTCGCTCAGCTAAACCACACCCGAAACTGACCTCACGCAGCAACAGCATGTCCACGCTACCCTGTACGTTGACAGAACACATGCTAAACAGATATGTTTTCATTTTCAGTGAACAGAAATGACGTGGACTTTCTGCATCCGCATGAGTGGAGCTTTGAGAAATCTTGTTTTGAGGCCCTTTCAATGCATTTAGATGTTTTCAACTTGCCTCCTCGTTGGGCGCCATGCCTTTGCTCCCACGGGGCTCCGCCGTGTCGTTGCCCAGACTCTTGTAGTAGTCCCCAGTGCTGGGCTGTTTGTTGAAGCTCCTCGACTTCCTGTTTGAATCCACTCGCCGCAATTTCTCGTGGCTCTCCCCAGGAGTCAGGTGCTTCACAGATTTAAAAAGAGAAACATACATGTCAGTTTAAAACTCCCCATGTATGGGTTTTTTTTTTTCCCCAGATGTTTTTCATACTGTGTGAAAAATTAGTCCATGTTTGTGAATGTGTGGGGGTGGCAGGAGGAAAGCTGAACACCAACAGAGTACAGTGCATTTACTCTCTTTTATTGCTGGATTAGCTCTCTCGTGGGGACCAAAGCTGCTTTATTTGAATAGCAGAACAAGGCTCTAATTTAGCCCATGTAAAGCCCTGGCATCCACTCTATGTTTCACAATCCACAGCCTGTTGGGCCACGTCCAGATTTTATAATGAAGTGAAGGAGAGAGCAGATCACTGACTTAGCTACGTTCGTTATAGGAATGTCACTTTCTGCTTTAAATTTGTGTAGAAATCTGGATTTCTGATAACACGACAATCAAATATTCTCAATCACAGTTTTTGCCGTACAAAATGTACCTGACAGGCTTTACATACTTAAAAGCTTCAGTGGGAAAAATTTTCCATTTTCACATGCCAGTGTAAAAAATTGTTCTATTTCTTGTTGGTTTCTGAATATGTTTCCTTCATGCAAAAAGCTTTGAAATTTGCATAAAGTTATTGCCTGAGAACATAGCTATGCAACAAAGGTTCCTGATTCCCATACTTTACATGTCTGTGTTTCTCAAAAAAAAAAAAAAAAAAGTTT
Source organism: Xiphophorus couchianus (assembly GCF_001444195.1). NCBI lineage: Eukaryota > Metazoa > Chordata > Actinopteri > Cyprinodontiformes > Poeciliidae > Xiphophorus > Xiphophorus couchianus. The sequence goes on from NC_040228.1 coordinate 10,308,725, forward strand.
TGTAAAAAAAAGGATACAAAAAAATTCTAAAGGTACAAAAATCTGTTTCGAACACCAACATGAAAAAGATATGCAAGTTTTAAAGCAAAAAAAGCTGCTTTGCCTTTCAAATCCAAGACTCGGGAACAGATTTGTATTTATTTACATCCAAAAGGCTGGCACACAACTTGGACTTTTCTTTTCTTTTTTTTTTTTTTTTTGTTTCACTTAACCCAAACCAGCACCTCAAGTGTCGGGACGTCTGACATTGACGTGAGCAGAAATAATTGACAGCTGACCCCTGACCTTCTCTCTTCCTGTGCACTCTTGTGTTCCCGAGTTCCTACAAGCTTCTTTAATTGTGTTGACTCCTGTCTGCTGTCAAAGAAACGGTCCCTGAGCACTCATCAGCAGGCGGGGTAAAGCGAGCCCGGAGAGATGCAGATGGATCGTCGTCCCCAGGGGAGACGGGTCGACAATAGCAAACGTACAAAGTGTTTTGCAACAACCCCCCCTCCCTCCAAACTCCCCCCAATCTCTCATTTACGCCGACTCCTTTTCCTTTCATCGCACATACCTGTCTGTCAGCAGGAAGTGATATCTCGCTTTTGTTCATGTGTCTCATGTTTTTACATTTTATTAGCGTACAGAACAATATCGAGTTTGTTCAGTCTGTTTGTCGGATATGCACGTTTACATGTCGTCAAACACGGGGAGGCAATTTGCGTTATAAACTAAGATCTCTTCCGATGTATATGCGTAATTTAAAACAAGCTTTTTGTTTTAAGCAGGAAAAACTAAACAAGTCTGATTTATTGCTCAAACGTAAAACAGCTGAAATATGCAAATTGGAAGGAGACAAGCTTTGCAGTGAGAGGAGAAAAAGAAAAAGAAAAAATTTCCTCAGAGAAGCAAACACACTTTACCTTACTGTTAGGAGTCCACTGTTTCAGCGGCTTTCTAGTTTGGACCGAGCCACATTCGCGCAACCCAGCGGAGCCGACGGAGAGCAGCTGTCACCAGATCCAGCGCCTCACCTTCTCTCTGCTCAGAGTCTACGCCTGTCACTCTACCTGGACCTCTCACTTTACCCACAGGCCTCATCAATAACCTATTGGGCCAGCTCAGCAGGGGCTATGATGTCACCACCGTCCCGTTGACTGACCACACCCCGACCCTGCCCAGTTCCGCTTATGTAAAACACAAACTCCCATGTGTTCCTCTGGCCGTTGCCTTCGCCACACGCAAATCCTGAGAGGCTTTGGGATTATCAGAATATTCAGTGCTGCCTTCGGTGCAGGTGCAAAACCTCTCGGGAATTGCACTTGCAGCAGGAATACTGCCATAATAAAAATCTTCTGATGGGTTGCATTCCAAAGAATTAAAACTCGGACAGGCGTAGCAGTCGTGGTGATTAGGGGTGGTTTGTATGCTGCACAATAAACCTTTGCTTTGAGTCAAATGCAGACAAATGAGTCGAGCACGGAGCTGTCAACAAAATCCACCTGAGGCTCACTGTAGTGTTAGCATGCAGGTGGATTGGTTTTCACTGTTTGGTACACAGAGATCCAATTTGTGTGTCTTTTTGTGCACATGTGTGTGCCTGTGTTCTGAGAGCCAGACCTTATCTAAATTATTAAGCCGGGGCACGCCCTGAGCTGATCACCTGGGCATGGAGGGGAAAGGGGGCAACACTAGAGTTTCATTAAACATCTCCCCTGCAGGGTCACACAGAAACACACACACACATGCACACCCACACACACAAAGAGCTCACTATGGATACATTCTATGGGAAAACTTTGACTCACCATTTATAACTGCAATGTGATCTATTTGCAGTGCAGATGCATACACCCTGCCAATGCCTAAGCACATTTTTTCTCCCCTCAAACCAGCTGGCTATGCAACCTTTTAGCTTCCTGCTGTTTGCATAAAAATATTCATCAGTCATTATCAACCGAAGACTATGTATCGTTTCTAACAATTTTATCCAAGTACAAATGAGAAAAAAATTAACCCAGTAAATCAAATATAGAACAAGAATTTTGTTAGAAATTGTTCAATGGAACCTTTTTTTTAACATTTTATGCGACAGACCAACACCAAACAGCACACATTTGTCAAGTAGAAGGGAAAAGATTATTATTCTCAAATATTTTTTTTACAAATAGGAATCTGCAAATTGGAAATATATATTCACCCTTCTTTATTCTGGCACCATCAGATAAAATCCAATGGAAGATTTGATGTAATCTAACTACAAAATATTACACGTACATAATCTCAGTATTAATACAGTTTTTCTGACTCAGATGTTTGTTAGACAATATTAGAAAACAAACAGCTTCATGAGATCCAAGGAAAACTGCAGGCACTTTAGGAATAAAGTTGTAAAGAAGGTTAAAGTAAAACTAGGTTAGAAAATAACATCCTGACCTTTGAGAATATCAGATCACTGTTAAATTCATAATCTAAAAATACAAACAACTTGACCAGCTGCAAGCCAAACAAAGCAGGAAAATACAACTAAACTGACAAACCAGGTAACCGCCAAATAAGTAGCCATTGGGGTCGTGGTAACTCTACCTGTAAAGATCCAAAGCTCAATTGACAAGACACCTACTAGTTTGAGCAAATGTGTTTTGTGAATCTTATATCACCAGGTGAAATCTCTGAGAGCCAGGTCTCATTTAAAATCATGCCCTGCATGTAAACTGAGAACCTCTGGTCAGACCAACAGGGAACTCTTTGGCCTGCATTCAAAAACCAGAACTTCAACAGGAAGACGTAGATAGATCAGTGCATGTTTCAGATGGATCAAGAAACCTGACTCAAGTGATAGTTGGTTATCAGAAAATAAAGACGCACTTAGAAGCATTTGAATCAGTGATGTCGAAGTAGGGACACGTCTACAGCAAACCGAACACATGTCCTTCATGACTGTATGTTGGCATCCCTGGTTAAGAGCAAAGCATATTTCTCTGGTAGAATGGTCCAGTCAAAGTACTGACTTTGACTGGAGTTGTAGTTGGACAGTGAAGAGATATATGAAAATTAATGGTTACAGACACGCTCTACCCAATTGGACTGAATTGGGATGTTATGAAAGGAATAATGGACAAAAGATGTGTTCAGTATGCACATGTGCAAAGCTGCCAAAGGCAGATCCCTAAAAGTACAGCAGCTGTAGTTTCAACAAAAGACAATTTTTAGGAAAGAATACCAACGCTCTCCAGATTTCTATATGTGAAATAATTTGAAAATAATGTCGCATTTTCTGGTTTCTGCTCTGCCACAGCAAATTTTAAATAAGACATGTTGAACTTTTTGGATGTAACACACCAATAAGTGAAAAATCGTAAAACGCTTCATCTGACAACTACAGTGCCAGACATGGCATGACGACAATCAGGAAAATGCATTTCTCATGACAGAGTCAGATCAACCATTGCTGCATTGCTAAATAAACTCATTTACATCTCTGTCAGAAACACAACTCCACAAAGTCTGTATAAGCAAACCAGCAGAAGCAGAAGAGACATTTATATCATTGCCTCTCAATACTGCTGCTCCTCTTCAGACGTTTGAGTCATCTGTGGCCAGATTAATTAGTGTAATTCAAATCAAACCCATCACATCGGGCTTCATAATGTGTCAGATCAGAGGCCCGGCTCGCTAACAAGCATCTTCTGTGGCCTCGTTAGCCGTGCTGACACAATAACATCGTTGTTGGCTCATCGGAGAAGGCCCACTGTTACAGAAGAGCTGCAGTCCATTTCATTAAACCCAATGGCGGGGGAGCAGCTAATTGCCAATTTATGACAAACACACGGCTCTTCCGGTTTCTCTGTAAAGCATATGCTGGTGATTAAAAAAAAAAGAATGAAAATATAATTTCTTGGACATGTCTGTTTTTGATGTCCAGAAATTTTACTGAAAAACTGGAAGCAGGCTCTTGCCAACACCGTTCGTACCTCCTTTTTGCTGCTTTTGCTGTCCACGTGCCGCAAGTTGCTTTTCACCTTCAGGAACTCGGCCGACTGAGGCTCTTGCGGGGGCGGAGGCGCCGGGTAGCTCGGAGCTGGAGGGAGATCTGGAGGAGCTTGAGGGGGAGGCGGAGGAGGATAAGTCGGAGGAGGCGGAGGGTTGGGAACACCATCAGCTCTGATCTCGTTCCTGTTGGCCGTGTCGGCGCTGATGTCTGGGTTCAGCATGTCCATGTAGGCCTGCATGTCTGAAATGGCGGCCTCTGATGCACCTGTAAGAAGATGGCGGTCTCACAACAATTCAAGCAAATATTACGCACCGGTACCGGTTTTTAATTTGCACAGTAAAGCTGAGATCGGGGATCCTTTTATTTGTAAGCGGTTTAAGTGTGACTGAGAAAAATGACTGGAGTTACTACATAGAACTAAATTTATGTAGACACACCACTAGGGTGCAGCACCTGTATATAAAGCACCTGACATGTCCCCAAGTGAAACAACTGTGTAAATTGAAGGCAGTAACCAAACAGAAACATTGCAAAATATTAAATAAATGGATGGACAAATAAATAACAGTTTTAATCCCGTCGTTTAAAATGCCACAGACCTTGATGTGCCACTGTGTTTAGCTGGGTGGGAGGTCCTCGAGACATTGTAAGGCTGCTTCTCTTCTCTCCGGTGCTGGACTGGCTGGAGTTGGCAGAGTCGTAGTTGGACAGTGAGCTGGACGGCGAGCCGATGTCGAAGGGCGCTGCCTGGCTGGCTGGAGGCATGGTGGTGTTCGGGGAGGAGAGGCCCGAGTCCGGCTGCTTGGACTCGAGCTCCATCGAAGGGTCTCGAGACAGAACCCGATGCTCCACACTCTGTCGCAGGATTATGAAAGAAAGCGTCACTGTACAGCGGCTCGCACTCACACCCGTTGGACTGTTTCAGATTTTGTCCAACTCAAACTTTAACAGGTTTAATTGAGATTGTCTGTGATGGATCAACATAAAGTAGCGCGTTTAACCACACTTCGGATTACAGCACAAGCACATCGCTAGAAATGAATGACTATTTTTCCATCAATTCAATCTCTGCTCCAGCAAACAGAAAGCATTTCCACAGCACGGTTCTGCCACCACCATGCTTCACAGTGTTTAGGATGATTTGCAGTGTTACTCTTCAGCCACAGAAGGAATTTTGTTTGAAGAAAATTTTAGTCTTGTCTCATTTGTGATTCAATTACACACCAGTAAATCCAAGGCAAATGGTTGCACTTCGTTTTATTTAGGGGTACCAAATTAAAGGGAGCTGACCACCATGCATAATTTTTTTCTTACAATTCAAGATTATTCCCTGCATTGGGTTGGCCTGGATTATATCAAATTACGGTAATACTGAAATTTGTGTTCGTAACATAAAAACAACAACAAAAAAACCCCCCAACTCTATATGACTCATTTAATTAGAAGTTAATTCTTAGTTCTATTTTACAACACGGAACAATTCTCATCATTATGAATTATCCATATGTTCAGACATCAGTTCATACACCCTATTGCCTCTCAGGCCCTAGTGAATTAAAATGAGGAGAAAAGCATTATGAGTTTAATTACTGCACAGTAGTGAAACTTCTCACAGCTGATCAGAACAGCTCTGGGGCTTTTGTCTTTTCCCAAAGTGCTCGACTCGTGTGGCTAAATGTCCCTCGTGACAGAACAGAGAACATGAGACAAAGGAGATATGTCTCCCCTGCACTGTTATAATTACTCTGCATGCTCTGGGACTTCAATTTGCTAGCAATGTAGGATGCTGTAAGTCAAAGAGTAAGTTAGTAGTTAGCTGGAAAACCTGGAATAAAGTCAGTTCAGTGAAAGCTACTTCTTATAGTCTGTGTCACAGACTATTCAGTCTGTGAAACAGATTTGTGTCAGATTCACAAATAACAAAGTACAGTAGGGTTCATAGAATGCCTGCAATTAAATTAAATGCAATGAAAGTTCCAGGACTGACTGAGTTAAATCTCTGTTTTGTTTGAATTGCCCTCACATGTACCCCACCGCAGACACTGCCTTATGTAACAGCAGCCATATTGAGGGCCCTGTAAATGAACTTGCACTGCCTCATTTATTGTGTAATAGTCCCTTATTAAAGACCCAGTTTTAGTGAGTACTTGTAAAGAATGAAGGTTAGTGCAGTGCTGTGGAAACTGTGAGAAACAAAGTACGCTCTTCACCTTTTGCTGTGTTTTGCCTGATTAACGTTGCTCAACTTCGGTCAGTCTACAGACTGGTACAGTAAAAATTAAGCCATCAATTTTCAGCAGACTGTTTACAGAAAAAAAGTGTGTGCTCCTAGCAAGTCTTTATACCACGGTTCTTTAAACTTCTAATCTACACGTGCACAAAAGTACACATGCAGGTCTAAAAAGATACATACATTCAACTAAACCTCTCCAAGTGGCGCTGAAGGATGTAAAGTATTTTCTAATTTAGAAAATCCAAGGCCTGTTAAAATCTGGTCAGTGATTATGACTTATAGCCCCTATTAGTTTCTCTTCGCATAGCGAATGTCGAAGAAGAATTGAGAACATTCACAAGTTGGGAAACTTGTGAGCATTCTAGTTGGAGCCATTTCTACAGAAATGGACATTTTAAAGAACAGTCATTAGAGAAAAGCGAATTGGTTAAGATGTTCAGGAGCACCCAGGAACCACGGAGGTCCGCGCCTGACACCAGCTGGAAATTTGTTGAACACTAGAGTCACGGTGACGTGCTGAAGCAAGTTTTACGTTGCCACGGACGGAGGGGGTATTGACAAAGAAAGGCAGCCCTCCTCCGAAATCGACACCTTAAACCTCACCTGACATTTGCAACTGCCTGCTTCTGGAGAAAAGTTTTACTTTCAGACAAACACATATTGAATTGTTAGGCCACAAGGACAAGAAATATTCTGGAGGAATCAAGATGAAGCTTCATCGTGCCACCTTTGTTGTAGCATCATGCTGAGGGCTGTTTTGCCCAAAAGCGAATGGAATAAGAAAGATGTCAGATTTTCTTCAATTTCCTCTCAAATCAGCAGCTAGGCAGCGAACCTGGGACACAATCTGGTGTTCCAACCACACATCTAGACTGGCTGTGTATGCATAAACTGGGTTAGTATTAAGATGCTGCGTTCCTAGAGCTCCAAACTCAACTCTTTGGAAATGTGATAGTCCTTTGTGGATAAGAGGAAATTTACACCATCTTTGAAATCCAGTTTTTGTTTTTAAAAATAATTTTATGTTGCATAGCTATTTACTTGGGAAAAGAAATAAACATTAATCAAATAAATAAGCCAAAAATGTGCCCATGATAATGGATGTAAATTTCTTACCAAAACAGTTTACATTACTTTTGTGTCTATAGTTTGTTAAAATGAAAGTTGTCCAGCTCCTTGAAGCAGAAGCAGCGTTATCATGTACTTATGCTTGCTATCATTGCTGAGAGGTTTGTTTCACAAAGTGTATTTAATTATTTAAAAATAAAATGTGTTTAGGCTTGAAAACCAGAGGAATTTTATTACAAACCTCTCTTCCTAGACAAAGAGAGATCACCTCACAGCTTGGCTCGGTTCGCCAGTGGATCAGGGGTCAGGACTTGTTAGCCACAGATCTTACCATGTTTTCCACTGTGCGCAGATACTTGGCACACTGGGAGTGGCCGTTGTACTCAGCCAGGTCCGCAGCTGTGAAGCCGTCCTGGTCCCGAATGCCCAGGTCCACGCCGTTTACCACAAGTATCTGGCAGCACTGAAAGAGGACAGGGTCAGTTAGAGGAGGAACAAAACTTCAGTCAGTCTGGATTACTGATGACAAACTCATCAATGTAATTACCTCTCAGGTAATTGGTCTTTCACAAACAGTGGGAACAGTTTAAAGTGCTGAGTGAATATCTAGAAGGTTTAAATGTGGACCACAGTGCTGAGAGACACTGAGAAAAAAAATACAATACATTTTTACAGTTTCCCAAACTGAGACAACTGTCTTTGAAATGTCAATTTAAACATGGTGTTTAAATGAACAATACATTAAAATAACATGTAAAAAAATCCTTTTTTATTTTTCTTACACTGAAAAACTTTTCTGCCACCTTGACTCATTGTAGCAACAAATAATGTAAAAACAGATAAGAACATATTAATTTAATCAATTTAAATTTTGCGATACTTGGAATACAATAACAATAGAGCAATAAGTTGTTATGTTATTTCTGAAAATAAAAATAATTTGATATGATAATAAGTACATAGCTCTTGATGGTCACATGACCACTGTTGTCCTCCTAACATTTGTGAAAACATCTAGGAAATCAATGAAAATAAATCATACTCTGAACAAAGACGCATCACAAGAAATTATTTCTGATTGGCTCACAATGGCTGAATATGATAATTCTGACATTCACTTTACCTATTTTTAATAAGCTAAAACATCTTTAAATTCTAACCTTGCAGTCTTACAGTATGTATGGATTATGACACGGCTGTTAAACCTTTTCCACATTTTGTCATGTTGCAGCCATGAACTTTAATACATTTCACTGGAGTCTTATGTGATTAAACCAAAGCAAAGCAGATCATAAGTGTCAACTGGAGGAAAATGATACACTATTTAAGCAAAATTTCACATAAAAATCCCAAAAGTGTGATATCCATATTATTGGTTAAATCGTGTCATATCCATTCTGTCCTGTCGTGAAGGTCTTTTGGAAATTTCTCTCAACCAGCTTTATGCCACTAAAGACTGAAAGACTGGAGGCTAAACCTTCACCGCACTGACTTTCATCACCTTCTTCCACATTCTTGTTGTGTACCTTAAATGAATTGAAAGTCATTTCTGTATCCTTTTAACTTTCCCTCAATGTAGGAAAGTGAAAGTGACAGACAACTCAGTTTGTACCTGTTGTCCCAATGTGCACACGGTACTTTTAGTCATGATCGGTACGCACATGCGCAGAGCTGCCTCAGATTTTCACACATGATATAGTTTGGTTCTCTGGTATAACAGCTCATGTTGTCTAAGTATACTTGATGTGGAGTTGGTTAATAAACCACCTGGAATAGAACTACTTTACATCCTTCACAATGGTGAACATTCAACAAGCAGAAAGAGCCTTTGTGCTGGTCTATCTCACAAAAAGCATGTGATGTCCGTGGAAGTTTATGGCAAAATATTTACGGGGTATGAATACTTTCGAAAGAGCAAAATTTCAATGCAGAGTTTTCTTTGAGGCTGACCATAAAAAAATTTAGTCAAAACAGCAGGTTACTGAGGTGGGGGTAAAAACCGTACGCTATACCTCATTTATTCAAAACAGACGGGCTGTAAAACCCAGGATGGATGAGAGAGCACAGAGAATGAAAACATCCTCTACTTAAATACTCAGATCATTCTTTTCTTTTGTTATTTACATAATGAGAAAAAAATGAACTTTTCAAGAGAGAACTTCTGATCGCCCCACCTCCAGTTCCCCATTCTCCGCTGCGTCGTGAAGAGGGGTCCCTCCCCAGTTGTCGGTGACTATCTCTCCTCCATGCAGCAGCAGCCAGCTGAGCACCTTTGCATGGCCCCGGCTGCCTGCGAAGTGCATGGCCGTGGCCCCGTCGCCGTCCCTGTCCGCCAGGCTGATGTCTGTGAAACTCATCTACAGGGTGAGAAGACAAGAACAGACTTCACCGGTGTTCATTGTTTTCACTACTCTTAGTGTAAATGAGAATATGTTGTTAACAAAAAGAAAGAAACAAATAATGCTGGGTGTTTAATAAATTTGAAAGGATCTGACGTGCATGTCAACACACCAGCCAGACGATGACGGTGCTGTGGCCCATCTGAGCAGCAGCATGCAGAGGCGTCATCCCGTCGTTGGCTCTGATGCTTGGATCTGCCCCACAGTCCTTGACCAGGTATTGGACGACCTCCAGATGACCCTCCTGGCAGGCCAGGTAGAGCGGCGTGGCACCATTCTTAGTTTGGGAGTTGACGACACTGCAAGTAAATAAAACCCGCAAGCAATGAAAAGTCATGGACAGCAAACCTGAGAACTGCTGCTACATTTGACCTGAAATTAATGTTTTAACAACAAGTCATTAAAAAGGTGTTGGACAGGGAAACTTTACTACTTCATAGTTATTTTAAACAAGATTGTGCTTTTCCCCCATGCACTGGTAAATGTCTAAACATCTAAAAAGAATATCGGTTTAAATATAACCAGTGATTTTATTTCTTTTGTCAATGTTCTGGTTGTAACATTTAGAGCAGCTGTGGCGCATCATACTTACTGGGATTTTGTGTCATCAACCACAACAAAGAAGCACATTATAGTGAAATCTATCGAGAGAAAGCAAAGTTTTTCAACATTTTTCACAAAGAAATATGGCGTGCATTTTTTTTCAGCTCCCTTGATTTAATATTATGTTTGATATATATACAGAACCACCTAGACCCATCATTTCAGCTGCGTTGTTGCTCCAGCTTCACCTTTTAGGTCAATGAAAGTCATTGAATTGCCACACCAGTTTCAAGCCTTTAGCAGTGTAATTGGTAAATGGACTGAATATATATTAAAGTTTTGTAGTCACATTAACCACTAAAGGCACTTTACATGACAGCCACATTCACCAAGTTATACTCACTAACATGCACAGATACACAGATCAGTAGGACACATAGGGACCCTAAGTTAGAGTTAAGTGCCTGGCCCAGAGACCCTTTGTCGAAATTGAACACTATCCCTAGCCCTACAACGTTTTGATTGCGAGTTAACTGCTGAGCCTCAGTGATGGCCTGTTTTTTTGTATTTGCAGGTCCTGCTAAGCTTTGGCAATCAACCTGATTAGAATTGGCCAATCCTCAAGGATCCTTACAGCTGACTGAACCGCAGATGTTTTCTCACACACAGAGGTGGAGTGAGGCCCTGGTTCCTTTTGGCACCACTCAATCCATCTGCTGACCTGCTAATGCATCGGAAGACACACCGCATCATGTTAACAACTTAATTCAGTAAAATATTTGTTTGGATTATTATCTTTAACGGCCAATGAGTTGGATTAAGACAGCTGCCTTTTAACAAGTTTTCTACCATGATTTTCCTGTATTTATGCTATGTTCCAGTTGTACTAGGTACTGGGAAATCCTGCCTTTTCTGCCAGAAAAATCGACTGGAACGCCTTCCGAAGTCGGATTTCCCACTGAGAAACTAGGAGCAACTCCATCTACCCCTGGTTACAACTTGTAAGGCCGACTTCGTGTTTCAATATGGCCGCTCCTCGCATCAACAGTAGTAGGATCAGAGTGAATCTAAAATTATCTCAGGTCTGACATCAAACTCAGCTCAGAGTTATGACTTCCCAAATAACTGGAGCGCAGGATTAGCTCCATCCATCCTCTAATAATCTCTAACCAGTTTTCCAGCAGCATGATCCTGCCACCACTATGTTTCGCAGTGGGGATGGTTCAGGCCAATTAGGTTTCACTGCATTTAGAGACTGTCATCAAATCCTTAGGTCAGTGGTTTATATACTTGTTGTCAGGACTTCAATTGTTGAGTAGTAGCACTGATTTATCCATACTTTAGACAATAATCTTGAATCACATTTCATTTCATCAAGCAACACTTTGGAGGATAATTGAAAAGTGTGTTTTCTTGTTGTTTCAGCGATTCTGTCTATTCCAGATACGAGCCCTTGCTGGAAAAAGGCTTTTCAACATGCAATCCCTATTTTTAGCTTCAGCTTTAGACGAGTACGCACGGTCTGACTGTAGGTGCAAAACACCTTGGTCTGTTGCTAAAAGTAGGCAAGCAGGCAAGCCTGACTGAATCTCATTCCTTGTTTTCTTTTTTCCCCAAAGGTCCTTAGCCCGGCTCTCAAATCAAAACTATCCAGCCCTCGTGTCCCTTTTTGTCCCAGATATTCTCTGTCGCAGCAGGATGTCACGGAGGAAACGAGTGCTTCCCGACTAAATCCCGTAAGGTCGTACTTTATTTGGACTCTGACAAATGAGCAATGAGTCACTTAAGAGGATTATCAGCCCACTAGCTTTGCTTGACTCGCAATGTGCCTAACTAAATGTTGCAAGTGGAGCTGAGCCACTACATAAGAAAGCTGAAGGGCTACGTCTCACCTTTGCACAGGCTGCAGTTAAATCATGCCAAACGAGTGGTTTTAATATCAGTTAGTCTTATTCTGAGCTACAAAAGATAAATATGTACTGTCTGTTAGAAGAAAACAAACATTGAAGGCCTCTTTGAATGATTAAGTGAAAAGTTCCATGTAGGAACAATTAGACAATAAATATTTCAACACAAGAAAAGGAAGTCGTCTGTGTTTCTGTCATCAGGAAGTGAGCATGTTAATGAATCTTTCATTGATGTAACTAAAGTGGGTTTCGCTCACATGTTTTTCTTAGAAGGAGAAAAGTATATTTCTTTAACTAATCCTATTGACAAAACTTCACTGTGCTAAAGGTCACATACTAAAGCAACCAGGATCAAACTCCTCAAAGTGGAGAGGCTTAGGAAGTGAAAAGGTGCTTCTGAAGAAGGAGTGTAGATTTCAAAGGGTTAGGAAAGAGGTTAGTCCATTCTCCGACACAAGGCGCACCACCTCAGCAGGGACTGTACAGAAAACTTGTCACACTGGAGTCAGAGACATGTGATATATTTCCATTTCAGCTCCAGTGAGCATTTTGCCCTGGTAATAGTCTGACCACTGTACCTTTCCTTTCTGCAGTAACAAAGACCAAGGTTGTCTTCATTACAGTAATGTAATTGATGTCCTACAAATGGCCCTCCTGGCTAATGAAGGCTTTTGACAAGCTCAGTGTTTACCCCCTATTGAATAATGAAGAGTTTTGATGGAGAAATGGATGTTCTTGCAACATGTGCATCTTGCGTGTGTCTGTTTTATTGGTTATTTAAAAAGTGTTTTAAGTGTTTTAATGCACAGTTTTGAAAGTTTATTAAAGTTTCTAAAGGCCCAGGTTTTCTAAAGCAGGGACATTTTTCAAGTCAGGTGACAATAAATAGAGATTTGCACAATTAAAGTAAAGTTTTGTTGCACAAGCACCATGCATGGTACCAACATCCAGGCCTACTGATGAGCCAGCAGTGAAGAGAAGTCACTTGTTTTAGCTGCTGAATGCTAAAACATTCAGCTTTCAATCTTATTTGTTGTACATTAATATCTAAACCAGTAATTTATTAAATGCCACGTGGTAAGTAAAGCAAACCGTTTTCTAATGAAGTCCAGCTGATTCTATACTGTTGGTGACATCACAGCAATTCCTCAACCTGAACAAGCAGGAAAATGTTGTTTGTCTTTGGGTTTTTTTTTGCCACAGATATTTTTTAGATTAGATTAAAAAACATCAAATGATGCAGAATGATGCCAAATATCAACAAAATACATATCTCGTGTACATATTATGTAATTTGTTAAGAAATGAACAAAGCCAGGACACAGTGAAGTATTACAAACATATACTGTACCTTCTAATGGTTTCCCCATATGTAGAAGTTATATGGGGAAACAGAAAAAAGTAAAAACATAGAGAGGGAAGGACACAACTTTTTGACAATGGGAAAGAGACTAAACTCTGAAAATATATATTTTTTTTCACACACTTATTTTACTCTTTCATATTTTTCCAGACCTAGAAAATAGTGAAACACAATTAAAATTTTTTCCAGATTCTCTATGAACTCTGTTTTCACTAATTTTTATGTAAGAGATTAAAATCCTCTACTTTCACGTGGAGGGTGTAAAATTTGTTAATCTTAAAGTCAACTCTATGAAGAACTACAATTAACTAAGTTTCTATTTCGAGAAAAATCAAGAGAAAAGGAGCCATCAGACGATATGTTTTCTCAGTCCCCACTTCTGATGGGGCTTTAGATGGCTAACTTTCTGGATTATCTCAACACAGAGCGATGTCCTTTTAAACTTCATGCTGCAACCGACTCGAGGCCAAAGATCTTAATCTGCACTAATTGATTACATAAAACGTCTGCAGCTTCCCACTTACTAGCTCTCTCTCTCTCTCAGTCTTTCACCATCATTCATCCACTTTTTGTAATGAGGCTATCTTGTCAGGCACAGCACATTGAGCTTTTTGTTTTGGCTCACTGGGAGAGATTGGCAGATAAAATGCTCATGTAGACGTAGTTCACAAAACTATCTGGAAACACAAATGCAATGACCCATCCTGCAACACGACAATATGGAAAAATATGTGACAAAAAAAGGACTGCATTTATTTCACACTAAGATTTTTGTTCAGAAAGGGTGTTTATGGATGTGGGATCAAGTTTTGGTCTCCGCTGCAAGTTAATATTTGTGCAACATTTAATTGAAATTTAAATTGAATTTTTGGGGACAAACTGATGTCAGATTTGGGGACAAGATTCTAATCTACAATTTAGTAAAACAAAACAATACAACTGAAATTACATCCTGTACTCCTTTTGCAGGACAAATTGCAAACCTGAGCATGTAATGCTTCTTTTTTTCAATAATTCTAATAAATAACAATTGTATCTTAGTATGGGAGAGGAAAATGATCTGATTTAAAGTTAGGCACGTAATAGATTAATTAATTATTCATTAGTTTATAGTAACTTTCCAGGTGCCTTAGGAGGAAACATGATGATTGACCTATTTGTGTCAGACCCGTAGAATCAGGAAATCCCTGAAATACAACCTGTGTGACACTATGGAGTAGGCCAGAAAACAGATGAGAAACTAGGAAACATCGTAGGTTTTAGTTTTTAGTTTTTTTATATTTTTTAAACTCATATTCTTCCTTGTTTCTCGGCCTGTTTCCTGTGTAGTTACTGTCGATAAGAGCCACTAGCATCATAGCAAAAAGAAGAGCCAGGGAAACAATTGTATCCACTGGAGATCTCCAAAGCGAAAACCAGAGGTGACAACAAAGACCCATTATTCCACACTTCCCAATAAAGCATCTGGATTATTCCCAAGACTTTAGCGAAAATATTATGTTGAGAGACAACGGTGGAACAATACTACTGCTGTCCCAACACATCATTTCAGAATCAGAATATTATTATGACAGCCAATCACAGAGGTAGTTGTGGTTAGGATCCTTTGTTGTGTTTGGTGAACTGAAACCTAATCATACTTTGGGTTATGCAGGAGATAATGAACCAAAGAAACAGCAATAGTTACACATCTGAATGACAGAAAATAAGAAAAAGAAGAAAAAAAACCCAAAGGGTTTGTCATAATTTGGACATAAATCTGACTGAGATGCTTTGGCATAAGCAGTGGCTGAATTAAATTAACTTTTTGCTAAAAAGAGTTGACCACAATTCTTCCATAGCGATATAAAAAAACTTATTTCCATTTAACACCAATGCTTTGAAACATGAAAATGTGACAAACAAGCCAGCACTGAAGAAATCAGTGGGGAGCAAATACTTTTTCAGGACCATGTATAACTATAGTAATTACAGTACTCCAAACATTTTCTAGAAATTTCTTGTCAAATCTGCAGAATGATGTCTTTGTTGGCATTTTTACTGTCATTAAGATATTCTGTTATGATTGAAAGTGAGACATAAGTCAAAATACAATGCAGAAAACGGAAAACACCAACAAGGTGTTGTTGTCTACCTCGAGTGTATGTACTTTTATGCCCTGCAGTCACACTCTCATTATGTTACACTATAATTAGGCTGCTTGTTACAAATGCAATGATGTAACCAAGACAGTCCATGTAATCTTTGTGATCTTCCAGGTAGAAACGAAACAGCAATAACTGTTAAAACTCAGGGATGCGTGTTTGCACATCATATTGAAGTCTGAACATTAAACTTCATCTCCACTGTACATTCAGGGCTGGAGGCTATAAAGCAGCGCCTCCATACAAATGCATTTGTTTCCCTCATTATCTTATCGCCATTTGGTGCTTCTGTGTGTCGCCGTGGAGACGATGGTAAACACCAGCAGTGGGAGGGGCGGCGCAGAGGACTGAATGGAGCCCAGCTATCAGGGAGCTGCAATGTCTCTGAGGAGCATTAAATTTTCAGCAGGTATGTACCCGTCTGGGGTGCATCCACACAATATTGGAGGTGCAAAACGCGACACAACCTGCCTTCTCCCTCTGAGGGCATCAGTGTATTATATTTGTAGTAAGAGGTCATGCTTTTGTTATATTGTACTAGAAATAAGAAATAAAATAAATGTGATTATTCTTCTAAAGCTGTAAAAAAAAAAGGCATTACAACTATAGCCGGTTTTAAATGCCAGCTAAAATCCTTGAGTAAATTTTGTGCATCAAATATTCTGGATTTCAATAAATATTTGAAAATGAACACATTGCATGTTCCATTTAAACATAGAAGCCTATAGTGGGAATGTACCAACCAACTGGCAAGCTTTCCTGTGATTGTTTCTTGCTCCGATTAATAAGTGTGTTGGATAATGGCTTAATGGACATATGACAAACTCACAAACTGAGTTAAAACACCTCAGTTTGTGTTTCTTCCTTAAGAAGAAAAGTGCAGCTGGTCAAAGTTGATATCAGCATGCGAGGCCTTAAAGAAAACAAGAAATTGGTATTTGCCAGAAAATCCCTGATCAGTGCAGCTCATGTTTCAAACGCTAGATCTGGTCAGATGATTAAAAAAGCGAAAGACAACGAAGCAGCTCTGACCATTTGGCCATTGTTTGGCCAAGTAAAACGTCACCATTAGGCACCGTTTGTGCCCCAATAAACCAGTCAAATAGACAAACCTATACAACTTTTTATGTAAAACATAATATATACATTATTAACTAATATTAGCCAACCTGGCTAGTGAACTCTACTTGTAAGACTAGGCTTGAATCTTTCCTTTTTGGTAAAGGTTACAGTTAAATTGGCTTAGGCTATCCTGAGCTATCTATAGTTATGCTGCCAGAAGCTTAGAATGCTACTGGGGCACAATGACCACTTTTTCTCACTTTCTTTTGCTGCTGCTCTCCAATTTGCATTATTTGCTGTTGTTTCAACTGTTAACTTTTTGTTTTCTCTCAGTTTCTTTCCATAGATGCTGCATCTGGTCTGGAATTTGTCTTCCTGAAGGAAGGGCATCCATGAGATAACACTGCCATCAATTAATAGTTTTTCATCTCCTGCTATTAACTTTTTACCTTCATGAACATAGAAAATAATCCTTTATCTGTTCATCTGTTTCTTTTTGTGTATAGCTAAGCGTCACATTTTATTCAAAAAGCACATTTCGGTAAAAAGTGTGTAATTCTTTGGAGGGTTGCTGTATGTCGTACACACACTGGTATTGGCCGCTTAGTCCTGTAAACAAAGTCATTTGTAACCTCTGCTAAAAATATCTCTGGAATCCCTCACATTGCCCAGATTAAGTCACTACAGACGAGAGGAAATGGGTAACGTCAAGAGGAAGCATTTTAAACACTGTGAAGAGACAAGTCTTACTTTGGGCTGTGTCCCAGTAACAGTCGGAGAGAAGCCAGATCTCCCTTGGCAGCTGCATAATGAACAGGTAGGGCTCCTGTGTCGGTGGAGGCCCCGGGGTCCACTTCACCGCTTTTCAGCAGCCATTCGGTGATCTCATGGTGACTGAAGCGACATGCAAGGTGGAGAACCGTGGCTCCAGAGCTGTCCTTGTCCTGCAAATCCAAACAGATGGAGAAACTGAAAAGGACATGCACTCACACAGTCTTCTTTTTTATTTTTTTTATTCAAAACATAATCTGTTTGTGGAAGCCAGTAACATCTAGGTGATCAGGGCACATCTGTTAGAAAGACTGAAACCAGCTACCTGTGTAATGAAGAGAAACAAGGTATTTAAAAAAGGAACTAATATCTGAGTTGCTTTGCAGAAATGGTTCAGCCTCTGTCCTGTTCCAATTAAAATTCTTCCTGGTCTTGGATGGCTCTGACTCTGAATTTCTACATTGTTTGGCACAATTTTACTGTAACATGGCAGTAAACAGAGGCTCTTTTGAACCTTTTCACTCCAACAGAGCTGATTCACATACTCTGACTGTTGTGTTTTAATTGATGTGACATGTTGAATATCCCACATCCGATTTAAACCTGGTACTTAATTCTACATCGCTACCACTTGTGACTCATTTGTGAATTCCTTCCACAGTGTATTATATATTTAAATAAATGGCATTTTAACTGTCTTTTCTTCCGAGTTGAAAGGGATGTGCATGTCCTTCATATCTTCAGTGTTCTCTTTGTAAATACCGCCCTAAATACTGAAGCAACTTTGGGTCTTTGGAAATTAACTCTAAACTTCTGATAGGCATAAAAACTAGTGGTTTTCAGAAAGTATTTGTTCTTTTTACAGATCTAATCCGATTTTTTTTTTTTTGTCACATTTAAATGTTTCTGGTCATCAAACACATTTAAATACCAGTCATCAATAACATGATTAAACACAAAATGCAGTTTCATAATCACGATTTAATTTATTAAGTACAAACAGCAATCCAAACCAACCGGCTCCTAAGTGAAAAGGTTTTAGTCCCATAACAATCAGTGAACCTTGGTAGCAACAACTGCCGTCAAGCATTTTAAATTACAAGCAATTCATGTTTTACATCACTGAGGAGTCCAGCCATATTTGAGGATCTATAAACATGAATGGCCTGTTTAGTGTCACAATCCAACATCACAGTCAGATTTAAGCGCAGAGTTTGACTAGGCCACGCTAAAAACGTATTTCATTCTGAGCCATTCAGAGGATTTGCTGGTGTCCATTGGATTAATGTCCCACTGCATGACAAAAGTATAGACAAAAGGCCTCAGCTTAAAGTCACAAAGGGCTGGCCAGGCAGTCTCCTTCAGGATATTCTGAGTGACATCAGGATCAGAGCTCCACTGGCTACAGGATGATATTCAAATCAAATCATCCAAACCCAGTAAAGGGCAGTGGAAAAATAAACACATCAACAAGGAAATATAGAGCCAAAATATAGTAAGAGCATATAGTGAATGGAGGTTGCTAAGGAGTAGATCACTATTAAAGGATAGTACTGGACAGTGATACATACAAGATGTCAGAAAATATACTGTATCTTTATGAAAGATGAGTAATAATGAACAAAAAGAGGTAATCGGGATAAACTTAAAAGAAAGTGTGATACCCAGTTCCAAATTTAGCTGCATATTTCCAAGTAATTTCAAATTTTTCAGACAAATTTTCAGTGTGATGTTTCCTACAAGATGCTTAGAAAGAACACATGATGAACATATGAATGGATTGGTCTTCTTGTCTAGATAATATCAGTGTTTTCAGTACACAGCCATCTCATTGCACCCCAAGACTAAACATTGACTCTTAACTTTTAGCTATTTCCATGTTACTTGGGATCTCTTATTTATTTCAGAACAATGCAAAGCAGTGCAGAATTTGCTTATATTTTTTACGTCACAATATTCATTAAGACTCCTTGGAAACCCAAGCTGGCGCTCTTTATTGACTGGGATTAATTTGCATGTACTGGAAACACATGCTATAACTGAGTCAGCATGGGGTTTAATTCATCATGTGAGGGTTTAACCACTGTAGCTCCAAGCACTCTTCCATAGTTTACTAACTGAGCTAACATTCTGTTTTTGTGACCCTCATTATACACTGTCAGTGCTGTATAAGGGGTATTAGGAATGCAAATCAAACTTTGCATATCTCATTACCATGGTAACATCTGACTGTGTAACAAGGTAAGTTTCAATCAAAGAAGGATGGTCATATTTTAATGTGATTCTAGTCCTGAATGTATACAGTCAGTGCCACCTGAAAGTATTCAAACCCTAACCCTACTTCACATGTAGTTATAAAACAGACTTTTACTACAACTGATCTGAACATAGCTTTCAAACAGAGTTGGTTGAATGAATGATTTGAAAAAGATCACAGCCGTCTAACTTCCAACAGCTCACCATGCATATCAGAACAGAAACCAATCAATGAAGTTGAAGTACGGTAATTGTCTGCAGATCTACCAGACCAGATCTACCTGCACAGTCCTTTTGGGGAAGAAATCAAGAGGATTGTGCAGCATTAAATGCTTTGAAAAGCACTGTGGTCGTCTCCACTACTAAAAAATATATTTTTTAAATTGGAGCCACCATTATCCTCTTGAGATCTGGCAGCTAAACAAAGTCAGGGAGGAGAGATGATTGAGGACCAAATGATCACTAATGTGAAGCTCTGTTGATCCCTTAAGGCAATCAGAGAACCATAGTTAAACCATTGCTAATGGACTCCACCAATCTGTCCTTTATGGTAGAATGGCCAGATGGAAGCCAAAAAGGTACATTCTAAACCATTTGATTTTCACCACAATGCACTTCAAAAATTGCCAGACAATGAACAACCAAGTTTTCTGATCCGATGTGACCAAGATGAAACTTTTTTAAAAAGTGAACCCTAAAGGCTCAAACATACTCAGGTGTACTGAGTGTATTCTGCGGCCACTCGGACCTCAGTATAGTGAAGTACAGCTGAGTGTTAGAGTGCTAAAGTACCATGTGTATAGAAAACAAGGCCCTGCTCTAACCAGGATAACACCGTCTCAACTATAGGAGCCATCTTTATCACCACTAGTTGGTGGTATTTCATTTTGTGTACGTACAGATTATGGTAGATGCAGATATGGTGTTCTTTAAGGTCAAGTATAATTCTGTTCAGGTGTTACTAATGAGGAGAGGCAAACAGTGTTCTTAGTCTAGAGGTCTGGTGGATTGTCTTTGTTCTAAATGAAAATATCGAAATAAATGGACATCATAAAGGAAATAAATTATGATTATCAGTGGAAACAAAGATTGACATAGAGAACTTTAAGTGCATGTAAAAACAAAGCCTACTAAAAACAACAGCTACAAGCACTGTAAGACATATGACTTTAGTTGCAACACCACCTGTGAAGTATGTTGTACTGCTTGGTGTTTTTCTATGGAAGCGGTCTGTACAGAGGGTTAGACGACATCAGCAAACACAGCAAGGATTCTTCAAGAAAGCGTGCTCTAGAGTGATCTCAAACTCAGAGTAAGGTGAGCAATCGTCTTCTAACACAACTATGACCCAAATCCAACTGCCAGGACAACAAAGAGGTGGCTAAAGGAGCAGTCTGCGAATGTCCTTGAGTGTCCCAGCCAAAGCCCAGACTTAAATCCAGTCGAACATCTCTAGACAAACCTAAAAATGGCTGTTTACCAACACTACCCAATCAGCCTAACCGAGCTTGAAAGGATCTGCAGAGAGTAGAACAGAATACCGAGCTTGCAGACACAAACCCTAGCTAGAACCCTTTAAGTTGTAAAAAAAAAAAGATGCTAATTTCCTCATTAAACACAAAAATCTGGTTTTATTTAATTTGACTGTGCCAACTTATTCTTCTTCTAATCTCTTTTTTCTTTCATTTGGGGTAGCCGCTCTTCTGTGTGCTTGACCAAAATTACAACAATGCTGAAGAACTTTTATATAAACATTTGACAATGTTTGACACAATAAAACAATTTAAGCAACCAACCCAAGAAAATTTTAAAAGTCAAAGTAGGCTGGTATCTAAAACAGTTCAGGGCTGCATAACTAGCTTTCCTGCAAATGACAACAGTACCCACATGGACTTCTATAGTCATATATTACAGTATGACCATCTGCCCAGTGAAAGGGCTCATATATGTTATATTAAACCTAGTGTCTTAGGTTGTTTGTGTGACCTTCAAAAGTCAGTGTGGCAAAGTAAACATCTTGTAAGATGATAGTACTCCACCAGTTACTGCATAATTCATCAGTGATTATTTATATTTTGCAAGAGCAAAGAAAAAAAGCATTGATGAAGTAATTTTTTATATTCAACAAACAACTGGTTGTTCAGAAGATCTCTCAACAGGAAGCAGATAAATTGCATAGTTTAAGAATGTTGGGGCTTGCATGCCATAAGTAGTTTTTGTAGCAATAAATAGAAAATCTCATGTAAGCTACAAACCAGCACCAAGCACTCTAACACTTGAAACCAATGTCCTCAATCCATGGTTGTCAAACTATGGTGCAAGGATCACTGGTGGTACTTGAACTGTCTTTAGTGGTAATCACTATGGCATCAATTATTTTGTAAGATAAATTTGTTGTGAAGCATCGACAATAAGCTCCACCAGCCATAAAGACTAATTGCTCATGCTTGATTAGTCATGTCTCAAAATCAGTGCAGTGGGGGAAAAAATTCTCTGAATTCCCAGTATGAACTGAAGCGGACCACAGTGAACCAGGAGCAATCGCTGGTTGATTTTTATGCTGTGGTCTATTTACTATTAAAACTTTAATTTGGGTGTGGGATTAAACCAATTTAAGTGACTTCTAGTTCAAGTTAGAAAGTCAAAGGAGTTTGTTAACATACTGTATGTGCTTTGTGCCCAGTATAATTACTAATAGCAATTCAAGCTGATAATAGTGTGTTTCTCCAAAGCTGTACTTTCAAATCTTGGTTACACGTTTGCTTAAGGATATAAAATAGTGTGCAAAAGTTTTAATGGTATACAAATAATAAAAACTGCAAATAAACTGTTTTTACTGCTGCAATCACCAAGTCTTATAGAGTATGAGGTCAGTTTTTGTTAGGAACCTCTGACATTCCCACTTGGAATCTGACGTCTAATCTGGCTATTCAGTTAACTCTTTTCAGCTTACAAAAATGTGGAAATGTTTTCTTCAGAGTAAAATTTTAAACCACATTGTTCAACCAATCATGCCAAGCCAACAGACGTCTTAGTCATAGAGGCCACGACTGTTGTTAACTTATTACAAAAAGTTTGAAAACAACAACAATGGAACTGGATTGTAGAGCAGCGTACCTCTGGAGCTGATGAGCTACTATTTTGACCTGTTATATAAACATAATGTAGTCTTTTCGCGACTAAAGTAATAATAGTCTCCCATAGAGTTAACGCCAGGTCAGAATAAACATAACTGAGAGGTCTGGTTCAGGTTACTCACCTCCGGCCGACACCCCCCCTGGGTCAGCAGCCACTGTAAGCAGGCCAGATTGCCCGTGGCTGCCGCATCATGGGCCGGACTGGCCCCGTTGTTTGCCAGGCAGTTACCCTGCAGCCCTGCCTCCTCCACCAGAAAACGCAGGCAGGTCAGCTTCCCGGCCCGGGCTGCGTGGTGGACCGGCGAAGCCCCCAGAACATCCTTCACGCCGCTGCTGAGAACCTTCGCTGCCAAGAGCGTTTTGAGCGTCTGCACGTCTCCCTGCCTGGCTGCCGCCAGCGTCCTGTCGCCCTCCACCACCATGGCTGCAGCCGGCTGCGGGTTAGGCGGCTCCGTCCCTCGGCTGCCTGCTATGACCCCCTCCCCCTCCCTGACTCAGTTCACCGGGCGGACAGGGTTAGCAGCGCTGCGTCCATAAAGCCTCTGAACATGTCAGTCACCGGGTTAATTCTGCGGACAAGCTCGGTTATTGCTCCATGGGTCTCTATAAAGCGACGATAAACAGCGGAATCCGTCCCAGAAATAAACAGATATCATCTTCTTTTACATACTGGATTTAAAAAACTCACTGCATCCTACGCTGTACGAACTAACCTCTGCTTTGCTGAATGAGTTATCCGCTTCAGCTCTGACAAGCAGGATTCTCCTGAACACCTGTTGCACAAGATCTTCTAAGTCCTATAAACTATTTATATTTTGTGTGTTTACTTTTTTTCTACCTGGTTAATGTCTCCTATCATGTGGCTCGAAGAGTCCTATTGTTTTTTTGTTTTTTTTTTCTTCCTTCGAGCAGATGGCGACATGGGACGGAGCGCATGATAAATAATCCAGCAGAGGGAGGACCGCTGAGCCTGTAACAAGTTGCTGCTCGCTGAAAATCGGCTCACAAATTAAAGGAGCAGAACGGAAAAGCTGCTGGAAGTTCGGTAATTCCCGGGCGGTTCAACGGAGGAAAGGATGAACCGCTGGGATGCGTGTCCAGCTTTAGCTAAATGCTGATTTAAGACCGGCGTGTTTTTCAAAGCATCCAGTGTCAAAAATCTCCACCAGCGTAAATTTTGCATTAAAATGTTAAACACACGTGATTTCCACATTGAAGATGTCCACCTGGTGGCTTTCTGTGGAACTAGTTTGAAGAAGGCTAATTATTATTATTATTATTTATTTATTTGTTTGTTTTACAAATAACATCCATAAATAACATCCATTAAAAGCAATCAACTCCCTGAAGTATTAAAAAGTTACCTGGATTTATTTTATTTATTATTAACAACAATGCTTCTGTCTTTCTGTTCCAGATCACTACTTCATTTTGACTGATGTAATATTTTCACATAAAATAGTTTAGCCAAATTCAGTTTTCTTTACTTTGTATTTTTCCACCCAAGACTCTCAGATTACAATTTATAATTCTCCTGACCCTGTAAGATTTTTTTCATTGGTTACTTTAGGCCACTTCAGGACTCTGTGCACTATATCTTACCGATTTGACCTGAACTAAGAAATATAAAATTGACATTAACAGTATTTAACTTGCATATAGGTGTTATTCCATTGTTTTCAGTAAGTGAGTATTAGTGTAATTTGAGTTATGGTATCTTACAATTTTCCCAGAATTTAAAATAACATGTTATGAACCCATTATTGGAATATCAAAAGTATTAACTGTGAAAAACCACCAACTCTGCAGTGGCAGACTATAGGTGGGTTCAGAAATAATAAACTGTTACAAACCTTTACCAGCCAAATTATCTCATCATTTGAATTCTGTGTTTGTCAAAGTAAATAAATACATATCAGTGATGTGCTTACTGTTAAATTTATCAGCCAATACTTGGGTAACATTATAAGGCCAACGGGGGAGACAGAGGAAGCCTAACATTTAATTTCAAATAAGTTTCACTTTAGTAAACTATTTGTAAGACATTGTAACCAAAGCAAAGCTATACATTGCAGAGGTAAGAACAAAACAGCAAATAATTGGTTTAAGGCATTTAAATTTAATCTATTTGCAGTTACAATTTAACCCCCAACCAAGTTTCACGTTATGTTAAATATTCCATCATGTTTTTACAGTTATGTGGCTTTAAAATATGCACCAAATATACATGTATTTATTTTTTATGAACCAATCTTGGCACTCACTAGTATGTGCCCAAGTTTGAGCTATGTGCTGTAACGGAAGTAATTATAACTGTAGTACTTTTCCTCACCAAATGGTGGCAGGAGAGCTCCATAATCTGACACGCACCTGCAGCCTCTACCTGTAAAGGTGTTTGAGGGTCAAGTCATCATTTTAGCTTCTATTAATTCCTGTCAACCGTTTCACACATGGCTCGCATATGAGGAAACTCAGAAACGGACAGTAGATGTGGTCCCTCACGGTGTTTCTCAGCTTTTGAGCTTCTGTGTTGTAAAAAGTAACCGTGAAAAATAATAGAAGCTGATGAAACACGGATGTAACAACACTACAAAGACCAATAAACTGTTTTATGCATTTACACAATGAATCTCTTGTGTTATATAGCATTTTACTATAACAATTTTTGCTATTTGCGTTAATTTATGGAACCATGCAAGTGTTTTTCGATTCGAGACTCCGACTTTCTTTTGAAAACCTGTCAAATATATCGGTTTACACACATTTCCTTCTCATTAGAATAAAGGCAGTTTGCTCGCGTGAACGTCACTGAGTTGAGACTTTCTATTAAAAAGTGAAATCTGTGGAAAGTGTGCAAAATTAGACCCATTTTGCAAAACGTATGAACAGTATATTATTGGCCTCTTTTCGCTAATTACTGATAAATTGTTGTCAATATTTGAACCAACAGCAACCAAAAACAACATCTCATCTCTTCGTGTTGCCTCTGAGTGTCAGATTAGTCTGATTTTTTCCCCCCAGCCCAAACTGCTTCTGTGGGATGCGGCTGCTATCCGTGTGGGCGTGACGGGAGGTGGAGGAGAAGGTGGTGGCGGGTTTTTGGAGAGGCTCGTGCCTGGCGCGTGCCTCCTTATCCCATCTGTTGCGCAGCTCCAACTGTCACAGACAGCGCGCGGCAAGTTTGAAGGAACAGGGTGGAGGGAGGAAGGGGTGGGGATTCCCACGAGAGGTCTGGTAGTTACAATTCCCCAGAGGAAGTGGATGATGAAGGACCTTTAACAGGCTTTAGCGGAGGCACCAGAATGAAATAAGCCGCGTTTACACAATCTTCTGTGAATAACAGAACATTTAATAACAGTAACATTATAACGTGTTGGTTCAGACATCAGTACGGCACTGCTCCCCAAAAAATCAAATGAAAGCTAACTTTTCATACAGCTTCTATTCCTTGCATTAGGTTTCTGTATTTTTTAGAATATATGTGTATATTTTTTTTGGATCAGAAATAAAAGGCACAATTTGCACATACTGTACATTTTGTGCTGATATGGATGCTGGGATTTATTCAGTTTTCCTCATATTCTTATTACTTTTGCTGTGTTTGTTTTAATGTAACTGTGAACCAATAGCATCCAGCTATGAAAGAAAGTTGAGTTTTTTATAGATTCCCGTCTGTTTTGTTGCTCTGCACTGGAAATGTGTCCACTTAGGAACAACTAAAGTGTTAACATATTCTATTATTATGTATCTTTACCCCAAAACATGCTTTCTCTCATTATAAATCTCAAACAATTGATTTTTAAAGTAAAGTCTAGAATCTTCCAGCGAGTTCAAAATACTTGTTTTTTTTCTCCACTGCATCGTATTACAGCACATTGTACATATTTGACAGTCAGAGTCTGTCTCCTAAAACAGAATAATATTGACTCAAGCATTAAGCTGCATGCGGAGCAGCTGCAGCATCTGATGGCTGCTGTAACTTAGTGTTTAATCGAGTGTTGTTAATACTGCAGTCTTTTCCCAGCGGCCCTCAAAGAGCTTCCCACAAACTTTGAACCAGTCAAGAGCTAAATCCCTATTGAACTGGAAAAAAGGTGGTGGGTGAAGGGGCGGGGAGTGTCAACGGTTTTTCCCCCCCGGCCGCCATGAGCCTGGGAAAGCTGGGATATTTCTCGCACGCGTCAAACGCGCGACTGTTATTCAAATTTCACTCGTGTATTCAGGCGTGGGCCCCACGTCTATTGTACGTTCGCATCTGCTGCTGCGCGGGAACATTCAAATCAGGACGCTCTCAGCTCAAGTTCGGGTCTCTTCGACGACCCACGTGGTTTCTGGTCGCGGCATAAAGACTTTAGAAACCGACTTATATCCAGCCGTTAGATACACAGCCATTTCAATTATTTTTGAAATCTTTACTATTTCAGAATTTAAAGCAGGCCTGCGACGTTTCATCATAGTACATAAACTAACACCTATACATTGCCTAATTTATTTGATTTCATTTTGAATTTTATTTGAGTGCGGTCAAATTCACCTAGCTATAAAATTGTTTGAAAGACTGACAGTAAATCTCTGGAGTTGCTGCATATCGGCTCCTCGCGCCTTGACCCGAACCTCAGCTGGCAGGCGCGTGCCGCGCAGTAATTGCTTTTGCTTGGGTGAACTGAGACGCGTGCGTGCAGTCGTCCATCAGCGTCAGAGCAATAGGTTGTTATGATTTTATGTGCGACATGCATTGTTTTGGGTTCATGGTGTATAGTCCATGTAAATATAATACGAAGAAAGTAATAGAAATCACGACAACATCTTAGTTTGTGTTAGAGAATATGCAATACGTAAGCGTGAGGCCAACATTTAAGTATAGCTAATTGCACTTCATTTGTTTTGAAAAACCCTAACCCTTCATGAAGCTGCAAGATTCTCACAGACGGAAATGAACAGCTTTTAATTTCCGCCCATTTATTGAAATAAATGGGCGGAACTACATCACAACATAAATCCGTCCAAAAAAGAAATCACGCCACACAAGACAAGTTTTATTGAGCAGAAAAAAGACACACAAAAGAGAAATATTCTTTATTCATACATACATTTTAAGATCCTTCCTTCCTTCCTTCCTTCCTTCCTTGGACTTGTATAACAGTTTTTTTCGTTACATATTTCTGATTATATTAACATGATTTGGAGCTGTTTGTCTTATCAACATGAGGACATTTGTTCAATTGGAGCCATATTAAACCGAATTTATGAGTTTTCATCCACACTCAAAACTCCGTCACATCTGACCTTAGTTGCCTTTTAAAAAAAAAATGAAATTAATAAAAAATGTATTGTAATAGCTCTAACGGGAGTTTTACAGCTAGATATGTTTTTCCTTAAATGTTCACAAACATGTTGTAATAAACTTAAGTAAGAATTTTAGATTTTGTTGCAGATACGCAGTGAGTTAATATCTGGATTAAAAAAAAGAAAGAAGACTACGTTTTTTTTTCGTTTTTTCCCAAAGATATTGAGCAAACATTTTACAGATCTTAGGACATTTATATGTCTAACACAGAGACCTCTTTTGTGTCCTTGAACTCACCCTTCAGAAACGATGCTTCTCAGACAGCGACTCGGTCATCCATATGCTGCAGTGAGAATAACTATGGTCAGACTTTCTCACACCCAGACAGACCCACTAAGAGCGGGCAGACAGAAACAGGGCAAGTGGTATTTCTAAACCAACATCAACAGTTAAAATTAGGAACAACAACAAGACGATTTGTCAACATCAGAAAGCATGTTTTAAAAAAAAACAAAAAACGTGTAAAATTGTAAATATAGGAAAACATGGAAATATAGCAAATATTCACTGAAAACCCCCGAGAAAAGAGTCTCTGTTTAATAAGTAAGGAAATGAAATGGTTGTTGAATCAGAATCAGAGATTGAATTATTGTGCTAACATGTGCATGTAAAATTCAGTGGGCAGGCTGCAGCTTATATGTGTGGTTCAACATGTTATGTTATGTTAGCACATAAAAACCCAATATCGGTAGCTATTCAAAAAACAAACTTAAATGACCTCATGTTATGCAACAGTAGTGAGTATGCCTTAAGTACGGAGAATTATAACAACTCAAATCACCAGCAATATGATGACACAAAGTTTGCACGCGATTAAACAGAATATTGCATTAAAGTGACATATATATATATATAAACACATACCAGACGTGGCGCCGGCGCTGCTCAGCTGTCCGTGTCCTGCAGGTCTCAGTTGCATTCAGCGCCCTTTGCACACCACGAGAGTTCTGGGTCTCAGTGACAGGGACTCTGCTCTTTGTGGGCGGAGACTCCGTTTCAAACCACGCCCACTACTGGGTCGAGCCTTTACGCAGAAACACACGACATGATCAGGTTTATTATTTTTCTTAGAAAATTAAAATAAATAAATGATGCCATTTTTTTCTTTTGCTGATTGTTTCAAATCTGGCGGGTGGCTGTGCGTCAGCTATGATAGCGATCATAACAAAAATTGTAGAAGTCTAAAATTGCATAATTGCATTTTACACACTGAAAAGCAACATCATTAACATTGTTGCTTTCATTTTATGCTTTCATTTATTTTAATGTTGCTCATCTAAAGGTTTACGATTTCAAAAACACCTGAATATTTTTTTACGTCGCTTTTTTTTCTTTTCACACATGCTCCCGTTGATTTTCCCTCGGACAGCTCTTAACAGCCTCTGTGTCTCTGTGACTTAAAAAATAATGTAGCGGAGAGGAAAAAGCCATCTGCTGCCTTTGTTCACCCTGACTTGTGGTGTCCTCGTGTCTCCCTCATATTTCCCCTCAATTAGGACTTTAATGTTGAAAACTCCTCCTAAGAAACCGCTCTTCACCGCACCGGACTGCTCTTACCCCTAATATGAGACATAATTTAACAAAACAAAACAAAAAACCCACAAAGAAGCACAGTCAGGAATTTCACAGTCAAAACCACAGTCAGGTTTGGAGCACCGTTTTCGCGCATCTTGCGCAACAGCATCAGCGGAGTGACCGACGGCGTCTGGAGCGCGCTCTGAGGCGCAAGGATGTCGGGGATGGAAACAGCAGCTATTGGTAGAGAGGCCCATGCGACGCTGTGAGTTTACCTTCGGAGACTTTGAGGAGAAAAACAAAAAGACATAACAAATGTGCGTGACCAGATGTGAGCTTGGAGCTTGGCTTTTGGCTTGGCGAGGCTTCCTTGGCCATACAAATCCTGTCTGAGCCATCGAATACTGCGCAAAAAAAAGTTCTCCGCCTCTACATATGGAAACGACGCTCAAGGAAGACGCTTTGCGCTGCAGACGGCTTCATCTTTTGAAATTGGAACAATGACAAAGGGTCCAAAGAGTGACAAAGCGTCTGGAAATTAGTTTAGATGTTCCAAATAAACTCCATCCTGTATTGTTTTTTACTTTGTGTGTAAATTGGATAAGGAAATCTTCTCTTATACAATGAATGCTTGTATGACAGAATTTGGTCAGAAAACTATAATCTTCCACCGGCGAAAAGTTTTTAAATATACGTACTTTAATTGTATATTCATTGGTCTTCATTTTTATGAGATAGGTCTGGAATAACTCCAAATTACTGGACGCACTACCATTAGATTTATTTTTCGACATTTTACTAAAATGGCAACTACTGTACATCCATCTATTCTAAAATCCCAATTTATAAAGCACATTTAAAATAATAAATTTGCCTAAATGCTGTACATAAAAAATTTAAAATAAATAAATTAAAACATTTTAAACAAAACAGACACTTAAAAGACTCAAAAATAGAACACTGACGATATTAAACCCATGTCAACTCACAGCTGATCAAAAGCAACTGAAAACAGATGTTTTAAAACAGGAAGCAGGGATGCCGTGTCTCACAAAGGCACTTAGTTCCAAAGTTTGAGCGCCATTTCAGAAGAGTCTCCATCTCCTTGATGTTTTATGAGACAAAGACGGAGCAACATGTCACTGTCATATCAGAATATCACAAATATCAGTTAGTTGTTTTCTGAACAACTAACAGAAAAACTCTTAATTTCCGTCCATGTGGTGACAGAAGCATTATGAAATTGAGGTTGGTTCAAGCGTCTGAAGCCCAAGAACAAGTTCCCTTCCAAAAATGCTTGTACCTGATAATGCCTTTTACTTTAGCTCACATGACAGTTAAACAACTCCCATGCTCTTTTATTTTTCACGTTTTGTTACTATTGAAGCTACAGGCTAAAAGAAACTAGAGAACACCCCGAAGAACACCAAGGACACAGAGGACATTCCAGGGATATAGTGTGAAAGACATTTGAAACAGGATTAGTTTATAAAGCAGTGTGTCAAGGTCTGAAGATCTCACAAAGTGCAATTCAGTTTATTGACTGAAATGCAAAAAAAATGTTGCAAAGGAAAGATACACATGTCCCTGTATCTTCTGCCTGCCACCACATGAACTGACAACCAATAGACCAATGGATCTCAATGGATTTCTGTGGAGGAGCTGCAGGGAGCCACAAATCTAGGCTTTATGAAGGAAATTATTGTTGAAAACAATAAAAGAAGTCTCATTTGTCAGGCATTCTGGTCAGTCAACACCAAAATTGTACAGTTTGCCCTATGAGCATAACACTTTGTTTGGGGGGAAAAACACAATAACCTTAGCATTTAATTCAGGTGTAGTGAATACACATCTGAAAAAAATGTAGAACTGAGGCCTCCAAGAACTGGCCCATAAGTTAGTGGAAGATATTGATCTGGGAGGACGATGCTAAAATTGAACATTCTTTTCCTCCAAGGTCCAAAATGGCAGTACATGAAACAACCTTACACTAAAAACAGTATCTCCAAAATAACCACAGTGGTGGCATTACAATGCTGAGGGGTTCATTTTCTTAGCAAGAACAGGGAAGCTGCGAAAGACTTCAATGGCCTAGTCAAAGCTCACACTTAAATGCAATTGAGAATCCGTAGCCAGACTTTAAAATTGTGGTTCACGGACATTCTTAATCCAATCCAAACCAATTTGACCTTTCTCGTAGAGAAAATTAGCAAAAGAAATTCACCCTTTAGATGTGAAAAGCTGAATGAGACACTATTCAAAACGACGGTATTTTTGATTGATTGTTGGTTATTTGGTATGTATGTATGTTGAGTCTCATACAATAATAATTTGCCAGCGACATCAGAGCTGAGCCTCCCTTTTCATTTCTTGAAAATGTTTCGCTCTTTATATAATAGGTTGGTCCACTTATGAGCATTAATATTGACTTTGATTTATTAAAAATATTTTGAAGGCCGTCTGCTTGATGCAATTGAGAAAATAAAAAAAGGTTTTTGCCTTGAAAATACTGTCAAACGTCAGCACCATGGAAGATGGTCACCAAAACAAAAGAAACAAAAACATTGAAGAAAATACTCTCCAGGTTGTAGTTCCTCTTATCAAATTTTAGTCCAGTCCCGTTTACCGTTTCCGAATGCAGATGTACTCCACTCTTCTCAGAGTTTCTTCTTATGCAAATTAAGAAACGCGTGTCATTTTCCTTCAGCTTTACTTTAATTATGTATTTTCTGATGGTAGCACAAAAAAAAAAAAAACCCATACACTGTAATTTGTGGCTGCCACATGACAAAATGTGAAAATAGGTAAGTTGTATGTTTGACAGAGCACAAACTCATAATCTGACTATAATTTAAAATGTTTTCAACAATTGTTCGCATTGAGATAAATTCATATTGGCAAAAATCACCTCCTAGCTGTTTTTCCTTGAGTATCTTTTGAGGCAAAAGTAAAGCTTTCCTGTTCATTCTATCGACATTACCGAACTTCACATTCATTTGTAACCTTTTGCAGACTCCATTATGTGACTCACACTCTCCTTTATGTATATTATATTACTTCCTTTATCATATCTTATGCCGTCATCATAACTGTGGAGGTCCTTCTTATTCTTTTTCAGCAAGTATACATTGAAAGTTAGTTTCCTACTTTCACCCCTTATCCAGCTTTTCAGTCCTGAGCTAAATTCAGACGCAAATGTTTCCCAGACGCTTCAGCGCCATGTGGAGGGTGGTGGCGGCGTAGATGTTGGCGTGGGAAGCCAGATGTTTTTCAGGTTAAAAAACTAAAAGTCTTCTGCGTGGCTCTGCTGGGAGACCGTCCGCGTCATCCCGGAGCCCATAGACGCTTGTGGTCGTCACGCCTCAGTGGCGCTGCGGCTCGTGTCCGTCTCATGCCGAACTCACACAATTTAAACGTACCAAACTGAAGGGCAGGACTTTGAATGTTCTGTTGCCGAGAACTGCTGTTTCTTTGAACATTTTTGATCCACGGTCCAACCCTGAAAACGAAGTAGGCCTAATAATTGATGTAATAATTAATGTTTCATTTGTGATAATACAGTCTGACCAACAGTGTTTTTGAGCTCCTCGTTTTCCTGATTGAAAGCTAAAAGTAAAATGCACATTGGATTAAATTAATTCTAAAAGAAATTCTAGATATCGCTCTCCATATTTCCAGATTAACTGATTCCACATGTTTTCTGTCCGTACTTCAACAAAGGATCACTTCGCTCCAGGCTTGCGCAGATGGATACCGACGCTGAAACCAAGACAAAAAAAGGTTCCAACCGATGCCCCTCTTCCACGTTTTTTTTTGTTTTTTTTTTTTTTTTGGGTCTTATCTGAAAGGACCAGTTCCCAAGCAGACAGGAGAAGATGGCAGTTATTTGGGGGCCCCATGGGGCAGGGCGCGTGCAAAGCCCCCTGTAAGGGCGTGACAAAGACCAGCATCATCTTTACCTCTATAATGACATTTTTGAGCATAACAACGATTTGATGTCGAATCGCTTATGGACACATATTTAAGCACTGTTTCACTGTTAAAGACTGTTGGCTTAATTTAGTAGGCGAATGTTGCGCGTAAAAATGTAATTTGCTCCATTTGAAGATTAGATTACGCATAAAATTATGAAGATTTTTTTTTTATTTTGTTTTGTGAAATTGTAGCCGCAGACACTAGATCACGGTTTCTTGTAAATATATGACCTTAGTAAAATAATCGAGGCACAATAGCGCATTTGTTACTGTGGCGCACGGAGCCGGAGCCTGGATGCTGACGGCGGGAACACGCATCAGGGGAGCGGTGGAGCGGAGGCAGACATGGGGAAGAGGGAGGGAGGGAGAGGGTCTGTGGTTTGGGAGGGTGGGGGATGTCATGAGGGGAAGGTTCCCATCTGTTGCGCCCATCGTGGCGCGTGCCGAACGCGTGAATCCCACCGTCAGCTCCGAGTCTGCATCACCAAAATCAAAGATTAAGTTAAACTCATTAAATCTTTTAGGAAAAACAAAAAAGTTGCGTCGTCTGAAATATTGAGAATTTTATTGAGTATTTGGGCTCTTATTGCGCGTTTACATGTTTTACGGAACATATTTATGAAGAGATGCTTTGTAAGTCTCCCAAATTTAAATACTCACTTTTAACCACTGCACCAATAACTGTGTTATCTACATATTTTATATATATATATATATAAATATGTAGATTTTATATTTTATATATCGTCTCCTTTTCAACATACACATCCGTGAAAGTGCAAATCTATGTCCGTTTTAACTCCATCCCGTTGATAATTGATCAGGCTCTTTTGGGGGCCCATAAGCAGATGTTAATCCATACATGGCGTGGCTTGGGTGGTTCCCTGTTTGTTGTTGTTGTTGAATAGATTAATCTCGTCACTTTAGGTTCACATTTGGCATTACGTGTTTTGTTGTGGCAGGACGTAAACTGACTCTAAGCACATAGTATCTCAAGGACATTCACGCTTTTATCGTTTTAATCTAACTTTTTAATGATAAGCATCCAATAAGGTAGCTTTCTGCTTTCAAAAGGAACTGGTTCATTCATGAACTACGAGGTAAAATGAAATATCAGCCTATATAGATAATTGTTACTTAAGTCCCAATTTTATTAACAAAAGGCGTGGGAAAGAAAGCACATTTTCTAAACAAATTAATAAACTGAGTTTTTAGACCTTGAAAGCCAGAAGCATTTCGGTTACAGGGCTCATGTGCAATTTGATCTAGGTTGGACGATAGAGCTTTGAATTCAAACAAATACACACACACACACACAAAACAAGAGAGGGAAACATGGTCACGAAACTCTGCATACCAGTGTACAAACGCGGGTCCCCAACGGGGACCAGATGGTCAGACAGCAACTCTGCTCATTTCCCCCAAAGGCATGGACTCCCCCCAACCCCCGGCCTCCTCCAAAAACACTCCCACCCCTCAAGCACAATAGCTTGCGTTCCCTCCCCTCTGACGCCCCGGAGCCACATAAATAGGAGGCTCTCCAGCACTCTGTCACACTCGAGCTCAGCTCCTCCAGGAGAAAGTACAAACAAGCACAACTGCTACAAGCGAACGAAATGAGTCCGAGCATCTCCCCCGAGGCTGGCCAGCCTCTTCCTGCGCGCTCCACTGTGGCCCAGAGAAAACAGGCCCACGAACTCAGAAAGGTAAGAAAACGAGAGATTCCGAACAAGCAGTGAGCACTCGGAAAATGAGATGAACGAAAGAGCTGTGAAATTTACAATCATTGTTATATCTTCCAGACTTTGAAGCCCTTGCTGGAGAAAAGAAGACGCGCTCGCATCAATGACAGCCTCAGTCACTTGAAGAGCCTGATTTTGCCTCTTGTTGGCAAAGACAACGCGCGTTACTCCAAGCTTGAGAAGGCTGATATTCTGGAGATGACCGTGCGCTTCCTCAGAGATCTTCCTTCCTCTCCGGTCAAAGGTGAGCGCGATAACCCACTAAGAGGCTCTATTCCACTGACCTAATTTTTTCTCTCGAATATTCTTCTTGGTGAAAGCGGCCCACTAATCAAATCTCCAATCTTCTCCCTTCAGACTCTGCAGACAGTTACAGAGAGGGTTACAAAGCCTGTCTCCAGCGGGTCTCCGCTCTGCTGCCCAAATCCAGCCTGGACCAGGACGCGTGCCGGCGCGTGAACGACTTCATCCAGGAGACCATGTCCAGCACAGTCACACCGACCTGCCTGAACTGCTGCGCCCAGAGCTCCAGGACTCTCCCTCAGATCCAACACAGACTCTTGAGCCTCAAGTCCAGCTTCAGCTCCAGACTTGAGAGCCAGTCCCGGAGCGACCTGGGAGCCGAGGCCCCCATCCGAGCGCAGGCCCTCCAGCAGCCGGTCAGCGCTGTCATGTGGAGGCCTTGGTAGAATCTATTGGACATTTATCCCATCTTTGTCAAATTATTTTTTGCCTGTTCTTATGTTTATTGTACGCATTCCGTCGTTCTAGCACTGAATAATCGACGAAACTGCTGTGCATATGTAATGCGCTAATTTTGCTTTTGACTCGTGTCGGCGTTGACTGCCTGAAGGTCATGAAGCACAGATCGCAAACAAACTGAAGTCTATGAACGTTTTAGAAAGCAATCCTCGTTGGGGTTCCAAAAAAGACGGGTGGTAGACAACACATTTGTAAAACCCCAGGGGTTATTTATTTTGGAGGGTTGCACTGTGGACTTGAAGCTATTTTGGTCTGTGCAACGGAACAGTCTGTAAACACTATGTGTTCAATATAAGTATTAATTTCCCATTTGAGACATAAAGAAACACTTGTTTCCTGACATTTGTAATGTTGTTTTCTATAAGATGTGGAATAAAAGTACGCTAAACACAAATGACTGTCTTGCTTTTTTTTTTTTTTTTTTTTGCTGCATTAGCTCAGATGTGTCATTAACCTTAATGAGAAGATTTAAGAGGGGGGAGAGGGGAGGAAGAAAAGAGGCGCGCAATCGCAGAAAACCAGAGATCAGAAAGAGCAAGCTGGTGCTGATGAGCAGCTGGCCTATTGTTGCTGATGGAATAGGCGCCTCTCTGGTTTCCGCCAAAACTGTGGGAAGATGCGTGTGAAGGGAGCCACCCTGAGAACAGGAGCGATTCCAACTTAGGAAACACAAGCAGCCATTGTACGTCTCAATCCTCTTTGTTTTAGTAGCCCTTCATTAAAATTAATACATTTATATTTGGCTTTAAAGCCACAAGTAAGAGGAAATCTAATGGTTTTAATTTAACATGAGTTAAGTTCAGAAAACAACTCAGCCAATATTACATTGTATATGAACCATTTATTTCCATATATGGTCTAAATTATTGCGTTAGTGCACGTGCACTGCAAAAATGATTTTCAAGGAGTAATGTATATTGTGTGTCTTTAATTTCACTAAAGATGGGAACACTGTAAATTCATTACTGCATTTTTTAATTATAAAAAAAACAAACAAAAACGTGATGAGGACTTTAATATTGAGATTTTCTAAAAGATAATCATGGTTATTTAAAAAAAAAAAACTTTTCACATTTTGTCACATTACAACAAGCTGAAATACATTTTATTGCTATTGGTATTTTATTGGGTTGGTAATAGGAGATTAATGTGGACATTTTTTCCCCTCACAAATAAAAAAATGTAAATGTTGCAGTAGTAAACTTCAAACTTTCAAACCCGAACTGAGCAGGTTAATTCCCATCTTGGGAAAATGGTTTAAAACTTGTTCATCCCAAACACAGAGCCATGATGGTTAAAAGTAACCTTGGTAAAACATTGTTTGTCCTTTCTCTGACATCAATGTCCACAACCCATCAAAAAATCCTCTGCACTCTGCTGCTACCACCTGCATTTGTATTTAGTCTCCTTCACAAATAATGTGCCAAGCTTTGAACGCCTCACTGTTCAATCCATTGGCAGATGAAGAGTATGACCCAACCGAAGAGGAACATTAGCTAATCAGTCAAAAGATCTAAAGTAGCTCTGGAGGAGCTGCACAAATTCACAGTTTAAATTTACATCGGAAAATCTGTCTACAAGGCAGCTTAGTTGTGCTCCACATCCTGTTCTTTGGCAAATAGACATTGTTGAAAAAAATCCATATGCAATGTTTATGATTAAATGTTGCAACATTTTGACCACACAGCTTGGTATACATGCAAACCCATCCATCCATTTTCTGTACACCCTTGTCCCTTAGAGGGGTCGGGATGGATGCTGGTGTCTTTCTCCAGCTAACGTTCCGGGCGAGAGGTGGGGTTCACCCTGGACAGGTTGCCAGTCGGTCGCAGGGCAACATAGAAACAGACAGGACAAACAACCATGCACACCTAGGGAGAATTTAGAGAGACCAATTAGCCTAACTGTCATGTTTTTGGACTGTGGGAGTTTGTTAAAAGGTTGTTTTTTATGAGCTTGGTTGTCTTTTATGAGCCTTTATCAGCTTGAAATACACTGATATATTTTCTACATAACATAAGACAAAAATACAAACTTCTCAAAGGAGG
This sequence comes from Xiphophorus couchianus, assembly GCF_001444195.1. NCBI lineage: Eukaryota > Metazoa > Chordata > Actinopteri > Cyprinodontiformes > Poeciliidae > Xiphophorus > Xiphophorus couchianus. The sequence continues at coordinate 10,346,972 of NC_040228.1, forward strand.
ATGTAGAAAGTTTTTTTTGTTCCAGATTCAGACTGAGTGAATCTTGATACTGAACCATTTTGTTCTACAAGAAAAATGACTTACTTCAACAGATTGAACAAAACAAGGCTTACATTTCTGGTTTCTGTTGTGGAACGGTCCAACCAGTGTCCCAGCTTGAATTTGGCGGAGCTAAAGATTAGGGTGATGGCATGAGACCATTCAACCTGAAAGACCTGGACTTCCTTACCAAAGTCCTCGGGATACCAGTGGAAACGTTCAAAAAGCTGCACTGCTGTAACGGCAATCAAGAATTTTTCACAGCTTATTGAAAGACAATTGTCAAAATGAAGAATTTTAAGCCAATTTCAATGAAAAGAGATTTAAAAATAAAAATAATATTCCTCTTACATTATTTTCTTGTCTTTCAAGTGTTTGTTATCTTATCGGAAACAAACATTGTGGTTGAATGAAAATTATCCCAGACTAATCCAGCCACACTAGACTGGGTCTAGTGGAGGAGTTGACAAATATGAAAAAACACATATTTTTTATTAAAGTTATATGAAACTACTGAGCATTTTTTTGAGAAGTCTGGATTGCTTCGTGTATATTTTGCAAGTTGCCTATGACTGTTGCTCGTAGGGAGAGATCTTTCAGTAATCTAAATGTGATTAAAAAAAATTAAGCAACCTATTTGCATACTGTATGCAGATTGTTGCACGTAAAATTCACGAGCAGTAAATATTGTGCTAGTATCAGTATTGGACCAAAGAAAGCAAGGCAAGCCGTTAAAATTGTGACGCTTTTGATGGTCAGATAGACTCAAGAAATTGTAACAGCCCAAGATTCCTGGCTGCGTCCCTGGATAGAAGCGACAGTAGGTCAATATAACAACGTAAAATATATTTTTGTACACAAACACAAAACTGCAGTACAATGTATTTTAAATAGTATGCTTCTGAATGCTAAAATCTCATTAGGGACTAAAATCTCACTTTGTAAAAATGAAATATCAAATATCTTTTGTATCATTTTTTAATATCTAATAGGATTTTTATTATAAGCTTGCTTGCTGACTTATAAAGCTTATCTTTCATATAAAATAATTACATAACTGCAAGTAGGCAAGTTGTATTTTGCAGTTGAGCTTTAGCTTTTCCAACTAAAGAAGAAGTTTTTATATCTGACGCCTATGTATAAATACATATTTGGTAGATATTATTCTTCCAAAATTCTTGATCATTATTGTCCACTAGTTCAGTTAGTGTAAAAAAAATCCATTACATGCAGTTTTTATTCTCTTGCACCTGTCCATATGAACATCTATTCTATGTTTCTGAAGGAGCTGATATCATGTTTATGACAGTAAAAGAACAAAAACAAAAAAACAACCTAAAACTGCGCCTTGTTGTTAAATGGGAAGAAAAGCACTGAATCTGTATGGCGTCTCTCTCCCATCACGCTGCGGTAAAAGTCACTTGCTCTGGAGCTTGTGTTTCTTAATTCCCATGATGTGTCGCTCCACGGTCAGACAAAGGCTCAATGTTATCCTGACCGCACAGATGGGTTCCTGACGCTGAATTTGCCTGAAAAGACAAAAGAAGAGGGCTCTCATCGTAAGAAGAAAACGGAGAGGTGCTGACCCTCCCACCCCCTCCCGTCTTTGCCCCCGGTCCCTCTGTTGCTGCGGGGTTGGTGTTGGGGGTGTTGGGGTGGGACGCGTGCAGCAAGTGTGCCGCTGGTTTCCAGGAAAGGGCTTGGCTTTGTTACTTCACCACAAAATCCACCCATCCATCCATCCATCCATCCATTTTCTTACACCCTTCTCCCTGTGGCGTCGGGAGGTGAGGGTGCCTATCTCCGTTGCGGGCGAGAGGCGGGGTTCACCCTGGAGGGGTCGCCAGCCTGGCGCAGGGCAACACAGAGACATACAAGACAAACAACCATACACACACGCCCACACCCACACCCACTCTTAATTTTGCTCTTTAAGTGTTGTTTGTCTTGTATTTGAATAGTTTTCTACCATAGATTTTCAAAGCTAACTTCGGTAAATGCTGTTATTTCTGTTTCTGCTAAATGTTATCCTTCCACTTAACTTTGCATTAATATGCTTGGACACAGCGCTCTGTGAACATTCATCTTCTTCAATTTTTTTGCATCTTACACTTGTGTAGACCAAACCACAGTGGTAACAATTCTGTATTGTCGATACACGATGTTTTTTAAATCGTACTCTTATCGTCTATTGAATTTGTGTAAGCTATGATCGTCAACATGATCTTCACCATTCAACGTTTGAAATGTGTTTGTAATAAACTGAATCATTGAAATGAATAAACGTTTGATGTTATTCTAATATACTAAGATGCACCTGTAAGAAAGAGTCAAATAATTGTAAAATATGGATATTCAAAAGAAATTAATCGAGGTTAGTTTTATGTTGTGTCGTGTAAATCCTATTAATTTGAAGATAAAATACTTGGCCCATATTGCAATGACTGATCGTTGCTTACGATATATGTATATTTTTGTCACCTTTAGTGTCCACATAAAACTGAAAATGTTCAGAACCGTTGAACACGCTTTAACAATAGCTTGGACGCTGAAAAACATCCAAGACTGGCATCTAAGGAAGAGTAACATGGAGGCGGGGGAGTGGGAGAATGGCGTGTCATGATTGGACCGGAATAGAACGGACCTATGAGATGCGTGCAGACGGAATACCCAAGCCAAAACTGCGTGGAGATCATGTGTCTTGAATTTGAAGTTTGGGCTGGGGGTATGTCGCCGTGGGTGAGGGGGTGGGGGAAGGTGCACGCGCGTGTCCCACTGCTTCGGGTGAGAATCGGTGGGACCGAGAGCCACGATGCACGAGATGAATGGGGGAGGAGAGATGGTGGTGGTAAAATGGAGGTACAGGGTGAGGGTGGGGATTTGTAACAGACAGCCATCTGGTCCCCGTGGCGCGTGCTGCGCGCGTGGTTCCCCTGAGTGCAGAGGCATTTGATGGGCTGTCGTGTCGCTTCAGTTTTTATTCAAAACCAGAAACACTGGTGCACACTTCAGATGTTGGTTTGCAGAGAATTGAAAGAGACACGTCGCGTACTCAACGAATACTTCATGTCAAACTCGACTTAAACTTTCGCAAAATTCAAGTTCAGGAAAAGAAAAAAGAGGAAAAAATCAAAATGGTGTAATTTTATTTTAAGCAAAAGCTGTGGTAAACAAACACCCCCAACCCCTCTTTATCCCCAAGATTTTTCGGCCCCCACCTTTCTGCTTGAAGCGGTAGCTGGAGTCGGACACTCCCTACAGGTAGTGACCCCCCCAGACCCCCAGACACCCAGACAAAAACTGCATAAAAAACGTCATATGGATTTGCTAAGCTATTGTTGTCAAAGTATAGGAGCAGATGTTATATAAAAGTAGCGTGGCTTGGGTGTGTGATCGGAGAACGAGTGTGTGTTTGAGGGGATCATTTTATAAACACACACAAACCTGACCCCTATGTGAGTGATGCACGTACTGCATCCTGCTATGGTCTGGATTTTCATTCAAAATACATGGAACAATTTAAACTTTGATATTATAAAGAGGACCAGAGAAGATCAGAAAAAGGAACATTTAGGGTTAAACGTAAGTATAATCAAATTACACCAGAACATGCAGCGATTCAAAAGTCTTATCTATGCGTTATAGAAATATAGTTTGGAAATACGTATACACAAATTAAAACATTTTATCTCAAGTTGCTTATTGTTTATGTCAAAACTTTGAGAAGCACCAAAGCTGTGTTTTGTTTATATTCTTAGCGTGCGCAATTACGCACTAATATTAGAGTTTATGTTCAAAGAATGAATCGTAAAATAATTCAACCACTAAACATAAACAAAAAGGTGGTGTTGATGTCTGTTTGGGAGTTTTGAAAATTTGTTTCTGGTAGGTAAATAATCCACCCTATGATTTGCAATGTTGTGCGTCTTTACGCACTGATTTCTCCAGCTTTCTGACGCAGCTTTTGTTTGGTTTATGTCTGCGGATCAAATTGCAGACACGCAATTTATTTTGACATGTTTTAAAAATTGTGAACAGATGGTTATCTTATTAAATTCAATGCTTTTGTGTTGTTTTTTGTCGCATACTGGCCAGTCGGGATCGTTTGAGTCGGCTTGGGGGCGTACCCGTGACGCACGGAAGCCGACGCCTCAGACTTGGATAAATACCGAACCGTCAGTCCGTTAGAGACACATCCTCCCCGATCTAGCTCTTGAACGCTTCTGTGGTTCAAAGACGACACTGAGAAATGTCTCCAAACACGATCTATGACGCTCTCCAGTCTTTTCCTCCAAGGCTGACTGTGGCCAAAAGGAAAGAGGCTCTGGAGTTGAGAAAGGTAAGCTAAATGACTGGATTTTCTTGGATCAGCTCAAAATTTTAGCCATATGATTGTAAACTCAAACTCTCTGCGTTCTCTTCAGACTATGAAACCACTAATGGAAAAACGAAGGCGCGCCCGCATCAACGACAGCCTAAACCACTTGAAGAATCTCATTCTTCCCCTCACAGGCAGAGACGTAAGCCTCTCCATTCTAATGTTATACGTGAAGTTAAAATGTGGCTCCAAAAACTCAAGATACGTTTTAGCTCTGCGTGTTTAACATCCTCTTTTGTCTTTTTCTTAACAGAAAACCCGCTACTCCAAGCTGGAGAAAGCCGACATCCTGGAAATGACCGTGAAGTTCCTCAGTGACATTCCCGCTGTTAACGTCAAAAGTGAGTAAGAATTCTGCGCCTTTAAATCTTTTTAATCAGTACTTAAGCCCTGGGATCCATTTGTGAACACCAAAACTCACGTTTATTTGTCTTTTCAGGCCCAGCAGACAGCTACAGGGAAGGTTTCAAAGCCTGCCTCCAGCGCGTCCCCGCTCTACTCCCCAAAACCAACCTGGACGAAGAGGCGCGCCAGCGAGTCGAGGACTTCGTCCAGAAGTCTATGTCTGCGAACAGCGCGCCGACCTGCCTGAAATGCTGCGCCCATAACGCCAGGGCTTTCCCTCTGCTCCATCAAAAACTCCTGACTCTGAAAACGTGCGTCAGCGCCAGTCTGGAGAGCCAGCCGGCGTCAGCAGCCGGCCGAGCTCAGTCAGGCCCGCAGCCAGTCCGCGTTGCTGTGTGGAGACCCTGGTAGAGCTCCGCAGTTCAAGATCCCTCATCTTTAAAGACGAGGAGTCTTTAATCCTGCTATTATGATGTGTTACTGTTAAGTTGAATTACTTGTAAATACGTATTGTTCCTTAGAACTTATTGTTGAAGTGGTTTGATTAAGTATTATATACTTGAGTTTTGCGCGCAGGTCCGTTGTCTTGTGTAAGTTGACAATGTTAGACAGTCGTATTCTTCTTAAATCCGCATGTATGTATACGTTCAATATTTAGTCCTCCCGCTGGACTGAATGATGAAGGGCTATTGAAACAGCCCTGTAAGACCCAAGGGGTCATTATGTGTACGGATTTGCACGAAGGACTTCAGAGTTCTGAGTCCAGTGCAAATGAACTTTGTAGACATTAAATGTCTCTGTAAGAGTATCTTTTTTTGGGGACGTGCTGTACTTGTGCTGTTTGCAGCACCTATTGTGTATATGATGTAAATAAATAAAACTACAACGTCGTGGTTACGTCTTGAGTTGTTTTTTTTTTTTCTTTGTGCACACTTAGTGGAGAGTCGCTTGCTGCATTAAAAACAATGAATGAATGAAAAAATAAAATCAATATAAAGTATTTAAAAAAAAAATTTAAAGCTAAAATTAAAGGGAAACTGGATTTAAGAGCTAAGAAAAATAAATAAATAAATAAAAAGACACCATAAAAAGGATTTTAAAAATCCTATGTTCTGTTTTGTAAACAGGTGTAGTTTTAATATATTGTGCTTTTCACCACCCTTTCCTTATTTTTAAAGCTTATTTAAACAGTTTTTTATAATTTGGAGTTCGCTTTCATTTTTCAAACTACTGCATATGTTATTGAGGGAAATGTATTTCATCTGTTGAATTTTAGTTGTGTAAAGCACACCGACTGATTTCTTTGCCTGTTAAAAAGAGACTCTATAAATAAAGATTGATTAATGTGACATTGCATGTTGGTGCCAATATAGCATAGAATGTAAATCAACATGGGCATTTTATTGAATAAATAATTAATCACACTGTGTTATGAACACGTCTGCTGTGGGACCAATGTTTAGTCCAAACGCGCCACCTATAGACATAATAAAATGTAACACTGGTGAGAGCGATGTTTGAGCGGTCTCTGCTGCCCCCCTCTGGTGAGTTAAAGTACTGACATAGTTTCAGTTTCTACTGCACAGCGACATCTTATTTCACCGGCATATAAACGCCATTCACGTTTCCTTTACTTTATAAAGTGTAAACCAAGCATATGGACTTTGTTAAAAAATATTTGAATAATCTGGTCAATATTTTTGGCGGTTTCCGTTACTTTCCCCTTCGAAACGGTCCTGAAAGAGACACGGTGACCACAGCAGCCCTGGAACGCAGCCGTGGGAGGGGAGGAGAGTCTGCCTGATTTCTCTCCGTATCGTCCAATCTTCGTGTTCCTACACGACAGCCGGCAGTCCAGGGGAGACTAAACCATGTCGTCGCCGGGGATGGACGAAGCATCCTCCCTCCAGTTATGCAGGTACGACGTCCATGGTTCATTTCCTAATGCGGGATTGAAGGTAAGGCTAGCTTGGTAATGTTGAGCACAGCCCTTTTTTTTCTTTTTGCTCGCGCCGCCGTGTGACCGTTTGTTCACCCGGATGATAACCCGGATAATCCGCCGCTTGGGTCTCATCCTAACACAAGATGTCCACTTCGTCCATGAAAACACTGCCTTTTTTTTTGTTTGTTTGTTTTTTAAAGTCAGCGCTCCACAATGTGTATTCATTCCGCTTCGGTTTATTATAACCCTGCGACTGGTGTCTTAAGGATCTTAGCTGTGTGATGACCGTTGCTCGGCCGTTAAAGCGCTTCCTCCTGGGCAGGAAGCGCTTTAACGGCCAGAGACAGAGACAGCTCGCTGTAGCCTAGCAGCAGAAATAAAGGTGCGTTTTTAAGAACAAGAGATCGATATCTCCTCTCCCGTGGTTCCTGAAAAATCTTTGGACTTATGTTTTTAAAGATATTATCCAGATGATAGAAAGAAACAGTTATTCAGCAGACTGCACTGTAATGAATGCTAATCTAATAGCCGGTGTATTAAAAAAAATCCTTCTATGAATAAACTCACCATGTAGCTATTCTTTTTCGCCTGCAGAGGGCGCTACATAACTAAAATATTGTGTCTCTTTTAACTGAGGTCGTCGCATCCCAGTCTAGCATCAAGCTAACCAATAGCATACAGTTTCATTGTTTAACCTACTAATGCCATTGGGTTTTTACATTGTGACGGTAGATTGAATCTTCGTTATTACGGCAATTGAATCAAAATAAGTATTTCAACATGTTTGTCAGGTAAAAACCACAAATGTCAATGTATTCTACTGGGATTTTAAGAGAGAAATTAAGACTAAGATTTATGGTGTATGAAGGCTTTTCCTTAGCAGGGATTTGGAAACTGGTTCGAGTTGATGAGGGGATGGATCAATCGAAACAATCCTGTATGAAAACCTTTTTGAGAGCAGCAAAACAATTGGCACAGAGACAGAGGTATGCAAATTCAAGTGTAAGAGTGGCTCTGTCAAAGTTCAGAGTTCTGTCTAGTTTAGAATTTGTGGCAAGTTGTGCTTGGGCTGTTTTACAAAGAAGAATGTGCAAACATTGGAGAGATGACCCAGCATGCTAGAAGTGCAAATCTGATAGACATACAGCATGTCCAAAAAGACTTGTGCCACACATAATCTTCCTAATCCCTATGCAATACGTTGTATTGGTCTATGACATAAATTGTAAAAGAGGTATGAATATTTTTGCAAGGCACTGTATACTGGGCGTTTTATGAAACACCTTTGTCAGAAAATAAACTTAAGAGTTCTGATTAGGATACATGATTGCGTCCAGTTTAACAAGTTTAAAGCAGTCAGAACTTAAAACATTTCAGGATTTAAGCCTGCAGAAGCTTTGAAGTGATTCTCAGTAAAGTTACATGTGTATGGAATGGCCAAAGCTGATCTTTTGTGCTTCTTTGAATCTTTCTTTCTACCATGCTGCACGTAGAGCACTGCATGCGTGTTTATTTTAGAAAGCCAGAACATTTCGCATGCGGGTGTGGATGCAAATAAGCAAAAGTAGTTGGCTTGTTTGGTCACAGGGAAAAGGAGAATAGCCTAAAAGGAAATGTTTTGTTGTCAAAATACTAGAGACATTTATGGGTTGTTTTTTTCCTCCTGATACTGATGATAACTCTGCCTTCTTCACTCAATAACTGCATTGTTTTGTTTTTTTAAATAATCCAGTAATGAAGCAGCTAATTTGTTTGTAAAATCAAAAGTTTCATTCTAAGAAAGGCAAAAGACAAATTGCTTCAACCTTATTTCAGTGCTCTAGTTTCAAATCTAAATGAAAAAAGCTTTTCATATGAGAGTAGAATGACTGCTACAACATAGTAAAAGGCGTAAAAACAAACAAACATTCGCAAAGCATAACTCTAAGAGATAAGGTTTTGTTTTTGCTGTGAATTTTATTAACCACATTTCAACAGGAAATTACAAAAATAATCGTAAGCCAGATCTCCAAGAACTTTAGGTCTAACAATTCATAAAAACCACTAAGAAGTGGGTACAACGTAGTAAAAAACTATAGTGTGCTGAGTTACACAAGCATTAGCTTGAGGGTGTTTTTTGTTTTAAAACAAAATCTTCAAAAACCAAAGACATTTTAATCTAGATTTACAAAAGAAAAAAAAATCAAAATTTTTTTCTTAATGCCACTTGAAAATCTAGGCTCCTTTTTACTATTTACTATCAGCTACTGTAGTTACAAAACAAATTGGGACCAACGTTGCGTAATTTTTTTCATGTCACTGTGTGATGTCATCGTTTGACACATTTCCTGTTCTTCCTGTCCTGACGACGCCAGATTTTATTTGTCTGTTGATGAGTGTGTGCCAAGATCGCGTTCGTCTGGTCTCTTGACATTTTTTAAAGCCTGCGTGTGGTTTACCCTGCATGACATCAGTTGTAAGAACGTTGTCAGAACCTGAGATCACAGTAGCAGGGAGGCTTCCAGAGAGAACAGAGTCAAACAAGGTGTGAAGATGGATTGTACAGGGGCAGCAGATGAAGTAGACAAAACAGTAGCAGCGACGGAAAAACGGAAGCCTAGTCAAAGTCAACCAGGCTGCATGGACGACTGTAAAGATGTGGGAGCTGGATGTGAGCTGGTAAAGAAACTCCAACTCAGCAGGTACTTTATTGCACTGAGAAATACAGTATAAACTTTTTTTTTGGTTGTATTCATTTTTTTTTTTTAAACTCGCTTAGCCTGTTCATAAAAAGAACAATTGAAAACATTAACTATTCACTGATCTTAAGTTTCAAACTAGTTTTTATTTCATATCTAAACCTGTTACAGCATCCACACCACCACTGATACCACATACTACTACTGTTAAAAGTTAATCAGACTCATCAGGTTTCACAACACTAGATTTTATTGCCATTTTATTATCTCATACTTATAGTGTGCATAGCTGTGAAAGTCACTAGGCTTCGTTCTGAATCATACATTTCCAGTGCTGAAAACTAGTTTTCCCCACCCAACTGAAAAATGTTTTACAGGTAGTCTTCTGCACTCATATGAGAAGCTGAGTGAACGGAGTGTTTTATGGGAACTAAACCACATCGCAGTGAAAAATTAAGAATGGTGTTATGGGGTGGATTTCCTTTCATTATGAATTGCTTTCTTCTGCCGTTGAGCATTACTTACTGTCTGATTCACAAGATTAGTCGGGCTTGTTAGACCCGTTCTTTAACTTTGACAAATGTAAAAGAGAGAACAGGTTTTCATAGAACTGCAGATGATACTTTCTCCAGCTTTACTGTTTTCTAGCAATGAAACCCACCAAGAATCCAACAATCTGTTGCAGTAACCTTTATCAGTCTCAGTTGTGACTAATCACTTACGGCCTGGCACAGTGCCAGTCTCACAAAGAGAAACTGGTCTTTTGACTTGATCCATGCTAATTAAATAGAATCAAGAATTAGAATTATCACTGTATGATAACTTGAGAGTAACATATCACAGCTTAATGACAAGGAATTTGGACTAAAATGTAATACAACAGTGTATAGCATGCCATAATTGGATGCTTTTTTTTTTTAAAGGAGAAAAAATAAATATCTAATGTTGAAAAAACAACACTAAATATCAGCTGTTAAAGAAGGTTGCAATCTTATTATCTAATACTTGAGCAAAAAACACACACAAAAAAACCACGACAACAAAACCCCAAAACAAATGGTTATTAAATGTAGTCATAGTTTGTGAATGCTTATTGCAAAAATCAAAAATGCTTGCCTTGTTCTTTGTAGAGTAACACTGTCATAACAAAGTGATTGCTAACTTCTTAATCAAGCTGTCCGCTGAAGGTCACTCTGAGGTTGACTTTTTAACAGACTTTAAAGCGTGTGCCCCTTTACTTTCCATAACAACACTGTTTGTGTTTTTCACCATGAAACAGCCAAATGTACCTTTGGCACTGTATTAAATGAGGGAAAACTGTATTAATTTTCTTTCAGCCAGTTGACTGGAAGTGTGCAGAAACAAGTAGCGGAGGGGGCATGATGTATTCCTCTGTGCTCCATAAAACTGGAAACAAATGGGGTCATTCTGGCCCTTTTTACAGCACCTCATTAAAAATACCCATTACCAGCATGACGGAAGTTTTTTGCATTTCTGAAACCATAATTGTATAAAAGTTTGGTATACCTTGAAACTGGTAACTGATGTCTCAAGACAGCATCATAACAGTGTGACTGATTTTATTAAATAAAGACAGCATTGTCCATCAAAATGGACAGGCCACATTAACAAAATAGAAAACTGTGTTTGTATAACCTTTAACTATTTAGATTTTATGTGTTGCGTGTGTGTGTGTTGATTTTGAGTCTTTCTGCTTTTTTTTTTTTACCTACCTTTAACTATAATGCCAACAATTGTAGTGGGGTTCTTTATCTTACTCCAGAATTATTTATTAATGCAGACATATTACCACCAGATTCAGACACTTAGTCTGTTGCTTTGCTGCAGGGTTATGCTGCCAGATGACGCCAATATTATGGGTAACGTTCACGGCGGCATCATCCTCAAGATGATCGAAGAAGCTGGAAGCATCGTCGGCACGAGACACTGCAACGCACAGAATGGAGTAAGTACTGACCATATTTAGTCCTCATTATTTTTATTCCAGTAGTACAGCATTAAATCCAGATCTGGAATAAGTTCCTGCTTCCATATAATTGATAGAAAACAAAAAAATTAGGAAGTCCTCTCAGCCCTGAATCCCCATAGTGCGTCACGCCAAGTTCAAGCATGAGATTATTAGCAGCATGACGCTGCATTCTGTTGCACAGACTGTAAATGCCTTTATCATTTGTTCCGATCTCCCATTTTGAAGGTACGTTGAACACAACATCTTTGCTCATTTCCTGCCTGCTACAAAATGTTAAAACAAAACATTTTTTAAAATTTATTTGAGATATCCGCTTTATTTCAGATTGCATTAAGTGATCCATATTGTGGAATTTCACTGTCATGGTTGTACTTTTCACCTGGCGAACTTTAGCCCATGTTTGCTCTAATTATCATCTCATCTTCAGTGACGTTCATATTAGATTTTGATGACTAAGTTCATGTTTAAATGTTTCAAAGATTAACAGTGACACAAATACATTTTCAAAAAATCTCGGTACACAGCTTTAATCTTTGATCAGAGAGAATAAAAATAGCTGAACTTCAAATGTTAAAGGCTATGTTTATGAGCATAGGTAGCTGATTAAACAAAAGAAAATGAGCAAAATTAGAAATGCATGAAACTACTTAATTTGACAAAGTTTTCAATTGTTTTCTGAGCCAATGAAGGTAAAACAGCTGGTGAATCACCATAGCTGCAGACTGAAACTGGAATTCCAAAGTTTTTATGTTAATGTTATGCAAGCTCATTTACAACTAGACATTTATTCTGTTTTGAACAGAAGGTGAGTTGGTGGTCATTTATGTTGAATTTTGGATGATAACAAAGCCCTCTGACTGCCAAGACAATCTTGGGACATAGAAATCATTATTATTAGTTGGACATGGTGCTTTGCTAGCTAAAGCATACTGGGATGATACAAGATGCCTTACAGAGTTATTACTGTAAGTTGATTATTGTTTAACTGCATCATGAGGAAAAATGACTTGTCTTTTATTCTTCTGTCTGTAATTATGCTAACCTTTCATTTCCTTTTCTGTAGGACCGATGTTTAGCAGCTCTGGTTCGGGTGGAGAAGACGGAGTTTCTGTCGCCCGTGTTCATCGGCGAGGTGGTCCACGTTTCCGCCGAGATCACTTACACATCCAAGCACTCGCTGGAGGTTCAGGTCAAAGTCATCGCTGAAAACATCTTGACAGGTGACTCGACTTAACACCGACATTCAGTAAAAAGGACATGACCATGCATGCCATCAAGTAAAGGTCAGAGACACCTAATGCAAACCGCCCCATAAATCCCATGCTGCTGTACACTTTAACAGAAATGATTGATTTTACGTTCACTGACGCTTCATATCTGTGTGGTACTATAACGGTCTTGCAGGGGATAAAAACAACATGAAACTGTCAAGCACTAAAGGATTTAAAAACAGAAATACAGCATGCTCACACAAAGGCCCTCTGTCTGAAGTGAGATACAGATCAGGATAAAAGCGGTGAACAATGGTAGTTTGAGCCTTTCACAGCTCAGGAGGACCTGTATTTTATTTGATCAGCATTGTAAAACTTTTTGACCGTGAATTTCATTCTAGGAGAGATGGGAGCATAGATGAACTTTTCATGATAAAAACCTATTATTACATTTTCTATAGCTGCTATGCTTTTCATGGTTTTGTAGGTTGGAGTTTATCTCTGCAAGACAGGAAGCAGGGGGACAGATTGAACCAGATTGTTAGCCAGAAATGTGAAAACGTGCACTCCCTGAAAAACGCGTTAAAAAATGTAGTTAAACGGCACCGTTGGTGGCAATTTTGGGTGAACTAACCTGAGATTTATTGACAAAATCTTTATACTTCATTTCTTTCCCTGCAAACATGCACAGCATCTTGGAAGACCAGCAAAGGCATAATCCTGTACGGACCAAACAGAGTTGCACACAGTAAGCCAGAGTTACTCAATAGTGTTTGGGCAGTGCATGAAAATGTTCCTTTTTCTTTCTGAATAGTTTGTTTGTCAACGTTCAGAATTTTTAGCAATGAAATAATGTGGACGGTACAGAGCCCCTAAGGGACACTGAAGAAAAAAATAATAATAAACAAACGTTCTGGTGTGCGTCAGATAAAATCTCATGTGCACCAGAAAGTTTATTTTTTTATTTTTTCCTTCAATGTCCCATTAGGGGCTCTGTAAGTGCATACAGCACAGTTTTGCCAATGTTTGATCAATAATACCCATTAAAAAGAAAGACAAAAAATAAGCAAATATAGAAAAAACACTCGGTTGCACTTCTACCCTAAACCCACATGAGTTTTCTAAATGGCCTCAGAGCTCTGTACAACATGTTCAGCCTTACGGTTTTAAACGTTCATAAATATTTTGTAGAATTTGAATCTCATTTTCATCTGAGCAATGTTTATATTTACCTTAATTACGCTTCGCACAATATATCCTCGTTATTTAAAGCGCTGATTTATCCCTTGTGTTTCTACTGAGAAGGTTGAGAGTCTCACAGTTTAAGAAATTCAAATAGTATATTTTCTGAAATGTTTTTTTTTTTTACATAGCATTGTTGAGATCCTTAATGTGGGGGATTTTATTTGTCATCTATTCATTCACCATCAGTAGTTAAAAGAATACCATGTTTGTTCAGTAGAGGGCAGCAAATCATACTTATTGTGTTAGTAGCGTTTCTAGATATGTAAAAATTGCCTAAAATAACTTGAACTGTTTTAACAAGATGCTGCATTGTTTGCACTACAGATTATTATTATAGGCTACATAAAACAAAATTTGCTTCTGCAAGCAGGCTTGTATGAAGCTGCAGGAAAATTAATATTGACCTGCGTTTTATATATGAATCTTTAAATACCATCTGCACAAAGAAAATGCAAGCTGAGCAGCAACAGCCTGCATTTATATAAAGGTATGTATATAAATACATACGCATAAATACGCATAAATACATCTGCATTTACGCATGAGACAAATGTTTATTATTCAGCTAATTAAGGCGGTTTTTGCACACATGGTTGAACTTTGACGAAAAAGTTGCAAATACTGCTGACTTTGCAGATTAGTTTCAAATTATATGTAGTGGCTGGTGGTGCTTAAAGAGGGTAAGAAAAAGATGCAGAGCGCCAAAGATAGAGAGATCTTTTTCATGCGGGTTAAAAATCTCAAAGAAATTTTTAACCCGCAACTTTAAACGGCCCCTTTGTGCGCAAACATTTTTCTGTTTAATTTCGAGAGGGAGAATGAAAAAAAGCAAACAGAGGGAAGCAGAAAGGCAGATGGATGTAGGAAACTGGCAGAGGGAATTTGAGCAGAAGAAGAAATACTTTGTAAGTAGGGAATTATGGTATGATAGATGAGAAAAAAGGACTTGAGAGAAACAAAAGAAGTATCCCCTAGACGGCAGTTGCCGTAGCAACTGGCTCATAGTGGTTGGTTGGCTCGTTGCTGGGCCGAGCGCTCATTGATGGAGGTGGAGGCAGAGATATGAGGTGACAGGTGGAGAGTGGTGGGCATACAGGCAGGCATCTGCAGGGGCAGTCCACTGTGGCCTTGACAGAAAGGACCCCTGAATGGCAAAAAAAAGAGCTCATGGAGTAAATTCATTCAAGACCTGCACTGAGGTTCAGAACACATTCAGCCCTTAAATATTGAGAACATTTGATGTCAGAGAAAGTACCCTAAAAATACCAGGATGTCCTGTTGCATCTGGTGCTCATTTTTTTCTGTTCTCACCCACAATCGTCTGCAGAGTCTTGGATTTATCAAAGTGCCTCTCGCACTGTTGTCAATAATTATGAATAATTTTGAACGGCTAAGAGAACAAATCGATTAGCATAAGATTCAAATGGATATTCTAGCTCAACATCCATCTTCATGACATGGTCTGTATTTCATAAACTTATTGCCTGAGAGTTTACGGACCATCTGCAATCACTTCAGTGTCATTATGACTCACTTCTATCTTGCTGCATCAATCTAGTAACCCCCTGTTGCATTTTATGAATTTATAATATAAAATAAGTATTAAAAAAATCAAGTAAGCCCAAATGCTCCTCTAATATTGTTTTTTTTTTTTTTATCTCTGAGTGTTTGTGTGCATGTCTAAAATCTTTTGAGTTTTGAGAAAATTTTGAAGTAAACTTTGTGAACATCAAATGCTGTAATCTGGTTTTGAATGTGTGATGTTTTATGTGCTGCTGTCTTTTTGCATTATGTGTGGGTATTAGGATGAAGAGTGTAAATTTCACTATTCTACTGCATTTCTTTTACCATGATGTTAACATCTAGTTATATGTTTTTCTGTGCATTGAGAATCAGCTGACCACCCAGGAGATCAGACAAGTAGTAAAATAATTAGCTAAATGAATCATAAAGCAGGTCAGGCTGCTGTTAGTTAGAGCCACTCCAAGTTTTCAGCATGCGAAGGTGAACCTCAATAAGTATAGCATAAGATTAATGCCGTTATTAGACTGCTGACTTTTGTTTGAAGTCTGAAATGAGACAGGTATCTTATAAAATATATTATAATAATGTAAAATAATTAATAATATTAATGTATTTTTTTTCCCCAGCCAATTTAAAAATGGAATATTGAAAAAATGTATACAGAATCCTTCTCAATAATCAGCATAAAAGCCTTTATTGGCTTTACAGCAATCAAACCCTTACAACTGCTCACTAGCTTTCTGCATGCTTTCACAGTATCTTTAAACATTCATCCTTCACAATGTGCTTTGAGGTTGGAAGGTCCTATATACACCCCTATTTTGTTTAGGATGTGTAAATTGGAATAACACATGAAATCCACAGTCTCTCACTGCATCACGACAATGTTAATTCATTTTTCTACTTATGTCACCATCTAATTTTTTCATACTTAATGATCACTTAAGCATCTTTGGCTTAAAGTGAATTTATCTATACCCCTAACTCATCAAATATTTATTAGTTGAATTAAACAGAAAATTGGTTGTGCCTTGGCATATTCTCCAAGCATTTGGCATGCTGAGGCAAGCAAATCATTGTTAATGCAGATAGAGCATCTTCATAATGTAGGATCATTTGTGTAATGTAATGAATGAATGCAATGAATGAGTTTCTGCTGGCTATTTGTTTTGCAAAAACTTTTGCATTACACACTACGCACAATGTCTGAGGTGTCTCAGGGCTTGAGCTGCTGAATTTGTCACAAAACAAATGCATAGCAAGCAAACTGCGTACGCTATAGTATCAAATGTATTATAAGAACATGTGGGAGCGCTTTATAATTAAACTTGCATATGCTTTTATGTCATTGAAGAACAAGGCAGACATGCAATGGACCTTACCAAGCTCCGCCCACAACCGACCCACGTGACCGCAAGTCTCACAAGCAAAGCCTCGCAGCAACTCGATTAGTGCATCATTTCTACTGGATTTTCACAATATATCAGCTACTACAATGGACAGAGGAACTAACAAGTTCATGTCATCATATGGGAGGAGGTTACTGGTTTCTCAGTCACAAGCTGGTTGCAAACCTGAGGCCAGCAGGTGTCAGTCAGTTATGGTAGATCTGAAATTTGGTTTGATGACGTCAATATGAGACGCTACAGACTGATAGGAGGAACCAAAGAGCTCTGTAAAGGTAAAGGCAAATCTTCTGAAGCTGGGATATAATTAATTTAATTTCACATAATTATTGCGGTAGAAGCCATTTGTTTGTTAAAATTGTATGAAATATATTTGTTCTATTTGATGTTTGTTGTGAATGACGTAAACTCACAAACGAGCGAGGTAATTAGTCCAACATTTAGAAACTACAGCGGCTGTAATGCGACGCAGCAAAGGTAAACAAAGGTAAAATAACCTGAACAGGTGATCAACTCAAAACCACTCCTACCTTTTTACTCTCTCTCTCTCTCTGTAGTTTAAGCACACCTGTTACCGTGGCAACCGCCTGCGCCCAGCAAGACAAGCAACGATTACGTTAAAAACATAACATTCAGTCCGTTACAATATCAAGTTTCCAGGCTTGATATTTATTTCTCAATTATTAATCAGCGCTTCCCTGAACACAGCGATGGTTGATTGACTAGCTGTACTTGGTGCTAGCGTGGCTAACACGAGTAACAGTTTAGTCCAAAGCCTTTTCTGCTAAAATAAAATCTTTAGTGTATGTCAGATACAGTACACATTGCATATTGATCTGTTTAGCTAACGTAAGACTGTGTAGAAGTTGTATCAGTTCTGCCTTTATGCTGTACTTAGCTAACGGGAAGCGTGTGTTTGTGAGACGTCCACGCACGTGACCACGTAGAATGGGCATCAGCCAATGAAAAGCGGCCCCTCTGGTAAGGTCCATTGGAGATGAAATGTGGAAACAACATTAATGTTTATTCAACATTTCATGCAAAGAATATAGAAATGACAAAGTGAGGAGTTTGAGCAAAATTGCTACCACAGTTGATAAACCCGGTAACTTTTCAGCTGTTCTTCGTTAACGTGACATAAATAGGTTATAATGATTTTCATTCAGTCAGGACTTTACGCTGACACTAGCCACATGCATTGCAGGTAGATTGTAGTAAAGCATTGATTAATGCCTGGTTTTAAAATTAGTTAACTGAACTTGTAGCCATTATTTTGTGCCCATTGTTGGACATCACACGGCACGATTGAACCGATCGAACCGTTATACCTAGGATTTCTGTGGGCTAATGTGTGATCTCTCAGGTATTGAAAATGGGCAGACAATCGGCCGATAGCTCTAAGATCGTGCAAGATAAGATAGTGTGCGCTGGGCTTTACACTAAGGAAATGAGGAAGGGGGTTCAGTGGAGAGCACCGGAGTTGAGCCTTTTTTCGTTCAGTGTCATCAACAGAAAGAGAAAAAGATCGAAAGAGACGATAAAGCCGATAATTAAAATAAGGTTGATAGTTTTAATTTATCATCTGATTAATTGATTTATCGTTTATCGCGACAGGCCTATTAAGTCATTTAGTTTTACCAGTGTCCCTCCAAATTAGTTCCTTCATTTGTACCAAGTTTCTTAATTTGTTCTTGTGTGCATTTGGACAGATTTCTCTTAGATCTGTTAGTCTTTTTCGCCCTTGGTTTATAGATCTTTTTTGAGTGTTAGTTCAGCTCTCTTTATTCTCTCTCTGTTTCCCTGCTGCGATTGTTTGGGTTAACTTGTGTTAGCATTTAGATTCTCGGTTTCCATTCAGTTTCTCTCTCCATATTCTGCCTTCTCCCAGCTCCCTGCTCTGATTCTCTCCCAGCTGTTCTGCATATATTGATTTTACTCACCTGGTTGTAATATCTGTAATATTATATTATTATAATTATTATTTATTATTTATTATAATTAATAATTATTATTATATAATATAATATCTGTAATATAGGTTGTAATATCACATATCTGCTCTTTTGGTAAATTGTAAAAATCCCAGTGGAAACATGCAAAAAGCTCCTCAGCACCTGTTGGAAGGGTTAGATTTCTGTAAACCAAATATCTCATTATAATGAAATAGTATCTCAAAATAATGAGATACTATCTCATTAGTATCTCAGATACTATCTCATTATTTTGAGATTGACGCTTAAAATAATGAGATCTCAAAATATCTCATTATTTTGAGATACCATCTCATTATAATGAGATTATTATTATTATTATTTTTTAACAGAGTGGCGGAAACGTATGGAAGCCCATTTCCACCACTCTGTTAAAAAAATAAAATAAATTATCTTATTATTTCGAGATTGACGCTTAAAATAATGAGATATCCCAAAATATCTCATTACTTTGAGATACTATCTCATTATTTTGAGATACCATCTCATTATAATGAGATTATTATTATTTTTCTTTTAACAGAGTGGCGGAAACGTATGGAAGCCCGTTTCCACCACTTTGTTAAAAAAAAGATAAATGATCTTATTATTTTGAGATTGACGCATAATAATGAGATATCTCATTATTTTTGAGATGGTATCTCAAAATAAGATACTATTTTGTATGTTATACAAAATAGTATTATATAGTATTATATCTACAAAATAGTAAAATATCTTGTATTTTGTATCTTATTATACATTATTATTTAGTATCTCATTATTTTGAGATACTTTTTTTGTGTGGCGATATTAATATTACTCTTTTTATTATTAAAAAACATCCATTTATTATCTAGTGTGAACAAAATCTTTTTGTACTGTGGGAGGAAGCCGGAGCACCCGGAGAGAACCCATTAATCAATCAATCAATCAAATTTTATTTGTATAGCACATTTCAGCAGCAAGGCATTTCAAAGTGCTTTACATCATATCAAACACAGAAACACAATGCAACATAGAATCAACAATCAAAATAGGACATTAAGTCAGGTTCCATCAATAAATTTGTAATTGATTACGTTTCAAATACAATCCTAAACAGGTGGGTTTTTAGTCGAGTTTGCATCCATAAAAGGTTTACCTGTTACACTCTTACTGTGTTATATGGAACAAAATATCTATTGCTATTTTTATTCCCACTCACAATCACACAGTTTAAAACGATGTAGACAGCATTTTAATGGGCTTCTGGCACGAGGCTCCGTACTCCTCGTTCACAGAATTTCGAGCAGGGACTCCGCCGTCCCTCACGGATTTTTGTGCAATTCTTTTTGTAATTATTTTTTTATTTAGAAAGAGAGATTTCCATCACATTCGTTAATTACAGCTTTACCCATCTGAGATTGTACATGAGTATACAACCGGAGAATCCAAGTTATTTTGTCCATACTGCCTTTCTGGTATTTACTTTTACAGACTATTACTAAATTTTGTTGTGAACAATAACAAAAATGAACAGAATTGAACAATAATGGGGATTGCACCATCTCGAGCAATAAAAAAAAAACACAAGAACATACAAGGGCAGAGCACATAGTTCTCAAGAACAATCAAATGAAGTCAGATCTAATTGGTTTTACATACTCAGTCCAATTGGTCCAGATCTTATAAAACTTTCCTCTTTCAACTTGAAGGGAAAAAGAAATCTTTCCCATAACATAAATCTGATAAACAATTTCAATCCATTCGTCGATAGTGGGTGGGTCTGGTTTTAGCCATTTCCTTGTGATGGCTTTCTTACTGGCTGCCAGTAGTATAGCCAGAAGTTTTTTGTCTTGGTTGGTCCATGTGTCCAACTGTAGGTTGCCCAAGTACAACGTTTCACATTTGAATGAAATTTTTACATTGAATATATTTTCAACATGTTTGTGGAACTCTTCCCAATATGGTTTTATTACTTGGCAGTCTCAAAAAACATGGAAGTGGTTGGCTCCTTTAGACTCACCAAGTCTCCAGCAGGCGTCCCCGTTATTTTGATATCGTCTCTGAATGGGTGTAACAAAAAATCATGCAATGTTTTTCCAACAAAACTCCCGCCATGTGTTTGATCCGGTCAAAACCCACTGCAGTCGACATATTTCTTCCCATCATCTTGTGAGATTATTACCTTAATTTCCTTTCCCCATTTCCTCTTTATGTATTCTGTATTCTCATGTTTAGATAGCTGTATGGCATTGTATAACTTAGAGATAATTCTGCTGTCTGATCTGGGTTTAATTAGTGTTAGAAATACCTCCATGAAACTGGAGTCATTTTTTTCTCAACACCTCTTTAAAATTTCTATTAAAATAATGTCTCACCTGCAGGTACCTAAAAAATCCTCTTTTTCCAGTCCATGATCCTTCTGTAAGGTTTCAAAACTCTGAAATATCCCTTTGTGGACAAATGAATAATAGGTAGTTAAGCCTTTTGAGATCCATAACTTGAATCTGTTATCATTTCTATTTGATGTAAAATCCGAATCATAGGCTCACCTCCTCATAATTTTAGATGCGTCTCCTGTTCTGCAAATTTTAGCCAATTCCTGCCAGGACTTGAGAAAGCTACCTGTTATGGAGTCTTCTGGGATCTGCTGTTCTTCTTGTAACTTATAATCACTAAGTAGGGCTGTTATTGGGATTCCTTTTATCGTCGTACCTTCTAGAGGCATTCAAACTGTGTTGCAACAAGGTTTATCTGTTTCACACCTGAGCAATCGTCTCCTCCTTTCTTCACGATCTCTTCGTTCTTCTTCGATGGGGTCGAAGTCTAATGAGATGAGTGAGAGGGGTGGGAAGGGTTTTCGCATCCAGGGAACTTTGGGAGGTGTGTCCCCTAGGACAGGTTTCTTTTCCTGGGTCTCTTTGTTTGTCGATGACTTTTCTGAAGATCTTTTTTCTTGCCCAAAAGTATTGAACAAGTAGTCAGAGTAATCCACGTTCTTGTCTTGAGAGCTGCTACAATCAACGGTGACACCTGGAAATAGTGTGGTCACAAGTTTTCTCACACCAGTCGTTATTAAATACCCGGCGCCAAAAGACACTGGAAAAAAGATGGCAGCTGTTAAAAGTTTCTCCATATTAAAATCCTAGTAAAAGAAAGCGAGGGGTTGAAATGCTATCTGTCAAAGTGCTATTTGTAAAATACCTGATGTTTTGAGATGGACGCATTCATAACCTCAGATATTCTTTGATCTATGACATAGATCTATGTCATAGATGTCGTCATAGCTACAATGAGCTCACTGTAGTTCTGGGGGAATGTCTTGCTTCTGAACGTTGCTATGGAAACGGTCAGATCAGTTCTGCATGACTCAAACTATTAACCCTTTGCAAGTGTATATTTCAGGAGGCTGGGGATTAAAACAGGGATTTTAATAGTTAAATATTAAGTTTAGTTTGACAATAGTATATTAAAACCATTAATTTAAGTAGGTTTTTTTTATCATTCTATCAGGTTTAAAATTTTGAATCATACTTGACTTAAAAATATCTTGAAAGTAAAATTAAATGTAACTTACAGACATTTGCTGCTGCTGCTGTTGTAAAATGTGACAAGAAATTTTGCCTGCTTGAAGAAGAGCTACAAAGAAATAATTTTGGTTTAATCATTTTACACGTTAGCATAAATATAGAATAAAGAATGATCCCAAAGAAATGATGCTGCCGCTCCATATTTGATGGGTTGTAAACAACCCACTCCAACACATTTGTTCTGTATGGTGCGGAAATGTCAGGATCTGTGTTTTCTGTGTTCATTTAGAGTTTTTTGTGTTCTTAAGTCTCTTCGTTGTCCTGTCCTCCCCTTGATTGTTCCCAGGTGTGTCTCGTTCTGTCTTTACCCTCCCATGTATTTAACTCCACCTGTGTTCCTTGTTCCTCGTCGGGTCCTCGTCAATGTCTAGTCCGTTCGTTGTCAGTGTGTCCATGTGCCTGCTACTCGTTGTTTGGACTGAGCTTTCATCATTAAATTCACCATTTACCTTACCTGGGTCTTCTGCGTCTGCCTCACCATCCCCTACACCGCACCGTTCCATGACAGGAAATGTAAGTAATAGACAGAATGTAATGTCTTCCAGCTTTTTCTGTGTAATTGAGAGCTTGACACCAACAGCAGCCCACATTGCTGATAGCTGGTATTAAGGAAGAATAATTTAAAAATTAACTTTGGACAAAACGTTTGGCTCTCTCTTCCTTAAACTTCCGGGTCCTCTCAGCGGGCGACGTGCAGCCACAGGGAAAACAATAACACTGCGTGTTTACGTCACAGAATCACAGAGTTTAATCCCATACAAAGCAACGCATGAATCAATCAACAAAGCTGCAGAGGAACAGAGATATGCATTCTTTACCTTATACAGACAAAGACAGACAAGACAAAGACAAACAAAAAACAAAACAAAGACGCGTCTTTGGAGATAGCTGATGCAAAAAAGCAAAATAGTGGCAGCTTTCTGAATTTTTACTCCTGTACACAAAGTCTTATACTGAAGGTGTGTCTTCTCTTTTTAATATATTCACTTAAGGCGTCCCTCCGGCTGACCAACTGGAAGCTACCTTGGACACTCAGAGAAACTTAGAAACTCCCCCTAATTTACGCCAAAGATCAAAGGCCATTTGCTCTCTGGTAAAAACAAAAGAGCCAACAGCTGCGTCCTAGCCTCCTGGGTTCCATGGTCATTTGGGTACAGAGAAACCTGAGATAAGATTTCACAGATGCCTGTGAAATCCAAAGCCTCCCCCAGGCTCCAGTGATTCTGCCCTGCAGGATATGCTAATTTTATGGCCTCCTGTGCTCTGGCAACACAGCAGGAGTCCCCATTGAGAGATCTGCATTTGGCCCCTGTTGTCTGAATGCTTGGTCATCTGGTTTAATTTTGAATCCTTAACACAAACCTGTTCAAAATAAAGAAATTTGTTCAAAATAAGAGTGTTCAATATACCTTTTACACATGCCGTAAGATTAACTGTATTAAGCACTAAAATAATCATTTTTCCTCAACACTGGGAAGGAGATAAATGAGTCCATTTCTATGCTCTCCTGTAAACTGGTTATGAGTCTGTTGGTTTTTTGTGTATTTTAACTATTAAAACTGGTAAACAAATGTTTATATCTGTTTTTAAAAGATTAGCAGCTTCTCTCTTATGTCTCCATCAGATGACCAGCATTAGCAGCTTTTGGTGACATTATTATTAATAATAATTAGATTGTTTTTGAATACGATGCAGGATTTAAAATGAACTGATGAAGATGGTCTATGTGTCAAGTCTGGCCTGGGAGGGATGTCTGTGGTTCCTTTCTGGACCTGTTAAACCTGCAACCCGATGTGATAGACTGGCTGTGCAAATGCCTTTCCATGCAATTCAGCTTGTTTCTCATCTCCCTTACTCTGTACTCCCAGTACTCTGTCTGAGATTTCTCCCACTGACCTCGGTTTCTCCAGTAGGATTTCAACCAGGCCAATCGGCAAACAGAAGGAGAAGTTGTGAACGATGATATCGCTTTTCTGGGCTCCTTTAGTGTTATAATCTGCTTGTAGTTTTGTTCACTGACTCCACAGTGAACAAAGTCTTTCAGTCTGTGTTGGCCACTTCTCCTAGCATTGAGAAATTAAAGTCGGACCAAGAAGAATGTTCAAGACATTTTATTCCTGGTAAAGATGCCATTTGGCTTGGCATTTCTATTTTGGATGCTTTGCATTTACCATTAAGCTTCATGATTCCTTCATGATTGAGCTGGCACATTTTATACGTCACGGCCAAACGCTAGCAATTTGGTATTGTAATCTAATTCTTTGAAACTTGAAGTTCACACCTCTATTAGACAATCATTTCTCAGTAGCCCAGGGTCTAGACCCGGTGTATGAAGCAAAGCGTAAATCAAGGAGCTGGGTTTTTCCAGGCTAGTGGGACACAACAGATAGAAATTGATCTTAAGTATGTGTGCATAGATGCGTCTTTGTCAGTGACCCTCAGGACAACCTGTGAACAACAAAAACATTCAGCAACCATGGTAACTGCGGCCGTCAGACAGTAGAAACCGATGCCAGAGAACGCTGGTGTGGTTTGTTTTGAGTTTTAGCTGAAATTGTGATTTGTGGAATTTCTAACCGTATCAGAAAAACATTTGTTCTGCTTCTGGTGTGACGTATAAAAGAAAAAAAGACAAGCAGCACAAAGCTTACTTCAAGATATTTATTGTTGTATCACTGTCATCACTGATTTACATAAAATGTAAATTAAGAGAGAGATCATCTCAAAGCAGAAAGGGGAACAGTATACAACACGTCAAACAGGTCCAGTGCAAAAACAAGGCAACAGAAGTTTTCCTGACTACATGACTGATAAAATGTAATTTTTTCTCACATATATATATATTTATGTTTATATATACTCATTTATTTGGTCTCATTAATCACAACTTCATGGAAAACACCAATTAAAACTTGAATCTTGTAGCCCAATATCAGTTTTTGATGAAAAAAAAAAACCAGTCAATAAATGATCAGCGTTTTGGAGATTTGCAGCGTATTTAGGATTTAATTAGGAAGTTTACTTAGTTTAAAGAATCATCTTATGAATATAACATTTGTCCTCAGATGTAATAAGATGCACCAAGAGATGCAAAAAAAACCAGACAGTTTATGCAGGATCATTGGCTCAAAAGGCATCGTGTCACAGTGTGAATCTCTGTCCTCTAATCAAGCTCACTGCGTCCTGTCGGCTCTGGCTGAACGCAGAAGGAAGAGGAAACTGATATTTTCACAATATATCAGCTACTACAATGGCCAGAGGAACTAACAAGTTCATGTCATCATATGGGAGGAGGTTACTGGTTTCTCAGTCACAAGCTGGTTGCAAACCTGAGGCCAGCAGGTGTCAGTCAGTTATAGTAGATCTGAAATTTGGTTTGATGACATCAATATGAGAAGCTACAGACATCAGTCTGTAGCTTCTCAGGACATCAGGAGGAACCAAAGAGCTCTGTAAAGGTAAAGGCAAATCTTCTGAAGCTGGGATATAATTAATTTAATTTCACATAATTATCGCGGTAGAAGCCATTTGTTTGTTAAAATTGTATGAAATATATTTGTTCTATTTGATGTTTGTTGTGAATGAGGTAAACTCACAAACGAACGAGGTAATTAGTCCAACGTTTAGAAACTACAGCGGCTGTAATGCGACGCAGCAAAGGTAAACAAAGGTAAAATAACCTGAACAGGTGATCAACTCAAAACCACTCCTACCTTTTTACTCTCTCTCTCTCTCTGTAGTTTAAGCACACATGTTACCGTGGCTACCGCCTGCGCCCCGCAAGACGAGCAACGATTACGTTAAAAACATAACATTCAGTCCGTTATGATATCAAGTTTCCAGGCTTGATATTTATGTCTCGATTATTAATCAGCGCTTCCCTGAACACAGCGATGGTTGATTGACTAGCTGTACTTGGTGCTAGCGTGGCTAACACGAGCAACAGTTTAGTCCAAAGCCTTTTCTGCTAAAATAAAATCTTTAGTGTATGTCAGATACAGACACATTGCATATTGATTTGTTTAGCTAACATAAGACTGTGTAGCAGGCAGGCTTCAAGGTGTAGAAGTTGTATCAGTTCTGCCCTTATGCTGTACTTAGCTAACGGGAAGCTCAGACGGCGTTTGTGAGACGTCCACGCACGTGACCACGTAGAATGGGCATCAGCCAATGAAAAGCAGCCCCTTTGGTAAGGTCAATAGGCTGATCTGTTTGGCCTACTAGAAGTGGAGCTGAATCTGACTGAATCTGGTGATACTTTCCAACATGACCTTTTAACCATAAACTGAGGAATTAGGGATTCAAAAATGGTTAGTCTATGACAAAGCCACTGACATAAATATTACAAACTGCTACTTTTAGAATATTGGAGGCCACCATTTTAATGTCTTTAATAGCAAAGATCATACTGCGCATATTATTAGGTTTTATGAAAACTGCAATGATTTCCAACCATTCCTATGCTCATTATAATGAGAAAAGTAAACAAAAATGCTTGTATAAACAAATAGAAAGTGTAAATCCTTTATCAGTATTATGTAGATAGATTAATACTGATTCAGCCACTGGGGTGACTTAATCTGTATTGACCAAAACACAGCATATGCAATCACAGTCATTCCTATAACAACAAAACAAGTTGTATACAGTTCTAATCATAGTAGTTTTAACACAAGGTAGTAAAACAAATATTCCAAAATATCTGGAAAATATTTACAGAGAACAAGAGGATCCGCTGTAGCTTTGTGCAGAATTCGGTCATATGTACTGAATAGGAAGTGGGTCATGTCTGGGTGTATGTATGGACACACGCACGTGCTTGTGTGCATTCATTCAAGCTCAATGTTTGAATGCATCTTTTTGTGTTCAAGCCTTAGTGGTATGTGCCCTTTTTTTGGTGGGTAGTCATGTCTCCCAAACATGTAATAGCTGGGTTTATTTAACGATCTTCACTTAGATTCATCATTTTGTGACATGTGCACTTTACATATGCAAGCGCGTGTTTTTCATCAGCGTTTGGCCCTTTAAAAGGTTCCTGCGGGGCCAAGGGAGAAGAAGAAGAAGATAACGGGAGCAGACATTATTTGCTTCTGTCATGTCGGCTTAGCGTCAGGCCTCACACACTGTGGCCCAGTCAGATTTGGATGCGCAAGTGGATGTACCTGCACACAGGGACGCACGCGCGCACGTTCTCCATCACGTCGCTGATGCACGCCGACGAGTGGGGAGTGCTGGGAGGAACAGGGGGCACACGGGGAGCCTGAAATGCTGACACGTTTGACGCAGGGAGAAAAGAAAGTCGCACTTCCACGCATTCTCACACCCACACGGCTGCACTCTGAGCAGACATCTCCCTTCTTAGTAAATGAAGCAGGACTGGCACCATTTTACACATTCGGGGCCAGACTTGAATAAGTGTATTTTCATGCAGAAGTTTGTCATAACTGAGCTTGCCTTTGTACAGCTGTGAGGGTTTTGTGGTTTAGTGGCCGATGAGTAAGACTTGTGTATATCGTGTTTTTTGTAGATACAGCTTTGTGTTTATGCATTCATGTTTATTGTCTATGCGTGTATGCCTGCGTGCGTGTGTGTGTGAGGCAAAGCATCCAGGTTCCACAGTCAGTCAGGCAGCATCTCGTCAGGCGGGCCTCGGTCACAGACCCCCAGGGTAAGACTGCCTACTGTGGGCACGAGCCGTGATGATTGTCCCCGCTGGGGGATTGCACATGCGCACTGACACGCGCATGTGCAGTCACAGTCATGCCACAGTGCTTAGAGATTTTCTTGTACCCACCCATGTACAAAATTGTCTCAGGACACACGGATACCTCAAGTGAAGTACACACACCTTCTAAAGAACTTCATGCGCACACAGCACCCGCAGCCACCCAGATCTGCTTTGCACACATGAAAAACACAGGTTGTTTCTATGAATAGAGGCATTTGGGCTTTGTGTGTGCATGCACCTTTAAGTACAGGTTTACATAAACACATAATAACCAGATTATGC
Organism: Xiphophorus couchianus; assembly: GCF_001444195.1. Classification (NCBI taxonomy): domain Eukaryota; kingdom Metazoa; phylum Chordata; class Actinopteri; order Cyprinodontiformes; family Poeciliidae; genus Xiphophorus; species Xiphophorus couchianus. The sequence goes on from NC_040228.1 coordinate 10,375,285, forward strand.
CCCCTCAGTACACACATAGCTGAGAGAAATGCATTGTGGGTTGAGGCTTAGTAAGTAGCCTGTCAGTGTGACAGCTCTTGTTCTTGTAACACAACTACAGCTAACCCGTACTGTTTGTTTCATGCTCACATGAGTTCATTTAATGTAAAATTGACATTAAGGTTTGAAAGACAAAGGACTTTGGTCAAAATGCTAGTAACAGTACACCATCAGACCTTTCAGATCCTTATATCATCCTCTGAAAAAGATGAGGACACCTTTAGAAGCCTGGGTTTTTGTAATAGATTAGAGTGTAATTTCTGGTGAGGACTCAGTTATTCCACATTTATCTCAATGTAAAATGGCTAAAATAACACCCAGACGTAGCACATGGTTAGAACATCATTACTCAGTGATTTACCATAGGTATACCCTGTTTGAACCTCAGACATTTTGTTTGTTGTACTCCTGACTATTTGAAGTGAGAGTGAACACCGAAAAAGTGTTCAGTCTCCCTTGAACTAGATCAAAAGAGCTTTCTGAAGCCTTCAGAAAGAAGATTATATGCTATGGGATTTAAAGAGGTCTCAAAAGGATTTGAAATCATCCATTCAAGTCTGTGGAAAATAGTCTACAAGTGGAGGATATTCAGAACAACTTCCAACAAGCCCAGGTCTGGTTGTTCAGGCAAATTCACCCTGAAAGCATTCTGCAAGATGCTAAAAGAAGTCTCTAAAAACCCTAAATCTAGTCATATTTTGAAAATGTAAACCTCTACTCTCTAAGAAATACATGAAGATTTTACTATAATTTCCTGGGACATTAACAAAGACCAGGATCTCTGGAATGACAGTCTTTGGATAAATTAGTCTAAATTTGAAGGATTTGGACACAGAACACAGAGTAAGTTTCAGGTTTGCAGGGGAAAAAAACTCATAAACTGTGAATAGTGGAGGTGAAAGGGTCATGGTTTGGGGATACTTTGCTACAGCAGGACATGACCAGCTCATCAACACAGAATGCACCATCAATTCTGCTGTACCAGAGGGTGTTTGTGTTCTGGAAAGTCAGGAGTCAAGTCAAAGTAAAAGTCTCGATACTGTGGGGCCACTTAAACAAGCTGTTCATGCGAGAATCTTCTCTAGAATCTCACAGGCGAAAGTCAGGAGTGGAGCAAACTTTCCTCAGACCAATGTCAGAGACTGGTAGAAAGCTACAAAAAAAACATCTCACAGATTATTAGCTGAAGGGAGTCTGGGGTGTTGTGTATATTCTATTAAAACATATTTTTTAAAAATATTTTTTTAATGAGTAAAACAACGCACAATGTTTCACCCTCTGCCCCAGAGCTCTGAAAGATGGAGGAAATCTTTGGACAGCTTTGGTGCAGGAGTACACAGAATATGCTCGATTTAGATTGTGAAGCTAATATTTTCTTTATCTTACATTCATATCCGAAGAAAATTATGAGCAAGAAATAAATGGGCAAATCCCTTGCACATAGAAAACAAATCTTAGGGCATATCCGAAATTTGCAACAGGAACTGCAGCAGAGCTAGTGTTAGGATGAACTGCTCTGGAGTTCATCAGCCGTAGAGCTGTTTTTGTCCCGCAGTCGATGTAAATTTAGTTCAAGACATTAAGTGCTGACAAAAGTATTCTTTTTCTTTCTTCTTTTAAACATCTAAAAGCACTCAGATAGCCTAAAGTATACTGTCATGTTTAAATTGAGCATTGGAAATTCACAAGAAAATCACTGCCATTAAACTTTTCCTGCCCACATAATTAATCTCTTCCTATCAGGCTGTAACATCTCACAGAGAGAACATAGTAAACTTAAACGTAAAGTAGGAGCCTTGGCACAGTGCAATGGAAAAATCTGTGGGTTTGATCACCGGGACTGAGCACCAGGAATGATCCTCTCTGTGCTGTATCCAATCCTGGAACACATTGTCCAGGATGGAGGACGAAAATAAATTTTTTGTTACTCCATTGTGGAAGAACTAAGAGTAGGAGACAAGGAGGGGGGGGGGACAAAATGGCAGTAAAAACCCTTTGAGGGGAAAGAAACAGAGGAGGGCAAGAGGAGCAAGACCAGAGATCAAAGACGTCCAGGTAGCAAGTCTGATCAAAGTGTTTGAGAAGAGAAACATCCTTTTAGGTATTTTTCAGGAAAAGTAGGATGCCATGATTGATGACTTAAACTTGGATTAAAGGGGATTGAATATGGGATAATCCATGCCGGAGGGAGTCTTCCTCCACATAAGCACCGGCCCTTTAAATAGCCTCTCTGTTTAGTCTTTGGTGTTTTGCCTTGTGTTTGGAATTTCTTCTGTGGGAGCTTGGATCTATCTGTCTTTTCATTCTTGTTCTTAGTTCTTCTCCGAGTTGCCTTTTTATATCGGCCATCTTTGAAATGGTCCTCATCTTAACTACTTGGTTCTCATTACTGTACACTGAAACAAGCAACTAAAGCAATTGTGATGGTGGTTAAAACATATATGAAACAGAACTGGTGTTAACTGTTGTCTAGACTTTGAAACTGGAATTGCTTTTAAATTGTAGCAAACCTTTCTGCCCTTAGCCCTGCCAACTAACATGTTGATAACCTCTCTAGAAACTCTGCTTCAAAATTCAAAACTGTCTCTTTAAAGGAGATATGTGTGTTTTTATAATAATCAGGAATTGAGTACGTTGCTTAGGGATTTTTTTCTGTCTTTTGTTCATGGACTTAAGTCTAAGGCTAGCTATGTCTCGTCAGACTAAGATCAATTTCAAAACCAAACACACTCAGTCAGTGGAAATTTCAGCGAGCAGATTTGTGAGACTTCTGTTCCTGAAAGGAATGTAGCCAAAATCAGTTCTATAATTTATTTAGCAATCCTAAATAAGTGAACCAGCTGCCTGTTCTGCCATCTCTTATGAGTATATTAATTAAAATTTCATGTGATCACACGTAAAATCAAAACTAAACCATACTGGAGTTATTTTCTTAAGAACAACACAAATCCTCGTTTTCAAGGGCAGTTTTTCCTTGAGCCCATAAGATCTAACATTCCTTATCATCTAATGCAATAAATAATCCCCCAATCATAACAGGGAGGAGGTTTTGCTATTTCATTGGGGATATGGTGAGGGATAAAGGAGGGAGTCAAGGCGATGCCATGCTCAAACATCAACATTGTCTTCATGTGGTGCAGAGGGATTTAGCATTCGGAGCCAGCTCCCTGGTTCCACGCTGGTCAGAAAAGGTCATCAGTCGTTCTGGGAATGCTTCGTTCCGGAGATTCTCCCTTCTGTCTTCCTTTTCACTCCTCGCCTTCCTTCTTTGATTGTGAGCACAATTCACTGAAAACTTCCAGCAGGAGCTAATAATAGACCGGAGCCGCTCAGTCCTGGGTCGAGTCGAGGATATGTAAATATGCCTCTCTCACTCCTGTGGGCAACTTCCTGGTTGTTGGCAAGGGTTTGAGCCAATGGAAGAAGGAGTGGGAGAGAAGCACGGTGGGCATGGCAACGAGGCCCAGCTGCCTGCTCAGTTTGAACTTCAGTGTACAACATAAGCAGTGACCTGTAGGGTACTCTGTTCTCAAGAGTCTTTTGTCAAATGCCTAAGCCACAGCCCTTGACACCAAGATGACCACAGGCCACATTAATAGCGCTATTCCTGATTATTTTCAGCTTAGCACTTCTGTCTCTGAGAGAGAATTTATTAGAATCCATGTGGCTGAAATGTGCATTAAGTTCTGAACCACTTCACATTAAGACAGCCATTTTAAGTAATGTGTGAATACTTTATAATAAGGTTATTAGTTTGGTTGAAGCCAGAGATGTCATCTCTGATCTAAGTTTCAGATTGACATTACAACCTTCTTCCTGGACATTAACTAGGCAAATAAATGGGTTGAAAGTTAAGGTTGGGTTCAAAGTGTAAATGGCATACTTAAAACAAATATTATTCTAGTGTCACAGTATTCTCCCATCATTTTTTTAGACTGCCTAGTAGATTGGTTATTACCATCATCGCATAGATGTCATCTTAGCCTAGTATGGTAATATTAATGCTATCGTGGTATTTAACATTTGAAACAAAAATAAATAACATGGTCGTTGCTTTGCTTTTTACATTATTAGTATCTTCTACAATTTTTTTTATAGACTCAAGCAAAATGTGTGTGTAAATTTCGGAGTTTTCCAGTGCTTATTGTGCAGAATATTGTAGGTTTTTAAAGATCTTTTCTGTATGGAGACATACAAGCTGATAATGACTGGTTTAGTCAGGGGACCAGAACATGCAGCTAACCTGCCTGTATTGTTCATAGCACTGGATGGTGGTTCTACATCTCTTCTTCCAGTTGTAGTTTTCATTCAGTTAAATGTTTTGAAGGCTAGGGCTGCAAAATACATTACCAGTACACAATGTTTCCACCATGTCACCTACCTGGCATCCATCTAGCTACATAATTTGTCCAAATGCAGAGAAAACCTGGAAATCATAACCCATCAAATTTTGCTTACAAGTGCGAAGGACAATTACAGTCCTTTGCACTTGTAATTGTGCTTACAATATATTGTGCAGCTCTAGCTTGGATGAACCTCTCAGATTTCATCCACACATGAACACATTACTATCGGAAAAGCTGATTTCTGGTCGGATTCTTATTTCTGTAATCTACTGTGTGAGTTGGATAGCTTTCCAGACCAATATCCTTGAATTAATCGTGAAATTAACCTGCAATCTTCTCAGTCTCGAGAGTCCAGCTGTGAGGCATGTTAGCAGCGTAATTGATATGAGTTCTCTATAATGCAAAATAAAAGGCTGTAATTGTTATTTGCCCTGATGAATCTAGCTGCTTGTCCATTAGCTACTTCACCTATTGGTCTGTTATACTGTTATATGAAGCTGTTCACTCCAATAATAATTTGGTTATTATTGTTATGACTATCGTCTTCATTAAAATGCCTTAAGTGTTGGGGCTAAAATGGGTTATGTTGCAGATGCATTTGTTTGTACATTCACAAAAGTACTTATTATTAAATATAAGCTCCATAGTTCAAAGTGAAAATCTGCTACTTGGCCACAAGTTAAAGATTAGAATAACTTAAGAAGGTGATTCCCTCTTACTTCGTGTTTTCCCGTGTGTGTCATAATTCCAGCACCTTAAAATAGACCCTCTCTCTCTGTTTGTAAATTAAGTGATAAAGTGTGGGACGAATGGAAATCGCTATAACAACCTCTCCACCTGATTGCGTCGATACGTGATTTCAGTGAGTTTCTCGTCCTAACCTTAGGCACAGACACAGAACTGGAACTGCTGCATTCAAGCTTGAGGGCCTTTGTTTGGCCTCAGTGTAAAACAACATGAGTATTTGTTGGGAACATTTATTGTGTGGAATGTCATGGTATTTAATGTGTTCTACACTTGTGGGATTCACAGTGTATAAATTATGCAGAACCTTGTGGTCACTAAACTTAGTCTAAAGGATCGTTTCTGCTCTGAATGGACGTGAACAATTGTCTCTGAATCTTTGTTCTCTCTTCGTCCTCTTTGTTTGCAGCAAAAGCCGGATCTATAAAATGTAACAAAAGAACGGCTGAAAACTAAATTGGCCGTTGCTTTTTGTGTAGCAAGTGGATGTTGCTCCATTGTTCCTTTAATAGAAAAAACGTGTCAGAACGTCTTGACTGCCAAAAACAGCTGGAAGCTGCCCTGCTGACATAACTGGACAAGAATTCACTCTGTTCTTTCTTGTTGCAGGTGCAAAAAAGTTGGCCAACAAGGCAGCGCTGTGGTACGTCCCCTGTTCTCTGCAGAATGTTGACAAGATCACAGAGGTGCCTCCTATTGAGGTATGTTAAAGCTTGTCTTAGTCAGCTTAGGGCTTTTGTTCTGGGCTTACATTCTGGGGTTGTGTTGACCCCAGAATGAGAGAAATAAGTATCTTAACTCCAGTAAATAGCAGTCTTATTTAGGTTTAGAGAGTTGGGGGAAGCTGATGGAGGAGCTTAGCTACCAGTAAACCAAAGTAGGGCCTATTCAGGAGAAACTCTCTCCCCGAACTCTCCAGGAAAGATTTTCTAAACTCTGTCACTTTTGTATGAAATAGTTGTTCATTTTTATGTGTAAATTTAATTTATCAATGTCACAATGCTCTCACTATGTGAGCTATATTTTAACAGTTAATATGAAAATGTTATAAAGTTGATCAATTTGGTCTGACACGAGTTCCTTTTCTCTAACTAGCAGTTCTTAGCTAAAAATGAATTTATCATAAAAAGGAATGTAGTTTTTTTTTTTTTTTTTTTAAATGGAAGTTTTGATAAACTTGCTAGCATAACTTACATTGAAACATCTGCTGTTGTGTTGTGGCTTTTGCATTTTTGGCCCTTCTGGGCCATCATAGAAGTTCTTACACTGAGGTAATATAAAGAAAATGGCTTTGATTGAATTAATAGTCTAAAAATAGACCTTTTATGGCAAATTTCAACGATTGCACTGGCTTTGAAGTAAAAATGCTTAACAAAAGTAGACTTCTTTTGTGGGAGTTCTGTCAGAGTAAAATGGCACTATGAGGTCTTTGTGAGAATTGTTAATGAGAAGGATATTAAATTCTCTTTTGGATTTCACAAGGAGGTTAGAAAAACATTTATTATTAAACTGTGGAGAAATATTATTCTTATTGGCACCTTCAGTCATGCAAGGAAACACTGATCAGTGTTTCCTCATCAAGTGAAGCTCTTGATGAGAACCAGGTTCACTTTGTTTTTGCGCAGGAACAACCACCAGCCTTCACTAATGTTTGGTAGAAGTTTGTGCTGGACAAGACAAAGAAGTAAAGCAACAAAGAAATAAAAGTTTTCCTTTAGTCACATATGTATGGCTTCACGATTTTTCTGCTAATATTTGACAAAAGATATACAAGTTGAATAAATCAGAGCATAAATATGTTTTAAGTTTATGTCTTCTGTGTTGCAGTATGCTAGTGCAGAGAAGGAAGAAGAAGGCAGGAAGCGCTACGAAGCACAGAAAATTGACAGAATGGAGACCAAAGCGAGGGGTGAGGAGGTGATGCCACCTCGACCAAACCCAGGTACACTGCAGCTGCTTCTACCTGTTCATGTTAATAAATCAGGTTTCTTACAGTCCGGAAAAGTCTGGAATTTCATTTGAGTTTTTAAGTTCTGAATAAGTGTAAATAGAAGAGAATGGAATCATACTTACATTTCTGTCCCTATCCTGTAGTCTAGATGTTTGTTGTTCTTTCTTCCTTCATTCCTTCCTGAAGCCTGACTTTTGTTGATTACTGGCAAGATTAATAATTGTATTGTTTTGAAATCATCACAAAGTAGTGAGAATAGTGGGAAGTTGTTTATGGAAAAGCAAGAACTTGACGTATAGGAGAATTAACTGTTTATCATGGTACAATCTGGAAACAATATTCAAATTCTTTGTTGCTGTACAGTTCATACAGCAATTTGGATCAGTGGTTGTAATTACGTGAAGAACAAAATAGAGAGTTCAGCGCCATGTAGAATGCAGTGTTCAGTTTGTGTTTCCATTACGTTCTCTTTCCCAGATCACTGCAGTTGTAATGACATCCAGACCATGAAGTGTAATACAGACATACCACATCTGTAATGCGAAATACCTGCAACTGAGAAAATATGTGGCACTGAGTGCTGGCGTGGGAATTGTTATTACTCCTAACCCTAACCCTGTGATCAAATTTGAGTCATATTACTAAAGAAAACAAAGACAAAAGAAAGAGAAATCAGATTGTGAAGAAAAAAAAATCTTTCAATGTTAAAGGATTGTGCCACAGTTTTACCTTTTATATGTATAAAACACAAATAACATTAAATGTGTTTTTTATAGACTTATTTTTGTGCTGCAATTTAAAATATTGAACTGTTATGCAACTCTTGTCATTTTTGCTGAACCATAGAGGATGCAGCAAAGGGTAAGTGAACAACATCAACACGTATGATGTTGGGAATGTTGGTCAGAAATCAGGCATGCCTTTCCATTTATGGCTTGAATTTGGTTTAGTTGTTTTGGGAAAATATATCTTTTTGATTTTTCCAGAATTTAGTTTGTGATAAGATTTTGTTTGCATGTTTTTGTGTCCACATGGCAGAAAGACACACAGTCGGCTTCAGCCAGTCCAGCCTGATCCATTTGGTGGGGCCTTCAGACTGCACAGTAGTTGACTTTGTTTATGGTGGTGAGTTTATGTCTTTCTTGTGTTGCTTTTAATATGTGTTACTAACAGGACAGTTTGTTCTGAATAATGTTTTGCTGAGATAAAAACTCAGCTTTACTTTACAATGCAAAGAGGCACTCAACTGGCCGTAGGAAGGGTTTACTATGTCCCCTCCATGGTTTGTGGAAAACCTTAAAGAGAACTTTAAATGACTTTTCTTCAACATTGGTTTTCCCCGTAAAATACATTGAGGTTTTTAGTTCAAATGTGGCAAAGTGCAGAGAAGAATAGCATGTGGAAATTCCTTTGCTATTATGCAACAATAGAAATTAATTCTTGAACAAAAGTGTTATGAAAGAGCAACATAAACAACAGAATGTTTTCTTGCACGATAAAAGAAATACATGTATGAGTCACAGGTCATATAGGGCAGGTTAAGAAAGAAAATATTAAGAAATTATGTCAAAATTTAAACCTCAGTAATTTGGCAATACCTCTTCTCTGCTTTTTGCAAATACTGACTGAGTCATGTGTCTTGCATAAAATCAACAGTGTGCCAGAACAAAAAAACAGTACTTTCAGGTCAGGTTGGAGGTCCTGCCTGTTGTGAGGAAGCTGAGAGCTGATGCAAACCAAGTGAAATCGAGGAATGTCCATCATGATGCTCTCTGGTATCTTTGAATACAGTTAGGAATCAGTGGACTTTAAAAATGTTATTTTGAAAGTATCTATTTTTGTCGATTTTGAAAACTGCTTTGGCGTTAGACTTGAAATTGTTCCTAAAGCAGATAACATGTACGGGACAAACCTAAATATATTCAGTGAGATTTTACATGTAATGTTTCCAAATCTTGTCTACCTGAAACAAAAGTGACTCTTTCCTCACAATATTTTGAATGGGTGTAGATGAATTCCTGATAAACAGCTAAATTATTAAACTGAAAGGTGATAAAAAGCAGAGAAGAGAAGCAAAGTGAAATGAAGAATCTAAATTAATGTTGTACGTGGACTTCTTTTGGCCATATCTATAAAGTTTTAGACTGCACTGAGGTGCTTAAAAGGAATTTAACGTCTTTTACTTCATCAATTTTCCAGGGAGATTATAATAATTAAAAATGCTGTTGGGTTTTATCTACTTTAACTGTAAACAATGAGTGTTGAGCGTGATTTATTAAGTAACTGCTTGAGCAGCTGTAGTTCACTGTTAACTGCAGGAGAGCGCTCAATTGTTATGAGAACAGCTGAAACGGGGATGGATGAAAATAAATTAACAGTGAAGAAAAGTAGGACAGGAGTCTGTAGCAGTAGGAAGATAATAAGGTGTTTATAACAAGAAATTATATTGTGTCGTTTGCACTTTTCAGTGCTTCAAGTTTGTTATATAAAATGTTAAATAAACTGCAGAGAACTTAATTTTTAGTTTGTAATATTCAGATAGATCAGATTTTTTTCTTAAAGGGGTTTTCTTGTGAAGTTACGGGTACTCACTATCTTCCCTCTTTCCCTTTGTATCTTCTTCTCTAACCAAGCTGATAGGACAGTGTAAAATAAGAACATAAATACATATCCAGATTTGTTGGTGTAACTTCCTGTAGCCATCAGTCGGACTTCTAGTGATTCTAAAACAGAAACCTTCTTGGATGCGTTTGTAGCAAATCCAAAAATGTATTTTCCAACACAAAGCAGATGCTTTCTGTTAGCTGAAGTATATTGTTTATGACTGGATGTTTGTGCCTCACCCTGCCATTTCTATTGAGGTCAGCTATGTTGGGAGGCCATGAGCCCAGTCAAGAGGATGAACAGAAGAAAGATGTTGACTAAGAACAAGAGGAACTGAGCCCTAGACAGGATAGGAGAGACGGGATGGAAAGGAGGATCATGGACAGAAAGATAAACGTTGTAGATTCATGGTTGCCTTTTTAATTTGGAGGGCTCGCTAGTAAATGTGTCCAATTAAAATCAAATATGGTAAAAGCATTCAGGTAATTTAAAACACACACACTCGCACGCACCTCCCCCCCCCCCACGCGCGCACACGCATTCTGTTGACTCTTTCATGCCATTGCTCATTAGGCAATGTACCCTGTTGTTTGCTTGCTGCTGCTTTCGCTACACTTATTTTGTTTACATAACCGAGTCAGGTCAGGCAGTCAGGGTGCTCGCTCTCTCTCTTTTCCTCTCGTAGCTCCTCTTCCATCCCTCCACTCTGCGAACGTACTGTGTCCTCAGCTTAGAGAGCCAGTGGTTCGACAGTTATGTCATGGTCACTAACACATGATAATCCAACTGTCATAGTGCGTTATCTTTTGTTTCGCAGTTGTTTGGGCTTCTACTCGTGGGTGGCTTTGATAGTGATTATTTAGGAAGATTATTATGTTTTTTCTAATTATGCAACATTCACCTTTTCCCCATTTTAGGAAAAAGAAAACAGCTGAAACATTGAAATTAAAGAGTCTAGAATAGATTATCCAAAATAAACTTCCTCCTACAAGGTTTTAAATTGTGATTATGTTTCAGAAATGCGGGGACAGACTCAAAAACTATTTGTATTAAAACGCATAATAGATTAGATAGTCACGTACTTAATATAATGAAACTTAATATACTTAATATAATGAAATGTGCCATATGATCTAACATGGTCTCTGGATGGAAAGAATAAGGCTGAAGACAAATGTGAAATGGTTGTGATCTCCAGGCCCTGAGGCAGCGCTGCATTAAAAATAGACATGATTCTGTAAGTTGAAATCGCTGCACAGGCTCAGGAGCACATCAAGTTTATTGTCACCAAACACAGCTTGTTGCTGCAATCCACTAATGTAAAATAAAACCCTGTCATAAAGGAAAAAAAAACTTATTTATTTACTTGAGTTTATTTGAGAGAGTGAGATACAGACGTGTCCTATAATTAAAAGCTAAGTTTTATATTCTATGTTCAAAAATCTGCTTTTGTGGTGATCTCAGGTGTAGTTGCACAATGTGTCCATGTTTTACAGCCACTAAACAAAACATTCTGCCAGAGAACACTTTGCTTATTTCAACAACTTTATGCCGAACATTGCTTATGTTAGGATATGGCTGATGTAATTCTGAAAAATGCATGTCATCAGTTCACAGTACGTATTTGCATTATTTAAGATTAAAAAGAAGTAATACTCTCATTGGGTCACTTCTGCAAGATTACTCTTGTAAATTCCTTAGAAATTCTAAATGTAGGTGGCAACTGGACTTTCCTCGTTTCTTGAAGACGTTGCGCCTCTCATCCTTCTTCAGAACTAAAGAAGCTAAAAAAAAACAAACAAAAAAAAAAAATCCAGAATTTGAATCAGCTTAGTTATTATGAAAAAAAGCTAGCATAAAAGTACAATTATTTGTTTCGTAGATATTAGATTGTATATGCTTGTAATTATGTAGTTTGCTTTGTTAATAATTGTAGAGTGATTAATACATTATATTTCCTCTTCTAAATTGTTAGATTGTCCATGTCATGTTTTTCAATAAATATTAATTATGAAATTATAAGAAATCTTTCCAACTTACTTTATGAATGCAGTTGTGAGAAACTCAATAGAAAAGTTTGTCAGATGAATAAATTTTTTTGATCAATTTATTTCCTCTGAAGTTGTTTGGATAGCTGATCAATATTCTCAACACAGTAGAGAATATTTACAGTCACACAAGCACAGTCAGATCTGAAAGATCAGAACATCTTTGGAAACACAGCACATGAGTTTTTGCTCTGTAGCTTCAGTTTCACATCTTATCAGGCGTCTGTAAAACTATATACAAGACAAGAGGCGACCTGGAGAAAGACAGGCTGAATCAAAGTTTTTTTGTAACTGGAAATTAGAATTTGGCCTTAGGTTACATGTAGCCCTAACACAGTTTGTAAAACTCTAAAGAACATTAAGAGTTCAAGGACTGACATTTTTTTCTTAAATGATGGACGCCTGGGGACAGTTATGAAACATCAGATGTGTCTTGAAATATTCCAAATAAAAGCAAGATCAGAACATAGAACCCCACAGAAGTCTTGACTCCTTCTGCCTTTGCTCTCCTTTTTTGTGTCTTTACCTCTGCTCGTTATCTTTTGCTCTCTTCTTCCCCCTTCCTCCCTTCGTGTCATTAACAAGCGTGCCACCTGTTTCCATGGACACAGCAGCTGATTGCTACATGTGCGCTAAAGCAACTATCTACAATTCATTACCAGCTGGATTGTGTATTGCAGAGTTTTACAGGCACAGAAGTGACGTTGCCAGTTCTTAGGATGGTAAAGAGATAAAATGTAGCTATTTTGTTGTGAAATTTGATGAAGAGAGCGCTGCTAAACCTCTGAACACAGAGCATGTGCTACTTGGTGTTCTGACATCTGTTCTCTGCTCTGGTTGTTGATCAGGGAGCATTTAAGCATTTCAGTGCCTGAGGTGGAAGTAATCTTGTTTGTCAAACACTTAGTTAAAAAAAAATTGTAACAGAAATAGCGGTATTACTTATGGCAACATAGTTAGATGACTTCCTTAAAACACTGGCTACTTCTAATAAAGAAATCATGCGTGTGATGTCATTTCATAATGATTTTATACTCCGAGTGTTCCCCAGTAAGTGGAAATAATGACAGAGGTATACAGAATCTATATATATATATATATATATATATATATATAAAGTTGTTGTTGCAACTTATTTAAAAATAAATAAAAAAGTACAATTTATACACATAAATATGTAGTTTATTCAGTCCAATCTTGGAGACAGAATAATTACCAATTACATGCATTTCATTTTGATTCTGTTTAGAAGACAATGCAGTCAGGATTGTCTTCTATCCAACAATCTTTAGTGGTTGATTGAAGATACTGTAGTGATTAGGTAAATGCACCTATAAAGGGCGATTTACGCCCAGTGAGAGGACAAAAGACACAAATGGTATCGTTATCGAGTTTACACATCATGTTGTCATGACAGCTGCAGAAAAACAGAAAGCCTACTTTCAAATTTGCCTCAACAAAAAGAAAACAAGCTATATATTGTGCACAATGCAATAAAAGAGAACCTCTGCACCAACCCATCTGTTTGCATTCTAGATTAGGGAATAAAACAGAAGTAAATATTCTGTTCCTTTATGTTTGTAATGTGTGATACTGGTTTCAGACAGGTTGACTGATTTCAAATACTTCTTACTTTTTTAGCAGTTGTCAGCTTAGACAAGCTTTAATTAAATTAACTAAAGACCCAGCAAACCATGTTTAAACCAGCTAAAGAGAGATTCTGTTTACTTGTGCTGAATGTTTGACATAGAATCAATGAAAGAGAAAACCACCCACCTTAATTTCATCAAATTGATTTAACACATCCGTAGCCGATAGGCAGATGCCGCAAGGAAGCCTGGGTCCTGATTGTGGATGTGAACAAATCTTCCCCTGACAACATCATCCAGTACACTAAGATGTTTTAGCAAGTCTAAAAATGCAATAATAGGCTTATTTAACAAAGCTGATGTCATTTTTTTTTAAATAAAAAAAACTATCAGTGCTTTTTATCTTAAAAAGAAACACAAACACACACACGCCGACATGCACACACACACACACACACACACAGAAACCAGTTACGGTAGTTTAGGTTTAACGAAACACAGTGACTAGTGCCCATTTTCTGCAGCCATGTTGGGTTTAGCTGGAGATAAAACTCCTGAGGACATTGACATAGATATTATTATTCACACCAAGACATCTGCTTAAACATTTTAGCCAATATTAATTGGGACTCTTGAATGAAAAACACATATTGCAAATAGTTTAAATTATTGAATGGATTGATTTGAATTATTTAAAATAATAAACAATATAATTAGCCAGAATTTAGCTTTAAACTTCCACACTACTGCTTACACTTTTCATCAATGAATGCAAACCAACTTTTTCATATTTTACGTTCAAGTTCCACTTTTCTGAAGTTATATTCACAAAAGAGCTGTATTTTATGTTGACACTTGGTTTTAGATGTAGTTACAATGTGAAAAGCCTTTTCGCTGATCGACAACATGTTCAACCTGAGAAGGCAGTGAAACACATTTGTTCAGCTTCAGCGTTAAAGTTTTTTTTCCCCCACTCCACGGAAACATGCTCAGCAGGCAATTGTAATCTTTTTTTTTACAGCCACCAATCACAGCTCATTGCACCATCTTGATTGGTGATGCTGGAGGCAGCAAAAAAAGTAAGTCCAAAGTGCAAGTTGCTGCCAGAAAGTAATAATTTAAGGCCACTCAGATGAATGTATATTTTATTACAGTATCTTGGATCTTTTTTAGTCTGGATAGGAAGTTGAAAGATTTTTAGAGAAGATAAAATTGGGAACTTGAAAAGTACCCAACAGATCAATGCAGATTTTTGGAGGTTGTAAAGCATCGACTTGGAAAACACAGAAAGCAACCACATATCTTTAACTATATTAGTTTTAACTTTTAGAGTACGGACCTGCAGCATCACATGACCTTTACCATCAAAGATATACACAGTTAAGAATATGCTTAAATCTGACATTCAGCCATTTTCTTTGGTTGCCTTTAGTAGATTCTTCATTTAGTTAAGAAGTGACAAATCCCACTTTTTACCAATAAGACAGAAAATGATCTCCTCCTATAACATTTAATAAGACGGAAGGATACTGGGACAGGAATTCTAGACAAGCATTCTTCAAATCCACCAGGACTGTTGTTTTTATGCCAAAAAAGCTCAGTGTTTTTCTCATTTGACCAAAGAGCACAGTTCCAACTAAAGTCCTGGCACGTTTAAGCAAATCCCACATATTTGAATGTGTGATGGTAAGACAGAAAAGGCTTTTTCCTTGCATCACTCCCAAATGGCAGGTTAGCACATAGATGGTGTCTGGTAGTTGTTATGGTAACAATGTGACCCCCGACATGCCACTGTTTGCTGCGGTTTTCCTGATCTGTGGAGAATGTTTTTCCTTTCTTACCATTCTGCCCAGTGTGCACGGGGGACAAAAGATACATCCTCCTCCACCTGAGTGGCGACGAGAAATGTGTTAAAAAATAAAACTTTTGCTATGTACTCATGATAATTGTTGGCAATTCCTGTGTTTTTCAATGTGAGATTATGTTACTGCAACAAAAAGAGGGATTCTTTACATGGCTTTTTAAACTTTTTACTTTTGGAGCCAATAAATATAGAAGACGTTGCTTTTCATGAGGTTTCCAGTTAATAAGAAAAGTCATCATGAGCTTAATACGATTTGCAGCAACCTAAAGCCACATGCAGACTTGTTAATAAGCTGCCTGCTGTTTACTAATGTTTACCTGGAAGCGGGATATGTTGGAGCAAACGCAGCCTATAGGAGTTTTGGAGGAAATGTGGGTGGGATTGGGTGCATTGCAATACCGTTAACAGGAGCGGTTTCCATAGAAACAGCTCATTAGGAGGCAGTTTGAGCTGTTTGATACCGTCCGTGATTAAAGGACTTGCTGGGGAGGGAATGAGCATGACGGGAAGAGATGGAAATTCATCAATAAAGATTGACATAGAACCAAAAACAAGAGAGAGAGAGGAGAAACCGAAGCATAGTGATGAGAGAATATATAAAGGAACTGAGGTTAGTCGCACTTTGCGGAAGGTATTCCTTGTAGTGTAGGGTGTTCTGTATCTTGGCGAGTACTGAATTAAAAAGCTTGAAGTCAGAATAAATAGTTGAAGGGCAGGAAGAGCTGCCTTGAAGACTTCTTTCATCATAGCCCGTGGACTGCACCGCACTCAGGTTCTGGGAAATAATCACAAGGCATCTAATCACATAGGTATTCTGCCTTGTGACGGACTGGGCTCCACTGGGGACTTGGTTGCTAATTGTCCCCTTTTCCCCCCATTTAGAGTGAGCTGTCTTCCCTCTTCACACACACCACCGCTACCCCTTCCCTCCGCCTTTTTGTGTTCCCACCCTACGGCAAAGAGAGAGTCATGAGTGCCATGTCATCCAGTGAATGTGTAACGTCAGGCCCAGGGCTGTCTTGGCCTAGGCTGTCCTCGTTTGCAGTCTCACATTGAGGATTACTTCAACCTTCTACTCTGACTGTACAAGGAGAATGTTTTTTGCAGGAGTTGCATTAATGCTTAAGCCGGCGGTAGTGATTAACAAAGACAAGCATCTACGGTCGTTCAGGACAGCATTGTCCTTGACTTACTCTGTTCAAGCATTTTGGTCAAATGTTTTTATTGTGAGCAGGTTCTAACATGGATTTGTAGGGTCAAATATAGTAGACTAATTTGGTGCATTAAGCAAGAATGTAAATGGCGATGACTATACGTTAAGGTAATAATTCTTGATGCTGCACCTTTTGTTCAATTCAGTTGAGTTTATTTGAGTTATATAACTCCAATTCAACGCCTGTAATCTCAAGGCACTTTAAATTAGATTAAAAATATCTTTAATCTAATCATGTATACATTTCAGTTAATCCAAATAATCAAACAATGCAGTCAAATTGGTTAAAGTCTGGGTTTTTCAAACCAATGCTAATTTGTAATGCCTTGTAACGTAGTACCTTTACTTGCTGTCACCAACCACCACCTTTAAATGTTACATTCGCAAACATGACCACTCTATGTTTTGCATGTGCTACACACGTAGGGGATATTTTCCATCCTAAGTGAGATCTCATCAATTTTCTAAACATTAGTGGAAAAGTTCAAAAATATTTTCTCAACAGACTCAGGAAGATATGCATGATGTTTTGCTGCATACAAAACTGTGAGGTGATCATTTTTGGTTGACAAGTTCATTTTCTGTTTTGAAATATCTGGTCATAAATTTGAATACATAACCAGAGTATAACTCCTAATGGATATACTTTAAAAATGCTGTAAATCGGTTTAAAGATAAGACTGATGCTGGATGTCAAATTAATTGCATCTTTAAATCTTAATCAGCTCAGTGGACCCAGTTTCATGGGAAATGCAAAGCAGCACATTTTGTTTATGCTCCCACACACTTGGCTGTCTTAAATAAAGCCACACAGTGCAGATGGTATATACCTCAGGGAGCAGAATCAGCCTTCAGCAAGCATCCTTATTGATTTTCTGTAACATAAAAGATACATAACGCAGCTCAGAAGGAACAGTCGGGGTGGCCGAAGTGTGTGGCGAACGGTCTGACTGTCTGTAAATGAACACACATTCACAAACAGACACGTCACACATGCTCACAGACTGTCTCTGAGAAGCAGATGTCGTCCTCTTGTTTTTCCCTCATCTCCATCCCACCCACTCCATACAACGTGTCCCACTTTCTGTGAGAAATCATCAAACAACTATTTCCTTTACACATGTCACCAGCTGCCAGGGCTGAGTGTGTGGTATGGGTGTGGATGTGTGAACTTCTCTGCTTCCACGTTCTGAAGTAATTATTGGTAGGCTTTAACTCTGGTTTCCAGCTCAGTGATTTAGACTAAGATCTTTAAGCCTGTAATTTAGAGATGCGCAGATATGAACTCTTGGGCCTGTTAATATGGCTAGTATGGCCAATGACTGATTTTATATTGCCTAAACAAATAGCACATAGTCACCACCTTTTTGCTTCCCCCTTTCTAAAACACACAAAAAGATTAAAATAAATGCTGGTTTTTACTCATCAGAACAATACAAAAATGTTAGAAATAGACTAACATTTGCCAATAAATGATGTTCATATCCCTGCCAAAATTGTAGTTCCACCTAACGCCATTCTTGAGGAGAAGGCGTTAGGTAAAACATTAATGCAAGAATGATGAGCTATCAAAAATTAGAGAAAAACTGATGCTAAATTTTTTATTATAAACAAAAGTTGATATTTGTTGAACTTCCTAGACTTTCCGGTAAGACTCAATAGGTTCTTTGAGATTTCTGGAGAACTCTGCGACTCACACTCCATTATGAAGTCCTGTTAAAGGTCCTATAAGTTAACCAGTGCGATTGTATTTGGGTTTCCACTTAAGTCCATCTCAGAAATGTCTCTTTTGGTAAAAAAAGAAATAGGCTGGCAAGGTGATCTTTGAAGGCGTAAAGCAGCAGCCACATGCACTGCTCAGGGTATTTCAGAAACTTCTGATTTTCTGTGATATTAAACCTCATGATCCAGCTTTTAGGTTTACAAAAAATGGTGCAAAGAAAAGAAAATATCCAGCAGGCTACAATTGTGTGGATGAAAATGCCATGTTAATGTCAGAGGTCAAAGGAAAATGGGTAGATTTCAGCTTTGACATTCAGGTGGAGAGCATTTATCCATCCAACTTTGCATTCACAGCTCAGGCTGCTGCTGCTGGTGGTGTGGTGGTGTGGGCGATGGTTTCTTGGCATACTTTAGGCTCCTTAGCACCGTTTAAGCATCGTTTAAATGCCACATCCTACCTGAGCAGAGGTTGGTGTCAATATGGCTATTTGTGTCTTTTTATTTTTTAGAATTTCAAGCAGTTTGATTACTAAATCAGCCTTTTATCTGGTCAAATGTGTAGCAGTACTCATTATATCAATGAAGAAATTAGGAAGGCTGTTTTCTAAGTGTAATGAAGTGCGCATCTAAAAATAATCATCTGTGAAAGCTTCTTTGTGCTTGTGTTTGATACAGGTGTAGCCATGAAGCTGATGGACGAGGTTGCTGGAATTGTTGCCGCTCGGCACTGCAACACAAACATCGTCACTGCTTCTGTGGATGCCATCAACTTTCATCGCAAGATTAGGAAAGGTAAGAATAGCCTGGTGAATGCACACTTGGATTTATATCACTCATCTATTAAAGTAGTAGTCGCGAAATGATCCGCACTATTTGAATCTAGCAAGTTCAGCAATTACACTGGATTAATAGAATGGGTAGAGATTCTAATTTCGCTTTTGAAGTTTAATGAGGAAAAATTCAACTTTGCGTGTTTGACACGGTGCTGGTCATTTTGACACTTTGCCTTTTTGCACTTTTCATGTGAGTCAAAGGTTTTCAAATGGTTTCTCAAATGCATTTTTCTAAAGCATGAGGAGTCGCATTTATCTTGAACACTATGATTTTTGCAGAAAATGGTGGCTTTTATATGCTGCACCTGTGGTGTTTGAAATGATGCCATTTGGAGAATCATTGCTTTTATGGAAGAAAGTCTAAATAGACAGTTGATTTTATATCAATGACCTAGTTTGCATGACCAGATCTACTTAAATCTTTATGCTTTGTCCTGTGTTTGAATTAAGTTGGTCAGAAAAGTCAATCGTAGGTATGAGATATATATATATAAAACACATATAAGTGTTCCACTTTCAAATGTATGTCAACAGTAATAATGACTGCGTATACTTCTTTCTAACCAATACAACTAGTGGAAAAAACATTAAAGAATAAATAGTATTTTGACTTTCAGATTGGAAAATAAAGGATTTTTTACAGACCCAAATGTTTATAAAGGTACAGAACCATTTCAAAAGCAGCACATGCAGTTTTTTCTTTCTTTTTTTTTTTTTTTTTTTACATTTTTGCTTTAGACAGAATCTTGTCTAGACATCCAGTCCTAATGTTCAGATGTTGTGATCCCCCAGGATAAAATGTTAACAATAGACTGGCTTCATCTCTACCCGTTGTTGAATTATGAAGTGGAAAGGAAATGTCACAGCTCAGCACGACTGTGCCAGCTCAGCTTTGCATTTACAGTACACGTGTTTTCAACTACATCTCCTTCATTCAAGCAGGATAATTCACTTGTTGTGTTGGTTTTGTCAATCAAGGTCTAAGGATTTAAAAGCAGCAGTGTGTAGGGCCTGAGACGTTGAAAACACTGGGAAGAGGCTGCAGAATAAACTGAAGCGGTTAGAGGTTTCAAGCAGGATCGGACCGCCTCGTCACCATTTTTAGAACTTGTTCTCCTCTGCTTTTTGTTCAATGTTTCACTTCACAAAGAACTGCATACAAATCTAAAATATGAAAAATTTGTAATCTAATCGGTACAGATTGTTTAAAATCCACATGCATGTCCTCTATTTCTAGCTGTGCCAGTGTTGCTCTGGTGTGCAAATGTATCTGCACATTTGTATTGATCTTTTCTAGATGCTTTTGACGAAGTAGTATCATTCTTAAGATGCAGGAGGTTAAGCAGGGTATCAAGGCGGCTTGGGTATCAGTATGTACCCAAGCAGCAACGAAACTTGAATATTTGATGTTATTCCTGAGTTAGCAATGTCTATCCACTAATTTGCATTCATAGTCTCTATGGTAACCATACACCTGCTGTGCTACTTTGGGCTTTAGCTCAGATATAGGTTTTCCAGTAAAACCTGCACCGACCTGGACTGATTGATGTTTGTTACCAGTATCGCTAATAGATCAAGTAGGGAAAAAACACAGAAGTCTCTTACTGGCAGACATGCTTTGTTTGTGTTTACAGCTGGAAACAAAACAAAAAAATCATCCTATTATCCAAGTGACAGAAATCAACTGGAAAAAATAATGTGCAGTTATTTCGTGGAGGTCATCTCTAATGCCCAGCTAATGGCTCTGCTGCTCAGACTTTGTCTTCAGCTACATTACAGTTTGTGCGAGAGGGACTACTGCGAATCAAAAAGAAAGCATTCTCAAAGGGTCACCGACTATATCTGCTCAGAGTTTCTCCATTTCATATTGTGTTTTGTCTTTTTTATCCATTTTCCCAGGGTTCAAGCATCAATGCTAGTTTTATTTTAGCCTTTTATGACAATGACCAGTAACACATAGTTCTTCCTACTCTTTTGGGCAGTCATCTTGATGATTAAGTGAGCTGGTTGAGAATGATTTCTATACTGAACACATTTTTTGAACAGCTTTGGAAGTTGAACAAGAAGATGGGCTTTAAAAAATAAGATGTTGTTTAGCCGTTGATGCAATGAATCCCTGTAGTGAGTGTTTTGGGGTTGTTTAGTCCGCTTTAATCAAACTTTAGTTCATTTGCCTAGAAAATCTCGTCCGTTTGGGGAGGTGTGAATGCGTAATCGAACTCTGATGTGAGCCAAGAAGAGCGGTCCATCTAAAAACCTAAGTCTCACTTTGGTTGATTTAGAGGGTTTGCCATTAAAATGTAATTTTAATTTCTTTATTTCATTTTTGTTGGGGCATTTCTTTTCCATTTTAAAATAAAATACAGATTTGTCTATTCATAAGATTTTCACTAATACGTGGAATAATACAAGAGCGGAACCTAATAAAACAAAGCCCAAAAACACCTGCCTGTTTCACAGCTAAAACATCAGAATCACACAATATCCAAACCAAACTCTCTACTAAACGTAAAGCAACTGTAATGTCAGATTGAAAAAAACAGTTGTTATTTATAAGCGAGAAAGAGATGTTTGATTCTACCCATTGATGTCCCGTGTATAGTCACTGCTCTTTTTTGTGATCAATTACTACAAAATAGCCAGAGGTACAAATAATGAGAAGAAATACACAAAACCTCAAAAGCTGAATGTCAGATGAAAGGACACAGCAGGAGAGGGAGAGAAAAAAACAGCAATGAACATGGGGATAATGACAGAGTGTTTCATCTTAAAACCTTAAAATTATGTTTTTGTTTCATTTACCTAAATAAACATGATTTTGCTTTTATACTTGTACAGTTTGGATGTTTGATGCTTTTCTTCATGATAAACACTAGAGTCGAGATGAGAAAGTAGTGGAACTTCAACCAATTTAATACTCTAGAGAAAAAACATTTTTGCTTGTTGTTCATAACATAAATGTTACTAATACAGACTGTACCAAAGAGGGCAAATCTTTTATTTCGCTCGCTCAGCTCAATGTATACACCTTTAAGCTTCTACCGCAGGTTTGCTGCATCAGACGAAAACGTGAGCTGACCTTCAGAGCTGCACACATGCAGGATGTTTCTGCATGAATCAATTATTAATCACTAAGGTCTTTAAAAA
Organism: Xiphophorus couchianus; assembly: GCF_001444195.1. NCBI lineage: Eukaryota > Metazoa > Chordata > Actinopteri > Cyprinodontiformes > Poeciliidae > Xiphophorus > Xiphophorus couchianus. Next base: position 10,397,385 of record NC_040228.1, read on the forward strand.
AAACAAAAAAAAAAAAACCAGACCCATCATCAAGACTCATTTTTGTCATAATGCCGTTGAGCAGATCTCACTTCTCTCTGCTGAGCTGTCTACATCTGTGCCAGAGGCGATTTATCTCAATGAGACTGGACTCGGTCCTGGTGGTGACATCCTAAAACACTCAAAGGGGCAGATGACAAGGGGGAAAGATAAATGGCTTCAGTGTATCAGCCCGTCTACTTGTCGCTACTCATCCTCATATACAGCCATTGTACTACATCACCCTTTTACAGTTTATCTAGGAAAGATGTTTTTGATCTGGATGTCACAGTTAATATATCATCTTTTATATATCCACGGTCCTCAGAACCAGCCAGGTTTTAAATTAAGTTAGCGAAAAAAGATCTTTTTTTTTTTTTTTTTTTTTTTTTTAGCTGTTCAATCTACAGGCAGACAACAATTCTACAAGAGCACAGAAAATCGACCTCATTGTTCACAACTCCGCCTTCTGTTTGCTGACTGACTCGGTCAAAAATTGACCAAAGAGAATCTGAGTCAAGAGGAGACTAAAACTATTAAATCAACCCTCTTATTTCATTAATGTAGCCATGCATGTCTGATGAACGGCTGCATTAAAGACAAAACAAAGAGAGACTGTGGTGGAAGCACACATTTTTGGGGGGGCAGAATTGTACAGGAAGGCAATGGCCTGCCTAGATAAAAAACTCCACCAAATAATTGTTGTTTTACCAATTTTCTACCATTTTTAATTTCTCATTATCCAATGTTCCACCAAAAAAAAAAAAGATCAGGAGTACCTAAAAGCATTGTAGTTAACAAGCGCAATATTTTGATTAAAGTCACCAGCTTTTGTGTTTCCACATTAATAGCATTTTCCATAAGAAGAGCCTTTTTTTGCATTCTGTGCTTGAGTAACATGTGTAAATTGTTTCGTAAGGCGATAATATTTGTTTCTTTTATAACTTGGGCTTTTTATTGTTTTATTAGCGATTCAATATTAAACCAGGATCTTTCTCAGCCTGCAGAGATAACACCTTCTCTCCTTGTCTCTATGGCAACAGTGGTAATAATACAACGCAGGCACATCAAAGAGAATAAAGGAGTAGAACCAGCCATGCCCAGTTATAGTGGTAGACTGGTTCTCCTACTGCCCTGTGGTGACCTGAGAAAAGAGCACATTTTTCAGAGAGAAAAGCAGCACAGATTACATTTGTGTGAGCAGATGAATGAATAAACTCTCCTCAGCACTTGTAAGACTGGCCGTCTCGCACGTCTTGTTGTCAGTAAAGTTTCCTCCTGCTCCAAATGTCCCACCGTCTCGCCTCTGCAGGCATGCTGCTGAATTTTTGTTGAGAATAAAAAATTTCCCCCTAATCCTCTCAGCCATGCATAACAGCTATTTATCTTAAGTATTTAGCTTCATGCTTTTCTAAAAATCTTCCCCCTTTTGCAAGGTGTACCTTTGCAACACTGAATGACAATACACCCGGTTATCTACAGGAGCCATAACTTGTCACTCAGACCGATGGTTGATGGAATTGCTGTTTGGATTGATGAGAAACGTTAACACATAGCGTGCAGGAGTGAGAGAGAGAGTCTAAGTGAGCTACCTCTTATCCATATGAGGTTTATCTTCAAAAAGGTGTTGTATTTTTTTACTTAAAATGCAGAACAAACTTTTTCCCATATCAGTTTAACATAAGACATCCTTTTAAAAAAGTTTACATACAGGACAATCAAGTGGAGAGGCAGCGAATCGGTTGCCTCTCCAGCAGCCGATTCGCTGGTGGAGAGGCAGATAGGAAATATCGTGCTGTTTCAGCCTTCTTCACCTTCGTCTCGCTTGACAAGGAAAATAAACGGTGTATGGTCCAGTTGGCAGCCCTGGTCATAGTGTCTGCACTAACTATAACTAGCTATGAACTAATCGTGCAACCCTCTCTGAAAGGGCTCAAGTTTTTAATTTAGACTAAATAATTTATCAGATTTCTAACAAAATCAAAACAGAAATCAACAAGTTATCCACTCATTTCACAATATTACATTGCAACCAACCCATCGTGTTTGCTACAAGCTAAAGTTTACCTATGGATGCAACATCGTCAACCTCCTTCAATCTTTGGTTTGTGTTTGACTTCTCTGTAAATATTGTATTTATTTATCGATGTAGCAAAGCTATTGCTTATGCTGGTCAACTGTCAGAATCCTATGCAGTATCCCTAAAATATAGCTTGTGAGTGTTTTATGGTTGGATTTGGGCCTCCCACCTCAAGTAAAAGAATAAAATTGGAAATAAAAAGTGTTAACTTGCTAAAGCTCAAAATGTTTCTGGATCAGTGTAAATGTTCTTAATTAAATGTTCACTCAGTGTTTTTATGATTTCAAGATTTACTTTCCTATATGAATGGGTGTTGCTGCTCCTCCTTTTTTGTCCATTGCAACTTATTATGAAATCGGACAACAAAGTACCTGAAGCGAGTAATGAACAAAAGCGATTTTGAGATGTAAAACTAAATCGCATCGAGAAATGCTATATGTACTTTGGTATTTAAGACTAAAACGTGGTAAACCAATTTATTCAATGCCCTTCTCCTTTTCTCTCCAAGGTTGCGTGGTGACGGTGACGGGCCGGCTCACGTTTGTCAGCAACAGGTCTATGGAAATAGAAGTGCTGGTGGATGCCGATTCGCTGATGGAGAAGCAGATAGGGAAATATCGTGCTGTCTCAGCCTTCTTCACCTTCATCTCGCTTGACAAGGAAAATAAACCGCTAAATGTCCCACCTCTAAAGGTTGGTACCAAACAGTTGTTTTTTTTCTGCATTTCAAGCCATCATTGAAAAAACCAAGAGTCACAGTATCACGTTTTAATGGTGTGGCTCAAAATAAAAGGCAAAAGAGGTTTTATTTGCCTTTTTTTTTGCCTACCAGATTTAACTGTGGAAAAAGATAAATTGACCATAAATTTTTAGTAACACATCATCATTTAAATGTATGATTTCTGTCTTGTTTATTTTGGACGCTGACTGCTTCACTCTGATTGCAACAAGATTATTATTGAAGACTGTGGAGCATACGAACACCTCCAATCTAACCTTTTGCTTTCCTAACTTAGCATGAAAATATGTTTGCTGTACATACTGCACTCTGCAAGAAATGAAGAGAGTTATTCTTTCTTCTAGAACTACAAGAAAAATAATGGATTGTTTTCCTTTTCTTTTAGCCGTTTCTTGAAACATTTGCCTGGACAGAACTTTTTCCTTCTGTGCTCTCAGACAGCTAATATGTTGTTGGTCAGAAATTTTAAATGTTCATGATTGCAAGTCTGAAGTGGTAGAGCCATTTTGACGACGTTCTGCTCTTCAGTTTCATTAGAAATGTTAAATCTCGTGGCCAAAAGGAACTTCGTTCTTTTCCCACCTCCAGTAAAATAATACATTTCTCTAGTCTTTCAGAATAAACACAGGCCTGTTCGGAAGACTAGACGAGAAAAACAGAACACAGATCCAATAAGTTTTATTTCAGTCAATTTGGATCAAGTCTTAATCTGCTTTATTTTTGTGCTTCACATTTTCTGACCTGTTTTCTGACATACAAACAGTTTTTTGTGTTCTATTTCCTGCTCATCTCCACGTGTTCAGAACATTACTCAGTGACTTTATTTAAGAGCACTTTGTTTTTATATCTAATTTGGCTTCGGGGTGATCCAAAGTAGGTAACCATCCACTGACCTGGGCAGGATATATTAGCCAAAACTTCCCTCAACCCCAGACCAGCCTTCAGGCTGTAGAGCAGCTGTCGTGCAGGGATTCCTCTGTCATGGAGAACAGGACAGTAAGAAACGCAGGTCAAGAGATCCAGTCTGGGTCACTGAGAGGTCAAAAAAGATGATCCAGGCCACAAAGTAAGGCCCTCTGATTATTTTATTAAGACAGAACTCAAATTTATTTTACTCAAATTAAGTTTTTTTAAAACTTCAGCAAGAGGTCAAGAAAACCTTTGCCTTTAATCACATTAAATATTGTTCTGAACGTTTATTTCAAGCAGTATTAGTTTTCTCATTTGTTGCTAATAGCTAACTGAAATGCAGTTGTAGTTAGTTATTAAGAAACCAAATTGTAAACTCTGATTAGGGTTAAACTTCTAATTAAATTACAAAACCTTTACACATTATCTTGCTCTGTGAGAATTTATCTTTTTGATTGATTTTTTCATTAGATACAATCAGATATATGGGAGCCTGATTGATATTTATTGAGACTTTTTAAAAGAGACCTTTTCTCTTTTAAATCACTGGTACTTTGATACAGTTAAACATACACTATTAACCGACTGCAGCAAAGGAAAAAGTTTTTAGTTATTACCCAGATCTGATTTCTGAGAATTAAAGGCCGTTATTGCTGAAAACAGTCCTTATTGTCAGTGACTGTCTGACTCAGCAGTTCTGGGGAGTAAAAGCAGAGGTTAACACGTAGACATGAAAGAGATGGATGCTGTTTGCCCTGGCTCTGTGCTGCATGGTGATCCTAACCCTGTTTATTATGCAAACATTATGCACACGAACCATCTGTTTTAACCCGATGTATTTGAATTATTTCCTGGCGCCACTCACCCGCCCTGACTCTCTCTATTATGATCCTTTGAAATCACGTCCAACTCTTCAGAGAGATGTGAATTCATCCTGTCAGCATGTGATATTTAAACAAGAGAGGGGTCCTCGAGACCCTGTTCCAAGAAATAAACAAAGGGTTCAATGGATTGCAATTAATTTTAAATGTAATATTTATTTTACTGTAAATGTGTATTTGTGTCATGATTCCTAATTTCATAATTCAATAATTACAGTTTTTAGGTTTGGTTGCAAATTTCCCCTGTCTAGTTTAATTTGTTTCAGGTTTGCCCAATGCTATTGGATTAGATCGTTCCTTGTGATGTTGTGATGATGCTTTTCTCTTTGCTTTGCAAGCCCAGAAAAAGCTCACAACAGCGACATGAGCTGAGTAAGCAGCTTCAGAGAAATTTGAAAGTCCAGCAGTAGGTCATTATTCTCTTAAGTGAACACTTGAACCACATTTACAAAGTTAGTACCTGAGCTCATCATTAAACTTTAAGTATGTGTGGCTGGCTGCAGAAGCCAAAGAGACGCATTAATAAATGAAGCCAGAGCAGCAAAAATGGTAACAGGCTGAAAGTGAAGAGTGAAGCAGATTTCTATCTCAAAATCCATTCTCTCTTCTTAAACTAAAATGTGGTCTCTGTAAAATCTTTAAGCTTGAAATTGTAATTTTAAATGCGAACACAATCAAAGATTTTCTAAAAGAAAGACAAACTTAGCAGTGTTAATATCTGTGTATTTCAAAAAATTTATCTCAGATTGGTTGTCTAATAAATTCTGCATCGACTCTTTGGCTATAGACATCCAGTAGAATTTGAAGGTGGACAGTTATTTTTAAAAGGTGTATTTCATCCTGCTACATCTTTTAGTTTTCACTTGTGTCCTGACTTGAAGCTCATGATAGTTGGATATACTTGTAAGATATAATCTACGCTCTGGTATTGGCCAAGGAGATGATCATAAATTACTTTGCAGCCTGACCTTCTTGTTCTTACCGTTTTATGCCATGCAGTCACCTCTCTATCACTTTTACACTGCATGCGTCTCTGCTTCGCTCTGCACTTCACCATAATTTAGAGCATGGACATTGTTCTCTAAATTACACTTGGAAAGTGCTAGCAGGCTTCCAAGTCAAAGTCAACAGTTTCAGTGAATTTATTTAAACTTAACACAGTGTGTCACTGGATTATATCAATACGGTACGCGATTCAGAAATATCCGACAATAAGTATAGACTCAGGAGCACAAAAAAGCTCATGCATTTTCTTATCTGAAAAATCTTTCGGCTGATAAGTAACATTAGTGTTGACTCCATGCTTAAGCTGTCTGGCATCACTGTCATTTTTTGTACCTTTATCCTTGGGTTGTTACTTTGCCTAAATTCTGATTTCCAATGTAAAGTGGTTTTGAGCAGAGAGATTGTTTCTGGTAGATCAGGAAAAATCTGCCCCTTTTGCTTTTTTTTTTGCTAGAAAACAAATTTTCTCTTTAAAACAATTGCCAGTCACTTTCAGCTGTTTCATAAGCTTCATTATCATCCATCTTAGGTACTGTTTTTCATTTTATATGAATACAAAGGTTCTTTTCTTTTCCAGGAAAGTATTTTGAAATTACTTGCGTGCTTTAAAATACACGAAAAGGCCAATTTGGATTGATTTATGTTTTATGCTTTAAAGATTCCTACATCTTCCATCTCAAAGCCATCATACTTGCCCTTTATATTAAAAAAGGACATGCTTAACTACGAGACATCCTTCTCTGGTGATGCAGCAGGTAGATAGTAATGATCATCAAACATGCGTCTCCTGCAGGTTGGCCTTTTCAAAAGCTCCGATGTTTCTTCCTATTTCCATTTCACAAAACCAGCCCTTTAGTTCGGCCATTGTCTGCCTCCCACCTCTGTGCATTCATCACCAGGTTTTCCATCTCAAACAGGCAGCTCGCTGTTTGGATTTCAATACTTGAAGATTTCAGTAATAATATGACCCTTTGTAAATTTTTAGAAAAATAGTCATTCTAAGGAAAATGCAACGTTATTTTAAAAAAGTCTATTCAACGCTAAAAAAGGAGACCTAATTGGATCCCTTACTGCTGTTGTAACATGCCAGCTTAACAAGAAGAAGAAGAATACAGAGAAATTTGCACAATGATGCATACACTGTATGTACCTTGAGTATAAGGAAGCTGCCTTAGCAAGAGCAGATCTGTACGTGTGAGCCTTGGCTCCATGTGAACAGATCACTGAGCACAAATGAGCGAGAGAGGAACGCCAAAGCTCACTCTGTGCTATTTCCAGCTTTCTATTTACTGTGGCATGAGGTTGACTCAAAATGAGGGAGCGTGCATTCAGTTTCAGTCAGTAAGAGCAAACTATTCACATGTCTGGATCGTCAATGTCAACTTCATTAACATCCCTGTTTCTTTTAAGAGTGATGGTATCAAGCCACAAGATCTAAAAATGCAGTAAAGACATTAATTTGAATAAAACGAAGGATGAACAAATAAAAACAAACATCCCTGCTGTTTCTCCTGAATGAATTTCACCTAGGACTACTTTAATGTTGTGAAAATGGTCACCTAATATACTTCTGTCAAATGAAAACACTAAAAATAAAAAAATATTACTTCTAAAAAAAAATTGTTTTCTAATCCATTTGGCATGCCATTAAGGACAATAGCTTTTCCCGTTTTTGTGCAAAAGAAGAGGAGAAAAGCCTTCCAGAATTTTCTCCTCACTTAAAGCTTTTCTGTATGGTTGGTTGAGCTGAGTGTTTTATAGCCACAAGCTGGTTAGCATGGGAACTGATCTGTTCTTAAATAGTGAACCTTGGATTTTATTCGGTTCTCCAGTCAACCATCAAAAACAGACAAAATGCTTCTGATGACTCGACTTTGTGGTGATGGAACAAAGTGAGGCAACTTTGCTGTCCTGCAACAAAAACCAAAGAAATAAGTGTTTTTAGTCAAAATGCAACAAAATTATGATGTAATTTAGATTTTACAAAAAAAGATTTTTTCAAACTTTTATACCAATCTTAGCTGTGCTTCAACATTTGTGTGTGCTACAGTTTAATAAATATAATGAAGCTGCTTAGCTGATCCAGCTTTATGTCCTATTTAGAAGCAGTTACTGTCACATGGCTGTCTGAACACGACAGAGGTTGATCTGCCAGCCCTGCTATTAGAGCTAAGCGGTCTTCTGCCTGCAACTCTACTGATCCCAACATCGTTGTTTCTTATCATTCATTACTGGCATGTTAGAGGACTTTAGTGTTTATAAGACCTGAATCTGTTATCAAGCTCTTTGTTTTCTCTTCAGTTTGTGATCATTATCTTACCGAATGATGTACATGTTTAAAATGAGCTTTTTATGCTGGCACCAATCACTTTTTGGTTCATTGCGTCTGCATTAATGAATAATGGGCTGATATAACATTACTTCACCACTGTTATACAACTGCAATGATTGGCCTGAATCCATTTACCTTGAATTCTGGTTGACTGATTAATTGTTAAGCCAATTAATTTGGTGTAGCGATTTAAACCAACTTCCTTACTGAGCTCGATTTTCAAATTGATTCTTCTTGGTTCCACTTAGCATTTTGATACTATAAACTGTTAATATACATTATTGTAGCGGTTAAAGGGTGCTGTTATGTTGTTATGTGTTTTTCCCATGAGGCTTAGCGGCAGAGAAGAGAGCGAACCGTGAGCGAAAAGGCTATCTGTCCGAATGAAAAGACCTGTGTGTTCCGCCATTAAAGTTGTGAATGTTCTGGCTATCTGACCCTGTGTGTGTTTTCATTGAGCCCTCAACAAAGGTTACAGTATTTAGGATGACTGTGGGATAACATACTATTAATTACCCTTAGATAATAAAAGCTGTCATATGGATTTTGTTTCTTGGGGCTATGACACCTGATAGTTTCCTGCTATTATTATAGGAATTGATTGTTAACCTGTAAACTGAAACCTATCTGCTTAGAAAGTCTGGATTGAGTTTCTAAGCACACCTGTTAAATTGATAAGCTTATGGTGTTACACTGAAGAAAAGGGCATGCTTGTTTGTCGAAGGTCATAGAGTAAGGGTCTTTTGAAGTTAATTCAAATGTGTTGAATCAGCTGGTCAGCTGATTCAGACCAGTATTAACATTGATGCAAGTTAAATTGAAATGTGTTGGAGCTCTCACCCACCTGTAATAAACCGTTGGGTGAGAGTAATGCCTTGTTCAGATGACAAGATTTTTACGCCATTTTTTGTCCCGATTTTCCGTTTCAAACAATCTTATTGGGATTATTGGGAGACATTTAAGATTGTCTTAAGAGATATTCCTGCCATGTGCTGTACACATGGCAAAATTTGTCAAAAAACAACATAAAATTGTTCTTGAAAAGGTTAAATTGTCTTTTCAGGTTATTGCCTTTTTGCTATTGCCATAAACTACAACTCAAGTGGAACTGTGTTTGAGAAGTGGCCTGCCACCACCATAATTATTTAGGTATACAATTATCTGCACTCCACTTTTAACTTTGAAGCCTCTCCATTGTTTGGGAGTCTGTTGTGCAAAGCTGTGAAGCACTTTGCATAACATTTTCCTCTTATTTATTTTTAGTTTTACAGAACAAAGACAGCAAAAGCAAAATGAATTTGAGAGTTTTCAAAGCTACGAATTTGTATATCGGCAGCAAATTGTTTTGTTGTGCTGGAATAAAAAAAAGATTTTAAAAGGAACAAAACCAAAACATTTCTCTGAATGTATTTATCTCAAAAGCATGTTTTCCCAGCACAAAACATGGATTTCCTCCTCTGTTGCTGCATGTATGAATTTTGCAGTTGCTTGCTGTTGCTTCCCATTTAGTCTTGCCTCTTTCAAAGATCTCTTTGCTGAATCAACTTCATAAATGCCACAAAATGTCCTCTTTCTTTGGCTAATGCAGGAGTAACAGCTCTCTCTCTCTCTTTAACAAGCTCACATAAAAATTCAAATTGAAAAGGGCTCAAACCTGGGTGGATATCACCGGGTCTTCATTTCCTGCCGTGTCCTATAAAAGGATTGAATAATGTGGGGCGGTCACACATAATGAGATTCAGCTTCTGTTTTATCTCTCTGTTAGTGTATTATCTGACTTTAATTATGAATGATTTGCACAGAAAAAAACATTTCCCTTTCAAGACTTTGATCAGTTTCATTTCACTCTAGAGCTCCGCTTGTTTTTCTTTTCTCTCCATCCCCCACATTCTTTATTAGTCTAATCATTAGATTTCTTTCCTCTTGGGCAAAATATAACCAACCCTGAAAGCTAAAAACAAGTGTCAGACCGTCCCTGCTAAAATCTTTATATCGCCGTGGCGGTTTTTGAGCCAGTTGTGTTCTATAAATAGCCTGATCGAAAGGCCTGCCTCTGCTATTTTTAACTGCAGGTGCTTTCCCCCCCTCATTCTCAAATCCTTGGTGTCTCTCTAGTGAACTCGCCGTGGTTACTATCTTTAGATTTTCCTTTTATAGCTCAACACTGGGGGGGCGGTGAGGGACCATACAAGAGTAGGTGTGTGGAGGGGTTAGGTGGGGCGGGGGGGTTTGAGGTAATGTGCGTGCACTGCTGGTGGCGCCGAAGTGGGGCATGAGGACAGCGTGAGCACGGAGGGCTTCAGGGACTGTCTTCACAGCAGTACCCTTGAAAAATACTGAAACGATTTATGCGCTTGCCGATCCAGTTTGGAAATAAATGAAAATACCTTAGATCTGTACAATGTTTTATTCTCCTATGAATTTAAAAGGTTCTATTAAAGCGATAGGGTCAGTATTTCCTCTGCAACTGGAACGAGGCTGGCTGCTGATGTCTAATGAATAAATCAAGCACATTCATCCCTTTTGAGCCTGCAACAGATTTCTCTTCTCACCTCTTTTATCCGTTTATCTTTGATTTTCTTTTGTCATCTATCCTTCCCTTTCAGTCTTCCCGACTCTCTTCAGATTTCCCACTTCCCTCTCTTTCTCCTTCCGTCCTCACGTTACTCTTTTTTTTTTGTTGTCCTCTTCATCCTTCCTTCCCATCTTCCTCGTTCTTCATTGGCAGAGATTCAGCTAGCCTCCTCTGACACAAAAACAAGCCCAGTTCTCATGGCAACCTTCTGTAGTCCACATGAAACGATGCACATTTACTTCTAGATGCCCACCATTCAAAACGGCCACACGTGGGTTAACGGGTGCACTCACACCAGAAACTCCAGTAATCCAAAGCACAGCACAGAGACCACAGAGCTGTTTGTTCTCACTGAAGCAAGGCTCATGAATCTGGAGTGGATGATTAATTATGCATATAAGGTTTTCAACATACCTTATTCATGAATTTGCAAAGATGCTTAAATATTTATGGACATGCTAACAAATCTAAAGAAAGTCCATTCTAATATAGGCAGAGTGTTTAAAGACTTGGCCGCTATTTTCATAAGCAAACTTTTTTGTGATAATGCACAGTTTTAGTGTAGACACCCAACATGTGTTGCATCTGCAAGTAGGACACTATTTGTTATAGAGAGAAGGATAAGAACCATGCATGGGAAGAACATACGAACCCCATGCAGAAAAAAACCCAGGCTGGGATTTGAACCCATGACTTTGTTACTGCAAGGCAATAATTCCACCATGCAACCCTTTCAGTCAATTTATTTACTGTCAAACAGTCAAACATTTCTCATATTATTCAAAAGCAGTGTTTTGGTAAGGAATGCAGCTAGAGATGTGTTTCTTTTCAGTAACGGTACAAAGATAATAGATCCACAGGTGGTTAATGAATTGTGAATTTCCACAGCTGGATTTCACACACACACACCCACGCCCACACGCCAACGAGGCTTCAAAATGGAACACTTGGAAAGCTCTGCAAATGCTATTGTGTGTATTTGGGCCAATGACGTCACATGAAGCGGTAGGACTCGGCACTAGGTGGCGAGGATCAACAGTAAGCAGTGAGCTTTGGCAGTAGGCTCCGTGGTTCAAGGTGATCAGCTTAGTAAACACCACTGCAGACGGACGTGGGCCCAAATTCTCAAGCCTTTCAGAAACTTTCTACTGAGGAACAAAACTCAAAACAACAACAAAAGGAGAATATGATGAAGACAGAGGAAGAAATACATTATTTGGTCAGTCTCTTGATTCCTAAACCCTGACGTATTCTTCTTTAAGATTATCCAGTTGGTTTATTTGAAACATAAAGTCATAACATTGCTAATGCTAAAATAATACATTAAATACAGATGACATATATTTATTATTTTTGAGAACAAAGTTCAGAGTACCTACCTGTTCACATGACAATTAATTAAATATATTTCTTTTAAGCTAGAGAAATTTAGAAAAATTTGGACGTCTTTTGTAAAGATATTACAAAGGAGCGTGAATGCGACAGTAACGCTTGACTGGTACAGAGCTACTGCGTTCCCTCTGGTATTTTCTATGGTGTTTTGTAAAAATAATCAATAAGTGAGTGAATGAAAAAAAACATTGATGGATGAATGGAAGAATTGTATGCTTTTGAATGTGTAATTTTTTTATTTTTTATTCATAACTCACCTTGAGACAGCAACTGTTCCTGCTAACACGGCAATGCTGTGGCAGCGCATACAGTTGTGGCATACAAATACAGAAAGGATGAAAACGCTTAACTAGTTAACTTTATTTCTTTCAGGCTGCAAGGTGGTGTAGCTTCACTGGTGTAAACTTCTTCTGTGGTGTAGGTTGCGACATGGTGGGGCTAACTGCTACATCGAGTCACTTTCAGCAGTAGTTTAGTCGTTCTGCAGCTCCCAGTGGAGTATTTAATTATTACAGGAACAATTTGCACAAAATAATCACAGTGGGTCTATGATTATAAAATCAAACAATTCCTCCCTAACCTGATACTCCTCTCGAATGGATTCCATGCACTGTAAAAAGCAAGCCATTGTATGGACAAAACTCTAAGCAGATCAGTGGCAATGAATGCCATCTCTTCATCTGATTCAGTAAAGAATGAACAGAATACATTAATAAATTATAAAACACCCCTGTCAAAAATGATTCAAAAATACAGTGTGTGCTTATAAAGGGTGAAATACACTATATTAAATATAAACAGTGCATATGACCAGCTTAGGTCCAAAACTACAATTGAAGCTCTGATGAGGACCAGGTCAGGTGACCAAGACTCCGGATGGCAGCTTCACCTTAAAAAAAAACAAAAACCAAAAAAAAAAACCACATTAAACACGGCAACAAGCAGTGATAAAAGGGCTAATCAGTTCACTGGTGTGCAGTCGCCATAGCAACTTGATCGGATCACGTTAAAAACACAGATGTTGGTACTGATGGGTTTTTTTATGCAGTTGCTGTGAAACTTGTTCAATGTTCCTTTATTTATCTCTTTAAAATCTTTGTGTGAAGCTCAGTTGTGAGGGACTGATCATTGTAAAGATGGATTTAAAAACATTCACCGTCACCATTTAGCAAAATTGTTTATTTCACACAAAGTAATCAAGGTTGCTTTACCAATAATACTATTTGTTATTGCTGTAGGTCCTGGTTGTCAAATGTTGCTAAGCAAAAATAACACTAAGTATTTGATAAGGTCTGCTAAATGGATACTATTTGTCATGTAAGAGCAACGGCTTTACTGGGAATCTGTAGGTTTTATTTATTGCCTATTTCAGCTCTCATCTATTTACAACTTTCCCCAATCTCTCACTCCCGCCTTGTCTTGTCACCAACAATTATCCAAGAACCCAAAATAAGCACAGTCAAGTGTCTTAATGACTATCAGCCATTTACACTATCCCTCATCATCACCAAGTGTTTTTAGACTCCTTTTTTCAATTTCTGTTCCACTTCCCTGTTAATTTGACCAACATTAGTCTGCCTACCAAGCAAACAGCCGAGGCAGCGATTGGCTCTCCATACATGGTGTGAACAGTACCACACCTACAGTAAAAGCCACATATTTACATACAACAAATATGAAGACACGCACATTTTTTCTCACTGCCTAAAGTTAAATCAGACAAGACTTCTCGTGTTTTTGGTTAGTTAGCAAACCAAGATGTTTTTGCTAAATGCCAAACATTTCAAGAGTTTTTTTGTACCTGAATTTAAATTCAGAAGTCATCATATATTTGGACACTATTAAGGATCATTCTCTTTTAATCTGTATAACTTTGGTCAAACTTCCTTTCACAAACTTCTCACAATAGTTTGCTGGAGTTCTGGCCCATTCCTCATGGCAGAATTGGTGTACGTCAGTCAGGTTTGTAGGCCTGACTTTTTGTAGGCTCGTACACACCTTTTCAGATTTACCTACAACTTCTTCAGAGAATGATGGGCTGGATGGTCAGGCATTATCCACGTAATACTGAAAATTGGCACAACACAAGGGTGAATCCTCAGCCTTTTTCTCTATGCCTTTACACCCATGATCTCTCTCCCAGCCATTATATAAACACAATCATTCAGTTTTTCCTGATTACCGCCACTTTATGGCTAATGGAAAGTGATGACAGTCTATTGGAAGGAGGTTTTTACCACTGACAGAGTGGTTCTCTTGTATTAAACTGAACAGAAACATCTCTAAAACCACATAAATAGCAACATGCTGAGAACTTAGCACACAGAGCGATGATGGTTGAGAGCTTTAAAGTTCTCTGATTACACATCTCAACTGACCGCAGCTTGACCACACAAATGTCCCATCATGTGGGAGAATGCTGCACAGAGACCGTGCTTCTTCTGAACCCTAAAGCACCGTCAGGATTTTCTGACCACTTTCTGTCGGTCAACAATAGAGAGCCTCCTGACCTACTGCTGTACAGTATGATTCAAAAGCTGCACTGGTCTACGCAAGAAAGACCTGCCGAGAGTAGTAAAGGCAGCAGAACACATCAGTGGCACACAACTCCCTCTTTTCAGCAACTTTCCATAGTGACTTTCTCCACAGAACAGCCTCTTCCATCTCAAGACCCCTCCAAGTCGGGACATAATTCACGCCATAATCTGCCATCTGGTAGAAGAATAAAGACATATTAAAAACATACTAACAGATTGTGAAGCAGTTTGTTCCTCCGGCCTGTCAATAGTGAGACTCTGCCTGCCTTCCTCTTTTTAACCTCGGCCTTAAAGGTGAAGCGTCTCACTATCATTACATACATAACTAGTTTTTTTCCTGTTTGCACAATATTTATTTATTTTTTGCCCCAAAAAGAAATGATAAACTTGCTGATCTTATGAACACTCTTCAGGTTTGGTTGACAAACTTGGTTAAAAACAGAATGAACGGACAGCGTGTCCGGTAGTGTACATTTGCTTAAAATGCTGAATTGTGTTGAAACTCTGTCTTCCTCCCTTTTTGAAACCCAATGAACTGGAATTATGCATTACTTTCAGCTGGATGGCAACAAAGCATAACTGGCTGAGCAATATGTTGACGGTTATATAACTGGTATACGGCAAACAAACCTAAAACTGCAGCTGCATTCTCCTCAACCTGTTCTTCGATGATATGTTCACGCAGGTGTTTGTTTTCTCATCACATTGGAGTCATGATCCCCAGTGACTTGTACCTGCTAGGTTCTTGTGGCACAGTTGTTACCAATCTGCCAGGTTTGCACCTCACCCTTGAGACTGGTATCTGCTTTTGAGTTTGCAATCTGAGTGTGTCCTCAAAAAGAAATTGATCTTAACATACAAGTTCTGTTTGCTGTTTGTCATGTGAAGGGACACAAGAAACGTGGAAGAAGGTTTTCTTGACAGAGGATTCTAAAAAGGAACAATTTGCCTGACGTGCAAGAGACTATGTTTGGAAGAAAATTAGCACTGCGCATCACCTTCAACACATCATCTTCAATGAAAATATTGCTGTCGTATCATCAAGTGGGAATGCTTTCCTTTGGCAAGAACAGTGAAGTTGGTTAATGCGAAGATGGACACTGGGCGATCCTGCCCAGTATCAGCAGAAACAGTCAAGAAAAATATACCGTCTTTGTTTTCTCTCAATCATCCTCCACCAGCTGCGTCCTGTTAGGGGCTGGTGCGAATTTGGACTATTTTGCAAAGGAGAATTCGAAGAGGGGGAATTTTCCTGCTCTGACGTGTAAAGCTACTAGATATGTTAAGGCTAGAGCATGCAGAGCAAAAGTTGATTCCATCAAAAATCCATTCCAGGGGGGAAGAGTAAAAAAATGTTTTTTACTGAAAGTTTTTAGTGAAGACTGTGTGAAATTTTGAAAAGCATGTCTTACTTTCTTTAAAACATTTATATAGGGGATTTAGTTTCATTGTAAACAACAAAGCTCCATGTGTTTAAAGTTGTTGGACAGGATCTGAGGGCTTTGTAAGGAGATGTCAAAATAGTCATTTCTTATTTACATTTACTGTAATATTAACATAAAGGTTTGGTGATCTGTCAGCTTATCCGAATTACACTGTTTTCCCACTGCCTTGCTGTTTCATACGACACTAGAGCCTAGTACCTTACAGAAACGCCTTTAAACACTTTCAGATGTGTTGATCGCAAATGTCCTCTGCAAACTTTCTGCGTCTGATGCAGAAAGACCACTTCACCGAGATGATGAATGGTGATTGCCAAGCACAGGGTGGTAAATTAGATCAGAGCTTTCGCGCCTTTGCATAATGTTACGGCAGAGGAAACACTCCTGTGCAGACTAATGTGAAAGTGACGAATGCACATCTTAAAGCAAGTCTTTTGTCCTTGTGCTTTTGTCTTCAGATCGAAGGAGACGATGAGCAGAAACGTTTTGAAGAGGGCAAGTCACGTTACCTCCAGAACAAAGCAAGGAGACTTGCGGAAAAGGAGCGTCAGCAGTGACACTGTGGCTCAGCAGAAACAAAACCCACACAGTACACACACACGTTATGATGGAGTTAATGCCTCTCTGTTATTGTAGCCTGTTAAACCGTATTCTGTGACCCTGTTTTGCAGCAGCGCTACTCACCAAAGTGTTCCCAAATACATGTGTGCAATATAAATATAAAAGTAATAGTATTTTTTTTTTAAGTTTAAGGAGAGTTTTATGACTGTACTGTATGTAAAATCTATTTATTACTGTTTGTATTAACTGACAGTGGGATTGTAGAAATACCATATTGTTTTGCAGGAATATCTCTAACTATACAGATTTGGCTTTGATGTCAGCCCAAAGTAATACTGAGAGTGAAAGGGAAATGATGAATAAGTGAGTGAATAAAAAAAAAAGAGCCAAGCGTGAGTCGGGGGCTCTCGCAGCGTGCCCTTGCGTGTTTGATGATAATTATGTCATTGTCTTAGGCATGTCTTGGCAGAGAGGGCACATGCCAGCCATCTTTTCAGCACTGTGTCTTTCACAGAGTTCATCGGAGCTCAGGGGTTTTGACTCATCCAGCATCTCTTTCCCCACCTCCGTCTTCTTCCTCCTCTGCCTCCTCCTCCTCATGCCTGTCACACTCTGACTTCAGCCCGTGTCATGCTCGCATCCGTCTCCATCTCCTCGCAACGTCGCCTTCTTGCTCATTTACTCTATTTATCCTTAAGGCTCTTCTTCTATCCCATCATCTGCCCGCCTCACTCTCAGTTTGCATAGATGAGATATGAAGATTGCTTTCGGCCTTATAAGAAACAGAAAGTATTAATATTATATCGCTTGGTGCAGAAGGTAAGATCGGGACAATGAATTATTCAAGAGAAGAGTCCATGTCCATGTGACTGTGTCAAAACTGAATTATCTTTCCAGTGAGAGGACTACATACAGTCTCCATTAAAAGAAAGAATACCCTCTTTCTATTCTATGCGTATGTGTGAATACAACAAGGAAAACTTGTTTCTAAAACAATTTATATCAAATTTGGATTGTGGAAACCACCCTCATTAAATATTAAACAACAATGAACAACGAAATGGTGACATTTCGTGATGTTCAGTTAATCAGGCATAATTAACCAGCAGTACCTACCTGCTGCTTACCTTATTAAGTTGTATAGGATTAGCAACAGAGTACTTAGTTTTTCACACACAGCTTTTACCTTTTGGGTTTATTTTTGTTTGATAATTAATGTGTTGAATCTGTTGAGCGATTTGTACTCCAAAGGTTACCTCTACAACACAAAACAAAATGTAGAAACTCAAACAGCACACCATATCCTTTTGTTAGTAACGCATTCAATAGATAAGACTATTATTGAAAGCATGTTTTTTTCAATAATTAAAAAAAAAAAAAAGAAACATATTATTTAGATTAATTACACATAGGTGGATGTTCTGTTAATGAGGTTCGTTTTCCACTTACAGCTAATAAAAAATGATGTAAAATTTAAATATTACATCAGACCAATAAAACACCTTAAAAAAACCAAAACAAATGTGGACTTAATGAAATGTTATTTTCAAAAGGAGTATAGACAAATGAGACTCATTGGGGTGCATATTCTAAATGGTTGAATATGTAAATATTCTGATATTTAAAACATAAAATTGAAGGAGGGTGTGCTGTCTTTTTTTTTTTTTTACCATGACTGTATTTTTTAATTGTCAGCTATAGAAAAACAATTTAAAGAGACGCCATCAAAAAACTTGGATTTTATACTTCTAAAAAGTAAAAGCAACATTAGTTTAATCATGATAAATAGCTTTCAAGGCTTCCAAATCCCCTTCTTTGTTTGTGCACAGAAACTCTCTTGTCATTGGCTCTTGAAGGTTATTGTTTTTCCTTTTGTCCCTGCAGCCCGATCAGTATATGTGCTTTTCATTTCCCCTGCGAAAATAAAGTTAGGCCTGAGCTGCACTGGGGGTGGGGAGCGCGAGGGGGGGCATATCTATTTTTAACTCCAGTGAATCGCAGGCATCTTGTGGGAGAAGAACACAGGGAGGGAGACACAATGTTGAAATGACAGGATGCTTTTCACATGGCAAGACAAGACCTCCACGAAATTTGAGCTGATTGGAAGACATTTGCATTATGCACAACATACTGTGTGCACGGGCGTGCATGCCGGAAAACTATTCTCATCATTTCAATGGCCATTTCTGTCTTCAGTCATTTCAGTTGGTGGCAGCTTAGAAACTATACTGTAACCATGGTTACTTAAGTGCAAGATTAGATTTAAAATGGAAGAAATTACCTTATCATGGTAAAGCAATCTGTTCAACTTTCTGTACACGTAGCAGGAAAACTGCTATTGGATATTATAAAGTGCGTCCTCACAGAATACCAAGAGAGAATTTACATCCATTCACTTGCAATCTTCAATTTACACTTCTCACTGTAAAGACAGTGACCCCACCAGAGGGTCCATGTTAAACTGCTTTTCCCACAAGAGAATACGAGTAATGAATGAGGACGAAATGCTGATCTCGCGTTTCCGCTCATGCCTCTGCATCCAAATCAGGAGATAGCAGCACACTCGCTGCTGTATCCTGTACCCTGGAGAGACTGTCAAGGCTGCTTTTATAAATGATTCTCCCGCACAGCAAGAAAAACCATTAGGGAACGCAGAGGAAACGATAAATGACCCAGGGAGGTGTTCAGAAACCTCATGCATTTATGAAGCAATGAAATCCGGGACTTTGCATCTTTTTCACCCTCCCCCCCCCCACCACCACCACCACCACCCTGGTAGTGCTTGTCAGTCATTTTCTTGCTGCAGGGACCTCAGCTTTCACACATGTGAGACAAAACACATTGACCTGGGTGGATTGTGTGTTTAAATCTGACTCGCACAAATACGTTTGTCAATATTTTGTGTGAGGGAAAGATTCCCTTGGAGTCGCTGGTCGATGCTGCAGATACTGAAACACGGAAGATAATTTTAGAAAAAATAAATAAATGCCTTTTTATGAGAGAATCGTCTTTTATCCATCCTTGCACATGTAACCAGGATCATTTTCTATATTAGGTTTAATTTATTTATTTTATTTTCCATTTTGTTAGATTTATTTAAAAAGAAAAAAAGGTTTAATTAAATGTTTTCCTCTTCCCCTTTAATTTATTTAACACCAACCAGGCGAGAACAATAGTGTTCTCGCGTGACTCTGACGTCATGCGACAGCTGCACATCAGCGTCCTAAATTGATAGCACAGTTTATATGGTTGCAAATCGCAGCTTAGGCAGAACCGCTGTGGGACTCTGATGTGCAGCCGGGTGATTACTCAACCAAGCGTTGCAAGATTCACGGTTAGTCAAGAAGGAACTGGCCAGGTGCGTTGCAGATCCCTCGCGCAAGGAGTGGCTGGAGGGATCTTGACAATAGCAAGGATTGTCTGGTTTCACTGACCAGACTGGCGAGCTAAAATAAGCAGGATCCAGAAACACAAGACTTATCTGGGAACATTCTTCCGAACTAATTGGAGGATCAGCTCAAGTCCCCATTGAAGGAAGTGGATTATTTTGGGTTTTTTTCATCATCAACAAAGACTGGTGGACGTCCTTGGTATAAGGAACTTTAACTTGTTTTTTCCTTTAAACTATGGACTAATGTGTATATATATTGTAAATACTAAATACAACTCACCAATTTGCACCATCTTACTGTCTCTGTGCTTTACAAATTGCCATCTCCTCCAGTAGCCGAACCTAGCTAGACTTTAAGAACTGTTTGGATAAATTTTAATTCTGATTATTTAAAATCTTGTTAATCCTTGAACGCAATGTGGGTTACATTACTTGGCGAGCTAGCCAGGAGGTTGTTGGCATTTTGTTAAACACAAATTTATTTTTTCCTCCTGTCATCACCAATATGGATGAATTTCAAAACCTTGATGTAAAAATTCCCAACTCTGTTTTGGTTGAAGGCATTTCAGGTGAAGATGATAAAGAGGAAGTATTTGACTTTTTGAAACAATATGGTAAGATAACAAAGATTGAAATCATTTCTGAAGCGGATTCTGAGTTTGAGGGCCAGCTTGTGGTTGAATTTAGCAGTGGTACAGTAGTAGCTGAATTGCGTTCAATTCTACCATATGCATTCAAATCAGCTGAGAAGTCAGATACATTTTTTATTTCTGAATTAGCTGTTGTATATGCAGAACATGTTGCACGGAATAAAACTAATTCTTATTTACTTGAGTTACAGAAACTTGCAAAGCATTCTGGAGTGAACTTTGCAGAGGTGTTAAAATCCACGATGACTCAGATTGGACAATCAGTTGCTGAACTTCACTCAGCTGCTAAGATGGAGGATCCTGATGAGAAGTCTGAGGTTATGGCAGCAGCTGCAGATCCAACAATGAAGAAAGAGCCAACGTTGTCAACTACCGCTGATCCTAAAGTTCCCAGACTGAGAAGTGAGCAGCAATCTACTTCACGACAGAAACCTTCTCTTCATGATGGTGATATCCAACCACTTGAAGTCCAGCGCTACGTGGTGGAACACATCATGAAAGCTGAGGAAAGTGCTTACCATCTACAAAGGCTCCGAGTGTTTTCTGGACGGCTGCCTAGACCAGCACATGAAGCAGACTATGAGACCTGGCATTCAGGAGTGGATCTGCTATTAAAAGACCCATCAGTTTCTGAGCTTCAGAGATCGAGGAGGATCGTGGAGAGTTTACTTCCCCCAGCCACTGATATGCTGAAACATTTAAGTTCAGATACTCCACCTACAGTGTATCTGAACATATTGGATTCGGCATATGGCACAGTACAAGATGGAGAAGAACTTTTTGCAAAATTCATGGACACTTTCCAAGATGCAGGGGAGAAGCCATCTTCATACCTCCAGCGGCTGCAGGTAGCATTAAATTTAGCCCTGAAACGAGGTGGTGTGTTGGCCAAGGATGTAAACCGACATCTCATAAGCCAGTTCTGTAGGGGTTGTTGGGACAACACTTTGATTGCTGAACTCCAATTAAAACAAAAGAAACTGGTCCCACCTAGTTTCTCTGAACTGCTATTGCTTCTGCGTACCGAAGAGGACCGGGAGGCAGCTAAAACTTCCCGGATGAAACAATATTTGGGGTCCACCAAACAAAAAGTAGTCAGTCATGCGCGATTGACTTGTGTTGATACAGGTGATGGTGGAGCAGTTGCTGCTTTAACCAAATTGACTCAGCAGTTAGCAGAACAACTGACAGATGTACAGCAGCAGCTGGCTAAGTTAACATCCACCACCACCCAGCCAAGGATTACATCACAACCTAAGGTAACACACAGTAAGCAGGGTGTAAAAGGGGGCAATACAGTGACATCTCAACAGTACCCACCAGTTCAGGTTAAACCTGGTTATTGTTTCAGGTGTGGTGAAAATGGTCATATTAAGCCACACTGTAATAATGAACCAAACCCTGCTCTTGTTGCCAGAAAAAGGAAACAGTTTGCGCAGCGACAGCAGACCGTCTTGCAGAAGAAGTTAAACTAGGCATGGTTCCTGTTGTGGGACGAACTGGAACCAGTCTCAGTCAAACCAGTCCTTTTTTTGAAAACAAGGCTGTGGAATGTAAAGAACTGCAAGCTAATAAACTACCCAGTCAGCTACCCAAAGGTTTGATTGGATCAAAGTGTGCTGCTGTTGTTGACATTGATGGTCATGTGTGTAACTGCCTTTTAGACACTGGTTCACAGGTGACAACTATCCCAGTTTCTTTCTATAATGATAAGCTAAGCCACCAACCTGTAATGCCTCTGGATAATTTGTTACAGGTTGAAGGTGCTGCTGGACAGTCTGTTCCGTATCTGGGGTACGTGGAGCTGGTCATCACATTCCCTGAAGATTTCATAGGAGTAAACACAGAGGTACCAACTCTCGCTCTGGTGGTCCCAGATACTAGTCCTGATAGGCCATCTGATGTACTTATTGGCATGAACACACTAGAGCCACTGTATGAACAACATCTTAGCGGTAACCATGTACAATTCCAACCCATGGCCCAAGGATATCGAGCGGTCCTGAAACTGCTACAGTTAAAACACCAGCAAAATCAATCAGGAAATGCAGGAACTGTCAGGCTATTAAGCACCACTCCAGTCCTTATTTCACCTGGTCAAACTATTGTCTTGGAGGGTTCTGTTAAAAACACCCCTCCATCTGCAGATAAGTGGGCCATTGTTGAACACCCTAGCTCACCTTTACCAGGGGGCTTATGTGTTCAGAGTTGTCTAATTACATTGCCACGGCATCCACCATATAAAGTCCCAGTGATCATGAAGAATGAATCAGAGCAAGAGGTGTCTATATCACCATTAACTATTATTGCAGACATTGGGTCGGCACCTACTGTTTTGTCACAACAAATCACATCTCAAACCTCACAACGAACCACTTTGGAGTTTAACTTTGGAGACTCTCCTATTCCACCTGAGTGGAAAGAACATATTATCAACAAAATGAACAGCATGCCTGAAGTATTTTCTCATCATGATATGGATTTTGGCTGTACAGATGCAGTTAAACATACCATTAAACTTAATGATGAAACGCCTTTTAAACACAGAGCAAGGCCAATCCATCCCCAAGATCTGGAGGCAGTCCGTGAACATCTTAGAGACCTGTTTGGAGCTGGCATTATAAGAGAGTCTAAATCACCATTTTCCTCTCCAATAGTTGTGGTTCGGAAACGTAATGGTTCCGTCCGGCTATGCATAGATTACAGGAAACTGAATCTGCAAACTATCAAAGACGCATATGCCCTTCCTAATTTGGAAGAATCTTTTTGTGCTTTGACAGGATCCAAATGGTTCACTGTATTGGATTTAAAATCTGGCTATTATCAAATAGAGATGGCAGAAGAAGATAAGGCTAAAACAGCTTTTGTAACTCCCCTTGGATTTTGGGAGTGGAACAGGATGCCGCAAGGAATTACAAATGCACCTAGCACGTTTCAGCGGCTAATGGAGAGATGCATGGGAGATCTGCATCTTAAAGAAGTCCTTGTCTTCCTCGATGACATCATCATCTTCTCTGCCACTCTGGAAGAGCATGAGGAACGGTTGCTGCGTGTGCTCTCCCGGTTGAAGCAGTTTGGACTAAAGCTCTCTCCAGAGAAATGTAAGTTTTTTCAGTCATCTGTATGTTATTTGGGACACATTATCTCTGAAAAAGGAGTTGAAACTGATCCAGAAAAGATTGATTCTTTAAAATCCTGGCCAGTCCCCCGCAACCTTAAAGAGTTGCGATCTTTTCTGGGTTTTGCTGGATATTACCGAAGATTTATTAAAGACTATGCCGCTATTGTCAAACCACTTAATGAATTAACCCGTGGTTATCCTCCTGCCCGCAGTCTTGCAAAGCTGAAGAATCCAGAAGGAAAGTATTCGGATCCAAAGAAATCCTTTGGAGATAAATGGACTAGCCATCAGCAGATTGCCTTTGAAACAGTCATTTCCAAATTGACTACGGCACCTGTTCTTGGATTTGCCAATCCACAACTGCCATACATCTTACATACTGATGCCAGTACAAATGGGTTGGGAGCAGTATTGTACCAAGAGCAGGAGGGCAAGCTGCGCGTTATTGCTTTTGCTAGCCGAGGCCTGTCGGTCAGTGAGTCAAAATATCCTGCTCATAAACTGGAGTTTTTGGCTCTGAAGTGGAGTGTTACTGAAAAGTTTCATGATTACCTCTATGGGACTAACTTTACAGTTGTCACAGATAGTAACCCTCT
Organism: Xiphophorus couchianus; assembly: GCF_001444195.1. Classification (NCBI taxonomy): domain Eukaryota; kingdom Metazoa; phylum Chordata; class Actinopteri; order Cyprinodontiformes; family Poeciliidae; genus Xiphophorus; species Xiphophorus couchianus. Next base: position 10,421,614 of record NC_040228.1, read on the forward strand.
CACCTATGTTCTTTCTTCAGCCAAGCTGGATGCTACAGGTCACCGGTGGTTAGCAGCACTGTCTACCTACTCATTCCAATTGCAGTACCGTGCTGGAAAACAGAATTTGGATGCTGATGCTCTGTCCCGACGCTCACATGAAGATATTTCTAGTGACCAGCACTGCCGAGAGAGAGAGCTCATTCAACATCTGACCAGTCAGTTGGGTAATGGTAAAAACACCCATGACATTTCCCCTGAAATTGTGGATGCCATCTGTCAGAGTTGTATAATCCGAACACAGAACCAAACTGAACTAAGTCGATCTGTCGCACTGGTTGAATCTCTATCTGTCTCTGTTAACTCCATCCCTGATGGGTTCAGCAATGAAGAGTTGCATGGTTTGCCTCTAATCCCCTCTCTATCTCAGGGCGATCTCCAAGAAGAGCAACAAGCTGACCCTGCTATTCGTGAGGTCATTCATCAACTGGAGACTGGTGAGAAGGTCCTTCCATCAGTTCGAGAGGAGCTACCTGACCTTCCTCTGCTCCTGAGAGAGTGGAACAGGTTAGAGTTGGTGGATGGAATCGTATATCGGAGAAGACATGATGGAGATAAACTTATCTACCAGCTAATCCTACCGCCCAAGTTACGACCAGCTGTTTTAAAGAGCTTGCACCATGATATGGGGCATATGGGCATCGAAAGAACAATTGATCTGGTGCGCCAACGCTTTTTTTGGCCCAAAATGACATTAGAGGTGGAGACCTTTGTAAAAACCTGTGGTCGTTGCGTAAGGCGTAAAGCTCAAATAGAAAGAGCAGCTCCATTAATAAATATTCAAACAAGCCGACCACTTGAACTACTATGTATGGACTTTTTAACCATTGAACCTGACAGTAGTAATACTAAAGACATTCTTGTTCTTACTGATCACTTCACCAAATTTGCAGTTGCTATTCCTACCCCCAACCAGAAGGCAAAGACAGTTGCAAAGTACCTCTGGAATGAATTTATGGTTTATTATGGAATTCCAGAGCGTATACATTCAGACCAGGGTACAGATTTTGAGTCCAAGCTCATTAAAGAGCTCTGTGAAGTTGTAGGCATGAAGAAAAGCCGTACTACCCCGTACCACCCACGAGGGAATCCAGTCGAGCGCTTCAACCGCACTCTGCTCAATATTCTTGGAACCCTGGAAATGAAACAAAAGTCAAAATGGCGAGAGTATGTCAAACCTTTAGTACATGCATATAACTGTACAAGAAATGTGGTAACAGGGTTCACACCTTATGAACTCATGTTTGGTCGTTGTCCTCGTCTTCCTGTGGATTTGGCTTTTGGTTTACCCGTCAGAGAACAATCATCCATTTCTTATTCAGAGTATGTTAAGAATCTGCAATCCAGCCTGAAAGAAAGCTACAAACTAGCTTCTGAGAATGCCCTTAAGTCAGCTGGAAAGAACAAGATCCGTTTTGATCAGAAAATTACACCATGCAGTTTGGAGATAGGAGATCGAGTACTGGTTCGCAACATCCGTCTGAGGGGTAAGCACAAGCTGGCAGATAGATGGGAGCATGGGGTGTACAAAGTTGTTGGCAGAGCTGAAAATGTACCAGTTTACACTGTACAACCTGAACACAAAGAGGGACCAACTCGTACTTTACATAGAGACCTGTTGCTTCCTTGTGGCTTCCTGCCAGATTGCTCCACAGACGACCCTTCCATCTCCATGCCTGCCTCACAACGAAAGACTCGCAGCCAGGATGTTTGCCATCCAGATGTTCCTGATGTGATGGAGGAGGATGAGGATGCTGAGCCATATGTGCCAGAAGCTTCCATCCTACTCCCAACCAGATCCCATGTGAAGGTGAGAAAATTTAAGTCATCACCGGAATTCATGACTTTGCAGCCCATTTCACCTTTGGTTCAAAGTGATGCTGAAGCACCAGAGTATTCTGTACCTCTAATTCAGAGCACAGACCTTGAGACTGCTAGTCCATCTGAAAATGAAGAATCCTGTTTAACAACTGATTCATCACTGTCTCACCATGAAGACAAGCTACCTGTAGAACAGGTAGAGGAACTTTCCGAACCACATGTGGCTGAGGCTGTGGAAGTACACCTGGAGGGAGAAATACCTGACGAACACATGATTACAGTTCAAGAACCTGATGCTGAGGATCGTCTGGTTGTTCAATCTGAGTCATCTATAGGTCCTGCAAGTGTCAGCTCACCCTATAACTCAGTTGAGTCTGAAACATTGCCCAGGCGATCAGATCGACAGCGTCAACCTCCTAGTCGTCTAACATATCCTGTGTTGGGTAAGCCACTCATTTCAGTAGTTCAGGCTCTATTGCATGGTTTGGCAAATGTGTACACTGAGGCTCTTAGTCAAGTTTCTAATGTGAATATCAAGAAAGAAAATTAATTTAAATAACCCTGCAACGAGACGTGCAGGAATTAAAGAGAGGGAGGATGTAACCAGGATCATTTTCTATATTAGGTTTAATTTATTTATTTTATTTTCCATTTTGTTAGATTTATTTAAAAAGAAAAAAAGGTTTAATTAAATGTTTTCCTCTTCCCCTTTAATTTATTTAACACCAACCAGGCGAGAACAATAGTGTTCTCGCGTGACTCTGACGTCATGCGACAGCTGCACATCAGCGTCCTAAATTGATAGCACAGTTTATATGGTTGCAAATCGCAGCTTAGGCAGAACCGCTGTGGGACTCTGATGTGCAGCCGGGTGATTACTCAACCAAGCGTTGCAAGAATTACGGTTAGTCAAGAAGGAACTGGCCAGGTGCGTTGCAGATCCCTCGCGCAAGGAGTGGCTGGAGGGATCTTGACAATAGCAAGGATTGTCTGGTTTCACTGACCAGACTGGCGAGCTAAAATAAGCAGGATCCAGAAACACAAGACTTATCTGGGAACATTCTTCCGAACTAATTGGAGGATCAGCTCAAGTCCCCATTGAAGGAAGTGGATTATTTTGGGTTTTTTTCATCATCAACAAAGACTGGTGGACGTCCTTGGTATAAGGAACTTTAACTTGTTTTTTCCTTTAAACTATGGACTAATGTGTATATATATTGTAAATACTAAATACAACTCACCAATTTGCACCATCTTACTGTCTCTGTGCTTTACAAATTGCCATCTCCTCCAGTAGCCGAACCTAGCTAGACTTTAAGAACTGTTTGGATAAATTTTAATTCTGATTATTTAAAATCTTGTTAATCCTTGAACGCAATGTGGGTTACACACACCTTCACAAAGCAGAGAAAGTCAGACACCACGTGTTATCTAGGAGTGGAGCCAGGAGGACTTCCCTTGCAGAAGGGATGACGTACCACTCTATAGTTTGTTTGGTTTAAATCTTTCTTCTTTACTGGAAGTACTTCTAAATTTGATTGCTTTCTCACAAACGTTTTTTCACAGAGCACAAATGTCTCTGAAAGAATGGAAAGCACAGCCACTACAGCGACTGGTTCTGACTATTAAAGATTTGCTCTGATTATTAGGGGTGTACAAAACATAAAAAAATATTCAGTGTCATTGAATCTTATATTGTAATTGCAAAGGACTACTTAGGCCCCATACCATTATAGGCTATAATAGTTACACAATGCAGTGAAAAAAGTAATTTCCCCTTTGCAAATTTCATGTTTTCCACTTTTTGTCAGTTGAAGGTTTTAAAATCATGAAGCAATTTGATATATTTAAAGACAACCAGAGCAAACACAAAAAGAAGTTTTCAAATTATGATTCAATTTATTAAGGTTAAAGTCCACCCATACCAACCTTCTAATGTGAACAAGCAATTGCTCTCCAAACATAGCAGCTGTGCAACTCTTGGTGGCAACAATTGCTGTGAAACGTTTCTCATAACTTGCAATGAGCCTCTGCAGCTCTGTGGAGGAATATTGTCATGTTACATCATCTCAAGTGGATTTCAGCCCAGCCTTGACAAGGCCATTCCAAGGAAGGTTCACCACTAATCTGTGTTTTCTCTATGTGTGCATGACAGTGCTCACTGTACTTCACTAAAGCCCAAAAGCCTCAGAAAGTGGACATTTCTTGGTTCTACTGGTTGAGTTGTAACCAGGCCTTGGACTGGCTAGTGAAAGTCATCCAATTATGGAGGGAAATTACTTCACTATTACTCTGTCTCCACATGGTTCTTATAAACTTTTATTGCAAAACTCCATATTCATCCAGACCTTTGCCAATTTTAGAAACTAGAAGAATTAAATTTCTGAAGATATTTCTTTTCATATTTTTATTTTCTTTTTACATGCACATTTAGTCATTGAAAATAGCCAATTCAAATTACATACGTTTCCAGATGGAACAATGTATCGAAAGTTAAAAATTAAACATCAAGATGGGTTTTTGGAAGGGCTAGGAACTCAAGTGCATCATGCTGATGTGGATTTATTGGACAACAAAATGTGAACGTACAGAAAACACAGGAAACTCGAGACACAGGAGCCAGGATGAGAACAACAGCAGAAACTGGCAAAGAGTAATGAAAACCAACTAGTTTAATGCTGTTGACGTGTGATTGTGACGTCAAAGGGAGGTGAGGACAGTTGGCAGCTGCTGAAGAGCAAGGATAAGGACCTGGGAAGAAAAAACTAATGACAGCACAGAAAAATGAAATGACTGGGGGAGAACAATCAGCACTCAGTAAACAGAGCTAAATGTAGAAAATACATAAATAACTCAGAATACAAAACGTATATAGACAAAAGTAGTCACAACGTCCATGGGATGATGTCCTAAAATATTTTCAGTGTAATGTCAAAGTACCATAATGAGTGGTAAGTTTTCTCCAGCTGCATGAATCTTTACAAAATACTGCTGCACCCCTCCCCTACCTATTGCTGTACACTGATGGCCACGCGGCTGAAAGCAGGCTGCAACACTTTTTCATTGCTAACGTGGAATACAAATTCCTATGATGATCCTTTTCTGTTTTGAATAAAAAATTACAGTGTAAATACCCCATTGTTTTTCTATATTGCCAGGTATTTATATATTTTTAGTTTGAATGCTTACTTTGTTTGCTTCTCTCAAGTCATCATTACAGCCATATTCATGTTCCATGTGTTCCTTATACTGTGCAACACTACTATATGTGTGTCTAATGGGAGGTTACAGCTGAAAGTGAGAGTGGGGGCAGCCTGGTGCCTGTGGAGCCAGTGGGCGGGAATGCCTTCTGTTACTTTTTACTTCCAGGTCACCTACCATCTTAGAAAGTCCAACACTTTCCCCTTGTCAAGTTTAAATAAAGGACATATGTCAGTTTATGGTACAAAAACAAAGCCTCTACCGTACTCAACAATGGATATTAACCTAATGAATATTAACCTTAACCTAAGCACTTATCTGGTTACCAATATATTTAATTCAAACCCATTTTTCAATTACAGCTTCATTTTTATTCGAGCAGTACAGGCAGCTCTTTTTAGACTCGTTTTACTCTGACGACTGAACAATGAACATTTTAAAGGCACAGAGTGCCAGGGAACATAGGTTATTATGTTCAAATTTATCCCAGCCTTTTTCAGAAAAGAACTTGTGAAGACATGTGTTCCAGATTTTTCCGGTCTCATCATTTGGCGTCAAAAGACATTTTACTTATTTTTCTTATCCCACCCTCCGCAAACTCCCATCTTTCAGCAGTCAAAGTCAGCTATTTTAGATTATTTACTTGGTTTGAGGTTTCTGTCCTTAAAAACAATTTCCCTTACGTGGAATTCTTTTAAGAAATCACTAGTAGAAATGTGTGTGTAACAACTATCTGTCAACACTTTTTCACCATTAAAAATGATAACGGTATATAGTTCTTGTTGATGCCCAGTGAGTGATTCAGAGTCATCAGCAAATGCAGTGATTTATCTGGTTCTGAATGCTTCGAGAGAAAAAATAAAACAACAGTAACTATAACTTCAATACCGATGCGAAGAGTCACCACACATTTGGACATTTCCAATACTATGGAGACACAGTCAAGCCTAAATATTGTGTACAAATCTTTGTATGGTAACCTGCTAAAAATGCTGTCCAGTCCCTTTAAAAACATTTGGTCCTTCAGCATGAACAACACAAAAAACATCAAAGATACATTCAGAAAAGCACACACAAAGTTAACAGGAGACAAAACAGAGGTAAAATGGTAAGAAACAAGATGATCTAAAAGAAACTGATGTATATGTATTGGTAAGGGAGGAGGACTCTAAAGTGGTAAGGAAAGCATAAACATGAGCTAACAAAACTATGACTATAATGTTTTGCATGTTAACAGCCTGTGCCAAAATTGAACAAAAAACAAACAAACAAAAAAAACTTACGAATGTAGTCCTGGACGCCGCACGGTACTGCGTGTACAAATTGAATCAGCTGGGGATTTACTAATATTTTTCCAGGAGGCACTTCACAGGAAAGAGTTTGACTGTGTACAGGATTGGCAGCTCCCAGGTGTAGTTGAGTGTGTCATAAGCCATCTCGTTTAATGAATGGGAAGCAAGAGATTGCGTGTAGTTCATCAGACTGTTCCTGAAACAAATGAAATAATCCTCATAATTGTTGCAAAATCCACTGCACTGGGGACAATTTGAGTTTCTCTATTTATTAAGGAGATTCTATCTATCTATCTATCTATCTATCTATCTATCTATCTATCTATCTCTCTCTCTCTCTCTCTCTCTCTCTCTCTCTCTCTATATATATATATATATATCCTTTTCATTGCATGGGTGCAATCTCAGCCCTGCGGGTGGAAAACTGCTCTAACTGAATCATCCAGGGACCGAGACTTATATAACAAGTCCTATAATGTCAATGAAAGGCGCATGTAAAAGAAGCATGAATAACATGGAGAAGGAACATGTATGAGTTGATACAGGGTTTAATGCATCAGATCATTTTACAATTACAGAGGCTACCGCTAAATCTAAACACTGCAGGCCTATTTAAATCATTGGTTTTCTCCGAACATGGGAAATGAAGTCCATTCATAATTAGTTCACAACATTTTATGTTCGTGATGCTTACAGTTATTTTTCGCGAAAGCGTCAAAAAAGAAGAAAGAATAGAAAAGAAAGAAATCAACAGCTCTACTCCGTCTAAATGAGGATCCTGTGTGTGTTTTTTATTCTATGAATTATTCCTTATTGCGGTTCACTCCCACGGCCGCGGCGTGTCTGACTCACGAGCGCGCTTCCTCTGCCGGGAGCGCGCATCAGTCATGCCTCATCCACCGCGCGCCTCGCTTGCGTCGGAGGGCAAAAGAAGAATTTTGTCTTTTATTCTGTAATTATCTCACTGTCGCTCCGCTCGGCGCTGTTTCCAAAGAAAAAACGATGTTTGTTCTTTAAACGAGCCAAAACGGCTCGATATTCTTTTTTATGTTTTTGCCGTCCTGTGAATGAAACAAAAAGACTGGCAAGACAAGGAGTAACTGGCTCCAGCTGCGGTGCTGTGGTGGGTTTCCTTTTTCTTTGTAGGTCATTCTCTTAACTTAATGCTGTCGACACTCCCGTCACTCTATACAGCCTGAGGATTTAAACGCAGGAAAGCCACTTTAAGGCACTTGAACTGACGAGACGAGGCGACCGCCTTTCATTCTTGTGGGGGGAAAAAAAGAGCTGCTAGGAGACTGATCATCCTGTGGAGGGAAAAAAAAGGTAAGATAAAACTCTGGTAGCTTATTATGTTAATGCCACACTCGATGGTGATTAACCCGCTAATTCATAATTGATGTTAAGCAAACAAAAAATAACGAGGCTCCATCCAAACAGGTGGTGTTCTGAAGCAGAAACAGCTCAGCTGCTGGCGAAGAAAGTGAATGTGAATGCAAATGTTTGAATCAAAATGTGGACCTTCGTTGGCCAGGCAGGTCTGACCTATATCAAATGGCACTAGAAACAATTTCGGACCGAGAAGTGGCTTGATTAAAAGATGAATGGCACGCAATACATACTGTAGGCTTAGTTATGGGATTTGGCAGCTTAATTAAATGAGGAGCATCAGCTACAATAAATGTATGTGACGTTATACTGGTAATTACAGAGAGGACGCTGAATATTGACGGAACACCCACCAATAAAAGGGGGCATGTAACCTAGATACACCAGTGTACCTATTGTCTAAACTGACATTAGCATAAAAAAAAGCCTCCTGAGTGTTTTAGAAATCATAAACGCTATTACAGGTATCAATAGGACTTGTAAACTTAATTTTAGAAATGTGTTAATCCTATTTGATGTCAGCCGTTTTTATATTTTTGTGATTATATCCATTTCCTGCTTAGTACAAAGTACATGGGTTGATTTTTGTTTTTGCCTTTTAAGGAAGTTTTAACTTGAATTTAGGTGGAGCAGGTACAAAAGTTTAAGGGTGACCTCATGCTCTACACGCATGTGGAACAAGCATTGCCTTAGTATTTTCTAATGTACAGTGACTCCCAAAGGAGCACTGTACATTAGAAACGACAAACAATTTCAAAACCTTTTCCGAATGTGATGTGACACATATCCTACACAATTTTAGCATAAAGTCCCCATTTTTTCCAAACATGCTTCTTTACCCTCAGCACATGCTCAATGGAAAACTGGTCAATCACAAGCTAACACATAGCATCATAACACAACCCACAAAATGAAAGAAAGAAAGTTCAATCCCGCCTTGACCCGCCAAAATATTCAACACAATATCCCGGAGTCCAAGTTATAGTTCAAACCCAAAACCTCTAATGGTTTCTACCATTGTTACAGAAAAACATCTGTCCTTCCATCAGTGAATTTCCTAGCTTGTTTTTTTTTTTTTTTAAAACAAAGAGATTTAGGATTCCTAACTTGAAGAAAAGGAGGTTCATGTTTGACCCACTTTATCAAAACAGTCTTCCTTGCCACCATTAGAATTTTAACTTGTTGAATCAAAGAGTCAGGAACGTTACCAAGCAAGCAGTGGAACTAGTGGCATGTCTTTACTTATTATTACTTATTTTACTGATGCTTTAAAGAAAACCTGGATGATTTCCACAGACAATTATTGTTCCAATTTGGAACTTCCATTTAGGACAATTTGGGGAAACTCCGCTTTTATGCTTACTGTAACTATATGACGAGATATAAACACTTCAAAAAACTTAAAAACTTTTTTAAAGGATTAGGTTAAAAAGGCAATAACCTAGTTTCATAAGTGTGCAAACATCTACACCCATACTATGTTTAAGTACATTTGGATTCAATTTCAGTATTTAGTTTTATTTGGTACACACTGAACATCAATACATTTAATCTGATTAACCTGAAATAAAGTTCAGCTTTCCTCATAGGGTTGAAATAATATTTCCATTCTCCAACTAAATCAATGATTAACGTAGCACCTATAAAGGACCAACACCACCTCCTCATACAAATGTATCAGTCAGGAGCACGATATAAAAAAACAAAATCCGGAGTTTTCTACCTACCTCATAACTGTCATCACAAGAAAACATATTGATAAAACTGATATTGCGACATTTGAATATTAACTGGTCAAAGAGACTGACAACAATCCAGAATGTGTTTGATGTGACAATAATATCACATGGTGAAACATTTTATATCAAGTCAGAATCATATTATTCCAAATGAAATGTCCAGTCCTATCTAAAAGTTTCTAAAAGCTTGTGAGAAAATGTGTTATATTCTGATTTAATCCAAGTTGATTTTTGGTTTACAGAGAGCACATTTAAGTCCACAATTATTCATACCACATGGCATTTTTAGAGGTAAAACCATTACTCAATCATGACATTTGTTTCTGATTGGAAATTAGAAGTGTATTTCTCAAAAATGATAAAACAATGTTAAAAGAAGTACAATAAAAGAAAAAAAAACATCTGGCTCATACATTTTATTTAAATTATATATTTCTCTCAAAAATCAACAAAAAAATCAGTTGAATAGAAAAACCTTTATTGACATTTCAACAACCAAAAATATTTTTTTTTAGCTTGTTTACGCTGGCATCTTTGATCATCCACCTTGTGTGATAAGCTCAAGATGAATGTCTTCTGGTCAGAAAACAAATACAAATATTACTTAATATGTAAAGCATATTGAAAATGTTGGATGTAGCTTGCACATGAACCAAAAGTGAACAATACATGTAGGGGAGCATATTAGAGGGTTTTATTTTCAGCATTATTGTAAGTTCAATCATAAAGCCAGCACAACAAAACAGTTGCTTAATGAAAGGAATATTAAAATCTTGGGATTATTTTTGACAGTTCAGAACTGACTCTGACTAAGCATTTGTTGCCACATGAAGTAAATAGGGACAAGAGATGTTTCCAAAGTCTGATCAATTTGGTGCAGAAGACAAAAACTGTCAGGTTGTGAATAGACTTGAATGAATAAGAAAACCCGTCAGATTACAGCCACGACCCTAAATCCTAGATCACATTACACTGGAAAATTCTTAGAAATTATAAATCGCTGTCCTAATATTTCACAATACAAAAACCTGACATTTAGCTGATGTGTACACTTATGGAACCACATCATTTGACTGATCATGAGGAGTCGGTTTATTTTGACATTAGATTTAGCACAGGTCACCACTGTACAGAAAGCAGCCACAGCACTCAGTTCACTGTCGGGGAAAAGAGCTGCGGCCTGTGTGCGACAGTTTTTGCTACACCAGATCTCAATGTTTCGCGGCGCAACTGTGACATTTTGTTTGTCGCACGTTCAGCTCTGTCATTTTGTGACCACGTTAGGCTGCGTTCACACCTTTCCATTCTCCATTTACCAACAACAAATCAACTGTTTTTGTCTAGACAGATTTATGTTATATTGTAATGGCAGCATTACGTAAAGAGCAGACTGAAATGTTATCTCTCCTAGAAGCGTTAGGATATTTACATCTATTTAAGAATATTCCATATGCAAACGGTGCTCGACAAATGTGTTCATACTACTTGAACCTTCTGTCAAGTTTCAATTTACAAACTTCAATTTGTGTTTTTTCGTTTGGAACTTCATGTGAAACACAAAATATCACAAAGAAGGAAAAAGAAACCCATGAGAAATCCCATTTGCAGCTTTCACCAAGCCAGGATAAGGACACATCAAAGATGTAAAAAATGTACTCTGGATAGATTAGACCTAAACTGAACTTTTTAACCCAAATGTAAAATAATTTGTGGTGAAAAAGTAACGCTGGTTATCACCCTGAACAAACCATTCTCACAATAAATCATGACGGTGGCAGAATCATGCTGCAGGAATGCAGAAAAAAAGCATAAAGACAAAAAAATGGTTAGAAATATTGCCATGTGTTCCTGTCCACTTCACAACTGCACTGCATTTTGTTGGTCTGTATCATTATACCACTTTAAAATACTTTTAGGGTTGTAGTTGTGATCTGACAAAATGTAAAAACCTTAAAAGGGAACGGAGCTCTTTACATCCAGGTACTTTATCTAATTTGTCATTCATTGACACAGTTGAAGGTAACTTTGTAAACAAGAAGAGGGCTTCAGGGTTGCATTTGTAATGGAAAATTCAGCTGCACACTGTGTAACAATTGGCTCATGTTGTTCAGAGGAGCCATCATCATGTTTTTTCTATGATCATGAAACCTGATGGATTGTGGCCTTTAATGGTGAAGCATGATTGGCCTGGTACAATTTATTTTATTTTTTTTTTTTCAAAAAAATACTGAATGTTGCGTATCATTTTCATAGTGGTAACTTGCTCGGTTTTAAAGATTATACATGACATTCTTGGCTCCGAAAGTGGAAGGCTAATGGGAGCTACAATCTCAAAGAGGGTCCGATGTTTATACAAAGTTCTTTCTAAATCATTCCTCTGGGCCTGTTATGTAACATTTTCTGATAGACAATGTCCCATGTGGAAGTATTATTTCACTTATCAAAATATCACCAGTCTAAACTACATACAGTTCAGACAGAAATTTCCACATGTGCTCATAATTTAAAATATATTCTGTCTTTCATAAGCGTGTCAGGATTATGTCAGTGAGTTAATCTTCCGTTCTTCATATGCTTTAACTCTTTTGTCCTCGCAATATTTATTAGATTCAGCAAAAAAAAAAAAAATCAGTGCTTGACTTCTAAATAAAAGGCAAAAGTGTGCTGGAAGTTTACAACAGCATTTGATCTATAGGTACAGACCCTGCTTTGGCTAACAGATGAAACTATTTTAAGAGAGCTCTGAAAAGCAGGTAGAATGAAACCCCCAGTATGAACGCTTGATGATACAAATGGCAATAAATCCCCCATAAATAAGAATGTATTAAAAAAATCCTGAAACACAATCTTGCTAAAAATACAAACATTTCTGATAATTAGGTTATGTGTTTTACAAAAATCATGTTTGAGATAGTAATTGGAAACATTCCAATAATGTGTATTATTTGAAAAAAAAATTACACTCAACTAACGATGATGGTTCCTCCAGCTTTATCAACTTACCAACTTTATGTACATATTGTCAGTATATAAGGCTGTGACTTAAACACATAAATGTATTAAGGTTATGTGTGTGAATAAAATGGATTAAAATTGTTTAAGTGTGAGTTAATTTAACTAGCTTTTTCTAGGTAATTGTTGTCTGGATGTTTCTTACAGAATGCAACATAGACTCACTGGACATGCTTAGGTGATTTACATTTCCTAGCAAATGCTGTACAAAATCTGTACTCTATGAAAATGTGTTTGTGGTGATTTAGAGAAATTTAGTTGGTGATATTATGCCTGCATTTAAAATTTCCACTTTTATATAACATTATTAATTCTAATCAATGTCGTATAAAGTAAATAAAGATAAATCAAACTGGTCACCCATTTTTTATTGACACCCCTGCCAATTGTTCACTTGGTTTAGCAATTAGCATTAGCACTGCTTGGTAATGCAGAATATTAGAATGTTTTAAATACATTTTTAATACCTTTTTTTGTTTGTTTGGAGACTTCAGCTGAGCGGGGCTGACACAGGGGCTCAAGTCTGGGTAGAGAGCACGCTGCCAACTTATTCTGCCACCCTGCTGTGCATTAGTGAAATGCTGTGATTAAGTGGAAGGGGCATGTGCTCACAACATGTTATTGTTGTTGTTTGAGGTCTTAAGTATGTGCGCTTCCACATTTGCTGTCTGCTTTCATCTGCTGGGAGCGTGCTCTGTTACAAGTTAGCATTTACAGAGAGCAGTTCTTGATGGGAAGATCAAGATGTGCAAAATACACAAACTTCATTCAAACTTAGAGTATATATTTGTGTGTAAAATAATTTTATTTCTAGTTTTCCACTCTTGTTGAAAGAAAGTGTATACATGTATACATCTACGCCACTGTCATAAAGTGCTACGCTAGTAAAATTGTGGTTACTTGTACTTCTGGTAAAGTAAAAACCATAGTTAATTTAATCTATTTTATTTATGCAGCAACTTTTAAAATAAAAACTATAAGGCGCTTCAGTTAAAAGGGAATTATTGCATGGCAATCAGTAAACGTTTGGAGATCCTATCAGAACGGCTTCCATGTTTTGGCTGTATGTAATCCAGAGAGAGAAGTGTTAGGAAGGCTAGTGAAATTTTAATTTTCTATGCATACAAAAAAGCAGAAATAACCATTTCCAGCATAGTATTATACTATATGTACAGTTTAAAAATATATTTAAACGAAAAATAAGAGACGGAGCAAAACGTTTGTGTGTTGCAAATAATAAACCACAGTTAAAAGTAGGGCTGTCCTTTTCTGAAAAGTAATACAAAGATTAATGTCATCAGTATTGGTAGAGAACCAAGTTATTACTGAATCATCTTAAAATATATATGAAGCAAATAAAGCATAAATAAAAAAGGCCTCAATAATGTTAAACCAATTCAACTATAATACTGTACATGTAGAAAATCCTGTTGCATTTTTTCTGCCTCAACTCTGCTTTATTTTCCCATTCATTATCTAATATAGAAAGAAGTTGTTTTGAGCTCTTTCCTATTTCCTTTATCTTCTATTTTAGAATATAAAATAGAACATATTTTACATTAAATGTATTCTAAAATATATACTTTATATTAAAATATATTCCATTTTACATAGAATAAAGCTGCTTAAAAGTACTTGCAGTGTAAAACAGTTGCTAAATTTTCCTTTACACTTGCCAATGATTGCTGTTAGATAAACTAATTTGTAACTACAGGCTTAATGTGTATTGTATAAACGATGAGTGAACTCAGATGCTGCATTAGTCATAATTCACTCTTATTTAATCACCTTTTAATGTTTCCAAGCAACTCATGCAGAAGGATAGCTTGAATTGTAGGACAATACTAGCTTTCTATCATCCTGTTCTGATTTGCTGGTATTTGTGGAGCTGCTAGTTTTATAAGTTTTATGTCCGAATAATTTAATATTGGCAGAGCGGCACTGAGATACTGAGATAAAGTGGATTGTGCTGGTGATCTTTCTTGGCTCAAAGGATTTTTTCTTGGCCTCATTATGAATAGATAATGAGCGCTCAATGTAAATGAGCAAGATTGATGGCATATTATTCTTTGAGGGTCAGTCCAATCCTTCATGTGGTGAAGAGGAACACTTCAACACTGTGTGAAGGACGGAACAGTAAAAAAATAAAAATAAAAAAAGGTTTACAAGGTTGTTTGTTTTGTTTCAAGGAAATCTTTATTTTTATGAGGCACTGGACTAGGCTACTATGGATCCTATCATTCTATTCAGAGCAAATTTGTTTATTGATGACAATATTTTTGGCCTTCTGCTCCTTGAGCTTATTGAGATTTGAGCTTTTAACTTTTGCTTATAATAGGACAGACTAGATTTGGAAATTTCCGCATTGAGGTAATGGTCCACGTTACCTAGGGAACAAACATGGAGCCTGCCTTTTACAGTGAGTCATGCTAACTGAGCTTAGCGATGCTAAGCCCAATTAGCTAGCTGAGTCCTTTCTCGCACATGTTGTGTGATGTTATGTGATCTGTTCCTGATGTTAATAATTAATGAATATTCACTAAAAGAAGGCTGGAGAAAATATTTTGAATGCTGTTAATTCAAATTTTTTAAAGAGAAATGGTTGTAGGATGAAATTAACATCAACAGGTTAAAGCTGTGCTGGAAATCAGAACATAGAGCTTTCAGATCTAGATTTTCTATTCATCTTTTTGGCTACATAGTTCTAATCTATTCTCTTTAGGTCTCTAAATGGAAAAAGTTCAACTTTTCTGACAAAGATGTTAAAGTTTTACACATTTTTTCATTCTCTTTCCTGCTTCACTTTCATAATTACAAATGAGATCACCTGATGCTTTCAAGAGGAGAAAATATTAATATGCCAGTAGCAACTTAACAGCTTCAGGATCTTAAGTTGAAAAACCAATAGATAATGTCCTGTTGGTTATTTCCAGTTTTCACTTTTACTCTCTGTTCTTTTCCTCTCTTGCAACAAATAACTGTGTTGCTAGTTTAGCCCAACTTGAATATATTGTTAGTCTGTAAATGTCAGTCGTTTACTCTAATGCAGCCCCACCTCAGCACAATCCCATTTCCTGTGTTTCACTGTTGGCACTGTTCAGCCAGACATTGCCATATTCTTGGTAAAATCCCTACTAACAGTGTTTCAGCCAGCTGGTCCATACATTCAGTTTGTCCTGTTCTTCTTTATTTTGTTTGAAACCCCATTGTGCTCTATTTATCAGCTTCTTTCCATTTGGTCATTGGCAAAGGTAAATGTTCTCTGAGATTACTTCCTTATTTCTTCATTGTGAATCAATTCTCTACTAGTATATTGATTTTTATCCCTCTGACCCTGCTGTCAGCAGTCAGGTCTGTATGTAACGTTACCCCCCGATCTGTCTAAGAAAGCTTTTAGTAAGTGATTTTCTGGAATAGATATTCCTCTGGGGACTGCCACATGTTCATCTCTTATTCAGTCTATTTCTAAATTAGTAACTGGATGTATACAGAGAGAGAGAGAGAGAAAAATATATATATATATCAAACTTTAGATAGTTTCAAGCGTTTAAATACAGGAGAAGAACCAGGAAGAATTCATTGTGCCAGCAGGAAATGACTTTGTATTTTTGCTGACTGTACTTTCAGAGTTAATCACCTGTCATGTGTAAGCATCAGAGATGTATTATCAAATACTGAGCCTGTACTCTGGGGAAAGCAGCAATGCTCCATGGAGCATATTTTATTTTCCTCTCTGACGGCTCTATAGAAGTGTGGTTGGCTGGCCAACAAGGCCGTCATGAATCACACTAGACACTAGGGCATTTATAAAAGCTTTACTTTACTGTTTAAAGCAGGAAGATGCAAAGATTCCCTCCTGACACACTGACCAAGTCTTAGCTGGCGTAGTATAGATATCACCAAGAAAAAAGGGACAGCTTAATTACCAGTCTGATTTTCTGCAGATACCATTTTATCCTTTACTTTAATAGATAAATCCATCTTCATGCCTGCCAATATTTGGCTTGCCAAGATTCGATCTCATCCTCTCTGTTTCTAAAATGCTTATAGCATGAGGTAAAGAAACAAAAGAGAAGTGTTTGTTCCTTTTATCACCATCCAAAATATGACTCATGTGTAACGAGATAAGTTTGTGTGCTGAAGAATAAAGACACATTTTGCCCTGTGGCTGTTTTCACAAGGACTCCCCGATGTAAATGGTGCACATCTTACAGGCAAAGGCATTATGGTGATAAATGATTTCGGTTGCTCCCAGGAATGAAGTAATGTGGTTTGTTTGGTATTTACTGTAAACACGCAGCCACTACCTGATGTGCACTATAAGCTCCTTTATTAAAGTATTTGCCCCCTTACAGATTTTTTTCTGTTTTGAAAATCACATTTAAATGCATCAGAGTAAAGCAATTACAAAATACTTTTTCTACATGATTTCTGGAAAGTTGAGTTAAATTTCACTAGTAGCACTAGCATTCTGAAGTACTTCATGTCAAGTACTGACATGAAGTACTTCATGTCAATCATAACTTGATCTAAAGAAATTCAAGAACGGAGAACAAACAAAATCATTGGTGGCCCGTTAATATAATCTGGTTAGTTATAAAGCCGATTTGAAGACTTTGGGACTCCAGCAAATTGCAGTGAGCTATTACCCCCAAATGAAGAAACCAGAAAACATTGGTGAGCCTTTCCAAAAGCACTTTAATGACTCATGCTGGAGGACATTAACGGACCCACAACAACATCTAATGAACTACTTCCCTAACCTCGGATAAGGTTAGTATTTGTGATGCAACAATAAGAGAGAGGCTTTGCAAAAATGGGAGAGTCGTAAGGCCAAAACCATTACTGACCCAAAGGCCTGCCCAAAAACATCTTGACAAAGATTTTTCTGCAAATAGTTTGTGCCATAATTACACCAAAGTGGTACATTTTAAGATATGTGTCAGGTTGCATGTGGTTTAAAACTAATATTTAAACAAAGAAGATGCCGACAGTTAAACAGTTCGAGTTGGTACTGCGATGATGTGGGGTTGCTTGTTATTTCAGAACCTGAACAACTAGCTGTAAGTAAGTGAAGTTTATTTATTAATCACTTTTCACAGACACAAAGTGTCGTACAACAAAAATCAAAGTTGTACAAATAAAAACAAAAATGAGAAGCACAATAAAACATGACAAAACCCCGGGAAAACAAAAGAGTAACTTTTTTTCCATCATTTACAGCAATTGGCTGAATGAGGCTTCATTTTACTAGAAGGTCAAATACTCTGACTGAGAGATTGTTTTTGTGCAGATCTTTATACAGGTTCAATACTTTGTCTTAATGGAGGAGTAACAACATTTTATCTGCTCCACAGACAAATAAAGAGCAAATGGACCAATCTGAATCTGCAAAAAACATATAACTAATAGGAACATTTTTGATTTGTCCTTGAAGGGAAACATCCAAATGGCATAATTATTGATAAAAAGAACTGTTTGGTAAAAAAACGAGCCAGTTTCATAAGGTATATATATTAACTACAGCTTCACTTTCATGCATTGCTTTTCATGCCGACAGTTCATGTAAGTTAGGTTACATGTAAAATGAATTACTATTAAAATGCATGACCCATTTCTGTTTTCCAATCTGTGCCTCTCATTTAACATTCAGTGTCTTGGTGTCAGAGAGAGAAAGTCTCCGTTCTGTGTGTGTGTGGGCGTGTGTGTGTGTGTGTGCACGTGGAGTTGTCAGTGCTGATTTCCCTTGTGTAAAGGACAGATTTGGCTTGAAGGCCTGTGGGATTGTGGGCAATCGAGCTGTTAGCTTCTGTAGTTAGAAAGACCGTCAGTCAAATGGTTAAATAAAACCTGAGCTACAACTACTAGTACTACTGCTGCTCCTCCTGTCCTACCGCAATACTTCTTTGAGAAGCAGGAGAATAATATTTTGATGTTTTTTGGTGGATTTTTTTTTTATTTGATTAAGCCTCTTTTGATTGAAGGTTTCACAATGTATAAAATGATGCTGGCTGGATCTACATTTCTTACTGGGTTGTTGGCAAATCAGAATGCGGTCGGTCAATATCCTTAAAATTACCAACTTCTAAGGAAGATGGGCCCTTGTGGGCTTCTTACATTTAGTTTGAATTGGAAATTTCATCAGTTAATCATGAACTGTATTGTCATCTACAGCTAATGTGAATTCAGCAGAATATGACATCCTGTGAACCTACTGGCCTGGTGTTTCTGATTTTTCGCCGTCTATTTTTAACCAGCAACAAATGTTGTTCAGGTCAAAATAAAATATGTGTGTATGTGTGTCAAAGATGTATTTAAATATGTTAATGACATTGACTCATCTTTAACATTGAGCTTAAGTGTAATGAAGTAGTTCCTATTTTGACTATTACTTGACTATTAATGTCCACTTTATCCCTGGACATTAAAATACCAGTTGTACACATTCAGAGATAAACAAATTGGACTTGTCAAATATTTTCTCTCTATTGAATTTAAACCTATTTGTGTACTTCTTAAGCTGGCTGAGTCATCCTGGAGGAAGGGTTTCTGATTTTTTCTACTCTCTTCTGCTTTCCAGGAAAGGTATAATCTTTCTTTTATTCGATGTTTAATGTCTGCAGACATTATACTTTGGTGAAACAGAGGCTAGTCAGAGCAGGGCTAAGACAAAAGTCGACTTGTGCCATGTCAGAAGAGCTTCAGTATAAAAAATGTCTTCAAAAGCGTCATACTTCATTCAAATCACCCTGAGTACACCATGAAGAGCTTTCAGCATTAATTAGTTGGATGCTCTTTTTTTTTTTTTAAATATGAACCTTTAAACTGCCATTGCTTATTAGAGAACGATTTCCATGGAATAAAATAGAGTGGTTTTAACAGCAGAAACCTGCTTTTGCCTTTCCTGAATAGCAATTAGATTGAACACGACTTTCTGCTGGTGTTGGTGTCTCTGGTCGTTAAGTACTAACCTGTCACGATCTTTCATATGATCCCTATTCAATTCTAAAACTTCTGCTGTGATTAGATTTTAGATAAGTTCATGAACATATGACAAAGATTGTACCTGCAATGTTTAATCTGTAAAACAATTTGCTTGAATGAAGTTGCACGTTCTATGAATGAACAACGGCACCGCATGTCCTTCAGCCAGTAAATATATCTGTCTGTGCTCAGTTGGAGGTCTGAGAAACTCAAGACAACTAATAGAAGCAACAATAGTTTTATTGTTGTGAATGGCTTCATCCAGTAAATGTCTCACATGAGTGAGTAATCACAGACTAAAACAAATTTAGTCATACTTTCCATAGTGCTTTTGTTCTGCGTGTTTTTCCTGCTGGATAACTCCTGAGCAGCTGTTACACAGAAAACACGTCAAATAGACGGAGCCAATACATTATTTTAGGTAGAAGACAGAGGGGGAAGGGCAAATCTCACAGTTTCTCAGTCTGTGTTAAATTCCTGAATATGAGAACTATGGTGATTCTCATTACACTCAGATGAAACCAGAAAACACTGAATTAAATTAGTCAGAAGCTTATTTGTCCTCACTGTGAAGTCAAAGCAAACTTTTCCATAGTTATCTTATTGCATGTACATTTCTTACTTTGAGGAAAGTAATTAGGAGTTATGTAATAAATTCTACCTCATTATTCTTGCATTTAGCATGTAGTAACAGTTTTGTTAATCCTAACTGATCAAGAACAATTAGTCCATGAGAAAACAAAGTTCATGTGGTTTTTTTATACAAATATTTGGTCAAAAACCCTTCTTGATCAGATCTTATTTGAGTAATCAGCTCTACCTCCATTATGTCCTTTACGCCCTACCTTACTGCTTCGGATACCTTCTCTTGCTCTGCCTCTGTGTTTTCCAAGCAAAGGAAACAGATTTATTGTATTTCCCTTATGTGATATGTTGGGTTGATTTGGATCATGTTGTGACGCTTGCTTCAGTACTTATTTGATTCAGCACTCTTCTGTTGCTCAGTCCATTCCAACCACCTGGAGATTCCCAAATCAAAGCCATGAATCATTCTTTTCATATCTAAGACTGTCTTTGAAGGCTGTGGATACAATGTGTGTTGCTTCATCCTTCTCTGGGTAAAATGTGCTTCTGTAAAGGCAGCAAAAAGTGAAAAATAAATGAGAAGGGGAATATAGTGAAGCTAAACCGTTGGATTCTCTGAACTTTACAACCTTAGAAGACCATATATGTATAACATTATTTTTAGTTCACAAAATAATGTGAACTAAAATTTTACAGTCTATTAAAGGGCTCCACCAATCGCTCATACTTTCATGCACATTTTTGAGATTAATAACAGCACAAAGCACGTATGTTTCGATGCTCAAATGGGCATAATCTTGTAATCTGCTTTATCTATCATCCTTTTCCTTTCTGTATGTTTTATTTCTCAGAAAAATAACGTCCACCTGTTTCCTGTGGTTAGTCTTTATCCTGGAGAACAACAGTAATTGAGACAAAGTCGACGATCTTATATACAAACCTGCTGTAAAGAGAAAGAAGTAGAATTAGATCAGTGGAAATTTGATCAGGGTTCCCGGTGACACAGTTGTTGCCATTTTCATCATTCCTTCTCAGGGGTCCTGCCTGCAGCATGTCAGTGTTAAGACAAACCAAAAGATAGGAAGTGGATGTGACAACAGGCTCCAGCTGTGCCAGGCATTTTCTCGTCACTCTGGGGGGAACCAGCGTTTTCCTCTTGTGATGAGTGTCATCAGATGTGTTGTGGTAGGCTGAAAAAAGATCCTTGTACAGATTAGATTTTGTTATGTCCTTCTTGTAAATATCTGTAGCACAGTATTAGTTCCCCTGTGTTACTTTCCAACCCCTTTGATGATGATCGGTAATCATTGAAATTTGATGGACAAAATCTTTGATAATTAGTTGTTGTTCTTGTTTCAGTAACTGAACTGAATTCTACCTCCTAGGGTTTCTACCTCTCTTTGTCCCTCTCCCTTTTCCCTTGACAGTTAATTCAGGTAGTGGTTAAACACTCCCCTGAGAAATGAGATACTGTGCATGGAATAGAATACAGGGTTTGCCATAAGTTTCCATACATAGGAGAATGTAAAATGTATATTTCTTTTGTATTTCAGATACCCAAGAAGATGTGTTTGACAAAAGAGCAAAGAATTGAAATTATACTGATGGCTGGATCGGGAAGCAGTCGCATGGTTGCACAAAACTTTAACAGAAAACATGGAACGAGCATCACACACGACACTGTGGCAAAACTTATTTGCAAGTTTCAGAAAACTGGAAATTTTGCAGAACAACCATAAAGTGGTCCAAGACGTGCAGCGATTACACAGAGTCCCACAAAAATAAAAACGGTTGTCCAATATAAAATGTTTATTTTTTCTATGTATGGAAACTTATGGCCCACCCTGTAGAATAATCCTCTACTTGTGGGGAGAATTCAAGTGTTGGCAGCAACATGACAGGCGAATGGAAGCCCACAGTTACATGTAAAAAAATTAAATAACCAATAATATTAAAGACAAAGTAGAAACTGTACCATAATGGTACTTTAAGTGGTGAGAAAATGCTACAATTATGAATAAAAGTAGATGTAAATTATTTCTAACAAATGTATTTGACCATTAAGATAATGTTAAAATTACAAATCTGGTATGTAATTAGTTCTTCAGTTTACCAGCTGCTGGGAGAAACGACCTACGATATCTTTCGTTGCACATTATAGATGCAACATCTTTTTGCTGCAGGAGGTTTTCAGTGCTATAATGGTCTTATGCATGGGCTGGAAAACATTCAGTGATGCTATTTAGTCAGAGTCCTCCTGTTTGGCGCCACCTACACTGGGTTGAGAGGACAGAGGTGGCCTTCCTGCTGTTTCCTCTCAGCTGTTCATACGTTTTGTCAGCAGAAAAACTCGTACAAATATGTACATTTTTATGTGTATACATTTATTTTGATAAGACACTGCCAATATGCATTTAATAATGATTCTGTCTGATGTTTTAAAATGGGTAGCTTACTTTAAATCAATCCTCAAATATGCATAACAGCATAATGGTAATTAGTCTGGCTGCAAGTATACCAATGCATGTCGACCTTCATTATACTATTTATTTTTCAGCTGGCCATGATTTGATAATTAACATTTATTGTCTAAGATTGTTAAGTACCTTTAATCTGAGTCTGTTTTGTTGAAAACTGCATTTCATTTAAGGTGAATAACAGCATTTATGAGGGATTGCTACACAGAAAATGTATTATGTAAAAACGGCAAATGAAACGGATGCATAGAAAAGCAACATGCCCAAATCCACCATCACTGTTCTTAGGCAGATTGTTGCCATGTTTTAATCCTTCCATGATCTTTGGTACCTATATTACCCCCATGACAGACAAACAGATGCTGGATATCTCATCCGTTCCTTCAGGTGTACTAATCTGATATACTACAGGATATTTATATGCAAGAAAAACATTTGACTGATTGATTCTTAGTGATATGTTGCAGAAAACTGCAATTAACATATAAAAGGTGCTTCATGAGTAAGAAGGGTTAGGTGCATGAATAAACTCATTTGGGTGACTATTTATGTGTTTGCATTTATTGCCATTTATTGTCATAGACTGAAACAAAAATATGTTGCCGTTGGTTACACATTTGCTTTTCTGACTATTGTGGTATGTAGGTTTCATTAAGACTGCATAATATTAGGGAAATTATTATTAAACACTGCAATGACATCAATTGTGAATAAACCTGTTTTCTACTATCACGATGTTCTTATACTGAACTTTATCTTCTCAGTCAAAATCTTTAAAAGACAGTACCATGAAGGCCAATGAGAATCCATCCAACTGGTAAAGCATTTAGACTCCCTGATTGTGAAGGAAGTACAGCATAACACTACAGAACGTTGCAACTAAGGTGTATTTTGATATTATAATGATGATTGAAATTTACTACACTGTGCAGGCCTAGTTTTTCTTTCATGTATAAGTGGTTTCATAAGGAAATCTATTATTCCCTTTATTGGATTTCTGTAGGTTTTATGCTCTTTATTAAAATCTGCGTTGCCCACTTTAAACAAAACAAGCAGCGCAGGGACAGTTAAAACGCTTCATTATGAATGTACTGATGATGAGTGTTGTGTATTTGGAGACATCGTCATTCAGTTCACAGATTTTGTACCAATCTGAATTTGATCGTTGTTCCTTCTTTGTGTCTCTCCAGGTTTATGCATGTAAAAGAACTGGCTCAGCTCTGCCAGCCCTCTTTTCTGACATCCCACTGTGTCGCTCCACAACCACCACATTTGCCTGCTGTCCTCAACCCATGGAGAGTACACGCCCACCCAGATAGGATGCTGGCCTCGTCCGACGCGCTGCGTCCCCTCCTGCCCATCGCCACCACCTCCTTCTCCTTACGTGTACCTGCTCTTGCCGACGGCTCCTCCCAGCCCTTCAGGCCGCGCCCCGCCCCGCACCAACATGGTGGATGAGATGACCACTATGAAGGATGACATCATCAATGCCAACACGCTGGCTTGGCTGGTCTGCTCGGGCGTGTCCATCCTGGCCAACACTTGGAGCATTCTTAGCGTCAGTGCTAAGCAGAAGAAGTGGAAACCGCTGGAGTTCCTCATCTGCACCCTGGCAGGGACACACATTCTCAACATGGCCATCCCCATCACCATGTACTGTGTCATAACGCTGCGGCGGCAGCACTCTAACTACGAGTGGAACGAGGGTCTGTGCAAGGTGTTTGTCTCTACCTTTTACACGCTAACATTGGTCACCTGCTTCTCGGTCACCTCGCTCTCCTATCACCGCATGTGGATGGTCCGCTGGCCAGTGAACTACAGGTATGACATTTAATTATGAGACTAAAAAGTCCTATGGCTGTTTCAGATTAAACCAAAGTCATAGCACAAATTAAAAGACTAGCTCCTGTTTTTCATATTATAGATAAAACGACCAGTTGTTGTTTTCTCCTTTTGTAAAATTGCCCTTTATGGAAAGCTCCACTTGTTCCCTCTGGGGACATTTATTATTAGAACTATTCCCCGCAGAAGAAATGATTGCCTTGCAAACTATGTTTGGAGTATCCGCTGACATTAGAGTGAGAATACATATGATGGGTGGGCCACTATCCAAGGTACATGTTCATGTTTTTTGCATTAAGATTGGGAGGAACTCTTGCACTGGACATTTCATTTTCATTTCCTTTTAGTCTTTGGTTTAATTGCATGAATATCGTCAGTATTCTTATGGCATTAATCTGTCTGGTGCCCGACAACGGCGCCACCGTATCCTCTGACCACAACCAGCAGGCAAGGTGGGTGTGCTGTCTTGCCCAAGGACATAATGACAATAATGAGACAAACAGTGCAGGGATTCAGCCAGCAAACTACATGACCAACTTTTACCACAGTCGCCATATATTTAATTTATCAAACAAATTGGGAATTTATGGATTAAAGAGATTATTTGTTAGTGAGAGCCCAAATAGAAGTTACAAATTGTTTCTGCGGCTGATTCTTGTTAGTTTTCTGTAAAGTCATGACTCTCCTCAGGTTTTCATAAACTATTCAACATAACTTCCACGATTCTAAATTTTTACACAAAACCCATAACAAACATCTGTCTTTTATTTTCTCCTTTATTAGGACAAAAATAACTCTGAAGAAAGGGCTGCTATGCCTGCAGCAGGCTGCCTACTGACAGCAAATTCAGTCAGAAATAATCAACAGCTGCCACAGAGAGACATGATACCTGTATTAGGGATATCAGTCAAATATCTGATCCAAGAACGCTGTTGGTATCGCTCAAGCACTGATACTGGGCTGGATCAATCCCATCTCTATGTGTAAGCATTCATATAAAATATCTTCAAACTATAAGTATTAAACAAGATAGTTATAAACTTTACAGTCTAACCATAGACCCAAAGAAGCAAATCTCAGAAGATAAGGTGTCATTCAGGTCAGAAATGTTAGATTATTGTCGCGGATTTCTAAGATAGGACGCAGACAGACTTGTGCCATCTGTCAGCCTGTGTACAGTTTGCGAGTTTAAAGGATCGCATCAGGTGAAATGTCTTTCCTCCCAGCATGTTAGCTGGTTGCAGTTATTTGAGGTAACACCGTGTCAGGCTGTCTAAACAGCCAGTATCTGCCAGCTCTAGTTTCCACTTTCACTTGGTTTTCTCACAACATATGATATTAACAAGAAACAGTGAATACTAATAAAACCGAGGTTCACCACACTTTAACAGCATTAGCACTATTTTTGTCTCGTTTCGTCTCCCGGGACGTCTGCTGTTCGCACCGAGTCACATGCTTTAAACAGGACCGTGTCTTTATTATATCAGCATTGGAGTGCTGCACTAAAATAAGAAGCTGATTTAATAGAACGACGAGGTTGATTTTTAACACACTAAGGTATTTTGAATACAGGACGATGAAAAGGTGTGTAGTTTGTAAACCATACACCTTTGCATCCCAGAGGTCTCATCTTTAGTCTAATTCAGCTTTTATTCAACATTTGCATATCTCAGCCTTATAATGTTCTGTCAAAAGATTTTCTAATATAAACATAACGTAAAGGCTAAATAATAAGTTGTAGCTAGGTGTTATTCTACAGATTACATGCACAGTGCATTTTGTATCCTCCTGAAAGCCTAACCATGGTGCATCTGGTAAAGAGCAGCATTATGTTGGCTCCCTTTTCTTCCCTGCTGGAAAACAATGATTGCACTGCCAGTGGCAATCAACCCTACAGATGCTCGGTCTACGGTCAGCTTGGCAAGTTTTACACACAAGCAGCTGCTCAAAAAAAAAAAGTACTCGCTCTTGCTCTCTGTATTACACAGTCTGTTACCACTATTGACTAACACACACACACAGAGACACATGGTTTTGCACAAAATGCTTTCATTTTTTACTTTCTCATCCTTATATGTCCCCTCTCCAGATTTTCTTTTTGTTTTTAAGTTAGTTTCAACAGTGATATGGAGGAAGCAAAGTTCCAGACTCGGGCTGTGTAATTAGTGTTCATCTTTCTTTTAAATTGCTTCCCATTCACCCCGCTGAGCAGGCCTGCCTTTTCCCTGACATTAACATATGCCGAAGCCCTAAATTATGAGTTCCAGCTTTGGATTTAGGGAGGTATTCTCATCACCCTGTGCTCACTATCTCATGTAAGTTATTTTCCTCGCTCACTCTGGTAATAGATTCATGCAGCTTGGTGACGTAACCTCCCCCATGTACCCCGGGCACATTCAGGAAAGGCTAGCATTACTCACTGTGACAACAAGATATACTTGTTTTTGCAAAAAAACCAAAAAAAAAAAGCCACAGTGGAAAAATAGAGGCAACTGCTGCCCCTTCTGTGTTATTTATGTTGCCACAGTGCGCATAGACTAAACAAGTTTGAAATATTTTTAAAATCACATTTTAACCTAATAAGAATGAAATGCATCTTCAGAGGATAATTCTGAGAAGAGGAGATGTAAAGGCGATGTTTGCTCTTAATTCCTTTGGAGAGGCTGATGTGGCGTTCGGCTGAAAGAGCTTAAAGAGAAAAGAGTTTACTTTAATTAGTTATATGAGGCGGAAGAAATACTTTACTTCAGCCAGGCCATTTTTTAAATCAATTTATAAAGCTAGTGTTTTATAAACTGAAGTGGTAATGTAAATAAATAGATCAAAGATTATTTTATAGTGTCTAACTGCAGGGAAGCCTTGGCATCTGTCCCTTTAGTGAATCTTCTATTGTGCTTATTAAACAGTGAACATTCACATACAGTTCAGAATAAGCATAACCTTTAAAAATCTGTAATTTTTAGACTGCTGGACCACTTATCCAGCAAAATTAGTACAAGACAGAAGTGGTAAAATTCACTGTCATATTATTGTGATCTACTCTCAGTTTTCATAAAGCTTTCACCTGCAGTCAACCAACTTTAACTGATTATATTTTCTCTTTAAGAACTAGTCTATCAATATTTTCATATCTTGCACGTTCCATGACAAGCAGAGGTGAAAGTTCAACAGGATAATGCAGAGCACTTTTACTATAATCATTTTAGCCTTCTTGTTATCTGCTAAAAGTCTCATTTTCTCTTTCTTCTTCACATCCAGAATGAACTACACCTTTATTATGTAACCGAAAATTGTTTTTTTTTCATAGCTTCTTACATCCCGGCAGACTTCATTTTTGAATATCATACTGAAACTGGAAATATTTAAATTTAGGCCTTCTTCACTTTGTAACATCAGTCACCATCTGGAAAAAGATAAAACTTTTAAGATTCTGATGTGTTGGTAGCTGATCAAAGCCAATCGAAGCTTCTTCAAATCCCAACTAGTTCCTTGGTTCATGCAATAAAAAGCTCTCATTAGGTTGTGTACATGCATCTAAATTGGTTAATAATTGTGAAAAATATGTAAGTACAACATTTTTGAATGGCTAATATCAGCAGCAACTCACCTAGAAAAATACAACCTTAACACTTTTCCTGGCCCTGTTTTATTTCTTAATGACAGATTAATTCTGACTCTGAGCAAAGCAAATGAACTTCCTGTCTTTTATCTTCTCTCTCCTCTTAAACTCCAAGTCAATCTGCCTTTATGTGAAATGTGAAAGTGGGAATTGCGGAGCTCCTGCTGTTTTAATTTGTTGTTGTTGGACTTACCATGGTTTTACTTTGTAGTTTGTATCTTTTTTTCTGGTTTGTTTGTACTCAGGGCTCAAGCTAGATGCAAATCTGTATTGACCAACAACATACATCATAAATAATTCACAGTGGGTGAAATAATAAGGGAAAATAAAGGTTTGTGTGAGGAAAACTGCTGTTTCTATAACTTTGCTAAGTGTTAGCTGCTTTAAACCAATTAAGGTCCTTTATTAAAAGAGATTTATAAAAGGCTGTTGACGTTTCAAAATCTAGCATTTAGTAACTTTGCATTAAAACTTTCAACTTGGGCGTGCCGTGGTGGCGGAGGGGTTAGCGCGACCCACATTCAGAGGCAACGTGGCCTCGACGCGGCTGTCGCGGGTTCAACTCCCGGACCCGCCGACGTTTACCGCATGTCTTCCCTCCTCTCCTTCCCCCTTTCCTGTCAGCCTACTTTGAAAAAGGGACACTATAGCCCACAAAAATAAAACAACTTTCAACTTGCCTGTTATCTGTAGAATTTCTACCTGTTTCATAGTCAAAAATCAGCTAATTCCAGTCACCTATTGATTTCTTGGTTCATCTTTATATCTTTTCATACTTTTATGGCAGCAAAAAGCACCAAAACAGCCATTTTTCTGCAACTATTCATATTACAGGAGTTAAGAAGAAGCTTATGCTTTAGGATTTTCTATTACTTTCCTGCCTGGCTCAGTGCTGTTGCAAAAATATTTATTGTTTTTAGGAAAATATGGAAAAATACAACACAGGTCAAAACTGACCATAGTTTTAAGATGGATATGTCCTCCTGCTAAGTGCGCCAATAGCCTCACCACCAGAAGACAAAGAGAGAGAAAATTCTTCATTGTAGCGGCGACTTGGCGGTGAAAGGAAATGGAAATTCTCTCATGCTGAAAAAGACCCAGATGACAAATGGACCGAAGGAAACTATCAGCAAAAAATTGATTTCCTTCCACTTTCTTCTCTGCTTTGTCCAGGTCATAACTGTTTTTGATGAGGTGCTTTTTAAAACAGATCTTCAAGTGGTCCTTGAAACACCTTTTCAATTTCAACATTTAATTTACTTAGGTGGGAAGATGTTATTTTTTCTGACTTGACAATATTTTGACAAATCTGAGGACATTTTTGTCTCCATAATTCATCATATTTAGCAGCCCTCTAAAGGACAACCAATGGACTTTTAATTGTCAGATTTAGCTGAACTTGGCCTCAGCCATTTCACATTTTCTTCTCACTAAGTCGCTCTTTTATCGACTTGGATGTACGCCTGGCTTTACAGTGATGCTGATTTGCAATGTGTCTTGTAGAGAAGAGAATATTTTGGGTCAATCCTGACTGGTATTTGGAACTATTCATAAACTCACCCACCTTTACAAAAAGCTGTTCCGTATAAATAAACCTAACCCAAGATTTGATGTTGCCACCACAATATGCACTATTAATACGATCATCCTTTAAAAATGTTCAGTGTTATTCTGGTGCCAAGCTTACCTTTAGGAATTGTAGCTAAAAGTTCAGGTTTTATTTTAACAGACTTTAATGCATTTTCTCAAAAGGTTCTGGGAGATTTATTTGGGAATGGATGTTTACTGTGGAAGAAAATCTTTCTCTTTCAACATCAGACCTTAGTCCAGAATATGGACATACCAGGAGTGTCAGGCAATGATGTTGCTGACACAGATACAATCACATGGACGGAGTAAGTTTAGTGAATGAAGCAGTTCAATAGCGGAACCTGAAATTCAAGAACAGGCTGGCAGCAGCAGCAGAGGATCTGACAATGGAGTAACTAAACCAATAGGAGTTTAGTTATTGAATGTTTTGCAGGTGAGAACGTGGAATGAAAGGCTTTGGGAGAAAGTACTGATTAAGAAAGGGAACACAAAAGCTGAACACTACAATAACTAGAAATGCAAACAAACCTCAAAAGAGTAGAGTTAGAAAACTATATTCAAAGTCCAGGTCGTTACAAGGAGATGTTCACATTTAGAACTAAATAAGTAAATTGTTAGTCATTTCTGCAGCCGCTTCAATGTTGCTGTCTGCCTCTTGGCAGCTTTGTTGACCAGTTTCAATGGATGGTTTTATTACAACATCTAGTTTTCTGTATTGTCCCTGTTGCCTTACATTTGCTCCGTTTATCAGTGGCTGTCTTTCTTGTTGAACAGTGTTTGCATAATGCTGTGGATTGTTTTTGCACCCTAGATTTAAATGATGTTTGCTTTTCAGCTAAATACAGCTTCAGCCAAGAAGGAAAAGGAACAGATGTCTGGAACGTCTCACTAGGACAGCTGAACTTTGTTAGTTTACTCACGTCCACTATAATTGATGGCAAGTATGAACACAAGAAGCCTGAGAGTTGAAACTGAATCAAAGGTGCTTCATCAAAATGTTAGTTTAATGGTGTTCACACTTAAGCAAACAGGTGATTGTTCAGTCTTCCATTTGATTGATGTGATTTAAATTTGAAATAAGTTAGAAATAATTTATCAAAGTCTAACATTTTAGCAGGGTTTTGTACACCTTTGTCAGCTTTCCAGGCATACAGTAACTGTGGTAAAGTTTTAGCAGGAATACCTCTGAGATTTCTCTGAGAAGACGAGACTCACAAGCTTTAAAATAATAAGCTGCAGGACTTGCGGAGCAGAACATAAAGCGACGGCCAATTTAAGCCGAAGCCCTGACAGCTTCGCTGAATTGAAACAAAATTCTTTGCTTATGCTTCCAGGTTGAGTAACACCAAAAAGCAGGCGGTTCACACAGTGATGGGTATCTGGATGGTGTCCTTCATCCTGTCCACGCTCCCAGCAGTGGGCTGGCACGACACCATCGATCGCTTCTACACCTCCGACTGCAGATTCATTGTGACAGAGATCGGCCTGGGCTTCGGCGTGTGCTTCCTGCTGCTCATCGGTGGCAGCGTGGCCATGGGCGTGATCTGCATCGGCATTGCTCTCTTCCAGACCTTCTCCATTCAGGCGGGCCATAACGCCGACAAGAACAAGTTCAATGTCCCGACCATCGTGGTGGAGGATGCTCAGGGGAAGCGCAGATCATCCATTGACGGATCAGAGCCTCTCAAGACTTCGCTGCAGATCACTTACCTGATCAGTGGCATCGTCTTCATCTACGACTTCCTGACTGGTTTCCCCATACTGGTGAGTTTATTGTAGGTAGTGGCTAAAAGGTTAGATGGTCAAATTTGAGCTCTCAATGGAAAATGGAGCCATGTTAGTCAGTGAGACAAAAAAAAAGAGAAAATGTGGCTTTGGAAAGTATTTCCCCGTGATTTGCGAGAATAGTTTAGATTTATGCAATTCCATAAATATGAATCACACTGCACGGTATCTGAAGGTGTTGATTTCAACAGACAGGCATATTTCCTCCTGGATATCCCTTATTTTTATCTGTCAAACCATCTCTTCCAGTTTTGTTTTTTAAAGCACTTTTATGATATATGAAGAGATTGTGACTTTGCTTATGCAATCTTGGGTAATGTTGAGTCAAAGTATGCCTGAATCTTGAGTGAATGAGTTAATAGTCTTTCACATTTTCCTTATTCAAAAGACATTTAAAGTTCTCAAAGTTGGGTGTTTACTGAAAGCTATGGGCTTCTTTTTTTCTTGTATCCTCAATGAATCAGCCTGGCCTCCTGAAAGCAAGTTAGTTACAGTTTGCTAAATTAACTTTCCAGCAGTAATTTACTTTTTTAAAAACAATAAAAGCTGCAGAAGGCACAAGAATCTGGTCAGTTTACATGCTGCTTAGGCTATGTCTGTCTATGTATGCCATCTGCTGAATATTTTTTACAATCCATAAATCTTTCTAAAATCACATCATGTCTATCTGAACCAAAACAATTACAGTGTTTCACAAAGAGGACATGAATATTTGTTCTTGTAAATTCAGAAGGAACACTGCTGTAATTCCCTTTTTGAGAACTTGCTGATTACACACCTGACCTATTAAGTAAACAAGCATTGTAAGTACAATCAGTTTATTTGAAGTGTCTCAATCTAGAAATATTCTTCCTCTGCTTCACATGTGTACATTTTGTAAAGATTATTTGTATTTTGACACTTTGGATTTTGGAGATTTTGAATTATTTTCTCTTGTTAAGTTGTAATTTTAACGTAAAACCAAAACAGCTCATTGCTAAATTTTCTGCCATGCGTCTGCTGTGGTCCTCTAAACTGGAGAGGAGAAAAAAAAACTCGCTCAGCCAAATCAAGGGCCTCTTATTTGAACAGCTCAACATTCTTTTTCTCTATTTGTATTTTCACTAGACTTCTTATTTTTGTTGCAAATGTCATCATGAGTAGAGGCTATACTTTGGAGTCTGTGTTGCAATTTTTGGTGCAAGATGAAAAGCGTTCTCAGTGCATAGCAACAATGTAGCATTACGCTGAGATAGTTTATTTCAGTATCGGTGTTAAAAATGCCTTTTTGCTGAATTATCTTGAAGATAATCCACTCATTTTGTTAAAAAAAAATAGCACACTTTACAACAACAACAGCACTGCATTGTATATTGTTTCATAGAGTTGAATTACTGATGAAAGATCATGTTTCTAGTGCAGCGAACGAAACAACGAGTCTTCTGGTCCTGATCTAATGAGCTATTTAAATGCATGGAAAGCCGTTCACACACAAATATACTGCGTCTTTGTTTTGGAGTGCATGGAGTTACATGGAGTTACATCCAGCCTTAGAAAGCCCAGGAACAAAACCATATGCTCGTAAAATATCTGCGGGTCTAGATGGGATTTGTTTTGATGCTAAGATCAATAACTTCAGGGTTGCATGTAAAAGTGATTTATGTGTATATCCATTTGAAGTTTGGTAAAATAATCGCACACTAAATGATTCTAAACAAATTGACATACTGTATGTTTGATGAAAATGAACAGATATTCTATATGTAAACTATAAGCCTGTTTTGTCTATACTTACAGTTTTTCTGCATCACTCTCTAATTCTGGCAGTACTGAGCACCTGTTAGAAATATTTATTGTAGCTCCCAGAGGGAGCAGCCACTAGTGCAAGGACTCATTGAACTCTTCGTTAACTATAAACTATATAGTTTATAGTTGTTGTATGAACAAAATGTTTTGCCATTTGTACTTGGCTGGCTGTTTGGTGATGGGTTTGGCCAGAGTTACAACACTATGAGAGAGACTGCTGTTGCAGTCAGTGGCCTCTGTTCAATGTTAGCTGACGTTTCTCAGTCTGTTGAACAGATTGAGTTTTTGTTGTTTTACATGAAAAGAATACTAATAATTGTAATCACCTGCGAGCCGTGATTTCTGTTGGTGTTTTTGTGTGTTATGTGTAAACTTTTTTATATTAACACTGAATGTCCCTTTAATGCTGATGTAAATTGTTTGTGCTCCATTACTTCAACTTTACAATCTAGTAATGAACTTGCATTTTGTACGCAGAATGGCCACATTGGACAAAAAAGACATTGGTCAAAATCCTAAAGATCACAGAATGATGGAAGCACAGATAAGGAAGAGAGGAAATAGGAAAATAGCCTGATGATATTGTCATCACAAAATGTACAATTATTGCCACCAACACAAGATTTCCTAATATCATGCAGCCTTAACGCCTGACCAGAGTATGAGTATCATATGAGTATTTTTATGCAGCTCCCTCAATTTTTCCCCTAAACAGTTTTCTGAATGTTGCTAAAATTGATAGCATCATATTATTTGTGACATTAAAAGCCTAATTGCAACTTGTAAAAGGCTTTACTTTTTGTTCTAAAAAGGTGGTGAGCTTTGCCAGTCTGAAGTTCGACCGCTCCTATAACTGGATGGTGCTGTGTGTGCTGTGGTGCTCCATCGCTCAGTCCATTTTGCTGCCCATGTTCCTCTGGGCTTGCGACCGTTACCGGGCCGACATCCGTATGGTGTGGGAGAAGTGTGTCGCCATCATGTCCAACGATGAAGTGGATGAGGGTAAGTTATTGTAAGGCATCTCCCTTCTGTCCTGTCTCCCGTTTTCCCTCATTTGCACCTGCCCAGTTGATGATGTTTAAAGCCTTTTTTAATTAACTTGGTAAATTAATGAAGGAAAGCTCTTTACTTACTGTACATGTCTAAACAGCTTTAGTCTAGAGTAGTCCAAAGAAAATTTATATCAAATTGCTCATGACTAAAAAGAATGAAAACAGAATATTTGCTGGGAAAAATGTTAAATGAATCTGTTTAGATGAAATTATTGCTGTTCAGTCGAGAAAAGAAGGGAACATTTCTATTTTTGTTATTGATTAAACGTTCTGGATTACAAGCTGATGTATGATACAGCTGAAAACTTAAAATGTTAAGCAATTACTTTGCGGAGCGGCAGTGATGTGTTGCTCTATGCGCCATCTTGTCAGAAAAAAAGAACAGTCACACAGACACTTTCTCTGCCATCTCTTTGAAAAGACTTTGAACTTCAGCAACTGTTTGATGGAAAATTTCTGTGATTTTGAAGCTATTATCTCTAAATCACAAATTGTACTTTTTTTTCTGTTTTTGCGTACTTTTTAAGTGTGAACATTTTCAAATAAGTTTTGTAAGCAGTTTTAATTACTTTTCTTTAATCTGTACATTATCTCAAGTCACAGGTGAAACCTTATCATGTGACCTTTGTTATGAAATAAAAACTGAAAGGACAAGTGTCTGTGTAGCTTTATAAAGTGCTTATAACTTTATTTTCTATCATGTCTGTATTTATGCTTTAAAACTGCTACAGATATATGAAGCTACATTGCTTAACAAAGCATCTGTTTGTCTTTTTACTGTAATGGTTTAAAATGGGTTATCCTCCCTTGGAAAGATTTTCTTGAGAGGGCAACAGAATAAATCATTCTGTTGACAACTTTTAGTGAAAGTGAACCAAAACGCTGTTAAGCTGCATATTCATGTCATTTTGATGGTCATATTTCCCTCAAGTCAGGAATAAAACAATTGGGTATTGGTTACAAACCTAAAATACATTGAATTAATGATTTCTTTATGCTTTTTTATGTTTGTTTTCTTTTCTTTTGCTTTTCTTTTGTATTTGTGCAATGATAAGTCACCTGCTGACGGAAGTCATTTAAAGGCACACACACATTAAACGACACTTAGCTAATTTGAGAAAGTCTCATGATACCTACCTCTTTCACAACATACTAAAACAAGTATTTAGTACTTAGTTCAACTCGATTTAATTCAGTTCAGTTCAAGCTAATTCATTTGAATTCAATGCAGCCTAAATTTCCACCAAGAAAACAGACACTTCTGCAACATCTGGTTCTAAAATGAGGTCACATGATAATCATGCAGCAGGTAGAAACATAAACTGGGCTAAAAGTTTCTCCCCCTGTTTTTGTTTAAACTCAACCCTGTCTGAATCCCTCCTGCCCTGTTTCTAACCCTCTAGACCTTCTGACCCTTATTCTCTTTTTGACACCTTTCCTCAGAGCTGAAAATTGTCCAAAGGGTGCCATTAAAAACACAAGGCAGTTCATATTCTGTGTGATAATTAACACTCCCAGTTCTCTGTTTTGTTTTGTTTTTCTTTTTTTTCCAGAGGGCTTGCCATGTATAACTCATCACAGTTGTATGTATAAGAACTGTTTCCTGTTTCCCAAAGCTACTAACTTTGCATGCAAAGCTGCCTGTGCAAATAGCAACTTTCATCCTCCATCCATTTGGCCAACATTTATCCTCAAGATCATTTTATACCCATCTTCAATTGATTTGTTGTGAACATAAAGACAGTTATTGTGTTAGAATAAAAAATAAGATTTAAAAAATTGCAACAATTCTGGTTTTGGTTTTGAATTTCACAAGCAATTTCTTGGCTATTTCTGCTTGGTTCTTTGCTTGTAGCTTACATTCCTCAGAACACACATAGGAGAAGTCAACAAATCAGAGAACGATTGAACTTGTTTCTCCTTTCTATTCGTCTGTCTGTCTGTCTGTCTGTCTTGTGTATGGAGTTCGTTGCTCTCTAATCCTGACGCTCGTGCTTTTCTGCACTTTGCAGAAAACAGCCAAGATGGAGGAATTCATGCCGACTTAATATATGACAGACCATATGACTATAGCTCGGCGCCTGAAATCGTGACGATAGACCGTAATGCCAAGTTTGAGTTCTCAACCTTAGAAAGGGGGGTTCTGCAAGGGTATCCATTGAGGGAACAACAGGAAGATAAAATGCAGTATTTGCAGGTATATTTATTGATTTCCTTCATTTCTTTTTTTTTTATCAGTTGAACTCATTTAACTTTATTATTGAATGCATGGTGAAGTGGCCTTGTATGCTTTTGCAGCAGCTTGATTGAAATGGTAATAATTGTGATGCTTTCTCTCTGATTTGCAGCAGGTTTTATTTTTTTGGCCTTTTGTTTTGTTTTCCTAGGGTGAATCTAAAATATTCTCACGCTGACTAATGTTTGGTAAATATGACCATCAGTAGTCCCATCAATACATTAACTGTGCTTCATTTACCAAGTACTATGTCCTAGTCATGAACTTACAAACAACATTACAATATTGTGGAAGAGGGTAAGAGTGTAGTAAATGACTTACCTTCTACATTTCAGGATTTTCCTCAAGCGATATAAATGTCCGCTCATGTCCTGCAAAATAAATAGCATTGTGTTCATTCAATCCAGCTTCCATCCCAGTCAGATGAAGAGCTGTGAAAAAGCTCATTTTCAACCTGCATCTGCAATAAAGCTGGAACTTGCAGCCTTCCAGGGCAGTTCAACAAATTCAGAATGAAAATATTTGCTTTGATTCAAGCATTGGCTTCATTTTGAACATAGCCTTTTACTCTCTCTGATTTCATATCACCTTAACGTGGTTTAAAGTAATCATAGTTTGAACTGTCCTAAAAGACTGTAGTGGGGATATGTAACGTCAAAGTCAGCAATTCCCAACCATACAATATTACCTCTTGCAAAGCATCTGACAGTAGTACTGTGTCATCTTTGTGTTATTCAGTAAAAATTGAAAAAAAAAAAAAGTATCATGAGGTCTATTTTATACGTATCTGTACTGCAAATCAATTTCTTTAAATTGGCCCAATACATTCGATGTCCAACATAAAAGATGGGCACATCAAATGCAACATTTAATGTGTTTTTGATCTGACTGTGGTTAAGACGTCATCAAAACAGAGATGTATACAGTAGCCATCACTCCATTATACCAACTCGGTGCCCCGTCCATCATCTTTTGTCCTTTGTTTACATCAGTAGATCTATTTTGCTGTGTAGTTGTATCAGACTGTGTTGTGTGCCTGCAAAAAAGAAAACATAAACTTGTTGTTTCAGTTACAGGATGACTGACTGAACTTTGACTCAATCAACTTTATTACATTGTTTCCGAAGTAGATCAAGTGTGACACGTGTCTACAAATCCTTTTGATTTTGATTAAATGTAGCCTGAGCTTCACAACGGCAAGGAGTCTGATTAGCAGAATAAAGCCTCTTTGGCTTTATTTGCTCTGTGTCCATGTTTGCCTGTCCGTCCTGCATCTTCACTCATTCTAAAGCTTGTGCTGCCCTCTGCTGTCCAGCTCTCTCACCTTTAGAGTTCAATGCTACTGTATCGTCTACTGTTTAATTCTCTGCATTTACTGAAAGACGCCACAGGGGGGCAGACTGATATCAGTCTTGAGGCTCTTGACGTGATCCTGACAAACCCACTGTCTTTGAATAGTTGTCAGAACCCAATGTGAGTATAACAAGTAGGAAACCTTTATAAGATAAGATTATAGAAATAGAATAACTTTATGCTAAAATTTTCTCTTAAAATGAGGAAATAGAAGCTTGAAATTGTTACATGTGGGATTTAATTTTGAGTCAGGGCGCTATGCAGAATGTAAGTTGTTTTTGCCTCATTTATTTCTCCACTGATCACAGTAAACAGCCTCTAAAAATGTAATTAGCACTAGTAAAAATCTTTACATAAAGCTGATAAATCCTACATGTATTAATCTATATTATTGACAAGGATGATAATGATACATAGCATGTTTGCCATATTTTTTGCAGCCAGTGTTATATTTTATGCATTTTAATGTATCAGTCTTTATTATGAAGGGTTTGTTTTGTGTCTTTCCTCCAGGTGCCCCCTACAAGAAGATACTCCCACGACGAAACAGACATGTGGACCAGCGACCAGATCCCCTCATACCTGCATCGATGGGGCTCCACCGAGGACGTGATAGTGACTGCCCACTACAGCTCCACCTTGCCGCGCCGCGAGAGGCGCAGGAGCAGCCTGGTCTCCTACCACGAGGAGAGCCACTATCATCACCACCCTCACCGCAAGCGGCGGCGATCTGAGGACAGCATGCACTCCCTCAGGCACCTGCCCCGCATCGTGTGCGGCGGGGAGCGCTACGAGGACGAGCTGTGGTGCTTCAGCCGCGACGAGGTGATTA
The DNA here is from genome assembly GCF_001444195.1 of Xiphophorus couchianus. Classification (NCBI taxonomy): domain Eukaryota; kingdom Metazoa; phylum Chordata; class Actinopteri; order Cyprinodontiformes; family Poeciliidae; genus Xiphophorus; species Xiphophorus couchianus. The sequence goes on from NC_040228.1 coordinate 10,460,247, forward strand.
ACTTTATAGACGAGACTCCCGTGCCGAGCCCCAGGAGGAGCCCGCGCCGCACGTCCACCGTCTCCCTCATCCCCAACGTGTACGAGCAGCACGCCATCATCCTTCCCCACTTTCCACTCACAGACTTTGAGCGGGAGCCCCAGGCACTCAGGCGGACCTCTGAGCACAAGAGGAGCAGCAGCAGCAGGGGCAACTCGCCAGAGGGCTCCCCCAAACCGGATCGGTCCCCTGGTAAGATGAGCCACGGGGCTTGTGGCTCAGGGAAGGGCTGCAGTAAAGGCCAGCGTGACGGGGGACAGCAGGACAGAGGGGGCTCACCCCGACGCAGAGAGAGGACTGCAGGGCACTCTGGCAGCAGGCACAGGACAGGTGAAGGTGCCGTGTCCAATGCTGGAGCTGATTGGCTGAAGCAAAAGCACCTCATCAAGGCTGAGAGTAAAGGCAGCACAAACAGTTTCCTAAGCACACCTTCAGCATCGTCCTCGGGATACATTACCTTTCACTCTGATTCTGTTGGCTCCACCACCTGAAGGAAAGCACCCATGTTGATATAAATAGTAGGACCTAATATCTAATTGAAAACCTCGGTGGGTTAAGAGAAGTGACAGGCTGGAACATATCGACCTTTTTACTTGTGCCATTATTCAGTTTTCTTACCTACCAGAGATAAGCATCTGCTAATCCTAGATGGCCTTAGGAACTTTGGACCTATTTTTTGACAGGGCCTTGATTTCATGTGTGGGCTGGTGACAATATTGATCAATCCAGCTATTTATCTGTCACAAAGCAAAATCTCCAGTGACAAACACTTTTCTGCCAGCACTGACACAAGGGAACAATTTTTAATTGGTGTGATCATTCCTGAACCTTGTTTCTGTCGTTTGGCGCTTATAGGAGGATAAAATATTTTCATGTGGATTGGTAAGGATTTTTTTTATTATGTTTTCTTTTGTCTTCTTTTAAAATCTTGAACTTGAGTTGTGTTTTACTTGGCCTGTAATGTATTTTTGTTGTGTGGTACGAACACAAGCTTTCCTGAATACAGTTCATTTTCCTTCAGCTTTGCTTAAGTGCAGGACTCATTTCAACTTCTTTCGTTTTTAAATTACCAGTCACCACATAAAACCTTTTATAAAACATTTTTCACATAAAATGGAAAATGAGTTTTAATCCCTCTCCATTATTTGCCTAATTAACGGTTTCTGTGATCTTTTGAAAACGTGACGACCCATCCTTTATAAAAAAGTAAAGAGTTATTTTTAAAATAGAATTCAGATGTTATGTAAATATGAAAACCATTGAATATTTATGTTTTGGGGAATTTCTGTTTATATGAAATATTTCCTCCCAAAGGTTTATCTTACTTGACTTTGGTGATAATGAGGCACAGATGTAGCTCATTACACAACAAACTGCTTTTAAGACAAATATGCAAGTTGTGTTTTCTACTCCCCCTGCTGATGCTCAATAATCTGACTTCACACCATGCTTTGATTCAGATGCACTATACATTTAGTTATTTCACATAAATTTAAAAAGATGAAAAGCACAAATTATGAACCATAACATTCAGCTTATAAGTGACCTGGTTCTCCTGGGTGACATGTGAAAATGAATGGGCTTTGGAAGGTTTTGTCAGGCTAATGTTTCTTTTGCTTAATTGACCGGGCTCTGCAAAAATAAAGTGAAGATTAAATCAAAGTAAACCCCTATAATTTTTTAGAGGGATGCTGTAGCGCCTTGCAGAGACTCACATCTTATCTCATTACAACCACAAACCTCAGTGTATTTTATTTTTTTAAGAAAGACCAACAGGAAGGCCAAACATGCGAAGATTTTCCTCCTGGACTGCCCTGTTTTTAGCACCATGCATCTTGAGGTAAAAACGCTCAAACAGCATAATGCCGCCACCATAACGTCTCACTGTGAACATTGTGTGTTCAGCAGAACGTGATGTGTTAATATTCTGCCACAAATGGTGTTTTTCCACACAAGTAAAATAAAAAAGTTAAAAATCTAATTAGTTCCCATCAGAACAAGACTTTCTTTAGACATTACAGTTCTTATCAATCTGCAGTCTTCTTCTGAAGGCAGCTGGGAGCACTGGATTTTACTTACGGGTGTCAAAGTATTAAGGGACCTGAAATGCATACCAAATTTTTAGATTATAATTCATGTAACAGAAATTTAAAAATGTCAGTCATTGTCCATCCACTTAACATTTACACACTACTTTGTGTTGATCTGTTGGACAAAATTTCATAAAACTAAGTTTACTTCTGTGGTTGTAATGTGGTAAAGTGTCTTTAAACCTCCTCAAGGGGTGGGAATGCTTTCACAAGTGACTTGACGATCTACGTTTCTTATTTTAAATTCAAATTTTCAGAAAGTAAAATGCACAATAATTTCTAACATAGCAAAACCTTTACTAAAAATCAACCATGTGTTTCTGCAAAATTCCAAATAAATCAGCAAACTACATTTCATCTCTTCCAAAGTGATAATTTGCTAAACTAATGCAATGAAGACAGTAAGTAGAAGACCCAGTTGGGAGCTTTGGGTGCTTGTGGATAGTAACTGTGAATGTGAATGTATTTGCACTAATAAAGTGCAGCTTATTAAGTAGGCATGAAGAACTGAAAGGATCCCCTTTTTGCACCTTTATTTGTCATAAAATTTGTTTTTTTGTTTTACTGTCATCGTCCAAATGAATAAAGTAGCACTGATTGGGCATTTATGCTTTATGCTTTTTTTTTTTTAAAGCAGCTTAGTTAAAATTTTGAGTGTTTCTTACCAATTTCAGACTATTCAGTCAAGCAACTTTGCTTAAACCTGCTTTCTTTGGGAAGCAAATCATCTCACAGTCATATTTTGCTGTGGTATAGGTATATATACATTTTTTTCATTTCATTGTATTTACAATATTAAACATTGTGACATATTCAAAAGTTTATTACTGAAATATGAATGACGTTAAATGTTAGTTTTGTTGAGTTGATGACTTTGTTAACATGATATGACTGATTAAATTCACATGAAAACACTTACGAGTTTGTTTGTAGAATCGTTCTAGTGTGTGCTCACTGGACTTGGAAACTGTTGATCTGATGATTAGTGTCTGGTTCTAAAGCCTGGATGAACATGAAATCTTGGAATGCTTTAAATACTGGAAAAAAAATAAGGAACGTCTTATTTTTTTACCTGTTTTAATCAAATGTTGTTAATAATGTTTTTTTGGGCGTCTTAATGGATTTCTTTCTTTTTTTTAATACCTTACACCTCTTTCCTAATAATCTTTATTTTGATTAATTTTGTGAAAGATCATGTTTGTTATTTTCTCTTTTGTTCTTTGTATTTTTATTTAATTAGTCTTGGTCTCCGTTTTGTTACAATTTCAGGACTTTTTACAGTTTCAGATGCAGCCTTTGGTGGTACACTGTAAAAATCCATTTTGGAGGGTATTAAGTATTAGCCAATAAAATGATTTAAATCTTAACATGGTGAGGACCTTGGCTAAAGTACTTGCATATCTTTCAAAACTTGCATTTTTAAAGCAATCTTATCATATCGAATGTGAGGATTGTAAAACCAATTACAGTTTGGAACGAGGTCTAGACTTCATACTTTTCTTTTTCCTCCATTCAACTGTATATTAGGTTCCACGCCTGTGTTCATTTTCTGTTCCATGAGACTTCCCTAATCGTTAATTTGACTCAACAATGTTTGGTTGTCATGATTACAAGCCCAGGTGATCCCTCTTCCTCTAACATCCTCAATAGTTTGTAATATTTTTTCTGAATATGCAGAGTTTGGCTTTTACATAATGTGATGCAGCACCAGTCAGTCCAAAAGGAGTTGTTCCTAAACTTCAAACACAGGTTTTGCCACCATGTTCTCTAAAGATAACTAACTGTAAGGGTAGCCATCTTTTTTTGACACAGTCATTTCAGCTTATTTTTTCATAGAGGACACAAACTCTCAATGACCAAACTATGGAATATTAATAATATTAAATACATTGAAAGTTTGTTTTGTATATATTTATTCATTAAAAAAAGCATTTTTATTTTTTTAGACACACATGCCAAAGAAGAAGAATGTTCAGGCAGGTGAACAACAAGGACATACAAATAGATGTTCAGCAAAAGCCAATTAAATAAATGATTTAAAGTTTACACATACAAAGCGACTGGTTTGAATTGACCTTTCTCCTGTTGTGTTGATGTCCTGAACAAGGTACCTAATCCCCAGGTTGCCTGCTCATCTGTGTGTTGGTGTATGCGTGTGTGTGCAAATGCCAGTGTGATTGTAGTTTAAAGTGCTTTAAGTGATACTATATGACTGACTATTTTCTTGTTGTTCTGTGCAATGGGAGAAATTTTGTTCTATTTTTCCAATGACTTGTTGGCCTTTTCTCTGTTTGTGCTTCTGTCTTATCATTTCAGACATTTCTAACGGACTGCTGGCCGTGTGGACTTGAAAGCATTTTGGTGAATTTGCACCGACTGCCCTACAGGTGGCAGTGTACGGAGTAACACGCTGAAATATGCCAGACAAGACAACTGCTTTTGGTGTCCTCTGTGGGGATCACTTTGCATGATGGGCATGAACTATATCACAGGTTATTAATCTAACTTACTGATTTAGGATTTAGATATGATTCTGATAGAAATGTCGAATACTATTGAATCTACAGCCAGGTGAAGGTGAAGTAATCCTATATGCTCTTCAGCTGGAATCAACCTGGAACTGAAAGTCATCATTACTCTCTGCCCCCGATGTGTGGATGAGTTATAAACCCCGTGTCGTCGTTACCCGTCATGATACGTCAACTGCTAAAACTGCGCCTTCAAGGGCATCGTTTATCCGCAACAGGCCACAGAAAGGAGCGTCTGGAGCGCACTTCATCCACGTCTGGCCCGTTAGTTCCGCCCGGCTGACCGCAGTCTCATGCTAATAGAGGATTCTCTGCCTCCCTTCAGTTCTCATGTGCGTCCCTATTCTGGTTGCGCAAACTTGGAGAGTGAAACAATGTGTGGAAGAGTTCATAGAAGTCCTTAGAAAAAGCCGAAGTGCATTCAGTGAGCTCGTCACGTGACCCTCCCTTTATCGCATTAAACAAACTTTCCTGGTGCCTCTGGCCCCCAGAGGTCTTATTAGCTGAGCAGCTTTGACTTTGATGATGCGAGCTTTCCAGGCTGAGTTTTTAGGGGACGAATCAATCAAGCAAAGGGTTAGCACAACGGATATATTTCTCGAAATGACAATTACATTTCAATATTTTGGCTTCTACTTTTCCATGTCCTGTTTTATTACGCACCAGCTTCGTGTGGGAGGCAGATGCGTTATTTCAGTTTGCGCCATTTGAAAGAGCTTGTGGGCGTTTCTGCGATTCTCCTCGCTGTAAGGTGCCATCCTTCCCAGGATAGAGAGACGCTTTATGACAGCCCGGCCCAAGCAGCGGGAGAAAACTAAAGAGCGCTTTATGGGAGCAGACTGATTCATCTGCGGTGTTAAAGACACCTGCAGACCGCAGTCATCGCGCATCAAGTTGATTTTATTTATTTACTTTTTCAGTACTGTTGTATTTAAACGTACACAATATCATCTGGTTTTAAATATTGACTCAAACTCCACGAAATTACACTCTTTAGAATATGACAAGACTATGTTGCGCTTTTTTTTGCGTCAGAATGCAGAAATATTTACGAATGCATAAATATCAAACTTATGTTCACTTGTAAAAACAAGTGTTAGTCTACACATTACTGACTTGTTCCGCCCCTTAGTTTTACAATGTTGATCTTACTCAATGTTGCAACCAAATCTGTGGAGTCTGGGATTAAATGCGCCATTGTCCCCCTGCAGCCACCGTCTCCAGCTCCTGCGGACTTTGATGAAGGATCCTGGCGTGTAATTCGCAGCTTATAGCAGAAAATCGCCACGCTGTCCGACAAGCGTCCGATTTCCCCGCTCCTGTTTCGGTACTTATGCGTGAAAGCGGAGGAGAATGAAGCAGAGCGTCCACGTCCGATGCGTTTCATGTCATACTTTGTTTTTTTCCCCCTTCCAACTCTGGGAAGGAAAAAAAAAAGTGACTGCGCGACAAAGACGAGAGAAGGAAAGAAAAAGCTCCAGAAGAGCCGCGAAAATGAAGGAAAACTCTGAAACTGAATTTTGATGATGTTTTCAAATATCCTGATCTTAATGGATTTCTTTGTGTTTTCTATACCTCACACATCCTTTTTTTTTTTTTTTTTTTTTTAATAATCTTTATTATATTTTAATTTATTTTGTGGCGCATCTTGTTTTCGTTCTGTTCTGTTTAATTCTTCGTATTTTTATTTCATTTGTCTCGGTCCCGGTTTTGTTCCAGTTTCAGGACTTTTTTCAGTTTCAGATGCAACCTTTACTGTAAAACTCCATTTTGGAGGGTATTGTTTAAATCTCAATCAAGCATGTTATTTTGAAATGGTACTAGATAGTACTAGATATTGCTTTCTTTACAAAAAAAATAAACAAATCCTACCTACATTGGTTAGATCAGGATTGAAAACATCACCTTAGTGAAAGTAAAAAAGAAAATAAAAAATCTGCTTCAAGACTTGAGCGTCAATTAATTGAAACTTAAGCTAGGATCTAGTTTTAACTGAGAGTTTAAGTTTAGATCCGCCTTAATGAATGATAACATTATATTAAAGTCAAACTGGCTTGTAGCTGAACATTGTCATTGCCAGTGAACGACACATTTTAGCTGCGACTCTCACAATAGGTTCCTGCCTAAAGGCCAAATAGGTGCATCACTATTTCAGAAACTTTTTTATGTTTTAGTCACAGATCGGTTCTGTTTTTGTTTGTTTCTTTTCGGAGAAGTACAACTAACAGGAAAACAAATGTAATGATTATTTTTGATTCAACTGACTTTAGGTGTCTTTTAGGTGATAAATTAGTTATTACCCAAAGAATTACTGAGCGAACTGAAACAGCTTTTTATCTTTTCTGCAGACGCAGGAAACTTTATTTTGTTTTGTTTTTAGATATTCGACATCTTTTAGTTCGGTTTGTCTTTCTTTCCAGAATTTGGACCATCCAGTTTTCACTTTGTGCTGCTGTGTTGCTCTGTGGAAAATACAACTCTGGGACCTGATCACAACGGAGTACAGCTGTTTATGTTTATTGGTGTTCACCTTTTTAAAATATTCTCATGATTTTTCTGACCTCCAAATAAGTGATTTTACGACTCGACTAATAAAGGCTCAAAATGTCTTTTTTCATTTTCTTTTTTAAAAAAAAGTTTTTGCACGATAAACTAAAAACAGTATAATAAAAAAAACAAAAAACCCCAAATGATGTTTGGTCAAAGTTTGATCACTTTCTCTTCTTATTTCCAAGTTACATGAACAACTCAGTCAATATTTCGACAGTTTTATTAATAAAATAATACATAAGTGAGCTTAATAACACAGTGGTGAAAATATCCAGTGCAATCATAAACATTCAGTGAGTGAGTTTCCCCATCGGCTTCACCAGGGCCGCCACACATGGCGCTCCGTGTTCCCAGCGTCAAGCCGCGGACTGGCGCACTCAGGGTGACGGCTGCTTTGCGTCTCTATGTTTCCCGTGGGAGCTTTCTGCGCTAAAACACGGGTCTGTTTGGCGTCAAATAACTTGTTCGTGTCTTCGATGGCTAAAGAGGAAACCGTGAGAGCCGTTCGGAGTTTCGGTATTACAGATCTGGTCGGGTTCCTCTCTCCTTCGTGTCCATTTGCGCTCGGCAGCCGAAGCCTCCCCGCCGCCGCCGCCGCCTCCTCCTCCTCCTCCGCCGCCGCCTCAGGTTGGCTCGGGTCGCTGTCCGTGGTGCTGGACGCTTCACCTCCCCGCCGAGAGCGACACAGCTTGTTGGAGAGCTGCGACATCACCCAGCGCTCACTGCCGCTCAGGTGATCAGCCAGCAGCAGGTACTGGTTGACGTTTGCCAGGCAGTTCCGGAAGCCCAGCTGGTAATCAGGAAGCTCAGAAGCACCGGCGGAAACTGCGGCAAATATCGAGGTGGAAAGAAGAGCTGAATAATTTCTGGAAACACGTTTTGCTGCTTTAATAACCCAGATTAAGTTAGCGACTCACTGCTCTGAATCTTTTGGAGGCTCCTCAGATGTTTCACCGTGAGCTCTAAGATGTCGGCTTTCTCCAGCTTGCGCTTTCGAATCTGAGAAAAAACAGTTTGGTAGAAATCGTCACGTTTGGATCACTCGGGTAAAGTTACATCTTTTAAAAGCCCAGACATGTCGCCCGCACTCACACTGCTGCTGTAGTAGCTCTCCAGAAGCGACTTCAACTCGTCCAGACACTGGTTTATCCGCGCTCTTCGCTTCTTCTCCATGAGAGGTTTTGAAACCTGTAGAAAGGTCAGGCGCAGGTTAATTTCTACAGCTTGAGTCTGTACGCCCCCCTCTTCCATCGACTTTCATTATGTCTATACCTTGTTTCCGGATTTACCCTTTTCACCACATTCTGATGTTGCCACCATTCTTTTTTTTTTGGTCCAGATTTTTGATTTACTCTGCTTGAAGTGAATTTCTTTCCCTCTCCGCTGCCCTGAGCGGAGAATCCGGGGAAGCTTTTTATAGGCGCACCCACTTACCATGTCAATACAAACCATCCCGCCTGTCTCCTGCTGCTCAAATGAACATCAATGGCGTCATTCACCAGCATAAGCCAACCACCACCGCGGACCAACACAACAAGAACAGCAAACATTTTAAAAACTGTCTTAATTTATTGACACAATCAAGCAACAATGATTGTCTATATTTAACTTTATTGTTATTTTTTTCTCGCTCCACATTCTGAGTATATTTTTGTTTGAATTGTATATGACACTCAAGACAAAGAATTCATATTAAAGCATTTTTAAATTAATAATGAAGATCTCACATTTGCATTCAGCTTCCCAAATTCAATCATTTGTGGGGCTTTGTGCTGCATTCACATCTACAAGATACTCCAGCGCTGAACTTCCAGAAACTGATTTTTGTTTTTTTGTTTTGTTTCACGCGCAGAAAAATAAAACCCATCCCCACAGCATGATGATGCCACCACCACATTTTATAGTGAGGGTGATCGGCCACGTGCCGGTTAAGTTTTCCACCACAGTGTTTTGCAAATGTAATACTTAGGTTGTTGATAAAGCAGCGCGCCTTTACGCGTTTTCAAGCTGCAAACAGGTATTCTTGTGACTTTGTCTAAACAACGCATTCTTCTGTCGTTAATGTTTTTCATTAATGTTTGTGGCACACATGACTGTTCCCGTCTTATGCAAGACTGGGTATTTTTGCGCATAATTGCGGAGAATTGTATCCATCAGGTTGTGCAAACTAATGGAAAAGTAGCACAAGCTTTACTCACATGAGTAAAGAAAGCCCGAGTTTATATGAAATAGGCACAAAAGCGGCCTACAGATCAAGCAGGCAGATTGAAGGTCGGCCTGCTACTGTATGTTTATCTGCACACGTCCAAAAATCAACGTGTGGGGGCGCGAGAAGAAAAAAACACACACACACAGAGAGAGAAGCGTAAAAATGATGAAGGTAACCATAGCGGCTGCTCTTGGAGTGCAGAGAGGGAAGTGTTGACTCTTGCATTTAGGCTTTTATGTGTGAGTTTCACGCCACCTGGTTCAAGGCAGCACCGTGATAATTCCCCACCATGTCCACACAAGATTCTGATTTTCTGGTGCGCGCTGATTGTAAAAAAAAAAAAAGAAAAAAAGAAGAAAGAAACAAAACTTCTGCATCCGAAGAATGCTGGTATCAGTCAAACTCAATTTGCTTTACACCCAACAGTAGAAACGACAACAAATAAACAAACGCAACACCTGCTTAAGTTGGAAAGTGAAACGTGAACTTTACGGACGTTTTCTGATTTCTTTGGGACTTTTCGGATTCTTTGGCTTTTGTGCGTCAGCAGTTTTTTGTCTTCGTGGCATGCGGGTTCGGTGAGGCACCGAGGAGAATTGCGGGCCGCCCCCTCGTCCTTAGACTCTCGCCTCGCGATTTGCCACACTGCTCTCTGAAAGGGGTTAACTCTTGGGAAAGCCGTGCCATTTGAAACAATGCGCTGACTTCAGGCTCGAGGAGGCGCTCTGTGCGCGTCCTGCGTGGCGCGCGCCCACACAAGACCTCATGAAAACACTTCAGTGTGTCTGAGCTCAGCAGCGCCAAAAGTTTAGAGTCGTGCTGCCAATGTTCTCAGAGGGGCATAAGGAGAACTATCGACTTTTTACTGCCGCGCTAACCAAAGAAAGTTGCCTTAAGCACATTGTAGAAGAACGTTGTATTTTGATTTGGCTTTAATTCCCGGCTAGACTACACTGTAAAAGTTGCATTTGGATGCATTGAATATCAGTCATTCAAATTATTGATGTGAACGTAAGAATTTCCACAAACGCGGTCAGCAAGAGCTGGATCACAATGTCATTTTGATACCTTAGCAGAGTTCAGTTTTGTTGATTTAACTCTGCTAAATGTTTTAAAAGAGACACAAAGCCACAACTGCACATTAGCCCTTAATCATAAACCATTTCTCATTTCTTAGCCAAATGAAAGAAGATCGTTTTATGGGGTTTATGGGATCAAAGACGTTCCTCTCCATGCAACAGGAATAGATTCGTAAGAGTTTCTGTATATTTCAAACATTTCTGTTTGGGACTCGACAGATCGAAGCTTCAACCAAATCCCACTTTAGAAACGCTTTGACTCCAACTGATGCATAGGGCTGTCGGTCTTTATTTTAATTACATTTAAAAAAAAAAAAATACTAATTGGATAAAAACCGAGAAATTGCCTGCACAGGCTGTGACGCTATAACTCAGTATGAAATCTGTTCGGGATGCTCTGGTCTAAGTAGCCTTTCTGGTGGCTTTTTGTCCCGGCGTTGCGGCACATAATCATCGTTTTCACGCCTGTTTTCTTTTTCTTCCTCCCGCACAGCACCGTGGAGAGTTGATTTTGACTTGCAGTCCTATAAAAGCAGTTGTTGCCTCTCTTGTCCCCCCCCCACCCATATTTTTTTGCACCCCTAATTACAGGCTTCACCTCTGATTACTCGCTTTAATTTAAATTAGTGTTGGGTTACTATTAGTGACCGTTTCCAAAGCGTGCCCTGATGACTGCAGGAGGCTTTAAGAACAAAAAAAACCTCTTGCAATTCTTCCACATGGTGTTGCGCCACATCTATCCATAAGAAAAGCGCAGCAAGAAACGCGCGCGTCAAATGGAGACAATAATGTGAGTTGCCATTAAATGACACGCTAGGTGTATGTTTATAAAAGGGATCGGACCTCTTCTCCCACTGTCACTTTTCAGCCGCGGGTCATTCATTAACCCGACCAGACCTTTGTCATGGATTCCCGCCGGAGGAGACGCGACAAAACCGCAGTAATAATTGGACTGTTTGGGGAACTTGTTAACAACAATTAGCGCGTCAATTATGCAATTACTGCAATAAACTGCTTCCCCGCTGGAAAGAAAGCGATGCATCTGCAAGTCAATGGCTACAGGCGAAGCCCCGACCATCATTAACAGACGAAAGCAAAGATTTTAGCAGAAAACACGCGGAAACCAACGTGGCTCTTTACACCAGGGGTTGGCAGACTTTCCAACCCAAAGAGCAATATTTATCCCTCGACATAGAATTTGCATTAAACGTCCTCGACAACGTATTTTACTACATATATGAAATAAAACATCTTGAAATCGCTTCGGTCGGGCGGATGGATAAACGGATGAAGAAAATGTCAAGAAGTCCAAATATTTCCCCCCAATCTATACATCTTACTCTAAATTTATTTAGATCTGGAAAATACTTACCTAGCATACAATAAAACATCGGGTTTCATGCAAAGTTATGTCTTTAATAAAAAGAACAATGGTCATTTTTAAATTCCCCTTTAAACCCATTGTCCATTTAATAGAAGCCATTTTTAGGCCTCATCAATTAGCAGCCTCATGTTCTCCAAAAACAAGGCAAAACAAACAAACAAACAAAAACCTTTAAACAATATTTATTCATCAAGTATTTTATAAAGGTTTTAGCTTATAATGTGTTTTCAGGACACTGGTAAAATATACGCAAACTTTGGGTCATGGAGAGCGGAGCAAATCGATGAACCGCCTTCCATTGAGCTGAACTCGAGGTGTGACCAAATCCTCATTGTGCACACCGGGGCGTCTGTATAAGGGAAAGAGAGAGAGAGAGAGAGAGAGAGAGAGAGAGAGAGAGAGAGAGAGAGAGAGAGAGAGAGAGAGAGCAGGTACATGAACAGGTGGACTGGGAGAAAAAAACCCCAGAAAATATTTGGAGGATTTCAGGAGAAGCCACGCGACGGACGCGTTGGCGAAACTCTGATCAAACATCAAATAGAAAAAAAAAATAGCGTCATGAATTTCTATGGACTGCTGCCCGGGTTATTTAAAGACTTCTTATTTTGGAGTGGCGACACAAAGGCCGCTGTTCTCCTGTGTGCGCCGGGGTTAGCGCATGAAAGGAGCAGAGGCCGCACATTAACATCGCTTAAGGTTTTTTTTTTTGTTTTTTTCCCCAAGTGCCGAAATGAACTGACCAGCAAAGTAACTTTATAACTGCGCTGGAGGATGAAGCCCTTTGTTGGCCTCTGAAATGAAAGACACAAGAGCTTGACTATAGGAGTTCGCCATTGTTAAAGACTGAAGCACATGGGCATTGATGCGTCTTGAATTGCAAAACATCTGCCATTTACTCTGAAGGAACAGAGCAGGATTTGAATGAGAATACCAGAGCAGATTTTTGGTGCACTGCATTCAGGCGACAGCCACAAGAGCAACGTTTGATTTTAACACGATGATGAAATTACTTTGTCTTTTAGCTTTACGGCGCGATGTCTTCTGAATTTGGGCTGTAATGATGTATAGCTACAGAACAGCACTTCATAAGCATGCAACTCAGGTGTCATAATTATGAAAGCGAAAGCGACGTTTTATAGGTCTAGTTTAAATTTGCTGTTCATAGAAATAAATACCAAAATACACTGAGACCAAAGCGTTTGAATGTCAAACGCCCGTTTCACAGTTTTCACAAACACAGAAGGTAAATTGGAAAATTCAGGCATCATGGGATCCCGCAGGGCTCTCTACTGGAGCCAGGATGGTTTACTTTACATATCAATGATGTTTGATGATTATAGAAATTTAATGCAGGGACAAAATATATCAGCCTCAGAGCACAGAATTACATAATTGTTTAAAAATACATGGTAATATTGGTATACTTAATGGTTTTTGTGTTTTTTTAGCTTTTGCTTAGAAAAAGAAGAAAAAAACCGAAATATATTTTATACTTAAGCATTCAGTAGAAAAATGTGAACTATACGAGTTAATAAAATGACATGCACAAGGATCACTGGGTTGCCAGATATGTTGTAAAACAAACATGACTTAACCCTTTAACTGGTGGTATCCCGTCCATGAGACACATCTATTGTTTGAATACTTTGCCTTTTTCGCCGCCATTAAAGGGGTTAAGTTCTATTAAAAAAAGATAATAAAAGATCAGATTGCACTGTAACAAAACTGTCCAGTGTCAGTTGTTACTGATCCATGTCTGTTGAATTAAAAGAAGATTATTTTATGCCAAACCTTCTTATGATCACCAAACGCAAATTGCCTTTGGTGTCCTAAAGTGCGTTTTTTTGTTGTTGTTTTTTTTGGACCTAAAAGGATGGACCAATTGCAGCTCGACCCTTTCCCAGGGCTTTCCCCTTTATCTGCTCGAAAGTGGGAAACAAAAAGCTACAAGTGAAAAGCCGCGGGGCGTTCCTGCGAGTTTCCTCGCTCTATATTCCTATTAGAAGAAAAATGTGTGCTGTATCAGCAAAAACGCAAAAAAAGAAAAACAAATCAAGACAAAATGAAGAACAACATTATTTATTATACATATAACTGATCTGGGGCTGCAGCAGTTCTCAAAGCCAACACGTTTTTTAAAAATCTTAGATTAGATACTGGAGGTGCTTTTTACATTAAAGCATAAACATTTAGAATTATTAAAATTACAGCACAATAAATAGTTGCATTTTCTCTGTGCAATGTAAGTTGTCAAAATGTTACACAGCGTAGAGACTTTCTAAGATGATAGAATTGAAATAAAGAAGGTCACCAACTAAACATTTGACCGCTTCATGTAACATTGCCCTGTAGACTGTGTCAGTCTAAAATGCTGCTAATCGAGGCACCACCGTGTGTGGCTAAAGTAACTCTGAAATTGGTATGAAATTGTCAATTTGTAGGTGTCAGCGTCCCGCTCTCTAGGAAAAGTGCCATATGCCATGTTAAGTGGCACTTTTTTTTACCAATTCGTTCCTAGTTTCACGGTCCGTCCTCCCATTTTCCCCCCTTGCCTGGAAGCTGAAAAGCCACAACAAAATGGCAATTTACCCACCAGGACTGCGCCCCCCATGAGTCCCCTGCGGCAAGCCTCTTCCGTTTCACTTGGAGGGGCAACTCTTCCACCCCCCCAGGCCAACCGAGCATCTCGGCGTGAAGCTTTTACTTTTTAAAAGGGGGGGGGGATAAAAAAACCACAGGTTGCCTCAGCTCAGCACTTTATTTCAAAACCAGTTCTGAGTAAACCTGGCAACAGGAAGCACACAGGGTTTATCTTTATACCAATTAAATCAAGAGATTAAAAACAACAACAACAACAACAACAACAACAACAGATAAATGGACTTGGTTTGAAGGGGCTTATCTCTGAGCTCCAGCTTCATATTGACTGAAAAAATAAGGGCCACCAAGCGGAGTTTGCGTCTGCTTAGGGCCCCCTGCTGGCACTGACGTTTGATGTACACATAAGTCAATTTCTTCTAGGTTAAATAACCTATTGATAATTATTAGTCATATTCTGAAAATAGTTTATATAAATTACTGAACAAATTATTATTATTATTATTATTATTATTATTATTATTATTATTATTATCAGTATTGGAATCCTCTGTAGAACCCTCACACTGGTATTTTCACAAGTTAAATAGGGGACCCCTTAATATACCTGAAAGCCTCATAAAACTTTGACCAGACTCTGGAAAAGGTGGATGTTGACCTTTGGTAAATAAGTGACCTTAGTGGTTCCCTCTGATTTATCCTTGTTAAGGTGCCTAGCACTAAGTGTTGGTGTAGCACTGTGGCTTTTTCTTCTAATGAAGAATCTCGACCAACCAGATTGCATAATTCAAATCAATACCTCTGGATTTCCTGGGATCAAGGCAACAAATGCCTCAAGATGACATTTGTTGTGAATTGGCAGCAAATTGAACTGATTTGCATTGAGCCAAATCAGAATATTTACCTGAGCTGAATTACATTAATTTGATTTTCATTACATTTTATAGTTATGCAGTTTCTGCAACTCCCATTTAAATGGAAACAGTTTCCTGTTTTAGAAATATAATGAATAATAATTTTAAAAAAAAAACAGACCATAGAATGAATGTCAGCAAATATACACTAATGATGGCTTTGGCTGCTGCTACTGGTTCTGCCAAATGCTTGTACTATCTAGAAGCAAAATATTGGTTTCCATAGTTACCTCATGATTTCTCAGGATGAAATATTTAAAGGTTTTAACAGATTGAATGGGCTTCCTCAGACAGAACTTTTCACCACTGAACATTATATCATTAATCTTTGATTGTTCTCTGCTATAATCAAGGCAAAATTGTATGTAAGTGAACCTGACTAAATGACTGAATTGTAAAGAAATTAACTGGAATGAGCAAAAAAATATTGATTTGGACTCTAAAGATGAATTTGACCAGTTTGTCTTGTAAAGTACCCTGAGGTGGAATTTGTTGTAATATGGCTCCAAATAAATAGCTATAGATGTAAAATAATGTATCTATTATTGGACTTTATTTTCGTAAACAAAACAAGAAAATCAACTGGCAGACACACGGAAGGATGGTTGTTTAGCTTGCTGCATTAAAGTGGCGCCCTCATGTGGTTACAATAAAAATCAGTCTCAACAATATAAAAATAAAAATGATTGTCCAACTCGTTTTAAGTTCTGGTATTAAGCAACATAAACGTTACTAAACAGTGCCATTTCATAGCACAATAGAGTAACTATGTCACCTTCAGTTGTAAAAAAATACTGTATATATCAAACATACATTAAAAGAAAGTTGACTTTGCAATTTGTCATGTTGAATTTAGTCAGATTCAATGATTTCTCAAACATACCTGAAGTGTTGCTTTGATTCATTCATGCACAGATGTGACTGGCGCTGTGACACTTAATGAGAACGTCTACTTGCTGATTGTTTTGGTGTAGTTCTGTATGAGACACTGAAAGTACTGCGGTGTGTTTTTGTGGGACTGAAAAATAATGATGTAACATTTTGGCAGAAAATACCACAGCAAGAACGAGTAGAGGCTGCAGAGCACTGCGAGAGCGTTCAGAGACTGGATGAACTTTCCGTGGTAGAGCATATAAATGGTAACAAACAAGATCCAGGTGAGGATCAGCAGCAGCAGGCAGAAGGTTATGGCTTTGGCTTCGTTGTAATTCTTCGGAAGGTCTTTTCCCATGTAGGAGAAAATGAAGCAAAGGCAGCTCAAAAGGCCGAGTAAAACGAAAGAAAACGAGGTTGCTTCTAGATTCAGAGAACAGAAAAGCACAATTCGGTCATGGTTCCACGACGTTTCGTTGTAAGGGCTGGGAGAATCGTAGGAAAAGCTAACAATAAGTAGCAGGGCCTGAGCTGTGAATGCGCCAGTGACGAGCAGCCATTGGCCGTGATATTTAGTCCACCATCTTTGGAGTTTGGGGAACTTGGCAGCTATTTTGAAAATACAAACAATCTGAAAAGAGCGCACAACAAAACATGCCAGACAAACTGTGAAGAACAATAGAAAGGGCAAGTATCTTAAGATGCACGAAGCACTTGTGGGCTTACCAAAGTAAAAGAACACACTGATACTGCACAGAGTGAGGCAGCCTAAGATCAGGAAGCACATCGGTCCTCCAGCAGATCTGACAACAGGCGTGTTGTAGTTGAAGGCGAAGAGAACAGATATAGCGCCACTGAGGCCCACGAAGGTGCCGGCTCCAACCAGGATCAGCACCGCCCCCATGTCTGTGAACTGTATGTACTCCACCAGCCGCAGGTTGCATGATGTACTTCCTTCATCAGACCACTCTGTCTCCTTACAGCTGATGCAGTTGTACGGATCCTCTAAAAATTGAGACATGAACAAATTAAAATCGCCTTTAATTAAATAACTCTGACACAGTTGAGAAGTGATAGCTGGTATAAAATCTTTTTCATTATCGATGATTTTCTTGCAATGCGGTTATAACTGACATATGTTTATTGAAAACAACCGAAATGTTAAAAATCAAATAATAATAATAATAACTCAATAATTCCACATCCTTGTATGTACCTGTAACATTGATGTATGTTTCATTTGGACAGATTTCACAGGTAAAGCAGCATCTGTGGATGTAAGTTTGCTTTCTTGCATATCCGTCGGGACACTCTGGGGTGCAAAGAGACGTGGGAACCTGTTTAAGGAACAACAAACAGACAAAAAATGAGCACACACAACTTTCATACAGCATTTTTTTTGTCAAAATGTTTAGTTTACCTTTTAAGGTGGCATCTGAGAATAATAATTAGAACAATCTTCATTCTATTCAGCAAGTTTATTTAGCTTCCAGTGAATACGCTAGTTAATGTTTAGCTGACTTATTGAAAAACTTGATTCTCACATATTACTGCTTTTACCATCCATCCATCCATCCATCCATCCATCCATCCATCCATCCATCCATCCATCTCAAACAAGAGAGAGCTTACTTCTTTATTCGTGTACCAGATGATTTCGGTGCTGTTGATGTAGAAATTAGCTGTTGGATAAAATTGATAAAATCCAAACTTCTGTGCATCACCAGTACGGTTCCAGAAAACGAGGAAATAGAGTCCAAACTTGAGGTCACCATTTTCATCAAACTGAATGGTGTGGTTCAGCAGAGTGAAATTGGACTTCTGGAGCGCTGCTAGAACCTAAAATGGATAAACAATAGTCAAATGAATATTTCAAAATTTGTACTTAATGTATTTTTTCTCCAACTACATATCAAAGTCATGAAAAATTTTTGAAATGATTCACTGGAATATGTACAAGATTCACGCACCAGACTACTATCTTTTTAACAGTTTTTCTTTATCACACAGGTATTAAAAGATACCTTAAAAAATCCACATTTATTAAATGAGGGGATAAATTTGACTGAAAAAAGTAATAATTTTTGAGCAATACTTTTTGAAACCTTGCAAAAAAACAAAATAAAACAAAAAATTTTCCAACAATCCACATATTTATTCCGGTGCTTTCATGAGGATATTACAAAATAACGAACTATAATAATTTCCTAAACTCCCTTTAGGTTAAGTAAATGTTCTAAGCGTGTTATAAGAGCTTCAGCTAAATGACAGAACACACTGAACCAGAATATACCAAATACAGAAACAATGTGTGATCAAATTAAACATGTAACACTTTCATTTAATTATGAACACATTTGTCTCTTACACAGTTTATTTTTCTGATTTGGATGCATTGTCTGGTCCTCAGCTCTGTCAAGGCGCCAACACAACATAGTGGGCTTTGACTAGGTCATTCCAACCACTTTAGTTTCATTTCTAACGGTTTTGGAGATCTGCTGTTGATCTGTGGATCACTTGTCTTTGAAAATTTATTACAGCAGGCTTCATTTTTGTAACAGCTTTTATTATAACTGTCTCACAATGAATGTAAATAAAAATGGTGTTTCACCCACAGACAGTGTAAGTATGACCCTTGACCCCGTCAGTATCCTGTTTGCACATGAGATTTATAAAATAATAGATTGTAAAACTTGGGTTAATATCCAGATCCAACAACCAATAAGCTGAGTCGTATGACTATGTTTAAAGGTACAACTAAACGTAAATTGCTGAAATGAATGATCACATCCTTACCATGTTTGGATACACTGTGATATTGCTACACCCCTCTTCTTCGCACTGTAAGGTCTTGTGCAGTGCATGAGCGATAGCATAAACAGCAGAATAAACAGGAAAAGAGAAGGACGGGTCTGCCTCTAGGATAGTTTGTGCACTCCAGTCACTGCAGTTGAAAACCTGATTGCCACACAGCTGCTGCCCAGCGTAGCCACACTCGCTCTGGCCCTTAGCAGAATGGATGAAATCACCAAAACCAGGAACTGTCACTATCGGCTGGGCCACACCAAGCACAGTTCCAATGTTTCGTATTTCTTCCATCTTAGGCAGTTGTTTATTCAGAGACCATGCATCATTTGCTATCCAAACTTTGTCGGTGACGTTAAAGTGGATAGCTGACTTGATGAGAACTTTGGCAGCCACTTCAGCTGTGAAGACAATAATTACACGTATCCTCAGCAGCTCAATGTGTGTGAACAACCTAGAAAAATTAATGTCAGCGTTGAGGTCTTTGGTGTACGCAATGCAGATGTCAGTGTCCCTGATCCGCTTCACGAATAAGTCAAGTCCGTCGCTGCCATAATCATCAGCAGTGTAAAGGAAAGCGACCCAGCGCCACTGAAAGTGCTTCAGAATGGTGACAATCACCTCTATAATGTCGCTGTTGGTATGCACTGTTCGTAGGAATGACGGGAATTTTGCTTTCTTTGAAAAAATAGAAGTTGAGGATCCATAATTTACCTGCCAAAGAAGAGTTACAGAAAAATTCAGCTTCACCAGTCGAAAAACACAGTGACATTTTAATCTTAGCCCAATACACCTGATATTGTGATGATAACTTGGCCTATATAGAGTTGTGGTGATTCAGTACTTACCATAGGAATGAGATCCACCATAAAAAGCGGGGCTGCAGTGAGGGATTGAGTGCTTGTGAAAGGACCAACCACTGCTATCACCTTGGACAGTTTTGTGTTTGGCTCAGCCCAAGGTTGGATCTGACCATTCACTGAGATGAGTTTTAAAATCCCTGGGAAGCTTAGCGTGTCTGAGCAGTGGTCAAACATCTCGTAGCCCAGAGTCACATTTGGAAGCAGGCTGGTGGAGTTGTTAATTTCTTCTACCGTGAATCTCATCAACTGAAACCTCCGATAACTTGAGATACTGAAACACTGACTGAGGACAAGAAGGCAAAGTATCAGGACAAACTGTAATTGCTCCAGAAAATTGTATTTTTAAATCATCACTTTCAAACTGCAATTTGTATTTATTCAAGTTATCTTTGTCAATAAATGTATTGTCTGTGTAGTTAGTCCAACACGTACTTTAGTCATATTGAGAGAGTATATTTATATCATAAGCCAATTTTAAAATGCTGCATCATTCTTTCGTCATTTTCCCTCGTGAATCATTGTCGTAACTTAACTCACGTTGAGCAGTCCAGAGCTTCTGGTCGGAGATGGCGACCAGGGCCCCAGGCGAAATGAATATCAAAGAGTCCACCTATCAAAAAATTCCCATCCAGACGAAACTCTGAGGATGGAGCGGTGCTTCGAGTTGAAGCATGCAAAAAAGTTTCAAACAGAAACACAGCAGCAAGAAGAAGGTGTTTCATTTTGGCAGCCCTCCTCGTCTGCTGTGTGCTACAGTGAGAATTAGCTCTGTTTATAGTTTGTTGTGATAAACTGGTGTCGGTCAAGCCGCTGTCATTCCTCTCCACGCATGAGAAAATACTTGACATCTGACTAACGCAGGCTGGTACATGGTTGAAGGAGTTCTTACAAATCAGTATGCAAAAGAATCATGCTGGACATTTAACATCAAGCAACAACAAGCAAGTTTAATGATTCAGTCAGGTTATAAAGCAGTGAAAATGTTCAGCAGCAAATGTATAAGTCTTTATATTGACAAAGAACATTTCCTTTACTGATTTGATAGCATTGAAGCCTGTTTTCATCCTAGATGGCTCAGTGGATTTCAGATCCACTGTATCATTTATTAAATACTGACATCCAGTGCTGTCCGCTGGACATTACATGAATATAAATTAAAAGGTAGAGCTTGGCTTGCTGTTGTATATAAAAAAGAAATGGCCAAAAGACTTAATATAAACACTATGGGTTTTGCAGGGTTAGGGTTTGAAAACGTTGAGTGTATTAAGAAAGTTTACCAGAAATATTTGATAGCTCCAGACTGATTTTTTTCTGAATCTTTACACGGTTTTATTTTTTCATTTATGATTATTCAGAAAATCAGGCCAGTTGCAATGTTAGTACATACTGTTACATGATTCAATATTGTTTCATTTAGTTAAGTCAGGACTGACATACTTGTACACAATACTTAAATGCAACATACCACTTAATGAAAATGTTCTTCTGATATGCTACTTCCATCTAGTATTGTCTAATAAACTGTAACGTGTTGCAATCTGTTCATTCACTTCCAACACCTTTGAAATAAAAACATATCCGAGACGCCGTCTCATTGTTTGTAGATAAATTTTAACAAGATCAATCAGAATAGAGACACAAACAGAGATGCAAATGAATTTAACCCCGGCTCATTGGTCTATGTTGAACTCCACCTCCTCTTACAAATGATCCCTGCATAATTTAAAACTAAACCACTGAACTCATTTGTTCGAGGAAAATTTGCAATCAGACCACAGACTAAAGTGATTGATAGACAGTAATGTCGCCTGAATTTGAATTCAGGTTGGCAGCTCGTGGAAAGGCGGAACAGCTTGTCCTCTGTGGGCGGAAGGGATGGGCACTTACTGAGCAAGACGGAACAGACATGTAAAGGAAAAGATAAAATATTTCTCCACAAACAGAAATCTGAATGGAGTTTCTAAGGGCAGGTATAAGCAAAGAATAAAGCTTCAAAAAGGTGAAAAGAGGTAATTTTATTCATTCATTTATGAGTTTTTTTGTGCAGTCTTTGTATTCAGCTGCTATGATAACATGATCAGACTTGAGGGAATCTATGATAATTTTATTATTACTTTTCTACAGGAGCTGAAAGGTCAGACTCAGGCTTGTCATCAGTCTGGAAACAATCACCAGTTGTCCAAACAATATTCTGCATATTTACTTTGGATCCAAGGCTTCTTCAAAGATGCAGTCCAATACTCCCCATCTCACCACACTGTTTCCCTGCTGCGGAGCCCCTTCCTCTGGGAGCTCTGTAGAAACAATGTTGATGCAATGCATTCTGGGATTTGGAGTTTTTTGCCAGTCCCTGTATGAAGATCAGTGCTTGTTTTCCAGTCATGGTAGGCCCAATAGAAAAGAACACACACATGCACAAAAACAGTGGAGCGGTCAAAATTGTTGGTTAAATGTCTCCGTTTATTGTGTATTTGTGGGTGAGTACAGTTGATACTGAGGAGAATCATCAAGTTCTATCACAGATTTGTTTTATTCTTTTCATAAAATTCAGATCACACACATTTAATTACCATTCAGCGATGTTTGCATTTAAACATTACAACTTGGGTCAAACATTTTGGCTTCTCCAAACAGGTTGCTTGAAGTTTGTCCCATTCTTCCTGACAGAGGTGTTTTATTTGCCCTAATACAGGTTATCTTCTTCGCATACACCTCTATAGGACTGAGATCAGGATTTTGTTATGTTTACACTGAAGTGAAAAGTATTCCTATTTACATAAAGCAATGTCACCTTTCATTGTCTAAATTAGACAAAACACTGACATAAAAACTAAGAGAGTCACTCACACGCATTTACCTTGAATTGATGGACCAAAGACAGAGTGGACACAACAGCCAAACCCTGTCACTTGTCTCATAATTTTATTATGCTTCTCATGCTTGTTTTCATATTTTCTATAGCTAAACTGTGATTCATGTTGTACAGCTCTTTGTGACTTGAACAGTGAAAAATGCTTTATAAATAAACTTTATTTACTTGCTTAGACTTTCCTCTGGAGATGCTACTGGGAAATAGTTTTGGTATAATTTTGAATAAGACCTTGAAAGTATTTCTGTGTGTTTTTATGAGCCTGAAAAATCATGATGTGACATTTTGGGATGAAATACCACAAGAGAAAAGAGTAAAGACTTGACAGAACTGCCAAAGCATTGAGAGTGTGGATGTACTTTCCACGGTAAAGCAGGTATTCAGTAGCAAACACAATCCAGGTGAGGATCAGCAGCAGCAGGCAGAAGGTTATGGCTTTGGCTTCGTTGTAATTCTTTGGCAGGTCTTTTCCCATGTAGGAGAAAATGAAGCAAAGGCAACAAAGCAAAGGGAGAATAATAAAAGAACAAGAAGCTACAGCGAGATTTAAGTCACAGCTCAGAATAATTTGGTCCTGGTACCATGATGTCTCATTGTATGGTCTGGGAGGGTGAGAAGAAAAGCTAATGAGAATCAACATGGCCTGAGTTGAGAATGTCCCTGTGATGAGCAGCCATTGGCCGTGATATTTTATCCACCAGCTTTGGAGTTTGGGGAACTTGGCAGCTATTTTAAAAATGCAAACAATCTGAAAGGAGCGCACAACAAAACATGCCAGACAAACGGAGTAGCACAGAAGAAATGGGACATACCTCAAGACGCAAGAAGCATTTGTGGGCTTACCAAAGTAAAAGAACACACTGATACTGCACAGAGTGAGGCAGCCTAAGATCAGGAAGCACATCGGTCCTCCAGCAGATCTGACGACAGGAGTGTGGTAGTTGACGGCGAAGAGGAGAGCTACAGCCACAATGAGACCCAGCAAGATGAAGGTCCCGGCCATTACCAGTATAGCTCTGCTGTCTGTAAAGGGAACGTACTCCACCAGCCGCAGGTTACATGATGTACTTCCTTCTTCAGACCACTCTGTCTCCTTACAGCTGATGCAGTTGTAGGGATCCTCTGTTTTACAGTAGAGATAAACAGTCAAAAATAGCTAGAAGATTCAAGACAGGTTCAATTCTCTTCTGTTTTTAACAAATTCACTTGGTCTTATAATTGACTGAGTGAATACATTTACTCCAGTTGAATCATGTTCATTCAGCTTTGTATAATTTGACCTCCTGTTTTAAAGATCCCTATGTGAAGTACATTTTTTTGCTATTGTATAATTGCTATCACCATGAGACCTCAGAAAGAATCCTGGCTTATATCATTTGCTGGTGAAGCAACTGGACAAATTAACTATTAATTTTGTAAGTAAATTAAGTTGTACTTGTACAAGTTGACATAAAGCAAAAACAAAAGCATATAGTTTAATAAAAATCTACAGTTTAAATGTTTTAGAAGACTACCAATATGTAAACTTTGGCAAATTGTAGAAGAGCTTTTAATGATTTGGTTCTGTTCGCAGTTAAGCCCAAATGTATTTATACCTCATTCAGATTGAGTTTTAAAATTAAACTCATTCAACTGAGAAGTTTGGAATAGTGGATTAGACATCTAACAAGCTCTGTTAATGTAAAATACGTTTATCAACATTGTAAAACAAACGATCAGATTAATCAGAAATTATTTAAATTTTAGTTTAAAAATTGCATGAGTCAAAATACTTTATACCATTTTTAATAATCAATGTAAAATCTTTACTGGCATTAAAACTATAAACCCTTCTTATTATTGCTGAGCAGGTTTTTGCGTGTTTCCATGTTGGCGTTGTGGTGATTTGCTGTATCTTTGGTGAATTTTGGGTTTGATTGTAGACAGAAACAATTCTTACATTTCAAGTCATTTACCTGTGATGTTGACATATGTTTGAGGTGGACATATTTCACACCTGAAGCAACATTTATGGATTCCAATTGTTTTTCTTGCATATCCTGTTGGACATTCGGGGGAACAAATTGCGATCGGAACCTGCACAAGACAGCTCATTAGCGCAGCACAGGGAAGCTTTATCATCACATATGTAGAGCAATCATCATCCACATATGAATCCCAGTCATATGAGTGTATTACTAATAAAATAAACTCACCTCTTCGTCTGTGTGCCACTGAATTTGGGTATTGTTGATGTAGAAGTCAGGAGATTGGTTAAAATGGTAGAAGCCAACCTCCTGAGCATTGCCACTGTGGTTCCAGAAAACTATTGAAAAGTGCCCAAAATTTGGGTCTCCATTCTCATCAAATAGGACACTCTGGTTCAGCAATGTGAAGTTGGACTTCCTGAGTTCTTCTACCACCTGACATAAATTGTGCAACATACCAAGAACTGTCATCAACGTACAATCATGATGAACTTTGAAAGTGGTTAGTGAATCACATTTTGAAAAGCAATGAAATTAAATGCTACATCAACTCATTTCAAAGTACTTCAGGGTTTAGACCATCACAAAACAGCACATGATCTTGAAGTAGATGATACATGACTTTCAATATTTTTTGTAAATAAGACTCTGAGAAGACATTTGTGCAGGCCAACTCACTCTGACTCTCGGACTGGAAAAGAGAAACGTTTGAGAAGAGAAAGACCGGCACTAAAAAAGGGCTGTTCTTCTTCAAAGTGTTGAATCAGGGACCTTAGTACAAATGCATTGTGCACATTTCAGATTTTTACTTGTAAAATTACTTTAAGAACACATTTATTCCATTTCATTTTTATGTATTTGTTTTGTGTTGGGGAAAAGGTGCAAATAAAAAAAGTGTAAATTAAATTTTGTGGTTTTAATGAGACAAAAATGTCAACATTTTCAGAGATGTAAATCATTTCAGACAACACTGTGAGTGCAAGTAAAAATTATGCAAAACATCTAAGAAGTCTAACCCGCGACATTTGCAATTAGTTTTGCGTCAACCAGCGAAATTATGTAACTTTAGGAAATGGGGATTGTAAACAGGAAATTCTTCAACAAATGTCTGTAAACTACAAAAGATTAATGTATACTTACCATAGATGGCTGCACTGGTATAGCATCATCACATCTGTCAGTTTCACATTGTAGGATGTTATGTAAAGCCCGGGCAACAGCATGCACAGCGGAATACATCGGGAAAGAGAACGACGGATCTGCTGCAATAATTTGTCCAGCTGTCAGATTTCTGCAGTTGCAAACCTGATTGCACGTCTGCTGCTCGGCATCTGCTTTGATTGCCCGCCCTACCGTAGAGTAGATAAAATCATCGAAACCAGGAATTGTTACCACTGGCTGAGCAACCCCGAGTACAGTTCCAATATTTCTGATTCCCTTCATGTTGGGGAGCTTTTTGTTTAAAGACCATCCGTCATCCGCTATCCACACTTTGTTGGTGACATTCTGCTCAATTGCAGTTTTAATGACGGCTTCGGCGTAAATCTTTGGCGCGAACACAATAATCACATTTAGGTTTTGTTTCTCCATCTGTTTGAAGACTAGTGAGTAATCAGTGTCTTCAGCAAGGGCCTTGGAATAAGCCAGGCAGATGTCGGTGTTTTTAATCTTTTTAATGAACATCTCCAAGCCGTCGACGCCAAAGTCATTGTTGCTGTGGAGGAAAGCAACCCAACGCCAGCTGAAGTGTTGAAGAATCATGGCAATCACTCCCACAGTGTCCTGATTGGGGTGCACTGTTCGTAGAAAAGACGGGTATTTGCGTTTTTCGGAAAAAACTGAAGCAGAGCTGCCATAACTGACCTATTGAGAAATCATACAGAATAATGTTTAGTGTAGAATTGGTATATAAAAAAGTAATTAATAACTAAGTGAAAGGCATGCAAGGATATTTACCACAGGAATGTGATCCACCATGAAAAACGGTGCCACAGTCAGGGTATGTGTGCTGGTGAAAGGACCAATCAGTGCTATCACTTTGGACCGATTCTTTGATGGCTCCCGCCAAGGTTGGATGGAGCCATCGACGGAGATGAGCTTGAGGATATCTGTGAAGCTGCGTGTGTCCGAGCAGTGGTCAAATAGCTCGTAGCCAAGGGTGACATTTGGCAGCAGGGTGGTGGAGTTATTTATTTCCTCAACCGTGAATCTCATCAACTGAAACCTTCGGTAATTTGGAAGAAGGAAAATCTCCCTGTGGGAAAGGAAGCCATGAACTGACGGAGGTGCAACAGAT
Source organism: Xiphophorus couchianus (assembly GCF_001444195.1). Lineage (NCBI taxonomy): Eukaryota > Metazoa > Chordata > Actinopteri > Cyprinodontiformes > Poeciliidae > Xiphophorus > Xiphophorus couchianus. The sequence continues at coordinate 10,487,311 of NC_040228.1, forward strand.
GTGCATTTCTTTATCAATGATATTGTTTTTAAAAGAACAAATGTGCTATCTTCTCAAAAGAGTCAGACTTACAAACTTTATTAATGAATTGATGCTACTCACCTAGAACAGTCGATGGCTTCAGGTCTTTTCTGTGAAGGAGGTGAGCTGATAAAATGGATGTCAAAAAGTCCACCAAGTAAATAATCTCCCTCCAGTTGAAACTCTGAGCGTCTCAGTGTGGATTTTGTGATGCCTTGGAGAAAAAGTCCCATCATACACACGGCGGCAATAAAATGTTTCATGCTCACGATTAATGTTTGCCGGTCTGACATGAACTGTCAGTGGGTTTGTTAGACGCTAGTGATGCTGAACCCTATTCATTTCCATGCTTGTGGTAATAGAATTTATTCTGAGAAATGGTTGAAGGAGAATTCACAAATTAGCATGCAAAAGCATTGAAATTTACTCCTGAGTTTTCACAGTAAACCAGGGTTTGAAGTTTAATTCCTGTACCAAAAAAAACAGATGTCACTCGTTTACATGTTTCCTCTTTTAGCTTATATAGGAAAATTTCAATTTAATTCATAGTTAAGAACATTTTCAAACAGCAAATCTCAGTCAGTACAGTAACATGACAGCACAGCACACAGATGACAGAGATGAAAAATAACATAATATCCCCTTGTGTCTTGTGTTCAGGGTAATAAGCATTGTCTTAGTTTCACCTCCTTCAAAAAAGAAACATTTTATAAACACTTCATTCTGCTCCTTTTACAACCATGAAGTTACACATGCTAGAATGACTTACTTTGCTGTACAAAAGGACTCATGGTCCTTCCACTTATTTCATTTAAAATTTTGCCTGACTGACTTTTTACCAGGTTGCAACCTGGTAAAATAAGCTGAAGTTCAGGAAGCAATAATACTTTTGCAAGATGTTGTCCATATCTAAAATCTAACTTTTGCAAATAAGTACTCATGTTTCAAAAGACAGGAGTTTATGCAAACATGTTGCATATAATAAACTTTTATCTTTATACAGTATCTAGATGCACGTTTAAATTTTCCCTCCAGCCCCCCACTACCTCACACACTTTATCAAAGAAAATAATTAACTATTTCAAATGTGAGTTTATGTGATTTATTTTCTTTTGTCCTCATTAACAAACTAAAAAACGAACTTCCCTGCTCTTCCCTTGGTGTCTTATTTCTGTCTTTTCTTCTCTGTTGGCCAGTTGCCCCTTTCAAAATGTAAATACAATTAAATGAAATTGTAATCAAGCTCTGATATGCATAAACCTTACATTTGACCTTTTTAATGTAAATTAGTAGCCGAATCAAAAATGTTATTTCAATGTTGCCACCCAGGCTAGAACAGAATATTATATGATTTGCTGTTTCCCACTTTTTAATCTTTGATCTTGATTTTGTTTGTGAATAAATGATGTATGTAATGCCACAGATTGTGTTTTATTTCAGTTTGAGTTTGTTCTTTACTTCTGCCAGAGCTGAGTGGAGAAAACCCACATATACTGAAATATAATAAGACTGTGAAATCTGAAAAAAGTTGCCTTTGCGATTGTTAACCACAGTATCATTAGTACCATAAGAAATCCTTGTAGTTAAAAAATTACAGACAGACAACTTTAACATAGAGGGAAATTCTGTATTCTTGTAGATTGAAATGAAAGCAAAAAATACAAGAAAATCAAGAATTTGCAAAATCTGGACCTTTACTTCTTTATTACTTGGATCAAACATTTTTAAACAACAAGATGTTTAGCTTACATTAAAAAAAAATCTCTTTAAAGAGAACAAAGTTTAACCATGAGAGGATGCCATGATTTTACATCAGGATGATAAAATCTGACTAAATCGCTTGAGCTTTTGTTTGACAAAGACATGAAGAAGAAAATAAAACAAACAGTTATTGCTAATAACACATATACAGTGCAGCATGTAAAGTGCAACATAGTTGTCTAATTAGATGTCAGAGTTGGTTATTTAAAAAAAGTTTATTTTAACTTTTATTTACATATATTACAATTACATTCCTTTTCTGTCCATCTGGAACATATTGAAGTAAGCTTAATTCAATATTAGCAATTTCTAACGGAAAAATCACACTGAACTTCTGGCTTTTACAACAATATCTCAATCCCAAATGCAGGTTTAACTCAATATGGAGTAAACATGTTGTGCCATACAATAGAGAATATCTGAAATGTCTCAAAAAAAGGTTTCAGACTTGCTAAAGACATTGTAACTATATACTATAAACTACTATAACTATAAACATTCAGTTTACCTTTTTTTTTTTGTTTCTATACAAAATTTTCTTGAATATTTGAAACTGTAAAACAGGTTCTTTAAATGTTATTTTAAATGATGTCATTTTCTTTTGGTCAATTGGTTTCTATCCATCTATCACAAACACTCAAAATTGGATGTTCAAACTCAAAGTTGACTTTGAAAGTTGTTGTTTTGTGCCATCTGCTGGAGGTTTAGTGTAAACACAGGTGAAAGCCGATATCAGCAGTCAAAATAAGAGCATAATAGTAAAACAATGTCAATATTCTAACAGAAACACAAACATTTTAATTATTCATCTTTACAAAATGAACGTAGCAGCTACTGTTTTAGTTCTGAAAAGAGCACAGATTGCTTCAAATTATACATTCTCCTCAGTCTATTCCCCTTTTTTATATTACAAACAAAATTATTGTGATCTATTGTGATTTTTTTGTGATTGTTAGCCATGAAAGTGGCAGCAGGAGAATAAATTCTGCATCTGTGCGACTCATTACAAGGCCTCTGCAGACCTTGATAACAAACCAAGCCAGACAAAGTGTGTAAAACAAGAGATAGGGGAAGTAGTAGTAGTACTTTATTATTCACTTATTTCCTTGCCATATACGGCTGGACTTCAATGTCACGATTGCATTTATTAGCTCCACACTGTAGAACATTGTGTAAGGCATGAGCAATGGCAAACACAGCAGAATTACAGGAAATGAAAAGGACGGGTCCATTGAAATGATGTCCTCTGGAACTAAGATTGTTGCAGTTGCAGTACTGATTACAAAACTTCTGTTCTTTGGCCATCTGGCATTTGGTAGAGTAAATGAAATCATCAAAACCAGGAATTGGCAACACCGACTGAGCCAGCCCAAGTACAGTTGCAATGTTTTTGATCCCTTCCAACCTGAGGAGCCTTTTGTTTAGGCGTCCCCTGCTATCCACACCTTGTTACTGACATTCAGTTGTATTGCTGACTCAACGAGAACTTCGGCTTCCAAATTGGTGGAGAAAACAATGATGGTGTTTAAATTCTGCTTGTCCAATCGTTTGAATATTTGAGCATACTCCGTATTTTCATCGAGGAACCTTGGCGCAGGCCAGGCAGGTGTCGGTCTCCTTAATCGCTTTTCTGAAAAGCTCCAGTCCATCAGTGCCAAAATTGTTGTCACTGTAGAGGAAAGCAACCCGGCGCCAGTTGAAGTGAGCTAAGATGTTAACCATGATATCTATGATTTCTTTGTTGGAAGGCACTGTTCGGAGAAAAGATGGAAATCAGATTTTTTGAGAGAAAGCAGAGCTGGCAGCGCCTTAGCTAACCTGTAGAAAGAATAATAATTCACACAGTTTTGTGACAATAACTTTACAAACTATACATTTAAACTGTTGGTTTGCACTGTTTATTTTATACAGCAATAATAAAGTAAAGCCTACCATCGGGATTAGGTACGACATAAACAGTGGGGCTACAGGCAAAGTGTTGGTGCTGGTGAACGGGCCGATCAGAACAATCACGTTGGGATTTTTGGAGAGATTCTCAGGTGATTTTCTCCACGGCTGGATCATGCCATTTTCTGATACGAGACTGAAAATTACTAGGAAATTTATTGTGTCTGTGTTTTTGTTTTAGTTTTCTGAACGGCTGGAAATATTCCATGAAAAGTTAACTATTCTCTGCGCAATTAGTGTGGAACAAAGTTACAGTGAGATGACTGACATTTATTCATGAGTTAATTTTTTGTGAAGTTTTCCTGGACCAGTCGATGGCTTCTGGTCTTCTGAATCTCTTGAAAGGGAAATCCTCTAATGTTGCATTTCCATGGGCTTTTTATGCATGGCTTCATATATCAGATATAGATATCTTGAAATGATTGGTGGACAGTTAACAAATGAGCATGCAAAGAAAATCCCAGTAATTCAGGAGTCTCTCTTATTTCTTCACAAGCAAGTTGGAAGTCACTGTCAAAAAGGTCATCCTGTTTTAAAATCTTTTAATCAGATCCCTGGTCTAGTTCATTAATTTGTATAATTTAGATAACTTTAATACCTCAACTGGAACATCCAAGATTTGCCAATTAAAATATTGGCCATGTGTGCTGTGGAACAAAAAACACTTTATTACAACTTGCTTCAATACAAAAGCAATTGAATATTGGATACATAGTGTATGTTTAATGTGGTTAAACTGAAAAAGTCGGAAGTCATGCTTACAGATTTTGCTTTGTTCTTAAATAAACATTGAACATTTTTTTAGTCTCTAACAAACTTACAACATATTTGTGAAAATGCAAAAGTTTCAGCAGTATCACGAAGTGTTTGAATTCAGGATGAATTTCACATAAGGATCAGATATGAATGAGAACAATAAAGCTGCTGATCGAAGTCCGTAAGTGGTTAAAAGCAAATGAGCTCGAATTATTTGACTAGTTCGTCCAGGTGTCTTTAGCTTATGGTAAAATGTTACATCCTCTTACAAATGAGCTTTGCTTGACTTCATCTTTGGCCACACAGATCATTTGCAAGACCTCTGTGGGAGGCAGTGGCAGTTTGCAAAAAACAAGAGCAGGAGTCTATTAAAGTTTGAATTTACGTCAACCTGTTTGTAAAAAAGTGCAAAGAGACAGGTGTAAGGGTGATTTTGGGGCTTTGACAAAAGTTGTACAAGGAGGACAATGCAGAATTAAATACTTTGATTTAATTCGAGTTCACATGTTTACACTAATAACTAAAATCGCCTTTTTTTCTAACTATGATAAAGTCAGATGAGTTTAAGTTTTTCTCTTTTAAATAAATTTTATAATGTTGCCATTAGAATGCATAAGCTCACAGCTATGTCAGCGTTTTATTAATAAAACAAATATGATCTTTAGTCTTTAATGTCGTTGTGTAGTTTCCAGCCACATAGTGCCATCATATCGCACAATCCAGTAACTATGTTACCTTCAGCTGTCATAAAAATGCTGTATATATTTCAGATATAGCTAAAAGAAACTTTAAACGTCTCTGTAATTTTGACACCTTGAAATTGGGCCTCTGTCTCTTTAACAAGCTCTTATTATTTTCAACATCCCACCTTTAGCATTTACAACCATTCTTGTGAGCTTTGATTGAAAAGTAGTGTGTATGGTAAGCTGAGCAAATACACATTTCCACCAAGTGTTCGGTAATTACTGCAGCCGCTAGTCTAGCTCAGTGGGGGAGTCAGGAGGGAGGGCTGCTCTGTGAGCCTGTGCAGAAATATTCACCACATGGTGGGAGCAAGCTTTTAGGCATCCTGAATGAATGCCAGGGTAGATTCAAGGATTCTTCTAACATGCATGAAATAATCAACGCAACACTCCAGGTGAGTTTTTGATGAGGGAATAACATTATAAAATGATACAAAGCTTTCAAAGATGTAAATTTTAGATAATAACCCCCTCAATGGGTAGTAAGTTGCTAACAGAGTTTATAAAAAACATGGCAAAGATGTGATTTGATACTTTCTTTTCAAGATGGAAGTGCCCACATATTGTTAGTGATGCTTAGCATTGATAATGATTGATGATTGTGACTGAGATAACAACATTTATATATATGTAAAACTACAACAACATACTTCATACTTCATAAACATGGCAAATCCATCAGTCCGTTATCAAAACCTACTTAGTTGTTGTGGTTGTTTACCAATTCCTTTGCTTATGCATAAACTAAAAGAAGTGTGCCAAGATCTCAGCCATGCAGTTCGCCTGAATTCATTTTAAGAATGGATTGTTAATCGTTTGAAAAATATGATCTGCTTTTTCTTTGTGAAGTCATTTGACCTATTGAGTAAAAAAAACACAAAAGAGCAGCTTCTAGAGAATATTGAGGATGAGAATATAGCTGCTATTTTAATAGTTAGTACTTCTTACTCTGTGACTCATAACATTGTTCAAAACAGAGGTGACATTTTGCTTTCTATTAGCGAAACATGAAAAATTACATAACAAACAAAACAAACTATATATTTTATTAAGTCATGTTTACAGGGATTAAACATTGGAACAACACACAGAAATAGTACATAGATTATTACAGTAGTATGTTCGGTTCACTACAGAGCGTTCTGAGGTTTTTGCAATCTGGCTCCATTTTATTTTGTGTTTAAATCATAGTGTAAAAATTTGTATCTGAATGCACATTTTAAGGATTTATATATAGACATTTTAAGAGTAGAGAGGTGAAAAAATACTAATGTAAGATCAAAAATCTAATGAATATTATAGTTATCACATAGGTATCTATTGGTATATATTTAAATATGAGAAACAAAATAAAAGTCAGCCAACAAGATATTTATCAGCTGGAACAATTCCTCAAAAACATTTGAAGACCGGCTTTACGTTTACTCTGCTGTGTTTGCTATTGCTTTACATCAATTGTCTCACCCACTTATCTAAAATGTTTGCAAAATAAAGATTATAACAGTATCACATCACTGAAAGAAATTTCTGCAAAATAATCATCAGCTACTGTCTAAAGCAGAACATAGTTGAAGGCAACTACTGGCTAACTGTTTTCGTATAATTCTGGATGAGACCCTGGAAGTGCTGTTGGGTGTTTTTCTGAGGTTGAAAAATAATAATGTAGCATTTTGGAAAAAAATACCATAACAGAAACGAGTAGAGACTTGAAAGCACTGCCAGAGCGGTAAACGTGTGGATGTGCTTTCCATGGTAAAGCATGGTTGTAGTGGTGAGGACAATCCAGGTGAGGATCAGCAGCAGCAGGCAGAAGGTTATGGCTTTGGCTTCATTGTAATTCTTAGGGAGGTCTTTTCCCATGTAGGAGAAAATGAAGCAAAGGGAACACAGTGAGGCGAGCAAAGAAACAGAACCAGATATCGCTTTGAGGTTAAGGTCACAACCGAGTATGATTAGTTCTGTGTAGGAAAACATATCGCTGTAAGGCTTTGGGGGGGCAACAGAATAGCCAATGATTAGCAAGACAGCCTGTGTGACAAAGGCCCCACTGATGACCAGCCACTGTCCGTGGTATTTCATCCACCAGCTGAGGAGGTTGGGGAATTTAGATGCGATTTTGAAAATACAAACAATCTGAAAAGAGCGCACAACAAAACCTGCCAGACAAACGGTGAAGAACAACAGAAACGGTAAAAACCTTAACACACAAGATGCGATCGTGGGTTTGTCGAAGTAAAAGAACACGCTGAGACTGCACAGAGTGAGGCAGCCTAAAATCAGGAAGCACATCGGTCCTCCAGCAGATCTGACAACAGGAGTGTTGTAGTTGAAGGCAAAGAGCGCAGACATGGCTACCGTGAGGCCCACGAAGGTGGAGGCTCCGAACATGATCACTATGGCACCACTGTCTGTGAACGGTATGTACTCCACCAGGCGCAGATTGCACAGCGTACTTCCTGGGTCAGACCACTCCGTCTCCTTACAGCTGATGCAGTTGTAGGGATCCTCTGATGTACACAAAATGAAACCACACGGTCAACAGGGCTGAGAAAAACTCTAAATATACATTTGCAGCTTAAATACAGATAGCATCTTTCTTTCACTTCTGTTTAAAACAATACTTTATGAATATCAAAGAGAATTCAAATGTTTCTAGGTTGAAAAATCTCCTACAGAAGTTTATCTTACCTCACATCTGAAGAAGCCTCTGTTGTTAATATGAGAACTAACCCTGTCAAATGCCATGCATTTTTCAAATAGCGCACAAAGATTCGTCAACTTAGACTTTTTAATAAAAGTATCAAAAACATAAACAGTAGAAGCTTTTACCTTCTACTACTTTTTAAAAACATAAAAACTTAGAAGTAGAAGCTTTTACCTGTCGTGTTGATGTAAGTCCCATCTGGGCAGATTTTACAGTGGAAACAACATTTATGGATTCCCTCTTGTGCTTTTGAATACCCTTCAGGACATTCTTTGGAACAAAATGACGCTGGTTCCTGCACAAATTAAACAAAAGGACAGAGCGGTAGGAGGTGGGTTATTTATGCATAGAGTGGAGATGTGTATGGAACAATTTATATATAAATCCATTATTTAGTTGGATTGAAATGAAAACAGGATACACACTATATTATGGCTTTCCCTTTTAGGGGTGGTGTTTCATTTTTGTTCACAATATTATTTACATGCCTCTACATCTCTACAGCCAACCAGGTTTAATGTTAGTAGTAGTGCTTCAATTTTTGATTTGAAAAGCCAACGTTACCTTCCCGTCAGAATGCCACTGAATCTTGGTGCTGTTGATGAAGAACTGGACAAATGGGGGGAACCTGTGAAACCCGACCTCCTCTGCCTCACCACTTTGGTTCCAGAAAACGATTGAATAAGATCCGAACATGGGGTCCCCATTCTCGTCAAACTGAACGCTCTCGTTTATAAGTACAAAGCTGGATTTTCTCAGTGCTGTTAAAACCTGCATTTGACAAGCAAAGTTTGGATGCAGTCACTGCTCTACCTTCATATTTAAAGTGTGGAATGAATAAGGTGAATTCAAAGTACAACAAATGTTTAGATACGGCGTGATTTGAATGACACCTTAATTATTGTTGCATTGACAGTTTTATTGTATCCAAAAAGTGCAATGGTTGTAGAACATGAATTTGTCATGCCATGGATTTAGATATATAGTTTTCATTCTAGGATTTAACAACCAGTAACATCAACCAAACACAAGTACATTTAGGAGATATATTCTAGATTTATTCTAGAAAAGCAATTTTCTAGAATAAATTTGGATTGGTTTTCATAAGAAATTGCAACAATACATGTAGAGGTTTGTTATTTTAATATGACAAAACAAGTTCAAGAGGCCTGATCTACTTTCCAAAACCCAATATCCCGACAAACTAATTAATTAGTTTTAGTACATTTTGTTAACATAATTATCCTTAGGGCTAATCTTGCTCTGGTAGAAAGTGTGTGTATGTTGAATGATGGTATTTATCCAAACAAATAAACATCAACAATTAATTTGTCTCTTTCAAATAACTTCCAAAACCATAAAAACTGCCAGATAAAAAAATTACTGTTGTATGTTTTCTGCATACTTACCATGTATGGTTGCACTGATATAGCTGTATTACACCTGCCGGACCCACATTGCAGGACATTGTGCAAAGCATGTGCAACGGCATAGACAGCAGAGTAAACAGGAAAGTTGAAGGATGGGTCTGCGTTGATTACATCTGCAGCAGTTACATTGGGGCATTCACAAATCTGATTACAAAATGTTTGTTCATCTTTGTCATCATGCTGAGACTGTCCTGTGGAGGAATAGATGAAGTCATTGAAACCTGGTATGTTCATTTTTGGCTCAGCTACCCCCAGAACAGTTCCAATATTTCTGATTCCATTTTCTTTGGGGAGCTCCTTGTGCAAGGACCAAGCATCCCCTGCTATCCACACTTTGTTGGTCACGTTTTGCTTTATGGCTCCTTTAATGAGAGCTTCAGCAGTCCATTCAGGAGCAAAAACAATGATGATATTCACTCTTTGTGCCTCTAGCTGTCTGAATAAGAGAGGATAATCTGTGTTTTCGTTGAGGCCTTTGGTGTATGCCAAGCAGATCTCGGTATCCTTTATCTTCTTCATGAACAAGTCCAAGCCATCTTTTCCATAATCACCCTCACTGTAAAGGAATGAAACCCAGCGCCAGTTGAAGTTCTGCAGAATATTATAAAGCACTTCAATGACATCTTTATTGGGATGGACAGTCCGTAAGAAGGATGGGAAGTTCTTTTTTCTTGAGAAGACAGAACTAGCAGCCCCATAACTGACCTGTTTTATGAAAAAAAAGATTTTTTTTCTCAAATGTACATCTCATCATGCAGTTATATGTTTTGTTCTTAGTTAAAATCAATAGTATGAAGCCTTACCATAGGAATAAGATCCGTCATGAAGAGTGGGGCCACTGACAGAGTCTCTGTGCTTGTATAGGTGCCAACCACTGCAATCACTTTAGAAACGTTCTTGCTCAACTCTTCCCATGGGTAAATGAAATTATTTTCAGAGATCAGGTTGAAAATGCCAGGAAAATTCTGTATGTCTGAGCAGTGGTCAAATATTTCATAACCCAGAGTTACGTTTGGCAGCAGGTTAGTGGAGTTATTGATTTCATCAATGGAAAATCTCATCACCTGAAACCTCCGATAACTTGACAGGATTAATCGTTCACTGTCAACAAAGGAAGAAAAATCAGAGTAAAATTTCAGAGGGAAGGTTGATCACATCTTAAATCAGAGCCAAGATTACTAAACCTACCTTGAGCAGGTAATGGTTTCTGGTTTGTAATGAGGATACGCTCCACTGACATGATGAATATCAAAAAGACCCCCCATCAAATAATCCCCATCCAACTTGAACTCTGAGGCAGTGACTACATCAATCAGGAGAGGCAGAAGACATCCCAGCAGATGCAGATGAGCAACCGCCTGTTCAGCTTTCATAATTACAGTATGCCTCTTTCAGCATAAAAACATAAGCAACTTTTCCAAGAGTCACTGCTGGGGACTGAGCTACAGTGATCCAAGAACTGAAGATGAATGAGGTGTCATAAATGCATGGCTGATGGCTAAAGGAGAATTTACATATCAGCATGCAAACATTCTCTAATCCACTTCTGTATGCTCCCATAATGTAAGCAACCACCATGAGCCACGAAGTCCACCACTTTTATGGTGAATCAATCCAAATGCAATTTTACATTGTGGTAAAATCCACCAAATTTCCTTATGTGTCGCTCATGTTGAATGTTCTGAGTGTCTGCATACGAATTCATTTAGCCGAGAAGAGATTTAAGAAGTAAAACATTGATTCATTCTTACAAAGCCAACTATTTTAATGATGGCAGAACTACAGTAGGTCATAGCAATACAGGAAAAAGAGGCAAGAATATCATTGGTTAGTGTGTTGATGGCTGTCTTATATTAATAAAGGAAGGAAAATAAGTACTGAAGACACCAAACTTTCCTTAATAAGCCTAAAACAAACAAATAAGCAAAAAAATAACAATGCAACCAAGGCAACATGACACTTCCTCATGCTGGCAACTAGTTACATTGCTGTGGGATATCATCCCATTCTTCAACAAGCATTTATTGATAGTTAGTGAGTTTGGATAGGTCAGTCTCTCTGGCACATACAGGACCTCTAAGATTATCCAGACAATGTTTAATGAGGTTCTGGTCAGGACTCTTAGCAAATTTCTTTTCATAAGTTATGGCTGTAGTCTCAGGTCTGTGTGGGGCAGTGTTGTCATCTTGAAGGATAGTGCTTGGTCTCACACTATGGAGATATGGGATTACTGCAGGTTGCAGAATCTCATCTCAAAATCTCTCTGCATTCAGATTTCCTCCAATGTTGACAACCCCTGTATTTCCAGTCAAGCCGATGCTTCAAGTGGAGGTTTCTGCTGAAAACTTCTACCTAAAGCTGTTTCCCTTTCAATTCAGCAGTCAGCACAATGTTCTCCTTGTCTGCTCCACATTTAAAATTTATGACTGAACTGTAGATGTCGGAATCTTCTTCATCTTGTGCAAACACGTTCCGACATCAGCATAAATGTAGCAGTGAATGCCACTGATGGCAGGCCTCCAGGCAGCTCAGTGAGAGCAGACACTGCCTGTGTGCTGGATTGTAGATGGCTGTCAGCTGTATCATCCTGCTGAAACGCTGACATGTTCAATTTTTTTGTTTTTTACAGTTTTTATTTGACGTAAAGGTTTTACAGGGCTGGATGAGCTTGAAAGTTCTCACTTAGCCTCTTTAGGTGCTCTGATGTCCTCCCAAAATCCAAAATTGTGTTAGGCGATTGGCTGAACTAGACTGACTGTATTGACTGGCAACCTGGACAGATGGACGGACGGACGGATGGATGGACGGATTTACAAGTAGAAATGAGTTGTCGATGACGTGATGTTGCTGCTGCATGAGGTTACAATCAAATTCATACAAATGACTTGATTCATTCAACCAGATAATTTTGGCTTATGGTGAAAAGCTACATCCTCTTTCAAATGAGCTTTGCATGACTTATCCTTTGGCCACATTGATCATTTGAGAGATTATTTCCAACAGCTCTATGGATGGCAGTGGGCATCAACAAAGAGCTTCAGCCTCAGCACAGTATCAGAGTAAATCTATTATTGACCCTGTAGGGAAATTCTTACTTGTAGCCAGGTTAAAAACGAAAGAAACACAGATAAAATCATCGTTTTGGAAAGCTGATTTATGGAAGTTGAATAACTTTAAAGAAATCATGAAAGGTTAAGGTGAGTTTAAAATATGGATTTAAGAAAGTCATTATTCTCTCTTGGCTACAAAAAGCGATTGTAATTGAATGGTTCCTAAACACTAAGGCACATAATCCTCAACCAGAATTTACAAGAAAAATGATTAATAGAACTTTAAACAAACATAAATCATAATTTTTTCTCCTGAGATGATATTAATAAAAAGCCAAAAGCTAAGGTATTCTGACAAGTATGTCAGAATACGTGTTGTCTCTATGACTCAATTAGTCATTGTGCTGACTCCATCATTATGTTTTGTTTGGTTGGTAAATTTTAAGTTAAACTATGGACCCTTACTGACACCTAGTGGACATTGTTTACAAATTTAATTTGGTCAGTGAAGCAGAACTCGTCCAGCTGTACGGTTGGTGTCTTCGTCTGTCCTTCAGACACGTTTGTTCCTTGGACACCATTTGTCTGTAAGTTCATTTTATTAATCGTTATTCCAGCATTGTGTAATATTTTGTAGAAAAGTTTTATGTTTCCCAACCAATATTTAAAGCTACATCGTTAGCTAATTGGAGAGAATTGGGAGTCACATGTTTGCCTAATTGTTTTCTGTATCTGTAGCTGATGTATACTTTTGTGTTTTGTTACAGTTTTACAAAAACTAAAAGAAAAGAAAAGAAAAGAAAAACAAACCAGCAAAGAGTTGCAAAATAAAACAAGAAAACTATCAAGGACTGGATTATTTTCAACAACTCAAGTGTTAGCTAGCTGTCTAGCTTTGTAAGAGCAACACATTGTGAGGGCAGCATAGTCATACAGAACTACTGACTAATTGTTTTGGTAAAATTTTGAATCAGACCTTGGAAGTGTTGTGTGTTTTTGTTGGGATGAAACATAATAATGTAACATTTTGGAAAGAAATACCACACCAGAAAAGAATAAAGACTGGACAGTACTGCCAATGCGTTAAATGATGAGACATATTTCCCCCGGTAAAGTATGCTTGAAGTGGCAAAGATGATCCAGGTGAGGATCAGCAGCATCAGGCAGAAGGTTATGGATTTGGCTTCATTGTAATTCTTTGGGAGGTATTTTTCCCATGTAGGAAAAAATAAAACAAAGGCAGCATAATGACGACAGAAAAATCACAGGGCCAGACATTGATTTTAGATCAATGTCACAACCTAGAACGGTTTTGTCCAAATATAACAATCGATCACTGAAAGGTTTGGGACGGGTTATGGAATAACTGATTAAAAGTAGAACAGCTTGTGAGACGAATGCCCCACTGATGACCAGCCACTGTCCGTGGTATTTCATCCACCAGCTGAGGAGTTTCGGGAATTTAGATGCGATTTTGAAAATACAAACAATCTGAAAAGAGCGCACAACAAAACCTGCCAGACAAACGGTGAAGAACAACAGAAACGGTAAAAACCTAAATACACACGAAGCACTTGTGGGTTTGTCGAAGTAAAAGAACACACTGAGACTGCACAGACTGAGGCAGCTTAAAATCAGGAAGCACATCAGTCCTCCAGCAGATCTGACAACAGGAGTGTTGTAGTTAATAGCAAAGAGAATAGATATAGCAACTGTGAGACCCATTAAGGTGCAGGTTCCCATCACGATCACTATGGCACCACTGTCTGTGAACGGTATGTACTCCACCAGGTGCAGATTGCACAGAGTCCTGTGTACATACTTGTATATACCAGGGACAAGAATAATTTTTAGCTCAACTATATACTTGGAAAACTGGTATCAGCCAGTGGTTTGTTTTTTAACAGACAGTTGCTTTTGTGGTCCTTTGGGAAAAATAATTTCCTGCCCCTGCCTTAACTCACCGAAGCTCTGTGTGTAAACGATAGTGTTGATACAGGAAATGAAACTGTGCAGCAGTTATAAATTCCCAGAGAACAGTGCGGTCTCTCTGGGGTGCAACTTCATGAAGTTGGTATTGTGAGTGTGTAATTCCCCTACTCGTGTGATTACATTGTTTATATTTATTGTTTGAAAGTTGATTAAACTGAAATTGTAGCAACACACATTGAATGGTTTGTGGTATAAACCCAAACTGACTCGGTTCAGCTTTTGTAAACATCTTCAAAAGTACCTTGTAGTAGTACATCAACTCCTGAGCAGATTAGCAGAATCACCATCTTTAGCAGCTTTACTCAAACTGAACTCATAAAATTTATTAGTTTATAATGAATATCTTATTCACTCCAGGTATAATACATGAATCAAATTAATGTTTTATTTTGTATAAAATAAAATAAAAGAACATTTGTAATTAGAAAAATATTTTCTATTTTAAAATTTGAATTAAATTAGTTATGTAATTTATTATAAACTCACCATGTGTGGTTGTACCGTTGTGTTGTTGTTACACTTGGCAGCTCCACATTGCAGGACAGTATGTAAAGCCTGAGCGATGGCATACACAGCCGTGTAAACAGAAAAAGAGAAAGATGGGTCTGCACTGATGATATCTTCGGCTGTCACACTGGTGCAGTTGCAGACCTGATTACAGAGCTTTCTTTTATTTGCATCTTCCTGTTGACACTGGGGTTTAAAAGAATGTATGAAATCACTGAAGCCTTATATTGTTATTACTGGCTCAGCAATCCCAACTGCAGTCCCAATTTTTCTGATTCCATTTTCTTTGGGAAGCTTCTTGTGTAAGGACCAGGAGGTATGCGTTAATAAGCATACCTCCACAGCTATCCACACTTTGTTGGTGACGTCGTGCTCTATGGCGGCCTTAATGAGGGCTTCAGCCGTCCATTCTGGTGCGACATTAAGTGACTAGATTAAAAACTTTTTTCTCATTTGGTCTGATTCTTAAACAGTTTCAGACAGACAAAAAAATAAGAATTAAAAATACATGTATAAAGGTATTTAGGTATCCTTATCAATTACTATTTTTTATGGTCAATGGAATATGAGACTCATTTCCTACATTCACATGAAACCCATGAAATAATTTTAAAATAATTGAAATAAATAAAATAATTAGTTTATGAAGCAACATTTTTAAATCTTGACAACCAGCCAAGACAAAGAAAGAGAAAAATGACAAAACATTTGGTTGTATGAAATGTATTTATTGTAATGTAAAAGTAGTGCATGTGTAAATATAGAAATGTATGCAAATTTTAAATGTAAGTGACTGAATATCATGCAGAATTAATTAATTGTTATAAACATTTATATTTTAAAAGAACTTTGGAAATACAAGTTTTAGATGTGTAGCATTGCTTGAAACATCTTATTTACATACACCTGACTACAAAAGATCTCATTAGATATTCCCAGGAAGCAATAAAACATGCACCTCGGTCACCTACAGTCAAACGGAGCTATTTCCTTTCTTTATCACTGCAAGTTAGAATACATGAAAAAGAAAAAATCATTCTGTGAACACACCTTCTCTTTACTGTAACAAAATCCTTTCTGAAGTTTTCACCAAAAAAGTTTTTCATTAAGATTCATTATATTTCATCCAGCTTCCTGTTTCCTCAGATCAACTGCTCCGTAAAGTGCAAAAGGCAAAATGTACAACACTTTGTTCCCGTGTGGTAATTAAAAGTACTTTACAAATAAAACTAGATTCCAATAGTATTATTTGATATGAATCTGTTGTCAGAAGATTTGAAGATAAATTAGTTGTTTTTTCTTTAGACAAATTCAGCAGAGAGTATCTTTTGGCTGAGATAATATTTGATAAAAATAGGACTTTCAAAACTCATAAAGAGCAATTCAAACCAGAAGGAGCGTTTTCAGAAGTCTCGGAGATGATCAAGGGACTATTGGTTAACTATCTTTGTGTAACTCTGAATGAGACATTGGAAGTACTGCTGGGTGTTTTTTTGAGGTTGAAAAATGATGATGCAACATTTTGGCAGGAAATACCAGGACAGAAAAGAGTAGAGACTAGAAAGGACTGCCATTCCATAAATAAAGTGGATGTACTTTCCGCGGTACAACGTATAGACAGTGGCATATATGATCCAGATGATTATCAGCAGCAGGAGACAGAAAGTTATGGATTTAGCCTCATTGTAATTTTTTGGCAAGTCTTTTCCACAGTAGGAGAAACAAAAAGAAAGAATAATCAATAATAAAATTAAAATCAGAGAACCAAATACCTCATTGAAATTCCTGCCACAGCGTTGGATGATTATGTCTGAATGTCGCTCTGTGTCAATTTGAGGATGTGGGGTGAAAACAGTCAAGCCAATGATAAGTAAGACTGCCTGAGAGATACAGGCCACACAGATGACCAACCACTGTCCTTTGTATTTCATCCACCAACTGGGGATGTTAGGGAACCTGGCAGCTATTTTGAAAATGCAAACGATCTGGAAAGAGCGCACAGCAAAACAAGCCAAACAAACGGTGGAGAAAAATATTACTGGTAAAACCCTCAAGACACAAGAAGCTGTTGTTGGTTCACCAAAGGCAAAGAACACACTAAGACTGGACAGAGCAAGACAGCCTAAAATCAAGAAGCACATCGGTCCTCCGGCAAACTTGACAACGGGAGTCTTGTAATTAATAAAGAAGAGGACAGATACGGCTGCGCAGAGGCCCATGAAGATCAAAGCTCCAAGCATGACGACCACAGCGCCATCATGCGAGAGAGGCATGTAGTCCTCCTGCCGCCGATAGCATGAAGTACTTCCTGCTTCAGACCATTCTGTGTTGTCACATTTGTGGCAGGTGTAAGGATCTGTTGTTGTAACGATACAGTACATAGACAGTCAGCAAGTAAGGGCTAAATTAACTGAGATATCATACCACAGTCTTATTTTGTTTGTTCAAAACTATACTTTTTACAAAAATATTTTAAAAAATAAACAGTGTATTCAAAATTTCAAAGTTAAAGATTGAATATTATTGTAGCACAAAATGCATTTAGCCAAAAGGACTTTTCATATTTGGTAAGTTATAGTAATGATTGCACCAAGACTAAATGAGGCACCATGTGGAAGTTGATTTAGGAGCCCAATTATGGTCCATTACATTAAAAAATTTATTTAGAAGCAATTCAATGCATGAAATGTGATCCTAGCACAAATATCAAATATCAAAAAGGTATCTAACTATATATGTATTTGTCAATTCTGTGAAGTATTTTAGTAAATCTGAGTATTAATGTAGTTTCCCTTTTTTCTATGTTTAACATTGATGCAGAATTAGCTACTTCCTAAGTACAAAGCTTTTTTGTATTAATAAGACGGTCAGCAGCCTTCCTTTTTTTCTGTTGCTTTACATTTGATAGATGAATAAAAATGAGAAGTTGTTTTGCATGTCAGGATTATTTACCTGTGCTGTTGATATAAGTTCCACTTTCGCATTTTGTACAGCTGAAGCAACATTTGTAGAGTCCTTCTTGTTTTTTTGCAAATCCAGCATCACATTCTTCGGAGCAAATCGACTGCGGCACCTGTTCAAGTCATACATCACGAAAGTAAATACTGCGTTCATTCAACAAAGACATGAGTTTGACAACCATGAAGCAATTAAAGCTGTATGAATGTAATAAAAAAACACTGTCACGCTTCAGCAGAGATCATTTTCAATGTACGTAGATATCACACAAGCCAGCTGTCACCATAACCATGATCACCAAGCTACTCCTTTTGCTCCCTTCTGAACATTTGCTTGCACTAAAAATTGAAGTCAAACATGTATTTTGGGGATTTTTTTCAGGAAAATTTAAAAACCTACTTACAGAACCATTTCCATGCCACTGAATTTTGGTCCTGTTGATGATGAACGGTAAAGACGAGTGATAACTGTAAAGGCCAACCTCCTCTGGTTCTCCACTTTTGTTCCAGAAAACTATTGCATATGATCCAAAGGAGGGGTCACCATTCTCATCAAACTGAACACTCTGGTTTAGAAGAGTAAAGTTGGTCTTCCACAGCTCTTGTAATATCTGTTGGTAGAAATAGACCTTGGATTATTTACAGGTTTCTGTATGTGCCATTAATAAGATAAAAAGTATGGATAAAATTACACTATTCTAAGTAGCAAGTGTTTATCATTACAAATGGCATTGTAAACCTTTCCACATTGGTAGATCTTAATAATTTTCCTCCTTTCGTCTTTTGGAGATCTTTTAGCCTACTTCATGTTGTCTGCCAAGTTCTACTTACGTAACCAGATCTGGGTATGGCTCATAAAGCTGACCACTCCAAAAATAATCTATGATTTACCAAAGGGTATACATAGATTATTTTTAAAAGTTTACATTTATTTTTATCTGATATATATATATATATATACAATATTTGTTTTTAAATCTGAAACATTAAATCTAACAAAATGTGAAAACAACAGATGTGCAATGAATTTTTTATTTCTGGACAGATAGATTTTTAAATTAACTGCATTTATTTATAAAATATAGTTTTATTATTTATTTTATATTTACTAAAATATTTATTTATTTATTTATACTTAACTATATATTTTTTTAGTTTTTAAGTTATATATATATATACTTACCATATGGGGAATTCCTGTAATTCTCCTGTTGCACCTGCCAGTTTCACATTGCAGCACAGTGTGCAAGGCGTGGGCAACAGAATACACAGCAGAGTAAACAGGGAAATTGAAGGACGGATCTGCATCAATGATATCTGCGACAGTGTGAATACTGCAGTTACAAGCCTGACTGCAAAACTTTTCTTCCGTACCATCTTCTTCCTGAGTCTGGGCTCTGAATGCATTGATGAAAGCATTGAAACCTGGAATTGCCATTTTTGGCTCAGCTATCCCAACAACAGTCCCAATTTTCCTGATTCCATTTCTTTTGGGAAGCTCCTTGTGTAAGGACCAAGCATCTCCCGCTATCCACACCTTGTTGGTGACGTCATATTTTATGGCAGCCTCAACGAGATCTTCAGCCGTCCATTCTGGTGCAAAAACAATCAAGACATTTACCTCTAGTAACGTAATTTGTTGGAAAACCTCATAGTAGTCTGTGTCATGATCAAGGGCTTTTGTGTAGGCCAGACAGAACTCTGTGTGCTCAAGTGTCCGAATGAACAAATCCCGGCCGTCTCTGCCGTAGTCGTCGTCAATGTGAAGAAATGAAACCCAGCGCCAGTTGAATTCTCGCAATATCCTTAGAACCACCTCTATCACATCTTTATTAGGATGGACCGTTCGTAGGAAAGACGGGAAATTATTTTTCCTTGAAAAGACGGAACTGGCAGCTCCATAACTGACCTGTTGAAAGAGACATTTCAGAACCTTCAAGTAACATTGCACAGGACATTTCTCAGGTTATTTAGAAAGTATTGAAACAACTGGCACGCTTACCATCGGAAAGAAATCCATCATGAAGAGCGGGGCAACACTCAGCGTCCCTGTGCTTGTGTAAGAGCCGACCACTGTGACCATTTTGGACGTGAGCCTCTGTGAGTCATTCCAAGGCTGGATGAGACTCTCGTCAGAGATGAGGTTGAAAACTCCGGGGAAGTTCTGTGTGTCTGAGCAGAGGTCTAATATTTTATAGCCGAGCGGCACGTTTGGCAGCAGCTTGGTAGAGTTGTTGATCTCCTCTATTGCAAATCTCATCAGCTGAAACCTCCGGTAACTTGACAGGATGAAGGGTTGACTGGGGACAGAGAAATGGGGTAGAGCAACATTCATGATTCAGACCCATTTTTGGTAGATAGCATTTTTTACTTATTGGGTTGCTGTGGAGGAAATTCTTGATCAGATTGGAAATATCAAAGAAACCAAATCTCACCAGAAAGTCAAGCTAATCAGAGCAGTCCTTGTTCCATAAGGTCAGCGTCATTAATCACACTTTCTTTGAAAAGATGTGCCTGTGTCAACTCAGTAAAACTAAACTTGCTTTTCACCCATATGCTGCAAACCTGTGCTTTTATAACAGAGTTAAGAATGGTGCAGTTGACAGCTGATCTCACTAAAGAGTGAATGAAAACATAAACTAATTAATCCACTACAGTTAACACTATATATTTCTAAGCTGATATATGTATAAAAGTCACATGTTACAATTAAAGTGAACCTGTTGTAATTATTCGATTTAATTCATCATGTTGGTCTGCTATTGTGCTGACTATGCTCAAAACTTTGACTCTTTGGCATTAAAGCCAGTGGACCTACAGGTTGGGAGAGTAAAGGAAGGTTTAATAAGTGATCTTTTCATCAACTGCTGTAAAAGTTTGGATATTGAACGTAAACAACTGAAGGCAGGTGACAGCTTTGCAGATCCCAACTGTAAAATTTTGCCTACAAGGATTTTGTTCAACATTAAATGTTGCAACAAAATCCTGGGAAAATCTAACATTAGCATAAAAGGGGCAGTTATAACTTAACAAAATGTTTCAAATGTGCTGAACAATTTAAGTAACCTTTGCTAAGTTTCGTCTTGAAAATAAAAAAAGGCATAAACAAAGACTAGAAGTCTCACGAATTAACAAATCAGCATGCAAAAGTTGTTTTATCTGCTTGTTGCTACATCCTGGTTTCTGAAACAGCTTCTCCTGTGAGGGCAAGTTTAATGACACTATCATGAAAAAAATCTACAAACTGAGCCAGTTCCGTTTTCAATATACAAATAACATGCATAAAAATAAAAAGGCCTCTCTCTTGCATTTCTACACAAACCATTGCAACAGAATAAGGGCTTTTTTCAGACAGGATGTTTATTCCCAAGGTGTTTTTATTTCAGTAATTCAAATGAAAAAGTCAAACCTCGGAGCTCTGCCACATATGGGGTGATTACATCCAGTTACAACTCAGATTAGGAGAAATTGACAGTATTACATAAGACCAAAAAATAAACACATTAACTGGTTTTAGACAATGTCCATGTACAGTATGGACCACTGAGCAACAGTCCAGGTTCTTTTTTGTGCCATTTCTAGTCCTCAAGTAGCTTGTAACCCATGTTCTGGATACATCTATATGTGGTAGCTTTAGCAGCATAAACTACACCTGCAATCCTCAACTTGTTTTCCTAAAAACTCTTAAATGGGTTTTCTTCACCATCCTCTGAGGAATATGAAGGTCCCTGTTGCTTGTGCACCTTTTTTATTACATGTTTTTCCCCCTTCCACTTACCTTTCCTCTAACATGTTTGGATACAGAAGTCTGAGTTTTTTTTTCAAGCAAACTTTTGTGGCTTATCTTGCTCATGAAAGTTGTCCAACAAAGTCAACAGTCTCCTCATTCTTACCTAAACCACATTTTTTACCGATTTTGTTGAATTAAACAACTTTTCACTTATATCACAGGTTATTAAGATGTGATATAAGCAAAAATATATCACAATTTTAGTACAAATTTTAGTTTTGTACTAAAATTTTTAAGAATTTTAGTACAAACATTCTCAAAATACTGGGATTGACTTCTTCCTTGACCTTCAAACTATTTTACCCAAAACCATTCGAAATATGAATCCAAGACACTTTTGTACTGTTCCGAAGGGACACAGCCTCTTTAATAGCATTTGGAGTGGAAAAAAAAATTACACTTCCATTTTTAAAATCAAGTTGTTGTTTTTTTTTTTACTGTAGCACAAGAAAATAACATGCAATCCATGAAAAACATTAAATTCAGCTCAGAAACCCAATTAACCAGTTTGTCTTTCATCAGTTTTAGGTGAAACAGATTTTCATACGGGGAAATAACAAGGTGGATGAATGAAAAAGAAAAGATTTCAAAACAAAAATTATATTTTAAAATATATATATACTGTATATACACAAATCCAGACAACCCTTTGAAACACAAACTTTTTTTTTTACAGGAAAATCTTTTGATCCCTTACTACATACAGTGTAGATCAGTTTAGTATTGACAAATTCTCAGCACTTTGTTAGGAAAGGAAAAAAAATCAAAAGGTTCATAGAAAAATGTATGATCGCCACCAACTTCATCCATTTGTTTTAATAAAGGGTGTCAATCAGTTGTCCTATGTTTCCTCTGCAAAAGAAAGAGAACAACAGTTTGCTTGGAATGACTGTAGCTTTTTTTTTTTCCTAAGGTAAACGCAGATCATAAAGGACAACAACGGCTAGTCTACGAAATCTAAGTCAAACTCCATTTTTGGAACACATGGGAAAATGCTCCAAAGAGAAAATGCCTTTCGGAAATTGTTTACTTCAATTTTAACTCAGACAGATGATGTGCTATAGAAACTGATAATGGTTGTGCACATTGGAGAAAAAAATGGTTTGGAATATCATTATACGGAATAAGTCTGACACTCTGCAAATTTCTGGTATTTCCCATTTGAGGCTTAATGTTGCAAACAGAAACAAATATGAGCAGGTTTACGGTAGCAGACTACAGGAGAATAAAGATCAGTAACACCATCCTTGAGATATGCATTCATAAATGTTGAGTGGGCTGTCTGAAAATGAGTAAAATATATCTAAATACTTAGCCTATGCAACAGTTAAATTATAATAAAAATGAAAAAAAAAGCATGTACCAAACCAAAACAGCCACTCTGAAATCACACTGAATTAATTTTAAGCGAGACATTCACACATTTATCTTTTTTCTGCCCATCATGAATGCATATTCAGATGAAGTGTCACTAAAAACTTCTAGGCAACTTCATTTAGTATTTGTCCAACACACTTAGAGCAGCAGATACTGAGATCCAGAACATTTATCAATAAGATTTCTTTTAAATCAAATTTCATACCTAATCACATTCTTTTGCAAACAAACTTAACTGATTAATAATATACCACTGAATGTGTTACAAATAAGTAGGGACAACATATGAATTAAAAGTTGTTAGACTAAGATGGGGAGATAATGCGGCACTGAAAGATCCACAATTTTGAAAAATTACTGTAATGTCAATTTAGTTTAGCTTCTACTTGATGAATATTTATTCATCTGATCGGGTCAAAATGCAGAACTAAGTTTTAACTACTGCTTAAAAAAAACATTTTTTTTAACAAAAGAAATTTTGGGCAAGTGACTATTTTTGATCCGTGTTGCTGATAACTTCATCCAACACTGTCAATTACGGATCCAAGCTTAAGATTTTTTATTGTTTTGTTTCAATGTTACTGTCCAGCTTACAAAAAAACCGAAAAAAAATAATCTCTAATCTTCATCACTCCCTTCTAGCTGTGATGACTGCGTTTCAAATGAGACTGAGGCGAAGGGTAAGTTGGAGTTTTTAACTAGCAAAAGTTTTCCCTGTGTCTTCCTTGCCTTTATATGTCCTCTTCCCGTGTGTGAAGGGTAGGTATCTGTACTTGATCATATGCTACAGAGAAAAGAGCAGAGAGAGAATTAGAGACAGGCAGGTTCTGATTAAATGTTTTCATGGCACAAAGAATGGAGATGCACACTTTCTGTGTAAAGCAATCATTAATCCAAACATAATATACACCAATATTTTAAAAGGTCATGTGCAGAAGAAGAGCTGTAAAATAATATTGCCTGTAATATTAAAGAATTAATACTGTGGCTTTTCCAAAACAATTAACTTCACTGAGATTAAACAGGTATATGTTTTGTTTGTTTAAACATTTATGACTATATTTTTACGTTCAACAGAAGTCTGCATTGTTCAGCTAAGTTGTCCTTCTCAGCCATACAAAATATTTTCTGCCCAGCCCACAAAACCCTTACAATTGACTAAGGTTATCTTCGTTGCTGTTATTTCAAATGTTAATTTTATCCGTTATCCCAAACAGGCAACCAGTTCATACACTCTTTGTCTTTCCCGTTGTGGTTTACCTTAATCTGCCTCTTCATGGTGATGCAAAACAGCATGATGAAGTACATTACGAGTATTGGCCAGAACACTGGAACATTGAAGGCATCGAAAAACGTGCAAATCATGGCGATGACGATGCCTTTTGTTGCAGAGTGCCTGTTACCAAAATCAGAGGAAGAGAAGACTTCTGTAAGTTTTTAAATGTTAAATTTTCAAATTTCTAACACTAAGACAGTGTTGCGGAAAATTTTATTCAAGGTAATATCTTATGTTTTCATTAATCTGACAATCATGTCATGATATGTTATTAGTTTTATGCTTATGAACTTGTACCAAACTAATCTTTCTGAGCTTCACACTAAAGGTTAGCTGTCATAAAGATGATGTTCTCTGCTGCTGTAAGAGAACCAGACTGTCTCTCATATGTTTATGATTCTCTGACCAGGACATATGGTGGTGAAGAGCACGGTGGGTGTATAGATACAGGTGGAGCAGAGACTCGTGCAGATAGATGGAACACAGCAGGCTGCTGTTGCTGAAGCTTAGCACAAGTGTCACTTTACAACAAATCTAATCTGGATATGAACAAAATGCTTTTAAAACTGACATTCAAAGCACGTCACGTGGTGGCTAAAGGATAACTCAAATCATTAATAAAGTACAGTATGTTACCAATCTAATCTTAATGAGCAAAAACCTATAAGCTTCAATCATGATTTTTTTTCCACCAAAGCAGTTCCAGTGTTTAACCAGGGCTGTTGCTATAGACAGTTTTTCACTGATTCTATAAGAAAACCAAACTAATTTTCCAAAACCTGAGTAAAAATGGAGGGATATCATTGCATCACTATGCAATGATAGTGCATAGTGATGCACTATCACTATGCACTACTATGCATAGTGATAGTGCATAGTAGTGCACTAGTGCACATAGTAGTTTAATCACACAAATCTAATTATTTATCTCTGTATCTATGCCATGTTGCCAGCCCAGTTAACATGCAGAGTGTCAAAGTTTAGCACTTTCTTCTTAGTTGACACTCTTGATCAGTACCAGCAGGTTTGAGAGATAACAGGTTAAGAGGAAGCTTTATTAACTCCCCTTGATGTTTAAAGGCTGAAGACATTTCACAACTTAGTTAGAAATGGCTTTTATTTGCAAAAATATTGAGGGGGGGGGTCGCGCCAGTAGATTTGTTGCATCTGGTTCCAAGTCATAACATCTACTATTGAAATTAGTCTTGTAGTGTCTAAATTATTTATGTTCAAGTTTCACCCGTTTCTACTGACAGTCATCATCTTCTGGAAATGTTGTGTGTTTAAATCTGTTGCCACACAGATCATTCTAAAATAAAACATAATTTGCCCATCCCTGTTGGGCAATCACAACACAAAGCCAGACGTTAAGCTGAACTCTTACCAGAATTTAAATTCAGGCAACCTCCTGATGAAAGGGCGAAACTCCTCGTTCTGCTTGGTCGGAAGGGATGGGCCCTCATCTACAAGAGAAATTAAATTACACGCTGCATTCCAAAGGCTTTAACAACGATCCAAAACAACAAACAGGATATAGAAAGGGACTTTGTGGCACTTATTGATACTGAAACCAATTTTGCAATAAAATTTAATTACATTGGAATCACAAAAATCTATATTGAATAAACACAGCAGATACTTTGTTGTTTATTACAAAAAACACACAACACAAAAAAACCCTGTTATGAATATAAGTGTCCACTTGCCTTCATCAAGTAAAGAAGGATCCACTTTTGGCGACAGAAATGCAATGAACAGGTTGAGGTGGTAGATTCCCAAAGCGTAAGTTACTATATACCACCCCTGAAAATCAACACAAGAACAAAACATAAAAAACTCCGGGAAAGACAGACAGTTTGCTAATCAAATGTACCCCAACCGTTGATCACAGGACGCACAGGAGAAATAGATTCTCATAGCTGTTTTCTTGCAATCAAGGTTTTCTCAAGGTGAATATGGATTTTCAAAGTATTTTTAAAAAATATACAAGTAAAAATCCCAAAAAGGTTTTAATGGTAATACATATGTGTATGGAAACAGGAGTTCCTTTTAATCAAAACAATATGCACATTCTGATTTTTGGAGAAAACAGGGATAATAATCACCTGTAGTATGTACACTCTGATCATGTAGATTGCAGTAAGTAGTAGAGTGAGCGCCCATCGCACCACATAGAAGGGTGTTGACTTGTCAAGCCATGTCTGATAGACCTGTTGAAAAAATGAAGGAATTTTTGTCAGCAAATATGCACAATGCCACTAACTTAATATCAGTGACGTGTGTGAACTAAATGATAGTCACCGTTCCAACCCCAGTGAAAAAGGCAGCAACTACAGATGGTTTCCCATGGATTGATTCTCCAACACTGTCCCCTTCTGACATCCTGCCGTAAACCAGAAAAAAGCATTTTCATTATGGGAGGTATTGGTGATTCATATGAATGCTACTGGTCTCATCGCAACCTCAAAAACAGCTTTTCATTTGCTCTTGCATGCTGCAGATTTGGTAATTGTTGAAAATGTAAACTTACCCACATAATAATTATTTATAAACATTTTTGTTCCAGTTAATAACAAAGCCTTACTGTTGGAGTTTTCTCTCGCAAAATGAAAGTTTGATTTACCTTCAGAGGAGCTGAATTTTATAAATAACCTAGCATTAAGTTTTCAAGTACCTATATTTCAAATCTCACTTTGTCTGATACATCATCAAGTGATTGATTAGCTACACAAGTCCAGTTTCTATTGACAAATGAAATTTAACTATCATGGTGTATGTCACAAGAACATGATCTTTTCTCTGAACAAGACAACTACTCTGGGTCGTTCGCAACATTTGGTGATTTTAGTGTGGTCTGAAGGTACTTTTAATGTTCACTCAGATTAAATTGTTTCTTTGACATACAACTCCTGTGAAGGGTTTGCTGACATACCCATTGTAAATACTAGTAACCAATCCCTTGAGAGTTTAAAGTTTAGCAATAGACAGACGTGTGGGAGAGACTAGATTATGGAATACGATGTTGTAAGTCTAACAAATACGACTTAAAGACAAATCTATAGAGTCTTACCACGAGTTTATAGTTGAATACTGAAAATGGTAATCAGGAAATTAATTGACTGTTGAATGGAGAATGGCTTCTGTTGCTATTGCTAGCTACCAATTCTACCTTACTGAAGCTTGCGTTTACGTAGTGTATTGCTTATTAATATCAAGAGAGAAGTATTTGCAGAGCAGCTAAATAATATATTATTTTAACTAATACATTTTAACATTAACATATAAGCTGATTTGAAAAACCGTGGGAAACTGTTCCTGGTTGTGGCTATCAAAGATTTGTTTAATTACAAGCTAACCAGCGCTGGGTTTTGTCGATGTAAACAGATTCACAGGGAATGTACATCGAACAAGTGTGAACGACATTTCACTTGTGACATAAATCTGAACTATCCGCATTAGCTTAAAAGTTAGCTCTAGAAATGGCTAACTAGACATGTAAATGTACGTTACCCTTTGGTCCAAATTGTAGCCGGTATGGGTTATGTAGTTCTTGTAAGAGCCTACGCTACTTACAGTCGTTCAGAAAGCAACGTCATCTACCTACATTTCCCACAATTCCTAAGCAGAGGCAATTGCAGCACCTCGAAAGTACGTGTAGTTCATTACGGCTTCTTGTTTAGTGGTGGGAGCCTGTTAAAAGGCTACTAAGAACTACAAATACCAGCAGTGAATAAGAAAACTGGACAACTCACTTCCTGTGATC
Organism: Xiphophorus couchianus; assembly: GCF_001444195.1. Classification (NCBI taxonomy): domain Eukaryota; kingdom Metazoa; phylum Chordata; class Actinopteri; order Cyprinodontiformes; family Poeciliidae; genus Xiphophorus; species Xiphophorus couchianus. The sequence continues at coordinate 10,515,385 of NC_040228.1, forward strand.
CGTTTCTACGTTACCAGCGGTTTCGAAGCTAGTTTATTTTAGCATGTTTAGAAAATCAGTTTTCTCCAGTGAACACGTTAATGTTCAAATAATAACGAAACATTTTTACGTCTGAACACCAGATGTAGTCCATCTTACTGTGGCTCGGTGGTGCTGGCAATTATAACGAAAAACAACAATGACAGTAATTCCTTACCTGATATGGCCTCTGAGTCACTACCCGGCTCTACCTAGCTAGCTACACTAGCCACTTCTCGTGTGAACACGTCAGTACTTCCGCGAGCACGAGGGCATTCAAGTATGGCAGGCCGATGTAACATATAATCACCGACCTCAACGCTCATTCATACTTTCTACTCCGCCTGTCGCCCAATGGCTGCTGGAAAACGACACCAGCACCCCGCCACCCCCCAAGGACAAGGGGCTATAGATGATGGATGGGAGGATTCATATCTACTGGTGAAACTTTTCCCTGGTCTATCTTCTTCCACCTAACCCTATCACACACAAAATGACCACTAAGTTATTAGTATTGAACTTGTATTAAATTATTTAACTTATATAATGTTAAATAGCTTGTATTTAATTTGTTAAATACAGGTTAAATACTCGTTGCCTAACTTAAGGACCAAATCTTAATTTGCTATTTTCAGACATTTGCTTTATTCATTGCTCTATAAAAATATTTAATTATGGATATTTGCACAATATCAGTCAATATACAGGAATGAGGAAATACTTGAAAACTTGAGATGTGAGTTGAAACTCTTTATTAATATGATAAGGAGAGACATTAAGGAGGGGAAATATTTAAAATTATGATTTAAAGAAAAACACTGTGTTTAGCAAAATACACTGAAGAACATCTTACATCGCTTTACAAAACCAGTACAAAAAAGAAAGGATATTTGATCAGAATATTTAAACAAAACATTTTTTATTTACATTTTGAAATTCCATTTACCTAATACTGATCATTTGGACATTTTAACTTTAAAGCATTAAAGTGCTTGTTCTTAGACCATGCAGTGGTGACTGGGTGACATTATAATTCTCGCTGGGGAGACTTAAAAAAGAAGCCATTTTCTAAGGATTTTAGAAAATGGCCGTAAATTAGGTTTTTATTTTGGTGCAGACCAAAGTTCTGCACATAAATGTGATGGTATGAAACATTTTTTTGTTGTTGTTGTTGGTTTGAAATCTACAAAAAAAAAAACTGGAAAGGAGTAATAAAAAAGAAACATAAAGACACACACACACACAAAACTTTGAAAAAGTCTTAAGCCATCTTCTTTTCTTCTTAATATTTTTCCCTTGAGTAACTGGGAAACTGGGAATTCCATTAGTAAACTAAAAGGGCTTTGAGAAAAAGTTTTCAGTCTTTGCATAATTGAAAAATGGTTTAAGACTATTCCATGCTATTCCTGCAGTAGTCAACATATGGTGACCTTGCCCTGCAAGGACTTTCAAGCTACTCTGAAAATGCATCTTGATAAACAGGGATCTTATTCTTAATTTATTATTTACACAACAAATTAAAATCCAGTCATTTCACTATAATACTGTTTCAGAAGCTTCGTTTCTTCCTGCTGTTTGTGAGTATGTTACTAAAATAAAGGACAAGCACAGTATTTTCTAGAGCATATTAAATAGTAAAAGCTATAACACTTGTTAACATATACACAAGTAAAGCTGAAGCCAACATAAATGAACAACATATTCAACTAAAAGTTATTCATGTTGTCATAGTTAATAAAAAATACATAACTGTGGTATTGTAGCCATAGCATTGACTTACTATTCAGTCCTAAACATTTGGTTCATACAGCATCATTTAGAATCTAAATACCCTTAACCACATCTATTCCAAAACATTTACAACATACTCTATATACATTTGTACAAGTTAGGAAAAAAACTGAAAATAAATAATTTAGTTGAGAAGAAATTATATGCAAACAAACAAAAAATACCCCGTAAAACTTGCAAACTGGTGGCTGGCTTTCTACATGTGAACATTATGACGGAAAAAAATAGTTGTAGGTTTAAAAAGTCATGATTATATCTGTAATTTACTTTGCATGGGTAGAATTGTGTGTGTTATCCTGGGGAGGAAAATGATTTTTAAAGCTATTGAGAATAATCCAACAATTCTTTTGGGAAAGATCTGAACTCTCGAAACCACCAGACGTCCTGATGGAGCACATAAACAAGCAATTAATTATGTTGACATTAAAAAAAAAAAAGTGCAGTCTCAGTGAACATCGCTCTCCATGAATTCCTCCTTGATGGAATGCTTGCTTCGGGACTCTTTGCAGTCAGGCATGTCAAAACCAAAGTCAGCCCATTCATCAGGAGCTGGGGTCATCCCAGATGGCCCCACAACGCCAGGCCTATTAGGGATTGTGATGGTGTGGCGGACACGAAAGTGCACAGCCTCCATGACCCGCTGACGCTGCAGCTCCCCGCCTGCCGCCCCGATAGCTGCCATCGCCGAGGCTGCCATGTTGCTGCTGGAGCGAAGCAGCTGCTGGCCGTGGTATTCGTGGTGATGGGCGGAGTTGGGAAGTTGATGAACAGCTCCTTGTTTCATGTCCTGCAGACCTCGCCAGATTGCAAGGCGAGACTGTTCAGGTATCTTCAGAGCACCTAAATCCTGGGGAAGGCACAGACAAGAATGTAAGAGAATGTAAAATTGTAATAATGCAAAAGCACAAAGCAGAAGAATTACAGTGCCCTCTTGTGGTTGAATAAAAATATGTGTTTATGGGGACCGACAGCATTTAAAACAAGTCTCAACTATTAAGCAAATTGCAGGTCTAGTGTTTTTGTTGTGCTGTGGTCTTTGCTTGATTTCTTTTTCTTTTCCTATAAGGCCAAATCCGTAAAGGTGTGTCAGGCAAATGATTAATTTCAGAGTAGTTACCTCCATTGTAAGGGTTTGGAGATGGTAGACAGACTGGAGGCCTTGTGAGGTGAAGTACTCAATGAAGTTCTGACAACCCAGACTGGTGAGAAAACTGTATGGAAAGAAAAGCAGGGCTTCTTAGACCAAAACTACAGCTGAAGGAAGAACTAAAATATTAGCATTAATTATTTAAACACTATTGTAAACTATAATTATTCCTTAGCAGAACGAGGAACATCGAAACTTTAACTTATTGACTATATTTGATTTAATAAAAGACTGTCAAAGTACATGATTTTTTATAATTTTGTGTCAATTTTTCTTTGATCAATTGCTTATCAATAACTTTTAATTTATGTATTTATTTTGAGACTGAGTGACAGATTTACTGCACAACTCTATTATCAAGTGCTTATGCAAGGTTACACGGCATGATAGATGCGGTGGAAGCAAGAGCATACACATGCATTTGTATTAATGATTCATGAGGACATTCTTGATTTGCTGAAAAACCTTTATTATAAATACATGAAATGTTAATACAAAGAGGTTGTAAAAAGAGTTTGTCTGTACATTGTAACTGTTCAAATATTCAAAACAGTCCCCCGAAAAACCAAAAGGATGGTGTAGCAAAACTGTCAAATATATCTTAAAGACCAGGGACTGCACTGACACATTATCCTCAACAAAATATATATATAAAAAAAGAATGTGGGGGAAAAAAAAGCTTTAAATTAATACAACTTAAACATTTCCTTTATAGAAAAATAACAGTAGTGCATTGCAAAGCCAGACTGTATACACAGTGACAGAATGAAGGATTTTAGATCTAAGTTTGTAACTAATAACAAATCGTTGCTGTCGGACAAAAAATTTCATAACTCCAAAAAAATTTACCTTTACAGGCAATGTAAATGAATTTACATGTGACATGCTCATCGACGTATTTCAAGAATTATCAATGGAACCACAGAGAGGAATGAAGAGTGAGCAACTGAGTTGATTCTCACAATAAAATCAAAAATAGAGATACAAAGTTTTTGCCCGACAGCGACAAAATGCTATTGCAGGCATAATGAAGGTCAACACCTCTTGACCAGCTTTGCTACATAAACAAACATTTTGATGTTTTAGGTTCGTGGTCACCGCAAAGCATTTTAAAAGCAGTTCTGAAGTTGATGCAGAATGCTAGACAATACGATGGCCAAATTATGGGATGAGAAATAATAATAATAATAGAAAAAAGTACAAATATATATTTTTAAAAACTGGACCTTCATTATGGCGGCAGTTATAAGGTATAGAGATTTGCATTGTAATTGCAAGCTTTTGTAAAGCAGCCATAATCACACCAAACTGTCTACATTTAGACATCACCTGGCAAAAAGTAAACTTAAACATGGCCAAAATAAAAAAAAAAAAGTAACCACTGAAGCATCAACATCCGACTATTTCACATTTAACCCAACAAGTGCATCTGACTGCCGGCTGGCCTTTTACAGTTGGCTAAAGAAGGAGTGTCACTGCAGGGTGAGGTACCTGACAAGGCTGGGGTCAGGGTTATAAGGTGGCGGGCTGCAGTGGGAAGCAGACACTATATTCTGACTGCTGTGGCCACTGTTCATGTCACCGTTACCCTGCATGTGGTTGCTGTTGAGAATGCTCTGACCTAAGGGGAAGAGAGGAATGATCAAGAACTGTGTCTTACTGGGTTTGTACTGGATGTGCCAGAAGTCTAATGGCAGATTTTAGGACAGATCATAAAAGAGTGTTGCAAATACATACCCATGTGAGCAAGGGTGGGGTTGGCGTTGGGATGCTGCTGAGGTTGGTGCCCCACCATCTGGTTGAGGGACTGTGTCTTTCCCAGGCCACTGTGTGAATGCATCTTGTTCATGTTGGACAACGGAGAATAAGAGGAGGGGGATGCTATATGGTTCCTGTTGGAAGAAAATAACAAAACGAAGGATGAATTGAAGTTTTATATTGCATACTTAGATGACTTTATATCAAAAAAAAAATTCTTATCCCCAAAGAGATCCAGTGTGGTAAAAAGTATCAACAAAACCAAAATCAGCCAGCATGTTTAATTCAACAATTAAACAGCAAAATGTCTCAGGAGCATTTACACATTAGTTATGACATTTGTTTTTGCACCAAGCAGTGCTAGTAAACATTTTCTTCTTCAGTCATAATTCATGCACAGTTGTAGCATGTGTATGTTTTAATTGAACTCACGGTCTCTGCAGCAGCTGCTGTTGTGTTTGTTGTCTGTAGGAGTCCACCAGTGGCTGCGGTACCAACTCAACCAGCTCCAAACTGTCTTTAATCTTCATCAGCAGCTCAAAATTATCCCGCCCACGAACCTGCACGCAAAGACAGCATCAGCGATAATGACGATCAATAGTCAGTACCATTGACAAACTACTGTCGCATTTAAGGCGCGACAGAATCCAGTTTGTACAGCAGGGGGCGCTAAAACCAAGCAAGAACTAAGCGGAATAACTGAGCTTGAGACCTTTCCTATTGATTGATATTTATGAAAAGTGTAAATTCCTTTAAAATTGTGTTTCTAGCTTCAGGTCAGTTTGCTTTAACTTTATGCTGGGAATGTTATAAATGAAATAATATTTAAAACTCCAGAACAATTATTTTCTGTGTCATAACAACATAAAATGAGCTTGATTTGAAATCTGTGCCTCGCTCTGATTTTGTGTAGAAAAATAAGGCAATCAGAAATTAATGTCTGCGATGGCTTGTCTATTGCTGGATTAAATTTGATAGCTTACATTACTAAAAGATCAGATACAGACAAAAGGTTTTAATTCATTTTTAGTAGTAAAAGGGAAAATCTGTCAAAGTAATTCTTACAGGAATATAGTAAATCTCTTCCTCTCCATGCCGTCTTTTTCTTATGTTGATATGTGGACTGGAAATATTTGGTGGACTTTGTTTAAAATCTGCAAACATCAGAAAACAATGTCATTCAGGTTTTAAAAACTCAAAAATAAAAACACTCTTGACTTTTGAAATGTTTTAGCAACACATAGAACATTATTCATTTTTATCAACTCACTGCGCTTGTTGGCACTTCCGTTTTTGACCACGCTGTCATTCAGGGCCTGTTGCTCCCTGAAGTGGTCCTCATCTGCTTTGCGGTCTCTGCCAGGACATGCGCATATCCGACCCTCAAATGATCGTCTGCCCAACACCTGGCCACTGCAGAGATTATCACAGAATTGAACACGTTTGTTGGCAAAACTTTAACTGGTCCAATATAAATTGAATTAAAACGACAGAAAAAGAACTGAAAAGTTTCTTTAATGTTCCTCTGCTCTGCTGTAGACCTGTCAACACTTTGACTTTTAAATAATCATCAAAAGAGCATTTAGACTTTTAGACATTTAGATCAACACATCTAAGTCTAAATGCAGTGTAATTTAAAAGAAGAGCTATTGTGGGGAGTCTTGTGTCAATTACTTACTCTCTGGTTTCCAAAGTAATGATGATGAGAATTGGTCTCCTGTTCATCCCACCCACACAGCTGCTGTTGCACATGAAATTGTAAAGGATGGTAGTAAACTCAGTCCCAACCTGAAACACAGCACAACATATTTAGGCTAAACTGCCTTAGTCTGACTGACACTTTCAGCCAAGTTTCAGAATTGTTATTCCTCAAGCTATTACTTTCATAACATTAATTAACCACCAGGGGGAGGTGTTGTAGTGCACTTTGATGTGAGAAGAGACAATCGTGCCTTTTATTGCCCTCCACAGGTGCAATCACAGACATGATGATGCCTGTTCATGTCTGCACACGCCCGGACCCTTTATTTATAGATGTGCCTACTTCGAGGTACTTGTGTGAAATTCTCTTTTTCTCTGCAACGATCTTGACTAAGCGACTTGAGAGTTTTAACTTGTTTCTAATTTCAGTAGAAAATACAAAAGCATTCAAATACCACCACATATTTTCACTTGCTTTTTTTCTTCCTTTCCTGTTCATTTAACATCTGTGTCTTTCCTGTCACAAGAATTTACTTAGAGTGCATAACTTAAAGAGGATATGTTTTCAAAGCTTTTAAATCACAAGTCCATTAGAGTGTTATGTTTTCATTTTGTTATTAGACCCCTGTTGTCTGTCTGCGAGTACATTAACATCATTCAGAGAGATCACAATGAACATAAAGTTTCCCTTCATGCAGATAATGTCTTTCTATTTATCTCCAAATTTCTTGACTGTGTGTTTTCAGTTCTCATCCATCCAACTAAATGCATTTCATCTCATGTGTATCTCACTTATTCACAGAAATGTTGAACCACCAACCTGCGGAGCCTCATAGGGCACAAAGACACTTTGTCTGCCAGTGACTGGATCATCCACATGCTGACAAAGGTTGTTTCCCTCTACTCTGATCAGGTGACTGGCTGGAGCTGTTTGACCTGAGGGGACAGTAAGCATTGAGTTTGTTGATTTACATCCAAACACAGTGTATTCAGTATAAATCCCTTGAAGTGACTAATGTGACATTAACTCAAAATTAATCGATTGAATTCAACTAATAAACAAAACTGAGCCTTTTTTTTGCTACATTTCTTTTACATTTCGCATAATACAAGCTTTACATGTCATGTGAAATGTAAAGCTTGCTTAATTATACCATCATTGAATTCCCGTCCAAGTTCGTGGTTGGGGCACCGTTTGACGACCTCTGTGACATGCTCTGCCTTTTTGTAGACTGGCATGGCTCGGATGATGCTCCCATGAGGAGGAGAGGACGACACCTTGATCTGGATTGGGCAGGTTTTGGCAATTTGACAGTAGAGCTTCTTCAGTAAAGGAGAGTACTAGAAAAAGAAAGAGATACCAGAAGTTAGTCCCGTGGAATAATAATAGTAATAATAATATTGAGGTTTTTAAGAAAAAAAGAAAGGAAATTGAAAATGAATGACCAGAAATGAAAGTGCTCTCTAGACACATATTCTGGGAACAATTCAGCTGATATGTTATGCTAACATGCGTAACATGATAGCATATTTTTCTTTCTTTTTGAAAGTAAACTTGAATCTTATATTGAATGCATTTTGAATGTGAAACTGTTTTACATACAGTATAAGCAGCAGTCACAATGATTGCACAAACACACGATATTATAACAGCCAATGAATGAAATTAGCACAGTGCACTAAAAGCATTTTTGTCACAAAAATGTCTCAAAGTGCAGAGAAATGAATTCACTGATTGAAAAACGGAATGTAAGTGCAGACAAAACGACAAAAACAAAAGAACGTGTCTGACACAAACATGAACAAGAACAAGATTCTACAGGGAAAGAAACAAACAGAACTGTTAACCAATTACCTGAAAATTATTTTAAAAATATGTGGTCTGATGTAAGCCTATCACTAGAAATAAATTACAGTATATGCCTGACTGGATCTGTTTGTGAACCGCAGAGGCCATACTGTATGACCAGAAGTATATATATAAAAAACAAAAAAAACAACTGGAAATCAGCGGACTAAAAGAATTTTTTTTTCTCTTAAGTCATTCAAGTTGATCTCTCTTGACAAAAACAAGTAAAAAGAAAATATGCTGATCTATGTTAAAGCCAAATCTTTTGCAATCCCTTAGTTTACAATCGTCTGCACATGTACACGCATGCATGGGAGAGTGTAAGTGCTAGAAACACGTGCATAAAAATACTTAGCAAGAAATAAAACAGGCTCAGCATGCCACAACTCAATCTACAACCTTCCAGGATAAAAACCAAGAAGTCTGTTCAGGCTTGTACAGACATGCTGTGATGTGCTAAAAAGCAAATAAAATAGCACCTCGCATAGGAGAGATAAAGTATGTGCAGCTCTAGATCTGTAATGTAGCATACAAAAAAATGAGGGTGGAATCTTGTCGTTTTTCATAGATGGAAGACAAGAAAAATAATAGAACCACAGAATTAATAGAACCATTATGTAAATGGCTCTGGATGAAATCTGTAGATGTAAAATATCAGCTGCGATTCATCTTTACCTATTACTTTACAATGATATAATTTCACAAATTCCAAAAATAATAGTAGTCACTTTACATTACATGGACCGGTCTACTGTTTCATCTTGGAACTGGAGTTTTATGAACAATACATTTTTGAGACATTTTGGGTCTAAGAGCAGATGTAGTCTAGAGTGGTAAAGTCCTAGTGACACTTACTATCTCAAAAGTCAGATTTTTGTATGAGCAGGGAAAACACCGCTTGTAAAGTTTACCAGGTTGAGCTGACAACACTCTTCTGCGTCGACGCTCTTTCTCCAGGAAAAATAGTAAAAAAAAAAAGGATAAATCACAGAAACATAAAAATATTTTTTATAGGAAACCCTGGGAAATGTGAAGTCATGTCTACATTTCATTCAGACTGCAAGACAGGGGAAGAGATAAAGACTTTCAGCAGGCAGCAAGAAAGCTTAACGTATTACTGAAAAGTCGCTGTGCTTTTGAGCTTTTAACTCCATCAGTCATTGGGTGAGAGGTGAGGCACACCCTGAACAGGTTGCCAGTCCGTCACAGGGCAACACACAGACACAGAGGATAAACAACCAACAACACATATTCTCACACATAAAGACTAACCAGGTGACCTAACAGTGATGTTTTTGAACTGTGGGAAGAAGCCAGAGTACTTGGAAAGAAAGCAGGCATTCACGGAGAGAACATCCAAACTTCAGGCAGTAAACCATCGACTAGGATTTGAACGTGGGGTAACACTGGTTACCCAGGATAACACTTACCCTGGGTAACACTGTTACCAGCTCCCCATGCAAGCAGGCTTTACATCTTCTTATTTTAAAATTCCTCAAGTGCGATTGGAAATAGGCCACAAAATTCTGATCGCTGCATATCTCGTCATTGTCCAGCCACTGTTGAAATCCTTGATGGAAAGCTAAACACTGGTGTGCCTCATGGATACAATGATACATTGTCTTGCATCCTCTGCTACTGCTTAATGAAAAGTATTTCCTAAAACTGGATATTGTTATTTACAGCAAAAAGTAAAAAAATAAAAACACACAAAAAAAAACAACAGGTTCTTTTGTCTCCTTAGTTATGTTTTTTAGTTATACAGTCATAATTTTTCATTTCTTCTTCACCACTTTTTCAGGCGGAGGCCAGAAGGAGATTTGGTAGTCATCGAATCAGCATAATTAAACTAACTTATGCTGACTTATGACGGGTTGTTCTAAAACAACAGCCCACCCATAAAATGCCCTCTTTGCTAATTTCACACACATCCATATACAAAAGAAATACACAGGTAAGAGGGCCTGACAACCAAACTGCACACACATGCCCTTAGCCATGAACAATGGCAACGATGGAAATACCTGTGCACAACATTACTCCATCTAATTTTCCCTAACAAGCCTCTATACTGTGAATAAATATGTTTAATTTTATTTACTGAATTTTGAGCTTTTCATGTTACTGCAATCACTCATGCATGGATAAACTATTGGTTTGCTTTCCGACAGAAATTAATGGAACATAAATGTGAAGGATCAAAGAAAATGAACCTTCAAGAAATTATAAAGCGCAGTAAGTTAAATAATAGTTGATGGACATGATGGTGTCAGATGTGATGACTGTGTTCTACGCTGTATAGAAATTATTTTTACTGATCTTAAAATTAACAATAAATGAGTTTTCATGGCTTGACTGAACTCAAATAAGATTGTAATAAGTCATCAGTATGTCTTAAGACTTTGTTCAACTGGTTTTGTTTTTCCAACAAAGTCTCTTTATATTTCAGTATTTCTTTTCACACTTTCAGCATTTAGATACAATTAATTTCATTTCTCTATGTTTTCAGGATCCCCCACATTATTTAAAAGTCAATAAGGAATCTACAAGAAAAAAATGTAGTGGTTCATATAATGTGAAATAAAAAAAAGTGCTTTTGTCATAGAGCTGCTGCAATTCACTACTCCTTAGACTCTTATGTGTCTTGTAATGTTACATACAGTATGTTACGTAAAGCTGATTTCAGCAGCGAAAAGTTTTTTTTCTTACTTAGTCTGACCTAATATTAAATGTAATAACTGTAAAAAGGGAAAATAGTAAATATTTTTGTGTTTTTATCCTTCCAGAGTATATTTTGCTCCTTACTGTGGTCACCAGTATATATACTGCATATACTCTCCCCCACACACACCTACACACACACTCACACGCAGGATAAATATTGTGGTAAAGAGTAAGCATAAAAGAAAAGGATCTGCGGTAGCTCCTGTATCTTCATGTACAAACAAGACATTTTGAGTGATGACTAAACCAAGTTTTATTTCAGATCACAGAGAGTACTGAAGGGGAAGAGATAAGAATATTGATTAGGATTGGTAAAAAGAGGGTAAAATTTGGATAAATGTTATTTTTTCCTTTTGAATTATCTTAATACAAACAGTTCCAAATTATAGTCAGCTGACAAACTTGTCACAAATAAAAATAATGTCAATAGTTTAATGTAAAAGTTTCTTTTTCACCCACTGTGCTGCAGATTTATTCTTTAGTACAATTTGATACCATTTTTAGCAACAAAAATTGTACCAAATTAAGCTTTGTTGTTCTTTTTGTAGCACACCGTTCATAAAACTGAAACAGAGACATTTATAATAGCCCAGAAAACAAACAAACAAAAAAAAACAGTCAGTTTTATAAAGCGCTGCCACAGATTGAGGAATACATCCTTTCTTCTGCATAGAGGACCCCTGTAGGCAGGTCAGGACAGGATCCTGCAGACAAGGTGATAATTGCCAGACCATCATCCATGTACACAAGCAGCAGCATGCCTGTTGCAAATTCAGCTGACAAATATTAAAAAAAATCTTGTGCACCTTCAAACTCACAGCGGCATTTAGAGTCGCCATAGAATGTGGATACTTTACATATCCACATCGTCTAGAATGGCTTTTTTCACTTGCTTTGTAATTGTAAATCAAAATGGAAAAGAGACTATTTGTAGCCTTAATGAATTATTTTCTTTTCACTTTTTTGCTTTACACAAACTCTGACAGAAAAAAATATGACCAATTTAAAATAACATTGATGTAAAAAATTACTTTACCCAGACTGTGTGTTCTTTAAATCAATTTGCATTTCATAAATCATTTACTGCATTTCTGGAAACCAAAAACTTAGTCATTTTGAGGAATTTGAATAACATCCTACAACATGCAGTGGGGGCAGCAGGAAGCAGCTTCCTGGAGTGAAACTGACCTGGCCACCACAGTCTATCAAATGTAAATGGTAGTAATAAAATACTGATTATATATGTGGTTAAGTGCTAACTTATTCATCCTTCTGGTAAGTTTAGATTTAAAAATGTTATTCAACCAAGGACATTGTTTCTGACATGAAATGAGAGAGGGATCCTAAAAGAAATATTGCAAAACTATATAAAAGGAGTTTTTTCTACATTTTATTTAAAAAACTGTATGCAGACAATTATTTTACTAAATAAGAGATTTCTTTTAACTTAACTCTGCCAGGGGTACAAATATATCTATTTGCTCTAACAACTTTTTAGTATAAATTCCCATATTTGTTTGATCTGTAGATTCTTCTCTAGAGGCCTACACGTGCGTATCAAGTGAGTTTTCCCAGATTTCATTGCTTGGCAGTGAGAGCATGGTGATGTGGCTGTGAATGATGTATTTGGAAAGTAAGGGAAGGAAGGATGCATTGTGCAGGACTTGTTGGGACCTGCGTCCTAACGGAGAGACGCTAATAGCTGGGAAGAGGAGCTCCTCACAAGCTGTAGTGAAGTACATGCTGGAGCCTGCATTTCAGCCGCATCACACACACACACACACACCCACCCCACACATCCCACTCCCATCAAATGCGGTTTTCACGCGCACAATCACACTCGCGCACACGCGCACATGCTGAGTCTGAAAGTATGGAGAGCGGTCTTGTAATTTGACAATGCTGAGGTGTTAGATCTCATTTCCAGTCGCGGTGACGCTCGTCTGCATCCAAGCTAAGGCATCATCTTTAAGAGGCAGGAGAGCGGCAGAGTTTCAGAGCTATTATCACTAATGTGTGTTGTCTTGACTAGACAAGGAGGGGGGATTACCAGGCTGGCTTAACATGGGCTTGGATGGGATTATGGTGTGTGGAAACATTATGAAAGATGGGGTGGGGGGGAAGAATCGGTTCTTCTGTTCTCTGCCCTCTTTTAATGGTGGATCTGTCGGTATGTGGCCATAAATCTAACATTTCGTCACAACGGCAGCTGAAGACCTGAGAGGAAAGGATTTAACAATAAAAGCTTGATGCAACAGGTAGCTCAATTTCTTGTAATCTCCAAAAGCGATGCCTTGCCACCCAGTCTTAGTGGGAGGCAAAGAGCTGGGAAAAGAGGCAACTGATTATAGTCAATATTCCCCTGCTGGCATTCCACACTACCTGAGGCTACAAGGAATGAGCATAGACTTAGATGGTTGACTATATTTAGCAATGTGACTATATGTATCCAACTTTTCTAAGAAGATTAAAAAATAATAATAATGAAACTCTAATCTTTGACTGTCTCCTTCAATTTAAAAAAAAACTGTTATTCTTATATTTTCTTTCCAGACCTGTAATTACAGAATATCTGTCATTTCTTTCTCCTTACTGTAACAGTAACCTGGCAAGTATATGCAAAAAGTGCTGCCCCAAAAAATAAAACTTTTTCAACAAGCCTACATTTTGTCATAAACCACAAACTTCAATGTCTTTCCTGAGATATAATGTTGTATTCCAACTAAACATACTGCACAGGTACTTGAGAAATGTAAAAAAATATATATTTGGTTTTTAAATTTTTCCTTACTAGCAACAATGAGAAAAATGTATTCAGTCCCCTTTACTTTGGTGCTTTTATATAAAATTCAGTCCTCTGAATTGCATTCAGAACTCAGACCATTCCCACTTGGAAACATGGTGGTGGCAGGATCATGCTTTGAGGATTCTTTTTTTTTTCAGCAGGTAAAGGGAAGCTGGTCAGAAATGATTGGGAATAGAGCTGAATAAAATGGCAGTGCTAAGTCCCAAGACTTCAGACTGGAGCAGACAGACATCTTTCAACAAGCAGAGCAACAATACAATACATGAGATCAAAGCAAATTCATGTGCATAAATGGCCCAGTCAAAGTCCAGACCTAAGTACAAGTTAGTATACGCTGCAGGATTTGAAATAGCTGTAACTCTCCATCTGATTGACTGAGCTTGAGGTATTTTCAGGAGTGGAATATATTAATGTCTAACTATACAAAGCTGTCAGAGACAACAGTCATATTCAATGAATCAGAATATTTATTTTCCTGATGAGACACATTTCTCAGATAAAAAGCACTTTTTGAAAATAGCAACCTTCAAGCAGATATTAAATATGCTTTTTTATGAAGTATTAAAAGGCTTTTTGTTATTATTCTGATGGAACATTGTGTTTTCGTTCCATTTAACCAGCAAATCATCATAATTAGCAGAAATAAATACTGAAAAACATCAGTCTGTGTCTAATTAATTTAAATAATATGTCTGAATGAAAGTTGTTACTGAAAGTAATTAATTTTACAATAGTATTCTAATAATACTGAACATGGCTGCACCTCAACAGACTTTCAGCTATGGTTGCAGAGAAAGATGGTTATAAAAAGTATCGACTCCGGGAGGTTGAATACAAACGACCAGCACTCAGATTTTACGTGATTTTACAAGATACACACAACAAGCAAAATTAGGTGCGATGTTACAATTGTCTAATTTTTAAGATATTAACAAGTTCATAAAGGGACAGAAAAAAAAATAGCTCTGCTGCCCTACTTTCCTTTTGGAACAGATCATGTGCATTTGTAGATTTGTTTTTTTGCATCTAGAGTTGTTTTAATTTCTTTTAGTTACATAGTCATGTTTGTGCTGATATATTTACATACATTTATTAATTCATGTCTGAAAAATAAATAAAAGAATAAAATGAATAAAGTTCTAATTTATAGTAGTGTTTGAAACCACGTGTCAGTTTACTGCCACTTCATGATAATGTGCCACTTTGGGTTAGCCCATCCCATAAAATCCCAATAAAGTACACTGAAGTTTGTGGTTTTTATGTGAAAAATATTTTTACAAGGTGTAGACACTATTGGAAGAGACTACATATGCTTTCTTTTTGCTTAGCAGATTTCCATAAAAAAAATCTTAGCAGCAAGTTTAAGAAGAAGAAGAAGAATTACTTTATTCATCCCAGCAGGGAAATTATTTCGCAGTTACAGCACACGACAGGAGCTGCGTCTATTTGGTTTTAAAAAGAAAAAAGTTGCTTCATAGCTCAAGAAGAGTTTTTTTTTTTAGCCCATCCTGATTTTGCTTCTCCAATTCTACCGCCAAGCCCAGAAGACAGAGCGAAGCCTTATAAAAGACTAAATCCCTCACTCTGATCCCCTTGTTTAATGGCAGTGGAGGCACTAAAATAATCACAGGTTATCTTCTCAATCCCTATTTTCAGTAAAAGTCATTTTCCAGTCAAACACTCCTTTGTGTCTTCTCTTGAGATGATAGCAAAGCAGTTTATCGCCTCAAAGAAAAACAAAAATCAACCAGAGAGAACTAAGCATAAGGAGAACTAATGCTTTTTTTCTCTGAGCATCAACAAGTGCCTTTTGCCAACATTACACAATGAAAACCGACATTTTGAAAGGGTTTCAATAGTGAATTTATGAACTTATTCAGTTCATAAATTCCAGGTTCAGCTGGAGGTTTCTTTCTGTCATGAAGGAGTTGTTCCTTTCCACTGGCGCCATTTGATCAGGAGGAGGGAATGATGCAAAGTGAGTAACCAGAACCACAAGTCGGACTTCCTTGGGTTGACAACTTTGTACCAATTGGCATCACAAAACAAAAATTGGAATGTATGTGGTTAAAGTTGAACCTGATGATTGGGTTGAATTAAACTGACCTGATGCTTTCTTTTTATGAATCAAACTTTGCAAAGTTTTTAAAGAAGACATTTGTTGTAAACTTTAATGAATAATTAAAGCTGAATTGAAGCAAACTGAATCGAACCTTATAGCTATGTTAGATCAAACAGACTATCTTTACTTCGCTCACAGAGACGTTTTGTGAATTTCATGTGTTTTAGGCACAAAACTTTGAGTGAAGTCGGGGTCAGCAAACTTTACAAGAGATTCATGTTTACTGCAGAACTTTAAAAAAAAAAATTTGGCTGAAGATGTCAAATACCAAAAGAGTCTACTGAACTGTGCGAGAAGAATTATAACGTTAGGAATTTTTTATTATTCAAAGTAATCTGTGTGTTTAGCAGGCTGGTAAGTACATCAGCAGTATAAGGAGCTTAAGCCTATTCACTTCAAATCCCCATAAAATATTTGCTTCGTTTGCTAGGAATAATTCTTTATCATCTCTATCAAGTATCAGACGAAAACACCAAATTTTAAAAGCAAACAGAGGGATCTGTTTTTGGCTCATTGAATTATTTTCTTCCAGTTCATTTTTTCTTTTATTCTGTTGTTTTTGGGTTATGTGAATGCAATGTGGCTGAGAGATTTAAAGGAGACGAAGAGGATAGGGAGACAGAATTTATCTGAGGATAGAAAGGAAAACTTTTGGGCGCCAGAGGTGACAACCATGAGCGCATGTTAAGACGGGGAAGAAGGAAAAGACAGAGAAAGAAAAGTGGCAGGTCAAAGACCACTGCGCTAATGTCCAAGGCAGGATCTTCTTACATCACCGAGGACAGACTGAAGGAGTCCATCACGCATGGTTACTCCAAGCAAACACACAGCCCCCGAGGACTTCAGCCTCACACACAGTGTGAGGGAAGAGCGGTTTGTCTCTTGTTTCAGGGAGGTCAACTGTGTGACAGTCGGAGGTGACACCTTTCCAGCGAGAGGATTCTCAGTGGTTTGATGACAAATTACGCAGCTCTCGTTTCACCTGTCTTTCACCACTGTCACATCACCTTATGCTCCTTTATGCTTCTAATGTAAATATCCTCGCTTAGGTTTCTCTCAGGAAAGTTCCTCAAAGAGAGTTGACAATCAAGAATTTCTTGGCCACTTCCACTTTTTTCTGGTCTGACGTGTTGATTTCAATTTTTGCAGATTTAATATTTTTACTCTAAATAAAATACAACAAAACAACAAAAATAGGTTATTAGATAGTTAGTAGCTTCGAATAGAACAAACATTAAAAAACTAATTTCCTTTTTCCCCATTTAGATCTCAAAGAATCTGTCTGAATCTGCACCTCAACGCTGCTAAACTAAAATAAATAACCATCAAATTACATACTGTTGGTTGTTGGTTTATAAGCAGAATATAGTGAGAGTTGATACACTTCATAAGCAGTAAAAAAAATAGATTTACAGATTTGACGTGCTGATGATTGTCTAATTCCAGTCTCTGGTCGATTGGTACTTATTCAAGCTCTGCTACTGATGGAACATTTTTCACACAATGTGTGGATTATATCAGCAATACATATGTGATGTTGTCCTAAGCCTATGTTTGATGGAAGGTTAGGCACATCATCAGATGAAGATCTGTAAAGGCTTGCATGATTGATTGTGTTCGGCCTTCCCTCTGTACTAAAGTTCGGTTTCCCACGATGCATATCTCAAAACGTCCCAAGTTTGATCGCGTTAGTCTTTCATTATTATTACTACCATGTCATCTGCACCAACATATATTTACTACAACTCTTAGATGCATATTAAATGCCATTATTTAAATATTGTCCAAACTATAACAGAATATGTCAGTGTCACACACTTAAGACAAAATGTTTCTAAGCAGTTCCATTGGACAAGACTTTCTCTGCTGTGCTCATCAGGCAGATTTCTAAAAATTTTAATAGAAGACAAGATAAATCACTGGACCCGCTTTTGCCTGCACTCAACACGCCTGCACATGTGCGGGCTGGGGTGAATGTGTGAGAATGAGTGTCTCCGTGTGAATATTGATGAGTGTGTGACTAACACTGAGACAGAAAGAGGAAAAAAAGCTCCTGCATGCACAGACAGGGAAGCTGCATGTCAAGGCCTCAAACGTGTGTGTGTGTGTGTGTGTGTGTTTGTCTACTCACGGTCCATGTGGCGGACTTGGCGGTGCTGGACTGCTGGAAGGACACCTGGAAGGCATGCGGCCCCGGGTAGTCGGTGTTGGAGGGGATTGCCGGGGCAGGGGACAGGCCCTCAAAGGTGGAGTTGGGCTGGGAGTAAGGCGAAGGGGTGGGCACGGCCGACGAAGACGTGTTCTCGGAGCTGTAGGGGCTGGCGGACGTGGCGCGGCTCCCCAGGCTCTCCATGCTGCTGCTCAGCAAGTTGTACTGGGACTGGGGGGAGAAGCCAAGAGGGAAGAGAACGAAACAGGTGAAAAAGGGAGGGAGCAGGAAGGCAGAGGGAGGACACAGCTAGAGGTGCGAGAGAGACAGAGGTTTTGGAAGCTTAAGGGAGGTCAGGTTACAGAAGAAGAGGGAGATCTATGTGTGATGCTGCATGTTTAACTGAGTAGGTTTCCCACATCTGCATTTTTGGTGAAACGTACAGAGCATTCGTACAGAGGTCCTTCCTTCAGCTTCCTTGTGGTTATGTGACGCATGTTGTACAACACAGACATGACAAGGTTTACCTAAATGCATGCCCTTTCCCATTTTTTTCTCTCCAGCGTGTTTACGAAGAGCGATGATGTGCTGTATGTAAAAATAAGTGTTAATGACTTCTTTTAGGCCCAAACTTGTCTGTACATAAACTACCTTAGTTTTCTGGCATAGGATGTCCATAAAAACACACACAAAAGAATAATTTTTAAAAATTATAAACATAAACAAGTTCACCCGTTCACTTTGCACGATGGTCATTAACAGTAATTTTCCTGCTGTACCTTCAATAACTAGAACCCATACAATTAAGTGAAAGTAATAGTAAAACTAATCTAGATTTTAAAAACAAACCCGATTTTTTTTGTTTTTGATTTAGACACGTCAAAAAACTGCATTGCACTACCATCCAAAGAAAACAAAAAAGAAATTTTACCTTCTTTTTCACGTAGTACATCCTCTAGAGCATTGGTCTCATTTATCAAATCTTCCGCCAGTCAAACGTCCAAACACAACAGAGTACCGCAGAGTGCAGGAGCATAGCCTATAACCTCAGACCTCAAGCAAGGTGTGCATCAGTGGACATGTTCTACCGCACACTCAAGGCACACGTGCTGCCAGGACAAGGGGAAAAGAAAAGGTGAGGACTGGTGTGGAGAGAGAGGAATGATACACTGAGATGAGGGGAGAGAAGCGGAGAAGGAAAAGAGGGATGGGAACCCAAAAAATGGTACGACATTCTAATTATGGCATGCCCGGACATAGACGGCAACGCCGGGGCGCATGTACACACATGCTTCGAAACACCTTGTAAAGGCCTACTCTAAGTCAACACTGTCTGGTCTGACATCGAGAGCAAGATACAGGGCGTGAGCGAGGTGAGAGAGAGGGGAAAAAAACACACAAAAGAACAGAAGTTCAAAGGTCACAACCCCCACCTTCCTGCATTGCAGATCAATCTCACTCTAAATAAGAATCTGAATCGGCTGTATTGGTGAGGTTTTGTGCACAAACAGGGAATTTGACTTTTTGGGTTGTGCACACAAGCCTGACTAATACAGTCAGTAACACAGTCAGGTGGTCAGCACTCTCAGAAGAGGAAACTTCCAACGGCTTTGCAAGCATGAAATAAATAATGTTATATGTTTCACATAAATTGGAAAGTAGACAAAAGTTTCAAGCTTTAACTGATGGACTTTAATTTCTCAACTGTGTGTTTGCCAAAATACCAAGTGTCGACCGATTCACAGTTTTTATTTTTCAATTAAAGTGTACCATATGGACAGAGTGAATTTATTCTTTTTTGTGTGAAAAGGCATTTCAAGTTCTTTAAAATTGAGTTACATGTGTTTCATTGAAGAGCACATTTTTCAACACAACGTCAGTTAAATAGCATTGCAATAAAACATGGACCCAAAAAGCCTGTGCTGTATTTGGAATATTAATCTCTCTCTTTAAATACGAACTTAAAAACTTTTTTCTTTTTCTTTTTATCTTTCATATGATGTCTTGGAGCCATGCGATAGACTGGTGACCTGTCCAGGGTGACCCCGCCTCTCGCCCAAAACGTTCGCTGGAGATAGGTACCAGCACCCCTCCTGACCCCACTAGGGACAAGGGTGTTAGAAAATGGATGGATGATGTCTTGGACTGCCTGTGCTATAAATACGCTTGCCAAATCTTGCCATTAAGAATTATTATGTTAACTGCATGAGCCAATAAAATGAGTTGTTAAACAAAGTCAATAGTACTTGAAGATGATTGTTGGTTTCTGATGTTTCATTTTAAGTTTTATACAGACTCAGAAGCATTGCATGTCCTGTTTAATGCACTCATATGTCATGTGCAGTGCATTGAAAATGTTTAATGTCCCGTGAATTATTCTTCAACACACATTCATCCCCAGCCTGCACATGGTTCTGGTTGTGGCAAAACCAATGCTGTGGGGATGGTTTCTTCAGCAGGGACAGGAAAGCTGGTCAGGAAACTGCAAGAAAACCCACTCACAATGGCCTAATCCAAGTACAAAGTTAAATTCAGAATATATGAGAAGAATTTCAAACTATTCTTTGTACTCAAACTCCACTCAATCTTTCTTAGATTGAGCCAATTTGCAAAGAAGAATGGCCAAAGAATTGAGAGTCTGCATGCACAAGATGGTGTTGAAACCCTATAAAATACGTGGAGCTGTTCTTGGAGCGAAACAAGGCTTTGTTCAATATTTACTCAGAGGGACTGCATACAAATACACAGCCTACTTATTGGATTTTTTGTTTGTGAAAAATGTAAAATCATCAAATATCTTATTTCTAGATTGCCCACACGCACATAAGAAATCCAATTAAATCAAATTTAAGGTTATAATGTGACAAAGCAAAATATTGTTTTCCTCCTTGATTACTTCCTTCCTTCTTTTTTCCTTCCTTTGCTCATTCATTTATTCAATCATTTCTTCCTTAACTTTTTCCTTTCTTTCCTTCCTTTCTTTCTTCTTCCTTCCTTCAAGAACAATCAAATCCTGCACACTCACTGATAAAACAATTTAAGGTACTGTGATGGCCAAATCCATGGCCACACTCCTTTGTTGGTAATTCTTTTTATGCACAGTTTATTTTTTCATATAAACACAGCAACACTTTAGTTTCAATAAAAACATTTATTAGTTGATTTGAATGCATTCGTTCTATTTGTTAGCGCGCACATTTAGTTAGCATATGTATTTATATCAACTTAAAGTTAATTTTGTTTGCTTACGATTAATTCTGTTTGTTTTCCTGCTGGTACTTACCTGCCTTGCAGTTGCCAGACAAAGGATGGGGGCCAGGACTCAGCAGACTTAAATGCTGATTGGACTGCACCACTAGTTCCTGCTGGCAGGGGGAATTTGTAGTTTCTTTGTTTAGATAAGTTTTGTATTTAAGTAAATATTAGTATTTAAAGTTTAATATTTTTTGATTTTCATTTTTGGGTCTTTAGTTTAGCCAAACTTAGCTGTACTGTTATTTGTTTTTGTGTTATTTGTAATTGTATTCTGTTTAGTTACCCCTATTGTGTCTTTATTGGTCTGATCAGCCAGTATATAAACCCATGAGTGTCATTTCTTTGTTAGGTCAGTTATGTTTGTTTGTGCAGCCAGTTTGTTGACATTTTTTTTTTTTGCCTGAGTTCAGTTTTGTTTCTTTTGCCTCTTTTATGAGCTCAGTTTATCTTTTGTTATTTATAATCTTTGGGTTAAAATAAAAAACCCTATTTTTCTATTATGTCCTGCGACTCCTCCTGTTTTTTAACTCGGTCCATCACAGGTACCATAAAGAAGGCAACTACTTTTTTACATGTTGTGGCTTTAAGTGAGCTAAAGTAAGACTGTATACACTTTTCTAGACATCATTGATTAACCAAACATGGTAAGCTACTGTTAACAATTTTTCAAACCAAACAAACAAAAAAGAAAAACAGAAAAAACAGGACTTTTCCATTCCATTTCCCCTTTATAAGATACACTTATTTCAAACTTTGACTCAATGCTCCACATCCGTCTTATCATTCTATCAGTAAGTGGAAAAAACTAAATTCAGTCAATGTTCAAAATTAAATACAAACTATTATTAATTCACCAAAGTGTTGCTGCTTGGATCCATACATCGACAGATTGATTGCTAGGTATGTGCTGTACAGATAAAGTCAGATTCTTAGAAAATAATGACAAACACGGCAACTGAAAAAACACAGCCGGCATTTGCAGAGATAAAAATTTTGCTTTCTCGCACGTCCATCTAAAATATATGACAATTAGCATTTATACTGATGTTTGCCTTTCTTATAAGTGGGATGTATAAAGTAATTGGGATGTCCCCCTAATGTCTGTTTACAACCTAGCTCTATTATTAAAGAAGCTTTCTGG
Organism: Xiphophorus couchianus; assembly: GCF_001444195.1. NCBI lineage: Eukaryota > Metazoa > Chordata > Actinopteri > Cyprinodontiformes > Poeciliidae > Xiphophorus > Xiphophorus couchianus. Next base: position 10,537,846 of record NC_040228.1, read on the forward strand.
GCACAAAAGAGGTCCAGGTGTATGTGTCAACAGCAAAAAAAAAGAAAGAAAAAAAACGTATTTCACACACTCACACACCCGGACACACACACATACACTCCCAGGTGCGCTCTGTGTTAATACCTGAACTGAATTCACAACAAGTTGAAACAAGAGCTAAAGCCTTCGCTGCAACTGTGTGAGCAAATGTGCGTGTGTTTATGTGTGTGTACGTGATTCCCATCCCAGCATCATGTGATCTTCCCTATGGGCAGTCATCCTGGCTGCTGCCACTCAAAGCCAAGCTTAAAGGCTCAAAACACTAAGAGACCAGGATAAGCCTGCTGCAGCTACCTTCACTTGTCACAGTGAATGAAACACAAAAGGTCCAGGATAAAATAACTGTTACCTATTTTTACAGCCACTTATTATATCAAACCTTGTAATGATATAAAACACCACGGCCACTTAACATGTTCAACAATAGAAGCCAGCATGGTTCAGTCGCATCTATTGGAAGGAGGTTGGAGAAAAATGAAAGCTTAGCTGCACAAATGAACAAAATGAAAACATATAAACACTACCTATATTTGTTTAACTTTCCCGATGGAAACACATGGTATACAGATGCAAGGATAAAGGGTGGTTAATGCAGAAGTGTGTGCATCAAGGTTTCCCCCTGCTGGATATATGAGGCGAAATGCAAAAAGGAGACTTCAAATCTCAAAGTGCTGTAACTTCATGTAAAACAAGTAAAATGTTATATCTAATTAGGGCCATTATGGATGCAAGGGAAGAATTAAGAGTCCCTGTTGTGTGCTCTTCTGTTGCTGTCCATCTGCTTTAAAGTTTACAGTAATAAGTGCTTTTTTAAATGTACTGTTGTCTTTCAATCATTTCAAACCAGTCATTCTCCTCTGACATCAACAAGGCAATTAATATTTTTTTTTCTTTTTCTGGTCATTTTCTCTAAATCAGATCTAATGCTCCAAAAATCAAAGTTATGCTGAAAATCTGCAGTCAGTCAGCAGTTTCTGAAACATGCAGACCAGATATCTACTCCAACAATAATGCCACTTACTAAGCAACTTAGCTTTTCTTATTTGACCCTTCTGATCAAAAGTTTGTATTTCAAGCGATTCTGTTCAGTAAGTCTCAATACCTACATATGTTGATTGTTGGAAATCTGATTGACTAGTGTTAAAAAATGAAAATATTTGACTAATAAAGTGACAGGTAAATAGGTAGGAACCAAGAAAACAAGAGGCGGTCAGATTTACTGCCTTCTGCTGTTTCTCTTGCTCAGGTAAACCCCCCCATAGGGGAAACATGGAGCAGGCGGGTCCAAACTGTACCAACCTACCTCTTAATACGGTTCTCATAATTTTACCTGGTTAACATAAACTAAAGCAAAGCACAAGAAAATTTAATGTTATCCCCTCGGGAATACCTTTTCAAATACAGTAGAAAGTGTTCCAAATAAATCTTTTAAAAATCACATTAAATCATATTAGAAGTGACTGTTAAATATCCCAAAGCACATATTAAACTTTACTTGTTTTTAAAAGCTCAAACACCATAATCAATAAAAATCAAGTCACATCTCAAACATTTTTTCCATCTATGCTATTAGTGAACACTTAAATATAGAGATAATATTCAGAAGACTTTAGCAATACAATCTTCTGCATAACTGTTTTCAGATAAATCAAACTCAGTTTGCACTGTTGTAAATATGCATCAACTCACCACATCACACAGCATCTTTAGCCTCCTGACAAGATAAACCTGCCTTTGCAATGCTTCTGTGGTCAGGTTGGACCGTAACATGTGACCTCTGTGCAGCCAGGTGACCTTTCTGTGCAGCCGGACATAATGGAGGACCGAAGATGCCCTGCCTCTTCCTCCTCCACTTCTCTTTCTCCACTTGGCCTTCTTTACTTGCCATGCATCTAACAACAATCCAACAACAAATTCTCGCCCTGCCCCTCTCTCTCTCTCTCTTTTTTTTCTGTCATGACTATTCATTAACCAGACCAACAGGTCCAGACTTGCCCACTTAAAAATGACATGAGACCAATATTCAAAATCGGAAAGACACAAAGCAGAGGTGGGGTTGGAAATCGGGTTTTGAGACAAAGATTCATAAAAGTCACAAGATGAGTCATGTCAAAATGAGACCTGCAATTATTTCCCTGTATTAAAAAGAGATTTGCTGTTTATTTTTTCCTCATGAACGTGAAGTTTAACAGGTGCCACCTGCCGAGCAATCACCTGCAAACTTAATGTGCTTGCTTGTTAATGCATCTGCACACAGACACACACACTACCCAACAGATGGGTAGTGTGCGCTCCACAGTGGAGCAGCAAGGGGCACTGTGGGATTTCATGATCCCTCCCTCAGCACATAGACACGCACACACCCCTACATACACACACACACACACACCCACTCACAGACCACCCCACAGTCCCAACAGATCGCTCAGCAGAGAAACAGAGAGGGAAAAACCTGCTGAGGAGAGGGAAACTATATAGGTGGGAATTCTCCCTGAAAAGGAGGGAAAGGTGGAAAACACACCAAAAGAAAAGGCTAAAACTGTTTATGTATAAGAGCAATAAGCAGGAGAAAATATTATTTTATTTATCTAAAATAATCTTTCAAAAAACAAATTAAATTATATACTTCTGAAAAGCAAAGCAACACTCGTGTTCCTACCATGACATTGTCGTTCATGTCTCTGATGTGATAGACGTCCATGGAGACCTCCGCACAGTTTCGGTGATTCCCTGGCGTGCTGGTAGATGGAACCGGGTGCTCACCTCGCTGGCTGCTTGGAGGCAGCTCATAATAGGTGCTGTCTGGCTCTCTAGGTGGACAAAAATATCATGAATATGAAATGTTCACGAATAAAGTACATTTATGAAAAATTCAACCTGTAGCCTATTTACTTTCACGAAAACAATAGGGCTATTTTTTTCTTTATTTTCTTCAAACATGTTTTACAACCTTAAAGTATTTTAAAAATTTGTAATCAGCATAGAAGATTTTGTGGCAAAAACCATTTAAAATAATTATTTTGTTTTACATATCTTGAACAAGAGATTATAAAATGCCATCCAGGATCCTGGGTAAAAAAAAAAAAAAACACTTCGGTTTTAAGTAATAAATAGAAATCTTGAATAAGATGCTAACTTTGGCATTATCAGTCTGATGTGATGTAAAGACATGTTTTATTACTATCTCAAATCAATAGGTAGACATCATAATAAAGAATGGGAAAACTATCTGAGGCACAATTGAAACATACAGTAACTCTTTTTTCCAACTGTTCAAGTCACCCCTAAACAGAATGGCTCCCTAAGTGATGTGTCATCTCACCCACATCAAAACTCCTATTAAAACACTACTGGATTATTAGAAGAATAATTCGGCTGGTAATGTCATTTATTAAAAGCCTGGTTTATGATAAAAACCACACTTCTTTATATTAAAGTCTGGTTGATTATAGAAAGTTAATAATTAACCTTCACCATCAGAAAACCTTTGCATCACAACTTAAAGTGGACGCAACATACGTCTGTTTTTCACCTCATTGCGTAATCTGTAAAATGAATTGCCATAAAAGCAATGAGTTAAAATGAAAAAAATAGGTTGCTTTAATAAAAAGTATGATCACAGAAAGCAGTCATCAGCAGGTGCTGACTCACAGAGAGCTCCACAGGTGCTCCAATGTGCCTCCTTCCTCAACAACAGCGGACTGGGACATCTTAAAGGACGGGCAGTTTGATGAGGGGCAGATCGCACTGCGAGCCACAGAGATATTTCATTAAGTTTGCATAATGAATGGTGAATATCTGAAATAATAATTGAGTAGGAATGCATGGATAATGCAGAAAAAAAAATTAACATTCAAATCTCCGAAACAACCACTGGGGTGTGATTATTTTATGGTAGAGCAATTTTGGTGCGAGTTATTTGCAAAGTAGAATCAAAGCACTTAACTCATGTAGAGCTTTGAGACACAGATAGTCAGAAATATAAATTATTTATCCACATCAATCTTTGGTTCATCATAAACGCCTTAAAAGAGACGTTTGGTGGAGAGCAAGTCTAAGACTCTTTATAAAGGGTATTACAAGTGCTATTGTCTACTTGGTCCATTCACCTCTAAAGTCTGAAACTTGTTTTTGGAAATGACATCAAGAACAACTAAACCGATTTATCGGCCAGCCTATTTATCAGAGCCAATTTCCCTAATTTTGAGAGATCGGCCAGTCTTTACATATGAAGCCGATCCTATCCACCGATCTTATCTAGCTTGGCAAAGATCTAAGAATCAACCACTGTCTTCTTTTGCTCTCCTTTGAGAAAGGTTTGACTGACTGATCGGCCCACCAGGTTATGTCTGCACATTTATAATTAACAATAGTGACCCCACTGTTACCAACTCAACAACTTTCTTGCTATATTGAGCAACATTTCAGACAAAAAAATTGGCATCGGTCAAAATCGGAATCGGCAGGTTAAGTTTTTTGAAAGATTGATAATCTGTGATCAGAAAATTGCAATCGGTGCACCCCTACAAAACTGTGCTCTATTTCCATCATTGGTGATTCTTGCGTGATTGCTGCTCTCACTGAGCCCCTCCTCCTGTGTCTGAGACGGAGACAAATATTGAGCTATTTTTGAGGGAAAACTACATTTCTTAATAAGGTTCACAAACCAAGAGTTTGCTTAAAATAATCTGGAGTCAGTTGGAAAAGTATTTATTAATTGTATCTAGATGCTTTAAAACTATTGTGTTTTTTAAAAACAGAAAGAAAAAAAACTCTCACCAATCACAAACTGAGTTTTTAAATGTCTGTTCAGGACAGAACAATCTAGTTTACATATTTCAGATTTTGAACTACAGATTATCAAATACACACTAGATTTCTTTAAAAAAAAAAAGGAAGCGCTTAATTCACCAATTGCAATCTTGAATGGAAAACACCTGCAGCCTGCAATGATCAGTGGACAACAGTGACACCCGATGAACTGTCTGTGCCAATAAACAACAGAACATTTGCTTGATTAGCAAGTGCTAACTTCTTTTGCATACCGCCTAGTAGAGAAAGACGCTCTGGGCGAAGAGCCATACCAAGACGTTCCAGCGCCGTGCTGTCCTTATTTTAACACGGCTGTTAAGTATAGCTGTGGTGGTGCACGGCCTACTAGATAACGTGTTTAGCGCGGTAGTTGTTACACAAAGTTTTCGTCGAATGAAATAGTGGAAGGGGTTCAACACACACGGGAACACAGAACGCCTTCATTCACGTGTGATTGCACTCATGTAGCCCCAGCGAGGTGCCACAGGGCGCCAGGGGGCCTGAGCGAGTCCAGACCTGCCTCACTCATCGCCTTTTCCATTCCAAGGGGAAGCCTATCCTCCCCGGTTTCTGCACCGCATCCTCCTGTCCTCTTTTAATATGACTCCATCACACACATGGCTCATGGCAGAAACACTATTGCGCCGCCGTACCACTCCAGTTTTGGATCACACTGAACAAACTGGTTTTTATTACTATTTCGCTCACTAATAAGTAGGCCTATAGGCCTATATCTCTTGAGTTGTAACGTCTTTCTACGTGTTTCCAGCGGCCTACATTTGATAAAGTCGCAAAAACCAGGCTTACCGCGAGTGATGATGATTGGATGTCTTGACTTTTCGTTTAGTCTCCAGTTTGAACATGCAGAAATTGATCGCAGTTAAGACAGGCTGACATCTTGATGGGCATATTTGTTTGTGAAAGTTTTTTAAGAGCCGCGCAGCAGCGTCGCGTCTAGTTAGGAACCACAGGACCTGAAAAATACGCACTACAACTAAATAAGTCCCAAATCTTAATGATTTAGCAAATTCTCCGAATTGCTAAAAGTGACTATAGGACTGTCTGTACAGGACACAGTCGTCTTTACTTTGGTCTTCACCGAATCGATTGGAGATATGGAACTTCCTCGGTAAACATCCGCGAAGACTGCTGAGCCAAAAATTATTTTAGTTTTTTTTTTGTTTGTTTTTTTTGTAATGATTAAAAACAAAACAAAAAAAACACACCAGAAATGCCCACAAGGTCTGAAAAACAATAGCAATTGGCTGCAGTAAATTCCCGCTGTTCCAGCAGGGATCTGCCGCCGCGGACAGACGCAGGTCCCTGATCGGACTGTGAGAGCAGGTGGTTTGGAAAAAAAAAAAAAAAGTCTTACCAGAGGAAAAAGAAAAGGTTCTAAGCGCTCTTTGGCATCATAACTTTCATAAATAAATAAGTAATTAAATAAATCAAATTATTCTGCATTAACATTTTTACTGGATGTGCACATGTAATATTAATCAAAACACACTGATGAGCTGGTGAGTAGTACGAAGTAAGGTGAAGTCTCCAAATACAACAACAAAAAAATGGCGGGCAGTTTTTGTTGAATAAGAATCAATAAATTTGAAAATGAATTAAATATTTCAGTCTCTTTAATGTATGCTGGTCTTACGCAGAAATTTTTTAACCGGCCTCTTTGCGTCTTCACTCCACGGTTACAGCGACCATGACAACAAACATGGCTTATACGCGCACCTTCCCTTCCCAGGGGTTATTTAGTGCGAAGGAGAAAAAAAAAAGCGGTCTCAAATGAGAAGAAATTAAATTTAAAAATTGTTTTAGATGCAATCAAGTTAGGCCCAAGTGAATTATCTCACTTTGGATCATTTAATGTGCTGCTTTTCTTGATGTAAGATCTGAGCGCGTTTGAAGTTATTCATATTTTAATGTTGTTATGAAATTTGGACGTTAAATCCCAGCCATTATTTATGTAAGCTGTGTCTAAACTTCTATCTCAGGTATATATTTCAATAAAACAAGTTACCCTAGATTTTCGTTTATATCTATTTTTAAAAGTCCATATCAAAAACGACGCTATTACTTCTATTATTTGTGATGTTTAACACAATCGGATGTATTTACTGTTGCTATGAGACTAAGCAACATAAAAAGGCTAAATGCGCACTATATGCAGTCCTTATCAACAGCTATCTTCACCACAGTTATTTAAATAAATAGCTTTACATTTAAAGGGAAATTAGCTTTCCAAAAGTCTGTTTTTTTTTTCATCTTTTCTTTTTAAGTTATTTAAACAGAAGTTGAAATATGAAGAAATGTTAGGCCTACCTGAAGGTTACGCTTATTCCAATCCAAACAACCAGGAATGATATTGCACAGAGAACCAGTTTGTTTATCGAACATGCCAAGAAAGTGACCCTCCATAAAAATTGGCAACATGGAAAAGGCAAACAAACAAAACATATATCGACCGAATTTAGCTCTGATAAGAGGGAAAGGACTTCATTGACTTTTCAGAGAAGCTTTATGAACTGGAGAGAGGAGGGAAACTGATTTGCATCCTCTTCAGAGAAGTGATGGCTTCGCTGATCGACACCGAAGAGAAGGAGGCGAAGCGTCTTTTTTGCGCTGAGGGAAGCAGAGAGGGGGTAGCGCGGTTTAGGCGCACACAAGCGGGAAAAAACCTTGTCACCTTTCAAGAAAGAAAATAGATGTAGCCTAAATAAAACCTGCTTAATTTATTTGTATAGACATGTTTGGTTTGATATATAAATTACGAAAAGCCATTAATCAAACCATTTGATATGTTATACACATGAGGACGGCATGAACACTGTAAAACAAATTAATAGACTGCAAAATTTAAAAGAAATTTGCCTTTTCATGGGAATAAAATACTTCTGACAATACGTTTCTTTATATTTGGTCTACATGAGCATTTTGACTCGGGCAGAGAAAAACAAAACAAACAATCTTTTCTTAAACTACATTTCCCATAAGGCGTTTCGGTGAAAGGGAGCGCTGATTGGACAGCACCGGTGTGTCATTTGACGTTCATAGAAACAAACCCAACAACAGTTGGATTAAAAATGTGTGAGCGCAACGCTTTCATACGAAGAAAGAAACTCTGAATGTCTGTACGGATCAGGTTTTGCCAAAGGAAGCGATGCTGCTGAAGTTATTAGTAAGTGTTACTAGTTTGAATATTTTACGTGGTTTGTCTCCACATTAACCGCTAACTAGTGCTACATGCTAGCAGTGAGCGAGCCCAGGTAGAGCTAGTTTAACGGGATTCCTAGTAGTTTATGTTTGCAGTTCACGTCTTCATTTCTACTGTAGTGGTTTGTTGACAAATAATATTTTCATTAAACAAGAAAAAAAAGAAATGGTTGTACCACCGGGGGTTGATGGCGCTTTTATTCTGTGTTTTGCCAGCGAGTCAAAATAACGTTTAGCTTTTTGTATTGGTGCTTTCGGGTGTTATGTTTAAAAACGGCGTCATTTTAGTTTAAGTTTGAACGTAGTTTACGTTTTAATGATTTGGTTTATTTCGAGAGAAAAACTTTATATTGCCTGATGCATTAAGTGTGGTATTTTTTCTGGACTTATGGCGCCATCACGCGGGAATAGGAGAAAACTACAATATCAACTGTACGCAGTTGAAAATGTGAAGACAGATCTCTGTGTGTGCTTTTAAGATTGAATGCAAACTCTGTGTTATCTCTTTATAGGAACAGTTGTGATTGCAAAATGAATTTCTCCGAGGTCTTTAAGCAGTCCAACCATCTTTGCAAAGTTTCCCCAGATGGAAAATATCTGGTGAGTCTTTGAGTTGAATTCTTTTATTGTTTTATGGTAAAACCACGTTTACAGTGGCAGAAGTATCAATAAATATGTAGAGTCTTATGTAGAGATGCACCAATCAGCACTTCCCTGGCAAATGACAATTTCCAGGTTTTTTATTTAGGTCTGACTTGCTGAAACAGATTTTGTTTAGTTTCTGTATTATTAATTAACATTAACATGGTTAACCGTGGAATGTTAAACATAAAGGAGAAAAATATGCTGTACGATTTTTGATAAAGGCAGTAGTTTTGAGTAACAGAAAATGGATGAATTATAAGTTTACACATTAAGGTATATGTAGCTGGCCTTAATCTGATTTTTAGAAATTCTTAGTTTTGTCTCATTTAATAGAAAAGCTACCAGATTTTTTATTTCAACATTTGATGTGCTGATCAAGGGGTATCGTCTGATTCCAACTTGTGTCCAATTTATTGTGTACCTCTGATTTTATGGGCCTTTTCTTCTACAACCTTTGCATTTTCTTCCACAGGCTACCTGTGTACAATACAGACTAGTTGTGAGAGATCTTAGCACTTTGCAAATCCTGCAGCTCTACACCTGTCTGGATCAAGTGTCACACATGGAGTGGTCCTCTGACTCTTTGTTCATCCTATGTGCTATGTACAAGAGGGGGCTGGTACAGGTAACAGATACAAGTAGAAGCCAAGATCCGGATTTAAGTTTAGCAATTTTTTGGGGGGTGTCTTGATATGGTGTGCAGTTGGAGAATATTTTTTAAAACCACATTCTGAAAAGTGGTTGCTAAAGTCTGGGTTGAGTCCCACTTGAGGCTGAGAATCAACAATTTAGGGTCTTGGGATTAAACTAAAAATAAACATATAATGCTGTACATTATATAGCAGACAGTGCTAGCAAATAGATATAAATCTGGCTAATTATGTTTGTGTTGTCAATGTTTCTTTTTAATTAATATCATTTATAGTAAAACAATACTTGAGTATGGGTAGAAAGCTTAAAAGTTTGGCAACACCTGTTTTAAAATTCATTGAGTATCATTAACATGTTACTGATTGCTATGGAAATTCTGTTTTATTTATTTATTTTGTCACAAAGTTAATCTAATAAGCGAACAAAAGATAAATGTTCACAATTATTTCTTTCCCTTAAAATCCTGTGGTGTTTAGTATGACACTTAAAAACAGAAATCAACACCATGAAATGTATCTCTTATATAGCAGTTGTTAGTTGTTGTTTTGTACATTTTCTTTAAAATTATGAATAGGCAATAGCTTGTTAAGATGCATTGTTTGTGATAGTTTTCTCCATACAGTTTATATAAATTAGATTAAAGTAATTTCCCCCTTTTTAAAAACACATTAAAACTAACTTACTTTCCAAGGCTTTAATTATGATTTTGTCTCCTCTGGAAAATTATTAATAGAGAACACGTCAGTGGTTTGTATTAGTAATTTTATTAGTAAGTTAGTAATATTTTATGAAAAACTAATTTAAGTTTAAAAATACTAAAATCCTTCAACATCACAGCCAGAGATTGGTGCTTTTTTTTATTTAATACGCTTTTTTTTAGATAGGATTTAAAGTTATTCACTCAAATAAAAGGTTAAAACCTACAGTATATGTTGCACTGAAACACAAAGAGATGAATCTTAGGCTTTTAACATTAACAAATTGGTCTTAAAATGTATAGTGTGTAAACTGTATGCCTCTGACATGTTACTCAAAGACTCCAGTCTTATTTTTGATTTCAAATACGTTTAGATTGTGTGAAAAATGTGTTGTCAAAAAAACACCCCAGAAACAATAATCACTGGAATCAGGCATTTGTTTTTAGCCAAAAGCTTGGGAGAAATCGGGTGTCACTATTCTAGTGGAAATAATTTTTCTTTTCCTTGTGACCTTAGTCATGCTGAATATAGTGGAAGCATCTTACCTTTGAAAGGGCATCCAGTGCCAGTCTTTCATGGTTTCGAACTTTCACTCGTCTTTCAAAGCTTAAAATCAACGGTTTGAAATTACCGGTGTGTCTATAAGAACCGCTACGATAACTGCTTGATGGTTATTCTTCTGCCATTGTCTTCCCCGGCTGTGGCGTCGTCTTCAGGTGTGGTCTCTGGAACAGCCGGACTGGCACTGTAAGATCGATGAGGGCTCAATCGGACTAGTCTCCTCACGCTGGAGTCCAGACGGACGTCACATTCTCAACACCACCGAGTTCCATGTAAGTGTGAAGGTAGTTGATGCACGCGTGCATGCATCTAATGCAAGTGTTTTTATGTGTGCGCTTGTTTGGTTTCAACTGTTGCTGGCTTGTGAGGAAGGGGAGACCTGAAAATAGCCAGACACCAGAGCTTTCCTTGACTGCCTCTACGCCCCCCTGACCCCCACCTGCTGCATGTATTCAGCCTGATTTCATTTCTCCCCTCCTGTTAGCGTCCTGTCATACATGAGTCTCAAGTACCTTTAACACATGGGTGAAATGTGTGCATGCTCTGTTATGATCCTAGCAAGCAAGTTCTTATTATAAACTTACAGTGCTAAAAAAAATGGAAGTATAGTGAAATCACTTAATAAAAATGCCAGCTCTGTAAAAGGGGCCACTCAAACGTTTGTATTCTTTAATTTTTAAATAATTGATTTTATTAAATAGAGTTGGCTGGATGGATCCATGATTCTGCTGCCTGTCAGTAAAGAAATCAAGTTTCTTCTGTGAACCTTTGAGAATTCTTGACCATAGAATCCTTAGCAAGTGTTTTGATGCTTACGAAGAGTTGGTGTTCTCCCAAACATTTACGAATCTGAGTGTCTGGTGAAATAGTTGTTATTCGCAAACACAATCTTACTCTAAAACTTGAATGTAAAACAGTTTAGATAAAATGGAGAGATCAGCTAATTGAAGGCTCAGCAGGCTTTTCTTCTCTTTCTCATTCTCTCCCTCAACTCATTAAAATCCTAATTCCTCAGAGGATTTTTTTTTTGTTAAAAAGCTTCTAGAAGTGTACTGCGTTTAATGTACTTATATGTAGAAAACACATGCTGACATCTGATGTTTTATAACCACTATGTGTGAAGTCATTGGTTTTTGGCTGTTCAGAGCTTATTTGTCGCTACTATGAGACCCATCCTTCCTCGTCAAAGTTTTAAGATGATTCTTTAAGATTTAGCAAAGAAAAAGGAAATTATTTTATCAATTTTCTAACTGGCAGAAAGCTTTAAATTATTCCAAAGTAAGTCCAACATCTACACACTTTTTATACAAAGATTGCTGTGGGCTTTAATATTTTGTTTTAGGTGAACTTTTCAAATAATGATGTCAGAAATGATGTCAACTTCAACCCTCCATACACTATCAATAAGCTGCAAGCAAAGCAGAATAAACCACGATGTGAGACACACAACAATATTTTATGATGGTAGATTGAATCAAGTTGATATCTCCGACTACATAACTACATTCTTAACTAAAAACAACCAGAGAAACGCATACAAAGGGAAACGTGTTTAGGCTTATGTTTATGCAGCATGGTACAATTTGTCATCTCCTTAGAGATGGGGACACTTTCAAAATGTGAAAGTGATGTAATAACTACATAATATCTAAGACATGTGTGATGTGTGTTTATTTACATATTTGTAACGAGATACGTTTTATTCCACTCCCCTAAATACTTGGAATTGGTTTGATTTATATTTATCTCAGCTGAGCTGAGATGTGATTGATTAGCATGAACCATTTAGCAGAAGTTGGACACTGCCGAACCTAAGAGGAATTAGGATTTAGATCTTGAGTTTTGAATTAAAACTTTTTTTTCTGTCACTCATCTAGTACATAAACATGTTCCACTCCTGTTTAACCAGCTCAACTGCCAATAAGTTGATTGCACATTAATAGAAGTTGGCAAAACTACACCAACTTCTATTTATGTGAAGTTGGTGTAGGATAATAAAGATGTGTTTGGTTATTTTCTGTGCGTCCTAATTCCTGTTTTATATGGCGTCTAGAGCAAGCATGTGTTTATAAAGGGTGAGAAAACATAGTAGCTGTCCTAAGACCATGTGGAATATGACAAGGCACCATGATAGGCCATGTCTGTCATGCTGAACCTGACTCCAGGACTCAGTTGACAGGTGTTGAGGTGCAACTACGTAGTCCGTCTGGTCTAGAGAAGGGTGCAGGGAGTGCAAGTGTCTGTGGTGTTAGTGCTTTGTGTCTGTTTGTGTCTTCCAAGAAACAAAACAGGAGTGGGTGGAATGATCCCACCTCCTGTAAAAAAAAAAAGAAGAAAAAATAGGACTTGAGAAGTTTGATTTTGATCTGCTCATTTCAGATTTGCTGATATGTTTTAATTAGAGATGCACCTATCTTGCTTTTATTGGTCAATATCCAATTTTTATCTTAAAATATCATTTCCATTTATTCATCAGGAAATGTTAGTCTTTCTCTTCTTTTTGCTGAAGTTAAACCAAACTGTGTCACAGAAAACGCATATAAACACACATACCCTGAGTTTTAAGTTGATTTTCTTTTCTGTAATAATTTTATATTGGACATGCCTGTCATTTTGATTTAAGCAAAGATAAATAAAAATGGTTGATCTTGATCATTGGCTAATAATTTGGGCATCACTAACTTAGACAATGTGGGCTTTATAATCATAATGGCTGCACCAAGGGTTCCTGTGCATTCTGGCAGAGAATGGACTGCCATTCAAGTTCAGCTCTGTAAAAATATGGAAAATTTAAACATGAAAAGTCAATATTTCTTGAATTTCTTCTGCATTTTAATCTTGAAAAGTTAAATCCCCCTATTAGTTCATCGACCCATACATCTGTGGAGTCATACATTCAATTCAGATCAGATTATTTATATAGTTTAATTTATCACTACAGTTAGTATTAATTACTACTTGCGCCACTATCATTAATGTCATTGGGAGATAAAATTGTTGCAATTTTTAACAATTTATTTGTGCCTGACCAACAATTTAAGAAATATGATCTTGAACTTTTGTTTGTAACTTTCATGTTTTCATGCTATTCTTCTGCTCTGCCTGATTTAAAGCCTTTGTTATGCTCTTAATCTTACATTGTTCTGGATTGGAAGTGATGTGACTTTTCAACACTATGCTGCAAAAGTTTCAAAGAGAAAGGAACTGTTGATTGCAGTTAATAAGCATGAATCATTTTTTAGCACTCTGCAAATTCACAGTTTCAAACTAAATGGTTCATAAGTTTCTGATCTGTATCCTATATAGCTTAGCTACACATAATTAATACTGTGGCATCCAGAGTGTATTGTTCTTTAAACATTCCATGGTAAATAACTAAAGATAGTTTGATTAATTAACGCTTCCTTACTTACCATGCTGTCGTGCGAAGGATGTGCCAAACAAACACAAAGCAAGAAAAAAAACTGATAATAATTCCAACTTTGCCAAACAGCCCACTGAACTTACCTTCACCCCAAATCAGGATTTCATTAAGGCAGTGCCAGGCTGGTGTTCGTGTCAAGCTTAAATTTCAGCTCCACTCATAAACAGCCTGCTATATTAACTTGTTTAGTGACAGCTGCCTGTGCTTTGCATCGTGCCTTTGTGGAAGTGTTTGTGCGTCTATGTGCTGGTAAATCTGCTTGGTGTTCTGCTTTTGTTTTTCACTTTTAACCTAAACCAAAATACCTCACTATTTTTGGTATTTTATTTATTTTTTTGATCACTTTCCTAATCTGGGAGAAAAGGATGGGTCCACATCGAAGACTTACTAACAAGTAACTCAGCTGGAAGTGTTGCATTTGCTTGTCATCTGTAAGTTTTAAGTTCCAGTCATTTGCCTGAATACCTCACAAAATCCCCCTCCAACATCACTGTTTATCTTTATATCCAATAAACCCAAGTCAGAAAAAAAATTATAGCCAAGGAGAGGCATGAGGGTATCTTCTTTAAGGATTTTTCACATTGTTGAGATCAGATTAGCCAGGATGTTTTTGGCAGGTTCAGCTGAAGCATTACTTACATGTAACATAGTTGGCAATACTGCTACTGTAGACTGTAAATGTAGGCAGCAGATGGAACGCGGCGTGGGACAATAACGCAGCCCATTGCCTTTGTAGGCCACGAGAGGCCATGGTTCCTTGGTAAATTCATGAGACGGTAACTGGAGATATGGTCTATATTGGTTTGAGATAGTTTTTTATGTGGAATGCCCTCTGTCTAATCCTCTGTTGACAGATAGGGTTATCCAGCATCAGGTGCACTTTCCTATTCTCCAGCCCTCACACAACCATGCAATAAAATAGATGATAAATTTATTGCAGACTTTCCTCATTTCCTGTATTTTCTCACTGAGTTCTTTATTTTTTAAACTCATGGTTGGGTTAGGGTAACCACCGGACCACCGATACTTCTCAAATCCTATCCACCCACTTTAAAACTGCTCCTCCAGGATTGGTGAGAATACCTCATTTTAATCCTGGCTTTACTGACTGGTTCTAATTGCATTCCACCACACAAGCGAAATCATTCCCCACCTATTTTGCTCACACACACACATTTTTCCCTCCTCAGTTTAAAGTTACACTCTGTTCTGGTCCTGATCACTCTGCATTGCATATGTGGCGGCCTCGAAGCATTTATGTGCAAAGCATGTGGGTGTTTGAGCGGTGTTGACTCTGGTTGTTATGGCAGCTTAACGGAGGGGAAGTCCAGAAAGTCTGCTGTGAGATGTTATTGCAGGGTCTACACAGCTGGTTGTCCAAACTAGCTGACTAAACAGAAGGGTCAACACTTCAGTCCATTTCAGTGACAGATTTATCCCCTGTTCATATGTCTGACTGAATGCTATAACAAAAGGTCCTCATTTCAGAAGTGTTGTTAAAAGTTATAGACTCTAAAAGTTAAAATTAGGGTTATTAAGAATGATCATCCAAAAGAAGAGTTGCTTTCCTGTTTTGTTTTTTTTTACCAAGTAAAACTTACTCTTCTATTAATATTGAATTGTCTCAACCCTGTTTGTTATTTAATGATTCTTAGAAGATTACCAGCAGAAATTGTATAAGTTACACCACTGAATATTTAATGCAAAAGATTCACTTCTGATACTTTGGATATGACATGTCACAATACTATTTAAGTATTTAAGTATATTTAAATATTGCCCCAAAAAATGACAACACAGGTTTGCAACCACATATAAAAGCTTGATATAAACGTATTATGCGCTGCATAATAAGTAGGCATGTTTCTGTTTTCTAATAGCCATAAGTTGCCAGAAATATTATTTCTGGGAAACATTTAAAGTTTGCCATAATTTTTTAAAATTTAGCTTTAGTCGCAACCTGTACATCCTAAGTGCAAACAAACAAAAAAACAAAAACAACACTTCTCTGTGTCCGCTAACAACCAGGGAGATATTCTGTAGTAAAACATCATCAGTTATGGCCTAGCCACTTTGGAGTTATTCTGTTTAAATGATCATTTTTGAGGATCCAAGCTTTTAAACGACCTTATTCAACTACTTTCCTTGACTATAATTTAAGTGCCGCTTCCTATTTTTTTTGCTCATGAACGTTGCTGAACTGAGATGCGTGGATATTTGAGTGACTGTTGTCAAAACTGACCAATTAACACGTGGTTCCTTGTCATGTCGGCTTGTGGTCATATAGTTTTTCTTCGCTGCAGCTTTACATCTGTCAGTCTGCACGCCACTCGCAGCTACACAACTGTTAATTTGTCACACTTGCAGCGGACGTGTCTAACATTAAACCATGGAGCAGACAGAACAGAGAGAGCCAGTTTCCTGCTATGTATGTATGAACTCTCATATATGAGTTAAATGATTGTAGACTCTACTTCCAATCAGTATATCCTCCCTTACTGTTCTTTCAAATTTTACCAATTTTAATCAAATTAACATGTTTAAAATCTTCTAATAAAATAGATATGAGACAAAGTTAACTTAAATGAATAATTAAAAAAAATGTTTATTTGATTTAATTTATTTTGACAATAAAGGAATCCAAGCTAACCTGATACTGTGCAGAAAAAAAAGTCAGTTCCCTGGTAAATGTTAAATCATGAGTTAACATTCATAAACCAAATTGTATTTGGTCAAGTATTTTCACTCAGGTCTGAATAAAGCCTGACCTGCACAATCAAGTCTTTATTTCAATAGACAACAGACTGAAATATTTTAAAAAGCAACACATGTCATCCGCATGTAAAGACCTTCTAGAATGTATGAGAGCAATTATCCAGAAATGGGGAAATCCTGACAGTGTGATAAAACGCCCTTGGAGTGTTTGACCTACCAATATTTCTCCAAGAACCTGTAGCGTTCTTTAAAAAAAACAAGAACAACTTAAAAAACACTTTAGACATCACTTTCGTCAGTTAAGGTCAATATTCATATTTCAAATATAAGAAACACAATCCTCTGCTAAGATTGTTAAGAAAATGCATAGGAAATATGGCCGTATGAGACAAAATTAGTGGAACTCGTAGAAGATGTAATGATCCATTACATCTGATGCGAACAAGTACAATATTTCAGAAACTGGAACATCAGACCAATGGTCAGACATGGTGAATGTTGGTAGTGTGACAGTCAGAGGTGCTCTGGTAATCCATGACCCGAATAAGCGGCTGTAATTGACGAGGCCATGAATTCTTCTCTCTAGCAAAAATTCAGAAATAGCAAGTCTGCAGTCCTTGAATGGCTTTGAAGAAGAAAACTTTTTTGAAGTGGACCACTGAAAGTAAAAATATATAACTGACTGAGTCAGTTTGACATGATCTCACACGGGCTGCTTACATTACAAAATGTTCAAATATGACAGAATGAAAACAATAAAAAAAAATAGTGGGCCAAAATTTCTAAAGTGGTGTTCAACGCTAATTGCTAGTTATCACACATATTTTTCAGTTGTTGCTGCTTTGCTTTACATAAACAACTATTAGAACTATTGATTATTATTTCTTCACATTGGACCAACTTGGTTTGGAAAACCATATTCCCTCAATGAGTTAAATCACAATTTGCTAAAGCTAAAGTTTGTCCTTACGTTGATCATTTTAGTCTGGTGTTAAGACATAATTTGCTCATCTCAGACATTTGCATGATTGTGGGTAAAAACACCTTCAAACCGCTGTAAAAACAAAACAATCTTGAATATGAGCAGCTTCTGTCTGTAGCTGGCTTGACACATTTTCTGAAGAGCTTTTCTCATCAAAGATCAGACTGTGAATTACATCTGTCTTTACATGTTGTAAGATAAATAGATTTGTGTTTTTTAGAGTATGTTTTTACTAAAATAAAACAATTCTTGTGTTTTTTGTTGCTGTCGTGACAGCTGAGAATTACCGTCTGGTCCCTCTGCACGAAAGCCGTGTCTTACATCAAGTATCCCAAGGCATGTCAGAAGGGTGAGTATGGGAGTGGTATTATGAATGTTTACAGTATGTACTGCTATAGTACCTGAGGACAGGGTCAGCTGAGTGCCTTGACATACCTCATTAATCACTTACTGCTCTTTACTTTGTGGCAAAACCCGGGATATGGCCAAAGTGTGGTCGTCACTGGTGACAGCTGTGCTCCCTCTTCAGTAAATGGTGCATGCTCTTCATAACGGCCCTGTCAGCAACTACTGGATATATGATTGTCTCGGTCTCTACTCATTTTCCACATGTAATGCTATGCCCCTCTGCAATCCGTTTATCTTCTGCACTGTCATATAAATGATTCGGCTGCGGTAGTTGCATGCCGCAGACTCCATGGTGCCAAACAATCAGATAATTACATTGCATCAAACACACAGAGTGCATATTCAGTGGAAAACATCGGCCTCCGCTGTTATTCCAGTCGGTAGGTTGAACTGTTTATGTTAAATAGGAGAAAAATCTTTGGCTAGTTTGATTGTATTTTTTATCAGTAAACTGTCAACGCAGTTATATAATTTATTACCAGTGAACACACTTGGTATTCTGCTAACTGCAGCTCTTTCAGCAAATTGTCATTGCGATGATTATTTTTCAGTAAACAAGGGGTGTTGGGTTTTTTCGACTAAAACAGCGCTCAGGCCCACTCTCTCTCCTGACGCACTTTTGAACCAGATCAAAGTTTAAAAATAATTTTATTTCCAGGCGGGACAGTTATGCTGGTGTTGTTTTCACCTTATGACCTGTGCATTGCAGCTTGGGGAGTGTCTCTTGGTGTGGAACACTGCAGCTCGAACTGAATGTTGCCACTTAAAGGGATAGTTTAAGAGTTTAGTGGGGTTGAATCTACTTGCGAGTGGTTAGTATTGGCTATAGAAGGCAGCAGCCATTGTGATCAAAGTTAGAAGAATCATAGAAGAATACTTGAATTCATCTGTCCATTGTCCAGCTTTCACTAGCTGCTGGACAGCAATTGAGCCTGTAAAGATGAATTAAATGAAAGCAAGGATAACCTGTCTTTCTATGAGATGTTTCCTGTGTTAACCATCTTTAAAAGATGTAGAACTTTAATTTCTGGCCGATCAACAATCTTTAAAATGTCTGACCTGCCAATACTGCTTTTATTTTGTAATTATTTTTTTTTGTAGGAAAAGTTGCTAAATTTAAGTATTGTTCTACCATTTTAAGCAGACATTAAATCTGGTCTTGTTGCTCTCTCACCCACAGGAATAGACTTCAGCAGAGATGGATGCTATATGGCTTTAGCTGAGCGCCGTGATTGCAAAGACTATGTTAGTATATTTGTATGTGACGACTGGCATTTACTCAGGGTAAGCAGGACGCCGCTTTGCTTTATTTTTCTTTTGAAAAAAAAAAATAGTTGATTCCATCTTTGCATAATCAACTTTGTTCATTTGTATTTTGTCAGAACGTCTTAAATTGTCGTTTTGTGTTGTACTTTGGTTTCATTGTTTCTAATTTTGTTTGTATTATATATTTAATTCAGTTTTTTTACTTATTTTACAGCATTTCGAGACTGAAACTCAGGACCTTGCAGGATTGGAATGGTCTCCCAATGGATGTGTGCTAGCGGTGTGGGACAGCTGTCTAGAGGTCTGTTCCTTTAAGATTCAACAGCTGAAATAAACTAACTGTATTAATCTCAAATATAGGTATGAATCATTCTTGCTTCAAAGCATTAAAAAAGCAAAAGTTACCAAAGGCTTTTTAAAGCTGCTGATTGTGCTTGTTGAAGTTAGACTGGTCTGTCTTCCACTTTTCCCAGTGAACAAAATTTAATTGAAACAAAAACCTGAACACACTGTTGATTTGATCTTGTGCCTGTGTGTTAACGTACATACTTTATTTAGCCTATTACACCATCTTTAATCCTGCCCATTTTGAGAACTTTTGTATAAATCGGAAATATTTAACAATGTTGAATATTTCATAAAGACCTTTTAAAATAAACAGCTGTTACTATTAGACATTGTGATGAAGAAAGCATCTTATTGAAATTTGTTAGAAGTCCAGTGAATTGCAGATTAATTTTGTAATGACTCTGGCTTTAAACTTTGCTTTTATTTTAGAACGTGAGGACAATCTAAACACATCTACTTCGTTCTTTTCAAATCTTGAAGCTGCATAAAAATGGCAAACACTTGTGGCAGTACCTTAGTTTATTGTTTCTTTTCCGCAGTATAAGGTTTTGCTATATTCCTTGGATGGCCGGTTGCTGTCGACCTACAGTGCCTATGAGTGGTCCCTCGGTGTGAAGTCTGTGTCCTGGAGCCCCAGCAGCCAGTTCCTGGCCATAGGCAGTTATGATGAGAAAGTACAGTTTGTTAGAAAGTGTCAACATTTTTTTATGCACCAATGGTCATTATTTGTAGATCTCTTACTATGTTTCTTATATTTGTCAGGTGCGCATCCTCAATCATATTACATGGAAGAAAATCGTACAGTTTGAGCATCCTGCAACCATTGACAACACGAAAGCTGTGAGTATTGATGATGAAATTAAATACTTTGTATTTTATTTTTCTTATCAAGCTTATTTACTGCATCCCGTGTCCTTAGATTGTGTATAAGGAAGTGGAAAGAAGACCAGCCATGGTCAGCGATGAGCTGTCACTACACAACATCACAATGAGCCCCACGCTTCTCAGCACCCAGAGCAAGTGTATGTCAGCAATACTCATTTATAAAAAAAACAATATTTGATTAAAAAAAAAAATCCCAGTTGAAGTATGCTTGTTTGTTTACAAAATCTGATTTGTTTTTCCTCATCCAGATGAGATCTGCCCCCTGCCTGTCCAAATTCCTGTGGTCAAGCCAGAGCCAGACAGAGCTAATCCCAAAATAGGTGTGTCTGTTCTGGCATTCAGCTCAGACAGTCGCTATCTTGCCACCAAAAATGGTAAGTATTGATGGCTGGGTTTTTTTTTTGTTTTGTTTTTTTTAACTTCATTGTGACCCCAGTAAACTGTGTGAAATGTGTTTATGGCTTCTAAATTATTCAGTAATATATCCTTATCCTTAATATACCTTAATATATCACACTCAACTGTTTTTCACCCTCCTAGTATTTTAACACCATTATAAACAGAGTTTCTCTGAAAGTTTATGAGCATTTCTGTCTCTGTAGACAACATGGCCACTGCCATTTGGGTGTGGGACCTGCAGAAGATGAGCCTGGCGGCTGTGCTGGAGCACACATCAGCCGTACGCTGCATTATGTGGGATCCCCGTCGCCCCCGACTGGCCCTGTGTACCGGCAACAGCAAACTTTATCTTTGGTCTCCAGGAGGCTGCGTTTCTGTTCAGGTTCCTGCTGAAGGTATCACACTTACTATTTAAAATGTCACTTTATTCGTTAAAATCTCCAACTTTTTGGGTTAGCTATTAGCTTGGGTTATGTGTGGAATAAGACGTCCTCTATAAGCTTTGCAAATACTATTATTTTCAGTGCTTACTGTTATCTTTGACAAAAGCTTTTCTCGTTTTTTTTGTACGTGTTTAGTGATCAGTTACTCCTTTATTTTTTTTTTGTCTTTCAGGTAGTTTTCAAGTCCAGTCCCTAAACTGGCACTGGAGTGGTGACTCTGTGATCCTGCTTGGGAAAGACCAGCTGTGTTTGTGCTATATGGACATTGACCACGAAGAAGAGTAAAAGTCACAACATTTACTCCAGAGTTGGTTCAGGTCTAATTATGTACTTGTAGATCAGTGGAAGCACTCCTGGATATCTCTAATGCTGGATTATAGCAGCTGAAAAACCAAAACATTTTCAAAACCTGATGACATTCCTACTCCTTCAGAAAGCAAAAAACTTTTTAAACTAAAAGATACTAGTTTAAAAACCAGTGCTAGTTTTTCAGCACTTAGCCTTAAACTATTTGTGTACATGTTTCTTTGAATGTTTGTACTTATTCTAAATACATTTTTTGAAATAAATACTTCACAGTTTCTTACTTTGATGGATCTACTTCGTAAACTGTAATTTTCAATTATCTTCACATAATTAAAAATTATGTGAAGATAATTGGAAATAAATAACCTCATAAATAAGAGGTTAATCATAATAGTTTTTAAGATTCAAAATGAAATTAAAATTGGTATATCTTTTTGTAAACCTCAGTTTTTTTTATAAGCATGAAGCTATATGACCTGCACCATGAACAACCTAGCTAGTAGCACTGACAGAAATAATCTAAATGGTTACATGTGAAACTATGAAAGTCCATCCTGTGTGGCTCAACAGGCTGGGGCCATGAACTGTGCTGTACTATCTCTGAAAAGGGAAGAAAGCAATACACTTCTTCTGCAACCAACAATAAGGAACCAGATAAACTGTCATTACAAAAACAGGAACGTCTTTATTACTTTTTCTCCGTCTTGGCTGGTGAGCTGAAAACACGGATCAAAAACGAAGCCTCAAAACATTTTTAACAAGACATTTCTCTTTTTAAATAAAATACTTTTCAGCTGGCATACATGAGACATTTTGTATTAGCCTTCATACATTAATTTTAAAAATCCAGATAAACATTTATTTACAACTAAGCATAGCTTATTGTGCAACAAAAAAAAAAGTCTGTCATGCAAACTTGCCATGCAAGGACCATGCGCAAGGACAGAGAAATGTGCTGCGAGACAACCGTTTAGGTTTGCTTGTTTTGAATTTTTGGTTGGACAGGCATTGGCCTAGATTTTAAAAAAATGAAGTTATTTGGATAAAGGGGGAATTTTCTACTCGCTCTTCTCAGGCACATCTTAAAAATTGTCATTGTGGATAAAGTTTGGATTCTGTGTTTGTCTATGTTGGTATGAAAATGTCAGTTCATTCTTCTTGAACCATATTTTCACCATTTAAGGCTTGGTGAATCGGTTAAGGTGAAAGCCTGGCCATTCAGGATGTTTCGGTAGGCAACTGATGTTTTTGGCACAAACCATTGTTAAATCTGGACCTGACAAACTGAACCAGTTTTAAATCTATCCTACACTAGGCACCAGACATGATGTGTGTATTTTTACTGAGCATTTTTATCTTTTATCTTCTTTGAAAAAAACAAATGTAATCGCTGATACCTTGTTTCCTTAAGAATTCATGCCCATTTTGTTCCAAGTACTCCTTGCATCATGTCTGAGGAAATGCTGCTACTCTCACTTTGCCATAGATTGACGTTACTTTGCTAAATCTTTCAATCATCTCAGTGGTTCCTATGCAGGCTTAAAAAAAGTTTTGAATTTCCTTTTGGTATTTTACAGGTCTGGGTAGCTGTAGAAATAAAAAAGGGTATGGATCTCTCACACTATCCTGTTTCAGCTTTTGAAAACGTAAAAGCCTTAAATTGTGTTAAAATAGAACCCATGATTTTTTTATTACACCACTTCAAGGCATTTTTCAACTTGCCTTCATCGAAAATGGCCAAGTTTTAATAATCTGTTGCTCAAAGTTCTTCAGGAGGAAACGTGGTTACTGGAAGCAAAATATAAAGGAAAAAGATCAAAACTCCTGCATAGAACACCAGTAACAAATCCTTGCTCCTTACTCAAGAAAATTAAACAACATGTAACTTTCGCTGTGCGTGTGTTGTTGATGTAGAGAAGCAATTTATTAGTTAGCCTCCTTATTGTGTTCATCATATGACATAATTGGCAAATTCCCTTTTGGAATAATGCAGCCATTGAGTTCTGTACCATATAATGTACCAAGTCTAATGCTATTGTTTTAACTAACATTGTTTCATGGTTTGTTGCTGTAGATAAAAACTCAAACAAAGCCAATTCCTGATTTAACCCATTTAAGAGCAGAAATGACAACTAAGTTTCAGGAACTTACTAAATCTACAAGGAGTGTAGGAGTTTTGCAAGTTATCTTACTTAAAGCGTACGCTGCAGAGTGGGGAGTTGATCTGCAGATTTTTAATGGAAAGCAGTGAATAAAATGAAACGGAAGTCATTACAGCTCCAACTGTCTTTTACCTGCTGCAGGCTGACCACATGTCTCCAACACCAAATTAAGAAAGTGTGGACATGTCACGGGCTCGACTGAGACACACACACACACACACACACACACACACAGGCAAGTTGTATTGAACTGCAGCTTCTGTCAGACAGTGCAGTTTAACAAAGACGGACGGGGACAATCAATCCTGTGAGAAACTCAGAAGCCGATTTTGCCACGCGTCATGGAGTAGCCCAGCTTGGCTTCGTTGTTGATGAAAGACATGATGCCCAGATAGGTCTCGATCAGCAGGGGTCTTTCCAAGATCAGGATGCCGTTAGCCCGGCCGGGGATGGGGTGCTCCTTGTGGGCTTTCTTCACCGCCTGTATCAGCTGGGCTTTGAAACTGTCCAGCTGGGGAAGAGAAGAAGTGCATGAAAAAGGATCAAACTTGTTTGTAAACTTTTAAATTACTGTTTATATCCTTATCAAAACTCAAAAGAGTGGGTAATAAATAGCACTTAAGCTTTATAACCAAATGAGCTCCATTTGTTGCATATAAGATTATAGATGCAGAAAAGTCCAAACAAGTGCTGCTGCCTTGTCAGTAAGAAGGGGGAAAAAAGCAGCTTTGAACTAAGCTATTTATGCAGATTAAGGTGGTATGAATGAATGGCCCTTTGTTCCGGAGGATCACTAATACCACTAGGGCTCTGTTGTTTTCAGCTGGCCTGTGACTGGTGGAGCTGCTGTTGCTCAATGTGCCTCCAACAGCAGCTAGGTCACCGGTGAACACACTCTGTTAGATTGCATTTCAGGCTGCAGTGCTTCTCAAAGTGAACCTGAGGATGCACTTATTATGAAATCACTTGTTGGCCAGCTTAGTGAAGCAGATCATACCTGGCAGAGGGAGGACACCTTTTCATCGGCGCGGGCCATGGGGTGCTCTGTGAAGGTGGCGTAGGGCATGTCTGTGGACCAAGGGTTCCAGCGGTTGAGAAAAGAAGCCCGAGGACGTTTGTCCCACTGAACGCGAATCCCGTAGCCCTCTCTTCTGCAAAACAAGTCAGTCTGTCACAGTAAGCAATAAATCAATTCATCGCATGGCAAAATTAAAGTGAACGCATTTGTCTTTTTGTATCGAACCTGGTCTCTTCAGTCTGGTGCATTGGTCTCAACTAGCCCTTTTTTTGGACGACAATTTTGTTTACTGAGGCTTCATAATTGTTGTTGTTGTTATGTTTATTTATTTTGAATGTTTAAAATGTCTCCCAGTTCCAGTGTAAAATGTTCATCAGAATTTAAAGTTTATTTATCTTTGAGAATGTGTTCTTGCATTATTATGCCTTTACCTTTGTATTGCTTCCAAATGTTCTCAAAACAACAATATTATCATTTATCGCAATAACTTCTGGGGCAATTTATCATCCGACAAAATGTGTAATCGTGACAGACCTAGTCAGGAACAATGCAACTTTTTAAGAAAGTTACTTTTTTGAATAATTTTTTTTTACTAAACACCGCAGCATCTTTAAGTAGCTTTTATCTGTATCTGAGTTTTCCCTTGCATTTAATGCCTGAGAGATAAACTGGTGAGACATAACATAAGTAGAAATGACAAGAAACATTATCAACACTGTTTATGTTGTCAGATTTTTACTTGGAAAACATTCATAACACAGATGTTAGCTACTAGAAGGCAACAATGATATATAGATAATTTAAGGCATTGGAACCAACACCTGTTCTCTTTGGCTTGATTGCACCTGGATGGCACTAAATTTACGTGTGGACACATAAAATTAGTTCAGTAGTCCAAACACAAACCGTATCAGACATTCTAGACATTTCTCAATGATAAACGTTTGATAAGCAGCCTTGTATTTTTAGCCACTTTTAATTTAAGGCAGCAGATGGTTAATATTCTGGCTACAATGTTGAGTGAAATTTGATTCATTTACTTTCTATAATCTTATCAATAGAGGAGATACGAGGAATTCCCCCTTCTTCAGTTCTCAAAGTAAATCACACAGCAGCAAAGACAACAACATAAATAATGAATGAATCTTATTAAAAGGTTTGCATCAGTCCGTGTGCACCTGGTTTGTTTCCTTATGTTTGTGTAGATTACCAACTGGAGCTATTGTCTCCTATTCAGTTTATCCTTTCAATCCACAGTCTACTTGTGTTGCTTATCCCTTGCGAAATAGGGGGGGGTCAAAGTTCACCCTTCAGTTTTACGCCACCGATGCAGGTCAGGAGGTCATCACAAACTCCTCGTGACTATTTGACCGACTGATGGCTGACAGCAATCACGATGTGGCGTGATTATGAGTTTATCTGCATGTGCAGCGAGTAAAGCAGATCTAATCAGGCAGGACGGCAGTCGTGCTTAAAGCTGTCCTTTTGTTTCCAAACCAACCAAGACAAAGGCGGGAGCTCGATCTGAACCCATCCAACACAAACATCCCAGGCTGTTTTTTCTCTCCTTTCTTTCCTACAACATCCTGACTCGTCAGAATTCATTAAGGAGAAATGTTGTCACTGTTTTGACCGACTGGTCTGATGCCTGTTTACTTGACCAAATAATATTTTCATGAAACAAACAAACAACAACAAAAATTGACCCACTTGTTGAGAGATTTCGGTGGGAATTCAAACTCCCCCACAGAGATGGTGTCTACAGCGCTGAGGGATATCCTGACAACTTGCTGACACAGCAGATTAATGAAGTCGTACTTGCACACCAGCAGAGACCTGCACACACACACACACACACACAAACACATTTTCTGTTTACACATCCTAAAACCACGCAGTCAGCATAGAAAGCCGATTTACTCACCGATCGGTTATTAGAACAAGTCTCTCCCTCTCGTTGTTCCAATGGTCTACTCTGCAGAAATCCCACAAACAAACACCCGAATATGAGAATTTATGTTCGGCTGTTTGTTTCTCATCAGCTGATGATGCTGATGATGGTGATGATGATGATGATGATGATGGCAGGCCCGGGCTGATGGATACTCACTCTGCCAGCAGCCAGACGCTGAGCACCTCCCCGTCCTCGGATGGCAGCGCCACGGTCCGGATGTCGTTCACCGCCTGCTCGATGGTACCTGGCTGAGATCAGCATCACACAACAACCGCCAATCATCAGCATCGCCTCAGACAAACCAGCATCTCTGTTTTGTGCTGCTGCGCTGCTGTAAAAATGCTGCACTGGTAAAACACGTCAGTTTAGTGGAGCTTTTGCGGCAGTTTTAAATGTAAGTTATTTTGCATTTATATGCCGCTTACCCTGAACACGAAGTAGTCCTTGACTTTCGCTTGCATCGTGGGGTTGTGCACGTGAAAAGGCGTGAGCGTTTGCAGCGGGGGGCAGCAGGCCACGGAGGCTGCGTGTCCGAACCCCCGTCCGGCGGCCTCCGGAGGCGTGAAGGCGACCTCGACCCCCTCGTCGGTCTCTGCGGGGAGGAGAACCGCAGCACCCGGGCTCTCCGGATCCACGGTGTCGTTCAGCTGGAGCATGGCGGAGCAGACAATTTTGGAGGAATTTTCCTGACAACCAACGCGGAATTTCACATTGGAAAATGGATTTCCGAGGACGCGGACTCTCCCATTGCGCACGAATGTTTTGATAGTCGGGGGGTGAGAAGGAAGCAGTTCCGGCTGGTTTCCCGTTTCATTTCCTTCCTCTTAAAGGGACATTCATCCAGCTCACTGTGGATAAACAACTTAAACGACTCTTGCTGTTTTTCACAAACATTATGTGCATTCCATGTATATCATTATCATCATCCACGTTCAATAAGTTCAGTATTAAAACAAATATATTCACCTTTATTTCAGATAAATGTCAAGGTCCATTCTACAGAATAACATGTAAACATCACTGTCCCAGAAGAAGAAACTGTCACAAAGTACATATATGGTTAATGATGTACATGTTTCCGTGTATAATACCGATTCGTTTTATAATTATGAATTAGTGTCTTGTCTTAAAAACGTGTTTTTATTGATAAATAGAAATTTGAATATATCGTAAATTATCAGTACAGCTGGAACAAACGTTACGTAAAAGAAGAGGAAAAACTTGTGTTAGAGTAACAGAGATGAAAAAAATAGTTGTTGTTCTTAGCAAACAAAAACAACCTTAACATTGTTAACGTCCAATAATTAAAAGAAGCCACATTTTAAATGAGCTGATGCTGGGTAAAAAATAATCACACAAGTTTGACATAAGGTCATGACAAATGGCTCCCTCTAGTGGAGGACTTTGATAACTGCTACTGCTTTTTTTTCTTCACGTGTTGTTTTTTGAGGAAGGACACAAAGAAAATACTCGGTTATCAGCAGGTTATCACATGTCTGATGCTGCTATCTGGTAAGTGTTGGTTTATCAGTCTGAGACCAAATAAGAGCTTATCATTTATACTACTGTTATTGAGGAAGCACAGAGAGAAAATAGTCCTTATCACTCATCTATCCGCTCATGGCACGTTACTGGGTTATAACATGATGATGTCACAATGTTTGTGGTGGGATTTTGTTGTTGTTATTAATTACACATTAAAACATAAACCTCTCAGAAATGTCAGAAATGTAGGATTCTCTTATCAACCATTTTCATTAAAGCTGCATTTGAAATGAAAACATAATGCGAGTTGGAAAACAGCTCACTTTCTAATTATTTATCTGGAACTATTCCAAAGAACTTGTTCTGATGTCAGCACTGGATGACAATGTCCTGCATAAGTGTTTAATATAGACTTGTGCAGATAACTGTGTAACAAAGTCCATCTTGGTCAGCACGTGTGGCATTGTAGTCTTTATTATTTTAAATCATTAATACCTAAAGTGTCCATGAGCTGAGGAATGTACATGCTTTATACCAGTCTATACCATTGAAGTGTATAGATGTTCAAATCCAGTGTATTGAAAACTTTTTAAAACAATATTTAGAAATTGATTTATCCAGGAAGCCATTGCAGTAACAAAAGGAGTAACAATATTTGATCAATTTTCTAGTTTTGGTCAGGACTCTTGGAACAACAATACAGAGGAGTTGAGCTTCCTGCTAGATTTTTCTACACAGCTATAAAGACACATTCCCTGTAAACAATTATTTGTATTGAAATGTCTCTTTTTAAAATTTAACAAAAATCAGGAAGATCACCTCTGTTGGATTGTACAGTGGAAAGAAATACATATTAATATTGGCATAACAGAGAATTGAAGCAATGAAAATATTTTGATGTCAATGTTTCTTTGCAAATAAAAAATGTAATCATATTTTTTCTTCAATCCAAAGACGAGAGAACAGGAGGAGTGGAAAAGATTAGTACAATCTAAAACAACTCCATCAAGGTTTGTCACAAATGAAAGAAGATATTTAAAAATAAACTCTGGGTTTGTTAATGGTATCAAAATATGACTTTTGTGTCAATGTTTGAAAATATGAGTCAATATTAAACTGAAGCAAAAAATAACCATTGTTCTGTCTTCTGTGAAGAATATTTCTCTGAAGATTTTAAAGTGCTTTAAAACTATATGGGTTTGTTGCTTGATATTGATCACCAGTTTAATTGAATGCTAATTCTCATGTTTTATGTTGGAGACAAAAATAATGACCGAATAATCAGGAGGGAGAAAATTTTGCTCCATTTACTCATTTACTGATTGTTGTGTAAGGAAACATTAACAAGGCCTATAAGCCACAGAGGCCATGTGGTAAAACTGTGTATCATCAGTTTTTGTGTATCTTCAAATTGTAAAGATTTTTATAATGTTCTAAGATTTGCTCTACATCACATTCATACCAATAAAACAAGTTTTAAAAAAACATCTGAGGTAAGTTATTGTTAGAAACATGACTTAATTACGTTTTCCTTAAGACTTTTTCCTCCAGGATATTATTTTCTTGAAATTGTTTTTGTACAAAGAAATGTAGAAAGTTTGTATAACACTCATGGTGATCGCTTACAATGATGTCTCATTTTCCCCTTGATACAAATTTCAGATCAAAGAATAACCAGTATAAAATATTTTCAAGTCTTATCACCTGCACGTTTTTCTAAAAAAAAAAAAAAAAAAAAGTTAATCATTACTTACTGATAATAAATGCAATATTTAAGGCTTGGGTTTCCACTCAACCCACAGACTGACCCAGGGAGGCTGAAACTTAAAATGGAGATGACAACATTTTTTCATGCATTGATTCTGATCTGCTCTCTCTCCAAAGCTCAGCTCCAAGCTGTGGCCGACAATGAAATTATTTCACATTTAAGACAAACTGGATCACAGGGAGGAGATGCAGGGAATCTCTCAGACAATCAACTAACTTTTGCACAGGACATCCATGCAGTGCTGAGAGAGATGAGCGCCTCACTGGCTGAACTGAAGGTGGAGATGAGGTACCTACAGAGAGATTATGAAGGTAACACAAGTAC
The DNA here is from genome assembly GCF_001444195.1 of Xiphophorus couchianus. Lineage (NCBI taxonomy): Eukaryota > Metazoa > Chordata > Actinopteri > Cyprinodontiformes > Poeciliidae > Xiphophorus > Xiphophorus couchianus. The sequence continues at coordinate 10,568,358 of NC_040228.1, forward strand.
AGCATTTGGAATAATTCCTTTGAAACATTGTGTTAATATGTTATCGTTAACATAGAAATAAGATTATATTTCACTGTTTTCTTTTTATTACCACAACAGCTAAAACGAGAGAACTGGAGCTGCAGAAAGATGAATTAGACAAGCTGAAACAACAGTACCAAGGTATTTATTGTCCAAGTAAATAAACTTAAAGAACAAGATCAATTTTGCTAAGCTTAATAACTCTATATTAACTTCTTATTGTATTTCCAGCTCAGGCAGGAGAGCTGAGCTGTGTTAAAGCCCTGGCAAACATCACTGAAGATCAAGTGGAATCTCTGAGAAGAGAAGGAGAAGGTTAAAAATCCTTATTGAACACTCATATTATCATATCAACAACTGCCAAGGCTCTCATTCTTCATAATTATATTTATGTAAATGTCTCTTTTTAACATATCAGTGGCTAAGAAACAAAAATCAGGAAGATCAGGATCCCTCATACAACAGCCAAAACACTGAGTTTCTTTACATCTAGACTAAAACCCACCAGTTCAGAGTTGCTTTAGTACCATAATAAATGAAACACCAAACGATATTTTGATTTGTAATGGCGGCACTTAGAAAAATGTTGAGTTTCAATTGTTGATTTTTGTGTTTTTATGATATTAAAGCAGTTTAAACTGCCTTGCTGCCGAAATGTGCAATACAAATAAACTTGACAGACTGGCCAAAAATAAGATATAATGGAGAAATGTAGCAACAGAAATATTTGGATGTAAATATTTATTGCAAAGTCAATTTTTTAAAATTTTTTGTCAAATTATGTTTTTTCTTTGATTCACACACAGTTAATACGAAAGGACTGGAGGTGCAGAAGAAAGAGTTCGACAAGCTGAAAGAACAACACCAAGGTGTGCCAATAATTAAAAAAATCAAAAATAAACTCTTATTAAATGTATCAAAACAATACTTTTCATGTCAGCTTCCGTGATTAAAAATATTAGCAAATATTAAAATGAAGCAAAAAACAAAAAGTTTTCATTCATTGTGAATAATAATAGTCATAAGAGTTTTATATTTACATTAGACCTGCAGAGCTGACAAGAAGGAATCAACAAAGACACCAAATGTCTTTTTTCACAAATATTAAGTGAATAAATTTTACTTTCTGTCTTGACAAACCCAGGATAATTATTGTTAGAAAAATTATGTTTTGTTATCATTCTTACATAAGTAGTTACCAGTTTGCCCTTCATTTATATGTGTGAGACAGATATTTAACCCTTAACACATGTTATTTGAAGATGGTCTTCTGAGAGTTTCCTTAGTCGTAAGCCTGTGTTTGTTTATACTGTGTGCCCCCCTACGTAGAGATTCCTTAGTCGTAAAAAATACCTATCAATTATTCTGTCTTCTGTGCTGTTTCTGGATAAATGTAGAAGGAATCCAACAAATAATCTTTCATTCATATATTGATAGCAATTTTTTGCTTCGCATGATTTCAGCTCATGCAGAGGAACTGCTGAGAGTTCAAACCAGGGCAAACGTCACTGAAAAGCAGGTGGAGGCTCTGAGGAGAGAAGGAGAAGGTTTGTGAATTCAGAAATAAGTTCACTATGGCATCAATCACATTTGGTAGAAATGTTACATTTGTTTAAAATAAATAATGCATTGTTGTTGTTAAAAATCTGACCAAATTTTTAATCCCACATTCTTCTTTTTTATCCAAATCAAATCAGCTTACAGTGGATAATTTCATTGTTGATCCTAATAATTATTTCCTGTTTTACAGTGAAAAAAGTGGCTTTCTCAGCTTCCTTGTTGGCTTCAGGCAACCAAGGAGAAACTGGACCATTCAACACACAGACACCGTTGGTCTTCAGACATGTTGTTTCAAACATTGGAAATGCCTACAACCCAAATACAGGTACCTCAGTTTACATTATTATTATTATTATTATTATTATTATTATTATTATTATTGTCATTATTATTATTATTATTATTATTATTGTTGTTATTATTATTATTATTTTGCATTTCAGGTTTTTTCACAGCTCCAGTCAAAGGAGCCTACCACTTTGAGTTCTATATCTATGGACATGGACACGCTTCATATCCTGCAGCTGCTGTGTTGACCAGGAACGGAGAGCATATTTTTATTGCATATGAACATCAGCCTTCTCATGCTGCTAATGCTGCTAATGGTGTCACATTGCTGTTAGAGGTTGGAGATGTTATATTTTTGCGCCAGTGGCGAAACTCAAGGATTTATGACAACATAAATCGTCACACAACCTTCAGTGGTCATCTGCTTTTCACCATGTGAGAATCAAGCAGTGCTGATCTTCATCATCATCTCTACAACATGTCAGAACTGACACGGAGCTACAGTGGTGTGAAAAAGTGTTTGCTCTTTTTCTGAGTTTCTATTTTTGGAATGACGATGGATACTTTTTATCTTTGAAAAAAAATATATCTTTTTTTTTCCATCAACAAAACACAAACTTAAGAAAATTCTTCACTGCTTTTTAATGTTTCAGCAACAACAAGGACGTGGTTTGGGACTTAATTACCAAGAAAATTGCAGATTTCACATTTTTATATCTATTTACTTAATAAAGCCTCTACAAAGACCAAAACAATATATATTAAACGAGACCAAATGTTGCCATACCAGCTTTTTTCTAAGATGATACATGGGTGTTATTAATGATGATGATGCTTTTATTGAGGAGGCGATAAGAGAAAATCCTCTTTATCATTTGGTTTATAGGATAAAGAAAAGGTAACTCTGGCTTTGCCTTTTGTTGTTTGTCTTTTTTTGTGCAAAAAAATAAGTCATTACATGTCAGGTCTAAATACCTATTAAAGACAAATTAAACAAACACAGGAAAGACAAGAGAGTTAGATTCTTTGTACTCGCGAGGAGAACGGACAGAGACATGTATTCAGTTACAAATCTCCAACCGCTTTGAAAACACATCTGCCCGCTCCTCTCTTTTATTGCTTTTAGAAATCCTCTCACATTGGGCGCTGCAACTCTCAAAGGGCGGGGGAAACAATTCATCACATAGTTGCAGCGCTAAATGACAATCACTATCCAGACACAGGTTACCTAAACACTAGAATATTGTTGTTTCAGGCATTTAAGCAGGGCACGTTGTATATCTTCAAGGCGATGGCTTTATAGCTCTCTAAAAAACAAAGGAGAGCAGAGTTTATTGCAGAGCAATAAACTCTGCTGTGAATATTTGTCACTGCTATCGCTCAGGAAGTCTTGCAGGCAATAAACTGCTGGGAGCAGCTGTCACCTCTATCTCCCAGGGAGGCCTCAGGAAGGAATCAAAGTTATTCAACACGCAGAAACATTACTTATACTAAGAGTAAAAGAGAAAAAAGCATATAAGTGAACATTATCTAAATATAACTACAAGGCTACATGATACAGCTACATGATACAACGAATATTTGATAATACTAGTAATACAATTTACCCAACATTACAAATCTTAGAAATGTTCATAAATTCAGGAATTTCTTTGCAATAAGAGCTGTATTGTGGACTTCCTGAAATGACCCACCGATTGTAGTAGGATAACTTCATAATAGATATTGTGTTACTTATAAAATGAAGGTCTGACTGTGTGACTGAATCTAGGTTTCTAGTGTACTCTGGTTTGTGGCCTCATTGATTTAAGTGCTGATTTCTAATAAAAAACAATAACAATTTTGTTTCCTGCCTTTTGCTGGAAATGACTGTGGTGCGTGTAACCATTAAACTTAGACACTATTTCTCAGCGACTGCAAAGCATTGTGGTCATGTGGTGACACATAAACATAAATCACATCAGCATACATGAGTGGTAAGAAATGTTCTTAAAATGCTTTATCTGAGCACATAGATATTGTAATGTGGTGTGACACCAGAGCTTGAGAAACTCCACATATGGTTTTTGTTTCCTCAGAATTATAGTTGCCAAGTGAATGAAGAGAGTCCAGGACTGCCAAATACAATTTAATCCAGTTGTTTAGTACAGTACCAGAGTTTGCTATGTAAGAAGGACTATTTTGTGTCAAGAGCACAATTGTTTTTAAAAGAGAGGTGCTCAAGTTACTGTCAGAAATCTATTTAAAATATGTTTGTCCTTGGTTCTTGTCATGGAGAGAATTCTGTCCTTGAAATGTAAGAATTTATCTTCATTTTTTGTAAAGAGAAACATTTTATAGTTTTAAGAATGAAAATAACACCAACCAACAACACTAACAACAAAAACAGACTAATTACAGAAAAAATATTCTAAATTCAAAACTATGGTTTGTCATTTGTTTCAAAATATTGTGCTTTTTGATTTTACACGACAAGTCCAACGTATCAAGCCTTATCACCTGCAAGTGTCTGTAAAAAAAAAAAAAAAAAAGGTAATAATTAATCAGCTATAGTAAATGCAGTATTTAAGGCTTGGGTGAAGTGAACCCACAAAGCTGATCTGTAGAGACTGAGCACAGAGATCAAAATGTTTTTCCGAGCATTGCTGCTAATCTGCTCTCTTTCCAGCGCTCAGCTGCATGCTGCCGCCGAAAATAAAATCAGGCAAACTGGATCACAGGAAGGAGACGCAGAAAATCTTTCAAATAATCAACAAACCTTTACGCAGGACATCAACGCTGTGCTGAGAGAGATGAGCGCCTCACTGGCTGGACTGAAGGTGGAGCTCAGGTGCTTACAGAAAGATCATGATGGTATGTTTTGAAACAGAAGAATATCACAGGGAATTCCTACTTTATATAACTAAAATGTTTGCATAGAAATAATTACATTGTTCACAATTTTGTCGTGTTGTCCTAATAGCGAAGGTGAGCGAACTGGAGTTGCAAAAGACTGAGGTGGAAAAGTTGAAACAACAGCACCAAGGTATTTATTACAAAAAGCCTTCATGAGTAAAAGTTAGACATCAGAGGTAAAATCCATTTTGTTTAACATAAGCATGACTCCTGTCTAGGTTTTTTAATTGATAATTATTAATTTTATTCTAAATTTATCGGAGATACAACTGCAAGTACAAAAGTACAAGTGTATCTATGGAACATGTGTAATAACAACAGCTTCAAATAGTAAAAGACTAAAGGCAGATTTTAACTTCTATCTGTTAAAATCTTCACTGACAGGGAGAATAGATTAAAACTATTATTCAACCGTGCTGGCATGAACATTCAATTATGCATTAAATTACAGAGAAACCTAAAGAAAATATGTTTAAAATGAGAAGTGTGGCATCGGTAAATAAACACGCTGTCTTATTTTTTCAGAAAAAAATAAAGAGTTGGACAATCTGAAACAACACTACCAAGGTATTTAAATACTGATTATATGTTATCTATGACATCATTTTGTTTGCCTGCATTTTGCTAAATCTAGCAAATATAACAGAACTGAGGCAAATCAAAGTGTCTCTTGTGTGTCATGTACTTATAACCACTTAAATCTTAAGGAAAACAAGACAACTAAAGTGAAACGAATATCTGTTTTTTCCCCTAGGTAACAGGAAGGGGTAACATAATAATAATAATAATAATAATAATAATAATAATAATAATAATTACTGTGGTTTATCTGATTTCAGGTCAGGCAGAAGAACTGCTCAGAGTTCAAACCAGGGCAAACAGCACTGAAAACCAGGTGGAGGCTTTAAGGAGAGAAGGAGAAGGTTTGTGAATTTAGAAATAAACACCCCAAGTTAACAGTCATATCTGTTAAAAATTTTACATTTATCTAAAAAAAATAATACATTGCTATTGTTAAAAAGATAGACAATTTTTTAATTCTTGTTTTTTATCCAAATCAAATCAGCTTGCAGAGAATAAATTCATGCTGGATCCTAATATTTACTTTCTGTCTCACAGTGAAATGAGTGGCTTTCTCAGCTTCCTTGTTGGCCTCTGGTTCAGAAACGTTTGGACCATTTAACACACAGGCACCGTTGGTCTTCAGACATGTTGTTTCAAACATCCAGCCAGAGTCTAACAATGAAATTATTTCACATTTAAGGCAAACAACAGATGCAGGAAACCTATCAGACAATCAACAAACTTGTGCACAGGACATCCATGCAGTGCTGAGAGAGATGAGCGCCTCATTGGCTGGACTGAAGGTTGGTATGGAGTATCTACAGAAAGATAATGAAGGTATGTTAACCAGAAATCACTGCTGTATGAAACTGAAGTCTTTATATTCAAATCGTCACAGTTTAATGTTTTTTATTTCACTCCTGCAACAGCCAAGACAAAAGAACTGGATAAAACAACAATACCAAGGTATTTATAAGACAAGTAAAACGCTTAAGTTATTAAGAAAAAGGAGAATGTTTAGCATAAGAAGGACATTATATTAACTAATATGAATTGTCTGTTTATTTTTACTATCTTAGAGCAAGTTACAAAAGTAAGAAATCTTGAGCAGCAGTACCAAGGTATTTATAAGACAACAAATAAAACCCTGATGTTATCACAAAAAATTTGAATGTTTAGCATAATAAGGACATTATATTAACTAATATGAATTGTCTGTTTATTTTTACTATTTTAGAGCAAGTGACAAAAGTAAGAAGTCTTGAGCAGCAGTACCAAGGTATTTATAACTTTCCTCTAACAATAAATTATTTTATGTGATAAATGACACACTAAGACTCTTTTCTCAAATGTTTAGAAGCAAGTATAGCTGATTTATTTAAACAATTTTCAAAATCTCAGAAGAGAATAGAAAACGTTGTCTGACACCAGAGCTATCAGAAATTTGATTTGACTGCTGTAGCTTATAGAGATGAGACAGTAGTCTTTGTAATGGACCAATTTTTTTGCTCTCTTGATTTGTTATGCATGAGAGTTATGTTTTCTGTTTGCAGCGATAAAGTTGTACCAAGATGTGACATTGAAAGCGTGAACAGATTCTGGAAGAGACATGTAAAACATGATTAAAATCTTTTTACTAATCCTAAAATATCTCAGCTTCCTAAGAAGATCGAGGCACTATAGGGCTTTATTATGAACCTGAATGTACTTGGAAAGACAGCCAGGTGTCCATCTGTGTCCGCAGATACTTAAAGCTCTCTACCTGCTCAATCTGCTGTCCCTGAATAATCGGTGGCATAACATGCTGAGATGTTGTTGCTGCTGTTTTCCTTTCCACACAGCACAGTAACGTCAAGAGACCAGAAACTGCTGTGAATTTGTGATGTCAAACTATTGCTGTGAAAAATGACAGATAATATATAATTTTATTTTACATTTCATGTTTGTTTTAATCAATTTTCAGCTCAGCTAGGAGAACTGATCAGCGTTAAAGCCAGGACAAACAACACTGAAAACCAAGTGGAGGTTCTGAAGAGAGAAAGAAAAGGTTTGGGAAACTCAATAATATTCACATAAAAACATTATCTAAACATGTTATGCAACAAAAATCAAGTTGTGTACTTTTGTTTGATGTCCATTAATTGTTTAATATGTTTAGTTTTTATTAATTAAGACAATAATTTGTTAGTTTTGATTTGTTTAATTTTTCAAACACCAGATAGTTTTTTAAGAACAAGTAACGGCTTGATCCCAATAAAACTAAGTTATTGTCTCGTAGTGAAACAAGTGGCTTTCTCAGCTTCCTTGCTGGCATCAGGTGATGGACATATTGGACCATTTAACACACAGACACCTCTAGTCTTCAGACATGTTGTTGCAAATATTGGAAATGCCTACAACCCAAACACAGGTACCCGATTTTATGCAGAACTTGATTCTCTTTATAATCCTGACATGCAGTTGGTTGATTGATTCTTTATGTGGGTATACGGACGAAAAAGTTCAATAGAAACATTATTTTTATATGTTCCTCAGGTTTTTTCATTGCCCCCATGAGAGGAGCCTATCACTTTGAGTTCCACTTACATGGACTTGGACATGCGTCATATCCAACAGGCGCTGTGCTGGTCAAGAACGGGGATCCTATTTTCACTGCATATGAACATCAGGCTTCCTACTATGTTAACCCATCTAATGGAGCCACATTGTTGTTAGAAACTGGAGATGTTGTGTTTTTGCGTCAGTGGCAAAACACAAGGATTTATGATAACCACAATCATCATACCACCTTCAGTGGTCACTTGCTTTTCACTGTGTGAGCAGAAAGCAGTCCTAATTTTATTTCTGCCTCAGAAGTGTATAATAATATATACATGATTTTTTATAACTGCATTAAATTTTTTTTTATTGTGTTTCATTTTGCCTTAAATTTCCACAATAATTTACCAGCCACAATGGTTCTAACGATTCTCTTTCAATTTTTTCTTTTCTTAATAGAAAACACACAAAATGCAACATAGAACTTCAATCTAATTTTATTGAAACATTTATTGTAATGTGCCGTTTGTTTCAGATCAAAATTGTTCACTTTTAAATGGACTAAACCTGAAAGTGTTATTTGCAGTCTTTAATAAAATGTATTTTTGAAAAATAAAAATAAATGCATATGTTTTTGAGTGACCACAGAAATAGAAAATCATTGAACCAGGAACAACTGTTTTTTCAGTTTGTGTGTGTTTTTAATGTGGTAAAATACTTCAAATAAAGTTACCCAGATTTTAAAGTTATGCTAACTAAGTTCATGGTTTAACCAGGGTACCTAGCCCCTGCACTTCAGTCGTTAATGTGTGTGTGGAACTCTTAAACAATCAGTGTGACTCTTGTGACTTTAGTGTGATAGGTTAAAAACTGTCATGCCTTTAGTACAGTACCAAAATACTCTATAAAGATGTTATTCAGAGGTTGATTTCATATTAGAAGAGTTGACAGTAAAAAGGTTTAGGATCAATATCTTGGGTTAGTTTATATGAACCTAAGGCAATTGTAGCAGCTAAAATCCTGTATTTTAGGCTACTGGTTGCTGTTGTTCCTGATAGGGGTTGGTTTTACTCAATCAAGATTCGTTAGGCCGACTTTCATTTTGATTTATAATCATAAAGTCATTTATTTTCTGTACAGTGTCCTTTGTCTTGCCATTTTCCTTTAGAACAAGATAAATCAGACATAAATCCAAATCAACCCGAATAATGCTTCCCATTAGCAACACCTGAACAGAATCACACTTGACCTTAAGTAACTCCATCCCCCTTCAGACATACTCAGAACACTAAATGAAATATGCTCCACCAGTGGCGATAAACACAGGAAAAGATAAATGGCTCCTACAGCAACATAAATACAATAAGAAAATTGTGAAAGTTATTTTCATGTTGTATTAATGTACATAGAATCTGATTCCCAGAAGACATCAATGGTATTCTGGGAGAGATATGTGCCTCTCTTTAGCTGAACTAAAGGTTAGCATGTTATACAGTAGAGCCCTAGGAAACATGGGGATTCTTTTTCTTTTGAGTTCTCTTGTCATAATTTGAGGCTAATCTTTTGACCCACATGCAGAATACACTTCAGGATACAGAGAATGTCAGTTAAATAAAGTTTATTGTAAAAAGAGTTTGAATGTATCTTCTTTGCCCGGGGTATGGGACAGCTGGAGATCTGGATTCTGAGGATGGAGTAGATGAGAGGTGAGTAAGTAGTACTGAAGGTGAAAAAGAGAATAATAGGAGACCTTACTAGTGAAATGGAACTGATCCACCAGGGGGAGGTATTCTGCTGGTGCTGAACTTGGTTTCTAGGGTGAGTGTCGGGTCCAGGTGGGGTTGGAACTGAAGCCAGGAGATCCAGAGAGAATGGGCGGCGGTGAGGGTTTGTTAGTTGTACTTCATTGGAGGGCGGACAGGTTGTAGCACAGACTTGAACAGCCAGAAGAACCAGTCGTAGGGATTTATGAACCAGGGGTTTCTTTATGAAGAATCTTGGAGGTGAAACGATAAAACTCATAAGGCACAAAGGTAACAGCCGCTGAGAACCTACAAGGAAAACACAAGGGAGGCTTGAGTAAAACACTTAGAAAACTCAGCGAGAGCACACACTGAGGGGCACAGAGTACCATGAACGGCAACACTCAGGCATCGAAGGACTGGTGACAGGCTTCTCTTAAACACTGGCTGATGACAGATAGGCTGCAGGTGTGATGGCTGAACACCTGAGACCGCCCTCTGGACAACACAGCTTCCTGGCTCCATCTAGTGGATAACTAGAGACAAGAAAAGCAGCCCCACAGAAACCAAAACTCCAGCTTCCCAACATCTCTCATAAAACTTTTGTGTTACCACGCAATAATGTGGCATAATTAGTTCATGGGGCATAATTGAATACTGTAAGCCTTTCTTATGGTGGGGATTATTATCTTGGGGATTTAACTGGGGATGTAATTATGTTAGCATGCGGAAATGTGAAATATGTCATCCTATTACAACCCTAAGAAATACATATTAACATTGGCATAACAGAGAATTCAAGCAATGGAAATATTTGGACGTTAATGTTTCTTTCCAAAAAAAAAAAAAAAAAAAAAATCATTGTGTTTTTTCTCCAATCCAAATCAAAATATGACTTGTGCATCAGCCGGAATGACTGAAAATATGCTTACATACCAAAAAAACAACCTAAGTGTTTTTAAAAACATCTCCACAAGTTATTATCATAAACATGACTCACTTGTGTTTTGCTCAGTGGCTGAACTAAAGGTGGAGATGAGGTACCTACAGAGAGATTATGAAGGTAACACAAGTACAGCATTTGGAATAATTTCTGTGAAAGACTGTGCTAATATGTTAGTGTTAACAAAGAAATAACATTATATTTCACTGTTTTCTCTTTATTGTTGCAACAGTAAAAACGAGAGAACTGGAGCTGCTGAAACAACTGTACCAAGGTTTGTATTAAACTATAATTAATAATAATAATTTACTAACTGATCTGCATCTATTCATTGTCCAAGTAACTAAGTTTAAACAACCATAGCAGTAGTGCCAAGGAACGTATTAAATTATAGAGGGAGATCTGGAGATGGACAGATGATAAATATTAGTGATGGTAAAATGCTTGTTTTTATTATTATATTTCCAGCTCAGGCAGGAGAGCAGAGCAGTGTTAAAGCCCTGGTAAACATCACTGCAGCTCAAATGAAAGCTCTGAAGAATGAAGGAGAATGTTAAAAATTGTTATTGAACACATCATGATATTATAGGGCACCGTCATGCTACAATTGCCAAGGCTTGCATTCTCAAATGTATTAAAATTTCCTTTTTAACATATTAGTGACTCAGAAACAAAAATCAGGAAGATGGGGATTCCTGTGGACAAAGAACAGACTAATATGTCTGAACTTATTTTTTAAAAGCCAACCATTTTTTGAACGTGGTCATTGACCAGCTTTCAGGATGTTTTTATATTTCGCCGGTCATCGTGCAATTAGCTAATAATCCGAGAGAGCTCTGGGGCCTCATGCATAAAAGAGTGCGCAGTTTTCACACTAAAACCTGGCGTACGGAAAAATTTAGAAAAGTGCGGAGCACAAAAAAAGAAGAAAATCGGATGCAAAAAGCCGTGCGCAGGCACGTGGCCGCGCAAACAGCTCAGCTGCTGGTCAGCCCTGTGGGCACCCATAAATAAATATGTAAATTAGTACAAATACCCGGAAGTCTGCCACAACGTGACGACGTCCTTGGCAACGTCCTTGTTTTAAGCAGTATAAGTATTTATAATAACAATAATAATTATATATTTTATTTAAAAGATGCTGTGAGGGCACATAATGTCACCTCACAAAAATAAAAACCTACATGAAAAAATTAAAAAAATCCAAATTAAGATTGTGTAACTGCCTATTTGAACAGCAGCGCGTTCAGCCGGGATTTAAACACAGACAGCGTGTCAGAGAGTCCTTTGAGTGGGGAAAGTGGACGTTTATTCTAAATAGTAGAATCATGTGCATGAGTTGTACATTTACAGAATAAAGAGGCTTTATGTTCACAAAGCGGGCGGCTGTCATAAACATAAAAAGTTCGCGTGACTGCCGCACATTTTCACGCCAGCGAAAGAGTGCAAACTTTGACGCAAAGTAAATTTTTATACATGCCGACTTGTGTGTAAAATATGGCGCTGCACACTTTATGCATGAGGCTCCAGATGTTTCATATTTGACTTCCTCGTCACGAGATACAAAACCTGCACAATATTATAAAGACACACTGTTAAAAGTCATACTCTCAATTAGTTATCATAACGTTTTTCTATAAGTTACTTCCAATTAACATAATGAGTTATGTAATTTCAACTTAATTTCCCGAGTTATTGGCATTTCAACTCGAGGATGTGAGTCAGTTCAGTGAAACATAAATTTAAAGGTGTGAACATAACTTGACAATCTGAGTTTTAAAAAGGTAACCGGATCTTATAAAAACTGATCACCACTGGCAATATTAATGCGAGATACAAATAGTGCCGGAAATTCGCTCTTTATCTGATAAGGGACTAAATATGATGTAAGATTTAGTCAGACTTTATAAAGTTATCCATCCCAGTTAGAATTGCATATTAAATGAAGAAGAGGAACACCACCTGACCAGATTAAGGACGTCGAAAGCAAAGTCGCGGATGAATACCAATTTTTCCAAGACCTCTGTCCCAAAGGCGTTGAAATTCGGCGGGACATTTTTTTGAAATGCGAAGCGAGCTGGAGTCATAGTAAGGTAAGCTTCATTTGTCGTTTTGTTTGATAATGCCACCCATTTTTAAAATATATTAAGAGCTAAAAGTTCGTGTTTCTGTTACATGTTTAAACACAGGACATAAAACAACAGCTTGCTAATTGTCGAGGACAGGAGTTAGTTAATGCAGACGAGCCTAGCTAAAGGCAGTATGCTACTGGTTGGCTTATAGAACTTTTCTTAAGAGAAAATACAAGCAGCTACCACGATTTTTGTATTGTACACGCCCTCAGAAACACATATGTGGCGCTTGGTCAAAGTTTTGCATTGACGTGCTGACTGCAGGTGAGTTAGCGGCTTCGGGAAAGACTGTGCATCAGTAATTAGTCGTGTTCCTTGTCAGTAATTAGCCGTGTCCTTTGTTTCATGTGTTGGTGCGCATCTGTGTCCCGTTTCTGGTTGCCGGTGAAAAATGCAATTTCACTGTTGAAGAGAGGAAACTACCTCCAGCGGCAATTGCAGATTAAACTGTATTCTGAATTTTACAGTAATTATTTATCAAGCGTTTGTCTTTGCTCAGTCTGGGCCCGTGCAGCATATCAGGGAGCTGCGGTGGCTTCCAGATAGTCAGGACCCCACACTGAGAAAAAAATGACCAATGGTTACTTAAAAAAATTGTGGCAACAAAGTGACACATAATATAATTGAATAGATTTTAGGTTATACAATTTTGATTAAAAAGTATTGAATATGTTAACTTAACTTAAAAAAATTAAGTACATCTTAATAAAAGCAACAGCTGAAATGTGTTGGATTTAGTAATATCAAGCCAAATGATAAGTTATATTGCCAAAAAATATTTAGTAAATCCAAGTCAATTTTACAAGGAAAACTTATTTTTATTTACTAAGTATCTGAGCAAAAATGATTTAGATTAACTAAATATCTGGGGGAAATTGATTCCTATTTACTGATAATCTAGGTGAAATTAACTTATATTTATTAATTAAATGGGTGGAATTGATTTAGATTTACTAAACATCAGCATAAAAATTATTTGGATTAAGTAAATGATATAAATGATATCAACTCGTATTGTAGCACATTATTGCTTAATTCAACACATTAACACTGTTGTTCTTATTTATCTGTAGCTAAAATAATTGATAAATTTTAAGTTTTTATTTGTATCATAGGACTTTAAATCTATTCAATAATATTGAATGTCACTTTGTTGCCATAATTTTTCTGTGTCTAATTTACCCAATTTCCTGACCAAACTTGAGTGGCATCAAAAAACAACAAATTACAATGCATAAAACAGCAGCAGCATTTATTTGTGCAACTTTATAAAATGTGTTTATCCAGCACCCAACAAGTGCAAAATTCCAAAATACAACAATAAAACAGAGAAGGGGCAATACATATCAGTATCAAGTCAAAAACATAGTGCCACTCTGCTCAAAGTATAGTTAACATGATTTTTTTAGAACCATCACATCAACAACAATCAACTTGGACCAGTTAAGCTTGCTTCAACAATTTATTAATCACATAAGAGTTCACTTTATGTTTAAGAGGCATGCAGAGCACAAAACAAGTATGCACATAAAACTTACCTGGGGAAAACACATGACAAGATGTGAGAGATGTGCGAGACCTTTGAGGCATAAAAACTTCCATTTTCTTTTTTTGTATGTTTATGCTACATCTTGTCACTGTGTTGGGGCCCTTGGCTCCGTGACACTTACTTTCCTTTTCGAAAAATAAGTTGAAAGACAGAACTGAACAAAAACATTATATAAAGTGCAAATGAAACACAACAAAGTTTTGCAGTCTGCAGATCATCACCCTTCAGTGGTGAAGCCTGCATGGACTCTCCAAAAAGGCAATAGTGGATGCTCTATTCTGTATAAAAGGGACAAGGGTTCATGTGACAGACCTGAACAGATCCAAAGCCATATAACAGGCTGCACTACCACATATGAGAACAAGGGGTCAGTCCTTAGAAAGGGTGGTTAACTGTAATGTACTGCAAGAAAAAATACACATGCAGAAATCCACTGAACTGAAAATTACCCTAATTTTAACTAACTTCACAGAGCATTTCACAAAGTTTTGCGTGTTGGTTTTCACAGTGACTTGTCTATTCCCTTTTGTTTAGCAAGGGTCCGTTTTCTTAAGCCAGTAGTTTATTCCTGAGGCTGTTCACTTTTTGGGAGAGCTTTGAACTATCCAGCCCGAGGAGAAGTTTCTGAAACACTTCAAACGTGTATCTGAGCTCCTTTGGATAGGCAAGATTCACAGCATACGCCAACCCAACAAGCAGGGAGCAAGCCCATGGAAAGTTACCCAGAGCAGTTAGAATTTTCACGCCATCCACCACGATACCGATACCGATCCTCTGACGTGTTAGCTTTGATGTTGTAGATCTTCAGGCTTTGAACAGCAAGGTCCTGTGACACACTGTCTTCATCAGCATCCTGTAATAGCAAGAACATTGTGCATATCAGACAGTACAGCCAAAGGAGAAGGTTCCATTTCCCAAATTGCTTACAACTGTTTGGACAAGAAAATCTGGAGTTTGTCAGCCGTTGCTTGTAATGCACTCTATTTATGTCAGTGTTTTAGACAAATCTGAGATAACACTAAAAAAAACCGCACATAATTTAAAAATGAAAAAAAAAAAATAAATCAATCATAATAATATGTTATATTATTTTAATATAATCAATTATACAATGATGAGCTCAACAGTTACAAATATTTCTAAATGAAGTTTCTGAAATTAAATCAATCCATTACACTATTATTTCTTCCTGGCACTGTCTTGATGAATATCTTATTCCAACACATTCTCACTCCCGACTCGTTATATATTGACGCTTGGGCAGGTTCCCTCAGCGTCATATATTTACGCGTCGGGTACCCCGTTCGCGTCAATAATTGACGAGAAGGGTTCTCTCATTGAATGCTGTACGACTCCCTAAGCGTCCAAAACCCACGATCTAGGAACAAATAAGATGACGAGTCTGTTCTATTTTTGTAAAAGGCACACAATTCGTGCATAGCAGATGTATTTGTAGGTTTTTAACAATTTAGTTAATTTTACTTCAGTTTTAAAAGATCCTCCGGTTCTCTGAAGCTGCGATTTTATCTACATTGCTGTTTATTTTTAACAGCAGACACGAATTACACCAGTTTCACTGATTTCATCGTAACTTCATGATTGTAAAGGACATAATATTCTAATTTTTACACAATAATAAAAAAAGAAAGGAATACATATGTTATTTGGAGTTTATGAGGTTACAGATAATAGCGGCATGCACCTCCGAAGTCGTTTGCAGTCCATTAATAATAAAAAAAAGAATTTTAATAAAAATGTTTAAGAAGAGTGAGGGTGCATTTCCTTTTGTGATTACATGCCAGACGGTTCTGTAAACGTTTGATTAAAATAAAAATAAGGACAGATCCCACCCGTCCATAAATCTAAGAAGAAGAAGCTGACGTCATCGCATGCGACATTGGACCCCGGTGAGTACAAACCTGAATCTGTCAGAAATGGTTTTGTATTATAAAACAAAAGAAAATACTACAGAATGTTACGTTATAAAGTTGCTGATTGCAGTTGTAGGACTTAATGGTAGTAGGACTGTGCCGCGAATGGTTGAAGACATTTGGACACGTTTGTAACATGTATTTTTTTAATTTTTGTTGCCGGGAAAAATACGCGGGAAGCTAGCTACATTAGCCTCTTGGAGCCCAGAGAGTTCAGCTGAACCTGCACTTAATACATTTAATTAGCCATGATAGAGTCACAGAATTGTTTGTTGTATAATTTGAGGGTTGCTATAACAACCCTACGCTGTGATGATCCTAAAGGTTTTCTGAATACACTGATTGCAGCTAGGTCATGCATTTGAATTAAAAACGAACTTGGGTCATTACAGCCAAAGTTCTCTCCACCTGTCTACGTTGAAATAAATAACTTCCGAAATCTGAACATTTATTTTGTTTTTATGTCAACAGGTTCTTCTTTGAGATATTCATCTGACATACATTTCTGCTCATTCATAGCACCCACAAAAGGCACTTTTAAGAGCCACGTCTGTCAAATCTCTACGTCATCTTTTTTGTCATATCTCTTCGTCATCTTTGTGTTCTTAATTTGTCTATTGTTCTTCACGTAATTTGTCAACAGTTCTGTTTGTTTGTTTGTCCATCATAAGTCTTTGCATTCTATTTTGCTCTTTGTCAGTGTTTTTAAGTATGATACGCCCCAAATTCAGGCCATGTGCACAGTGTCAAACGCCCAATCAGGCAAACAGAAAAACTTGTGTCGCCTGCCACCAGAGTCTTTACACCAAAAAAAAATAAAATAAAAGGTTCAGACATTCAATGATCAGTGGAGGGAAACAGTTTTAAAAAACAGAAATGTTTCCCGCATAATTGATTCTGCGGAAATTGCAGTAAGTAGAAAATTTTAGACTGAAAAAGTTCTGTTAATGAGCAACATGATGAAAAACAACTGCTCTAATAGGATGGTGCGTTTTAGTAACTTGTAACATGTTCTTATCAATTGCAGGTTCGCAAACTTCATGCTTTAGGCTATAAGCCTATTTTATTTTTTGCTAAGGAAGATAAGTCTTCAAGCAAGTGGGTAGCAGATGCAATTACTCATTTGGAGCCCACTGCTACTACAAATAATTTTCTTGAGAAGATGCAAAGGGCTTATGAATTTCTCCTCCCTGAAGGTAATGCATGTACGTGTGTGAGAGTGTGTACTTCTGTAGTGCATTATATCAAGTCCACAGAAAGCGAGCAAGATATGTGTCTATAAATATTTATTTCTGTTTTCTGTAAAATTACGTCTTTCCTAGCCACGTCTGTACCAGTGCAGCCCCACACCTCCACGGAACAGCAGGTTTTTTCACCCAAAGAGCAGTGGGCTGATGAAAAAGCTGAGAACCTGGTCTATGAACCAACAGAGACCATAGCTGAGGAAGAGACTGTGATTGTGCTTGATCTGGTTCCTGTTTCTTCTCATATTGTTCCTTCTTCTCCGGCTTTCCAGAAGAAGAAAAGAGCCAGAAGCACCTCTCCACCTGCCTCTCCTCCTACTCTGCCATCTGTCTCTCCCATAGACCATCCAAATCAACATTCATATGAATCGCCTGCTGCCCATGCCATCTCGTTAAGTCAGGGTGGCCTATTTGAAAATAAGAAGAGAAAGGGTAAGTTTTGTTTTCCTTAGTCCTGTGACATCTATTAGCCAGCTGACTTTGAGGAAGGAAAGAAATTAAAGCATAGATGTGGGTAAGACAGTAAACAAGTGCAGTGCGCTGGACAATAAATGCGCACGCAGCTCCACCGTTACGCTCAAACTAATCACACATCAAATGACAAACGCCAAATAAATAAATAGTTACACTACTTACGCTAATGGTAGTCTAAAAATCGAAACCAGTAAAAACTTCATTGAGATAATATGTCGGGGGCCCCCGACCAAGGACAGAGTGCAGTTCATTAGTTTCTTATCCAGACTGTCGTAATGTGCACCTGAGCACTTGGTGCGTTGACATTTTCCACTTAATGAACAGAGAACAATTGCGGAGCTCACCATCAATCAGTACAAGAAAAATATTTGTCAGACTATAATTTGTGATCGGGACGCTGGAGCAGGCGCTTTGTAGCGTCTAGCGCAGTTGATGCGCTTCTGCGAGAATTTTCTCCTGCAGAGAGGAGTGTGTGCGGCATCAGGTCTTACCGACTTCTGATTACTTCATTTGGTGAAATGTTACCCGATTTCAAAAACGTTCTCACTGAACAGAAAAAGATAAATGTTCAGCTTGATGACTACAGCATGGAAAGAAAATGCACTTGTGAGCAGGTACAGTTTCTGTTATGTGTGGAGAACCTTAAATCCTCTTTTTACCAGATCACACAGATAAGTTTGTAAAAATTATCAGACGTAGTAAGAGTCTATGCTGGCCCTGGAAACCTTGTAGCCGAGAGACATAGTTAAACCCCAATTAAATAAAGTTAGACAGTTTGGGGGAGGAATAATAATAAAGAAAACACAAATACAACTAAATGCACCTAAGTGTTCCCCAACAAAAACACTCACACACAAAAAGCCCTGATTAATACAGCAAAGGAAAGAAAAACTCCCCTTCCACTAGTCTCAATCTAAATAAAACAGCTTGGACCCAGGGACAGCCTAGGTCCTCTTTGTTGTTTTAAAACCATTCTAACCCTAACCCTACTTCTACCCTACCTCTGTACAAATCTGGGATCTGATCTCCTCAGCGATCTACCTGCTTTTAAATGTAACTGCTGATTACCTGTCTCGCTAACGAACCAGCTGTGCTCTGTCACAGCGTCTTCCAAATATGGGCCAGAGGAAAAAATGTGCAGCGCCATACTTCCGGGACAAGATGCCCTGGCTATACACTTAAAAGTCATTATTATGTGACGGACTACGACAAATAACTGCTCCAAATTATGAACATTTTCAACCTTCTCTCCCTTCTTCATTTTTTTTTAGGTGCAGGAGCAGAAAATAACTTATTGTTGTTTTACAATCAACACCTGGTATGAAGTGTGCTTTATCCTTTTGAGTTGCATCGCAGCGCAGCACAAGAAGAATATCCAGCAGAACAGTATCGGCTCGCTTTTATGAGAACGAGTATAATGGAGGCTTCCGCGTCTGATATAAATCTATTTATATTTTCACATGGCCTTATGTACAGTTTTATACATTTCTTTGCATATATGTCTTTATAGTATTCTATGTAATATATATGAAAAGATGAATATATATTAAATATATAAAAGTACATATCACACATATTTGAGGAGTGATGTCCGAGTTATCAGTGATTGTCCATGATTGGAAGGACAAATAATAGACCATTTCCATGACTTCAGGTTCAAAATAGGTGACTAGATTCTGTTACAGAAATTAATCCTGTTAGTTCTATGTATGCAATTATAATTAATTTTCAAATGTCCTTAAGGCAGGCATGTCCAAAGTCCGGCCCGGGGGCCAATCACGGCCCGCGGTCAGATTTCATACGGCCCGCAGCTTCGGTTTTATAATGTATTATTTATGGCCCGCCTGCACCGTGAAACAGAATAAATAAATCATAAAACTTGAAACTGTAATTCCTCCTTTCACCAAATGGTGGCAGCACCACTTTAATACTATCAGTCTGCCTCAGTGCAGCGAACCGCTCTCCACTCATTTCTGCCATGGCCACTGCAAAGAAAACAAGTTTACAGTGAGGGCCGCCGCTTTCAAGAGAGATGGGAATTATAATACTTCTTCACTGAAAATCAAGCCAATTGTGCTTGTCTAATTTGTGAGACGGTTGCCTTGTTTAAGGATTTCAATGTAAAGAGACACTACCAGACTAAACATGCTAACACATACAACAAGCTAACAGGAAGTGACCGTGCTGAAAAACCGAAGCAACTCCAAGCTGGACTGGCATCACAACAGCGATTCTTCACGCGGGCCTGTGAGTCAAAAGAAAATACCACCAAAGCAAGCTACGAAGTTAATGTTAAACATGGCAAACCTTTTACTGAAGGTACATTTATCAAAGACTGTGTTATGAAAATGGTGGAGAACATTTTGCCCTGAGAAGAAGCAAGAATTTGAGAAAAATGTTTGCCTGGCAGTAACAGTGTGGCACTGAGAGTTGAGGACATGAAACTGAGTGTTTTGAACGGCAACGTCTGTCACTATCAGCAGTGAAGAGCCAAAAGAACATTTATGCACCTGGATTTATGGCACTTATTTTTATTAAACTCTTGAGTAAGATTTGGTTATGAACCTGTAGATAGTGTAAATGACGAGCAAAATTCACTTGTTTTAAGATTTAATAATAACAGACAACTTTGCATTACTTATAACTCCTGTTTAAAATGTTCTTGAGGCAAAGATATTTTTAAACTCATGTAAATTTAAGGTATTTCATACAGTTTGTTCAATGTTATCTGACTCTCCAGATATGAAAGAAAGGCAGAATTTGGGTTTTTAGAGTTGTTCTCATTTGCCTGAGTGGCTTATATTTGTTTTTTGTTTTTTTTGTCATTTGAAAAATAAAGATAATTGTGACAATGAAAATTGTTTTATAACAGTGTGTGAAACGTTTGTAGTTAAAAAATGTCCGAACAAACTATTGGCCCCCGGGCATCTTCACTTGATCAAATCTGGCCCTCTTTGCAAAAAGTTTGGACACCCCTGCCTAAAGGGGTACCTAAAAACTGAAAACGTATTTCTTAAAACCACTTTTTGTTATGTTTGTCCAAAATTTTAATGTGCTTCATTACTGGCTTTTTATCAACTAGTGGATTCAGAACATATCCTACTTAGTAAAGTGTCCACTAAGCTAGATGCTTTTTAGTTTATAAAGTCATGCTTGATGAATTTCTTGTATAAATGTATGTAATTAAACAAAATCAGAACCGTGAGTACTGCATTAAAATATCACATTGATATGTACTGAAACTTTGCAACTCATTTCTTTTTAATACAGAAATTGACAGAAAAATTGAACAGCATTCAAGTGACCACAGACAACGAAGTGTTCCACCACTATACACTGTGTTTATTGAATTAAAAAATAAGTCAGAGCTGCACATGTTAATAAAAAAAGAAAATAAAAGTATAATATCCAAAAAGATGTCTTGGTTAGTACAGAATCACTGCAACTGCTTAATGTAGTGTTGTAGCCATTTTTAAACTGCTAAACATAAGCACAACTGCTATTACTCCATTTGAAGTAAAAGTAGTAACTAAAATTATTAACTACAGTAAAATTACTCTTACTATTATCTTTAAATACAGTAGATATGGAGAAACATAATGAAAAAGAAACAAAATGAATGACATGCCTGCGCAAGTAATCACAGCCCTAGTAAGCCCTTTTAGAAAGTAAAAAGGCACAAACATATTAACTATTTTAAAAAAAAGAATCACCGAAATAAAACACTGCCAATTTGGAAACATGAAAGCCCAAGAACAAATTTAAACAGAATTGTGTCTCTTTGTGACTTATGAGCAAACATACTTTACTTGTGACATATTGGTCAATCCAGAAGGAGCCGAATACTGTCACGCTAGTGTAGATCTTTGTCAGCAGTATATGCACAAATTATTACAGACTATTTATTATCAGAAGCTTCCGAGTCACTACCAAAGTCGTCATCAGAAGTATCATCAAAACTAACACTTTCTGCTCCTGACAAAGTCTGTAGATAATGTTCTCTTGCCTGCAGTTTCATTTGTTTTAAGTGCTGTAGCTCTCTGAGGATGATGCTCTGGAGACCTCTTAGAGCTTCATCAGTTAGGGAACAGGACGAACCTTTAAAATTGAACATAAGTAAAAATAACAATTAATAGAAAATTTAGATGTTTTAACTCTTGATAGGTTTATACATTACTTAAAAACATACTTTTAAATTTGCCTCTCGATAACAGGCGGGGAAGCTCCTTTAGAGCATCTTTATAGGATGACAGAGATTTCCAATGACGGTCCATCTCTCCTATGAGGATCCTCTTTTCCTCTTCCAGTCTCTTTACTGTCATAATGCCATCGAATGCCCTCCTTTTTGTGGCAAGACTGACAGAGTCTGAAATGCATTTAGGAAAAAGACAAATTAACTCAGTTTGAATTTGTAATAAAGTTTAGGTCAACACCTGGAGTATCTAGCCACATTATCTGTCAGGTATGATGA
Source organism: Xiphophorus couchianus (assembly GCF_001444195.1). Taxonomy (NCBI): domain Eukaryota; kingdom Metazoa; phylum Chordata; class Actinopteri; order Cyprinodontiformes; family Poeciliidae; genus Xiphophorus; species Xiphophorus couchianus. The sequence goes on from NC_040228.1 coordinate 10,590,710, forward strand.
CAGTATAAAATGTATTAGTGTATGTTTATTTACCACTGTCTGATTGCTGCCATGGCAATGCTGTGTCACCGGACAGGATCTCTTCTAAAGATAGTGCTTCTGTGCCTGTAACAGTCTTGTAGTTTTCTAAAGCCAATGCTAAGATGTTTTTCTCCTGTCTTATTTTGCGACGAGCCTTGGCACGAGCTTTGTTTCCGTCTATGTTTTTATAAAGACGCTGAGATCGCCTTTTGATGCTCGCAGCCAGAACCTCAATTCTGCCTGCCAAGGAGTCCGGATAAGTTGTGCTAGATGTTGCTGATGATGATAAATATGGGAAATGCAGTTAACATAGAAGCACTTTTGGAACTTCCTCTAATTTTTGAACTCTATTAGCTCACCTTTTGCCCACTCCTTAATATCATGGACCCAGTCATCAAGTTGACTGTCAGTCACCAAAAGCTCAATTTTTAAGGACTCCAAGTTCTGATGTTGTTTTTGAAGAGCTTTTGTGGCCTGCATTGTCAATTTCAAAGAAATAAAAAAAAAAATCAGATCACAGCATGTATAGGAATTAACAAACATCAACAGTTTCACTACCTTCTGATATCGACGGGTTAGTGAGGTGGCCAAGTTGTCAAGTTTTTGCTGATTCCAGCGCATGGCCATAAGAGTCAGCATGTCTGTCCGTCCTGCAAACAGAAAGAGGCCCACAATAGTAGAGTTTTCCTTTATCGTAATTAGTTAAAATTTCAGGAAAGAAATCTTTGGTCTTCTCACCAGCTTTTGACATATGTTTTGTCGTAACAGCAATCCTTGAGAGAAATGCATTGCACTGCTCAACTTCTTCCCCTAGAGTCAAGCCAGCACCATCTTGATATGCTCCACTCCACTTAGCCTAAATAAAAGCATGCACGCACAAACAATATCAACTGAGTCAACGATGTTCATGCAGTTATGTTCTAGCAAGGTTATTCCATGTCTAGTCAGTTTTCCTTACCTCACATTTGAAGTCATGGGCTTTGGCATGGAACACGGAGAGGAATGGCTTCATTTGAAGCAGGTGTTGGAGCTCAGGACAGCTTTTCGATACTTTCTCAAGATATGGCCAGTACTTGCATGTTACATCCATGCAAAAAAATGTGATCCGTCTGTTGGCCAGCCTTTGCTGCAAGTACAAGGGGTATGCAAATATCTCACCCCTATACATGTTCAGGGCACAAAGTAGCACCCCATGTCTGCACACCGCTAGCTCCAATCCCTCCTCGTCCAGTTTGCTGCTGGATCTGTGAGAGGTCTCTCTGGCTGCTGACCATTGCCCACCACAGACACCTCTTCCAAAAGTCTAGAATGCATAAAATTAAGTCAGGCACACCGTCATTACAGGCTAAAAGGTTACTGTCGTTATACACTTATAATCTGCAGTCTTAAATGTTTGGTTGATTTGTGTATATAGTCCACAAATTGTCCTACGTCTTCATCCTTGGCTATGAACAGGTCCTGAAATAGGGCCTGTTCCTCCGATCTGAAAAAAAAAAGCACTTAATAGGTGTTATGGTCCACAGGTAGTGAACATCACTAACTTATACAAAGAATTGTTATATTGAACACATTTTACAATACCTTACTGCATTCTTGAAACGGTAATGCTTGCGGTTTCCATCCACTGAAACTGCAAGCTTGACACTTGAAGGGATCCTTCCTTAACATTTTATCCAACTCATATCTTATAGCTTCCCACTCGAAAAAACTTTTCAGGAAGCCGTCAGCTGATATCTTTCCTGTCTGATTTAAAATGAGAGACAAATAATAATTTTTAAAAAACTAAAGAAAGGACATAGTTGTCCAAATCCCAGGTATCAGGATATGTGTTCTTCAAGTTTTAGGTGTGTCTCTGGCACAAAACATCTCATTCAATAAATTTTGATGTTACTACATATGATCTGAATGCTGAATGAATGAGGTGGTACCTCAGCCATTTGATTCAGTTACATCAAAAGATTGAAGAACATAACTACTCAAGAATTGAGTCAGACGGCCCTTATGGAATATGTACGTCAAAGTACTCACACGGCCAAAGCGGACGGTTCGTTGGTCTAACATTTTAAGAAATGCTTGACAGGAGAGACCTGGTGCTGCCATCTTCATTTCTTCAAATGTAAAAAGCACATCAGTTGCATATAGAGTGGAAAAGTGAAGGGTAGCTGGCCAGTAATCAGTTAACTTTAGATCATGTACTCCACATGTCCAACTAGCCTCACATCCCTCACACCTCAGCTCTGGCATACTGAGATCATAACGACCTAAAACACCAAAAAAATGTAAAAGTTGTAAAACTTAATTATTTTAGTGTCAGGTTGACATTATGTCACAAACAATTCCTTGTAGTCAGCAAACAAACATACTTAATATTTAAATTTTGCTAACATTGGTTTTTATTATGTTTTGGTTTTGATTCATGAAAAAAATAAAGTTATTCATACCATTGATTGTGACGACAGTGACAGCCTTTCCTGCTTTGATCCTTAAACACTCTGATGGACAATCACAAATTCTAACTGGGATCTCCACAGATACGAATCGTGCTAAAGAGGTTGACATGTTTAAAATATGAATTCACCTAAACTGTATTAACACATTGTAACTAATATATGCAGAACCAGATGACCTAAAAACCAGAACATTCAAAATACAGTCAAACGTTAACAGTAAGAAAAACACTCTGAGGAGTGTTTAAACAGTACAAATAAAAAGCTTAATTAATACCTTGAACTTACCATCATGGCAAAGAGTTGTATTTAAAACATAGGTAGTTGGAGGCAATGGCTGGAAGAACCCAGCTATGATGGTTTCTCTGTTGTGAAAGACATGTTTGGTGTGCATCATCACATCACATTTTTCACAAAAGAAGGGGTGTGGTAGGCAATCACGACACCGAAGTGCAGATGGATTATTCCCACAATGCTGGCATAAGTGTGCTGACACACTTTGCTGAGCTGCCATGGTGTTAACCAGACGGGGTCTTTCTGCTTTCCAACTCTCTGAAAAAAGGCTTTTTCTTCTGCTCCAGTTTGTGGAAGCCAGAGGAGGTTTTGGCACTACTGGTTGACCTGCAGCATCATTCAGTGAGCTCTGGAGTTCTTGTAGAAAAGACTCTTTTAAAAAATAAAAACATTTTTTACATATTAGAAACGTATGGCACATAGAAGATGCTTAGAAGAAATACAATAAGATCTACTACAGACATACCAACAGTTTCTGGAGCAAAGGCAACTTCGCAATGAATGTTAGAGGGTTGAGAGGGACAGCTGGTCTTCCGACGGTGGGGCGCTTTAAAAATAAAATAAACAAATATAAAAGTAAGGAGTATATCTAACATCTTACTTAAAGCAACATTTCGAAGTACAATTTCAATTTAATAACTGTATTACATTCCCATATCTTAAGATTAAAATTTGTAGTAGAAACCGGTTCCTACCGGTAACTAAAAAATTAACAAAGTAATTTATACTGTCAGACAAATGGAGGAACAACACGTTTGTTTGTAACCTTTTGTAACAAGGTATGTCTCTAAATACATATACATCAACTGCTGGAAATACATTCACTCTGTTTCAACTGCATTCTACTGTATGTCAAAACAGAAAAACTCCTCACTTAAATAACTAACATGTTCTATGTTATGCATTTCTTCATGTTCAAATAAAAACATTAAGGTTTCAATTATTGATATGTACTGGAATGTGTCTGCGACTAAAACTTGGTTTATTTGACCATTTTTTCTTGCTGTATCAGATCTGTGACCTAAAAATATTTCCTTTGGTTTGACAAGTGAAAACTTCGCAAAACATTTTTTTATTTTATATTGTCTGTCAAGATCATCAAATATGTGCTTGGCATCTTCAAACTCTTTCATCAAAGTATCACTGTCACCAGGTACTTGCAAACTATTCAACAAAGTTGTAGTTGATTGCTGCAACCTGTCTACAGTTCTAGTAATTAGCTCATTTGCACAGTTCACGTTACATTTGAAGATGAATACATCTGGGAAACAAAAGATGCTGCACAATTACTGAGCTCAATGTAATTTTCTGATTGTGGAGCTGCAACCATAATATTGGGTGTATCCAAATTATCAGTATGAGTTTGTTCTCCACTGTTTGAACCCTCGCTTGGGAACAAGGATTGCACAACAGGCATATCTTTTGTACCCATCTTAAAATGTACTCTGTGTAGATGCCTAGTAAATGAATTCAAGTTATAATATGTTCTTGGACAATTTTCCTGAGCACATCTAATTTTTATATTCTGTCCATCTGATAAGCAGTGTATTTCACGGAGGTGCCATAGGAGATTTTTCACCTCTTTGAAACCAGTTTGTCTACATTTTGGACAACAATACATTTCATTTACAAGCTTTAAGTTGTGCAATCAATTCAATCACCCTTGTTTTTCTTTGTGTGGAGAATGGAAGATCATAGATGTACTCAAAAAATGTAAAGACAGGTCCGAGTTGGGATGGATAACACAAGTTAAACACCCAGTACAGCTTAAAAAGCTTGTCCACAGCACATGTGAGTCCATCGTCCAGGGGGATGGTGACTTTGTCATTTTTTGCAACGATGACATACTGCTTTGACGACCGCAGATTACCGATGCAGATGAGCTGGGGCTGATGGTTTGTTGATGAAGTAGCAGAATCATTGCAGAGGGAAGCTATTCTTGTTCCAGTCTTAGAAACAAAAATTAAGAAATAAAACAAAACACATTTGTTGGTGAAATAATCAGGAATTCAATGTAATTTCTGTTTAAAATAATATTTGTCAAAGGATAAACACCTACCGGCACAAAATCTAGAAGGTGTGTTATTGTATCCTTGACGCTACATTGTCTTCCACTAACAGGGGGCAGAAGGTGTGTTAGTACCACGAGTGTTCTGTAACAAGCCTCCTCTGAAAGTGAACAAAAACCAAAACATTAAAACCATCTTCTTATTACTGTGATACACAGTAAATGTACATCAACCATAAATACCTTCAGTCATGTTTTCAAATCCTCTCAAAAGAGTGCTGAGTCCAGGTTCCATGGCAGCCACAACTCTCAGTTTTGGCATGATGTTGGTCTCCCATCTACGAAGGAAAAGGTCTGTCTTTTCACCTGTCAACCTTCCAAACTCTGAGTCCAGCTAAAACGAGGCAAAAAAAAAAAAACACCCACATTTTTTTTTTTTAGAAATTTCCAAGTATAACATTGTTGGTTGAGTCAAATAGCAGGTAGGAAAAGGAACAAACCTACCAGACTCGGCATGTCCATAAATCGTGGATATTCACGCAATATTTCTGCAAGTGTGGGCGATTCCCTTGTAATCCATGCTCTGCGCTGTGTGAATGTTTTTTTCCATCCCAGACTTTATTACTGAAAGGTTTTCCGAAGACGGCCGCAATCTCTTGATCAAGGTTACCCATTCATTCATGGTATTATCATTTTCGGTCTCGGTTGTACTGGATGTTTGTGCATCCTCCGGGTAACTGGTTACTTTTCGCTTTCTGTAGCGTCTTTCATGTTGTTGTAGATTCCGCCGAAGGTTACGCAATTTTATCTCAATGAATCCACTGTGGGATGCTGGATCATAGAAATGCTCCTGATAAAGAAAAAAAAAAATCTATATATTTTTTCAAATTCTGAAGAAATATACCAAAAAAAAAAAAGCAACTGAACCCGTTACTTTGGATCCCTATTGAAAAATAATATATTATTTCACTTTTTTACTTACAAATCCCTCCCCTTCTCCAGCCACCTGGATACTCAGAGATGGGAAGATGGTAATGATGCTCTTCGCTAAGGCTAACTTGTCTCCACTAAGAGGATAACTGGAAATAAAACAACTTATTCTCAATCATTTGCTCAAGTTACTCACACAAAGATCACATTTCAAATATCACATTTAGATGCATCAGTTCAGAGGCTGTTAAAGTGTAAAAATCCACATTTATAGAAAAAAATGGCAAAGTGTCAACAAAAAATAATACTTACTAACCACACCTCTGAACTAGGTCTCCCACGCACATTTTCACTATACATTTTCTTGACTTCCCTGACAGGAAGCCTGTGTTTTCATACTCCTCAAAGATTTGTGGTGCTTTTTTCATTAGGAGCGATTTTAGAGGCTCACTGTCTTCTCCTGTATGGGTCTGACCGTCTTCTCCTGAATTAGCATGGGGCTGTAGAGAGTAACAGTTATGTTTAATATCATCAAAATAACCTTAAGAGAACCTAATAACGGAATAGAAATTTGGTTTGTGTTTAAATTAGCAAACTTTTCAACCACAACCAATTTCTCACAATTTATTTGTGAAATCACAAATAAATGGCAATGAAACTGAGTCACTCACAATAAATGAGGTATTTTTTAAAAAGTGTTTTTATTATATCAACATAAGAACATTAAGGTAATATTAATTTGTCCAATACAAATAGTACCTGGCTTGGAATTTGCTCCTCACGAGACACTTCTACCAGGGGCCCTCCAGTTGATAGAAACACGTAGAATCTGTCCAAGTCCTTAATTTCAACATTAATGTCAACATCAATGTACTCCAAGAAGTCAGAATTAAATTTCTGTAGCCTGTCCAGCAAAAATCCAGAATGGTTGGCAAGAATCTCCTCAACAAGATTGCTGGCAGTTGAAACACTGAAAATGTTTTTCGAAGTCTCTTTTTCATTTTTGAATGTTGTTACAAGAACTCTCGCCATTTCTTGATTGTCAAATGAGAGCTGAAAAGATAAATACACCAAAAAATACAATTAGAATATTTAAATTGAGACCATATGCAAAAACAAGCTCTCCTTTGTTGGAGTTCATTTGAAGACTGTTACAATCAAAAAAATGTACTCGAGAAAGTTTAACCTGAGAGTCATGTTTTTGGACTGTGGGAGGAAGCCGGAGGAAACCCACGCATGCACAGGGAGAGCATGCAAACTCCATGCACCCAGAACCCAGAACCTTCTTGCTGCAAGGAAACAGCTCTACTAAATGCGCTACTGTGCAGAACTGGTTTTCTGTAAGAATGTCATACAGAAAATTTCAGCACGGCTGCATCAGTACACACGTGCATCATGCTAAACACTAATCATAACACATGGAAGTTATGATTAGTTAGCAAGTAACGTTCCAATTACTTCTACGTTGTTGTTTTTTTGTTTGTTTTTTTCGCCACCGGAGTTTTACCGCAGTTCAATTTAAGGACGTCCGCGAACAGCCCATCTAGATATTTCAATTAATTTAGAAGTACGCCGTTAAATACAACCACATACATTTTACTTGATCAAAACTCCGGTATGACACTCAACGTCAGTTCCACTCGAAAGTGCTAACATGGCTAACATCTTACAAATACTTCTATGTGTGTTTTGTTTTTTGTTTTTTTCGTCAGCTGAGCTTTAAGGTAGTTCGCTAACAGCCCATCTTAATTTGAGTTAAAACAACAGTAAATATTACCGTGTCAGACCGACTTTCCGACATCTCCGGAGGACTGGCGCTTCCACTCGAATATCAACTTCCGTTAAGAGCTCCAACCGTTAGTGTCTCCTTCACTACCAAAGTGAATTTACAGAACCGTTAACTTACACGTTTACGTACAGAAAAGTTAACAGCTTTATTGTAAACTGTTAACTTCCAGTTTACAGGAAAACAGGCATTTTAGATTACAAAGGCTTCCAATTTTAATTTAAAGCTAAATTATTTTACAATATTACACTTATGTACAGATGTTTTCCCGAAAATGAATTAAAGGTGTTATTTACAAAAAATACGTTTTGTCTATATTTTATATCTATATTTTTTGTCTACATTGCATCTAAAAATTCTCACTGCAATATTCATCATGTATTGTACATTTATTCCAAAGCTTCAACAAGCTCCCTTTAACATTTAATTTTAAAATTTTACCCTCTTCAATAAACTTTGGACAAAAAAAGACAACTTAACAAATGATAAAATAGTGACTCCATCTCACGTGCCACAGTGAGATAATTAACGTTACAACTTTGCAGACCCTGTAGAAGCACAAAAAAATAACGTTTTTTCCAACCACTGAGTCCTCAAATTCTAGACTATATTTATGTGTTTAAACAGATTTAAAACTTACCGAAGTTGAATTTCATAATTGCCTCCTGCATGTGTTTGCTTACTCCGTGCGGGGAATAAAAATCCAAACTTGATCCTTCATCTGGTGGCCACTTGTGCTGATTTGAGGTTGTTCTTTGATGTTTGATTTGATCAACTTTCTTTGCTCAAATATATTTTCTAATTAATATATGTAATAATTGTTATTTATTGTAAATGTTAAAAAATTAAAAATGAATAACAATTAATAAATAATAAAATATTAAAAAATAATAACCATGTATTAAAATTATGTAAGAATAGTAGTAATTTAATGAAAAGTGATAATCAATCATTATGTGTTGATTTACTCCCCCCAAAAATACCTCTGCATCATTTTAAAAATTATTAAATCTCATCACAACCCTAAATTAACAACCACAGTTTAAAAATAAATTAAAAGGAAATAAATTAATTAAAAGGAAAATTTATTGAGATGAATTACCATTTGAATGGCAGATTAATCAGATTCATGGTTGTGTACCTGACAAACACAAACTAACACAATTATGTGTTGAAATATTCAAATAAATATTCAACACATACTGCATGTCATATTATATTCATTTTAACACACAATGTGTAAAATTAACACAAAATATGCTTTTAATTTAATAACACATTTTTTGTGTTATTTTTTAACACATCTGTTTTTAGAGTGTATAGTTTGTTTCCATCTTTGTCCCTTTTTCTCCACCTTACTGTGGGTTCAGGGATCTGCGTAGGTACTTGATCTTTATCTTTCTTCAGATCAACAAGTAAGTCATCAAGTTTTTGAAGCTCAACATTTATTTTTTGCTGATGTATCTCAGCATCCAGGACCATTAATGGATCAGGGATGTTTGAGACTCTCATGGTGATGGACAAACAAACAAAACAAACAAACAGAACTGTTGACAAATTACGTGAAGAACAATAGACAAATTAAGAACACAAAGATGACGAAGAGATATGACAAAAAAGATGACGTAGAGATTTGACAGACGTGGCTCTTAAAAGTGCCTTTTGTGGGTGCTATGAATGAGCAGAAATGTATGTCAGATGAATATCTCAAAGAAGAACCTGTTGACATAAAAACAAAATAAATGTTCAGATTTCGGAAGTTATTTATTTCAACGTAGACAGGTGGAGAGAACTTTGGCTGTAATGACCCAAGTTCGTTTTTAATTCAAATGCATGACCTAGCTGCAATCAGTGTATTCAGAAAACCTTTAGGATCATCACAGCGTAGGGTTGTTATAGCAACCCTCAAATTATACAACAAACAATTCTGTGACTCTATCATGGCTAATTAAATGTATTAAGTGCAGGTTCAGCTGAACTCTCTGGGCTCCAAGAGGCTAATGTAGCTAGCTTCCCGCGTATTTTTCCCGGCAACAAAAATTAAAAAAATACATGTTACAAACGTGTCCAAATGTCTTCAACCATTCGCGGCACAGTCCTACTACCATTAAGTCCTACAACTGCAATCAGCAACTTTATAACGTAACATTCTGTAGTATTTTCTTTTGTTTTATAATACAAAACCATTTCTGACAGATTCAGGTTTGTACTCACCGGGGTCCAATGTCGATGACGTCAGCTTCTTCTTCTTAGATTTATGGACGGGTGGGATCTGTCCTTATTTTTATTTTAATCAAACGTTTACAGAACCGTCTGGCATGTAATCACAAAAGGAAATGCACCCTCACTCTTCTTAAACATTTTTATTAAAATTCTTTTTTTTATTATTAATGGACTGCAAACGACTTCGGAGGTGCATGCCGCTATTATCTGTAACCTCATAAACTCCAAATAACATACGTATTCCTTTCTTTTTATTATTATTGTGTAAAAATTAGAATATTATGTCCTTTACAATCATGAAGTTACGATGAAATCAGTGAAACTGGTGTAATTCGTGTCTGCTGTTAAAAAATAAACAGCAATGTAGATAAAATCGAGGCTTCAGAGAACCGGAGGATCTTTTACAACTGAAGTAAAATTAACTAAATTGTTAAAAACCTACAAATACATCTGCTATGCACGAATTGTGTGCCTTTTACAAAAATAGAACAGACTCGTCATCTTATTTGTTCCTAGATCGTCGGTTTTGGACGCTTAGGAAGCCGTACAGCATTCAATGAGAGAACCCTTCTCGTCAATTATTGACGCGAACGGGGTACCCGACGCGTAAATATGTGACGCTGAGGGAACCTGCCCAAGCGTCAATATATGACGAGTCGGGAGTGAGAATGTGTTGCTTATTCTGCATTGCCTCAGTCTTTCTGTAAAAATATCTTTGTATTCACAAAGCAGCGTCTTGGCCATCATTTCTTAGCTCGCTTTTAGGGACAAATTGCAAAGACTTAAAAAAAATCAAGTTATGGTTAGGTAAAGCATTCTTAGGAAAAAAATTACATAAATTACTGACAAGTTTTAAATTATGCCAGTTGGTGAAATCAAATTGAGATAGCATTCTGCACTAGCACTTAAAAATTCCTTAATGGAAAATAAAAATTTAAACACACTTAACAGAGGACAATGATATAGCTTGCCAAGAACTACTGGGAGAAATACAGTTATGACTATTTTGTGATTTGACTTTCCAACAAATACCAAGTAGAAGAGATGAGAGAAATCACCTACTTTATATTTTAACATCTACTTCAACTTACATCATACTCTTTTAAGAGTTGATCTGTAGATTCCCCAAGGTACAGCATCAAACATCGAATGATAACATCTCTGGTCATGTTGATGTCAGGATTGCTTGGAGTCTGAAACGAAAAAAATAAACAGCAGGTGGTTTAATAAGCTCAAGGATCCTTCCTGTGCCGTCTTGGGGACCAGTGTAATAAAACACTACTGAAACAAATTCTCATGCGATTATTTCATATTCCATTTATAAAGAGAATCACAGGCTAACCTCCAGTAAATTTAAGTAATGATATTCCAGAAGTTTAAACACAAAATTTTGAGAATAAAATATTAGCAACCATAATGCTCAATGAAGGATACCTTGAGTAGGATAGCCTGCAATCTCAACCCCATGTTTCCGCCCTTGGAGTGGAAGAGGTTCAGAAGTCGAGGAGTATATTCATCCAGTTTGGACATGAACTTTGATTCAAGATGCACCATTGTGATTCTGTGAAACTCATCCTGGATCTGAAAGACAAATCATGAAACCAGTTTTAAAGCCTCAAATATTACAAACATACATACTGTTCTTACGACATTTTTCAAAAGCAAGAAGATGGATCAAATTTGATCTATATGTGACCCCCACAAAGTGTGGTCACATTTGGTGGATTAAATTGTGATCTTAGTTGTTTTGAGGTTTTGGGGAGCAATGTCACGCAGTAACACGGGTGCGCCGCTAGATGGCAGAAGCGGGCTCTTGCGGGACTGACGGTGCATCATTGCGGTGTCGAGGAAGCTCCCTTCCATTCGGATGAGAGCTACCAGCACAGCAACACCGTCTCCTGTGGCTCATTTGTTCTTTTCCTGTTAAAACAGGTTGGTCCGGGTCTAAACTGAAAACTGTTACGTGGTCGTTCTACTAAGTGTCGCGACGTTGGTCCCCTGTGTATTTGGTTTGTGTTATTTTATGTCGTCATCATGCGGTTTGCTAATAAGCTCTCGGTTAGCTGCTCGGAGGATTTCCTCAGATGGTACGCGAAGAATGCGTATGTTCTATATAACCGCCTGTAAGGTGCATTTATTTACAATTCCTGATATAGTAATAAGCTGGTGTTGTGTTATAGAGGAACTAGTGGAAGTGTGAATGTATAGTCACAATTTTCAGGGTTGTATGATGACTTTATTGTTATAATTTGGATTAAATTCGGATGAGAGCTACCAGCACAGCAACACCGTCTCCTGTGGCTCATTTGTTCTTTTCCTGTTAAAACAGGTTATCTGCATCTGTTTGCCTGTCCCTCCACCCGAGACCTGCAACATATAAAATAGATGACAGTAACGTAACACATTTTGTATCAAATAGCTAAATGCAGAATCACAAATGCAATCCTTCACATTGACTAGGAATATTTCTGATTAGCATGCACTTATAACTCACGTGAGATGCCTCAAATAGAGCGGGCCATCTGGCTTTGATGTCCTCTATACTGGGTGATTGGCTTAAAAAAACATCCGTTACACATCCCTGCAAGAATCGGGCCATAATCATCTTAATTTTTTCAATGAAAATAAGAAAACTATTATACAAAATTATATTTTCCTCAGAAATTGCAAATCATTTCGTAACTGTAATGTCACTGAAAACATCATCACAATTAAGTATTTCTTCAAAATCATCCAGCTCTATATTCAACTATGGATGAATACCTCATCCAATCCCACTTCAAAAAATGAACTATCGTTTTAAGATGTTAGACAAAAATATGAAACAGATTTTAAGGTAATATGCACATCAACAAATGCCAAACAATAAATATTAAAATCAAAGATGCCCAAAACGGACTAACGAAACATTTCTCTCACTCTCTCTGTGGCAGCTCAGAGTCAGTACGAAGCTCTACGTACTGATTTCAACCCAACATTCACAGACGCATCTCACTGTAACTGTTTATCTGTCAGTGTGAGCTGCAACCACAGTTTGAAAGCATAACGTTTTTCCGAGAAAACAGGAAAAAACGAGGAAGCCGTTTGTGCCATCTGAATGTAACTAACGTAACGTTAATGGAGAGCCTCAGTGAGAGCCGGTGAACTTGGGTTTAGCGAAACAGCAGCCATTGTGCTCAAAACACAACAACAGACGTTCGATGAAAATAACGCCAAATTAAAAGAAGAAACAGCGCACTTTGTCTCAAAATGTAACTGCAAAACGGCTGATTTTTCTTCCGAAATGTGTAACGTTATAAAAACTGATTAGAAATCTGCTTTTAACATGCTTCTTGAGTAAAAATGTTACTTGAGTACATTCTAATTGTAAAAACTAAATGCAGTAACTTTAAATGAAACTCCTAAGTTGATCACCGTTGAAAACGTCTGTTCCTCCATTATGGTGCCCAAACATGCTAGCTAGCTTGTTAAGGTGGGGGAGGGGGAGCTTGGGCTGAGGCCAAAACACTAAATTAAATAAAAGAGTAGCTTGTATTCTACAGCCACTATATAACGGTATTACGTTAGTCACATTAAATTGTGACATTGAGACTACTTTTTCAATCATTGCAATGCATTTAGTCAAATCAAAGACGACGTAGACTGACTTCGAATCCTTCACACTATAACTTAATTGACTTGCTGTACAGTAAAGTTGCCATGTTTGGTAATTTGCAGTAACTTAAGACAATGTTTAACTGCTACAGACACTTGAATTGTTTAACGAAGAACAATTAAAACATGTCTTACCTTTAAGCAAACGGTAGTCCATGAAATGCCAAGCAGACTCGATGTTCCTGTGATGAAAATGCCTAGGGCGGGAAAAATCAAGGCCTCCCAATGAGTAAAATTTATCAATTTTCTGCACTTTTGACTTTACCAATGAAAATAAATAAATTCTACTTATTGTTTTTCTGCTGATTTTATTTAAATATAAACAGAGTAAAATGCAATTAAAAAATATTCAAATTTGGTTAATTCAGCTCAGTGAGATTCCAAACTGCACAGTCTTTTTTATTATGTATAGTTTGCTCTTATTTATTTAGTAAATATTAATTAACCCTGATCGCAGTTTTTTCAGTGCACTGTAGGTCCTGAAAAATCTTTTTTAAATTTAATTACATTTTAAAGATGACTACTAATTTACTTTAGTTGTTACTAAAGAGTGTGCTTAGGTCACCTTAAAATGAATTAAACTAGCATGATGAATTCTGTTCTTGTTCATTTGACCTAATATCGAGGTATATCATTTAAAATAAATTGGGGACAGTCTATGTTTTGACTAAATTTGTTCAGTTTGTTCTATGCACTAAATGTTAATACTAATGGTTATGCACTAAAACATTTAGCATTGTGCTGAATTTGTGGAAAAACCTCTCAGGGTTTTGCACTTTTTGGACTGTTTTTGAGAGAGCTAGCTAGTTGTATTGACTTTGCACTGCCACTGTTCAACGTGGTTAGAATGTTTTTTTTAAAATAATGGTCTGATTTATATGGAGGACTGAAACTCACCAATAAAATACACTTAAAATGCACCAATTAAATAAGAGAACTTCACCTCATATCTTATAATTTACCTTTATTTTTCCAGCTTAGTTCCTACAAACAATATTTTTGTAGCACATAATTTAATATATATGTGTGTTTGCCCTTTACTTGTAGATGCATTCTTGTCTTAAGTCTGTGTGTGTGTCCCCTTCCCTCAAGTCTTTTTAATTGTTATTTTTACATATCTCTGTCTTGTATGGGCTCTTTGCACCTGCCGCTCTGACGTCACATCCGCATGCGCAAATACGGCTCATTTTTTTTCCTTTTGAGTGACCATGACCGCAAGGAAAGATAAACTCGTATTTCAAAGGCAATTTAAGCAATACCATGAACACTGTTGTGTTCCACGGTGCACAGCATCTTCTAAATATAACAGTCGTTTAAGTTTTCATGGATTTCCAAGCGATCCTGACTTACAAAGATGATGGCTTGTCAATATTCGTCGAGACAACTTAAAGCTAACATCGCATAGCAAAGTTTGCAGCCTTCACTTCCCTCCGGATCAGTTTCATCAGCCTAAAACTCCTGGCGGGAGAAGAATGGTAAAAAAAGGAGCCTCCCTGTGCTATTTCAATGGAACAACTTCTGTGTTCAGCCTGGAAGAGCCAGTGTATGGGAAAGAGTGAGCAGACCAGAGCCGGACAGCGGCGCAACTGATCCGCCTGTGGATCCGCCTGTGCATTCGCACGTATGCAGATCACGATTATTGCTTTGTCCCAGAACCAGCTGGCCTGGACATGGTAATAAATGAAAACCAGAAATTAAAAGAAGAAATAAAAGCCCTAACAAGCCAGATCGAAGAACTGAAAATCCATTCTACCTTCGGATTACAAAGGTTCGTAGGGTCTGATGATGACATCCGATTTTACACGAGGTAAGCATCCACACCGCAACAAACCTTTTTCTTTTTAAAATTTGTGTTACTCGCCCCACCTCTGGTTTCTTAATTAAATATGTCTGAACTCAAAAATACAATAAACAAAAATTATGGGGCTTCTCGTGCTTCCTCATGCTTCGGAAGCAACCGTAATCTCCCGTTACTTGGTCTCTGTTTGACACTAACGACAAAAAACACACATTAAAGCAATAAACTTAAAAATGAATACAAAATAACGTAAGAACATTGTCCGTTAGAAAGAATAAGAATGTTTAGATATTTAAATAGTACAATTGTATTAGTAAAATGTCCGAGAATATTGCCTATTAGCATAAGCTAAAGCTAATGTTAGCCACGAAGTTTAAAGAACTTTAAAGTAAGACTCACCTTCATATCCATGAATGTATGACGATACGTACATCTTAAAACCTTTTTCCAGTTTGCTTGATGGGGTTTTAGATCCCGCCTTACAAATACGATGTACACTGTTAATTGTTAGCTTCGGCAAGCCCTGCAAACACCGACTGTAAAATGACATCTTTAATAGACCGGACAAAAATGAGCCGCTTTTCCCCGAACACGGAAGCTGAGGTGCAAAGAGCCCATTAGGCCTCATTTTGCAAATAAGTTGTGCTGTCTTTCTTGGGTCAGCTCCTTCACTATTGGTCAACAGACAAGAAGGAGCAGAATCCATGTGCAGATCTGTTGACCAATAGTTGAACTTACCCAAGAAGGACAGCCCCCCTTATGATGGTTGATGATTTTTTAATGTGAACAAAGCTGTTTGAAAATTGACTTTCATGTGATTTCTTGCCCACTCCATCCTCTTCTTCTTGTGAAAATCCTTTAATGGTGGGCGAACTTCTGGTTTTCCACATTCCGCAACCTTCCTCAGGATACGACATCGAGTTGATTTGGGTACATCTGGAACGTCTGCGTTTTCATAAACCTCTTTGCTAGTTCCAAGAGGGTTACGGCGGATTTCTCTCTTGATTCTACTCATTTCTCGATGCGAAACAGGTGCTTTCTTACGATTCTTCCCTTTGTCAGAACATCCGTTGAAAAGTTCTGGGTTATTTGCAAATCTTTTGATGGCACGATGATCTTGGCCCAATTCTTTGCTTATTTCCAAGGTAGATATGTTATTATGAAGCCTTTGAATGATTTTAGATTTCTCAGCTTGACTCAAAAGCACCTCCACGTCCCATCTTGCATATAAAGTTGGCACGTTGCACCAGACTAAATATCGTCACAATTTCTGCCGTTTGTTTACCATTGCACAGAACAGTTTCAAATTTTAGATCTGCGCATGTGTCAGTATTGCCATATAGCATGCCAAGTTTTGCGAATTTTAATTGAAAACTATTCCAGTTAGAGCAAAAATACCGATCTGCATATAATTCTGGTACGCAGTGTATAGAACATTATCGTCACAATACCTTCAGTAGTCATCTGCTTTTCACCATGTGAGCAGCAAGCAGTGCTGACTTTCACCATCAACTCTACAACATATCAGAACTGACACGGAGCTACAGTGGTGTGAAAAAGTATTTGCTCTCTTCTTGATGTCCTATTATTTTGCACGTTTTTATACTTCAGTGATTCATAACATCAAATCAAATGAACTAAACACAAAATGCAGTTTTGAAATGAGGATGTTTATTCTTAAGGCAGAAAATAATCCAAGCCCACCTAGTCCTGTGTGACAAAGCGATTGGCCTGATTACTGCCACACCTGTTCTCAATTAAAACATCACATAAGAGCTGCCTGGAAAAGCAAAGTACACCAATGGTTCCTCAAAAAGTGGACATCATGCTGAGATCCAACAAAATTCAGGCAAAAATTAGAAAAAAAACTTGCTGAGATCTGTCAGCCTGGAAATGGTTACAAAGCTCAAGGATTTATGATAACCAAAATCATCATGATACCATCAGTGATCGCCCTGAGAGCAAGAAACAGTCCAGATTAGTATCAGTTATATTATCACTTAAATACACATTTCTTTATTTCATTTCAGAAACTTTCAGAAGTTTAATTTCCTTACATGTAAAAACTAAGCAGGTCAAGCAAAATGCCATTAAACCTTATGGACTAACTGTGTGTTTATTTTACTTAAATCTAAGACAAGAAAATAAGAAAGATAAATATATATGACGATATAATGATCCACATTTAAAACATATATACTGTATATGTTTTAACGAGACATTAAAATATTTTTCTTTAAATGTGTGAACCCAATTGCCCCCTACATGACGGACGTCAACACAAAGTAATTATTAGACTGAGCAAAAATCTTATTTCTGTAGCTTTAAATCAATTCAAGAGTGAGTTATTGGCTATTTTGTCTTTGCAGGTCTTATTGTTTTGACAGTTTTCACTGAATATTCTATGAGCATTTGGATGAATAATTGAATAAAAATGTTCTATATAAATAAAGTTTCTTGGATTGAATCATCACTCAATGATCTGAACTTAAATTTTTAACATTTTAATAAAAAAAGATTGTCATATTAGTTAAATATTTACGTCTCAGTAACACACACACGCTGAGACCTTTGTGTGCCATGATCAATGTAGTGTCTGAACGCACAAAACACATTCAGTTTAAAAAGGAAGTTCATCTATGGATCCCAGAGGAAAGAAGAGACAATACGGCCATGACCCAAACAACACGTCAACGTGGAACATGTGAATGTCACCATATGTTTACGTTGGAAAATATGTGTATAAAACGAGACGCTGTCCATAGATCGGGAGGGACTTTATTGGCTTTGTCCCTCTGACCAGTCTCTGAATTTTGGACTTGCATTAATATCAAAATTTTGGGATTACTTAATATGTATATGTATTTGGATTGTTTAATAAATTTACTTACTTAATTAAACATGTCTTACAGTCTTCACTTATGCAACCCATAAAGGTGTATTATAGACATACTTCAACTCCCTCTTTGCTTATGGAAATAAAACACAAATGAAGATTAAAAATTTGCCAACATTTCTGTTTGTTCTTTTGTTTGTGTGATCAATCATTAACAGCTTTACTTTGTCAGCAGTGATAATAAACCTGGATCTATCTCTATATTCTCTTTGTTGAACTTTATGAGTTGACACACATTTCAGTGATGATAGTAATAACATTTTTATTTGCTCTTTTGTATAATAAATCATTAACAGCTTTTCTTTCTCAGCAATAAACTTGGATCTATGTCTTCTTTTAGTGAGAATGAAATTACCCCGCAGATGCAAATAAAAACTGTCAATCTTTGTTGACAGCTGATCTTGAACTTTGTGTTGGCCCACATTTCATTTTAGTGAGAAAAAGTTCAATAAACTGAACAAAGTTTATCATGTTCAACAGATAAAGTTTTCATTCTAACTACAGTGTTACTTCTAATTGTCCAAAACTTGAGATTCAAATTGGTAAACTTCAATGCTAATCAATTTCAATCCATTTCGCTAAGTTTGAAACACTGTTGAGTCAAATGAAATGTTTTCAAAATACCATATTTTAATTACCGGTACTTAAATTAATGGTTTTAATATACTATTGTCAAACCAGAGGTGTGACCAAGTCACTGTGTTGCAGGTCTCAAGTAAGTCTCAAGTCTCTGTCCTCAAGTCCGAGTCAAGTCTCAAGTAAAGACAGGCAAAAGTCAAGTCAAGTCTCAAGTCAGGAACCTTTAATTTCAAGTCATTTCGAGTCGTTTTTATTTTTATTTTTTTTATAATTTGCAATTATACATAAAATTCAAATAATAGACCATTTGTTCTTTTTAAAATATGTATTTATCTCAAATGATAGAAATCTGGAAATGGGTTCTGTGCGACATGTGACAGTCACGCCGGTCAGTGCATTAAGTCAAAAACAGTTGACTTAATGCACTGACTGCAGTAAACAATATATTGTCAATATAATTTTCCAACGTAGATGTCTTCAAATACACCAACCATCCTTAGATGATACTAGACCCGGCTCATCATCATGATGGGACAGAGAGACTCTGTTCCCTGTGTTCAGGTCCAGAATCTGCTTTCTGTTCCGGAGCCCCGCTCACTATCCACCGGCTTCCTGAGCTAACACGGTGCACATTATTTGTGGAGGCATTTGAAGGACCGGATTTATGGTAAATAATCACCAATTTAACCCGGAGTACACATGCTAACACGAAGTTAGCTAAAGTCAGCTATCTTACAGCAAAAGAAAAGCGCCACCTACCGATCTTTGTGAAGCTTCAAATGCCGGACAAAGTTGGACGTCGTGGCATCTCCATCCGATATTCTCTTCTTGCATGTTTTACAAGTTGCAGTTCGTTTTTTAGTCAAAAGTTCATAACCTACGTAGCCAAAAGAAATTACTCGCGGAAGCATATTCGAGCGGTTATTTCGTATTTCGTTCCCTGAGCTCTGCAGCTTTGCCGCGTTTTTTTAAACGTCCAAATCCTGTTAATTTGATTGGTTGTGCTGCAGCTACGTACACATACATACATAAGGAGAGAGGAAAACCATAATGACGGTCTGCGCATATTGATACGGAATGAGTGACATTAATTAATGACGCCACTTTATAAATAATGTGTTTTAAATTTTAAGACTTTGAGTAAAAAATATCAAGTCTTTTCAAGTAAACAGCTTCAAGTCGAGTCAAGTCCCAAGTCAATGGCATGAAAGTCAAAGTCAAGTCCGAGTCTTTGAGCATTTTTTCAAGTCAAGTCTCAAGTCGTGATTTTAACGACTCGAGTCTGACTCGAGTCCAAGTCATGTGACTCGAGTCCCCACCTCTGTGTCAAACTAAACTTAATATTTAACTATTAAAATTCCTGTTTTAATCCCCAGCCTCCTGAAATATACACTTGCAAAGGGTTAATAGTTTGAGTCATGCAGAACTGATCTGACCGTTTCCATAGCAACGTTCAGAAGCAAGACATTCCCCCAGAACTACAGTGAGCTCATTGTAGCTATGACAACATCTATGACATAGATCTATGTCATAGATCAAAGAATATCTGAGGTTATGAATGCGTCCATCTCATAACATCAGGTATTTTACAAATAGCACTTTGACAGATACCACTTCAACCCCTCGCTCTCTTTTACTACGATTTTAATATGGAGAAACTTTTAACAGCCGCCGTCTTTTTTCCAGTGTCTTTTGGCGCTGGGTATTTAATAACGACTGGTGTGAGAAAACTTGTGACCACACTATTTCCAGGTGTCACAGTTGATAGTAGCAGCTCTCGAGACGAGAACGTGGATTATTCCGAATACCTCTTCAACACTTTCGGGCAAGAAAAAAGATCTTCAGAAAAGTCAGCGACAAACAAAGAGACCCAGGAAAAGAAACCTGTCGTAAGGAACAAACCTCCCAAAGATAACTGGATCCGAAAACGCTACCCACCCCTCACTCCCATGCCATTCATCTTCGACCCCATCGAAGCAGAACGAAGATATCGTGAAGAAAGGAGGAGACGATTGCTCAGGTGTGAAACAGATAAACCTTGTTGCAACACAGTTTGAATGCCTCTAGAAGGTACGACGATAAAAGGAATCCCAATAACAGCCCTACTTAGTGATTATAAGTTACAAGAAGAACAGCAGATCCCAGAAGAATCCATAACAGGTAGCTTTCTCAAGTCCTGGCAGGAATTGGCTAAAATTTGCAGAACAGGAGACGCATCTAAAATTATGAGGAGGTGAGCCTATGATTCGGATTTTACACAAAATAGAAATGATAACAGATTCAAGTTATGGATCTCAAAAGGCTTAACTACCTATTATTCATTTGTCCACAAAGGGATATTTCAGAACTTTGAAACCTTACAGAAGGATCATGGACTGGAAAAAGAGGATTTTTTTAGGTACCTGCAGGTGAGACATTATTTTAATAGAAATTTTAAAGAGGTGTTGAGAAAAAATGATTCCAGTTTCATGGAGGTATTTCTAACACTAATTAAACCCAGATCAGACAGCAGAATTATCTCTAAGTTAGACAATGCCATACAGCTATCTAAACATGAGAATACAGAATACATAAAGAGGAAATGGGGAAAGGAAATTAAGGTAATAATCTCACAAGATGATGGGAAGAAATATGTCGACTGCAGTGGGTCTCGACTGGATCAAACACATGGCGGGAGTTTTGTTGGAAAAACATTGCATGATTTTTTGTTACACCCATTCAGAGACGATATCAAAATAACGGGGACGCCTGCTGGAGACTTGGTGAGTCTAAAGGAGCCAACCACTTCCATGTTTTTTGAGACTGCCAAGTAATAAAACCATATTGGGAAGAGTTCCACAAACATATTGAAAATATATTCAATGTAAAAATTTCATTCAAATGTGAAACGTTGTACTTGGGCAACCTACAGTTGGACACATGGACCAACCAAGACAAAAAACTTCTGGCTATACTACTGGCAGCCAGTAAGAAAGCCATCACAAGGAAATGGCTAAAACCAGACCCACCCACTATCGACGAATGGATTGAAATTGTTGATCAGATTTATGTTATGGGAAAGATTTCTTTTTCCCTCCAAGTTGAAAGAGGAAAGTTTTATAAGATCTGGACCAATTGGACTGAGTATGTAAAAACCAATTAGATCTGACTTCATTTGATTGTTCTTGAGAACTATGTGCTCTGCCCTTGTATGTTCTTGTGTTTTTTTTATTGCTCGAGATGGTGCAATCCCCATTATTGTTCAATTCTGTTCATTTTTGTTATTGTTCACAACAAAATTTAGTAATAGTCTGTAAAAGTAAATACCAGAAAGGCAGTATGGACAAAATCACTTGGATTCTCCGGTTGTATACTCATGTACAATCTTAGATGGGTAAAGCTGTAATTAACGAATGTGATGGAAATCTCTCTTTCTAAATAAAAAAATAATTACAAAAAGAATTGCACAAAAATCCGTGAGGGACGGCGGAGTCCCTGCTCGAAATTCTGTGAACGAGGAGTACGGAGCCTCGTGCCAGAAGCCCATTAAAATGCTGTCTACATCGTTTTAAACTGTGTGATTGTGAGTGGGAATAAAAATAGCAATAGATATTTTGTTCCATATAACACAGTAAGAGTGTAACAGGTAAACCTTTTATGGATGCAAACTCGACTAAAAACCCACCTGTTTAGGATTGTATTTGAAACGTAATCAATTACAAATTTATTGATGGAACCTGACTTAATGTCCTATTTTGATTGTTGATTCTATGTTGCATTGTGTTTCTGTGTTTGATATGATGTAAAGCACTTTGAAATGCCTTGCTGCTGAAATGTGCTATACAAATAAAATTTGATTGATTGATTGATTGATTAATGGGTTCTCTCCGGGTGCTCCGGCTTCCTCCCACAGTACAAAAAGATTTTGTTCACACTAGATAATAAATGGATGTTTTTTAATAATAAAAAGAGTAATATTAATATCGCCACACAAAAAAACAGAATATGCAGTCCATTACAGTTTTATGTTTTTATTGCTTGATGTTTATTTAGGATTATCAATAAGTGATCAATGTGGTAGATTAGATTAGATTAGAAAGAAGATACATTCAAACTCTTTTTACAATAAACTTTATTTAACTGACATTCTCTGTATCCTGAAGTGTATTCTGCATGTGGGTCAAAAGATTAGCCTCAAATTATGACAAGAGAACTCAAAAGAAAAAGAATCCCCATGTTTCCTAGGGCTCTACTGTATAACATGCTAACCTTTAGTTCAGCTAAAGAGAGGCACATATCTCTCCCAGAATACCATTGATGTCTTCTGGGAATCAGATTCTATGTACATTAATACAACATGAAAATAACTTTCACAATTTTCTTATTGTATTTATGTTGCTGTAGGAGCCATTTATCTTTTCCTGTGTTTATCGCCACTGGTGGAGCATATTTCATTTAGTGTTCTGAGTATGTCTGAAGGGGGATGGAGTTACTTAAGGTCAAGTGTGATTCTGTTCAGGTGTTGCTAATGGGAAGCATTATTCGGGTTGATTTGGATTTATGTCTGATTTATCTTGTTCTAAAGGAAAATGGCAAGACAAAGGACACTGTACAGAAAATAAATGACTTTATGATTATAAATCAAAATGAAAGTCGGCCTAACGAATCTTGATTGAGTAAAACCAACCCCTATCAAATACCCGGAAGTCTGCCACAACGTGACGACGTCCTTGGCAACGTCCTTGTTTTAAGCAGTATAAGTATTTATAATAACAATAATAATTATATATTTTATTTAAAAGATGCTGTGAGGGCACATAATGTCACCTCACAAAAATAAAAACCTACATGAAAAAATTAAAAAAATCCAAATTAAGATTGTGTAACTGCCTATTTGAACAGCAGCGCGTTCAGCCGGGATTTAAACACAGACAGCGTGTCAGAGAGTCCTTTGAGTGGGGAAAGTGGACGTTTATTCTAAATAGTAGAATCATGTGCATGAGTTGTACATTTACAGAATAAAGAGGCTTTATGTTCATAAGGTGCATTCACTTGAAAATACTGAAAGATGACTGCAGGTGGACCGGTGTCGGTACCGCACGGCTCCTTCTTTAAGTTTTGTTCAGAGATCCTGGGTGATCAGTCTGAGCAATCTAAACGCTCATAAACCATCATCAACATTTCCCAGCAGATCAATATGATCTCTGATCAATCGCTCCTTCTGAATCCTTCCATTGGCGATGTTCTCCATCAGAGCCAAAGCGCTCCACAATTACGCGGCTCACCTGTTGATTAGTCAAACCTGTTGATTATTTTTAATCAGCAGGTTTGAGTTAATCTGCTGATCCAACCCTGTTTTCTTCTTCTAGGGAGAATAAAATGACCCCGCAGATGCATTCCATGTGTGTGCGTGTTAGCTTATTGTCTAAGGATAAATGCGGTTCAGTTTCATCGTTTACTGTTAAACAATAAAATATTAAAATCATGAAAACCATCGGGTTTGGTGCTTCTTGGTCTAAATAAAACAGAATGTAGTCAGATTATTTAGGCGAGTTTTGACGCTTTGTAGTTTGATATAAACATAAAACGTTCGCGTGACTGCCGCACATTTTCAGGCCAGCGAAAGAGTGCGCGTATATTTACGCAAACTTTGACTCAAAGTAAATTTTTATACATGCCGACTTGTGTGTAAAATATGGCGCCGCACACTTTATGCATGAGGCTCCAGATGTTTCATATTTGACTTTTGAGGGTAATCCTTGTCACGAGATACAAAACCTGCATAATATTATAAAGACACACCCTGTATAAATGAAGCACCTTTCCTTATCTACAAGTTTTCAATTTTGATGAATTATATAGTGGGGAAAAATACACATTTTAGAAATATAGCAATGTAAATATTTGAATGTAAATCTTTCATTGCATTGACATTTAAAAAAATATATCATTTTTTTCCACACAGCTAAAACGAAAGAACTGGAGGTGCAGAAGAAAAGTTGTACAAACTGAAACAACAGCACCAAGGTACTTCCTGACTTCACAAACCAGAAAAAATTCTACTGTCTTTCATGCTGATTTTGGATAAATGTAAAAGGAATTATATAATTAATCTAATAATCATACATTGATAGCTATTCTTTTGCTTTGTATGATTCCAGCTCATGCAGAGGGACTGCTCAGAGTTCAAACCAGGGCAAACAGCACTGAAAAGCAGGTGGAGGCTCTGAGGAGAGAAGGAGAAGGTTTGTGAATTCAGAAATAAACTCCCCACTGCAACAATCACATTTATTAAAAATTTTACATTTGTTAGAAATAAAGACTGCATTGCTGTTGTAAAAAATCTGGCAAAATATAACATTTTGGATTCATCTTTTTTATTCAAAAAGAATCAGTGTGCACTGAATAAATTCATAATGGATCCTAAGTCTTACTTTCTGTCTCACAGTGAAACAAGTGGCTTTCTCAGCTTCCTTGTTGACCTCTGGTTCAGGAACATTTGGTCCATTCAACACACAGACACCTTTGGTCTTCAGACATGTTGTTTCAAACATCGGAAATGCCTACAATTCAAATACAGGTACCTAATTTTACATTATATTAATTATTATTATTAATAATAATAATTATTATTATCATTATTATTATTGTTGTTGTTATTATTATTATTATTTTGGATTTCAGGTTTTTTCACAGCTCCAGTCAAAGGAGCCTACCACTTTGAGTTCTATATCTTTGGACATGGACACGCTTCATATTGTTAAGGAAAAATGATTATATATAGTGCTTGATACAGTTAATCTTAAAAGATATATGGAACACTCCAGTTGGTTAAAAAGAGGAACGCCTTGAGTGCATAAATTAGAGAAACACCTCTTTACTATAAGATTTCGTGTTAGGAGAGAAAATCCAGAGAGAGCGGCCACCATTTTGCCTTTTTGCATTGGCTCTCTCTCCAAAGACGTCTTTGCTTTTTGTTTTGTCTTTGTTTTGTGTTTGTCTGTCTTCCCCTTTGTCTGTCTTTATTTTTATGAGAAAATGCATATCTCTATTCCTCTGCAGTTTTGTTGTTCATAGCCTTGTATGAGATTAAACTCTGTGATCTGTGACGTCAACACGCTTTGTTGTTGTTTCGTTTTAGCAGCACGCCGCCACTCGCTGAGGATCCGGGTAAATTAAAGAGGAAAGAGCCAAACGTTTTGTCCAAAGTTAACGTTAAATTATCCTCTTTTTTACAATATCCTGCAGCTGCTGTGTTGACCAGGAACGGAGAGCATATTTTTATTGCATATGAACATCAGTCTTCTCTTGCTACTATATGCTGCTAATGGTGTCACATTGCTGTTAGAGGTTGGAGATGTTATATTTTTGCGTCAGTGGCGAAACTCATGGATTTTTGATAACCAAAATCGTCACAATACCTTCAGTGGTCATCTGCTTTTCACCATGTGAGCAGCAAGCAGTGCTGACTTTCACCATCAACTCTACAACATATCAGAACTGACACGGAGCTACAGTGGTGTGAAAAAGTATTTGCTCTCTTCTTGATGTCTTATTATTTTGCACGTTTTTATACTTCAGTGATTCATAACATCAAATCAAATGAACTAAACACAAAATGCAGTTTTGAAATGAGGATGTTTATTCTTAAGGCAGAAAATAATCCAAGCCCACCTAGTCCTGTGTGACAAAGCGATTGGCCTGATTACTGCCACACCTGTTCTCAATTAAAACATCACATAAGAGCAGCCTGGAAAAGCAAAGTACACCAATGGTTCCTCAAAAAATGGACATCATGCTGAGATCCAACAAAATTCAGGCAAAAATTAGAAAGAAAACTTACTGAGATCTGTCAGCCTGGAAATGGTTACAAAGCTCAAGGATTTATGATAACCAAAATCATCATGATACCATCAGTGATCGCCCTGAGAGCAAAAAACAGTCCAGATTAGTATCAGTTATATTATCACATAAATACACTTTTTTTTAAAATTTCATTTCAGAAACTTTCAGAAGTTTAATTTCCTTGCATGTAAAAACTAAGCAGGTCAAGCAAAATGCCATTAAACTGTGTGTTTATTTTACTTAAATCTAAGACAAGAAAATAAGAAAGATAAATATATATGATGATATAATGATCCACATTTAAAACATCCATCCATCCATCCATTTTCTGTTCACCCTTGTCCCTAATGGGGTCGGGAGGGTTGCTGGTGCCTATCTCCAGCTACGTTCCAGGCGGGAGGCGGGGTACACCCTGGACAGGTCGCCAGTCTGTCGCAGGGCAACACAAAGACATACAGGACAAACAACCATTCACACACAAACACACACCTAGGGAGAATTTAGAGAAACCAATTGACCTGACAGTCATGTTTTTGGACTGTGGGAGGAAGCCGGAGTACCCGGAGAGAACCCACGCATGCACAGGGAGAACATGCAAACTCCATGCAGAAAGACCCCGGCCGGGAATCGAACCCAGGACCTTCTTGCTGCAAGGCAACAGTGCTACCAACTGCGCCACTGTGCAGCCCTCATTTAAAACATATATACTGTATATGTTTTAACGAGACATTAAAATATTTTTCTTTAAATGTGTGAACCCAATTGCCCCCTACATGACGGACGTCAACACAAAGTAATTATTAGACTGAGCAAAAATCTTATTTCTGTAGCTTTAAATCAATTCAAGAGTGAGTTATTGGCTATTTTGTCTTTGCAGGTCTTATTGTTTTGACAGTTTTCACTGAATATTCTATGAGCATTTGGATGAATAATTGAATAAAAATGTTCTATATAAATAAAGTTTCTTGGATTGAATCATCACTCAATGATCTGAACTTAAATTTTTAACATTTTAATAAAAAAAGATTGTCATATTAGTTAAATATTTACGTCTCAGTAACACACACACGCTGAGACCTTTGTGTGCCATGATCAATGTAGTGTCTGAACGCACAAAACACATTCAGTTTAAAAAGGAAGTTCATCTATGGATCCCAGAGGAAAGAAGAGACAATACGGCCATGACCCAAACAACACGTCAACGTGGAACATGTGAATGTCACCATATGTTTACGTTGGAAAATATGTGTATAAAACGAGACGCTGTCCATAGATCGGGAGGGACTTTATTGGCTTTGTCCCTCTGACCAGTCTCTGAATTTTGGACTTGCATTAATATCAAAATTTTGGGATTACTTAATATGTATATGTATTTGGATTGTTTAATAAATTTACTTACTTAATTAAACATGTCTTACAGTCTTCACTTATGCAACCCATAAAGGTGTATTATAGACATACTTCAACTCCCTCTTTGCTTATGGAAATAAAACACAAATGAAGATTAAAAATTTGCCAACATTTCTGTTTGTTCTTTTGTTTGTGTGATCAATCATTAACAGCTTTACTTTGTCAGCAGTGATAATAAACCTGGATCTATCTCTATATTCTCTTTGTTGAACTTTATGAGTTGACACACATTTCAGTGATGATAGTAATAACATTTTTATTTGCTCTTTTGTATAATAAATCATTAACAGCTTTTCTTTCTCAGCAATAAACTTGGATCTATGTCTTCTTTTAGTGAGAATGAAATTACCCCGCAGATGCAAATAAAAACTGTCAATCTTTGTTGACAGCTGATCTTGAACTTTGTGTTGGCCCACATTTCATTTTAGTGAGAAAAAGTTCAATAAACTGAACAAAGTTTATCATGTTCAACAGATAAAGTTTTCATTCTAACTACAGTGTTACTTCTAATTGTCCAAAACTTGAGATTCAAATTGGTAAACTTCAATGCTAATCAATTTCAATCCATTTCGCTAAGTTTGAAACACTGTTGAGTCAAATGAAATGTTTTCAAAATACCATATTTTAATTACCGGTACTTAAATTAATGGTTTTAATATACTATTGTCAAACCAGAGGTGTGACCAAGTCACTGTGTTGCAGGTCTCAAGTAAGTCTCAAGTCTCTGTCCTCAAGTCCGAGTCAAGTCTCAAGTAAAGACAGGCAAAAGTCAAGTCAAGTCTCAAGTCAGGAACCTTTAATTTCAAGTCATTTCGAGTCGTTTTTATTTTTATTTTTTTTATAATTTGCAATTATACATAAAATTCAAATAATAGACCATTTGTTCTTTTTAAAATATGTATTTATCTCAAATGATAGAAATCTGGAAATGGGTTCTGTGCGACATGTGACAGTCACGCCGGTCAGTGCATTAAGTCAAAAACAGTTGACTTAATGCACTGACTGCAGTAAACAATATATTGTCAATATAATTTTCCAACGTAGATGTCTTCAAATACACCAACCATCCTTAGATGATACTAGACCCGGCTCATCATCATGATGGGACAGAGAGACTCTGTTCCCTGTGTTCAGGTCCAGAATCTGCTTTCTGTTCCGGAGCCCCGCTCACTATCCACCGGCTTCCTGAGCTAACACGGTGCACATTATTTGTGGAGGCATTTGAAGGACCGGATTTATGGTAAATAATCACCAATTTAACCCGGAGTACACATGCTAACACGAAGTTAGCTAAAGTCAGCTATCTTACAGCAAAAGAAAAGCGCCACCTACCGATCTTTGTGAAGCTTCAAATGCCGGACAAAGTTGGACGTCGTGGCATCTCCATCCGATATTCTCTTCTTGCATGTTTTACAAGTTGCAGTTCGTTTTTTAGTCAAAAGTTCATAACCTACGTAGCCAAAAGAAATTACTCGCGGAAGCATATTCGAGCGGTTATTTCGTATTTCGTTCCCTGAGCTCTGCAGCTTTGCCGCGTTTTTTTAAACGTCCAAATCCTGTTAATTTGATTGGTTGTGCTGCAGCTACGTACACATACATACATAAGGAGAGAGGAAAACCATAATGACGGTCTGCGCATATTGATACGGAATGAGTGACATTAATTAATGACGCCACTTTATAAATAATGTGTTTTAAATTTTAAGACTTTGAGTAAAAAATATCAAGTCTTTTCAAGTAAACAGCTTCAAGTCGAGTCAAGTCCCAAGTCAATGGCATGAAAGTCAAAGTCAAGTCCGAGTCTTTGAGCATTTTTTCAAGTCAAGTCTCAAGTCGTGATTTTAACGACTCGAGTCTGACTCGAGTCCAAGTCATGTGACTCGAGTCCCCACCTCTGTGTCAAACTAAACTTAATATTTAACTATTAAAATTCCTGTTTTAATCCCCAGCCTCCTGAAATATACACTTGCAAAGGGTTAATAGTTTGAGTCATGCAGAACTGATCTGACCGTTTCCATAGCAACGTTCAGAAGCAAGACATTCCCCCAGAACTACAGTGAGCTCATTGTAGCTATGACGACATCTATGACATAGATCTATGTCATAGATCAAAGAATATCTGAGGTTATGAATGCGTCCATCTCATAACATCAGGTATTTTACAAATAGCACTTTGACAGATACCACTTCAACCCCTCGCTCTCTTTTACTACGATTTTAATATGGAGAAACTTTTAACAGCCGCCGTCTTTTTTCCAGTGTCTTTTGGCGCTGGGTATTTAATAACGACTGGTGTGAGAAAACTTGTGACCACACTATTTCCAGGTGTCACAGTTGATAGTAGCAGCTCTCGAGACGAGAACGTGGATTATTCCGAATACCTCTTCAACACTTTCGGGCAAGAAAAAAGATCTTCAGAAAAGTCAGCGACAAACAAAGAGACCCAGGAAAAGAAACCTGTCGTAAGGAACAAACCTCCCAAAGATAACTGGATCCGAAAACGCTACCCACCCCTCACTCCCATGCCATTCATCTTCGACCCCATCGAAGCAGAACGAAGATATCGTGAAGAAAGGAGGAGACGATTGCTCAGGTGTGAAACAGATAAACCTTGTTGCAACACAGTTTGAATGCCTCTAGAAGGTACGACGATAAAAGGAATCCCAATAACAGCCCTACTTAGTGATTATAAGTTACAAGAAGAACAGCAGATCCCAGAAGAATCCATAACAGGTAGCTTTCTCAAGTCCTGGCAGGAATTGGCTAAAATTTGCAGAACAGGAGACGCATCTAAAATTATGAGGAGGTGAGCCTATGATTCGGATTTTACATCAAATAGAAATGATAACAGATTCAAGTTATGGATCTCAAAAGGCTTAACTACCTATTATTCATTTGTCCACAAAGGGATATTTCAGAGTTTTGAAACCTTACAGAAGGATCATGGACTGGAAAAAGAGGATTTTTTTAGGTACCTGCAGGTGAGACATTATTTTAATAGAAATTTTAAAGAGGTGTTGAGAAAAAATGATTCCAGTTTCATGGAGGTTTTTCTAACACTAATTAAACCCAGATCAGACAGCAGAATTATCTCTAAGTTATACAATGCCATACAGCTATCTAAACATGAGAATACAGAATACATAAAGAGGAAATGGGGAAAGGAAATTAAGGTAATAATCTCACAAGATGATGGGAAGAAATATGTCGACTGCAGTGGGTCTCGACTGGATCAAACACATGGCGGGAGTTTTGTTGGAAAAACATTGCATGATTTTTTGTTACACCCATTCAGAGACGATATCAAAATAACGGGGACGCCTGCTGGAGACTTGGTGAGTCTAAAGGAGCCAACCACTTCCATGTTTTTTGAGACTGCCAAGTAATAAAACCATATTGGGAAGAGTTCCACAAACATATTGAAAATATATTCAATGTAAAAATTTCATTCAAATGTGAAACGTTGTACTTGGGCAACCTACAGTTGGACACATGGACCAACCAAGACAAAAAACTTCTGGCTATACTACTGGCAGCCAGTAAGAAAGCCATCACAAGGAAATGGCTAAAACCAGACCCACCCACTATCGACGAATGGATTGAAATTGTTGATCAGATTTATGTTATGGGAAAGATTTCTTTTTCCCTCCAAGTTGAAAGAGGAAAGTTTTATAAGATCTGGACCAATTGGACTGAGTATGTAAAAACCAATTAGATCTGACTTCATTTGATTGTTCTTGAGAACTATGTGCTCTGCCCTTGTATGTTCTTGTGTTTTTTTTATTGCTCGAGATGGTGCAATCCCCATTATTGTTCAATTCTGTTCATTTTTGTTATTGTTCACAACAAAATTTAGTAATAGTCTGTAAAAGTAAATACCAGAAAGGCAGTATGGACAAAATCACTTGGATTCTCCGGTTGTATACTCATGTACAATCTTAGATGGGTAAAGCTGTAATTAACGAATGTGATGGAAATCTCTCTTTCTAAATAAAAAAATAATTACAAAAAGAATTGCACAAAAATCCGTGAGGGACGGCGGAGTCCCTGCTCGAAATTCTGTGAACGAGGAGTACGGAGCCTCGTGCCAGAAGCCCATTAAAATGCTGTCTACATCGTTTTAAACTGTGTGATTGTGAGTGGGAATAAAAATAGCAATAGATATTTTGTTCCATATAACACAGTAAGAGTGTAACAGGTAAACCTTTTATGGATGCAAACTCGACTAAAAACCCACCTGTTTAGGATTGTATTTGAAACGTAATCAATTACAAATTTATTGATGGAACCTGACTTAATGTCCTATTTTGATTGTTGATTCTATGTTGCATTGTGTTTCTGTGTTTGATATGATGTAAAGCACTTTGAAATGCCTTGCTGCTGAAATGTGCTATACAAATAAAATTTGATTGATTGATTGATTGATTAATGGGTTCTCTCCGGGTGCTCCGGCTTCCTCCCACAGTACAAAAAGATTTTGTTCACACTAGATAATAAATGGATGTTTTTTAATAATAAAAAGAGTAATATTAATATCGCCACACAAAAAAACAGAATATGCAGTCCATTACAGTTTTATGTTTTTATTGCTTGATGTTTATTTAGGATTATCAATAAGTGATCAATGTGGTAGATTAGATTAGATTAGAAAGAAGATACATTCAAACTCTTTTTACAATAAACTTTATTTAACTGACATTCTCTGTATCCTGAAGTGTATTCTGCATGTGGGTCAAAAGATTAGCCTCAAATTATGACAAGAGAACTCAAAAGAAAAAGAATCCCCATGTTTCCTAGGGCTCTACTGTATAACATGCTAACCTTTAGTTCAGCTAAAGAGAGGCACATATCTCTCCCAGAATACCATTGATGTCTTCTGGGAATCAGATTCTATGTACATTAATACAACATGAAAATAACTTTCACAATTTTCTTATTGTATTTATGTTGCTGTAGGAGCCATTTATCTTTTCCTGTGTTTATCGCCACTGGTGGAGCATATTTCATTTAGTGTTCTGAGTATGTCTGAAGGGGGATGGAGTTACTTAAGGTCAAGTGTGATTCTGTTCAGGTGTTGCTAATGGGAAGCATTATTCGGGTTGATTTGGATTTATGTCTGATTTATCTTGTTCTAAAGGAAAATGGCAAGACAAAGGACACTGTACAGAAAATAAATGACTTTATGATTATAAATCAAAATGAAAGTCGGCCTAACGAATCTTGATTGAGTAAAACCAACCCCTATCAAATACCCGGAAGTCTGCCACAACGTGACGACGTCCTTGGCAACGTCCTTGTTTTAAGCAGTATAAGTATTTATAATAACAATAATAATTATATATTTTATTTAAAAGATGCTGTGAGGGCACATAATGTCACCTCACAAAAATAAAAACCTACATGAAAAAATTAAAAAAATCCAAATTAAGATTGTGTAACTGCCTATTTGAACAGCAGCGCGTTCAGCCGGGATTTAAACACAGACAGCGTGTCAGAGAGTCCTTTGAGTGGGGAAAGTGGACGTTTATTCTAAATAGTAGAATCATGTGCATGAGTTGTACATTTACAGAATAAAGAGGCTTTATGTTCATAAGGTGCATTCACTTGAAAATACTGAAAGATGACTGCAGGTGGACCGGGGTCGGTACCGCACGGCTCCTTCTTTAAGTTTTGTTCAGAGATCCTGGGTGATCAGTCTGAGCAATCTAAACGCTCATAAACCATCATCAACATTTCCCAGCAGATCAATATGATCTCTGATCAATCGCTCCTTCTGAATCCTTCCATTGGCGATGTTCTCCATCAGAGCCAAAGCGCTCCACAATTACGCGGCTCACCTGTTGATTAGTCAAACCTGTTGATTATTTTTAATCAGCAGGTTTGAGTTAATCTGCTGATCCAACCCTGTTTTCTTCTTCTAGGGAGAATAAAATGACCCCGCAGATGCATTCCATGTGTGTGCGTGTTAGCTTATTGTCTAAGGATAAATGCGGTTCAGTTTCATCGTTTACTGTTAAACAATAAAATATTAAAATCATGAAAACCATCGGGTTTGGTGCTTCTTGGTCTAAATAAAACAGAATGTAGTCAGATTATTTAGGCGAGTTTTGACGCTTTGTAGTTTGATATAAACATAAAACGTTCGCGTGACTGCCGCACATTTTCAGGCCAGCGAAAGAGTGCGCGTATATTTACGCAAACTTTGACTCAAAGTAAATTTTTATACATGCCGACTTGTGTGTAAAATATGGCGCCGCACACTTTATGCATGAGGCTCCAGATGTTTCATATTTGACTTTTGAGGGTAATCCTTGTCACGAGATACAAAACCTGCATAATATTATAAAGACACACCCTGTATAAATGAAGCACCTTTCCTTATCTACAAGTTTTCAATTTTGATGAATTATATAGTGGGGAAAAATACACATTTTAGAAATATAGCAATGTAAATATTTGAATGTAAATCTTTCATTGCATTGACATTTAAAAAAATATATCATTTTTTTCCACACAGCTAAAACGAAAGAACTGGAGGTGCAGAAGAAAAGTTGTACAAACTGAAACAACAGCACCAAGGTACTTCCTGACTTCACAAACCAGAAAAAATTCTACTGTCTTTCATGCTGATTTTGGATAAATGTAAAAGGAATTATATAATTAATCTAATAATCATACATTGATAGCTATTCTTTTGCTTTGTATGATTCCAGCTCATGCAGAGGGACTGCTCAGAGTTCAAACCAGGGCAAACAGCACTGAAAAGCAGGTGGAGGCTCTGAGGAGAGAAGGAGAAGGTTTGTGAATTCAGAAATAAACTCCCCACTGCAACAATCACATTTATTAAAAATTTTACATTTGTTAGAAATAAAGACTGCATTGCTGTTGTAAAAAATCTGGCAAAATATAACATTTTGGATTCATCTTTTTTATTCAAAAAGAATCAGTGTGCACTGAATAAATTCATAATGGATCCTAAGTCTTACTTTCTGTCTCACAGTGAAACAAGTGGCTTTCTCAGCTTCCTTGTTGACCTCTGGTTCAGGAACATTTGGTCCATTCAACACACAGACACCTTTGGTCTTCAGACATGTTGTTTCAAACATCGGAAATGCCTACAATTCAAATACAGGTACCTAATTTTACATTATATTAATTATTATTATTAATAATAATAATTATTATTATCATTATTATTATTGTTGTTGTTATTATTATTATTATTTTGGATTTCAGGTTTTTTCACAGCTCCAGTCAAAGGAGCCTACCACTTTGAGTTCTATATCTTTGGACATGGACACGCTTCATATTGTTAAGGAAAAATGATTATATATAGTGCTTGATACAGTTAATCTTAAAAGATATATGGAACACTCCAGTTGGTTAAAAAGAGGAACGCCTTGAGTGCATAAATTAGAGAAACACCTCTTTACTATAAGATTTCGTGTTAGGAGAGAAAATCCAGAGAGAGCGGCCACCATTTTGCCTTTTTGCATTGGCTCTCTCTCCAAAGACGTCTTTGCTTTTTGTTTTGTCTTTGTTTTGTGTTTGTCTGTCTTCCCCTTTGTCTGTCTTTATTTTTATGAGAAAATGCATATCTCTATTCCTCTGCAGTTTTGTTGTTCATAGCCTTGTATGAGATTAAACTCTGTGATCTGTGACGTCAACACGCTTTGTTGTTGTTTCGTTTTAGCAGCACGCCGCCACTCGCTGAGGATCCGGGTAAATTAAAGAGGAAAGAGCCAAACGTTTTGTCCAAAGTTAACGTTAAATTATCCTCTTTTTTACAATATCCTGCAGCTGCTGTGTTGACCAGGAACGGAGAGCATATTTTTATTGCATATGAACATCAGTCTTCTCTTGCTACTATATGCTGCTAATGGTGTCACATTGCTGTTAGAGGTTGGAGATGTTATATTTTTGCGTCAGTGGCGAAACTCATGGATTTTTGATAACCAAAATCGTCACAATACCTTCAGTGGTCATCTGCTTTTCACCATGTGAGCAGCAAGCAGTGCTGACTTTCACCATCAACTCTACAACATATCAGAACTGACACGGAGCTACAGTGGTGTGAAAAAGTATTTGCTCTCTTCTTGATGTCTTATTATTTTGCACGTTTTTATACTTCAGTGATTCATAACATCAAATCAAATGAACTAAACACAAAATGCAGTTTTGAAATGAGGATGTTTATTCTTAAGGCAGAAAATAATCCAAGCCCACCTAGTCCTGTGTGACAAAGCGATTGGCCTGATTACTGCCACACCTGTTCTCAATTAAAACATCACATAAGAGCAGCCTGGAAAAGCAAAGTACACCAATGGTTCCTCAAAAAATGGACATCATGCTGAGATCCAACAAAATTCAGGCAAAAATTAGAAAGAAAACTTACTGAGATCTGTCAGCCTGGAAATGGTTACAAAGCTCAAGGATTTATGATAACCAAAATCATCATGATACCATCAGTGATCGCCCTGAGAGCAAAAAACAGTCCAGATTAGTATCAGTTATATTATCACATAAATACACTTTTTTTTAAAATTTCATTTCAGAAACTTTCAGAAGTTTAATTTCCTTGCATGTAAAAACTAAGCAGGTCAAGCAAAATGCCATTAAACTGTGTGTTTATTTTACTTAAATCTAAGACAAGAAAATAAGAAAGATAAATATATATGATGATATAATGATCCACATTTAAAACATCCATCCATCCATCCATTTTCTGTTCACCCTTGTCCCTAATGGGGTCGGGAGGGTTGCTGGTGCCTATCTCCAGCTACGTTCCAGGCGGGAGGCGGGGTACACCCTGGACAGGTCGCCAGTCTGTCGCAGGGCAACACAAAGACATACAGGACAAACAACCATTCACACACAAACACACACCTAGGGAGAATTTAGAGAAACCAATTGACCTGACAGTCATGTTTTTGGACTGTGGGAGGAAGCCGGAGTACCCGGAGAGAACCCACGCATGCACAGGGAGAACATGCAAACTCCATGCAGAAAGACCCCGGCCGGGAATCGAACCCAGGACCTTCTTGCTGCAAGGCAACAGTGCTACCAACTGCGCCACTGTGCAGCCCTCATTTAAAACATATATACTGTATATGTTTTAACGAGACATTAAAATATTTTTCTTTAAATGTGTGAACCCAATTGCCCCCTACATGACGGACGTCAACACAAAGTAATTATTAGACTGAGCAAAAATCTTATTTCTGTAGCTTTAAATCAATTCAAGAGTGAGTTATTGGCTATTTTGTCTTTGCAGGTCTTATTGTTTTGACAGTTTTCACTGAATATTCTATGAGCATTTGGATGAATAATTGAATAAAAATGTTCTATATAAATAAAGTTTCTTGGATTGAATCATCACTCAATGATCTGAACTTAAATTTTTAACATTTTAATAAAAAAAGATTGTCATATTAGTTAAATATTTACGTCTCAGTAACACACACACGCTGAGACCTTTGTGTGCCATGATCAATGTAGTGTCTGAACGCACAAAACACATTCAGTTTAAAAAGGAAGTTCATCTATGGATCCCAGAGGAAAGAAGAGACAATACGGCCATGACCCAAACAACACGTCAACGTGGAACATGTGAATGTCACCATATGTTTACGTTGGAAAATATGTGTATAAAACGAGACGCTGTCCATAGATCGGGAGGGACTTTATTGGCTTTGTCCCTCTGACCAGTCTCTGAATTTTGGACTTGCATTAATATCAAAATTTTGGGATTACTTAATATGTATATGTATTTGGATTGTTTAATAAATTTACTTACTTAATTAAACATGTCTTACAGTCTTCACTTATGCAACCCATAAAGGTGTATTATAGACATACTTCAACTCCCTCTTTGCTTATGGAAATAAAACACAAATGAAGATTAAAAATTTGCCAACATTTCTGTTTGTTCTTTTGTTTGTGTGATCAATCATTAACAGCTTTACTTTGTCAGCAGTGATAATAAACCTGGATCTATCTCTATATTCTCTTTGTTGAACTTTATGAGTTGACACACATTTCAGTGATGATAGTAATAACATTTTTATTTGCTCTTTTGTATAATAAATCATTAACAGCTTTTCTTTCTCAGCAATAAACTTGGATCTATGTCTTCTTTTAGTGAGAATGAAATTACCCCGCAGATGCAAATAAAAACTGTCAATCTTTGTTGACAGCTGATCTTGAACTTTGTGTTGGCCCACATTTCATTTTAGTGAGAAAAAGTTCAATAAACTGAACAAAGTTTATCATGTTCAACAGATAAAGTTTTCATTCTAACTACAGTGTTACTTCTAATTGTCCAAAACTTGAGATTCAAATTGGTAAACTTCAATGCTAATCAATTTCAATCCATTTCGCTAAGTTTGAAACACTGTTGAGTCAAATGAAATGTTTTCAAAATACCATATTTTAATTACCGGTACTTAAATTAATGGTTTTAATATACTATTGTCAAACCAGAGGTGTGACCAAGTCACTGTGTTGCAGGTCTCAAGTAAGTCTCAAGTCTCTGTCCTCAAGTCCGAGTCAAGTCTCAAGTAAAGACAGGCAAAAGTCAAGTCAAGTCTCAAGTCAGGAACCTTTAATTTCAAGTCATTTCGAGTCGTTTTTATTTTTATTTTTTTTATAATTTGCAATTATACATAAAATTCAAATAATAGACCATTTGTTCTTTTTAAAATATGTATTTATCTCAAATGATAGAAATCTGGAAATGGGTTCTGTGCGACATGTGACAGTCACGCCGGTCAGTGCATTAAGTCAAAAACAGTTGACTTAATGCACTGACTGCAGTAAACAATATATTGTCAATATAATTTTCCAACGTAGATGTCTTCAAATACACCAACCATCCTTAGATGATACTAGACCCGGCTCATCATCATGATGGGACAGAGAGACTCTGTTCCCTGTGTTCAGGTCCAGAATCTGCTTTCTGTTCCGGAGCCCCGCTCACTATCCACCGGCTTCCTGAGCTAACACGGTGCACATTATTTGTGGAGGCATTTGAAGGACCGGATTTATGGTAAATAATCACCAATTTAACCCGGAGTACACATGCTAACACGAAGTTAGCTAAAGTCAGCTATCTTACAGCAAAAGAAAAGCGCCACCTACCGATCTTTGTGAAGCTTCAAATGCCGGACAAAGTTGGACGTCGTGGCATCTCCATCCGATATTCTCTTCTTGCATGTTTTACAAGTTGCAGTTCGTTTTTTAGTCAAAAGTTCATAACCTACGTAGCCAAAAGAAATTACTCGCGGAAGCATATTCGAGCGGTTATTTCGTATTTCGTTCCCTGAGCTCTGCAGCTTTGCCGCGTTTTTTTAAACGTCCAAATCCTGTTAATTTGATTGGTTGTGCTGCAGCTACGTACACATACATACATAAGGAGAGAGGAAAACCATAATGACGGTCTGCGCATATTGATACGGAATGAGTGACATTAATTAATGACGCCACTTTATAAATAATGTGTTTTAAATTTTAAGACTTTGAGTAAAAAATATCAAGTCTTTTCAAGTAAACAGCTTCAAGTCGAGTCAAGTCCCAAGTCAATGGCATGAAAGTCAAAGTCAAGTCCGAGTCTTTGAGCATTTTTTCAAGTCAAGTCTCAAGTCGTGATTTTAACGACTCGAGTCTGACTCGAGTCCAAGTCATGTGACTCGAGTCCCCACCTCTGTGTCAAACTAAACTTAATATTTAACTATTAAAATTCCTGTTTTAATCCCCAGCCTCCTGAAATATACACTTGCAAAGGGTTAATAGTTTGAGTCATGCAGAACTGATCTGACCGTTTCCATAGCAACGTTCAGAAGCAAGACATTCCCCCAGAACTACAGTGAGCTCATTGTAGCTATGACGACATCTATGACATAGATCTATGTCATAGATCAAAGAATATCTGAGGTTATGAATGCGTCCATCTCATAACATCAGGTATTTTACAAATAGCACTTTGACAGATACCACTTCAACCCCTCGCTCTCTTTTACTACGATTTTAATATGGAGAAACTTTTAACAGCCGCCGTCTTTTTTCCAGTGTCTTTTGGCGCTGGGTATTTAATAACGACTGGTGTGAGAAAACTTGTGACCACACTATTTCCAGGTGTCACAGTTGATAGTAGCAGCTCTCGAGACGAGAACGTGGATTATTCCGAATACCTCTTCAACACTTTCGGGCAAGAAAAAAGATCTTCAGAAAAGTCAGCGACAAACAAAGAGACCCAGGAAAAGAAACCTGTCGTAAGGAACAAACCTCCCAAAGATAACTGGATCCGAAAACGCTACCCACCCCTCACTCCCATGCCATTCATCTTCGACCCCATCGAAGCAGAACGAAGATATCGTGAAGAAAGGAGGAGACGATTGCTCAGGTGTGAAACAGATAAACCTTGTTGCAACACAGTTTGAATGCCTCTAGAAGGTACGACGATAAAAGGAATCCCAATAACAGCCCTACTTAGTGATTATAAGTTACAAGAAGAACAGCAGATCCCAGAAGAATCCATAACAGGTAGCTTTCTCAAGTCCTGGCAGGAATTGGCTAAAATTTGCAGAACAGGAGACGCATCTAAAATTATGAGGAGGTGAGCCTATGATTCGGATTTTACATCAAATAGAAATGATAACAGATTCAAGTTATGGATCTCAAAAGGCTTAACTACCTATTATTCATTTGTCCACAAAGGGATATTTCAGAGTTTTGAAACCTTACAGAAGGATCATGGACTGGAAAAAGAGGATTTTTTTAGGTACCTGCAGGTGAGACATTATTTTAATAGAAATTTTAAAGAGGTGTTGAGAAAAAATGATTCCAGTTTCATGGAGGTTTTTCTAACACTAATTAAACCCAGATCAGACAGCAGAATTATCTCTAAGTTATACAATGCCATACAGCTATCTAAACATGAGAATACAGAATACATAAAGAGGAAATGGGGAAAGGAAATTAAGGTAATAATCTCACAAGATGATGGGAAGAAATATGTCGACTGCAGTGGGTCTCGACTGGATCAAACACATGGCGGGAGTTTTGTTGGAAAAACATTGCATGATTTTTTGTTACACCCATTCAGAGACGATATCAAAATAACGGGGACGCCTGCTGGAGACTTGGTGAGTCTAAAGGAGCCAACCACTTCCATGTTTTTTGAGACTGCCAAGTAATAAAACCATATTGGGAAGAGTTCCACAAACATATTGAAAATATATTCAATGTAAAAATTTCATTCAAATGTGAAACGTTGTACTTGGGCAACCTACAGTTGGACACATGGACCAACCAAGACAAAAAACTTCTGGCTATACTACTGGCAGCCAGTAAGAAAGCCATCACAAGGAAATGGCTAAAACCAGACCCACCCACTATCGACGAATGGATTGAAATTGTTGATCAGATTTATGTTATGGGAAAGATTTCTTTTTCCCTCCAAGTTGAAAGAGGAAAGTTTTATAAGATCTGGACCAATTGGACTGAGTATGTAAAAACCAATTAGATCTGACTTCATTTGATTGTTCTTGAGAACTATGTGCTCTGCCCTTGTATGTTCTTGTGTTTTTTTTATTGCTCGAGATGGTGCAATCCCCATTATTGTTCAATTCTGTTCATTTTTGTTATTGTTCACAACAAAATTTAGTAATAGTCTGTAAAAGTAAATACCAGAAAGGCAGTATGGACAAAATCACTTGGATTCTCCGGTTGTATACTCATGTACAATCTTAGATGGGTAAAGCTGTAATTAACGAATGTGATGGAAATCTCTCTTTCTAAATAAAAAAATAATTACAAAAAGAATTGCACAAAAATCCGTGAGGGACGGCGGAGTCCCTGCTCGAAATTCTGTGAACGAGGAGTACGGAGCCTCGTGCCAGAAGCCCATTAAAATGCTGTCTACATCGTTTTAAACTGTGTGATTGTGAGTGGGAATAAAAATAGCAATAGGTATTTTGTTCCATATAACACAGTAAGAGTGTAACAGGTAAACCTTTTATGGATGCAAACTCGACTAAAAACCCACCTGTTTAGGATTGTATTTGAAACGTAATCAATTACAAATTTATTGATGGAACCTGACTTAATGTCCTATTTTGATTGTTGATTCTATGTTGCATTGTGTTTCTGTGTTTGATATGATGTAAAGCACTTTGAAATGCCTTGCTGCTGAAATGTGCTATACAAATAAAATTTGATTGATTGATTGATTGATTAATGGGTTCTCTCCGGGTGCTCCGGCTTCCTCCCACAGTACAAAAAGATTTTGTTCACACTAGATAATAAATGGATGTTTTTTAATAATAAAAAGAGTAATATTAATATCGCCACACAAAAAAACAGAATATGCAGTCCATTACAGTTTTATGTTTTTATTGCTTGATGTTTATTTAGGATTATCAATAAGTGATCAATGTGGTAGATTAGCTACCGCTCTACTGATGATCTGTCAGAGTTGCTGTTTAAGTCGCTTTTTTTATTTTCTAACTGAACTGAAACACACAGGACTGACATGACGCCCCCATGAGGAAGTAGCTCAGTCCTCCAACAACCACACTGATATTAGCTGTGTCCGAATTCAGGGTCTGCATCCTTTTTTTTTTATTTTAAAAACTTTTTTGTATTGCATTAAAATGTTAATACAATATGGAAGCCCGTTTCCGTCACTCTGTTAAAAAATAAATAAATAAATTATCTCATTATAATGAGATAGTATCTCAAAATAATGAGATACTAAATAAGAATGTATAATAAGATACAAAATATAAGATATTTTACTATTTTGTAGATATAATACTATATAATATATCCTATACAAAATAGTATTATATAGTATTATATCTTATTTTGAGATACTATCTCAAAATAATGAGATATTTTGAGATATCTCATTATTTTAAGTGTCACTTGCTTCATCTGCAGCGTTGATTAAGTATGGAAAACATTGTTTTAGCATATGAACATCAAACTAATGGTGGGGCTGACTCTGTCAATGGTGTCACATTGCTGCTAGAGATTGGAGATGTTGTGTTTGTGCATCAGTGGCAAAACACACGGATTTATGATGCTCCCTACTATGCTACCACCTTCAGTGGTCATCTGCTATTCACCATGTGAGCATCTAATAGTCCAGTGGTCCCCAAAGATTTTCCGGGCCCCCCTATGGATTACAATAAAATCCCCTCCAAAAAGAAAAAAAAAATCAACTGGGCACACACATCGTTCAACCAGACATAAACCTATACACATATTTTATTTTCAAACTCCACTGAAGTTTATTTCACACTTCAGGTTGCAACAAAACAAACTACAAACCATCTTTACAGTGAAACACTTAAGTGTAACTGTTGTTTTATTTTTCATACATACCGCTCCCCCCTCCTATCCCCACTGCAATGGCACTGCGCCCCCCTTAGGGGGCGCACCCCACACATTGGGAATCACTGTAATAGTCCTACTTAAATGATATTTGTTTAGCTGAAAGTGAATTTTAACTTCTGCATCCTGAAATACATTTTCAAGCACCTCATGGCTCAGTCACAATTTGTTTATTATTTAGCTGAGGTTGAAGCAATTAATTAAAAGAAACACCGGAGATAATTCCTGTTTACACATTTACATATATTATCCTGTTTCAAGGAGATGGTTGAATAGATGACCAAATAAATGCAAGTTCAATTTTCTGCCTCCCAAAAACAAGGGAGTGGCAGTGTCTCACAAATCGCAGTACATGGCTACGGCTGGCTATGAAATTGAGAATATATTTTCAAGTGTAAAAACAACATTTATATTCACCTTGAAAAAAAGGCTCAGAAATGATACTTTAACAAGTGTTAGAATTGGAATAGATTACATATCTCTTATAAACAGCCGATATTGTTTTATTAAAACAAAATGGATTTTAAGTTTAAGTTCTGGGATAGGCTGTTTCTTTTTTAATGGGAATCCATTAAGTGATCTTTCAGCCGGTCTTTATCTTATCTTATCTTATCTTATCTTAAGCACGTTCTCAAGAAGCTTTGACTGGGCTATTTGAAATTAGAAACTCACTTGCCCTTAATAGCCACATGACTCATGTAATTTTTTTTTTTTGACATCTTAGCATTTAAATATTGTGTAGATACTATTGGTCAAAGCCAGCACAGATAAAGAAAAAACAACCTGCTGGTCAATTCAATTATCTTGTTTATTTCTTGATGAATACACTGCTCCTTTCAAACAAATATATTTAATTTTAATGGTGCATTTGATGTCCAATTCTTCAACAATGTCAGTTCTAATGGTAAATTGTTTTGCACTTGTTGGTTTGTCAATAAATTCTCTTTTTCTTTGTCTGTGTGAAAGGTGGTGTAATATAAAGCAGTCAAAATATTTACCTGAAGTAGTGAAATAATCCCTGAAAATTTTACTTTATGTCTTTGAAAAGACCTTAGGACACCCCCAAAAATATTGTTGATATATTAGTCAGAAAAATGGATATGGATTCATTTTTTCAATTCATTTCTTTTTTTTTTACTCTCATGAGGTTATAATTGAATCATTTTAGAACATGGCATTTAACTTCAAACATTTTATTAAAGGTCCAAGGGTCTTTTTGTTTTACACAAAAAGCATACAATTATGATCATATGGACAAAACAATCTCTTACATCAGGGGGGTTCTCATTGTGTGTCCATTTTTCAAAACCAACCTTGTTGAATTACACAAATTATGTCCTATTAAAATCATTTTAACTGTTATAATTCTAACTAAAAAACTAGTTATTGTTTACTCAGTTCATGCGGTGTTTCTCCTTGTCTAATGGCAATCTGAAAAACAAATTTCTTTGCTGTGGTCATATCCCTGCTGATGTT
This sequence comes from Xiphophorus couchianus, assembly GCF_001444195.1. Taxonomy (NCBI): domain Eukaryota; kingdom Metazoa; phylum Chordata; class Actinopteri; order Cyprinodontiformes; family Poeciliidae; genus Xiphophorus; species Xiphophorus couchianus. The sequence goes on from NC_040228.1 coordinate 10,635,452, forward strand.
ACTTCTGTAGCTGAATCTTTTAAACGCTGTAAGGTTAGAAAAAGTCCAGGACCAGATAATGTCAGTGGTCGACTGCTCTCCTCTTGTGCGAAACAGTTGGCTCCTATTTTTTATTTCATCTTTCAGATGTCACTTAACCAACAGAGGGTGCCAAGGTGCTGGAAGCAGTCCATAGTGATTCCTGTGGCTAAGACGAGCCACCCAAAAGTCCTGAATGATTTTAGACCTGTTGCATTGACTTCCCTTAATTGGTTAAGAGACATGTTCTTACCAAGACTGAACATTTATTGGATCCTTTACAGTTTGCCTACAGGGCCGGTCGGGTCGGATGCCACTGCCACTTTACTAAACTGTGTTTTTAGACATCTTGAAAGTAACAAAAACATGTTAAGTTGTTATTTGTAGACTTCTCATCGGCTTTTAACACAACCCAGCCCCATATTTTGATTGATAAACTTCTTAATAACTTTCATCTGGATTTTAATGTGGTGGGCTGGATTCTTGATTTTTTAACATCCAGAACACAAAAAGTCAGAGTGAATGGATGCATGTCCGGAGAGATGTCCCTGTCTACCGGGTCCCCTCAAGGCTGTGTCCTTTCCCCTCTTCTTTACATTTTGAACACAGATGACTGTCGCAGCCGACATGATAACAGGTTAATATTAAAATATGCAGATGATTCAGTGATAGCTAGCCTTCTACATGATGATGAACATGCCCATGGCCCTGTGGTCGATGAATTTGTTGGCTGGTGCGATAAAGCTTTTCTCTTATTAAATGTACAGAAAACAAAGGACATGTGCATTGATTTCAGACAGAAACCCTATAACACAAATCAAACGGTAATCAAAGGTCAGATAGTGGAGACAGTAGAGAACTATAAATATCTTGGGACTATTTTGGATAATAAGTTTAAATTTACCTGCCATTCAGAAAACGTACAAAAAAAGGGCCAGCAAAGATTATTCTGTCTAAGGAGGCTCGCAAAGTTTCAAGTTGATGAATCCTTGATGATTCTATTTTATAGATCATATATTGAATCTGTGTTGACCTTTTCCTGTCATGATCTGTGTTTTTCTGTGTATTTATTTCAAGTTTCTGTGTCCTTGAGTCTCTTCGTTGTCCTGTCCTCCCCTTGATTGTTCCCTGGTGTGTCTCGTTTCTGTGATTACTCCCTGTGTATTTAACCCCACCTGTGTTCCTTGTTCCTCGTTGGGTCCTTGTCAATTCTGCGTTGTTGTCGCACCAGTCTATCTTTATTGTCCCTCGTTTATCCTGTCGCTACCGACGTTGAGCCCAGGCTTCCGCTCAGTCATGCTGCCAGGTTTTGTGGACTGTGTATTCTGGATATTCTTTATTAAAACCATCTTACTCGTTTCATCCTGGGTCTGCTGCGTCTGCCTCACCTCCACTCACCACAACAGTTCATGACATTTCCCTCTTCTGTTGGTTTGGAAAGCAGAGTAATACATACTAGCAATAAGATCTTAGGGGTTGAACAATTCTCACTTACAGAACTGTGTAAAAAACAAATCATTAGGAAAACCAAAGACATTATTGCTGATACTTCTCATCCCTTACATGCTGATTTCCAGTTTCTGCCTTCTGGCATCAAGCTCAGACTTCCTTGTATAAGAAGTGACAGGTACAAGCGCTCCTTTGTTCGTACAGCAATATCTCTTTTTAATGCAGGACAAGGTAGGGGGACTTGCACCTGAAATAGTGTAGCAACTGTTGGCCAATAATGAAATACACTGCTGTATTCTCCCCTTTATGTGTTGATCTGTATTTTATGTGCTTATAGTATTTATTTATTTTTTTAATCTTTTATACTTTGTATTTTAGCCTTCTGTATTTGCTGCAATATTAATTGCCCAAATTGGGATACGAATAAAATAAATCTGAATTTCGTTCTCACTAAAAGAAGACATAGATCCAAGTTTATTGCTGAGAAAGAAAAGTTGTTAATGATTTATTATACAAAAGAGCAAATAAAAATGTTATTACTATCATCACTGAAATGTGTGTCAACTCATAAAGTTCAACAAAGAGAATATAGAGATAGATCCAGGTTTATTATCACTGCTGACAAAGTAAAGCTGTTAATGATTGATCACACAAACAAAAGAACAAACAGAAATGTTGGCAAATTTTTAATCTTCATTTGTGTTTTATTTCCATAAGCAAAGAGGGATTTGAAGTATGTCTATAATACACCTTTATGGGTTGCATAAGTGAAGACTGTAAGACATGTTTAATTAAGTAAGTAAATTTGTTAAACAATCCAAATACATATACATATTAAGTAATCCCAAAATTTTGATATTAATGCAAGTCCAAAATTCAGAGACTGGTCAGAGGGACAAAGCCAATAAAGTCCCTCGGGATCTATGGACAGCGTCTCGTTTTATACACATATTTTCCAACGTAAACATATGGTGACATTCACATGTTCCACGTTGACGTGTTGTTTGGGTCATGGCCGTATTGTCTCTTCTTTCCTCTGGGATCCATAGATGAACTTCCTTTTTAAACTGAATGTGTTTTGTGTGTTCAGACACTACATTGATCATGGCACACAAAGGTCTCAGCGTGTGTGTGTTACTGACAGGGGTGCAACTACACACTTTCGGGTTGATAGCAGCTCATCGTGGTTACGTAACAACCTTCTCTAGGTAACCATGACAAGAGCATCAGTTCGTGAGGGGTGGGGTCCTATTTAGGTCCTGCAACAACAATTTAGCTGACCTTACTATTTCCCAAGTTTTGTTTTGGTCATTATTATTACACTTATTGTTGAGATGTGTGTGATAGGTGTGTCTATCAGACATTTATAGCAATACGGAATAAATCGCGTCCCGTATTGGTTCAATACAGGACGGAGACAACAACCACCTGTTATTTTAGGCTAGCTTAAGCTAACGTGAATATTTACAACTCTCTTGTTGATACACTGACATTACTTACCTTCTGTCTTTCAACCATTTTGAAAAGCTTTTCTTTGTCTCTCCAACATCTTTATCCTTCCCCCTCTTCCATTTTCTGTTTTGTGCCTCGGAGTATTTTTCTGCGCCCATCTTTAGCTCCCTGTTGTCGAAGCATTACTACAATTCAAATTTAAAAGAAAAAATAAAAACGCGCCTCAGCGAGTTCTCGAAGGGCCGCTGCCCAAGCTGCCTGTATGGGAGGGGAGGGGCGCCTAATCAGTGCTGTTCCTCTGTTATTGATCATTTCATACATAAACATATGGAAGCCCTTTTCTGCCACTCTGTAAAACCCCCCCCCAAAAAACAGAGTTTTTTAACAGAGTGGCGGAAACGGGCTTCCATAGTTAAGTACATAAAATGCTGACTAGAAAAACATTTCCCCACATCGCTGTTGCGCCCCCTCAAGTGCAGCGCCCCTATGCACTGCATACACACTTTTTGCGCCACTGCCAAAGGTTATGCCTTTTGATTGGTCAAACCCACGGAACATCTGTTGCCTCAACAGACTTCAGGAAAAAGATTTAGTTAATTATTAGCAAGGTGTTGTGAATATTTAAGGCTTGGATCATCACAGAAATCACAAAAGGCAGCCTGCAAAATGTAATGCTGAGAATGGAGCTCTCCACAGCACAGCTTCAACAAGACAATGACAATGAAATTATTTCACAATTAAATCAAACAGAATCACAAATATCAGATGCAGGGAATCTCTCAGACAATCAACAAACCTGTACACAGGACATCAATACAGTGCTGACAGAGATGAACGCCTCATTGGCAGGACTGAAAGTTGGTATGGAGCATCTACAGAAAGATAATGAAGGTATGTTAACTACGACAAGCAAGACTTCTAGAGATCACTGGTGAATGAAACTGAAGTGTTTATATTCAAATAGTCACATTTCAATGTTTTTCATTTTGCTCCTCCAACAGCTAAGACAAAAGAACTGGACTTGCTAAAAAAACAATACCAAGGTATTTATAAGACAACAAATAAACCCCAAATGTTGTCAGAAAATTACAACATTTAGCATAAGAAGGACATTATATATTGTTTATAACTCATATCAATTGTCTCTTAGGTTTTTACAATTTTAGAGCAAGTCACAAAAGTAAGAAATCTTGAATAGCAGTGCAAAGGCACTCACAGCTTTAACATTACATGATTTTATGTAATAAATGACACACTAAAACATTTTTTTCTAAAATGTTTAGAAACAAACAAGGCAGATTTATTTAAACAAGTTTCTATTCTATTCAGAAGTTAATAGAATAGAAAAATTTGTCACCAAAGATATCAGAAATTTATCTTCAACTGGTCTCTAAACACTTACAAAAACTCCACAAGACATAACTACTGCTTTCTCTGTGTCAGCAAAACAAGTGGCTTTCTCCGCCTCAGTGTTCACTGGAGGTGCTCAAGGATATGTAGGTCCATTTGACACAGAAACAGTTCTGGTCTTCAGAAATGTTTTAACAAATATTGGGAATGCCTACAACCCACACACAGGTACACAGATTTATGTATTCATCTCTAATGAGTTGCTTTCCTTCAAAAGCCTGACAAAAATCTAATTAATGACTCACTAATCCCACCAATAATTATACACATTTTTTACAGGAACTTTTTCTGCACCCGTCAGAGGAGTCTATCATTTTGAGTTCTACCTGCATGGCCATGGACATAAGTCACATCCTACAGCTGCTACGTTGGTCAAGAATTGGCAGCAGCAAATTGTCACTGCTTTTGAAGGGCAACCTTCCAATTCTGTTAATCCTGCTAATGGTGTGATTTTACTTTTACAGTGTGGAGATGTTGTTTTTGTGCGTCTCTGGCGGAACGCAAGGATTTATGACACTTGTAATAATCATACAACCTTCAGTGGCTATCTGCTTTTCCCCATGTGAGCAGGACACTTATCTCATTTTTTTTGGGCAATCAGGTTTTATTTTTGTGACTCATAATCAAACTTTGCAGAAGGTTGCATTTTTACATAATGTTTTGATGATGTTAAAATATAAAATATTGACAGCCGAATTTGCTGGTTTGGTCAGTACAGTACTGGGTTAGACCCATGATCAGCTTTATATCAGCAAGTCCAAGTGTTTGTAATTTTACTAATTAAGAAAAGTAAAATCAAATCTTTAAAAAGATAGTCTATTTCAGCTATTATTTTCTTTAAAAGCATTTGAGTGAATGCCTAATTTGGAACGTACTGTAAATGCAGTAACTTACAATATGTCGTGATGAGATTGTTTGTTCTAATTGTAATAATTAATTGTTATATTTTCATTTGCTGAAAGCTGAAAAGCATCATAATTAACATAAATAAAGGTGTTTCAAACTATTACATTCCAATAAAAATGTTAATGAACCTTTCACTCACATCTTTGTTAAGCTTTGCATCAAGTAACAGATGGGTAGAGGTTTTATTGCCAGGGTTCAAAATACCAAACAACAAAGAAGAGCAAAAGGTACCAATTTGTCCTAAATTTGTTGAAATAGTAACCATGGGGAAAAAGAACGACGGTCTCACAATGTTTTTGAATTTTTCTCTTCTTCACCTGATCAACATCAGACTTTGAAAATGAGTGTGTTCATCATAAACTGAAAATGTTTCCATTGTGCTTAAATACATGATTGTTGGGTTTTTGCTTTATTTGTTATGGGGTTACAACTAAACATAATAATAATAATAATAATAATAATGTTACTGTGACACCAAATAAGGCTAATTTACAAATTAATTGGACAGCAACGCTTTGTAAGAAGAATATATTTTTTAAATATTTTTCCTTTCTTTGCTCTGTTTTCCATGGGATGGATATAGTGTGCAATGTTAGATTCAAAGTGTAAGGTATTTTTCTTATTAAAATAAATCTATGGAATGCCATCATCTGTTCATCTTACAATGTGTACTTTTTTCTGTTTGTGTATAAATGTGTTTAAACAATATTGCTGATGCAGTACAAAATTCAAGCTTGTTCAATAACGGGATATAGTGTTTCTGATTAATTTGTTTGAGGGGTTTGGATTTAACTAAAAGTGTGCGGAGTTAAGTTTTGGAGTGGAATGACAGTGACTTAGCAGTGCAGATAACAACTCGTTTCTCTGACAAAATAAAGAAGAGAAAACTGGTGAAGCTGGTCAGAATTCTGAGCTGCAGTTTTGCACCAACAGTGTAAAACACCAGAACTTCATAATATTAGCTTGGTGTGATGTGAATTTTATTTTTCGTTATTTTTCTTTATGTTTCTACCAGGCGGTTTAAAGCCGCTGCTGACGGGATCTGGGCTGGAGGTTCGCGGCTGTAAATAGAAGTTATTACAGAACCTCAAGTGTTAAAGGAAGATTCGGCCCATTTAGAGTTCACAAAATAAACATCAGAGAAAATATTGTAGCAATAAATAGAACCACAGCAAAAAGCCAAACATGCCACAATGAAATGAATCAAAATGTCTCCAAAGCATCAGCGGACTTATAGGGGCCACCAGGGGATTCCAGGTAGATTCCAGAGATGCGCATCGCAGCAGCTGTTCATGCAGGGCCGGCCCAAGGTAATATGGGGCCTTAGACAGAACCCTCCCCTCCCTCCGGAACCCGTCCTACTAAGAACCTCAGCATCACTAACATGTTTAAATATAGATAAGGTGAATCTGTGAGAGGGAGACCAGGTTTATTGGCAGAGTTTAAAATCAATCACTGATTATTGGTTATTTGCTGTGATGTATTTGTGAACAAACCCAATTCAAACACAAAGATTACACCATATTGTAGCCATGGTAACACAACAATCAAACTATCAAGATGATTCTTTAAACTTATACAAATTAAACGTCCTAATTAAATCCTAAATGTACTATTTATTTTTCTCATTTGAATTTATTAAATAAAATGTAATAACATTGTCATTCTCTATAAATGATGCTACAGGTTTAGATCTATGGTCTGTGTTACAATTAAACCATTTCTAGGGGCCCCTGAATGTCTGGAGGCCCCTGAATGGCCCCTACCAGCAGCTACTGAGTTTTTTATGCCTTTTTATCCCAGTCTTATAATTCTAGATCTCAGAGATGCTAACATCAAACTATTATATAGAGCTAACCCCTTTGAGTTTTTGGATCTATAAATCAGTCTGCAGCCAGGTTGTTCTAGAGGTTAGATAGATATTATTAGGGCTTCATTAGCAAAATAGCAGCAATTTTGCTTATTTCATAACTTAACCATAACCAGAGTTATGGTCTCCTCTGGTCTGTTTAACGGCTACAGTCTCAGATCAGCTCAGTCCTCCAGGACTGTCAGCAGCAGAAACAGAAACTTTATACTTGTTGGGGAAAATATAGACTATATTTGCTTTGCATTTCCCCACATGATGGCAATGATATAGTAGGATAGAATTAAATTCTTGATTAATATGGGTTGTTGCTATGTTGTTGTACGGAGTTTTTGTTCAATGTGCCCTTTTTTAAATTTGAGCCCCCGCCCCTCCATAGGTCTCTGCACAGCCCTGCACACGCAGGTCAGTACATGCACACAGAAACGACAAACAATGTTCAAAGTCTAATGTTTTATTACAATCCGGTCAAGTGATAATCAGCTATTGTCAGAGAAACTATTTAAGGGTTAGATTAAGGCAGAAAGCACAAAGTAGACCACCAGGGACAGACTGAAAATGGAGCTGTCGAAGGTTGCAACTTCAACGTCTCCATCTTGTGTGGACACAGCTCAGCTTGAGGCACATTTAAGGCAAACTGGATCACAGGTAGGAGACACAAAAAACCTCACAAATAATCAGCAAACCTGTACACAGGACATCAATACCGTGCTGAGAGAGATGAGCGCATCGTTGGCCGGACTGAAGGTTGACATGGAGTACGTAAAGAAAGATAATGAAGGTATGAAGCTCCAGTAGATGTAAATCCTTAGGAATCACTGCTTTGAATAATATATTGTTATATGTATATGTTATATTGTTAATGTAAAAAAAATATATTAATGTTCACTATTCACCACAACAGCCAAGGCGCTACAACTTCACTTCCAGAAGGAGGAGTTGGAGAAGCTAAAACAACAGAACCAAAGTATGAAACAAAGAAAAAAAAAATATTGAAGTAAAACACTAAAAATTTAAGTTCAGAATTATTTTAAATTTTTATGTTGAATAGTTTCAGTTTAAAAAATGTTTTAACAATGCAAACATTAGGCAAAAATCTGTACAATGTGTTAATATCAGTGACGTGCGGTGAGGTTCATAGCTGGTGAAGCAAATCAGGTATACAAATATAGACCCTGTGCATGTCTCTTACTCTGTAGTTGTGAAGTCACAATGTCTGGGATCATGAGCGCCCCCTGCCATGAGGCAAGAGAACTGCCTGCCTCACCTCGAATTTGTTTTCTGCCGTTTATGATCGCTTCTCCGCACACAAAACACGTTACACACAGTTGGTGACAAAAAAAACAAAACACTGTACACTATATGCATAAGTTAAATTATGGAAAATCAGTTCATATATTAAATGATTTTACCATTTTAATAGTGACGTACAGACAGGAGGAACATGCTCTGGCAGCCACCGGCTTCACTTCCAAGCATTTGAATGGGAAATTTTGACTATTCCGCGATTTTGAAGAAAAAATAACGAAAATTGGTTAAGTTAAATGAAAAATAAATACTTTATAGTACAGAACACACAGTGAATATAGAAATATAAATTATGTTATCATTATATATTATTTTTCCATGAAAACAGATAGGGATAGGGATAGGGTTAGGGGTAGTGCTAGGGTTAAGGTAAGCTTAACCCTAGCACTACCCTACCTTTTAGGCTCTGCCTCACCTGCCTCCCCTGACCGCACGTCACTGTTTAATATTGTTATATTGGCTAACTTTAACTAAGTTAAATGTTACTGTAAAGTTTGTTCTCTTCAATTCTTCAGTCAAGGAAAGAGAGTTGCAGGTCCAGAAGAAAAAGTTGGACAAGCTAAAACAACAGCACCAAGGTATTTAGATAACGATAAACTGACTTACAAAATGGAATAACAGATTCAATTAGGAAATCATCTTGTTTTATCATCTTTGTGTCACCTACCAATTTCTCTCATCTCAATCCCAATCATATAACCAACTTAATCAATTATGTTGGTTCAACTTAATTGTATAGATTCAAGTAGTAACAAGTAATTCAATTAAGCTGATTAACCTTAATAAATTAAGTTGTTTTAACTTGACGAATTTATGTCAGTTTTACTCAAATCATTTAGTTTACTTCAAATAAAAAGATATGGAAGATCTCTCTTTTAAAAGAGTCTGTTGGCTCAGGCAGCCTTTATTAACATTAACAGTAGTTAAACATTACAGTGAGTAATGACAGAGGGGGAAAACAGCAAAGGTCATCAGGCCTTAACCGAACCTGCGTTGGCTGCGTTGAGTGAGTTGTGCTCTTCCCTGGACCACCACATCACGCTGGATGATACAGGATCTGTCCCTGTCATGAACTTGCATCATGACATCAGACTTAGGATACTTAATTTGAAACAATTAACTTCAATGGTGCCGTTGTACAAAATGTATTTTTAGAGTACGCTTCTTAGAATGCACTCTAAAGAGTATTTTTGATACAATTAAGTTCAATGTTGTGTTCATATCTAAGTCTGATGTCATGATGCAAGCTTCAGATCCTGTATCATCCTGTATCATCCTGTATCATCCAGCGTGCTGTGGTGGTGCAGGGGTATTCTGTCTAACTACTCTCAAGTAAAGGCTGCCTGAGCCTAAAAGAGAGATCCTTCTTTATTTGAAGTTCGGTAAACTAAATAGTTTGAGTAAGACTGACTTAAATTTGTCAAGTTAAACCAACTTATTGAATTCAGTTTTTTAAAAAATTATAAATTGAGTTGGATAAACTTAATGAATTTAGTTAGATGATCATAATATATTGAGTTGGATAAAGTTAGTAAATTGAGTTGGGTACTCAATTTCCTAAGTTAACTTGAGTTGGTTAAACTTAATAAATTAAGTTGGATAAACTTAATTTAATTAGTTGTTACCAATCAAAGCAATTCAATTAAGTTGGTTCAACTCATTTCTTTTTAGAGTGCACAATTACATTATTTTATTTGCATGATTTCAGCTCAGGCAGAGGAACTAATCAGTGTGAAAGTCAAGACAAACAACACTGAAAACGAAGTGGAGAATCTGAGGAGAGAAGGAGAAGGTTTGTGAATTTAAAAATAAACTCACTGTTGCAACAATCCTATCAATCACCAAAGATGATTTTAAAAACTGAAGTTCATCATGTTTTAAATTGTTTGGATACTAATAAGTTTTAAATGATTTCAAGATTTAATTTGATCTTGATAAAGAAGAAGAGAGACTTAAATGTTATGAATATAACATGGACTAATGTGGATTCTGTCAAATGTTTTTCAAAAACAAATTATTGTTTAGATCATAAGTAACTATTAAAACCTAATAAACTTAAGTTTTGACCTCACAGTGAATCGAGTGGCTTTCTCAGCCTCCTTGATGGACTCAGGTGGTGGAGACGTTGGACCATTTAATGCACAGACGGATCTGGTCTTCAAACGTGTTATTGCAAACATCGGAAATGCATACAACCCAAATACAGGTACCAGAATTTTTACATTATGATTGGTATTATTTATGGAAACTATAAAATTGAACTAAAACATAAAAATGTGTTCCCCAGGGTTTTTTATTGCACCAGTGAGAGGAGTCTACCACTTTGAGTTTTTTATCTTTGGACATGGACATGCTTCACACTGTTCAGGTGCTGTGCTGTTCAAAAATGGAGAACATATCGTTATCGGATATGAACATCAGGCTTCTCTCAATGTTAATGGTGGTAACAGTGCCACCTTGCTGTTAGAGGTTGGAGACGTTGTGTTTTTGCGTCAATGGCAAAACTCAAGGCTTTTTGATAACAATAATCATCACAATACCTTCAGTGGTCATTTGCTTTTCACCATGTGAGGATCAAGCAGTGCTGATTTTCTGCAAGAAGAAAATTTTCTATCACCATAACACCATGTCTGAAGTGCATACATTAAGCTACACTCTAAAAAGTATTTTTGGCTGTTGTTAATTTTATGGACTTATTTAGATCAATCTCACTTCATTCATTTGGTGTAGTGATGACAACTTACTTTTTTGCGTTCAATTAGCTTAAAAGTTAACTAACTTAAATTAACTTAATTAACTTAAAGGAACTTTTTACTTTGACTTTCTTGAAAGAATTGAGTTAAATGCCAGTTTCATATCCTATGTCTGACCAATTATGATCATCCAACTAAATTTACTAAGTTTTTAGAACTTAATTCATTAAGTGTATTTAATATTACAAATTTAAGTCACACTTACTGAAATCACTTATTTTTGTTTAATAAATAATTCAAATCTTTTTAGAAAGTCAACTCATACTTTTAAGTTGGTCCAAACTAAAAAACTAAAATATCCAAAATTACATTATCACTCACATTGTACTTAACATACAGCTAGAATTTTAATAATTTTAAATTTATGTTTTAACAAGTTACTTTTACAAAGATAGTGTACACTGAAAAAAGAAGATAGTTGAATCAAGTTAATAATTAAGAGTGGGAAGTCATGCAGCATGTGTTATCAGGCTGGAATCGAACCTGCAACAGCCACATCAAGGACTACAGTTTCCTAAAGAGTCGTTCTTAACCGCTGCACCACCACAGCAGAATGAAAGGATCTGTCCCTGGGGAAGTTTGGTCATGACATCAGCTATCAGATATGAATGCAGCATTGAACTTAATTGTTTCAAATACACTTTTTAGAGTACTTTTTAAAACTTAAAAGCTGGATGAACTTAACAAACTGAGTTGGATGATCACAATATGTTGAATTGGTTACACTTAGAACATTTAGTTGGATAAACTTAATTGAATTACTTGTTACCAGTTGAAGCAATTCAATTAAACTGGTTCAAAAAATCTCTTTTTACATTGTAGTTTAAAAACCCCCCAATGTTTTTACATTGTTAGAGGTTTTAGACATTCTGCTTCCCTGGTATTATTACATCTAACCAATTCTCAGCAGCCATGAATGTTGGATTTCTTGTTAAAAATGTTATTGTGTCTATTTTAGCAACATCAGGCATAAGAAAACCAATAATAAACGTTCACTTTTTTTTAGAAAAATTCTTTACTGGAAGAAATTTTAATGTGTTTTAATAGAATCTCTAGTGTTTAGCAACTGTTTATTTTAGAAGTAAAAATAAAGTTTATCTTTGATTGAAACATAGTTTTGTCTTTTTTCAATATCGCAGCCTAATAGGGTTGGTAATAGCATAAGGGTGGAGGTTTTAGAGCCAGGCTTCAAAATGCACAACACTAATGAAATGCAAAAGGTAGGCATTCCTCCTAAATTCATGGAAACAAACAACAGTCTCACAATATTTTTGAATTTTTCTCTTCTTCACCTGATCAACATAAGATTTTGGTGTTGATCAGGAATGAGAAAATTAGTTTGGTCATAAGGTGTTAATCAAAAACAGAAATTTCCTCCATTGCTGGGTTTTCACTATTAATAATAATAATAATAATAATCTTACTGTGACAACAAATAACGGCTAATTTACAGCCATTTACCATACAAAGTAGTTGGTTTTCCATGGGGTGGATATTTCTGTTTGAATATGCTGAGACAATAATGCTACGATACAGAGCAAAATTCTAACTTGTTCTGACAGACAATGTAATATTGTATCAGATGAATTTATTTGAGCAGTTTGGATTTAATTAAAAGGTAAATCATTGAAAGAGTCAACCAGAAGGTCATTTCCCCAAGGCAGTGTAGGTAACTGTAAAAGAGGTAAAGGCTTCACTGGTGGAACTGGAACTGAATTTAATCAGTAAAAACGGTCATTTATATTTGGTGTATCAAACATGAATGAACTCTTCACTTCCTTATGAGTCACACAAAAGATATAATGAAGAAGCAAAGATAAATTAAACTTTGCTCCCAAATCCTAGTTTATTTATTTACAATACAAAATCAAACTGTTATCAGAATGGAATAAACAAGTTGATTTTTAAGCAACATATCCATATGGGTAACACTTTATTTAAAGAGATGTACATAAGACATGTAACTGTCATAAACATGACATAACACCTGCTATGAACATGAAAGAGTCTTCATGAATAAGATTGTTGTCATGAAATGTCATTTAACAAATAAAAGTTATTTATCAGTCGATAAATAATGACATGTTATGTGGAGCAGAGCCTGGAGGATGGAGCCTGGAAGGAGTCCAGGAAGATGAGGGTGGATACGAGGAGGAGGTGAATCAAAGTCCGTGGTTGTTTGGCCGTTTCAGGGAGCTCTTGCGTGGTGATTGGCTGAGGCGGAGCAACAATCTGGTGCTGGTTGGCGTAGGTGGGAGGAGGGAAATTGAATGATGATGGTAGGCTGAAGAGAGTCCCCCAGCTTGAATTTACGTCTAGGCTACATTTAGAGTCAAGTTCAATGTTTTAAATCTTATCACTTGTACATGCCTACGCATATGCACACACACACACACACACACACACACACACACACACGCACACACACAGTTAAATATACAATTCTGTGATATTTGCCACAGAACCTTTGCTAATGACAAACAATGTCTAAAGTCCAATGTTTCAGGTCCTATTGACTGCATGTGTTGAAAAACAATTTGGTCAGGGTTACTCAGCTATTCCAAAAGAAACTATTTAAGGGTTGGATTAAGGCAGAAAACACCAAGTAGACCACCGGGGACAGACTGATAATGGAGATGTTGATGCTTTTCCATGCTTTGCTACTACTTTGTGGTCTCTCCACAGCTCAGCTTGAGCCAGACTCCAACAGTAAAATAATTTCACATGTAAGGCAAAATGGATCACAGGTAGGAGACACAGAAAACCTCACAAATAATCAGCAAACCTGTAAACAAGGCATCGATACTGTACTGAGAGAGATGAGCGCATCGTTGGCCGGACTGAAGGTTGACATGGAGTACGTAAAGAAAGATAATGAAGGTATGTGAACTAGGACAAGGAAGGCTTCCAGAAATTACTGCTGTATGAAACTGAAGTGTTTATATTCAAATAGTCACATTTCAATGTTTTTTATTTTACTCCTGCAACAGCCAAGACAAAAGAACTGGACTTGATAAAACAACAATACCAAGGTATTTATAAGGCGACATTTAGCATAAGAAGGACATTATATTGTTTATAACTAATATGAATTGTCTGTTGGGTTTTAACTATTTTAGAGCAAGTGACAAAAGTAAGAAGTCTTGAGGAGCAGTACCAAGGTATTTATAACTCTAACAATAAATCATTTTATGTAATAAATGACACACTAAAACATTTTTTTTCCCAATAAAGGTTATAGGAAAAACAAAGCAGGTTTATTTAAACAATTTTCAAAATCTCAGAAGAGAATAGAATAGAAAGTTATCAGAAATTTATCTTCAACTGGTCTCTAAACACCTACAAAAATGCCACAAGACATAACTACTGCTTTCTCTGTGTCAGCGAAACAAGTGGCTTTCTCTGCCTCAGTGTTCACTGGAGGTGCTCAAGGACATGTAGGTCCATTTGACACAGGAACAGTTCTGGTCTTCAGAAATGTTTTAATAAATATTGTGAATGTCTACAACCCACACACAGGTACACAGATTTATGTATTCATCTGAAATGAGTTGCTTTCCTTCAAAAGTCTGACAAAAATATGGTTAATGATTCACTAATACTACCAATATTTATATAAAATTTTGACAGGGATTTTTTCTGCACCCGTCAGACGAGTCTATCATTTTGAGTTCTACCTTCATGGTAGAAACAGAACCAAAGGCACTGTGTTCTGTTCATCTACTGCAGGCTACAGTGCAAAAAAGAGTTTTCAGAGGAACAGGAAGTAAGGACTTTGTTCTATGTGCAAAAATTATCAGCAAAATCAATGCATTTGTTCTTGTTCCAAAATCAATGCCGCTGCAGTGGTGTGCTTGCACGAATGACCTGCTTTTTTATGGAACTGATAGCGACTTATTTTGTGCAAAACAAAAGCTGGTTTGTTGGCTCCTGGTTCAGCAGATACTGGACCATTTTTTATTGCACCTGTGAGAGGAGCCCACCACTTTCAGTTCCACATTTATGGGCATGGGGATCCCTCTAATCCTGCAGCTGCTGCACTGATCAAGAATGGGGAAGATGTGTATTGCTTATGAACATCAGGGTTCCCATGGTGCTAATGCTGCTAATGGTGTCACTTTGCTGTAATGGTGCCACTGCCGCATTGTATTCTTGCAGCAGTGGCACCACTCAACAATATTTGATCTTACTACTTACTACCTTTAGTGGTTATCTACTTTTCACCATGTGAGCAGCAAACGTGTCTATTTTAGTCAGGTGTGAAATTACGCCTGACTAACTATCATACCTGACACTATTAACCCTGACTATACAACATCAGCAATAATTAGGCCAGTCTACTTGTTCAATACTGTCTTTACATTACATTAAATAAATGAAGTTAACTTCATGGTCCTTTTCTTAGCTCTACTTGTTTGCAGACTGTTTTTGTTCTTGACTGTAATACATACATTCTGCTCGTACAGTAACTATATTTTTATTTCTGTAACTTTGAATAATATATTTTATCTCAAGTGAAGGACTTGTATATTTGGGTGCAGTAATAATAATATGGACTTTTTCCATGTTTGATTTATGAACCTCTAGTCTGGGCAATCCCATCTCATGAACCATCTAGTCTATTCTTCGTGTCTCTGTGGTGGCCCTGTGATAAGCTTGCAACATGTTCATGTTGTGTGTATATAAATATGTATATATATCGGTGTAATGAAATAGTACCTCGACTTAGTAATTTTGAATCAAAATTACTATGCATTTATAATTGTCCTATGCAGAAAATGCTCATTAAACTTTGCTCTCCATTACAGTCTGCCTTGTTGTGTCTAAGCAGGAAGCAAGCTGTCAGTGTTATCAGATAAAACTTTGAACTCTGTGCAAGTTGTTCCAGAAAGAATGTCCTTTTAAACAGTATCCTTATAACATAATCTGTGCCATATTTGAAGGAGATTTTATTGAACAGGTTTACTTTATAGTAAACCAGTTTCCATGTCACAATGAACAAATATTTGGATGTAGCTACTAACAGCACTCTAAGAAGGTGGAAATTGTTTTTCACTTTAAGAAAGTGAAAAGTCTGAAATTACAATGGATGTGAAAGTTAGCACATCCATTGCATGTGTGTCTGAGTGAATCCACTCATCACATAATAATAATAATAATAATAATAATAATAATAATAATAACCTCAAATCTCACATATATTTTAGAGCTTTTCCTACTGAAACAAAAAGCAGGTACAAAATCATCTAAACCGCGGAAGTATGAAATGGCAAAGGGGTAAAATGTTTCGCTCTCAATATCATAAGATACTGTATATTAGATTTCTTTATTGAAAGAAGCATGGCAGAGTAAATCATGGCTTAAATATTTGTTTTTTTCTATTCACACCAACAGCTCTTTATATAGTAGTAATAAAAGGTATCTCTTTCTCTGACAGTTGTACTTTGTTTTATATAAAAATAAACATTAAAAACTTAACTTTCAAAAAATTCACTTAAAGGAACTCAAAACGCTGTCCTTGAGATGTGTAGACTTTACAATTTGGCCCCATTCTGTATGTTTTCTCTCTACTATCTGATCATAAATCATATTTTGGTGATGCTAATGTTTGCCTGTAATAGTTTTTATGTGTCAGATAAAGTGAGACAAAAGTAGGTCAGATTCTATCAACTCTGTTTCTGTTGTCGTTTTCCACTGTAATTTGTCTTATCACCTGCACGTGTTTCAGACAAAGAATTTTGTTAATTAATAGTCAGAGATCATAAATGCCCTATATAAGTCTCAGATCACTACAGAGACATTGAAAATGGAGATTAACATGTCTTTCCCATTGTTACTGCTAATTTGCGCTCTTTCCACTGCTCATTTTCAAGCAGAGTCTGACAATGAAACTATTTCACATTTAAGGCAAAATGGATCAAAGGAAGGAGACGCAGAAAATACCAACCAAAACCCGTCCACTCAGGACGCCAGTGTTGTGCTGACAGAGATTAGAGCAGGGGTGGGCAACTCCAGGCCTCGAGGGCCGGTCTCCTGCAACTTTTAGATGCATCTCTACTTCAACACACCTGAGTCAAATAATGAGGTCATTAGCAGGACTCTGGAGAACTTGACTGCACTTAGGAGGTGATTCAGTTATTGGATTCAAGTGTGTTGGACCAGGGAGACATCTAAGATTTGCAGGACACCGGCCCTTGAGGACCAGGATTGCCCACCCCTGGATTAGAGCCTCACTGGCTGGACTGAAGGTGGAAGTGAAGTACTTGCAGAGAGATAATGAAGGTATGTTTACCTTAAGAAATCACTGCTGGTGTTTATGTGGAAACAACATCAAACAACATTAAATTCAATTCCTTGTTCATTTTATTAATACAAACAGCAAAGACAAGAGAATTGGAGGAGCTTAAGAAACAGCTGAAAGGTATTTAAAGTTAACATTGACCTAATAGACAAAATGTTTTATTTGTTGAAAAATGATTTTTGCCATTTGTATATTTTGTTTTGTATTGTTTATTAGCACAAGTCATGAAATCAAGTAAACTGGAGCAAAAGAACCAAGGTATCTACTTCTAAATCCACAATGCTGCACACTGGAGACCGGAAGAATGTCGCATTGTTTCATTAAAACATAATTGTTATAATTTGGGTTTTTGCTTTCACTTTTAGCACAAGATGTAAAGATGACAGAAATGGAGCAACAGAATCAAGGTATTTTACTGTACCTATGATGTGGCCTCAGAGAGGAAAGAGATTTTAAATTTTCCTAGCACTCTTTAACAATAGATAGATGGATGGACAGACAGACAAACACCTACTTAAAGTTAAAGTCTACCTCCATGCAATAGCGCCTGTGTGACTCATAGCTATCTAGTGACGCATTTGGTCAGCATGTTAGAGTCGTTTTTCTCATGCCATAAACTCTTCAAAAGAAATTTCTGATAACATGTCTTTATATTATGTCTTATGCAGTATATTAAAGTGCCAAGTAGGACAACAAGGACAAGAATTTGATTATTTTCCCCCTCCAACAGTTGACAGGGTTTCATTGCACAAGTCATGAAAGGATTATGTTTTGAACATTTTTTGTTTGTTTTTCACTTTGACTTTCTTGCTTGCATAATTTCAGTTCAAGAAGAAGAACTGATCACCATTAAAGCCATGGCAAAAATCACTGAAAACCATGTGTATGCTCTGAAGAGGGAAGGAGAAGGTTTGTACATTCAAAAACAGAATCATTATTCATTACAGTTGCATTCATATAGGTCATGACACAGCTCTCTTTTATTAAAAACAAACAACAAAAAAAACATTTTTACCATGGTACCATTTCAGTTAATTTAAATTTTTTGTACTGCATGGTATCAACTGCTAACACTATAGCTGTGGATTCATTCTGTTTTTCTACATGGCAGTGAATCTCTCAAAGAAGAGATAAATCAGGCTGGATGTTTTATTCTGATTTGGTCAGAGGAAACCATCCCGACGACATATAAAGTTGTAAAGCTAATTTGCTGCTCAAGTCAAGCTTGTGGAAGATAAAGCAACTTTTAAGTTGTACTGCTTTGTAGTTGTAGGGATTTTTCTCTTTCCTTGAGCCTCACATCCCAGCAGGGTCAGTTTAAGAAGAACAGAAGGGTCGTGCCATCTGCTGAAAGTGTTTGCACACATTTAATACACCTTCTTCTTATTAACTAAAAAGTATTGTTGTCCCTTATTGATTATCATTTCATTTCAAAGAACACAAATATGTTTATATTTCAGCAGTGCTGAAATACAAATAATTTACTGTCTTTCAGTGAAACGAGTGGCTTTCTCAGCATCTTTATTGGACTTGGGTTCGAACACTTTTGGACCATTTAACACATTTACAACTCTGGTGTTCAGAAATGTTGTTACAAATATTGGAAATGCCTACAACCGAAACTCAGGTACTGAATTGTGTATATTTTTTCAATTTATTTTTCATTTGCATTTATCACATAAATGTTTTGACAAATATATAGCATTAACAAAATGTTCCACAGGGTTTTTTGTTGCACCAGTGAAAGGAGCCTACCACTTTGAATTCTACATATGTGGACCAGGAAGTCCTTCACATTTGGTATCTGCAGTGTTGGTGAGGAACGGAGAGCATATCTTCATTGCCACTGAAACCCAGCCTTCACATTTAGCTGCTGCTGGTAATGCTGCCACGTTACTCTTGGAGGTTGGTGACGTTGTGTTTATACGTCAGTACGAAAATTCAAGGATTTCTGACAGTCAGAATCGTCATACCACCTTCAGTGGTCACCTGCTTTTCACCATGTGAGCAGCAAACTATGTTATTTTCAACAAGCTCAGTAATATTGCAAATTGTGAATGGTGTTTTTTGTCTTGACACTTATTGTAAAGAAAATTATGTTGGTGAATTCTTTTCTTTTGAGGTTTAATATGTGGACAAAAAATACAGAAGTACTAATTGTAAAGTAGCAACAAATACTGGAAGTTCTTTGTGAAGTATGTGAAAATCCTCTATATGTAAATGTGTCAACAAAATGTCCATAAAAGTACTTTAAAACTGTTTATTGTGTCAACATCTCTTCCTTCATAATGTCCCTTCCCAACATTTCAGTTAAACATCCCAGAATCTCATTTGAAGTGCTTTTGACATGAATACTCTACACTAGATTTGATGCTGCAAAATGTTTGCAAGTGAATCCAAAATGTACATCTCTAAATTCAGAATGTTCCAGCCATGGTCAAGATTTGTGCCGCTCATATTTAAAACTACTTTTTCCTGTTCCGTGGAGTGTTTTGGGTGATGCCTTTAAATTCAGCCGTACTGTTGCATCATCTTCATGTCTTGATTTATTTTTAAAATATGTATATATGTGTGTGTTTTGACAGTATGGTCTAAGTGTAGTATTGTTTTATTGAAATAAATATGTGGAATGCCATCATCAGCTCATCTTATAATGTGTACTTTTTCTGTTTGTGTATAAATATGTGCAAGCAGTAGTGCTGTGATGCAGGGCAAATTTCAAACTTATTCTGACTATAAAGTAATGGATGATATGGTACCTGATCAATTTGATACATCAGTTTGGACTCAATTAAATGGCCAATCAGAGAAAGAAGTCAACCAAAAGGCCCTTTCCCCAGAGCAGCGTAAAGACCTTTGAAAACGGAAAATCCACTCACCGCTTTAGTGATGGAGGTTGAACCATATTTCATCAGTAAATGAGGTCACTGATGTTTGGTGATCAAACATTTTGATGTTTGATGTTTTCATTTCCTTACATCACACAGACAATATATTGAGGAAGCAAATGCAAGTTAAACTTTGCTCCCTAATCCTGGTTTATTCATTTACAATAAGAAATCAAACTCTTATCAGAAACATAATCTGTATGTTAATCAACATTATATATACAGTATATAATCTATATAATGTGTATTATCCCTCCAAAATCCCTCCCTTGTTTTAAAATGTTTATTTTATTTTTATTTTTAGAAGATGGTGTCTAGCATGTCAGTTTGTGTTTGATGGTTGCAAGCTCAATTTCAAATGACAAATCCAAAGATAAAATTGCGATCTTATAGAGTAGTAAAAAAACATCTTGTAATGATTTCCTGGCCAATCGCAGATAAAGAAAAGATATTTTAGACGTGAATCAGCTTCAACGCCTCAATCGTGAACTGCAAGGCCTTAAGGCTCGAGAAAAGAGAAGATGTTTCTATTTCTTTTGCTAGTCTTTTCTTTTTCAACAGTTCAGCTTCAAGGACAGAATGAGCCTAAAGGTGCTGAACATTTAAAGCAACTTGACTCACCAGGTACAGAACCAAGAACTGTTTCTACCCTCCAGCAAGTCTGTTCAAATGACATCCATGCTGTCCTAAGAGAGGTGAGTGCATCAGTTGCAGGACTGAAGGTGGGAATGGAGTATTTACAAAAAGAAAATGGTTTGTTCAAGTTCTGGTTGTCATAACACTGGATCAAACTCATAACCGTCTCAAGAGCTGTTGCACACAAAAATATTTTTCCTCTTCAGTGAAACAAGTGGCATTCTCAGCCTCCTTAATGGCCTCAGGTGGAGGGGACATTGGACCTTTCAATGCATACACGTCTTTGATCTTCAGAAATGTTGTCTCAAATGTTGGGAATGCCTACAACCCAAATACAGGTATTGCAATTTTATTAACAAAACACTTTATTTATGCAATATTAACATTAGAGTGGACTGAATTACTGGTTTTAAAATAAAATACAATTTCCTACAGGGTTTTTCACTGCTCCAGTGAGAGGTGTGTACCACTTTAATTACCACATCTATGGACATGGACATCCTTCACATGGTTCCGGTGCTGTGCTGGTCAAGAATGGAGAGTACATTTTTATGGCATATGAACATCAGACTACACTCGGCGCTAACTCTGCTAACACTGTCACGTTCCTGTTAGAAGGTGGAGACGTTGTATATTTGCTTCAAAGGGCTCATACAAGGATTTTTGATGATCAGTTGCATTATACCACATTCAGTGGTCTTCTACTTTTTCCTTTGTGCAATGATGCATGCTAAGTGATTTGTAGTAGGGTTATAGTTCTTTTGTGTGAATGTACACAAAAGATAAACATACTGCTCAGACGACAAAATGGCACAAATAAAATGTAAATTTACTTCGCAAAGGGGGCAGTAGTATTAAGATTAAATTTCCATAAGGTATTTTTTGCAGATAACTTTTATATCATCAGAATGACAAAATATTAATCTTAAACCATATACACCAAAGTATAACTCACACTATAACAGTGGGATTTTTGTACTGTTTACTGTATGTATGACTTGATTTGATTTGATTGAATTTGAAATAAACTGCATTAATATTGATTGAATAAAAAAATTGTAAAATGGGCTGAGTTTCTCAAAGGTTACACTGATCTGGAGGGAAGGCTGATCTGTGCACAAGTATGAGGAATACACATAACCTTCACTTTAAAGCAAGACTGACATGTTTGAACTAAACTTTTAAAAGTGAAAACCGTACTGACAGTGCTATTAAATACTCAGTAGCTCAGTTAATCCTTTGGTGAAACCATTCGAACAAAACAAGTTGTCTCAGACAAGTAACATATCTGGAGAGCAGGTATGTAAAAGCAGGACACTTTTATATTAATTTCCAGTACATAATAACTTTGACATTGGAAGCACGTCAGAAGCAACTTACACAACTCAAAAACCTGACAAGAATTAGCAATCTACAGAATATATTTCATTTCCTGACCTTTTGACCCACATAAGGGGAGAATTTCTCAAAACCTTCGCGTGCATTGCAAGATAGGAAATGGTGACACAGCAGCTTTTTAAATAAACGTAAAGGACAATAACCAGGGACTAAAAATGTGCCAAACAATTGGTCAGCCTGTGAACAACTCCTTAGCCTGTGAAGAAGAAATAGCTAGCATGCAAACAGAGCAGGTCATAAAGACTGTTAACTCTTATAGCTACATTTGCTTCCAACCATAAAAAAATATACAACTCTACAAAAGTGTGGCTGGATTTTTAGGAAAACAATTATGACCAGCTCAGGCTTAAAAATATTAGTGCTTAGATGATCTAACTTTATTAGGTACTTCTGCAATATGACATTTATTTTTAAATCAGTTTACCTTTGAATCAAAAATAATTAAATTAAAGAATTTTATAAAGTCCCTTGTCCGAGTAGTTTATCAGCTACTTTTAGGAATCTAGAATTAAATGCATCACAAATCGTAAAAAGCACACAGGTTTTATTGCATATCAATTTCATGTATAAATTCTTCATAGCATTGGAAAGATTACATTTGGTATACATTGCTATTCTACAGAATTAACATCAGAGTCATATCTTTTCAATGAAATTTCTCTAAAGTACATCTGCCATAATCACAAGCATCAAAAGAACTGCAATTCCAGAATTGTTCAATATTATTCTACAATCCTTTATTGTTTTTCATTAGGTCTTCTCCCGTGAGTCGTTTCTATGTCTTTCAGAACCTGCCCACACATCTGCCAGGCAGTCAGAACTTGAAGTCAAACCTACTAGTCTAAACACATGTACAATAAGTGCATCTACAATTTTTTTTCTCTTACTTTTTTTTTTTCTGTTTTTGAATTGATACACATTTCACAAATGGACATCATTATGACTGCTAAACACGTCATGCACGATAACTTTTTTTTTTTCCTTTGTTTTCAATAAACATAACAGAGGCGATATACAACTCAGATTTTAAACAAAACAAGCACCATCCATTAAAACCCATATTTTTCAAAGGTTTTTTTTTTTTTTCTTCTTCAGACAAATGCACCATTGTTTTTCATTCTTTAAAATACTATACAGTTAAAAAGAAACCGTGTATTTTATTTTATTTTTTTTGACTTTCTTCTGTAACAGTTGGGCAAAGAGCAACCATGTATTATTACGCTGAAAAAAAAAAAAAAAAAATTTCAGTGACCAGAACATTTTGTGAAGTTGCCAAAATGGAATACTTCAACGCTTTCAATTCAGTTGCTTCGCACAGCGCGTGATTATTACAGTAGTCCATGACATGAATAACTACACATAGTCAACCTAAAACCTTAGTGACCCAAGTCTTTACATTTTCTAAGCACAAATTGAAAAATAATGTGTTTACAATGAATGGAATTTCATTCAGTAGAATTATATATATATGTATATATAAAAGAGACTTTAGTCTTAAGAAAATGAGATGACGCAGCAGTCCTAGCATCACACTACCACCTGCTGTTGTGAATAAAAATTACAGTGCTTTAGTTTTATTCTCGTCTCTCCTTGTTGAGTCCAGCTGGCTCATCTATTAAAAGTCCAAATCAGCTTTAAAAAAAATGGATCTGGAATCTAAGTTCAACCAAAAGACCAAACTATATCCAGTTGATGGTCTGGTCCCAGTTGCTTTAAGTGCTTGTTAGAAAAAAAAAACAAAAAAGAAAAACAGCATCAGGCCTGATTATGAAAGTCTAGAAGGGATGGGAAGTGATCCATAAGGCTAAAACCCAGCAGCCTTCAAGTACCGACTGTAAATGTGTTCTGCTGTCTATGACACAGCCGTCTTCGCAGACTTAACAGAATTGGGTCTCAAAGCAATTAACACGGAGTTTAACAAGTCTGACCAACAAACTTCAGGATGACCACTCTGTTCTTTAACAATCATGAGTCAAATCTCTTCATATATAATCTGAGAACCTGTCACCTTCATGCCGTTTTGACTGGGTGCTGTGAGAATTTCCGACCAGACAACTAACCTGAGACAAAATCGTTTTTAAGATGACAACTTGCAGGCTACGCTACAAGCGATGCATGCCAAAAAAAAAAGAAAAAAAGAATATAACATGAGCCGGAAGAAATCCAGATTCAGTAATGATAACGTAATGCCCTTTAACTGACATTCAACATGATATTTGTACAATTATGCCACTAGGCAGAGAGGGAAAGAAAACAGCATATTGAGTTAACTGTTAAAGTGAAACAATTAAAGGAAAACCAGGGTTAACCTGCCCACTATGTTCCAATGCCAAACAGGACTCTAAAACTAACTACACTTGCATTTAACTATAAATAATAACAATAAAAAAAACCAAACAACTAATTAACTCGTGGGGTCTTTTAATTTTGGCACACTAATCCGTCAAAACCAGAGATTCAGAATCTCCCCCTGTGCTTTGACATTCAATCCATTTTCCTTCTTCAAGAAAAACAGGGATGGAAAGACCTTTTTTGTTTCTTCATTTTCTCTTCTTGAGTCTCAACAAAACAACATAGAAATAAATACATGCACACACTTTTGAATTTAAACATATAATGTTATTAGGGAAAAAGAAACGTGACAGCAAATGTGAGGCCTCTTGGAAATGAAATGATTGTCAAAGAAAAAAAAAAGACTTCTAGCGGTTATTTGGCACATACCACTCTGAATATGAACGTCTAGGCTA
Organism: Xiphophorus couchianus; assembly: GCF_001444195.1. NCBI lineage: Eukaryota > Metazoa > Chordata > Actinopteri > Cyprinodontiformes > Poeciliidae > Xiphophorus > Xiphophorus couchianus. Next base: position 10,660,585 of record NC_040228.1, read on the forward strand.
TTATCATTTTTACATCATATGACAGCAAATTTGGTCCTTCTCTAAAAGTAATTAAATTAATAGTTGAGTACTCTTGTGCCTAAAGAGAAGCAATACTGCAGTATCTATAGTAAAGAAAGTAAATACATTTAATTGATGATGCAATAAACAAAACAGTAAAACACACTCTTTTTTTGTATAATTTAAGTTTTAACATGAACAAATTTAGTAGCCAATTTTAATAGTTATTGGCCCACATAGCTCATTACATCATCACATTTGAACGTTGGACATCATTCTCCATGTAATCAGTGAAAAATCAACAGTCTGCTGGTTCTGAGGATTCGTTTATTTTGTCTGGTGCTTTTGATTCTGAAATTAAATAAAAATGTAAAAAAAAAAAAAAAAAACAACAACAAAAATGAACAAGATTAGTCGCCATGACTGGTGGAGGAAAAAAAAAAAGAAAACCTGGAGAGAATCACACACAAGTCCTCTATTTCTGCTGAAACAGTGCCACCTGGTGGACATGCAGTGCCAGTGCTGCAATGCTTGCGTCGGGCATTGTGCACAGACTTTAGAGACATTATCAGTTCAGTAAGTGTCTTTTAGGGAGCCGTTTTACAGGGTGACTGTGATGCTGCAGGGAGCATTGTGCACTGGGGGGGAGGATCAGAGTGACACAGAGTTTCAATGCTCTGGAGAAGCATTCATCATGTCCTTCACATCAACAGGAGCTTAGCAGTGCTTTCTCTTAGACAGTCTTGCAGGACACCTCACAAGGGGACACGTCCCCCCCACCCCTTCTCCTCCTCCATCGTACTCGCACAAACACATAACATGTGAACACAGGCGTAGCCGCGCAAACTCGTCCGCTCTGCCTTGAATGTGTGTGACAATGAAATCCTTTACGGCCTTCTCGCCTTCCCGATGTCCAGCCGGTCTCTCGTTTCTGTCCATTTGTGAGACTAAATGTTCCCCCTACTTTTCCTTCCGTCTTTCCTAGGCCTCACTTTGCCTAGATATGGTTGAGTGGGTGAAAGCTGCTCGTCTCAGACGGTCCGCTTCCCATGCTCAGCCAAGCGTCCAGAGAGTTCTGAGAGGGTGCGTGCAAAGGGTTGTTCTCCGAGAGAGACAGCATCATTGCATAAGCCTGCAAAGGAACAACAGTTGGACGTCAATTAAGAGAAAATCTGCAAGGTTCACCTATATGCACATATTTAGCAATCTCTCTCTTTCCCATATAGTTTCTCATTTCCAGTGATTGTGTTTGACATTCATGAAATAATATCAAAGCGTATAATGATAAACGTTGCTGACTAATTTAGGAACAACTACTTAAGAAAATGCAGCAGCCTAAAACATAACTAATGTTTGTGCTTCATGATTTGACATAATTCACTTCAGTCATCTGGGCCAATTCACAAAACTCTGCATCTATTTACAAATGATGGAAAATAGTTTCCTTAATTTTATAATTGGTACTTTTTCAAAAAAGTTGCTTTACTCTTTGGGTATTTATCAGAACTCTACAAGTTGTTCCTGACACTAAGGTGAATGGCTCCCTGCTGTTTTACACCCCCTTCACAATCTTGTACATGGATATGAAGATTAAATTATAACTCAAGTATTGTCTTTCTACATGCTCTTTGGATGACAATGTGACTGCAGCAGATGTTGCAGCTCTAAGATGCCATTTACAGGACTCTAATAATGTGTTTTCCACCCTAAAGATTGCTTCTTATACTGATCCTCTCGTCACACTAAGATGTTCCAGATCATCAAACTAATGTTAATATCGGATAAAAATAACTTTAGTAAAAACAAAACATTTCCAAATGATGTTTCTCATATAAACATTTAACACATGTATAAATGTGCCCTTGTAAAATCCTGATTTATATTTGACTAACCACATTATTTTTGGTTTATTGTTACAAGCCACAAACAGGCTGGATTACAATAGACCCACAGAATTAAGAAACCACTTAAATAGAATTTATTTAAAAATATGAAGTAGGCTAGAAAGTCTCACAAAAAATATAAATAAATAAAAAAAAACAATTTAAAGAAATTTAAGAACAGATGAAAAGCGAAGTTGTTGACAACTGCATGTTTGGAAAGGATTACAAAGTCATTTCTACTTCTGTGGGAATTTAGCAAGCCACTTTGAGAACCATTATTCACTAATGCAAGACAAACATGAAACCGTGGTGAACTTTCCGAGGAGTTGCGAACCAAGCACAAGGTTTCCCCCAGGAAATTTGCAAAGCCTGGTGGTTGGGTGCTAGGGCAGTCATTCATCCAGCGGCCCGTTGTGTTTTTGAGTTAAAAAATGTTTAAAGTTGACAGGAAATTTGAAAATAAAACTTGATCACTATGTGTTACTGAAAGATTGGAAGATTAATACCTGAACACCAACTATAAAGTCTTAAAAAATGCAAACATTTTAAAAAGACTTAAGTAAATAAGCAATGCTTAGCCTGGTGGGGGCACAAGTAAAGCCTGGTGGCCCTCCAGGCCTATAATACACTGGAGGAAACCCTGAAACCAAATAACTTAAACAGCTCGTTGATGACTTATCCAGGAGATCACAAATAGACTCCATAGCAAATCTGCAGGCCACACTGGTCACAGAGAAGAGGAGTCTTCATGGTTCAACAATAAGATAGAGACTGGGCACAAAGGCCCATGTTAGATTTGTCAATCTTGATGAGCCCAAGATTATCAAGGAAATATTTTGTGGGTTGACAAGCCAAAAGTGGAAACTGTTGGTTCCATTTCATCTACTGCAAAAAAACTAACAGCATTTCAGGAAAAAAAAAATGCAATTCCCAGACTGAGTCAAACCTGGAGGTGGTAGTGTGGCGGTTGAAAACCGCTTTGCTGCTTCAGGACCTTCATGACTTCATGACCATAATTGACAGAACCATGAATTCTGCTCTATCAGAAAATAATAGGAGAATGTTTGGCCATAAGTTAAGCTAATGTGGAACAATGTTCCAAGGTACACCAACAACTCATGAAGGGCTAAAATTAAAAATGAAAGATTTCTGAACGACCTACTCTGAGATCAAATTTAAACTTGATTGAATACGTTTAGCAAAACCTAAAATAGTTTTGGTGCAGTTAAAACTGCCTTGTACTATGATCTGAAACATTTTAGTGTGACCAAAAAAAACAATGCATGTGATATAAATAATTATCATTGTATCATACACAATACAATGAATACACGTGACAGGAAATGACACGGTATAGTATACACTTCGTTTGTTGAAAATTAAACTTGTGTATGTTGATGGTCTCAAAGTCCCCTCCCTATTTTAAACAGATAACCCAAAATCCAGCAACATACCTGGGTTTTAGCCTGCCTGTACAATGTTTCTTTCAATGCCTCAGACTCTAGTGAAGTGTTAAATATGTCTTTAACGTCAAAGGACTGCTCATCAATGGCTGCTTTACGTAAACCGTCCAGGCTCTTAGGGAAGCTGGGCAGACCCTCCAGATCCAAGAGAGAGCCCTCCTCCTCTATACACCTGCACACCGACGCAGGGGTGAATGAAAGGATGGAGCAGTATGGAGGGATTGGATGGATGGATGGATGGATGGATGGATGGATGGATGGATGGATGAGTAAAAGTAGGAAAAGTCAAAGATTTGGATGAGACAAAGGGAGCATTAATCGGATTTGAGAAGAGGAAAATGTTACAAACAGGAAGTAAAATGGGGAAAGGTGAAGTGGAGATAAACAGAAGAAAGGTACAGTTAATTAAAGGTTAGAAAGGCAGACGGGACAAACTGACAAAGTAATAAAAAGCTTTAGGGAGAAGATAGGAAGCTGACCTAACATGAATAAAAGAGGAAGTGAAGCTAAAGAGAATCTGAAATTCAAGCCGGTCTCCCCCTGCATGCCTTATAAACAAATTCATACCCCTTACACATTTTCCACATTATACTGGATATGACATATGGGAGGATTCTACTGTACGTACTACTAGACCAACACAAAATAAGGCACGTTTGTAACGTGGGAAAAAAAGTATAACTTGTTACGTTTATTTGTATACAAAAATCTGAAAAGTGTGGCAGGCATGTGTTTTCAGCTATCTTTACTTTAATACGCCCACATCAATTCCAAAACAGACGTTTTTAGCCGAATTGCAAAATGCTTGTATGTGGGGAAAACGAACGAAAGGCAACACAAGAAAAGGAAAATAGTGAGAGGCTGCAAAAAAACTTCAATAAAAATGTGAGACTGGTGAAAACGTGTTCGAAACACTTTCAGCTATAATTGAAGCAAATGTGGTTCTGCTAACTCAGGTGTGCAAAATACAAATGCATGCCACACTTTTAAGTTTTTTTTATTTGTGAGAAATGTTACTTATGTACAGTTAAGTGCAGTTTAAAGCACTGTACATATCAGTTTAGTAGTTGAATAAATTGGAATAAAACGAATGCAAAATTGCTATTTTTTTTTAAATTAAATTTTATTGACATATATAACTCATTGCTTTGCACTGCTTGAAAGAATAACCATGGAGCCTGACTTAAGGATGAATTCTTAGTTTTGTTCAGCTTTGTTTTTGCTTAGCACCGACCTGCGAGTGTGTTCATAGCTCATAGCTAACGGAGCCGTCTCCGCGTCTTCCTCTTCCTCGTCCTCCTCGTAGACTCCCGTCGTGATTGGAGATGGGGACTCCGGCGCCTCGTCGTGCGACTTCTCCGTCAGGCTGCCTTCTTCCTCCTCCTCGTCGTCCCCTTCCACCTCCTCTTCCTCTTCCTCCATCCCTTGCAGCCCTAGCTTGGAGTTGGACAAACTGTGGCTGGGCGGGCGCTCCTCTTCGGGCTGCTCTGACCTGCAGAGGTAGGAGAAGTGAGAACATTTTGCTAGCTTCAACTTTTATAGACTTAGGTTGTCAAAGCAGAATGCAGTTTTGCTTTTTTTATGCAGAAGAAAAAACCCCCCTTTCAATCATAGTTTGAAAATATTTCCCACATTCTGAGAAAGTAGATTAAAACATTTACTCGTTCCAAGAGCTTTGAATGTTTTTTTTGCTAATTTTAGTTGTTATAAAAATATGACACAAACAGTCTGGCCCTGGTTACTGTTACCCATTTCCTACCCGTCCAAATGCATGACTCATCTTTCAGAAAAAGACGTAATCTGATGACAACGTGAACAGTACAACTCCGGTGTCCACACAAACAACAAGGGTGCCGACAGTCTGCCCGGAGCTCTTTTCAAACAACCCGGCAGATGATTAATTGGCCAGCAACCCCCCAAACAGAGTCGGAGACGGCCCCGCCTTAGACCCGGTCCTCCACAAGCCGCTTCACACCGTAATGGTGGAACGTAGCTGGCGTGGCTGAGGGAAGATGTCGGCTCTGCTGTGAATGGGCTATCAGCACGCTACCATTACAGACTGCCATCTGTACATTTTCCAGCCTTCGTCTCAACAAAGTGCAGTTCCTCCATCACCCCCCAACCACAATGTCATGGCTCATGATATCATTTCCTTTGGGATGGCAAATTTACCCCTTGCATTTTTTTTTTTCTTGCCGAACTGTGGACATTCATCAAATCGGACAGGGTTACCTCTGGGAAGGGGTGCACGGGGACAGGATTGGGTCACACACAGTGGGTCGGTCCAAGCGGGTCGAGAGGCTTTAGGGGGAGAAAAGTTATTCTCTTTCAATCTAGATTAAATATCACCATAATCAAATTGCAGAGCTACTCGGCGGCGCTGGTGAATGGAGAAAGAAGCGTAGCTCGAACACAGGGGGGGGCCTGGGTTTTGTCATTTAGTCTAAACACGTCAGTTGGGTGTTTGTGTTAGTGGGCTGGAGGTATGGGTACCGCAGGCAGATTGGGGGAAGAGCTCAATCATCAGTGGATCTCCCAGATAAATGCCTAAACCAAATTCCCCCTCAGGGTCCTCCCTGTCGTAGACAAGAAACCAGACCCAATTGGGGTTTTATCCAACTCTAAAGCCAAAGCTGTGACCTGAGGATTAAGGTTATGGAGGTAACTTCCTTCCTCCTAAAAGATGTCTTTCTAGAAATATATCCATGAAGATCCATACTCTGTTATTGTTGTTTCAAACTTTTGCCTCGGAATCGGCAGCATCTCCAACATGGAAACACTTCAAAAGTTTTCATGAGCTTCCAGGAATTCTTATTTTGACTGGCTGGAGTTTTGAAGGAAGGGGAACTATGGTTGCGGGGGCGGTTAAAAATGATTACAAATAGCCATCCATAAATGTGTGTTTGTGTTCCCAGTTTTGCTTCAGTCACTCAAAGGGAGAATAAACAGCAGGCTGTCTGGTAGGAGGACAGAAAGCATAACATAGTCTGAATTACAGATATTAAAATGTCAGGCTATGGCTGTTGCAGATGAGACTCTGTATTGATCCCAGATGGCAGAGGGGGCTAATTTGCCACTGGGCCTGCTGGACGTAATGTGTGTTGACAAGAAGAAAGTGGGGAGGGGAGGGGGTATGATGGAAGAATGGAAAGACAAAATGTGAGACTACCAGAAGGGAATTCAAAACAAGAATGAAAGTGAGAGAGTCAATAAAAGAAGGCAAACCACTGATTAAGAGAAAACATTTCATCTCTTCTATTTTTTCTGCTAGTCAGTCTTTGGAAGATTCCCACAAACTGAGCATTGGTAATCTAGAAGCATGGAAGTCGATCCAACGTGACATTTGTGGGTGGAGGTAGACGGATGGTGCCTTAAAAAAACTGTGATGGAGCTAAAGCAACATATCTGCAAAAGATGTTAACAATATGGGAACAGATTTGAAGAACATATGGCAGATACAGCTTTGAAGGTGATGGAGACTAATGGCAGGCATGTTTAAACCACTAGGGAGCACTGTATACTCAATGCTAACACCGATAGCGACTTACAAAAGGATGTATACCCCTTGAACCTGTTCACAGTTTATAATGTTACAATTGCAGAATTCATTGAATTATATTGAGGTGTAATGTGACAGGTTGACACAAATAGCGTGATTATAAAGAAGAAAAGGGATATATGGCTTCAGTGTTTCCTTTTACAAATAAAAAACAACTAAAAGTGTGACATCACTGTATCTATTGTACTTTAATTTGTTGCCCCCCAAAAAGCCATTCAAACAAACTACTTGAGAAGTTTATTATTTATTAAACAGACTATGCCTATGGGTATTTTCATTTTCAAATGAACATAGTTGCTCTATGACGGAATCAGAGAATGATTAGAAAACATTTGTGAAGAAGCAGCATCACAAAAACTAAGGGACACAGCAGAAATGTCAGTGAATAAAAGTTATGAAGCAGTTTAAGGCAGAGTTATGTTGGAAAAACAATGTTCCACATTTTAAACATATCACAGAGGATTATTTAATTGTTATAAACATAGAGTAAGGCACAATTGATCATACATGCCCATGAACTGAACCTGTCTGGCTAAGCAATTTATTTATTATAAATTTTATTAGAACATACACAATAAAGGTGTGTAATTCTGCAAGACGCACTACCGTAAGGCAGAACACCTAAAACTGTTCCGTTACTTTGTTTAAACTACAACTTCTCTTTTTCTTTCTTCAAATTTAAATACACAGCTACTGTATCTGTACATTTAAATACATTAAGAGCGATCAGAACATGTAAAACACATGGTGTAAATGAAATAAGTGTGCTTTTGTCTAACCTTTTATCCGTGGAGCTGGAGGCCTGGTTCATCTCACTGTTGGAAATAAAGTTGCGAATTTCAGAGAAGTACGAGTCCTCCTTCTCGTCTAAAAGTGCGTGATTGTCTGGCTCGGAGTTTGGAGAGGAGATGGTGGTTCCTAGGTTGGAAAGCATCCCGGACTGCTGGCTGACTGTGACGGGGGAAAAAAAGAAGAAAAATTCATGTTCATACTTTTTGACAAAAAAAATAAACAGCTGCAGAAGAAATGTGTAATTCTTTTTAAAAATGCCAGTGTGAATGCCCTAGTATATTTTGCCAGAAGAAAATACGGTATTTTTGAAGAGGAATGCCATTTTTGATCTGAAAAACAACTATTTCAAAAGGTTTATAAAATTATATAACATTATTCTATTCCAATTTTACACTCTTATTGGGCAACAATGGTTGAGATACAGCAAATAGAAGTATGAGTTATTAAGATTATTCTGGGACAGGTGTGATGACCCTTAAAAACTGATCAATGGTTACTAGCTTCATGTAAACTTGGTCAAAGTGGTAAAAGCCTGTTGCATTGTCTCCTTTCAGGTTGTCATATTAGCCACACATTAAATCATGTGTAATTTAGATGTTAACACAAACAGGCATTTACTCCTTTCATAATGTTTGTATTCCTTCTATAATCAGTGGCATACCACCATACATGCAAGTCCCTCTTTCAGTAGATTTTACCCATTTCAAATCATTCAAACATTTATCTGGGTGATGATTTTAAATTTCTGCACATGTTATGGTGAGCCATTTATCATTCGAAACCTTTAGCCAAGCAGTCCCTGTTTACTAACAACTTTCAACGTGCTTCGCCTCAGTTTTGTCAGAGAAGCAGCCACAGATGTGGCAGCCTCACCAGGAATGTTCTCGTGCTCATGCTTCTTGAGATGGCGGTCGAGGTTGGTTTGCTGACCGAAGCAGCGATTGCACAGGTGACATTTGAAGGGTTTTTCCTTGTTGTGGATATTGCGGACATGACGCTGAAGGTTGGAGGAGATGCTGAATGAGCGGTCACAGTATTTACACCTGCCAAAGACCAACAGAGTCATTGAAATATAGGTTAGAGGTGCAGCAGCACGATCAGGGCGTTTCATTCAAATGATGCAGTCAGGTCTGTTATTGTCATTTTTATAAATGCACCTGCTTATAAATGCATGTGCTAGTTTCAGACATAAAACAGGCATACGGTTTTAGATAAATAGTGTGCATCATGCTTAAACATAAAAATGGAGCATTTCTGAAAGGAGGGTATTTGAAGAATAAGAATACTCTAAAACATGAGCTAAAACTATATGATAAATAAGAAGACAGAATCCAAAAAAAAGCTGTAGAAACCTGTAGGGTTGCTCCCCTGTGTGTGTCCGCAAGTGCCTGGTGAGGTTTGCTGAGCGGGGGAAAATCTTCCCACAGTACCTGGCGGGAAGGATGGACATTGAAGGCACATTATCATTAAAGAGTTTAACTTTACCTTCATTGTGATGGAGTAACCAGCAAAACATCCATAGTGTACTAACCTGCAAGCATAACGTTCCTTGCCCTTTCGAAGGATTGCTTCTGAGAGGGAAGGTGGTGGTGAGCGGAAATTGAACAGTGGATGGGTCGGGTGTTGCAGCGTATTGGGCGGCATGTCCAGTTTCAGGGCACCAAAGCTCTCCAGCTTCTCTGTCATATTTTCCATGGCTGACATCTGAAAGATGTCAAAAAAATGTCATATACTTTTGAAATACATTCAGTTGGATGCTATTTTGTGTTTGGCTCACCTCCCATGAATAGTGTATAGTAGATCATTACATGAATATTTGTGATCAATTTTACACCAGGATTTTTTGTTGTGAGATTCCATGTTCAGTTAGCAACTTGTTTGGTATCTTAATTTAGCATAAATAAAGATGAGCTAGTTCTTGAGACAGAAGTTAGCCGCTAATCGAGGCGGGGCCCAAAGTAAAGCAGATTTTTATTGATTTAAAACAACTATCTCATAAAGATCACAGTTGTTTTTTTTTGCAAAGTCTAAGTTTATAAACCTTAAACTGCTATCACATTTTCATGGGACAACAAATTAGATAGAAGACACAAAATGGAGGTGATGATTCTTCTGTATGGAAGATGAACTGAGAACAGAGCTGAGAGTATGAGGCTTTTATCATTAAACACCAAAGCAGTCCAGACTGAAATTACAAAAAGGGGCACAAGTTCATCTGATTTACTTTATTCAAGGATATTTTTGTTGCTCATAGCAGCCTTTTTTCCCTTTTAAGCCATTCTCAACTCCATCACCAATTAAAAATCTAAACTGATAATTTAACTATGTACCTTTTGCCATCCCTTGTTTGTATTTGTTAAAGTTGCAGAGCAAGTTTCTGGCATCAACTGTGTGTCACCTAGCAACTAACTCACAAAACAGGCTAAGTGAACTTTAAGCTATGTTTGTTTAAAAATGTGGTCAATGTGGTTATATGCCTAATTGTAAAAGTGCCTTCTTGTGGTCAAACAATAATGCTGCTGGTACAGGAGATGCAGGGTAGCATACTGGTAGAACCAATTTTTCCCTTCATACGGGAGATTGATGTCATGGTTAAAACTAGGCAGTTAGCAACCAAGTTATAATAACTAATAGAAAGTGAAAGAGTTATGTACCAGAAGCATTAGCAAAGCAGTTTATATTAGGGTCTAATCTTGTTTCTAAAGACCACTAACCCAACTGACTTAAGTGCCCTTCTCCTCTGAATCAATTTAAACCAGTGTTTTGTTCTTTACCTCTTACATTTTTGTGACAAAGCTGCTGTTTTAAACCAGCAAACTTGCAAAGTACAATATAGTTTGTGATACCCCCTACTGATAGCGGCTTTCCTTCCCCTAGAAGCCTGTGAACAAAAGAGGCCAGCCACATAGAAGTTTATTTGCCAAAACAGGCTTACATCCTTCCTTTTATTAGTGAATATGGGACGGGAGAGACACGGGGACAGACACTCCGTCGCTATGTGTTTATTCGTAGTCTGAGAAACGGGTATAGGGGGTGTGGGGAGATTCCGTCATGCGACTGAATTAGAGGTGGCATTGTGTTTGGATCGCTGGGAGGATCACAGCTGGGACACTCCCATATGAGAAGTTTTTACATGGAGGCCTGTGAAAACATTTTATCAAGGGTATAGCAATAAATTACGAGGCAACGTATTCAAATGGGAGCCAGGGAAATGCCTGTTGTAGACTTAAATCGTAATCCCACAGGGATAGCAATTTGCTCACAAATTTAATCAAGAACAGTACATTTATTGTATGTATAAATATATATGAATCTATCTGGATATTTACAAGAAGAGAGAATTGCAAAGTCATGCTTAATAGAGGACACAGATTTCCAGGTCAGATTAAACTGCTTCCCCAATGAGAGGCCCCTATTCTCCTGGACACAAACACAGGATGTCCTTGATGGACACGGTGCTATTATCTAGCCAGCCAGCCAGTCACTGAGAAAAACTCCTGAAGAGTATTGACTTATTGGCTGGCCTTTGGACTCTCAGTACATAAAACAATGCCACAAATAACAGTGGCATGGCCAACTGAGGCAATCTGTTCAATTCAAACGGGTATTTTACTTTATTAATAATATTATCATTCTCTGTAATCAAGATTTGTAGAGGTAGGGAAGGTCTGGAGACAGTCAAACAATGTTGCTGATTATCAAAGGACGTGCTATAACACACCGTGTCTTCTGGAAAAAAAACGTGGAGTTGACAAAGTACACAGGCGCCATTTGGTAAACAAAGGAAGAAATCACAGAACCCTTGAGAAAATACATGAGCACAGAGGAGTGAAGGAGCAAAGGGGCTTATTAATTCAGGTTGCAGTGTTGTGGGAGGCAGAAGCTTAGGATTTCAATGTAATTCAAGTTAAACACCTTTTTATTTAAGACACAATATAAAATAAATAAAAGTTAATCCCTTTCAGGAACAATATGTTCATTTGTAACATGTTTAGGCCATTTGCTTGCTTTCATGTCAGCGTGTTGAAATCTCTCTCTTCAATAAGATACATATAGTATATTGAGTCTAGTTTACCTGTGGATGGAAGAGTGGTGGGGAGGGCCTCAGGATCTTCTCCTTCAAAGCTCCAACCGGATCAAGTAGCTTCCTCTTTTCCACCCTGCTGGACCAACGACAAGGCACAGGGTTACGTACCAAGGTCAGAGTTTCCCTAATGTCTTTAAACCTGACATCAAGTTCTACCTTGTTGATTATGTGAAAATGTTAGGTCCTGGTCTAATTGGGGCTGAAATACCTGTAGATGGGATCCATGAAGAATGCGGAGGGCTTGGCATAGTGCAGTGGTGGAGGCTGATGCGGCTGTGCCTGCGGTTGCTGGTGCTGGGTTATGGAGGGTTGGTGCAATGACTGCGAATGAGGATGAAGGAATCCCACTGAGGTTTCGTCTTTATGGGAGACCACCTTGCCGGCGCCAAAGATATGATTCTTTCGATTTTGGGGCTCAGCTGGCAGGCCGTTGTGACCACTTCGATTTCTGCTGCCAATGCTGAGGTCCAGTGGCTGCTCTTCATTGTTAGATATCACTACAGGACCACTGTTGTTCCCAGTACTGCTTGGGTTGGATGGGTTTGTTGGAGCTGGAGGAGTTAACTTGGCCTCCTTGGGTTTTGTTGTGAGATCAAAAGGTGACTCTGCGGTGGGAGCAGGAGCTGTGGGGGAACTTGAAACCATCTTGTGCAGCTGTTCACGAGGGGATTTGGGCTCCGCCTTCAGGAATATGCTAGGATTGAGAGTGCCTCGATCAGCGCCGAAAGGGTATAGGGAGTTGTGGAAGTTGGGTAGAAACTGAAAGGGAAACATGGAATGGTAGGGCAGTGGACCCATCTTTTTCTCCTGATGAAGTCCCATCAAAGCAGGACCAAAATATTTCTCAGCTATGTTAGCAATTGCTTTAATGGAATCGGTGGTGGCTGCATTGGCATTTGTGGTGGTAGGAGGCAGGGCTTGCTCATCAGGTGGAGGAAAGAAGGAGTGCTGGGATAAAGCAGAATGAAAAGGGCGATCTATAGAAAGTGTTCCTGAACTAGACACAGCTGATATCAACGCACTACTTGAGTCCTCTAACTGGTTTCCGTCTTGACTTGACACAGTGCCAGACGGCTTCCTCCTTTTACCACTCCTCTCACGTTCACTATCACCTTCGCTCTCCAGGTCAGAACCGTCACCTGAAACAGTACCAGTGGTGGTGTCCAAATCTGTTCCACTTGTGGTATTAACATCTTCAAGGTCACTTCCATCCGACATGTCTGCCAGTTTAGATTTAGGTTTAGTTTCTCCACTAGAAGACAAATCAAGCTTACTGTCCTTTTCCTTGTCTTCCAGTGGACTCAAACCACTAATGCCATTGCTGTTTGTGGAGTTGACAAGTGACAATGGTGGGGCATCTAAGGGGCTCCGAGGGAGCTTAACCTCTTGACTGCTGCCTGCTAGTGGGCTCTTTAATAAAGAACTGGGAGGTAATAAAGGTGGCCGTGGATAAAGCGCAGGGGGAAAGATACCTGGAAACCCATGTGGGAGGGATGGGAAGCCATGAGGTCCTGTGGAGAAGGGCAAGCCAGCATGAGGGTGAGGTCTCGAGGGAAAGTAGTCAGTGAAGCCTAAACCTGACTGGTTCAGTCCTGGTAGGTGGGGATGGTGGGACTTGGCTTTAGCCATGATGGGGCTAGAGCTCATGGCAATTCCAGGGGTGAAAATCCCCGCTGGAGTGCCATAATGATTTTTGCCCTCGCAAAAGCGGCGATGCTTGTTGAGGGAGGAGGTAGTGCTGAATAACTGCCCACAGTCCTTACACTTGATCTGGGTACGACAGTCAGCATGCATTCTCTTGTGACGGCAGAGGTTGGAGAACTGGGTGTAGGATTTGTGGCACACCTCACCTGGGGACGCAAAAAGACGTAGCCCATCAGGGCCTGGTTAAACCCATTTTAACACTGTCTCTAACTATGCATACCAAATCAATAGCATACAACACAGACTACAGACAGAACACTAACAACAAATTGTAGTTTTCTTTGTACAGCATCAGTCAGTGGTGTGTCTTTTTTCCAATTAACAAAAAATATATCAAACAGATTGTAAAAAGATGCAAATATGTAATAACCATATGGTTGGAACCTTAATCCCTATTCATGCCCTAGGTTGACTTAGCTTTAAGACAATATTTAAATATTGCCTTGTTTCTTCTGACGGCCCTTAATATATACTTAATATTAGCATTTTGGAGTGACCCAATCAGAGACTTTATTCTAATACAGAATATCTGGGAGGAAATTCAGGATTAGAGGGTTTCCAACTTCAATCACATGGAGCCCATCACCAGAGATAAGTAAAAAAAAAATAGAAGAAACCTGGGAAAACCTGGTCAGCATTTATATTAAGGGTTTGATTTCTGCAATGCTGACAAAGATTTTCATGCTTAAGTGTAAGTACTGTAAGTCTACAGCATGACTTTAAAGGTTAATGTTCACCGTTCACCTAAAAAAAGAAAAGTAGCTTATGTTATTTTCAACCACTGATTAACATCCAACAAACGTTAAATCAAAATACCTTGCTTCAGAAATAAAAGTTGACGTTGATATTTTAAAAAAAAATTGTGTCCCACTGGTAATTTGTTGAAGGAAACAATCCAAATGAAAAACAATAGTGTCACCACCTGATATCCAACACATATGTAAACAACTCAGTTAAATCCCAATAAATATGAAATCCCTGGGCCTTTATGTTTGGGTCACAAGTTGTACAAGACCCACAGACCATATGGAGCAAATCTATTAAAATACAATAAAAAAAATTTATGAAATGAATTAACTATTAGGAATTTTGACATTTGCCACAAGCTCTTACTTACAGATAAAGGGTTTGACACTGCTGTGGATGTGCTTATGCTGTTTGAGACCTGACGAGGTGGCAAAGGTCTTGCCACATTCAGGACACGTGTGAGCCCGTGCTCCCACGTGCTGGGAGCGGATGTGCCGCTGAAGGTTGCTGGGATCTGTGAAAACCTGAAAGAGCAAAATAAGAGCATGACAACACAATGTTTGCCATCGCAGAAGCCACAAAATATGTATAACTATTGAAATATAGCTTGCTGTCTGAATTACCAAAAACTGTGTATAGTACAATAAAGATTTAACTCAAACAAGTCAAAACAGAAAAAGCCTGTGTGTCCAGTGCACAACTTACGTGCCGGGTATGCTGTACCTTATCACAGTTTTCACACTCAAAGCGCTTGCCACTGTCATGAGACATCTGGTGGCGGATGAGGTTGGATTTCCAGTTGAAGGCTTTGGGACACTGGTCACACTTGTACTCCCTCTCCTCTGTGTGGACTATCATGTGTTGCCCCAGACTTTAATAATAAAAAAAAAAAAAAAAAAAAGAACAAGCATTTGAATGCATCAAATGTGCAATATATGTTATCTAAAAAAAAGAAAAAAGAAGAGCATTCTGTGCACCTGTACTCGTTTGGGAAGATCTTTTCGCAGTCCTTGCACTCGTGGATGGGCTCATCGCTGTCCTCCCGCTCCTGTTTGAAGTCCTCTCTCAGTGCGTCAAAGATGGATCCTGCACTTGAGCATGAGTACTTCTGATGCCGTCGCAACTCAAGGGTTGAGGAGAACAGCTCATCGCAGTCTTCACAGCGGTACATTTGCTCGTCTGCAAAAGCCCATTTAGACAGACATTTTCAGATACAATTTAAAAACGTAATCATAATCAAAGTATGAAGTAGTAGGATTTTTTTTCAGATTCATATTTTCTGTTAAAATACAATGGTAGAGTGTACAGACTCATGTTATTTTAAAAGCTTTTCTGCATGTCATTCTATACATTACTGAAACATTAATCTATTTTTCATATTCATAAAGAATAAATATGAAATCTATTTGTTTCTGGGTTTATGACTCTATTTTTTTCTTTACATTTTTCAGTAAGTGTTTGGCTGTGCACAAAGTACCAGTGTTTAGTAACTAGCCGAAGAAAAAGGATCTATTTCCACCTTTAAAAATTGCTCTTGTTACTCATCAAGTAATCTATGCTGTTTTGCGCTTTAGTTACAGCTAAACAA
Source organism: Xiphophorus couchianus (assembly GCF_001444195.1). NCBI lineage: Eukaryota > Metazoa > Chordata > Actinopteri > Cyprinodontiformes > Poeciliidae > Xiphophorus > Xiphophorus couchianus. The sequence goes on from NC_040228.1 coordinate 10,676,408, forward strand.
ACTTGTTTTTCCAAAAGGTAAATGTAAACAATCCTGCAATTGACAACTACATGAAATGGAAATCAATTACCAGTAAAATGTGGGCTTCATTAACACACTTAATTACTCATTGAACTAAGTGTTCGCCTCAGACTGCAAGACTCAGAGTAACAGCACGCAGGGGAAACAATAGGGGCAGGTCTTCCTCTTCCATGCTGATAACCTTTACAATACTTCTCACAGGCAAGGTCAAACACATAAAATCTAGACCACCTTTCTCAATAGCCAATTCCTGAGTCGGACGCCAAGTTCAACAGACAGAAAGCCCAGCGGAGGGACTTTGTGCATGGACGTGTGAATGTGTGCGCGAGCCGGTGCTCCTGTGAACATTTTCCAAAGTGAGCCGCAAGGAGCGGAGGTAAGCAGGGTCGCAGCGGCGCCAGCCCAGTGGTGATTTCAGCGTCAAGCTGCCATGCCTTTTTTGCCATGACACCGAGCACCCACTGCCCACGTCGCCCCTCAACCCCTTTCCCTTTCCACCAATATGCCACCCGCTCTCATCCATCAATTCTAGCCCTGCTAAATGAGTTTATCCAAAATGACTTACAGTGCATGGCTCACCTGCTTTCTACTCCATGTGACCATTTATCCAGCTGGAACTTCTTGGAAACATTAAAAGAGCATTAGAGCACCAACATCCAGTGTTTCTAACCTTCACGAGATGCATGAGTGACCGCCTGGTCAATGGAGCATTACGCCGAGCTCAAACGCCACACTAACTAGCTCGCTTTTGACACTGATTTGTGCATGTATACCTTGAAGAATGGATATTAAAACGTCTCACCATTTAGGTGATTTCAGAGTGGAAAATGTTGAAAAAAACATGACTCGCGTCCACTCGCGTTAGACTTTTGAGGACCTTAATAGGTGGAAAAGCTTCTGTTTATGTTAAAGGTAGTGAAACAGGCGCTCTGGTAAAAGCAACACAAGTGTCCATTGTGAGAGCGGGTCTGTGTGTCAGAATAGGCATAAACAAAGGCGTTTGCTCGGTGCATATCAGTGTACATGTGTTTTTTCAGTTAGTCTGCTGTGTGCGAGTGGGCTGGGGTGGGATTGGGGTGGTGGAGGTTATAAAGTGGAGACTAATAGCTCTCTGGGAGACGAAGGGAGGCACAATTATGTGCAGTTTAGCAGCTAATCTGGGAGCATGGGTGAGGTCTCGGGGGACTCCTCAAGTCCTTTACTTCAAATTCCTTCTTCGATAAGCCAGACGCAGAGAGCAGGGCTGCACTGCCAGGCGCTGCCTTTCTGTCTCAGGCACACAAACAAGGGGAGACCAAACCACAAAACGTCTTGGAAGGTGGACTCTGTCTATGTCCTCCTTCTAATTGTCTGTCTACCTTGCTCAAAATAAAGTATTTTCCAATAAAAAAGCACCTGTAATATATTGTTTCAGTTTAGTCCTTCTCTCACACCAATACACAAAGCCATAGGTTTTAGCTTTTATGCACATATTTTGGCAGGCTGCCTCATTCTTATATCTTGTATTCTATCTGTATACACACACATACTGACACAGGTGAAAAGAACAAATAACTATGCCCACTTAATCTTTGACCTCCACTTAAAGCACACCAGTTTCCCTCTTTACAACAATCAAACTGCTTTCAGCCGTTATTTCCCGCACTTAGTTTGGCAACGACGTCCATGCATTGTCTGTATGTCATGCAGACATGGAAACTTAATGAGCTGCAGAACATCTTACAAACATCCTGTTCTCCCTCCATCAAAGGACTGTACAATCATTGACGAGTAAAAAGTGTATTTTTTTTTTAAATAAAAAAAAAATAATGTTACCTGACAACAACGCTTCACTACAATAAGTCCAAGATGTTCAAAGAGGAAGAAAAAAGGCCAAGTTTCATACCAAACAAAGCGGTCTAAATTAGATTATGAGAGAAAGTACTGGATATATTTTCTCTGATGCCCAGCACACACGGACAGTTCAAAGGAATGGCAAGATCTACAGGAACGTCAAGCTAAACTATAAGGGGATATCAGGATTTTCTTTTTATAATTTACAATTTATGTTGGAAATGAAGTCTAAATAAAAAGTAAAGATGATTGTATTTTTGAAATCATAATAAAAACAAAAATATTTTAACGTAAGCAATTATAAGCTTGATTCAATAACTAAATGCAGTGTGTGTTCATGGCACACAGAAGAAACAGAACGAGAGAACATAAATATACCATAAAAAGCAAAAAAAATAATTTATTGCAAAGGTTTGGCTCAACCTGTTGTTGACTAGATATGTTTTGAGGGATTAGAGGCCACAAGCTGCAAGTTTAAAACAATTTCAATGTAAAACTGTGTTTTAGTTTCAGCTTTTATTGAAAAAAATTCGTATAGAAAACAGAAATAATTATGCTGCTTTCATTGTAAAATTGCTGAATTAATTTATGGCACTTATTTGGTTTGAGGCTATGAAGGCCTCAGCGTGGTACTGAGAAGGTTTGCAGTAAAACCCAACATCCTCAGCAGTTCGGTAGCTTATAATCGGTTTACACTGTGATACAGTAAATTTACAGTGCATCCTGGAAAACATATAAAAAGGACTGAAACGTGCATTAGAGTGATCATTTACTGCAGTTTATTCAGTTTTTTCAGTATTGGGCCTGTAGATTAATGTTGGTCAATTTTGTACAGTAGTTAGCTGTACAGTCCTGATGTTTTAATGTTTGTTAGTTTGACTTTAATTTTACTAAAAACTGAGGTACTGTGTTTTCAGAGAGACGTACGAGAAAATTATTATTATTAATAATATTACTGTCTCTATTATTAACAAAAATACCACATGAAATAATAGATATTTTGTATTTATTGTAATTATTATGTGATGCAGGTATCAGATGTAGAGAAATAATGGATATTTTTTTACGAAACATGATTGGATCAGAATTGAAGCCGTCCTGAATAAATGCTTTTATTACTTCTCCCTCTCTGTTTTTGTTTAAAAAGTGTTTCACAATGTGGTTTCGATATTCGGCGCTACCGAACAGGCAGGTTCCAATTTCACACAGGCTTTCCTTACAAAAAAGGGCCAATTGACGCCTCAGTGTTCCGGCAGAGAACTGAAGTTTTTTATTTATTTATTTATTTTTTTATGTAGTGCACTACAATAAAAGATCAGACCAGGCCTCTCCATGTTCTGCATGTTGTTATTTTTTAATTAATGGGCCTTTAAGCGTAAATGATTCATTAGTTTTTATCCATCGTGGACATTAATTATTTTTCAGAAAATCACCATGCTTGAGGACGGAAGAATATTTTGGAAAGAGACAATGTGTTTTTTTTTTTTTTTTTTCTCTCTCCTTTTTATTTTTTGTCCGTTAAGGAGTCGTGAAAGCAGCACAGGATGCGAGTTGAAGTTTGTTTAAAGTGTACTCTAATGACGCGCATTAATCTTACCTTGTAGGTTGGGTGCCATGGATCCCTCGGGGAAAATCCCGTCCTTCATATACACCAGGAGCTCCTCCCCTGCTTCAATATCCCGAACAGCTTTATAATAAATCTAAGGAGAGGAAGGGTGGTGGAGGGGAATAAGGGAAAAAAAGAGGGAGACTTTAAGTTCCGGTCAAGATGAAATAAATGAAAAATAAATTTCTGAAATTGGATTTTTTCTTTTTCTTTTCCTGTTCCAATTTGCATATCAGCAAGGTTAGACATCCCATTGAGGCAATTGTTCAATTTTAATCTTACTCGTTAAAAGAATTGAATAAATCGGCTAAGCTGTTTTACATTCGCATGTTTCATTTCTGAAAAAAAAACTAGATTTTATGAAAAAAATTAACAGATGATAAAATGTATTTGTCTCGCTTGAAAACAAATAAAATGTAAAAAAAAGAAAAAAAAGTCGGCACTCACATTCACGCTTTCATAGATAAACAGTGAAAAAACCTAACATATAAGCCACAGATGTCAAGCTGAGAGAAGAGTGAAAGCACGTTACGTTACTATCAATATATCAAATGCTGATTAAATTAATTGGCCGAATTTGTTTTCGACATACTCATAGTTATTACGCTAAAAGCATAAAAAAGAAGATGAAGAACGTCACAGACAAAGGCCGTTCTGATCCGAGGCCTTATTTCTTAGATCTACCAGGTGAAATAGTCTCACAGGCTAATTGACAATTTAATACAAATTACAAAACTAACGAAAAATAATCAAGTCATTCATGTGATATTATAAAAAGTAAAATAAGTAGACTGCATTTAAACAACACCGTATCCAATCACACATGCTGATTACAATGATTTTGACCACATGGGGGCGCTCTGCACCAAGTGAAACTGCAGCGCAGCAAGGCAGGCGAAAACTCCCCTTCATACACACACACACGCGCGCGCACACCAACACACACATACACACACACACACACACACACACACACACACACACACACACACACACAATACAAAGCCTATATAGGTAACAGAGGCTGGACAACTCAACTCTCAAGTTTTAGTTCGTTTAACATAGAAAACAGACAAGGAGAAGAAAATTATTATTGTTATTATTATTATTATTATTATTATTAGTGGTTTTTTCTTTCTTTCCTTTTTTTTTTTTTTTTTTTTACAACATTTAGATAACACACACACACACACAATCTCTGCGGGAGCCTCGCGACGCGGGTTTCGGCCTGACCTTTCTTTTCTCCGTGAGACGAAAGAGTTGAGAAAGTTGCGCGGCGCTGCGGAGAGCCTCCAGCTGCAGTAGCACTTCAGTCCCGGAGGAGTTAGCGACACAACCCATAGTAAGTTTACCGCAGAGGGAGGGCGAGAGAGGGAGAGAGGGATAGAGCGGGACGCTGCTGCGGCTAGGGCCGGGAACAGCGGGTCGCGGGTCGGCCGGCGGCGCTGAGTTCGCTCGGTGTTGATTCCCTCCGGCTGGCTGGGTGAAGCCTCGACGCTCCTCTGCTGGGTTACTCTCTAATCTAGTCACCGAGCGCGTCTTTGATGATGATGATGATGATGATGATGAGTCTCTCTCTCTCTTTCTCTTTTACTCTCTCTCTGTTTCAGACTCCCTCCTCTCTCTCTCTCATTAGTGATTCCCCATTGCCCCTTGGTGCTCTCTCGGTTACCCGTCGGCCACTCCTCCTCGTCTTATCTCCAGCCAAAAGGATTGAGGGATCTGCGGCGCAGACCCCTCCCCGCATCTCCCAACTCAGTGGCCGCTTCGGCCGCCTGATAAATCTGTTATTGATGTAAATAATGGATAAAGAAGCTCGGCCAGACTTGAACTCACTCTATCAGGCATTCACACCAATAACACACACACACACACACACACACACACACCCGCCCACACGTTATGTAGGCCAGTCAATGAAAAAGGCCTCTTTGCTATTCGAACTTTCTTTCCCAGGAGGCGATATTATTTCACTCGCTTTCGGATCAGCTGTTCATAGAGGTATTATCTTGAAACTCGTTAAAAAATTATTTGGCGTTATAGATACACAATTATTAACAATAATAAAAACAAAAACAAAAAAAGCATTTGTCTCCTACTTGAAAAAAATATGGAATCATTTGCAAATATTTCATTTTTCTCCAAATCAAACAAAAATACTTGTCATTACTTAATTATTATAATTACATAGATATTTTAAAAAGAGCATTACTTGCAATTATTCTATAATATATATCTTTGGCCACATTTTTTTATTTTATTTTACAAAATCAAACTAAAGTGACTCTTTAAAAAAACAGATGAAATGTAAAATTTTATAAGTTCCATCAAGCAAATTTCCTTAAAATAAAAATCTTTAGAAGTGAATATTAAAAATCAAAAATAAATTACAACGTAAGCAAATGTCAGGCTAGATTTTCTTTTTAATAAACACAGCCAGCTGCTAATCAAAGATCTCCATTATATATGGTTAATTTTTACTGCAATAAAACATATTTGAGCATGGACTTGTTTGGATTCTACATTAAGGCCTCAACCCTCTCTTGACTTCTTCCCTTCACTGTCCAGTGTTTAGGAGACAGATGCCTCATCGATCAATGCCAGCCCTTGGGGCCTGCAATAATCTCCTACTGTGGCCTTACACACACATACACACGCACACCCCACCAAACAGACCCTTGCAATAGTCTGTACGAATTGATGGATCCATCCGAGGGTAGAAGGGCAGATCAAACAGCGCCAGAAAGGGCCTCCTCTTCAAAACACAAAAGATGAAGGGTTGACAAGAAGGTGGACAAGGTTCATCTTCTCTTTAAAGCCCCATCAACTCTTAACCCACACACACACACACCCGGCACACACACTAGTAGCACTCATTGCACTCTCTCAGGCGTATAAATCACTAGATGCAACTGGGCCTTATGCAGACCCTGAATGGGCTAGCTTGCACACCATGTTTTGTCTATTTGGCATTCTGAGTAGATCTTAACTCATTCATTTGGAGCAAAACACACACAATCGTAGGAAACTGTTAATTTTTTTTCTGTTTGTTTTGCTATCATTTAAAAGTGTGTGAATATTGCATGAGAAAACAATTGCAAGCTGACTTAAGTGAGAAAAGTTGCATAACATAAGTGTGTGGAAAATTGAGCAAATTCTCTCCCACCACGTGCACGCCAACCCCCCCCCCCCCCACACACACGCACTGACTTTGCTGGACAAAAATTCACAAAGCCTACATTGTTTCTTGCTCCAAGAAACAATGCCAAATCACCACCTGATAAATATCTGAATGATGCATGATTGTGCACACGTGTGCTCTTATCTTACATCATTAATGACAAACAAATACATTTTCAGCTTCCCTTTTAAAAGGCCCCTGGCTGCGTTTGAATTTGCTTCGTGCGCACATATTTCCATAAATCCTCATGTATTGTGCATGTCGATACAGGAAAAAAGAAAAGAAAAAAAAAGGGAAAGAAAAATCGCAGAATGGCCTCTTAAATTATATATTTTACCACTAAGTGGCTGCATGTATGCGAGCGTGTGCATGTGTGGTTGGGCTATGTTTGTAAATAAATTATAGGGTCATACCAGCAAGCCACTACCCCAAGCAACTGGTCAGGCAAACAAAAGCAAAGCCTTTTCGATAAGAACAAACAAGTGCAAAACACATCAAAAAGCAATGGAGCACGTGGGCCCCTTTCTTTCGCCAATAATTCTCCACAATTTTCTCCGGTGCCCTGATTCTTTCTTTGACATTATGTGGCAGTAACGGGCCACCGATGTGAACATCTTAAAAGGATTAGGAGGGTTGGTGTTGCCAGCCAATTGATGATTGTCAATCTTGGGAGGCCCCAAGATTGTGCTACCCTCGGCCCCCGCTCTCTTTTGCGTGGTCTCTTTTCTTCACTGATCAGACTTTAACGTTTAAGGCCTTAGTGGAAGCTCTGGCCTGTCCCCCCGGTGTGTCACAGTGACAAGCGGTAGATCAAGACATGAAGACGGGGGGAAGTCAACAAGTAGCAGGCGACGAGAGGCTGCGACAGGAAGGGGAGTGAGCCATGTAGGCAGGGATTAGAAAACAAATAAGAGTGGAGTGACAGGAATGAAGGAACACAAAGCCAAGTCATATGGATTCATTTGGCTACTGTCATGCGGTTGTCACTTATTATTTTCCGCTCTGTTTTTTTAAAATTTATATATATTTTGCCTTATTCACACAAGCTTCAAAGTACGATTCTCCAATCCCATTATCCCATTTAACATATGCCACTAATGGTGTGTTCAAGTGAAAGTGGAAATTGACCCAAAAAGGCAGATGCAGAGGAAAGCAGAGTAATACCGTCAGTGTGTCAGCACAGATATGCTAATCCATTGCAGCAGTAAGTTGCGATCCACACATTGCATGGGGTTATTGTTAGTGCCTAGTTAAGCAGTTGGAGTTTTATGGGCAATGGCTGGGCATCTTTCCAAAAACATCCACTGTGCCTTGGCCAAGTTTCTTTAAACAGAAACTCCTCATAAAGAAAGAGCACGCCTTGAATAATGGTTATCATGGAAATCAGGAGTGTCTTAATATTCCTTAGCCTCTTCAGTCGGGTAATTTCTTCACAGCTTTGGCAACTGGCCCAGCTTTAGACTAACAAAGCAATCCGTGGTCATTACAGCACACACACACACACACACACACACACACACACACACACACACACACACACACACACACACACACACACACACACACACACACACACACACGCACACACACGAGTGTGCTCACTCACACACATCAACCCCACAATTAATGGACTGAAAGCTATAACTGCTTCTCCCCCCTACCTGCTGCTTTCCAGTGAAATGTTGTTTTTTTTTTACATAAAGAGGAACAGAGATTCAAGTAGAACAACTCTGGAATGCGACTTACCTGGTCTCCTGTGAGGTGACAGGCGGTGAGGTTCTGCTCCTCAAACGACGGCGCTGAGCAGACGTACTTGAGCCAGCTGTTGCTGGTTGTGTCTGGGCCAGTGTCCAATGCAAACTTGACATTGCCCATGTCGTCCACCACCTGTTAAAGAGCACAAGTTCAAAAAGACGATACAGGAGGTGCTAAGAATTTACCTGCCGATTTTAATTGAAACCGGATTTTACATCAGAACAGAATAGTTGTTTACTTTTTTTTGATCTAGGATCATTCAACAGATTAGTGTAAAATGGATTAAAATTGATAAGCCAGTATATAGAAACACAAAATTGCTAAAACACTGATAAAATAATTGCAACAATACAACAAGCATTATCCTGAAAGAAAGCCATGTATCAGTCTGACACATTTAAAAACTAATTCTAACACACAGGTTTAAACACAGGAAAATAAGAGTTTTCATTCCTTGATTTATGAGATCTTCTGCTTCACCTCCATTCTGAATAGCTCATGTCTATTGGGATCAAGAGTGAGAAACTGACAATGAACCACCAGCATGGGGTTACTTTGCTGTGATGTGACTATCTTGTTTATATATATATAAACATGAGATCAGCACACTATCTAGGAATTAAATTATAATGTGCTTTGTGTGTCCCCAAACAGTCAAGTAATTATATGTCAAATTATTCAGAAAGTTGGTCAAGCAGTCACTTTCACTTTCACAGTCATAGGCATCAAACACGCTGAGATGAGTGAATCCTGATATGTGCAAACAGCATAGTGTAGCACGAGATCAAATCATGATATTATGGGGTAAGTTGTGCAATTTTGCAGTAAAAAAAATGTGCTGATTCTAGTAGATTCTTGTGATTCAGTGGCACACATCTGTGCTACATATGATGTGAGAGAGCTGTTGTGCTCATGTGGTAGAATTTTTGAACATATTAAAAAAAAAAATCCCAAGCAGCCAGCCTTATCTGGGGATCGAATTGCATGTCAAATGCATAGCTAGGTCCTTCCGGAGCATTGTTATCATATCGCATTGTTTGTTCTTCTGGTATTGGGGGGGGAGGCAGATGTGCAATAGTTTTCAAGAAAACTTCATTTTGTTTTTGAGCAAAATCAATAATCCTTCCAAAGCCACAGTGTGGAGATTATGACTATCTAAGTTGCAGAGAGCCAACATGTCAATGGGTGTTAAGGCCAGCTAACGTTGCTGGTCCTAACAAGGGAAGGAAAGAGGATAAGGAGGAGGGAGTATACAAACTGGGGCTTCTTTCACTTGTCTAATGACTTTCTCTGGCATGTATTGATCACCCTTTGTAACCCCTGTAGCCCCCAGAGACTCAGAGAACGGGTTTCAAGTTACCCGCTTTCACAGAGAATGGAGGCGGACGTAAGGTTGCAGCGAAGGAGGAAGAGCAGAAGAATAGAAGAAGGCCTTATTGTTAGCTGAGAAGCGTAAAGATAAGTACAACCTTGTTCTCAACCTGCAACATTTCTGACTAATATTCTGAGTGATAAATTTACAAAAGAGTAATTTGGAACATTTTGCAACGTGACAACACAGAATGCCTGAGGTAAAACGTATTTATCAGAGGGAGATAGCGGCGAGTTTGGACACAGCTAAACCACCTCAGAATCTGAGTCTTCAGCAAGTTGGGCTCTGATTTCGTGAATCCTCTGGGGGAGAACTGGCCTGAGACAGAGCAAAACTCCTCTAATTACAACAACCAATCAACCTCGTCTGAATGCGGCGCTGACCTTTGGCTTGACTCTCTGCACTCCTAATCACAGTCAAATGTCTGCGTAAGGAAGTCGAGGTGCGATGGAAAAGAACCAATGAGCCATCTGACATTCTTAGACGTGCAAAGTTTGTGAACTTCTCCAGCTTCGCGAAGGCACGGTCACGTTTTGTTTATTTTCAACCGCTCGTAAAGTGTGAATGACCGCGTTTTGAGTTAGCATGTGCGGAAGGTGCTTTTTTTTGTGGGTGGGTACAGGAGCCAAGTTTAGTGAGTAAATATGTTTTGGGTCTGGATCAAGGTGTGGAAGCGTGGCTTGCATAAGCGCAGCAACAGTTTGGGGCGAAGGCAGGCACGCATGGTTGAGGTAATAACAGTGCTGTGCCTCTTTTGACCCGATGTGTGAGCTTACCCGCCTTGTTAGCGGGGTCTTTTTTTAGAATAACAATGCCTCTTGGAACCTTGGGTAAAAATAATAGTTCAACCCTTCAACAAGTGAAGAAAAACCCCTACCGAAGTGGAAAGAAAGGTCAGATTCTGCTTGTGTATTTGCCGATCATCAAATCAAACCTTTACGCAAATTGGCTCCTTCCTTTGTGTTTTCCTTGAATCCATTTAGATATGTTTAAAGGCTTATAATGGGGTGTGGCCCCACATCCCTCACACCTCTACCCACTGTCCATTCTGCTCCCAATTTACAACCCAGCCTGATAAAGTCCAGACCTTTTTTTATGTGCTAAAACAGACCCTGAAAACTAACCAGGCAGACCCTCTCAACACACACATGCTCACCTACTCCTTAGCCTAATATCCTCTCTGCAGCTGGCGGAGTCAGAGTGCACTTGTCATATCGTTACTGGGGAGCTACAACAGGTATTATAGATATTTTATTAACATATGTTAGAAATGAAGCAAAGCTCCAGATGGAGACTGGGTGCACACACTTTTATGTAGTTAAGCCAACATATTAGCCTTGAATTTTCCATACACTCTTATTTTACCTCCTCCTACCAGCGTAGCTCTTGTACACCCATCCGATGTTTCTTAACATGAACTTAATGAGCAGCAGACCGGTGCTGGGTTGTGTGCTTTCCTTTTTCTTTTTTTTTTTTTGTATCTTGGTTGGCACATGTGTGTCTTACTTTACGTGTGTGTGTTGTCTCGGAGGCTTGCTAACACCCTGTCTCTGGGTGGAAACCTGATTTATAAGGCCTTAAATGAGGGGCAACAGAGAAGGAGAGCCAGAACAAGCTTGTGGCTGATTGTTTGTTTATTTACCTTTACCTTTCTTTTTCATTCACTCCACCTCCCTCCATCTACACATGTCACACGGAGCAGGAGAAGGAGGAGAACCCGGCTGGAAATCATCAGCTCCATGTGTAAAAGGGTTTTTAACAAAAGTAAACTTAGCTGCCCTGAATTTTACCCCCCAGCCACCCAAACGTTACAGACTGGAAACAAAACCTGAAACTGAAATATGCTGTTTGCAAAAGTACTCACCATCAAATTCATATTTTGTCCCGTTGCAACTTTAAGCTTGGATATATTTTGGGAGGATTTTATGCCATAGAGCAACACCAGACGTGACGTGTGGGTTGCATTTATACTCAGCCTTCCTGAGTCAATTTGTTTAGATCCATCTTTTGCTGCAATTGTGGCGGCAAGTGTTTGAGGAATGTCTGTATCAACTTTGCACAACCAGATCAAGTATTGCCAATACTTCTTTGCAAATAGCTCCAGCTCAGTCAGATTTGGATGGATCTAATTGATCCATCCAAATCTGATGTGCATCTTTCCACATATTCCTATTTGGGTGTTGGTGTGAACTTTGACTAACTTTAAACAGGACTTCTTTTTTTTTTCCTACGCAATTTCCTTTTTCTCACCAGAGTTGTCTTACCCGACTTGTCTTCGTATGTTTGGAAGCATGCTATTCTCTCTTAAATTTCAGATGACCGATTCAACAGCTCTTTCCAAAATAGACAGATGATCTAATCCTGCTCTAAAACTCTCCACAACTTTATCCCTGACCTGTCAGGTGGTCCTCACCCTTTGTTATGGTGCATGTTCACTAAACCTCTCGGCCTCCACAAATAGGTAGCATTAATACCAACACTGCCTCAGGTGGAGCCTGTTAAATAATTAGGTAACATTTGAAGGCAACTGATTGCACTAAAGTTTATTAAGGAATGTTAATGTAAAGACAGCTTGATGCAAAGGTTGATGCAGGTAGCATTGTATCATGCTTCAATAACCAGTGGAGATGGTCACCAGCTCCCGTGACCCTGAATAAACATTGACTGGATGCTTTTTTGGATGCTTGTTGTTCATTATACTTTAATTTGTCAAATGTTCTTGTTATTACATGACCAAATTCGACAGAAAGTAGAAGCAGTATGAATACCTTTGGAGCAGACTGTAATATTAAAGCCATTTCTGTCTTCAGCTTGCTAAAATTCTCTTCTTTTTTTCCCAAAAGGAGTCAATTTCCTCATTCTTGTTCTACACACAGGTTAAACATTCATTTAGATCTTATTTTTAAGCATCAGTTTGCTGAGCGCTGTCATTCTTGCCTTCCCACTAAATTTAAAACATAATCAACGTGACAATCACTGGGATCAACAGCTCACATCAGTCAGAGTTAATTACTTAGATCAAAACCCACAAACAACTTTGAAAGGTCAAGGCACAGCAGTGCTCAAGCGATTATGTTAGGTTTTATTCAGACACACTGTGGGACAGGAAAGCAAACAGAAGTTGCATATTTCAAATTATATTTTCTCTTTTTAAATGAGTTCGTCTTCCCAATTTTCACCTAACATTGTGTCACAAAACAAAAAACATCAGACAAGAAAAATGGATGAAAGTCAATCTAATGAAGAATTCTAAGTTTATTTACCATCCTCCTTTCCTATTTTAAAACTTGATCTCCAGTTTGGCTTGATTAAACACAATCAAAAAAATGACTCACTTGACATTACACACACCTTCAGACACGTACCACTGCGCACACACACATACACGCCCACAAAGACACAATAAGATTTCTCTGAAAGAGGAGCGGCTCTAAGTGGACAGGATGCAGAGCAAACTCCACAGGAAGCCCTGATAAGAGCACGACACTTATATCGCCCCTCACAACACAAAGGGGAACCTTTGACAGCTAGGAACTTTTAATGGCTGTCTCGGCATGCCCTCTCCTCCGCCAGTTACATCTGACGGATGTCTGTGGAGCGTTGGGCTGAATTAGTAGAGCGAAGTTGCCTGTACGGGTAGACATTGGTGACAAGGTACATATTATTTTCCCTTTGACGGAGGGCAGAAAATGGAAATGGCTGCTCAGAGCGTCGTGGTGATTGTGATTTTGATGGGAGATGAAGATAGGAGCAGACTTATAGCATATCAGACGTAACTGCCAGGTTATTGTGTGTCTGAGGGAATATTTTTATAAGGTGTGATCGTGGCGCTTTTGTTGTACAAGCCTCTGTTTCTCAATGTGTGAACACACCCTAGTTTGCATTCATTTGTATACATGTGGGGCAGAGAGCAAAGCAGGTTTTGTCATTTTAAGAATGGACTGCTTTGTGTATCTGCGACGGACTGGCGACCTGTCCAGGGTGTACCCCGCCTCTCGCCCGGAACGTAGCTGGAGATGGGCACCAGCAACCCTCCCGACCCCATTAGGGACAAGGGTGAACAGAAAATGGATGGATGGATGGATGGATGCTTTGTGTATCGTAGAGTGAAACGAAGGGAAAATATGCTTTTTAACATGAAATATCATGGAGAATTTGAAAAGAAAAGTATTTTCTTTTAGTGAAAAACAAGAAATAGAGCTCGGAAAACATGCAGAGGGAAAGCTAAGTTATTCTAACCCAGTTTACCTGAACATATCCTGGGGAAGCTGCAGACTAATAAAATATGTTGCTTGGAGGTGGAAGAGAGTAATGGAGGAATATTTATTTTTTATTCCAAGACTTTTAAAAAAAAATTCTGCACATTTGAGAAAACAAACCAAAAAAAAAAAGAGAGAGAGAGAAAAAACAATAAAACTGGGGGTTGCAGGACGGGATGCATTTCCTTTTAAGGGAGCCAGGGGGCAGCCTGGCATGAGAACTCCTCAGAGGTGGGAAATGAAACTTCCCTTGCTCTTTGCAGCTGCAGGCTTATACTGTAAATATACATAAACACAAGGCCGGTGTGGCTGTGTAGAGAATATATGAGAATGGTTGTTGGATAATTGCATCCACACACACACATACACACGTGTACACCATGTTCTAACTCGGCCGAAAAAGACAGACATGGAAACGCGGCAGCGACAGTGACAGATTGAGTGGCTGTGAAGCGGGCTGCAGAGTTGGTTGTTAGAAGTGTTGCAAATTAAGGTGCAGCGCGACTGAAAGGAAATAAAGAGGTGTGTGTTGGAGTTTGTATCCTTTCTGGAAATGGGTCTGTTTCCAGTTGGGAGGCCCCTTTAACATGCTCACACGCGCACACCCACGCACACGCATCCACAGGCAGGCTAATAAAGAGACTGATAGAGTGCAGATCATGAAAACGCTCCAGTGTGTTTGTAAGTCCTCATTCGGATGGGTGTGCGTATGTGTGTGTGATGGATGGGGTCCTGCAGAGAAGACCCTAGCCCCACCATATCACTCAGCAGTCTAAATGAGTGTGTGTCTGCACTCATTTGTGTGTGCCGGTGTGTGTGTGTGTGTGTGTGTGTGTGTGTGTGGACGGGCTCACAAGGGGTCCTGCCATTAAAGTTTGTCCCACAGAAACTGGAGGGGAAGGCGGCATAAAGGAGATTATTCTTATTTTAATAACTTTAGTGGACTGCAGCTCCGATTAAAGGTGACATGGAAAGGATGTAAATTATGACTGGATGATGTAAAAGAGAATGACGGGGGGAAAAAAGTGTGCTAAGGGGAGAATGCCTGAAGAAAATGGTTAAATGTTTTGCACCAGCAATTTGCTTCATTTCTGCATTGGATTCACTTAGCATGTTGAACTAGGAGCATTGGTGCACAAGCACGTTCATCAAGCTGCAGTCCGGATAACCTGAGGTCCTGACCTGATGGGCATTCCTCAAAACTTTAGAAAAAACAGCAGGAACTGTCTCTAAACAGATTTTCTAAATAAATAAGAAGCATTTGAATTTGTAAAAAAACAACGAATGATACATCCCTTTAATGATTTATTTCAAGATAATAAAAAAAGATATATTGAAATAGAAAATGCATAAAATTTCCAGAGTTGTACAAAGACATTTTCATGTGAAAATGTGAACAATTACATACTGTTAATTTCCCTTTAAAATATTTTATGTTTCTATTTTATGTTCCATCGTCCACCATTAGGTCAAATGGTGGAAGATGGTGAACTTGACCTTCAATGACAAAGCTTGATGTGTTTTTCTTTTCTTTTCATTTCCATCTTCTGCTCAGAAATGACGATCAGAAGATCCAGTTTTTTTCACACAAACTTATTTAAATAAGTACTTTTGTGAATTCATCCTGATGTAATTTTTGGAAGCTTTTGAAACTACATGGTCAATGTTAATATTTTGTGAACGAAACTGATTGTACAGGCATGTATAAATAACTAATAGTAGGTGATAAACATGAGCTTATGAAACAGGATGATAAAGCATCTTTTATGGTATGACGCAGATGTATTTATAATATTGGTTGTAAATTATAGTTCATATTTATTCCAGTGAACTCTAAAAACAAATAGATATATAAACTGTGATTAAGTCTTAAAGATAACAGCAAATTTAGAAATTACTAAAAAAAAAATACAACCTCACAGCCAACTCTGTTTCATCATTTAAAAAAAATTTATTGCTTCATCTACGACCAGTTAGACTCAATGTGTGATTGTTGAGTTTATTCAAAATTGTATATTCACAACGTGTCATGACAAGATAATTAAGTTTGAATCAGCTCTTATGGTGACTTTCATTTTAAACTTACATCAAAAATGCAAACTCTATCTTCAATCTACAAGTAAATCATGTAAAAACAACATTTAACATGTTGGAAATTTCAGAGTTTTAGTATGGAACCACATTTACTATAGAATACACACAGAAACTGCAGTTTTTGGAGCATCAGGAGAACAAATTGCTAATCCAGGATTTCAAATGTAAGCTCTATAGTGTTTGTTTTAAAGAAAAAAAAAAAGGTTCATCTTATTTCACACATAGAAAATGGCTGTTGAAGTAGAAACAAAATCACAGATCATGGCAGGAAGGACAGACAGAAATTTCAAAAGGTGTTCTATCTTGTTTTGTTGTAGTTGCTAAAAGAGAAACTGGAAGCAACAAAAATTGCAGATCGGAAATTGGCCTCAAAACCGACGGGCACACCTCTGCTGCCTTCATACCTGTACCGGGTTTCATCTTTCATACATGTTTATATACGCACTTTAACATTCAAATATTGTTGTTTAGCAGGATCCTTCGCCTTATTCTGAAGTCAGTGAAAACACTTTGAGTCCAAATAAAGAGAATAAGCAGCTGAGTTAAAGTGTTTCATCAGGAGGAGTCACGCTGCGAGGAACGATTGGACCTTTAAAAATAAAGTGGATTGGAATATGTGTGGGGGTGTGTGTGCGCAGGTCGGGGTGAGGGTGTGTGTGTGAGTATAAAGCCTATTACTAATGCTGGTAACAGTACACCTGTGTAGCCATGTCTGGCAGTCTAATGACAGCTAAAAAGGAAGCAGGCTGTAAATCCACACACAGTCACACACACACCAGCACAGCTCAAACACACACATCACAGGGGCAACGATGATTAGGTTAAATATATCCCCCGATTACTTTTTGTCTCTTTGAAATACTGCGACGAAAGCTCCGTGTCTTCCTTTTTGACTGTTAAGCAGATAAAGTAGATGCACGCAAGGTGACTGAGAGGGTATGCGGCGTGAGGGTGAAGGTGAGTGAAGGCGTGTTAAACGTGACCCATTTTATCAGACCAGGGCAGCCTTCGACATAATTAAAACCTAGGCAGGGAGGCGGGCGGGCGGGCGGGCCGGGGAGGGCCTTGGGCCTTGTAAAAGCCATCTGGGTTGCTGCATGAGCGTGAATGTGCTTGCAAACGTGTGTCTACACTGAACCGAGAGTGTCAGAATGTGGCCTCGCTCGCTAATGACACAACTCCTTTAACTCGTATTAAATTAAGAGTAGCAGAGCTATCATCTCTGGTGAGTGCGCTGAAAACACGGTTGCCAAACGTACCACTATCAGCAAGAGTTTCATTAGGGGTTTTTAAGTTTTGCTTGATATGCTAGTCAACTATTAAATATCATCTTTTAAAAAAATAGAGCAATCTTTTGATGTAATACAAAAGCAAACCTGCAGTCGATGCAGGTTAATTTTAGCGCCGTGCTTCTACGTCCACCTCAGCACCCCCTGAAGATTGTCTGAATGAGCAGGTTGCCATGTGCAGAGTTGCCAGGTTGGGGTAACGTACAACAGGAAGTGTGTGCGCTTTAAGAGAAGGGAGTCTGAGAGTTTTTAGGCTGGACCTCGTTAATGAAATGGCTTTTGTTATTTACAGCCTCCTGTTAAAAAGCTGGACAAGTGTGTGCAGGCGTTGGGGTGTGTGTGTGTGTGTGTGTGTGTATACTTTTTTTGAGATGATTTTTTTTTAATTATGTGACTGGAAGTACACCAACGATACTTGAAGTGTATGTATGTGCCTTCTGCTTTTTATGTGTGATACTTTTAATAAAAATATATATAGATGCAGCCATTGCCTATATCTGTTTTACCATTCCTCTTGCTTTTACAGGCAGGTTTTTATGATATGTATTCAGGGCAATTAGTGAGCAGATATATTGGCTCATTATACTGAAACAGGTGCAGTGTAAATGGGGAAATATGAACTGTACATCAGGGTCACATACAAACTCTAACCGCAGTGTTTGAAGTGGAACAACCAGATTTATAAGTGTGACAAAAAAAAGGAGTCACTCAAAGCCCAAATAAGGCCCTGGTTCTGACTTGAATAAAGGCCTTTTTCTGAAAATCACAATTATAACTGAGAAATTTCAAACTGCAAAAAAACCAAAAAACAAAACAACCTTTTTTAACTGTTGCCATGCTCATCACTCTAAGTGTTAGCAAGATAAACTCTGTTCCTTAAGTTGTTTCAACGTTTCCAACATTCTTACAAGGAACAAAGTTATTGGCTGCCCTAGAAGTTTATTTAAATCCATAGATGATGTCATAAATGATAATATACATAGTTGTAATGGAGACTTTGGTAAAGAAGAAATTATGCCACCAGATCCATTGACTACGAAAGACTATTATTGTGTTGACTTGTCTTTTCATTTAATGTCACCACTAAACTCGCTAAATAACTGCTTACTGTAATAAAATATTCATTTATTTCAAGACCTTTAACACATAGTTAGCAGTGAAATCAACAAATGCGAACCATGCTACATTTGCCGAAATAAACGCATGGGTACATAGATTTATGTCTCGTCTAATGAAACTACAGGCATTCTAATAGAATTTTACAAGTTTAAGAAGCTTCATTTAAACATAGTTTCAGATTAAAGAAAAATGAAACTATTAATCCAGTACCACAAAACAAGAACAGCCCAACACGTTTCTTTAAAGTTGAGCCTATGAAACGCAGCGCTCATCGCAATGTTCCTCTTTGGGTCTTAAGCAGTGCTGAAAACACAAAGCAACATTTCCTGCGCTCACGCAAAGCGGCTAAATCACTCAAGTTGTACGAATTCAGTCCATGAGTAATGACAAATAATAATGAGGTGAGGAAGCACACATTCAACGCCAACACAACTTGACCTCCACTCTACTCGACTGACATGAGAAGGGAGACACAGAGAGGGACAATTCCTGGAACTGTGCAAAAACAAACAGAGAAGTAGAAGTGCTGCGCGGGACAACGTTGCAAAAGAATGCAGCTCTGACAATTATTTATTAATATTCAAATGTAGGAGAGTTTCTGAAGTTGGCCACAGAACGAGGAGATGTGAAAAACAATGCTGTATTAGGAGCTTTTAACAGGGTGCCGCAAATAAAAACATCCGCATTTTGATGCTTAGGCCAGAATGAAAGGTGGCGGAAGGTAGCAGAAGTAAATATATTTATGGTCATATTTCTCATGATCCAAAATCATCCTGCTTAACATAAATTCCAAAAGATCCATTTTGAATCTCGGAGATGTGCACTGACATAACACAGAAGAAGTCACATCAACCTTCAATCATCCTCTTATTTTTTATACTTAGTAATAAGAAGTTGTTGAAACGAGATCAAACACATGAACTCTGCGATGTGCAGAACATGCCAGTCAAAGCCGAGGCCGTCAAAAAATGACAGCTACACACATTCCTCCTCTTGTCTTCGTAGCTCTTATCTTGGTTCTGATCACCTGTAGTCCTCCCAGGTTTCTGCAGCAGACTTAAATTCGAGACGTAGAATGAACAAGAAATGCTAAGTGGTTGATTTTGGTGCCAAAAAAAGGGATTGTAGTGTGGTTGGGCAGGACAGCATGTGGCAGAGCCCCTGCATGGCTGCAGGCTGGGAGGCTTATTGGAACCATCTGAGCAGAAGGTTTCATTATAAAAACCAGACTCCTCTTATTCCTCTTTCTCTCTCTCCATCTCCTCTTCTTGCTCAGCCATGGCATATAGCCAGCATTTACTGATGACCCGAGATTAAAAGATTTACCTCCGAATGAAATGACTTTAAAAAGCCAAATGTTTCGTTATT
The DNA here is from genome assembly GCF_001444195.1 of Xiphophorus couchianus. Lineage (NCBI taxonomy): Eukaryota > Metazoa > Chordata > Actinopteri > Cyprinodontiformes > Poeciliidae > Xiphophorus > Xiphophorus couchianus. Next base: position 10,696,305 of record NC_040228.1, read on the forward strand.
TAATTACAGTGCAACTTTCAGAACATCACGTATAGCGACAGAAAACAAGAAACATTTTTGTTTTAAAGCCTATCTTACTTGGGACTTTTAGTTATTGTAAAACTGCCTTGAAAAATTGTTCATACCTTAAAATTGTCACATTTTGTGATGTTATTTTATTAAGATTTTTTTGTGACAGACCAACAAAAAATCTACATAATTGTGAAGTGAATGAGAAATTATCCACTTTTTAAAACACTCTAAAGTTTGGAAAGATTGTATTCACCCCCTTTACTCTGTTTCAGGTAAATAAATACAGCAAGTCATGTAGGAAACAAAGCAAACATTTGGAAGAAGCTGTTTTTGTCAGAAAAAGTGAAAGGAAAACGATGCAAGATTTTTTTTATTTCTCATGTTGGAAGGATTTGCTAAATATCTGTAAGCTGTACAAAACATATTGGCATCATGAGAAAAAGTGTTGCTAGCAAAGTAACAAAGGAAGCAAGTAGTAAAAAAATTCTGCCCCAAAATGTTCTGGAAAATATGACATGCAATTTTAATCAGCCCTCTTAACTCAGAGGCCCCTAAATAAATGACAGTGCCTTCATACAGGATATGAAGGCACCAAATTGGTGCTACCTGTATATTATTCAAACTCTGTCTGAATACCGTTTCGGTTAAGTGAGCTTTCCACTACATCAACATGCTTCCTGCAGGTGGAGGTGATATTAATGTTTTCCTGATGGAGAATCTGCGGGGGGAACTGAAGCTTAAGACTTCCAACATCAAATACTTGAAGTTTATTGCCAAAGATAAATCATCGAAATACAGGTTTAAACATACAAAAAGCTGCTCTGCTGTCATAAAAAGAGCTGACATGATGTTTTATCCCAAAGTTTAAAAATAACTTTTGGCATTCGATCTGTTAAAATCTAGATAAAACGGAGCAATTAAACAATTGTTTTTTATCATCCTTTGGGAGATATCTGGTTCATCCAGTATTCTAAACAAACGTTTTGGTTAAATTTAAATATTTTAAATCTTAAATTGTTAACGGTTTTAGTATTTCTGAGCATAACTGTGCACAATTTGTTTGTTGTACAGTGAAGTTTACAGAAAAATATTTGAAATAAAAACCATAACTATTTAAATAACTTTCCCTTGTAGTTGCAACATTTGAGAAAAAAATATTTTTTCGTAAGGAAACTACAGATGTACGAGTTGAAGGCTTATATTTACTAATGACACTGTTTATTTTGATAGGTTGTAGAAGCCAAATGTGTTCATATTTTTCATCAGTTCTATGTCAACAAGATGAAATGCAAGAAACCAAAACAAAAAAAAGAACTAACAACAACCTTCCAGTTAACTAATTTTACAGAAAATGCAATCTATATTTTTTTCTGTGAAGAAATATTTACTGAAAGTACAATTTTTATTTGTCCCTGGTAGATGTGTGCTAGTAATATCAGCTATTAACTGCACTGTATATATGATGAGCTTCAGCTCATTCTGAAATGGATGTAAACTTAAATGTCTGTTGTCTGTTCTCTAGTATAATATAAGCATGATGGCTAAATCCGCTGCATGTGTTTCTGAGCATATGCACTCCACCTCTTCGTCTCCCCCACCACGGCTTGTGATTAGCCAGGACACGAGGGCCAGTAAAGCTCTCTCTCTTAAGGCCTGCTGGGAAGAAAAGAGGAAAAGCCCTATTTCACCGTTGTGTAAACCATTGTTTCATTTCCACACTTCTCTCTACCTCTTTTGGCTCAAATACTTCACAGGCTTTTTGGCTCCCGTTCAAGAGTGAACACAATGCAGCCATAGAGATCACAGTTCGCACCTCTCGGCCGGCGCGGAGCACCCACAGCTACCGCTTTTTGGTCAAACTATGATTACTGCCATCACAACAACCATAACTACCGCTTTCTGTTCTGTAATCTTAATTTGTACAGACAACACTGTACAGATGGTCACTGCTGGGATCCATCCTACATCCCATCATTTGAACCTTCACCCTTACTTTGGCTCTCTGGGTCCCCAACGTGTCAGTAATGGATCCTGCTTGAATAGTCCCCGTCTACCACCAAGGGGCCTATATATCTAACTTTTAATTAGGGAAGCTCATCCCCTGTCCTGAGAAAGAGGTAAATGTTTGGGGTACCTATAGGGAAAGAGTGTGTGTGTGTGTGTGTGTCGCTGGAGAGGTCCTCATCCATCTGGTTTGTGTTAAACTGAATGTTATGAGTGTCAGTGGCCAAGGCCTGCTTGATGGCTATCAATCTGGCTTTTAATGTATGGAGAAATGAATGCATATGGGATTCCTTTGGTGAAGGTAACAACTCAGCAAGCACATTAAGGTGATTAAGGCATGTGGATGAAATGAGACCCATGTGGAGCAACAAAAGGACCTCATGGGCTCTCTGTAAACAGCACTTATTAGTGTTTATGACAATTTATATGCTACATAAAGACTTTGCTCAAATAAGATATAGACCTGTCAAACAAGAATGACTCATTAACCACAGATGAGAATAATTAAACGCTGGGCCTGGTGTCGCGCGACGCAAATGAGACAGAGGAGGAGATGAGGTGACGGAAGAAGACGAATGGTAAGGAGGAGCAGCTGTTGACACAAGCCTTCCCCTCTCTGTCAGATAAGAGATAACCAGCCTGCCTGTGTTTACGTACTCCATTAGTGGCGTCATCAATCACACCAGCTCGCATCCGCACTCAAAGCGAGGGGTGCGGAGGATTATTGGAGGGTGACACCACTCGGTGCTCCATCACTGCTTCGAGCATCTCCTTTTCTCCACTCTGCACACCGCTGAGGCCATATTAACTGGGATCTGTAACATGCAGCGCCCAGTTACTTGCTCCCCGATTAAAGCATCCACAACATGAATGATTGTGGAGGGAGTGATGGTCTAAGATGCTCAGCTTTGCTGCAGTTCGCCAACACTGAGCGTTGGAGATTTTTGTGTCCCGCCTGTCATATTCCCAGCTGGGCACATTGGCAAGAAAATCGTGGGTCCTTTTTTGGCCCTATCCATCAAAGCAGAAGTTTAAATCTAATTATTGATCTGACTATATATATTGGCAATCTTAGGAAAAATGTCCAAAACTTGTAGCCACATTATGACACATCTGCCCTACCAGAATAGAATGTATTCTTGTCTTTCCAGTTTTTCAGCTGCCCACTTAGATTTCTGTTCAGAAGGAGGGATTGTCTCAAAGACACAACCTTATGCCATAAAACTAGGCAACTTTTTACAAAATGGCACCATAAATAAATTTTTTCACAGGTATTATAACCAGAAGTGAGGTAGAACGTATGTAACTAAATTCGAATCAGTCAATACGATTACATTAAACTTTAATGAGTTGATTACATATTTTTTGGGTTGTGACATAGATTTTCTAGTCTTAATACTTTGAGGCATCATATTGCAAATTAGTAAATAAATAAGCTGAACTCAACTGAAGAGTGGGGAATAAAAAGTCTGTGTGTCCCATTATATTCATACCAGAGGGAAACAAAGAGTCATGAGATACAATTTAATGGTCATACTTAAAGTTTGAGTTTAACCTATCAGAAGCTGACTGATTGAGGGGTTTCATCAATTTATTTGGAGAAACCTCAACTCAAATCAGTGATAATTCAGTGCAGGGTTGAACTGTTGATATTGACTCAGAAAGTACTTTTATGTGTTTAATGAATTTCCAACCAACCAAAATAATTAAGATTTTGAACTAGAGACAGTCATATGCAGCCCAGTCTTCCCAAAGAACACAGAAAATGGCCCCTTTAATTTAATGACAAGTCCAAACAAAGCCAACCAATCACTATATATTTTTTCCATTGCCCTATTTCCATAGACCATGTCACTCATGAAGACGCCAACAATTTAGTGAAAATAAATATTTCTATTTTTTTTTCTAATTATTGTTATTTTTTTAAACGTTTAGTATTAGTATGTCACTGACTTTGCCACTACGTGTGTCAAGGTTTTGGTTTCTATGCACAAGTAGAATACTTTTAGAAATTATTCATGATCCTAATAGGGTTTCCATCACAGGTGCAATAAATATCACAAGCTACCAAAGTCACCTTTAGCACATGGAGTTGGGTTTGGCATGTTAGGGTCATGAAGGGAGACAAAAACGGGGCAGCCACCCAACTTCTGATCCCACCTGAAAACTTCTCATTAATGCACAAACAGCCCAAGGGGGCTAAGTCACTAATAAAATCAACCCAGCACAAAACAATGACTTTGAAACTATCCTTTGACCAACAGAGTAATGTAATGTTGTTTTAGAAGTTGTGTCGTAGCTTTGCGGAGAGCAAAGAAAAACTTTTTCTTTGGATTGGTCCTGGGCTCCCTGTGGTCACATTAAAAGCTAAGGCATAATTTGGCTATTCACTAACAACTCTTGGAGAATGCTTCCCTAAAGGAGCACAATCAGGGATAATTGGCCAATCAGCAATGGGAACAAACACAACGGTATACCTCACACAGCGAGGCAGTTGGACACAGGCATGAGGACAAGAACACAAACATAAAAATAAAGAGCGCACAGTATTACTGTTATTCTCATTTTTGTTTAAAGGCTGGATGACTAAACACTTACATTGTCATATTTCCAGAGTTAAATAAGCCCCCACCTTTTTTTTCTTACAAGGCATGTTAACAGTACAAGCTGTTTAGAAGCAACAAGGTAACCTGAGAAACTTTCAAAACATGAAGCACAAATCATCAAAGGGTGCAAAAGAATGTTTATGAGATACATTTATTAAATTGTTGTAGCAACATTTGTGAATGGTTTGGATTGGAATAAGTGTGCACACAACTCATCATTGCATAGGCAACTTTCTATCACCTTGCATCCTCGTTTAAATCATGTATTTGTGTAGTTGCCTCCGTTTTACCAATTTATTTAGCCTTTCCAACAGTATAACCACATGTATTTTATTTGTATTTAAAGTGATAAACACAAATTCAGTGTGTATTTGCTGAACCAATACTTTATATGATTCTCTTTCTCTTTCAGCTGTGAGACTTTTGGGGAATGCCTCAACCGGCTTTGCAAATCTAGACTGAAAACTGCTTATGTGAAAAGTTAAGCCAGATTGAACGTAAAGCACATGTGAACGATGATTTTTTTGTTTTTCCACAGATTCTCAAATGGATTTATGTCTCTGCTTGACACACACCATACCACTGTAGCTCTCCCTGGAGGTTTAGGGCCATTGTCATCCTGAAAAGTGAACCTCCACTGCAGTCTCAAGTCTTTTGTAAGACTAACAGGATTTCTCCCAGGACTGAGATGTACTTATCAACAGTCATTCTTTCCGTAAACACTGACTTGCTTCTCTATTCGCATTGAAGAAAGGTACCCACAGTATGATGCTGCGCCCACCTTACTTCACTGAACCTTACATCATTAAGAACGCTGGAGGAAGACGGTAGGATGTTAGACCAATTAGCTATCTCAGTAAACATGTTTTCTTAAAAGAAGTGGTGGAGTATGAAAAGATATTTTATGAGTACTCATATAAACACCTCAACAGCCTCACATATGATAAAACTCATCAGTATAAGTATTTTTGTGGTATACTTATAACATGCAATCAGCTTTATAACTGGAACCTTTTGTTGTTTTTTTCATTCAGCTTTAGGTTGGGAAAAATATTTAGGACAGGACAGAAATGTGAAACTTTTTCTTAAAATTCAACGCATTTACCGAGTTAAGTAGAAGGTTTCCCATGAATTAGGAGCAAAAGTTTTGACATTTACAACTTTTGGACATAAACAGAAATTTAAACCTGTGCATTAGCAGAAGCTGCAAAATGTATAGTGTGTATTTGAGTATGATCGATAACACTGGGGACGACGGGTCCAGCGGGTCACCTCTCAGCACTTAGGCATCATCATCTGTTATTGGATGATTATTGATCAGATCAGCCAAATGGGATCAATATAACCGCAGAAAACTTAATTTGATAGACTTTGCAAAGTCAATAGAACATAATTTAAGAAAGAAGACCTGCTTTGGAATTCTGCAAGAATAATTATTTCCCCTACTCAAACGGTTCGCACTCGTTTAGGTTGCATTTAAGACTTTACATTCATAAGTTTGGGGGTATTCTGTAAAGAGTATTTAATGGACTGTTACTGTCTCCTCCAACGTGGGATTGAGCTTGTTGGTTGCACTAATTACACCAAACATCTCATTGATTCTCTCTTCGCCTGAAGAGTGTATTCACTGTGACCTCCCCGTGTGCTGGAGCTCAGGGGTCCTGGGGGGTATTTAGGAGGTAAACATGTTGACTGCACCTCCACCCCGCCGCACCACCAGCCATTTACTTCCCCACACGTGCAATTAACGAGGCACTGGCTAATTTGGGGTTGCTGCGTATATGCAAATGAAAGGCAAACAAAGGCAAACGAGTGATGGATGACAAGAAAGGGACGGGGGTTGAATGGGTTCATAAAGGACACTTAGCACCACAACACTAATTAAAAAGCCATGGCCGTGAGTGCACTGAGGTAACTCATTAGCTGCAACCTGCTTCTGTGCCACACAGTGCAAGTGAGCACTACCGCTACCTAGCTGAGGAAGAAGGAGAGCTGCTTACAGATGTAAAAAAAAGAAAAAAGAATGATGTATGTGCGCATTGTTGCTTTGGTAAAGAGTCCATAAGGACATATAAGGCCAAGCTAGTGAGCCTGGCATTAGCTTTTCTGAACTAATGCTCATTAGTTTAGTGCGGAGGGCTGCAAGCTGAAGAAAGGTTACCATAAGCATGGCAATTAGGACAGTAATAGGGTAAACAACAACCTGGCGACTGGAGGGAGTGAAGCAGAACGCGGCACAGGAATGATTACAGAGGCCGGCCATGTGGAGGTGGGTGACTTTAGGTATATTGATCTGTGCCTGTGTTGTGGAGGGAACTCAAAGTGGCACCCGCTGAGCCCGCACGGCTTCTCCCCTCAACTGAGACTCCTTTTTGTTTAGCTGTGCACACTATCTGTATGCGATTTGCACATATACACTACGTAACGTTGCCCAGGCGGTGCAGAGGCCTTTTCTTTTGGTACCCCTGTGTGGCAGTTCTGACAATTCATTTAATCTCAGCGGGAATTGTCACACCTTTTCCCCACTGCCTTTTGTATAATGTTGACAACTCTTTACATTTAATTCAACGCCAAACAATAAACGGACCAGAAGTAACATTTTTTGTAGGGACCACAAGGAACATACGCTGTGAGATCAATGGTGCAAAAAATTATTTTCTATCGAATGCTCGCGTTTTCCTGCAGACACAGATAAGAGCATGAGATCAAGCACAAACTCCTGTGCTTGTGTGTGTGTGTGTGTGTGTGTGTGTGTGTGTGTGTGTGTGTGTGGTGGGGGGTGTATGTTAGGTGAGAGAAAGAAACGGAGTGGAGGGTGTGAGGGCCAGGAAAATAAATGAGATTATCGATGTTACATGTCAAATATAATTGCTGAGATTTGAGCAAAGAGGAGAGGGTAGGCTGATGGGCTTGCTGATCCGTGGAATGCTTCATTCAGGAGAAAGGCCAACGACTCACAGAACTTGGATTGCGACCTCGGGTGCGGGTGTTCTGCGCAAGCATGTGTGCGTCAGATCGCTGCAGGAGAATGAGATCGCTTAGCCTCAGGAGTGAGTTGTTAACATTTAAACTCTAGCGCTGATCAAACGCAGAAACAAAACCCCTAGTCAGCCTGGTCTGCAGACTTCATGTCATAATATCAGCACAAGGTGACAAAGTCTTAGTCTGTCAGATCTAATACAATGTGATGTCTGCCTGCCCGTGCACTCGGATTTTTCTTTAGCCTCTCAGGTCAAAACTTTTGGAAAGACAATCCATGTGAAATTCACTGAGGCCTTCAAAAATGCACACTATAGCCCCCACAGCAGAGTGGGGTTTAATGTGTGATGATCTGAATGATGAGAGGACCTGTCTACAAACAAAGATCTCACAGCAGAACTGCATGAACATATATATAGATATATATTTAAGATAAACAGAGTGATGCTGTCTGTAGGGGTGAGTGAAAATATCAGTTTCCAGAATATGCCAGAGGAATGAACATCAAATCAGACAGACTTTTCCAATGATTGTGAAGCAAAAAGTGTTGGAATATAGATAAAAAAATAAATAAATGGAAATGATACTGGCAAGTTTATACTGAGAAGTCCCACAGCTGGTGACTGCTATCCCAAGGAAAAAAAAAAGATGTTCAGAAACTGCAAAATTGCATGAAATTAGAGAAGAAGGCCGAATGGACATCTGGTGTGAGGGGGTGATGGTGTGTATGTGTGGGTGTGTGTACATCCACTCACAATGACACATTGAGAAGACTCCCGGTGCAGGAGAGGCACGGGCTCCTTGATGGGAGTCAGAGATCTCATCGTAATTCTCAAAGTAAACATTCCAACTTTACTTGCTTTTCAACACTTTCTACTAATTCTGCTCATTCCCTCCATGGATCATCTTCATAACTAAAACAGTCTCTTTTCTGGGCGGGGGAAACCCTAAAATATTTGAAAAGAAAAAAAAAGATCCTCTTTTAAAATTAATATTTTCCAGGTCAGAGGCCGAAACAGCCCCCTAGAATTGCATACATTCAAGCAGGTTTGTTCGAGGAAAAGAGCCACATGATAACAACTTGCCCTTCTCGCTCTTTGTGGTATTATCCATATCTGTAAGTTCATAGGGAGAAGCAGTGTGTGGGTATTAGCTAAGAGAAAAAAAAACAGTCTTCAGAAATTCTGAAAATATATACTTATTATGTCCCACTATATTCTTTTATTTTCACTTTTTCTTTTCCACATGTGCAGAAGCTGTGCTACGCAAGACTAGTTAGCAAACATTGGCTGTATCATGCACATTAAGTCCGACATTTTACCAAAGAGCAATGTATTGTAAATTTGAACTAAAAAATAAAACTTCCATAACAATAAAAACAAAAAAACAAATTAATGCAACAAATGTTCTTTTTCAAAGAAATCAGGTCTAATTATGATTAATATTTTTTGTCAATTCAGTTGAGCTGAATTTTTCGTATCTCTGTATATTGCCTATTCACAACAAATGACATATCAATCAATATCAATAATCAATCAATAATCTTTATTGTAGCTATAGAAACCATGTAATAAAAATTACATGGACTGTAAAACTGGGTGAAAAATAGCACTAGGTGGCATTTTAGATGCAGCGACAGTGGAGAGGAAAAAGTCACATTTAACAGGAAGAAGCCTGGCTAGGAGTTGTTTGAGAAGACAGGGTCGAGACATGGAAAAGAAACAGAACTAAAACAGGGACTAAACAAAACCAGAGCTGGTGTGAATACATGTTATGTCAATGAGAAGTAAAAAGTCAAACTCAAGCAAGTATAAAAATATCTAAATATATGATACATTTTAGGTAATTGGAAATACTGACCTAAATTAAGATATATCGTTAAAAAATCCCTCTTTACTAGTAGGTGTGTCACAGACGTCACTCACAGGGACGTGCAGTTAGAAGTAGTATACATTACGCACTATGATATTTTAAGAGAACATTTTTATTGCTTCAACATGGACACAAAAAAAGTAAATGAAGATACTTTCTTCAGGTGTCCAAAATAAAAGCAATGCAAAAACAACTGTTGTGTCCAGAATCTCGTTGTTTTTAATTCTGCAGCGTGCCAAAATCACAGACTTCCAAAATCGCATGTGTAAAACAGATACTCAGAACAAGATGTGTAACAAATTTCCAGACAACACTTGTACAAATCAGCAAAAGTAAACTGCTCAAATATCTTTGCTTACAGTTATTTATGTCCAAATAGTCTTCAAATAAACCACCGTGACTTCAGACACAGAAAGTCTACTTCAAATCTTTTGTTAGCTTTTGCCTCATGAACCAACTAAGACTTTAAACAAAAGGAACATGATAGTGCTACTTTTAGAGAGTTATATTATGCAGATATGAACTTTACTTTAAGGCCAAAGAGATTAAAACACAGACTTTGTCAATGTTCTTCTGCTCAGGGAAATAACTTTCTCTAAATCAAACTTTTGTTTTGACATTTAAATTATATGGATAAAAAAACGAATCTTTTGATCATGTCCTTGTGTTTGTTTGCTATTTTTGGTAAAAAACATTTAACCAAATCATAGCCTCAAACCCGAGTGGTATATCAAACCATGACTTACATTACACTTCTTGCAAATTATCATGTCAGTCTGTGAAAAGTATCAAAATGCAGTAAAGGCGTAGTCCTTTACCCTTCAGCCTGAGCCTCTGGACAGTCCTAGGCCTTGCATCTTTTGGGGGAACACCATGTCCATCCTTGCTCACTGTCGAACCACTCCGACCAGAAACACGATCCTGAAGGTAGTCAAGTCTTCCCGCTGCCAGGTTCCTCACATTTTCAAGCTGATCATTTTACGATGAGATCTGTAAAGTAAGTCTTCCAGCCTGGCCCCGGGTTCACGCCACCTCTATAAATACTGATCTTAGGACAGCGAGGCACAAGGGTCAAGCTAGATTTAATAAAAGAAATGTTGACACCGTCAACACTACACTGTTTGGTCCGAGTCTTATTTGTCACATTTCTTAACATCTGTTAACACAAGTGAGCGTATAATATTCATTCATGTAAGTAATGTCCCCAAATATGCATCCTTTTGCATTGCTACCCATTCCCCCACCTAAATCTATCTCTACATATCGGCGTGTGTGTGTGTGTGTGTTGAGATGCTGTTTGAGATTGCATCTAATGACTCCTGCACTGCCCTATCAATCAAGAGCCTAGTGTGGACAGTGAAAATCAATAGTTCCACACAGAGCTACCTGAGGTCCCCCACACTTCATTTGTCATAAGCGCTCAATATGTCAATATGGAGAAACAACAACTCATTTTAGTCAGGAGGCTGCCGGTGAGCGTGGTGGGTGTAAATCTTTTTGGTCTTTTCCAATGATTGTGAACTTCTCTCTTTCACAGCAGCTTTGGGTCATGTCAAAGATCGCCTATTCAAGTGTATGTGTGTGCATGTGTTTTTTCCCCTTGATAATTCATTCATTCTGTTTTCTTTGTTTACCCCCGCCTCTCATATTTTGATTATTTGATCTTTCTTTGATGGATTCAGTCTTTCTTTCTCGTGTTTTTTTTCTTTCTGCATGTCTCACTCACGTTCTCTCCTTCCTTGAGTCTCTCTTCTCTCTGGGCACTTATTGACATTTCCCTGCTAACCTTCTCTTTTACGCTCACCTCAGTGTGTGCAGCCTTATCAGATGCGCGGGTGGTTTGGAGTTTCATCCACCTCAACTCCTTACTCTTTTCCATTCTTCCGGGTTATTCATCCCTCCTTCCTGTGCTCTGAAAGTCAAGCTTCCCTTTACAAAACCCCTGCTGTCTTATCACGGAGACCCCACGACCCCTGCAGTCAGCGCAGCAGCCAGCGGGGGAGAATGGACACCATGATTCCCCCAGGAGGAGGACAACAGAACCGAAGTGTGTGTGTGTGTGTGTGCATGTGTTGGGGTGGGTGCATGTGTGATAGAGCAGGGTCCAATGCCATTACATTAGTCTATTTACTGTCCAACTGTCTAAACAGTTGTGATAACATACACTGGTGAAGCAACAGACAAGAGCACTCTGGGGACAGCGCGGATGCTGATCTGCATGGAGGAAAAAGGACTGAAATAGACAGTAATTTATAATTTTAACAAGGTTATTTGTTTTGTTTTTGTTTTTTTTTATTAAAGTGATTTTTTTTTAAACATATATGTTTTATTTATAATATAACTTAAAACTGCAAAAAAATTGCTTTACTTAGAGTTTCTAAAGTTTGGAAACTCTAAGGTTTCCAAGATTTTTTTTTTTCAGTTTCTTACAATCCTTCTCACTTGGAGGCAAGGTAAACTTTGGTCCACATCCTGCCTTGTTTGAGACACCTGCAGTTTTATTGGATGCTCTGATTGTAGATTTAGGAAAGGTATATTGCTGACATGAAGATTATCAAGACCGTGTGGATGTTCTGCTGTGTTTCCCATTTTGGAGAGTGACATATTTATGCAATATCGCATGGACATCGGGGGCAGTTCCCCTGGATTGGCAGACTGGGGTGGTGGTCCCCCTGTTCAAAAAGGGGGACCGGAGGGTGTGCTCCAATTATAGAGGGGTCACACTCTTAAGCCTCCCTGGCAAGGTCTATTCAGGGGTCCTGGAGAGGAGGGTCCGTCGGATAGTCGAACCTCGGATTCAGGAAGAGCAGTGTGGTTTTCGTCCTGGTCGTGGAACACTGGACCAGCTCTACACCCTCAGCAGGGTCCTGGAGGGTGCATGGGAGTTCGCCCAACCAGTCTACATGTGTTTTGTGGACTTGGAGAAGGCGTTCGACCGTGTCCCTCGGGGAGCCCTGTGGGGGGTTCTCCGGGAGTATGGGGTACCGGGCCCTTTGATACGGGCTGTCAGGTCCCTGTATGACCGGTGTCAGAGTCTGGTCCGCATTGCCGGCAGTAAGTCGGGCTCGTTTCCGGTGAGAGTTGGACTCCGCCAGGGCTGAGCTTTGTCACCGATTCTGTTCATCACTTTCATGGACAGAATTTCTAGGCGCAGCCAAGGTGTTGAGGGGATCCGTTTTGGTGGCCTCAGGATCTCATCTCTGCTTTTCGCAGACGATGTGGTCCTTTTGGCTTCATCAGATCGTGATCTGCAGCTCTCGCTGGAGCGGTTCGCAGCCGAGTGTGAAGCGGCCGGGATGGGGATCAGTGCCTCCAAATCCGAGGCCATGGTCTTGAGCCGGAAAAGGGTAGAGTGCCTTCTCCAGGTCAGGGGGGGTGTCCTGCCCCAAGTGGAGGAGTTTAAGTATCTCGGGATCTTGTTCACGAATGGGGGAAGAAGGGAGCGGGAGATCGACAGGCGGATTGGCGCAGCGTCTGCTGTCAAGCGGGCGCTGTACCGGTCCGTCGTGGTGAAGAGAGAGCTGAGCCAAAAAGCGAAGCTCTCGATTTACCGGTCGATCTACGTTCCCACCCTCATCTATGGTCATGAGCTTTGGGTCATGACTGAAAGAACGAGATCGCGGATACAAGCGGCCGAAATGGGTTTTCTCCGTAGGGTGGCTGGACTCTCCCTTAGAGATAGGGTGAGAAGCTCGGTCATCCGGGAGGGACTCAGAGTAGAGCCGCTGCTCCTTCACATCGAGAGGAGCCAGTTGAGGTGGCTTGGGCATCTGGTCAGGATGCCTCCTGGACGCCTCCCTGGTAAGGTGTTCCGGGCACGTCCCACCGGGAGGAGGCCCCGAGGAAGACCGAGGACACGCTGGAGAGACTATGTCTCTCGGCTGGCCTGGGAACGCCTCGGGATTCCCCCGGAAGAGCTAGAAGAAGTGGCCGGGGAGAGGGAAGTCTGGGCCTCCCTTCTGAAGCTGCTACCCCCGCGACCCGACCTCGGATAAGCGGAAGAAGATGGATGGATGGATGGATGGACATATTTATGCTTGTAAGAAACAGGAAGTCAGTCCCGATTGGTGCAGTATGCGACTCACTCGTGTGCGGGGCTGTGGGGCTGTGTCACAGCGTGAACGGATCAGGTTCTGATTTGCAGTACAGCTTCTGCTGCATCTCTCATTGAGCGAATCTTTGTCATACATTTTGTAAATTACAGAACATCAAAGCTCCACCCGACCGGCACGCTTGCTCTGACTTCATCTGAAAAAAGAGATGAATGGATTGATTAATGAAGTGACTCGCTCCTGGTCGGTCACTCAAACAATTCATTCATTTGAATGAATCACTCATGAATGCCACAGCACTAAACTAAAGCTAAACTAGAACAAGTCAGGCCTTACCATTTGTTTGACACTGTTTCTCATTCACTTCTTCAGCTTGAAATTTAAAGTTGATCAAGAACTGAATCAGGACAAACCGAAATGTGGGCAGAAAAAAAAAATCACTGTGCTTTAGAACAAAAATGAAGAAAGGGGATGTGCACACTGAGCCTCTGTGTGTGTTTTTAAATATTCAGTTCACAGAGTTTGTTGAAAATCTCCACTTTGGAAGAGCTTGCCAGCAGAAGCATGCATTAAACATTCTCCTGGAAAACCTGTTTTATAGAAATTCCTAGGGCTACCACTAATTGCTGCGACTGCTTGTAATGAATGATTTTATTTTGTGTGGCTTTTTGTGTGTGTGTGTGTGAGAGATATAAGTACTTTAATGAGATATTTACAAACCTTTGCCATGGATACCAATCAATCGGGAAGCCAGTAGGTCTTTAAAATCATAATGCTTTAGAAAGCTCCAATAATGCAATCAGACTTCCCAAAGTAACCCATAAACAAATTTAAAAAAAACTCACACCATGATGATGCAAATAGGGTAGCAGTCCTAACAGTCATATATTCAACATGTTAAGCAAAAAAAGTGAATAAGAGTAGCTGCAGGGATGCAGTAGCTGGGTTAAAGTTTTCAAGCTCCATTGTCATTGTTTCTCATTGAATGAATTTTTTTTTGGTTCCTATTTGTAAGTGAGTCAATAAAGTGGCTGGATTTTGTATTTCCTTCCCATATCCTGTGCGTATGCAGGCTTGTATTTGTGTGGTCTTTGTCACAATCTTTGCAGGTGCAAAACACATCCTATATTCATATCCTCATTCTTTGGTCTGAAGGACTCCCTAAGGAAAGCACCTGCCAAAGGAGCACAAGCAAACACACGCACGCACACCCCCACGCACGCGCACACACACATTTGTAACCTCACAGTGTTTCTGAGAGTTCCTGCTCACTTCCTTAGAGTCTGGCGTTCTCATGTTCTCTCTTTAGTAACTTCAATGACAGCTAGAAGATGTTTAATGGAGAGAACAATGGGCAAAATATTCCCAGAGACACAGGCAAGAAGCTTATGCAAGAAGGATTGTAATAGGAAAAGGAGTGATTTAATATGTATTTAAAACACACCTGTCCATTTTCAAAAGCTACACAAATAATTGTAATAATACATTAATGTAATATAGTTAGGGTGATGTACTACTAAAGGAATCGTAATTTCACAAATCTTCAACCAGGGTTAATGAGGGTTTTATCTTTCTGTTCTCATAATGACCTCTACTTTACAAAGTGGACTGATTCCTCCTGGCTCCCACACTGAAACGGCCCCATAACATGATGCTGCCACCCCCATACTTCAAAGTTGGGATGGGTCTTCCAGGTGCACAAGCACCCCCTCTTTCCTCTAAGCATAACAATGGTCATTATGGGCAAACTTTAGTTTCATCAGACCACAGAATATGTTTCTAGAAATGAAAACCATTGTTCTCTTATGTATTTTCAAACTGCAGCATGGCTTTTTTGTGTTTCTTTTGGAGTAATGACTTCTTCCTCACTAAGTTGCCTTTAAGTCCACGCCAATACAAGACACATTTCAGTGTGGATAATGACACTGTCTCACCAGCACCTTCACAAAGTATTTGGATTTTGTTTAGAAGTTCATTTTCACATTTCAAACCAAAACCTGTCCTCTTCCAGCGAGGTATGATGGTTGTACATTCCCATCATGCCTATGCTTTCCTATACTTGTTTAACATGGATGAACCTTCACACATCTGGAAATGTGAACCAGAATGAACCAGACTTGCAGCTCCACAGTTCTCTTCTTGACATCTTGACCGATTTTCTTTGACTTTCCTACCATGTCAATGTGTTTGAGGTGTGACCTTAAAATACATTCACAGGTGTGACTCTGGTTTACTCAAATGTGTCACATGACCCATCAGAAGTTTCGAAAGACAATACATCGTCATCTGGTCTTCCCTAGTTGTACAAAGAGATGACTGTTTAAAGAGATATCTGTCTGTCTGACTCTCTTCCTTTCTGTCTGTCTGTTTTACAAACTATAAAACATGTAATCCAAAATCAATACAGTAAACTCAGTCTGTATTGGGCAAACCAGCTCTGTTATCCAATGTCCTCATATATGACTATTTAAGGTCATACATTCCAAAATGGTGAGATGGATAGAGATAGACAGACAGGGCTTGGCCGCTGCTGCCGAGTATATTTATAGGTATTATCATCTGTACTGCCAGACAATCTGCACTGGAAGGCACGATATAAAGTTACATCAGGAGAATGACATCACATCAAAATAGGAGTGACAGATGATCAAGACATTGCAGTTGCTCACAAAACGTGCCCTTTTGTGGAGCAAAACATCCTCACTTTTGGGCCTGATGTCAGATCTTTTCTGAAAACTGAATTTGGGAAGAATGTTATGAGCTCATTGTTACAGATGCTATCCAGTTCCCTCTCAGCTTCCTACATGTCTTTGTTTTCTTTTTTATTACATTTATACAGCTCACTGTCTTCACCCAGTTTCAGCCAAGTACACATTAAAAGGCAGTAACTCTGGTTAACAAAAGAAAAAAAAATACTTGGGTCCATGACGTCTTCATAAAAAAATATTGGGTACACTTTATAGTTATGTTCAGTCTAAAACCTGTTTCCATTAATTGGGAGAACTAATTGGGTTTATCTACATGACTGTTTTAGATTTTGGGGATGTTCATGCAGTTCTTCTGAAACACTAAAACATAAACGTCTCAGTGGTGCATTTGGTAGCACTGTTGCCTTGAATCATGAAGGCCCTAGGTCCAAATCCTGACCAGAGGTCTCTCTGCATAAATAGAAAATCCACACAAACACACAGAGAACATGCAAATCCCATGCAGAAACACCCCAGACCAGGGTTCGAACTCAGGACTTGATTCCTTCCAATTTGCCAATATACATTACATTGGGGTGAACTGTCACATAAAACTCCAATAAAGTACGTAGGACACCATGCTCACCGGCTATTTGAAGTGCTACCCTCTGGTGAGATGTTTTAGGTCTGCGAGGTCACACACACACACACCACTAGACTGACCAACAGCTGCTTACTCTAGCCATTAGAACTGCTAACACTCACAAACACGCACACACACACACACACACACACACACACACACACACACACACACACACACACACACACACCCAGACAGACAGAATCCCATAACACCTAAAACAACAACAAACACAATCTACCTCTTCCCACCTCCTCTTTGAACTTTTAATCTCTGCAATGTCCACACTCCTCCAGTTTTACATTTTTTACAAATACATTATTAATATATTATTTGGTTATACTCCACGTATTCTTCCATGCTACTCGGTTCTTATGTACGTTTGTTTGCTTTGAATTTTTTACTAATAAGTTACATAATACTGATATGCAATGTTTCATCACTCATGTTTGCAGGTAAGAAATAGTTTATGGTTTGGAAATAGAGGTAGACTGGACCAAACTGGAAGCAACTGGTTGCAAAAATAGTTTTTAAATTGGTAAATTTGCCTGGAATGATGTTTTCACAGATGTTTGTCATTGTCACACTTTGCTATTTCCTTACTTTGCAGTTTTGGTTGTTTTGTGGCCAATTTTCTTAATACATCTGTAAGAAGTAACAAACTGCTACTTGTAGAGAAACAGTTTGGTCTTCCTGAATAGACTGGAAGTAATGTTTTTTTTATTTTTTACTTTAAAGACTTTAGAACGTGAATGGTCTGCTCTTCTTTTCATCAATTTCATTCCTTCTGGCTCTACATTGATTCTTTATTAATGGGAAGTTCTGATGTATAGTCACACTGATGTTAAATTCTTTATATTTTTGCATGCATTAATAGCACATTTGAGTTATTTGTGATAAAATGGCTTGTCTTTGCTGCTGGGCTGACATTTCTACAGCAAACTTTTAAACATCTGCAGATCCACATTTTAAATGCTTGCTGCCACATTATTGCATGTCCACTGTAAAACTGCTCCTAAGTTTATTACACATGTTACAGTTCATTCCAATATCACTGAGCTGTACTATGCTTGCCAGTATCTTCTCAGATGCATTTTGGAAACTGTGCTCATGTCCGTGTGAATAAAAGGCTCTCTGTTACTTCAAATGCTAACACGCTTGTGTTTGAGTGCAGACTCCTGCTGAGAGAATCTGTATCACAGCCAAGATAAAAGTGCATACGTACACGCAGAAGAGAGGAGCCGAGTGAAGGAATAGTTCAGGTTTCACAACAAAAAGAGCCCGTGCTAACAATAAGGACGACACAAGGAGCCTTGTCTC
The DNA here is from genome assembly GCF_001444195.1 of Xiphophorus couchianus. Taxonomy (NCBI): domain Eukaryota; kingdom Metazoa; phylum Chordata; class Actinopteri; order Cyprinodontiformes; family Poeciliidae; genus Xiphophorus; species Xiphophorus couchianus. The sequence continues at coordinate 10,714,480 of NC_040228.1, forward strand.
TGCTGTGCGGCGAAATTCAGCAAACACGCGTTTGTATGTGTTTGATTGTTTGGGAACAAGAACACTCACGTAACCAAGAATTCATTTTAAAGGACAACAGTAGCTAACTCTTAGACAGAACACAAGCCCCGCTCTTAAAGGCTGTCTGACTTTTCAGCCCAGAGGCCAACAGATATGTTGTTAATGGCTAAAGTCGCCGTACACCAGTCATGGACAGCAAGCAGAGGAGGTTATCCGTTCTGGTGTAGACAGCGACGGCCTAATTCATTCCAGCTGTAAGGCTTTCAGTGTGTGCGGGCGTGGGGGGGGTGGTGCGTGTGTGTGTGTGCGGGCGCGTGTGTGTGCGTGCGAATTGGTGAGTTTTCTATGGTTAAAATGACAGATTTACCTGCCCCCTAAAATGTACCAGACAGGCAAGGCTGAATACACTGTAAGAGAGCTCTTGTTATGAAAAGATGAGACCCTGCAGATTAGATTACGCTCCTGTCTGTGAATTTGATTTGGTGATTTATTGATTTCAATAAACATACTGACTTATTTTACCTGCTGCTCCATGTGAAAATCTTACTTATTTCTTGCATTTGCCACTGTTTCTGTAAGTGCGCGCTCCGTTCAAAAACTGCAACCTTCCACTATGTACTTACAGTAGTGGGTTCAGAACATCCTTTCATGAAAAGTCAACCTTGTGGCCAGAGGCACCAAGTCTGATGCCTTAGATAAATATATAAACACATAGTAAGTGAGATCTCCAGACCTACACTCACAGAAAGGAAGCCAAGCATGTGGATTGAAAGAAGAAAAGAATGTCGAAATTGAGGATGAGGAGGGACATCAAAAGATGGACGTTTGGATAAACTTCACCCAAAAACATCACCTAATTTGATTCCCTAGAGTTCAGTTACTCAAATGCCAGAGAAAAACACGCAAAATACACAGACTCCTAGTGAAAAAAATCAAAACCCACACACAAGAACACAAAAGAGAAGTCAAAGTGCATGTGGCCTATCAGCATACATGCATATTGGTGGACACAAAGAAAATGAAATAAGGTGGAGGGGGGAGCATGGAAGAAAAAGGGTATAATTTTCAACAATCACCCTCTGCTTGAAACAAGTAAGTAGGGGGAATGTGCAGAGCATTCCCTTGTGCTGGGGAGACTGTGTGTGTGTATGTGTGCATGTGGGGGTGTTCATGCTTGTGTAGACCTTTTGCCTCCTCCTCCTGGCCTTTCTTGTGGTTGTGTGGGGTGGTTCAGGGGCAGCGCACAGCAAATTTGATAATTCCACCGGCAGGTTGACCGGGGCATGCCCTCCTGCAGCATCATATTGCCATTTATCTGTTTAATTAATTGACTCAAGAACACTCACTCTAATGTTGATGATATTGTGACTCTTTAATGTTGGAAATTAAAGTAAATAAAGTTGCTGGTCACTAATGTTGCAGCATTGTACTTTGATTTCTTGATATGAAGTGATGTAAGCAGCAAACTGTCAAACCAAAGAGAGAAAACACATAAACACACTTTTAACTTTGCAATCATTTATAACAGCTTAAACTGCGAATAACCACTTGGATGAGGTGTTTATAAGGTCACAAATGTTTTTTTTCCCTCTCAATTATATTAAAATTGATTCAAATTAACTTGCAGAATTAAATTATCTAGAATCTAGTGACTAAAATCCTGAAACTCATAGAATTTTGGGAATAAAACAACAACTGTAAAGAGAGAGGAAATGGAAGAAAATATGTGTAAATCACAACAAATATTGTCATTACAGTAAGCCATAAGGATATTGCAATCACAAAATGATTGTATAATTGTGTAAGTCAATTTTACACAAAGAAATGGATGAAATTTTATCTTAAGGGTTTTTTAAGTTGGGATATCAGAGTACAGGACCATCAAGGAATGGGACAGAAGCAATCATAAAAGATGAGCTGAACAGACATTTATTGTCTGAGACAGCCATGGCAAATAAGGGAAACACAAGCCTTAATCCCGAAGGTGGAGTTTCCTCCTTCAGGTTCCTTGAAGGGGAAAAAGAACAGAGCACACTCTTTTATCTGTGTGGTCCGCCAGCTCAGCTTTCTTTCTCTGTCTGTCTGCCTCACCCCCTCTTTCCCTCCTCACCCACAGATGTGAATTGTTCTTCTTCAGGTAGTCTGTCTGTGTGTGTGTGCGCACGGGAAGTTCGATCTTCTCCCTCGAGATGCCCCTTTTCGCCCCCCAATGTCACTACACGATCTGTCCTTCATCTTAGCTCCAGCTATAGGGTTTATGCAAAATCCTAAATTCAGTTTAGGTTGTCCTCACATCTGAAGGTATAACAGTTTAGTTTACAATGCGAGTTTTACCTCTTCCTCCAATCAACCACTTTCAGCAGCCACCTACTGAAAACTGCAGAACATGTAAGGGAGCTTGATGGTCGCTGCTATCAGCTTACAGCTTGTGTGTCTTTAAAATACAGTGCATTGCTAGCCTGGTAAAAACCAGCCTCTTGTCCTATGCCATTTGCTTCGTCCTGAGGATCTGGATTCTCGGTTACTGAGAAAATATTGCTTCCTGGAGGCGCTGGCTGTTGAAGTTTAAAATTTGACCCAACCGCTAACGTTTGGCCATGACGTATGCCATGAACCAGTTCAGCCATATGAAGCTTACCGGAAATTTCCTGTGCTGTAAGCTACCATCCTCCACTGTGAAGAGAAAAGTGCTAAGCTGGAAAAGACAGGTGTTAATGTTAAAGAAGGCAATGGCCAGGACAGTGTCTTGCAAAAATAATCATACCTTTTAACATTCAGTCAGAACACTTTGGCTGAAAGTAATGCGATTATTGGAGTTTTCTTTTTTTTGTGATATAGCAACAAAAAACAGCTTTTAGTTCTGAAGTGGAATCATGAACACTTTGACAATCAATTAGTTCTAATGAGTTGATAATTTTTAGATCCAACCTTTTGTCTCTTTGGGTGTTTGCCTCCAGCTTCTCACATTGGGAGATTGAAACTTTTGCCCATTGTTCTTTCCAAAATAGCTCATGCTCAGTCGGAGTGAGTGAGTCTGGATATGTCCGGGTCAATGCAACACAAAACAAACTTTGATCTAAACTATTGTATTCCAGCTCTGTATGCTCAGGATCATCGTCCTTACGAGAGGTGAATCTCCACCCCGTTTTTAAGTCGTTTGCAGCCTCCAATGAGTTTTCTTCCGGGACTGCCCTGTAATTAGCTCCCTTCATCTTTTCTTCAGCTCTGTTCAGTTTTCCTGTTGATAGGTAAAGTAAAGCATCACCACCACATGATGCTGCAACCACCACCCACGATCAAGATCAAGGCGATGTGAAGTGTTAGTTTTCCTCTAATATTTTTTAGTAAAGGGATAGCGTTCCCATCTTCTTCTGTTTACTGTATGTCTAAATAATTTAATCTGACTGTTTTTTCAGCAGCACTTTTCTGTAAAGACCAGATCTGTGGAGTGCACGACTAATAGTTGTCCTGTTGAGAGAGTCTTCCACCTCTCTGCAGCTTTAGAACATTTTCACATCTCGAGGACATGGTGGCAGAATCTGAAGTTGCTTTAAAAAACACTATTCTCTTGCTGTGATTATTTTCTTACAGGTTTCTTTTGCCTAACACATGAGCAATGTGCAAAGCGGGGTGCTTATCTTAGATTAATTACAAAGGTCTGCGTGTCCGTCAGAAGAAGCCAGATAAAGCCATCTCTCAGATAAACATACAAGCACAGACAAGGAAGAGGAACAAGGTGTCATGGGAGATGGAGGAAAAACAATCGGAGTTCAGAGGTGGAAAAGAGGTGAAGAGAAGTGAAAGCAACAACGAAGGAAAAATAAACGGCAGGTGTTTGGGGAGATTTAGTGTAGCGCTTGCAAAAATGGGAAAGGGGGTTCATGCAGAGGAGGGGAAGGAATTCCACACAGTCAGGAAAAGACTTTTGTCAGGAAGCAGCATAACAGACGGGGAGAGACGACATGTAAACTTCACTCTGTTGTTATGCTGCGATTCAGTTTTTCTCTGGAAAACCGCAAAGTAAGTCAAGAAACATTTGCAGGTCGAACAAGAGGCTGGTCGCTCCTACTGTGGTCTGCAGAGCTGTGGCAAAACGGCACTCTGACATGAAAACCAAAGTGAGGCCGGGCCTGGGCTCTGCTTAGTGGGGTAAGTATTAAAATGAAGTGCTTGTGACTGGTGTGCAGAGACCGAAGCATCTGATATGGGGCCTGCAAATGTGCGCCGTAAAGTAGGGGAGACTCATTCCGCCTACTCATTTGGAGGAATTATGGTGACACAAAGCAGGCCTAGCAGGAGCGGCCGGCGCTCTGCCCTACATGTGTGTGCATATTTGCACAAATGTGCACAAGAAAACAGACTCAAAACAGAGGAAATCCCCACCATCTTTTCTTAGTTGTGTCACTCATTGACTGCGTGCAGTACAGCAAGCGTGGAAATGTTTTAACAGCACTTCCAAGCAGAGGGGAAAAGGATTTAAATAAGAACACCTAACACACCACAAATTTGCTTTCTCGGTGAGAAGTTTCCAGAAACTAGAGAGAGAGAAAGAGAAAATGGGTCATGTTTAGGAAGTTCTTCGCCTGCCGCCATGGCAGCAGAGGCCGCAGAGCAGCAGCCGTACCTGCTTCCCAAGACTTGGAATAAAAGCTCTCCTAAAATAAAAAACTTTTAACTCTCAACCATCTGGGCAAAAAGAAAAAAGAGGGCGCTCGGTGAGGTTTTGAAAACAGCGATGGCTAAAAATATATTTTTGGTGGAGCAAGAAAGCAAACAGCTGTGTGTGTCTGTGCGGAGCAAAAGAGTTACAGCTGGCATTTCTGTGGCGGCCCCTATAGCATGAGCCAAGGGACCTGAGGTAGGCTTGCCGCCGGAATGCTCAGGCCAACCACCAGCTTCCTTGTAACAGCTATTGACAAGTTACTGCTGGCACCTGCTAGACGTGCCTGCGGGGCATCCTTCTTCCTTCTTTGGAAGAGATAGCAATTATTCCGACAATCGTTTCACATGTAAATAGAAAAAAATAATGACTAAAACACTAGCTTTACTTTGATTAGTCATTGCTGATTGTTAACTAGTAAAACGGTTGACGTGTCACATCTCTTTAGTGATGGCAATCTAATGCAAGGCATCAAACAGCCTGAAGTAAGACGTTTCTCTAGAAGATATGTGGAAAATTCTACTGGAAGGCCAAAAGAAGGATAACAGGAGACATTTGCTGGATTAGACCTTAGCAAATGAAAGCACTGTTAGCGTCTGGCATAGCTTCTTCCCTTGTTTTAGACACCACTATGTGTGTGTGTATGTAGGCGCGTGCCTGTGCGTGTATGCCTCTTCTGGGCCTGTCTCCAGAACCAATGTATTACAAGAGTTCCTGCTGTAAGATTATATTTGGATTCTCTAGGCCCTCTTCCAATTATTGCTGGCACTTAATACTTTTCACACCATTCACAGATCCCTTTACCCCTACTGCTTCTCAGCCCCCCTGACCCCTTCCCTCACTTTCCTTACTCTTGATTTCTTGCCTTCTGAAACACACTTACGTGTATTTGCACACCCCCACAAAGACACACTCATTTCTTCTGGGGGATTTGGCTTAAATCAAAACTTTTTATTGGTTTATTTGCAGGAAGGTATATAGGCAGGAGACTGCTTAAGTGAAGGAGAAAGTGATTCAGTGGTTTTATGGAAAATGTTACTGACTCCCCACACACGACATCAAGCACAAGAAGACACTCAATTTTTATGGGACGTAAGAATGCAAGTATCTAAGGAGAATAGATTTATATCAAACACTGCTTCAGGAAAGACCGCTGTTTTTTATTTAAAAAAAAAAGGTTTTCAAAAGGATTAATGTACCTTGCTTGCAGTGAATCCCAACACAGAGTATAGGATCTTAATAAAAAGGAATTATGTTCTGACTGTGCTTGAATTGCTCCTGCTAGAGCATAAGTTAGGCTAACTGGAGTTTCTGAATGTTAATCTGTGAATGTTGGTCCTGTGACGGGCTGGCAACCTTTCCAGGGTACTGACTGAATTATGGAGAGAGACACTGTCCCAAAGATATTGATCTTTATCCATTTCTGCGATCGCAAACTAGATTTTCTGAGCTTCATACAGACATTCTCGAGAATTGAGTTAGTCTGTGGCACAAAAAACAAAAAAGAAGACACAAGAACAAAAGACAACATAAGAGGATTGAAGAGTAGGTTTCCCAGTTCGAATCAGTGTGCTTTTTGAACATTGATGCAATAATATGTATTATAAATAGTATTCACAAATGTAAAATCCTACCACTGACCAGCTAGTTGCTTCAAGAAATGCAAAGGTTACAGACTTAACAGTCAAAAAAATGAAAGTGCTCTAACAATCGTGTTTGAGTAGCACTCTACTGAATGAGTACAGCAAAGTGCATTTTTGGATTTAGAGTAATGGACCATCACCTTTCCCCTCATTTTCTTTCCACTGATGCCAGGCCCGAATCTGACACAAAACAAAAACCTTTCTGAACCAGTGGTTGGCTCAGAGGGCTCAAAGCTCTATGTTCTCCAATAGACATAAAAGTATAATCTTAAGAATGTGACACATACTTTAAGGTATGATTATAAAGACGTATTCGGTGCACGTCGGCACACAGATGCTCAGGCACTCACAGTGTAGTCAATGCCGCCCCCCCAAGAGAGCCCACATTTCTTTCAAGAAAACATATTGTAATAATTCAATAAATAAACTAGTGTAATTCCAAGTCAGCAAAAAAAAATAATGTGTATATGTGGGTAAGATTTCATTTATTTATTTATTTATTTTTGGTTCACAAAAAAAATAAATAAGGATTCAACACCCCACATATCAAACAAACACCCACACTGACACACACAGGCTGTGTCTCATCATCTGTGAAGAAATAATGGAATTATATATATTTTCTCCCCTGCATGCGATGAAGCATCAAAGTTCAGTGTTGTGATAAGTTGCCTGTGTGCTTTGCCCCCGGCCATAACGGTGTGTGGTGTTTTCCTATTACTGGCATGTCCTGTTTCATAGATGGATGGACCTCAGGCTGACGTCTGCCACTGCCTCTGCTCTGCTCTCCGTGTTATTAACAAAATCGATGTCCATGTCTGCCGCTATTTATTATCCCCCACCACCCAAACATACACACACACACACACACACACACACACACACACCGGGGCAAATACACGTTCTTGCAGCTGAAACTAAAGTAAAATGAGATTAAAAGAGGGCTACTGGAGTTCTATTGCATGGAAATACTGCTTGGCTTGTGAATCTTTGAGCATTTCTGCCTATGTGTGTGCTCAGCAATTTTGAAAAGTAATCAGCATTATTTGTCTTTTGACGTGTTTATCTTTTCGAGTTATATTTTCTTCAGAATGTATACATAAAGTTTTTCTATTGTTTCTCATTAAACATAAGCGTCAGTAGGATTTCAGGAAAACACATTGATGTACATAAAATACTGCAAAAAAAATACAAGAAAGCAAATGTTGCTCGAGCAACACCAGTGTAGAGTATATTTTCGTTGCCAAAAACATAAATACATTCAGAGAATAACTTCAGGGAAGGAAGTAACTATCTAATTTGCGATTTAGGTTTGTGGTCATTTCACAATTTTCTTATTCACCAGCATTTTGTTCAACAGTACTTTAACATTTTTCTCAAATTGTCTTCTGCTCCTTTATGTAAACTTGAATTGACTTGAGAAAACACAGTTGGGTGCTATGATTGGACAATGTCTATTACTACTCAGTGGCTTGCAGAAGAATGCACACCATAGTTTAAAGTTGTATGCTTTTGACATGTAGCAATATAATAATAAGCTATGTTTACATCGACATATACAGCATATATGTCAAAAATATTTTATATGCTTTGTGTGTTCCATGTGTCCTCTGCAATAATACTCTGCAAGTATCCACTGCCTAAAATGAATCTAGTTAAAGTTGTGCCTGGATTTACTAGATTTTTTCAAAAATGTGAGACCTTTAGCTAGTTTGCACAGTAGTTATATATACAGTATATATATTACAGTTAGAAAAACTTTCAGTTTTGAACAAATTCATTTTGCTGTAATTTTTACATCCCCAAAACCAAAGCTTTTAACAGTCATGTGTACAATTTAAAGTTGTACAATTCTCTGAATGAGACATTCAGCATTCAGTAGAACATTGCATGAGAAAAAAACAACTCACAAATAATGAAGAGTTAAATTTTTTTTTCTGTCTTTTGTACATTTAACGATGGGAAGGAAGAAGTATTTGGCTAAGTATCCTATTAACTTGAGATCTTCCGATCCAAAGAATCTGCTCGCCGTCCACTCCAGGCCTTTTCAAATGACTGGTATTAGACTCCATGAGGAAACTCGGTACTGTCGGTAACTTTAAATCAGCTGCACTGCCAGCAAACCATAGCACAAAAGATCTACCCAGCTATTAAAACTTACAACTTAATTTCATGTGCATGGCTTTCTAAGCCTTATTATAAACTGTGTACTTTTTTATTGCTGTTCATCTAACACATTTGCACATTCTTCCCAGCAACTGAAGTGTTTTACACCATTTATAATGACGTTTACAGTGAGAGAGAGACCATCTTGGCTGCCACTGCTCCTCGTCTGTGCCATGTGAAAGACTCTATTTACTTAAGTTTTAATCACCTTCAAAAACCCATTGCAATGACTTACAAATAATAATAATAAAAATATTCTCTGGACGCTTACTCCGCAAATGGTTATAGTTATGTTGCTAGACAAATTATCAACATCTTAAGAAAACAAAGAGTAACTAACCTTTGTTTAGCACTTCACCAAACTGATCTGTGTAAAAATGTCTGCTGGAGCAAAACTCAGATTTACTGAAGGCCATAGCTGGGTGTATTTCAGGAAATACATTAACAGTTACTGTCTTAACCATGCTAACACGTGTTGTTCTGGCAACATGTGTTAGCATGAAGGGCTATCAAGATAAGCTCAGCATCCAGAACAAAACTGGTGGATTTTCAAGCACATATAATTAAAACTTATTCAATTAACTTTAACATAGTGACTCACTATTGCCAGGTTCTATGAGTTAAATGGCAAACCAAGAGTGAGAGATAACAGACTGCACATTTAAATTCGTTAAGCTCGAAAGTGTGAACTGCCCAAATTAAACCAGGGGGTGATCTTAAATTCGAATGGACCTAAATCCACTTTGTTTTTCAAAATTGTCACACTGATGATGAAAAATAAATATTGTCAACAAGACCTTGATTTTTGTGTAGAAAAAAATAACTTCGTATTTTATTGAGAATGCCTCTGAAGCCAGTGATATTTGGATTTAAACAAACGTCAATGATAATGCTTTAAAGAGCTCTTATCTGTTTCATTAGCAATGATGAAGTTTCACTTGTAATCTATGGAATCACTTAACAAACTTGACTTTTTTATTGTTTGGAGTCAGCTTAGTTAGACATTTTAGAAAATTGCGTATCAGATTCAAAATTCAAATTCTTAATATCAAGACTAGTGCTTTTATTGGTATATCTGCATAAGAGTGTGTTATTCTATTTATTGAGATAATTGTCTGTCTGTTTGCATGACCGTGTTCATTTGGATGTGTGTCTGCGCTTTGCGTCGAGGTAGTGTCCCTGCCGAGCCCCCGCGGCACTCTGGGCCTTCTGTCCTCCCCTCATAACCTCACAAAGACACTAATAAGCCCTCCGATGATGGATGCTTATGGATTTCTGCGCCGCTAATTTCCGTAACTATCACTGTTTGAAAGATAGCTGAGGGATTTAGCAGAGGGGGCCAAGAGAAGGCCCCCTTGTATTCTGTGGGAACACAAGAGCTGTATTATGTGATATAAAAAAAAAGGAGGAACGTCCCCCTCTTTTCTCTCCCTCAGGCTGGGTCGGTGATATTTATCTACACGTAGTCAGATGAGACCATTATGTTTATGGAATATCAAATGCAGGACCGGCTCTGTCGTATTGGGTTGAGCCTTCGAAATTGCCAGAGGTATGCACAGGTTTTCCGTGACAATTCACTCTTTCAGAAGTGACATTTGAACTTTGGTTAATGGTCTGAGATAAATTTGTGTGGCCCAGTAAGTGAAATGTGAAGCAGCTTACTAGTGTTACAGTTTATTGTAGCTGCTGCATACAAGTTCATGCAACACCAGTTTTCGATGAAAAACAAATATTTAAAGAGCCATTATGTGAAATTGACTTTTTTTTTTAGCTTCACATCATGTTATAGTGTTATTCCCTTATCAAAAACATATCTGAAGTGTTGCCTTGATTCTTTCATGTGAAAGCCTTTAATCTCCCGTGGCAACCAAAATCCCTGGGTGGATGTAGCCCTGCCTTAAAGATACAGCTCCTCCTCTTAGCTGCAGTTTCCAAGCTTCGGTTTCACAAAGCAGCCCTCCTCTGAGACTCCCCCACTCAGCTCCTTCAGACTAGCCAGCAGTAATTAGCAAACCCCTTGTGAAACTTACCTGAGCTCATTATAAGAGCTACTTCAAAGTTAAGGGGTTAAAAGAGAAGTGCTGTTGTGATGACTTCCTGAAGGCAGAGTTTCAGAAAGACCAGGAGTTTTTAAAGCCATAGAGCCCCAATTTTAAGATAAACTACAAAGCCATGTTCATTTTGAGTCATATTTGATGTATGTAGCATTTTTATAACAACTGAAACTAACATAGTTACTTAATTGTGCTGTAGAATTGCACTGTGTGCCTGGAAAATACATATACTTCTTTTAGAAAAAGAAAAAGCTTTGATCTAAGAAACAATAATTACAATGATGCATTACTTTTCTGTTCGCAAATGGATTTCATATTAAATCTCTACCTCTCCAAGCAGGAGAGGTTTGTCATTTTGAGGCCATGAGGATGAAAAATCCCTTAATTACATTGTAAAGACAAATGCTGGCAAACTCCTGTAACCTTATCCCATGCAGCTGAAGCACAGACTGGCCCGCAAAACACAACACCTAAAAAAAACCAAAAAAGCCAGATATAGTCACTTTCCAATAATGTCTTCAACTCTTTCAGCCCAGTACATTTGCTGAATCACAGTTTACACATTTTTTTCTCTCTCCCCATTTGGACAGAAACTTTTATATTTTGTTTATTTACGCTGCCTTTTAATCACTAGAAATTTTACCGTCGCTTTTGCTGAGCATCAAAGCTGAGAGGTACGGCCATGCTGAAGTCTGTAAAACGGGAGTGAGCTGCAGACCCCACCCCAACCCCTTCGCCACTTACTGCTGAGTCCAGCATTAAACACCATCCATCACTGCCTGTCATAACAGCGCCCTGCACAGCTCACTGGGTACACCAGTGAATGTAAGGGTGGGCCACATACGCGGCATAGCCACCGAAACTCGAATCTGTGTTGCGTACGCATTTTCCCCTCTGCTTGCATAAATTAATTTATCGTCACAAGCTGCCAGTCTTTCTCCCTCGCCCCGTCTACCTTTGCCACTGCTTGAGTCCTTCAGTCATGCCGTACGCGGGGATTCGCTACCTGGGCCTTTTGTGAGGGTGGTCGGGGGCCAAGTTTCTGTCAGTGAGGAATGTAATTAGGGAGAATTAAGCGGCATGGGGCTACAACGGAGGTCAGGAAGAGCTGGCAGGGTCAAGGCGGGTCACTACCAAGTATTCTGTCTCTTTCTCCTTTCCTCTGTGTCTTATTTTTTTCCTTGTAAAACAGTGCTGGGGTGAAGAGGTGTCATATTTAGCCCTACGCTGTGGGAGGCTGTCAGATTAGGCCATGGATCTTTTCTGTCTCCATCCTCTCTCTTCCTCTGGTTGTCGTCCTCACTTATGTGTCCTCTTTAAGATTGTCCTCTTTTACAAGTCCTTAACGTCAAAAGTTCATCTTTCACTGCTAGTGAAACATAAGAAGCGTGGCTGTAAGGCATCTGACAGAGTTCTCAACAAGCGGTAAAGATTTCTGTTTGCGTGAGATGTCTCCTGCTCATCCTAAAGTTAAAATTTGGGATTGTAGAAACTAATATTTAAGGCCAAGAAGGGCCTTCAGCCAATTAATGCACCATTTTACAGCAAATCCTACTTTCTCTGAGCAAAATGCTTGTACTCACTTTCTGTATTATTATTAATTACTAAAGTCCTAAAACAGTTAATTAAGACAGAAAATATACTGTAGGAATAGCCTTTTCCATAAATATGGAAACTTGTTCTACATCTGAGTAGAAAAAGTAATTTTGCTATCAAATTTTTTTAAATCTCATTAATTTTTTTCTTTTGAATCAGTTCAGTTTAATAACATTCGGTTCAGTTAAAGTAAATTAAATTCATTTAATAGTAGCATATTCCTATTTAATTTAAATTCAGTTCAATTTATTCAACAAGACAATCGGGTCCAACATCAATGCAATCCAGTTTAGTCTCAATTTGTCAAAATTAATCTAAATAGGAAGAATCCATTTAAAATCTATGGATAGTTTTGGTAAAAACTAAAAAAAAAAAAAAAGAAACAGAAGAAAATCTGCTTTCATTTTCTTAAAAATGAATGACAAACTTTAATTGGCAACATTTTCTTATAATCGCTGACCAACTTATCTCTTGTTTCCACTTATATTTTTAACAATTTATCTTTGGTGAGGAGCTCCAAATTGTTCAGGATGGAAGACCTGCTGTCAATCACCCTAATCTTTCTCCGTCTCTATCAGATTTAAACTGGGACTCTGGTAGACACATTCTAATCATATTACTTCTAGTCATAAGAAACATGTTATTTCCTTTTCTTTATTTTTTGCATTCCACACAGAATGTTCAGGTCTCCCCAGAAACAGTCAACATTTTACTTTCTTTTGCGTGAGAAAAAACGTTCAGCTTTTCTTTTATTCAGTGTTGATTCACAGTTTGGTTTTGCACAAATCGTGATGCGAATTCTGTTGCACTCTGCTTCATCTGCAAAAAACCAGCAGTGCATAGAGGGAAGTGTTTGAGACATTAAAACCACATGTTTATAAAAGACATCGGATACAGAATGATATTAAGACAAAAATAATGTAGGAAAATTCAGCCCAAACACATCCAAGTTAGAAGAGCTTCTGGCCATCTGACAATGTTGGAGGACTAAGAATTTGAATAAATTTGGGGCCATTCGTATGCGCGTGGGTGTGTGTGTGTCCCAACAGAGAGTCCATATAGCTGATTTTGCATGATAGTACAAAGATGGGGAGTGTTTGGGGTAGAATGCACTGCATAAAGTGAATGCACCTATCTGACTGTCTCAGTTACACTGTCTGCATATACACAAGAAAACACAGATTGACAGAGGAAAAACACAGAGTGCAGCTGGTTGATTTTATTGAATGTGTGCACAGAGGGAATTTCCCCAATCATCTCCGGTGCAGTCTGTCTGTCAGTGGGCTACTTACTCGCTTACTCGCCCTACCCATCTCCCCCTGGGGACGTCTCCTCTTGCGCTGCCTCTGCATCTCCTCGTTTCCTTCCTTCCTTGTTTTTGGCTCTCATTCTTTCCTCTTTGGCTCAGGCTGGGATTTTCCTCCTTGTCTTTCTCATACTTGTCCACTATCTTGACTCTTCATCTGTTGCTTCATCTGTATTTTATCTTGAAGTCTTTTTTTTCTGTCATCAAGTTTTGTCTCTGTGCCTTTCATGACTAATTAAGGACGCTTTGTTGTTCTGTGACTTTTTTTTTTCTCCAACAATTCTTTTGAACTGTGTTGGATAAATAGTTTGTCTTCAGCTTAATGGCTAAACATGCCTTTTAAAAATGACATGTCTGAGAAGTAACTATAACCTTGTCTCCCAGTAACAAATGGTTTTTATGTGTTAACGTTTCGATGGAAGATAATTTAGCTACAAATCTTGATTCACTATTTGTTGGTGTAGTGTTCTTTAATATAGTGAGAATTAGTATTCTACTTCAAAAGAGGGAAATAATAGCAAATGCTGTAAGATTAATAAAACAGAAGTTCTTGCATTTTTGAAGGAAATGATAACTGAGTAAAGAAGAATCAAATATTTTTACTACAATTTAGGAGTTAAAAAATGAATACTGAGGATATAGGAAGTAGAAACGATACAAGGACCTTTAACATAGACCATCTTTGTTGTTGGCAGCTCATGCTACTTTTAAACATGGACTTAATGCACTTTAAACTCATCACAGCAAAGTTGTTTTTGACAACTTTCCTGTTAGTAGTGCTAATTAAACTGTTAATGCAAATCATGCTTAGCACTAACAGGATGCTATAGGCAAATCACTTGATCGATTCTGAAATGAGTTTGTTTCAAAACAGCAGCCAAATACTGTTTAACCTCAAAGCAAAGCAACACAGACCAGTTGTGTTTTTGCATGTATAAATACATCAGACCTCGAGAAAAGTTTGACACATTTGTAGAGTTTAAGTGACAGAGACAGCTTGGCAAACTGATTTTTCTTTTTGCTGAAAATTATATATTCCCCAGCCCCCAAGTCATTTTGTTTTAATATAGAGCCTTTTCTAAAAGAAATAGAAAGCTGCTAAAACTCTTTATCAGCAGGACAGAGTGTTATAAAATTGGTAGTGTGAAATTGACCACAAGGTTTTTGATTTTATCTTGTTTTTTTTTCTACATTTATAAAACTAATCTACATTCAAACGCTGCCTGGGGAGACCATTTAGCTAATCAATTTTATTAATAAGTTACCATGACCCCCCAAAAATCAAACAGCAACACTTTGAGATGTTTCAAATATAATTTAATCAAATGCTGCTGACCCTTACCAAAAAGAATGTGTCTTTAATGCAGCAAAACTAACAGCTTTGCTCTTCTTTCACAACAAACTGTATCACTCTCTCATTCTTAATAAACGGATGTGCTTGGCAGTCAGCAGCATGCTCTGCTCTCTTCTGTTTATACCTACAGCAAGTAAGACATTTCTTGAGGGAAAAGTGAAGACAGAGGGAAGGTTGGAGAAAGTGAAAGTACCAGAGATTGAGTTGTCTCTGCTGAATCACTATAGATGAGGGGAAATGAAAACTGGACTAAAAGAGTAAATAAAACTTATTGTTTCACTGGAGAACTATTAGCTTTGCAAAAGTACATTTAACTTAGGAGGCTATTGTTTGTATTGTGTCACTTGTGCTTGAATTTTCCATCTGCCTTTTTCCAAAGCAAAATGCTGCCAAATAAACTCCTTCACACGTATTAATTTGTCACTTCCTCAAGTCAAGAATAACTTCACTTTTTGCTTCAAAATAAAAGTGTTGGGAATAGACACTGTGACAAACTTGAGCTTCACTCCTTAAATCTGAGAGCTCACAGTAAAAGCTCATCTTTATTTCACCAGCTCAAGTGCTGATCATTTCTGAACAGAGCAGTCTACAAGTTGACAACAAATGTAATGTTGCAAGATAATTTTTTTCACTCGATCTTTCCACTATGTGAAAATCTAGTTATTTTATTAAATAAGTCATTATTAAGAAAAACCTGTCAGATCGTTAGTTTGTGAAGAGAACAGCAAATAAATTTGAGATTTAACTAAACATTGTGAGTGTTTTGAATATCTGTGTCATAAACGTGTCCATTTGCAAACAATATTTGCACCTCTCTCGTTCTGAAAGGTTTATTACTCTGGCTGCTTCATTTATGTAATGAGGCAACCATTACATTAGAAACCGTACATAACACTACAAAGAGCAAAGTATTAAAAACTATTTTAGCTGTTGCACCAGATCTTCAAACCCCTCCACAAGTTTTATGCCACAGCTGGAGAGAATTACAGCTCAGTAAGATCTTGGTTTTCACAAGACAAGCCAGATTTAAACTTAACATATAGTGTTTTAGACCATAATTATATATGTATACTATGTCAATCTAAAATAGAAAATGCCTGGTAAAAAGCATAATTAGGACAAAGTGCTGCTGGGTGCCCGCATGTGGTGCAGAGAAGGGGATGTTATTTTTAATTGGTTGCAGAAAGTGTGCTTTCAACTTAGTAGTTTCCTTATATTATAAAAATCCCTATGAATATTTGAGAGTGTGATTCAGGTACTTCCACTTTATTCCACTCTTTGATTACAGCTTTTTTTTTTTCTTTCCTCATTTTATGTGCTTTTCGGCAAATTAACTCGTTCAAGTTTTATCTTTCAATTTGGAGGCACATTTACAAGCCATGTTTCAGTTTTTAATTTCCTGTTTTTGCACGAAAACTGGCAGATATTTGTCTGCGTTGTTATATGTTACTGCTCAAACATAGGTAATGATTCACACACACACACACACACCCGCGCACGCCTGCATGCACGCAAACGAACACTAACAAGTATCACGATGCAACGGTTGCATGGGATGGTGTTTCCGCAGAAACAGCGGGGGGATATTGGAGCCAGACGTACAGAGCTGTCAGGGTATAGTGATAGGGATGGGTGTCAGTCACATCCCAGGGGTCCCCACACATACACGTATCGACACACACACACACACATGCACACCCCAACGTTAACCCTTTTATTCTCCTTTGCACACAGATGAGTGTGATTTGATGAGCTGTAGCAGATGTAAGTGGACACCCCTCTCCTTCCCAATGAAGATATATTCCTGGCCGAGGGTGGATGTGGGGGCCTGACTCTGCACCTTTACCGTGCAGGGCCCAGTCCACATCTGCTTTCCATCAGCCACAAGGCTTACCTTTTTAAGGCAGGGGCGGGGAGGGCAGTCCAAGAAACGAAACAAGGGGTTGTGAGTGTGGGGTTGGAGGCAAGGAGTTGAGCAAAGTTCGGTTCTTGGCTTGATTCAATTACTAGCACCACCGCCATGAGAGAACATTCCCCCTCGGGTGTCTAGCTCTGAGTGTGGGCGTGTGTGTGCGCGCGTATTTGTGCTGCAAAAAAAGACACTTTGTGTTGTTTTTAGGTAAGGGTGTGTGTTTAGTGCTTGACAACCCAGGGTCACTGAGATGTTTGCTGGTCACTCAGTGACCCAGCAAGGCCACTTAAAGAGTATTTCCTTTACTTCTCACCTGGTTAGCAACTTTTCCATGTTTTTTCCTTTGTACTTGTTGCCATTTCTGACTTTTTCTCACAATCAAAGTTTAACTAGTAAAAAAAAAAAGGGCTGTGCTCATTAGTGGGATTAGTTGCACAAAAAGCTCTATCAATATCCTACATTAAGATTAAAAAAAAGAATAAATCCCAGCTTGCACCAATTCAACAGTTTCATAACAGTTAAAAGCTGGCGGATGTCTTTTTTAGAGTGCTTTCAGTCCAAATAACAGTCAAACAGACATTGTTAGTAGTTAGGAGGTAGCTGACGACCACTCATCATGACTGTTTAACAAAAAAGTGAATAAATACGAAGCAGACAGAACTCTGCTTCTGGTTTATGTACGTTTATGTAGCTGCTGGTTACAATTACAGAGAGCTTGAGTTACCGAGGCTCGTGTTTGACTGTAAACATTCTTGTTCATATGGAGTATTTATTAGGGGTGCAACGGTGGACCAAAACTTTCAGAACAGACCTTTTCGCTTGCTCAGACAACCAAAGGGTTGCAGCACTGTTTTGAAGCTGCAAAGGCGCAGAATGTTAATTTGTGGAACTGAAGAGTAAATCTCTTCAGTTCCACAAAGTTGCCTACTGCGCAACTTTTAAAAGGTGGCGCATAAAGCAACTCAACAATAAAGGTACACGGTCTACGCAGAAAATAAGAGGTTGTCACCTAATGGATGCTGAAGATACAGCTCATAACCTTCCACAACTCTGCAGGGATAAGCAAGCAGGCATCGGCAATGGATGGATGGAATAGTTTCAATTCACTGCTCAACAGTGATCAGGTACGTCACCAACTCGACTGTTCAAAGTTAATCACTTTGAACAGCCGAGATTCAGCAATCTCGAAAAGTTAGGATTTCAAAACCACTAAAATATTCTGTCACAACTCTTCCATTCCTAAAGACCTTTTACCCAAATGCAGTACAGGATAGAGCTACTATCCTGCAACTCTTACATGAATCCCTTGTCCAGAACTCCTGAATCAAATGGCTGACTTCCCTCCTTTGGTATGTCACTCAACTCTGCAGAAACCTGATAACGAGTCATTCATTTGATTCAGGAATGTAATGAGACGGGATGCATCTAAAGATTGCAGGGTAGTCGCTCTTGAGGACTGGACGTGGGCACCCCTTGTTTTATATAACAGCAGAGAAAGTTCCTGAATGTTTGGAACATAGTTATTCCACATTTACCCTCCTTCACCTGTTTCAAGCATGGACAGGTGTTGGGAAAATCGTGGCTGTCGTTAAGGTAACGCTGTGTTAAAGTACAGAAGGCAAAGTTAGAGTCTAAAACAAGACGTTTGTTAAGCAGCAGAGTGCAGGCTAGCAAAACCGATAGCCAAATAAAAAAAACAGCCAATGTCAGCTGATAAGACTCTCAGTATCATGTTATGAAGAACATTTTCAATATTCTCTTACATAAAACATCTACTAAATTCATTATGCTTATTGCACCTTTTCTTCCAATTCCAAATATATCTATTAAAATAGATACAGAAACACAGCAGCTATTAGTTTCACAACAAAAAGTTACTAGTACAGCCTTTTTATTAGTGGATTAAACTATCCATCCATCCATCCATCCAGTTTCTGTTCACCCTTTGTCCCTAATGGGGTCGGGAGGGTTGCTGGTGCCCATCTCCAGCTACGTTCCAGGCGGGAGGCGGGGTTCACCCTGGACAGGTCGCCAGTCTGTCGCAGGGCGGATTAAACTATCTTTTGTTTTCATTTTCTTCTAATATACAAAGTATACATACCTTTCCATTCCTTTCTCCTCTCTGTGACATGCTGTGAGTTTTACTGAGTCCCTGTCTGATGGGTTCTTCAATTTTTTTATTTTATTTAAGGGGCACCCGAGACAGTGAACAATGGGCAAACTGTTGAGCGGCGACTCAACTCAGCCTAGAGGATTTCCTTCTCAAACCTGGACCACCTAACTCTACATGACACGCTGCATCAGCGGCGAGAAGAGGCATTCATTAAAAAGCAAGAAGAAGAAAAACAGGAAAGCTGAAAGTGTGATACATTTAAGCAAATATCGAGGTCCAGAAAATAAGAGATTTGATAGTTTTAACCTTTTTTGGTGTTTCTTTTTACATGATGCAGGCAGCAAAAAAAAAAAAAAAACTTTTTAGGCATACTCACTTTTCATATTTTGGCTGGATAATCAGGCAGTGAAGAACTTGTGTGTGTGTGATTTTAAAGGGGGGACTTGCAGGCAATGAGTTGTATAATTCATTATAAATAGACCCTTCATTTCTGCCCACCGCCTCTTATTAGACTGCTTGACTCACACCTGGATCATCTTCCATCGCTTCCTCAGCTCAAGTGCTTTTACATCATAAATCTGCAGTAAAAACATCTCTTTGTGCAGCAGCCCCACTCGTCACATAACTAGCTTTGACCTTCTTCATCAGATATCTCTCACCTCAGCCTACTGTAGCCTGCAGAGACACCCCTAACCAGACACAGATGGACGTACATCAGTGACAGCAGATGGAAATGTCTTAACTCCAAATCTAACCAATATGTGTGGGCTGCTATGTGTAAAATAAAAAATATCTTTGTTTTTTTTTATTAATGCTATACGGAGAGTTTTATGATTAGCAACAGTGTAAAATAAAATAGACTTATTCTTATTCATGATTTTCAAGTCATTTTGCAACCTGTTGCAAATAAGTCGTGTTTCATTCAGATGTTGGGTCAAAAACTCAAGTTGAATCCAAGTTTTTATTTCAGAAATAAATCCAGTTTGTCTTATGTCCAAAAGTTGCTCCTGCTTTTATGCGTGTTTTGGATTATGGGGTGTGATTTATGTGTATGCCTCTTCTTACAGCTCTGAAAAAAGTTTATTGTGGATCTAGCTACATTCATAACATGTTGTCTGTTGCTTGATTGCGTTAGAGTGCCTTATTCTGCCTAATCTCTAAAGCTATTGTGGGCCTATCTTCAGAGCAGGACTCGTAAAAAATCTGCTGTTTATCCTCGTTAGTCCAAGTTCCATCGTTGTTGGTACCAAAACGTTTTACAGAATTCATAAAAAAAGCTAATTGAAACATGACGTACTGGATGTATTGCTTCCAAAACAACCTAAAATTAATAACACAAACTTTTAGTACTTTCATTTCTTAATCACTTGGAGGCAGATAGATTTATTGCCATTGATTTTGATCACAATTCTGATGATGTGCAAAAGATTAAAATTTTAAGTTTTTTTTTTTTTTTTTTTACATAAATTTGTTTCTGATAAAAAGGCATCAGTCAAAAAAATGTATTGACTTCAAATAAAATCAATTGGAAACATTCCATCTTTCCAATTTTGACAATTTATCTTTGGCGATGAGTTCCAAGTCTAGTCCAAGTTGGAGGACTGTTACACTCAGATTCAAGTCTGGACTCAATGTTGCTATTACTTTCCATTCCAAAGAATCATGTTCGTTAAAGTAAAATATTACTATAAATCAAAATCAGAGGTATGAATAAGTGTGGGCTTTGAGGAACGTGGTTTTGATCATCATGAGCTGTTCTGTCACAATCTCAAACAAGAGCAGAGCTGAGTGTGGTGCTGGGCTGTAGCGCCTTAATTAAGGATAAAGGTTCCCAGTAATTCTTAAATTTATAGTCTTGCTTTTTTTCATTTCTCCTCACTGCTCCCTTCTAGTAACTTCTCGGGTCTCTCTAAACCCACCCAGGGTTCTCCCACACTGAGCAGACGCGGGCTTAGGCCGGGGATAAGAGAAAGTGCTTGGTAGACAACACTGGCTAATTTGTAAAAGATACAGTGACTGCATGGCTTTCCAAGACACCGTGGGGGAACCAAAACATTCAGCAGTTGTCCAAACAGATTCCTCACTCCTCTCGGCAGCGTGCGACGCAGCGCTGCTCCGACTGCTACACTCACACAAACACACACGCAAATACACACCAACTCTCTGTATCCTCTGGCGCTGGAATTTATTTTTGCTTGGGGTGATTGCTGTGTCTGCAAGTTCTGAAGTCTTGTTAATGAATTTGAAATGGGGTCATGTTGGGATTGATGGGTGAGAACTGCGTGTGCGTGTGTGTTGTGTGAAAAAAAAACAGGGAAATGATGGGGGGAGTTTTTATGAGATCACACATAAAAACCTTTGTTTCACCGAACTGCCGGACCTCGTTTTGGCTATGATTACCTGCTGCAAATAATGTGTTTGATGCAAAAATCTGCAAAGTGAAAAACAACAATATGGTTGTTGCTGGACACATTTGGGTGAGGGCTTGTGTGTCCTCGTGTGTAACTTTCAGCGAGGTTTCACTCTGTGTGAAAAATAAGCAACAGGGGGCGCCTGTACGCACCCAGACATTTAAGTAAACGCTGCCTTCACACTCAGGTGACATATACTGTAAAGAAAAGAAGGTATAGGATTCATTCACCGTTCCCTGCTGCTGATTTGATCAAACACACAAACATTACTGTTCACCTGCTCTGCTTCCTGGGCAGTAGCCGGCTCTGTGTGAGTATGTTGCTACGCGTATGAGAGCGTGACCGCCGCTGCCCTTCCCATATCTATCTCCCATCGTCTTGTCTTATCACACCACACACATTCCGCGGCGTTGCCTCCTGTGATTGTGTGAAAAAGCCCGGGGCTTTTTTCTCCCCCCACCGCGAAGACGGCGGGGGGGAGAGGAAAAGTGAGTCTAGTTGTTTGTGACAATACCAAGGCGAGTGGGCGCAGCAGTTCTGGAGAGATTCTGTTGTTGTAGGGACAAAACAAATAAAGTGTCAGGCCATTCAAAAGATGGCTTGGCTCAAGAGGGTCAGGCCGGGCTAATTCCTTTGAAAAACAATCAACTGCCATTTCTCTTCTCTTTCTCTCTCTCTCTTTCTCTCTCCGTCTCGGCAGCTGTCTCGGCTTTTCCTGACACTGATGGACATTTTGGGAAACTCTCTTGCAGTGGCACCAAGGTCAGGGGTCGCATTACCCTCTAAAATATACAAACTATTACATGTCAAGAGGATCACGCTTTGAAATGAGAAAAATAAAGAAACTGATTTTCATCCTGTGGATTAGATTTCATTGAAATTTTCCAAATTCACAAATACTGTTTTTTCACTTCTTACAATGCACTTCTAATGGCAAAAGTATGATTAAAGGCAGCAAACTTTATCGTATTAGGATTATACTCAACAATATTGTATAAACATAAACTGATAGTCGGTTTACAATACAGTGTGATCATTGCATAACGAGGTTTGTAAGGGCACATAAGTGAATAAACAGAATTAAGACCAAGGGAGACAGCAGGTAGGTGAAGGAGAATGAAGTGGAGTTTAAAACGACAAATTTGGGATGACATGAGCATTCACCTAAACTGAACGGCAGCAAAGGAAGAGTGTCAGTTAAAGAAGAAGACAAGAGTCCCATGATAATGCTACAGAAGCTGCAGACCTCCAGAGTTCAGGCTGGGGAATCAGTGAGTTCCTGTACATATACGGGCTTTGAAACAAAGTTAAGAAATGAATCACATAGAGGACAAACCAAACACTTGGAAGAAAACTCATCTTTCAGAAGAAAACTAACCACCAAAATCTGTCTCTTCCATTGCACAAAGCCTGGCAGCTGCATTGAGAAATGGCTCCACAAGGTGTTTAATTCTGATTCAGATTTCAATCCGTTAAAATTGTTAAAAAGCATACGTAGATATTTTACCTCACAATTATACACTACTTTATGTTTATCCATCAAATAAAATCCAGTAAAATTCAGTCACCATTACATTTGTAATGTGAACAAAATGTGTAGAAAAGGTACAAACACTTTTGCCATGCACTTTATACTGTATGTAATCAGAGATAAACTTTTGAAAAAATACTACCGCAACATTCTGTTCTCGAAGACTTTTTTATGTCACTGAGGGCTTAACAAAAACATCTCATGAACAATTTAGATTCTTTCTGTTATGCTAGATCTATTTTTTCTAGCAGCGCTTTTTGTTAAGACTGGAAATGGCTGCACTAGAGGGCTCAATACGCAGGTCAGGCAGGATAACCCCCATATCCTGATTACTGACACAGAGTGCCCTGTGGAACACAGGCCAGCAATAAAAAGGTTTCGGTGAGCTGCTGCAAACCCGCCTGCATGGCTGGTGTAGCTGTTTGAGAGCGCAGCTCTCACTGTGAGGAGAGACATTAATCTGCGATGCCGTATTTCCCAAATGTGAGTGTAGAGCTATGCTCACGTATTGACAGAAAACTCAACTATGAATACAGAAAAAGAAATCCATGAAAAATGTTGCGAACAAAAAGTGCATATTCATGGCTGTGGAAATCAATAGCAGTTTTGAATGGAAGCTTTTTGCATCCACTTTGTCTGAACAGGTTGAAAGACTGAAAGAGGGAGAGGGAGGGGAAAGAAAAGGGGGCTTTTAAATCTTCAACTGATATAGCAAAGTGAGAGGCCCCCCATGTGTCTATGAATATCTCCCTTTTTATTACTATTGAGTGGTGTGTGGAGAAAAGCAGCGGAGCTGGCTTCATTCAAGCCTCAAAATATCGAAGGACAAAAGACTCTGACACACAAACAAACTGATTCGCATAGCACACAGAGAAGTGGCAACTCAAACCACAGCTCCAAGACCTGACAGCAAGGTCTCAGATGAGAAAATATTTTAACTTTATAATTGTACATTTTAAAACGGAAGAGGATTTTTACCGAATTTTTAATTGTGTTGTATCGCCATAATTGTGATGATATTAAGCTTTGAGCAGCTACATTAACAACATACATATAGTATAATTGTTATACTACTTACAATCAGGGCTATCTAGCTCTTGAGACAAGGTATTCAACAGTCTCTGGTTAAAAATAACAATTCATAACTATATAAATATTTTTAACGCTTATACAGTGAACCCTCACCTATTCCTGCTTCAGTTTTAGTGGATTCACCTTTTCGGTAATTTTTCTGTGGGACGTGACTCCAAATTATTTGCAAAAAATTGTCAAGTTGTCAATTTTCTTCTTTTTTTTTTGGTGGAGCATATCTAAAATATTTTTAAAAATTAAAACCTCTGCTTGTGAAGCCTATGCACAATGCTACTAAACACGCTATTGGGTGACATTTGCAAAGCAGACAGTCCAGGAATACCATTTATTTTTCTTAACTGGGTGTACCTTTAAGAGAGGAAATAAAAAAAAGATTATGGCTTGTACCTAAAACAGTTTTCACAGTGTGTATATAATGCATAATAATGAATATTTGGAGTTTGAACTATTCAATTACAAGGGTTTTCAGAAACGGTTGCGAGTATTTGCAGATTTTAGCCATTCAAAGGCAGCTGTGGTCCCTAAAAACCCCCCAAATGATGGGGTTCACTCTAATTCTAGTTTCTTTGTTTAGCAAATAGACCAACGATCCCACAAAACTGTGTTCTTAAACACTAAACTCCAGATGCCTACGCTAGCATTGCTAGCTGCTAACAGCTGGTTGTGGTATTCTGTGAAACAAAAATCTTTGTCATCTGTTGGTCAGCGAAATAACATCTGCTTTAATAACTGATTCTATCAAGGTCATTCATTAAATCTTTCCTTTATGCTTCAAAATAAGAGTGTCCACATTAGATAAAATATCAAGTTTAAAGCACACAAGTTCATATGCAGGGCTAATAATAATAGCAACAACAGAAAAACAAAGGGAAGAACAATGTATATGCCTGAATATGTCATAAAATGGGTGTTGGGGGAATAAAAACGTTAAATTCTGAGGAACCAACATTATTCAGTGAACATGATGATAAACTGAGGGGGAACAACTGAGGCAAAGCGACAAATCAGGCTGTGGTATGTGAGATGAGTTGGATTTAACAGCCTGATCAGAGGTGAATGAGGGTAAAATCAAAATGCATCAGTCATTACAAATTATTTCTAATAAATTATTTCTTCATAAACTAGATTTCAATTATTATTTTTACTCTATTGATCAATTACACATACAGTAGCCTATGTCTGTCTGTGTGGGAATGGAGAATTAAATAGATTTATAATTGTTCTATATTATAAAATTTAGCAAAGTACGACTTTGGCTCTGCTATGTGTTATCTAAACTTACTCTTAGGGTAATTGGGTGGAGAAATTCGGAAGCTGAAAAGTTACACTTCAATTTTTACGTCCATATGAACATTTTCAGCTCCAAGATAGCTTGATAATGCACAACTAAGACAAAGCCCTGGGACTATTTCTTTAATCTCAATGTGTGTGTGTGTGTGTGTGTGTGTGTGTGTGATTGAGTCCCTCTGAGCAGGCATGTACTGGGGGGACACTTTGATAAATGGCCAGTTTATGGTGCTGTCACACTGAGTACGTCTATGGGGAAATACTTCCTCACAAGCACCAGAGTGTGAGGGTGAGGGGGCGTGTGTGTGTGTAGAGAGGGATACAATGCTCTGGTCATCTGATTGCAAGCCTGTGGCCAGGCGCATGATTAATCAAACTGATTGGATGGGGCAAATATGGTTTGTAATAGCTCAGAAAAGGAACAGGTCAGAGGAAGGGTCTGGATTACTCCGGTTGTACCTGAAGATGTGTGCATGGAGGGGTGTGAATGTTTGCACATGTGTGATGTGTTTGTATGTGAAGGTGCAGAGGTGTGTGTACGCCCGGGTGGGGGGAGTGTGTGAAGTGAGGCTGCTGTTTGTTTGAAGGTCAGAGGTCAAATAAATGGAACATGAAAGACTAAAAACACAGTGCAGCGTTGCTGACACAGCCGCAGCTCGGTTAATATCTTACTGCTGCTCCGGCGCTCGCTGCGGGTGTGCGGGACTCCTTCTGGCGCACGAGCGCGGCCGGCTTCACCTACAAACACATGTACCTCAGCGTGGTACAAAGCAGCATTTGAGTAATTGAGCTGCGCCATTGTATCTTTGTAAACGCTGACGTGTCTCTACATCGCCTTTGTGCCTGAACAATGGAGTGTCAAGACTAAGTTGTTGCTGGCCACAAGGAAAGCGGAAGAGAGAGACATAGGAAGTAAGGAAGAAAAAAGATAGAGGGAGAAAAATAAACAGAACAGCCAATATATATATATATATATATATATATATATATATATATATATATATATTGGCTGTTACTGTATATATATGGTTTAGAATCAATGCACAGACAGAGAGTTCGCATTTAATTTGCTTCAAACATGTGAAGCATGGTAGACGGTGTAGATTTAGGGAAGTGCTATCAAGCACATCTTGTTTTATTACGAGGATATGCCACGATAACTATCAAATCGTCTCTTTAACAGCCCCATCCTTCTTCAATCATTGTCTGTCCGACTGACTCCCTGGAGACACAGACAACGAGACAAAGATGGACTAACAAATTGAGAAGAGAGATAATGGAGTGTTTTGTTGCCATCAGTTGTTGCTTTTACCTATTTGAAAACTAACTGAAGTGATGTAGCACCCAAAGACAGGCAGGATCACATATAAAGTGTAGTGTAATGGAAAACCACACAAAAAAACTACAAAAATGAAATTATATTGGCTGGGTTGATTAGTGAGTCTGATTAACTGAATGAGCTGCAGCTGTGGGGTCCATGAAGCAGTGAGGGAGAAATGCTAGATGGGACAGAGAACATATTAACACCTTAGAGGAGCACAAGAAAAAAAGAAGTAACTGAAAAAGGGCAACACACAGGGGTCAGCGGACCTACAACTGAACACAAGGAAAGTGCAGAAGAAATGTAGACTATTGACAAAATTGAAGTCAAAGAATCTCATGTTTTTTTTTTATTTAGTTTTTTTTATGAAACTTATTTTTAAGTCAAATCGGTGTAAATCAAAGACCAAACAAAGAGAGCTCAGATAGGCATCCTTCAAAATTTCCAGTCTTTTCCACAGTTATACGAACACAAACTATTAATCACAGTCAATCTCACTTCTCCCAGCCTCGCATTCTTCACACCTTGCGCCACGCCGCTCTCGTCAATCATCGAGCTCCGAATGAGGGTGGAAAGGGGCAAAAACAACTCCTAATTGTAAGGAAGAGGTTGCGGCACACAAGAGCATCCCAGGGTTTAGTGATTCATTGCACCCCAATCAGAAAGACATGAGGATAATAGCCCCCACATTCTCCAGCTTTCTTTCATTTTCTTGTCTCTTTCTCTCCATCCCTTCTCACTCATTAAATCGGTTCCAGCCTTTAACCCTGTGGGCAGGTGCTACTGTAATTAGCCATTATTTGACTATCAAAAGTCAGGAGTTGATTAAATGCCCGCGAACTGGCGCAGCGGAGCACTTTCCCCTCCGAGCCCCAGCCCCGTAATTTCAAAAGCTTCTTGCGACCTGCTGAGGGCCTTTCAGGTCTGTGAGACGCCGCTTCCGACTGCTGGTAAGAGCCTGTTGCCGGCGGTAATCAAAACTGATAATCTTACAGGAGAGAAAGGGAGGAGGGCATGGAGGGTGGGGAGGGCTGCAGCAGGCTGTGGGTGGAAGAGAGAAAAGAGAGTGAAAGAAAGAAATGGTCGGGGGCTTTCGGGAGGTTGGAGCTCAAGCAGAGAGCCTTCCATTAGAAATGTGTTGTGGCTCCGAGGGGGCCTGTGGCCAGCAAGCGGTGAAAAATGCTGCCTTCTTAAGGCAAGTGAATGGCATCTCTTTAGTGATTAGGAGCTGTAATAATGGGCACCCCTGCCTGTTAACCCTAAGTCCATTTTATTGCTAATTCATTTACCTGTTATTTCAGACATACTTGACGGGAGTCACCTGCTAAGAAGTCATGTTTGTCAGGCAGGTATGCCCATTAGCTGGGGATCTTAAATCAGCCTCACAATGGTGCAGGTAGGGGAGCAGAGGCCGGCCTTGTTGTCCGCAGATAACACCACACCGCAGTTATCCTGACAGACACGGAAAATCTTTTCTGCTCCAAAAATAATTAGACTTCATCCCCGGAGCGTTTTTTAATTAATGCATATATTTCTTTCTTTTCCACTCTTCTGCCATTGTAAGTGGATTTAAAGCCTAGCTGATCTGCTTTTGTGATCCGCAGTGAAAAACCTGTACACGTGGAAAAAAAATTATAAAAACACATCTGACTTGGTGCATTAAGGAAAAACAGGTGAACAAAAAGTAAGTCATGAAAACATGTAATAATTACAGTTTTGTGAGTGTAAAAATTAGAGCTGACTCTGGGACTCAAAGTGTTTCATTTAGCTTCGGGCCTACCGTCCACGTCTTCATGACTGGATGTCTCCTCACGAAGCAAAGCCATCAATATCAACATAAATATTTGACTAGATATATTTTACATTGGAATAAATCATGTCTGCTCTATTCCCCAGGGAGAGTCGGGTAAAATAATCACTCCCTGGTTAATGTTCTGGATAATTCTCCCTAAAGGAAACACTCTTTGTGATAATATCCTTGCATATGAGGATTCTGATCCGAAATGTCACAGTGGAGATTAAAACAGGGTTGACCCCACAAACAGACTCCAGAACTGCAACAAAATATGTAAATATATACATGTCTCTGATTGGATTATTGTATCTGGGCACTGATTTTTATTTTATTTTTTTTCATGAAAGTCAGGTACTTTAGTCGGTTATCACCACTGGAATAAAAAAAAAGAGAAAAGAAATGCATGTATTTGCATTTAAATCAAGCACTTTGCCTTAGCCTCGTCGGCGTCCAGCCACCAGCTGTAAGGGTTAACATCAGCTGTGTCGGTCACGCTCCACGACTGCTTTAAGCAAGTTTCGGTTTTGTTAGTTGAATAAAGGGATTATCCAGTATGAATTAGTGCTAAGACACAGAAAACCTCTCTTGGGATGATGCTCTTTGTGTGTGCATTTGTGTGTGTGTGTGTGTGTGTGATGCTTTCACATATTGGGCCTCTCCTGGGATCCCCCACTCTGCCTAATCATTGTTTCTCTAACAGATAATTCCCCATGTCTTCACGTGTGTCCCTGTGTGTACTTGTGGACGCGTTAATTAGCACTGTGCCGGCCGAGGGTGCTCTTCCTTGTAATCACTTAATTAGGGGTGACGGCCCTGGTGCTTGTTTACTCAATTAGCTATCCTCTTTAATTATCTAATTCGCAGAGAGGAAATGTCCTTGTTAGCAAGCTCAGAGGCAAAGTGATACAATATGAGTTTTTCTGTTTGTCAGAAACTGTATGATAGATAGGATAAAAATGATCTACCATAGTTTTTCTTTTCATTTTGAGAGTCAGACCCAAACCAGATTAGCTTTATATTTTAAGACAAACCTCATATACATAGAAAAAGACATATGCTGTTCCTGACACTAGGCCATGCTCACGGACTATACATGAGCCACATGCGTAAGATTACTGTCGCTCTAAATCCCCTTGTATTTAGTCAATAATGATAGAATCCTTGTGGAAAAAAGAAAAAAAACAAAGAAAGAAATTGAAGTCTCATGGTGAGTATGATTGATGGTTGCTTTAAATGAAGGCGTCCAGGACCGACTCCATTGTTTCTCCTGACCAGCCTCGCCATCTACTCTGCCACCTCCACCCCCACCCCACCGCCCCACATCACACTCTCCTTCATGTGGATTAAAGCCCCGTCGTTTTATTTAACAGTTCATTTGAGCGAAGGGGCGACCAAGGTGAAGCCGGTGGGAGGCATGAGGGGTTGGCAGGGTGGCTGTGCCGCGCCGTGGCAGGACGTCCCCTGTGGGACAGTGCCAGGCTGTGCTGCGGGGCGACGAGACAGGGCCTCCCCGGTGGACTAATGCCCCGTAATGAAGATTAAGACTCAGTCAAAGACTGTACTGTTTTCGGCTAAGACTGGGAGGAAGGATTGAGGGATGAAAAGAAGGGCGAGAGGGAAGGAAGTGAGGATAAAGGATAAAGTAAGGATGGAGCGCACTAAGAACCCGTGTTTGGGTGATTTTAGTTAGGAGTCGATTATTCAAATTAAAAATGCATGAAATCCAAAGAGGAGGATATAAGGGATGAAAAATACTACATTTTCTCGTATTGCTATTCATAGTGTTCAGTTTGATAACGACCTTTCAAAAACTTAGCTAGAAATTATTTCAAGACACCATCATATCTTGTATTATGCTATATCTTGGGCTCATATGGCAAAATTAATCATATTTATTTATGTATTTGTCCTGTTCCTGAGGGAAAAAAACACTTTTGTGAACGACATGGCTCTCCTTTTTGACTAAACAAATTAACCAGATCAATTTCTAGAGCTACAAAGAGGGTTCAACCTCAAATCCTAAGTCAAGGAATTTAAGATTGGTTGACAAGTTAACAAATGATCATTTACAGAAACATTTTTTGAAAAGGGGCATGCATTTATCTCTACACCTCTGATATGTAGCTAAATCAAATACATTTAAGAATGACAATTTCATATGAGTCAACAAAAACTGAATAATGTATGTGTCTTATTTGGTCTTTTTATGACAATCACTGCAATGTGGACGCTTTGGATGTTTACGAAGAGTTTATGAGATTTGTGAACAAACATCCTCATGAAGTCTGAGAAAGGCAGGTCAGAAATAAAGTTGTGGAGAACTTAAAACTTCAAACAAACAATTCATTTAGTCTGTAAGCAAATAAATATTCCCAGTGGACTGGAACTTTATTGCAAGGGAAACATACTTCCAATGACTACAACTGAAGTCATACTCTTCAGATTTTATTTTGTAAATAAACACTGAAGAGAATGAATCAATTTTCCTTCACTTCAAAATGATGGTCTGTTTTGCCTTGTTGTGTTTCACAAAATCCAAATGAATCCATTGAAGTTGTAAAATAACAAAATGTGAAAAAGAGATGCATTGCCCTCTGGTGAGAAGATTGAAGGTTGGTTTTGCTCTTAAGCATTTCTGCAATTTTTTTGTGTGTTTACATCAATTTTAAGATACCAAAAAAAAAAGGAGCCGGAGCTAGTGCGTGAGGTCGAGAGGTTCCGGCTAGAAATAGTCGGTCTCACCTCGACGCATGGCTCTGGTTCTGGAACCAGTCTCCTTGAGAGGGGCTGGACATACTTCCACTCTGGAGTTGCCCAGGGAGAGAGACGTCGGGCAGGAGTGGGCATACTTGTTGCTCCCCATACAGGCGCCGAGATGGGGAGCAACAAGTATGCCCACTCCTGCCCGACGTCTCTCTCCCTGGGCAACTCCAGAGTGGAAGTATGTCCAGCCCCTCTCAAGGAGACTGGTTCCAGAACCAGAGCCATGCGTCGAGGTGAGACCGACTATTTCTAGCCGGAACCTCTCGACCTCACGCACTAGCTCCGGCTCCTTCCCCACCAGAGAGGTGACATTCCACGTCCCAAGAGCCAGTTTCTGCAACCGAGGATCGGACCGCCAGGGTCCCCTCCCTTGGCCGCCACCCATCACACAGTGCACCCGACCCCTTTGGCCCCTCCCACGGGTGGTGGGCCCATGGGAGGGGGGGCCCATGTTTCCTCTTCGGGCTGAGCCCGGCCGGGCTCCATGGGTAAAAGCCCGGCCACCAGACGCTCGCCATCGTGCCCCCCCTCCAGGCCTGGCTCCAGAGTGGGGCCCCGGTGACCCGCGTCCGGGCGAGGGAACACCAAGTCCAAGGTTTTCCTTCATCATTGGGGTCTTCGGGCTGCACTTTGTCTGGTCCCTCACCTAGGACCTGTCTGCCTTGGGTGACCCTACCAGGGGCATGAAGCCCCAGACAGCATAGCTCCTAGGATCATTGGGGCACTCAAACCCCTCCACCACGATAAGGTGGCAGCCCATGGAGGAGTTTACCCCGGTGAACGAGAGGGTAGCATCCCTCCGCCTACGGGTGGGGGGACGGGTTCTGACTGTCGTTTGTGCTTACGGGCCGAACGACAGTTCAGATTACCCACCCTTTTTGGAGTCCTTAGAGGGGGTACTGGAGAGTGCTCCTCCTGGGGACTCCCTTGTTCTGCTGGGGGACTTCAACGCTCACGTGGGCAACGACAGTGAGACCTGGAGGGGCGTGGTTGGGAGGAACGGCCCACCCGACCTGAACTCGAGCGGTGTTCTGTTGCTGGACTTCTGTGCTCGCCATGGATTGTCCATAACGAACACCATGTTCAAGCATAAGGGTGTCCATATGTGCACTTGGCACCAGGACACCCTAGGCCGCAGTTCGATGATCGACTTTGTCATCGTTTCATCGGATCTGCGGCCGTATGTCTTGGACACTCGGGTGAAGAGAGGTGCGGAGCTGTCCACTGACCACTACCTGGTGGTGAGTTGGCTCCGGTGGCGGGGGCGAAAGCCGGTCAGACCTGGCAGGCCCAAACGTGTTGTGAGGGTCTGCTGGGAACGTCTGGCGGAATCCCCTGTGAGACGGAGCTTTAACTCCCATCTCCGGCAAAACTTCGAACACGTCCCGGGGGAGGTGGGGGACATGGAGTCTGAGTGGACCGTGTTCCGTGCCTCCATTGTCGAGGCGGCCGATCGGAGCTGTGGCCGCAAGGTTGTCGGTGCCTGTCGCGGCGGCAACCCTCGAACCCGTTGGTGGACACCTTCGGTGAGGGATGCCGTCAGGCTGAAGAAGGAGTCCTATCGAGCCTTTTTGGCCTGTGGGACTCCGGAAGCAGCTGATGGGTACCGGCGGGCGAAGCGGCATGCGGCTCGGGCGGTTGCTGAGGCAAAAACTCGGGTGTGGGAGGAGTTTGGAGAGGCCATGGAGAAAGACTTCCGCATGGCTTCGAGGCGATTCCGGTCCACCATCCGGCGTCTCAGGGGGGGGAAGCGGTGCAGCACCAACACTGTTTATAGTGGGGATGGTGTGCTGCTGACCTCTACTCGGGACGTTGTGGGCCGGTGGGCAGAGTACTTCGAAGACCTCCTCAATCCCACCAACATGCCTTCCACTGAGGAAGCGGAGCCTGGGGACTCTGGGTTGGGCTCTCCAATCTCTGGGGGCGAGGTCGCCGAGGTGGTTAAAAAGCTCCTCGGTGGCAAGGCCCCGGGGGTGGATGAGATCCGCCCGGAGTTCCTTAAGGCTCTGGATGTTGTAGGGTTGTGTTGGTTGACGCGACTCTGCAATATCGCATGGACATCGGGGGCAGTTCCCCTGGATTGGCAGACTGGGGTGGTGGTCCCCCTGTTCAAAAAGGGGGACCGGAGGGTGTGCTCCAATTATAGAGGGGTCACACTCTTAAGCCTTCCTGGCAAGGTCTATTCAGGGGTCCTGGAGAGGAGGGTCCGTCGGATAGTCGAACCTCGGATTCAGGAAGAGCAGTGTGGTTTTCGTCCTGGTCGTGGAACACTGGACCAGCTCTACACCCTCAGCAGGGTCCTGGAGGGTGCATGGGAGTTCGCCCAACCAGTCTACATGTGTTTTGTGGACTTGGAGAAGGCGTTCGACCGTGTCCCTCGGGGAGCCCTGTGGGGGGTTCTCCGGGAGTATGGGGTACCGGGCCTTTTGATACGGGCTGTCAGGTCCCTGTATGACCGGTGTCAGAGTCTGGTCCGCATTGCCGGCAGTAAGTCGGGCTCGTTTCCGGTGAGAGTTGGACTCCGCCAGGGCTGCCCTTTGTCACCGATTCTGTTCATCACTTTCATGGACAGAATTTCTAGGCGCAGCCAAGGTGTTGAGGGGATCCGATTTGGTGGCCTCAGGATCTCATCTCTGCTTTTCGCAGACGATGTGGTCCTTTTGGCTTCATCAGATCGTGATCTGCAGCTCTCGCTGGATCGGTTCGCAGCCGAGTGTGAAGCGGCCGGGATGGGGATCAGTGCCTCCAAATCCGAGGCCATGGTCTTGAGCCGGAAAAGGGTAGAGTGCCTTCTCCGGGTCAGGGGGGGTGTCCTGCCCCAAGTGGAGGAGTTTAAGTATCTTGGGATCTTGTTCACGAATGGGGGAAGAAGGGAGCGGGAGATCGACAGGCGGATTGGCGCAGCGTCTGCTGTCAAGCGGGCGCTGTACCGGTCCGTCGTGGTGAAGAGAGAGCTGAGCCAAAAAGCGAAGCTCTCGATTTACCGGTCGATCTACGTTCCCACCCTCATCTATGGTCATGAGCTTTGGGTCATGACCGAAAGAACGAGATCGCGGATACAAGCGGCCGAAATGGGTTTTCTCCGTAGGGTGGCTGGGCTCTCCCTTAGAGATAGGGTGAGAAGCTCAGTCATCCGGGAGGGACTCAGAGTAGAGCCGCTGCTCCTTCACATCGAGAGGAGCCAGTTGAGGTGGCTTGGGCATCTGGTCAGGATGCCTCCTGGACGCCTCCCTGGTGAGGTGTTCCGGGCACGTCCCACCGGGAGGAGGCCCCGGGGAAGACCCAGGACACGCTGGAGGGACTATGTCTCTCGGCTGGCCTGGGAACGCCTCGGGATTCCCCCGGAGGAGCTGGAAGAAGTGGCTGGGGAGAGGGAAGTCTGGGCCTCCCTTCTGAAGCTGCTACCCCCGCGACCCGACCTCGGATAAGCGGAAGAAGATGGATGGATGGATGGATGGATGGATGGATGGATGGACCAAAAAAAAAAAAAGAAACGTTTTTTGGTTTCAGCTTTTTCTTCCGGTTTTTGAATATTGTCGCGGGTGACTTTTGACACCTAACCAAACAGAAGCACTTTCTGCTTTATCTGGGGCCAATCAAACTGTGACTCTCATTCCTCAGAATGAAGCGAGTGAAGCAGACCAGCTTGAACACACGGCATGCTTCACTTACCACTCTGATGCTAACAGCTCCCCCAGGACTTGTTGCTCATAGACACACTCTTACTGTCTCCTACCATCTCCCAATCATTCCCCCTAAGTTCCCCTAATTCATACCATTCTCTTTCTATTTTTTCTCAGAATTTTTAAAATGTTTACTTTCCTTCCCAACTATCACGTGTGGACATAACGATAGATGGATGGATGGATGGATGGATAGATGTAGGGTGGGTGTCTGGAAAGGCAGGGGCCTTTTTTTCACATGACCTTGTGTTGACGGGGCCAGCCTCCCCCCCCACTACTCTCTGTCTCTCTTCCCCAGACGGGCTGTGTCTGTGACTGGCCTGGCAGCTCCAGCCTCTCTTGGGCATTCTGGCATTCCTCCCTGTCATGCCCTCCCCGCCCCCCTGCCTCCGGCTGTCTCCTGCCCTCTGAACGGTTCCATCTTTACTGACTCTTGGTTTGACTTCATCTTTTGCCTGTCTAACTATCGGGACTCCCGATCCTGCTCGCAGCATCCTCGTTTCTTCTGTTTTTGTTTCATTAAGTCCTCGTTTTTGGTAGATTGAAGAAGCATTGCGGAAAATAGCAACACAAAAACGACACACGTAGGTAAATTGCTTTTAGAAAGTTGAATTAGAATTATATTATTGTACATAAACCATGTAATTATTTACTTGTCTTGAATTTCTCACAAAACTACATTAAGTATTCAGAACCGACTGAAGAATAGAGAAGAAAGCATCTTCTACACACTCAATATCAGGGATTTCATTTATAAACATGGCATACGCACAAAATGTGGTCTGAAAGTGGTGTACATCACTTTCCACGCAAAGACTGTGATCTATTAAAAACAAACTCTGGCCCATATGTATGCTCATTTTTGAGACAGGGGAAATTGGCGATGAGGTGATCTGCATCATGATTCCTCCCTGTAGCTTAATTTCACTCCATAGCAAAACTTTAATCATAGATTGACGTTATCATAATTACTCAAAACAGTTGTGTTGTTTACACTTCCGCTGGTGAGCCGTATCTATACAAAAGAACCCTAAACAAAAAAGACTTATCAGCTAATTTAAATCGTAAACCAAAGTCCACTCAACTCATCAGTTTTCTCCCCATCACATTCCTCTCCTCAGATGATCATCAGGGAGATGTGTACCACAGGTTAACACATAAAACATCAGAAGGTATGAAGCAATCAGACTGATTGCTTTAAACATGTGACACTTGTATGTAATTCTGCTCGACTGACGCACTGGCAATGCTGGAGGATCTTTCAAATGGAAAAATCATTAAGAAAATGTAAACTTTTTGGGCCTGATACTGATGTATTCTTCTGCTATAACGTGCAGGGAACAGTGGCTACCTAAAATCTTGACCATTGTGAAGCATAAAATCTGCCAGGTGCTCTCATGACGTTTCTTCCTCTGGAAAATGTTTAAGTTGCAAGACCACACAACTACATACCGTCTGTGGCAACAACATCTGAATCCTTACCCTGTAGTCATCTATCCTTGACGATTTGTTTTATTTAGTATGCAGCTGCCTTTTAGTAATACAAAAAAATTCCTAAACATTTTGAACGTGCAACATTTCATTTAAACAGAATTAAGCATAAGGATTAAAGGCCTTAAAGATCTTCAAGATCTTGTTTTTAATTCATGTGTTTATCGAAGACATGGAGCAGCAATAAAATTAAGCTCTAGGTTTAATTTAAGTAAGAAGGGAATCAACTGGCTCAGTGTAATGTGCTGGGCTCCCTTCAACAAGTTTAAATTATAAAACATGGCTAACTAAATTTGATCTTACTGCTTTGATGTTGCAGTGTATTGGTGTGTTTTATTAGCTCTGAAACAAATTAATTGTATTGTAAAGTAATAAAATTAAATTTGGGCTCATTTGGATTTTAAAGATTTGGACATGAATTTAAATTATTTTGTAAAGCGTTTTGAGGAGACGTTTGATATACGAACAAACGACACTGAATTGAACTAAACTGAAATGAACTGAAAGGAACTGAACTAAATAGAACTATGTTCATGTGAACTAAACGAACAGAACTAACATAAATCACATATATAACTGAATTTACCCGACGTGAACTGAATGCAAATTAACAGAACTAAACCAAAAGAACTGAATTGATTCAAACTGAACTGAATTGACCGCAATTTACTTGATTTGAACTGATTTGAATTGAAATGAACTGTGGTTTTGATGCAAAATGACTCTCTAGGATTGCTGACAGTAGATACCAGAGAAAAAAAAATACAAGCTGCTGTGGCTGCTCATTTCTGCCTTTAAATTCTAAAAGTATAAAAGTTTTATTTCAAGTATTTTGAAGGATCTTTTTATTCAAATGTGCAGTTTAGAAGGAAGCACTGTAGCCACAACACAACATGTTACTACTGATAGCTGAAAACTAAACAAAAAAATAATGGAAGTGACGGCGTGTATGTCCGTGTGAGGAAACTCATATGACAGCCCCCACAACTGTCTATAACCCGTCTTCTTTTGTCGGGTGACCCCAGAGAATGTGGTGGGAACGGCCACTGAGAGAGAGATTATTTAGGAGACAAAGAGTGCAAGAGCGAACGAGAGAAGATAGAAGGAGTGAAAAGGCCGAAGGGAAGAAAGAAAAGGATAGAGCGAGAGAGAGATGGGGGTCAGAGAGCCAGCTGATGTGAAAGTGCCTCTGATCACCTCGTGCTTCTCCTCCGCCCCCTCGCTCTGTCGCTCTCTATCTGTTCCACTCTTTCTTTCTTTCATTCCCACTTGAATTCCTCTCCCAGCGCTTCACTACGACGTGACGTTGGGTTTTGATCGACGATAACAACAGAGATGCGTCAGTGAAGGCCCACACACACATGCCCGCACACGCACATTCACACACCAGGACGCTGGATGTGCACACAAGTTAAAAGTGCCCAATGGAAGTTAAAAGTGGCACTCAAGAGAGCACATTCACACACACATGGCTGAACACACTTCCAACACAGGGCAGGCCTTTGAGTGAAAGCTGCTCACAAGGCATAATGACAGCATTCTGCAGAAACCATGGTCGGGACAGTTCCCACAGACAAGACAGGCAGCGAAAGAAAAAAAGACCATTTCTTTCTGTCTTCACCTCTCCTCCTACTCTCCACCTCCTCTTCAACAACCCTGACTTTGTTTGGAGCATGTGACCTGCCACCAATCAACCCTATTGGTTAAAAGAGGCTGGATACAAGGATACTCATTTTTGCCAACAGCCTATACTTCAGCCAATATGCTCTTGTGCATGGAGTTTCCCTAAAATGGCAGAAGCTTGCTTCATCTTGAATAGTATCTGTGAGATACAGCCTCTGGGACTAATTCTTCAGCATTTATACTAAATTAACTTTGAAACCCTCAAGTATCCCTTATGTGAAAAATGTAACCTCCAGGGTTGTTATACAGTTAGAATAACAAAAGAGATTTAATGATTCACGTGGCACTTGTCCCCCATTCCTCCAAAAGCCCCCAAACGGACATAAAACCTGAACGTCAAATCCTGCCTGTCTTAACTTTCACGTCACTTTTTCCCCTTCCGTCAGAGCTGACACGATGCGGCGTTTCACAGTGTACGTTGAAGGGGGTGATGGTGGTGGTAGCACCGGGTGAAGGGAGGCAAATGAAAACATGTCACTCAGGACCCATTAAAATGTAACCCTCCCCTGCAGAAGAAAGAGACTCGTCTCATCATTAAGCCATCTTGGGGCGAAGCAAAAACCGCAAATATTATTCCTTGCACCCCCATGTCTCTCTTCCACACACATGGACTCCACCAGTACTCACACATGCACATATAATTGTCCCCTTTTTTTTGCTTTAGATGGAAGGAAAGGACACCGTGACTGAAGGTCCAGTGTGTTTGTTCACCATCTGAAAGTTACAAGAAGATGTTTGGATCCTTCAGATCACATTTGTTTTTCCAAAAATAATAACCCCCATGTTTTTTTTTGTCAGGTCAGTCAATCAAAAGCACGGTCAGACCATGATTAGATGGAGAACGTTCTATGTTCCTCCAAAAGGCTCCAAACCAATCAGCAGGTTCTTCTTGAAGGTTCTTCTTAAAGGCTTATTACAGAAACGACCAGATGGAGAAACATTCTTTTTAAGCAACTGCATTTCTTGCTTGTTACAGTAACAAAAACTAACTAAAATGATTAAAATCAGAGTGAATATCATTCATGTCACTAGCACACTTATTAAATGAGGCATGCAACTACAACTTTTTCTAAAAATGGTAACACACTAACAAAGATCAACGTGCATAATAAAAAGATCTGCGTGCACATGTGTGTGTGTGTGTGCAACCATGGTGTGTGCATAAGGTTCACTGTTATTGAAAATGACTTGCCCCTGCTGCACATGCTGGGGTGGCAGTGATTATAATATCCAGATAATCATTTCAAGCAAATTATTGTAATTATCAATCAATCATGTCCTATTTAAACAGGGTGAGGGAGGGAGAAGTGTGGTGCTGCTGGCAGAAGGTAAACTATGGCCTGAAGCGCTGGATCACTTCTGTGACCCATGAGCCTCCCTGTGTCCACATAATAGCCCTCATACATTTGGGGCCATTTACGCTTTGCATTTAGAGGCTCAATTCTCCAGCTTGATACTGAGGGAGTGGGGTTGGAAACCTCCTGGCTGCATTCGCAGTTGAGAGAAATATGTGAGTAAACTTTAGTGTATTCTGTTTGGAGTTTAGTATCTAAAGTAGAACATTTTAAAGAAGTACATTGAGCCAGCCTTTCCCCAAAAAATATATTAGCCCATAAAATATTATCCAGAGGATTTAATTGTTTTTTTTTCCCAAGTCATGTTGTCAGGGAAGAGATTTTATTTGTGTGTATTTTAATATTAATCAAAGTCCAATGTTTCTGTGAAGGCCTCATGAGTTTGTTTGTTGGACAACATCTATGAAAACCAAAAAACCCAGCAGACTGGCCAGCAATAAAGTTGTGAAGAAATTTAAAGGAGGGTTAGAATATAACACCTAAAAATACACAAAACTTTGAGGGTGCTACAAAAAACCTACCAAGACATGACTGACTACCTAAACTGACAGAATGAACAAGAAAACATTAGTAAAAGATGCAGGAAAAAAACACCTCATGTCAACTATATCGAAGATGGAGATATACAGCAGCTCAGGTGAGAGAATCTGTCGATAAGAAACCCATTGGCCGGGTGCTCCACAAATCTTGCTGAGTTTATATTGGAAGACTGGGAGGAGAAAGAAATTGTTAAAAGAAACAAGTCCCATTTAAAGTTTGCAGACTCAGCAAAAGTGTGAAAAAAGTTGTGAAAGAAACAGACACTGTTCACCAACCGTAACACCACATACCCTATAGCAGTGGTTCCCAAAGATTTTCTGGGCTCCCATGTGGATTACAATAAAATCCGCCCCCTAAAAAAGAAAACAAAAAAATAAACTGGGCACACACGTCGTTCAACCAGACATAAACCTATACACATATTTTGTTTTCAAACTCCACTGAAGTTTATTTCACACTTCAAGTTGCAACAAAACACACTAAAAACCATCTTTACAGTGAAAAACTTTTGTGTAACTTTTTTTTCTCATTCATCCATACCGTTTCCCACGTTTCCTCCCCCCTGCAATTTCCACACATTGGGAACCACTGCCCTATAGGGAAACATGGTGGTGGCAGCATCTTGAGCAAAAACAGGAAGCTAGTCAGATTTGATGTAAATACTCTAGACAACAATCGTAAAAGAAAACATGTAGGAGTTTACGCAAACATCCCAGCCAATCTAATTTTTTTAGTCTCTAGAAGTATAATGCTTATAAAGACATACATTCAAGTTCAATTGACTGCATGAACTGGGTTCTAACAAATAGTGACCAATAGGGGGGGTGGAGGGTGTTAACACATGATACGTTTCTGATTTTTATTTGTAGCACAATATCATAAAACATGTCCAGTTCTCTTTCTGCTACACAACTGTGCATTACTTTGTCTTGGTCCACCAAAAATTGCATGTTGCACTGAATTCTGTTGTAGTGTGTTGAGAAATTTGGGGAACGTTAGCTGGAAATAGGCACCAACACCCCTACGGACCCCACTAGGGACAAGGATGTTAGAAAATGGATGGATGGCTGTTGAGAAATATTTTTTTAAACTATGTGAATACCTTTACAAGGTGTTCTGGTATCTACCCAATTCATACCAAATGTAAGTTCTATTAGATATACAGCAAATAAACACTGTGCTGCAGATGATTACTGTGAAGGGCTTAATGGTAAGTAAAAGTACTTTAGACACAACTACATGGAATCAATGAAGAGAGAAAACATGTCCCTCTTAAGTCAGACAAATCGCAGAAGAGGAACGCAGCAGACAGGCGGCGGGACCTGATCGTCTCAAAGAGATATTTCTCTGTATCTATTCACAGTAAATCCCCGGTGAAAAGCAGCATGAACTGATTCGATCTCAGCGGTATTGAGAGCCGAATGAATGTGGCTTGAAGGGTAGAGACTGAGAAATTGCGAAAGAAGTAGATATATAAAGAGGGAGAGACAGATAGTAGCCTTCGGGTGAGAGATGATCGTCTTGGGAAAAAAGCAATCAGGGCTCATTGATTTTTCTCAGCTGCTTGAATAGAGGGTGTCTATCTGGAAGTCATTATCTGTCATCTGATCTGCCGGAGTGTTTACACGCGTTGGCGTGGACAGCAGCGCTCTTCTGAAGATGAGGATTAACACACAGGACAAACACACACACACAGAGCATAGACTGTCCACTTTTTTGCCCGTCTCTGTATCCTCCACTCTCAATTCTAAATCCAGGGATTCTTAAACAAAACTTTGGTCCTCCGATACCCCTGTCAGCTTTTACATCACACATAACCTTCAGACTTAAGCGAATGCCCTGTGTGTGTTTGTAAAAATATACATGCATAGGGTCTAGACAGCTAAACAGAAAGATAGTCTTGTTTTGTATAGCCAAACCAGACTAAATCAAACAATCCCTGATCCTATCACTAATAGCCACCGATAACAATCTTTAGCTCCAACAACACCGTCCTGTCTGCTTGAAAAGCAAGGAGGGATGAAATAAGTGGAAGAAGATGGAGGGAAGTAAATAGAGAGAGGACTCAGATAACAGACATTTTTCATTTTCTGACTGCGTGTGGCATGAAGATGCATAAAACCTGATTTTGCATGTGCCTAAGCCACAGGGGCTCAGAAAGCCCAGGATATGAATCCGGGGCTTTACATTTCACAGATAGACACATAAGAAGAGGAATATCTGCACACACACACTTAGCTGTGGAGGGCATTTCTGGGCAGCTTTCAGTAAGTGAGGCTGGAGAAGCTGAGGTATTATCTTTGCTCCATTTTATCTGGTGCTTTATCTCAGACAGAGCCTCACATTTGGTTTTATTCTCTTCAGGCATGGGACAAACACCGTGGCTGGCTTTATCTGTGTGCTGGGTGATGAAATTCAGTTCTTCAGGTACCGGCTACTTTTAAAGTAGCTTTTTCAGAGCTTCTCACCGTAATGACAAAAGGTGGCTGATAACCTGTTACAGTATTTGGGAAATTACACACACAACCTTTACTTTGTCAGTAACATTAAAGTCAGGCAGGTTGCAAAGTGAATTTCAGCCTGTTAGTAAACAAAAGAAACAACACACTATATTTTCAATATAAAAGGATTTAAAAATTAATCATATCAGAGTACTATCCATTGTATCCATTAACATTTCTATCTGCTGAAGTTAGTTTAAGCCGTTCTTCTGAGAGCTAGATATACAAAAAAATAGCAACAAATGAGCATGGATAACTCATTATAACACAAATGTACCTTTAAGCAATGAACTAGTTTATTTGCGAGCTGCAACTCAAATAACTTTGAGTCTTAATCAAGCGCCGCAATGGTAGCGAGACAGTGGAGAAAGATGGAGTCAGTGTTGCTGCCCCTGCCCTGTGTTTGTGAGCGCCTGCGTGTGGATGAATGAGTCATGTCATACGAAATGGCTCATGGATAATTTCATTCATATTCATAACAAGCATGTGGTCTGCCACCGCCCATCGAGGGCCCACCACAACTCACACTCTGCATAATGAGATATAGCCAGTGTGTCTTCACATACGGCTGCCAGGCGTACGGTAAGTATATGTTTCTGCTAAGGACATGCAGAGTGCAACTCTTGCGCTACTGTTGTGTGACAATTATCAATGCTTACGACAGTGCAACTAAAGCGAATGCTTTAGGGAATACATGTGGAAGGTGGTTAGGTTAGTTTATAAAACCAAGTAGGTTTTTCCACGTCGTACGAAATGTGGGGAACTCCAAACAGCCTAAAACAGCTGTGGTCAGCTCTTAAAATAAGCTCATTGACTAACGCAGGATTTCACATCAACCAAGCAGTCGGTGATTTACATGCTGGTCTGTCTGTTTATACAAGGAGCAGCAAGACCCTTGACCTGAAATGCAAATGATAAAATTTAAGTGATTTTGTTTTTCCAAAGCCGGATTTGTCACAACCGTAAATTAAAGTGGAAGCGAGTGTTTAGCTCACAAGGCATCTTCACAGACCAACCAGTGCTCTGACTTTTATCTGCTGCTGTTGTCAAATCGAACAGTTTCGTTACATAGAAAAAAATCCAAAAATAATTTTGGCTCAGTTCACCCTTTCTGTCATGGTAATTTATAGTGTCTTGCATATCTTGAGTTTTTCAGTTGTCACAACTTTATATGTAATTTACTGGGATTTTATGTGATACCAATTATAAAATATAAAATAAAAAAAACATGGATTTTTTTTTTTTTTTCAAATAAAAGTAATGCCTACATTGATTCAATCCTATCTAACCCAATGCTGCACATCTGCAGGCTGGCAGCATCTGAGCGGAGTAATTTCCATACCCTGCCACAAACTTTCTGTTGTATTTAGGTCTGGAGTCTGAGTCATCCCATTCAAACGCATGAATATGTTTACATCTAAACCACTCCATTGTAGCTCTGACTGTATGTTTTAGGGTCATCGTCATGTTTGAAGGTCTGCTGCTATAGCAAGTCTTTTGAAGCTTCTAACAAATTTTCTTCCAGGAATTGCTGTGTTTTTAGTTTCATCTATCTTCCCGTCAACTCTGGCCAACTTCTTTATCCCTGCAGCATAAAGCTACACACATGGTGGTGGATTGAGTTGCCACCATACATAGCAAATTGATGGCATTTAATTCTGATTCCATTTAATCAGAGGATCATATTGTTAAATTTCCAAATTTGAAATGAGACTTCTTATGTCAATTTATGGAGTTTTCTTTTTGACAGATGACCAGACCAGAGCTGTGAAGACATGCAGCTCTTCCAGAGACACCATGAATTATTCTGGCTCCTTGTCTTATTACCAGTCTTTGCCCAGCATAAGCTTATGTGACATCCATGTGAATGTGGTTGTACTCTGACATTTTAAAAGCTTTTGATATTCTTTTATAATCTGAACTTCTCCAATGTGTTCTTTCTGATTTGTTTCATTTTTATTATTTGTAAAAATAATTTAAAAAAAATGTCATTCACAATTTTTTTTTTTACTCGCCATCACATAAATCACAAGAAACAACAATAAAATATATTCTTGTAACATGACAAAATATAAGAAAGACCAAGGGTATTCAAGGCAGCGCGAGATCAATCAGTTAATGTTTAAAAAAGTAATTTTTTGTATTTTTTTTTTGGTGTCCCTGCCATATAAGTTATTGCTGCGTTTCATTTAACCTTCAGTTCAAATCCCCTCTTCTGTCATTAACTCAAGTTGGAACTGTGCCTGCATACTTTCAGCATTTCCCAGAAAGTTCCTTCTTGGTGTGTCCTCTGCAGCGGCCATTGTTCTTTCATGGACCATTAGATGGACATGAACTCTCTCACCGTCGTGTTTTGACCCGGTGACACTGGCCGTAAAAACAAACTGCACTGCCTCTTCAATAAATTCATCACCTCATAAAGTGGTCAGTGACTGGTCAATGAGACGTGTCGGTCACAGCGCGTGCATTAGTCAAGAAGGGACTTATTAGATCACAGATCACTGCAGGTCCTTTCTGATAAGCAAGGCTTATTAGATACGTAATTGCTCCCTGACAAATAGGACAAAATCTAAATGCTGGACTTAGACTTTATTTATAGACGCCGTATCGATCATGTAGGAAAAATATTGTAGTTGCAAGGAAAAATAAAAGATGTAGACAAAGGGCTTGAAAAACAGTAGCAAAAGATGATGATTGTCCTACCTTTTTGATAC
Source organism: Xiphophorus couchianus (assembly GCF_001444195.1). Classification (NCBI taxonomy): domain Eukaryota; kingdom Metazoa; phylum Chordata; class Actinopteri; order Cyprinodontiformes; family Poeciliidae; genus Xiphophorus; species Xiphophorus couchianus. The sequence continues at coordinate 10,759,472 of NC_040228.1, forward strand.
AGCTGTCTGGAGAGTCATCTTCATGGTCGTTTATCATCTGCTGTAAAAAAATAAAAGAGAAAAAAAAAGCAGAAACATATATTCATAATTACATTTTTGACACCAAGACCACATATTTGTTCTACATTTATCATAAAATCATGCAACTCTGAATTTTCCCTGAGAAGAAATCTGCCTGAAGATCCATTAAAACCACATGATTGATTCCAGCTCTTGAGAGGCCCTCAGTCTGTTGTTATAGTCGACACTGCCTGATGACAAAAGCGAGGCGTGTTCATAGTTCATCACACAAACCCAGCGGGATACAAATATAAAGGAAGACATCTCATAATGGGGCAAGAGGCCACCAAAACACAACCAGAAGCAAAACACAACATGAAGCACATTTGAATGAATGAGTTCCCCACATTTGATGTTAATTCCTGGCTTTGGTGTAGCGGGGAAGTTCACTGAGAACATATTCGTCAGTGAGAGTGTGCATAATTAAGCCTTCAAGCAATATTTACAAGGGGGCAGATGGGTGGCAGAATGCTCCCAGTGTCTGCCAGAGGAAATGAAGGAAATGGGGCATGATGAAGAGACGGGGTGGCCCCTACTGCAATGAGTTGGTGTTTCACGCAGTGGAAAGCTAGAGTATCCACTCCTCTGCTCGTCTCTGTCCCAACAGGGAACGGGAAAGAGATGCTGACTGTTCAGAGCGGTCTTATGTGGGGGATCGGTAAACTGAGTTTAAGTGAAATTACGTCTAAATCTTTCTCCATACAGCATATTTGGGCCTTGCCTTTCCTGCACCATATCCTCCCCATCTGCCCTTTAACAGTAGACCGGTTGTATGGGAGTTGTGACAGGACTGTTAGCCTTTATATTAGAGCTGACATATTAAAGGTTTGTATTTCCTTAACCAGTGTGGTCCACCATGATTGGGAAAGAGACATTTATCTGTTGTGGAATCTCCCAAAGAAACTATGAGGCTATTCTTTAAATTCTGCCATACAGTAACTTCTTTTTATGTGAGAGCAAGGCCTCAATTTATAGTAAATTATAATGATCTGTGTGTATGATCTCAAGGTTGTGCATGCCCCATTGGATCTCTAGAGAAAAGTGTTTGTAACTTTGTCCAGACTGGTAAAGCTATTGGAAAACATAGTGGCACAAAACAGTTTATTTTATCCTCTTGCTTAAAACCAGACATGTGTTCAGTTTCACCAATGGTTTTAATAGCAACACAGATACTTAAAACTCTGTTCTCCACCTACTTACTACACATCTAAAGCATTGAAGATTCATATTTCTTCTTGAAATCTCAGTGTTTTACATAATATCTACATAGAAAAATGTATATTTAACAAACTATGCCATGGATTGTTAAAGGTGCATTACCTGACAGAAGTTTCCTGTCATCTTTTTGGATACAGCAGCACTCTGTAAGATTATTTGAAGAAGCACTCAACTGTTCAAGTATGAAATATTGGTACAGATTAGAGCATCCTCCATAGTCCCTGCCTCCCCTTGATAAGATCCCAATTAAGTAAAAAATAATTAAAATAAATTAATCCTTTCATTGCAATGGCAAAATGTACTTTTTTTAACCAAAGCTTTAATTTGAGTAACTTTATAAATTATGAAAATTATTAATTGTTATTGATTGGAGTATATTCCTTCAATTTAGACCAGTGAACATACTTGATTTCAAGTATGTTTCAATTACAATAATTGAAAAAATTGGTAATATTGACATTTCAAAGTGCTGCTTTGCTGCAATATTAGACACATTTGAACAACTTGACTGATTTTCACTATTTTATATACCCGCTTCCTACATAGTTATCAATGACTGATGGGTAAACAATAGTGTTATGGACATAGTGATGATTAGAAATGAAATGAAAAAAATAAGGGAATGTGGGTTTAATGGAACAATATCATCAATTAAATTGCCATATTTTTTAAAAAAACTCGCTACTGTCACAGTTACCAATCACTTGGTGACCATTTGGTGTCTTTGAACCTTTAACTGATAATCTATCACACTTTTATTTCCCCTAAGTGAGGTGTATGTGTCTCTTTATAAGTCAGCACATGGTTAGTAGAATCTCCTTGTCTAAATTTTCCAAAATCTATGTCAGAGCAGCAGTTAAGTTTTTAAAACAGCTGGAAAACAAATTTGAAGGAGAACCCAAGTTAGTTCTTCAACCAAAGCATAGTAAAGAGGTAGGTAACAGTCGTAAAACAAAATCTTCAAAATATTGAAAACAATTAACTCACATCTTCCTAACTGTTTCCTTACTTTTCCTTTGTCATATTCAACCCACCAGTCTGTAAACTTTAGCATATATGCCACTTAATATATACACACATTGAGGGTAGCAGAAATTTGTACCAGAAGCCCAACATAATATTCTCATGCAGAAATGGATATACATAGCAAATACAATATCCTACCAAATATTGCATCCAATCAGACTTTTACGACTCTGATTTTGCACACATAGAAATTTCCATATCTATTGCAATTCAATGCGTTGTACAAGATGTCAGAAGAAAGACATCTATCTATTTCTAAATGTAGTTGGAATTTGGTTGGAGTTGAGCATATGGACTAACCAAACCAGACTTTCAAGATCTTAAATACTAAGTTTTTTGACCAGTTCTTCTGTTATACATCTGCCACCATGTTTTATTCACATATAATTTTTTTCAGGGTAGCTATACATTATACATTCCTTGGCTGTTGAAAACATTTTCATATGGAAACTAGAAAAAATATATAAATTGCATTAGTGTTTCTGGTCTGGAAATGAAGCAAATAAATAGGAAGGGGAAACATGGGAATGCCATTGGCGGTAACATGGAGACAGTACGTAGGAGAAAGAGGGGTTGGGGTTGGCTTCTGTTTCTTGTAATGCACCAAGCCAGCTGTAACAATTTACAAAATGAACAGCTTGGCTGGGTCATCTAAAATGCTACCAGGCGCTCAACAACTATACAACAATTTCTGCCTCCACACGCCCACACACACACAGAGTATCCGACTCTACTTAGCTGCATGCTGAGTGTAAATATGTGTATGTGTATCAAATTGTTCAAGAGTAACATAAAACTCCACAAGTCATGCAAGCAGGCATGAGTGGTTATGCTGATGCCCTAATGTGTTTCAGCTTTAGGTGGTCCAGTGAGTGCTGTGAGGGGAATTCAATTCTCCAAACCTCAATGTAAGACATTAACTAATTGTGACACTTTCTGATCATGACATGAATGAAGTTTTGATCAAAGCAATTCACAACAGTGGAGAAGTGACCAAATGACAAGCAAAGGCATTGCCAAAGATGTTGATGGAATTAACACAAGGTCAGGTTGAGATGGTTTTTGACCGTAGTTGATTGTAGATACATACAGATCCACAAGTAACACAAACACCAACAATGAATCTTCTGCCCTTGCAACACAACTCGTTAATTAGCTATGGAAAATCTGATTGGCCACAGCTGACAGAGCAATGATTTATAGCTCGTGTCAGCGTCTTCTCAAAGTGACTTTTCCTCTGGGGTGGCGTGACGGGTCCAAATACAGACCGGCCTATGTTGAGAGGGGTAGATTTTCCACTATACAGAGGGAGGGAAAATTGTCCATTTGTTCTGTATCTAGCTGGCTAAATGCTGACATGTCAATATGTCTTATGGAAAAGAAAAAAAAAACACTGAAGTGAGGGTACTTAGACAGAGTGTGTAAATGTGTGTCTGGGCACACAGCTTCTCTCGCTGGCCCATATGACCTCAAATGTAAACAAATCTAGACGTGGCTTGATGAAAGTGCAGCCACCTGCAGAATCCTTCCACTGAGAGTTGTACAGACCCGATTTTACCAGCTTGTGTTTTTGTATCTCATCATGTCTGCGGTGTGAGCTTACACACTAGGCATTGGAGACGGAAAACCCCACCATTATTAGTGCCTCATAGGACAGCTTTTGTTGTTGGACATGGTCAAGAGTTTGTTTGGGTTTTTTTCAGCACCACTTTAGTTCTTTAGGATACCTGTTGCAAGCAGACAAATGGAAACACGGTCTGCAGATAGACACTCACTGAAAAGACTGAACTCACTGTTTTTACAAGGAAGGTCGGAACATAAAACATACACGAGAAAGCAAAATTGGTCAGAACCTTCTACGCAGAAAAAGCAAAGCAACCCTCAGAGAAGTCTCTATTTAGGGCCCATTAAAAAAGGGAAGAAGTTAGTTTTGCATACTCAGCTAAAATCAAGCCTTGAAAGAATAGAAACAAAAGAACAGAAGGAGGTTAGAGCTTGCTCATCATCAGCCAGAGACGAGGGTCCCACTTGGAGGTTTTGTACCATAGGAAAATGTAAGTCTTCTGTTGCCAAAAACAATTCTCCTCGCCTCCAGATAATGTGAGGCAATACAGCAGCATGGCCGAATGGATGACTGTGGATGTCACAAAGCCGCAAGTTTCCAAAAAGAACTAGCAGCAAGCAAACCTCAAGGCTTGAATCGAGGCCCTGACTGACAACTCATTGGCTGCAAGAGCCACACCAAGAAAGCCACAAATTGAAAGTTTTGCTACACATTTATTGGGAACTTTTGCAGCGTCTTGGCCCATTGACAGACCTTCATTGTGGTGGCAATGCCTTGGAAGGGTCATTGATCTTTTTGACATATAGATGGGAGAGGAAGTGGTCTTTCACAATGTGTTGTGTTGAATAATAAACTGCACAGAAAGTCAATTTGTGTCAAAAGCAAAGTGAGAAAAACACACACACACAAAAAATGCAAGGGAAGAATTTAGTTTCTCATCGCTGACGGCCTTTGAAATAGGAGGCAACCATTATGTCAAACATAATCGCAACAAATGGATCTGACTGCTAGATACTGGCATGATCGGTGCACTTCCAATCAATAAAACAACACCATTGACCCCATAAAAGGAAGAAAAAGAAAAAGGAAAACAAGTCTCCAGTATGTTTTGCCTATAGTTTCTTGCTATCAAATGAAATCCCCCTGATAACAAACCTTTTACACTGACTTGCCAGAGACCGCTTGACTGGGGATACAAGTCCGATTCGGTTCGCCTTTTAGCATTAAGTCAGATAGTGTCTGCTTGTGGCTCCACGTCTTTTCTCAGGCATGTCCTTTAAATGGGTGTAAAATAAAGCTATTTTTGGACTTCCCTGAGATAGGGCGTTTGCCAGCTAACCCAAAGCAAGACATGGACTATGGCTGCTTAAAAACATGCCACAACAATGAGGTTTCTCACAGAGATTAAGAAGCGAAGTGGGAAGACTAAGGCATGATAAGGTAAAGAAAAGGGCTGAAACTTACACCACTAAATAGTAGGAAGTTGGGCATCCATCAAACCAAATATATTTGTGATTACTTCAATAGTTGGGGAAATTGTGGGGACTTTTGCCAAAGCAAACCTTAACAAGTGTAGGAAACTTTCACACTCTGGCTTCTGATAATTATCACAAGTAATAATTTTCCAAACTGGGACTAATATAATCACTGATTACTTACTGTTGTTTTTTTAGTTTCTTGGGAATTTTCTTAGTTTTGCTTCTTCCTTTTGCTTCGTTGGTAGAAGCAAAAGGAAGATCAGATTTGGCTAAATTTTATTACACTGCAAAAAAAAAAGGTAACTATGTTACAAAACCTAGAATCCAGATGGGTCTGGGTGCGGCCTGCGACGGAGCTCTGCACTGTCGGTGAGATAGAGCTTAGTGCACAAAGGTTAGATTTGGAAGGCAAACAGTCAGAACTATTGTGCGACTCTGGAAAGTCATGGCCACTTGTCAAATACAAGCAGCTAATATTTACAGAACAAGCTTTGACCCCGTATGTCCCCAGAGTCTTTGTGTGATTTATTAAGAAAATGCCATAGTGAAATATCCCGGCAAGGCTTGCATTGACCCCGGACGGGCTTGTCTCATCATTTCAGTGTCCTGCATGATTCACAGGTCTTGCACAGACACGTAATTCAGTGTCAAACATTTAGCATTCATGTGTAAATCAAATATTTGCATTCATACACCTGACAATTGAAGAGTTAGAATTATTTCCATCAGAGGAATGTGATGTTACAAATTGAAGTTTGCACTTCCTCAGCAAACCTTGGGAAAGAAGTTCACTTTCATGAGAAGAGATCAAGAGGAATGTGGAAATAAGAGATGGCAGGAAGAGGAGAGAAAAGGATATTGCAAATTTATTAAGAGGGTCATATTTTCATGGGAGTTGCGTGCAATCATCCATCACCAAACGTCCTTACCCTTTTAAGGCAGCTGATTCAGAACCTACTATTGACAGAACTGTGCAGATAAATTATCTACTTGGCCTCCGCTTTATTGATAAGTCATTTGGGGAGATGATCAGTAATAATCATAAGTGAATAAGGGTGGAGTCATACCACCCTTTTGCTAGCAGATGTTATGACATCTGCAAGGTTGAAGTCCAATAAATTACCCTACTTTTGGACTAAGAGGATTGCCTACACAGCATCGGCACCAGCCGTAGCGTGCCGTTTGAGTGATGATATATCGCATCTTGCCTCTTCATTTTGATAAAAGTTGACATTTATTGACACGTGGCTGCAGAGAAAAAAATAATAATATTGCTTTATTTCTCATGACCTCTATTACATCCGTGACACATATTGCCTTTAAGCAAGCAGGAGGTTATGGTTCTGAGATTTAAGGTCTTGACTTTGGGTCAAATAGATCCAATGAAAGGTCACACAGCATCAGCTTTTCATTTCTCACTCCTCATCTAAGCAAGATATGTTTGCATCCATTGCATAAATGAATGTCTGAATTTATGCACTGTATAAATCAGCTCCCGAGTCCTCTGCACTGAAATGTCAGGACAAAAGTATTTCAGTATTATCAATACGAATTTAAAGCAAGAGTGTTATTTAGTCAATTGAATATGACACAAACAGAGAGGGTAGAGTCTCTTGGTGTGAGGATTCTTCTGGTCAGCAACTAATGAGAGGTTGCTTAATAATTGACAACTGACAGATAAATTGCAAATCGCTTATCAGTTAGACAATATCATTTGCACATGTTTCCCCCCCACAGACAAAAGGGATTTGTCAGGTTTTCATCTCTTGACAGATGTGTAAAATCTTCATAGACAAAAAGCAAATTAGGACACATTTTTTATTTAGAGTGTCTTTTTTTAGCTGACTTCAATCTATGCTGTGTGTACTTCGTGGTCAGACATCCTCCTGAAAGTCCATGCTGTGGTTTTGATGCATTTTTTGGGATCACATGCAGTTATTCACACATACATAGAAAGAGTTTGGGCGCAGGGCCAAACATAGGAGTAAAAAGTCTCAAGTGGCTTTGAGGCTAAGTGCAGCAACATATGGGTTAGTGGATAAAACAACCAGGGCCTTTCTTCAATATTCTGAGGGTTTATACTGAAGTCAGTTCATGTGATGCAACTATTACAATGGTGGAGAAGGCAAAAGCTAAGCAGATTGACTCAAAAATTTGATTTCTCCTGCAAATACACAAACACGACTGACCTGGACTGAATATTCATATCTGTTGATCTTTTAAAATTTGTCGCATTATATCCCCAAACTTTAATATATTTTTGGGAAGATTTTATGTAACATTAAATGCAGCACAATTCTGAGAACTGAGGAGAAAAAAGTACATAACATTTTTGTTGTTTTTACAAATTAAAATATAATGATTGAGCAAGAATTGTTTCATGACAGGAATTTAACTTTTTTGCCTATTCTTTTTTTAAGCACCTAAACTCAGACAGATTGGAGCTGAATGTGAACATATATATTCAATACCTTACACAAATTCTCTATTAGATTAAGGTTTGTGCTTTCACTGGGCCATTCTAACACATCTACACCCTACTGTTAATAAAAACCCTTTGTCAGTCTGTTTTTCAGTCCCTGTGTTAACAACTCTTTAAACGCAACATCAGTTAAACATTGTTGCCTGTTTTTTTTGTGGAAATTCATGCAGTCATGATCAAAAATGTTTTTGCCCGACAGTTTCGCAACCAAGTAAAAAACCAGAATCGTTTTTTTTTTTTTTTTTTTTTTACAAAAAGATAATATCGAGAGCTCTTACAACTCACGTCTACGATATAAATACCAGAAAATAATAATGTTGGCCTAAGTGTCCTGATGGGTGCTATTAGGCTGTGTATTATTTTGAGAATTACTTGCTGATACAGCACAGAAAAGCGTTTGTGTTAAACAAATGGACCGTAACTGCTGAACTGTTTATCCCCATGATTTCCTTTGGTGGCCCATCAGATTATTTGCACAGTGGAAACATATAAAGACCAGAGTAGTTAGGCCAGCTGCTACTGCCAACAGAGATTGTCTGGTGATACTGGCCCCAAATGGTTTCTCTAGCTGTTATGACAATGGATTTTGCAATGCTCTTTTACAAAGTTTGAAAAAAAAGAAAACAATTCTGATTACCAAATGCATATAATCACATTTGAATTATGATGACTGCTCATTTTTTTAGGTTTCTTAAATCCAACGGCAATTAAGTGATTGCACTGCTGAATTTATTCCAAACAACTGCACAAAGCCTTCCACTGTTTCCCCGAGACAATAACCAAATAATAAGGGACAAAGTAGTAACTCTCTTTTTCTGACACAAAATTCGTAAAGAAATTTTTTATCTGGATGAATACAGTAAAAGTGGTACAAGGAACATATTCACACATTTATTTGTACAGCTCTATTCCAACAGACTTTAGCTTTAATAACATAAAGCTATATAATTTTTAAAGTTTAATCTTTTGTAACAAATTTATGTCAGATTATGATTTTCTGGTTAATGTCAAGTTGTCATAACGAAGACATTTTTGTCTAGGTTAAGTGTCATGATTTACTGAATGACACTTTATGACAACAGTCATAAATATTCATGAAAACTAATTCATGTTATGTCATGTTTATGACGGTGTCATGACAGTCTTATTCACAACCCGTCAAGTAAAGTGTTACCAAAATATCAAACTTGGAAAATATAATTTCAATCATTTTCAGGCACAAGAAAATTTCCTTTATGTACATGTCAACTCAGGTAGACAAAATGGTTGCTGTTTTAAAACACATTGTACAGCAGATGTGGCAACACATTTTACCATTGTCTAATACCGAGTAGTGCAAATAATAAAAGAATTAGACTCTCTTCTGTGTATGCAAATACACATGCAATATACTCGCTGTAGGAGTTTACTATGCATCCAAGGGTTAAAAAACACATGTTAGGGTTAGTCACATGTTCTCTATGAAGGAGTAAATATAGATTTGTCAGGGTGCAGTCATTAATTCATTTATTTAAAAAATATATCTAAAACGTTAAATACTAATTCAATTTTCTGGTTTGAAAATTCTAGTCCTATCTGAAATCAGTTCAAGAACTTTGGGTTCATTTTTAAGTTCATGAGTTTAAAATGTTCAGTACATCTGACACCAACCCAAAATGCCTGTAACTCATATTCAAAATATAAATAAATGTGAAAAGTTTTTTATTTTCAGAAATTCAGATTTTTATTGTTTGGAACAGGATCTACAGTCAGGAAATTTGAAACTTTCAATCCAGATTTATTCTTATTCTGTACTCAGAAATTGATCAAATCTAAATCCTTACTATGGCTGGAATTGCTGGTACAGATAGATATTGATGATAAAATATGAATACATTCAAAAACAACATAAGGATATAATATTTGATTAGATTGAAACAAATAAAATAAAAAGTTTGTAATTATGTTGACCTAAAAACAAAAAATTTAAAAAATATATAGTGTTCCTCGTTTCGCCTACAGATGAACACTTGTGTTATTTATTATCTCTGTATTTATTTTGTAGCACAACAGCCTATTTGGATCTGTAATCTTCCTACTTGTCCCCCGTTTGTCTTCCTGTACTCTGTGCCCGCTCTTAAAAGATAGCAACATTTATCGCCAGAGGAGCTGTCTCCAAGTCCATAGGATAAACCCATCACCTGCACAATAAACGTCAAGCCGTCATGATTTATATGGCTAATGAAATTGATTGTGCCTGCAGTGTCTCAGGTCATTGTATTAGCATGATTCAGTGCTCTCCTGTTTCAACAGCTGTAAACTGTGCGAGGCTGCTGGGTAAACTGGCTTCAGGTTGTTTGCTTCTTGAAAACGATACAGTATCGTCTTTGGCCTTGAGGAGTCTTTTTTTTTAAAAAAACGATAAAGTAGCACTTCTAATCTGAACCCTGTAGCGCTGCTGCCTTTGATCACTTGAAGGGACGGTTTTAGTCTTCAAAGAAACAATAATGTTGCTTTAAGCGCAAAGTGGCATTGCTGATCTTTCTGAGGCTCTGACTGGACAACTTCTTTCTAATAATGGACTTTGCAGCCTGAAGAACCTGCCAAGCATTTCAGTTACTGACAGATACATCATATCATTTCAAAGTGCAGCTACTGGTGCGTTGAATAACTGTAACAGAGTTTTAGTTGTTTTGGTCAAGACAAACGCCCTCCTCTCGACGTTCACCTGAAAATAGATTTCCATTAAGTTGAACTTCGGGCTCGTCACAAATGACTTTATTAGTCTCGCCATATAAGGCCAGGGTTCTTTACAGCGCTATTAGTGTGAAGCCCCATCTATCTTGGTCTCTGGGACTGACTGATGTCCTGTGGCTTATCGAGCTCTTCCGTTATCAGTAAACGGATACCATGTCCCTATTACGCCGAAGATTCCACCAGGCCTCATGAGGTTATGAATTTATCACTGGCATCATCAGCTGAGAGCGACTGTTATCTTAATCTTCAATGGTGTTTTATTCTTTAATATGCAGTTATCGCTCTTTTCTTGGCCGCTAGCAAAGCAAAGGATTGGCATGTACAGATAGGATGCGCTGTCTTAGCCTCTGAACCCAAGTTTATAGCTGTCTGTCTGTCTAGCATGTCCATGGGATGATGACAGATGACTTTATTGAGGGGTGGGGGTGCTGCATGGTCACCGCTTGAAGCTGGGACTTTCCATTAGTCATCTAACAAGAGTAATCATCAAGGAAAATGTTTGCAAATGCTCTCTTGAATCTTTCTTTTTTGTTGTTATTATAGCTGTAAAGATAAAATGTGTCCCGATATTGATACTCTACCTTTCCTTTGCCTCCAGTCTTACTTTCCCCCCTCCAATAATAGAAAAATAACTGGGAAGATTTGGGTTTTAGACTCCCTTAAGAAATCTAAATCCCATTTTGTCTATTGCAATTCAAAGAAATGACTTATGAGAGAGTTATCAGACAAAGGAGGAGGGAGAGCTCTGGCGAGCTTAGCGAGAGGAGACTTATCTGTCCTTGGGCTGAGCAGCAGAACACAGTGTTGGCTTTATTCGGTGTCTCGGCCCTGTCGTTAAGGAATGATGACACACTCCTCCAGGCTCACATTAATCTTTAACAGTGTGATTTCTAAAATAACACCAGAATTTTCCCTCAGGCACAGGGAGAGAGAAGGCACTGTTCAGTCCCTCCCAGTTTGGTTGTTTTTTTCTTTTTTTTTTCTTTCTCTCTTCTCAATATGAATGCAGGAAAGCAGAGGACTAAAGGGAAAAAGGGACTGAAACAAAAAAAAGATGAACAGAAGATACAGCAGAGAAATGAGGCGACACGTTGCGCCGGAGAGGGATGGTGATAAAATGAAGCCGGGGTGCATTTGGTGCAACGTCACTAGGTGATAAAAGTCCTTGACCTCACTTACTCACCCTGACAGGGGCAGTTCCAGTGGCTCCTTTGCGCTGCACATTATTGTTGTTAACAGTGTGTTATCACAGAGCTGCCCTAGGGAAGATAAATTCTGCGGCCGCTGATGGGCCTTAAGTGAATGAAGGACTGGCTACAGATGCACATCGGTGGGTTGTGTCAGTCAAGCCGGCCTCTGGCTAATGCCAGTGAACAGATAAAAGCAAAACATTTTGAAGGGGAAAATATGCATGTTTAATAGCAGCCTGGGAAAGTGAGCATAGGAGAGGCAGGGCGCTGCAAGCAAAAGTTGTTTGGGTTCTAGGAAACAGTCAAAACTTCCCTTTCCCTCCTCTTTTCATGCAGCTCTGCTAGTATTTGCATGACGCAATTACTCAGTATCATAGTTCTGTGTTTTCCAGGTTTCCCATCAAGGCGAGGAGTAAGAAACAAAATTCATTCATCTGATTTTTGGAGACAGCAACCAAAAGCTCACACATTTTTTGGCAAACAATTAAAAGTTGTCCACAAAACTGGCTCCTTTTCCCTCAATCTGTAACGGTAAAAGATTGTCGTAATACCAGAACAGTGCTGGACAGGGCAGTTCATATTCTAAATGGGTGTAGTAGGGCGTAGTAATAAGAATTAAATGTTAAAATCTTTAAAAATAATTTTAAAAGAGTCATAGCTCATAATAGCTGTATAGAAAGAGTGTATGACTTGTTTTAAACATCTAAACTAAGGTATTTGCTAGCCTTCAATGAATGCGAAGATGTATCCCTTTCGACTGCAAATTCAGCAATTGGACAACTTTCCGTTGCAGGTAAAGTAACTATTATAATAACTTCAGTTTATTCGAGCTATTCCTAGCTGTACATAACTACAACCACTGGAGTTTGGTTCTTACAATTTTCATACCGACAGTAGACAGCGGTTAGAGCGTGTCTAGAGAAATGCAAAAGGTTTCCTATAGAAAAACACAACTTAACAACAATCTTAACTGAGATGTGAAAGAAGCAAAAAATAATAATTTGCAAGCTACAATAAATGAAACCACAAAAATGTTTTTGCGGTCTGTGATTGTATAATGTCGATTTTAAACAGTGTTACTTTCGCACTGACAGCTTCACGGGCTAGATTACACAAATCGGCCTGTGCAACACAATCCGATTTGCCATGCTGTGTTGCAGGGGACTGTTAAACAGATCATGGACCGTGTTGCAGCACAGAGTTCTACCAGGTAAGTAACTGCCTGAAACATGATGCAATTTAAAAGTAAGCATCATGGAGCCACTATGACATTTCTTTGGAGTCAGATATATATTTCAGTTGTCTTACATGTACTCTTATTGGTGCCCCATGGTGAACATTGGTTAACCTGGAATGTTTAACATAAATGTCCCTTTGCTTCTCCAAATTGAGAGCAGTCAGACTGCTGTATGCTGGAGGTTAGACAATAACGACCACATTTCCAGTCTCCACTGTTTTCAGAGGTTGTTAGGACGTCGGATAGGCCTGTCCATTCTGTGGCTTCCACTAATTTCCATATGCATTTCATTTCCCATCTGCCTCCCTCTCTGGCTTCTTCTGTCTCCCCTCTGCTTCATACACAGTATATAGAATATACAGAGTATCAAGCCAAGGCTAACATGCATCCACAATATGCATGTGTCTATGCAGCTCCCTGAGGAACAGAGCTCTACTCCAGCTCACTGGGGCAGCGGACAATGTGGTTGTTGTGTGGGGGGTAGCTTGGCTGGCTGTCCACTCTGAGACAAGTCAATCTGAGGACAAGACAGAGATGCCGTCTGTCTTGCTGCTCTTCAGTAAGACTCCTCTTCACATTTTTATTTTTTTTTAAAGTGTGCTTTACTCGTTTGCTCAGTTCATTAAAACTCTTACTTGCAGTCCTCGTACTATTATATTTCAACCTCTAGGCACAGCTTCATTTCTTTACGGGTCTCTGTGTCTCTGCAAGTGTGTAAGTGTGTGTCTGCGCCTTCGTGGGTACATAGCGCTGCTTTTCACAGCGCTGACACTGGGCAGATTGAGACGTCAGGCGCCTGCATGCTGTGGTAAATTAGCTATTCTTCTCTGTAGCTAATTGGAAATCTAAATGTTTTGAGGGCCAGAGAGGAGCTGTAATGGAATGCAGTTTCCTTTGAAGCGGAAAATCTGATTAAAGATCACTCTGGCATATTAAAGAAGATGTTATTTAATAATACTTTTGATATCAGGTTACAGAATGTGTGCTTGGTAAAAATGAAAATAGAACCAAGACATTTTTTTGAGAGATGTGCTCCCATCGTAACATGCCACTTACAGTGAACTAGCGTTCAAAACTCTAGCAGGCAAATACATTTCCATGCATAATGATCTCAACAAATATGCATACAAAACATTAATTATGGCGCCTCCATCTACATAATTCACAATAAAACATGAAACAAATAATGCCACAAACACTAATTGCCTAATTCATCATAAAACCTTGTGGGTACATGTTTTTTTCATTGCCTGAGCAGTTTCAGTGGAATGAAACCATTTGCATAAAGTTAAGGTTTGAAGTTTTTGGTACAGCAGTGAAGGCACTAAAATGACAAAAACTCAAAAATGCAAAATTTATGCAGTAGTCGTGCTCCATGATAAACATGCAATCCTGTGATTGTTTTGAACATAATAATGAAGATGATTGTTGCGAGTGACACACTTATGATTTTTCATTGAGATTTCCCCATTAACAATTCCATGGGTTTTACCATTTTATTATCAATATTATGTATTTGGTGTGTTCATAACAAAGAGGAAAAGTCAATCTAGAAAATACATGTGTGCTCTTAAAACATTTGTATCTATCCCAGACTGCATCCAAGCAGTTGATGTTGCAAAGTCACTAGTCTGTCGGAGTAACACAGAACTCCACTCACTTACTCTTACTCCTAATAAACTAACAAGCACATTTCTTGACTGTGGGAGGACACTAGAGTATCAAAAGAAGGTTAACCTGTGCTTACATGAGGGAGAACATCAAAACTGTACACGCAGAAAATGCCCAACTCAGATTTGAACCTTCTTGATTAAAGATAAGTTTTAAAAACCAGAAGTTAATATTTATCATGACATATGACAATAGCTTAACTGTGAGAAAGCAACGTGCCAAAATTAAGTCACATTTATTTTGTTCTGAAGCTGTTTGAGGGTTTTATGTATCATTGATACCCAAACATCAACTGCAACATAGAACAGAAAAGTTTAATCTTATGGGCATCACTACAGTCTGCAGCGTACTTATTGTACATGATTCCTCAATGCCTTAATGCCCATTACATGAAACCAGACCAACTTGGAAGCTGATGTCTGTTTCTCACCATATATTGGCGAGAAACAGACAACATATGGCGGCAATGTTAATCATTTGCTCAAATGAAAACATTCACTTTCACTTCTCATTATCTGAGATAGATCATGAGACTATAGTCTCAGAGCTTGAGTCTGATCCAAGTTTTGATTCTTTGAGTCTAAGTCAAGTCCAAACCAAAAAGTCTTTGTTTTTCAAGATTTGATTTTTGACACTAAATCTGCCGTCTCTGATATACAGTAACAATTGCGATTCAATATCTTGTGCAGGCTTCTGTGATAGTTACACTGTGGTCTGTTTTGCAATTACTGTCATAAATCATCTTCATTTTCCATAGCTGCAATGCTAAAAGTAATTACTGAGATGTGTTTCAAACATCGCAAAATATTTTTTTTTACTTAGTCTTTTAAATGAGGCTGGAGGTTTGGCCTTCACGCTGTTCTACATTTTACTCCTGGTTGTTGACGTAACTTGGAGATGCTGGGAAAAAAAGTTCTGTGCATTCACAACAAATAAAGCTGTGTAAGTAAGCGTGGAGGAAGAGCTTCATAACTGATGAGCCTGGAGACAATTTCCCAAAATATTCTTTACCTTGTGAAAACAGCCACATTGCTCAAGCTCTTTGGTCGTTTTTTTCTTTCTTTTTAGAGGAAACCACAGAAAGCCATTAAATAGATTAGTTTTAGCATCAGCCATGAAAACAAATCAAAACACCATGAATTAAGTTTTGCTTCATTCTTCTTAATTAGCATCAGCAGGTTTTTACCTCTTTGTCTTCTTAGTTCAATATGAATAAATGCAACAAGTTTCTGATCCCTGCTTTTCAGCCTATGACTGTTTATCTATTTCAACTACATCCACGGGTACAAAAGGCATGCAGAATGGCCACTGACAGCCATGTCGAATATCTCTTTCTGCCAAATCTGGCTGTTTTCTCTCGCTGCTGTCACTTGATGTCTTTATGCGAGCCTGAGAGTTCAGCACGATGAAAAGCGTGGGGTGTGAGCTGAGCGAGTGACCCCGCAGGAGGGGAGTATTAAAAAGTATAAAAAGAGAGCGAGAGCGAGGGATGGATGAAACAGAGGGCGGGAGAAAAGTAGAAAGGGGCTCGGGGGCACCCCTGCCGGGTCCCAGGCAGCTCGGTTGGCAGCCCCATCTTGGCTTCAGACGTCTTTTGTCAAGGAGGGGAAAAGAGGGTCTCTTCTTCACTTGGGCATTGGACAAAAGATGTTTTGTCTGTCTGGGAAGGGGTGTCTCTGGGGAGTATGGATGGATGCCGAAAGAGGAATAAAGCCAAAGACCCATCTTCACAAGGGTTGGGGTGTTGGCCGTGGGCAGCCAATTGGGGCCGGACAGATGTTGAAACGAGGATGATTTATTATCCTGGGTGTCCTCGGTGGCACTTGGCCACCATCCCAGATTTAGTAGTGAGAGAGAGGGTGACTGAAGAGGGCAGACATGTATCAGAGACATCTTAATACCATCTTTGGGCATGGGGTTCTTCTTGCTCTTCGACCGTCATGGTATTTTTGCCCGATTCTCTCAAAGGAAAATAACTTGGTTGGAAGTCATCTGCATCACTAAGCTGGACATTGTCTGCCAGAGTTACACTCCACCTCTTCCACAAGTTCCCCCTGGCATACAAACACACTGACTATGTGTGTAGCCTTCACTATGCCTCCCCTGCTTATATAAAACAACAAATTACCAAATTAACATTCCCAACAGCCCTCACTCTCCCCTCACTGTTCTCGGCAGAGACTTTTGAAACTTGCCAGAAAGCAAGTTTCTGGCAAAAGGAGCTCGACGAGTGCATGTGGTGGCTCGCATGCGTATTTGCATACTTTTCTTTGCGAAGAGTCAGAGCCCATTGGCTGTGTTGCTACATAATGACAAATAAAAAGTGTTTCTGTGTATTTTATGAAATATGTTTACTGCCTCAGGGTAAGCATGAAATCGTGATGGCTCAAAGATGTGCGCCTGAAGTGTGTGCGTCAGAAGCCTCTGAGCCTTAACTGAGAAGAAATAAGATGCATTCCTAAGAGCAAATCTTCCTCAGCAGCTATGCTGTTCAGCTTTCCGTGTCCACTAAGCATCTCTCTTGTTTCCGTAACTCAAGTTTTGTACTTCAAGTCTTGATCTTGACCTCTATGTTTCTCTTTCATTCTCCTTTCCTTTCTCCTTGCAGCAAAATTTAATCTTGCCATTGTTTGTCAATCTTTTTTTTTTTTAGTTTTTTTTTTCTTACTGAGCTCCCCACTGACAAATTGTATGGGGGTTACTTAGTACTTGGGGAAAGTTTGGACAGCTTTCATCAAGGGTACCTGGGGGGAAGATTGATTGGCAAAGTAATTTACTGCTCAGTGTCTGTTCTCAACTTCTTGTTCTCAACCTCTTTCTGTGCCCTTTTCTTTATCTATCCATCCATTCTTTCTGCTTCACCAAATCCATACTCACTGCCTGGAGGTAAAAAGTATCAGTGAGAGTGACAGTGAGTGTGTCTGTCTGTCTGTATATATATATATAATTATGACATAGTCAGAAGGTAAGGTGGACAGGTTAAAGTCAAAGCAACCACCAACAGAGAGTAAAAAAGACTGGCCATTTCTCGGTTGAGTGGACAATTGACTTTACTGTAACACAGCATGACTTTTGTGTGAAACTGTTTCCTTCTTTAGAGTCTCTGACTACTAAACCAATTACTCTTCCCTCTCCCAGATCATTCTTCGACTTGACAGCTTTCCAAAAACTCTAGTTCAGTTTGTTATCACAATGATTTTTGATTTATCTTAATTTCAAAACAGATTTCTGATCACACTTTCTGAAATGTACTTGCTGAGTTTGAGGTTACGTGCATCCTTATAAACAAATGCTCATGACCTCATCAAGTCATTTCACCCACTTTGAAATTTGGGGCTTTCTATCACCAATTTGCATTAATTCAAACACACCTTTAAGTACACTCTTGAATAACCAATGGTTAAAAGTAATTTTGTAAAATACAATTATTGTATACACTGAGACAACATGGTTATCTTACTCCAAAAAAAGATATTTATCATGAGTAGGTCACTTTTCTCTCTCCGTCTTATGAGAAGCCATATTTTCATGTTTCTCATAAGTCAACAAGCCCAAACAAGAGGACCACAATAAATTTTATTTTGGTGGTCCTTAACATAGTTAAGTAAAATTACAATGGAAAGTTTGATATTTTAATAACTGCTTATCACGATGATTCATTATACTTGTCATCTCAAATAATTGTTTTTCTCACAATAAAGGAGCACTGCTGATTGATTTTAAATAAATATGAATAGTGAACATTGTACATTGACCATGTGTAAGGTAGGTACATTTTGATTTAGAGTCAAAACGATGCCACTCATGAAGGCTGCATCTAAAATTATCTTCTCCCATTATTATGTATGCATCCTTTTTTGACCCCATCTTGACAAAACGAAGACCCGGAAGGATTTTCTCTTTCTATTGCTGGAGAAAATTTAACACAGACAGAGGAAAGCCTTCATTTCAAACCTACGGCCATGTGAAAGGATGACGGTGGGCGCTAAGTTGGTGGAGGAACACAATGAGATACAGAAAAAAAACTAAAGAAGCCAGGCAGAGAAAAGAATGCTAGCCTTGTTGTTGGGCAGCTTGACATTGATTAATGAGATAGAGTGACACACACAGAGAGAGAAGAGCAAAAATAAGAAGGGAGAGGGGTGGCACTGGTATAGTAGTCCATACAAGGGAGGGGGCAGCTGGACTCTTGTTAGGGTGAGGATCTCCGGAAGAGCCCCAGGCTGCAGACTTGATGCATTGCCAATGTCTGTCTTTATGTGTCTTGTGAAATGCTTACCATTTGGCCCGTTTGGTTGTTTTTCTTTAAACAATGCAGTGCATGTACCGATAAACTCAGGTCACAACTAAGGTTGACCATCAAACCAAGATTTCTTCTCTTACACAAAGTCAAAGCAACTTTAAGCTTTCAGCAGAAAAGCAGAACAATGAATGACTACAATGTTTTGCTCAAATTCAACTCAGAATAAGTACACAAAGAAAGCAACATCAGCTTATAGAAAATAAGAAATATGAAATTAAGATTAAGAAGGTGCAATTTTGGTAAAAGAGGATTGGAGCATTTCTGGGAAAACATGACCTACAGTATAACACCTTACAGGCTAGCAGTCAAATAGGTTAATAGAAATAAAATTGACCTGGGTTGCTATTAAATCTAAAATTACATTTAAGTTCCTTTCATGTTACAATTTGTGTTTCTAGGCAAACTCTACCTATGTTCATATTTCCCTTTGTTACAAAGTAATGCTAAATCTTAATTTCCATTTGGTGTCAAACACTCACTGAGTACAGCTGACCACTGCTGTCAACACCAGGAGCCACTCCAAACTGCCTACGACTCTTGCCGAGAGTTATTTCAAAGCCTCTCCTGGATGTCCTGGGACCCTTTGTCTCCGCTCTCATCTGTAGGTGAGTGCAGTGTGAAGCCCCCTCCTCACCAGCAGCCTCTTCAAAACTCTGCACAATAGCCAGATTTCCTCCCAATTTGCTGGCAGAGAGTGGGAGGCTCAGGAACTCCTTTCATTTGCTTTGAATAGCGAGGCTAATTCAGACTCAATCCTTGAGTTTGACAGGCCTCACCCCAACCAAAGTTTGGCTCACTTAGGGCAGTGGTTAATGCTAAGCCTGGATGTAAATTAATTTTGCTTTTTCTAAATCTTCTACACAAATTTGTCTGTTTAATGCAGACAAACATTATATCCTCACATATATAATGTGAATATACAGTATATATATATATATATATATATATATCCTCACTTTTTGAGATCTCTCACCTCAAATATGCATGTGAATTTGTGACTTTATACACTTATAGTGCTCACTCTGCTGACCATGTGTGCTACTTGACCTTCCAGCACTACTCTCTGCCCAAATTATGCAAACACACATGCTCACTTTTCATTTTTTCACTTCTTTTCTTCCTGACACTCTTGAGGTCAGTTCTAATCAACCACCTCTTGGTAGTACACAGTACAAACATGACATTTTTACCAGAGTTCCTTAAAGACGCCCACCTTCCACGTCCAGGGACTGCTATTAAAGCAATCAGGAGCTTTCTAAGCTAGGTCAAGAGCAAGGTACTCGCATGGGAACTCTGATTTGAATTATGCAAAAGGGGAGCAGCAGATGAGGGAGGAAAATAGCTAGAGAGGAAGATGGGAAAGAAAACAACCAAGCCCCCCTGTCGTCACACAGTAGTGAAACGTTACAAAGAAAACTGCAGGCCAGAAAGTGATAATACATGGTCAGGGGACGTTGTGATGAGATAAAAGAATAAAATGATGAGCCCTTCTATAAGCTGCCTGTGGTCATTCATAAATTACCAGCCAAGCTAGCCATTATTTACACAGATGTGAGATTTATTACATGAAGCTGCTGCCGCGAAACCTCAGGAAGTATGGAGTGGAACTCAGCTGGGTCAATTCCCAGTGCTATGCATAAAATGTGTGTCAGAAATGTCTCTACTCTAAAGGGTGAAACATCAGAAGGCATGCAACACGGAAAAATAACATGTCTATATTATCCTATTTATAACATCTCACACCACAGGCATCTGGCTTGTGACCACTCGTAACTACCATGGCTCAATTCCACATATTGGTTATGATTCTGCGAACGTCATCACAAAACATCCAATCTGTGTTAATTTTGAGAAATCACAAGCATAACATGGCACAGTGCAGTCTGACTTAATACGTTTTTGGCTAAAGTGTCTCAGTCGGTTGGTCTGAGACAACTTGTCATCCCACCTTTGAGCCCCAACATTCACTCACTTTCTTTTACATACGTCTACCTTTATACTACTGGCAGTAGCTCCATTGGCGAGGCTTAAAAGCAGCTGCTTGACTTCCACTACCATTGTCACCATAGTGCTTTTTAGAAATCACACAAGCAGACAGAGACAAACAGAAGGTGTCTGAGGTGTTTTTGTGAACGCTGTGCCTTAGCATGGATTCTGATGAAACACTAACAAGGTGAAGACTGAGATACTGAGATGAAACAAACAATTTCTATGAGTGTGTTTGAATAATAGTGTGCTTTTGCTTGATTTCACCTATATGAATTAATACTTGTAAGATGAAGTGTTTTGCTGTAAGTCAATAAGTGGTAGGATGTGAAGTCATAAGTAATGAGGATATCAAAAAATACTGGAACTTATGTGTGGTATAGGCAAAAAAAATTGTAACTTAAGACTTGACCACACAAAAAAGAGGGTAAAGGTGGGGAACTGGTGATAACAGATTCTGTATGCCAGTCTTTTTTGCTATTTCTGAAGTTGGACTAACTACAGAATAGCAAGACAAAAGTGGGTCTAAGAATCATAGACACAGACAGAGATACAGTAAAAGTAAAGTGATGAAATTGCCTGCTGGGCAATAATTTGAAGATACTGGAAGTTTGATTGTTGCCTATGAGGAGAACACCCGTATCTAATCTGTTCATTTCGATGGCAAGAGGGAAGTCATATAGAATGTCTTGTCATAATGTTATGGACAATTGGTGGAAAGAGTTCATCCATGAGAATCACGTATTTACCAAAATAATTGACCAAAAATACTTTATTTTAGCATTTATTGTTGCATACAAAATAAAATTAGAGTACAACTTAGCGACTCTAAATATTGACTGCCACTCATGAAATTAATTTGATCAAAAACAATTATAATTCAATATGATCAGACACAATTTAGGGAGGCTGTTAAATGTTGTATAAAAGATTTAATCTCAAATGGTCTTATATAGAATGACTATAGGTATAACTTTGAGAAATGTACACTGAGAATTACTCTGATATCTGCATATGTCATTGTATGTGAGGCCCTTTGTGTGCATAGATGAGTGTCCTCTGGCCAAGTCTACCCTGCAGAGAACATAATCATGGCCCTGTCGTCTTCAGGTTAAAGGCTCACCGCTGGGTCTTTTGGCACTAATGTGGTTCCAAACTATAGGGGTCGCATTGCCTCAGCTACCTCTCTGCGCATTACAGTAGAAAGAATTCCATTCCCCATTAAAAGCCACCAGCAGGCTATCATGTGGGCCTACCTGCGATGGCATAAATGAGTCACTTAATGATAGCCATGCTGCAGGGAAGCAGTACTCAGACAAAGAAAAACTGATTGGATACTGATTTACTGTGAGGGTCATAAGAATATGAATCAGTGTATCATATCTGGAGCTTATCATGTGGACAATGGGCGATAGGCGGGAAACACACTGCACAGGTCGCCAGTCAATCACATAGACACAGAAAAGCATTCGCACTCAAATTCACACCCACGCCATTTGGAGTCACCAATTAACCCCACATGCATGTCTCAGGGCTTTTTTGCGGAAAGCGCTGCACTAACTTCTTGTTCGTTCCAAATGATTGACTGACTGACATCATTTTTAAGGTAGAAAACAAAAAACACCCATTAATTATGAGATTCTTGAAGAATATAACATCCTTGAGGAAAAAACTGTATTCCTATATTCTCTCGCTGCCAAAAGCAAGGTCAAGAGCACATAAAACAGGTTCGTCATGGAGTCAGGCCCATGAGGCTTGTAAGCAACATGATTAATGACAAATCTGAGCTGATGTTAGAACTAATTTGCTGTGCTACTCACCTCTTCATTGTGCTCTTTTGGTCTGTGATTTAGTGTCGCTGAGAGTTTGTTGACTTAATTTAAGATATGGGATTTAAAAATTACTGATCAGTGTCCCTCCCTTATTTATCCATAGCATTCTTTGTGTTGCTTTTGTTGTACACCTGATAACATCTTGTAACTTGCAACATAACGCTCCAAAGGAAACTCAGCAAAAAATTGGCGGTCTAACAAGTGTAAGAATATTAGAACATTCATATGACCTAGAAGATGCTGCTGGTTCAAAACAGGTTTGGACTCATTTATCACTGATAAATAAGTGATAAGTGAACTTCAAATTTTCTAAGTGACTTATCTATGGTCCTTTTTCGACAAAAACAGTTTCTTTTCAGGGTTTTTTGTGGTATGTCATTAAAAATGTTAGGCATTGGCACAAGATTTTACAGCATGATGTTTAATTATTGGTTCAATTTTCCATTTTGTTTCCATTTTCCTTAAAAGTTCACTAAAATTCACAATTGCCACCCTTCATATGGAACAATGATTGCAGAAGTGAAAGTCACGTACACAGTACTACAATCATATTTATATTAAATAAATAAGAATATTACACAAAAATATTTGCTTCAGTTAGTTCACTCCATCACATTCTACAGTTCAATTACACACAGACATATGTTTAAAGTCTTAATTTCTGTTCATTATAATGATTTCTGGCATCCAGCTTTTGAAAGTATGACATTTAGAATAAAAATATATCAAACCAATGAAGAGATTAAGACAAAAATGTGAGGTTAGTGAAAATTATCTTCAGCACCTCCCTAATGGTTATTTTCTCTTAATCGCATAACCAACCCTTGATGGAACTCCTATTCAGATTTTTTTTAACATGACAGTATACTAATTCATTAACTGAGCTTAAATGTGAAAGTGCATAATGCAGAGGAATGCATTGCTATCAGATTGTTTTACCAATAGCATTTATTCCCATCACTGAACACATCATTTAGCAAATCTCACTGATTTGTAGACTTTGAAATGCAGCACACTTGAGGGTCATTTAATGTCATTCTGAATTTTAATTTTCAGTCAAAAACACCTGCTCCTAGTTCATCGTTATCATCTACATTGCAGTTAATATGATTTATTAATAATTCACATCAACATTTCTGCCGAAAGCCTTGTACCGCCAGTAGTACCTGTATCAAAAGTCACAGACTACATGACAACATTCTCAATGAATGTTTGTACCCTCCTGTTTCAGGGGTGGGAAGACAGGATGAGTGTATCCTAGTCATGGGGATGAGAAGAGGGTAAGCGAGCCATGTAGAGGAAGCCAGGGGGTGAGTGGTGATCTGAAAACTGACACCCTGCTACCTTCCCTGACCTCCCTGTTGGGCCACTCTGTTACCTGGACAAGATGGGAGGTATTAAGTGGCTCGCTGTCCCGCTAGGTTGAGTTGCTGATCCGTTAGCCAGGGAGGAAAGCCTACCCGACTCCCATCTTCACTTCAGTGGGAGCATTTGTTTTGATTTTTGTCCTCTCTTTCTCACAGACAAACTTGAGATGCCCAATTTATCTGGGTTAGAGTGAGGGGAAATAGGGCGCCTTGCCACTTGAACACTAGAACTTTAAGTCGGCAATGGTTCGCCGACTAAAGTCTTCCTCGACTGTAATGGAGTGCTGAAATATTTAAAACAACTGATTAATCAATGTAATGATCAACAATTAAACTGTAATTATATTTTTGATACGATCATCAATATAGATAACTTGAAGTCGATATTTTTTTAAGCTGATGACTTCTAAATTCTTCTCTGCAGTAGAAAAATGCATCCTGATTTTCCATTAATAATTTTAGGAAAATGAAAGGCTTAATGTAAGGAATCAATAATGTGTGCAGGTGCCCACCCACATCTTCAAGCTGAGCAACACAAGCACTGGTGAGAGAACAGAAAGAACAATTTGCTCATTCTCAACCAAGACATGGGGGCTTTAGACGAAGAAAAAAAAGACACCCAATATCCAAAATCCCTCTCTCAGGGCCATCATGTGAAGAATTCCCCCTCCTCTCCTCCAAACTATACCCTTTCACCCACCCTTTCCTCCTCTCTTCTTTGCTTTTTTAATCAAGCCGTCTGGGGTTGTCAGGTCTTTTGAGACGAGGACTCCCAACCATGTGAAAAGTTAATCCCTTGTGGGCCTTCTTCTCCGCGGCGCTCATCTCCCTGGGAACACTGGTGGTGGCTTTCAGGCAGGTGGCAGTGGGTGATGGGGTGAGGGGGAGAAAAGGGAAGAGCCACGGATGGAATGATGGAGAGTGAGATGCATTCTGGGCCACCCCTTGACCAGCGGATCAAGACAGAGAAAGGTACGGATTGTCTCCAATCCTCAATCGCCAATGCTAAACCCTACACCTGTGCTGGTGGCCCTGTCTCTGCCAACAGCGTGCCCTCAGTGTCTACCGCAGCAACCAGGCAGAACACACTTCATTTCTCCCTTCTCCTCCACAGCTCTGTCTGTCTCTGCACTCTCTCACAGTTCCCAGCATCAAGACTTTTCGATGAGCCTCCTTGCCTCAGTGACAGACAGCGTGAACAGAGAGCCAAGAGGATTTGCCATGTGAAGAGCAAGTTGAGTGGCTTCTGAAGGAAGACAGTGCTTCACAATGAAGAGCCCAAAACCCCTCTGCTGCAGAACTGCCCCCTCGTCTGCCTCCCCCTCCCAAGCCACTCAGCTTTAAGCGTTATGCTCCAGTCATCTTGCTCTGGGTCAAAGCAAAAATCTCAACAGACTCTTCTAAGGTGTCCTGTCCCAAGATGGAACACACAATAAATACCAAACGATATAGGAAAAAAGGCCATATATTCTCCCAATCAGCTGTTTCAGAGAACACAGAGAAAGACAGACTTATACATTTGCATCAGTATAGTAAGTTTTTTTTTTCTTTCTTTGTTTTCAAATAACCGATGGAGGATGGACAGAGAATGTGACTCCCCTAAACCTCCTTCGGTAGAATGAAGGAGAAAGAAGAATACACTCTTGAATGCTTTGTTTGCAGTGCACTTTTTCCCTCTCTGCACCCCTCTCAGAGCAAAGTGCCATTGGAAATATAGACAGGCTCGGTCAGCCATCTTAATCCCTCTCTCTTGTCCATCTCGCTCTCCCTATATCCACCGTGACCCCACACACTCTGTTTTTCACACACACAGACTCCTTCCTCTTCTTCCTCTCATTGGGTAAGCTCAGAGCTCCGCCACCTGAAAAAAAAAAAAAAAAAAAAAAGAGCTGGAGGCAGAGAGAATCCTAGTCAGAGGGGGTGTGCACGGTAAGATTTGGGAGTCTGTAAAGGTCAGCACGGACTTTGTTCAATCTGAGGGTTTATCTCAGCAACAGCAAGGGCCGGACAATGGGGCCACTCGCCGCGCGACAGAAACCCAAGCTGCGGCAGCTAAATTACTTCACTGATAAGGCCAAATTAGAAGCACTGGGACCCCGGAGGCCAGGAAAAAGAGTAGGACGGAGTGAAAAAGAAAGGAAGCAGAGCACCAAAAGAGGGAGAGGCCACATAAGGTTGAGTGAGAGGGTTGAAAAATCAATGACTAACAAAAGAAAAGAATTAAGTGTGTGATCTTGGTAGAATTAAAGCTCATGTTGTGTATTTTGACATGGAGGCGCATAAAGGCTCGTGGATGAACACTTGGCATTAAAAAAGAGCCTGCTAAAAGGAAAAAGTGTGACAGCATTTTAAGACCGATGAAGATTAAAAAAAAACAACACAGAGACCTTGTGGAGTTGTTTTATTACGTTCAAGAGCAAATTATACGGGAAAGAAAGTATATCAAAGGCTTCAGATTTTGGAAAAAGTCAAAAATTGAGTGTAATATTATTTATCTATTTTTGTTAGTTATTTAGTTAAGTAATTATTATTATTATTATTATTATTATTATTATTATTATTATAATAACAATAATTCCTTATTGTAGGTGCACCAGGTCTTATTGACATAATTAAGCAGTGATTAATTTATAGTAACTTTAAATTGCTCAAAAATGTCTTTTTAAAGCGACAAAAAAATAAAGAAAAAAAAAATCAATGATATGTTGGACAAATAATATATAGAACAGATTGACTTCTGCACCCACAGAGACTCCACAGGACTGGAACATGAGAAGTTGCAAAAAATGTTCTTCTCGAATACCTTGCCAGGCAGGCATTGTGCTTCAAAGTGCATCCGAAAAACAGCACAAACCCTTTGTCTACTTCCTGATGTGCTCTTACACAACGCAGCTGCATATTTTGTGTAGCTGCACAAAATATCAAAATATGCAGCTACACAAGCCCTCTGCAGCATTGTAAGCTCTTGGCCAGCAGAGGGGAGCACGCTTTGTTACAGGAATAGCTCAGACTCCACAAAATGACATCAAACAAAGCCTCATATAAATAGTTAATCATGAACAAGGTTTATAGCTTTTAATAGGTTTAATATTTCATTGTCTAAGATTAAGTAGTTACTCTACATCATTACAAAAGTGGTGGAAAAAAGTGCAAGTCTAAAGATAGAGATGCGTTTTATACACTGAGAAGTAACTACCCTATAATGTAAAAACAAACATCATTTGTACATCAGTCATAGGCACAGTAGTCCCTGCAGATGTACAGTACAATCACTCACTTCCCCACAGGAATATACTGTTGTTCTGTTATTTGGCATAACTTCTGCATCACTTGCCTCCAAGCAAAGCGTTTCATGGTGGCAGATCATTTTCCTGATTCTTTCTACTGTTGCCAATGCTGAAAAAATTAAACCAAGCACATTCATAGTAATTTGCACGTCTAGGTGTTCACTAGCTTCAACATTCTTCCCTTGCTGGACCCCAATGTAGCTTGTACATCCTCAACTGAAACCTATCATGGCTGTTATTGTGAAATGAAAAAGTGTGGCATGTATTTAAATTTAGACCCCTCACCTTGACAATTATTTTCAGAAGTCATCTAATCAACAGATTCCAGGTTCCAACCCACACTCTGAAAATGGTAAAGGTAAAGGTGCACAAAGTCTGGTCATAGCTAATGGGAAGATGGATGAAGCTAACAACAGAACTTAAGAAGAAATTCTAGAAAGTTCCTATGGACTAAAGATTTGGGGACATGGGTGGAGGTTCACCTTCCAGCAAGACAAGAACTTTAAACATACAGGCAAAGCTGCAATGGGATGGCTTTGGTTAAACGGTATTAATGTGTAGAATATCCTAATCAGGGTCCAGACGTAAATCCAAGACTTGAAAATTGATGTCCACTGATGTTTTCTTTTGAATCTAACAGCGCTTAAAAAGAAGAATGAGGTATGGGCAAAAATTCAGCACATAGATGTACAAAGCTGGTTGACACATATCTAAAGGACCCATAGCCTTTTTGAAAATCACATAATTTTTCTTCCACTTCAAAATGATGCAACACATTATGTTGGTCTACACCACAAAAAGACAGTAGACTATAATGAAGATGTGGTTCTAACATGATGAAATGTGAAACAGTTTATCAAGAGGTATGGACACTTTTGCAAGTCAGTGTACATGTCAAAAATGCACACATACACATATTAAAATGCATCTACCAATCCACACTGCTTCTAAATGCACCTTATTGTCTCATGTGGATAACAGGCCAGGTGTTGCCCTCAGTGACAGTAGAGGAGAAAAACTGTGAAAATCACTTTAGCGATTGCGGAGACTTTCCGAAGCAAAGCCGTCCCTGGCATGTTTGACACGTCAACAGTTCAACACTGTTTTTAGACTTGATGTCATCATTGCACTTAGGTTCTCACTCTACCATGTTTTTTCAAATGACCAGTCGAGGAAAGAAAAACATGGGAGAAGTTACTCTCCTGCATGCCTGTCTCTGTCTTGCTTGGGTTTTGGTGACTATAACTGCAACTCTTACAAGCCTGCATAACTTCAAACTGAATCACTTTTTTAGATTTATACATACACCCAAGTACTGTATTAATATTGTGCTATCCCGAAGTTTTCAATGGCTGTACTTGCAAAATAACATCAGTACTCCTTCTGCAACCATATGTACATAGAGCCTACTTTTACTTGCCCCCATTTTACTCAGACAAAGACACAGTCTGTGCCAAAGCACAATTCTTTGCACCTTATAAAATGTAATTAAAAGGCACAGCAATGTGTCGTGCTTTCCTCTTGCTGCACCGCTCACACAAAATAATCATTTCTACAGCCATGTGGTTTTTGGTCCATATTGTGTATCCGAATATAGAAAATGGCAAATGCAATGACCACAGGATCCTGCTTAATAGGTCCCCACCTCATGCCTAAGTCAGAGAAATGTTAAGTTGCACAAAGGATTAAAATTCAAAGAAATGACATGTGTGCATGTATCTGGCTTTCAAAGACATACAGATGGGGGAGAAAGGAAAGGAAGCTTCTTAGTAAGAGGAAGAATCAGCATAAACACTTAACAAATATCATCTTCCACACCAGTAAAGAGCAATGTCACTGTCTGGTGCTGCCTCAAGGCACTCAGTGATGGAACTATTTATCAGGGCTATGATGAACGATGAGGTTTCACCATACACACACAGTGTGGGCTTGAAGGAAGACTGGATACAAGTTACCTGTGCTTCACCACAGAGGACCGATGGCCTGACATAAGGGTTTTTAAATTAATGTTTAAAGCATGTCTGCAGAAGGGAAACCTCATGCTAATAAAGGGTCGCATTGTGGCAGGGATGCGAGAGGAGACTGTGGGGGTGCCATTCGGGCAAACAAGAGGTTCCATTCAGAATGCTTGGCTAGAGTGGCCGAGGTCTTAAAACCAGTGACCAAGCAATAACAGTCCAAATCCCTGGGACAATATTTGTTGAGTTCTACTCCCTTCAAAGACGGATGACTTTAGCCCCGTGTGCTTCCTCAAAAGCCCACACCTTTCATCTGCCCTATGGATTAATTTATTAACTAATTA
The DNA here is from genome assembly GCF_001444195.1 of Xiphophorus couchianus. Lineage (NCBI taxonomy): Eukaryota > Metazoa > Chordata > Actinopteri > Cyprinodontiformes > Poeciliidae > Xiphophorus > Xiphophorus couchianus. Next base: position 10,789,211 of record NC_040228.1, read on the forward strand.
ACAGATGCTGGGAACGAGTTATGAACAAATGATAAGGCATCAGGATACTAATCAAACCTGACATTTAATTTGCTGCCTTGCATACTTGTTATCAATTACAGAGTTCGTTGAAAATAATTGACAATGGTTTTCGCAGGGACACAGGAGGCTTGTCTTTAAGGTTAATAAAAAAGCGTTGCACTGCTGCACTGTTACCAGGGGCAACGGCGACCATATGTTTAATATTAGAGGAAATCTGTTCCACTGGAGTGCTCCGAAAGCTGGGAAAATTGGATTAAATTGGCTAATGGCATGTTTAAAACCGACATAAAATGAATGTGAATGGAAGATATTACAGCACCCAAACCCGGGACTTGTGGTGTTATAAACTTTCTGTGGTGTTTTTGCTCTGTGTATAAACTTGGGGTTTTTGTCAAAGTCAAATAATGATGACAGAAACCACATATTGTTGGTCAATACTGTTATTAGAACCCACATGTTCAATGTCCCTTTCATTACCCTCTGAGACTAGGCAAATATCCCAAATCAACTTTGTATGTTTAATAAATAGTTTTATATATATAACTCCCCCCAGAAGTATTGGCAATCCTGGTAAAGATGCGTTAAAATTCTTAAAACAAATGCATCCGGTATGGCAGCAGCAGCAGTTTGGAACAGTTTGGTAAACACCAACCTTTGATTTTTACTCAGTGAGGAAGAACTCCATTGTTATGAAATAACACTGTAACATACTTGTTATCAATTACAGAGTTGGTTCAAAAATAATTTTCTACATACATTGGTAACCCCGAAAAGTCCTTTAAAACTAATATGAATAAAACATTTTTAAAAATATATTTTACTCATAACATAAGTCTTGTTCATCATTTTCTCTATATTATAAAAGATAAATATCTAATATATTTCTAAATATGTTATTTAGAAATATCAAAAAATTATTACTATAAAAACAAAATCAAGCTTCTCAAACAATCTTCACTCTTTGTAGAAGCAAAAGTTTCCTTATTTTGTACAAACAAAAACCTGCTAAATTTATTTGGATCTGCTGAAGATAGTTTAACATGTAATTATAATGCTGCAAAAAAGTACACTAGCACAGGTAATTGAATATCTGCACATATTTTTCTGGGTTCTTTTATGCTCTTCAAGTAATTTTGAGATGCCACCCCTGTGTATGTTCGACACTGATTAAAAACTCCCACTGGAAGCTCAAAGCATTAACAATAGCTTTAAAGCCATTTCCAATGACAGATTTCTGTTATTTTGGGGGATAATGTGTTACTTTCTGAATTATTTTAACCTAGTTCAGCCTAAAGAGTTCATAAATCTGTACCAACAGATCTGTTGTGGCTAGACAATTCCATCTTTCCAATAAATGCGGTTAGTTACAATAAATTTCTGGTAAGTGGAGTAAATTTATATAGCACATCAATGTCCTGCTACTGTCCATTTTAAGTAATTTACAGTAGATCCACATTAACACATGTGTCTTTATGCACAACGCACAGCTTGGGTAAATGCCTTGCAGGGCACATCGACATATTACATGAAAAACCTGGAATCAAACCCACAACCTTTTTAAAGCAATACTCCACCCGCTGATTCACAAGATATATGAGGATGATTTTTTAAAATTATGCATAAGGTTCAAGATTTAAAATAATATTTGAAAACTGAAGTTTTGTATTTACTCAATGTATCTTTGTCTGATCATCTGACATTTAAATACAACAAATCAAAAACAAACAAAACAATACTATTTTTTACTATACTAAAAGGCTGAGGTGGCCTATTAATATAACCTGAATCTTTCTCTTTTCTACTAAACTAGACATAAATGGGTACAACTTAAAAGACCTGCTGTGTTTCATTCTGATTGCCTTTAGATGAAGGACTCTCAGCTCAGGTAAAAACACACCAGAGTAGGGTCTTGATTTGATTACTAAAATACATAATAATGACCCAATTTACATGAAAAACAACCCCCACCACCACAGATACCATACGTCAATACTATATGTGATGGGGGCTTCGATTAACCTTCCTATGGTGTTAGGGTCCCTATGGACCCGTTTTGAGTTTTAGCATGCATAAAAGTACTTCATACATTTGTTTTTTGCATTGAAACTTTTTGACTTTGTCAGGGACTTCCATTTAACCACAAACAATATAATATGTAATGAAATAATTAAATGTTATTAGAATGAAACATTGGAATAACTCTGATCTGCCTCGATGTTTTATCTTTGTTTCATCAACCTGGTATCAGTCACCTAAAGGGTCAAGGATCAGAAAGAAAAAAATAAAACGTTTTTGTGTGGATAAACAGATTACCCAGGATGCAAGCAGAACCTTTGAATGACATTGGGAATATCTTGCAGCATAGGAACTTGGCCATCTGCCCTCCTCAGTCAGAACACAAAAGCTGAACAAACACTTCAGGATCAAGGAGTTGGACCAGGACAGATATGTGTCAAGGTGTGCCAGGGCTTCTCCACTCAAATGTATATAAAAAAAGACTTAAACAAAAGCAACATGGCATCCATTTGAAAAGAGAGCTGTCAAAGCAGAACAGAGTAAAGGAGATACATGTTCCCATGTATGGATAAGTATTTGTCACATGGGAACATGGCGACATAAGAGTGCCCGCCAGACATCTTAGCCTATCATTAAGTCAACAACTGGGCAAACAGAAGAGCTCGCATTTTTTCCCCCTCTTTCCACACATCACTGAATGAATGATACTGATATGGAAAATCACCCCACAAAAAGTAAACAGAGAAGGAATATGGGGATAGTGTGGAAGAGGTTTGCCAAGAAACAATGTCATCCCAAGGTGTTCAAGTGCACACAGACATGACTGCAGGGCTGACATGGACTCTATGATACATGTTTTCGGGGTGACCTATGGTGACCTTGTACAAACGGTCTATATCTATGGACATCTCTAAATAAAACTCTATGATATGCCCTTGTTCTTTCCAGTGTGACAAAATACCCTTAAGGCATTTTACTATGAACATAAGCTGAAAAATTGCCAAGGAAGTAATTTTACCTTTCCACATCTAGTGAGATTGTTGTACAAAGCCTAATGAGTGGCATTCATGATGAGACCAAAGAGTGGTAAAAAAAATGATTAAAAAAAAACACCCAACAGTCACAAAGCAGGATTAGATACAATCAGACACACATCAAGAAGACCTAGCTAATCTGTCTGTTTCCTTAAGATAACCACAGATCTCTTTCTGTAGCATATATTGCTTTGTGAGTACCCAAGAAACATCAGGGCAGTGAAACTAGTAAGGTAGTCAATGAGGAGCACAATACCTCAAGCCACTGTACGGTGACATGCCTCTATCAATAGACAAGTCAGGTCAATCTACCAGCCTGATAATAGCAGCAGTCACTATTGCACTTAGATCCCTTTGCTGTACTCTCTGTGGGTCGTGCCTCTCTCGGCTTGCTAAGACCTTCCTATCCACAGGGGTAACCAGCCCTGCACACACAGCTAAAAAGAGACAGAGAGACACAAATGTACACACTCTGAAGACTGGGGGCCTGACGTTCTATCATGTTGTGCTAAAGGGGGGCCATAATGGTTTTTAAATGGATGACTCAGTGCAGGCCCAGAGAGGGCGTCTGAGACAGAAGAGAATGGTCATGGCCTGCAGCAAAGCAGCTCGCAGATTGAGCTGTCCGTCTTGCTAAAATGAGCCAGAGTTAACACCTTAGCCAGTTCCCTAAGCCGCGGGACAGACAATAGTCAACTTCCTCTCTGCCTTGCTCCTTTTTTCTCTGTCAGTTTTACTTTTTCACTCTTACTTTGTATTATTCCATTTTTCTCTTCACCAGTATGCACTTCCATTCTGGCTTCCAGAAAGCCTCAAAGCATCCAACATATTGTTGAGCTTCTTTGATTCATCTAAAGGCTAGAGTGCTTGAAAAAGCAATATGGGTTACTGCAAACGTGGATTGTAAGTGGCTTGTATAAACTATAGCCTGTCTAGTACATACAGTACATACACTCCCCAGCTAGTTCTGTGTTGGACTCAATTTTGTCTTTAGAAAGGTCTTAATTCTCTGTGGCACAGGTCTTACAACAATGGCTTCCATGATACAAATCTCCCTTTCCTATATTAGAATAAAATCTAGAGGATGTCCATTTCACTGGACAACAGTGTTTTTACTGTCCTGTTCCAAAAACAGTTTGGGATGATTTGAGCTTTGTGACATGGTGCTTTATCCTGCTGTAAGCAGTCATCAGAAGATGGGTACAGTGTGGTGATAGAGGTCTGGATGTGGTCACCAACAATGGTCACGTGGGCTGCGGTATTTAAATATTGCCCACTTGTTACTAAGAGACTGAAAGTGCACCAAGAAAGTACCTCACCACCTTACCACCACAACCAGCCTGAATTGTTGATATGGGGCTGGTTGGATCTATGCTTTCATATGGTTTATCCCAAATTCTGAACTTTACACTTGAATGTGACCATATAAATGAGGCATTTTTCTTATATGACATTGTCCAATTTTAGCCAATCTGTATAAACCATGGAGCCCCAGTTTCCTGAGGCTTTCCTGAATGACAGGAATGGTAGTGTGTTTTGTCTTCTGTTGGTGTAAACCTTTTGTTTCTAAATATGGTGATCTGTTTGTTCAAGGATCTTACTGCACATAGCTTAGTTATAAGAAGTGGTTATTTGCCTTTCTATCATTTCCCCACTCTTTTCTGACATCATCAAAGCATGTATTTCCATGCACACATCTTCCACTCAATCAATGGTTTCTGTATTTCAGATCATCTCTAAACTAAAGAGATGGTCATGTGAAAATCCCTACAAATTTTTTGATCTATTCCATGCCATGTTCAAAGTTCCCATTGATTACAATTACTTTTTTTCTTTTTTTTCAAAAGATTTTTAATCTCTCCAGTGGCCTTTATTTTGACAGTTGTCTGATAGGAAAGCGGGTTATGAAAGAGGGTCACCGCTGCATCCTGCATTTATTACCATTGTTTGACCTTACGCTATTGTTGGCCATGTCTAGATACCTAAATGCATTGATTTGATTACTTAGCCAATACCCGCTGGAACTGCAACTCTGCAGTTCATATGAACTGTTTCTCAGTTCATATGAACTGCTTCTCAGTTCATATGAACTGCTTCTCAGTTCATATGAACTGCTTCTCAGTTCATATGAACTCAATGAGAAACATTATTATGTTGATACAATGAAGAAGGATAGTTGGGAAGAGTAGGAGCTTCTTAAAGAAGTATAAGTCCAATGTAATTGATATTTAAATTGAAATGTAGGAGGTCCTCCACTCCCCAAACAACAAAAACTGGACTTCAATGCACAAGCAGTAAATGGAGAAGAGTGGAAGAGGTTGGTCAGTATGGACAGTATGTTGTAGAGAAATGCTCCCCTTAAACACTGTTTACTCACCTTGGCAGTCATATTTATTTTAACGCAGCTGTTGTTGGCAGCTGCTGAATGTAACTAGCAAGATAACTTGTAATCTAAATCTGTTACTTTTAATATTAAGTGTTCAGTTAATTAAGATATTCTTTCAAGGAATAATCAGTAATTGAGATAGTTTATGAAGGTAACTATGCCATCACTGCTCATAAAACATTTGTCAATTTTGTCTAAGGCTGAAAAATAAAATATTTCGCAAACATTAATCTCAAACATTTAATGCTGCAACAGAACTATGCATTTTATATCATCAATTCACCCATTTTTCTTGTTATGAACCAGAATTCACAAATCACTCCTTCGTCTGTCTATTTATCTAAGACCAGAGGCAGTAGATGGGTAGAGGAGCTGATGGTGAAAGGGAAGAAATATGGGTTTTAAGGGTCTCCTAAGGGAGTCTCTTGATGACTATCAACAGGCCCACTGTTATGACTGTCTGTGATAAGAGTCTGGGAGAGGAGAGCCTCTGAAGGTTTCCAGCCTCAGTCCAGACAGGACATTTTAAAAAACAGAACCTTAGCCAGAGTTAGTACTGCTATTATCATTTACAAAAGAAAACAGATCAGTTACTCTTTACTCAAAAGCTTGGAAGAAAAGACCAAATGCATAACCCTGGAAGGAAATAAAACTTAAACAAAATTGACCCCAAGTTTTAATTTTAATTTGAAAATAGTAAGTTCAAACTGTTATAAAATAACACTAAAAGTGCAAAAATCATAGCATAATTAGATTTTTAAGCATTCAAATGTATTTTTCTTACTAATTTAAGGAGACAAACACCCAGTCGCCTTTTAAAATTTATATCTCCCAATCTGATCCTTTTGATTATGTCTTAAGTGACCAGCATCAACAATTCCAGAAAAACTCTGTTCAAGTTTATATGTGAATATGTTAGCCTCACTCCCTGTGAACGCCCATTTTGACCTATTTCCTTCTTTACAGTGTGTAGTTACACATTGTGTGCTACTCTCAGAATGCTGACATTTGTCATTATGATGCTTATAACAACTTGAACACTAGTCTTTCTCACAACTTTAAAGACAATCTGCAAACTTTATGAAAAAGACATTGTAGCAGCTTCCAAATTCAGTTCGACCTGTGTTGGAACAAGCTTATTGAGATGTCCTAGTCCAAACTCAAATTGGATCAAAATAGAGAACCCTGTCAAGAAACAGCACTCTGAGAGTCACTGGTGTGTCAGAAAGTACTCGTGAAATAATGTGGGTTATATTTCTGTCCGTTAAAGCTACTGCATTTTAAAGGATAAATATGAGATCGAATATATTAATCTAACAAGGTCTCAGATCATGACACGGTGTGAACTAATAGTCTTGAATTCTTGAAGAACTGGCCAAATTTGACTAAATATCTCCCTCTTCTGAAATATGTAAGTATTTATGCCCACATACTTGTTTTGTTGAAACATTGAAACTAAATTTGGCCTTTTCCTGCAACCCAAAGACTTAAAGCATAGTTGTTGTATATGCATTAGTCAGATGACTGGAGAAATATAGAAAGGAGGAAGAAAACAGAGAAAACATGAGAGCTACGGGAGGGTGTAGCTGTTGGAAGTAAGCCCTGTGCACCCCAAATGGCTAGCCATGATGTGAACTTTAAAAAGGAAAATGTTGCACCTGGCATGTTGCCACTTAGAGTGTGCCTGTGTACTTTAATAGCCTGCATACTGCTTAAACTGGTGGGAAGAAAAGAGTGTGAAATGCGTGAAAAAAAAAGTTACTGGAACTGAAACTATGAAAATCAACCTCTTTGGTTTTCTTTAACCCTGTCAGCTAGAGATTTGTGAAAATTGTTTAAAACTATAATTCTATTTGAATGTGTAATGGGAAATAAAATCTAAATTCTCACAGCGCATAATAGGGAGATAAATATGGGTTCTTTCTAACAATTGTTTCTTTGAAATAACTACTTTCTTATAGCCATTCCAGACTTAGGAAGTTTTGAGAGTGAAGTAAGGCCTGCTGCAGTAAAAGAGGAATTTATTTAAAGGCATTTAAACATCTTCACTAGGCATTCCAATAAATGTCAGGGATACTGAATGATTGTGCCTTATTTTTTTAACGTTAGTAGAATATTGAGAATACATTCAGGCAACAATATGTACATGTCCACAAAACAATCTAAAATAGGGGCGCCACATAGGTCGTTGGTAGTTTTGAGGCTATGTACTAAATGCAGTTGTCACTGGTTCGATTCCCATCCCTGTGCCATTGACTGCAACTCCCTTCTCTCTCTGCTCTTCTTCCTGTCCATTTACTGTTGAATAAAGGCATGTAGTCCCACAAAAACATTTAAGACAAAGCAAAATCTAAGAGGGCTGGTGTTGTTTAATGCTCATGCAGCAATAGCTATCAAGAGCCACGATTGTCTGGGTTCTTTGTCACTCACAAAAGTAATTTGAGGCTATGTGACGCTATGGCCTCTAAGAGTGAACAGAGATGGACTCAATAAGAATGAGAAGCAGGCCAGTAGATTTCATCCCTGATTTGGCTCGTGAGAAAGAGAGACAGACACCAGGATTTCCATCCTGCCCCCAATGAGTTCTCTGAAACAACTTCAATATCCTCTAATGTCATGTTGAAATGAAAATTAATAGTTCAATATGCCGCCACCGCGCTGGACCACGCGTCTACCATTTCCATATCAGATGGCGTGACCAAATGAGTGCGCTCGCTTCAGACCGACGCCCATAAAAGCTGATACCTCCACTAATCAGACAGATTTTTCCATCTGACATTGCGGTGCGGCTGCAGATGAGCATATTACGCGTATGTAGATGTGTGGGAGTGTCTCGCCGCACGGGTATCAAGGATGAGGTCAGATCATAAAGGGAATGCAAATGGAGTGATCATTGAGCTTCTACACTGATGATGAGATGTATGCTGCTGAGAACCAACAGTGATAGGTGGAAATGTGAATAGAGAGCTGCTTATGTAGTCAACAAATATCCTCAGTACGGCTTCATTTAATGTCTTTCTGTCTCTGTTCCACAGAATACATATGGCAAGAGCAATAACGGATGAAAATGATTCAAAAAGGCAATTAATATGGACTCCATAGTGGCTCCTACCTCCCATCCAAAGGAGCTGTCTTTGCCTGTGGACCCATGATGCTTTGCGCTGTGCAGGCCAAACCTTTCACCAGCACAAATGCGAGCCTTGGCCCATATGCCTAGGCCTGCTCCGGGCACGGAGGACTCCCGCAGCTCCAGCTCAGCGGGAATGGGAATGTCATCGGGAATGTAGACGGCCGCCTCGTAGGGCGAGCCCTCCTTAGGTGTGGTGAAGTCCTGGTCGTTGCTGCTGCTGTTGTTGTTGTGGAGATGGTGTGACGTGTAGATGTGGGGGTGCAGCAGGTGGTGGTGATGGTTGTTTTGATGCGAAGGAGTCGGGGAGGGCAGAGGTGACATGTTGATGATGCCGTCTTCGGCGTCTTCTTCTGGGCTATCAGCGCTGCCAGCTGCTAAACCCGGGAGGTCGGCTTCTGCGTCGTACATGCTGTCAACTGGCTCACTGTCATCTAGGGCAAACGAGACAAACACAGGTCTGTTATTAACATCTCGAGGGCAACCGTTGTTCAGCCAATTCATGCTTCTGAAAACAAAAACTGAAACTCTTAGTCACAGTTCCCTCTAAGTGGGACTAAATTTATTAGAAAACAAAAAAAAATTTAATGTGTTTGGTCAAAAGCTGCCAGTTGCAAAGAAGCCCTGTGCTTCTGTTGCTTCATGGAAACAATTTGATTTTATTATGCTCACTGTGTCCTGCCAGGACTCATCTTACACATAATGAATGAATCTATCACTGACTTGGTTAGTCTCTTCATCTGCTATTATTGTCACCGCCAAGGACTGACAAAATGATTGTGCCTGCACCAAAGTGGAAATGATAATGAGTATTATGTACGCATGGATGCACTTAACTTTTGGCTCCAGGTTTTAGCCCCGTTCACTCAGCATGTTAAGGATATTGCTGTAGACACTGAAAGTTTGCAACTGTGTTCAAGCAAATGCATGTATGTGAGTGATATTTGACATTATCTATGACTGTGTTAATTTTTTTGTTCTTAAACTATACCAGCATATACAATTTTCTGGACAAATCAAACATGGCAGCCATACAAAGCCATTAATAAAACTGTTGCTACCATTAAATATTTGTGCTCTTTTTTTTCTATTATGGCTCAGTGAATCAAAGTGATTATTTTCTGTTCTCTCTCATCTTTTAGTCAGTTGCAGCTAAATGCTGCTTATATCATGTCTAGTTCTGCTGGATGTTCCTCCTGTTAAAAGGGAGTGGTTCCTCTCCACTGTCCCCTTGACATATTTTTCTTCAACTGGCACTACATGATGAACTGAATGACATTGATGAATTCAGTTGACTTTGGTACTTTGACCTGACATTACTTGTAATTTGGCGCCATATCAAAATATTAATAAAATATATTTTTTTAAAAAGCATAAAATGCCAGATTACAAGTAAAAATTATAGAGTTCCCTGTGTCCTATCTAGACAAATTCTGGTATGTTTAATCAATCGACCACTATGCATTCTCTGTCCCTACAAATCTGCAAACAGGCTGGATTCATACTTACAGCAGGGATAGTTCAAACAATTCTCTCATCCTCTAGCAGTTTATATTGTCAATTGCTAGTTGTGTTGCTGTTTAGGTTTTAACTGTAGTTCCAAGATGACATCTTTACTAAATTATGCTATATTTTTATATTTTGGGTGAAGAAACAAAGATACAGCATTTGAAAGAAAGTTGGGCGAGTCAAACTGATCAGTCATCTAAGACAAAGGAGACTCCAGTTTGTTCTTTGACACATATATGAGATTTTTCTTCTTCATGTTAACAGTTAAAGTTGTAAACTGACATATTAGTTTCAAATGTGAAATGCTGAACCTTGGAAGAATGAGCTACGGTCTCTTTAGCACCTGGCAAACTAAGCAGCATGTCCACATAAAAACTGGGAAACTTATCATATAAGTCTGAGGCCGTAAAGCCAACCGTTTATAACTGATTTTGCGTCATCCAGCAATTTTTAATGGAAAAGAAACTCTTTTTTTTTTTTGTTAATGATCACCACTTTGGAGGGGTTTAGAGGGGGCACGCAACTAAGCACTGAGCATGCAGGCCAGCAGTAGCTTCCACACTTTATGCAGATCAATTAAAGTTTTACAACTCAGCTCTATCTGCTGCTCTCCCTTTACACAATCAGAAGTGTTCTCAGGTTGTTAAACACTTTCTCTCACCTACAAACCCTCCTCCCCAAAACTGTCACTGGCACTTGACCCATTGAGAGTCATTTTGACAAGCAGAGAGAAAGACTTGGAAAAATCTATTAAACACAATTTGGCTTTTAGGGGCTCTGTGCACAGAAAATGTACAGAGGCATAACATAAAAGGAGATATGTTGTGTTGTTGAAGCGTTCAGGTGTAAATATTTTATTTTCTGGTGTAGAACCGCATTTCTATACTTTTACGAAAAGACAGACAAGTCAAGAAAAAAAAGTAAGTAGGGATATGAAGATAGCATCCTGAAAGAAGACGGAGAGAAAGAGGTAAAGAATGTATCCAGTGATGACAGAACCGCTTTAAAAAAAAAAAGCTGCATGTTAGTTCTGAGTCTCCAAAGGCCCAGAGAGAGATGTTGAGTTCGCCTCCTTGTGGGTTTTTCACAAAAAAAAAAAAAAAAGGCCAGATAGTGCCTTCCTCTCCCTGGCTCCTCTTGTTGTTCTTTCTCTTACCGTTCCTCTGGCCCATATCCTTCTTTTTTTTACGGGGAGCTATTTATCCTGATTACATCAGGGGTCAATCATTAATTCGCACCTTGGGGGTCCCCACGCTGGCTGCGGCTACAATGGTCTGCTTGTTCGAGCGGCTGTTATTCCAGTGGAAAACTACTCTGCTCTGCCTGAGAGGCAGGCTCAGGCCACATGAAGGCATCCCATTTATTTGATAAATTGTAAATGCATGCCATAAGCGGCGCTCTTTGCTTTGTAGCATCGTTCGCAATAAACCGAGATCTCGGGGCAACGTACAAATGCAGACGCGGGCCGTTACACAAACACACATCTGTTTGCAACTGAAGGAGCTGTTACTGTACTCTAAACACATGTGCACCCCATCAGATGGTGTTAATGGTAAAGATGATATCTTATAGTTACTGCACGCCTTCTGTAAATCGGGCAGGACATAATGCGACATTTAGAGCAAACGAGGAAAAAATATTTTCAGGAATATACAAACAGCTAATGAAATTCCTTCTTTCATAATTTTCTTTCAATAACCTGCATTTGAAAAAACCAAAACAAAAAAAAAACACAAACTGAGATGTAGATAGCAACGCAATCAGCGTTGCCATGGCAAAATAACTTGACACAGCACCGAAAATCAGAGGTTCAATCGAAAGCCTTACAACGGGCAAATTATTCTGTGGTTGTGTTTAATCAGAGTGTTCTAGACTTAAACGCTGAAAGATAAAATCTGGAGTCATTTTCTGCCGTCTGCCTGGACACACACAAACACATGTGTCTTGTGGCGTGTAGACTGTGCCGTATTGTTGCCGTCCTCCATGTGTACAGGAACAACACAGACTGCATGCAAGAAATCTGAGGTGGAGATCTGTAAATCATTCATGAAATATGGACCAAACTGAAGTCTTGCAAAGTAGGTATCAATGCATGGTTTAAGGGAAATGGCACAAAGAAGGATTCTTGTCAGGTTGTTCATAAAGAGATCCATGATATTAATGGAAGACTTGTAAAGATCTACATGTGGTGATGGAAATAGCTGACACGACAATTATCTATTATGCACTTCATAAATCTGGCCTTAGGGGGGAAGTGGCCTTCATTTTATAATGAAAATGTACATTTGAAACATAGAAAATTATGTGTGACAGAAAACTAACATTGCGTGCATCATCCGCAGTGATGAACGGTAAAGGCAGCATCATGCTGTAGGGCTGAATTTCTCAGCAAGGAAGGGGAAGCTGGTTGCAGAAAATGGGAGGATTAGGAAACTAAAAACAGCTCTAGTTCTGGAATAAAAGCTGTTAAAGGCTGTAAAAGACTTCAGAGGTTCATTCTCCAGCAAGACAACAACTCTAACATAACAGGAGCTACAACAGAATGATTCAGATCAGATTATCCCAGTCCAATCCCAGAGAACCAATGCTCTGCTACTGTAAGAATTACAGCATACCACATACTAGAATCAGATAGGTGAATTACCACATTTAAAAACTGCAAAGTATAGGCTTTTTAAGGACTGAGGTGATAAATCACAGACTTAAAAACTGATGTTCAGATATTAGTCTGACTAACTTTAAGAAATTTTGCTAAAAAAGAAAATAACTGTAATGAAGGATGGTGAAATGATTGAGTCTGGAGTGCAAATGATCACCGTTTTCTTTCCTCATCAAAATTATGCTCAACTTTGTATTAGTCTATCACATAAAACTGCAATAAATCACAATTTAGTTTATGACTACAATGTAAAAAAAAGTGAAAATAGCCAGTACTACCCCAGTACTTTTGCAAAGCACCATAATTAACAGGAAGAAGTACAAACAAAATGATGCATTATTAAACGATTTGTGATTTCTGGAACCAGGTGCATCCAAGCAGGCATTTTGGAGTCACGGTCGTCACCGTAATAACTTTAAAAGGAGATCTGGAAATGGGACGTATGTGCCAGTGATGGCTATCATAAAACGCATGCACACACACATACATATACACAAACGCATATCCTTTCCTTCTCTCTTCAAGACGCACAGAGAGAGACTGTATCTTTGTCTGACCGTGAACTGATCTGGTTCAATTCAAAACGAAAGCCAGCCACTGATGAAAAGACAGTATCCAGGGAAAAAAGGCAAAACTATGCAAAATCCAGCACAGGCTCCAAATATGGGGAGGAAAAAAAGAATCATCTGGTTAAAAAAAAAAAAAGAGGCTGAAGGAGAGTGTGTGGATCATGACAGATATGAAAAATGGGTAGCTGGTTGAGCAATAAATGACCAAACATTTTGATGTGGGAGCTCTGCGCGAGCATGTGTGCAAAGCCTGCAAAAGCCAAGCCCTAATCTGCTGTTGGTGCCACTATATTTATCAATATGGTCCCACTTTTGCTGTTTTACGGGACCACTAGATACCTGCTCCCAATCTACCAAGCAGGCCTTTGATAATTCTCTCTACAACAACCGAACTCCCCCTCCGACCCCACACGACATAAACCAGAAGGGATGCAGCTGTAAAAATCAAAATGAGGGCAACTCAAACACCCAGAACTGTACAATAGTTCATTTTTCCACAGTGGCACTGGGGTACCATATAGCCAAAATGACACACAGATGTAAGGATTGCGAAGGAGCTGCCAGGGGGGAGGGCGTGGGGTTGGAAGCAGTGAGTGAGCAAGGCGAACACGGTCAGCTGCAATACCAGAAAGCCTCTCAGACTGAGAAACGCTGCGTCGTTTCTCCTAGCGAAGGCACCACAGAGGATTTCCAAGCAACACTTCAAACTGTGATACGACTTCGGCTCGGTGAGAAAAAGACGGTGAACGAGAAAGAATGCGAGACGGCAAGAGGGAAAGAAACCACAGTTGCATAAGCACAGCTGCTTTACATAATAATTCCACAATAGCCATGACATGCTCTAATTGTAGTCGTGCTTATGTTGTGTTACGTGCTATCATGAGTCACGTTCTGCACTTCTTGTGTGAGTAGGAAAATGTGTAATGAAATCATGTTTTTTCATGATCTAATTTGACGCAGTAACTTAAAACGACAATAATTTAGCAGTTAAAATCCAAAGTCAGCACATCCCCACTCCCACACATACACACACACAGTATGTTTGGCTTTCCTCACAAGGACTTTGTATTGACTTTCATTTGTTTTTCATTAATTTCTATACCCTAAATCTGACAGTTACTTTCAACCCAGCCATTACAAGTACATGCCTAACGAAAAAACAGAACTTTTTCTTTCAGGGCCCGGGCTCTGGGGCCCATAAGCAGCAGCAAGTTCTCACAAAGTAGAATTTGTTGGAAAAACAAGCTAAACAAGATGATGCTGCAACACACACCAACACACACACTTCCTGATAAATACACAATGCATTGAATGGCTATTGAATCTGTCCTTGAACATACTTGATTACGCTGATTAACATATACACCAAGATTCAATATGACAAGGAAAACCAGCACTGAATGTTACTCTGAACACACTATTCCCAGAGGTTTAAAAAACGAACACACACTGCGCCAGAGGTTCATCTTCATCCACCACTACAACTCTACACAGAGCTACAATCATAGAGCTTAGCACAAAACATAATCACCCATGTTAGAATGGCCTAGTCAAAGACTGGTTATAATTTGTTTCATTTCAACTGATTACACAATAAGAAAATGACAATAATTCAGGAACATCTTAGCAGTTTTTCAGGTCCCAACACACAATCTTGGCCACTGTAAGCTAAGTGTAGAGTGCTTATGCAATTTTTGTTTGTGTTGGGTGTCAGTACATCGCGGCCGATTTATTGACGTGTCATTTGCGTGGAGCAGCCTGGAGCCATTCCATCCTCCAATATAGTGCATGTGTCGCGTGTATGCTAAGTTCAACCCTCAAGGCAAGCAAGAGGACAGCAGGCAGCCTCCTGCAGCTGAGAGCAGGGGTGCGCAGGGGTGTGTGTGCGTGTGTGTGTTTGTTTCGTGGTGATATAGTCCCACAGGGATTCTGGCGCAGGGCTGCAGCAGACATTTATTAACAGGGCAGATTAATAGCACTGGAGGAAAACATGTTCACAAACATGATAAATATTAATAATAATCAATACTGAGTTACATTTGCCAAATTGAGTTGCAAACATCACCCATGGGGGAAGGCGGGGCAGAGAGGAGGAGGGTGTCAGGGTTGAAAGGAGCTGATTAAAAATGGAAGAGTTTCAGGAGGAAAGAAGACAGAGAGAGAAAATGAGAAAAGAAAAACAATACAGGAGGAGAGGAAGGGGGCGAGTGTAATTTCATTACATCATAACAGAGAGGAGAATCATCACAAGGGGGAGCTTGAATTTGTTTTTGTTTTATTTTAGTAAATTATCACTTTTCATCTTTCCTTCTAAAGAGATGCAATGCCTAGCAAAAATATCCATACCCCTTTAATTTTGTTTTTCTTTTCAATTCAAACCTTCAGTGGGTTTTATTGGGATTTTATGTGATAAACTGAACATAACTTTCAAGCAGGGGGACTTATATTTGACTTCATCCCAAGTCTGAAAAGAAAAGAAAAGAAAAGAAAAATAAAATAAGATATATGAGCTGTGATCAGCTTACTTGTCTTTGCTTAAAAAAAATAAAATCCCCATTCTATCACATTTTCCTATTTTAAAAATGAAATATAATTTTTTGCACTTCACAATTATCAAGTTTTTTCTCTTCACCTAGCAAATAAAACCCCAGTAGAAATACAATGAAGCTTGTGGTTTCAAAAGACAAAATGTGAAAAAGTTGAACGAGTATATACACTTTGGCAAAGGAACTGTAAATAGGTGTAGGAGAGAAAGATTATTTTCTCATCTCAGTATTAAAATCTCAGTATGGCTTAAGTACAGTTTTATAGATTGAGTACGTTCAACAGATATCTCTAGCTGTCAAAACCACTTGATTTTCATCGATGATCGAGGGTCTAATCAGAGCCAAAAAATTTCTGATACAAAATTATCTTGAAATTTTTTGGGATCTCAGCTTTGCTGTTTTCTGTCTGTACTGGTGATTATCCAAATAATGTAAAAACAACAGAAACTATTCCATCAGCCTACACTCCCCATAGTAGCCATATCACTGTTGCTGAATTATGTGTGCATACGTGCATCGGTGCATTTCTGTGAGAAAGTGTAACTGGAAGCAGCATTCACTCCATGCCTTGCTTCTTCTCTTCTTCTCTCCTCTCCTCTCGCCTGCTCCCTCTAGTCATTAGCCAGCAAATTAACGACAATCGGGCATGCTATTAATCACCCTGACAAAAGTGTTAGCTTTGCCTGGGTAGGCCAGCACGAGACTGAGGAAGGAGGATGGCAGTGGGGGAGGAAAGAAAGAGAAAGCGTGAGATGACTTGGTGGGTCACAGAGTATTGTGAATTTGTGGGTAAATCAGGATGTTAAGGAAGTGAAGGAAATGTGAACAGAAGATGACAATCAGAGTATGGATGACAGGAAATATGATGTAAGAAGAAGAAGAATTATAGAGAGTATGTTAATGTAACAGAAAGGAATGGATCCCACGTATACTTTCGCCTAGTGTCGAAAGTAAAAAAACGTATCTGACCACTAATTGTCTTGTAAGGGTAATCACATAAAAGTGACGCAAAACTGTTCAACAGAAGAAATACATTCTGTCATTTAATTTTCACAAGTGATCTCTAAAATATACAACTGCACTATAACTTTGTTCGTGTCTATCAATCACAGCAAAGACTGTACAACTGTAATTTTAGGGGTGTAAAAACGTCTCCGGATGATGTAGGGATTCGTTTTCGAGCAAAGGTTGTTCTAATGATATGTTTCAGTGAAACATGTCGTTTTTATGTGTTCGGGATGGATTTGCGCAAGACTGGCTGACTTACACCGTCTGGTTACGGTGCATGACGAGAGAACAGCTGCAGCACTGAGAGTAAAAGCTGTTTGACTATACATTTTGTTTAATTCAGTGCAAGGCAAAAGTTTGTGGTTTAGAGTTTGTCATACTGTATAACAGCATACAGGATGGCGGAATCACCTCTAGAATCATTTAGCTCTATGTTTTGACAGAAATCCCAGACATAACAAACCGGTATAGATCATTTCACACATTTTTGCAGTTTTGGTTATTTAAACTTGACTTCCTTTCATTCAAAAAGAAGTCATCTTCTGATCTGATTCTCGTATTCTTTAAGAATTGTATGACTCCAATAATTATCACCTATTAGCAGGAAGTAGCTCAGAGGTATTTTGGGTTAATCAGGGGTCCTAATCTCTCATATTTCAAAAGCGTCAACTTGGACGTCAAAACCATCAGTAGAATTAGGACGTTAATTGTGAGATATTTGCAGACAAGTTATAAATATCTCACAAATAAATCACAGGTGAGATTTAAGGGATTTTGTGATATTTTGACTGCATTGTTGACCAAATATAACTCGCTGGGGGAAAAAAAGCCTTCCCACACCAAGACACTGCCAACATCACTAAGTTTTCCTTTTAGTCATTTTAACTCATCTTGAGCACAAACATTGTATAAAAAAGGATTAACAGACATAAAATACATTCTGGATAATAAATAAGTCTATATAACTCTAATGATAGTAACTCACAAGTCATGTATAGCAAATGTTATGAGACAAAGAAGTGATGAGATCTAGAGAGAAAATCCAACACATTTACTCTCACACACAAAAGAGAGGCTGAAAAAGAATTTGTGTTGCCCTTTAGCCTCAGCTCAAAATGAAAACTCCTTCATCTCTCCCCCTCCTCAGAGCGGAGACCACCTGCTAGGAGGCCTAAACTCGGGACGTCAGGTGGGTCGAGACCGTCACACAGTCCCATGTCATCAGGCTGTCATGGTGAAAGGAGCTGACATGGGAGATATGCTAATCCACTTAGCTTCAAACCTAGCCAGGAGGCCCGTACGCAGTGCCGTCTCAGTCCGCAACGAGCGGAACACACACAGACACACTAAGCTGCGTACCTCTGAACTCTGCAGAATATGTGTGGCGGGATTAGATCAGTTGAGGCTAAATTATCCCTGAGGGGATTTTAATCTGGCCCTAAAAGCAATATATTTAAAAAAGTACAAATATGGAAAAAAAAGGTTGAACTGACTTTACAATCAAAATGTGTTTCAGTCATCTAAAAAAGACAAGTGTTTCTTAATCTGGATTAAGCACTGTTAGATCTTTGCAAAAAAAAAAAAAAAGAGAAGTTAATAATATTTGACATTTGGAAATATTAATGGTCGTTGCTATCCTAATAGGAATTTCAACACATAATGAATGCAGAGAGATTTAGGCTTTTCATAAAATGTAAACATACATCTCTATCAATAAACAAAATAACCTGCAGGCCAGTAAAAAGGGTTTCACTGCTGATAAAAAAAATTAAAAAGCAGGTTGTAGCATTCAAAATGTAGGAGAACGTGCCTAAATTCTTGTGGCCTAAATTCTGTCAAGCAGCTAATTGTAAATATGCCACAATACATTAATAAAATGAAAACTGCAAGCAGTTTTTTCACTTTAACTAAAATGTGCATTGAGCAAACCAAACCTGAACAAACCTCGGCGCAACTTTTAACAACATAAATGTGTGGGGCAAACATATCTGATTCATGAATCACTAAAGACGTGATAAAAGTTAAATTAACCTTGCTGCACCCTTGCCATCGCCAGCAGTCAACAGCAGGTGCTATGAATTTACTAGCAGCTGGTGGAGTTTATAACAAGCTACTAACAACAGATTTCTGTGTTTACAAGATGAGCAAAATGGCAGAAAACACACAATTACAACAATCCCCTGCTCGCTTTACAAGTTATGCAGACGTCGAGACGCTCGTTCACTCGGCAATCGAGCGATCAAAGTCGGCCTGCCAGCAGCGAGGTGTCAGAGTTCAAAACTATTGCCCCACTCGGGCAGATGATATCTCAAACTGATTCGTTGTATTTCCCCGGCCATGACTTCCCCTATTAGGAGCTGCAGCGGAGCTCTTAGTAATCTGCTCATTATCCCACAGAAACAGGAAGGAAGAGAGGGAAACAGATGGGAAGGCAGGAGAATGGTAAGCGAGAGACACAATGCTCCCTTCCTCCTCTTCATCCTCTCTGCCTTCGTCTCCCTCCTCTGCGCTGCTTGCTCTCTGGTCGTCCTCGGGGCGAGGGAACGCCGAGGCCCACAATCGCTCTGACAATACTGTATACAAGTGGCGGTGAACAATGAAGGCTGACCACAAAGAATTCTGGGAACAGGGGAACAGCCTTCTTCTCCGGCGGGTGGCTCCTGAATGCCGGACCCGTCGATACACATCGGAGGCCTGCTGAGACTCACCGGTGCCAAAGAGGCTGAGAGCCGGAGAGTGGGAGGAACAGACACAGAAGATGGTGACACAATGATATAAAGTTGCCCGCGCAGCAATCCTCCTGATGATTTACCACCTAGAGTGAACACCTAGAAGCAAGGATACAAAGGGAGTAAAAGGCAACAATAGGCACTAACTGCTGAAATGAGAGAAAAGAAAGGTGAAAAAGAAAGGCAGGAATAAAGAGAAATAAAGAGAAAGACAGAAATAGACAGGCAATTTTCTTCCTCTTCTTTTTTAAGTGATCAGGGCGTGGGGTGAGCGTGGTCCATTTGGAAATAATTGGTGGGTAATTAGGTGGGGGTCGACAGGTCGATTTTGGAACAAACGGCCATCTTTAGCTCAGGTGGCCCTCCACATGAGATAATGGGGGCTTTGCTTCCCCACCTCCGCCCCTTCACCCCTCCTCCTCTCTTCCTCTATCTCCGCTATCTTTGGTACTGCTCGAGTACTTCCCACACTTCTTATGTCTAAAGATGGTACAAACCATTAGATACAATTGCAATGAATGATGCACACAAAACAAAGGTCAAATTTTGTGCTGTACTTTCTTCTGTATTGTGTGGCACTCAGTGCTGCTCAAAAATTTTCACAGCACTTTTTTGTTATTTTGCAATGTTTGTAGCTGTGTTTTATTTGGATATTATGAGACAGAAAAACACAGAGTAGTTTTTCCTTTATGAAGTTAAAGGAGGAAGACAAATTGTTCTCAAATTTCTAAAATTAGAATTTTAAAAAATGTTGTATTTTTTTATTCAGTTACCATGCATAAATACATTTGGCTGAAATTACATCTAGAAGTGTTTTAGGGTTTGCCTTTACCTACTTTGCACATCTAGAGACTTAAATTGTTGCTCATTTCTCTTTTTGCAGATTAAGCTTAATCAGTTTTCTATGCACAAAGTTTTTTGCAGGTTGACCAAAAAGTTGAGTTTTGGTCTCATTTGACCAGAGCACCTTCTTCCAAATGTTTGCTAGGTAATCTACATGGTTTGTGGTAAGTCTAGCGGGGATTTCTATTTTTTTCCAACAATAACTTTTTTTCTCGCCACTCTCCCAAAAAGCCAGTTTGTGGCGAGCATAACTAATAGTGGACTTGTCAACAGATTGTTCCACATGAGTCGTTTGCCTCTGCAGCTCCTCTAGAGTTCCCAAGGGGCTCTTGGCTATTTTTGAATTGACTTTCAGTTTAAGAGGGAAAGCACATGTTATGAAATTTGGAGATTTTTCAAGATTTTTCCATTTTCACATCTCCTGCCCAGGAGATGTTCAAAGCTTGAGATACTATTTCACATCACAATGTTGCTTTGCACTTCTCCATAACATCATACATTATAAAAATAAATTTAAAAAAAATATGAGAAGTTTACTGTCCCATGACCCATTTAGCAACTTCCACCCCAAGTGTTGCTCAGTCTTTATTTAGAACATTGAGTACAGATCATGCTGAGGCAAATAGCTCTTTTTATTTATTTATAATGCTGAAGGCATTAGCATAATGGGGAAAAAAGTGAACAAATAAATGATAATCAGGTGAAAATAATAATAATTCATATACAAATGTGAATACATAACAGTATTTTTTTTCTTGTTTGTTTTGAAGACAGCAGCTCATTTAAACAAAAATCCAAATCTACAACTTATTTTTTTCATATAAAAAGAAGACACAAATAAAACGTATTCAGCACCACCACAGTGTGTATGGGTCCCCCCCTTCACCCAGCCAACAACAATCTCTCGCCCACTCTTTCAGTCCCTTTCTGTCTCTCGTTCCCTCTCCCCGTCCTCCCATTCAGCAGCACTGGGGTTCTTGTTTGGCTTCCTGCTGTTTGTGTCCAGACAAGGTCTAGTTTTGAATACTGATTCCCCATTGATAGGCCCGCACTTCCGATCTCATTAACTTGTTTTGTCTTTGGCTAAATGGAAACGTCCGAGGGAGGGTGAGAGAAGGAGAGAAAGAAAAAAGGGGAGAGCCAACAGCAAACAATGTGACAGATCTTTTACAGGAGACACACCGTAAATAACAACAAGTAAATACAAACAGGATGGAGGATGACGGAGGATTTCTAAAAGGGGAAAAAAGTCTGGACATCTAAAACGGTACCTCAGAGGACGAGCTTTGATCATAAAAAAAAAAAAAAACAAGGAAAGGAAATGATCTGCATTCACAGCAATGCTTCGACGTTGAAAAAAAGTGTAGCTGGTCATTGAGATGTGCAAGTTAACAAGTAGAGGTATTGTTTGTTGTAAAGTTTTAATAAAAAAAAACAGTACATGTGACTTTGGTTAAATAATGTAAACAGTGTCTTGTGAAAGTGTCAGGATGCAGAGTGATAGACCAACACGGCACTACTTTTCTTTGGAAAACAGCCTTTGTTCAATTAGATTGTATGGAGAGTTTCTGTGAGCAACAACTTTCATGTTTTGCCATAGATTCTCAATTTAAGCTTGAACTTTGACTGGGTCATTTGAGCAACTATTATTGTCTAAACTATTCTACTACAGATCTTCATATGTTTATGAAAAGTAAACCCCCTCTCCAGTCTAAAATTTTATATCTTCGAATAACTTTTTCTTCTAGGAATACTCATTATTGAGTTCTATCCATTCTCCTGTGTGACCTGCTTCCCTCCCTACGGTGAAGAAAACATTCCCACAACATGATGCCACCAGGTTTCACTAAAGCAAAGATGTATTTGGTGATACTTTCTTTTTTATGTTACCCAAAATGTTAGATTTTGGTTTCATCTGACTGAAAGGCTTTCTTCTACGTTTGCTTCATTGGCTATGAATACACCAGCTAAGCTGTACTTACACCGATATTAAATGATTATACTCAGGTGGTTGCAATGGATTTATTTTATGGGCTTCACAGTAACAGGGGCTCAGTATTAACACATCACACAGCTTTACTTGTAAACATGTATAGTTTGCCTTCTACGACACAATTATTCATCTGTTTTTGTTGGAGTGTAAAAGAAAATTTGTAAATAGAATTAAGTGTGTGCTTGTAATGTGTCAAAACATGGAAAGGTTAAAGAGACACAAATACTTTTGTGAAGCTCTGATTACAGAAGAAGAAACATGGCAATTGTTTTTTATTTTCAAAATGCTGCATTGTTTACATTTGTTTCTTTTGTTTTATAGTCTGTTTGTAAGATTATCGGTTAAATAGCTGGTTTACGTCACAAGCTACAGTACATAACTGTCCATGTGCTTGTCCTTCTGTGAATTAGTCTCTGGTCACCTATGTGCAGCCATTTATGTACGTATTTAGCTCTGGCAGTTAGTTAGTCTCAGCTACCTCAAAGAGAAAAGGAGGGCACAGGAAGAAAACCCCCACAATGCAAGAAGGAAGAGAATGGAGACAGATGGAGACACTGAGAGAAAGAAAAGAAATCAGTCTACTGTGACAAGGAGAGATATGAAGTCAGAAGGGGACATGTGACCCAAAAATAAGCTACATAAACACAAGAAAGACCGGCTGAGATGGGGAAGAAGAAGCAGAGAACATCAGACTGAGGGAGGATCAAAGGGGATGTCCGCCACTGATATGGCACCTCAGATAATGTGTGGTGCAATTAGTGCACAGTGACGATTTCCATTAGGGCTAATCAAATATTTATATTGCCTCCTGAGCATGTCACAATGCCGCCCCGGTTCCTCATATCAATGTGACAAACGGCTAATGAGAGAGTGGGTGTGTAGACAGCGAGGCAGGGGACGCAGACAGATAGGAAAGGAGAAAAAGAAAGACAGGATGTGTGGACAAGGGTTACAAGTGGAGTTTGCTCTGTCTTCCTCTTCCACATTTGGCTTGCAAATGCATGGCTTCTGTCATCAATTACAGGACAGCAGTGGTGGAAACGAGTGGCTGTCTGCGTGTGTGTGAGCGTCAGAGTTTGTCCATAAGTGTGTGAAGAACATGAGGACAAGGCATTGCTGATGCTTCCTCATAGAGCCATTAATCAAGCTGGGCTGGAATGGAACCAGTCCAAATTGGACTCATTGATCTAGATTTACTAAGGAAACAAGAATGGGATGAAAACTAAATAGACAGAGAGAGAAAAAAGGAGCAGAATAAAAAGGAAATTAAATTCAATGATAATAGTATATTAGATAATTTTAGTAACATAATCCCAAAATGCAAAATAAAACTACAGATTAAATGTAATTTTAGTCATTCTTTTCTGTTGGAAGTGATTACATGAATTCAGAATAGAGACTAGATGAGTAAGAAGGTGGATTTTTTAATAATATAATTAACCTTACAAGCATTGCTGAGTTGTTAAATTATTGTAAAATATGCAATAAGCTCATATAAAAAATTCTGTGGACTGAAATACTCCTTAATCCAACTGAATCTCAATTATTTTTAACTAAACAATATTTTGTTGTTGAAACACCTTTAAATGTAACCTTTATTATGCAAAGTACATTATGTCATCATACGACACTATCCATTTGTATAGTTCTGTAGTTTTACCTAAATAAAAGTGTCTAAAAACAGAAAAAGGATAACATCCCCGGCCATGGTTGGCAGAGACACAATCAACAGAAGGTTAGAGGTAACAAGATGGGCGGTCCTCCAAAGGTGAGAGGTCAAGTCGTGGTCTGACAGACGGATGGAGGAGAGTGGTCAGGGCTTGAAAGATGAGAAACGGATGAAGGATGGATCTGGTCGGGCGCTGTGACAGTCTAGGAAATAGATGACCCTCCGCAGCAGCATGACAGAGCAAAAGGTCCGTCAAAAGAGACTAGTTAACTGCCCCGTGAGTGAAAAAGAGGAAGTAGAAGGGAATGACTATGAAGTACAAAACACATTGTAAATGCTGTATGTGGAATGGGTTGATGGAAAATATCTATAATTTAACAAAGCAGCAAAATGGGTAGCTTAAACCACTTTAAAAAAATACCCAATGTACTGAAACGAGTCTCAATGTCTCTAAAGGGAATAACGTCAATAAGCAGAAAATGTGTGGATAAGATGCTGTGGAGGGCTAATCTCTAGGACAAGTGATAACATTCAGTGGTTAAACCATGACAGATGAGTATTGATTTTCTCCTTGTTAAAGAAGGGGAAAATAGATAACTAGACTGTTTTATTGATATTGATTGAAGAGTCAAAAGACAAAAAAATATGTCCTTGCGCAAGAAAAAACAACGAGGTTATTCTAATGCAATGAATTAGATTAGCATCAACAGGGTACGACAGGAACAAAGTTTTTCAAGCGATGGTTTTAAAACTTGACAAATTTGTTTTTGCTCTGCTGTTTCCCGTGCCTATGCTCTCCATGACGAACTATCTCCAAGACAAACACCACAACAGAAGCAAATATTTGGAGTTCACCCATCTGGTCGGCATTTTAACGCAAGATGGCCATCCATATCGGAAAACGTCGACAATGACCGCAGGACAAGCTCACACTTAATCAAGCATGCCTTTACCCTCAACCATACACCACGCCGCAAACGAAAGCCACATCCCGAACGTTCACACCGGGCGGTCACAACTCACCGAATGCCGACATGCTATCTCATGTGTCTTCGAAGAGGACAGTCGAACTATGAGTTCCCCGCTAACCATAAAGTTTAGTTACCAATTAACAGTGTCTCTCTGTGTGCTGGAAAGATACTAGGAGAGTGCAGGGGGCGTCTGGCAGGCCTATCTGCAGCGCTGCGATGCGCTAACGTGAAAGAATGCCAGTGTCAATGGGACACAGATACGGGAAGTGCAGGGTGCCGATGAGCCAAGTGAAGGTCGATAATGAGGTCAATTCCTGAAGTGGCAGAAACTCAAACATACTGCCCTCATATGGTCATCCTCCAATAAAAGCGGGCTTATTGTACAATATAATGTTGAAATGACTTCTGAAACTCATGTGAGCAATGTGTCTTTTGAAATTTTTCACCTTTTGTCAACACTTTCACACATTTTCTGATCCACTTTCAACAAGGTCTTTCTTTACTATTCTTACTTTCTTGCATTACATCTTTGTTCATCTAAACCTGACAAAGCATCTGCTCTCTATGACAGAGCCTTTGCACTCAGACTGTCGTAACTTAGTTTCTTGTGCTAGAAAAAGGACAGTGATTTTTTTATTTATTTCACATGTCCTACAAACACAAAAAGTTAGGATAACAACACCACTAATGGAGTAAAATAAATATTCCAGTGACATTTTTCAAAGGTTTAGAAGTAACTTTAAGCAATACGAGATGATCTACAATCACTATTGAAGTAAATCTATAACAAATTTTGCTGGACAATAAATTATTCTAAAAATCACTGCAACAAATGATAATATTGTTGCTTTGATGACATTTTTAAATGATGCATTTGTTATATTGAGTGGATGTAATGCAAGTACACCCGCTCAAAGATCAATAAAATTTTTGTCGTCTAGTAAAAAAAAGAGAAACAAGAAAAATAACCAATCAAGCAAATGAAAATTATCAAGCCCATTTTAATTTATTGCGTGATTAATTAATTTTTTCGCTTGCACAGAAGTAAAAGAAACTCTGGTTGTACTTCTTGAATGTCTAACAGCCAACTTTAAGATTAAATGGCCAAATGAATACAGGAGATGTGAATTGGAAGACCATTTGCTTTCAAATTTTATAACAGAAATAATTTAAATTCACTCTAGACACTCAAAGTAAATAACCACAAACATTCTATGATGTTTTTAGAAAAAACTAGATTTTAAAATGGTTTTACTTCTTAAAATAAAGACAATCTGAGACACCAAATTAAGGAAATAGTCTTAATTTTTGTGAACTCATTTGACTTGAGACTACATCAGGAGAACAGAATAGCCAAAGGGGTGAATGGGTTCACAGGTGGGTAAATCCATCTGACATTGCGGCTGAAGAAGAGCATCTTTTTTTTCTGTGCAGGGATGATACCAACCAGGAAGAACCACTGAGACGTGTGTCTAAGAAGAGTGGGTAGCGGTGGGTAAGCGCAGAAGGGGCGGAGCATAAAATGCAGTGGGAGTCATTAGCGCCTAATCTGTTCCATATGACACACACTCACATGGCCTCTGTCTGGACACTGTCTGATCATCGTCTCCCCACCTCTCTCTAAGCTGGTGATGAGGGAAAGTGGGGTTAACAGGAGGGGCTAGTGGTGGAGATTTCTCAGCCCCAACAGGAGCTCTCTGATGACAAGAGCCGGGTCTTGTCACACAACAGGGACTCTGGGGATTTCTTATCATGCAGAAAAAGGCTTCAGTAAACACTCTTCTTCTTGCAGACTATCTCTTCTTTTTCTCTGTAGCTGTACAAAAACATCTGATGACAGAGTGACTGAACAAGGCAGAATATAAACAATAATCGACCCACAGTTCAATTACAATTAGTTTTTGAACTTGTACGAAGGAATACAGATGGAAATGTGGAGTTTCCATGATTCAAGGTTAAGTATTTTTGCTGCAAAAAGCCATCACCCCTGGAGATGGCTTTGTGGGTGGCCATTCAGTCAGATTCATGGTTTTACTAAAAGTGTAAAAATGTGTTGTCCAGGTGTGAACTGTCTCTTTGCTGTTTCCCATAAAGAGGGAGTGATTTTGCTTCTAGGCACGTTGCTCTTTAGTCTAGTTTAATTGTTGCTGTGGTGTGCTGGGAAGAGACTGATCGGATCTCATTCTTGCGGTTCTTCATAAGAGTAAGCAAAACGTGTTTTTAAAGAATCTTCATTCCAAGGGAAATAATACATGTTAGTCTAACCAGTCTCAATGTATTTGTTTTAACTGGGACACTGTCTTTAAATTTACGATTGATTAGCAAACTTCAAATATCAAATGGACCACATTAGTGGTCAGCTGGTATATGACCAGCTGACCACTGGTCATACACCAAAATATAGATAGTGTAGAAACAAACAGTTGCACACAGGCCACAAACTCTGGATGCCAATTTATTGTAACTTTTTTTGTCACCCCATGACATAAAGGCATCCTAGGTGGTGAGCCATATAAACCATATCAAATTCTGCCACTTTGTGTCCTTTTTAAAGGTTTTTCACAATATAGGACAAGTGAAACTTAATTGTCAGAATGGATTATCTTGTTTATGTATTTAGTGGGTCACATCCACATTGGATGATACACACATCGACATCAATTTAAAAATATACACAGTGGCGATGGAGAAGTTTACGCATACGCACATATGTGTTTATACAGCACTTTGTTTAACAGAAGCACACCAATCTGGACTTTACCTTAAGAAATGTTAATGAATTTAAGCAACAAACTCACTCATATAGTCTAGTCATGATAGTTTGGAGATATTACTTTTCCGGCTTTCTAAAGCTGTCGAACAAGTAATGTAAAATAAATTGTTCTTATCGGCTTTTTACTGTCAACGTTTTTTTTTATTGTACTTTCGGTTTACTTACAGAGCAATAAAACAATGGTACTTGTTCCCAACTGAGAAAAAATGATTTCCTTTCAGGAGACGCTTGTCCACTAATACCACTGTCACCTCTTTGCTATCCCTCGTAAACCTGCCAATCACAAATAAGGTCGTTTCGTAAAATATATAATTACACGTAATTATATGTGGAGTGCTTGTGTATTAATTGCAGATGAAACGGTGCCGATATTGGCCTCTTTTTTATGGTCTAATAAACACTGAAATGCACGCATGCACACACATTAATTGGCCTGTAATCCATGCCTTTGTCAATGAAACAAAAGCAGGCCTTGTCCACACACCCAGCTCTTATACAAGAAGCTTAAAGACATTTTTCTCATTTTTGAACAGCTAATATCTTGCAAAAGTTGTCTAATCTCTTTGCGTTTAAGTCGAGATTTGTGCGCCCCCCAGCCTGCAACACCTCCCCTCTTTCACATGCTTAACTGCAACCCCTGCTATGCCCTAACGCATAAGCAGGCCATTTTAATTAGGCTAAAGGTGTGTTTGTGTGTGTACGTATGAGAGTGAGAGAGCGTGTGCGCATGTATTTTGTCAGCATCAAGGCCCAGACGTGCAAGCTTATTTAATGAAACACAGCAGGTGGTGAAAAAAAAATCAGGGTCTCTTTGAAATTAACCCAAGTCTTTACGGAGACCAAAAAGGCAACAGAAGAAAGTTGCTTTTGGATGAAAACTTCATTAGAAAGGCTTGTTTGCAGACTTTGTCTATTATCCAGCTAATTGTCCAGAAATTTTATAAGTAGTTGTGATCAAATTAATTACAGTTATAAAGGACATTTAAAATGTCAGCCTTTGACTGAAGAACTTTTCAATGCTTGCAAAAAGAATACGCATAAACATTTTGAGAACATTTAAAATAAAGAAAAATAAAAAAAAAAACAATACATGTATCTAGCAATACAAAACTTTACAACATGCCAACTCGAAAACCTGGACATACAAATATGTTTTAGCTTTTGTTTTTCCTCTGTGAGACAGCCTAGATCTCAGGATATTTAAAGTATAGAAACTCACAGGTAAGTTTCTTTAGTATCTTATACATCAAAATTAGGTTGTTCCTGTCCACTGTTGCCATAAGCTTGCTCAGGATTAAACATTTGTACAGTACAACTTGAACTTACTTGTTTCTATGTAGTTGAAAATAAATTTAACCTATTAGTTTGATAACAAAGGAAATTTCGAGTACATTTGTGTTATGCTACTGAAGTAAATTGAATTAAATAAGTCCTAATATTATAAATTCTTTAAAATACAGAAGTGACACAGAAATGTGCTCACACAGTAACAACCAGCTGTGACTATTACAAGTAAAGCTCCTTCTTAACTCTAGTCATATAGTATTGCACTAATCAACCTGGGATTTTATAGAAGTGTCATTATAAAATCATCATTAAATTATAAAAATGAATTTGAACTTGAGTCAATGATGGGAGATTAAGTCTGCAACTTGGACTCAAAGAATACTCATGTCGATAATGCAAAGACTTCTGACAAGACTAAGACCCTTTAAGACTTGAGCTAGACTTCAGTGTCATGAACATATTTTTATCTTATGTAGTCAGAGGTGAAGGAAACCTGGTCAGTTTACTTCAAATGTGTAAATTATTAATATTGTCCTCTCCGCTACCTCATTGTATAAAAAGGATTGACTAGTCCCACAGATACCTCTTGAGCTGAAGTCTAGTTTTGAGCTTTACTTACTTTTAACATCATATTCTCTCTCTTAAAAGCACTATGAACACATAACATGAACTACAACCTGTTGCTGCTGGTTTTCTTTTAACATAAATGCATATGTACTATCTGTCTTGTGGGCTAGTCTTTTGCCTTATGAATTTTTACAATATTTGTGCAGCAGATTTTTTATTTGTAGAACTAAAATATTTTGAAAATATTTTTTCTGTTAAATTTGAACTCATAAACTAAGGAAATGATATATTTTGGACAAATTCAAAGAAGTATATAAATCCAAGGTAAGAAGGAGAATTTGAGGGACTAAAGTGGCAGTATTATGGGTCCAATTACTTAGCACAATCAAGTAACTATGTTCCCCTCTGTTGTTAAGAATATCCAAAATATATCAAATATGACTTAAAAGAAAATTGACTTTGTGATTTATGGCTTGAAACTGAGTCTCTGTCTCTTCAAAAACTCCTGCTCTGCCTTCAAGAAGTCCTAATTTCCTCTTTTATTAAAGCTTTAACAATGTTTTTATCAGTGTTGCGTTGAGAAATAGCTCATAAAATTAGTTATGAAGTGTGCACAGTTAAGCCAGGTATTTGCTAATTGCTGCTAGCTAGTCTGGGGGAACTGAGGGAAGGAATCATGTTTTTTTTTTTTTTTTCACTTTTTGTTTATGACAAAAAGTCCCAAAATATTGAATAGAATTGTTATTTCTTTATCAAATTATTATTATTATTATTATTATTATTATTATTATTATTATTATCTAAATGGAGTTACTATTTTACATATTTACAGAATAGCTTTTATTCTGTTCTGACAAAATGTAACAACTCATGTTAAAAATCACTGCATTGAAATTAATAACACAAAAAATAACTTTTGAACTGTGTATTTTGTTTTGAAAACTACAGTAAAAATGACTTACCACAGATTCATTTGTGTATACTTTTATACAGATTTTACACCCATTAAGAAAAACTTGGGATTTCTTTGCTCAGTTTAATTTCAGACAGTAAAAAGACAAACCTGTGTATTTTCTGCTATGTTCAAAAACACATGTTGTTCAATTGGCATTCACACGTTTGTTTAAACAGGACTGAGAGAAAGACGGTGGTGAATGCACTTTGGTCCATTTTTTCTGCCCACAGCATGAAAGGACCATAGACACTAAACACTAAAGCAAGACGACTCAATAGGCGCTGCAGAGCAAGTACAAACTAATTCTTTTAACGAAAGGAATAAAGGCTACCCGGGTTACAGGAAGTACAACCGAGTTGGAGAGTGATAAAGAGATGTGGAACAAGGAGACAAAAGAAAAGAGACAGAGACGAAGAGATGCTTTTAAGACCCGAGTAATGGACAAAGCGTTTTCCAACGTTTGGCCATGCCAACTCTAAATGTGCCGACGGCTTCGATTCCTTCTGGATTTTAAGAGGGTCATTTTCAGGACTCAGCTTCTCTTTGTCTGCCGACCTTTTTTATCTGTCTTCCTGTATTTGTCATTCTTAATGCCAGTCTGTCTGCGACACTATCTCACGGTCTGTATGTGCACAAGATTGTGTGCACATGCCTATTTTTATCTGTGAGACAGGACAGAGGTAGAGCAAGATGGTAGGACGGAGAAAGAGAGAAAAGGTGGGACATTTTTTTACAAATGTTCCAAAAGTGTTCTTTTTCTCCTCATGTGTCAGTGTTGCTGGGGTGAGCTGTATTCTGCTGCTGTGGCACTACAAAGGCAGCTGATTAGAAACAGTAGGTGAGCTTCGCTGACAATTCTCAGAGAATATGCAAAAAGAGACAGAAAGAAAAGAGATGGAGATGAAATAATAAGGACTGAGAAGAAAGGAATCAGAAAGAAATATTCAGGATAAATCTCAGGAAAAGGACTCGCTTCATGTCTTCCTTCTTTCTAAGAAAGTTTTACTCCCCATTCTGGTTTTAAAAAAAATTAATGTGGAAACCACTTGGATTTGTACAAACATAAACCCCTTTCTATAAACACAGATCCAAGACACGAACAACGTTGTATGGTCAGCCCGATCTTCAGAATTGAATCATAGCCTCACAAATAACAGTTTGCAAATGTATTTAAAGACGACTGCCTTTGATGCTGTCCTCTTTAGTATCATAAATTTGGGTTTACAAAATACGCTAAAACCTTTTGATACATTTGTTGTAATGAAAGCTGAAAGACGACTCCTCTCTGTCCTCGATACATGAAAGTTTTAACTGAGAATCATGAAAGAGACAGCTGGGATTATTCCACATAGATCCTGCTCCCAAAAATAACATATTTTCCTGTAACTATCGTGATATGCAGAAGTGCTGCCAGAGGCCTCGCCAAGCCCTCTTTGATTGTCATAACAATTCTAGAAAAACAATTACATTTTAAAGAGCTCAACTTGCAGGGCCCTGTACACTCACCCACTACTTTTTGGGTGCACCCTTCAACTATCCAGATCTACTGCAGTCAGATTTATTTGTGACATAAATTCAACATGGTGTTGAAATCATTAACATGATATATTGTTCCGTACTTTATGTCACCAACATGGAGTTGCAGTTTGACTGTGGATGGTACTGGAATGGACTGAACTCACTGTGCTGTTCAAGAAACTAGCTTGAGATGAATGGAGGTTAGCTATGCAGTGCATTCTCCTGCTCGATATCCCCAAAAACGGATAGGTACACTGTGGCCATATACTGTAGGTGCCATCATGGCTACCAACAATATTCAGACAGCTTGTGGTGTTTAAACAATGCTCACGTGGTTTTAAGAGTTTCAGCATGCATCTAGACATATCTTCCACTTTCCATGTAGCAGTTTGAACTATTGATCGAGGAGAGTTTGAATTTCATCAAAATCTAAACCTACCATCTGAATGTTACAACTGAAATAGAGACACATCAGCCAATCAATATGTAAATATCCAATCAGTGTGATTTGTAGCCTCAGTTTCTTGTCTTTAACGGAAAGACAGGAAACAGGACAACAGGTGTACACAGGGTTCATGATGGGATAAACAACAATACACAGGTATTGTTGTTCAATACCTGTGAACAACACTGGATATGCATTTTGCTACATATCCATCATACAAATGGTGCTCAATTCACATAAGTGAGCCAAGAAAATATTGTCCACAGCATTATGCCATCAACAGCAACCTGAACCATTAGTTTCATCACATCTAAAAACTAAATATCTAAAAATATATATATAATGGATAGAACTGCTACCATGAAGTTTGCTGATCTGCAAATTATGTTAATAGGGAATTGAACAGATGCAACTAATAAAGAGATTGGTGAATCTATCTGGGTTCTATTTGGTTGGAAATCTGAAGAAAAAGCAAAGCTCAAATCTGAAAAATAAGGTTTTTACAGTCGCATTGCTTTATATTTAGAACAACAAAGTAATAAATCATGTACATGTGTATTAACTGATTTCTTTTTGTCTTTTCCCCCATGACCGACGTTAACTGGTCTACGCATTCTCAGTCGAACAGTCAAAGTCCTCTCTGCATAATAAAAATACCAGTTTTTCCCTCTCGGCTTGGGAAGTTGGCAGGGTGCTCAAATAGACATTCTCTTCCTGTTGCTTCATGTTTTTGGATAGAGGCAACATGTACCCTTGACTCACTGCCTTTGAGATTCTAAATAAAAGATTTTGGCGCTATTTTAGGGGCCAGATCTGTTTCCAGCCCTCTTTGCTGGGTCAGACAGGTCTTGGGTCAACAATAAAATAAGGGGAGGTGGAGGAGAAAATAAGAAAGGAAGCTGGGTAGGGAATGAACGTCTCTTAAAATGGAAACATATCCTCCCCCATGGAGCCAACTTTCTTTCTCTGAAGAGTGATTGAGAGTTTCTGCGTGTCAGGATTGTAAATCTACGCACAGGCAGTGTTGCTTCTTGTCATCGGTTGGTCTGATTAAAAAACACAATTTAAAGCCTGGTTAATTGGTGTTGAGGCTAGCATTGGCCACACAGTTCATTAAAAGACCTCAACCCGATCCTGGATTCCACTGAAGGGAATGTACAGGCATTTTAAACGTGTTATACCCAGGAGACACGCCACCAGTGCGAGAGAGAGAATGACTAAGAGAGAAACAACAGTCAAACAAAGGGCGAGAAGAAAGGAGAGCTCTTTCTAAATTAATCAAGTTGATCCCTAGTTGGTCAATATTTGAATAGGAAAGGTGATAGATTGGTGCAAACTGAAGAGAGGTGAAGAGTTCATCTTCTAAATGTACAAAAAGTTAAAGGAATCATCGAGGGAGGTCTGCAGCTCATAATGCTGAAACACACAATACATAACGCTGTTTTCTCAGATTGCGTTGGCCTTGTTACTTTTTGTTGACTAGAAAGAAAAAAATGACAATTTTAACATTACTGTTAGTAATATTAGAAGCTTTAGCAGAAGTTAGTTATTCTAAATTTTGAGGGGTAGCAGAATAAAAAAATAAAAGCTGAAAAAAGCTTTTGTATAGAGTTTTACAAAAACCAGGTCTCATTTTCTCATCTTTCATCAAATTCTACTGCATTAACAAACAAGCAGAACCAGCCATTCATAATACGTGAGCTGGTAAAAAGTTGAATTTCTGAGTAAGCAAGCAGATACATTGTTAAATCTCTACTTCTTACAGAGACCCCCATCTCATCGTGATCGAGTAGCGGGTGGCAGGCGGGAGCAACTTCCTACTGTAGGCTTTACAGATCATTGGTTCAAATGTAAATAAAGCACTGAATTCAGCAATGGAGAGAGCAGTAAAAGCCCAGTCCATTCATTGACAAGCTTACAGAGCTGCTTTCAGTGTCCATATTAACCCCCAATCTGATTTCGCTAATTGGCCTCAAGTGCCAACTTACTTCTGGTTACATTACCAACCTTTCTTTCCTCCAAATTACTAATCAAGATTTAAGAAACAATTACCCTTCTCTGTTTCAGAGCTGAAAAGTGGAAGGTTGATTTTTTTTTTTTCTTTATGCGGTTCTTGGCCACACCTTACCCATACTAGTGTTTGTGTGTGAGTATGTATTTAGACAGAGAACATATCTCTGTCCATTGTTACAAACTCTGGAGATGCTTTCATTTATTAGAGTTTTTGATTCTTTTTTTATATTTGGAGAACATAATCTAAAACCTATCTCTGCTCGTTTGAACTTGGAGTTTTAAAGGAAATAAAAGTCTTAAAGGAACAGTGATTTTATTTCCCCCCGCCCCGTTTTGTAACTAGAAAATCACAGCACTCATTGATGACAAAAGTGTTGCTTTTACTGAGTAAAAATGAACTCTGTGTCGTAGGTTTCTTTGTTGGTCTGTAAATAGTCTCTCGACTGTCCTCTCTTTTTCCTCGTGGAGCCAATCAGCCATGATGTTGACACTACGAATCCCTCGCAATCACACTTCTGTTTTTGCACCCTCTGCGGCCATGTTTACATTCACCCAAGCTCAAAGACAAGGAAGCCGCCGAGCGCCCAATGACCGAAGCGTCTGCGTCCACATGCGATGGAAGTGGGAGGAGAACGCAGAAGAGGGGCACGGGAGGAGGGTGCGTTCCCACTCCTTTTTTTTTTTCCTTTCTCGACATCACTACGACTGGAACAACAGGTACGAGGCGGAGAAAGAGAGAACAAACAGAAGAGAAACGAGGAAGGAGGAGCCTTTCTCATGCGCCCGACGTTTAGACGTGGCGGAGGCGGCTCGGGTTTCAGCCACCCGTCTCAAGGTCAGACGCTGTTTTTCATGCCGAAACAAACACCTGGCACATTCCTGTGACAGGTCACTACCCATGCCCAGCATTCGTTAGTCATTACTCCCTCGGCAACATGGCCACACCATTCTCATGTAAATGTCCGCACTGGTCTGCATTTTGCATGGAGGTCTGTGATTAATGGTCTGAGCCAAAGAAAATAATGCGCCAATCGGTACGCCGAAATTACACAACAAACACAAATGTAATTAGAGAAAAAGGGTGAAGCTAAATGCAGCATTGTTTAACACACACTTAGGCTGAAGCTCCATCAAGTCTGAATGAAATTTTAGCCAGAACCCATTCTCATACATTAAACAAACACAAGCCAGCATTCCTGTGTGTCTGCCATTTTAGCTCCAGTCAAACAACATCGACGTGAGGGCATTAGAGCATTAGCGGCTAATGTTTTTAAAAGTGTACGGTATCTTGGAGGGGATTCGGGAGGTGCGCACGTGTGTGTGTGTAATGGTGGGTGAGATGGGTCTGCACATGGCAACCATTACGCACACAGGACCTCTAATCGCTGCCGACCTGCCTCCTCGCCTGCAGCTATCCCACCTCCGACTCAAGTTTGAGTTTGTGTGTGTATGTGTGTCAGGGGGCATCCCAGGTTCAGAAGGGCAGAGTGTTCACACAGATGCATATTTAGCCACATTAGCACAACCTTCACAGATCCACGCATAAGCAAACACACAACTCTGTGTGTTATGAGCTACTTTTTTAAACCAAAAATATGTAATAGCGCCTATAAATAAATCGCTGTTGACATGCAGCTACTGGTGTTTAACTGATCATATGAATGTATTCTTTAACAAAGAATAAAGTAGTAAAAATATTTTTAAAAACAGGTGAGAGAGGAATTACGTCAAGAAATTGATTTCTCCCAGGAACTGGACAGTTTTCAGTTTAAGCTTATGTTAAAAAAAATCGAATAAGTGAACAGAGCATTGTGGAGTAATTACAAGTGGTGAAAGAATGAAATAATTAATTATGAATAAATTTAAGACCAAAATTAAATAAACAAGTCAAAAAATAGGTGTGTCCATCTTGGCTGTTATTTTGACCGAAAAAACTTTTAGTTATTCCCTCTAGTTTGAGATTTTATGCAAGAAAATTAAAAAGACAATTCTGCTTAAAAGCCTCTGTAAAATATAAAGTCATCTTAAGAACTCATAAAGAAAATATTTGTGTGTAATATGTGTAATATTTGTATTTTTTCTTAGGTAAGACGCAAATAAGTCCAAATAATTCAACTTGATGTGTGTGCACGTCTAAAGTTGTGTGTGCGTGTGTAGGACAACATGTAAATATTATGGAAGTATTGTTGTAATGTTTATAGCTTCAATCGTTGTGTACACGTGTGGGTATATTTGTATGCTGCAACATACATGCGCTGTATTTTACAAGATGATAAAGGCAGAAGGTACCCCAAAAATTTAGACAGATGTGTCACACGTTTGACCAACATCTACACGAACGTATGCACGCAAACCCGTGCGCAATAAACATGCGCACAACTGCCTCAGGTGAGCATGTGTGCGATCTGAAGGAGGGATATAACTCCATCAGGAGACCACACAGGAGACAGCTTTCAACTGAGTAAACACCACATCAAATGGACGGACTCTTTCTCACACAGACACACACACATGCACGGCGTTGGATACAGTTTGCCTGCCTCCCTCTCGTGTAATTGGAAAAAGCTGCCATCCATTAAAACTTGCTGACATCACTTAGATGAGTAAATATGCAGGGAGCTAATGAGCTATTGGGGCCTTTGATTGAGCTTCTAAACAGGTTCAGACTTTATCGTTTGCTCGCCGCGGGACAGGACACAGGCCTGCCAAACACTCTCAATTGAGCATCGCAAACAAACAATCGTAGGCACCACCATCAGAGGTAAATATCTGCACAGTGGAAGTGGGAGATCTCTATATTGTCTGCAGTTCCCTGCAAAACTATTCATAACCTAGTGCGTTTTATGCGACAGACCAACACAATGTAGTTTATATTTTTGGAGAGCGAGAAAAAGGGTAGATGGTTTTAGTTATTATTAGGAATAACCATCTGAAACTCGTGATATGCATTTGTGCCCAGCACCTGAGTCAGTGGTGCTGGCCACATTAACTCAGGTGTTAATGTGGCCAGCACCACTGACAACTTGCCACTGAAATCAAATCTTTTGTGGTACATAGATATTCTTCCTCGCAAATGAGTTCAATCCGAAATTCAGATGAAGAATTTCTGTGTGCATTTCCAAAGTTTCTCAATTTTGACTTTGACTAGGATCAAAGATCATATAGCATATATATGATCTTTAATCTGAAGTGTTTCGTCATAGCCCTGGTTGTATGTTTAGGGACATGACCTGATGGAAGGTGAATAAAACCAGTTTCAAGTCCACTGCAGAGACTAACAGGTTTTCTTCCACGACTGCCTTCTCTTTAGCTCCATCTATCTTCCCATTAACTCTCACCGTCTTCTCTGTGTTCCTGCTGAAGAAAGGTGACCCCACATCATGACACTTCAACTCCTAGGTTTTGTTGCATGGATGGTGTGTTCAGGGTAATGATGTACTGTGTTAATTTCGCCCTATGCAAAGCCAAAAAGGTGAATTTTGAACCATGGCATCTTCTTCCCCATGCTAGCTGTGTTTCATTCATGGCTTGTGGCAAAACTACAAAGGGATCATTTAAGGCTTTCTTTGAGCAATGACTTCCTTGTTCCCAGTCTTTCATAAATACCACATTTGTACTCTGGTAGTTTTGATGTTAGCAGATCTCTACTGCTCCTCTGAAGTTATGAAGTTATGATGAGTTGGTACAGCCTTTACTAGTTGTTTTAGAGCAAAGGCTAAGCATGCTGGCCTTTTCAATTTTTTTTAATGCCAATTTTACTTCTACTTCACAAATCTACTGCACTACTTTGTTTTGGCCAATGAAATGCAGTGCATTTTAGGAATGTAATGTCACAAAATGTGAAAAAAGGTCAAAGGGCATTAAAAATGTACATAGTACTGAATATGTGAATACTCTAAACTACTGATTAAAATATTTTAATCAGATTAATCAGTCTCTAGTGCTGCGATTAATCACTGTTCTCAACTCTCTAAGTTTGAAATTTGAAAATGCATGTCTTCAAAAAATATTTAAGACAATGCTTTATTGTTTCAAACCAAACATCTCAGTTTTCCAGGTTTTCATATTCAGGAAGGTTTTAACAAAAGCCCTTTAAGATCTCATGTGTTAAGAGCATTAAAATAAGTAAAATGCATTATTATTTTAACAAAGGAACCCTCCACGGTGGCGAGACTGTTAAATGAAAAGAGGTAATATGATTAATCTGTGGTATGCTATATTAAACTATTAAACCTTTTAGAATAATAGCATGTGTGAATGCATTAGTGCTGTCAGCCCAACTCTAAACATAATACCAAATTCAGCTTTTGTGAACTTGCTTGTGTTTTAGTCAGTCTTGACCATTCAGCTGGCCCGTACATAAAAGTTTTCCTCCCTCATCTCTCTGTCTAAATCCCACCACATCACCTTCAACGGTAGAGAAGGAACTATGCTGTGCTTGCGGCAGCCTAATTCAGTCTGCTTAACTTAACTCTGAGACTTCTATTACATGCAAGCACGGCATGTACACACACACATAAACGTACCCAAGCAGACGCAGACGCACATGTGCTTGCTCTGTCTCCCTCCTCTCTTTATTAACACCTGCTTCTTTTCCAATTAGCCCCCCAAATAGAGACAAATGGGCCAGAGGGGTCTGATTAATTCACTTCTGTCAAGGACTCTGCTGCTCAATGGCGTCAGGGTGCTCAGGCAGGCGTGGACTCGTGCACATGCAGACGCACACGTACACATTCACACTTAAATGCAAACTAAACTATAGCAAACCAATAATTCTGCTTAAAAAAAAAAAAAGTCGGACATTTTGTTAATGTGCTTGAAATATTGCATTTACCTGCTTCGTTACTCGCAGGGGAACAAGAACAGGTGGGATGAAACAATTTAAAAATAGATCGCCCGTCTATCTCGGCCGCTCCTCTTCCGGGGACAAATTCCTCTCATCCTTGCTCCAGTGAGTGTCAACGTGAATCGCCGAATGCTTGTGCCTATACATGTGTTTGTAAGCTGCGTGAATCCCATCATTAGTCTTGCTCTCCTGTCCTCCCCTGTTTGTTTAGGCAGAGCTCTGTTTGCTTGGAGCGGCACGTCCTCCAAAGAGATGGCTACAATGCTCTCTCTTAAAACTTAACCTGGTCTTTCATATGCGCGCACACACACCCCCACGCACGCCCGCACACATACCTACAAATAAAAATAAGGAGGTGGCGCAAAAGACAGGCTTTGACTTGTGTAAGCGGGACACTGGCTTCATGAAGTACTTGTCTAGATGATATAAGTAAAATAATATTTACATTTTTGATCTGAGCTGTCAGATAAAAAAAATCTTGGTTGTATTTGAACACCTGCAGTAACCTGGATATTACAGAAGCACATGGGCTAATATGAATTTCACAAAATAGATTTTTAAACGTTTTTAAAGGCTAATGTCAAGATAGTTTTCTTTTTTTTTTTTTTGAAATTCCACAGATAATTTGCTCTAAAGGCTAAAAACGTCAGGATGACTTCACAACAGTCTCCCTAGAGTCGATGTAGAAGGACTTAACAATCTCACCTTTGAACTATGAGTGATGAGGACCTTTTTTTATAAAGATTACCGCTGTTTACCGAGTGGGTGGAGGCCCAGATCTCTGAATTATGAAATGATCTTCAGTCTTCAAAAAAGAAAAGGATCTAAGTATGCCTTCCTTGGGCTTAAAACTGAAAAAATAGTTTGCCTGGATATTCAAACAGTAAACAAAACCTATTTCCTGTGTGACTGGTAGAAATGGGCCACTATCATATTCTCATGGACTGATGACTTGGAGAAAAAGCAGAGAGGTTTCATGGATTCTGGGTATATTATTAAATAAAATAAAATGTATGACGGAAATTATTATCTGTTTCGGTAACTGACCCGTATCTACAGTGAAAACTGTCAAAATAATCAAGTGTTTCCTGGATGGGCGTTGATCGTATTGTATTGTTACCCTTTATCAGAAAAAATTCTTATCATGATAATAATTTTGATTTATCACTGTCATAATAAATTGCAGCTATTAATGGTAAGCAAAAAAGCAAAACTGACAGTATGATTGGAAATGTTGTTTTTGCTATTTTCTCCACTGATTGTTCCACAAGATCAAAAAAAAAAATCTATACATTTAAAAAATATG
This sequence comes from Xiphophorus couchianus, assembly GCF_001444195.1. Taxonomy (NCBI): domain Eukaryota; kingdom Metazoa; phylum Chordata; class Actinopteri; order Cyprinodontiformes; family Poeciliidae; genus Xiphophorus; species Xiphophorus couchianus. The sequence continues at coordinate 10,830,001 of NC_040228.1, forward strand.
ATTAAATCTAGTTAATGTGTGCAGCTTAGTTGTATAAGTCACACATTTTTAATTGAGTGATGTGTTCAGGAGGCCTATTTCAAATGTTTTTAAAGAACAATATTTGTGTTTGTGGCGCTATGAGTTCTGTACCATGCAGTCACAGTCATACAGTTACCTAAAAAAAAGTAATAAACAGTTTTTTTTTTATCGTACTCTTTGTCCTTATTATAATAGTACAACAAAATATTGCAATACAATTCTAAATTAATTTTAGCAGAATTGGAATAAATTAAGTAAATATCAATCCAGTCAACCGAACCGCCTAGTGAATCAGATCTGATTCTTTAAAAATATCACAAGCCAGTCTTTTTCTGGCACAATTTTAAAAGGACAAGTAGATGAAAATTAACGTTGATGGAAAAACAATAACCACAAATCCAATAGGAGGAAACCTTATTTGAAGGAACAAAAAAAAAGCCAGGCTTGTCCTTCTGCCATAACTTTAGCCATTAACTGACAAATGACAATTCAATCAACCCCAGCATTGAGATAGTATTAGCACAGCTGACCACCAGCTTATCCAAGCACACACAGCAACTCAAACACAATGCTAACATCGCCTTGAAAGCTGCGCACAAAAGCGAGGCTACACATTAGTTCCACACCAAATAAATAGCTGCCGCTTCAGTTCATAAACTCCGGGTTCAGAGGTCGCGCTATGTCAAGTAGGGTCCTCAATGAGACGCCATGGGATAAAAGAAAGAGGGAGAGAAAGGGATTTAGATGAGAAGGTGGTGGTGGTGATGGAGGGGGGGTTTTATAGAATACCCCGGCATCTCCCTTTCTCCCGTCCACCCGTTGAGTCTCAAATACCACTCTACCGTTGGCTCCATTGTATGTCCGTCTCAAAGAGCTTGTCTTCAATTAGGCTGATAAGAAGAGAGAGGATGAGGACGGGGCAGAATTTGGAGGGCGTTACCTGGGAGGCCTTTAATTGCCTTGATGCCACTGGACTCTTGGTCCTTTTGTCTTTTTTGCTCCCTGCGACCATCTTAATTTTAAGTATACAATTTATCCTGTGGCTGGGGCAAAAGACAATTTTTGGAGGCCGCCACCACCTTTGACTCGTGTCGTTTTAACGACGCTGTTTGGATCATGTGGGACACAGAGCGGGCATACACATGACTAAACAGGAAACAGCAGAGTTGTTGCGCATCGATTAATTCAAAAAATACTACTTAGAAGTTCTCAAATAAATGTAAATATGTGATAAGCTTCTGTTTAACTTCTGCTGCTTCATAGCAGTTCTGTGTTTACCTCTATAAAAAAAAAACATTTTTTAAAAATGGATTTTCTTTAGATTTTCATGTTAAAACAAAGCATAATAATAATAATAATAATAATAATAATAATAAACTCCAACAAATTTGAACATTTCAGTTCAAATTTGTTGCAGTTTTTGGTTTGTTTGTTTTTAATTTTGTTTCAGACAGTCCATCTCACCATGAGACAGTTCTTGCTTATGCTGATATGTGCTGATAGTGGAATACTGGTATTTTTATTTTTTGCTTTTTTAATATTTCTGATATTCTGAATATCAGGCTTTATTTATAATCCAGCTACAGTTACTCATTTTGCCAACTAGTGATAATTTACACAGATATTTACACAATAGATTTGCACATATATATTTACCCTAAGTAACTTTTTCAGAAAAAAAAAATCCTTTTTGGAGTAACCTTGCTAGATTGTACTTTTTACTTCAACTTGAGTAATATTTTTAAAAAGTTTTGCTCCTGAGTAAGATTTCTGGATACTCTACCCAGTGTGAGTAACTGTGATAAATTAACTAACCCCAAAAAAAGCCTAAAATGCAGTCACACCTACAGTTTAAGTGAAAGTGAGTTTTGTTATTCTAAGGCTATTTTCCACCTGTTGAGCCCAAAGTCCCATTTAGCATTGGAAGTACTTCAGAATCAGAATCAACACTATTTGCCAAGACAAAGATCTCCAGTCCTTCACAATTCAAAACAAGAAGCCAAAAATGGATTCAAGTGACTGGTTCCAGTTCTCAGGAGGAATGCATAAGAAATCACCACAGCACTGTGTGGAACGTAGCCACAAGGCCTCAGAAGTATTGAGAAACCCATTGATGTTCAAAATAATTAGTCAATTAATCAAAAAATGGAACTTAAAAAAGGGTAGAAAACCATATTTCAAAATCCTAGCAAAATCTCACGACAGTGAATCAAAGAAAAGACCATGTTTCTTTGTGATGAAAAAAATAAAGCTTCTTTTTGAAAGACTTGAGAGTTTATTAACAGCACAATTTCATATTTTTTAAGTTATGCAGTAAACCAGAACTTCTGAAATATAATACATATTCTAGAAGAGACACAGTGTATTTATTCCTGAGAGGTCTGTGGTTATGTCAGCAAAACAATGAAACAATGCTAGATGTCATTTTAGATGAGTTATAACAAGAAGATTCAAAGACACAGAGTGCATGGGATTGAATGGCCTTCCTCCTTTTGAAATTATACTCTGCATCATGAATTGGACACCAGCTAACACAAAGTCTACGTTTTTAACTGCTGTTTTCTCACATTCAGAAATATTTTTGTCCTATCTATTTTTTTTACTACATTTCTGGATTAAAAGCCAATATGAAGCGTTGTTTATATTATCGACCTTTTATAAACAGCTACTCATCACTTTCAGTACCAAAGAAAGAAAATCAGAGACAGGCGACGTAGGAGATGTGAAAGGGAACGAGGGAGGGAGCCAAGAGGAGGAGATAGTGGAGGAAAAAGTGTACAAGTGAAAGTTATTACCAGCAGTGTCTGCTGATTGCATTCAGCAGGGGATGGGGAAATGGGCAGCCAATGAACCATCTAAACTCTGCTTGCAAAGATTCAAGCGATCCAGCGGGGGTAAAGGAAGACTAAAAGAAAGCTTCAAAGAAAGTAAGTCTAGGAAAGTTTAGGAGACATACACTGGGTACAGAGTGGCACAAAAACTCTGGACCAAAGTATCATCAGAATTATTGTTAAGCTTTTTCCTTTAGGCAATCTCAGTTTTCCTAAAGCAAAACAAAATGGACAATAATAAAAATGCTGTTTTTAGGTTTCATCTACAAATGTGAGATATATATATTTGTAGTAGGTGCCTTGTTCTGGGAGGCTTCCAAAATGCTGTCATGCCCTTTGTAATCTAAAATCTTTACACATTTTTATTTCCTCAGCCTGACATGCCTGCTTATGTGTCGTAAAATTGACTATTTGGGGCTTAACATCATGATATGTAATTCCCTCATATAAAACATACCTCTACTGTCGTTTTGATTCTTTCAGGCATGTTTGAGAAATCCTTGAATCTCTTGCCTCAACCATCCGGGGGAACCTCAATGCTTGCTCCCACAAAGTGCCGCCTATTTCCACGAAGCTCCTCCTTGGAGGTGTAGTCTCCAGCCGAGCTTCAACCATTCTCAGTTGCTTAAAAGTGACTGGGAATGGTAGTAAATGACATAATAGACATCCATAGTTGGGATGATGTGTAAGAGTCGGAGCTTTTTAAAGAGTCAGAGGCCCAATTTTAAGACATAAAATTACAAAGTCAAATTTCTTTTTACTTTTGTTTGATGTTTGTTGCGTTTTATAACAACTGAAGGTAAAAGATTTAATTTGTTAAATTGCTCATGATCACTTATTTTTATTATTTTTTTTGCCTCATTAGTTTTGATGGAATGCAATTAAACTGCACACACTTTTATACTACTTCTAAAGTAAAATATCTTTCTTTAATTTTAGGGTCTCTTAAAAATAAATCTCACTTAAATATACATCATTAGGCAAAACCTTAAAAAAAAAAAAAAAAAACTAAGTGCGAATTTTCTTTTGACCATGTGCTTTATTGCTGATCCACAGTCTTTTTTGCTGCCTTTGCTCTGCACCAGTTAGAGGAATAAGTCTGTCACAATCAACCAACACTGTCTGCCAGTATCTTGTCAGTGTTATCTGTATGAGACCTGATTTGGCAATGCTTCTGTCAGCTGTGAACTTTCCCACACACACACACACACGCACCTACATCTACTGCAACCTGTACCATCTCTCATGTGTAAGGAAACAATTTACACGAGTATAATAATCAAGGATTTGGTCTGTTTAAATAAATCAGTATGCATTGACTTCCTGCAAAAGCACCTAATAACAGTCTGCTTATCCAATTGAACCTCTTGTCTTACGGAAACGTAGCTCAGTCAGTCCAGCTGAGTAGCAATCCACCTGCTATGCTTACACACGGTTAAAAACACAGAGTACTGTATTACAAACAAGTATCAGAAAGAAAAGCTAAGCTGTTTGCTAATGCAGGTACGGAATGTGCTAAGCCCGGCAGTGTTAGGGTCAGACTGAAGGGGGTTGTGTCTGTGTGTCTCTCTCTTAGCTTTTTTTGTGTTTAGTGTGTGATGGCAGAGCAAGGATCTACAGGCATTATGGCCTTCCTGCGTAATCACTGTCATATGGAAGGGATTGCAGTGACCACGCGAAAGCCTGGACAACGCCACATTTGTTTCTGTGTACTGTATGTGTGTGCTTTGTGGGAAAAAAAACTAAAAAAACTTTTTAAAAAACTCCTACTTTATGCCAGCAGTCATTATCACCCTTATAAAGGACAGAAAGTGAGAAGGCAAAATTAAAAAAAACACTTATATTTACACTGATAAGCAGATCTGTTGTGAAATTTGTTGTATCGTTATGCGACAGTTGCTGCTGCACAGACAACTCTGTGTGAATCTGTTAAGGAAAATATTCCCCATTGTTTAAGTTCAAAGCCTTAAAGTCGATGTTGACAGACACTCAGATTATCCTCTCTCTACAATTCAAACAAAACTCTAACGTTGTCAGTCCTGTGGCAGCATGATTGACATGCTCTACATGAAGGGACGCACTGTTTGTCTCCATACACCTACCGATCTCATTTTGTCTCTTTGTAGATCCCCGCGTACAAACACAAGCACAGTGTCATGTAAACTTCAAAAAGAAAACAAGCCCAGTGTGCTGGGATGATGGCGCTCATTCAGACCCATCTGCAAGTGCTTATCATGATGGATCCAGGCCTCTAACCGCACATCTATAGCTGCCCGCGAGAGACAGAAATAGAGGGATACGGAGACGACTGAGGTCATGAGAAATGAGACAGATGACTGAGGACAGCACAGTCTATGCTGTGGTCTGTGCTGTTCTATACATCCATCTTGATGTAGGTTCTATAAAACAATGTACACTAGGTAAACTGGAGTGAGCTCACCAAAAACGTTTTGCTAAAGAAAATTGTCCTAAACTTCAGAATGACAATGGGAAATTATTTAGTTTAATTTTTGTCTTTTTCCATAGTTTCAAATTCCTGTGTTCCTACGTCTTTAATGATGTTTGTTCCCTAATGTTCTCCAACAAACCTCTAAGGCCTTGACAGAAGATCTGCATTGATACTCAAAATAATTTGCACACAGGTTGATTGTGTCCACTAATTAGGTAACCGTTTTTCAAAGTTAATTTGGTGCTATCAAAGTGAAAAGAGTTTGTACATCTTTTAGATTTGTTTAGTTTTTTAAAGAAAACTGCTTTTGCTGTAAGCTGGGCAACATTTGAAAATGATTTAATAAAAGATCCTTCTTTTTATAAATGAAGATGAAGTATTTGCTTTAGAACAACAGAAGCAGTTAACTCACACAGTGAAAACCTAAATATGGCTCAGGAGGCAATATTGTCACACACTAAAGAGAACCTGTCTCTTTAACCAAACTTGTTTTGTATGTGGAAAATAATCCATCTTCCCTTCCATAATAGGTCACCCACTGAAGTATCAGCTAGAACATGTGCATGGTCTTCCAAGCAGCTTATTCATGCCCTTTTTCTGCTTCAGTTTTTCTCCTGAGCCCCCACCTCTTTCTCTGGTTCTCTGCAACCGATTCCTGTTTCATACTAATCAATTTAATCCTGTAAGCAGGTGTAAGCCGCATCATTAAGTGGTGCCATGTCACTAGGGGGGTAAAGGACAAATTTAAAGGGTGGAATGTGAAGGGAAACAGGCAGCTGGTAAAACTACAGTATGTGTAGAATATGGGTAGTTTTTCAAATCACATAAATATTGTTTCTCTATTTCTTATGTAGTTACCAAGATAAAGGAGAGACAAACTGCAGTGAGGGTCTTGTGTTTAAATTTTCTATAGAGAGAAATGGGGAATTGAGGAGACATTCAGGAAATTATATCAATCCACCCCTCTCCGACTGTCAATTTATCCTGCTTTCTTTTTGTGTCTAAATCCCGGAGATATCTCCCAAAGGGAAGCGTGAAAGAAAAAGAAAGGGGGACTAAAGAGGTGAAAAATAGGGGCGCAACGCTTGTTTTTTCCCTGGCCCTCACAGAGTCGAGCTGTGGGTCTGAGTCTGCACAAGTTCTTTTAATTTGCCAGCCATCCTTTCTCTCTATATGTCTATCCCTTTTCTTGAGCTCTGAATTGAGTCTGTTTGGAGCGGTTGTGGGGTGTCCAAGTGTTGCAGAGGAGTGGGTCTTAGCAACTGGTGATGCCCCCCGGACTGCAGTGAGAGATGCTGCTGTAGCAATAGAGAACAAAAACAGAAGGCTAAAGAAGAGAAGGAGGTGTGAAGGTGGCATCATGACAGCATTCGAGGAGTTACCAAGTGCTTTCTTCCGCTGTGGCTCCTCTGTTCGTCCTTAGAATGGTGCAGTAGTTTACCATGCTGCTCGCAACCTCAGTGTTGCAGTTGAGCAGGCCTCTATTCTCATGCTCTGGCTTCAATCCCCCCTACCGCCGGCAGCAGTCAATCAATTCTGCCCTGCAATCCTTTCTCTCTCTCCGTCAGTCTATCTGTGCCTCAATCTGATTCCCAGCGCACATCCTATGGCAAAACAGAGGTCACAATTCAGGCGCCCACTTTCCCTCACTCTCTCTTTTTCAGACCCTAATTCCTTTTTAACTCAGCGAGCGGGTGTCAGGGATACAACCCGGTGCATTCCTGCCTGGCTTGTAGCGCAACAAGCTATTGAGTGGGAGATAAGCCTCTCTTTTAGGAAGGGTTGAGGAGAACTGAATTCAGCCCCTGAGTGACGGGAGGAGGAAGATTTATCCCCGTCAGAGGACAATGCTGCCTTTACGGAGACTTTAATCTCCGGCGGACAATAAAGCTGGTTTTCCAACTCCAACAACCAACATCGGGCCTGCATCCCTCTGTGCTTTTCCCACAACGATTGCTGATTAGCACTACAGACTAATTGAACATGAGTCACTATCGCAATGTTGTTGATGTTTTCTCTTTTTATTTCAGCAAAGGAGGAAAAAAGAAGAAGTTCGGAGGTAAGCCTGAAGGCATACAGCAAGAATATAAGGGTTTTGTCTGGTAATAAGTAGCGTAATCAGAAACAAGAAAGACGGAGAACGGGAGATGTAAAGCAGTAAATGGTTGCTAAGTTCTCTCATTGTGCAAAGGACAGGCGGTGACTTCTCTGAACTGGGAAGACACTCATGAACACACACGCACACGCCCCAGCACGCACACACACACAGAGTTGTCTAATGACCATAGCTGGCATAACACAGAGGAAAATCAGAAAGGTAATAAAGAGACGCTAATCTCAAGAACTGGCAGGATTTTGATTGGGGTGTGGTTTGGATAAGTAAACTAGCAGAGACAATAAACAGCTGTAGCAAGCCAACAAAATTTTCTGCTGTTGCATGGCTCATCACATTTAATTGTTAGAGCACTTAAAAAGAGACAGATTATAAATAAAACTCTAAGATCTGGTGAATGTGAGTCAAATCAAAATATCATGAGTCTGGAGTCTGAAGAAAACAACAAGGTTCTCTTCAGAGAAATGTGCTGCAGCATGAGATAGTATTCATGATTCCTGTGAAATACAACTAATATATATATATATATATATATATATATATATATATATATATATATATATATATATATATATATATCTGAAGATTAGAGCAGAAAAGTTGTCAAGTGATCCTGTACTTGTGCTTTCAGCCACTTTTCTTTTCAGTGACGATGAAGGTATTAGCACTAAAATAAACTCATGAAATATTTTTATTGGTATTTAAGGTTTTAAAATCTAAAATAACAGATAAGAACATATTATAACTCATCATATAGCATGCAGTCATAGCATCAGTTAGTGTATATATTTGAAAGCTCAGAATCATTGTGATCTACTCCATGTACAATACAGTGCAGTCAAGTTCAGTTTTGTATGTATATTGGTAATTTATTTTCCGTCTAAGGAAACCCATCAACTGCAACAAGTCACTAACTTTTAACAGCTACTCATCTTAAGCAGAAATGCATTGGCAATACAAAAGAAAGCTAAGTTTTACCAAAAAGAAGCTTACAGCAGAACCTCGAGAAAATATGAGATCAATGAATGACATTAAAACATACTCATGAGTCGGTTAATGGGATGTATGTCAGGGTTTTTTTTTTTAAAGGTACAGTTTCAAAACTGCTAGAGTTTCCCATGCCTGCCTTTAAATGACATGTCAGAAAAAGTGTTGGAGTAACAAACGTTTTCTCTGGTTGTATGGAGCAAGAAGTAAGAGCAGCACAACTTCCCGACCTGTTGCTGCACACTGTTGATTTGGCTGGTTAAAAAAAACCAAAAAAACAAAAGTAGCACTTCTAATGATTGTAATTAAGGTAGTATTTTTTATAAACTACTTTACATATTTATGTAATTTTTTGCTGATGTACATGCCTCAAAACCAAAACAATTGCTAAAAATGCTGTTTTTAACATCAGTAGGGGCTTTTCTGCTTTAATAAAACTAACTTGATCCATTTTTGTTGAAACTGAGTGTGCCAGTGCTGTGATACAGCTAACATAGCATTTCTCATAGTAGGTTTTATAATGGACTATGACATCTGATGTCAGACAAAAAAAGAAAAGAAAAAAAACTATTATTTAAGAAACTGAATGATGTATGTTTTCTAACTGTTCACTTATTATAAAGTGTGGGTTGAACAAAGTAATGTATTTATGGAGTCCAGTTGGCCTTGCTCATGTCATCAACCATAACCAATGAAAGTGACCGCTCAAACTACTAGAAGTGCCACATTAGAGCATGCTTTGCATTTTGGAAACTCTCATGAGAGGTAAAACAGAACAAATGAGAAATGTTGATTTTTAAAAATCCTATGAGATTGAATAAGTATTCACTACAGAGTTAGAAGACTTTTTACATGGATAAGGAAATTGTTTAAACAATGGCAGTCACCACTTTCCAAATACTAAAGTTGTGTGTAACAACATTTCTATGAAATACTGTATGTTTGGGTTTACATATGTGTCACACTTGCAAATTCTGCTACAAAGTCAGGCATTATGGGTGGGTCATAAGTGTTATGTGATGGAATGGGGCATTATGGTATCAGTTCACTACTAGCCTGCTTGTGTCTACAGCTGGGAACCAACTGTCACACACACATTTAATACACATCCACACATCCTTAAGAGAAAAAAAAACATCTCATATTACATTAAATGTTTGAATTATGGGTTGGCAATCTCAAGCCAGTGTGCAATGCTCCTTTTTTTTTCTGTTAAGCGGGATCACTCAAATGTTGTGTGTTTCCATCTCCAAACCACACCGCGGGACGCTCCTAACTCAGTGGGATAGTCTGAAAAAATAAATACTGCCATAATTACAGAAGAGAGAGACATGGTCCATGTCTGACATGAGAAATCCCAGATGAATATCTCCGGCTGACCCCTGTCGGCGTGTGTGTGAGTGTGTGTATTCATGTGATTGGTCTGTTTAGACCCCCTTTTTATTTTTGGTGGAAACACTGAAGGTGCTCCACATCAAGATGAGCATTTCCATTCTACATTTCTTTGCATTTTGTCGACCCGACAATGAAAGTCTCAATGTCCGCGCAAACGTGTAGAGAAAAAGATACATAGGCAAGAACAAACATGTTGACTGTCACAAACGGAGGCTTAGAAACCGAGGAAGGGCTGAAAGAAGAGATTCACAGCGCCAGGAAGAATCTCTGGATGTGATTTGGGGAAGCTTAAAGTAAATATTTATTTCCCATTGCAGGGCCTGTCAGTGGTAACATGATGGATTCACCGCCCGACTTCTTCCAACACACACCGATGCTATTCAAAGACGCCTGTCCCCCTTATGTTTATGGTGGCATGACTTACACTGCGGCAGACCTCTACACAATACAAACGCAGAGTGAGATCCTTACAGTGTGGGCATGCAAATACACAGTCATAGCCAAGCACACACACAAACACACACTTACGGGCACAGACATACAGCTCAGCACACGTGTCTCCAAAAGGCATTTCTTTGTTGAACAGCAGATTACCAGCTCAGCTTAACCCCAGCTTGTGTTGCACTGCTTCCATTCTCTGTGTTTGATTGCAACACTTAATACCCATGTTTGTGGCTACACAATATGCCGAAATAATATTTTTCTTTTTGAGTTTTTGTCGAGCGTTAACACCTAAAGACATATAATTTGCGTTTGCGTGATGTCTCGAGCTCGGTCCGACAAAAAGCAGAGAGCAAATATGAGACACAGTGAGAAAGTAAATGTGATTGAAAGTATAGAACTCCTGAGGTGTAAATATAAAAATAGTTCAGGTTACATTTTCACGTGTTACGGTGCCTTTCGAAAGTATTTGTATGCTTTGAACTTTTTCCACATTTTATTATGTTAGACACAAACACAGTTCAATGAGTTTGGAGGCTTTTATGTGAAAGACCAAAACAAAGTAGAAAAAAAGTGAGACGTGGTTTACATTTAATGCTTCCTCTACAAAAACGAGAAAACTGTTACTTGAATTTGTATTCAGTTACTTGGAAAAACACTTTAAGTACCACCTTTCGAAGCAATTACAGCTGCAATGTTTTGGGATGTGTCTCTTTGCACATCGAGGAAATCAATTGTTCTGTCTTGCAAAATAGTTCAAGATCAGTAAAGTAACATCAAAGCTTCCTGATTTGATTGAGGTCCAGATGTTGAGAGGAGCTTCCAAACCAATGAAAAGGCTTTGGTCTAAACCATTACCTTGTCTCTCTGGCTGCATGCATAAGGTTAGTGACCTGCCGCAAGGTAAACCTCTACCAGTCCTGACTTTTGTGCATAGTGTAAGAGCTTCATCATTGTGTATGGAAGCCAATGAGCCAATATTTTTGGTCTCTTCTCTGGAGAGCACATATTCAATGTTCTGTCTCCCATAAGTAGCTTTCATCTTACTGAAAATAGGAATTATTACGGCTTTCTTTCAACAATGGCTTTACACTCACCACCCTCCCAGAAAAGCCCTAATATCCATAAAGGACAGGTTTGTGGAGTGAACAACCAGCAACTGTTCAATCAGTGGATTCTCCTATCTGAGCTGTTGACATCCGCAGCTCCTCCAGACCTCTTGCCTGGTTATTGATTTTCTTATCTAGATGAGCGGCCATGTCTTGGTACAGTTGCAGTTCTTCCATACTTTCTCCAGTCTTAAATGAGTGCTCTGTTAAATGTTCAAAGCCTGGGTTCTTGCTTTATAACCGAACCCTATTATAAAATTCTCCATTGCTCCATATCTGATCCGTCTCGTGTGTTCCTTGAGACCCATGATGCTGTTTGTTTACTAATGTTCTCTAACAAACCTGTACAGACAAATATCGCTGGAATGCTTAAACTTCAAATTGCACTTCAGTTTCTATTAGCTAATTACTTCTGTGTTCTCTGCATTTGTGAAGGGAGCTGAATACATAGCATGCCACACTGTCGATTGTTTTGTTAAAAGCAATCACGTCCTTTCCACTTCAAAATTCAACAGGTGTGAATACTTTTGCGCAGCACTGATTGCGATGATTGTTAGTCAACTGTCTAACATCGCTGTTTCTGTTACTCCTCAAGATGCTTTCTCACTCAGTAAGAATTGTGAAATCCTGTCCGGGAAGCTTAATCTCAGGAGGCCATTTTCTCAGGGAAAAACCAAATCCTTGGCTCATCTCCGTGATTGGATGGGCGAGTCAGTGAGCCTGCGGGCTCTCTGTCCTTCTGCACAACCTCGTCTAGTCATCCTGCGCCCCTTAAGTCCTCCTTTTTTCTTTTTCCTCTCCCATCTTCTGAAATAGTCTCCCTAACGAGGAAGCCCTTCCCTATTCCCAGCTACAAAAACAGGCGTTGGTGGCAGAAGATGCTTAGGGAATGTGGTTATTATTGCATATAAGCACACACACATTTTCAGGGGCCCTTCTCCAGTAGTTTGGTAAATGATGCCCCAAACTTAGCTGTGTGCACGAATGAGTCCAAGGTTTCTTCTCATCATTCTCATCATCATCATTATTCCTTAGCTGGCTTATGACTCACATTTTTTTTCCAGAAAAAACTCATTTTCTCTGTCTAGTTTCACTCTCAATCCCACAGTTTTCTTTCTTGCTAACTTAACTCATTATTTTCCTTTCTGTGTCGTCCAACGCCCCTTGGTCTCCAAATATCTCTCTTCGTTTTGTTCCCAGAGTTTCACTCAGTTTGCATCTACCTGTCTACTCGGTATACAATCTGCATCCATTTTTTTTTTCTTTTTGAAATCAGAGTCTTAAGAAGCAGCCGGGAGTAATTCAAACATCATGGCTGTAATTTGCTATGACATGTTTCATTTCTGACCTCACTTCAGATAACCATCTTGCTCATTCCGGCTCCTTCTGAGTTTCCCATCCTCGCTCCCACGTCCAGCAACACGCTGTGGACGAGCCAGGCCATTTCTCGACGGTTTCCTTCAAACATGTGCTCACACTAACAGCTCTGTGGCTACTTAATAAGACCAAAATGTTTGCTCTTGCTTTGTAGGTAATTTAAACAAATGTGTTCCTCCGGAACCAAACACTGCCCAAAAACTCCAAAATGCTGTCTATCATGTTTATACATACATTCAATATGTTTTTAATGATTTCCTTCATGCTGAGGCAATTTTTTCTTCATAAATAAGCACAGGCAATTTTAACTCTGAGTAAAATGGACCACAGGAAAAGTTATGACACTATTGGCAACCTTGGCAAAGGGTGATGGTTAAGCGGGGGGATGACAGGAAGTGACCAAACAGTTCAATTTGGGTACTTGGGTAAGCTGGAGTGAGAGAGAAGAAGGAAAAAAAGATTTACAGGCACAGCACACTCTGCTGCCAACCCCAAAAGCCACAAATATGAACGTGTTCCCTGAGAAGTCGACCATGTGAAAACAAAAGTGCCTGGCAGTGGGCAGCGGAAAGAGAGGTTGAGGGAAAGGGGGGGGAGGCAGAGAACTGTTGAAGTTTAATTTGGGTGAGAGGTCAACATGAAGCCAGATCCGGAGGACGTAAACCCAAGATAGCATGTCCTATTGCTGCCTCGTGCCAAAGAACACACATATAGAACACAAGGATGCTCTCTTTGTGCAGATATAAAAAAGTTGGGAGCCTAAGTTTATGTCACACTCCAATCTGCCACAGCCTTGAAGGCTAGTCGGAGGAAGTATCTGTCACAAACATCATTACCACAACCTCAAAAAGGAAAACATTCATATAAAACTTGCTTGGTCACAGAAAATTGTTGATTTTTTTTTTTTTGTCCAGTTATTTACCCATTTAAATTTTGGCAAAATTTTCTGTGAGAAGGAAAAGAAAACCAAGGATGCTAAATTAGCTGGTCGAGAGACATATAGTTTAACATTTTTTTAAATGTATTTAATGAATGTTAATGCATACATTTAAATATATTTAACACAACACACATGTAGAACTTGTCGTAAAACAACAATGACGCTAAACCAGATCGATTTCTTTCAATAATTTAGTGTTTTAAAAATTTTTTAAATATATATTTTAAAAAGATAACTATTTTTATATTTTTTGTATTTCCTATATATTTTAAAGATAAATTATATATATATATATATATATATATATATATATATATATATATATATATACTGTATATATATACATATACAGTATAGCCTATATACTCCGCTATATATATATATATAAATATATATATATATACTGTATATATATATATATTTCTTCTTTTTAACTAAATATAACAAATAGATAAATTACAGAATATATTTTACTGCATGTTTCTTCAATTTAGAGTTAAAAGCCGGTTCAACAATCCATAATAGAAATATTTTTGTTTGTGAATAGGAGCTGGCTGTTCACAAACTCTAATGTAAAAGAAATCGCTTCAAATGAGAACATTAAAGCCATCACAAATCACCATAAATATGTCTGTTCTTATAAGATCAGTTATATATTTACATGTTGATGACGGCAGTATGTAAATACCCTGAACAATGATGTTCGCATTCAACTCTGTGAATCAAAAATGCACAACTATCTTTCAAAGTAATTTAAAATGCGACATGTTTCCCCGACAACCAATGTACAACTGCACAGATGCTCACACTTTATCAACTTCTGCGCATTCCCTTTTGGAAACCCAAGTACTCAGCAAATGGCTACCGACACTCATAACAAAGACAGCACCCTTCAAAACCTGCTCACTTAGCCAGTTTTAAAGCTGTTGAAGTGTACCAACTGATCCCTTTGGCTGCTTCAACAGCTGCAGCTCCCTGCCTCCAACCTCATGTGCATCAACAAGTGATGTGTGTGTGTAGACGTGTGGAGGACGAGGGTTGCTACGTGAACACGCTTTTCCTGAATATGTGTACGAGCGTAATGAGAATTTGCATAGGAGCGGTCATCAGAAAGGCCTCATTCACAGCTTCTCCAAAGCTGGCCAAAGGCTAACCTCAAGATGTTCACACTCCAGACCTGCCAACTGCGAACAGACTCCTTTCTGTCTCTCTGAAATTATCTGCACTGACATATTGAGTTTTTTGTTGTTGTTTTTGTTAATGGGGTACCTCACGTTTTTATTTTTTGTATTTTTTCACTATACTGCCTAATAACAGGTGAAAATATATTTTATTCTAGGCATCAAAGGTTGCCTTTTGGCTATTCAAGTTACGCTTCTAATCCCCAAAGAGGATCCTTTTTTTCGCTCCTCAGTGTTGAAAGAAAGCCTGGTTAGATCCCAATTTAGCCCAGACATTCAAAGAATAATCACAGAAACTACAAAATTAAAAAAATGTTCCTCTTAAGTACAGGATTGCTTGTGATGCGTCCTGCTGCCAAAGCGCCTCCAATAGATCGATAGGAGATTTTTTCTAATCTAGAAAACACATGTAAACTGAATTTGTAAACTCCCACGGCAATGGTAAACCCTACATTATGTTATTGTTTTTTTTATTAGCTATTTATCCTCTTTACAAAAAAAAATATGTTTTCTGTTGATAAAAGTTTTTTGAAAATTATATTTTTTTTTACACTTCCAGTACAGAACTTAGAAAATTTGCTCTTTTACATAGACAATATGCCGCAAGCACACGTGTCTATACCCAATTCTTGAGTGGCATAAGAAGGCATTTTTTGCTAGTTTATATCAGCGTCTATGTTTTGGATATATGGTGATTTATTAATTTACATTCAGATTCAGATGTATGTACTCTTTCTCCTCCGCATGGCTGACTGACTGGATAGATCCAAGTGAGTTGATGCAACGTTTATTTACAAATCAGACAATGGGGCAAATAGACTGAATCAACTCAAAGGTGAACAAGTACAAAAAGTAGTATTTATAATATAATTCTGAAAAAAAGAATAATATGAGAATTATTACAGCCTGAAAACACACAAAATAAACTGTTCATCAAAGCTACCAGAATTGTTGTATTTCAGCCAAATTTCTAGGTGTGTGTCCATCTCCTGAACTCTGAGGCAGACTTTAGCACTGCATGTTGCTTCCTGTCTGGAAGTAGCCTAACTGCAAGGTGCCGCTTTATCTTTTTATGAAAAGTCCAATTCTGAATTTTGAGTGATATGTTGAATCAGAAAATCTTAACTCTACATACAGTACAGACAGCGACTGCTATTATTATTGCTAATCCCCCCAAAATGACACTGTGCAAATATCTGACACTTTAAAATGTCAACCCTGTAAGTATTTGATGTGTTTTAAAATGATTTTAAAATCCTGTTTTACCGCAGAGCGATGTAAAAGTGCCCGTTCTCTCTCACGCCGCACATCTGGACCAGATGTAAACAATTAATCACTGATCACAACAGAATGTAGCTAAAGGCTCCTGTAGAGTTCCTGCAAATGATTAAATGTCTTAGAAATTTAACACATAGCAAATAAGATTTTTTCTTTTCCCTTGAGCATTAGGTTGAATATCACTGTAGTTTATTTTTGCATACGTTTGTAGAAAAGAATCCCGTTTACCTTAGGTTTTGTTTTCATACAGAAAGCAGTTCTGATCAATAACTGATTGACTGATTGATTGATTGATTGATTATAATAGCTTGGAGCTATTATTAAAACAAATCATTGTTCCATTTTGCTTTACCATTTCATTAGTAAGATTGGTCAATTTACACTTCACTACACTAGAAAGCAGAAAAAAGGATGTTGCTGTAGTTCTTTAAGAGAAATCCGAAGATGTTTCCATAGGAGCTTAAAATCTGGTTATCACAAATCAACAACAACAAAAATCTTAGAACTGTGCAGTTGATTTTATCCAGAAAATTCTGGTGAGTTTTGTACTATTCGTGAAGCCTGGAGTTGAACCAGTGACCCCCCAATGGCCAGGATTTCCTCTGATGGCAGAAAACTAGAGTCAATTTGATTAGCCGCCACTCAGCACAGCCTCAGGTAATGAGGTATGTCTGAAAGTTGAGGAGCGAGATAAGGTGGTGGTCGTGGAATGGAGGGGTCCGGGTGACATAGACATGTGGAAGGGCAAGAGGAACTTTCAAACTTCAAAAGGGTTCAGATTAGAAACAAACACACACATTACAAAGACAAGAAGGAGGAGGAGGGACCACACAAATTAAATTTTCCCCCCAAAAAGGGGGAAATGTAGACAATAAGGTATCTCGTTCTAAACTATGTGTGACCCCACATTTACCTGGTTACCCCCCACCTCCCTTTTTTTCCCCCTCATCCTTTCCTCCCATCTTACCAGATCTAATTAAACCACAGTGGAAAGGGAGCCTCCACTCACCGAGAGAAACCTTGTCATGACAAAGAGAAACACAAAGTATGACCTGCATTCAATTGGAAACGGATCCACGGCAAAAGGGCAAATAGGGAGATCGCCAGAGGAAGAGAAAGTGGGCGTGAGATGACGATAATTGAATCAAGGCAGAGGGTCGTGGAGGAAAATAAATCTTAATATTAATACTTAAGCTTAATCCTAAGAAAGAATGATTGAAGATTACTTCATTACACACGGCTAATATATCTGAATCCTTCTTCCACTTTTTCAAAGGAAGCAGCTGTGCAGAGGAGGCAAGTCATGGATGGATTTGCAGTACTGCATATAGTTATTTTGAACAAACCGATACAGGCACATCTCGATACATAAGAATACTGTTGAAATACTATTTCAGTAATTAAATTCAAAAAGTGAAGCTCATTTTTATTCAAGTGTTTATTTCACTTAGTTATAATGATTTCCTCTTACAACTAATAAATTCTTCCCATACAATAAAAATATTATTTTAGACAGTAAAAATGGATTTGACTACAGACAAATTGAAAGCCATTGAAAACTATGTTCATTCAGATTCAAATTTAGAAATACTCAAATAATTTAAAAGGCTGTACTACACAGTATATGTATCCTACACTCCATCTGAGTCAAGGTTAGGTCAGAGCTCAATTTGCATGAATGCATAGTAGCTTGGAGGTGATCAGCCTGTAGAGCTGCTGAACTTTTTAAATATACCATTTGATAGGAGCCTTGAGCTGCTCTCCATTGTTGCATCCTTGTTTTTTTAAAAAGGCTGTTAGTCCAATCAGTCACATTGATGCTGTAGTCATCAATCCAGGTACCTCTTGCACTGAGGGTAGGTGAAAGGTCTTGCTGCTAAATAAACTCATGAACGGTCTTGTTGTTTTTGTCCTTAGCTCAGGATAGACATTGATGATGCCTGTAGTTTGGGAGTAACCTAACAACACTGTAGTTGCTAGGCACATTCAGGGCATTGACTACTCTTGTAGCCAGTGTCCTGAATGTGTCTGTGTGGCAGCTCTGAAAGCTCTGGCTCCAGTTACAGTTCATGGATTGTGAGTCCTGAACTTTTGAATGGCATTCATAATCAGCTGAACTCTGATTATGAATGCCTTTGTTGGTCTTTCACTTACTTTTTTCAATGTTTTCCTTCCACCAAGCTTTCAATTAATATTCTTGATTACACCACTCTGTAAACACCCAAATTCTTTAGCAAATACCTTTAGTACCTTACCTTCCTCCTGGAGGGTCTCTGACTTTCTGATAGACAAATGCCATGCCTACACTACCTTCCCCTGATTGCGTATGCCACAAAAATGATTTCTGTTAAAAGATGTTTTTTTTGTTTGTTTGTATTTGTATTCTGCAAAATTCTTTGCTTTACTACAGAAATGAATTTCAGGTTTTCATTAGTTTTAAGTCATAAAATAACATAAAATGTATCATATTGAGTTGTTTCTCTGTATGTAATCAGTTGAATTTGAATCACTGTCATACTTTTACTTCTATTCAGTTTTATAGAATATAAGCGATGCAAGAAATATTACTGGTTTTAAGTCAAAACCAAAACTTCTCCCCCTAAATCCTACATGATTATGTTTCTGTGGAAAACAAGCATAATCATTTTTCTCTTTAAATTGGAATCATCTGTAAAACAAATGAGGAGCAAAAACAGAGTAAAAATATTATCTTCCAGTCTTTCCTTCAGACTGATCTGCTCACATTACTATTTCAGCTTCACAGTAGTGCCAAGTAAAACAGCAATTGTCCTGGAAACAGTGCTCAGAGATAAGGCAGAAGGAGCAATTTCTGTTTTTTTTTTTTTTTCTTTCTCACTGGATAGCGGATATTTGGCCTGCGGTTGAGGAAACAAACAACACACTTACAGTCTTTTGTGTTGGTCTGTGTGTGTTCGTGCACGAGCTTGTGCATTTCATCGGACCTAGCACTCGACTTAGTAGTAACAGGAAAACATTACACAAGTGTGTAAATTATAGCACTGACAGATTGTGCTCACCACTGGTCAGGTCTGCCACAATCGTGAGCTCATTTCACAAATAAACACACTAACACACTCAGAAAGCAGCGGAACCCTTTGGATTGGTCATTGAGAAAAACTTTGGAAGCGAATATGCTACAATTCATTAAATGAACACTTGATTCCAACAAATAAATCTCAATAATGTGAAGTCTGAATCTTTGACAAATTTTTATGAAAAAAAAATAAAAATGCAACCTGGGAAGGGAAGCGATGAAACATGACATTTACTTAGACTGTGTCTGCTTAACTTAATGACTGCTGCCTAGTGTGAATAAATGTTGTCAATAATCCATGAGACAGACAGCAAGGACGCCTACACCTATGCGGAAGCGTCTTGCTTACCTTATCTCCTCCGTTTCTCCCCGTCCCTCCGCCATTATTGCTCACATGCAAACACATACTGTACAGTACAGATGGCATGTCCATATGAGAGCAAACACCGGCTAAACGGAACCACGCATGTACACAAGCAGATACGGAAACATGCATACAAAATGGACGGGGTAGCTGGTCGGCGTTCGAAACATTATGTTGTGTAAATAAACACCTGAGAGATTTCTGGCCAAACAAAACCAATTTTCAAAGCTCTGCAAACACACCGCGGGCCCAATCGTCAAATTTTACTTTCTTTCCTTTGGAGAAACCGCTCAATTAATGTGTCACCACAAGTCACCACCACAAGACCCAGCTCAAACAAGTGATCCACTTCAGTCCTAGCCTCTGGAGGGAGACGAGAAAGAAACATAAATCGGCCTCTTTAAGGTAAAAGAGTCATCAAAAAAACAATAAGTTGTGAGTGGGCACCTGCAACATTTAAAAATAAATACTCTGCTTTTTAAATTTTTTTTTTAACTTTCCAACCCTGCTTACACTCTCATCACTTAATGAGTATGCTGTAAATAAACTTATGTTTATCCACTTCCACCATATATTCCTTGCTTCTGCAAAGTCGTACATGATTTTCTTTCCCACTTAAAGACAGCCATCTCTTCTTTGACTCAGAGCATTCAGACACGTACACACAAATAATAAATAACTACATAAATCACTTTTACTTAAAACACATTCATCTTTATCCATAGCACCTGAACAATAACTTTTAATCAAGATAAGAAATAATACAAACGTTCTTGAGAATAGTCATTTTCTTGCAAGAAAGACTTAAGATGTTAGTTACAGTAATACTGATAAAATTCTATTCATCTATTTTTACAAAACTAGATAAATAGCTCTATATTTTAAAGCCCCTTTCAAAACATCATATAAGCCTTAGAATGGATAGACAAAGAAAGTAAGGATGGAATGAACAATATTGTGAAATACCTTAAAGACGTCGTTTGCACAGGACACTTGACTTTTTGTCTAAATTTTGGTTGCTCCATACCTGACTTTGAATTAATGTTAATCCAGACCAATCATGGGAAAGTTTCAGCCCTGCTGTGATAACTAATAGTTTGAATTTATTTTAACAATGTACTTAATGTAATCTAAAACCGTGAAAATGTGGCTATAATACTAGAAAGAGTAAGTAGGTTTGTGGCTCATCACTGGAGCGGTTAGAAAAGTCATTGAAGACAGTGAAAGAAAACTCTAAGTTGGAAAAATGGTTTAAATGCACATCAGACACAGAAATACTAGAATGAAAAAAAAAACTTGTTGGTTTATAACATTTTCAAAGAACAATGTACAAATTAAGCTAAACTGCAGGCTTTAAACATTTTATACATTTCCTAAACTACCACCATGAGAAATTAACCCATTTGCAATAGAAACAAAAATATTAATTTAAGTGTAAAAAATGGAAACAAAGCTTTCACACAGTTAGGGGTATGAGCTGATGGAAGCTGAACTGACCTGGAACTGTTCCTGTAATTTTATGTAAACCACAATGTCATGCAAAAATGAAAAGTTTAACTGTTCAAACATTGGTATGGAAATCCACAGATGCTCTGATTCACCTTTTTGCAGCCCTATCTGCACTCTGAGGGCTGAAGGTAGACAGAGATTCAGCTGTAACTTAGTCAGGAGAAAATTCAACAAAATTCAACTTCAATAGGAAAGTTCTACTTACTGCTATGGAACGCTGGTAGAAACATAATCTTTGTAGAGAAAGTGAGATTCAATATAGCTGCTAAACCACCCAGTCACACCATCTTCACACACTTCATTACTGTATGGTATAAAAGGAGAGGAGCAGCTTTGATGTGCACACGCCCGATGTCACTGTCACAGACACCGTGTTGACTTGCTGCTAAGCATCCCGCCATTGTCCCGCTGCTACACCTGACACTGGCTCACGGGCCGGTTGCATGTGTGTGTATGCGTACGGGTGTGTGTGGGTGTGTGTCCGGTGTGTGTCCACCTGTGATGTGATCTCCACTCTCAGTGAAGGTATGAAGAGAGTAGGAAGTGATCAAAGTATCAACTAGAATCCCTGATAGAGAAAACCAGCAGTGCCCGCTGCTCGGAAATGTTATCTCCCCAGGAATGTAATTTAGATACTCCTTCAAGGCTTTGATGTTAGTTTAATGCTGGATTAAGTTTTAAGACAGACTACTATGGCCTTCATTGCTAGTACTTTCTTCACACAGCTGAAAGGAATAATTACAGAGCAACACATTTTCTTTAAATCAAATGCCCATTTGGAACCACAAACCATTTTTAAAACATTAAACTTTTATTTTGCAGCTTAATTTTGAATGGATATATGTAGATCAGGGGAATTAAAAAGAAGCTATGTAGTGATGTTGTGATAAATTACTCAAAGGAGGACAGATGGTTGGTTTTATGCTCATTGTTTGTAAAGCTTTGACCTGCCAGTATGGGTTTAGCCAATTCCAGTTTCCCTTCGAGTACAACAGTACTCAAAATGTCTTTCTCTGTTCAAAATGTCTTTGTTAACCTTCCAGCTGAGAGCAGCCAATAATTAAATTTTACAAGAATGTTATACCTTTTTTATATTTTTCACCCATAGAGGTAGCTAGCATTACTGTAACATTTGCTTTCCCCAGGGAGTGTAGAAACTTCTCTCAACTCTGAAATTTACAAGTCTAACATGTTTCATAACAAACATGGATTGACAGATTAAAATGATCAAACAGAATAACTTTGATGTCATACATTTGGCCTTCCTGTGATCTTGTTCAAGCCTTGCTTTCAATCATTGCCTAAAGAAACTCTTAAAATGTCCCAACATGCCTCCTTAGAAAAAGCATTTGCTTCAAAATTGAACCTTATTTGTACAAAGAACTCTTTTAAAGAAGAATTTGACCATTTGAACAAAATCAAAACATACACTGAGCAACTGCATTATAAGTCCCCTTCTAAATTTCAGAGGTGTAGTTTCAAGTAGAAGATACAGGTTTAAGCTTGACCAGCACTGTCTTGGTTATGATGTGTGTAACGAAAGTGTGTGTCTCCTGGCAGACCCAGATGGCAGGCGGGCAAGGGGGCAACTGAACATGAAGCAGTAAAGGGCAGTTCTGGTTACGAGGATCAGACGGCAGCACTACAAACCAGGCTCAAAGTGGCTGCCGCTACCAAAGTAAAGGTGTGGGTTACACTGCCGAGTACAAAGGACACACATACTCCTAGTTCCTCAAATGGATAGTCTGTGTCTCTTTATAAAAGTCAACATGCACCAACTTTCACCTCATCACAGAAGATTTAAAGAGTTTGTATCAATTATCAATGGCTACATTCACTTCAGACATTGTTCCCAGGGGCTAAAAAAAAAAAAAAAGTTACCTCTTATACTGAGCCAACAAAATGGAACAAAAGCAACAAAACACGACACACAAATAAAAAAAAATCCTAGCAGCAAAGTCAGAATCACAGACGAAGAGAGAAATATTGCAGGGGAGCCTGCTTGCGAGAAACCATGCAGCAGCTTTAGAGAAGGAAGGAAAACGTGTGGGCCTGCTGCTAATTTCCCACCCCAAGCGCAGTAATCTGAAGGCAAGATTAAGGTAAAGGAGTTATTCTTGACTATTTTATTAAGAGGTGCTTTAGGCACTGGAAGAAGGGGCTTTAGTGCTCCTCCAGCAGCGTGCCATACAATACAAAACAAACATTTGCTGTTATTGCACCAAAGTACTCTCAGATGTGCTAGGTCGGGGGCCTCCTGTTTTGCTGCGGAGGAACTTGGCATCAAAGTTTTCTTAAATTCAGTGGAAAACAAAAATATAAAACTATTTTTAAAAAAACAAGCTATTTCTCTGGTCAAGCTCTGATGAAGTGGCAGGTAACATAAGAATGAATGGCAATTGTTACATCAAGGTTTAATTCTACTGAGTTAAAGTGGAACAATTCATACAACTGCTCTTTTTGTTGTTGTGTATGAAAGCCGAATATCTGCCAAAAGGAATCAAAGGCATATAGAAATTGGCCAGAAGCAATTTCACACACTTTTGAAATACAATGAGCAAATAAACATCTACATAAAACAAAAGCAAAATATGTCACTGGACAGCTGATTCAGTTAAGAGTGCAAAGTGTTGTTTGGAATAACTTCCCTAATAAAAGTGCTAAACTGACATGTCTGGAAACCTCAGGAACTTTAAACGGAACGGTCATCATGGACACACGAAAGCCACTGAAGTGGCTCTCGTAAAACACAATTGAGAAACCAGTTCTTCCTCTTTCCTTTTCTGTGCTCAAAACAGAGGATGTGGCAAGGCCTGAAGAGGAGAAAACTAAGAGCAGAGGAAGATATAAGACTTTGAAAGTTTGTCCATGAGCACAATTAGAAATAGACTGCAGAAGAAATGTTCACATTGTAATATTTTAAACTTTAAAGTCTTTAAGTGTGACCTGATGAAGGTTTAAAACTCTTTTTTCTAGATCAGATCAAAAAAAATTGAATATATTAGCGCACACAAAAAAGTGACAAATAATCATTTAGTTGTTACTGTTGATATCCTGTCCCAGAGAAAAAAATAAGTTCAGAAGTGTATCTATCGGGGGCTTGGCTGAATCCACACCAATCCAAGATGTTTCATGGCAATGGTGTTTCTAAAGGTAAAACTCTGTTAGACTTTATCGAATCTGTGAAGTCAAATTATGTTTTCTTCCTTAATAATCTCATTAAAAACTGCTTAATTAAGATAAAGTTTTGTAGTTTGTTGACTCAACCATGGACTTTGGTTCATTCAGACATTGTAAGTTTCTTTAAAATAAGCTTACAATATTTCTCAATGCTTGCTGTATACTACTCTCAAGGTTTGCGCTGACATACATAAATAACTACAGGTTGATACACAGATTTTGCATAAGACCATCATTATACAGTATGTGCTAATCTGGAGTATTGCTGTGGTAATAAAGAATCTCTTGAAGACAATCTTTAGTCAGTTTGTACCTGCAACGCAACTTAACACAAGATCACAAATTCCTAAATGGGAAACTGTTGCCATTGTGATGTTGTGCACAAAATGTTTCGGCAACTGTCATATTCTATTGAACTAGATTTGTTGATATTGTGCAAGTAGTGCCTATATTGAGGCTATTCATAAAGCTCTGCCAAACAAGTGTAACTGGTCTAGGTGTGCTCAGCACCCAGTAACACCCAGCGTCTCTGCCTGACTTTTTGTGATGTAGATACACAGGATGCAGTAATCACTTTGCTGAACAGATGTTTGAGTTTGTGTTAGGTACAAGAATACAAAACTAGGAATGCATGAAAATGGACATATTAAACTGCAGCTGGTGTCTCGAGAAAACATTCAAGTTAGTGACTGACATGTATCTCTTTGTCTTCTGCCCAATGGCTGGTGAAGCTGTACCAAAGACGTTCAATTAATAAATGCTGCCTGCTTTGCCTTTGGGAGGCTGAGCATCACAGATACGCCGGTTTGTAATAGAGCTATTTGTTTTCCTCAGAAAGCTGTCCAAATGTTCTCGCTGGGGACAGCAGACTACAAGAAAGGCCGGCTATGAATTGGTCAAATCCACAAGGGTAAGCTATTGATCAGGCCTGCAGCTAGTGAAATGCAAATATGCAACTAAATTAGATACTGGTGTGTTCGCACAAATGCGCATGGTGTCCGTACAAACCACTTGCAAACAAATCAAATTAATCTGCAGTGACAGCTGTTGGGATTTATAAACCAGAGCATTTTAAACTGGTTAATATGATTATAATAAAATATTTTTTTGGTGACATAGACAGTCAAAAGGATATGGATACTTAATACTATTTATGAACTGGTACAGACAAATGTACCAAAAATAAAAAATAAAATACAGAGTAGCTGACAAAGTACAGAATGTGAAACATAAGTACATTACATACATCTTTGTCCTGGCCCCTCTTACATATTTCAATTCCTTCTCCATGTTCTTTTCGACATCTCCTTTTCCAACGAGAGCAGTGTGTCAGGGTCAGAAAGCAATTTAAAACCTTTGCTAATGAGAGTCAGAAAGAGAGAGAGAGAGAGAGAGAAAAGTGGGCGAGAGAGGGGAAAGTTAAAGGCTGGGAGAAAAAGAAAGATGGTGTAGTAGGGCCAGAGAGAGGAAGAGGATGAAGGAGGGAGGGGTAAGGCTGGGGTGTCAACCATCAAAGCCGCCCAGGAGAAAAGAAGGCCAGGTGCTGGTTGTGGGAATGTGCCGTCCATGGTTCCAGAGACCAGAGAGCTGTGGCGGTGGCGGTGCTGGGGTGGGGGTTGCAGGGTGGTAATTAGCCAAGCCTGGAGGAGAGCGAGGGCCCTCGAGGGCCCGCGGGGATAGCCCCTCCGAGAGGATACCATTTGCACTTCTACAGGAGCCGCCAGCCTCCAGGCCACAAAGAAGGGGAAAAGGGGAACTATGGCATCCTTTATCAGGCCGGACAAAGATGCCGCATCTTTTCAAAGGAGACCGGAGAGAGAGAGAGAAGGAGAGAAACTCCAGTGTTCCAGAAAAGGAGGGGAAGAAGAAGAAAGAAGAAGGGAGGGGGAAGGGGTGGAGGGAGTATCCTCAGACCAGTCAGGAGAGACGCAGAGTGAGATGCCTGTGTTTGCTAGCAAAGCCAGACAGGAGGGTACAGTCATGCCTTGACCCTGTCAGTCCTCTGAGACATCAGAAATTCACTAACATCCCCCAGACAGCAACATAGTGTTGAGCTGCACAGGTATATTCCCAATACAATGCAACTGAGACCGTGAATATGTTTGTTTTAAACATATGATTTTACTTCTTAGTTAGCATAAGCCTGTAAAAGAACGCCGTCCTGAAGACGAATAAAAGTGCAGAGTTTAGTTTGCCTTTAATGTAATCTAAAGCGATCCAAGCACATGGAGTGAATACGGCAAAACAGCCACCCTTCTACCTTTGACATTATCAAGGGATCTTAAGAGTTTTGCCCTCCTGCAGAGTGGTGGAAAGTGAAGGTCACTGACATTACTTCTACCTATTA
The DNA here is from genome assembly GCF_001444195.1 of Xiphophorus couchianus. Lineage (NCBI taxonomy): Eukaryota > Metazoa > Chordata > Actinopteri > Cyprinodontiformes > Poeciliidae > Xiphophorus > Xiphophorus couchianus. The sequence goes on from NC_040228.1 coordinate 10,856,578, forward strand.
CCTTTGGAGAAACAGCTGTAAACGGGGAGTCAGTGGTGCCCACTGAGGCTATCTGGCTTTGTGCTGGGGAGCAGCCTGACAGCTTTGGCTGAGCAGGGGCCAGAGGTCAGATGCGGCCATGTGATAAGGCATTAGAAAGCTGCATATAAGGACCCTCAACTGAAGAGTCCTGAAAATTTTCAAACTCTCCCCCCTTTCTCGCCATTTCTCCTCCTTTTCTTTCTTTTCCTCTCTCCTCTCCGGCTCTGGACACAAAATGCCATTTGTTGTCCATCAGTCAGTAGCACAAGGCTCGGGTCGGCTCCGGTGCTGAAAGCTCCATTCACACACCCTCTCACCCAGGGATGTTTTTGCAATTCAATATTTTCACACGCAGGCAGCTTCATCACTGCTTTGGAACCATACACTTGGCAAGATGAGGCTGTGGAGGGGGGGGCCTCTGGGACAGAGGGGCTTAGAGAGGGTTGGGGGTGGTGGTGGGAGGGTCAGCAGAGAAGAATCCTGGTGTCAGGAGAGAACAGGCCCACGCCAGCTAATGGGCCATCTTGAAATGTTTTACCATGACCCTCTCCAACACCTACGCTCACACAAATAAGTGGGCATCCACTCACCAACGGTTACACACACATTCCACTCGACTCATCACTTTACCTCTACTCTGACTCTAGGTTAACAAGTGGGGGCTCGTCTTTCCTCTATCAAAATCTCTGTGCTAATATAGTGACACTCTGCTGCTGAACTGTCTTGCCTGCCTTCTTCTCAAACCATACAACACCTTGCAAGTCCTTGTCTGCTTCCTCTCAGCCTTTGACAAGTTTTCCTTCGGAAGTAATTCATTTATAAGCTTCATCCATCTTGCCTTGTACTCTACCCAGTTCCCTGTCCTTCTCCACAACTTTAGCCCTATTGTGTTACCTTGTCGTCATGATGCAGTTTGCTTTTTAATATTTTCTACCTTCTCTTGGGCCTTCACAGAATCATTTTTAAACAGACTAAGCATGTATTCACACCTGATACATTTGGCCCGTTTTAACGAACTCCTTACTCTAGGCCTTTTGTGGAGGCGTAGCTACACTCAAACAAACCCTGGTGAAAACCAAACAACCACACCGAGACCTACATTTTGTGATGGTCTTGGTTTGCTTCCGAACAAACTTTGACGAAGTTCGCTTTTGGTGCGAACACAGACCAGCCTCGATCCAGACCAACTACAGTAAAAAGATGTTTTTTTGGACTTACCGAGCCACCTTTGCTTTGCCATCAGTGTTGCCAATACTACTACTGCATGTACTGAAAAGAACTCGTACCTGATCCACCGTTTTCTGCTTAGGGATGCTGCTGCCAGCATGGTGTGGGTCAAGGGCGCAGAAAATCTCATTCAACTTGCAGCATGCCAATGCCTTTCCAAAGTTAGAAGTGTCACATCACAAAATCTGTGTTGTATGATTTGGTCTTGACATTTAAAATGGTACTGCAATTTTACTAACAGCACACATGTGCATAACAGAAATGCAGAATGCCAGACGTCCAAAGTTTTCTATTTTTCCGGGTCTGTGAACTGTTCTGCTTCTATCATTCCTGTTCAAGGGGAACACTGATCGTCACCCGTGTAGTGTTGTTTTTTTTCATTATAGACACCAACAACACCGAACAAAAAAAAAAAGTCTAAGCCAAACATGAAGCAATCAAAGGACTTTCCTGGTATGAATACACTCTTAATTACATGGGTGGATTCTTCTAGTCAGGTGACTTCTGAAGGTAGCTGATTGGACTAGATTTAATCTCTTTTAAATTTGATATTACTTGCTCCCATATTATATTTAGTTTGTGCTTTGGGTACGAGTCCTTACTGCACATGAGGCACTGCACATTTTACATGACAAAAAATTCTGGCAACCATCAACCAATAAATACTTGCTTTATGTCGATTTTAAACAGAATCAACACAAAGACTACCAGCAAGCATCGAAGAGGAAATGCAAAATCTGCATAATTCCAACCAAAACATTTCAGGTAATTTGTTCCGATTTCACAACTGTTACACCTCAAGATTTGCTTAGCATACAGAGTGGCTGAGGTAAACATGGATGGTGGGGAAGGAAACGGGATGCGGGGGAATTTCTAACATATTTATCCTGTGCGCCACACTCTACTTAATGAAATGAAACCACACCAGTAGTGGCCCTTTGTCTCTGGAGAATTCAGTAATCAACATGCCACCAGTTTTCATTTTGTATGAAAATAAATGGCAGCTGGTGAATATGGGCCTAATTGTGCTGCACCGTAGAGGAGCTAAGAGAGTAGGGGATGGGGGGGATGGAACTTGTAGCAGCACTGTAGCACAGCCAATTTTCATGGACAGCAGTGCTCGAGAGAGGAGGTTGAGTAAGCAGAGGCATTCATCTGGGGGGCTGGAACCCTGCTTCCACTCTCTCCTCCCTGTTCTATCCATCATACTCACAAAGAAAGTTAGCCAAGTATTAAGCAAATAGAGAACCGGTGAGCCCTCTGCACTCACGCCTGGCAGGGTCACTGGATAATGACAGCTCAATTACTGGGAATCTCCTTGTATAGCCTCCTCCCCAATACAATCCCGGCGCACCCGTCCCACCCTGCATGGCAAATTTGTCAAACTTGACCAAAACGACGGGTCTGACAGTGTAATCGCTAACCGTCCCGACCGACATGAAAGAGGTCTTTATCTGGCCAAATCAAAGAACCTGATCTCTGAGAGAAAAGGGTGGAGGAGGAGACGGGTGGGGGGAGAAGAGCGAAATGTCCCAAACAACTCTGAGTGAGACTCTGAGATGTCTCTAATCCGCTTTAATGAGACACCGCTTGCCTATCTTTCGCTTTAACGACAACACACAGAGACAGTGAGGAGGGATGGAGAGAGGAGAACGAGGAGGGGGGGGGGGGGTTAGCCAAAGCTTTGAACTGCTAGCTTGATGAAAGGAGGAGCAGCGGAGGGAGTTTAGAGCCATGCTGCCCCTGTACACCACTGTCTGTTTGGGAGGACTGCTAAACCGCCCAGGGGACGGAGCAGTTTGTCCACTTATCATATCTGAACAGGATGAGCCATCATCAGCACGGCCGCTGAGGGACTAAAGATGGACAGTAGTGAAACTGAAGAAATGTGCTGCAGTGACAACTGAGGCACTCAAAACCAAAATAAATCCTTTTCTCAGACTGGGTAATATGTTTCAGTGGATTTTTCAATTGGCTTTTTTGTGTTTGACTATATGCCTTTAACTCATTTAACAAATTCGTGTTAAATAAATGAGCTATATCATTTAGGGGCCCTTTCATGGTCAATATGAACATCTTTAGAGGCATTTTTTAAGATTTTCAAAGTGAGATTGTTGTTAAACAGTTAATAGATAATTCTATTAGCTGTTCTTGGCAACTTAAACAAAGAATACATTAAAAGGACAACATGAAGTTTTGCAAGTTCAGGAACGCACAAACGCAAAAGCTTATTAGAGATGTAAGAGGGTGAATAAGGGACAAAGTGAGGGGGCTAAAACCAAATAAATCTGGATTAGTACCAGATAAGACTAGTCACAATGTTTAGCAATCCCTCGATTATCACGATGCAATAAACAACAAAAAAAGAAAGGGTGGGGGCAGAGGGGGTCATGAGGGCTGCAAAACAGGCTAATTGGGGACTTGACACATTTGTACCCTTGTTTTGCAAACAACCCACAGTGTTTAGCAGCAGGTGGTGTACAATCACAGCAGACACACATAGAGATCATCATTTAGTGTTAATCAGCAAACCCAGAAGCGAAGATGACTGAGCGGAGTCCACTGCACACTGCAAAGTAGCCGGGCAGATCATAATCGGATGAGTAGTCACAGTTGAAAACAAAATGCATTTAACGTCAGAGTAATGGCTTTTTATTTTAGTAACCCTCCCCATCACTCCGCCATGGACCGGTCTTTAATTTTTACTGATCTATTTTTAACAATTCCCCTGTCCCCTATCTGCAGGCTGCTGGCGCAGGCGCATGGGAGATGAAAAACAGGGGGACTGCTATAAAAACAAAACATCAGTGATATTTCTGAAACTCTCCCAGTCGTGTCATACTCTGCACAAACGATGTGATAGGGAGGCTGTTTTATCTTGTATTTTTTTTCAAACATGGAACATGAGGTCACACTGCAAAGGAGGGAAAACAGCCATATTTGCCAACTGGATAATGCGAGGTCGACGTATCGGTGGAATGAATAGGATTTGGAGCCATGTGCAAGAGCTTAAAGCAGCCATGTTTGTGTGTCAACTCAAAATGTGACAAAGCCGGCATGAGACTCGGCAGGAAACACGGGGGTTCGTGTCGCTGCGAGTTCGTCTGCGTGTGTCCAGGTGCCCACCCATTGCCGTGGCCAAGGTCACGGCTCAGAACGGTGACAGGGCCTCCAACACATTGCACAAAAACAGTGTGAGTGCAGACTCACGCACACATTCAGCCTGAGCCAACAGTGCCAGCTCCTACTGTTTGGATGACATTTACACTCAACCTTTCTAGTTTGTGATTGATTGGGGTTAAATCATACCAATGCACAAAAAATCTGTCACCACCGTGTGCAGATGTGTGTCCATGCATGGCCCCTGTATGTGTGTGCATGTAGGTGTGTGTGTGGGGTGGAGAATGAGGAAAAGCTAGTCAAGCGTATTCAAGCTTTCAGCGAGACTCAGTAGGCACTGATGGGTCAGTGTGACTTCATAATTTTGTTGAACTTTAACTGACGTCATTTCAGCTTACCTGGTGGATGAAAGGCAAAGTGTTTGTTGGGGTGTGTTTGCGTTTAAAAGGAAACTGTTTCTGATGATTTGATAAATTAAAGCAAAAGAAACTTTAAAGTCAAAATGACATCTACCAGGAGGGAAAATTGGCACTGAAGTTATAAAACACACAAGGTTGGAGTTCACAATAGAATTTGAGGCATTTCCAAACATTGCAAGGCATGTGCTTTACTAGACTGTTTACTTCCTGGTTTTCAAAGTACATTAGGATGGAAACTGTGCAGAACTGTATAGTGAAAAATAGTTCATAAGAGTTCAAAAACCTCTGGTACAAGTTCAAAAGGCACAAGATTCAGTCAAATGTAAAATGACTGTAATATAGATGTTATATCGTACCTAGATTATTAATATATTTCTGATCGATGCAAAACTTTGAAGCAAGAATAAAAAGAGTTTAACCTAAATTTTATTTATACTTTTTTGTTTAACGCCTGCTCGATGAAAGCATTTTTTCTCTATCATTCTTTAGTTTTAAACATTTGGTTAAGAACTTGTTACACTGTTTAGATTACAAGTTATTTCTTAGCACTTCGCTAAGACTATGGTCCAGTATTTTAATGGGAAATATGTCTGCATAGTGCAGTGCATATCTTATTTTATAAATTATATAGTCGTCTTTAAAACCCTTTGTAAAGTTTGTCTAATTTCAACAGCCATCAATGATTTTATATGTGCAGTAAAAGCACATTTTCAAAAATAGACAACAAATTTGATAATAAACAGATTCAAATTCACTCGTCCACCATTTTACTGTAGTCGATAAAAATCGGATAAAGATTTGGGACAGACGCTTTCCTGGATCAGTGGTTGTAACACTGTGATTCATTAGTTTTCTGCTGGATTTTAAAGTCTCATCTCTGTGAAAGAATATTTGAATTGGCAGGATAACCCTCAAAGAAAAATTGCAAATTGGTATTGTGGAGGAAAAGTGTGACCAATGCATGTCAAAAATGTGTAATTTAAAAATACTACGCACCACACACTAGAATTAGAAACTATAATCCAATCAACAAGTTTCCATATACCTGTGCTTCAGATTTGGTCATGCCAAATTGTTACAGCTGCACAATGAACAAAAGCAAAGAAAATTGAAAAACACTGCTTGCATGTAGTATCTGCTGGGCTTTAATATTTCAGGTGTCAGACAATTTAACTCTGCCTGACAATAATACACTTGATTACTTCAATGTACATCAGTGACCATTAGAAGCTTGGTTGAAATGGGTCTTAGTAACCAAATACAAAAACTCAAGTCAAGTGAAGGATTAACTGTGACGATGAAAAATAAAGTGGATCAAGACAATTATGCATTAATAGCATTTATCATCATCACAGTCAACAGCCTTGAATGTTTTCCTATTACAACCCTGCATGGTCTGGACTGTTGCACTATGTTAGCCTGCTGAGTTTTTTTTTTGTTCTAACAATGTAATGTAAATTTCCCTGAAAAATACTTGGAACAGTTCCAAGACCACAGTCATAATAACATGATGCCAACTGTAACATTTGTGATACAAACATCTCTGAGTGTTTAAGAACTTACTGTACATAGTAAGTGCATTCAGTCATCCATTTTCTTCTGCTTATCCGGTATTGCTAAACATATTTTATACAAAATGCATGGGTTTTTAAAACTATTTTGCTATGAGTATATCACCATCAATTTTGATGCAATGAAAATCAAGTGATGCCTACAATTGCTGTGGTTGTGTGTGTCAACAGATATGCAACAGTCCCAATTCTTGATAGCCATTGTATCAAGCATAACATGGTTAAGCTTTATTCCTCAGTCCACGAAAAACACTTAATAATTTGTAAAATTGCAAAAAGGCAGTTACTCAACACAAAAGCTATTCCTGTCAGGTTTGCAGCTAAATTCAACTGATCACGAGAAGAAAACTGGGCTATTATAATTTCAAAAATGAGAAGCTGAAACGGTGGTAATTCCATTAAACTGGAGCAAAGGGAAAAAACACTCTGTCTCAGGTCTAAAACTCTGATTTCACACATATCTGTGGGTTTAAAAATATCTGTATACACTACTCTTGAACAAAATCTCAACAGGAAAAACGTGTAAAAATGACTTATACGAAGGTTAACAATACAATTTCAAAATAAAAGCACAGCAAATATAAAACAAAATAAAATAAAATAATACATTTGATGATCCTATCATTTATAGGACCAGGCTCTAATCTGCGAATGTGAAAGGGAGCTGTGTGACACATTACAGCTGCGTGGCAGCGATACATGGGAGACCCTAAACGTTTAGCCAGAAGTTAAACATAGCGACCATTGTTGGTTTTCAAGTGTTATGGGTTGGGTTTTATTACTTCTGTCAAAACATAAGAAGCTGTTGAGCCGGGCCAAGTTCATGACTGGGGAGTATACATTCTAATAATGGGCCTTTAACGCACAGATCACAGGGATATGTGGAAATGTGTAAAGACAGCGCAGAGGTCAGGGAGGTGGGAAGTGGTGGGTAATGTGTGCGTTTCTTCAGCGACCTGAATCAGCAGAGGAGTGAGAAGGATTAAAATAAATAAATAAATGTAGGTCGTCTGAAAACACGCGCCATTACCTTTGTTTTTATTATTATTATTGTAGCTACTGTAAATGCAAAAAAGGGGAAAAAGAAAGAAGGAAAGGTAACAATAATCAATAAAGTGTGTACGTTGCCTTTTTAAAGAAAATGTCTGTCTCTGCGTGAAGAGCTCGTTTCGTGCTTCCATTTACATTAGGCTATACTTCTTTTGGCTTCGGTGCAGAGGTTACCGGTCGCATATTTACAGCAGCGCGAGCATGTGTGCATGCTCTCTGGATGTGTGCGCGTGCGGCTGTTTTGTCCACACACGTGCCCCGAGAAAAAAAAAAAAAAAAAAAAGAATACTGGGGAAAATAAATCTCCTCTCACTCAAGCGGAAGCCCTTAATTGATCCAAAACCAATTTAAAAGCTACAAATGGGCCCAGAAGAATACCACAATAAAACAGCCGCAAGGTGTTAGATATTTTTTTCTTCTTCTTCTTCTTCTTTTGACTTCTAACGGCGCACGACCGCACCGCTCACACACAGAAACAAATAAAACTTTAATCTGCCTGAGCAATCAAGATTCGCGAATAGTATGCGTTTTATTATGAAGAAATAAATTAATTAACTTTAAATAAATTAAACTGTTATTCATCAATGTTCGAAAAATGTTAGCTAATTGTTTAAATTTTAAGATGCAAATATAAATCTGAATTAAACTAATCTTCCCATGTTAAGATAACTCAAATTTATTATAAGCAATAACAATTAAATCCCATTAAAATACACAAACATTTGCAGCTGCACTTTTTAAAAATCCATGCTCGTCATTGTGACAGCATAACACCCCACAGTTCAGTCAGATGATATATCTAATGTGTCTACAGGAGAAATCACTCACGGAGGTTAAAAATAAAATGATAAAACAGCTGGTGGACATTTGCTGTGGGCCTCCTGTACTCGGAGAGGGCAGAAAAAGGAAGAAAAACGAGAAAGAAAAAACAAAAAACAACAACAACAACAAAACGAGACGTGCACGTCCGCTGTACGTCATATTCAAAATCTGCGGGCCCGTGTGTTTTGAATGTTTGAGGAGAACAAGATATTTTTCATGCCAGCTGTCTGCTCGTGTTTTCCCTATAGCTGCGGCTGCAACACAACAAGATCCGAGGCCTGCAGAGAGGCTGCCTGCCAGTGCAGCGACGCGACTGCTCCCAAAGCCAGGCATTTGTGTTCATTAGCACCCGGATCAACAGACTATCAGGGCTGTTTGGAGATCAAGACCAAGTGTAATTACCTCCTGGCAAAAGGACCCCAATTCTCAACGTGTTTGGAGTATTTCATTCAATAAAAGCAGCCTAATTAGAGTTCTGCTTTTTTGTTCTTTTTTCCCCTCCACCTTTTCTATCTGGTTTGCACAAGAATCCGATCTCTGCATGGTGAGCCATAAGCCCGATAATTATTATTTTTTTTCTATTTAATTTCTCCATCTCATAACAGTAGCACTGTAAAAACAACAAAAATAACAAGAATAAAAGACTAAATATAATTCACCTAAACAGAGTTATTTTAATCTGTGTAATATTTCATTTCACTTTAGCCTAAGTAAAAACATTTTTTTATATACATTTATATTTTTTTATCAATAAAAGCAGTAGTGACGTGTTTAATCCTTGCAAGGCTACAAATAATTATGTGCAAACCGCAAAAAAATATAAAATAAAAATATATATATATATTTTTAAAAATCATTAGAATCCTTAAATGAAATAAATTAAGTAAAACAACACCGCAAGTGCAGCTGAAATAAACTACTAAAAAATGTAAAAAGTAAAAATAGCAACAGGCCTTCTTCACAGGTCGAAATGGGGTTGAATTAAACTGTGGCCAAAAAAAAAAATAAAATAAAATAAAATAAAAATCAGACTGACCCAAAACAGAACACGCCGTTTGAAACAAAGTTCATTCATGCAAGAATAAACATGATTCATGAATCAATGCACCATCAATAAACAAATGTCAAACAATAAACACGCTCCATGCCTGACAACAAAACTGCTCATGTTCAACAGAACAAAAAAAAAAGAAAAAGGGGGGAAACACGAATACATGAATTTTTCCGTGTGACGCGAACAGCAGCAGCAGCAGCAGCAGCAGCAGCAGCAGCAGTGCATGGGCGCTTGCAGGACATATTATTGATTGGCATTCCCATGAGAAAGAACCAGTCAGCAGCAGCGGCCCCGGTGGCCCTGGCATTAAAAAAAAAAGGCAAATATCTTCTGCGATTTCAAATGCGCGTGCATTTCAGATCTCGCTTGCTTCTTTCACGTCCAAATTCAAATCTCGGGGTCTCCCAGTCCTTTTTTTTTCCTTTCTTTTTTTTTTTTTTTTTCCAAAAGAGCGAAATGAGTCCGTCCAGAGCGGCGTGAGCTGTGAAGGCAGCTCGCAGGAGAGCAGAGCGGTGCCACAGCGCCCACTACATTTCAATTGCACCCAAACCTGGAACGACTCTCCCTATAAAAAAAAAAAAAAGTTACTCTGCGACTCGACAACTTTTTTTTTTCTTCCTTTTTCTGTTTTGCTTTTTTTTTTTTAATTTTGGAGAAAAGGGACATATTTGCGCCTGTGTTGAAACGACCGACAACAGAACCGAACTGAAACAGGGGAGAAAATACGATATGACCGACGGTGTTTAATTCTGCTTTTATAGAAGAAGTGTGATCAGGTCTAAAGCACCGGCGGCGTTTCTCATCACGCGTGAAACTTTGCGGACGCAGGGATCAGCGAAACCGGGAGCGCAGCATGCAGGGGGAACAAACAGCCAAATAACTGAGACGTAAAGTTATCTGTGGACAAAAGAGTCCCCCATCCTCTTTATTTTTTAAAGCTCTATTGCAATTGACAAGGACACTTTGGACCGGGACAAAGCCGGCGGAGTTTTAGAAGCCGGCGGCTGGAAGCGGTAAGAAATAAAAAATCATTTTAAAAACCACAGAAGAAGAAGAAGACCTACTTTTAGCCAGTTTTCTCGCCCTCGCCTTGGATCTCATCTTGTCGGCTTGTAGATTCCTCTCGTCGTCCTCCGTGAGCCCAGAAGCAGCAACAACACTATCTTCATCTCACCAGCATTGTCAGTTTGGACACCTTCGCACATGCGCACAGGCCATTCAATCTGACACCCTCGCCCGGGCCAAAAAACTTTCCAATGTATTCATCATCATCACTTTTTTTTTGTCCTATCGTCTCCCCTTTAGATCACTTATCTCTTCCCCTCCTCCTCCTCCTCCTCTTCCTCCTCCTCCTTCTGCTCGCTCTTCACCCGTTCCCCCCGCCGCCACCCCCATGTCATCCCCCTCACTCTTGTCCCCCCCTTCTCACCCATGCAACCCCCCCTGCCCACCCCTCTACCCCATCCGCCCCATTCAGCTCCTGCCAGCAGCGCCGTCCTGGATTTTCTACCCCTTTAAACAGAGGCTGCTTGGTTTTCTGCAGCGCGACGGCGGGACACACAGTGAGGTATGCTGCCGGGGTCAAGGTCGCATTTTAAATACAAAACAAAAACAAACCCTATGTAATTTTTATTTTTACCGTGCAATAAATAGTAGTTATTACAAAGAATATTTCCGTTATTTCGTTTTTATTTTAATGCAATTGTTTTTGTCATAAATTACAACAATTCTCCTCTCTCTCTCTCTCTTTCTTTTTTTTATTTGAATTTACAGATTTATAGAAACTCGTCGGCTCTGCTGATGCGTCATGGTAGCGTTCGTGCCAAAAAGCGCTCAACTTCCAGGCGTTATTTTTAACTTAATTAATGCACACGTGGGAGAAAAAAAAAGGAGCAAGGCTCGATTGCTGTAACACGCTTCCAGGGCATGATTTGGTCTTGTGAGGAGTATGTTGGAGTGTGTGATTCCCTCTCTCTCTCACTTTCTCTGTGTGTGTGTGTGTGTGCGTGTGGGGGTGTGTGTGTATGTGTGTGTAAAACCTTGTTGCCCTCAGGACAGGCAGCAGCCAGCAGCTGTTTGACGGAGGCATGGACCCTCCACCAGCAACCAGAGAAAACTCCTGGCTTTCCTTTTGTGTGTGTGTGTGTGTGTGTGTGTGTTCCAGTGTTATTTTCCCATTTGTTACAATTGTATATGGAGCACTTTGCTTCTTGCAGGAGTGTTTTGCGCATGTTGCGCGAGAGCAGAAGCGCACCTGGATGACGGTGGACAGGCTGCTGTCTCAGCTTTGCGCAGCCCCGACTGTTGACTTGCACATGTTTGTTGCTTTGCTTGTTTGTTTGTTTGTTTGTTTGCTGCAGGCACGCAGAGATCGTTTTCTTTTTATGTTGGTCTGCGGGCTTCTGAGCGCGAGGTTTGAAGAGCAACAAGGTAAATGTTTTCAGATCTGTGTGAGAGGTGTCAATTAGACACTCAGGTGACCCAGATTATTTGGAGTATATTATTATTTATATTTACTATATTTTAAAAAATCATTGTAGGATTTAAGATTTATTACATTTGTAACACATTAATATTATTATTATAAATAATTGTAATATTGGTGGTGTAAGTGAGGCGCATGTTGCATCAAGTCGAAATGTATATTTAAAGAATCAAGCTGTTTATTATTAATTATTATTATTATTATTATTATTATTATTACGTGTCTTTGCTTTCTTTTCTTTTTAAGAGACTAAGTCGACTTTTTTTCCCCCCTAATGCTGTCAGGCTGTTCGTTATATTCATGTGGTGCCGGGCCTCCAGCCCACATGTCATATGGGAATGGTTTCCGTCTAGTTTGGCTGCATAAAGGCGGCTCTATATGCTGGAGCCTATTAAGGATCGGTGGTGACGGAGCAACTGCAGTCTGCTGGGAGAGCGGCGCGGATCAGTTTGCTCGGAGGGAAAAAAAATAAGTCATACAGAATTTTGTTCGAATTAGTTGTCATTCGAACAAAAATAACATGTTCATTATTACTATTCTAATTACTATTATTATTAGTAGTAGTAGTAAAAGTAGTAATAGTATTTATTTATTTATTAGCTGGCACGAGATAGCTGATTTGAATAAATGCCATCAAACACCTCTCCAGCACCAGTCCACCGCTGCTGGCGAACAATCGCCATGGGATGTTTTTCTCGCGAGTCGAAGAGCAACGAAAGCCCGATTATTAATCAATAAATAATCAGCAGTAATTAGCTTACATTCACTGGATATTTTGAGGAAGATTGTCTCGCCTCCCTATGGGCAGGATGAGGAGGAAGAGCGGTGGTGATGGTGGAGATTTTTCTTATTGGCTTGAAGGAGGGAGGAGGGTGAAAAATATTTTTTTGCTTTTTTTTTTATGTACCTGTTGCGCCGATGGAGTACAGGGGTGAGCACCTTGTTATTTTTTAATAATCTATTTGTCATGCTTCGGGTGAACAGGGATCATTAAAGGTGAACTTTTAAAGGCAAGTTACAAACGGAAGTTCAGAAGGACTGCTGGTGGTAGACAATTAAAAAGTGAAATTAGATTAATGTCAGCCAGGTCAATTATTATTATTATTATTATTACTAATAATAATAATTAATCATATTTAATATTATTATTAAATGGCTGGCTTACCTTGAAAAGAAAAGAGAGAATTTTGACTTTATATATATATATATATATATATATATATATACACACACACACCTGAATTACCTCCACAAACCGACCCGATACAGCTGAGGCCTTTAAATATTTCCCGCACCTCATTGACTTGGACAAATGATTCCTCACGCTGCAACACCTTTTCTTTTCTTTTTTTAAACAGGAGCAATTAACAGCAATTAGGCTACGCAAAAGAAAGTCTTGCTGTCCAACGCTAGCCAGCCTGGGGTATTATCTATAGTTTTCCTGCATCGTTTAAACGCCGATATTTTTTTATTTTTTATTTTTTAAAGGGATTTGGGGGAGGCTGCGTAGGGAAAACCTCTTGTTTTGTCTCGCAGACTGGAAAGAGCTGCGCCGCTGGCTCCGGCCCAGGAAGAGAGGTGGAGAGGTGCGCTGCTTCTTCTGAGCAGGATCCCCACTCGTTTTTATTAAGCCCTTTAATTGGACTAAACGGGAGCAGACCAAATTCATTATCAGCTCAAAGGGGATCACGAACAGAAGAAAAGCAACGTTGGGATGCAAATTTGTTTGACTTGCTGTCAGTGGCGCCACCAAGGGGTGAGGGCATCTCTAAAATTTTGTTGGGCCACTCTGTCCAGCATGTTTTTCTTTTTGTTTGTTTGTTTGTTTCGCCAACATTCATATATACGTGGATTTTATTTAAGAAAACATTTATTTATTCATGTATTTATTTATTGGATAGTATAATTTTAAGATATTTTTGGTATTTCTGTGTTAGCCTGCAAGATCATCAGTGGCCCCCATCGATGCCCTTTGATACACGCGTGGACGCCCCTGTGTGCCTTTAGTTTAATCACCTTATTTGGAGCTTATGTGTCAGTATGTTGTCACTGAGGGTATTGTTGGCCCTTTATGAGCACGTGTCAGCCTTTTACATTGTAAACGACACGTTTACACCAATCACTTTCAGTTCCTAAATCACTTTGATGAAGCAAAAGCAAAGATTCTCCAAGCTGAACAGAACAACTTGGAAAGCCTTAAGGATAAAAAATAAGACTAATGTATTATGTTGCACTCGGTGTTGTAGTTCTGTCCTCCATATTGGCTTATAGTGTTTTCTGGGATATGTATTAAATAAATCCAAGGAGTGGGCCATTAATAAAATGATTTCAGGAGTATTATCACGTAATTAAGCTCTGATTAAAAATAATAAAACAACAAGCTCCTACTCTTAATTACAAGTAGGCTGATTTGATATGTTAGAACATGATTTTTTGTTCCTTTTTTTTACTACTGACATTTTTTTTTCATTTTAAAATATGGTAGCTCTCATAAGTTAGCGAGCAACATAAAAAAAAAACCCACAGGGCATTTATCACAGACAAATAAAAGCAGATTAAGCTTAATAAACAAATGGAATCAAATTTCAAAGACTATTGCCCCTTTGTGTTTTCTTTTCAGAATCGTCACTGCTAGACATCCGTACATAAAAAAAAAAAAAATAGCCAAGTATGTAGAAATAAAAATAAAAAAAAAGAGAGTACTTTGTAGAACAATTTGAGTATATTAATACTAATAAATAACGCTTGTATAGGCTGGTACTTTTTTTTTCTTAATGCATGAGAAATATTTAGCATAAATAAGATTCCGGGCAGCGGGGTCAACGTGGTGGCGCCGCAGCCATCACAGTTTTACATCAAACCCCCGCAATTCGATGATTAACTGAAAAATATTCACTTCAAAATATAACCCACTGTAATCTTTTATTTCTTCTTTTTTTGCGTGTATTCTCTGAGGCGGGGTTCCGACACTGTGGACTGGTGTGGCGTGGACGGCCTGTGGTGGCTCTACCTCCCACTCCTACTCCCACACACACGCACACACACACACACACACACACACGCACGCACACGCAGAAACAGAGAAACATATGCACAAAGCCCGCTGAAACACAAGCTTTATCCGCGATGGAGAGGGGCTTTGGGTCTGTGGATTAGACGTTGTGCGCAGATAACATCGGCGCATATCAGAAATGTGAAATGGAGCACCTCGCGGCGCGGCGCGCGGGGGGAACATCAAAAAGCCGCAGCGGGCCTTTCTTGTGGGCGCGGTGAGTATTGTAAATTTGCGAACTGTAGTTCTGACCCACTTGATGTAACGGGAGAGTAAACACACTTAGTACAGTTGGAAGGAGGCAGGCGCTTGGAGTGAAACTATAACGCCATCGGCCGCAGAATGACCCACCTCTCGACGCCTCTTACATGACAAAGAAGTGATGTTCTTTTGTCAAAAAATGATCAAAAAGAAAATGAAAAAATGATCACCCAGATTCCAGCAGCTAATCAATCACAAAATCCATTTGTCCCTATAAGTCTCGAGAGGAGCCCCTCTGCAGCCTCCTTCTCCTTTAATGAAGCAGCACCCAGGAGCGGTCACGGTGAAGTCGCCCTGGTAATTATTAGACATTAATTGGGTTCAGGACCTTGTGCGTCTATGGGAAATGGGAAATCTGACCGCTAATCCAAGACATTTCTTTGGGGCCTTTTTTTTTTTTTTTTGCAGTGTTGTTAACATGCTGTCAGAAGCTGCAGCGCTGCAGCTACCGAGCGGGGAAATGGGAGAGGTTAGAGGGCAGCCGGTGTACAGGCACCAAAACCTGCAAGAGCAAGGTATGAGCTGCAGAAATGTTTCCAACCAAAGCATTTTACACATGAGAGTGCACGGGTTGGAAGTCTCCTGATTCCTGGTGTATCACGAAACAAAGATCACGGGGTTTATATCGGAGCGTGAGATATTTATGTAAATAGATAAGAATGGATAAAATGGGAGCTCCAATCTACAACCAGAAATATGATTACATTTGTTTTAATACAGATTTTTTTTTAAAAGACATTAGTCTATAATTAGGTGTCATTTGTGGTCAGATTTGCTTTTCTACCTGCTGCTCAATTCTGCTGGTCATATTTATCGTTTTTCGTCAGAGTAGAACCGGCCCAAACCAGGATCAGAGTCACAAATAGAAGAATTCAAAATATTAGAAACAAAAACATAAACAACTAAAAATGACAGTATTTTTTTTTTTTTTTTTAAATGATTGTTTATCTCCACAATTCGCCATGAAAAACGTAGCAACGAGGAAATACATTTCAACAGGTTGGGTATGAGTATGAAAGAGGTTTGCTCTCTGGCACGAAATGGAAGTCGGAAGGTACGAAATGGGGGATTTGAGCTCATATTAAAACTTAGTGACGTGACGTCCGCCCGAATCTCGCAAACACACCCCGTGGGCTGAATATATTGAACCTATTTTTTTTTTTTTTTTCGGTTTTATGTTTGCATAATGCCCTGCGACAGACTGGCGACCTGTCCAGGGTGTACCCCGCCTCCCGCCTGGAATGTAGCTGGAGATGGGCACCAGCAACCCTCCCGACCCCATTGGGGACAAGGGTGAACAGACAATGGATGGATGGATGGATGTTTGCATAATCTCGTTGGAACACTTTTAGTGAAAACCGCGAAACGAATAACTAAACAAATACGGAAGTGATGGGGAAGAAGGCGGCAAGATTACAGGTTTTCCTGCTTCCCTGTGGGAAAAAACGCGAATGAAGACAAAACCATGACGCACCGCGTAATTTCGGAATAGAAATTCAGAATGAAATGACTAATATTTGCAAAATGTAAACGGTTGAAAAGAAAAAAAAATATGATTACGAAAGCTTTTTTTTTTTTTTTTTCCTCCTGAGCCATCATCGTTAATGTTGTTGCTTTTAATTAATCGCTCGTTAATGTCGCCATCCATTTCCCCGCTGATCAGAGGAGCGAGGAAACCCTCGACAGCCCCCGCCAAACAAATGCACATTAAAATATCGCCGGGAGGCTTGAGTGAAAATTACCCCGACGTAGAAATGACCTTAATATGATGTAATCAATCACGCTGTCTGCTGGGACACTGGGAATCACAATGTTAATCTTTAGTTTGGAGTGGAGGGGGTGGCGGGAGATGAGGGGGGGAGGGGGATGGCCTGTCATATTTTACTCAGCCAAGGAGCTGAATGCAGGGATATCGACTGTAAAAAAAAAAAAAACTTAAAGTCACAATATAAAGTCGGGCAAGTGTCATTATTTATTTCAGCGGAAACGCGTGAAAGCGCTCACGTATAAAAGCCAGATAGGCAGGTGTTAATGGCGCTTTTAAAGTGATGAATTCAGATCAGAAAGAGCTGCTTTAACATTTTATTTCATTTTGAATGAATAACAAAAAAACAAATTCTCATCTCAGTTGTTTTTCATCTTAAATACAGAAAAATATATTAATTCAATTAAAAGAAGGCTTAATATGTTTTTTTCTTAAGGCTAAAACCTAAGTAGAGAAAAAAAACAACAACACGCAATTATACTATTTTGGGAGTCAAATACTACTAAAGGACGCAATTTCCGAAGTTAGAGAGAGCCAATATGTCGGAGTGAGTCCAGCATATTGCAGATGTATTAGCACCAAGAACATGCGCACTTGGCAGGCTGTGCGAGGCCCATGTGGGCAGCATCAGGTGCCGAGGCCAGCGCATGTTATCATTAACAACTGTGGACAGACGGAACAGGCCGAGCTCACAAGTGTCCATTTCACACCAGCCTGGCATGGCGGCTGCGGGCTGGTCATCAGAAAACAGCGGTTCACTGCGGCTTCTGGGGATATCTGCTTCTCAACTGTGAGACAGTCTGACCCAAGGTCTTTCATCTCCTCAACTATTTGTGTGGGGATGCCATCATAAACCCAGTCGTAAAAAAATGTAGGAAGATCTAAGATAATGGCGCAGTTTTAAATGATAATAGTCTATGAGCCTTGCCACTGTGATATTATTAGACTAATTGAGACTCTACTACAAATGTGTTTTAGTCAGTAGGTCTAAGCTTGGAATGTTTAAAAAGAGTGTCCTTCTCACATTTTTATCTTCAAAAACTTACAAAAAATATCTATTTTGATTTCCAAACACCTTTACATTCTCCACATCACCAGGGAATCAGCCATGATGATGCACTGTGGTGTGATTTGTTTGGAGTGATGTCATGTGAGTAGCTATAATGGTGCTTGAGGCCGCAGCATTCACATACTCACAGTGGTGAAAATGCTCAAGGGGAGACTGAGGGCTTTGCCTGCATGGTGCTGAAGTACAAACACATTAAGCTACAGCAGAGGACGTCTAGTTTCTTTGGTCAAATCCACAATCAGCAGCGTGTATCTACATGCATTCTGTTTTAGAGTGGGATCTGCAACCTGTGGGTCTTCATCCTCTCCATGGCGACTAAAAATCAGATGGAAATTTAACTTTAGATGTAAAGATGATAGGAAAATATAGTTTTGGTATAAGAGGTATATTTGTCATCCTCCTACATATCACATAGAAATGATTCGTACGTTTCGCATTTTGTAATGTTTTGTGTTTTATTTGAATATTTATGGGACAGAACAATGCAAAGTTCTGCAGGATTACAGAGTGGAAGAAAGTACGTCGTGTCCTTCCGGTTTTATTTAATACAAACAAAAATCAGAATAGTGTGCATTCACATGTCAGCCTCCTGAGTCCCGAGTCCACACGCTGTAAAGAAAAAAAAAAAAAAAGTTTACTGCAAATTCAGCTGCAACTCTTTAGGCGTCTGTCTCTTACCGGTTTTGCATATTTAGAGGCTCAACATTTTCTTTGCAAAATAGGCCAAGCTCAGTCCGAATGGATGGAAAGCATCCGTGAAAAGCAATTTTTGAGCCTTGCCATAGAATCTCATTTGGATTGGGGTATGGAAATTGGCAGGGAATGTGAGATTCCTTTGTCGTTTTGCTTGTAATCTCGTTGTTCCATGGTACGGCTCTCGTATGTCTTCTTCCTGCACTTAGTTCCATCTATTCTCTCTTCTAATCTCACCAGCTTCCATGTTCCTGCTGAAGAAAAGCATCCCCACAGCATGATGCTACCACCACTGACAAAAAAGCCATTCTGTGAGGTCAACACAAAATGTCTTTATTTGCACAACGATTAAATTGGGCTATTTACCAATCGGAAAGCACCTTAGTGTAACTTGATGTTTTTTGAAGGGCCACAGAGTCAGGAGAGCTAAATATGGACACACAACATGTAAGATTTTCTTTTCAAATTAAATTTAAAAAGATTATTTTACTCCCACTTCATCATTGTGCACTGGTTTGGATTGGGTTATAGCAAGAAACCCCAATAAACTCATTGTAGTTTCTGGTGTTGACATAAAACAAGGAAAAGTAAAACTACTTTTTTCATTTGAAGCAATAATAAAAAAAATGCAGCTTGTCTTATTCTATTGCAGAAAGTTGAGTTTTATTCCTTCACTATAAAAGTTTAATATTTCTTTGTTTTGCAAACTAATGATACAAATATAAACAAACTGTTTATGGGTAAACTCAGTAAGTTATTTTCATTTGTTCCTAAAGAAACACTTTCTTGAACAGGAGGAACGTTGAAGCAGATGATGGCCTCTTGGACCACAAGATGGTCTTACTGTTTACCCCCAAGTGGGTCGGATTTTCAGCAATGTTTCCACAGTGAAGAAATCCAGGCCTGCGCTGCGAGAGACTTCAGCTTCAACAACTTCTTGCTAGAGCGAATCTTTCCGTTCAACCCCCCCACCCACACACAGACACACACTCATATACCTACGCTGTCCAGTGCTCTTGCTGCTGAGTGGCGCTCCATATTGGACTCTGAGGAAAACATTTTCAACTTAGCCTCTTTTCTCCACAGGAGTGGATGGCTTCCCAGCATGAGAAAATGAAAAAAAAAAAAAGTTAGGCCAAGCTGAACACTTACACTATAAGCCCTGACATCGTGGGGGAAACAAACCATAAAACACCAAACACTCCACAACCCAACAAAGACCAATAAAGGTTTCAACAACTGCAGCACAAACACTGAGCAGCAAACAAATCTGGCAGCTCTCAGGCGTTTCTTTTCTTTTCCTCCCTCTCTCTCTATATTTCCATCAAAATTATTCTCTTGTTGCCTCTTTAGGCTGCTGCCCGGCAGTGACCAACTGCATTATTTATTTGTTTATGTGTTTTCGCCAAGTGTATATGTGTGTCTGCTGCAAAAAAAAATAATAAAAAAAAGCAAATGCATGTGTTGCTGCGACTGACAGGATGATTAATAGGATCTCCACTAAGGGATGGGGGCGTAGCGACGATCACGGGAGGAGGTGGGGGTGGTGGTTGCCGGGTGGGATTTTCGGCAACACATCAAAAACAACAGTACTTCCCAGGGTTTGCCACCACTTCCTCTGTAGGGCCTTCTCCCCACCCCCTTCCTCCCTGCACCCTCACAGGAGCTGCTGCACAAAAAACACACAACTCTGGGGTGGCTCGACAACGGGTGGTGGCCTGGGGGGGAAGAGTTAATGAAGAATGTCTTTAAGACATGCTCACCCAGAGTACCAACTGAATAATTAGTTGGACTTCTGCAGGAACAGCAGAGTAAGAGAGAGGAACGAAGGGGGTGAGGTTTGAGAAATACACGGGGAGGAATTTCAATGTGCATCAGAGCTGCGTGTTGTTTGTCGAAGGGGCACAGCAAGTGCTGAAGCGGCAGATAGCTCCATGCACAACCTGGACAAATATTGACGCTGGACATTTTTCAATTATGACAGCTCAAAAGAAAAGATATGCAAGCATTTCCAACAGAAAAGCGTGGCAGAAGGCGACGATGAAAATGAGAAGGAAACGGCGAGCGAGCGAGAAAATAAGTGGGAAGCCACTGGTAAAAGGCAATAAAAAAACAGAGGGAAGAAAACATACTCAACCTAAATGAAGTTGTACCAGTTACTGTACCTTATATGAAATAACTACATAATATTAAGCTTGGGATCGATCCCAGTCCCTAAGAGAGTCCTTAGGATGAATGAATAGTAGGCTGGTTTAGAGTGACGCGTTGAAAGACTGCCCTCCTGTGTCAAATGCACAAACACATGTTGTACAATAACCTCAGTCTTTGTTGCTGTCTTAAAACTATTTTTGACCGTAGAAGTAAACACGCCTTTGTGACTGTATGATTTTTCAGACAAAATATCAGCATAAAATAAGGCAATGGAATGGAGTTGTATTAATCAATGTTACCTCACAACAAACATGACTTCTGTCACCATCCAGAAACATCCACATTATGTTAACTGACCACTATGAATTGCCACATGAGTGTGTTGCATGTGTGTCTGCTGACTTGCACAGAGTGTAACCTCTGGGGACAGTCAGTTGCTTCCTCAGCAAAGTATTAAAAGGTGATTGAAAATGCATGGATGAAATCAGACTAACAGAGGATGGATGTACAGTTTTTTTTCTACTGCCAGGAAGGTTAGGGGATGCTAACAGCACATACAATAAACACATTTTACATGAGTGTTTGTGTATTGTGTGTGTTCCTATTTCTTAACCCTGAGAGATGAAAGAAACAACCAATTATTTTAACAGGCCATCATTCTTCTCTCATGCTCTTTTCCAAACAAAGCTGGATGTCAAATCTTGGAGAAAAATTAAATTACCACTGCGTGCGACACCCACACGACTTCTGGAGTATCTCAGATCGAAATTTACTGACATCACACTGTTGCCGTTTGCATGCTCTGTCTCCTTTTCCTCATATCCCAAACTTGTTTATTTAGAGCAGCAGTTGCTCAATTGGACGCCGCCGCGTCAATGTCAGTCTACGCGTTGAGTCGACGCATTCCATCACTGGAAGGCTTTTATTTAGCAGCGTGGTTTCTGTTAACATTGTTCTACAATAGAGCTCATCTGTGAACCAAATGTGTCGCACTGTGCGGTGGGAAATATTCAGCCTCTCTGGAAGAACTAATAAAGAGTGTCTGACAAGCGGATCAAAGATACGCACTGTCGTCACTTTTCATCTTCATAAGCTCATAAATGTCAAGCGACGCAGTAAACTGCTGGTCAACTTGTCGTTATGTGTCAAGGACTTTCCATTTTTTCCCCTTTCTGCATCGTCACATCACACGTACTTCTGAAAACAGAATAGCAGAGTAACGGTTTGAAGTTGTCGTTGGGGAAAATGCTGCTGTGAGACACTTAACAGTTTGCGACCTATTACCGAGACAACTGAAGACATGTTGGCCCATCTCAGCTGTCAGAGTCTTCTCAAAAGTTTTGTTCTATCTGTGTAGCTCAGTGGCCTCACTTAGTACAGCGCTTAAATTTCGAACCACCATTCATTTGTATTTCAGATTTTTGTGTCATCTTTTCAAGCGGTCTTGATCAGTCTTGATCTCTGATCTCCATCCAAGTTTTTAGGACGTCTTAATGCTTGTTTACAACTCTTCTCTTCAGTCCTCGAGCTCTGACCATAGCAACATGTTGTGCGGTATGTGCTAAAAAGCTCACGGAAGTGAACAAGTGAACAAAACGGTTGTTACGTCTAAGGAAACCATTGTGGTTTGTTGGAACTGAGGTTGTGGGAGTTGCTGTGGCAGCATGGGGGAGCAGGGATGCTTTTAAGGGTGAGTACCAGAAGTAAGAGTTTTGCACATAGTTGAGCCTATTTTAAGTGCTAATTAATCCACCAAAACTGCTAAATCTCAACAACCCCATTTGCGGTGTTTATTGACAGGAAGTCAAGGTTTAAGTGAGCGGAAGGTGGTTGCTTTCGGAACCTCAGATTTTCATCTCTAAGTTTTTGAAGACGATTTGGTTCTGTTGGCGTCTTGAAAGCTACTGAGGTTTAGTGGACTCTAAAAGGGTTTGGAGTTGAGCAAAAAGTGGCTGCAATAAGACACAACTCCTGTAAGTTTGAGGCTGTGGTTGTTAATTGGATACAGGTAGACTGCTCTCTCAAACTCAAGGGTCTGTCTTTGTCTCAAAAAGAGGAGTTAGTGTCCCTTTGTCTTGTTTGGTAGTGATGGTGGGATAACTCCAGGATGCGCCGGAGTGTAAATCGGGAGAGGATATGCGTTTCACTCCTAAATCTGTTATGGTCTCAACTGATAAATAAAGGTGGAGACACACAGGTACATAGTGTAGTAAACTGACTTAATACACATCAATTTGGGGGAAAATTCTAACTTCTGTTGAGAATTCTTAGAAATAAAAAAAAAAGATATCAACCCAAATCACTAATGTCAAAAGATTTTTATAGTCAACAGTGTTGATAACTTGTGGCAGCCCTATTTAAAATAAGGAGCTATCTGATTTCTGTTTGCTATGCACAAACCTCAACTTTACAGCAGTTACACAGTTAAAGCGGCA
The DNA here is from genome assembly GCF_001444195.1 of Xiphophorus couchianus. Lineage (NCBI taxonomy): Eukaryota > Metazoa > Chordata > Actinopteri > Cyprinodontiformes > Poeciliidae > Xiphophorus > Xiphophorus couchianus. The sequence goes on from NC_040228.1 coordinate 10,879,773, forward strand.
AAGACCATTAAGTTGTTTTACACCACTCCATCTTGGAAAGCAAACTATGACAACATGTGTGACTAGAAGAAAAAAAAACACACACGGGGACAAAATGTTTTTTCACTACGCTGGGTCCCTAAGAACGTTTCCATGAGATGATGAGCAAGAGATTTCCCCCCTGTCCCAAATCTGAATATATCCTTTTAGAACAGACTGCCTGGGATTTATCTTTCAGCTCTCAATACAGACGAGTCGGCCTCATTGTGTATACATGTTTTTTTTTCCTCTCTCTTCCTCCATACTTGAGACTCAAAGAGAAACTGCAAAATATTCAAAAGCAAAAAAAAAAAAAAAAGATCAAAGCAATTCCAAAAAATGTGTTCACAGTGCTTGGCCGCTCTCGTTCCCAGCATGTGAGGTTTGTTGAATATACGTTCATTTGCACATACTGGAAGACGGGTGGCGATGTGTTTGCATTGGTCATCATTTCCGTGTTGCTCAAAGACAGGCCAGCTGCTCTGTTTCCTCGCATTTGCAACTGGTTGCTGTCTTGTTCCCCAGTGGGCTGCCACTGGCTGCCTGCCCACACAGAGAACTCAAGACTTTCCTTTAGAGTATGCGCAAGCTGAAAATCATTTTTATCTTTGTTTGATTCCTCTGACCATTGGGGTCAAGACAGATGAGACGCCATGTAAAGGTAATTGCGTATATGTGTCTGTGGGGGTCAGGGGACGAGGGGGCTCTCTGCTCCTAGGTGAGCTTATCCAGAGGATCTGTTCTGCTTCAAGAGGGGAGAGGGCTCTGATAGGAATGGAGTGTGCCACACACTTGGCAAGGAGACACGCACACGGCCTGGGACTTCGTCAACCTTACCTACCGCTGAGTGTTTAAGCTCTCCTGGTCCAAAATCAGAGATCCAAAAACAAACTCCACCGGCTCTTCTGATTGGTGCTGACGAATGCGCTTTGCGCGCCGCTCTCAGGTAACGTCTGCTGCAAAGGATCCGACAGTCCATCACCTTGATTTCATACGAGACAGACTGCATTCGAGTGTATGTTACCTGTCAAAGCATATGCAGAAAGTCAGAACATCATGTTTGTTTCAGATCTGCAAAGACGAAAGAAATCCGCGACGAAACAAAGAAGCTGTCAAGAAGACAACAGAGAAACAAAAGAACCTTTTTTAGGGGGGAAAAAAAGAAGCCCATCTACTTATTCAAGCTGGTTTGCCTCAGCTTTAATTAATATGTACTTTGTTTATTAGTAGACAGTGGGCAGGGGGCTGAGGAGGTCTTTATGCTGATCGCCACCATTTTGAGTTAGCAAAGCCAGTGGGAGTCGAACAGCAAAGCCTGTCGGATTATTATTTGAGTGTCAAAACGGTTGGAGAGGGAAAGGCAGCAGAAAGCCGGTGATTAACATTCCTGCCACCTTGTTGACTGAATCTCCCAGACTAGGTTTTATCTACCTCTTGGGGCTTAGCAGCACTGCATTACATATTTTTAGAATTTAATGTGACAGAGGAACACATGGTAGTACATGGCTGCTGAGTGGAAAGAAAAGGATATATTGGGACTTCTCATTCTGTTACAAATAAAAAAGATTTAAAAATATGATGTGAATATGTATTCTTCCCCACTGAGTCAATAGTCTAAGCCTTTCACTCTGCAGGGACAGCTGCAAGGCTTTTAGTGGCATGTTTCTTACAGGACTGTACATCTAGAGATATTATTTTTCCGTTAATATGATAATGAACTTAATCCTGAGATATGTGAACATCACTACAAGTCTTGCCGCTGTATACTCTCAGTGACATTACAGTCTGTACTATGTTTTCATCTTTAAACCACTCCATCATAGCTCTGGAGGTATTTTAGGGTTCTTCTCCTGCTGGAAGGAAAACATTTTCTTTTAAAGTTTCTAACAGTTTTCAATACAATATTCTATAACCAGCTTCCCATTTTTTGCTAAAAAAACCCCCAAAATAACAATCTCCACAAGATAATACTTTTACTATCATGTTTCGCTCTGAGAATGTTGGATTCAGGATTATGTGCAGTGTTACTTTTCCTCCATACATATTCTAAGGGACTTCCACATGTTTACTGTTGCACTGGATAGTTGTCATATCACAGGATGAATAGAAATGGATGCCGTTTTCTTTCAGATTATTACAAAAATCACAACCACTTCACATTCTTCTTATATTTATAGGCCTGGATTACTTTGTGTTGGTAAATTGTTCTGCGAATTCGCAATGAAATATATTGACTTTTGTAGTTGTAATGTTACAAAGAGAGAAACAAAATCAAAAGGGCATGAATACTTTGGTAATTACTGTGAAAAATAAGGCTGACCACCAAAGAGTAAAATAAAACCTCAGGCTTGCAGAGGTTTTGGTGCTTAAAAACTATGCAAATATGCAAGAAAATATCTTACCAACGCTTGATGTTTAACTCTATAAACAAGAGGGAGAAAAAAATTCAAAAATGGCTCTGAAGACCTTTTCCTACACAAAGCTTTGATTATTAAAGTCGGGATCAAGCACTACATGGATGAGTGCTCCCGATTCGTATTTTATCACAGAATAGAGAACGAGCAGAGAAAGAAGCAATCTAAACTGCTATCCTGAGTCCTGCACAGATACAGGATATGTGGAAAAAAGGAGCATATGAGATAGAGTTGTCAGCTCTTTTTACTCTTTCCTCCTTATTTTCAGTCGTGAACAGAGGACCACACACTGAGCTGAGGGCAGGTCATCGGGGTGTGTGAAGGAAATGGTTGGAGCAAGAAGGGATTTGTCTGCTGGACCCTTCCATGTCTGGTGATCCTTTATGCTACTGAACAGAAGGGCTGCAACACAAGGCCCTCATATTTCAACTGACTAGTATGATTTACAGTACAGGCAAAAAATACATCTAACATCAAAACAGAGCTCTAAATTAAACTGCTATTTACTAATCTGACATAAATGCAACCCCTCGATACATAGGTAAGGATAGAAAACTAATTTATGTTTCCCTGAAGAAGTGTTGGAAGCAGACAACTTGGATATTGTACTTAAGCAGATATTAAGACAAACTTTTAGAATAATCTTAAATAATCATTTTTGGTAACACTTTATTTGAAGTGGTGTGCAAAAGACCGATATGACACTGTCATAAATATGACATAACACCTGTCATAAACATGAAGGAGTCTTTATGAATGTTTGACAGGCGTCATGAAGTGTCATTCGGTAAATGACATTTTTAATGCAAGGTTGCTTTAAAAGGCCAATAAAAGTCCCAACTTTGCATTATTTGGTAAATAATGACACTTTAATGCAAAGTTGGCACTTTTAATGGAACTTTTAAAGCAACTTTGCATTAAAAGTGTCATTTACCGAATGACACTTCATGACACTTGTCATAAACATTTATAAAGATGTTGCAGTTCATCCAAAATCCTGGATGAACTGTAGTTCTTCAACTTTAAAGTTGAAGTCCTAGCACAAGTGCTCGGATGAAGCCACCTCAACCGAGCGTTGAGCTCCACACGATCTTTATGTATTATTTGGAAACCCTGCATGTTCATAGCCAACAATGCGTTTAACAATGCACACACTCTGGACTTTACCACAGTCATGACTGGCTCTTTCTCATCTTTTCTTCGACAGAAAAGAGGATCAATCAAAAGTCCTGATTGGTCCTCTTCAGTTCCATGGCACATGTCCATTTCCCTGGCAACTTAACACTCAATCATGACGACTGCACATCTGTTTCCTTGGCAACACTCGCAACTATCCATTGTTTCCTCGCCACAAGAGGTGAGATCCTTCCAGTTCTGACCAGAATTTAATGCCACAAAGCGTAACCCATTGCAAACCCTTGTTGTTTAATGCAATGTTTACTGTACACCTCACTTTATGCTTCAATATATACCTCATGTAATCGTGTTGTCCAAAATACATTTCCAAATTTCTGATCAAGTATAAATGATGTAGACTCCTCAGGTGACCTGAGACCTGTAGTGTTTCCAGAAGTAAAACTATACAGGGAAGGGATTTTTTTTTTCTTTTTAAGAATATAAAATTAAAAAATATATATTAAAAAAAATGTGCAGAAAACTGTTGGGTCTTTTAGAATCAGTAGTAGAAAACATGACTATTTATTTGATATGTTTGTAATATCATAAAAATTTTTTACGTGATAAGGACATTTTATTATTGTTTTTATGAATTTCATGTTTGAAGGTAAATTCCTTTATATTTTCTTTTTTTCCTGTATGCACTTCGAATTACTTAGTGTATAATTGGTGCTCTGCAAATTGCCTTCCCTTGTCCAACCTGGTGTACTGCCAACTTCTTGGAAAGAACATTACCAAAGAATAATCACATTTTCAACTTAATGTGGACTTGTGCAAGAAGCTATTCCATCATAAAAAAAAAAGAAAGCAGGTAGGAATTTTTCCAAAACATGACATGGGGAAAACAATAATCTAACAATACAAAGACTGAATGCACTTCTCCATTTTATCTAAAAACAAAATCAAGTAACAAACATCTCAGCTACAGCACTTCACAGTCCATTAAAAGAGAGCAAGTTTTATTCTGCTGGGATTTTTCAAAATTCACAGTTCTCAGGATTTCAGGAAGAAAACCAAACCCAGAGAAAACATCACAGCAGCGATGTGAGGAAAACTCTGCAGAGTGAGCCAACTGGAGTCTGCACTAGTCCATGACAGCACATCTGTCATCCCATCAAACCAATATTTACCCCGGGAGCCAATGTAAAACTCATTTTTAATTATAGACACTATTTACCGTTTCTCACACTTAGATGCTGCTGGGAAACACACCAGACAAGCAGAAATATACACTGAAAACTAATTATCTCCTTTTCTATAGTTATGTGTGAGGGCATGTGTGTGTGTATAGAGCCCCCCTCCAGTCTAAATGACCTGCTGACAGATGAGCTGATGGTCGTCAGTGATGATGTGCAACCCAATGACACACTCCCCTCCCATTGCCACCCGTCCCATCCGCTATTCCTCTCTCCTTCGCTTTAGCCGCGCCGTGCGCTGCGGTAGGTCAGCTAGGTAGAGGCGCTGAGCAACAGAGCTAAAGACAGAGCAGCAAAGAGTGAAAGGGGAGACTTTTACTATCACCACTGTTTCAAACTCCCTGACCACCCTTCGTCTCTACCCCCCTCGCCATCAATGACTGCTCAAATATCATGTCTTTTCGGCACACCTGAGCTCTCCTCATCGTCTCGGCCCCTCCCTCTCTCCGGTGATGCTTCAGTTCATCTCGGATCTTACTCGGCAGATCTCCCCTGCCCCCTACCCGTCTCTCTGCAAACCCCTCCGCTCCTCATTTGCTCCTCTCCCTTTCTGTTCCTTTTTGGTCTGAATGGACTCACGCTGGGCTTGGGACTGTTGGTGGAAAAGAAGGGGAGAGAGGCCAAAAGAGCGAGAAGGAGGAAGGAGGGAGAGCGGCAGGCCTCGGGCTCTCTGAGGGAGAGTGCACCTGGATGGGCAGGCTTCCTGGACACGCTGTGAGGGGCTTTTGTCCTGCATGTCAGCAGCCCTTCTCTTTTAATGGGACCCGTATATCATCATTCTGATTATGGCAGATGACTGGGACCTGGGGGGCATTAAGGGGGCGAATGGGAAGAAACATTTATATGTGTGTGCGCATGTGTGTGTGAGAGAGAAAGAAAGTGCGTGGAGAGAAAGAGTGTGTATTGAGAGAGGTGGATATGGCAAGGTTTGGGGGATAGAGGCTTAAAAACACAGGGACCCCCAAATCCCCCATCGAGTGAAATCCTAGCACTTAACCCCAGCTACAGCTTTGTTTGGTACCTTGGGGAATTTTTTTTTTTTTTTTTCTGGTGGCAGTCAGTTTTAATGGACTCTCAAGCTCTATAAACTCCTCTCTCAGTCCATTCACTCAAGATTTTCTTAGATTCTCGTTCAGAAGCAGAGACTGTTCACCTTCTCTAGACTCTATACATCTATCACTACATATCCCCACTCAATAAATTAGGTTGTTACCGTAAAGTCATTTTATTTTGGAAACTTTTTCACTAAATGAAACAATTTATGTAGGTTAATTACACAGATGATTGTCTTGAAGCCTTTATGTTAATAATGGTATTTATTTATTTTTTTTTGCTTAAAGCTAATTAAAACATTTAAAATTAGTATATTACATCAGATAATAAAAAGATTTTGTGGGCTGAATGAAAAAAAGAAAAGCAAATTTAAAAGTGAACATATATATTTTGTCATCTTATACACAGTGTGCTTTACTTCAGACATATTTATATAGCAACACCAAAGATAACCAGACTAAGCATGAAGTACAGTTTTTGAATAAAAAATTCATGCATTAAGGGAATAAAGCTGGTAGTGGAAAACAGTGATAAAACGCATATTTGGAGAGCTGAGCTGAACTTCCTCAGCCACACTCAGGTTTTCATAACTACCAGAGGTAGAATCAAGAAGTAACTTAAACGAAATCTGCCCAATAGCATGAAGCAGGTGAAAAATTCTCAAAAAGCAACAAGTAATGTCTTGATTAAAGGAAAAAAGAAACAAAGTCATTGAAATCTATCAGTCTGGAAATGATTACAAAGACATTTCTAATAATAAAAAAGGGAATCCAACAAAGTACAATGAAAATCATTATATACAAGTGGTTCACCGTGGTGAACCTACCTAGCCAGAGCAGCTCGCCTGCCAAAATTAGAGCACTGATGACTTATCCAGCAGGTCACAAAAGAGCCCAGAACAGCATGTAAAACACTGCAGGCCTCAGTTAAGGTCAGTGTTCATAATTTTTACAACTGAGTGACTGGCCATCCGTGGGAGAGTTCTAGGGCAGAAACCCACTGCTGAACTAAAGAGACTTACATACTAAATAAAATATATTGATGATCCCCAAGACTTTTAGGAAAATAACGTGCTAATGACACAAAAGTTTAACTTTTTTTTTTTTTTTTTTGGAAACCGTGTGTCCTATCTGGCATAAAAACATTAATTGTAGTAAAAGAACATAATGCTAACACTCAAACATGGTGGTGATAATGTGATGTGCTTGGTCTGCTTTGCCTCTCGAGGACCTTAAATGATTTTCACATAACTGATGGAACCATTAATTCTACTCTTTCCCAGAAAATCATGAGGGGGAATCTCTTGTCGTCAGCTTGTGACCTGAACTGGTCCCCCACTCATCTACTTCCCTTTCTCTTGCTTTTACTTTTCAACATTTATTGTCTGGTTGCTACTGATAAGGTAGTATCTGTTAAATGTAGAGGACAAAAGAGCACTTAGCAGGGGAGCAGCACCTGTCACATTTCTTGATGGTCAAGCAGCAGAACCAGAAGCTTGCTATCCCTCTCCTGGGTCAGTGATATCGCCCCACCATCCTGTTATTTACTGTCTCCATGGTAAATAACAGCTGTTCTATCTGATGGCTTTACCTCTTTATTCAGAGGTGCACCAAAGATTCAAAATAGCTTATGAAGGATGATATAGTAAGAATAATAGCTTGTTATTTCACTCATCTGTGTCTAGGGCCATCTTTAGGAAACTAGAATAAACGCAAAAATGCACCTACAGTGTGGGGATTCGATACCAAATATTCCATGCTGTTATCCCAGGATGTAACTTCAGTAGAAAAAAGCAGTAGAGTATTTAGTGGTTATTGCAGATCAGCTCCAAACAGTGTTTAGCAACTGGCTTTGCTGCCTAGTCTCTTTCTCCTAGCATGCCACATTCTGTGTCTCTTTATTCAGTTCAGTCAGCAGGCTGCCTCCCTCCACGGTTAATTTTACAACTTCTAATCCTAATCACCACTTAAAAAAAAAAAAAAAAACACTTAGAAACACTCATCACGGTGCATGGAGCCAAATATAAACATACTGTACTTCTGCGGCAGCACGTCCAGGCTTGCGTGCAACCATTCTTTAAACGATTTAGAAAGTTTGCACATTAAAGCTGTTAAGTCATTGTGTGCCCACTTTTTCCACTGATGAAACATTTTGAGTTTTAAGTGTTTCGTCACTTCACTTGGGGAGGACCTGATCTAACTCACCAGCGGTTCAAAGAGTGTATCCGTGCTTTTTAATGAGTAAGGACTGAGAGCCCTCCATTCATGGCAAGGTGACACATGACAGCTGAATCGAGGTGCTGTAAGAGCCCAACTGAGGGTCAGTTTATCCTTACCGAGTTAAACAAGATTCTGCAGTGTCTGCAAAGTGTGGAAAGTGTGAAGACACAAATGTTCATCCTTACCATCGCTGACATTTCTTGACGTCAAGTGTGTGTGTCTGCACCTGAGCTCATTTCCCTCAATTAGACAGACGCATCAACACATCATAATTTGACCTGCAGAGCTGGGCAGCAAAACTCAGGTTTATTGGTGCTGCAATAAAGATGGGAAAATAAATAAATAAAAGGATTATATTATGGCAAGAACATAATCTCCCACTGAAAAATAAAAAAATATATATGCATACTGGAATTTTTTTTTAAATTTATAAATTCCTTTCCCAAAAGCCCTGGACACCCTATTAGAGACCATGGCATCATTTAGTCTCTGAAATGCTAAAAAAAGAAAGAAAAACAAGACAAAAATGAGGCAAAATCTACATGATCATTCCACAAATGAGACATTAGCTGAGTCTAGTTGAAAAAAAGAGAGCACAGAGTATGCAGGACTATTCTGTGAGATTATGCAAGAAGGAATGGTCAAAACTAGTGCTCTCTGTATGCCCCAACATTTTGAAATTTTACAGGAAAGGACAAGTTGTGCTACTGGCAAATGATATTGGACATAGCAAAAACAGCAAGAGTGTGGTTTTGTTAAAAACAGTTGTGTCTCCACAACCGGATTACTTTTTCCAAACTAAAAAAAAAAAAAGAATTTACTCAAAGTAATTGATGGAATTTTCTAAAATCCCCATCTTCACTAAAACATTTTTAGTGACTTATTTTTTTTATAAAGGTTGCCAATAAATTTGTCAGTTTCTGACTTTTTTTACTCATAAAAAAATGCTATTATCAGCGTGATGGCGAGCCACACATGGCAAAAGCCGCAACTCACCACCTGTTTGTCTCACTTTTGTCTTCCTCTCGTGTGTAATGTTTTCTTTTCTAAAGCAGTATTTAAAGAGGAAACCCTGTGATAGGGTCATCACGCCCCCAGAAAAAACGTTGAAAAATCCCACGTGAGTGGGCGGACCCAAGAGACAATGAGGGGCACGGCCAAGTGTGGGGATGAGCGGGTAAGCTGGGCTGTGGTCAGGAACGAGAAAAACACTGTTTTCAACTTATCCACTTTATTTAGCAACATTTTATCAAACAACAACGAAGCAACTTTTTTCTGTTATTGGAGACTTTTATTGTGATATGTGAAAGCAGCACTACTGTCCTGATCTTTTACACAAAATGTTAAAATTCACACATAAACCACACAGAATCCCAAATAACCTATTTAAACAGTTTGCCAAAAAATAAAAGTTGATTTCAGGGTTGATTACACTACAAGTTCCTGTATAGGTCAGTTTGTTTGATATTTTGTTATTTATGATTTTGAGTACAGTTTGTTGAGTTGAACTCTCTTTTTTTTTTTTTGGCCTGACTGCCCAAGTGTTGGATTTGCTATACATTTTTTCCTGTATTTTTGTAAATAAAAATCTGTATTTTTCATTTGTCTCCAGTATGATTTATTGCTTGTTCCTGACAGTCAAAATTCCATAAACAGAAAGTTTTGAAAATAGTTTTCCCAGGTATTCAGTCTTTTGGTTTTAATCAGGCAGCTTAAACTGAAACAGTGGTGATAAATCGATTTAGGCACCAGTAAAACATTCCCCATTTTCTGTATGTCTCTTTAAATAATGCTTTTAGAGAAAAAAAATACAGAACAAAACAAACCAAAAACATTTGACATATTTTCTTCTTAAATACAAAGCATGAAGTGGGGGATTTACAAAGTGTGAGTACATGTCAAAGAATTTCCTTTTCAAACCCAAGGTAGCTTTCTGCAGGGCAGGAAGAAACTTATAATCCTTTATTGCAGCTTCAGGAGAGTCACTCTGAAAACAGTGGGTTAGTGTCTGCATGATGTGTGGGGTGTCAGATGAGAAGCAGTTAATGTGTCAGTAATTGGATGAGCCATTTATTTTGGGGAAAGCCCTTTACAAAAATATCCACCCACCAATTCAGTGTGTGTGCGTGTGGTACAAACAGAAATCCTCTCAACAGCCTGTAGGATAAACAACCAAACAAAAAAAGAAAAGAAAGAAAGAAAGACATAAAAAATAAAAGACGGAATAAAGCTGTATTATTGGTGAGGCTGGCTGGCAGCTCTCGAGGGATTGGCAAGATTAAGTGCGAGCCGAGGATGACATCACGGGCAAGCACGGCCACTTGACTCGTAAAATGCCCCTCGGTATGTGCATCAGCAGGCGGGGTTCCAGAGCCAGGGTGTGGGCAAAGGGGTTGAGGGGATCATTAGTGGGCTTTTATTGGAGCACTGGGAAGGAACCACTGGTACATGGGTGCAGACTCACAGGAAAACAAGAATCGGCCTGGCTGTGTACTGCAGCTATTTGATTGGTCCCAGATGCTAACTGCAGCGGGTGTATGTATGTGTGTATGATTTTGCAATACAAGGAGAATACAGTGCTTGTTTGAGTCATGGCCAATGTTCATGCTGCATAGCCCAATGTGGGTATGTTGGCACATGTGCAGAAATATTCATTTATGTATGCATGTGCATGTTCATGCAAGCTTTTTTTTTTTGCATGATGGAAACCAGATACATCTAATAGTCATGAGCGCCCGGGCAGCAAGTGGGTTGTCCAATGACGTTTGCCATGAGTTCCCATAAAATGCGCAAATCAAAAGCCAGATTTTTTTTCTTCTTCTCTTCAGTTCCCAGAGCCACTCAGCCCTCTGTGAGCTCCTCCTCCTTCACCTCTTTCATCTCATATAAAACAGGACAGCAATGATATCCAGTAACGGCTGATGCAAATCCCATTTGGTCACCTCCAGATGGGGATGGTTGCCTTTTTTTTTTTTGTTTTTTTAACTCTGAACTGAGCAGTAGCCCGTCTTAACTCATTGTTTCACTCCATATAAAATGAAATCATGGTTGCCTTTTTTTTTTTTTTTTTTTTAACTCTGAACTGAGCAGTAGCCCGTCTTAACTCATTGTTTCACTCCATATAAAATGAAATCAACCACATCTTCTGGGGCTGATGGAATTAAAGCTACCTTCTTCCCCCAGTTACAGTGGAAGAAACCCTTTACAGAGACTTGTTTCTTCTGTGAAGAGACTTGTCTCAGTGAATCAACTCATAATGACCCATGTGGTGTTGAGTACATGAAGCAGGAGCAGAGAGTGGTTTGACACGCTCTTTAAGGCTTGCTCTGTTTCTGACGGCCAGGAAGGGAAGAATGGAGGAACTGTATCCCCTCCATCATGCCACGGCTAGGAAATGAGCCATTTATTTTGACCACTGGAGCGGGGCCTGACCTCTCAGGGCTGTAAAGCCCACAGTGGTCTCATAAAAAAAAATGCCAGTTATAAAACGGCTAAAGGGGCCTGCACTATTAGCTTGTGATACTTGATGAGATTTCACTAGGTGTCAGGGTGGATGATGCTAGGAGGCAGGCTCGTGTCTCAGAAATGCCAGCTCATGAGGTGGTGAGAAGCTACAAACTTGATCATTACTGTATAGGCATTTTATTCCCACAACAAAATAAACCAAAAAGGGGAACAGAAAGGGCCTTTAAAATTAACCCTAATTGTGCCATTAATTCGCACTCGGCATCAAACAAATCGCATCCCACATGAAGTCTATAGGCACTAAATGCTCTCATTATCAATCGGGGAAAGGCATTATTACCTATTCACTTTTTTAATGGTGCAAACAGGGGCAGGCAAAATAAATACTGAGGTTTACAACTTCCCACACCCAAGAAAAGCACATGTTTGATTGTGGTTGCTAATGTTCAAGCATTTAGGGAGGTCTTGGCTAAAATGCTATGCAGAAATTTCACAAGTTAAGTGTGGTTAAAGTGGAAAAAATCCACGCTTATTAGAAAAAAGAAAATCTATCGCACTGTGTACACAAGTAATCAGTGCAAAGAATCTCCTTGCAAGCAAAAATTATTACTTGAAGTACATTTTTCTAAATGGCAAGATCATGAGGAAGATGTATCCATGCTTCATTTAAGTTCAGAACTTTGCATGGGTTTACTTAGTGTTACTATTTTGTAGAATTACCTTTTAAACTGTCATTTTGGATATCCTCACGTTGGATTGCTGGAATTTTGGCCCATTCCTCCAAACAGAACTGGTATGAATCACTGTTTAAGGTATTTGATTGGTCAAATATCTGACCAATCAAAACTCTGATCTTTGGGGGTGACATTAGATTTTTATATAGCAACTCCAAAACCTTGGTTTTGTTGCATTTAATTTGGGTACATTAAATACCATTGTCCATTTCAAAGAATCGCTGGTGCCAAAGTTTTAATTTGCTTCTGCCCACTAAATATAATAACGATATTTTTGACCAAACAACCAAATTTTAGTTTTGATGCACACACATCTCCTGGACATCTCTAAAAATATGCCAGTCCTTCTCCAAACTTTATTCTGTTTGTTTATGTTCCATTTGGAGCAATGGATTATTCCTCTCTGAGTGTCCTTGTAACCCAAGTTGGTCGATGGATTGAATATTGATTTTCTGCTTTTATTTCAGGTTTATACACCCATTTCACACTAAACATGCTTACTTCTGAGACAAAGAATCCACCTTGTTTCTGAACAAGTCTGATTTCTGAAAATGTCTGTGTGTATAATACTTACAATTGTTTAATCAGACAAGTATACGGCACTTTCTCATATCTGGAACATGTAAACAAGGATGAAACAGGCTTGTAAAGGTCCAGAATTCTCTCTTTGCTGTCCTAACTGATTTCTTTAAATTTTCCCACCATGTCACACAAGGAGGCTGTGTATTTGTGGTGCGTCTTGAAATACATCTACTGGTATACCTGTAATTAACTCAAATAATGTGAATTAATCTAACGCTTACAAAGGTGAAACAGAATTATTCTAGTTTTCTCAAATTGTTTTAATTCATAGTAACCTTAGAATATTTAAACTTCAGAATGTCTCATGCCATCAGCTTCATTTTCAAGCACTCTTCATGCTGAGGCAAGTAAATCTTCACCAAAAAAAAGCCCCCAAAAACACAACCCTGGAATCCTCGCCTTTTTGTTAAAATTTTGCATGCTACAGTGTCAATTGCATAGGAGTATAATTCTGAAGTGTTATAAGGCTTCAGACTTTATTTTATTTTCTACATTAATAAAATAAAAGACAAATTAGCAATCATCCAATGCCGGTATTACAATAAAGTATGTACAGTATATATGCAGATACAGATTTATTTGAGCATTTTTGAATATCCACTGTATATATTTTGCTCACACAAACTGTACTGCATGCTTTAAAGTGTGACAGGGAGAATAAATCTTTGAATTGATATGCAATATGATACATGGTAAGATTTAACTTGGGTGTTCAATATTAGCCTCTTGCCCTTAAGGAATGACATAAACAATGATGGAATCTCAAGTAAGAGAAACTCTTCATACGCCCAAATTATTCTACTCAGCAGAAAGAAATGTGGTCAGCTAGTGCCCCTCATCACATATCCATTCCCTCTCCCATTTTCTTAATCCTATAAATGTTTCTGTAAGTTTATGTGCCTCTCACAGATCTGGACACCGAAGTGTTTACATTAGACTCTTTGACAGCACTTAACACTGCATGTTCATCCAGGATGAAAAACCTTTCATAAACACTCCTAATTACACTGCGCTTTATTTTTATTTAGGCCACAGATCATTAACTTAGAGTAAACTGACACATTAGGCTGTGATTAGTCTGACTGTTTTAATAATGTTTTTATCATTTATCACAGCACAGAACATTCATCAGACAGTGATGTTTAGGTCCAGCGGATGTTCCTCTTAATAAAACATTTGTTTAATATAATGATCCACTTTTAAAATAATAGATCTTGGAGAATACCTGGCCTATAAATTTATCAAATATCAAAAAAGAGAAAGAGAAAGAAAGAAAGACAGGCAGAGAAAGAAATGAGGAGGGAAAGGAAGAAATAAAGAGTTAGAAAGAAAGAAAAAGAAGCAAACAAAGACCTGACTGATAGACCTGACTTGTGTAGACAAAGAAAGACTGTTAGAATACTATGATGCGACCAAATATTGTGGCAGCTAAATCTGTAAAATATTATCAGGAGGACCATTCATCATACTTAGATGTCTGATAGCTGAAAAATGTTATTTTGTTCTCTGTGTTCAAGGTAAGAAAGTTGTAAAAGGATTCATGGAAAAGGAGAACCTTGACATAAGGGAAATGCATATCTTACTTTTTAAAAGTGTAGTTATTTAAAATAATAATCAAAAACCTATATTATGGGCTTGACAAAGTAGAGCTTTGATTTCACAAATACTGTTCAATAGTAGTTTGGTTTATTAAAAGTTAAATCTAAAATCCTGGTTTGCATGCATTTGCTGTTCTGCATGTACACGACTGAAGAGACTGTTAATCATAATTTATTGAACTAATTTGACAGAGTCTAATAAATGGAGTGAACATGCAAAGTCACAAAAAAGTCTATTAGTTATGTTCTGTTCCTCTGCATAGACTTGCATGAAAGAAAAGAAAGACTGTTCTGTTGTGGTTCCTGTCTCTTTATACTAGAATTTTGCTCAATGATAGAAAAAACAAAAAACAAAGCTGCACACAATTTATTCCAAAATCAACTAAACTTCTGTTACAATTTTCTCTCAGCTGAGTGTTTTCAACTTGACTGTTTGGTGTGCTATACAGTAGTTGTAATGAGGAGAGCAAATGGCTAGACTGTCTTCTCTACAGAAAAAAAGCAGCTGATGGGCTTGGAAAATTACCAGTTATAATAAATACCTACATGTGCTCATCATCAGATCCTTTGACTTGTGTAACAATAGATCTGGTTTTGCTTTGAATAACTATGAACAGTTACTTTGGGCAAATACCAACAAAACTAGTAATTCACATTAAAATTACTCTGTTTTATTTAACTGGGAAACAAACTGAATAAAAGGGATATTCTGCTTGATAGGGCTTAAAATAACAACAGATAAAGGAATAAGTCTAGAATTGGCATTTTTTGAAGAGCAAGACACATGTATGGAATAAACTCAAACAACTTTATGTTTAGGTTGTGATCTGTCAAGGAGGTGCTACCAGAGTAAGTGAGGGTCTAAAATACAGGGACAAGAAAAGTTATCTTCAAAATATACCCAAGATTTTAGAACCGCGTTTTTAAATTTAAAACAGCAGGTGAAAAAAAACTCCTCCATATTAATGTAGCACCCGTTTATCTTTTCTAAAAACCATCACCAACAACCTTGCAAAACCTCAATCTACCGGCGGACAAAGTTCAGGTTGACGATACTCCATCATCAGCCCTGGCTTCCCTCGATCTGAATACATCTCGTAAAATCAGCATCAATTTCAGTGTTGTTTACGTACATGTGCTACACCACCGGAGATTAAAAAAAATATATAGTTGTGATGTCTGCTTACTGTTTTGCGAGCCATTATCAAGTTCACATTTTCCACCTTCCAAAACAATAAAATCCAAAATTTGACAAACAGATTACCAGAGATCCTGCCAACATTTAAGTGATTACTATAACAACCTGGAATAGCCCCTGATGTTTGCCACAGAGGAGCATTATACAGCAGGAAAAAAGCTGGCGGGCAGAAATCTTTCCAAGGAGTATTACTGTTGACATCACCCTGCTCATGTTTACTACGGGCATCTTCATTATCCCATGTTGGAGTCGAAGATAATACAAGTGGGGTTTCGGTTTTGGCGTGCAAATGCGCACAAACATGCACATCCATGTAGGTACGAGGAGGCAGACTGCGTGGTGGAGCCGATTGTTGCGTGAGTGTCTGTAATTGGCAGCAGAGGCAGAACCTGTGAGTTGACATCTGCAGCTGATTCTTTCGGTGATAATAAATCTGGTTTCTCTCTCCATTAGTGTATGTCTACACGGCTCTCACTCTCCGCTTGTCAAGGTATCACACACACACACAGACGTGCTCCTCCTTATTTCCTCAGTCCTGCAGAAACCCAAGGTCTGTCCTGCGTGGAGTTTCCTGCCAAACTTTGGACTCGGGCCTCAAGTTTTGGGAGGCCACACAAGTCGAGTTGCGAAAGCTCCTTCCTCGCAAGAGCTGCGGAGGGAAAGGAGGTGAAAGGAGTGTAAAAAAAGGAAAGACCTGTTGTGTGATTATCAGCAAGTGGAGGTGGATGGAGACACCAAAGTGCGAACAGACCACGGCTGGTGAAGTCTGCAACTGCATGGGATTAGGCCAATTTTTGCGGAGTGTACCGACTGTGGGTTCCTGAGTTAACTATTTCTCGTTTCTCTCTACATCAATTTCCTGTCCAGCAACAGCCATGACACCTGAATCTGGGCTTTGTTTTGATCATAATTGTTCTTGTTTCATTAAGCATTATAAAAGAAAAAGTGTGGAAAAAACAAGGAGTGAAACCTCTTTCTTTGGATTGTGATGTGTTACATTAATTTAAAAATCCACACTCAAATATTTTTGCTATAACTTATGTCCGATCATAAAATTGATATAAAACAGTACATTTCTTCAGGAAGGATGTCTGAGTTAACATTCTTTATTTAATCAGGCAAACCCCGTTTGAAATTATGGATGTGAAACATGTTCCCTTGGTTAGGGTATGAAAACATGCCAGGCATCATTAATAACAGAAAAAGGAAAGAGTGTCTACTATTCAATATTTTAATACACTTTTGGACGACAACAATAAAGTCAACGATAGATTTTCATCAGTGTGAAATTGTTGAGCTCTGCACACTCTAATGTTCTGTTGTGATTATTCACACCCACCGAGTTCTCTTCTGTGACATTTAATTTTTTTTTTTACAATCTTATCACATATGCTTTGAGTTTCTGAAAACATGTCTTCCATGCTTCTTAAACGGAGGAAACTAAGAAGATTTTGTGAAAACATCGAGTCTTGTGTAGTCCAGGCAGTGAGTGTGTTGGTTATTATTAGTCTCTGTTTTATATGTGTATATTGTATGTAAATATATATTTACAAACATACTTGACTCATTGGAGGAACTATGTTTTTCGGCTGACCTGGGAATGTCGCGGGATTCCCCTGGAGGATCTGGCCCAAGTGGCTGGGGAGAGGAAAGTCTGGGTCTCTCTGCTTAGGCTGCGACCAGACATTGGATAAGCAGAAGTTATTGAATGGATGGACATATGACTGGACGTCAGGGGATTTACGTTCAATGCCCTAAACACTGTTTGTGAGTGCCATCGGGTAGCCTAATATTTATTAGCTAAATTAATGAGAAAAGGGCTTGGATAGCCCTCCTCTTGGACCCATTTCAAGCATCCTACATGCTGAGGTGAACAAAAAGCCGTAGATTGTTTTTATTAGCAGTTCTTTCCTGCAACATTATTTTGAAGCACTTATGTAACAACCCGACCCAAACTACAGAGTTACAGGGAGATTAATTAAACAAAACGCTGACTAGGTCGTAGGCAGTGAGTGCACCAAACTCATTTCAGTTTAGGTGAAGGATACAACCAGCAAACGGAAAACTAATAATAGCTCGGCAACAAAGGATAACAATTAATGCAGTTTACACATTTGTGGGGGCGTTTGGTTTGTTCGCCCCCACAAACAAACCAAACACGTACATCTCCAAATTCCAAGCCCCAAAAAAAACATTAATCAAAAAGGCAAGAGGTAGAAGCATGGTTATGCTAAAACTTTCATCCCAAAAGGGAGCCATTCTGAGCACATCTGAGGTCAAACCCTGATGTTGGACCAGAAGGCCTTAGTCGCAGTCTCCACTCAAATTCAACCTAATTTTATTTTGTCTGGTTGAGGTCTAGAAACCAGTCCTGCTCACACATGTCTTTATTCATCGCTTTATGCACAGGTGTGTAAAACAGTCATGTTGGCGCAAGATAGGCACGTTTCAAACTACTGTATTCCTGTATAATTAGGAGCATCAGAGTGTCCTAAATGTCAGAGTTTCTTAAACTGAAAGCAAGGCGCTAAGCCCAACACCGTAATCTATTCTACACTAAACTTTACATTTCACGCAATGCAGGCAGTTTTCCTAGAAACTGCCAAATCACACTCATCCATTGGACTCCAAGTCAGAGAGGCATGAGTCATCACTCCAGAGAATACAAGTCTCTGCACTCTCCAGAGTCCAGTGGTGGTGTGCTTTACAGCATTGCATCTCAAGCTTCTAATTGCCCTTGGTGATGTAAATGCAGCTGCTCAGCCATGGTAACACACGCTATGAAGCTGCCTATTCACTGCTCTGGAGCTAATGTGAAGGCTATATGAAGTTTGGACGTCTGCAGCTTTTGAGCTGTTGGTTGTATATGACATTTCTAGTTGTAAAAATTACAGTCAATGTTGTAGATGGCATCATGATAGCATAATGAAATCATATGATGTGATGCATATTTGCTTCAAATGTCTACACCGATACCTCAAGTCTATGAAACCATGGTAATTTTACTTAAAGTTATCATACTAAGACAATGTCTTCTGTCTAATTTGAAGTACTGTAAAATATTTAAATATGGGAATACAAAAATGCAGTTACTGGGTAACAAACTAAGAAGTACCATAAAAGAACTAAATGATTTAATGTCTTGGAAGCTTTGCTACCAAACATATACCACTTGCTCAGAATTCGTAACTCCAGTTTTATTTACTTTCATTTCTGTTTTATACTATTTGCAATTTTATGACTGATGGTGTAATTGTGCAGCATTTTGGTCAGCCATTTTTAAACGTACTACAAAAGTAAATTTGACATTGCTATGATTTAGAAGCTGGAGTTATTGCTTGTAAAGGTTTGGGTGCTCCGTTTTCTGACTAATATCTATTTTGAGCCCCTGTTCTCTAAAATCCCCAAAACGTCTCAATTAAACTGGAGGAAGTAACATCCTCACTTGGTATCTATGCAATGTTTAGTTCCCGCAGCCAACTATAAACACTGAACCCTCATGCTGTCAGCGCTGTTGTGTGTTTAGACATCTGCTTTGACCGCAGCTCTGCACTGATCGTCAGTATCATGTGGCTGCAGGCTGGAGTTACATCTGCGCTTCCAAATAAATGTTGTCTGTTGCCACATTTGGATTTCATTGTATGGAGTGTTTAGCGGTTGCGGTGGTGAAAGACCTATCCTCTCTTGTTGTTATCAAATTTGTACGAGGTGGTTAGCATGAGTCTGTGTGCAGTGCAGGGTGAAAGATTTAGTCATGTGTTTTCTGAAAGATAAAAGCACATAAGTTTAACTTACCAGAATTTCCCCTCGCACAGCTTGCACTGAGGTTAAAATTGTTCTGTAAACACTGTATATTTTAGGTCGTGTTGTAAATCTTCGGGGCCTGTCTGTTTAAAGCACTGTTTTGATTAGTCGAGACATGATATTTGTTCCTCCATCAAACACCTTATTCATGTGGTTATGTGTTGGAGATCTGCAAGAGGAGTCTTCCTGAAAACATGGCGGCATGATTTCTCAGATTTTCTGAATTTCTTGATCATTTTTATTGCAGAAAGAAAATTTGTAAAGTTAAATAAACATCTTCCTAGGTAGTAACACACATACAGTTTCTAAAGCTCAAACATAGGACAATGCAATTATTATTCCACACATGATTTTGGAGCACCCACTTAAAGAGTAATGTTTTTGGACTTTGTGACAAAGTCCAAAAACTTTATTTGTCCAAAAAACAAAGTGACTTTTGTGAACAAAGTCACAAAGTCACAAAGAGAGAACACAGGCATACTCGGGGAGTATGGAATTTCACACTCTTATTAAGTTTGCTCTTTTGTTTAAGGATTTATCTGATTTGCATTTTATTTTTTCCCATTGTTTATTACAATTATACAACATACTACAATATATTCAGTGTTATTCAGTGTGTTGCGGGTGTCCTGTGAGCCACACTGGGTAAAAATTGTACACACAGACTCGAATATATACACTTCATTTCTAATAAGAAATGAGACCTCAAAGATAAAACTTTGAGTAGTATCCATTTTTAATTGCATTTTAATAAAAGCATGGTGGTGAAAATTAATTTCTACTCTTTTATATAATTAATGGAAAAGTCCTTACAGTCATTATCGCAATCAAACCCTTCTTTTAATAGCTGGCCAGTTTTGTACCTGTTTTTTGGTTGTTTTTTTTTACAATTCATCTTTTATCTTACAAAACATGCTCTATCCTTCCAGTGCAATGCATTTGTACCAGCAGCAGACAAACAAACCCTTAGCATAATGCTGACACACACCTTAACTACTTCAAACATACAGAGTTCTATTCATTGTGGCTAAATGGCTTAATCTTTGTCTTGTCTGATTATAAAAACTTTTCTCCATAAGATAATTTGAGTCAAACTTCAGTAAAGCTTAAAGGTATCAATGTCCAATTTGATCAATTTGATATTTATACTAGTGATCCAGTATCTTCCAGTTTAATACAAGCATAAGTCTGGATGTGGTCCATGAGTGTTTCCTGAATATCCCGACTATCTTACATTTGTAAGATGTTAGATAGTCCATCTATCTTTAACCATCTGACAGTTTTGGTCAGATTGGTCAGAATGGGGTGTTCTTACAGCCAACAGTCCCAAACATGCACCAAAATGTACAGAATATTTATTCAAAGTCTCATTTATTCTTGTTTACCTCTGAGGTGTCCGAGTGTACCTACACTGAAACCAACTTGTGAGAACAGAAACTTTCTTCAGCACTATAAAGCATCCTTTGACTTTTAGTGCTCATATAAACAATCAATTTATCTAATGGCAGGAGATTTTCAGTAACCTGAGTCAGTCAGAAACAATACCATGTAAAATCCCTTTTTTATATCTATTCAGTTCAGGAACTGGAGCTTAATAGCAAGATTTAGGCTGATCTATCTAGGTTAATCTATATGGAGCTAAATCAATACTGGGGGTTTCTGCAGGGGATCACTTCCTTGAGGGGGAGGCCAGCCACTGAACATGACACCATGGGACGAGCGTGCCTAATCCACGTTTGAACTCTGAGGGAGTGTAGGCCTCTCTCCTCTGAACATGACAACCACATGCTTCCCGACCCTCTGAGGCCAACTCAAACACAATCGCTAATCATCACATGAAAGACGGGAGTAGCCATGACTATACTGGCAGGCCTCTGTTTTCTACCAAACCGATCAGCCAAACCCTGGCAGCCCCTCTCTCTGAGATACAAAGATGCTTTGCATACACTCCCACACTTCCAGGTGTTTAGCTCATTAAAGCTCCTGGCCATTAGAGGCACCACGGCACTTGTTTAACGGCTATAAGCTGAGCCGTTGTGCTCGGATCACACCTCCGCAGCTGTAAAGGGCAGCAGGGGAGGGGTGGCAGCCGGAGAGGCATGTGCGAGGAGGGACTGGGCTAGAAACGCCCGCTTTGTTCTTTGGGGGCTCTGGTTACCCCCAGCGCTCCCCCATCCACTGCCCACTGCGACATTCAATACAGCAACTGTAAATTTTACATTAAGCGTGCAAAATCACAGATGCACATGTCACAGCAGTGTCATAAAGTGAATTTACTTAGCTTCACTTTAGCACGCACCTTAACGCTTTAAGTCTCTGTAGGGGGTGGATATTAGGTGGGCACGGCAGACAAAATTACAGCAATTAATTCAGATAATAGTCCCCAAAAAGTGCCCTCTGGGTTTAATGTGCACACCTGGTGCAGTTCAGTTTTATACCAACAGCCTATCTGCCAGCTTGTATTCACAATACAAGCTGTAATTTTTTTATTTTTGTGCTGGACATAAAAAAAAAAAAAAATAATATTCAGGTTTTGCTGCAAGGTTTCTGTGTCTGTTGATGTGAATATTTACAACACCCAAGAGAATAAAGTTATCTTAGAAACATAAACACCAGCAGAAATGTAATAAATGCATGTCCAAAATAAACAGTGAGTAGTGCTAAACTAAGCGCACAGACTAACTTACAAACAAGTTAGTCTGTGCGTAAATAGACAGTTCTCATTTGAAATGAACTTCATGGAAAATATTTGTAATAGTTCCTGAACCCTAACAAGACAAGTTTCATATATCCATGAGTCTATAAAAAAACAAACAAATTCTCAGTGTGGTTATGTGTCCAAAATCTGATGGACTCGTGTGTTTTTTTCTTAGCTGGTTTAAGCAATTTCAAAGATCTCAGACTGAAAATATATACTTACCAACCACTTTATTAAGTACATATTGCTACTTCTGTGTTGGACCTTTTGCCCTCAGAATGGCCTTCCTTGGTGGCATAGATTCAACCAGGTGTTGGAAACACACTTCAGATTTTTTGCCTGAAAATTCACAATACAAGTTGCAAGTAAGGAAAGATAATTTATAAAGGACTTTTCACAGACACAGTCACCAAGTGATGTACAGCATAAATCAGGTTCACCAATTCCACCACATCCTAAAGCTGCTCTATCTGATTCAGAGTTAGTGACGGTAGAGGTCTTTGGAGTACAGCAAACAGATTGGGAGGTCCAAGAATCCACTTTAGGTTTAGTTAAGTTTTGTGACAGGATGCACTATTCTGCTGGAAGTAGTCACCAGATAACGAATGGTCATTAAGGTATTGGTGCTGGCTGTGGTGTTTGAATAATGCTCAATAATTACTAAGTGCCTCAAAGTATCACCTGCACCATTACTCCACCCCCACCAGCCTGAGTATGTGCTTCTGCTTTTATGTTGTGTAGGGTTTTATCTTGTTTATTTGAAATTCTAACCTGTCATCTGAATGTTGCAGCTGAAATCTAAATAGAAACGGTAAACATTTTTTTTCCAATCTTCAATTGTCCAGTTTTGGTGAGTTTGTTTGAACTGTAGCCTACGATTCTTGTTCTGAGTGGAAAGGAGTCGCACCAAGTGCGGTCTTCTACGTCTGTAGCCCATTTGCTTCACAATTCAATTTGTTGTGAATTTGGATATGGTATTCTGCATACATTGGAACAAAAGGAATTCTTACTTTTTGCTATCTTAAACAACTATTCCCATCATCCTCTGACATCAACACGTGCTCAATTGAAATTCTCTCATTTTCCACTATTCTCTATAAACATTTTCCTTTAGTGTTTGTGTTTCCAACAGATCAGCACCTTCTGTTAATAAGGCTGTTGAAAATGACTACTTTAGTAACAGAGTAATCCATTGATTGTTCTGACGATTGAGTATTCAAATAAAAAGTTTTAATAAAATAAATTATTGGTAAATTCTGCCAGAACAGCAGTAGTGATAACAGATAAACATTTGCCCAAATTTTCATATCTGTGCACCTCAAACAATTTCTTTTCTCTAGCTTAAAAATTTCACCAGGAACTAAAACACCGCTATTATCCACTTCGCCACCCATTTGTTTTGACCAGGATGGCAGTAAATTTATTTTCCGGTTCGTCTGTAAAGCTACACAGACGAACCATAGCTGATTTGTAGCTCGCTCTGTTCCGTGTATCTGCTCCACCTGCCGCGCACTTCGCTCCGAACCAATCACAGCGGCTCTGGGAGAAAGGCTGTTGTATTATTCCACGCATCGCGCCAATCAGTTTAAGGATGACTGTTGGTTCCACGAAAAAAAGATGAAAACCCAGACATATCCGATGAAAAGAGGGTTTTTGGTCACTCTGTGTTGTGATAATAGGACTTGGTTCTTGTCAAATCCAACTTGTCAATTAATTGTTACAGCTCTACATACCACATTCAAAGCCTCTTAAATCCTGTTTGTTTCTCTTTCTAGTTTGAACTTCAGTATGTTGTCTCCTCTATTTCATTGCAGGAGAGTTAGTCCACCTTAAATGTAACTTCAATTAGTGAACTGAAACTTTTACTATGCTTGAAAGTAAAAACATTTTAAACACCACTAATATTGCCCTATTTAACAACTCTATATGACAGAAAAAGGCGTTATAATGATATTAAACTGAATTATCATTTTAAAGTTGCATGCACCAAAGAAGTACAAGTTTTCCACCTTGGTGTGGACAAAGCATTTGGTCCACCTGTTAACGTATTATCCCTTCAATAAAATTTAAGAGGATTCAGAAATCCATTAAAGTTTCAGCCATAAACAGCAGCTTACTGAGAAACATAAGTGTTGCTTTTACCTTTTCACAACAGTTTTTTTTTGTATTTTTTTATGGATAACGCAAAACCAATGCGTTAGTTGTGGCAGGAAAAATCGAGTATACGTTAATCCACAGTATGAAATTATATGTACAGAAATATATAATGCAACAACAGCAAAGTAAAAAGCATCAATCTTGAGAAAATGTGGCCACTTTCTATGGATAAAAGATAAATATGACTAATTCACTTCCCCAAACCCCTGCAGTTCCTACAGCAATGGCTAAATAAATTTTGCAGAGCACCCTGCCAGAGTATCGCCCCTCTCGAAGGGGTGAGGGAAAGCCAACATTAGGTCTGGCGGCTTGTAAAGTGAGATGGGAAGTTTAATTGATCTAAAAGAATTTAATGTGGCGTAGTGAATCGCAGCAGACAGCATGGATTTATTTCTCAACCCAGGAGAACCGAACATAATATTGCCGGAGTTTTATAGCAGAAGGAGATTCTTTTTAATTATGGCCACAAAAATGATTTACTTTCTGCTGGGTAAAAACCACAATTTAATGACAACTCCAAACGCCCGTTTTAATTCCATGTCCTGCAGAAGAAGTGTAAGACAATTCACTTAAACTCAACAGTTCAGACTTTATTTTTTCCTTCTTTTTTTTTAAGGGAAAAAGAAAAATACACCCGATTTTCAAGTAGTAATGAAAGCCACCTTTCTTGCAGGAAAAAAAAAAAAGAAAAACATTTTTGGCAATGACCCATTTCATACATTACAAATGAATTTTCACATCTGAAATGTATCACTTAATACTTAAGTCTCTCCAGCACGGACTTCCATAAAAGCAAAAAAAGGAACTCTGCAATGTGTTAGAGATTTTGAACGTAAAACCAAGATTACCACACAGCCACAGGGAAATGGATTCAGCAAAATCCCCACAGGATGTGTAGTGGCCAAGTCAAACATGAGCACAGATATTTACCAATATGTTCAGGATACTGTGGCCACATAGAAAAAGAGATGCACACAACGCATAACAGATGGGTATGAAAAGTTTTCACATTTTTCTTTTATGTGCAGCATGTAGATACTGCTTGTTAAGAACATATAAAGTGCATCATTATCAAATATGAATTATTAAAAGCCAGAAAATCAGAAAAATGGAAGCTTTTGTTAAAAAATTTACATACTGGATTTTTAAAAAATAAATCTGACTTTTTTTTAACTTGTGTTGAAAAGAAAGGAAAAATGACAAGTAAAAATTTCTAACATCAAAAAACATTTCACACAAAAATTTTTTATGAAGAGATATTTTTTAGTAATCTGATATCAGAAGAAAACAAACTCAACAATCCAAAAAAAAAAAAAAAAAATCCTGATTATGAAATCAAGAACTCTGCTTCTGTGTTCCTGATTTGGACAAACACTGGGTATAATATATGGAGATATTAACAGAAGTGAAATAGTGACTCAGGGAGTGTTTGCTTAGGGACTTTAGAACTGAGGTGATGTGTTGCATCTTCCTAGCTTTAGTGAGAACGTGAGTGGCAGCGTTCTGGATCAGCTGTCTGACTTTTTAGGCAAACCTGCAACACAGTAAACAGTTACAGTATTAAATGCGACTAAAGATACATTTTCTCAGATCAATAGTCCTCAAATCCAGGCATGAAGGGTCGGTTTCTTGCAAATTTTACATGCATCTCTGCTTCTACACACAAGTCAAAAAATGAAGTCATTAACACAACTCTGGAGAACTTGACTCAGGATATTATTCAGCCATTTGATTCTGTTCTATCATACAAAGGACACATCTAAAAGTTGCAGGACACCAGCCGTCAAGACCTGAATTTAGGAGACCCCCCTCTAGATCTTGCTTGACATTAGTCCGTTAGTCCTAGAAATGTTCTGTTAGACCTAGAAACAAGGCTGATGGGGCGATGCTATCCAAGAAATCTAAGCTTGATTTCACTGATACAATTCAGCCACAACATTAGTTTACAGTTTTTCATTTGTAATTACATCAGTCTAGTGTCCATTCATTTAACCACATATTCACGTATATTTTAAAATTTCATTAAGATATGTTTAGAAATGCTTCTATTCTATTATTTAAAAAAAAATAATAGAATAGTTACTTTCCCTGGGAATTAGTTACTTTTACAATATACTAACTCCATTATTAATTCAGTTACTTTTCTGATAAAGTAACTGGTAACTAATTACCTTTAAGAGTAACTTGTCCAACGCTCACTATTTCTCACAATTTTATTACATACGTATCTCAACAGGATGCATAGTTTTGATTCTCTCTCCTACTACACTGAAGCCCAAGTGAATCATAAGGTTAAACAGTTGGGAAAGCCATTATATTACAGCTTTATTTTGGTTGAGCTTGGTGTAAAGCTAAAAATGAACATAAGTGACAAGTGGCTGATGCGTTTAAGAATGATACCAATCATAATCTAAAGCTTTACCAATGCTTTTGTTGATTTAGCTTAGCCATCCTGGGAAAAATAATACCACGGCTCAGCAGAATGTATTTACATTACAGTAGGGTGCACCGGATGAGGAGGATCGAGTCAGGAAAAAGTATGATGTATTATAAAAGATGTGATTCTTCTGCAAAGGAAAAAAAAAAGGTTCCACTGCAACTTCCCGTTGGAAGGATTTTTCAGACAGACACAAGCTCATGGGAGGAAACCGAGCACTTGTTAAAACCTACCAAACCTGGCTCAGTCCTCACCTAGACCTGGCCATCCATCAGAGTGACTGGACTGAATTTACAGTGTGACCTGATCGGTCATCATTTATAACTTTTACTGGCCCTAAGTGGAGGCAATCACGAGCTGGTGTTTGTGTAAGAGGAAACCTCCACCTGTGAGGGTCTCCCATTAACATAAACCTAACTTGGAGGGAGATATGTCATCTGTCGGCATACTCTGGGGGCTGGAGTTGGGCCTGAAAGAATTCTGCAAGGAGGACTTTTCCTGCTCAAATGAGCTGTGGTGTTTCTTTAAACAAAATAGATCAATGACTAATGTCAATGTGTGTTACTTTGAATTCCAGGAATTTCTCAGAACTGCGACTTTTAAACCTTGGGAGAACGCTAAAAAAAACAGAGATGAGTATCTGAATTTCCATATCTTGGCATTTCATTTCGAGGCAACAGAAGATAGTTCAAAGAAACTGAGTGACTGAGCAAAACGCAACCACATGTGTCAAACAGATCCCGGTGCTGTCTTATCTTGTTGATCAGAGAAAGATCTAAAAGCAAAGTTGAAGAGTTGTTGATCAAACTGGATAATGAGACCACACTAATGAAGAAAACCCTGGAGCTACAGTCGCCTTAGGGGGCATGGGCAGCATGTGGCTTTGAAATGCTGCCGAAACTGGCTTCTGTTCAAGCTTCCTTTGGACGCTCCATTGAACTTGATCACCCAGCAAATAAATGTTCAACCAAAGAGATGGACATAAAGAGGACAGATTAAGAGGACTAGCAAAGAGAGACGAGAGTAATATAACAAAATATGGGCTAGATGTGTGAAAATGTTTACACAAGATCATGACTTTCTCCGTTAACAATGTTTTTGTTAAGCACAGTTCATGTTTGGGTTATGGCGATAATGTTTCATCATTGGAAAATGGGAAAAAGACAAAAACAGAGCGAGAACCACAGCATCTGATGAAAATATGTTTGGCCCAGCGCCATATCCCTGATTTGGATGCTCATCAGTTAGGCAAATGTGATCAAACTCCAACGGCGAAGCACGGCACTGCGTGAGCCCACGCATCCACCTCTCAAGCGCGAGACATATTTTGCATAACAGGACTCCGAGAGAGTGATCCCTCTTTTTCGAGAGGTGAAAAAGAGGGTTTCAAAAAGTGGTATAACAGAGTTAACCTGAGGATTTAATTTACTTCCTGGTCAAACCACAACCACATGCTGATGATACTCATAACTTTCCAAAAACACAATTTTTTTTCATTTACTTCCCATGTCAATCTGGACATTATAAGTGGTTGCATACTTGCTGGGAATCTTATGTGAGTTGTAACTATTATTATTGCTATTATGTAATCTTAAAAAAAAGATTAATAAAAACTCTTGTATAACTAAAATTAGGTCTATGTCAGCTATGTCCAAAATTATGTCAGTTCCTCATCTTGTCTCTTTTTTTTATATGTTTTTGCTCACGTTTGAAGCTACAACCTTTCTACTGGTGTGACTGCTGGTGCTTTACATAATTTTTGTGTCATCTTTATTACTGCTAATCCTGTTGTTATCCTCTTTGATATTATCTTTACAATTGTTGCAGCCTCTCCAATTTGAATCCTGACATAGCATGTTTATCATATATTTTAAAAAATTAACTGGAATATCCTTTTTTCCCATTTTGTAAAGCAATTCTGCTACAGGAAGTGCAAAGCAACCTAGATCCACCGTACAATTTGCCTCATCTGACAGAACAGGGCTCTTGAAAAAAATGAAACAAATTAGAACAAAACCTATGTCTTACAATAACTTTATTGTAATATATTCGACTAGTTGCATTGTGTTCAGATCAAATATCTCTTTTAGGCTGTGACAAAAATAAACATACCAAAAACAACCTTAACCATCAAAGTCAAAGCGTGGGAATACCAACCAAAAGCTGGCAAGTACACAGCTGACAAATAAATAGTATTCCCTACCTCAACGCTCCTCTAATTACAGGTATGGTTTACCAGCCACGGCCTATTAGTGTTTCCTTCAAAAACTATAAAAACTAATGACGCCATCGTCTCGTTGCCTTGGTTTTCTTGAGCCTCCCTTTTTCTCTCTTTCCATGTTCTTGGACAGTGTGAATTATTTTTAGCTCTGAGTGGAGAGAGTTGTACTCTTACAGCCAAAGCCAACGTCGGGTTTCTCTTTTGGTCAGCAATTACCGTCCTTCAGTTTAGCTCTGACTTTTTAGAAGTCAGAGCTGTGAATGGTAGCACATTTCAGTTAAAATAATCCTGAGATTTGGGAAGTGGTAGAGTGTAATAAATGTCAGGGGGAAGAACAAAAAATCAAAATCATGTTGCAGAAGTGACCTGGTGAAGTTAGAACACAAATACATATAAGCTTCAAACACACCATTGTAAGTAGCATAACCTTACACAGCTGTTTAGAGGGGAGTACTTCTGGTAGAGTTGCTCCCCCTTGTGTTACCGGCTTTCACTGCAGGCAGAGGAGATCTTAAACTTCAGCAAAACAGATTTCACACATTTCAAAACATTTAGTAAGTCACTCCTGTTAGTTATTTTGAACTGCATAGATGAAGCTGTGACTTCACTATTTACTACTTTGATACCTTGGCCACACATAAAAGACAAGGAGACCACGTCAGCGATCTGAGAACACAGTGTTGCGCTCAGTTTCGCTGCCACAGGCCACACTTAAGATGGTTATGACTGTTCACACACTAGAACAGGCTTCACTGAGTTTAGTGCTGTCCTCAGGGCAGTGCTGACCTTCTAAAATGTAGTTTACAGACAGTACTACTGAATGCTTTGAGGGCATATCTGTTAATGTTCAGTTCTTCTCTGCAGGGACAGATGCAAAACAACAGAGAAGAAGGGATTCAACTACATTACATTATCACATTTTAACCAACATTTGTGTCATTTTGTCTTGTGATGCAAGTAAATTTTTAACACAATGCTCTTTTGTGTACAAAGTGCTGAAAAGCTGCCTTAAAAATGAACCAAAGATTGGTAGAGCATTATCAAGAAATCGACAAGACAGCAAAACTGTCAGAGCCGTTTTGTCTGGAAAGCCGTGTGCATTTTGTCCTACATCCATTAAAATATCTTGTTTGCTTGTTTGTTTACCTGCCACTCGTCTCTATTCGGCCCATTCAGTGGTGCTTTGGTATTCACAGCGATGTAAAACATGCACATCTAATATATTATTTAGTCATATTTGCCCTCTGTAATAAAGCATATCTTTGAATCTTCCGAACATGACATTGTATTTCCATTATTTTCTCTTTAAACATTAACCACTGGCTGTAACGGGGATGCATTCCATGTTCTTTTCTGTGCTTAAAGATTCAAATGCCTTACCGCGGGTTGGGATAAGCAGACAGCGATGTTTAAATAGAGTTGACAGAGAAAGCAGGGGAAGGAATGTTTTTGCCTAAAATCTGCTGAAAATACAATCTTTACCAGTACCCTCCCTCCACCCGCCGCTTTCGCTGCTCCCCTCCCTCCCATTACATTACAGTGCTAGGCCTGCAGTTTGATCCTCACCAGGTGCTGAGTGGGGATTTCTTCTTCATACAGGGTGATAATAACCTCACGTAGACTTGTAGCTCATCACCAAAGATAAATTGTCAAAATGGCAATGAAAACACAAAAAATATTTGGTCTGCAATTTTAAGACAGATTTTGTTGTGGTACCAATACCAATTTGACATTGAATATTAAAACAAAAATGAAAAACAGTCCAATTGTGTTTTTGCACAACTATGGTATCTTTTGAGAGATGCCCTTCTCATTTCCAGTCAGAAGTAAGCTTGTCGTTTGGAAGAAAATATTTTCAAATCTATATCTGATAGAGGCATAGATAATTTTGGACCTTATGAGCTTATTTATGTGACCAAGATAAATCATTTTTAAATCATTTTTGTTTAATTTTTGAGGAGGATCTCGACACTCGACACATTTCTTTTAGTTCTAACCATGTTATTACATCACCGTTTTCATTGTGGTGTTTCAAAGATATCCCTCTGTTCTGTAAAACAATGTTATTTCCCGAATAGGTCGGCTGAGGTAGGCCTTAAAAGTGTCAAGACCACCTGGCAGGTAGAAAAAAAGTAGCCTTGTTATCCCCAAAAGTTCCCATTCTGTCTCAGTGATTATAGAAAGCCACGAGTCCACACCAGAAGCGCTGGATGCCCCACTTGCTGCTAGTTGGCTGATTGGCGTGCGGCTCGAAAAGCTACTCTCTCACATGGTGTCTTGACTGAATCTGAATCATACGCTGATTAGATCAAATTGCAGAGAGAAACCTGTGTACCCCTGTGTGCCCACCTTTATATATCGCCTCAGTGCCAGCAGTTAAATTGGACATTTGGAGGCAGAGAAGCGGTGTATTTGATTATACGCCGGCTTCTCTACCAGACTGTCATGGCTGGAGGAGCTGAGACTTCCTACCAGCAGCCACCTATTTGATTCGTGTTGGTAGGAGAGAACAAAAGAAGTTACAATGTCGTCACACCACAGAAAGATTCAGATTTTTATTCGTTGTCTTAGCCTCTCTTTTAATCCATACTGACATCTATAGTACTTCTGACAATCCAGGGAAGTCTCAAGGGTCTTCATCTTATCATTTATCTTTCAGGATGGATGTTGGTTGTGATATAAAAAAAAAATCCCATTTAATAGACTGAAAATGCTAATGGACATAAGAGAAAATGAAAAGACAGATGGACAGGGGGCAGGACAGGGGTGTAGCAGTGAATATGTCCCCTCTAATTGTTTTATTATAGGAGCAGCTCATTATTAGAACGGGTGGGAAATGAATGACACAAATGGATGCGATGGTTGACAGCTGTGCCAAGATGAAGAGCCGTCTCCTTGAAACAGAAGCAGAGATCAAAAAAGTGTGTGTGCAATGCCTAGCACATATTTGTGGACTCCTTTGGTATCCTTTCTCCAGGATATGATTGGGAAACTCACTTGTTTCTAAGCTATTAAAACATCATCATACAAATATAACAGATTAAAGTAACTAGTTAAACAGGGAGCTGAAAACTGAAGTCTTTTACTTCAAATTAGTTTTGAGCGTTTGTCATCTTTGACTGACTAGGGTTTTCAAGTTCCTCGCAAAATTTTTCACACCTCTCAAATTTTTTCCATATACTTGTAACGTTACAACCACAAACATCTTGGAGTGACATTTGTTCACAATTAGTCATCTTTACACGGTTCAATTATTTCGAGATGAAAACCTTAGATTAACAGTGTAGCAATAATTTTTGGGATTTTTTAAAAACATGAGAATTGGGATATTTCATTTAACCACAAAAAACTCAAACTATTGTTTTACAAAGGGTTATTAAAGTTTTTGTCAGCTCTAGATAAAAAAAAGGCTAATCTCGGACCCAAGCTGACAGGAAAAAGCTTTAATCAGAGTCAAAGTAGCAGACAAGAAGGCCACAGCTCAGATGGACAGGTATGGTTGACCACACCACAAACCTGGTCTTTATAGACGAGTAGCAAAATTCCTCTAATTCATGATTCAGCAGTCCAGATTATAACCATGCACCACTTTGCATTGGTCTATCACATATAAGCAGAATAAAACACACTACATACATGACAAAATGGGAAGTTCTATGCATATGAATACTTCTGAAAGGAATTATTATTTCTTCTAAGCATGGTGACAGCACTGCATCATGCATACAACTGGAGGAAAACAAAAGAGACAGAAATATAGGTAATGGATCATGTGTTTGCTTTTGACTGACCTAATAATTGTGTGGATTTATGTAAAGCTCAGCTGGATAATGGAAAAGAGGCACAAGGAAGGATATTATCATTTGGAATATGATAATTGGAGGGGTGGTTATGCATTGGATGATTGATAAGGAGGTAACAACATCAAAACTGGAGATATAAATCAAACTAAGATATTGTGTTCTGAAGAACATTGCATGTCAAAGGGGGAAAAAATAAATATATTTTCTTCATATATACTCAGGGGAGAAGATTGGATGTTTTGTGTGTGTTTATGTGTCTATTAGGTGGGGCACTGAGAGAAAGTCACATAAACGAGTGGCAACATCTCTCCCCAGAGGACCGACAGTGATGATGAGGAGAGGAGGCGCCACTGGAGTCTAGTCGAGCGGGGGAACGGTGGGACGCGCTCAGGCAGCATCTCTCTTTCTCTCGGTGGCTAAAAAATAAAAGTCAACAGGAAAAGGGCTTGGCGCGCGGGTGCCGGCATGATAGCCTTCATCTGTTATGGTTAAATTGAACTGTCAGCTGCTTGGTGTCATTTCCATGGCTGGATGAGGGGCAGAGGCAGAGTCAGAGAGAATTATGGGGATATTCACCGGGTGATCACAGTGTGCAACGAGACTGTTCCACCAAATTAACTCCCGACAGAGATGGGGAATACGGCGTTAGGCTGTCAGAGAGATAGAAGGATGGCAGGATAAACAGGCAGAGAGAACTGTTGTTGTAGATTTTAAGAGGAGGTTTGCTTTTATTTATTTATTTTCCCCCCCAAAAGTTACAGCGTTAAAACACATTCCATAAATTGATGAAGTTCACAGAGTTCACGATAGGAACCCAAATGCAGCAAACACTTTAGAATAAGAGATCCAAAGTCAAGAATGACAGGTTCTGAAATCAAGGAAGCTGTGTACACAACAGTATATAATTTAATACACAATGTAAACAATGTGGAAATAAAGATACTGAGAAAATCATTCATACCCTATATTACATTTTCCATGTCGCCAAATTGGCACCCAGAAATTCAATTAACTTTTTAGGATTTGATTTGATAGACCAACACAGAGTAGTACACCACTGAAGTGAAAGGAATACTATATACATGGGTTTCAAAGCCTTTACAAAGAAGTTTAAAAGGGTGGCCTGCGTTTGTTTTACTAGCTTTATACATGTAGAGACGGAAATGTTTCCTCATCTATATTAGCAAAATATCTTGTTTGGACAGAGAGCATAAGTAGACGTCGATTTTAAATTCATAAATATGCGCTTGTCCATGTCATCACAAAATCCCAAAGCAAACAATTGAATTTTGTGCCTGAAAAAAAGTTGTTACTTTTGCAAAGCAGCGTAAAGAGGAGCTCTGACTTGTATTAAAAATTGCTTCAAATTACTGTCACAAAACAGTTTTTTGTTTTTTTAATCTGAGCCTACTATAACTTCTCAGATAGTGTTTTAGTGTATACTATGTGCACTCAGGAACATATTTGGTCCCCCCCAACCCCTGCCAATCCTCATACTTAAATATTTATACAGATTCCTATTATTGTATTAACTATTTATTGATTTTTTAATTTAAAAGATTTATGCCAGGCACTGGGAACTGCAGGGGACAGTGACTTTCACCTATAGACATCCATGGCTGTTTGCTGACTTTTAATGTTAAATCGGTACCTGTATGCCTCTTGGCATTCAGACTCGGAGAGCGAGAGAAAGGGAGAAACGCATTGAAAGACAACAATACATAAAAAGATAGAAACGGGGGGGAAAAAATGAGCAAGAAGGGCAATCTGGTTCAATATTGCTCCTGGTTAGGTATTGGTGAGCTGTGCTCCATCTCCCTCTGGAGCGGGTCACACGCTGGCAGTTCGCACAGAGCCTTGGCAATGAAAATGCATTGCTCTGCTCCATCTCTTATTGATTTACATCTTAAGGCTCTTTGCATGTGAAGCACTTTTCTATAAAGCTTCAGCTGTCAGAGGGCCAAACTATGGGCCCATTGGAAACCAGTGAATAATCTAATCCAAACTTTCAACTAGAGAAAAAAAAAACATTTAGAATGCAGTCAATATTCATCAGTTGTTAAATTAAATGTAACAAAATTTAAAAGACCTTTCATTAAATTTGTCCAAAGAGATAATTTCAAAGTGATTTTTGTCATAGGTTCTCTAGATTTCAGAATCGTTTTTACTTTTTATTCCTGAGTGTTAAACGACAGTAAGAGTGGAGTAAACAAAAATCCAGTCAGTCGAGAACAAACTGGATTAACAAGAAAACATGAATTACATAGAATACGCACTTTGAACGTATGTGAGTAGTCACTTCTATTGCTTTACCAGAAGATGGATTGAGGGACAGACTTATCTTTATTGGGAGGTTCAATCAAACAACGACCAGGCCAGAAAGCAAAGAATAAAAGAAGACCTGTTGTGGTCAGCAGGAGGCTGGTTGTGTGTGGAATGGCGGGTGGGGGAAAAAAGGTTCAACGATGGAAAGGAAAAAAAAACGGAAGGTGTTGGAAGTGAAAAGCAAATCATGCTTTCACATAGTACCCCATGAGTGACAAGGAAACCATTAACGGAGCAGAGTTAGGCATAGGGATTAAGTCTACAAATGCGTGGCTATTATTCAAACTAATTAAAAGTCTTTTTTTTCTCTCTCTAGGAGGCCAAGTCCACTTCAGCAACAAAGCCAGCAGAGAATGAAGCAGGAAATGGCTTGAGCAGTTTTTGCTTAGCTTGCAAATGCCAGTCCATGAGGGACAAAGATGGATCGGTTGAAGAGCCGTGTTTGGAATGTGGCTAAAAATGCAATAAATGACAAGCAGTTTTGAAAGATCGTCGCCCCAAAGCACACAAGCAGAGCAATCAGCTATAGAAAATAAAAAAATCCTAAAACATTTTTTTGTATTCTAGTTAGACGAGGCTGTTTTGTTGAAGAGAAACTGCTAGATTGTCTTCTTTTACAGAGGGTCACGGAAAAAAGTGTTATGAAGTGTTGCGTTTGTGACAATAAGAATTTCCGGTAACACTTACTCACAGCTGAACTGCCTCTGGTGTATGAGGACTAAAACAATGGAAGTATAAAGCCATGGTCTAGGTCCCTTTAACGTGACATAACCTCACTTTGATTTTTGATCGTTAAAGTATTATTGGAAGTAGTTCCATTACCTTTAGTAGAACAATGTCATATCACCATAAGCCTGTTTAAAACTTGATACATAAAACCTAATACTGCCTGCCTGGTGATTTGGTGACAGTTTGTGTTTCACAATAATTAGACAGCTAAAGGACCTAGAAAGCAAAGAAATGATAATTGCTGCACAACCAGCGCAAAATTCAAAACTTTCTTGGCAAAACCAAAGAATGGTGGTGAGTTGCAGCTGATCTGCCATATTCACACAGCTCAACCAATGTAATTTCAGAGAAAGAAGGACGACTTTTGAAGCATAGAACAGCAGACTTAACATGTATTCCACTGATGTGCAGCTGGTTGCTATCCACCACCCAGAGGACTAATTTAATTTCCAAGAACCTTACAATTCACAACTTAAGTGTTTTGAATATAACCAATTTGATCAAGTTGAACATTTGTTGATACTTTTGTGTTACTGTGATACTGTGGTATTTTTATGTATGGATATTCTAAACATGAGAATCTCATTCCGGTCCAAGTGTGAACAGGAACACAAAAAATTTAACTATGAAATCAGCAACTTCAAGAAAGAACAACATTCAAATTTGCTTTTTAAGCATTGATATTTTATTTCACAAGTGCTTTACTCACTTGAGACAGGATAAAAAACACTTTTCAATTGTGATTCTACTCAAAACTGGACTGTGTTCGCTTCTCTCACCAAAATCTCTTTAACAGGTCAAAAATAATTGTGGTCCACTGCCACAAACGGAGCTCTATATGAATCTTTCACACATGTTTGCACAATCAGGGCTGACCAGACCACATAAAAGTGCTGCAAATTGCCTACTTAGAGATGGAATAAGCTTTAGTAACGTCACCTTGTGAACAAATGTCAGTCAATAAATGATTGAACGTTTGCAGCAACTGTATCACACCAGCCTGCTGCGGATCGACCCCACGGAGGTCAGCCGAGCTGCCGTTTCGCAGGATCA
Organism: Xiphophorus couchianus; assembly: GCF_001444195.1. Classification (NCBI taxonomy): domain Eukaryota; kingdom Metazoa; phylum Chordata; class Actinopteri; order Cyprinodontiformes; family Poeciliidae; genus Xiphophorus; species Xiphophorus couchianus. The sequence continues at coordinate 10,916,653 of NC_040228.1, forward strand.
ACAAAATTTTACCCTTTTTCACTGGCAGAGCAAATTTCAGGAACAGTTATTCCTGAAACAATGAAATTATTTTTTGTAAAGACGGCATTTATTGTGAATTGGTGCTATATACATAAAATTTAATTGAAAAAAATAAAGTTATGTAAAGTCACAAATCACTGTTGACTTTTCACAGCTTCCTCCCAAAACAATGTAAGATGCAGCATTGGTTATGATCATAAAAAATAAACAAGATAAATATGTTTAATTTGACATTTACAATGGTACGTCAAGACAGAGTTTGGAAAATGGTAAATGGGTAAACAGACATATGTGAGAGCATAATTATATCAGTCTCAACATGATAAAATAGATATGATGTAAAAGACAATTCGTATCCGTCATCAGAAGTGAAGGAGACAGAAAAAAATTGACAACTTTGCTTTGTGGCTCAGTTCTTTCTTCACCGTGAAACTTGGGCAGGGCTCCCATTACTGTAGATGAAGCCTCAATTGAGGCTTTGAAACTTGTGAACCTGACTGATACCAGTCTTGTCAAACTAGTTCATCTCTACCTCTTTGATCTGTTTCTAACACATCGACTTGGAGGACGGAACATGTACTTGATACCTGAAGTATTCAAGCTAATATATGCTGCCACGATGAAGTGATAGTTACTGACTTCACCTGTCAACAGTTGTAATGCTTTGTCTTACTATATTTGCATCAAAACCTCCAGGTTCATCTATAACTACATTGATTATCAATCCAATAAATTTAACTAAAGACAAATAGTAAAAGTAAAGTTAAATTTGTGTCCATGAACGGTCACAGTTCATGGACCATAAACCCTGAATTAACACACCTAAACACTGGAACAAACCCACTGAGAGGTGAATGTCCACCTGTCAAACAGCGGCAGCTTTGGTCTAACAATTGGGACCAGCAAAGGCTCTGTCCCGAGTGGCTGTAAATAGCTGCCAAGTATCTAAGCTGAGGGGAGTTCACCCAGCAGCTCCTAAGAGACCAAAAGAGGGGCTGCCAGCCTCTAAAGAGACAAACAGAAGCCTTACCGATGCAGACAGCCACCAGGAAAGAGGCTGGGATGTGGGAGAACAAGGAGCCAGCGAGGGACACGTCACTTTGCTGCTTTTACACCCACACACATCCAACAGCGGATCAGTCAGATGGGATTGCACCTGACGCTTGACATGCCGCCAACATGGCAGACAGGCATGGAGAGATGAGAGCGTGTGCCGGTGAAAGCGAGACCCGAGGAGGAAGAGAGGGAGGGTGCAGATGTTGGAGTGTGGTGAATGACAGACAACGCACTGATAGGAAGAGACCGGTGTAATGGGCTGTGAAGTGGAAGACCTCAGGAGACAGTGAGAGAGACCATCTGCCTGTCAGCATGGAACAGCCTCTCGTCTTCCTCTCTCTCTGCTCTGACAGCTTCTCATTACTGCGCACACACACTGAGAGAAAGAGGTGCAAACGTACTATTCCAGCGAAGAAGATACATTAACAGTTGAAGCCCCATTTGTCACAATAACTAGACGACACTTGTTGGAAAACGACTGTCAGTCACAACATGGCAACAAGTGAACAGTCATAGACTAGGGGGAGCGAGAGAAATGTGAATAAGTCCTTATCGCGTCCTGATGCACATTTAAGTCTGTCCTTATTTTCGCATGCCAACACTCTCACACGCACACAAACACATCCATGCATCTGGATGTGCAGTGATTGTGCAGTGATTACATCACTGATACAGATATTTACATCCCATTATACCTTCTGTTAACTTTATCTTCAATAAATGTTAATTTTATGCAACTTTACCCATGCATTGGTTTCTGTTTCTATTATGTATTCTCTCACTTCAGCCCCACAAAGAATTTTTTCACCATCAGCCACTGATTCAGACTTACTATTAGTAATACATTTAGTAATATATTTGGTGGCAGGTGTTTGATGCAGCATTAAAAGAATTAAAGGGCATAGGAGTAATAAGACAGGAAAAATTCCAGCTATGTTTGTTCAGTGCCAAACCAGCAGAAGTCGTATTTTTATTACAAACATCCTGTAATAAGTTCACTATTAAACACTGATGTACAAAACCTTGAAAAAAAATTTTTAACTCGCTCTATGTCATTTTCGGTTTACCTCAAATAAGCTTGCCTTCTTCCTTGCAATCTATTAAAGTGGCCTAACGTGACATAGATCAGGGCTTTTTGAAACCCTGTCAGGTTCTCTTTAAAAGTTGGCTGCTTTTCACTTATTGACACATTAGTATATCAGGCATCGTTAGCAATTACTTTAACTAAATTTATGTTTAAAGACTTAAAGAAATATGATGTGAATAATTTCACTCGACTGGGAGAAAAATCCAGACCTTTTGATGAGATGTCAGAGTGAATACAGCCTAGAGTGATACAATAGCTAGGTTTATATATGCAAAGTTCCATGATCAGATTTAAATGTGTTCAGATCCATTTAAAAGGATTTCTTTATACTTGCCAAATGAAATAATATGATTATGAAGTGGATCTTAGATACACCAGGCTTTATTTAGAGTACAAGCACTGACATGTGTAGTTGTAAAATGTTCCTATAAAAAAAACAATCACACAGAAGAAGTTGTTCTTCTGTTTGTGCTAAACATAAAAACAAGAGCAGTACTGTTTGTTCTGTTTTCTGAGCGACAGAATTGAACCCGGCAGGTTCTAATAAGAGTTGAGACATTACGGCATTCACAAATTAAGCTACCGGCTCAGCAGTTTGCCGTTAGTCTTCCTGCGTTGTAGGATGAGAGATCAGCAGTTTTTCTTACCCATCAATACGCAGAATGGAGTACCTGGTTTTCAAATTTGTTCTGATGGAGCTGAACTCGATCAGAAAATTGGGGGGTTTACATAATGCATTTTTAGTCTGAATGGCCAATTATTCTGATTACTTATGTCCATACAAACATTTGAATTCACCACCAGCTAGGCAAAACAATTATCATTCTTTCCTTTCTTACAAGACAGACAAAATTGGACTGTTTGAAAATATTTTGTGATTAAAAACACAGTATATGTCATGCTATGGGATCTAAAGAAGCAGCACCTGAACCTCTTAAGGTTTTAGAACCTTAAGAGGTTGGGTAGTCGCCCTGAATTCAGGCAACCCAAGCAGACAGTCTGACAAGTTACCCTCACCATGCAGTATCACATAGCAAAATAGCATTATTGAAATATATCTCCTAATGTATTGCAGTGTAACTTCTAGTTTGTTGCAATATACTAGAAGTTACACTGCAACTTCTAGTATAATTGCAATATACTAGAAGTATATACTATATACTAGAGTATATTGTACTAGAAGTATATTGCAATATACTAGAAGTTAGACTGCAATACATTAAGAAATATATTTCAATAAAGCTATTTTATGTGATACTGCATCGTAAAAATGCCAACATGCAAGGCTTGTAAAGTGCCAGACATCCAGATATAACTGGGATAAACAGCACAGCCTAAACTGCCTCAGTTCAAACCTTAAGCCATCTGTGGCTTCAGCTGATCCAGCTGTTTTCGTTGCCCAATTACCCTTGCCTATCTCCTGTTTGGTCTCATCTTGCACTCGCTGTATGTGATAAAAAACAGCAACACAGTTGGGGGAACCAAGCTGCTTCTTAATTTTCCCTGACAACCACCTTTAAACACACAGGCCCAAATCCACTCTCTAATTGAAAGCACATTCCTATTCCAAACAAATTAAGCACAATTAAGGCCCCTGAGTTATGAGTATCTATCACTGTGAGATGTTTTCGTAAAAATCACTGTGCTCTAGATCAAAGTCTCTTGACCCCTCGGCTTAATTGCCTCATTAAGAGGTCCCTTCTTTGTGCTACGGGCTTCATAAATACAGGGTCTGCTCGTTTCATTTGGGAATTACACTAAAAGACGCCCCTTAAACTAATCGCTTCCACGTTTTCAATAAAAGTTCAGCTGTTTTTAGGTAGGGAGCAAAATGAAATTTTCTTCCATTTATAGGGCATAATTTGCTGGGCCTTTCTGACCCAGAGTGGGATATATCATTTTCACTGCATCCGTGACGAGGCACAAACTTGTAGTTAGTTAAAGCTTCCGCAACGCTCCAAAGCAGGGCTAACTTAAATAAAACGCAAGCGCTTAGAACACATTAGCTTGGCCTATTAGGTGTGGCGTTTGACACATCATAACAGGTGACAGAACAAAGGTGTCACCACCAGGAACCAGAAAATCACATGACAGGAAGATGATTGTGTGCAGCTGAAAAAGAAAAGCAACCCCCGCATCCCTCCTCCTCCTCCTCCTTTCCTCATTGTCGCAAAATACCATCTGAGCATGGCTGGCTTTTAATTTAATCTTATAAATGAGGTGCTCACTCCTAGACAACATGCTGTTCCAATTTCGAATGGTTGCTTTATTAGGGGGACAGCGACACAGAGGAGGGAAAGCTGAAGAGTGGGAGATGGAGAAGAGGAGGGGGCGACAGAGAAAAAAAAAAAGCGAGAGAGGCCAGGGGAAAGACGGTGGTATGGAACATTTGTTAGTAATCCAATTCCACATACCATATGGCTTCATTACCATTATGCGGGAGAGAAGACTTCAGTCAGTCTGAAAATAAAGGCCTACTTAGCCCCATCCAAACTGACCCCAAATGAGACATGTTTGTCTCCGTGTGACAGTGTTAGTGTTATTGCCCTGCTTTTGAATTCTTTGCGGTCGGCTCAGATGGAGCGTGCAGCTGTGTGCGGTTTCGCCATGCATGTCCGTGCGCGCTGGTGAACGTGGCCGTCTGTGTCTGGGTGTGCATGAGATAGGGATCGGGCGGTTTCCCAGTGACTGATTATTACGGAAGAGAGTCCTTAGTCATTACTGTGCGAAGAGGCAAAGGGAAGAGAAGGCCCATAAGCCAGCTCCATTCAGATGTGAAGATGACTGATAATGCAGGAGCAGCAGGACCCCTCGCTGGGTTCATTGGCCCCTAAGTGCTCCTTTGCTGAATGTGTCCCTTATCTTGCACTGACAGCAGTAATAGAATATGCATAGCTCTATTAGCATACAAGGTAATGGCACCCTTGAGGTAGGGCACTGACATAAAACTTTAAGTAGAAATCAAAACATTGGTAAAGGCAGAAGCAGAATAAAAAGGGGTTCTTGTCACCCTGCGCAAACACGCCCCGAGGCCTCGGCTGTGACTGCGTGCAAGGTATGCTGCCGTCACGCTTCCATGCACATCTGTCTGCACTCACGGATACGCAGAAAATTTAATAATCTCTGTACGGCAGAACATACAAATATGTGTCATTTTATCATTTACAAAGAACAAGTTACATATTATTCTCGCATGCTGCACAGAGGTATGCGTGGACACACTGCGGAATTGCTTTCCTCGGGGCATCCGAGGAAATGAAATGAAACTTGGAGCCAAAACAAATTTCACTGTACCATCGCAACTGAGTGTCCACACATTAGAGGACATTAAGGAGAAAAACGTCATTTCGTAATTATCAATAATGTTGCTTGTTAAGGTTTTTGAAAGCATCACATTGAAAAATCTTTAATAAGATAACAAAATTTTTTTTAAGGTTTAGTAGAATAAAAAAGTCATATGAGATTTTAGAAAAGAGCACTTATTAATAGTTTAAATCTAGTTAAAAATGTGTATAAAATGCTTCAAATAAATGATTGTTATGTAGACTACAAGACCCCAATATTAAACTGTTTAGAGTAGCACTCCTACAGCAGCATCTGGATTTTCTTTTTGAGCTAACATTTTAGCCAGTAAAATAAACTCAACACTTTATATAGCCTTGTTTGTCACAGTTAGGGTTTTGCCTATACAATTTTTTCACTTCTTATACAATACCGATACTGCAGAGGGGTCATTGACGTACAAGGATTCCCACCAGGCTAAATTCAAAATTTTAAATATATGTATATCCATTGTAATTACTAGAACATTTGAAATGTTGTGTACACAGAAATCATAATTTAACATTAAAATGAGACCTTTCCAGAGGTTTTTTATCAATTTGATTTGACTGTGGTCTTAAAAAATGTCATGTGGTGCGACCATGGTTTATTGTAAAATAAGGTATTTTCCATGATGCATTAAACATTTCTTTTATAAATTTCCATTTATTGAAGGTGTTTAGAAACAAAGTTTTTACATTTCTTTGTATTTTTCTGGCAATTATGACACTTTTCCCCCCGAAGAACCGTGAAATTCCATTTATAATTGACTTGATCACGGTTTTTCTTCACCATTTCAAACTGTGATAAAAATAAATAAATCTTTAGTCACTTGAAGATACTCTATTAGTGATTAATATTTATGCTCCAGATACTGGATATTCTATTTTGAATTCAATACATTTACTTTTTTAATTGGTCGCTCCAAATAATTTATACAAGAATGTAGGTCAGGAAACAGGTCAAGATCCATTTAAGACATAAAAATAGAATTACAAGCAGAAATAGTACATTACAAAAAACACCACAAATAAAACATCAATTTAATTTGCAGAAAATTAATGCAGTAATCAACTTTGTAACAAACATTTCGAACATATCCCTCATAAAATCAGAATGTACAGGAGATTGCTTTAATTTTCAAAATTTATTTTAAAAAAGCTAAATAAAGACAGACATTTTCAATCTCCCAAATGTAAGTACATTAGACTTAATAATTCAGTTTAACTATATTAAGCAGAACCATGTAAAATAAGTAATAGTTTCAAAATGGAAAGAATGTCAGTGAACTTCCAAACCATCATATTACTCTTGGGTAGAGATTCGCCAATTAAGTTTTTTCCTGCCGATTCTGATCACCCATGAGGGCCGATCACTGCCGATCACCAATATTGATCACATGGATTGGCTGTTAATTTTTCGCTTTAGGTAGAAATGCTACTATGTGATCTGGCAAAATGGAACCATAAAATCACCTAATTTAGAGAAAAACATGTACAATACTTGCAGGGAACAATGCAGCTAGTATTCAATCAAAAGGACAACTGACATACCCGCAACCATTAACAGTAATCAGTAAAATTTGTTCTGTTGATGCATTTTGGCTTCTCCTCCGAGCTATTTCTCCATCGCAAGATGCAAACTTGCCGTCACTCTCACAGCGTTAAACTTCCACTTGCTTAGGATTTGCTGCCGTGCGCTTGTGCAGTGTGAAGGAAAAGCAGGCTGCAAAGTATGTAGTCGGTTTTTGTGATCGGCAACAAAAGACAGTGATCAGTGATCACCAATCATACACTTTTTTACGGAAATTGGCTGATTATGATCGGTGGCCAATCGATCAGCACACAACTACTCCTGGGTACTTTAATGTCCATGGGAACAAAGGGAAATGCTTATTTTCAAGCAGTTTTTAGAACCAGGTATTCGTGAACTTTGCTCAGTCTTGGCTATTCAACTTGGAACTGAATGAGGTTGCTGGTGGTTCAGGTTCTGATGAGCATGTGACCGTGTGAACAAGTTCTTGTCAGACTGTCGCATGGTGCTGACTTGGACTTTTTCTCCCACATCCTGAAGTATCTGGCCCAGACATGCTTCATCATAGCTCACAGTTTGATGACAGAGCCATCTAGTAAAATAGATCTAAACAATAAATGACAAAATACATGCTGTAACGACTCCCGTAATGTTATATGTTGAATTGTATTTTTATTATGATATTGTTAAAAAATTCTGAAACTGTACAAAAATCTATTCTGGAAATAGTAATACAAAGTACTATTTTTGCATTCGCGTCTTGAATTAAAAAAATAAAAGCACAGAATCTATCCTTCAAGAACATAAATGTATCAGTACAATGGTCGCACCACATGACACTTGGTGGTCGCACCAAATGATATTTTCATGTTCAGTAATTAGTAACAGGTACATAATTTGCCTCCTTAAAAAAAGAAAGAAAAGGAAGAGAAGAAAATATATTTGAACAGATTTACTGACATTTTTAAGACATTTTTAAAGCAGTAATTGAGTTGCACCGCATGACATTTTGACCCTTTAAAGACCAAAATAAATGGCCAAGAAAAACAGCTTTTGAAAGATTAAAGAAGGTGTATATGTGGAAGATATATTGCACATCTGTGGATTCTTTTTATGAGCTTAAACCTTTTTTAACTGTAAAAAGTAGAGCCGGACAAACAAAAATGGGCTTAAATGACCCTTCTATTTTTACCAATAGGTCAGCATGCATGATACAAAGTGCTGCTGGACAGAAATGCTGGGGCGGACTAAATGCTGCAGTGAAGTTCTGGAGCAAAGTGCTTCTATCTGTGTGATTTTATTAGAGATTTTAGATGCAGGGTAATATAATCTGATACTTGTTGCTTGGTTGATATCGGACCGAAACACTTCCAGTTGTTCAAAATATTTTCATTATTTTTATGGCTGTACTTATGAGCATGTTGTGTTGAGAAGCTATTTTCTCACATCCATTCCCCAACTTAAGAATGTCCTCACATGCCTGGCTTACTTGAACAGCAATTTCTCTTGTCTTTCCAATCTTGAAGAGAACAAAGTCTGCGTGCAGGGAATCACAATGACATGGATTAATAATTAAAAGTGTGTGGTTAAAAAAGTTGATCAGAGGGAAAGGAAAAAAAAATGTCAATTTTCCCAGACATGCATCTCACCAGTGATTTTGTTCTTTTGCAAAATGTGCCCCAAAACTTTTGAATCATTTACCCATTCAGGTATGGACCGCTGAGATTGTTAAGACCTTTAAAATCTTTGCGCAAGTCCCATCTTTATCCTTTGGCTTTGGATTCTAGCAGAGTTTCAGATTCTTCCTTAGTGATAGTTTATGGTGTGCATTTGCAATTTTTAACCTGTTCAAATGTTGTTTGTTCTCTTGTTCTTATTGTTGTTTATCTTATTTCACCTTATTTAATCAGAAGGCACAGTTTTGACTTATGTCTATTATGTTAACTTCACCTTCTGTGGTTTGAAACATTTTTTTCAAAAATTTCGCAATTAACTTCTAATAGCTTTGCTAACCAGGAATACATTAGAATAATGCAACAAATCAGAACAAATTCGTAAACTCTCCGCTTATGTAATAAAATCAATCTTAATCAAAGAGTAGCCACCACAGAAAATGTTAAATGTCCTGTTAACGTAATTAAATAAGAAAGGTGAAAACAATGAGAACCTGAAAAGGTGGCAGGCTGCTAGCTGCATGAAAATCCTTGGCTGCAGCGAGAAGATTTTAAGACAAAGCAGGACAGACAAAACCACAAAGAACAATTTGCAGTCTGCAGTGCGAACATTCAACATAAGAAAGCAATTTACCGGTCCACACATGTCACAGTCAAGAGCAGAAAGAAAAAAAAAAAGACACAGAGAGAGGCCGAGTCCAGTGAGAAGCTTAATTCAGTCTGGTGGGACAAACCAGGCTAGGGAGAGCTTTTCTAAATTATTAACTTTTATTATATATATTAACCTCAAGGAAGAGGCCAAGGAAGTGGTGTCAGTGCAGGTTAAGAATTAACACCACCAAGGTGAACAGTTAAATAAGTATAATTCTCACATTCAGGACAATCTCTTCCATTTCTCTTCCCTTTCCTCCACTCTGGTACGCATGGAAAACAAAATCAACAGTAATAACGCAATAATATGCCTAATTGCATCCTCACTTGCAATTATGGTGATTATAAAGTCCTCTTTGATATGCAGTTCTGCTCTACTATCGATATGAGCCATATGGGAACATGGGACAATTATGCTAATCATTCCACATGCAAGCATGTAAGTGAAATAAAGTTCACCACCCCGAGTCGGAAAGGCCAGTGAAGAATGGGCCATATGTTGAAACTTGGACCATTAAAAAATAAAAATTAGGCTAAGGCCGGTCGTCAGTGTAGGTCTTTGATGGAGGAAATATCCCAGTGAGTCACCACTTACTGGCTGTTTTATGTTAATTACCATGAAAAATGTAGGTTAGATATCACTAAAAAATATATATGTTGACGCTTTCCAAAATACTTTACATTATACAGTCTCATAATTAGACTTGGCTCAACTTTTATGGCCCATTTTGGCCCCTAGTAATGGCTCGGCTCTTGGACCCAAACAGACCTATAAAGCACAGTCTTGCATTGTACACAGGGCATTATTAAAAAGAGGCAGACACAATTAGAAGCCATCAAATCTATCTCAAACTGGGCAGCATAATTTCTTTGCTTAGGGTCTGGTAAAACAAAGACCTGCCTTCTCTAATGTGCACTTTATTTAATATGCTGATTACATGGGTGGCCAGTTTAATGATTATTCTCTGGGCTACATCTGTTAAGAAGCAAAACCGTGAGTCTAGGCTAACACAAATCCACCAAACAAACACAGCACAACACCTTCATAACATCAAAAACACCCGGCCTCCATCGGAACCTCACACCATAGGTATAGCTAGTGAGAAATGATTAAAAGTGACTCCTTCACTGCTCAGGATTTCGGCATTTATTCCAGCCTGTGCGTCCTACCTGAAAGCCTGTGCCTCTAGTTGGTCATTTCATTTAAAGAGGAATGTGTGTGAAATGCACACTGTTCTTAGTTTTCCTCTTCCCTGCATTGTTGGTTTGGCTGAGTGACAAAAGAAACTGATTCCTGGCATCAAACCCTCACTCTCTATTTTATGGTGGCTAAACAGTTTCTCTTTCACTCTGTCACACTTGCCGCATTTCGAGGATATAAACCCCAAACACTTATTTACCAGTCCAACAATCAATTCTTTTTTCTTTTTTTGTAGCTATTATTCTGGGAAGGTTGTATAAGGAGAGCACATAATGATCTTTGATGCCATTGTCCAAGTCACTCCAAAAGTCTTCTTTCTTAAAAGCCACTGGAGTTTTTCTTGAGGGTTTGGTGCTGATAACCAGAAAGATGTGTTGATTAGAGCCGTAACTGCAACAAGAGTGTGGACTTGACACAGTGAGAACAGGCTGTGTGCTGCAGCACATGCTGTGTGTGCATCAGCTTGTTTGACTGTGAGCTTCTCTCAACTACAGCTTTTCTTTTTAGTCCATGAAAATTTATTCAACCGAAAAATAAAAAATAAAATACAAAAATTTATTATATAGAGATGATAGAGTTAGAAATGGCTACAAAACAGAGGGAAACTGATTTGTAGTACAGGGTATATTAGCTATTGCTAATTTTCAACTCTTATCCCTAGATTGCACAATGATTGTGCATAAGTAGTACACAACACAAAACGTCAGCACAATCAACATATCTGTAACTACAGATATGTACTCAATGTAAAAATGTGCATGTGTAACACATAATAAAGAGGTGGTAGGAAAGCTGACTGTAAAAATCCATTAATCACCTACAATGTAGGTGTCTATATCCTAATGCAGATTATATCGATGGGTTGGTCCAAATGGTTTTCCACTTGGACCCACTTCTTTCAAGGATGTCTCCAGCTGGCACTCACTGAGAGCGTCTGTAATAAGAACTGTGGCTATAATAATAATAATAATAATAATAATAATAATAATGGAGGAAATGGGTTGCGGTCTAAGAGAGAAATTCAAATGATTGACTTTCGAATTTCCTGCTTGTAGCAAGAATTTATTTATCGGTCGATGTGTTCTTGCTGTCTAGAACAGCCAGTGTAGCTAGGTGAACAGGAAAAGATTTTTCCATTTTCGCAGGGCATTAATTGGTAAAAAGGTAATCTCGTCATGTTATTGAATCAGTTCCGGAGCCATTGATGTTTTCATTGTAAGTGACCATGGTAACAGACCCACGTAAGGTGTGAATCCACATTTTGATACTTAATAGATTTCATAAAGAGCCAGTGAAGAGAAGTTAAAATTGAAGAAAGTGATGTATCCTAAAAACTCTGAAAATAGTCTGGTTCAGAAACTGGATTAAAAATCATAGCAAAAATAGCAACTGTCCAAATATAAAGGTTAAGACACTTTTAGAAGTTAAGAATTAATGTTTCATGACAATATACCGTTTTTTTTTTTTCTTCATCACAATAGTCAAATATCTGAAGGAGGTTCCAATATATCAAAGATAAAGTTCACGTAACCATTAGTTCGGACTGAATATGCAAACAGAGAAGGACCTATTTTGATTACTTATTACTTAATCTTTAATGTATTCAATCAGTTTTTTGGCTGCTTCCCCCTCACTCTTTTTCTCCACTCTCTGTAAATAAATGGAAAAATATTCAGTGCCCAGGGCTACTGCTGAACTTCTCACTCTCTGCATCCAATTTGAAGCGGAGTTGCTGTGATGTCACCGGATCGTCCAAACACAGAGAAAGAGAAAAAGGGGAAGAAAGCAACCAGAGAGGGAGAAGCTGACAACCTTCAGACCTTCAAGGTCATGCTTCTTAACCCCACCAGTGAAAAGAAAAAATCCAATAGCACTTTATGAATGTTTGAGTTAGAGGTCATTAATGCAAAAGAGCATCTGTTTCCAAAAGAATACAAATGAGGCGCTGTCCTGCTCCGCACCTTTCCCAGCTTAACTGCAATATGCCCCTGGGCACAACATCCTGAGTGTTGAGTGGGAAAGTGGGCCCTGAGATGTGGATTGCACAAAACATTCTCCAACCATCTCTTTGGATTTTCTGGTTGCATATTTATAGACACTAGTCAGGTCAAACATCTGGCCTTCCATTATTGAACCATAGAGCAGCAATAACATACGATCATACGTCTAAGTGATTCTTAAACGGCAGTATGGGTGCATGTTTGAGTATTTGCTCATTTGTCTGTAAATGGATAAATGTTTACAGACAATGTAGACAAAGATGTGTTAAAAGTTTGAAAATTTCACTCTCATTTGTGGCCGCTTGGTTACTGGTGCCAGCCCATCATAAAACAGATCTGTAGTCTACTTCAGAATGGATGTAGCCTCCTGCGACATAGTCACTGTTGGGTGCGCAACAGTTTTTATTGTGGCATTAATGCCACAATAAAAAGGTACCTCAGAAATGTACTTTATGCTCTCTGTTAATTGTGGTGGTGTGTCGGCGTGGGTATGGGTGTGTTCCTCCTGTTGCTGATGGGTAGCATCAATTCCTTGGAACACAAGGAAATATTGAACTAAAACTCAGGTGAATTATAGGGTCTTTCAATTGAAAAACTGTCCAAACCAACATAGGAATGGTTCACAAGATAAACCTTCTGTCATGACCATCTCAGTTCCCAGACTTAAACCCAGTAGACAATATGTGGGCTGAGATTGGGAGGAAATACACAGAGAGGCAACCAGGAAGAACTATCCAGATTTTGCAAAGAGGAATAATAAAAAAATAATCTTTGCACAGTCCAATCATTTAGAAAGTTAAAGAAAAAGTACTCGCCAAAGAGGAAACGTATAATTGCAATAAACCTGCAAATATACTTCAATGACAAAATTGACAGCTTACATTTTAATGATTCTTTTTAATATTGTCCATGATAATAACTCCACCATTCTGAGATTCACCATACTCACATAAAAAATTAGCATCAAAGAGAGAGAAAGATTAGCCAATAGGCCTGATATATAATTTGAATTCAAAATTTGCATGCATAGCACTTGAAATACCATTACAACTAAATATTGTATCCAAGCAGTGCTTTGGAAATGCAAAATTGAACACGCTTGTATAACGACTGCAAAAGAAGGCAGTAAAATATTAAATGCAGAAGTACCAACAAATCTGCACCTAATTTTTAAGAAGGATTTTTTTAAACTACTAAACAAATGCATGTTCATGAATAAAGGCTTGAGTTTTTAGCTTTCAGTGCAAGATTATGTTACTGCAATAAAAATCAAACTTTTTTTGCACAATTCTTTTCTAGGAGTAGCAATTAATGTGGCTAACAGTGTATTTTATGTGTTTAAAGATTCACAGAACATTTGCATACATGTCAAGGTCAAGTGGAATCTTCTTAAATGTTAAAATCTTCACAACGTTTTCAGTGAAACAAGTGTCCTGATTTAGCCTGCACACTGCAGATTTCATGTGTGATTAAGCATCAGGCCTATATTTCCAAATCAAATAGTTTCACAAGGATAACTCGATATATAACAGCCCCTGAAACTCTCCAAGAGCTGCACGCTTCAGCTGCTAGAAATAAATCCAATACAACACTAAGACCCGCTGCATTAAAGGAAAGAGTGTGCGCATTTTCTACATGAATATCTTCTGCTCAAAAGTAAGTAGAAGGGCTGGTCAGTTTAAATAAAGCAACAGTGCTGCTCACCCTCCTATTTACCTGTGTTGGAGCATGTGACCACACGAGAGAAAGAAAAGGCCACGGGGAGGCAGGGCATTGAATAGTGTTGTCGCAGCGGCCGTGATGATGATGGAGCGTCTACAAATATGACTCCAAACAGGGTCATTTTGATGTACCGGCAGTAGGCAAAGGCTCGCCCGTTAACTCCTGACCTTTTCAGCATGACCTGTGGGGGGAGGGGGTCTATCTGCCAGGGGAGGATGGAGAAAAAGGGAGAAACAGAGAGTGGGGCTGTGCAGTGTCACGCCCATTATGACCCGCTAAAAACTTGGACTGCTCTTTGGCGAGGAGCCATCCATCATCGGGGCCTCTCTAATCAGCATGTTTGTCACTGTAACTAAACAGTGGGCTGAGCCACATCGGCTCGCTATTGGCCCTGACAGGGAGAAATAAATTTGCTGCCGGCCAATGGGCTGCAGGCAGCCGAGCGTGACAGGAAAGGTGACAGACTCTTGAGGTCTCAACTAGTGCGAGATTAAGGGGAACTAGTCCAGACTCTGGGGTGGAGGAAACATTTGAACAGTTTTACTGGTCTTTAGCCAGGGGCTGACGTTGGGGCTGCGGCGGTGTGGGTGTTGAAAGTGAGAATGCCTTTGTCTTCGCTCTCGCTAAAGACAGGTCCATTTGTTCAGTTAGGAGGAACTCTAGTTCCCTTTGTACAACGCTAACAAATAGCTACTCTGCTTGCTTTTCCCGTGACATCTCACAAAGGAAAAGTCTTTTGTTTCATAGTCATACTGGATTAATTCTGACATATTCTTAGTGGAAGATGTCTTCTCCAACTACAGATTTTCTATATAGGTGGAAGTAAATTTGGACTTGGTTTCTTTTAAAAACTACATATTTCAGATAAATGTCAGGAAGCTTTGCCAATAATAAAACAAAACAATCTGCAAACAAAATTCTCCCTGAAACAAGTTATGTTTAAGTGAAATGTTGGTTTCTGCATTAACAACCCCGCTGGTTGAGCCAGCTTGCTGTTGTTTTGTTATGTTATGAAGGCCCCCTTGCTTACATCTCAGCAGGCGGGCTGTACACAGAAGCTGAAAAGCTGTGGTTACTTTACCACTTGGAGCAGGAATCCTTTTTCCACAACAGCTAGCGGCTTGAAAAACAGGGAAAAACAAAGTTTTCTTGACGACGCAATGACGTTTGCTACCAGAGGAAAAACAAAACAAAACAAAACAAAAAAAACAACCTTCTGGGAAACCTCAGGAAATCACAACTGGCACTATTATTTTTAAGGTTTTATGTCTGACATCATATCACTGTAATCCTTACTTTTTACACTGGTCTTTAGCAGATTTGGTTAATGTCTAAGTTAACTATCTTGTATGAATCTCAGATTCAAACACATCTTTTGTTTCTAAAGTTTGAGAAGACCGTTCAAGACATGGTTTTGGATATGAGCAGAATGACTCTATGCCCAGGGCAGTATGGCCCAGGGTTGCACATTCAAATTAAGACAACTGTTATTGGTTACTTTATTTACTACTTCTTTACATTTTCAGTCAGTGGTGTGTGGCAACCCTCAGTGTTTTGCACCTTGTAAGTACTGTAGGTAGTTCTGTTTGCATGCTATGATCAGATACTGACCATGAAGCAGATGTCTGATTAGTTCAGCTTTTTGATTGTTTTATAAGAATCTGAATCACATTTGATAATCTCTAAACCAAAAGTGGATAATTCTTCACTAAACAAGAATTTTTTAAACCCAACTTAAGATTCACCAAACATTTATTCTATTTCCAATGTCTTAGTTTTTCCCATTTTTTTTAAAGAGACAGGCATGGGAAGAATCTCTCAAGTAGAGCACAACTAGGACAAAAACAGCTTGTTTTTAAGGGCAATATTTATAGTAAGTACCGTAAAACATTATTATGGAAAGTATGAGCATGACTGGCTATTGGTGGGGACCTCAAGGGATCAGGTTGCATGAGGAGGAGCTTGCCCAGGATGGTGTTCAAAGAAAAAAATTGCTACTGGTTCAAGGTTAAAACAAAAGCACAACTTGACTTTGGGATTGAATAGCTGCTGATGCTGCAAAGTTTGCATTTAATAATTACAGTTGGAAGTCTGAAAAGGTGACACTAAAACTGATAAAGACTGAACATGTTTCCATAGATTAGGAATTAACATTTTAAGTTAAAATAATATTTTGGTTCTGTGCTTTTATGTGAACACTGGTATTCATTATTTGAGTAATGAGATCTCATGGTACGAAATTTGGAGTTAATAATAAGTCATTGTAGATCTATTAGAAGTTTGCTTTTTTTTCTTGAAAGCAATATCCAGTTGCTCTAAGTAGGTGTTTTTATCTGGTAAATTAAGTGTGAGTTGTTATCAACTATGTATCATCACGCTGAAATCTCAAAAACGTTTATTTGGGTAAAACAACTTTTTATCCAATTTTGTATGCAGCAATATAATTTCTAAAGTTCAATTCAATTATATATTTTATTTTAAGGAAGTTATTGAACGGCACTGAAGTGTACCGCTAATTTTTCTTTATAAATGGTCAGAGTGACAGAATTAATTAATTAATTATTTGTAAGCACTGTGAGAATACCATTGTGAGTAGCATTAGCTGCTAATGATGCTTAAGTTGCTGCTTCCCGTTTTTGATCTATGCAAAATTAAAGAGTGGTTCATTTTTTTAGCATGTCTGGCCTGAATTTGATCATCTCTAGTTCAAAATCTAAAATAGAATGATAAAACCCAAATTACAGATTCTTCAAATGTTTTTTATGAAAACACAGAAATTGAGATACTTTGTTTTCCCACTAACTATTTTATGAAAGTCTTGACTTATCCCAAATTTGAAAACCCAGTATAAGGTATTACTGCCTTAGCTGGATGTATTCTTACACCCATACCATTTATAAAACATATTGCTCACATAATCAATGCTCTTAGGCAAGATCAATGTCCTGTCCAACATTCTCCACTTAGGTGGAGATTCTTAGGCTAAATGAATATCTTCAGTTTCATTGTGTAAGTGAACACATTAAATAGGAAACATGTTCATTCTTAACAACACTGGTAGTAACCTTGGGTCACATTTCAAGCTCTCCGGATTATAGTAGTGGTGGCGTCTGGGTGCGGAAAAGAGGGAGCACATGCATATACTCATTTCTGCCAAGTAAAATGACACTATATCAAATCAAGCATTTCCATATGTGGACTGGCCCTTAGTGGAGCTATGTAGGGAGCATGGAAATGCACCAAGAGATGGGCTGTGCTCTCCTGTTCAGTAGCATTTTATGATCTTTGGAGCCTCCTACTGAGAGGAGAAAGAACTCGTCTCCCACTGGACACGCTACTGTGTGTTAGATATGATGAATAAAAAAAGCTGCAACTGTCCTCAATGCTGACAAGCATGTTAATCAGTTCAGTGCCTTGCAAAAGTATTAATAACCCTTGAGGGGTAAAATTCTCGAGCAAACAGAAAATTATAAATACTTTCAAAATTTTATAAATAACCATCTAAAACGTATTTTATAATACAATTCCATTTTGATGCAGTTAAAACTGCTACCTTTGAACATGCCAATTCTTTATTGCACAATGGCTTTAGCTCTGTAAGATTGGATGGAGATCTGTGGATGGACATTTATGTTTGAACATAGACTTCCCCATTATAAAATACATTATGATTTCATTTAAATCATTCTATTGGAAATCTGACTGCAAGTTGATTGTTGTTTTCCTCCTGGATAATAAACCTCTATGCCAGTCTCAAGTCTTGTGCAGACTCTAGGAGTTTTTCTTCCTGGATTGTCCAATATTTAGCTTCATCCATCTTTCCAGCAAAGTAGTCCCATATCATGGTTCTGCCACTACTATGTTTCACTATGGGGATAGTGTGTTCAGGGGCAGCATTGGTTTTCAACTATTGACCCTTTGCAATTAAGTCACTTAATCAGCCCAAGCACATGTACATAAGATATGAGGCACAGGAGAATTGAACGCAGCGACTGAAATTGTTTTCCAAGTTGTTTTTGCCAGCGTAGCTATGGCCTCCACTTGTTCAAGACAAGTTAATTTGTATGTGAACGTAACACACACAATTGGGGCTCATAGACAGCAGTATTTACAAAAGTTGTAAATAGCTAGCTTAGAAACTGACCCATACTTCCTTTCTCCTGATGTGTTGATCAAATTACCAACTTTGCCTGAATTCATGATTTATATCACTGTATCATAAGCAGCGTTTCCCTTTACACCAGAGCAGACTTAAAACGTACAAGACTAGAAGCCAACCAGTTTTTTTCTGTATATGCTAGGCTACATAATGGTGGATCAATTTCCTCACAGTTACTAATGTTTAGACGTGTACCTTCTCCATGATGCAATATTTGATTGCATCTTACTAATCATACTTACTTACAGAGTAAGTAAGTATGATTACATGAATGTTAATCGTCTTACCTTGTATAAAATGTTCACTACGAATCCACTATTACACCGAGGACTGCCAGTCCTTATGATTGACGGCTGCTGTCCATCGCCGCCGTATCTTTCCTCATTAAAAGTTATGCAATAAAATGACAAGTTTGGTTTGCATCCTTGTCGGTTTGTGCAGCCAACCATGCAGCATCCTATGACAAATTTTAAGGTGAAACCAACTATTTAAAAACTATATTAGGTTACAAGCTATCTGATTTTTGACAAGCTTTACAGGAGCATAGGTTTACTGTTTGTCATGGCAGAGTGGGTCGCGTGATGTGCATGATGTCACATGGAAAATGGTCAATATATGATGTTTAGTACGTTGGCCAGAAAGTTCAGTTTTTGTCCGATCAAAAGTCATCGGCTGCACTAGATTTGAAAAATAAGTACATGAGGCAAAATAAAAAATGCATAGCTCACTTTTTAGATAAAGTGCACCAATTGATACATAAAGTACAAATAAGTTTGTTGTTTTAACATGACAAAAGTTGAAAAGGTACGAAGGGTGTAAATATTTTTTGCATGGCTCTACAAGTAACAGCATTATCACCTACATGTAAATGCAGCTGTTAAAAAAAAAATCTATTTTGTCTACATCATCAGTTCTTTAAAGCGGCTTTAGCCATTGCTGAGCAGGCACTAAGACTAAACTTGTGCAGACACAAAAATGCAGGGGGACATATGGATCATGAGTACGGGAGACAGCCTCACTTTCCAGAAGTTAATGACTTCTACTTCACCATTAGACATGGGAACTCAGGCCATAAATCTCAAGACCTCTCTGGACTTGTCTGAAGGCCAGCTTAGATAATTGAGCAGTGGTCTGCAGCACTGGCCTTCCTAATGTAAGTTTGTGTAGTATATCAAAAAGTCACATTTTGTCAACTGCTGCAGATTCATAAGAAAGGTCAACAAACCTTCTCATCAAAACACTAAACTAAACTAAACAACCAAAATTTTCCAAGATGGCACTTTTTTCTTTCCATGGTTAGTAGATCCCCTCCTCCTCTCAAAAGAAATTAAATTAGCCAGACTGCCATAGCTTGGGTCAATGGCTCAGGCAGTGGCCTTTTCCTGAAAGCTGCACTACACCAAGCTTGTCTTTACATACATAAATTAGTCCAGGAGTGCTGGGTTAAAACATGTCAGGGTCTAAACGAAGATTGAGTGATGAGGTCGAACAGGGGAGACAAAGGACCACTAGGAGTGGAGCAACTCTTGTCCTTCACTGCTTCATCGCTGACCCCCACCTCTCCCTGCTTCTCCCATCAAAAATGGAGGAGGAGGGGACGTCAAGTTCTCTGGTACATGAGTTGGCACAAGTTATAGCTCAGGAAGTCCAGGAGACGTCTCTGCCTGCCCCTAGAGTGAAACCCAAAACCTGCGACACAGCCAATACATGTCATATTCTTTCCGTCGAAAACAGTTTATTTTCCAGGAAATTTCAGCTTGAAACTGGTCTTCCAAATTATCTGGATTTGTTTGGAAAAATAAAAAAAATCAAGGTAGAGAGAATTGGCCCAACTGCAAACAAAAGACCACTATACATATCCATGTACTGTATATATTATATATCTTCAGTTGTTAAGTTTACGTCAAATATTCAACAATTTTGTTTTTAAAAAAAACATACAATATAGGAAACATTCACATGCATGGTGCAAAAAGGCCGCCATTCTTGCATAAACTCAAGTTCTATAAATGTTTCCTACCTTTACGTGAGCTTCATTTACTGCTACATGCAGGAAACACACGTGAACATTTGCAACTGGGTTTTAAATTGTCTATAAAATCTGATTCTTCTCATTTTCAGTTTGTATACATGGGTAATGTTTTAAAGCAGTAAACTGCTAAAAAAAAAAAAAAAAAAATTCACGTGAGCTGTTTGCCTTTGACAATGTCAGTCAAAAAACTTCTGAGCTTTAGCTAGAGTAACTTAAATTATACAAATTATATATTCATTTCAACAAGGAAGTATTAACTAAATTTTCAGTTACTTCTGGCTTTTTTGTTCATTTTAGTGTCAAATCTGATTGAATTTTTCTTGTCAAAGACAATTTCTGATTCAGTAAATTGTTTTGTCACAAATTAGTTATACACAGCTCTGCATAATTAGTAAATTAACTTTAGCAGCCAGTTTAAAGATAAATAGATATGTTAATTTGTTTCATTAACTCTTTCTTCATATGTACTTTTATGTCCTGATCTTATCCCAGGTATCGGCTTGAAGTCTTTATGGAGACATTTTCCAACAATTAGTATCAAAGACCTGAGAAACCAGAACTCATAATATCTGTTCTTGTTCTACAATGTTGTGCCAGTTCATCCTTAGCAAGAAATAGTTCTGAACTCTTAGTTCAAGTAGTTTAAAATTAATTGATTCATGTTCACATTTGACCACCAAAACATTTTCAATAAGTTTCTCCGCTTTACTATGACACATTTTTGTTAATTCATTATAATTGATCTGAAATAACGTTTATAAAACTATACACGTACGTCATGATGTCATCCATAAATTGGGATACAGACCAAGTCCTTGCCTTGCTTTATCCTTTCCTGTTGTCTTTGCTTATATAAACTTTATTTTATATTAGCTTCTATTCAAACATGTGCTCTTATTTAGATGTTGTAAAAGTTTCATTAGCGGAAGAAAATGAAAGGTTTCCATTTAGACCATGTTTTTAACTGCTGGTACTTTTAACCCTCTCATTACCATCAAGTCAGCAGAGATGGAACTTCCAGTGATATTTTCTTATTCGTTACTCATTAAACATGCATTGCACAGTCAATACATGTCAGTCAATACGCTATTCACAGTAAAATTGAACAACCACAAAATACAGAAAGTCAAAGTTCCTTTGATAAATGCACTCATTTATGCCACTTTTTGTTTTGATAGTGCTGCAGCTATAAAGTCAAACAAAATTTATCCTGTACAGTCTCTAACAGAGGTGTCCCACCAAGACATTCCTCTAACAAAATCCTGATTCTGTTTAATAATATTGGCTGACAAAAGTCTCCAGGCATGTAACTTAAATCTCTTTTCTTCTTTTAGTTGCTCAACCGCAGGTTCTGGTATCCCCACCAGTAGCAGGAGTGCTGTGCAGTGAGCGGTTAAGACGCTAGTCATAAAATTTTACAACTTTCCATGCCAAGCAATAAACTTATTAAGTAGGAGTCCATCTTTTTATACATTTAGTCAACATGTGATGAACTAGAAATGCATTGAAACAAGCTAGTAGCTAAATTAATATCAACAAGTCCTATATAAATAATGTAAATAGAGCAGGAATGAGTTTGTTAGCTTACCACTTCAGTAAATTTCTGCAAAATAAAACATTCAGTAGAAGCAGAAAAATAGATTATTGAAGGATAAAACTACATATATCATGCTTTGTGCATCTTCAGAAACAAATTATTAAGATTTGTGTTTTTTAGGTGACTTCTTTAGTTTGGGTCATCCCAACCAAAAGCCACATATTGATGTCAACCTGAGACTGTAGTGTAATATAGTATAGTATAAATGACTGTGGTGAGTGAATTAGTATATTAATGTAGACGTCGCGTGATATTGATGAAATGTTTTTTTTTTCTTTTGCTGTATATAAATATATATTACAAATTAAATTGGTATCCAAGGTAAAAAAAAAGTCCAGACAACACATTTTATTGTTAAGCTACTAAACATTTTGGATATGTTTTATTCCGGTATAATTTCTATTCAAGAAAAAGACCAAAAAAAAAAAGAAACTGTTAATAGTTTATTTGAGCATATCACTGGTTATGTTGTCAGATTTTTGAGGCTCTGGATCCCATTTTCTAAAACACTTAATAATTATAATCACTATGCTGGTAATTATAATCATAATCACTCCAAAATTGGTGAGAGGACTATTTACGAGGGAGAAAAGAAATACCTGGGATGACATTTTGAAAGTCAAACACAGAAATCTCAAATTACATTATTATTTTTTCTTAGCTCTCTGCATAGTCGAGACAAAATTCATTTTAAATGTAGAAAATTTATAGTCCAATTCATAAAATCAACCGCACTGCAATTAGTAAAGCAAAGTAAAAATTAAATAATTAAAGACAATTAAAGTTGACCATAGTTACTATTGGGTGTAAAAAAAAAAAAAAAAGTCTGTGCCTTTAAAAGTTCTCGTTCCAGCATTAACACCAAGTTGGTGAGGCTTGGCGCAGAATGGGTGGGGGCAGGCAGGGTCTCTGCTCCTCTGTTTAAAAAACCCTGAGGTATTAGGGCGGACTAATCTTTAAAAGGTTAATTTATTCATAGAGATTTTGACAGAGATGTATGGCTCAACCAACATCTCAGGCACCTCTTCCCAGAGGGAGACGACTTGTGCAAAGAACAGAGGGGAAAAAAGGAGAGGAGGAAGGGGGGGTGCAGGCAGGCAGAAAGATGGAGTGCAGGGGAAGAGAGACAGAGTAGTGGAGTCAACACACTATAAACACAAACACATAATTACCTCATAGTGGCTGACAATGACTCTGGCCTTTAACCCACTAGACTTAGTGCTCCTCAATCTGTGTTCTTTACTCAGAAAAGAAAACACAAATTTAGTTTAGATGAAATAAAATCTTAGGACATTGAACAAAACATTTTATACATACATTTTTCTCTTATTAATTGGTTTGAGTTCTTAATGCTGCTAATTCTAATAACGAGTAATCAAAAAACTTTCTTCCACCACAAATCAGCCATGACCATGCAGCTGAACAACAGTGAAAGGAAGGATCCTTGCTCTAAATATGTGGGTCAGGAGCCCTCTAGCCTCGCAACAATGCAATTAAACAAGTTATCAACAATATTCAAATAAAACAGCCATGAACTTAGACAGGCTTTCTCACATTACTAATGATTAGCTGCTGTGCTTATGTGAACTGTTTAGCCAGAGGCGACAGAGTGAGGAGTTTTGGGTCTAAACCAGCTGCACAAATGCACAACCACAACAAGAGTTGTGGAGTGTATGAAAAGCAGCAGCTTGAGTTTCTTGTAATGATTCGACTTAAGGCAACCATTCTCTAAGTCTCCATAGAAATGCTCAGTTAGAAATTAAAAGACAGGCAAATATATATATATATATATATTTAAAGTTTTATATATTTTATATAATTATACAATTACATTATTTTATTATAACTTTTATATATTTAAAGTATATATATTTTGGTTTTTTTTCCTGTCAGGAAAAAGAAAATAGAAAAAAAGTTGCAGACTTTTTTTAAAAGGACACTTTTTGACAAAAATGTAAAATAAATACAATAAATGCCATACAATTAAAATATAATAGTATACCGTCCATAAATGTTCTAGGACTATATTGTTAGTTTGCTTGATTATTCCAGTGCCAGGGCCTTCAAATTTTTACAGGAATGTTTCAACTTTTGGACACTCATGTTGTCACTCTTTAATGAGAATGAGAATCAAGGGGAAAAAGTCACTTTGTGTAAATGTGAACAGCAACTTCCTTGTAGCCTGTTGATGCAAAGGCTTTTTTTAAGGGGCGCTATTCTCTTGTTGATGAATGAAGCATTGTCCTGTAAGAAGTGTACACAATACAAACCATGCTGGCTTGTTTTTTTTTTCTCATTTTACAACCGCAAAAAATCACAGAAAGTGTGGAGTCAGCTCCTTCAATGTGTAACCCAGGTCTGGACCTGGTGGAAGAGGCTTTGTTTTAAATAACGTAAAATGAATTTTTTACAATTCAAAACAATGTATTAAACAATGTTACAATGTATTAACAAAAGAGTTGGAAATCAAAGCTTGAGAATCTTGCTTAATGATAGGGACCAGGAAAACATCTGCTTGTGGTGCTGTTGTTGAATATTGCATCTAGACGATATGAAATATAATTTTGTTTACTCTTTTCCATAATTGTAATTTCTCTAACATTTTTTTGCCAGCTTTAGAATCTCTATCACTAAAAATGTCAGTGTGGTGTGCATCAAGAGCAGTTAGAGAACATCCATCTGAACAATATCACTGGCATTTAGGAGTCTGAATGCATGGAAGATGAGCTATGTTATTGAATCAAATGTTGCAAAAAAGCAATTACAATTCTGCACTGATGTTGGGAGGACAGTTAATAAAAGTTATATGGTGCAGCTCTAATTATTAATGATAAAATGGAAAATAACTATATGATTCAAACCATTCCGAAGGACAGTGGAAAGTTTATGAACAAACTAGAAATATTGCTTAATTCTTCATAATAATGAACAAAAAAATAAAGTAAATTTTTTAAGAATTTCATATGGTAATATTATGTTGGAATTAAGTGGATACGGTCCAAAACATGACTGTTAGGTTAATTGGTTATTTAAGCTTAGGTTATTTAATAGATTATTTAATTTGTTTTTGAAGAGCTTTTACCATGCTTTCAGGTAGTCATACATGTAGTCATATATTCAATGTTTCCCTCTTGCAAATGTTCCCCAAACCTTTTTAATTTAAGCTCCTCGGTTTCATAATAAATACAAAATAATGTATGTTTTTTGGCAAAACAGCAGGAAACTGGCTAACCCAATGTCAGGCTATAACGTGTCGACTTGTAACATTCACCATCAACAGTACTAATGTATTACAGCTATGATGTTTGGAGGGCCAGCTTCGGTTCATTAAATGGAAACACTAAGACTGTGAAGCACACTGAGGTAAAAGCCTGAGTGCATGCAGAGGGCTGCATGCCCAGTGGTTGATGCATTTATGTGTCAAAACTGAAAGAGCAAGGTTTCTATGCAAGTTGCACCTGTTTTGTTAAAATGTAGCTTTTATTTTTTTAAAAAGTACAAGAATGCGGTTCTTAAAAACTGATACAATCTACAGTACATGTCCCATAGAAGACTTTTAACTGACCACATTACAACAATGTCATAAATCCAACTTCACTACTTTGGCAAGGGGAAAGTAGCTCAAAACAAGTATCCTACACTTGGTTGCACTAAACCATTTCTGATTTGCAACCACAATGCTGACCAGAACACTTTTTTTCAGTTTTGTTTTTAATCTACTTCAGTGTCTCTGCAGTGGCAATACTTGTAAACTGTTTCAGCAACCAATCAATCAATCAGTTTATTCACTCAACAAAACACATTACATCACCAATGTACGAAAACATCGTCTTGTAACAACTCATCGTGAAAAGGAGCAGGAAGAAGAAAAACCTTATAACAGCCTCTTTCTCAATAATTACAAGATAAATCTTTTCGTTTTCATGACCACATATATAAAATGCAGACTATTACTTACAAAGCATATATCATTCTCCTCATTGTTAACTCAAAAATGTATAAGACGTAATCATTTTTTTCCTTATAGAAAAGGTGAGAAGTTGGAAATGCAAGCACATCAGACTGTCAACAGCACTCTAAGTAAGCTATTGCCGATTCCTGTAAGGTATTTAATCAAAGATAGAAAAAGTTATCCAATAAAGAAAATATTTTCTACTACATTTTGAAACCTGTGTGTGGCTCAATCAGGTGCAACAAAAGAACCAAAGGCTTTCAGTGGATAACAAGATGGGCAAATGAAGTACGGCAAAGTCTTCAAAATCTGTTATGAAACATACTAAATTTGGAAGAGCTGGCAGATTTCTGGATCCAAATTCTCTACGATATAGATTTAAACATTGCAACTTTGCAATGCAAGTGCTACTCGCCACACTAATAAGTAAAGCAACTGCCCAGTCCCAGGACAGAAGCCTCCAGCTTCCTCCAGTCGCATGTCAATAAGCTTCTGGGCAAGGCATTTAACCCCAAGTTGCCTACCAATCTGCATATCAATGTATAAATGTGTGCGTGTGTGGGGGTGTGTTTGTAAGTGTGGATGAATGATTGTAGTTTTACTGTAAAGTGTAGTCAATATGACTGGAAAAGAACCATTTAAGTTCAGTTCGTTTTCCATTTCATTTACTATGTTTGCTCCTAATGTAAATAATTAATGACTGTACACAGCAGGAAAGTAAGAAAAACATATACTGAATGAAGTTTTAATGTCTTCTTATAACAATTCCGAATTAAATGTCTGTATCAGCAGGTATCAGCTGTTGAAAAAAAACAAGGATGAGAAGTTAGCCCAAAAATTCTGATTGGTGAATCTCTTCTAACCATCATTGTACCAGTGGGAAAAACTATGTTTTTATTTTTTTAAAAAACAACAACAAAAAAACACTTTGTTTCTTGCGAAATGTAACAAATAAGTATTCAAATTGAAGTTGTATAGCACACTGATGGTTTACGTATGTGAATACTATCACAGGTGTGGTTGGATTGAACTAATGACTTTTTTTTAATCATGATGATTTTATCTCCTGGTCAAACAGGTCAAACCTTTGCATGAACCATGAAGAAGCACAACCTTAACTATGTCATGTGTCACCTTCCTGTTCTGTTCTGGACGATGTTGGTCTCCTACGTTCCCGTACTCTCGCTCTTGGCGCATCTAATTTAAAGCGATTTTGAGGTATGGAGAGTTCCGTTTCTTCTCTAATCCTTCCACTGGGGAGGCTCACATGGTCTCAATTACCCTCACCCCACCCCAGAACACTGGGTCCCCTCTCTCTGCTCTCCATCCATCTGCCCGGCCTGCTCCTCTGCCAATGCACTGGCCCAGGACCTTTTCAGCAGTTTATGTTATTAAGCACATACTGCTGAGTTCCTGTCCTTGACAGGGGCCTGGAGATGTTATCTCCCCTGCCGCCGTATACAGTTACCTACAAAATATCCCATAAATTAGATTGGGATTGGCAAATCGGAATACCGAGGTGGAGGCTGTGGTGGTCAGGGATTGGCTTGGGGGTAGAGGGTGTGGAGAAAGAGCTAAAGCAAAGTACACTGTATTAGCTAGGAAGAAGCCCCATGTGTTTACATTGGACGGAGAGCCTCTGGGAGGTATGTCACTGGCAAACTGAAGGTGAATTGAGGAGAGTGTGGCATTTAAGCGCTTTGGGATAAGGTGAAGAGGAGAGCCAAATCCTGTTCCTATTTGCATAGAGATTCTTTTGGAAGTGGAGTTAAATGTCTAGCCTGACATGAGTTAGACTGGGCATTTATTGAGCTTGAGGGATTTTGCACAATGATATGCATGCATCCCCCTCCTATAATTAAACAAGGCTGTATTTGGACAAGTTACTTTTCAAGTCCAGGACAGCTCTGTCAATCCTCAAAGCATGAAGAAAGTCTTGAGCCAAGACATCCGTGGCCAATTACATTAGGTGGAACCTGTGAGGTCTTCAAACAATGGGCTCTCAGAGGATCAGCAATAATACAAACATGGCCCTTGACACACAACCACAGCACTTCAAACGGCCTTTATGGATCTAAGCTGCAGAGGGTAAAGACATAATAGCAATCACAAATTAATTACACTGGCCAACAACCTACAAAGGTTCATGGTCATTTAGAGCTTTACATGACGTTAAAACTGGGGAAAAGTGGGGAAAAATACCAATTTATTTCTCAAAATTTTATTTTATAATATGTATTCTTAAAATCTTTGATATTTGGTCAGATCGATTGAGCTCCTTTTACAGTCACTAATTCCTTCATCTAAAGCAGATGGAAATTTAGCAATGAAAAATTAATATATAATCCATCAAATAAAAAAGGAATTAAAAGATATTTGTATTTTTAACAATTTGTACAAAGGTACTCAAATTAATGTAACTAATCAAAAAAGTGTAAAAAAGTGACTTGGACACAACTGGGTTTTATTAATTGAATAAGGTTATTCTTCTTTTTTTTAAATTTTATTTCTCAGTCCCAAAAGAGTCTTTATATAACTTTGAAAGATCAAACTGAATAAACCCAAATACACCAGATTAATCAAGATACACCTGCAGCTATTAGTGCATATAAACAAGTTTTATAGATAAAGATGATCAAATCTGTCACGGTCCACCGGTTCATTTAATTTCATAAATTACAAGTCATCTGGTTTGTTCTTCAGGTTAAAACGGGGAAAAAAACTTATTTGTTATAAAGACGAAAAGTTTTGTGACACAGAGTACCATAAAAATCCTGTCAATCCTGTCAATGGCAAACTTGGTAGTGGCATTAGCATTACGTTTGTCTTTAGTGAAGATAAGACCAAAACCAAAGCAAAATGTTACAGAATGAGGAGCTAAAGGTGGATTTGTTAAGTTTTAGTCATGAGAGAGATTACACATAAAGCCTTCTGGGGAAACACACACTTTGAAATGGTCTAAAGTTTTTGGTGATTAATTCTTTTCAAACTACTGCTATATGTTTTGCAAACACTAGGTGAGATCTCAGATTACAATTGATGCCTGAGAGGCATATTGGCTCAATGTGCAGAATACTAGCTATTGCTATGTTAACTTTAAATGGGTACAGACTTTCTAAAATCTAGTTTACCTCAGTAGCATTTAAACGCTTTCCTGAAAAACGCATAAATAATCCCCTTTATGGGCAGCTTCTGTCTCATTGTTGAAGTTAAGGTCATCGATACAATACTTAATTCCATATATTTCTGTGAAACACAACTGAAAATCAGTAATTAAACAAAATGTACGATAAAAACATTACACAGAAGACATAAAACATAACTGTCGAATATAGCAAAAATTAAAATAGTATGGCAATAAATAAAGTCACAAGCAACTCATACATTGTCACATGCCAGAGACAAATTGGATTAATAATCTGAACTTGACTGCAGTTTTAAATGACTGAGATCAAATGTATTTAATTGACTTTTAACCTGGTCATACAACTGAATCAGGTTGACCTTTTTTGTGACAATATTTGTTGAACTTGCAAGTCTAAGTTTAGAAATAGCCCTGGCTGTCACAAAGCAAATGCACAGTAATTTGGATTAAAAATAAACAGACTCACACACAAAAATCAAGTTCTATATCAGCCGAACAATTTCATAAAATCCAGAAGACTTTGGTTTATAAGTGATGTAGCCATTTTGTTTTCAGTAAAATGGAGCATATTCAGTGAAGTTTAAGTGAACATTAGAAGAAACAGAGAAAAACTGGGGCACTGGATATGGGTCAAGAGTTCAGCCTTAACTTGCATGGCTAATGTGGCACACTGTCCTTAAATTAGAAGTGACCTCCCTGGCCAGCCCGCAGCAGTTTAAAAGCCAAAGCAAACTCTTAAAGACAGAGCAAGCTGCATGTTCCAGTTAAGGAAGGTTGTGGGGTTAAGAGAAAAATTCAGCCAGCATATGTTGGTACAGTTTAGATTCAGTCTGAGGTCTGAGAAAAAGTCTTGTAAAACTTTAGGATGTCAGAAAAATTGAAACATAAGACAGAGCAACAGGAATGAACAGCTCCTCCAGCCTGAAGGTTTATAAAAAGGAAAACGCCATAAATTACAAGTTTCCAAAAAATTTGGAGAGTCATTGTTAAATAAACACTGTAGCTGTGGTAACAACCGCCAGTATTAAAGTGAGAACAACGTACTGGCTTCAATGCTCGAAATGGCTATAAAGAATAATGTTTTGGGCTATGTTTTTGGAGATGTCCGCATTTACCACAATAAGCAACGCTGCATGTGGAAAAGGATTCAGAAACTGCATAACATTATTAAAGGCTTTGGAACTATGTCACTCTTTTATAGTGCCTTTTGTCTCATAAATGTTTTTGAGATTAAGATTAAAAAAAATCAGTAATTGTGTAAGTGATTGCAGAAACATGTTAGATTAGAATGATATTGTGCAAATGACACATTAATGAAAGATGTATCAAAACATGAGTCATAGAAATCACACAATATAAAATAAAAATCAATTATATAATAGCCATAAAATATAAAACTTGACCCTAAACTTTAAATATTAACTGAAATATTGATTGTTACACGCACTTTACTTATTCGTAAGAAGTAACAAGCCGGTATTCTGTCCATTCATTATCCTGTCCATTACTTGATCTACATTATATGAACAGTTTATCAATAAGCTTATCAGGAAAAGCTTTTACTGCAATAAACATTAGCTGATTATTTAAAAAGTAACTAAACCCTATGAACATTTTTTTACTGTGAGTTTGGCCTTAAGGGTGCAGCTATCTTTATGATTTTGTCCAAATTGTGACATTTGTGTCTTAAACTAAAACTATCTCAGTGGTATCCTCTTTGGGTGAACGGTGGCGATTGCAATCTAATTTTCCTATCGGTTACAACAGCACAGCTTGGTTGATGTCTATGTCACAGCCCCCTATTTGGATATAAAACCATCTCACTCAGACACGCGTCACCATGGTGAGTCAGAAGCTAGAAGCTGGAGCATTGATCATAGAATTCTTTTAGCTTTGCATGATTTATTTGCCATGTGGACACAGACTGCAATGTGTCTCTTCTGTACTCTGACTGCAGGTCTAGCTTCTCACTCAGGATAGCTACTGCAGAGTGATTGGAGCTTTTGTTTGTTGTCGGCAACGTCTCTGTGGTCAGTGTTTGCAATAGAACCACAGCAGAACGACATTACGTAATGTTTGCATCTTTGCTCATTTGTCACGAGATATGTTATTGTAACATTTAGGACTATAATGATTAATTAAATTATTCGAGTATTATTCGAGGAGAATAAGGGGGGCAGAATTTTATTGATTGATGATAATGTCATCAATCAATTTATTGTTTTTCAGGGGACCAATCGGCATCCATAAAATGACTGGCACGATGCATGGAGTATGACAGCCTTTCTCCTCCTGTAGATGCTGCCTAGAGCTTGGTGGGTGTATTTATACAAGTGGAGTGGATAGAACACAGCCGGCTGCTGTGCTGTATCTGACGCTTAGCATAAGCGTAGCTTTACAACTGAACCAGAAAAACAAATTTTATACCATTTCGATCGCAACAAATGGGTGATGTAGGGTACTGTAGCAGCATACTTGTCATATATCTTTTTGTGTATGACAAAGCACATGGACACAAAAACTATGAATGGCTGAGCAAAGTGAGAGTTTACCCAATAAACTGACTGAAGATGAATGCATAAACTAAAAACTGGTGTACAGACATTTTTTATAAGCATATCTGTGAGCCTACTTCTTTATTATTAAATTTAATATACATTTTTGTATAATTTTGGTCCATGTTAACTTAAAAATTGAGCTGTTATTGTGCAGGATCATTTTCTGAACTACAAAAAAGTAATTATTAGGGATGCACAAAAATTTTAAATTGGGCCAATGTTGATATCTGATATTAAAACTGTTATGGCAGAATTTATCAATACTTTAACAAATTTTTTATTTGATTTCTTGATTAATCACCAGGATAATTGATAGATCACTTAATTGCTAAAATAATCATTTAAAACCAACCTTGTACGATTCACCAATGTCACTGCATATCACATTTTCCTAATATTATGCTGAACTAAGGATAATACATAAATAATTGGTAGATGTTTGACAAATTCCAATTTGGTGTCTGTGAGGGATGAGTTGTTGACTTGCTGAAAGTCAGCTGTACATGTTAATATTAGCACTGAGTATGCTGATCGGCATTTGTTTAAAACATGGAGCTATTCTTTATATATATATATATATATCTTTTAATCTGATTTTAATAAAGCAATTGACCCACTACAAAATTTGTTAAATTACATGACAAAGTATTCAATTTCAAAAATTATAATAATTATAATCCTTCTCGTTCTCTAACCCCCACAAGTACACAACCATCGGATGCAGCGGCGGCAATGTGTTTTTGATTGTATTTTCCTGATTCCTATAAAATGCACAATGCTGAACGGGTGTTGTGCTGGAGTTAAAATGGAGCCCTTGATGATAGAGTACCAATTCCTGATGTGGAACTGCAGAGGCTGCCTGTGTTTGTCTGTTGTACACTCTGAAACATGTGGTTTTGGTTACAGAATGTTTTACTGCTCAACAACGTTTCTGCCTTGGAGCTCGGCACACTGCATAAAGACTACTTTGTCCCTTGATGCCCACACGGGGAGAGCCAGCCTTCAGTGTGCGCACACACACAAACATGCATTCAACTCATGATGACAACAGCAAGCCAATTGAGTCAATTTTGATAGAGGGGCAATTTTCCCCAAGCCTGTCGAATATAAAGCATGGATGGGCATGTATATCATTTCTTAAAGAGCAAAAACCAAAATGTAAAAGGTAAATTTTGTTACAGTCCAACAGGATTATGACGTTATTCAACTCAGATTGTCTGCCTAAAATGTCTGCTACACCAGCACAGCAACAATACAGAGTATAAAAGTATCCACTGGGATAGAATAGGTACCGTATTTTCCGCACTATAAGGCGCACCTAAAAACCTTCAATTTTCTCAAAAGCCGACAGTGCGCCTTATAATCCGGTGCGCCTTATAAATGGACCAATATTGAGCCACAACAGGTCTCGCAACTACGGTAAGCAGCCGCCGACTTCATTTTCCCCCGTGGAAGAAGAAACGGGAAAGCAGACGCCGACTTTATTTTCCCCGTAGAGGAAGAAACGGAGGAAAGCAGACGCCAACTTCATTTCCCCCGTAGAAGAAGAAACGGAGGAAAGCAGACGCCAACTTCATTTCCCCCGTAGAAGAAGAAACGGAGGAAAGCAGACGCCAACTTCATTTCCCCCGTAGAAGAAGAAACGGGAAAGCAGACGCCGATGCAGCCAGCAGTGCAAGCTGGGTTTTGTGTAAAGACCCCAAAATGGCTCCTATTAAGAGACACGCTTACAACGCAGAGTTTAAGTTCAAGGCGATCAGTCACACAGTAGAAGACGGGAATGGGCTCTTTGCACCTGCCGCGCTGACGTCACAACCGCAAGCGCAAATGCGGCTCTCTTTTTTCGCTTTGAGTTACCATGACAGCTAGAAAAGACAAAGTCTTATTTCAGACGCAAATAAAACAATACTATGAACATTGCTGTCTTCCTAATATAATGGGCTTTTAAGTTTTCATGGATTTCCAAGTGGTCCTGAATTAAGAAGACGGTGGCTTGTAGATATTCGTGCTACCAGTTAAAGCTAATGCAGCACAGCAAAGTTTACAGCCTTCACTTCACTCCGGATCAACTTCTTCAGCCTAAAGAAGAAGGTAAAGGAGCTTTCTGTGTTATTTCCATGGAATCACTTCTGTATTCAGCCTGAATGATCGAGTTTATGGGAACGAGAGAGCAGACCAGAGCCTGACAGCCGAGCTACTGATCCGCCTGTACAAACCGCTGTGAACACCGTCCTGCTTCACAAGAAACATGCAAAACTAATAAAGCGAAATAACACGGAGACCTTAAGGAACACGGCTATATTTTTCTAAAAGCAACAACTCTTAACCTGAACAGTCAGCTGAACTAGAACTCCAACACCAGAGCTAATGTTAAGCTATGGGCTCGTTGTGCTTCAGAAGCAAAAAGCCTGAACCGTAAAATCCCTGTTACTTGGTCTCTGACACTAACGACAATAAACCACGTAATACTTGAACATAAGGTAAAAACATTGTCCGTTAATGAATTATGAAAAATGTTTAGATACTTAAATAGCACATTTTTACAAGAAAAATGTCCGGCATAAGCTAAAGCTAATGTTAGCCACAAAGTTTAAAGAAAGTAAAACTCACCTTCGTATCTGTGTATAACAAGGCGAACATGTTAAAACCTTTCTCCAGCTTATTGTCGGGGCTTCGGCTTGATGTACATCATTAAGCTGAGGTGCAAAGAGCCCATAGAGCAGCAGCGAGAGAATTTAACATGAACAATCAATGGTGCGGAAGTGGAGGAAGCAACAGCTATTCATTTTGGGAATGAACGGAGTTTTCAGAACGCTGGTTTGTAATCTATTAATAAAGTTTGACTGACCTATCTGACTATTTTGTCGACATTCCCTTTATCGCAGTTCCATCTAACGGATGCATAACGTAACCCCAGCCTCTACTGTAGCGTCTATTCTATGCGCCTTATAATGCGGTGCGCCTTATATATGAAAAAAGTTTTAAAATAGGCCATTCATTGAAGGTGCGCCTTATAATGCGGTGCGCCTTATAGTGCGGAAAATACGGTAATTGAATAAATTTAAAAGCATACTTAACACCATCATTACATCAGTGTAGTTTTGAAACCAATATAGAAGTATATTTATGAATTTCAAAATAGTATAAAATATTACATACATACCTATCATTTATAAACATGTTAAACACCAAGCCAAGCTCAGAGAAGCAGCTGTCTAATTGGGTTGTATTTTAGTAGGCATGCTAACCAGCAGTGACTATATAAAGATTAGCTTTGTCATCAACTGCACAGTTAGAGTGGGCACAAGAAGGCAAAAGTGGTGGCATTATTAGTCCTGTTATGTGTTAGAAGTGGTGGACAAAGTACTCAACTCTAGTACTTAAGTGTATTGATACTCATGGTCAAATCTTACTCAACTACAAATAAATGTTACTTGGTCAAAAGTTTCCTTAAGTACTGAAGTATTCACTTTTTATTCAAAAATACAAATGATGTTTTCTAAAGTCAGTACATTGTTCTGTGAGTGATGAAACATTTGGACACCACTGCAGTAAGCGATGGTCGCCACGCACAAAGTACCCATAATAGGGACAACAGATAGCATTAATAGTTTAAAATAATTTGATAGGGGTTGCATGTTGGGGATGAATGATGCTGGCTGGAACTGTCATTCAACTACCTGAATATGTGAGGACATTACAGGGATGTAGTAAAACACATTATCTTTCATTTATGAAGATTTATTTTACTTCATTTTTGCTGCTCATTTGAGCTGGCCTTCCTGGATTGTATCAGGCAAAATGAATAAGTTGTTTTCTGACTTTAAAAACAGTTATCTATATACAGTATATATAGGGGTGTGGGGGTAGGGGTGTGAAATAAATCTCCATTATTTAAGGCACTTTGATTGGAACTTTGATTTATGGCACTTTTTTATCCTCTATACTGAATTTGTTTTTATTATGCCTGAGATTGTTTTTTTTTTTTTTTTGTTGTGTTTGGGAGCTTGTGTTATGTGAGGAGTTGGCTGCAGGTGCAGGTCAAAAACAAGTTCAATTCATACATCAATCCAGTTTGTTTGATGTGTGTATATTTGTGCATATGTACATGTGTAGGTGTGTGTGCATGTATTAGAAACAGTTTCTGTTTCACTTTTTAACTTTTTTCTGGTGTTTCAATGGTTTTATAATTCACGGGTCAGAAAAGACCCATAAGACAATCCTTGTACCCTACTGGTGTACAGCCCAAATGGAAACATAAACAAACACAAAGTATCACTTTTTCTAATAATGGGGTCAATTTAGGAAAAGTCATAAAATTTCAAGTTGGAAAAAGATTATTTAAGGTATTTTTTTGTACAGCTAAACATGCTAGTGGGTCACTTTTGAGCCACAAGACAACACAAGGTTAAGATCTTAATCAGATTACGTTTATGTTTTGATTTATTTCATTTTAGCTAATCGGTAGCTGGTAGACATTATTTTATTCATATTGGACTTTATTCATGGTCATTGGTTTTTATTGGTTCCTTACCTTATTTAAAGGTTTCCTCTATAACCTTTAAAGTGCTTTCTTTCCAAGTGAATTTTTTTGACTACAATCTCAGTTGTCCATGAAGACAGAGGCCTCCTTTGATTGTATTAAATCTCATTGTTTGTAGAGTCGCGAGGTAAAGAATGTACTCATTGGATGCATTTTTGATAGATTATGAGGCTGATGTATACAGGTACAGTTGAAGGTAATTATTCAACACTACATGTGGATACATTCACATATTTTCCAAACACTGGATTTACCCAAATAAACCCCTATTAAACTTTGTCAAGTATTGCTTTTGTTGTTTAATGCATCTAGAAGGACTGTTTTGTCTCTCACTCACTGATTGGCTGACTGTTGGACAGTCCAACAACTGCAACAACTAATGTCCCAGTCCCTGTTACCAACATCTATGCTCTCTGGTTTATATTTAACACATGCAGGCACTTTACAGACAGATAAAACTATTTTGAAGACCACGTACATCCCGCTGGAGGTTTCCCTAAGCCAGGGTCAAACTGTGCAATCTTTGTCAAAATCTTTTTTATCGTGAAAGAAAATCTCTGGTTATGAACTTGAGCTGCTGGACTGTGATCATCCAGTGAGCCAGAAGCACTGACTGCCCATTTAGTGCTCCAACTACAAAGATGATCTGTGAAAAATATCAAGCACTATTTGGTATTTTCTGCAAAACTAATCCGGTCTGACTGCTGCTGTCACCGCCGTCTGATTCTTGTCCTTTTTTGTCCTGAGTGCTTCTGCTCCATCTTTCTCCTCCTTCGTTCCGTCTTTTCAGCTTTCAACACTAATAAAAAGCACTTTAAAAGCTGTAACTCACCGTACATATATTGATTGATATATCTGTCTGATGTGATTGCACTGTGGCACAATAGTGTAGCCTGGCATCTTCAATTGTGCAGTGTGACAGGAAAATATCTGGCTCACACAACGTCACACATATAGGTCCTGAAGAATTTTTTAATTTTTTTTGTCCTAGTTCTTAAGCCTTAAATACAGTGAAATTTAAAACCCCTCCTAACTTTCACTCATCCCTTCTTGTGTTCCTGCCATAAAGAGAATCTGCATTTGACAGATGTTTAAAAACCCTGAACTTCTAATAAAATGGTCCTGAACTACAGGTTTAATTTTGTTTCAAAACTGTATTATAGGTGGAAACTTTACCATAGTACCCATTAAAAACAGTGACCATTTCATCCCTAATGGATACTTAACATTTTTAGCTAGCGAGTTTATGTAGATAAGAACCTTAACATCTGAACATTATAATGTCATTTTAACTCCTCCAATGTCATAAAAATGCTGAACAAAAGTCAGAGAGTGACAAGTGAAGGTATTAGATGTTACCAACATGACATCACACCTTCACCTCATTCAATTTGCAGTGATCTTTCAAACAGGAAAATGTGATTGTGATCTCATATCTCAGAGTGGTAATTAGCACAATAAGGAAAGCAGAGTGAAAAGTGTACGGTCGAGTTAGAGGATTCCTGG
This sequence comes from Xiphophorus couchianus, assembly GCF_001444195.1. Classification (NCBI taxonomy): domain Eukaryota; kingdom Metazoa; phylum Chordata; class Actinopteri; order Cyprinodontiformes; family Poeciliidae; genus Xiphophorus; species Xiphophorus couchianus. The sequence goes on from NC_040228.1 coordinate 10,954,410, forward strand.
CATAAAATACCTGCAGTCGTCCCACATTACACTTTAACACAGTTTTCCAAAAGCAAAGTGATTCCATACACTAGTTGAATGCATTAAAAACCTTTGTTACTTCTTAATATAGTAAATATATAAATGTACAAATTAATTTGCAAGTTCAAAATCAGTCACAGCCCATGTTTGATCGCTGCTAAATCATGGCTATGCTAATCCCTTTTCATTATTTTACATGTTGATTTATTCTGTAGTTATTTTATGTCAATGTAGATTTACAACAAATGTATTGTTTTCTAAGCTAAATAGTAAAGAAAAGATAATGTTCTTCGCTAAATTTTCTTGTTTTTTTAATGTGCTTTCAAAATAAATGTGATGATCACATTGAAGCTTGAAGAATTACGTATTACGATGCTAAAAGCAATAAAAAAATTAAAGTTGTTCTTAAATGTATTTTCTGTTATGCTTGTCATGAATTCAAGATTTTTAAATGTGTAATTTTATCAACTTAATTTCATTTAGAATAAACCTTATAGTTCCATTCCTGGATCTGCAATAATGCAATTTATTAAAGCTGAGTCATTGGGAATTCTGGGCCAATATTAAGGTTGAAAAATATGCACTACACAAATAAGTGTTTACAATCTTCATTCGACATAAATTGATGAAATGTAGCCTTTAAAGGAACATGAGTGTCTATAAATGACTAAAAATGCATAAGACGATACATAAGGACGTTAAAAAACAAAGTTGGACAATGATAATTGAGAGGAATTAGCAAATTTCTTTCTACAGAATCTGAAGGAAAGTAATAAATTAATGGTAAAGTTGATAATCTAATACAGAAACAAGTGGCAGTTCTGCACCCTCAGTTTTTTTCTTTTCTCAATCTAAATGCCTCAATCCCAAAAACTCAGTCTTAAACCAGATTTAAAAAAAATCTAATTCAGATTTGAACAATCAATGTTTGCAATCCAGAATCCCAAAACTCAGACACTAATTTCAGCATCATGCACCACAATGCACAGAGACATCTTACTTGTTCTGATGATTACACAGTCCAGAACACTTCAAGGCACCCAAGGCATACAAAACACAACAAAAAAGTAATTAATTTTTTGTTCCACATATGCATGGGCCATATCCTGACCAATAGCACATTAGATGATGAGTCACATCATCTACTCTACATCCAACTATTGAATGTCTTGACTCTCTGACAGAGGTACACCCAGGAAGAAGTTACACTTTGAAACTTTTGTCAAGTAGTACAGCGAAGAGCAGAATTCTCAAAAGCCTTTAAAACTTTACTGTACTATAAATAGGTAATTGTTAACAGTCGTCCTCTCTGTGTTCTGAGGCTTCTGTAATGGTCTGTCACACACTGGAAATGTGTCTTGTACCGAGACAAATCTTTATTGGATAACTGTTTCTAAAGGGAGCAAAAGATGCCATATGGTTTGGTCTATGCATTAATGATGAAGAGGACCAACCAGAGGGCTATCAGTAAGAGTCAAAACAATAATCTGTGTTTCCCTGGAAACTGTCATTTACAATTTCAGTGAAGCAAACCTGAAACTAAAATCATTCTGAAAATGTGCAAGACCACAATATGTTTTCAAGATAATGTTTACTTTTTAAAAGAAAAAACGCCCATCACTCAGCATGACAATATTGCAACTATTTTTTTTAAAAAATTACCATCTTGTGTGTTTTTGAAAGTGCATTCAATTAAGTTCCTTAGTTTGTTTTTTTCACCCACACTCTGAGGCCAACAAAGTGTGCAACAGTCTTTACCAGGACCTGGAGATGGTAACAGATGTTAGAAGCGAACTCGGAGTGCTCAATCCAGAAATTTTACAGAGTGCCAAAAACATCTCATCGTATCATAAAACAGACTGAAAGGTTACATTTGTTTAACTTTACTGCTTGCTGGGTTCAGTGCATGCACTGGAAACCTCACACATGCTGGTGTGCAACAATCAAGACAGCCTTAGCTGAAACACGGACTGTTTCATGTCAAACAGAATCTGGTCCATGAAACGAGCTTGAGCTCATCTGACAAATCCCTTTTTCACGCACACATTGACACCATCAATGCCACTGCTCAGCCTCTGAACAGGGAAATCCATGAGCTAACATCACTTTGGTTGATTCAAGCCAATTACACATTAATGAAGATATCTGGATGCAAGTGCGTAACAAAAAGATTTATATTTACATCAACCATAACATGGTGCTCTTCTTACAAGATTAAGTAAAAAACAATAATAATAATTGTACCTTGGACATTAATTATGGAATGTATATTTTGATTGACTCAAGCTGCTTTGTCCAAGCTTTCACTGTAATTTATATATTAAAAAAAAAAAACTCCAAAACGATCAGCTGCCAGAAAACCTTGCAAGACGTTACAAAACAATACTATGTCGCCATCTTGTGGGCAAAAAGCAACATTGCTAAAAAAATAATTGATCCAGATCCACAGCTCTGTTTATAGCTACTTGGTTGGAGAACATATCACTATTATTATTATTATTATTATTATTATTGGAGTAAAGATTTAGTAAAGGGGAACTATTAGGCAAATTTAACTTCTTGCATGTGTTTGTAGTTCCAACAGTCCAAGCGCTTAAAAAAGGTTAATGTTTTCGGTGTCTGAAAACGAGCCACTTCAACAACATCCTAAATACAACTTCATAAATCACCAGTGCCTGGTGATTGCTCGAGAACCTTTGCTGAGCTGATTTTACCGCTGTAAAAAGCAAGGCCGGAATATTAACCCTAGGCACTGAGGCTCACAGGCCTCACTCACAATCCTAACATCCACACTGTGCAAAGGGGGCAACAGCAAACTCCAGGCCACTATAGAGCATTTTCCAGACAGATTCACACAATGCTAAAGCCCAACTTAATTATTTGAACTTCCAACCAAGCTAGCTTATTAAGTGGCACACCCTTTCGTCAAAAGCCAAAACCACTCCAGCGGAAAGTTCGCCTTTCCAGTATGAGAAACCCGGTGCTGCTATCTTACTCATAAATCACACAACAATGGAATAAAGAATAATTAAATAAGTCTTCACTAAAAGTCAACCCAGCAGAAAGCACACCAGAAGTGAAAACGCCAATTAGCCTACTGCACTTATACTAACTCCGCACCATAAAATAATGATTGAAACTACATGTTATGTAAACACCAGAAGACGTTTAAGCAAAACAAATTCGTTATCTAGTCGCACAACCACAACAGTTTATAAAAGGTCACTCAATTCAAAGATGGCGTTAGGCCTACGGCTCTTACCTTTAGAAGTTTTTCTCTTTCTTGTCTTTATCCTTGCAAAGTTTCCAAATAAAGTCCTCAAACTTCAGCTTCCTCACTAGTTGGGACTCGATGGCCGTCAAGGATTCTGCAGAAAGCCTCTTTCTTTACGAATAACAGTTGTCCTGAGTTAATTTTTTTCGTTTCACTTGCGAAGAAAGTAATCTCTCCGTCACGGTTTTTCAGTTTTTGAAAAGCTGAAATAATTGAATAGTATTTCCTCCCGAATGCTTTTTGTAATCCATCTTGACAGTGCTGGGTCTGAGAATGGCACTTTACCTGGCTTCTGTTTGCTCGCCATTTCTAGCTTTTTTTTTGCTGTTGTTTTTTTGTTTGTTTGTTTTCTTCGCTAAAGTTAGCTACAATTAATTAAGGCTGAGCACAACCTTAGCGGGCGATGCTAATGTAACAGGTGGCACCACCAGGTGTCGCACCCTCCACAGCCTGAGCTTCTATAATTTCCTGTGTGTGAGACCAGGTGTGTGTTGGGCCCACGCTGCATTATTAATGACGTTCCGGTGGTAGCGTTACCTGGGGGTGTGGTTGTTCGACGCAGCAGGTAGGCTTATACATTTGTCTCTTTTAATCAGATTGAATTGTATGTTTTTGTTTTTTTATATTGTTCTTATTTGGTAGGGCTGCACCAGATCTACTACATCAAGTTTGACCTTAGACTGCTGGTTTATGCGATGCAGGTATGCAGTGTTTTTAATATGTTTTAGATTGACTTGATTAAAGTGATTTAATAAGCATTTATACATTTTTGTATTTCTGTTTTTACAGTTTGATGTTGTTGTTGATTGTTTGTCTCCTCTTAGTGTTTGTGAGGGCGGGCTAACAACCTTCCATTTATTTTGTTTGTTTTGTCCTCCATTTGTCTTTGGGTCACTTCCTAAATACTCACATCCCGTGTCGCTGTTAATCTTAAATATCTGAGACCCGATCCTGTTTGGTGTGATCTTGAGTTTGGATTGCATGTGATCATTTTGCAGGGAATCGAGTGCATCTTAAGTTTGCAGTGAACATTGTAGTGGTTTATGTGGGTTTGTCCGCCTGAAATAGTGTTTAAATTCGGGTTGAACATTATCAGATTGACAACAAATGGATAAGGTTAACGGGAAACCTTCTTATCTGTGTAACAATAAATTAATAATTAACTTTATTCTGGTTGTTGTTTATTCCCCTTCGGCTTGACTGAGTCATAACACTAACATCGGCCAGATGCATATTGGGGGAACATTTTTATTGCAGTTGCTTCTGTATCTTTTCCCCTCTTTCTTTTAGCTCTCCTCTCTGGATTTCGGTTACCGCAGTTTATTTTCTGCCAACACGATCACGATACATTTTCCCACAGTTACAACCTATCTGACCATGAATCAGTTGCAAATTCATTATGCTATTTCAAATGAAACTTGTTTTTAGGGAATCTGATCTTGGACCAGAACAAAGGAAACCAGCATTGATAAGCCGGTTTCCATATCAATGCTGATATTGATCAGCAATATCAATGCTGATATTGCCAATCGTTATCATTGGCATAGTTATCAACGGTGCCAATGATAACGATTGGCACTGTTATTAGCCAATCACTGCTGCCTGTTGCGACTCAGTACCTTTCAACAAACTGTCAGATACAATAAGTTATTTTTAACAACTTTTGTTTCATTCTGATTATGAAAACTGAGAGCAAAGGCCCATGGACTACTTTTTCAGTAAAGTAAAACCCTTACTGGGTTTCTACTGTAGTCAAAAAATAAATAAAATTCCACTGGCAATAAGAACACTCTCTGCCCAGGTTGCCCATATGGTTATGTCGTTAATTTAACAACTTTATGTCAAAACCAGTTTTGGTTTTGATTAGAACATCATCCCCACCATAAAACACGGTGGAGGAAGCATGATGCTGTGGGAACGTTTTCTGGTGAGACCTGATGCGAAGACGTATGAAACTACATATAGGGCTGGGGCTACAATGGGACTTCTTAGTTGTAATCATATTTGTGTTAGAATGACCTAAATTCAATTGAAAATGTTTTGCAAGTAGTTAAAATAGCTATTCACCGACACTCTTCAATCATTTCTATTCAGTTTTCTTCTTGATGCACTTTACAAAAAAAAACTTAATAAAATCATTTCAATTCAGTTCATTCAAATTGATCCTAGGTATCAAACAGTACAGTGAGCTCCTCAGCTTATTGGTTGAAGAGTATTCTGTCTAAGGAAGCCCAGCAGATTGCATCAAGTTTTTGACTTGCAGCATTCGCTCCTCGTGGAATGATTCTGACCGAGTTTGACCTACTTTGAATAAAATGAGCAAAATGTTCAGTCCCTAGATATGCAAAATTGTTAGAGATGTATTCCAAAAGCCCTCAAGCTGTAATTCCAGTAAAAGAAGCTTAAAATATAACTCATTAAATATTTACTCAGTTTCAGCAAGCAAAAACATCAGAAATTGGTCTCTCCCATTTCCAGAACGTTTTTATCTGAATGTTAATTTATTCATTAGCAGTTTCTTAAACTCTCTAACTGTCAAATCTAACAGGAAATAATGAATCAGCTTCATGTGGCCTAAATTATTATTTTCTTTTTATTATTTTTCCCAGTCACCTCCCAAAAATAGAAAACTTAATAAGCCACTAAAGCAAATAAAAACATGGCCTCCCTAGAAGAATATAACAATGTAAACATGTAAATAGCTAATTTGAATGTTGCCAAGTCTAAGATAATAACATCAACACAGTGGCATTAGAAGAATTGTGAAATATGTTTGCTTTATTAATATGTTTTCCTGTGTTGTTAATAGTAATTAACATGCAAATGAACGCTTGGAGCAAAACTGGGGCATGTGCTTCTCTTTTAATAATTACTGTGTAACATCAGCATTATAAATGAGATCTCTCTCGCTGGAAGACAAGACAGTAATTGGGGTTTTGACTAAATAACTTGCTACCCAGAATAAAGCATCAGACAGAGGGGATAATAATCTCTGTTAATTATGTGTCTGATCCCAGGAGAGACTGGTCTATGATGGATAAGTAGAATTAGCATAAATTGAAATATGTATATAGATTGTTACTATGGACGTATGCTATTATCAGCTGCTGTCATGAATATTAATAGTTAAATCCTAAACTATTTCTGCTGTTAGATTGTTTTCAATGTCCAAAGATTCCTTGATTCCAATTTTAGACCCAAATTTATTGAAACTGAAACCCATTTTAGCCTAACACACTAACTGAAACCAAAAAAAGATTATGATTAAGTGGAGCATTAAAAAAAAAAAAAAACTTAGGACAAGTTGTACAATTTGGGTTTATGGTATATGTGGGATCACTGTGTAGTTGGAATAATGTGTCTAAACCCTGTTAAAGTTTTACTCATCTGACCTATGATGAAAAGGTTAAGAGTGTTCAGGAACAACTCAGGAACCAACAAGGCTCAGGCCCATCATAAACTTCAACATGATGGAAAACTGCCATTACCACATGTAAAGTCGGGTTTTTTTTTCAAACCTGAGAACGCAGAAACCAAATGTCAAGCCTGCTGGTGGAAACATGGGGGCCCATATTTGCAAGTGACAGAGATGCTCTGAACAAAGTGGGTAGAGCAAAACAACAACAAAAAAGAACTACTCCAAATTTGACGACTTCAAATTATATCAACAGCCAGATGGTTGAAACTTGGACTTGATTCAAAACACAAATCAAAATTGGTTTTGGAAAAAGGATAAAGCAGGCTAACTTTAAGCTTTTGAAATGGTCCTCAACTTGAATCCGATTGAAATTTTGAAGACTTTGTTTGCATCGGGGCTAAGAACAAGACACATTTAAATGAAGTGTATCATGACTTCTGTCACTGAGATTGATCACCAAAGTTTAAATTCCATTTTACAAAACTTAAAAAACATTTTCTTCTGTTTTTTTTATTTATTCCTTGAACTTTTCAGTGCTGTTAAAATTGATTTCAGATATCTATTTCTTTCACAGAGGGATGATTTAACACAACTGGTGACAGCAGGCCAAACTCCCTGTCTCTGCAGACAACTGACATTCAAAATAAATACATATTTGTAATATAGCAGAGTATACTGAATCAATGTGTCTAATAACAGAATACAACACAGAGATAAAGTGTTCTTTCAGTCTTTATTTATTTGGCAAACAACAGAATCAACTATGTGCAACAAGAACCCAGTCAATTTAGTTGGAGGTCATGACCTGAAAAAACAAAAGACAAACATTATTTTATTCTGTGCTATAACAGAACATTGTGACAGATGTCTATCCTTCCATAATTAAATTACAGTGTTTTTCAGAATTTTATTATTTTGTAACAATTTCAAACATTCTAACTAGAGACACACAGATAATCGGATTATGGGAATCTTAAGAAAAATTTGAAAAGCAAAAAATAAAAGAATTCCCTATTCTTACCAAATGTTTATGCTATATCAATGCTTCTACTTACATTGTTGATCCAGCTGATGTAGTCACTGACTCTGGTGAAGACAGAGGGCTTCTTGGGGTAGTTGCAGCCCAAACTTGAGCCAAAGCTCACCACTCCATGGACATCCCAAGAGCCATCAGAGTTCTTGCAGTTCAGGGGACCACCGGAGTCTCCCTGGAGGACAGAAGGGACAATGTAACTCTGGACAATACGGTATAAACAGACTTAAGTGCAAGAGGCAAGGATAGTTTATTAGTCAAATGAAACTTTATCAAATATAAGTAGTCTGACTTACATTGCAGCTAGCCACATTACCATCGCCTCCAGCACAAATCATGCTAGTGGTGACCAGAGAGCCCCACCAGTCACCTCTGCTGCAGGTGGGGTAATCGACCACAGGGAGGAGGGCCTGCTGCAGGATGTCAGCAATGGGGCCTCCAGCTTTATTCAAAACAAATAAGACGTCTAAATTAACATTTGAACTTCAGAAGAACATCTTCATGAATAACCTCTTAACTTTTTTTAATTATTATTTTTTAGTTTTGATCATGTATATGGTAAGTCACATTTAGGTTCATAATTAAGGCCTGTGAAACCAGTCTTCAAAAAAAAAAAAAGACATGAATTACGGGTTTCTTCTTAAATGTAACGTCAACCATGAAACACAAGGCTAAGGTGGACTGTTTGTCTTTCTTTTGTGGCTGCAGGACTTACTCCAGAGACGTCCCCAGCCAGTGACGTAGCAGGGAGCCTGGTCGGGCAGAATTTCCCCAGAGGTGGGGAGACAGGCGGGGGTGATGGAAGCTGAGAGTTGGACAGGAGATGCCAGCTTGATCAAGGCAATGTCGTTACTGGACCATGAGATGTAGATAAAGGCAGAAAAAAAAAATCAGAAACAGAGCAGTGTGGAAAAATAACTCAATGCGGGTACTTCATCATAACACCCAGCATGCCGTGGGTTCTCTCTGAGAAATTTGCTCCCCACCGGATATTGTAAGAGTCCCAGTTGGGGTGGACAATGATCTTCTCGGGGCTGATGGCAATGGAACCACCCTCACTGGCAGTCAGATCATGTTTTCCCAGGTAGACTCTGTAGGTTCGGCTCCTGTTTAATCGAAGAAAAGAAAAAAATACAGAAAAAGTCAAATAAAATACAAGGAAATTTACACCATCGCTAAAGTTATCAATAATAGAAAGCTATTATATTAGAAAGAAACTAGGTCATTTAAATAAATTGAATTGAAGACTGGCATGAAGTGCAAAAATATCACAATTTATTTTTCTTTTGGGGAAGGAAAGCAGAAGGTTTTTGGGGGGCAGGAGTGGGATGCAGTGTTAGTAGTTTGTCTTGTGACTGGTGGGTTGTTGGTATGAACCCCTGTTCATGTGTGTCATGGTTTGGTTACTGGGATTTCAAAGCTTACTAACCACAAAAATAGAATTAAAATTTGGTATTATTATTTCAAATAGCAATATTTCTACAGGGTTTTTTGGGGTAAAGCTGGCATGCTTCTATGTTTTAGGTTTTCCTGGAAGCCTATTGAGTGTCAACAAATTAAAGTAATTCAAAGTGGATTTTTTTTTCTATTCTGTTACATTTGTAATCCAACTTATTACTGTTTCTATTGTCATCAGACTGTATTTCAATGTAAGATTTTGAAATAATATTTTTTATTCTAATTCAATTAACTGGGAGTTTAAAACTCATAATTGTAATTATTATTATTATTTTACCCGATGCAGTGAGCAGCAGTGATGACCCACAGGTCGGAGATCAGAGTGCCACCACAAGTGTGGTAGAAACTGATACCACTCTGGTACTGCAGAGACACCTGTAGAGATCATAAAAACAAGCACACACCCATCATGATTTGATGAAAACACTCGAATTTGGAATCTAGAAAGAGGGGAACATACCTGCCAGGGCCAGCTGTTCTGACGGACATCGACTCCGCCGACCACCCTGGAAAGGATTGGGGGGTAGGTGGGCAGGCCACAGCCGTAGGCTAAAAGAAAACAGTACAAAATGTTTTTAATCTTACAATTTCCTATGTTAATCAATATAAAGTTACTATTTCATCCTTGTGTTTAGAATAAAACACAAGGATGACTTTTTTGTTTTTTTCTTTTTTAAAATCAGTGAAGAACCTTTAGCTTACCACCGGCAACGAACAAAGCCAAGATCACAAACTTCATTGTAACTGTCGGTGAGTTTTATGACGACTTGCAGCTCTTTATATACAATATCACTGTGGCCATATCAGACATATTGTGAATAATTTTCCTAGCCACAGCAAGGAAAACAGGGCTGGAAAAACAAATTTACCCTTGGAGATAAGAGTGGAGATAAAAGAACCATATCTGTCATGTGACCACTGTATCCGTGTGAGAAAAATACAGATGCCTCCTGATGTTGTTAGATTCTTTTTAGTGGCTGAGAAAATATTTTTATCTGAGAATATCTATTAAAATTTAGAGGGCTTGACTCATCATTTTTAACATACACATACTGTATATTACAATCACTAACATATTTTATTTGAATTTTATGTTATTGCACAAAATTGTGTAAAATTGTGAAATGGGAAACAGATGGATCTGTCAATTTGAGGGTGCATTTGTGTACACCCCCCTTACTTCATTGCTAATGCTCAGAAGAATCACCTTTTGCTGCAATTATATCAGCTTGTTGGTTGGTTTATGACTCTATCAGCCCTGAACATCTACAGACTGAAATTTATGTTGTTTTTGTCTTTGCAAGAACGCCTATGTATGGCGTCAATGAACCACAATTTTGAAGTATTGTCACAGATCATCAGGTGGCTTTATATCTGAACTTTAGTCATTCTATCACATGAATATAATATAGAAGATTCTCTTCAATAGTGCAGTGGCTTCTTAAAGCAGTTGGTTTTCAATGGATTGTATTTTGGTGTACCAGGTCAAAATTTAGCAGCACTGACATACTGCTGCACTCTAAGCAAATTCCATTTGCACCAAAAACATTTAGCAGATGAAGGAGGAGTTTCACTAAATCTATATGTGTACAGATATTTAGTTATAAAAATAAAATCAATACAATTGGAAAAATTCCCAATGATATTTTGTGTTGGTCTATCACATAAGATCCCAACACACATAAGTTATGATGCTATGATCTTAATTTTATCCCAGTTTATAACAAGTTTAATTTTTGTAAAGTTTTTATGGGATGGAAAACCTTTAATAGATGCACACAGAAGAAAGCAACCTCCGTAATTGAAAATGTATAACGGAAATTATACCTGACACATTTTGAGTTTTGTGTACGGTAAGTCAATCAGCGAAATTTAAAAAATGGTTACTAGCTTATGTATTTGTCATTCCAGTTTTTCTGGCATCTCTGTTAGAAATAGATGTGTGACATGTTCAACAAACAAAAGAAGAAAGTTCAGCTACAGAACACTTTGACCTTGCAGTCGTGTTTCACATCTGCTAGTCCGCATAATCACCTGTAGTTGGCGTGTCCACCTATAGCTCCACCCGCTGTTAAAATTTCTCATGGGGTAATTTTCCAGGAATTAGAACCAGATTTAGCAGGTTGCATAAGAAAGGTGGTGAGAGTTATAAATATGTCAGAAGCTAACTTTGAGCTGTGAAGATACTGACACAATGAAGTTTGTGGTCCTTGCTTTGCTCGTTGCCGGCGGTAAGTCAGATTTTGCTTCCAAGAACTACGGACAAAAAAAAATCATCTTTCTATTCCCCTCTGTTCATTTGATGAACCATGTTTATCTAAAACATGAAAGTTTAAACATAGCTGATTAAATTACGAACTTTTAACATGGTTCCTTTATTTCAGCCTATGGGTGCGGCAATCCCACCTTCCAGCCCGTGGTGAGCAGAGTGGTTAACGGAGAGGACGTCAGGCCTCACAGCTGGCCATGGCAGGTAGGAGGAATACGAAGTGTTTGAAATCTGCAAAGCAACTTTTAAAATAAAAACAATTAAAATGATTGATATAGTGCAAGTAAACATTTGGAGGATGAGGGAAAAAAATATGAAAGTAAAAGTTACGTTGATGCACAATTCCCTTTTTGTATGTAATCCATTTCAAATGTTTAAAAAGTTCAGCGAATGAAAAGGAAGTCTGGCTACACTTTGCATCTACTACTTTACAGTAAAGCAGGAGTTAGAGTTTCCTCAGTAAATGAAATTGAAGCAATGATAACAACCATAATAATTTATCTTAAAGACAATCCTTGGTATTCTCACATATCCTTCCAGATTTCCCTGCAGTACAACAGTAACGGTGAGTGGAGACACACTTGCGGAGGCACTCTGATCTCTAGCCAGTGGGTCCTCACTGCTGCTCACTGCATCAGGTAGGAGACTGTCACCAAACACTATTACAAGGACTCAAGAGTTTCATATAAAAATATTTGTTTTAGAATGTTGCTTCCAAAAATGCGTATATGTGAGCTTCAGATCTCAACTGCTTCTGATTTTTCCCTTTCTTAGCTCAGGCCGGGAGTACAGAGTGGCGTTGGGAAAGCACAACCTGCTGGAGGATGAGAACGGCTCTCTGTTCCTGGGCACTGCCACCATCGTGGTGCACGAGGACTGGAACTCGTTCTTCATCCGGTAATTACCCCGGTCTAAACCATATTTGTGAAGAATGCAAAAGTACGAGTTCTGATAAAGTTTGATATCCCTCCATCTTCCACAGTAATGACGTTGCCCTGGTCAAGCTGGAGGCCCCCGTTGAATTCTCTGACACCGTCCATCCTGCTTGTCTTCCTCCTGATGGCTTCATCCTCCCCCATAATGCACCCTGCTTTGTGACCGGGTGGGGTCGTCTATACAGTGAGTTATCTTTGTTTCATGGGTGTTTCAGGCGGAAACACCCATGAAATATAAAGTTGTATCCTGCTGTATGTGACGTGTCTATACTGCCCACCAGAGGTCTTTCTATGTAAATTCTACCATGCAGGAGATGCATGTTGCGATTTATAAATGTGACTTGATTTCTTTATTTTGTAATTTTAGTGTTTTTATATCTGATATAAAAACATGCTATTTTCTAAACAAAATATTCTGTCTCCATTTTAATAAATTTTGTATCTTGCTTTGGTACTTATTGACTGGAGTCTGCTAATGAAGCTTTACTGACTGATTGGTAAATTTGTCATTTTGATTGGATTAAGTTTTTTATGCAGATAATGCACTCACTGGATTTATGTGTTATTTAGAAACTTAAAATATGATACATCAGTGGCTATGGTAATATGGTGGTTTTCCAAAAGCCTTTTGCTGACATAAACTTACTGTATGTCTCTCATGTGCACAGCCGGAGGTCCCATCGCTGACATCCTGCAGCAGGCTCTGCTGCCCGTTGTGGACCACGCCACCTGCAGTCAGTCCGACTGGTGGGGCTCTCAGGTGACACAAACCATGGTCTGCGCTGGTGGAGACGGAGTTGTTGCTGGATGCAATGTGAGTCCTAAACACAACAATTTTCAATAGTTTTTTCCTCCATGCATAAGGATCGAGACTGCCTTTGGGTATCTATGGATGGCTCTGTACATATTTGGAAATACGAAAGTCTTTATTTTAATGTTTTGCTGGTGAAATGTCTGTCTGACATAAATTATCATTATCAAAATGTGCCATCTTTTGTTTATCTTGAAAGTAAATGGGACGTTTACTTTCAAGGCATAGGAGATCTGCTCAATTATACAAAGTGATTTATCCATTCCTGTCAAAAAATTGAAACACATCTTGCAGCTCTGTATGCTACGTATTACATTTTATTCTGCTGGATTTTGATAGCTGATTTTTTTTTTGTTTGTGTGGCACTGTTAGGGAGACTCTGGCGGTCCTCTGAACTGTCAGGGCTCTGATGGATCCTGGGAGGTTCATGGTATTGTCAGCTTTGGCTCTGGGCTCGGCTGCAACTACTACAAGAAGCCCACCGTCTTTACTCAAGTCAGCTCTTTCGTGGACTGGATCAACACTGTAAGCTTCTGAAACTGCTACTAAATCGCTGGGTGTGGAGTTCAAATTATTGAGGTCATAAAAACCTGACATATCTTCATGATTTCTTTCACAGACAATGGTGGCCAACTGATAGAGCACCATTTTGGGACCAAGGCTATCACTCTAGCCTAGCAAAATAAAGCCTTTTTACCTACTCTATGTGTTGTGTCATGTTGATTTCATTGCTCATAACTAAACATTCTGCTCACTGGGAGCGCATCAACAGCGTCGCACACAAAAACGTTACAGCACTTGAGATTCTGCAAAAAACTCCTTCATTTCCTCAATTTAAGCCAGTGGTCTTAAACTCCATTCATCAAACTCCAGCAACTTTTAGATGTCTCTTTGTTTCAGCACACCTGGCTCCAATATTAGCTCATTAGCACAGTTCTGTAGCTTGACAGTATGCTTTGTAGAACAAAAATAAGATTTTAAAGTCTATCATCTGTATAAACAGGGAGACAGTTAAAGACATTTAAGGACTTTTGTGATGTGATGCACTTCCCTGGTGTTGATCAGGGAAGTGCAACATTTTGCGTTAGCTAGCCAGCTGAGTTCCACCTTCTTCTAATGATCTCTACACCATAATAATTATGAAATCTACTGAAGTAATTGCTGTTTTTTCTGTATTCTGAGAAAACACAGAAAAAAAGTTTTTTCTGCATGTGTCTGCTTTTTTTCTACATGTTTTACAGTGCTTATTAAACATGAGCATAAGATTGCAGTTCATGTTAGCCTCTTAACATCACTATTTACATTACAGTGACAAACAAAATCATAACTGTTACAGCTTGTTTGTCTTCGTCTTTCAGGGTGATTTGCAGCTCTTTTTTCTACTATGTAAATTCTGAAGATCTCAGGCATGTTGAGTCAGTTTCTCCTTAACATGGTGAAGAAAACCTAGTTGAAAAAACAACATAGTCATTGAGATAAGAATGGAGGTATCTTTCCATCTCCACTGTCCCTGAATGAGAACCATGCAGATGACACAAGTTGTGGTCTGCAGAGAAAGACGTGGATGTTAAGATGATGTTTTAATTTTTAAAAGTGTTTTTACTGCATGTTTAAAATGTTAAAAAAAATACATCATTTATTTAAATAAAAATTTTACTGAACAGTAAGGTGACTTAATGTTTTAATCTCTATCGACTTTGCAGAAATGTCCTTGTTGTATATAAACATTAAGCATTTAAATTTGGATGAAAGGCACAAAAATAGTTGGACTCAGAGGAATGTGAAATGTTCTACAATGTAAGGGCTCAACATTTTTATGAGGTCGTGTTTTACAGAAATATGCAAGGAAATTAAGGATCACAATAAAAGGGAAATATTGGTATGCTGGACTCATCATGTCGCATGTCATCAACTGTGTCTTTCATTACTTAAAAGTTTTATTTGGTTAAAGAATGAGATGCGTAGGGGTGCTAGATTTGGAATGGATCCTGCTGACACGTTCAGAAATCGCTAACTTGTTTACATCTCTCCGTGTGGAGGCTTTTTCTGACACCCACCTATTGAAATTTCATCAAATTGCAAAGTGCACAAATGGAAAAACGGAGAACACGTTTCCTAGGTTACATATGATGGTAATGGGCAAAAATAAGTCTGACATTTCAACTTCACACTGCGGAGATACAGCCAGAATGAGGTCTGTGGTGCTTGCTCGGCAGTAAGCAGCACAGAACTTATTCAGCCTTTCTCTGCAAACTAAAGGCTGTGTGTTTGCATGTGCAATTTAAATGATTTCTTTCTGTCTTTGTGTGAATCCTTTCAGTCTACGGGTGCGTGAGTCCCACTGTCCAGCCGGTGGTGCATCAAATGGTTAATGGAGTGGATGTCAGGCCCCACAGCTGGCCCTGACAGGTAAATTGAAAGTGCAAAATGTCACTTAGCTAAGCAAAATATCCCTGAATGACTTGAAATAATATTAAAGAAATATTTGTGACTGAGTGTATCAGAGAACAGAGGCAAGTTTATAGTGCCTATAAATCAGAAAGGCAAATATTAAATAATATTTTTTTAACTAAAAACAGAAAACTTTGAAAACAATTAAGATGTATAGTTTGTATAGAAAAAAAACTTTACACACACACATTCATTTAACTAAAAATAGCAGCAGTTAAAAGTGAATTGAATTACGGAAAAACCATAAAATTCCATGCAGGAGACACCATTAATATTTCTTTTTCAAATGTAAAGTAACACCAACCAAACCATGAAACTTCCTTACTTGTTTCAGGTTTCTTTGCATTGCAAGATTGACGGTGAGTGGCAACATTCCTGTGGGGAGGTACTGTGATCTCTGAACGGTGGATCCTGACTGCCGCGTACTGTACCATGTAAGAAAAAAACACAACTTAGAGTGGGTCATGTCCACAAACTAACTGTGCCACTACTAATAATGCTTAGATATAGGGGACTTAATTGGATTTCTGTTGCTTCTGACGAACCAACTTGTAGCGAACACATGGAGTGCAGAGTGGCTCTAATTCAATAGTCGAAACAAACCTCACATTCACAAGTGATGGGAAAATTTTATCACCAACCATCTGCTATGTTCTTAGTCTTCAACATCTGTTTGACATTCTGCACGTTTCTCACAACAGCAACAGAAGCAGTCAGCTGCGGTCGGTCTATGACGGCGCAAATATATCACTATTTTTTAAATGTAACACTATACACGCGTCATCAGTTGTGAAAAGGCTGTTGGTTCTTGCTGTTGTCATGGCTGGTGGTAAGAGAGTAAATCTGTTTCAATAAGTTGCTTGTTGTTCTCGCCTTGACTGCCTTGTATTTGTCAATTAAATCCATAGGTCAGATTGTTTGGGAAGACTCCTAAAATATTTACTAGATAAGTACATTAAAACTGATGGCATTTACTTTTTGTTGTGAAAATGTTATACTGTTTCAAAAATATCACTAAGTATATCAGATGTTATAAGTAGGAAATAGCATCATGTTTCTGATTCAGCGTATGGTAGTTGCAGGAGAGGACGTCAGACCCCACAGCTGGCCCTGGCAGGTATTAGACCTGCTTTAAATGTGTTCTGATTCCCGGCAGCAGCACAGTCTTGCATTACCATTTTAGCTAGTCAAGAAGAACTTGAAATTCTGATTCATTTATGTGCTTTTTATGTGATTTAATGCATCTGTTCATATTATTCCCCGTGTTTCTGAGGTATCGCTGCAGTCGAACAGCAGAGGGCGCTAGAGTCATGTCTGTGGAGGCACCCTCATCTCCCAAGACTGGGTCCTGACTGCTGCACACTGCATCAAGTGAGTTCCAATCAGGACCAATATAACGTAATGTGACGTAACGTAGAGAGAGAAAGCGTTAAGACACTTCAATCAATGTCTTATATTTCTTTATTCTAACTATGCACCAAACACATAGACAGAAAGTTTATAATTTGCACTGTCAGCCTGAAAACCAGTAACCAGTAACATATTATTATTTATTTATTTGTGATGCTTTTTAATGTGTCCACCATAGTTTAATTGAGTACATTTTTCTGTTGCCTTTCTGCTTTCTTTTATGTTTTGGGTTTTTGCACAAATTCCTTCACAGTTACATTTTGTAATTTTGTACTCTATGATAACCTTGAACATTGAACCAAGTTGACATTCGATACATTTGTTGTAGATCTAATCGTGAAATCTTGTAAATAACAGCAGAAAAACACAAGCCTTTTGTCTGGATGTTGAATCCTAAAAAAATGACTAGATGTCAAGGCATTTTTGGTAAATTAGCTTATTGAACATTGATTTCAGTAATTTAATTCACTATGTGAAGCACAGCATGCTATGGACAGAATGTTTTCAAACCTTTATTTCTGATTGCAATTTTCAACTTGCAGCTAATGAAAACACATTGAAGATTAGAATATTATGTCAGACCAATTAGAATTTTTTTAAGAAACATGGCTTAATGAAAAGCATTGTTAAAACCTGCTTTAAAGTTATTTGTCAAAAGGTACATTTAATTGTACAAACCCATATCATTGAAATTCATATTATATTTTGCTGCATATGACTTTAGATAAAAAATTTGATCTTGTTCCAACAAAAAACAAACCCAAACCTTTTTTGTGTTTTTGAGAAGCTCAGAAGACTGTAAAGGTAAATAACTGGAAGATCCCTGAATTTTGTCATACTGATCATCCGTCTAGCACATATTTACACACAAAAAACAATCTGTTTCGCTTTCTGAATCCCTGAGCCTTGCTGGTTGCCGTTCTTACAGTGAAGTCGACGACTACAGAGTGGAGCTGGTGAAGCACAGTCTGAAGGCCACTGAGGAAGGCTCAGTGGCTTGCAGTGCAGCCAAGATCATTACTCATGAAGACTACAACATCCTGCTCAGCCGCTAACCGCAACATTTCTTAAACCACTTCTCTTAATGTAGAAGAGTGTGAGGTATCGCTTAACAGTGAATGCTATTTCATAGGTGATCCAAACTGTAAAAACTGATGAAGCTACTTTCTTTTCACCTCTTGTACATAAATGTATTGATTTGCTGTTTTTGCAGGAATGACACTGCTCTGATAAAGCTGTCTTCCCCTGTTGCTTTGTCTGATACAATCACACCTGCGTGCCTTCCAGACCGGGACGTCGTCCTCCCACATGGGACCCCTTGTCTTGTCACTGGCTGGGGGCGTCTTTCAAGTGGGTGATTCAAACAGAAATAAGACAAAGCTCAACTATTAGCTAAACCAAAGGTTAGACAAAAGGTTGGGTCCTGAATTATGCATGAGTACTATGAGCAGTCACCTAGTGGGCGTGTTCATTTTGTAGAATAGCACATTTATGGAGCTGAAGTCCAAAACTTCCTTCCAAAACTGTCAATATTACTTGAGTTTACACAGTTGCCACATAATACAACAACAAACCTTTATGGGAGAGACCAACAAAAGTAGCATTTAAGAGTATGGCAGAATTTCTTCAGAAACGGAAATGTAAAAAGCTTATTTTGCTTTTTTTTTTTTCTTTCACCGACCTTTATTCACTTACCTATGAATAAAATCTGGTGCTTTCAGAAGTCACGCAGTTGGTAAGGAGAAGATTAAAGTGAAAATATAGTCACAAACATATCCATTATCTGGAAACACATAAACAATGGAGATCCACTCAAAGGCAGAAAAAGGACAGCATTAATCTGAAAAGCAGTCAAGACCACCATTTTAACTTAGGAGGACTTTCAGACATCTACTGCTAAGCTGAAAGAAAAACTATTCCTCACGCACTCAAAATAAATAAATAAATAAATAAAATCTACTATTTTTAAATGTTAAAATTTCAAGCCATATTAATACTTTTGAAAGGCAATGAAAACAATATGATTACGGAAGCATCTTATGCATACTGACACACTAATTTCTCACTGAATAAGACTGTAAAGAAAAACTGCTTTAATATTACATGTATATTGGTCATTTTAACCAGATCAAATTTATTTTAACCGTAGACAAAAATCCTTTAAGCCTAACGCTGTTTAACCAAAGTCAAAATTTGCATTTTTCTCACCTGAGACAGCCAACGGTCCTGCAGCTGATATTCTTCAGCAGGCTTTCCTGCCTGTAGTCGGCCATGATGTCTGCTCGCAGCCCGACTGGTGGAATGTCCTGGCAACTGAGAAAATGGTCTGCGCTGGAGGAGATGGCATCACCGCAGGCTGTAACGTGAGGTTGCATTAGAATTTAACAATCCGTGTATTCCTAAAAATACACAAATTTTAGGAATTTGTGTTTTTCTTCCTATTTTCACTTAACGTAAGGAGAAAGGCGTAACATTTAGCCTCGCTTTTTAAACTGCCAGCTAACAACTAACTAACCTGCAGCGAGACTCTGGTGGCCCTCTGAATTGCCCAAACCCAGATGGCTCCTGGGACGTCCACGGCATCGTGAGCTTCGGTTCTGGTGAGGGTTGCAATGTTCTGCAGAAGCCCACGGTCTTTACACAAGTCAGCTCGTATGTTTGATGGATTAAACAAGTGAGTAGCTGTTTATTTCTGCAATTACCTTTTGACTAAAAAAAAATAATCAATTATTAAAAATCAGGGAATTTTTTGTGTTCTCTTTTATTTCCTCTGCAGGTAATGAGCACCAACTAAAGATGCTGCTGATAAGAACAGCTAGCAAATGTAAAAGATGCACCTAGTGAAATGTAAGGACCTTAAAATGTAATATTAAAAAATAGTAGTATTGTAAATGTACAAGAATTGACTACCTAACCAGATCACGTTTGTGGCTATATTTGACTTTTCCACAGTTTATAAAATTAGATTATTGCATAATTTTGTGAAAAACATCAATAAAATACACTGGGAGAATCCTAGATATTAATAAACAAATGCTTCCTTTTTATTTATCATAAATACTCATGAGATAAATGACTATTCAATCTTCTGGGGAAAAATACATTTGTATAAACACAGACAAGATTGTTTTTTCACTGCACTTATAAAATATATAAACTGTAGTCATAAAAAGAGAACATTAAATGACAACACACTCATTATTGTACAAAAAAAAGAAAGTGACTCCTACAACCAAATACTTACAATTAATATAAAACAATTTGACAACTTGTGTATAAAATTTATCTAAACTGATTGTTTGCAAAAAAAAAAAAAAAGTACATTGCTGAGGTCCAGTTATTGAGGACAGTTTCAGCCTTCAAAACAACAACTGTGAAACACTAGTGTAGAGGGCTTTTTCTTCTGCAAAACAAAAAGAGAAAAAGCAAAAGTGTGCAATTTCACAAAATGAGTAACATTGACTTAACTCATGAGTCACTTTGGCATCCACTGCTTATTTCTAAAATTAAAAAGAAAAATGAAGGAGGAGAAAGAGAGCATACTGGCAGGTCGGCATACTGCTGTAACACAAGTTATATCCTTGAAAAAGAAAAAGCCTAGAGCCATCTATTTTTATTTTCATCTCTATCCCTGCATACTTTCAGAATGAAAACAGTCCTGCAGGTCATGTTGTGGTTGAAGGAATGATGATCAGCAAGCCAGTGAGCAGCTGCTGTTATTGTGTTGCAGCTGCACACTCAGAGTCTTTGTGTTTACCAGTCGGAGTAAGAAAAAAAACAAGCCCTGAGAAGGAGAGACTATACTGCATGCTTTCACATCTCGCCATGGCTACTGAGCGCAGGCTTTCAACTATTCGCCAAGTTCCTGCAAACATCTTCCCGCCTATATATCTCTCAGTATCACGCTGTGTGCAAGAGCAGAAGCAGCACTGTTCTGAAACAACAACGGAGTCGTGCAATTTCTTTAGAAAAGGCTTACAAGTTAATTCTTGGAGTAAAGATGCTTTTGGTGAGTACAGCTGGAGGGTGTTCATTGATGCGTTCAAAGTCTGATCTTAGCATATTTGTAAAAATCTAAGCTTCCCGGAGAACTAATTTCCTCCTTTAAAGTGACATCTTTTAACTGGTTACCAAACACAACTTTACCACCTTGACCAAAGTTACTACACAAGCTGGGAGTGCAAATAGGTTTCAAACATCAATGGTCCCTCGCAACTTCTGCTTTTATAAAAGACTCACTTTACTTGTGTATGAAACTTGAATTGTACCAAAGTATCTAACATCTATTTTGTTTCTGCCTTATCTATTTATTACACATGTAAACATACGAGTCCAGAGAGTCTGGCACCCCTGGTAGAAATGTATATAAAGCCTTGCTTTGATCACAATTGTTTTATCGGAGTGGAAAAAAAAAATACAGTCATTATTTTTAGTATACTGGTTCAATCTGTATTCAAATCCCTAAATATTTCTATTAAATAAATGCAGCTCAAGCACTTTTAATACCCAACATTACATGTCTCAGTTGTTCATTGCCTAGGATTGATCAATTGGTAATGTTTGACACAAAGGTCTAGTTTTCTTATCCATTCTTCAATGTAGGGAAGACCAAAAAACTTGCCTTTCAAGTATAACAGATGTACGTTGATCTGCATAAACTAAGAAACTGTTACCTCCCCTAAACTTGCTCATGCCCAAACAATTATAAAAACTGTGTACACAATTGGAATCGTGACATGTCGGTCTTGTCATAAACCCAAGTTTGTCTTGCCACCAAGCAAAGTGAGGAAAATGGTAATAAAGTTAAAAGAAATTCCTAAGGATCTCTGTTAGAGAACTAGAGTAATTTGAATTTATTGTGAGATTATATTACCACAGTAACAAATAATAATAATTTATAGTTTTTTACACATCTTTTACCAAGGTACTAAGACCCAGTATGGACTATTTAAAGAGTGGTAGTTCCAAAGTGAGCAAATTAATTTCTATCAAGGGAAAGACCAAGTTATAAGCTGGTACAATCTCAGCCAGAGTTTCAGAGAACCTCAAATCTGGACTCTTATTAAGAATCAAATGCTTCTGGTCATCAGAATGTGTTTTTTCCCCTTTTAGAGAAAACTCTCAATGTATGACTTACAACTTTTGTTGACATCTTCAAAGGCTTCCAGGTAACATGGTAGCACGGTTTTACCAATGTTACAGTCCATGTTTGGTTTAGTACTGAAAGCAATAAAAAGGTCTTTAAACGTGGCATAAATGACCTCACAAAATGAGTGCATGGATCCATTTTTTTATAGAAAAATCCTAAAAGCATCCTCTCTAACATCTCATGAGGTCCACTATACTACCATCGATTCACCTGTAAAATCAGTACAAAGTCAAGGTGGTTTCTAAAGCTGAAAACCGATATGCCACAGTTTGGCAAAACTTTGTCACTTAACGGAGTGATCCAGTAAGGTCCATAAAAAAACAGCACTTTACAGTCAGGAGCCATGATGACAAATGTGAAAATATAACATTCTTCAGCTCAAAGAAAGAATCCTCCTTCAGTTCTTGGCTGAACAAAGCACATCCATATCCACAAAGGTTGGCCATGGAGGATACTAGGAACTTCAGTCAATAGCTTTAAACAGCAGACTGACCTTAAAGTGGAGGCACCTTATCTTCATATTGTGGCGGAGGGGTAAGAGGTTCAATACTGATTCCAGCTGCCGGCTGAGAGCTCCCCGTGTTTTTCATGGGAAGCTTTTCTGACTTAATCCTTCGGATTTTGATGGGGAGGAAATTGCGGTTGTTTTTCCCAGGTCTATGGCTTGATGTAGAAATAGTAGCGCTGGGAGAGCTACAAGCCGGGGCAGGTTGAGGAATGGTGGAGTTGACGTCGGCGACCTCGTTTTCATACTGGATGTCGTCGATCTGGACGAGGTCATCGTAGGACGGCAGCTGGGAGACGCTTGGACGAAGGTTGCTCTGACGGACAGGGTACTGCCCGCTGCCTACCACCTCCTCGTAGCTTGGTACTGCGTAGCGCTGGGCCCGCTCCTCAGCCCTGCAGAGTTGTAAATACATAAATTAAAGGTCTTGTGAACCACACACAGCTCTGGGGAAAAAAAAAAAAATCACCTATTTGTCAAATTCCCAACACAATTTCTGTATGTATGTAGTTAAACCAAGAACGATTCAGCAGACTCGTAAATTAAAGCTGTAGATTAGCTTCCTGAAACTTCACTGATATCAGAAATGTAAATATTTCCAAATGCATCTTTTCAAGTAATGACAGAAAGCTGTCGTGAAATTTTAATGGGATAAAAACACTTGAGTAAAAATATCATGGCCAAATCCAGTGGAGTAGAAACACACAGAAATTACCAAAATATTTTTAACTTCTGTAATGACTTGCTGGGAGTCTTAAAACCACACTTTTCTTGTAACAAACAGACCAGTCCTTTTCTTTATCAACTCAGGTAAGACACTTCTAATGTCATCTCTGGTACAGCAGTGGGCTTAGCGTCACAATCCTGTGATTATCCCTTTTTTTTCAACCACCCTTTTCTTTTTCCTTCCATCTAAACTTTTAATTAATATGTTTGCTTACAGAGTTCTGAAAAGCTGGCATCTTTAGCATTAATATTTCATGACTAACTCTCCTTGTGGAGGGTGTCAGTGACTATCTGCAAACAGTCACTTTTCATTGGGTAAGGAGTCAGCAGCCTTACCCGAGCCAAAGAACAACATGTCTGTACCAAAACGTCATAATAATCATATAAATAAATAAATTCTGTTTGTCATGAATATGACTACATAATGAGTTTTACTTTTCAACAGAATTTACAACAGAATATAAATAAAATCTTTGATAAAGCAATACAACTCTCAAATTATACAAGATGTTTGTTTTCACTCTCATGAATCACTCATCTGAGGCTGTACAATATCAATAAAATATTTAATTGTGATACTAAAAACTGTGAAAATGATACTAATTACTATTAACCTACATTTTCTCAACCATTTTCATTCTTTATCATTTTATAATGCCCACAACATCGCTCCATAAGCTTTAGCAAGTCAGCTATTAAGTAAAAACTTAGGAGAAAATAAAGAAAAACTCTGATAAAAAGAAGACTTTCTGTGCTCTAAACAGACTTCAGTCTAACATTTGGCGACTGTCAACACACAATCACCAATAAAATGAGGTCAAGTCGCAAGCAGAGAAAACTCACGTTTCTCTCTCCTCCTGCTCCCTCGCCGCGTCTCTCTGGTTTTGCATCTCCTGGCGTCTCAGCTGCTCCCGCTGTTTGTTCCTCAATCCCAGACACAGAGACAGCAGCAGCATAGCCACCCCGGAGCCAGCCAGCACAAAGGCCACAGAGGACGCTTTATTTCTCTTGCCATCGATTCCATCATCGCCCCCTGAACCGCTGCTGCTGTTATTAAAACCTGTGTTCGCGGGCACCAAGCTCCACACAGTCATCACTACTCCGAGGGCGACGAGGCCGACTCCCAAAGCACACAGAGCATACTGTGAGCCTGAATTTCCATTGTTTTCTTGGTTGCTCATCTGGTTAGTGTTGTTGTTGTTATTGGTGTTGCTGCTGCTGCTGACGGTCGTCACTACTATTCCAGGGGGGCCGTCCACAGTGGATCGCATTTTGTTTAAATGTCAGTACTTCAGTCAGATCAGGTCCAGTGAAGTCAAACACTGTGGAGAGAAAGGCATATTAGCAAGAGAACAAACTGGGAAGTTTAATAAAAATAAAAAAAAAAGGAATATAAATGCATATAAAAATACTTATTTTTCCCTTTAAGATTACAGAAAGGCTTACAGTGATGAGAACGCCTAATTCTCGTGTCTCTTAGGTGGCGACTGAAGTTAGACTGCTCTCTATAGTCTCACCTCAGACACCTCTACTGCTTAAGGTTTCATAGTCCAGCTTTTCAGAGAACTGAAGAAACATAAAATTCACTGTAGTAAAATAAATCCAAGCCTTTCCCTGAGTCACAGGCGACCTGCGTGGTAAAATATTTACAGCAGCCTCACCTTTCAAAGTCACAGTTAGCGCTACCAATGCTAATAAAAAGGGTAGTGGCCGCTATAAATCTAATGCCTCAAGAAATATTACTTAGTCGTGTTCTCCACAGGTTTACTGAGTTCTTATCAGCCACTAAATCAAAATTCTGCACTCTTATGTGAATATTGTGAATTTATGAGGTTACATTACTTGAAGTATTTATTAACATTTATACCAAGTAGAATGGTTCTCTGAAATGCAGTAAGCATGTCAGATGTGTGTACTTGTCTACATACAATGAACATGGTAATGATCACATAGCTAATCATTTCTATTTTAATAAATAACCTTGCGACGTGAACTAGGCGAGAAGACGTAATTTACCTGGAATTGGGGGGTTGGGCAATATGAATGTGCTGATAATGTTTTGAAGCTTAGATATAATTGAATTATCTTTAACGGACATTCCGTTTATTGTTGTTCTCTGCTATGTGCCAGACTTTTCTCCTAAGTTCATAAATGACCTTTGATCTAAAAGGAGTGCAATTAATCAGAATGTCATTGTTTCGTAACCTTTAAAATTGAAAAACAGTTTCTGAGTTGGGACACTTCAAAGTCTAATGTCTGTAAAGAAATATTTATTGCACTACATTCTCTACTGTGTTAGTGATTTTTATCAATTTATTAAAAGATTACAGATTCTTACAAAAGTATCAAACCAAGGATGTCTTGATTTGATAGCATGATTGGAAATCAGACCCAACCAGGTAGTTTAAGGCTCGATCGGAATCGGGTGTCACATCATGACCATATGTATATTTATTCTTAAACTAAATAGGAATGAAAACAGAACGATAACAGTTATGTGATGGTACTTTAATGTTTTGAAACAACACATGAGTAACACTTTGCAGCAGTGATGGCCGTAAAGCTAGCAAAACATGTAATCAGCTTGAAATGGAAGCATTTTTGCCAATTTAGTGGAGTTGTCGATGTATTTAAAGACTTTTCAGACCACTCTAGCAACTTTGACAAATCTAGCAACTTTCTTTGGTTTATTGGACAAAACGGGAAGGCACCGATCGTACTGCAGTTGCAGTGAGAGCTGCCATGAGTCTCTCCCACTTCAGAAGCAGTTGTAGGCGGTCAGTCTGACTAAAAGCAGACTCGTCATGCAGCAGCCTGCAGTAGAGCAGAGAGGAGACCTGCTCAATTCAAACATTGCATAGGAATCAAGCATGTGCAAAGCTGCCGGTGATCCGGATCTGGATTACAGTAAATATTATGCAAGTATATTTTTTAATCTTACCAAATGTTTGTTTTTTTTAAACCTGACCTGTCACAACAAAATAAATCTCTGCATTTCCTTCACACGGCCTCAGTCACTGATTCATCTCCTCCACTGTGTGTGCCTCTGATCAACCTCTTCTCATTGATTTTGATGTTATATATATTTATTCTATGTTCAGGAAGAGTATTTACATTACTAAATTAAATTTATTAAATTATTTAATGAATTTGTAGCTCTAAATGTTTTGAGCATTTTTTTAATCACTTTGACCTTGCCAGCGTTGATATTCCTGCCTGGATCACACATGAACAACTATGCAAGTTACACATGACATATCGGATCGGGACCTGGTATCGGCTGATACGCAAAATCAAAGGACTTGGAGGCAAAGAAAAAAAAAGAAAAGAGAAATGATTGGCACATCCCTAATGCAAACTAATTCTAACTTTTCTGTACACGCACTTGCATTACAACCAGAAACCTTAATGTGCTCCGATCACATGTTGACACTTCGATTTTTAGCCCATGCTCTTCCTTCCGACTTGCCATCAGCTTTGACGTTGTGGAACTCTGTA
The DNA here is from genome assembly GCF_001444195.1 of Xiphophorus couchianus. NCBI lineage: Eukaryota > Metazoa > Chordata > Actinopteri > Cyprinodontiformes > Poeciliidae > Xiphophorus > Xiphophorus couchianus. Next base: position 10,981,368 of record NC_040228.1, read on the forward strand.
TTGATGGTGATTTTTCTGTATTACATTGCAAATAACATTTTGTACGTGGGCCAACTTTTATTTCTGTCTCCGTCATCTGACACGAACACCAACTTTTACATATTTGTTGTGTGACCTACATGGAATGAGGCAAACTTTAATTGACTAACGTTGTGTTATAAATAGATTCAAACATCTGAATCTATTCCAGAGTTATTGTGGGTGTTCTGGCTGCTTCTCTGATTAATGTTTCCTCGCTATGTCTTGGTAGCTTCACAGGTCTGCCACATCCATTTTAGATGATGAACTGAGAAGCGTTCAAACTACTAGATTTTCTTTCAGAACCTAAACTTGCTTTCCTCTTCTCCATAATTTAAACTCTATCTGTATGAGGCCATTTATGTTAACGGCCGCCACGGATTTTGGTAATCGTTTGTTAACATACACTATGCATTTTTTTTCTTTCCACTTCACAGTTAGGAGCTACATAATTATGTGTGTTTGTCACATAATTAAATCAAATGCAACATGATAAATAGTTGAAAAGGTCCCACCTAGATTTGTTTTCATTTTTTGCCACAACATTTACCTCTACTTGCAACAGTGTGAAATTAATCAGTGTGTATCTTAAGAATTATCATGTATTCTTGCCAGTGGGCCATCTTTTGATAAACAAAGAAAGTTGGACTTTATATTAAGTGTTGTCTACTGTACAAACAGGCCTGGGCCTGCTGAAACCGAGCGGGGTGTTGGTTTAACCAAGCGTTAAATTGAGGGGATATCCCAAGCCTAAAGAATGCAAGGCATGTCCCAGGATAAAACTCATAACGAACAGCTGGACAAATGAACCTTTCTGCTTTTTTTTTTTTTTATGAGGAAAAAAATACCAACACAGACATGTTGTGCAATCCAGAGGTACAAAGGAATTTATGAGAGGATGGGACAGTTTATCGGACAGAGCTGGGACTGTTACACTTTACCAAGACAGCACAGTAAGATATTGACAGGGTGGGGGGGGGGAAACACTCGAGCACAAGAGGAATGTCTGGTATCATGTGTCAAGACTGTGTCAGATAACTAAGAGAATTGCATTCAGAAGCAAGGCTTGATGTCTTCAACATGTTGTACACACTGTTTTATTATCCAAAAAGTGTCAAGGGGATGTTTCTTTGATTGTTACTAAACCAACACTAGTTGACCAACAGTGCCGCTCCAGGAAGTCATTTCGACCTCAATAACATAGGGTTGCAATTATACTTTAAACAGGTTTTTAATGCATCACAAATGCGACCATTACCTTTACTTTTTTCCAACATTGGCGCGACACAAACTGATACTCGGGTTGCTACTTCGAATGAGTACACAGTGAACGTACTCACCTCTGTATCATTTGCCAGTCTTCCTTGTGTTTCTTTCTTTCCTTCGTTGTTTCTTTCACAAAGCTATAAGCCGCTATGCTGCTCTCGTTTAATTTGAACGAGTTTGATTGTAAACAGGCCGTTTGCGAATAAGGAACTTTCGTCTGAGAAGGATGGGCCCGGGCAGATTGAGAAGCAGGAAGGAGGGGGCTTTCGGCGGCAGCGCACTTCCAGTTTGATTAACCCATTCACTCCTGGCTCACTTCACACTGGTAGCTTGGAGCTAAATATGTTTGCATGACAACATTTTTCGACCCTACAACATGTTAAAACCACACCCACAGCATTTATTTTTATTGCTTTCTTTTTTTTTTGATGAAAGGATATTTTTGAAAAACAGTATTTTCTATGTTCCTAAAGTAAGCTTACAATATCAATGGTATATATACTGTATATATATATATATATATATATATATATATATATATATAATTTTTTTTTTTAAGTCTCGTGAGACAACCATTATGTGAGTAGGATTTAGCTCAGGTCAGGCTTTGAGTAGTGAGCTGGCCTGGGCTCACAGTGGGTTTAGAACCCACTTGGGTGGTCTAGCTGGTTCTCATCTGGGTAGTAAGAAAATTGGTAGAACTGTGCAACACATTTAGTTCCCACTTTCCATCTAGAGCTAACACTACAAGCCTAGTACTAGCAACACTGACTGCTTGAAAACAATGCCATCATAGCTTCACCATTGCCATAACCTAACATTCAACATTCAATTCACAGTAGGTCTCTTCTCCACATGTGTGATGCTCTGTTTTATATGTATTTCTGTACCTGAGTTGCAGTGCCACGCACAAGCCGTTAAGATGCAAATATTTATAGAAATGATGCGTTGGTTGTAAGGAATTTGTGAAAAAGGACAAAGATTGTTTCAGAGGACATATTTTCATTTGGACATAGCCTAAAAACTTTAGAGTTGATGTGGACCTAACTTTGATATCATTCGTATCATTTCACAAATGATACAAACAAGTATAATTTATAAAGGATACTTGTTTGGATTGGTCGCCCAAACTAGCTCTTGCCTACAGACATACTTCCTCCTACATTTGGTGCCGGTTCTAATTTCCCTTTAGAGCCACTGTGAAGAGTGTCAGGAAAATAAAAATAACATTCAGTGTTTATGATAGTTAATGATGACACAACCAATAATAATAATTAAAAAAAAGACATACTGTCTCCAAATGCCTAAGAATAGCCTGAAAGGTCAGGCCTACAAGTGTTATTAGGTTAAAATGAGGGCTGGTAATCAGTACTTGTCTAAGTAATTTGATTTAAGTGCAATTTGAAGAGGCTTTTGTCAGAGCACCACACAGCATAGTGTGATGAGATTGTAAACCATATACAGACAAAAGAAATGTGGAATATGTTTGATGCAATTTTAGAATTCAGGTTTGGAAAAGAGGAAAAAAGTATTTTCTCTAAAAAAAATCTGTCTCTGAAGTAAAATCTCCTTAATGAATCAAGCCACTTTTGTCATGCAAAGTTAGTCTGTACAGTATTTCAATCACAAAGAGCTGTTTGCATGCAATTTTTGGTAGGTTAAAATGTTTTCAGGTCTCATGCTTAAAAACCTTGCCTACTAATGATACATTTGTCCAGTTAAATTGAGTTTTACTGTTTTTTATGACCATTTCTAACAGGTTTTAGTGACCATGAATGTTAAAGGTCAAAGAGAGTATTGGGAACATCATAATCAGAAAAACAATAGCTGGGTCAGGCAGTTTTCTATTAATTGTTGGCTGAATGATTTTACATCTCAGCTTGGAAATGAGAGTACGTCTCTTCAATCCAATGACTAGCAGATGTGTTACACAGCAGAGGTGAAATTTCTCATACTTTGTCACATTACTGTGAAGTTCACTGAACAGAATTATGCAACAATCCTATCACAAATAATGCCATAATGCCTCTGTTATCTACCAGACTAGGTCATCAAAGGTACTAAAATGTTTCTCAGGTAGTGACAATAAAATGTTAACTAGGCTTAGTACAACAACAACATCTTCAAATGTCAGCAGAGTTTTGCAAGAGTTTGAAAGTTTATGATGAAATTTCTAGGAAAGTGTAATTAACCTTGTCCTTCATGCATTTTTACGACAACAATCAATAAGGTCTAACATCAGCAGCACAGAATAATTTAGTACGTCTACATCCAGTAAACCTAGTTTTATCATTGCTTGACTTTTACTTCCTCTTTGTAAATTTACCACATACCTATAGTCATGCCTCAATTGCGCTTTGGGCACAGGCGGTCACATGACATGATTTATCTTTCATGATATGTTTTTGATGTGCGTCTGTGTTTTCAAGCTGACTTCTTCAAAATATGCTCCGCTTTGCTTCACACTTCACCTTTCCAATGCCAAAAGCTGCATCAACCTGCCAGAATGGGGAACAGTCCAGGTCTATCGCAGCATAATGGCAAAAATATTTCCAGCACTTGCCAAGTCGTTGTATTGTTCCTTTTCAATGAGGTTACTCTGGGCTCTGGGGAAGCTTTCTTCCTCTCAGGCATCACCGTGGTTCACTCTGTTACACTGCGCACACACATAGAGGAAGGTGCAATACGTGTACAGCCACTGTGAATGAGTCCTGATTAAATCTGCTTGTCTGGATTGATGCTACATCACCACCAGTTCGTAATCACATTTGCTGGCAGGGAAGGAAAACATTACACTTGGATTCGAGCTTGATTTAAATGGCAGAAGCTTCCCATTTAGTTACCTTAAAACTAAATATGTTCAAGTGGATCATTATATCACATCCACAAGAAGGTGGTTAAACAAAATAACCGCTATCTTCATTAGGTTTCTATTCTTTATGAGGTCATAAAGTAATTCACATCAAATGTCGTGAATTTATTGATATGGTTCTAAAAGCTTGAACGGGAATTATGTTTCTTCACTGACTGCTTCACCGTTGGAGCTTCCTCCTTAATTTCCACTGATGTCCAAGAGGATAGCCTTCCACCCAACTTGTCTGTGATAAAGGTGGAGTCACTGTGAGTAACAGGAAGAAACTGCACAGTCATGGTCCACCATATTAAACGACAACAAGTCGTTTAATATGGTGAACCATGACTCATCCCACAGAACAGATGAGTAATGGAAAGGTTTGGAGATTTCATCTTACATGTGAGTATGAGCATTGAACCATGCATGTCCTTTAAGGCACTGTTTTACTCCTTATTTTATGTTTAATAATTGCTTTTGTCATTCAGGGCATTTCTTGATTTGTACATGGAATTTGCAGTGGCCTCTTGATCTAGGAAATGTGTGTTAGTTATATGACATTTACAGCATATCTGTGCTAAAACCTGAAGAAATAGTGGAAATAACAGAAACTGCCGCTACCCATTGGCCAGTACAACAGTTGGTTACAATGGAAACACTGGATGCAGGCTGGTGGACAGACATCACAGAGTAAGATATCACACTGATTTCTCATTTCACCTTTATTTCACCAGAAAACATTAATCTCATTGAGATTAAAAATCTATATTAAAAGAGATGCATGGCCAAACAGCAGCACAGGGACAGTTTCACACACAAAAACTTAAACATTAAAGTGTACAACAAAGAGTACAATCAGGTTTTAGAAGCATCTGCATCAGAATGTATTACTTTCTAGGTTCTTTAAGAACTTAAAAGTGTTCAGAGAGACCAGCTCTTGGAAATTTAAGACATTCTGCGACTAATTCCAGGCAAATAGAGCTGCATGTTGACAAGACCACTTCTCCAATTCAATCCAGGTCAATGGGACTTCGAAAGGATAAATGTTCTGTGAGCATAAGGAGTGTTTTAGTTGATATAACGTAGCAGGTAACTATACAGAATTCTAATAATTACTTTATGAATTATTATATAGTATTGGTTTAGTCTTCTGGTTGACAGAGGAGAATAATATACCCTCTCATATCAAAATAGTGGCACTTTGAGACTTATTTTAAAACTCAGAGTACCATGACATACTAAGTCAACCATATACAGTCTCTTAAAGGAAATGTGTAGGCATGCATACAACTTCCCCATAAAGCAAAATGGGTGAAAGGTTGCAGAAACAACATTTATTGCAAAATAAAGGCCACTGTTTGGTCTAAATATGAGCCTTTTGTCAATTAGAATACAAAGATATTTAGCCTAAGAGAAAACCCCAATCCAGCAAGATTGTTATAGGTATGCAATTTATCAGCTTTGATCTTGAGTTTAAAAATTTAATGTGACTGGATTCAAAGCAGATTACAAGTTACCCAGTGAATTTTGTACAGTACTGAAGGCTTTTTTGAGTTTGGGAAGTACCACTTCCTGTGAGCTACCAGAAAAACAAATGTATCAAATGTAAAAACAACAACATTCAGATTAAAAAAAAAGTGTTGGAGAAAATGTGAGTGCTCTGGAACTCATTTATAAGATACTCTCTTTATCATTAAGTTGTGACCTACAATGTGAAAGATCTTCAAAGATGTAATACCAGATAAATAGTGCTTAAGGTCAAGTACTCTTTTAATTACTCATTGACAAGATTCAAAAGCTTTAGCTTAAACAAAACTTTCGATTTCTTTGTTAACTCCTCCTGCCTCTTGGTTGTCAAACAATAACAGATGATGGTCCCATCCTGTTTAATCTCCCATCATCTGAAGGACGATATTACTTCATCAATAACATTGCAAGGGAAATATAGTTTCATCTCATTGTGTCTTTGAGAAACATCTGTTTTTTTTTTGTATTATTTGAAAAATTACTTTCACTGGTCCAGATGTATTTGAATTATGATCTTTATTTGATCACAAGCATTCTTTATCCTTTCATTTTCAAAACTTTCATTTCATTTTATTACAGCACACATCTTTTGTTGGCATTGTAATATTTACTGCACGGGATAGATCTCCAAAGGAGGTGCTACATTTCTTCAGACACAATGGTGTGATTGTACATAAAAGATTTTTACACATAAAAACTTATAAATTTTATTTAGATTTTTCTCAACTGTCCACCACATTAAGAAGGTGTCACAATGGAGAGAACAGGATGAAACAAGAGCATTTAACACCGTAATCCTTTTCTTTTTTTAATCTTTAAGTAGCCTGTATAATACAAAGAGTCAATTATTTGGGTAGAGTAATCGGTTTGACTGTAAGTGTTAGTCAACATAAGCAAATCACCAAGAAACATTAATACACATAATAGAAAAATAAGTCTGTCAGTTGTCTGACATTAGAGCAAAAGAAAAAGTGACAGTCCAAACCAGCAAATAATTGCTTGTGCACAATTTACTTAAATCAAGAAAAAAAAAAGCCCATACTCTTTTATTCAAAGTGCAATCTGTCCTGTATATGTAGCAGAGTATTCACTGCATTTTCAGCTCTATTGCCATCACACGTTTGTGATCTCGATGCTTGAGTATCCTCGGATTGGGCTTCCTTCGGATCTGGAGGGAGTGTGATCTCGAACTTCCAGTGGTAAGGAGCCAAAACTGCTATGGCAACTCAGGTCCCGCCCACCCCGCTTTTTGGGGCTGAGCCCTATTGGAGGCTGAAACATTAAAACCTCATCACTGCAAATACATACAGAGACATATATTTTGGTAGATTTACATTCTATTTATTGCTATAGTAATGAACAAAAAAATATCTGCAGTTAACTCAAGATGTAAGCTGCGCAGCAAAGGTTGAAGTTGAGAGAAGCTATTTTGTTTCTGAGATATATGTACCTTCACCGCCCTCCTTCTTAAAGAACCCTCGTCATCCGTGTGTCGGGTGTTAGAGCTGGGAGGTCTGGTCAGAGAGTTCTGCCGGAGCAGCGTAGGTGGCGTTACCGCACCTGAAAGATCATAGCTTTGCTGTGTATTTGCTCTGCAAGGAAGCAGAAAAAGAAAGAAGGTTAATACAAGTAGCATTTGGAGAGGGCATAATTTGCCTTTGTGAAGCATTTACAAATGAATTGAAAAATTGTATTGGATGTTATATTAACGTTTCTTATATAGCAACTGAGTGAAAAAAAACAACCCATGGGTAATATTTAGTTAAACAAATATTCCTTTTTGACTGGTTTAATATATTCTTGATATTATTAGATCACCAGTCAAGACAGGACGCATCATGTTCTCTGTAACTCTAACATTGTTCATTTTTCTGCAACCTGCACATGCTGTACATGAACATTTGCGCCCACCTGGCTGAGCCAATCAGTGCCATCATCTCCTCATCAAGATGTCGCCGGACCATGTGTTTGTTGCTGGGAATTCCCAGTGCTGTAGCCATTGAGTCAGTGTTGAAAGACGGGTCAAGCATCATAACAGCTCCATGAACTCCACTACTGAGGAGGCTGTCAGCGTATTCCTGGTAACAAAGATTAAAAAACAAAACACAACAGACTCTTAATTATCTTTCTATTCCTATGTTTATCGACGGAAGGAAAAAGTTCTTCCATTGACTTACCTCAATGTAAAATGAAGTCAGTATTATTCAGAATAAATATAAACTTCCAGGTCTTCATACAATGCCAGATCAGACATCCTTATTTGTGACTGTAGTCAGTGTTACAGGAAATGCTTGTCCAGCAGCAACAAGGAGGATGTGATCTGACAGGTGCCATGGCTATTTAAGGTAGGGTAACAAAGGCCGTTTTCAGTCTGCTTCTTATCTCACTGTGAAAAAACTACCCTAGTTTATCTAACCCTATGACGAAACAAATTTTACTTCGATAAGGAATATCTACCTTGAGCGTTTACCATCACTGCTTCCTTCCTTCAATCAGTTTTATGGTCTCATTATCTCATATCAAAGACTGTTAAAGAAAGAGAAAACTTGCAGGAAATGTACCAAACTAAAAAACAACATCCTTTTGGTAATATACTTTTAGATTCAACAGCTGCATTTTCTGCTGTTGATCACAGTGTTCTTCTTTATTAAACTGTGTAGAAGATATATTTCTAAGACTCTTTACTAAATTGTATTTGGATTCAAAATATGTTGTTTTCCTTCATTTCATTTTGATAAGTAATGTGTTTTATGCACTTTGCTTTGCACCTCTTTACCTTTTGACCATTGGTTTGGTCCAAATTATTTATTTTAAATGATTTCCCTAGTGGGTTTGCTTGACTCTTTCTGACCATTTAGACTTAAGAATACTGTCTATTTTGTGCTGCCTCACCTTGAGGTCAATATCTTTGATCCATTTCGTGACGCGATGAGACGTCCATACGAGCGGATCCTCATGCTGGTGCTCACACTGTGTCCGACGAGCCTGCAGCACCTGGGACATTATTTCATGAAACACACTTTACCCAGTTGATAGCTTCCACCACTTGTTTTCTGCCCGAGCACATTCAAGCAGATTCATCCCCAAAGCTTTTTTTCTTGCTCACCTCTTTGTTGAAGTCGAGCGACTGCAGCAGTTCGATGCCCAGCAACAGGCTGACCTGATGGAACTTCTTGGTGATATTGAGGTGACGTTCTAGGTCACGGCGGGTCAGGGAGTTCAGCATCCGCCCGTCCACCAGGTGAGTGTGAAAAGCCTGGGAGTACTGAGGCAGTCCCACGTCACTTAACCAGGCCTTGGCCACCCAGTGGTGGTCTAAATCTGCGGCCTTTGACAGCCTACAGACAGACAAAGGGTTATTCATGGAGAAAATTGAAATATATAAATCACAGATAGCATTTATTTAATGATGTTACAGTCTATTAAGTAGAAACGACAGGGTGGATCACATATATGTATTTATTGTAGTATTGCTACGATGACAACTGCAGAGCTTACAGTTAAATTAGTTCTCAAGGATTATTTTATTCTAGACACTGTAACTAAGTCTGTTTTATGAGAAAGTTCAGGTAAAGTTTAGATCATGGCACAGCACAGACACAGCTCTTTTAATGACATTCTTTTAACAGAAGAGGGTGGGAATTCTGTCTGCTTGGATTTATCAGCAGCCTGTGATACCATTAACCAAAGTATTATGTTTTCCTGGTTTTTATTAAAGGAACAGCTCTTTTCTGTTTCAAGACAGGTATGAACTTTTTTGTCAGTCTAGGGACTCAGTCCTCTTTAGCAGTCAGGTGGACAGGACAGACAATTTCATTATCAACACTGAAGCTTCCATGATTTGTGTAGAAGCAGAACCAGTGCTGCACCTTTAATCCCAACACAATACCCCAGGCAAGAGATAAAAACACTGTGATCACAGTAGCACAACATCCAGTCTTGTCTGCCAGTTTAAACTAAGCAGCAGTAATGCACTTACCTGTCTGGCTGAAATTAAAACCTCAGAAAAAGTAGACTGAGGTAATCTGATTTAGAAAATCTAATCATGCCCAGTACAGATGATTTTTTTTAAAATTTGGGTCTTATTTTATTCTGGATAATTATCTTAAGCTTGACAAACACTGATTTTAGAGTTTTATTGCTCACTTTTAAATGCCTTAAGTGGTCTAGCCATGTTCTATCTTCACAATCTTCTGAATATCCACACCTTTCAGGGTCCTCCAGTCACTCAGCCAGTTTTTCCTCAGTGTTCTGGGATCAGTTAAAATCTAGAGGTGATTGAACATTTGCTGTGGCAGCCCAAGAGTGTGGAATACCTTAAATCTACATGTCCATGTTGCTCACAGTATAGAATCATTACAATGCATTTTAAAAACTTTTTTTTCCCCCCTGGCCTTTGACATAAGAGAAGCTAATTAATTCTTAGAAACCCTTTATTATTTTTATTTATTGTATTACAGTTTTATTCTATATCTTGTATCTTATATGTAAATGTGAGGGACTTCGGTCATCTATTTAAATATGCTACATACTGTAAATAAAACTGTAGTTCATCAACTGCATTATTTTCTTCATCGTTACATATTTTATTAAAATTTCTATTAATACTTTGTAGATGTGTTTCTATGTAATTTCATATAAATTTCATATCAACTGATGAATGTATTATTTTATTCTATACTATTTGGGTGGAAGCTAATTGGCTTTTGCCTCTTTCTGCACTGTTATTATTTTTTGCTATTTCTTAATGTACTTGATCTGTATTTTAATTGTGCAAACTAAACTGAATAAATTTGACATAAACACTAGCATGATGATAACAGAAGTTAAAGGCTAGACAGTAGAGACAGATGAAAACTACAAATATCTCGGAGCCATTCTAGGTAATAGGTTAAAAGTTATTCAGAGAACTTGCAGTTAACCTGTTTAATTTTCATCTGTTAAATTTTAATCTGTTTGATGTGTTTTTAACTTCTTTGTACATGCGCTTTGGGAAAACTCAGTAAAAGGGTGAGCAATGACTGTTTTGTCTCAAACTTTTATATCGATAAGTTATTGATAGTTTACTGAATCCGTGTTGATATTTTCTCTTTTCTGGTCAAAAACTCAGGTAAAAAAAATCCATTAAGTGGAGAAATAAATACAATTCTGGGACTCGGAATACCTGCTCAACAGACAGATAATCAGGAAAACTAAAGCCATTATTTCTGACAGCTCTCATTATTTACATGACAAGTTTCAGTTTCTGCCTTCTACAGCTCAGACTTCTTTGTATGAGAAGTTTTAGGTACAAGCACTCCTCTGTTCTTCTTTTTAATGCAGCACAAGACAGGACTAACACTGGCATTTGATTTGTTGATTTTTATCTATTCTACATTATTAATGTTGATAATTGTTGTTGGATGACTGTATTGTTCCTCAGTTGTAGGACTTTGATCGTTTCTTAGTTTTATGTCTTTTTTTCTTCTTTATTACTTGCGGTAACATTAATTGCCCTTTAGGACTCAAAGAAACCTGAACCTGATGTGAATATTTAAGTTTTTTGCTAAATCTATAACCAACTTTAACTGCAAACTTTTTTTCTTTCATAAGACAGGTACATTTCTAATTAATCAAATTAAATCCAGAATGTAAATAATAATAAAAAATAACTTTATAAAAAGGAAATGCTACCAAATATAACCCTTATAGAAGAATAAATCTACAAACTTAAGTCAAACTAAAAGTATTCTTCAGTGAACCTAAAAAAAAGGCTTTGACGGTTATTTAAAGGCCCATCACTGTAATTCTAGATACCTGATATTTCAACCAGCTTAAAAGTGACATAAAATAGTGGATAAATTACCACAGTACTATTGTAGTAAATTTTATGTAAAATATCAAATGGGTCTTAACTGCCTCACTCTGCAAAAGCAACATTTCAACTCTAATTTATTTTTAAAAGTATGCTTTGGCTTCTGAGATGGAAGGCTGTTTTTTACTTCAACTGACCAACAGATGGCCCTCTATACACACACTGCCATGTCTTATAACGATCAGTGTCTCCAATGAAGCTGTTTTTAGGACTTTCTCACTCTTTGCCATTCTCAGCCTCTCTGTAATCCTCTATGGCCAGGCGAAGTTTCCGGCGGTGCATTAAACTGTTGACGCCCAAACCCAGCTCCAGGTCTTCATCCGTTAGTCCCAGTAAGACCTGGAAAATGTTAGAACAGACCTGTTACTACAACTCCTGCTTGGAAGCTTGAGATGAAACCCACGCTGAATGCAGCTGGCGTTACCTTTCCGCTCTTGACATTTTCCGAGCAGGTGCGGATGTACATAGGCATTGCCATGACAACTTCCAGCCAGGCCTGAACGGTGCCAGCCCTCCACTGAGACATGGGCGTCATCCTGGCCAGCTCCACTTGCTGGAGGCGATCCAGTTGGTCCTCTGACCCGTCTGACAGGCTGAGGCGGGTGGAGCTGTAGAGGCTGTCTGAGTCTGGGTGGGTGAAGGGATGAGGTTCAGATGGGTGATGTGGGTGAAGGTTTTGAGTGGAGGCAGGGGTGGCAGTGAGTTTAGTGAGCAATGATAAGAGCAAAGGCGTTAATGCACCACAACAATAAAAGGTCCAATATAAAAATAAAAAAAAAGCCAGTTGGGAGGGGTTTGTAATTAAGAATGTAATTACATTCTTGCAATTCTTTCGTTACAAGAATGTGCTTGGCAGCTATAGTACTGGAAACAAGGATGCAGCTTTTTATTAACAAGCTCCTCACTTAAAAAGTCCATTAACTGGAGCATCTGTTTGAGCTTTTAAAATAACATGACTCATCCATATAAATAAGCCTGCAGGAACCCTACAGTTAGGCGATGTGTAGAGTATTCTCATGCATCTTATATTACATCAATGTCCTGCTGGTACCCTGAATGGATGAAAAGCTATCCCCTGCAGATTTGCAACATTTATCTGAAAAAACATTATGATGGCTCAAACATTTACATTTTATCAATAAATGATGTTTTCAGGAGGCAAAAAATAAACGCTAATGAAAGCATTTCCCTTACTCTAGCAGCAGGTGGCGACATCCTCACAGTTCATTATGCTTTGCTTCCTTGTATTTGATGTACACAGAAAGTGTGTGGCAGCAAAAATAGCCACATGACTCATGTATTGCATTTGCAAATCCTTGAATTATTACCATACATTTCAGTACACCTATTTTGTTTGCCTCGTCCTATGAATGAACATTAGCCACAGCCATCATGGCTAAAACAGTGAGGCTGCTGAGAAACTAATGAGCATAGGATAAAAGCATCCATCTTTCAGCTCAGTCATAATGGACAATGCAGAGTCTTTGTCCTTGTTGTTCTCTGCACATTCAGCATCCATTTTATTACAGTGTAAAAATATATATATATTTATAGATATATCTGTAAATATAGATAGATATATAGATAGACGTCAGATTGAATAATGTCCTGTCATAGTCACAACGTTTGAGATTTTGCTCTAAGCTTTACACAGAAGAACCCCAATGAGGAAAAATTTATAATTTTCATTCTTCTTCCTTTCTGTGTCTCTGCAAGAATAAGCAAACACAAAACTAATCATTTGTACCGAGTTCAGTGTGTTGACTCAAAAAAAGATTTAGGTGTGGACCGACCTTTGTAAGCTTTCATTTCATACCTTGTGAGTTAAATTAAACTGAATAAACCAACGTTTTGAGGAGAACTTCTGTTTTTCAAAATTAAAGTATTTTTTTTTTAACTATGAAAATCACATTGACAAAGAAAACCCACTTAATGGAGCTTATTTAATGGTGCTTGACAGAACTAAGCCAATGAGCAAACCTGTTGGAGTTATTTGTTTAGAAAAGACAATCAGAAATCTGTTACTGGATGGATGATTTGACTGAAAAGCAGATCCAAATCATGAAAGTGTCAAAATTATATTGCATAGATCAAATACAATCCCCTCTATTTTTTGCCTACTCTTAGTTTAGGAAACCATAAGCCTTACAGGGTTTCCTGTTCTTGGAGTGATCATTTGAAATTGACTGGATTTTAAACTTTATTTGTTTAGAATAAAAACAATCTAATTGTGGATACGGCTTGTGCTTAAATGGTAGACATCATGAAACATTTAGAGGCAATTACTCCTCAGCACAGTCGTGCCGATTTCGACTCCATGGCCCCACGTTTGCAGAACGTTTTCCCTTTTCTCTGTCTGTCTGCTTTCCTCTCAAGTTACGGTAAATAAAGGTTCTTAGCATCACAAATTCTTAGAAAATGAAAAATGCAGGTAAAATATATTGATTGAAAGCACCTCTACCACATTCTATTAACTTGGTTTGACACGGAGGTTTAAACATCCATCCATCCATCCATTTTCTGTTCACCCTTTGTCCCTAATGGGGTTGGGAGGGTTGCTGGTGTCTATCTCCAGCTACGTTCCAGGCGAGAGGTGGAGTACACCCTGGACAGGTCGCCAGTCTGTCGCAGGGCAACACAAAGACATACAGGACAAACAACCATGCACACACACACCCGTAGGGAGAATTTAGAGAGACCAATTAACCTGACAGTCATGTTTTTGGACTGTGGGAGGAAGCCGGAGAACCCGGAGAGAACCCACGCATGCACAGGGAGAACATGCAAACTCCATGCCGGGAATCGAACCCAGGACCTTCTTGCTGCAAGGCAACAGTGCTACCATCTGCACCACTGTGCAGCCCTCGGTTTGAACATAATCAGTCATATTTTAGAAGAGTCATCTGACTCAGATGGGGATAAAAACCTTTATCGATGGAAATAGGGTGCAATATAAAATCTGAAATAAATCAACTATATGTGAGATATTATCACCATAAATCAGTTCAAATAAACTAAAGCCTGCAACAGAATACAGCTTATATTATTATAAAATAATTGCTGTTTTGCATGTCCCATTGGCAAAACAAAATGAGACCTTTAAGTTTGTATTTGTTTTTTCAGTAATAGATTTTGAGAACCTTTGGTTTGATGGTGGAATATGAGAATATCATCATGGATATAAAGTGAAAAAAACTGATAAAGTGAAAAACTGTTAGCTACACTTTAGAGTATGTAAAATGATAGTGGCATAAACAATATTTTGTTGTCCAAAACAAAACAAACAATGCACAAAACATTGACACCACTTTTGTTTGATCTGGATAAAGTGTCCTGACTGACCTTCAGTGGCCTCCGCTCATGCATTTAATAATATCTTTAAAAAAATTATAGCAGCAAAATTGGAAATTAATATGACATAAACCAACACTACCACAAGTTATTTTTTCCATTCTTTCTTTCTTTTCTTTTTACCAATTTTGTTAGATTTGACATATTTGGTGAGCCCAAGTTCACCCAGGTCACAAAAAATTGAAAAACGGCTCTTAAAGAAACAAAAAAAAAAGAATCTACCAAGATATGGCTAATAAAGTAACTGGCCAATGTATATCATAAAACTTACTGTTGCTCTCAAAAGCCTGTTTATGTTTCAGCACTCACTTTCTGTTTCACACATTACATCTTTTTTTCTATATATATAAA
The DNA here is from genome assembly GCF_001444195.1 of Xiphophorus couchianus. NCBI lineage: Eukaryota > Metazoa > Chordata > Actinopteri > Cyprinodontiformes > Poeciliidae > Xiphophorus > Xiphophorus couchianus. The sequence goes on from NC_040228.1 coordinate 10,996,586, forward strand.
AAAACTCTACACTTCAACTTGAAGAAGTGCTTAGTCAGGTCAGTGTGTGACGTTGTTTGAAAGTTAGAAGGTATCTGCCAACACAGTTTGCAACCCAGTGCAACTCTTTGTTGAAACAACAAGAAATCATCTTTCCTCCAACTTCTTTGAATGTGACTGGTTGCTCCTTGGGTCGCTCCACTGTGTTGAGAGTAGGATGGGAGTTTGACAGGAAGGGGTCAGAGTTACAGGTTAGTGCACACATGGTACACACCATTATTGACACCATGCGCTCACACATGAGATCTGATATGGCCTTATCTTCCCTTGTCCCTTTGTTTTGAGAAAACTAATGCAGCTTTGTGGGAAATGTAGGAAAAAATTTAGCTGGGACTGAAGAAAGGAGAGAGGGAAACAGAGAAAAAAAGGCCATTTGAAGGCTGCACACTGCAGCTCCCCCACGTGAAAAAAGGGACAAATCAGAAGTAACAACATACAACCACAAAAACACTTAAACAACACAAACACAGGAAAAGAAAGGACAGCCACATAGAAATCATTATCACTTATTTTATTTTAAAATAATCTTATTTATTTTTTTTGTTTGTTTTTTTTTTTTTAGCGTAACGTCGTTGCCATGCTTTAAAAAGTTGCTACTATCTACTTCTAAATATCTCAGTTCCACACTGAGGCCTACATCTCTGACTTTAAATAAAACTCTTCAATAATAATAACAATAATATTCATCTCATTTCTGTAATGCTATCTCATTTACAAAAAGTAAAATATCTGTGGCAGAATAAAAACACACCGTGGCTCAGAATATGAAATCATACAATGCTGCATTTGATATGTAGTTTCCCCGTCAGCAGGTAAAAACTGGTTAAATGAAAACATAAAAGTAGCCTGTGTTTTCCTATGTATTATTTGATAATGAACACCTTAATTGGTTGAGTTGTTCCTATAAATACAGCCGAATATGTGATGGTTTATCTTTGAATTTCCTACATATTATTTTCGGCTTTTGTCATGCCTAAATGTTTCAGATAATCAAGCATGTGAGAATGTCCAGTCATATGTTATTGTCTTAAAACTCAATCTTGCTTGAATCATGAAGCTTCACAAGGCTCCATATCTCAACTCTAGCACACTAGCTAATCCGCCTCTGAATCATTAAAAAAAATTAAGATCTTTGAGTCAAAGTTTGGAATTAAATCTGCATTAAAGGCTTTGGTAATGACTTAGAGTAGGCTATTTAAAACCCTCCAGTGAGGCTGATTTAAATACCTTTGCAAAGAAAAGTGGACTAAATTCCTCCACAGTGATGTAAAAGACTCATTGTCAATTATCATAAATACCTGATGGAAGTTGTTGCTGGCAAGGATGGAACAACTAGTAGCTGGTTTTAGATTGGAATTATTTTTTCAACCAAGGGCAGGTTGCTTAACGAATTAAAATCATAATTTGAAACTGCATTTTACATTTACTCAGGTTTTCATGTCTTATATTAAAATTTGTTTGATGATCTGAAACATTGTAATGTGGCCATGTAAAAAAAAAAAAAAATCTGGCAGCAAATACTTTTTCAAAGATCCTTTTTTCTCATAAAGTCTGGTTAAAAAATAGCTCCAGTGCTATCTGGCACTGTTTTGGGGGGGTTTTGGTACAGCTAATGATAATTTAATGTCAGGGAGAGAAGAGATTTCCAGTGGGGGCAGTGCAGACTCGAATTTGATCCAGGATGAAAAGAATCCTGTGTCTCTGGACATTCTTTGGCTTGAAGAAATGTTATTAACCTTTAACACAGAGCTAATTGCTTTTTTTTTTTTCCAGTAGTAGCTTAAACTGAAGAATGTTTAGTGAGCTCAGGGGGTCACCTGGAAAGCAATGCTTTTACTTGATTAGTATGCTTAAGACCTGATTTCTAACCTCCCGAGATGGCACTCATCAGTGTTAGAGTCTTTTGTTTAATGTACGCTTCTTTTAATTGTGGTTCCAGTTTTTTTGGTAATTAAAAACAACTTTGCTTCCAGCGGTCTGCAAAAGTCTTGACCATCAGCTTTATATCTAGCTTCTAATTTTAGACAGGCTCCTCAACTATAATCCAACCCCAGCAGCTTTTCGGAGTATTAGCATAATGATAGCTGCGAGCAACTGCGAGATCAAGAAAATGGGAGAAAAACTATGAATGATTAAAAATAGTGTTGGTTTCTTCACAACTTTGCTGATCTTGATTTCCAAATTGATATCCACATGGAAATGTTGCCTTGGAGATGCAGACTAAGGCTAAATTGCTAAACCCTAACAGATTACGCAAACAAAATGAAAGGGTCAAGTTCAAAAATCAAAAAGGATACATTTGAATCTGACAAAACCATGAACAAACATCATGAAATCAGCAACTGACCTCTCTTTTTTTTTTTTTTTAAAGTGCCTTCTTGACAACATATGCAACACAACCCTCTCAGCATGCTTTGGGGTTCTGAGGCTATTTGCGTGCATGTTACATGTTCATGTGTGTGCAGTGTCTTGCGTAAGTATCCCTCGAACGTTTGGATAATTTTGTCACATCACAGCCACAAAACTTCAATGGATTTTATGTGATGGACTGACACAGAGCAACCCATAACCGTGGAAGCATTCATGGTTGATCTAAAAAAAAAAAAAAATAAAATAAGTGAATGATGTAGAAACCATTTAGCAACACCATAAAGATCAAGGGTCACTGGAGGCACATCAAGGTTAAAGTTGTGCTGCAGATTAAATCTGAGTTAGATTAGAAAAAAATACCTTTTAAAATTTTAGCTTATCACAAAGTGATGTTAAACACGCCATTAATACCTACTAAAACATATGTGTCAAACTCAATGCTCGGGGGACAAATCTGGCCCACCATAGCTTTGTATGTGGCCCTCTAGACTCCAGACGCTAAATTACATCAATTAGTCCCCCTGGTTTTTAGCAATCAGAAATTCACGCAAAATTAATGGATCCCCGTATTTTTGTTAGTCTAGTGCATAACTGTTAGTTTGTTTCAAAATTTAAGCCATAAATTGTGAAAAATACTGGCAACTTTCTCCTGTAAGGGGCAGTATTACTTACTTTTACAACACTGTAGCCTCAGCCTCATGTGATGTCAAATTATTAGTTAGTCTGTGATCGATGCGATGATTAACAAAGTCATAATTTAGGTCGTACATAAATGCAATTATTGCAAACTTCCTCGTTAGGTCCACATAATCAGTGATTTTGATTGCAAAAAGAATCACAAATGTGAAATCCCAGAGGGACTGAACAACATGAAAAGACGTTCAATATTATTTAGCTTTAAGAAGTACTTATCAAATGCAGCGACAGCTATTTGTTAATATCTTTGATATTAGTTTGTTAAGGAGTTTTATCAATGCATTCTGGCTCATGAGAGAAGCAGCTAAGATGCCTACTTAAAAGTTAGAAGGAGCTACAGAGATCCACATCTCAGTTGGGACAAAAACAGAAAACTCTTAGCTGTTCACTTAACAAATCTGACCTCAAAGAAAGACGGACAAGGAGAAAGGCATTGTGAAAAGACAGGAATAAGTCAATTTTACATCAACTTGATCTGCCCTCGATTCTATTTTATGAACTCTCAGTTAGGCTCGTACAGCATGATCTCTGGTCAGGTGAAAACAGAATGTAACGTTTTGGCCTAACCCCATTGGTAAAATACAGTGGTGGCAGTATCATGATTTGTGGGAAGCTGGTTAGAGTTGATAGAAACATGGATGGAGCAATCCTGGAGTAAAAATCTGCTATGGATATAGAACAAATTTTTTTTATATCTAGATATACAACCAGAGCATCAATAGGATGGAATTAAATAATTAGTTATTTTGCAAAAACGTGGAGAAAAGAAAAAAATCAAGGGGTATGAATACCTTGACAAGGCACTGTACGTTCTATCTTAGCAGATAGAAATCATGTTTTTTTTTGCATTTCCTGTTTGGCTTCATTTTGCTGTGGAACAAATGGGTCAGCGTAAAAAGCTGACCCCGTGCTCAGCGGTTAGAGCCCCTGTTCAGTTTTCGTTTTCTGAGGAATGCGATAAATGATAATCGAATTGTTGTTGGAACTGAGGAGTCTGCATGTTGCCTACAGGAAACTGTTCTCATCATGGCTGTGTGAAAAGGGAGGGGAGGACCAGGCAGGACAAAAGAAAACAAAAACAAAGGAGCTTTGAGTTGTGAAGGGAATTTGTGTCAAAATTAACAAAAGTTAATCGGAACATGGAGACATTTACAAGCACAGAGTACACAACAACCGTTGTTATTTACAGATACAGCAGTCCTTCAAGTTTCCAGCTTTTTGAAAACAAAAAGTCAAGAAGAAGATCCAGTAACACAGCTTTAACAGAGCAAGTCAACATTGTTGCTGTGTTTCTATTTACAGAAGTGTACATACATACAGGTGCAATATGTTCAATAAGAGTTACACTTCGGCGAAGCAAGACGCGCCTCTGGCTCCTGACTTGGCCTCTGACCGTTGGCCTAACCACGCATATGCACGCCGACACGCACATACACACACACGTACAATTATCCCCCTTCTGGTGGGGCTAAACAGGTGCATGTATTATATTATATCTATACACTCCAGCATCCATCCTCTCACACATTAAAATGCATCATGGTCCACAGGTGGGTTCACTCAGAGAGCTGTGCTTTTACCAGTCTGCATCCTCTTCTATGTAATAATCGGGTGTGGAAGTACCATCAAACAAACCGGGGTCCAGAGACTTGCGTTGCTTTCCCCGGGCAAAGACACGCGACAGCGAGCCGAGCCCCATCTTCTCTTTCTTCTTCTTACGCTTCGCCTCCTCCAGATCTTCTAGGGACTGCAGGAGGAACGAGAGGAAAATAACTGAACTGACGACCACAGAAAAGGTGTGTTACAAGAGCAGAAGAGGTGCAAAAAAATACCAAAAGAGATCACAACAGAAAGGAGAGATGAAACTTTTCATGCTGTTGGGCATGCACCTATTTACTACCCAATTAGTTCTTGTGTTTTTGTTTTTAAATCACCACAAAAAATTCATATCACGTCTCCAGAGTGAGTGCACAACAGAAATGCATGGGGCAAATGTGAACTCAGCCAAAACGACGGCGAGGGGGAAACAACAGCGGCCAGGCAGTGGAGCAGTCAGCAGTTACTACGAGAGCAGAACAGGTGATTACTTGGGAGGGCGCAGAGGCGGGCAGCTCTTACATTGCAGAGGGAGTGAGTCCGGTGACGTGGCGAGTTTATGTCGCTGGGTGTAGACGACCGATCTCCCTCCACTGCAGAGGCGTCAGAGATGATGGAGGGCTGACGCGAGTGGATGGGGCTCACTCGCACCGCAGCCACTAAACGGGACAAGAGGGGAGAGAGGACAGGCTTACCTTTGTCTCGGGAGTTTGGGGCACCAACGGTACAAAATGAGGGGGAAAAAAAATAAAACAAAATATGGTGGACCCTCAATATTAGTACAACACCACAGAATAAAAATTAGCCTACAGATAAATGGAGGCAGAAAAAGAGGGTATATTTTTCTAACCAGCTGCAGTTGCTAAGCAACAGGGAAACAGCTTCACAGAGGTTTAGAGAGCGTGTGCCCGAACCAATGAGACTGATACATAAAGTACAGCCAATTGCAATGCAATTTGGAGTTCGTGACTGTTCCCACATCTTCCCTGTCTTCTTGCGTTCGTCCGCGACTTCCTCCAGATGTCCCCAATTAGTTAGCAACTGGTGTGTGGATCTACGGCTGCCATTTAAAACAATGCATTTTAAGGGTTTTGTACAGCTGCAAGGCTAATTTATGCAGCGTTTTCTCTACTTTATTGCTTTTTTCTATGCTTTTTTTAATGTCGGAAACCATTGTTTGGCAAAGCCCGTACGCCTTTCCAAAAACATCAGAATTTGTGTGTAGTAACATAAGTAACATAGCTTCACCATTCTTTTAGACTAATGCTTGTAAGTCATATGAGATCTTGTTTCTTTTTCGACTCTGACAAAGATGAAACCTGAAAAATGTCAACATAAGAATTCAAACAAGTATTCCATTTAGGACTGACCACATGCATTTCACATGCAACTTATCCTTGGCTGCCACTTCAGAGGAAATAAAGCGCATGACATAATACAGCTGGAACATCATAATATTTAGCAGATGGCGCGATTTAATGCGTAGAGACCAGCTTCACGTGAGCATGCAGTTTGTAAGCAATGGGGCCACAATCTCAACATGTTACGAGGCAATCTGCCCTCGTGTTGGCCTACCTTGTCTGTCAGTGGGATGGCCTGTGTGGACGTAGAGGGTCTGCTGACTTTGCCTGATGGCAGCAGTCAGGGGAAGATCCGCCTGCATCACCCACTCCTGGTTGTTGCCATTGACGACCGCCTCCGGGGGCATGGCCAATGAGTGGCGCTTGGGCACATCCTTTGTCAGCGTGGCTAGTGACTGTTTGGCCTTAAGGAGATAAACAGACACACACACATGTTCATGCTGCACAGGGTCTTTTCACCACGCGTGTTTCTGAGCATGATGCTGCTTCTCTGGCTCCCGTTATTACTATTTTTGCGCCCTGTTTTACTCGCAGACATGTTATGCATCCAGAAAGCTGCAACGTGTTAGTGCACACATATGTGTGAGCTTGCCTTCCGGCTCGTCATGTTGCTCTTTTATCTGTAATAATCTGTCTGTTTTCTCATTCTGTTTTTGCAGTGCAAAAAATTTCTCACTCTCACTCCTGGGAGTGATGACAAAATTATTCAATAAAAAAAGTAAATAAATAAAAAAAAAAGGGGGGGGAGAATACTGATAAGAGGCATGAAGCAATTGCTGCTAAGAGGGTGGAAGCTGGGGGGTCGGTGTTGTGCAAAATAACTAAGGAAATGAAAAACAATTAAGTCTTTCTATAACTTTAATGAATACATTTGCTTTGAGGCTTTTTTCACACACAACAATGAGCTTCTGCAGCCTTAGAAGATATGTTTTTCACCCCAAAATATGCTCAGAAGAAACAAATATTCTTTCATTTTTTCCCCCACCAGCCTGTGTTTTCTGATTAGCTGTGACACGTTGCTGTTTAAAAATCGCTTCAAATATTGTTATTGTTCAAATCTTATTATCATGCCGAGCACGGCAGGCCACAATTCACCACCACAATCAGCGTCACCGCAATCACATCTACTTTAGTGGTAGTCAAACAATTATCAGTCACTTTTTTTTTTTGACATGCAAAACTGGATGCACTCAAAAATGTTCAGCGCATTTAGGTGTCAGAATACAGATGAGTTTTATAGCATTCAGGTTGATCACTGTTCTAATCTGTGGCATTTCCCATGTTAGGATCACTGGGGTCAGACAAGGGCAGGCTGGGGAATTACATAAAGAAGAAGAAGAAAAAAAAGAAACGTGCATCTGAGGTGGAATGCTTCCCAGAAAATCAAAACTGGGTGACAGGTAGGGGAGATTTCCGGGGAGAGTTGGGATCAAAACAGGTGAAATTTATTTTCAAACTGTGGGCCTGTCTTACCGCCGTGACCCTAGGAGAGTAGTCCCTGTCCACAAGCCGCTCAAACACCCGGAACTCCATTCTCTGATTGACACAGTTACTCATCTGGGGGGTTGGAGACATGAGGAATTGCTGTGTTGCAAATTTAAACAACTTTTTTTTTTGTTTGTTTTAATCAAATGTTTTAAGTAAAACACCGTATGTGACAGACTATACACAGCACTCTAGCACTTCTTTAGTATTTTCTTTTAGTATAATCATTTAGTATATAAATACTAACACTATGAAATACAAATCTTAATAAGCAAAACATAATGTAGTGGTAAAAGTAATTAAATGATTTGTTTCCATTTCTTTTTGTTTCTATTGATCACACTTCCTATAAAAAATAAATCTCTTGTATGAAAAAGGATTAGGGCCACTTAAAAAAAACCTCTGAATTCTGATAAAAAAAGTCAGAAATCTCACATTAAAGTCTTTTTTTTTTTCTTTCTCTTTTCAGTGGCCCTAATCCACTTCCGTACTTCTTGGCATGGACTGTTGTAAGATTTAAGAAAATGAATTACAGCAAAACTGAACAACATGACCTCACCGTAATGAAAACAGAAAAGCAACAATTATGTTGCTGCTAATTTTATGAAGTATATTGTTCATTACAGGTATGACATGAACAGTTTTTATAGCTTTTTTAAAGAGACCTAATCATAAAAAGATAAGCATTTGATTCTGTTAAGTGAAAGAAAAGTGTCATAGAAATACATATCCTTGTTTTAGTAGGTGGCGTACAGCAGCAGGTTGGGGAGGGACAGCAATGTGTTGTTTTTTTTTTTCCTGCACTGGTATGGTAGAGAAGCCTAAGACCCCTCTCTACTTCACATTGAAATCGTGGAATAATCTGTTTTCATTTTGTAGATGAGAGCAAAAAAAAAAGCTACTAACAGAAGCTAGAGAGCTAAGAGTTTAAGTTTCTATAAATTATACTAAAATATTGACTAGGCTTCTCAGGCAATTTTATGAGTCTTAAGTCAATTCAACTCATAAATTCAGCTGTGGAAGAGTGTAGTAGGAAAAAAAGAGTCTAATTTGGTAAAGCTAACTAGAATCTGGCTTCTTGCTACTCTTTATTTATATAACAAATGCCTAAATGCGAACAATATTTCTGCATATAATATAGCAAGACATGACTATGTTCTCTAGAAAAACCTAGTAAAATAAACATTTTCTTTTATTTAAACTTGTTGTATTTAGTTTGTCACTCCACTATAGATTTCACTGCCTCATCCTGAGTGCATCTTTCTGTTAAACAAGCCCCCTCATGTCTGCTCCTCTGTCTCACCATGGCAAGTTCAGCCTCCAGCTCCTTGATGCGGTTCTCCTTGAGGTCGAGCTGGGAGCGCAGCATCCCTGTGTGCTCCGTGGCCTCCTTGGTCTGCCGTCTCAGATCCCACTTCTCCCTCTCCAGGAGGTCTTTCTCCTTGGCCAGAGCCTTTACTGCATCCTCGCTCTCCTAGCAGACACACAGATCCTGATGGATTGCTTCACATATAAAGCCCTACCACATGACTCAGATGTGGAAAAAAGCAACTAGAATTGTCTTGTCACTCTACATGTTTAACTGGTTTTATTAGGCAAAATAACAGAAATAAGAGTATCACCGACACTCCACACAAATATTCACAAACAGAGTAAGGACTCACTGATTTAACTGTCAAAGCTTCACAGATGAAGATGATATTGATCATCTTTACCTATGAGGTGTTTTTGTGCAATGCCAAGCCAATGAGCACAACAGCAAAAGTTCCAGGCCTGTACGTTTGTCAGCCAAATGTGCCACACGAGTCTATGAGCAGGCCATACTTTCCTGTGCTGCTCGTAGTTGCGTATGAAGTCCCGAAGCTGCTCCTCCCGGCTCTCTAGTGTGGCATAAAGCTGCTGCATCTGGTTCACCAGGTCGGCCTTCTCCGCCTTGAGACGTTTGCGGTCCGACTTCATGGCTGTGTTAAATAAAGAAGAGAGAGAGAGAGAAATATGGAAAAGTGACTGTGGGTTGTGAGAGATTTTGTTTTTGCGCTGTCCAGCTTTTACATTTTATAAATGGTTACAAGGTGCTAGTAATGACTTTTTAAAATCATTCATATTTAAGAGATGCTTTTATTGTGTTAGCCAAATCACTTTTTTACTACTGTCCTCATCTAAGGAACAGCTACTAATATCCACAGATAACTTCATTTTGAGGAAGTTAAGTAAATGTGAAATACTTTCCCAGTCCTATAAGATTCCATCCCATTACAACCCCTGCTGGGTTGTAATGAGGATAGGTCTAAATCCAACACCCACATCCATCTATTCATCTCTCGCTCCATCCTGTCATCCCTAGAGAACAACACAGCAAGACGCTTCAACTCCTCTGCAGAGAGAAAGACCGACTCCATGGTCAAAAGGAAGCTGTCAACATTTTCCTGTTAAGAACAACATTAGAACTGACCGAGTTTATTAAATATCTGAAAAAGATTTTTTTGCACTTTTCGCTGAACTCCCTGTGTTGATTTTAAACAGCCCACTACATTTTTCAATCAGTTGGTTTTAGTTTAATAAAATTATTTTTGTTTCTTTTCAATACGCATGTACTTCTTTATTCCTGTTTTAATTATTTATTATGTCATTCTTCCCACTCTCAAAATTCTGTGAACCACGTCTGATTATATCTGTTAATCACACATTCCTGTGAATGTTTTTTCCATGCCTTGCTGTTGTTTAGCTCATAATGTTTTCTTCTTTATTGTTTTGTGGTTTGTCTGTCTTTGCTTTCTGTTTCAGTCTTACATAAAACACTTAGTGGTGCCCTCCTTGTGTAAGAAAAGTGCTCCATAAATAAAGACAAATTGACTGACTGATTGACACCAAAATGTTCTTGAGCATCTTCCTCAAATCCAGAGAAATAGTCTCTTTTATGAGCAAGTGTGGCTCACAAACCCCACCCTGTCTTTACTTGTGGTAGGAAGAACATGAAGCTCCTTCGGATATGAAATGTCTGTGAAAACCTGCCTCTGGTCCAACATGGCCGCACCTTGATAAAGGGGAGAATCACGCAAAAGCCCTTGTGTCAATTTGTCCTTCTGCTGCTGCCTTTGGAAAAGACTGGGACCTGCAATTCATCTCTCTCTCTCTGCCACACGCAGACTGTAATCCTCTGGCACCGCACCCACGCGTCGTCATAACAAATTACAGTTCGCAGTGGTTATTCAGAGAAGTGCTAATTTTCTCAAAGACTACATCTCTTTCCTCTCTCCTCCGCACCGCTCTCTGTTCCTGCTTTCTCTTGATCTGCCTCCTTGTGCACAGCTGTTTAGCCAGACTATTTCCTGTCGGACAACAACCATATTTGGCCAATTTATAGCCTTTAGTGTAAGATTTGTATTTCATCTTCACTTGGACATCTGGTGGAAGGGCTTTATATTTTATAACAGTACAAGTTTTTTTTTTTTCGTTTAATGCTTACCTCTCTTTTATTATTCTCCAACAAGACAGCACTGAGTAAATAAATACATCAAAGGCTAAATATGAAATAGTACAGAGAAGTCTTGCTTTAGAAACATAATCACTTAAGCAAAGCGGAAGAGCAGCAGTTGTTCCAAGCGGATTTCTTTCCTTCCAACCCTTTCATATCTCTCTCTAACACTCAGTCGAAATGGCGGAATCCAGCACTACAAACAGACCACACTAGCTGGCAAATGAAGACAAAAACCATCCCTCACTGACCAAGAGAAACAGGAAACCTCACAGCACCTGCCTCGAGGAAATGAAATGAAAGCTGTCTTTGGGACGAGCCAAAAACTCCGCCGCCGCCGCCGCCGCCGCCGCCGCTCCACATCCTGCACCTGTGACGGCTTGGCAGCGACGACACTCCTGGTGTTGGATGCAAGAAAGCACTCAGTGTGACTCTGTGAATGGATCCATTCACTGCTGCACATCAAACAACTATTAGATACCAATTAAAATCTGTCAATAAACACTTTTTTTTTGGTGCTCTGTTTGCCCCGGAGCTCAGTCCTGTTGAGTAACATTTATTAACAGGGGAGAGATGCAGAACCTTGTGCACGTCTCTTCTCTCCGACAGTCATAATTATGACTAGCATGCACTGCAGTCGGTCCAACTCTTATAATACCAAGTTGCGACTGAAGTTAATTTGTCTGGATGTGGAAGAAGACTGCAAAGTGAATAGGAAGCAGAAAGAAGAGAGATGTGCACCTGCTGACGTTTTTCTGTATACAAAGGACAACCCCAGTTTGGTTTTGGTCAACAGGCAAAATACTATGTTTGACAGAAAACTAACACCCTTTAGTGTAATTACCAGTTGAAGCATGGTGGTGGCAGCATTATGCTGTGGAGATGCTTTTCTTTCAGGACAAACAGGGAAGCAGGTCAAAGAGGATGGATGGAAGTAAATAATAAACGATGTTGAAAGAAGCCATGCCTGAGTGTTCTATTGTGAGCAGAATAGATCGATGTTTGTATGACAATACCTTAAATTTATAAACAGAACTAATGTAATTTATCTCAATAATTGTAAGATATTTAATCAGCCTCCTCAATGGAGCAGAATATTCAAGTTTCATGTAAATAAACACTGCTTTTTTAATTTAAAAAAAATTGTTTGGGATTCTTTCTCAAAAATGTCAACACCTGCTTTTCTGCAAAACAGCATGCAAGCGCCGAAGCGGAAAACTACTCTCACCTAAAAATAGTGGAGATTACAGCTCTCTCCAAAGTTTACCTGCTCCCATTATTCAGTGTTAACAAATACACTGAGCTGTATCATGCTCTCCTGACCCGCTCTCCGAAATCTGCATAAGTGGTTATCAGCTCGCCGCACAAAGGCTCTTCTGCTACCAAATCCAAAGTGCTTTGCCGTATTTTAATGTGAGACTCTAGCAGTCTAGTACTCTAAAAGCTTTTGTCCACCGTGCTTCTGCATGGTGCTTCCCTGCTGGAGGACTTAATAAATGAGCCAACTCATTAGCTACTGCACAGACGAAGTGGCTTTGTCAGTCTGTGTTAGTTTTAAAACTTAGTTCAATCTGCGGTTTTCAACATTTTTATGTCTTCGTACACGTTGTGCTTGATAGTTTTAGTCAGTGTAATAAAAAAGACATATATTTACAGGAGCTTTTAAAAGTATACAAACCCCTGCTAGAGGCCTTGACAGATAACAATAAAACCTTTTCCTCATGTCATATCTGTCCTGTAAAACTGAACTGCAAAATAAATCTGTTAGAAGGAAGATAAACAAAGCAGCTTCAAGAAACAGGTTGCATAAATGAACTACTTTGTTGATCAGTCCCATCATTTGGTCGTTTTGGTAGAAAGAAGTTTGTTTTATGGCTTTCATTCAGTTCATACTGACTCCCAAAAAACCTGAAATGTTCAGAAGCATTACTGTTTGCTTGTGTTTAAGACCAACGATTGAGCAACGCAACATGCACATGATTGACAGTGCTAAGACCCTCCTCCTTAATCTGATTGGCTGACTGAGTGGCATATTCTGTTGGCAGGAGGTGCCAAGGTAGGAGGTAGAAGAGTTTGATTTTATTCATAAATTATCTGTGTCGTATTACACTGTCACAACATAGTGACAGTTTTAACAATGAATTACCTACTTCAGGGTTAATATTGTTATTTTCAAAAGGTACTAACAAGAACAAATATTCTAATTCATCAAATATGACTGTCCTGTTTGGAATTGTGGCCAAAATTTCAACTTTGCTGTTGTAAGGCAGTAAAACATTCTCCACTGATGTTAAGGGAGATTTCAAACAGAAAAAGAATAATAATGTCTGGCAACCAAACGTCTTAGTCCAGCCTTATGGAAATTGCCACATGTCACATGAAATTCCTGGTGACTTCATCAGAGTTGCTTTCTCAGCACACTTCCTGAACAGTTTCTGTCACATCTCTTCTTCAATTTTAGAGAAATCTCCAGTTTCTCTCCATCGTTCCATATCCCTTCCAATAATAATTGGTGACAGCCTGTACGGCACCATAGTGTATATATAGTCCTCTGGATTATATATACACTTCCTGGCAGATACTTTTGTACAATTAGATCATTTGGATCCTTTGAAAGTTCTCTGAGAACTATAGATTTAGTTACAGGAGGAAAATGATTAAACTGGTGAATTCAAGAAAACTTCTGCAGAATTTAAGGTCGTGCATGAGCAGTTTTAAAGTCTTATTTACAAAACTAAGCTACCAATGTTATATGCATTTATCATATGCAGAAAATATTTTATCCAGTTCTCCCACCCATCCATCCATCCATCCATCCATCGAACCAACCAACCATCCAACCAACCAACCAACCAACCAACCAACCAACCTCGCTTTACCTTGCAGGATTTAAGTCTTCTTCTGTCACTGAACGAGAGGCGGGTTACACCCTGACAGGTCATTCTCTGACCTTTCTTTGGATAACATAATTTGTTCAATATCTACATGTTCATTTGAATAAATAACTCACCAATGACTTACTGAGACAAATAAATGGTAATCCAAAAGATAAAATGAAGTATGACACATACATTGTCACATTCTTCCATTTTCAGTGAGCATCCATTACGTGGTTGCATAATATTTGTATGAACCAAAAGGTGTTAAATGGTATTTAGTCTGAGAGAGAAAAAAAAAAATCCATTTGATGAATGCTTATTTCATGAGGAAGCAAATCACCTCCCGTTTGCAAGTTCACAGTCTGTACCAACAGGAACGACATGATATCCTTTTCACATCCCACTCACTGCTTTGGTATGATTCAATGACGAGGTTCATTAGCATGTGTTCCCTATCTATTAGATTGCAATTGAAACAAAATTTGAGCCATGATTTTAACAAAACAAATGTCCTGCCATTCAGTTAAATACTTCACCCACTTGTATTTACTTACTTTACTTACTTGATGGACCAGTTAAATAGTTCTCATATTAAACTAAAAAAAGAACAACAATATTTAATCAAAGTACATTATGTCTTTAATGAAATCATAGGGGCCACATTTATTGGCACCTCTAAAATTTAATAAAAATTAATGTAACTGAACATTTTTCTTTTATTCTACTGAGTGTTTTAATTGCTCAAAGTGTCTATGAAGGTTCATTTTTAATCCATGACTCTGCTTTTACACACCGAGTGTAAATATGAAGGTCTATTTTTCTTAGCAAATCCTGAATATGATAAAGGCAAAAAAAACAACATGCCATTCAAGTAAAGGTAGTTACATGTTAATCTTCAAAAGCAATAGAACAGCAGTAGAAAAGTTGAAATCAATTAAAACTGTGACAAACATTCCCCTGACAGCACCCAGGTTTTATATGCAACTAGGGAAGTGAAGAGGGAAGAGAGGAGAACGGATGTAAATGCATCTCCAGTTGGTCAACAAGTTAAGCTCTGGGTAAAATATTGAAATAAAACTGTAAATAGATATCAAACATACACACTACAATTGATTATATACTTTGTGGAAAAGCCTGTTTTGGTTGTGACAACTTAACGTGTCTCCTACATTGAGAATCAGATATCACATGAATTACTCGGGCGTGATTTGGACCTATTCTTCCACATAGATGCTTTCAGATCTTAAATGATCTGAAGTTCCTCTCAGTTCCTTCCACAGACATTTAGCTAGACGTGCTTTACTTTCACTTTTAAGCTCTTGGAAACCACTTAAAGGTTTCGTGGCTGTGTATGTCACGATCATGTTCATAATTAATTCATCGTCAGATTCTGATCTGATTATCAATAATGCCCTGGTAAATTTCACCTTCCATTCTTCCTTCAATTATATGTGAACTGTCAGTACCACATGTTGTAAAATATTCCACTCCATGATATTCCCACCTGCAAGGTTTATTGTTGGGGTGATTTCTTTCAGCTGATGTGTGGAAAATCTTTTCCTCCAAAGGTGACATGTATATCGATATCCAAAGAGTTCAGCTTTGGCGTTAATCCAACGAGACTACATTCTCTCAGTATTTCACTGACCTGTACAGATATATTGTACTAAACTTTAAAAACAAGTTTCAACATGTTTGTTCTTCAGCAGTGGGGCCTTGTTCAGTGAGTGTGAACAGCAGCCATTGCCTTTGAATGCATTTTTGTTTTCATTGGATAAACTTTATCTGTAACTTCCAGGTGTGAGGCTCTTTGTCAGAGCTTCATGCCTCCAGTTTATGGTAAAATTATTTTTGTTTGACTCCATATACTGGTTCAAACTGCGTTCACTGGAGTATTCACTTAAAGCTGCGTTCAATGCAGCTTTAACCAATGCCAATAGGATTTAGCAATATTGTTGTTTTACCAATTGTAAAACTCTGTGCAGTACTTTTTTTACATCTTCAAATAAAATCAGCTGATACTGAATACACTTTTGCAAATGCTAACAGAAGGCTGGTTTCCTGGCTTTGTGTGTCTTCTTGATCATCCTTTTCTTCATCTATGATAACATGCTCATGTTATCATACTAAATCAAAAAGACAGTAATAAAATTTCCTTGGAAAATGAATGAGAATTCACTCCATACTGACAGTACTCCATAAAACTTCTGTTCTAAAGAAAAGCAAGAGGCTTTAACTCAAACTTTAACATAATTATTTCTAGTGAGACCAAATGAGAGAGAAGTCCATTGAATGTGGTTTGGGGTTTTAAATCTGCCCACTGAATATTGAATTGGGAACCTTGTGACAGCACAGAGATTTCACCTTCTCTCTTCCTTTGTAAAACCAACCTCATGCACCGGCTGAGGTTGATTCATTTCTGGTGCGATGGTTACAGGTGGCCTGACTTAACGAAGCTACCTTTTCAGCCTGACTTCTTTTCGTAGGAAAAGAACAGACTCGACTGTTTGTAACAAAGAACACGATCTAGTTTGAAGGATGATGTCACAAACCACAAAGAGTTGTGAGGCTGTTGAAGATGTGAAGAAGAACAGTGCAAACTGAGAAACAATGAGTTTTTTAAAGTGAAGCTGCATCAGAGCCCACATTAAATGCAACATGCAAACACCCATGAGCAGATAACTGGCTAAACAACCATGGCAGAGTAACTAAGGATCCCTTTTCACACTTGCAACATTAGGAATCGTTATTCAGTTAGTAACTTGGAATACAAGGTTCTATAATCTGATATTAAATTTATTCTAACGGTCAAGTTCTGTCATTTTCTTTTGTGACAAACTGTCTGTTGGTGAGTTCAATCTGCAAATGCTTCCTTTTCTGATCTTGAATGCTCCATGCGTTGCCTAAAATAAAAGCTACCAGATTTAACTGACGTGTGTTGACGTTCAAAGTTAGCTATTATCAGTGTCAGTAGTGTTTGTAACATTAAGACAGAAGGAGCAGGGAGACGTAAGAACCCGTAAAGGAAACTGTATTTTTTAGATGTGGTTTAGGTCATAAGAGAGTTAGACTTTTAGGATGAGTCTCTGTTTCATCTGTTTGACCTTTCGACCTTTATCTGCCATGGACAGGCCCTGTAACTGTAACTGTCGATATCCTTTTGAAAATCTCAGGGTTAAGCAAGAGACGTAAAAGCTACACACGAAAAGCGCTGTTTTGTTATGCGAGCTGTACTAATGGTGCTACACACTAATGCAACAAATCCAGTTTGAAATGTCAGCTCTGTAATTATTTTGTCTTTTTGGAAAACATTATGAAACCCTGGCCTTTTTATTTGTACTTTTGGAAGTGCATTTCTAATTGTTTTTAATGCAAATTACACAGTCTGGATCTGTGCAATTTACTATGCCTTATAAAGTGACTAGACAGAACCTGGTATCTGAAAGTCAAAGTTTATAAAACGGCTACAGAGTTTTGAACGGCACATTATCTGAATGTTATTAATGTGTGTATGGTTTTGCAACAAATTTCAACATTGTCAGTCAAGTTGCTCTCTAGAAATGTTCAGAAATTCTAATATGTTTCTAAATGTTTCGTTACATTTCTGTTTCCCATGACATTCAGAGCAGTAAACCTGAATCAACCGGAATCGCCCTAAGACGAGTTACAAAAAGTAAAATGCTTGTAACGAGGTGATACATCTCAAAGCATACATAAAATATCCTGTCAATTTTTGCTCCTGTTTTGATTCACCATCTGGAATTCTATTTTTTTATGCTACATTTCAAAGTAAAAGTAAACAAACATGCAGTCACTTTCATTATTTTGGCTTAACAAGCCAGATAAAAATGGCTTACGCATTTGCGGAAACTCTCTGTGTTTAGGTGATTAAATATCTAGTGAGACATGAGACTTGTAGTGAAGGACACGTTCTGGAGTAAAGTGGCTCCAAACACAGCAAGAAGACAACACTTTGATGATATGTAGCTGTTTACTTTCATTCATGCTCCAAATGATCGGGGGGTGTCAATTAGCTGAGGGGAAAGTAGATAATTAAAAGCACTAGAAAGGGCCAACTATTCTTTGAAATTTCATTAAAGGACTCTTTGATGAGGAAATCTTAATTGGAGTTGTAAAGTTTTTTTCACTTCAGGGTTCACAGATTGTCAACGCTGCGTTGACAATTTATAGGCAAAATAACAAAGGCTGCAATTTTAAGATGTTACCAGTCCTCTGAATTGCGGCAATGCACCTCAGTGGTCAACATCTGGTTTGCAATAGCAAGCATCATTAACACATCAAACAATGCAGGTTTTGGCAGAAAAGAAGACAAACAGAGGGATAGAGGAGAGAAACCGGAAAAAATGCAGCAATGGTGTGGAAAAATAAATATAGAAAAACTACTGTCCTTCCTTGTATTCTAGTTTTTGTATTTATAGGGGACCAGAAATGTGTGTAATTGAGCTGCAAGCCATCTGGACTGAGTTAGGAATAAAGCTGCTGAGAACCTTTTCCAAGGTAAATAGGTATTTTCCCAAGAAACAGAGATCATAATGGATACATTACTGGATGAAACACAGATACACTCAGCACCAACAAGCAAAAGTCAAGAGAATTTAGAGAGAGGCCAATTAACTTAACATCCATATTTGTGGACTATGGGAGGAAGATGGGGTAGCAGATTGAGAACCCACACATGCAATTGCAAAAAAAGCACACTCAATGCAGAAAAATCCTGATCTGAATTCAAACACAAAGATTTTGATCCAGTGCAACACCGCTAGCAACTACTCCACTGTGCAGTCTATATTAGTAATCAGTTCAATGGAAATGGGACACTAAGTTGCAATAAATCTTCATGTCCAACAATACCACTCCTAGCATCTGTCAGTCTGATTTTCAAACTCACCTTTGTGATTTAAGCCTGAGGCTTTTTCTACTGCCAAACAGCGAAACAAAGGACATTTGTTACAGTAAAGGCTTGAAGCTGCTTCAACAAATTGCCTCTTTGGTTTTTAAAGTGCACTTGATTCAAATAAAAGTGGATAATTTCTTTTGACATTCAGGAAGTGCCATTTTACAATCCCTGTCACTTAATGCAGCAATTTGACAGAAACGTAGAAGAAAACAGAGTAAGAGTTAAGCTGCTGTGCCACACGCTGTTCCATCATCGTTCACGCTACGCAATTCACAGTGTACTTAATGCAAGTCTGAGTAATGCGAGAGTCATTACTTTTGTTTGTCTTTGGGGCTCACTTGTGGATTTATTCACTATTGCTTTTGTGCTTTCTCTATAGCTTTTCATAACTGTGACAACCTTCAGATGTAATATTCGTGAGAAGAGGAATACCGTGAAGATTATTTCATAGCTTTCACTGCCTACTTCCTGTCTCATGAAGTCGCTCCTATCCAAAAGAAAACTTAAAGTTAAAAGTACACCAATGTTTTCCTGTAGGATTATTAAACCCTGGATATTTTTGCATTGTAAAATGCACAAAACACGTCGTATCGTATAATGATTTAATCAGCTAGACCAATACAAGTATCAAATAAAAATTAAATGGAAAAGGGACATGTTTGTTTATTTATTTATTTTTTTTTACAAGCAAAAGCTAGAAATTCTGGTGTGCATTCATATTCAGGCCCCTGAATTAATCTTTTCTAGAATCACCTTCAGCTGCAGCTTAAGCTGTATGCCTTTTGGGGTATATTTTTAAATAAATAAATATATAAATGTATATAAATTCCTACTCTTATCAGCAAAATAACCCACACTGGTGGTGTTTGGTGGGCTTCATTGCACAGAGAACAGCTATCCTGATAGTTAAATGATTCTAGTTTCTTATATATATATATTTTTAAAAATCACCAGGAAATATACTGAAGTTTGTGGCAAATCATGGGAAAGCTCAAGTGCAAAAAGGAGAACCAAGAAAGACAGAAAGAAATCAGAACTTTGCCTAAATTTTCAGCTTATGAGCCAAGAAAAAAAAAAAAAAATCAATGGGCAAAATCTGCTGCTGTTTTATAGCTGCCTTAAAAGCAGTGTCTTTAAAGTGTGCAACAATAAAAACTCTCAATTAATGAAGATTTAGGAAGACTGAAACATGAGCTGCGATGCGGCTCCTCCTCCTCCTCGCCAGTTCAGGAGAAAAACGGGAACATAAATAGACGTATCTTCCTTCACAACAAATTCTGCAGAGTTAAATCAACACTATTTTAAACTCTAAAAAGATTTAAATTAACACCAATTCTGATAAGGACCAAATAGACTCGGCATATACTGTATATGTGTTGTTGAGTGTCATAAGTGTTGATTTGTTGCAGAATTTGCTGTGTCAGTGCCTCCTAAATGCAATTGTGTGTGCATGAGTCACATTCTGGTCAATGCTCAGCATTAAACATTGGCTTATTGTCTATGCCTCCAATAAAATCACTTTTATGTCAAACAAGTACACAAGAAAACCTTATTGACATGGGCATTTTCTCTTTCAAGCTCACGCCCTTTCAGTTTAACCCTCATATAACCAACCTTTAACATCTCAACAACCAATTTCCTTTTGTTCTCTCTCATCCCTCTTTTAATTGCAGAACTGATCCACTAAGCTTAACGTTCCTTGACCTTGTAAGTCAACCAAAGTCCCCTTTTATCAAGCTTTTATTAGTGGTTGATTACTGTCACAGCCTGCAGGGGCTGGTAGGCTTTGGCCTTCATTAAAGGTCTGAGTCACGCAAATGAGGGTACGAGGGCTGCCAGGAGTCTGCTGAGATATTTAACCATCACAGTGGGAACGATACATATTTATCTAATGCATGTTCTGTCCTGCTCTCCATCCAGCCCTTTTTGTTTATAGTTCAAATCCTCCAGTCTTGCTGGAGTCGAGCGAAAATGTCGCTGCAACAATATCTCCTGACAGCAGGTCGTGTTTTTCTGCGCGATCCAAAACGATAGCATTGCTCTCCGCCTCATTTCATGGGTGATATTTTCTTTGAAAAGAATGATTCATTGTCGTTCTGATGACATCTCTGCTTGAAGCCGTGCAATCCACCGAGCAGTGCCGGGCAGAAACTCATTTCTTTTCTTTTTTTCTTTTTATTTATTTCTTTTTTATTCAGTTTTGTGAGTATATTCCCACTTGGAAAAATTCCCTAAAACTGTGACAGAACTAGCCTGTCATGGCCGACGCCAACAGAGAAAAAACATGAACCGTGGAGTGGTTTTCAGAAGCTGAATTGTGACTTTGATTATTCAGTATTTGAGGCCATGTGTGACCTCACAGTCATAGTTAATAATTAAACTGATTGTCATTTTGTGCTGCAGGCTTACAATCACTAATCTTAAACCCAGAATCCATCAGTAAGTGTGTGGTGCCGTATTTACAGCAGCCAGCAGTTCAGCTCAGAGGTCTACACAAACTCTCATATAGTTATTATTTGTTAATTTCACTCATTTTAACCACATGGACAAAATAAAGAAAAGTTTTACGGTCAGACGAATTTGGTCACAATCAAGCTGTCAAACAAAGGAACACTGCACCAACGCCAGGTAACCTACTAATTTTAGTAATACCTATCATTTCTAATAAGAATAATGGAAATTGGTCTAGTCAAAATTATGCCTGTAACATTTTATGGGCTACAAAAAACTTGATAAGGCACATTTATGTAGATATTGGTTGGAGTAAACACATAAGCCTGTATGTCCATTCTGGAAGAGAGAAAATTCTAAGTGCACTCACGCTCGTGCATCAAACTCATGCTTTTGAATGTCAAAGGCATCGCACATTGTTTAATCAGTCCACTCTGAAAGACCAGTGGTTCAAATAAACAATTCAAAGCCCAAAGATTTGTCTGATATTTAGGCAGAAGGTAAATGCACATGACACTCTGATTGGATGTTCATGTAGAGCTGAAAAGGAGGAAGAGGAGGAAAGTGAATGAAGAAGTAAAAAGTAAAAGAACTGGTACGCCACAAAATTATCTGTCCAGCAGATCGCATGCTAATGGTTCATAATGCAGTTAATGGGCTCCATGAAGCATGTTTGTTGCAGACACTGCGGTCAATATCACAGTGCTGGGAAATAAAGCGGCAGAAGTGAAACAGCAAGAGTGGGAGTGGCAGGCGGTAAAGCAGGACAGCTAAACAATTAAAGTGAAAACTGCTGCTGCTTTAAATGAAACAGGTAGATACATAAAGGTCTGAATATTTTATGAGATAAGTAATGGATTAGATATCTGATATGGCAAAACATGTAGCTTGGTCAGCCTTTTTTAAATTGATACCTTAAACGTTAAAGTTATTTTCAAAGAATTCCAAAAATCTTCCTAACTAATAATCAAATGATGGTTTTCAAATAAATGTAAGCCCTTTAAATTTTTATTTTCACATTTTGACATGTTAAAATCACAAACTTCAATTTATTTCACTAGGTTTTATTTGGACAAACCAACACACTGTAGAGTGGTGGAAAGAAAGAAAATAATGCAACTTTTTAAAATCGTCCTGCAAATTATCAACTGCGTTTCGGTCTGTACTTTGACTGGGCCATTCCAATACATGAACATGCCAAGATCCAAAACATTTTATTGTATTATTGGCTCTCTGTATGTGGTCATTTTCTGCATTAACATAAAGTTCTAAGGATTTTGCAGTCTAACAGGTTTCTTTCCGACCAAGAAAAGACATCTCCAAATCATGATACTGCCACCACCAAATATTATGATTTGGTAGATGTGTTGATGTTAATTTTTTTTGCCACACTTTCATTATCCATCCATTTGTGCTAGTTTGTGTAAGTTTATCACATACAATCCCAATAAAATAACATTAAAGTTTGTGACTGTAATGCAAAAAAAAAAGAAGCAACATTGAGAAGGTACAAATAGTGGTAATTTTGATCATTTTGAAAGGCGTGTTGCTTACGGGCTTTGAGACTTTATTGTTCATGTTTTTTGTTTTAAGAAAACAGTTACTGCTTCAACACGCAGCTAATCGTTTCCTATCTGGACCTCTTACCTTGTAAAGCCTCCTTGGCCCGATCCAGCTCCTCCTCCTTCTGGGCCAGCTGCACTCGGAGCTCCGTGGCGGACAGGACGTCAGCCGAGCAGCCTCCCTGGGTCTCCTCCAGGTCCTTGCTCAACATGTCCTTCATCTGCCGCAGCAGGTGCACCTCCTCCTGGAGCTGGGCCACCTCTTCGCGCAGCAGAACTAGAATATAAAGGGAGAAGAGGAGAGCTTTCAGAGAGTTGAATGAAAACCTGCTGACCTCCTTTATTTTTTTAAGCCAAAGTAAAAAATCAAGCAGACAGAGAGGGGGTTCTCATTAATCCAGTCTTATTCAGGTTCACTCAAACGCTTTCAGAACTGTTCTTACTGAAACACAAATGACTCGGAGATCAGGAAGTCACAAGTTTTATTTTGATTGAGGTACGTGCTACACTAAATCCCCTATTATCAATAATAGTAATCATGGAATAACTCACACTCACAGAATAACTAATGATTGTAATGATTTTATTTTGTTATTTTTGAAGCTGCCTGGTGAAACTACTCTGCGACAGGAACTGTAAACAACAGCATTCATTCGATATTCCCTAAAAGCTTCAAAGTGCTTAACACCACAGACAAACAATAAAGTAAAAAGCAAAAAGTGTAAGAAGCTGGTTCTACCCTCCACAGACATGAGTCACCAAAAAATGTTAAAGTGCTCTTTTCTATGACATCTCATGTTTCTCACACAGCCATGACTGAGTAGTGGCAAAGTTTTCTCCCGCACATCAGCCTTTATCTAAAAAATTGATCTCTTTTTGCTCAACAAATGTGCTTGCATAGATGAGGGCATACAGAGAGTGATTTAGAGAAAAAAAAAAAAAAGACGATGGACTCATTCTGCTCGATTTCATGCATCCTGAGGGCGAAGGGCTAAGATGGGAGTGAGGGAAAACCATTCAGCTCCGTCCTGCAAAGCTATCGAGTGCTTTGCATAAATTCCACCTCGCTGTAAATTCCTGCATCCCAACTCCAGTATTTCTGTATAAACACAGTATGGATGGAAAGAAAAGTTGGAGAAAATCTCCATTGAAAATATTTTTTGAAAATGTGCTGGGAGTCAGAGTATGAATTTATTTTTTAATTTGTTAAATACTATAACTCCTTGCTCCTTTTGTTTTCTTTCATCTTCTTCCACGTTTTTACTTGTGCCTCTTGAAAGAGTGGGGAACAGAGCTATACATTAATATATTTTTGGATTGGTCATGATGTGAACTACTATTACTAAAACTTGATTATCTTAATGTTAATTTGTGACCAAATTTTGAGTAACGGCAAAGACAAAACACAGACCCACGTAATTGATGTTTATGGTGAACACAGCACAGCTACGTAGAAGTACCGTAGCTGAAATACAACAAGCCCAATCCGTGGTAAACGAATAAATGAGTTGGACAAGAGTCATGGTGTATGCAGGCTATTTAATACTAAGATGCATTATTTTTGAAACATGACTAATATAAACTATATCACACTTCTAAGAAAAAACAGCAAATTTTGTGTTTTGGCACAATCAGAGGACCATCAAGCAAGAAATATCAAAGTTCCTCACTAAGTTGGTAAAGACAAACGTTTATTCCAGCTCTTATTGCTCTTACAAAGAACAACAGTTGCTCAGAACTAGAGCTGTCAACCTTATAGAGAATTATTTTTGATACAATATCCCAACTTTAAGGTATTTTACTGACACAGTAAACAATAACATTTTATTCTCATATGTCTTTTCAATGAAACCATGGTCAAATTAAGAAATGACTACCTAGATTCCAGTTCAACCCAAACTAAAGGCAGTCAATCTCTTCCAAACACTCCTAAAAGTATTCATTTCCCAAACAGTTACTCAAGTAAATGTAACTGAGTAAAAGTAACCGACGTCTGCAGCTAATATTCATATCTGATGTCATGACAAACTTTTAAAAACAAACCCTAACTGAGGATATGCGGTACATGAAACCGCTTAGACCATCTAGCACCTTATGGGGCATGCTGCCATAATTCCTCCTTTGAAAATAAAATCTGTCTGATAAATTTACTGTGTGAATAATAAGAACCTACCTCTCTGGGTTTTTAGGTCTGTTAATTTGACTAAGTTCATGCGACTGAGGAGATGTGCTGCCAGTTGAATGATAAAAATTTAACAAAAAGAGGTAACACTTGTTAGTGAAATGTCATTAGAAAGAGGTATAATTAATGAGCATGATTAGCAACTCCATTAGCATAGCCCTTACTGGACACCAGAACGGTTGTCCCATTTGGAAATAATTGGTGGTGGGGTAAAGCTCAGTTGGTTTAAAATCTAAAAATAATCACATACCCAATTTTTTTTATTCATTAGCCTACTTTTTACATTTTCATTTGATTTATTGTTCAAAGGCAACAATACCAAAGGTGATAAATGGGGACACTGAAAAAGAGCTTGCAGTTTGTCCCGGTCGCTCCAGTGCATTTCTCAAATCACCAAACAGTAGGTCTTGCAAATGTCAAAACAGTCGGTTTTGACATTTGCAAGACAATAGGTACATTTTCCAAAGCAATTCATACAAACAACAAAACACCATGGATTACTTGATTTCTCAAAATCCTTAGTTCATCTCTCAAAAGTTTAAATTTGTGTCAGTGAACATGTCTGTGCCTCAGAATGAGTACGGAAAAGACAGTCAAATTGTTCTGTCATGTTATTAATATAACAGCGTACATGTGAGGGACGTTGTTTAGTAATTTACTGAAACATTTTTGATGACAAGTGCTGTAAATTGTAGTTCTGTCCTCATGAATGCACTAAAGCAATTGAGAAAAACTGTATTGTGGGAAAAAGTACCAGATAATGACCACAAAATGAACAACTTTCAAACATGAAATTCATATATCTCTAAATGCTTGGAAAATATAATTTATGGAAAAGAATACAAAAACACTGCAACTGATCCAAACTTTTTGTTTGAATCAATTTCAATGTACAAAATGAATCTAATTGAGACCAGATGTTCACATAAACCAAATAGACACAGTATTTTAAATCAGATTAAACTTTTCCTGTTTTGTACAAGTAAGAATGACCAAAAGTCATTTTGGTCATTCCTATTTAGGAGTGGTAGTCAAAATGTGCACAAGTTACTCTCTTGGATGCTGCACTATTTGCTTCCTATTCTGTTAACAAATACTCAGAATGTGTAGCAGATAGACAGCATTTCTACTAGGGGGGTTTTATTATTATTTTTTTTATCAAAATGCATTTTATGATTACATGATTTTTTCAGTACCTGTCCATAACACCTGTAAATAAAACAAGAGTGGCACATAATAAATTTTATACCTGAAAAGAGTTCTCTACCAGCCAGCTGTAGCAAAATGAACCAATCTACAGGAAACATTGAGAGAGATTTTGTTTTTTCCATATGGCCCATTTCAAAGGACATTTTGGCTCAGCACTCATCTTAATGTAATAAATTCACCCATCTCATTTGGCCTGAGGCTTTTGTCAAAGCAACAGAAAATGGAAGAGGCTCCAAAAACAAGAAATAACTTTATGGGGGATAGTATTAATAAATAGAAAATATGAAGAAAATTGATCTTTGAGAGAGTAACTTGGATGCTGCACTTGTGCACATTTTGACTACCACTCCTAATAACAAATACTTATGAGAAGTCTAACGATATTTAGTCTATTCATAAAAAAACTAACAACATCACAACTGACAGAGAAGCTTCTGATTCCAATATTTTTAATGACTGCATTTTTTCCCTCATTTAAAACATCAATTAGCTGGATGTAAAACAGAGATACACTTGTTTGAGTGTTTATGTTTAAAATTATTCTCATCTGCTGAGCACTCCAACTCCGTCATATAAATGGAGTATTCATTGTAAATTCATTTAACTGGTTCTATGTGTTATCACTTTGTTTGTATCATCAGGTGAAATTCATTTGTGACTTTGATTGACAGACACGTCTTCCTATTACTTGCTCAGAACAATTTAGGTTTGCCTGGTTCCAAGTGAATTTTCCAGATAAAATCCCAGATGTCTCTTCAAAGAAGAAACTTCTGATGTACCAGCTTGTGATTCTGTGGCCCCAGTCTGTTGTGCCGGCCCCTCCGGACAGTTTAGGGTCATGATTATTACTAGATATGATTCGACATTAATCAGACAGCACTCAAAAGAAGTGAATGTGTTGCCCTGAGGTTTTTATATCCTCATTCAGTGCCTTTCCTGATTATAATCAGGCATGCAGTGACTCAATGCTGTCAGGATTCTGAGTAGCACAAGTATGCAGTCCACTGCTGCAGCAAAAGCTTGCCAAATTCTTACAGTTTATTACAGACAAGACTGTCAACATCTGAGCCCTGCTGTGCAAGATCACCTGTCTGAATGAGCAACAATAGCAAACAGTTAGTGAGTGTGTGATGAGGAATCACTTGTTCGCTTCTTCAGAAGTTCATTTAATTTATTCAATTATAAAGTTGTGATAACAAATAAAAGTACAATGACCTAAAAACAAAAAGAGTACATTTTTTTAAAAGCAATTCTAGCAAGGACTCATATAAAAAGTAAAATGAAATGCTATTAAAACACAAAAACATTTTATCATATTATGCACATGCCACACATCTCAAAAAACCTTTCATTTTACCTGCGCTCAAAGGCCAGCACAATCTTTTTGCTACTAATTATTTTTCTTCCTTTACAAATAAACACAAACCACTTGCATGAACAGATGTTTCTGTGAGCACAAACAAAGTAAGCCTGGCAAAACGAGGTTGTCTTTTAGTTTCAGATGGTGTGAGCCTGTCGCCAACATCAAATCTCAAGATAAAGACCTTGGTGGAGGTCAAACGCTGCTTTTATAGATGAACCTTCAACACCATCTGTTGCCTACTTGCTCAGTAAGACGTCACTCATCCTCCCTCTTTAAACAGTCACCTCTTTCTGTTCTGAGAGGACATGACAAGAAATGCAGGAAGATCGACATCAACACCTTAAACTGAAACCTTTCACTGGAGCTCTGAGTATAATATCAGACAGGTACTAGCTGAGGGTTCTGTGGCAATATAAACGATACTGTTTTTAGAAACAAACATTGTGACCTTTTGGTTTTAGACTAATCATGTTGGGTTTCTTTTCCTGGTTTTAGGTCCACTACCAGATTTCAAAAACTTTTTTAGACTGTAAAGTAAAGCTTTTCCTATAGACAGGAATGAACTTGAAGACATAAGAATAAAATCATGTTTATGCACAATGAAATACCTTTATGTTTTTCCAGATGAATACATTAGAGTTGCAGATTTGTCTTTTTAAATATCCGTGTTGATTAAATAACATGAACAAGAATAAGTTGTGTTTTAATTTGCATCTATGCACACAAACAAAATGGTAGTATTTTTTTTAAAATACTAAAACTTGTCCATTCTCCTTACAATTTATTTCTGTACTCCTTCACATTTATTATGATGAGGAGTGAGAGGGATTAGATGAAATCATTTGACGAATATTTATAAAATGAGCCTTGAATTATGCACATTTTGTGATTTCTCTCCCAGTCCCATTCTTCTCCAATCCACTAAACCGACTCCGGTTAATAAGATTCACTGAAATCGTAAATAAAACCTTCCTCGGCTACACATCTAAACGGCCGCTCTAAGTGTGTGCATTTGCATAATAGCAGCCATAAATCAGCTGACATGCAATTGGGAGTGGTGAATTATGAATCTGATCAGTGTCGCTTCCTATTTGCGTGATTTAAGCAAAATGGCTAAAACTGTCCCTCTAAATAATCCCGCGTCTGTTATGTGACAGTTTTGGGATGAAGGGATATTGTAGGAATATTGCTCAAAAAAAGATCAGCACTTCTCCAGGGACACAAAACTCATCCTTCTTTCTTCATGAAGAGAAGTAATGGTGCGATAGAAATTTGATACATAATGAGAAAAGATCAGCTCTGTCTTTTTCCACGCAAAATTTTAATTTAATTTTTTTTTTGATGACCAAAGGTTTCCTAGGAAAACCCCAAACTTATTTTGGATGCCTACAGTGTGTCATGATGAGGTACTTTCTCTATCCGTCTCTGTCTTAATGTCACCCCGTACCCCACAAACTCCCGTCTTACGCCATTTCCTCCATCCTGACATTCCTCCTCTCCCACATGCAAGAAAAAGCAGCGGGACTCGGAAACGAAAGTCGCAAAAAAGGGTCCAGCAATCTGTCAGAGATTTCACTGGCCATGAGGCAGCTGAAATTGGACTTGGCTGCAACAGCTGTGGAGGTGGAAAATTGATGGAGAACGACAGTAAGTGTCTAGAGGGGGGTCATTTTTAGATTGCTTTTCAGTCTTTTGAGGGGTGGGAGGGAAAGACAGGATGGAGTTCCATTTTTTTTTTTCTTTTTGCTTGCTACTGGTGACAAAATCAATTAACGCCCTTATTGTTTCCGCTGAATTCGTATGCAGCCAACTTGTAGAGGGACACACACACACATACATCCATAGACCTATTAACAGCCAGTAGCTCCTGCAACTGGAAGTATTTGTTCAGCCTGACTGCAGACTCCATAGCCATGAGTGAGCATTATAACCAGTGTGTTTTTTTAATTAAGTACTTTTTTTCTTTCCCGATACATTGATAATCTTGTGGATCCGCTGCTGCCATTGCTGTAGAGCAAAATAAAGTTGGAAATTTAAAAGAGAAATAAAAAGCAGCACCTTGTTGGAAGTCGTATATCCCTTCAACTTATTCATATTTGATCAGGAAGGATCCACGATTTCCTAATTTTGTAATACTAGTGAACAAACAGCATTATGAAGACCAGGAAACACATGACTTCGATCTGTTCATGGAGTACTGTTTAATCTACCAATATAAATAGCACAACTGTAAACCTACAAAGAAACAGATGTCTAGCTAAACTGGGCAAGGAAAGCAATAATCAGAGAAGGGCCATAGCAGCTCTGGCGTAAGACGTGCAACTTTAGTGAGAAAATCAGAAAAAAACACAGAAAAGGAAGTAAATGTTGAAAGAATATTAGTAAAAGACACATAAACAAACGTATCAATTAAGTGGAAGGAAGAGCTCTGGTAAAATGGGATCAAAACTAAACTACATGAAAAAGACTGTTCACATAAGCCCTCCATACTTGCGTCATAGTGGCAGCATTATGAAGTGGAAGACAGGAAAAGCTGTTAGAGTTGATCAAAAGTTGGATGGAGCTAGAAGCAGTGCAAAACTTGAAGAAAGCCAGTGGAAGTGGGTCAAAATCTAAATTTGTGGATGAAACATGACAAAATCTTGAAAGATCCAAGGGATTTGAAGACATCAGCGAGGCACTTAAAATTTGTTTCAAATATGTGCTGAAGTTTGTGAAATTAGAAGTTGCCTCAGACACATTTCCTCTCCAGAAGAATGAGGAAGTGTTCGGCCTGAACGGAGCATGCATTGTACCAAAGTGAGGCACCACAAAAAGTACAACCCAGTTCAGGAATGTGTGAAATAAGAACGGGGGGGATGTAGGAGTTGCTGGGGTCAAGAATGCGGGCAGCAAGTGCTTTCATGATGGGAGGCAACAACTCACATCCTCTTATTTGTTTTGGACTCTGTGACCGAGTCCCATCCCTGCTGAAATAGCCATTTTCCAAAGCATTGTCTGAAATCTATTCAGAGACACAATGCGTGCCACACGGGTTAATGGCTTAACCTCTCCAGGAACCCTTTGAGTGGACTTGAAATAAACAGTTATTGATTTTAAAACACACCTGACATGATTGGGAATGGGGGGGATATAAGAAGGACTAGGAATCAGGGAGTTTATGGAGTTCTACAAACCTTTGCACTTTCCTACTAAGTGAAGTGATTGTAGTTATCATACAGATCAATTTTCATGCAGATACGATTAAAACCATTGCTGTCTAAGCTTACGTCATGCAACCAAAGGAGCTCTGTTTTGTGCAGTCAGACCTTTGTAGAGTATACATGTTCCTGTGCAGGCTCCGGATACATTTCTGTATTGGCATCAGACCAGTTGGTGCCATGTTCTCATTGTTTATTTCTTGGGCTCCATGTTGCATAAAGTAACAGAGCTCTTTCCCACCTGTCGCCCCACAATGCCGGTCAGGTAGGTTAATGTTACTATCGCTACACTGGAAAAACAGCCGAGTTTATTCAGGTCTCATTCACCAACTTGAAAGTCATGTTTACTGAACATATTATGGTACTTATAGTAAATCTGACCGGGCTTTATTATTATTTATTTTTTTTATTTATAACATTTCTATACATTCAAAAGAAGGAAGAATCACTAACTCCTCATGAAATCAGCTCGACTTGCAAAATCCAGGAAAAAAATAAAATACTGTAAGTTGTAGTTTTTCTGTAGGTTTCAGAGTTTTGCAAAGCAAAGTATATATTTTTTTTTTCTGATGCCGTGGCTTTTGACAACTGCAAGGTAATAAGTTACATTCTGCAGACTGAGAGCTGGACTCTGCAAAAATATGAAAACAAGACTCACTGCGTTCACCGTTAGTAAAGATCTATATAGCTTCAGCAAGTTTCACATAAAAGCTACTATTTCACAAAAGAGGCAAAGGTGACACGATTTTTTTTACACAATGCTATTAATGTCACACCTAATCCTGCACACGTCAGCCAGAGTAAAACAGTCAAATGCGTTTCAAATACTCGTCCATCTTAAATGAGATAGCCAGTCAATAATAATAAAGCAGTCTCCCTCTTCCTGCGTCACACAAACTAATTTTTAGAAGCTATTGATAGCAAATTCATCAGTGGCAGATGACAGATGTAATGCCTAAGCTCTGACTGATGAAGCAGCCTCTAGCCTCTGCCTGATCTGACAGTGCATTGCTTTGGATTAGCCAGTCAATCCTCATGAGCAGAACAATCTCAGTTCATCGCCTCAGGAGATGGCGAGGTGATGGTCGATGAGCAGCGAGGAAAAAAGGAAAATAAACTATTTTGCCTTTGGGCACTCCATCATAGAAATCAGACTAATATTATGCATTAACGGAGGAAGTGATGAGGACAGATTGGCATTCCGGATAACACAAAAGCAGGGATGGATTGCGATTTATTGATGAAAGGAACAGTAATGAGGGCAGGCCTCAAACCTCTGTGGCGTTTACCCCCAAATAAACTCACGATTGCTCTGAAGTTGAGAGACTGCAAATATGGAAGTGTGGATGTGCAACACTGGTTACTCAAATAAATCAAGAGACATGGCAAAAAAATCTGGTGATTGGTACTATACCAAGAGTTACAAAGCCACATTGACAACAACTGTGTTTTCTATGAGATCTTAAGCGATTTCCAAATTCCTTCAGACAGACTTTCAGCAAAGTTAAGCTGTTTTCTCCGTTCAACCTTTCAGCCTCTGTAATGGATCATGATGAATCTGGAAATGTTCATCAGTTCATTAGAGATTTCAGTGTAGAGCTAAGAGTCTACATTCTCCTGGAAGCACACGCAGAGACAGCAGTTCAAATAACACTAATTATTTATATTACACACTTCCATCAATTTTAAATGTGAACATTATCATCATTATCATTATCTATGTTTTAAGCAGCAGGAAAAAAACACGCAAATGTGAACTTAGAAATAAGTCTACAAATTCTGATCATGGCGTACGAGGAACTATACTGTACAGAGACATCAGTGCAAAATACAAACCGGGTACCCCAAGGTCAAACTGGAAATGACCGAGCTGAGATTTTGAGGGATTTCAGATTCAAAAGGATAGAATAGTAATGACTAACCAACTGGATATTGTAATCATTGATAAGCAGCGGCAGAAAGCCGTTGTAATCGATGTGGCCATCCTCAATGATGGAAACATCAGGAAAATAGAACAAGAGAAACTGGAGAAATACCAGGAGCTCAGGGAAAAACTAGAAAACACCTGGCAGGTGAAGGCATCTGTGGTCATCGGAGCCCTTTGGACAATGACCTCCCACTCTGGAGAAGTGGCTCAAAAAGCTCATCCAGCATGTCAGTTCAGCAGAGTTTGGTTTTAAGAACAAATACTGTGAGGAACCCTCAAGTTCCCAGGCCTCTGGTAGAGTACCTGGGAATTATAGCTTGAGATGAAGAGGAACCCACCGCATCCCAGTGAACCAGTAGCATCCAAGAGACTAGCCTTTGTTTTATGCTTACACATTACCACTTTTTAAACATTTTAACATAAATCACATTTGGCCCAACCAAACCTAAAAACAGACACCTTTAGTGATTGTTTGAACAGTAAAATCTGAAGTCAGAGATGTTTAAATAGCGGTGTCACTCCCTGCTTGATCTCTTCCCTTCTGACCAGTCAGTGTTGATCAAGCACTCTGAGCCTTAAAGTTTCAGAATCTGACATCCAGATACTGGCAAGCCTATTTCATGCTTCAGCTCCTTGGAGTAATGGGGGTTGAACTTGTGCAGGAGTACAGCTTAGAACAAAGCTGAACAGTGGGCAAAAAAAAAAAAAAAAAAACGGATCGAAGAGAAAGATGGCCACTAATCCTGGCCACATTCCACAACAATCGGTGTCCATTTGACTAAAAATGATGACCTAACGTCAGCTAAACTCTGTCCAAAAGTTTAAATACAAAAAATTAGCCAAAATCATCTAGTTACCACAGTACAAATGTAAAAAAAATAATCAGATTTGCATTTTTTTATATATATATAAAAAATTGTACTTTGTCTTAATGGTCAACAGATATTTAAAGCTGTCTTCATCTTTGTGCCCTTTTTAAACAGTTGCATAAGGAGCTTTCTTATTTTCACAGGCTACACTTGCAGCAAACTGACAGCAATCCGTCAGAACAGTGTGTTCGCTTTACAGGCTCGCTGCCGTCTCTGAAGTGAAAACTGCAAACAATGAGATTACTGTCTTTCGGAGGGTACAGATGGACAGATATACGGGATAGCTTTCAGGATTTCTCTGTCACGGAGATTAACGAGAGAGTTTTCCGTGAAACTGGAGGAGACACAGCCAGGGTCATTAAGGACAGATGTATAGATAGGAAACAAGATTGATGGGAGAATGTCTCTAAATCATAGGGATCCTGTCTAGAACATTTAGATCATTTTGAATACTTTCAAAAACGACTGAGATATTGCCACCGGGAAATGATAGTGTCCCTCGAAACACAAAATGATCACTTAGTGTTACCAGTAACGGCTAAATAAGGAGACAATAGGCTGTAATTTTGAAGGGGAAATGTTTTCTTTTCAAAAATAAAGTAGAATTTTAAGACTTTATAATTTAAGATTTTCTTTTTGTAAGATTTACGACAGTCACAATGTCTCCATGCATGAACTTGTGAACACCCTTGCATGAGCACTACCAACAGAAATTGCCATCTATGGCTGAACTGCTTTCTGTTGGCATATGATTGTTTTCTGATGAAGTAAAAGCAAGTTTTATTATGAACCCCAGAAAAGAACATGAGCAATTCAAACTTAGCACCCATGTATCTATGTTTGACACTCTTATTTTGAAGAAAGACAGTTGGCAGTTTTTGAGGTGCCTCGTGTTGACAAAGTCATCCTGTAGAGAAGCAGTGCTCAACTCTCATCCTCTATAATATTTATGTGATACTAAATTATGTTTTCAGTTCAAATAATCTCACTGTTCTAAATTAATATAAATCCTACTCACTACTCCAAGTATTTTAGGCAGAGTTGTGGATGAATGAAACTATTTAAAAAGGAGTATAAAATAAAAGCTTGATTTGGAGTCACTCCAAATTTAGCAAAAATAATCTAGTTCACCACCAATATGAACAAATAGCCCAGCAGCCTGCGTCATCTATTTTCTAGATTCACCCTCTTCTAGACTCATGCCATTTATCTTCCATTATTTTAGGTTAGCAGGCATTCAGGTGGGAAATAGGAAAAAATAACACAAGGGGAGTGGATTGTAATTGCACAAATTTGCACTACTTACCAATTTTCTGAGATAATTAATAACATGCACACTGCAGCCTAACATTAG
Organism: Xiphophorus couchianus; assembly: GCF_001444195.1. Classification (NCBI taxonomy): domain Eukaryota; kingdom Metazoa; phylum Chordata; class Actinopteri; order Cyprinodontiformes; family Poeciliidae; genus Xiphophorus; species Xiphophorus couchianus. The sequence continues at coordinate 11,031,522 of NC_040228.1, forward strand.
AGGTTAGTGACTTCGATTGGTGTTTTTCTGCTAGCTGAAACGAGTGGCTTACCTCTGGACAGATTTTATCAGACGTAAGATGATGGAAAATTAGCTCTATTTTACAAGAAAAATATATCTGCCTAGCTAATGCTTTATGAGTGATTGGAGAAATGTGTGGAGTGGGAGCTATTTTATTCAGAGATATACAAAAAAATAAGAATTATGATTAAAATTTTATTTTTGAAACATATGTTTCTCAAATATTTTTGTTATGGAATTTTTACTTCTTTGACACATGCAAAATGTGTCAATTCCCAAAAAAATTAATTCAACTTGTTCCCTAAAATCAGGTTGTAATAGAAGCATAGAGGCTGTTATAGCAGAACCTTTGTTGTGTCAGACATAGTTTCCAGATAGGAAAGATATTTGTGATCAAACGGATAAATTTAAAAAAAAAAAAAGAAATAAAAGCATCTGTGACTGTGACAGTGTTCAACCCAACCTGTCAGACAGATGGATGGATCCGCTCAGACATGTAGATAAATGGTATTTGGGTCAATTCCAACTCATGTACGACAGAGCAGGAGTGAGGATTATAAAAGCTGTACTCAAGGACAGGTGATACATTAAGCATTTTTAAATATAGAAGATTGTTCATCTTATTTTAAGTTATTTGCACCTAGTCTAATAAAGAGACACATCTATGGTAAAAAAAATAAATCAAAATGTCTGTTTAGGTTGATAGTGAAAAAAAGCATGCTGTTATTAGTAGGCAGGGTTGGCAAAGAGAGGACAGGAAGCGTGTTACCATGGATATTACATCCTATGCAGGTGTCATGCATACCTGTCTCCGTGATGGCATCCTACAAACTTCAAAACCAATCAAATGCATTCCGTAGCATATTCTGCTAAAAATAAAAACTTATTCTGATGTGTTGTGCCAGGATGACAGCAGTGATCTGGTACAAAAATCTGAATATGGAGGTGTCAAAACAATGCCGGTACCCCCTTTAGAGTTTCTAGGTCTGAGATGCGTAGTATAGCTTGTGCAGGTTGAAATACATTTGTTCGGTTTTTCAAAATGAGCCGAGGTTTTGTTGACAGCTTCTCAGAAGTAAACTGCAAGACTGAAAAGACTGCCACTGCAAAAGTGAGGTACCCTTCTCAGTAACCTGCTGCTATTCTGTAATTTATTTTAGCAAATTTGAGGAGCTGTGGAGAAATACACTTTGAAGAAGATCAGCTGCCAACTGAAGCATGAGTTTGACTTGTAACGACGGGGAAGGAGCCACATTTATCTTTGCTTTTGCTTCAGGGTAAAATATGATTATGCACGGTGGTCTTCAAACAAGGAGATAGTGGAAGAAAATAAAGGCTCTAATCAGCCCATCCCCACTGAAATACAAAATTACTTTCCGCACTTTAAAAGTGGCATGACTCGCCATTATACTTGCTCAACCATTATCCCCGACCTGATTCTTTCTTTCTTTTTTTTTCTTTTACAGGCAGCTGATTTTCTCTAATGTGCTTCAAATTGTCACCTGTGTGTCTGAAGAGAAAGTACTAGCACCTGAGGGAGCCGCTCACCGCATTCACCCGAGGCACAGCCAGCGAACGACAGCAATTACAGAACCAGGACCAGAATCAGCTGCGCTCACAATTACGCTGTTAAAGCGAGCTGACACAGGCGGGCGTTTATGCTGTAGCTGTACGCATAAATCAGAGCAGATGTCAGAATAACATGTTGTCATTTCACTTTCTAGAAACCGCTCTGACAATATGCACAATGCAGGAGTCATATCAATCAGAGAACGAGCTCACAGTAGGAGCTTGTAACAAACTGCCGGGCTGTTATCTAGCTTCTACCTCTGTGTTTACTTAACAGAAATATGTTCACAGCGACCTTTTTTGCTTGGTCTGCACCCAAAATGAACCTGGCTGTGATGTAAGTGAAATCAGACTAAAATACAGTCCCCCAAAAAATTGTTGCTCTGACCTAAACTGGTAGAAAAATGTGCCAGCTTCCATAATGTAAGATACTGGGTCTCTCCAATATTGACATGACAAATCTCTGAAATATACAAATATGCAAAATCTACACACCTTTGTACTTTGATAATAGGCTGCCACAAATTGAGGTGTGAACTAATCTGCAGTCATAAACATGTTGTCATGCAGTGAAGGGAATCTAATGAATCAATAAAAGCAACAGGTTCTACGGTGTAAAATTATTTCCATCTTTGTTTAAGATAAAATGTTCGTCTTTAGAGTTAACTCTATTTTCACTTTATTTGAAGTACATCTCTGACTGACAACCAACAGGCAATTGGCAGAGAGAAAAAAAGAAGCATAAATTGCCAATAGCTTCAAATATGCATACAATAAATTGCTAGTGTTCATACCGCTCTACATTGCCCACCATTAGTCAAATTACAAATGAAAAATGGTAAATACCTTGCACTTTTATAGCGTTTTATCAAGTCCAAGGGAACCCAAAGTGCTTTACACAACATTCAGTCATTCAGGCACACATTCACACACTGATGGTGGCAGGCTACTGGATAGTAGCCACAGCTGCCCTGGGGCAGTCTGACAGAGGTGAGGCTTGGCGCTACCGGCCCTCTGACCACCACCAGCAGGCAAGGGGCAAGGTGGGTGAAGTGCCAGGGACACACCGACAGACACAAAGTGCGAAATATTTACTGTGATTTCATGTAAGAGATCAACACAACGTAGTGCATAATAGCTAAGCAGAATAATATCAACACATGGGTTTCAGTTTACATTACAAATAAGCTGAAAAGTATGGTGTGCATTTGTATTCAGCCTGCATGTTCGAGACAAACTTTTGCATATTTCTTTTATATAACCTGTAGCTTTGGCTGCAGGTTTAGGGTTGTTGTTCTGCTAGAAAATTAACCTCCACCAGAAACTCAAATCCTAGAAGTTGTTGTTTTATTTTTCATGACTGTTTTGTATTTAGCACCATACATCGTCCTTAAAATTATTTTCAGATGAAATTGAAGGCTTACAGAACGTTCAGAAGCAAGTTTTTGTCAATTTCGTCAGTTTTTATGGCAGTTAAACTCAGCTCCTAAAACACAAAGCATAAAACCTTTCCCACCATCCCAACTTTTCTGCCTAGAGGACATTTCAGACAGTCACTACTTTTGTAGAATGAAGTGTACTATGACTACCACAGAAATCTATAAAGAGAACCCCACAAACTAGAGATGTTCTTTATAAGTAGTTCTCCCATCTTGCAAAATTGGCACTTTAAGATGAAAGAGGCTAAACAGTTTGCCAGTTTTGTGCCTCCTTCATGGACTGCTCGCACATGCAGTAAAATGAACGGAAAACATGGAGAGAATTTTTTTCTTGTCATGTAAACATTTACTTTTAAATATGAGTATTATTTAGATCTAGCTTTACTAAATGAAATGCAGGTACTGGGAGAAGCCAGTAGACAAATTTAACAGTTTTATTTCAATAACGTTTGCCAGATTCATGTATGTTTCAGTTAAAGTTATCTAAAGTTGATTTCAGAGAGTCGGATTCAGCAAGTTAAATAGAAAAGCCAAAAAGCAACAAAAAAAAACGTGTATGAAGAACTGCCTGAGGATATGTTTGCACTAACACCACAACATAACAACACATCTGCTTCAAAACCACTATTCATAGACTAGCTGTACTCAACAAATCATTAATGGGACGCAAATGTGCAGCACAATCTTTTGTTATAAAAACAATTCTAGAATTGAACAAAATTGTAAGACCTCTTGCCATTTTTACAACCACATCTACACTCTCACCCAGTTCCTTCTTTGCAAGTCTGCTATAGTGAGTGATTAATGGTTTACCGTCTGTTGCAAAGTTCAAATACCAGCAAGTCTGAGGTCAGAGCAGGTTAAAGTCTCCTAACGGCTCCACACAGCTACATGTGATTCACTATCAGACATGACACCTGCCAGTGTAAAACCTCCCTGTCTCAGTGTAAAACCTCAGAAAATTGCAGGTCTGACAATCACTTCACTCTCCGCTCCATTTAAGCGCCGTCGCTGCACTTGCCGTTTCCACTCAACTTACCGGACTTTCTTCTCTCCCCATCTGACCTCCTCCCCTCTTCAGAGGGGAGCTCTCCTAAAGATTCCAGGATGTGTCAGGTCTGTGCTGGACTATTTCAAAATTCTTATTTTCCTTCAAAAGTGGTCGTCACTCAGATCTGAGCCATCTTCAGCATTTGGTCCCTAAAGCCAACTCTCAGTTGACACCAGGAAATGCATCCAGCCTGCGTCTTTCCCTCTATGAATACCTGTTCAAGGCAACTCCCACAGGATCAGTGATACAGTACACCAGGCCCCTCCCCCTCTGCTCAAATAGTTTAGGTAAGGAAGAAGACGAGCTCAGCCGGATCGGTACTACGATTTTCCCACATTACTCAACCATGTGTATGCACACACGTACCGGACAAGACCAATGGGAAAGGGAGCTACACCTAACGTGTGAGCTCACACGCAGGTGCATGTTGACTTGATGTAGTCGAAGGCAGACAGCAACACGTCAGCCAGCTGTTGACTTGCCGGAGGCTCCTGGTCCTCTGTAAGCTAATACTTTGAGACGTTATCGTTTTTTTTTCTCACAGCTTTTTTTTTATTTCCAAGACTGCTTCAATTGACTTCTACAAGCCAATTTGAGTTGTAGAGGTGCAATTAGAGTGAACTTAGACCCAAAAGCATGGATCTCAAGCAGGATATTATGATGGTCTTGTGGGTTAAGAAACAAGTCTCTCTAATTTGAATTTGGAAACGTTCCCATTTAATTATTAAGATCAGAAAACTAAACTGCATCTGGAAATACTTTTCTTGCTGAGGAAAAAAACCTTTAAATAAAATGTACTTTTAGTTTCACTACCTAAGCTTATCCAGTTTTATTTTTTTTAAATAGGATATAGATAAAAGAAGAAAGCTGATATTTTGTCAATGTCTTGGTGAAAGGTGAAATGATTACCTATTTTTTTTGCTTACCGTACTTATAGAGTCAGCCAGAACTTTAGTTAAAATGTTGTGATATTTGAAGGAGTTTATAATACTATGCTTACTAGCAACATTTCCAAAATGTCTGTTAAAAAACTATAAAATAAAGCATGATCACAAATCTTCTGCTATACTAAACAGTGGACATAAAGTGTTTTTATTTCACCTTATGTGTTTGACCCACACAAAAATGTTCAGTATAAGACCAATCTGATCACAGTTGGCAAGTCAAGATAAAATCACAGGTGAGTGTAAGGGACTGCATATTTACATTCCTTATGATAGGGTAGAAACCGACTGTTTTTCCACCATTTCTCCCAGACAATCAGCTACCATGTCGACAGCCTCTGGTTGTTACAGAGACGTGATGACACCAAGATGATGCTCTTTCCTGCAGTTCTCAAACAGGGATTTTTTTTTTCTTCATTTGCCTAACAATTCTGCTCCCTGAGTGAAGAGGTAAGGTAAATATGTCATCAACCAGCTGGGTATCCAGTTGCTAAAAGAAATTGGCCTCTGTGACAATGTCATATTTAAATACAGAGGAAACAGGAAGTTGTGGACTTTCAGGGCCCAGGAATCTCTGATCAGATTAAAAATGCAACATTTAATAAAAAAAAAAAAAATGCTTATTTTAAGAGCTACTGGAACCCTAAATAAATGTCACTGGACTGACAGCTAGTTATCACTTGATGGAGCTATTACTGTCAAGGCTGGCACAGCTAGGTATTAGGTTTAAGAGTTGAGATTTTGTTTTTCACATGGGATCAGAACAGCTTGTTTATGTTTATTCCTTAAAATTATAATTTGACAACTGATAAAAAAAAAAAAAAAATCAATCTGTAAGGTGATGCACTCTAGCTCAACTATTAGGACCAGGATCCGTTTCACGCAGAACAGCGGCCTCTAAGCTAAACACCAGTGTTTTGCAAACACTGACATCTTGCAGTGCGTTCTAAAACAGATATTATTTTCTGTTGGGTTTCAGTGTTAATGATTTCAAAGGAGAATGGAAAAGTGATTTTATGCTAACTTCAACTTTGGAGTCATTATCGTTTACTGAACTATATGTCTCAATAAATAGGGGTGCAGTTCCTCAGTACAACCCGCTCCCTCTTCTTCATCGCTACATCTAGTTACTTCCTACAAAACTGCAGATAAATTGCTTAAATCTTTGCTGAAATTGCTCAGCCTTAGTAGTGTATATTTTGACTAACCCTCATTACATCACAAGATGGCGCCAGTGTTTGACCCAATTACCACAATTACCACAGACAAAAACTGCAACACTCTGCAACGCCGTGGAATTTATAGCAGTATAGCAGCAATATTTATTCTTAAAAGTTTTTATGTACGCAGAATGAAAGCATAGTGGTTCATCTTTTTAAATCATACAAGTTCTTTTATTGTGTCAGTGACACTTGGAGGGTTTAAGTTTAAGTGATAGAAGCAAGAAGAGAAAAAAACATGTACACATTCATTTGCGTTGGCACATTCACATTTTCTCTTCTTTTTGCTCACTTATGCATCTCGACTCACCTCTTCCTGCATGATTCTCACTTAAGTAATCAGAACACACCCTGCATTCAGGCAATCTTTCACCTTGTCCTTCTCTTCACCGTTGCGTTCATCCCTTTTTTTCTCTCCTACTTCATCCTCTCTATCAACTTCTTTCTCCAAATCCAGTTTTTTTCTTTTTCGCTTTCAAATTTTATTTCCAGAAGCACTTTCTGACCTCGCTGCTTTGACCTTCTATTTAAACCAGCAGACATTCCAGCCTCGCCCCACCGCTGACCTTAGAGCCACTTAATGTGCAGAAGCAGCACCTGTCTCCGTAATGATCCAGTGCTGGCTGCTTACGTTCGTTTCCGCTCCCCTTCGCCGTCTCTTGGTTTTACTGGAGCACAGAGATGAATTTGCTGATAACATCAACCTTAGTTGCCTGTTCTCATTCTGATGAAACTTGTAGTGATATATGGTGGCCTTGGCCACTGCAGGGGTTTTGAGTGCGTATTCATGATTTTCCTGAGTCAGCGCATTTGTAGCACCTTAGGGAATGACTAAGGACCTAATGCACAAACCGCCACCTGCTGCAGGAGAATGTTTGTATGCACACAAACATGTTGTATTAAAATTCTGCATAAAACTGAGTGGATCCCACTTTTGAATCATAGATACGGATTTTGCTAGATGTAACTCTCTATCTCTCTCTCTCTCTATATATATATATATATATATATATATACAGTATATACATATACAGTATATATATATATATATATATATATATATATATATATATATATATATATGTAATTTTTTTACATCAAAAATCTTGAACAGAAACAGCTGTGGAGCACACATTCAGAAAAAAAGTTAATATGCAGAACTTGAGGCAATAAGTTTACTTTTAATCCCCCCGTGGTATTTTTAGTAACATCTTTGTTTGCTTTTTTTATGAGTAAGAACGGTTTCTGGGCCCTCCTAGGATTGCACCAACAACGAACAGCCAAACAGATCCTTGAGCAGGATACTAATGAGGACTAGATCCCCACAGGCTGCCTAGGTGACAGTGGAGATCTGCGCTGCAGCTGACAGAGACGCAGGCGACAACGTTTGAGAGACAGTTTTGTGGCCACGCGTAAGCACGCAAGAGCAGAGTGCTTTAGTTTTAAAAGCACTGGACAGATCAAAACAGACCACTAAGAACGCATAAGTGTATTTTGTCAAAATGACGTAAAACCAGTCTGACCACCCAGCCAGATCAAAATCACACGGATAAATATAGCCTTTAAAGTTTAAGCCGAGCTCCATTAGATGGTTTCTAATTGTGCGAGCTAGAGAACACACAACACCACTGTAGCAAATTAGATGGACCTTGAATCAAAATAGCATCCTTATGTTCAACTTTTGGAATTAAAGTAAATGTAAAGACAAATGTTAATGAGTAGTTCACAATAGTTAATGCAACTTTCCTCATGGGATTTACATGCATTTAAAATACAATATAAGGCACTGACAGTGACTGTGACAATTAAAGGAAGGTAAAAAGATGGAAGCCCGCTGCCGTCATGCCCCAGACTCATCCAATGCGGTAGAATCATAGCTCTGTATCAGCAAACCTGTACAAGGCTAATCCGGCATTGCAGCTCGAGTGTGTGATGCTGCGATTTACAGATGGTGTGTGTGGGCAGCTAGCAGAGGATTTAAAGCAAAAACACACACAGTGACTACCCCTGTGCAATGTGTATTTGAAGCACATGTTCACCATTAACATGCTGTGGATAATTTCAAGACAGAACGAGTTACTGGACTTCTTCTGTTGTTGAGTGCAGTTCCTCCTCGCCTGACCGCTATGATTAAAATTAGCACAAAACCAATGCCAACTTCTTTTTCCTCCGTAAGGGTTTGTATATGCCCTGCTAACTTTGACTTCACTTTTTCTCTGCTTCCTCAAAACGACATTGATTTTGGAAAGCTCAAATAGGAAAGATATTTGTGAGTTTTGAAAGACCAGAGGCAACAAAGACCGTACCTTGTTTTTCAGGGTTTTATCAGAACTGTTTTGAGAAAAAAGATTTCAAATTTATTCACAGAAAAATCTTGCTGCTAATTCATGCTGTACTCAAAATTGCATATATTTGCAGTCCAGTAATTTATGCAAAAGTGTGCCAGAGAAAATCTAGGTGTGAACAGGGGATGTACAGTAGAAGTCAGTGCTGTAATTAGGACACAAAGAAAGGTCAGGAGCATCTGCTGCACAATCTGCAGTGCAAAAAGCAGCTTTACTTCATCATGTCTCTCGAACCTGAGTAATAGATTGATCAATATAATTTATGGAGATAAAAACATGTAGAGTATTGTTATTGAATAGCGATATTATTGGACATTTTACACATATTGATCAGGTAACCCATTGGTTCTGCAATTCCAGCTGCATGACTTGAACACAAAGAACAGCTCAGACTTATAGTCTATAAGCTTCAGTTTGTCACAAATGTGAGTTATACCTTTGTCCAGTGAGGCATCAGGAGAGTTGAAGTCCATGAGACTGCTGATTTCAGTCTTGTAGCAGAGGTCCGTGGTTGGGGGTTTCTGCTTGTGTTGAGGCGACGGATCTGTGCAAACAGACACAACAACAATAAGGGTTACTGTGATTTTTGACAAAGGGGGAATTTAGAAGTTCAAATAAAGAGAGGCTGGCATATGAATATGAATGTGAGATTATACAAAGGCAAAAACAAAAGTGAGAAGCCAAGTGACACAGATTCATGTTGAATGAAAAAAATAAATTCTGCAAGGAACAAAAATAAGTGTAGCGTGATTAATACTGCCACCACACCAGTCAACTCCACAAACCCGTTATGTGAGCCCTCAGTGCTCACATAATTCATTATTTCTCTTCACTCTGAATGCCACACAGCTGACCATTCATACCGGTTCTGTAGGGAGAACCTGAACGCCTCGGCCAAAGCAAAATCATGCAAGCTTTAACAATCAAAGGCAATTGAATACAGAAGGTAAAGACTTAAATAAACATCAGTGTTCTTTAGAACCGGAGCATAATTTAATTTCTGGCGACATTCAGTGCTTCCTAGTGGCATTACTGGTTTCCATCAGTGGCATATACTGAATGCATATTGAATGGATTCCATCAGATCAGCTCACATTAAAGTGCAGCTCAGTCACTAAGACGTGCAATCAGCTTTAATAACACGTACAGCTGCCTTTTGTAAAGAATAACCTATTTATAAGTCAAACTAGGCATAAAATGCAACATTTTAAACAATAAACTAAATAACTAAAGTAAAACTGTATTGCCTTCAGTTCAGCCTCTGGCGCTCCTGCTCCTTTCTACCATCATTCCACCACCCACCTATTAAAATGCTTTTACTGGTTGAATTATTTACAATAATTGAGCACAGATGTGTCTTGGAGCTCAAATTCAAGAGTTCCTTTGCTGTCACTACAACAACATTAGACAGCTCACTATTAAAATGGGCTACAAATACAAGTCTGGCAGTCTGAAAACGTAATTGTAAGCAGAATGTGACACTTTTTTTTGTAAATATGTAATTTCTGTAACTAGCCTTTGACCAGCTAAACCCAACTGTCAGTTTTTGGGTTTTTCCCCCTTGAATTATGTTAAAATTCACTCTGCATACTTTTCTGCAGGTTTCAGGCTGCTGCAGCTGCCTGCTGGCCTCGTGAAAAATATTTTATCTTCCTTGCATTGAGCCTTTGACAAGCCCTCACAGACGTTTAGAGACTCGAGGGAAACTTGAAGAGCGTAGTGGAATAAATTCAGAGGAATGGGAAATACACGGCGACTGCTGATTAATAAAGGAGAGGAGAAGCTGGTACAGAGGAAAATTAGGAGAATATGCAAAAGAGCTAGCTTAGGCTGGGAATGCCATTTTATTTACTGAATTATGCAAACACTGTACACGTACACTGATTTAAGACTAAATCGCTGCAGCACCTTTATATCTCTTGTCAAGATTATTTTTGCGAAATATGCATCCCTGCTTTGTGATTTTTATAAATTCAACAAAACTCTGGCACATTTACAGAACGAAAAGGATAAGTGTTGCCACAAAAGAAGATATAATATTAATCCTTTTCTCCTTATTGCTTCAATCTTTGCATTTAATGAGTATTCCTCAATAATGCCACTATCCCTGACCTTGCAGCAGTGATCTTTTGAAATCCCTTAGGAAGTCAAGTGAGGTTTGACTGTCTCTTTCAGCTCAGCAAACTCAAGTCAGACAAAGGCTCTATGCGAAGCTAATAATACTGAAGAGCTGCAGAAAAAGAAACTGAAAAATATCAGACATTTTGTTGTACTGGTTCTCTGCAAGAGGCACTGCACCTTGAAGGATATTGATGCTTTCCAAAAATCTTTATTAGTTTGCACTGGATAAATCATGTTTGGGGATGATCTGTTAAAGATTACAGATAAGAGCATCATTTCCTCTGTCTGCGTTCAGCTCATTTCTGTCCGTTCCTCCTCATAAGCCAACAATATTGTTTTTCATGAAGCCAAAGAATTCTCCAGAATGACCTCAGTGCAAGTAAGAATCTGGCAAAATAAATAAAGCAAGTGCACACACACTCCATTAATTTTAAAGTTCTAATTTGATTGATAATTTGATCTTTACCAGGACCTACATTTGTTTCAAACTCATCTCAAACAAAAGCGAATGTGTCTCTAAAATGTACAAAATGAAAATTTGTTGAACTTTGTGTCTTTTTTTATTACTGTGCTGCATAAATAAGAAAATGAACTCTTCGACAAAAACTGAAATGAAAGAATGAAATTGTTCCTAATCCTTGTTGTTACTGGTCAGTCTCTAAACGTATGTCAGCTACAAACCTGAGCAATTTTTTTACTGTGCATGGTGATCAAAGCTGTTTTGCAGGCTGTTCACAACATTTCGGTTTTCCTTTACAATCTGAGGGATTTTCACCCTTCGCAACGTATTACTGGGAAAGAGACGCTTCAAATCTCTGTCTGACATTTAAAGCAAGTTCATAAAACAGGAGAAACATTTTCTGCACGAAATTGAGTAAAACACCCAAATATTTTATGAACACAATTATTAATAAGTCAAAACATGTCTTAGGTATCTTCTTTTGCTCAGATTTGTAGGATGCATATTGTTCAAGTTTCCTCTGCCTGCAAATGTCTCTTAAATCACATAGGGACAACCCCCCCCCAATCTTAATCGCACCATTCTTGATTTAAAAGACATTTAGAAACCACAGTGTAAATTGAACATTGTTTACTGCTTGCAGTAAAGATCGGCATCCATTCATCAGCAGGGGAAGACAAAATAACTTCTAAAATGCAGTATTTGTGTCAAGCTTTTGAGATAAATGCAACTGGCTTTTTTACGTGTTTTCTCTAAAACCTAATAAGAATCTGTAAAGCTTTATGACTTGGCATCAAACGTTCAAAATGATCTTTATTAACTGTGAGCAGTTCATTGCTAGCACAAACCAGGACACAAAAAGGAACTTACCTGTGAGGACATGAACAGTAATTTGTACCAAACACCAAACTAAAGCAATTATTTAAACCTTGTAGACTTGTAATAGCAATTTATTGTAACTGGATCTTATCCTTATATGAGGGAACAATTCCTTCAGCGCCTTCTTTGATATCTTACAACACAGTAGTATGTATTACACCACAATTACCAGGTGTTTGGAGGAGTATAAAAAGCCAACATTTCACTAGAGTGTATAATAACAGACAAAACCCACAGATTGGAGAAAGTAGAAAGCAGTGAAATGGAGCAAAAGGAGGTTTCAAATGCCATGCATTTATGTTAAAGATGCAAATTTAAAATGCAAAGTAACATTTGCGAATTATTGTGTTCCTGCATAAGAAACGGTGAACCACTTTAGCATGCAGAGTCTAATATGTTATGGTACACACCTTATGTTACATGAGAGAAGAAAAAAATAATTTTCTTCATTTATTGAGCTAATCTATAAAAATATATACAAAGGGATTTTTGTGGGCTCATTGAGAGATGTCTTTTTAGCAAAACAAAAATCTGAAGGTATGAAAAAGATGAAAACTAACACAACCAAACAGTGAAGAGAAATCAGTAGGCTCGATATGTTACTGGCCTGATTACAATGCCAGTAACGTATCAATACCTATTTACACTGAACTGTGATAATCTAACCACAGTATCTTAAGATCTCTACTGAGTAGAGTTTTGCCATTTCATCTTCTAATGGCCGTTGTTTGTTTTGCCGCTGAATGTAAAAAAGCTGTTTTAAATGTCCCAATTCTATGGTTGATAGTTGGGCATTTTAATTCACTCCACGCTGTTGGAGTAAAACCACCATGAATGCTCTGCACTAGGAATCTCCCTGTTGTTCCTCTTCTCAGCAGGAGTAAAATACAACAAAGCTGCTCCAAGCTTCCCTTACCTCACTGAGTCTCTGGGCGCAATTTTGGAACTGGGCTGCTGTTTTTATTATGAATTCTAACATGATTAAAGACAAACATCTGTTTCTACTACAAAACATTCCACAAAGTTGAGGGGATTTTTGATGGCTAATAAGTCATCATAGTGCACTTACTCAGCTTTATCAGTATTGTTGTCCAAATTAAGTTGTGCAAATTACAGATTTGTATTTAAGAATCAGTAACGTAGAACAGAAAATATCAGTTGTTGTTTATGTCACTGAATAAACAACAACCGCATTCTCAGTTCCTAAGAAAATGATGTAAAGCTCTCTTTTGATCCACAACAAAAACATTTATGATTTTCTCTTTGAAAAAGTTCCATCCAACAGGGATTAGCTTACTTTTGATAGAACACATTAAATCAGCATAAAATTACTGAGAGACTTTATTTTATTTAAATGTACCTCGTCTGCGGCGTTGTAAAAATTCTGTTCAAGTACTGCCTCAGACCGAATCTAATTCATGCTGATCTCCATGTGATTTTAACACAAATTCCCCCATAGTGAAAAGCTCATAATGTTAAAAACCCAGTAGTACAAAGAAAGAGACAATCAGTTAATGTGTATTTGAGGTTTTACTCCCAATTCTTTCTTGTCCATTCCTGTTCCTCTCCCCTTACAATCTGTCATCTCCTGGGTTCTTGGGCTCCTATACCCTTCGTCGTTACCTGTCCATTTCTCTGGCACATTTTTCATCATTCTTCTGTCACCGTTAAATGGGGTTTCCCCCGGCTTGTCTCTCTCCTGAGCCAACTATACTTTATCTGCTGGCGCAGTGCAGGGAAAAGGAGGTGGGAGGAACAAAAGAAGACCGTAATGAGTCATGGAAGGTGATTAAGAAATGAATAGACCCTGCTGCCGGAATCGTCGCCACACTGCCCGTGTGCCCCGGCGCAGTCTGCAATCTGCAGATAGACACAATGCTCCACTTTTCTTGCGCCTGCCATTCGCCTTTAATTGTACAGACATTCACTGCACCTCGAGCCTGCCGGACTTCAGATAAAGCTCATGTATTCATGCATTAATCACCGCCAGCCAGGACAGGCCCTTCCTGAGCGCTTCACCTGCATCGAGACCCCAATTGAAGGCACCCTATAAATATCAAGCAGATAAACGAAAGTAATGGAGCGAAGAGAAGCCAGTGCTTAACGTTCAGCCACCCACTCTAACCAGTCCCAGATTTCAAGATGCCTCGTTGTCAGTTCATATCATAATGAAAGGCTGCCGAATGTATGAGGCAGTCCATTCAAGGAAGTGTGTAGGCTGGGATGTTATTAGTTGGTGACATGACTCAGGAGACAATGAACTGTCGTTTGCGAGACTTTACTGGGGAGAAGTGGATTTTGGGTGAATGTTGTCATTTTAAAAAAAGGAACATATCACTTCGATATGCCGAGAAGCGATGTTCAGCCTGCTCGGGTTTATGAAAGAGGCCTGAAAGAACAATAGTTTATAGAGTAGCTTTGACACAGCTTCATTAGCACGCTCTTTGTGAATGGAATTAAAAGTTTTCCAGGAAATAGAGCCGCATCTCGGTTCCTGTCAAAAACCGACAAATATAAGCATACAGAAAAAAGTATTCATTTCATAGGCTTTAGTGTAAGCTTTACTCATTTCACTACCTCATTGCTGCCTGCACCTATGAAAAGAAATGTTATTTAAGTGGAATTCAATTACCAATGATAATGAAGGGAGCAAAGATCCCAGTGTGATAAAATTATCTGCAGTTTAAGTGGAAAAAAGCTTGTAGTGTCAGAGAAATAGATGATCACAGCAATGCTTATAGCAGAAAATTTAATTATCCACAAAAAAAACTGCACCATGTAAAATTCCAAGATAACCTTCATGTCTGCACATCATATCTGTAAGAATGCAAGTTTTTGTTGTTGCTTTTTAACACCAAAATACATATTATATTTAGATTTTAACGAGAGGACAACATTTTTGAAAGGTCTGCTTTTGTTGACACAACAACACTGTCATAAAGTGCGGTGTAGAGGTGAGTGGTGAGGCAGATGCTGTAGACCCAGGATGCGATAAATGAAAGTTTTTAATGAGGAATACTCCAGGAAAACAGAACACAACGATGATCACACAAATCCAAATCCCTGGCAGCACTGCTGAGCGGAAGCTGAGGCTCAACACAGGTAGCAACAGAGAACGCAAATGGACTGACCAGAAACACGGCAGAACAGATGTCAAATGAGACGAGGACCCGACAAAGACACAGACACACAGGTGACACTAAATACACAGGAGGTAATCAGGGAACGAGAAACACCTGGGAACTAATCAAAGGGAGACAGGACAATACACAGAGACACAGATACACAGGAAACTCAAAATAAACACACAGAAAAACACAGATCACGACAAAGTTTCACCAGAAAAATAATGTGTTTTTTTTCTTCAACATCTGACATGAAATCAGACTAAATTTCTTCAAGTTTAGTCTGATACTGACCAATTACATATACTTGGTCAGTCTCAGGGAGAATTGATGAATGGGGTCAAAACTTTTGGATTTTCCGCCACAAACTTCTGGTTAACTGACAAATTTGCGCAAATTAGAGGCACACAGGTGAATGTATTTTAAGGTCACACCAGGAACACACTGCTTTCACTATTGAGAAGTCAAAAGAAATTAGCCAAGATATCAGGAAGAGAATTACAGAGCTGCACGAGTCTGGTTCAGCCCTGGGAACAATTTCCACATGTCTGTAGCTGCTCTATTCATCTGTTCAATCAATTATATGAAAGTGCAATTAAGCTAAACCATAATATCTAAAACTACAAACAACTCTCAAAGTGCATTTAGGTTTTGTTCTGGATAAATTTAGGAAGTGTCATGTAATTCCACAACTTTTATGAGCAGTTTTATGAACCATTTATCTCCCCAAGCCATTGAAAGATGACTAAAGTGCAGTATTTTAACAAGGGCCTCAGAGGATGTTTTTATACTTCATCAATAGTGAAGTACATTAATGTCACACATTCGTCTTTTCAGGCAGTCCTCCATGCTTTACTATATAATGTTACATCAAACCAGTGTTTGATATTTCATCTAAAAGCCACTTACTGCACATACCACATGTTTTAAATGGAAAATGGAAATGACTACTTCTGTCACGTTAATGGGTTCCTAAATGAGCCTGTTCTAAAAGGAGAAGTTTGGACTCAGTTTTGAATGCTTTGACTCAAAATGAATCTGCACTATGTTAATTAATTTGAGTTGGCGGTCAGCTGCCATGATCTACAATGTTATTCTTTTTTAATTTACAGTGATGAAAAAGGCTGTTAATTTGTTTTTGCATAAGCTGGTTAAATAAAATTATACATGAGATTTGTGCATTTTTCAAAAAGAACTCAAAAATTGACAAGCAGTGGTAAGGTATGTAGGCACAAACCGGTTTGTCCGTGAGTACAAAATGAAAGTTTGGAAGCCGTTTGGGGTGAAATAACAAAAACTATATTTATTAACCGAAGAAACATAACCGTTAGATAGTTGTGAACTATAGTATGTATTGGAAAATACTGAAGCAAAAATAAATCATCAACAAAGAACAAAGAACCTTGTTCTTTGTTTATACTGGCAGCAGAGTCAGCATACTGACACTTTTTGATAGTTTGTTTTCAAACCATAATGACCTTACAAGCAGGACAATACACTAGCATAAAGTCAGGACAAATGCTATTCCAGAAATTGAGTTAACCCACTGCAATTAATATAACAATGTAACATACTGTCTGTTATATTTGTAATGCTAACTGTGCTAAGTTGACAAATTATTGATACAAGATGTTATAAAATAATTGGTGCCAAGAGTTTAAAGGAAAGGTTTGCAAAAATCAGAGAAAGGTAAATTCTGATCAGTTTGCAACATTGTGTGTAGTGCTGATAAAATTAATATCAAAATTATTAACATGAGAACACATTAACTTAAGTCAGAATATTTTAAAAGTTTAACTTTGTATGACTGAGTTGTATCTAATTAAAAACTTGAGTTTATTAGCCCAGAGCTGATAATTATAATCAATCCTTATTAGATTAAGTCTAAATATAGCTAAGCAATTCAGAACTTTACAGGATAAATGTTTTATGCGAATATGAAAAATAGTTCATTTTTGCTCCTCTGACTAAATGGTGTGATAAATCTATACTGGGTTCTGTAAATCTTAATACTTTGGGTTTTTTTGTAACACAGGTGTGTGCACCCCTGTGTGTGTGTGTGTGTTCTGATTCAAACAAATCAATAATACTTATTCTCTACAGTAGCTTTCTACTGTAGAACAAAAAAGACCCAAACACACAAATCTTCTCCGTTTCTACAAAGCTCACTTCGTCCTCTCCTTCTAAATCATCCGTTGCAGTACAAGTGCCTTCTTCCATGCTCCACTCTGCTCTCTTTAAGCTGTATCTCACCAACAGCTGATAAGAACTCATTACTTTTGCTTTCTTTGCTGACTGTAGATCGGCATCCACGTCCTCCTGTCCAGAGGCTCCCTGGTCCCCACCTCCACATCCCAGATTAACAAGCTATCTTGACCTTTTCATGACTTCATCCTCTCCTTTCATCAGCTTTTTGCTTTCAGCTACATTCTCCGTCTGCCCTTTCTTTGTCTGTTCCTCTGTCACTATTCCGTACTTTATGTTTTTAAATGTGAGAAAAAGAAAAGGGGAAAATAGTCAAAGCTGACTGAACCTCACAGACTAGGAGACAATTACTTTCTCCAAACAAAAAAAGGAAACGTGTTCACACAGCTTGTTTGTCTTCAACATTTAACAATACTCATGTCTAGTAAATAGACGCCACGGCATGGTCATTTAAAGAAATGGCAATGCAGGATTAGATGGAGTTTGTGATGTAATTTTCATAATTATCTACAGTAAAAAAACTATATAAAAAATTGCAGACCCCCAATGTTACTTCGGCCTCCCAAAATAGTTGGTATTGACAATCACATCTGTGTGTGTCTTCAGAATAGAGAAAAATGATTTAATATTTTAATCCTTCATGATCTAAGTCTGGTGTAGGTATGCAAGCCAAACAGGAGTGAAGACAGCATTAGAATGTTTTTATGAATTGGCAGAAAATTTAGGATCTTGAGTCTATAAAAAGTAAATCTGGTCTCTGGCCATGATCTGAATAAGCAAAATACAGAAATTAAGTCATATTTAAACTGAATGATGATTGGAATCAGACAATTATTAGCTTTTTTCTGCTCTAATTCCCTTTGATCGAGTTCTGGTATATACACAGAAGTTGCACATTTTTGTTTGCAAGCCCAACAAGAGTAAATAAGGCAATAAATTTTTTTTTAATGCAGAAGCAAATTCAAGCTCCTGAGACTATTAAAAGAAAATCTATTCTCTAGCCACGAGCTCAGCTGACAGACTATAGAAACAAAGTCATTTTTAAACTAGATGATACTTGGAATCGCAGTTTTTAGATTTTACTGCCCCGATTAGTGACTGGACAGGCGTAAAATCTAAATTCCCATTTTCTTCTGGTCAGTAAACAGATCAGTGCTAACAGGAAATCTCTAGCAACTCTCTTCTATATAGAGGCCACATGAAAGAAATACTTAAATTTTGCTGTTTAAGTTTTTTTTTTCTTTTTTTTTTTAATTAGGTGCATAGTATTAAAAGGGAACATTTTGCAACCAAAATAACCTTTGCAGTTAATTTAGGCTACAGAAAAGTTAGCAAGATGAGATTTCAGAAGGTACCAGCAAAATTGCTCTGTTACACTTAAAAACATTTATCGTCTGTGTGAAATAGAACATGCTAATTATGAGTAATAAAAGAGGCCAAAATCCATGTAAAATTCAAAATTTGTAATAATTGTCTTTGTCTTTACTGTAAAACACTATTACTGTATTACTGATTTGCTTTGTCATATCATTGTGTGATGTTGCTTCTGCTCCTAATATATATACACATTTATATATAAACCACTCAACCAAAATCAGAAAGTGTCTAATTCTGATCGGTGCTTCTGTGATCAAATGTTTGTTTTATATTATTTATCAATTCCTCACCATATTGCTTGTTTTAAGATAAAACGTCTTGGTGTTAAATTGTTGTTCTTTCTAAAGTGGGCAAATCTTTGCATAGAATATCTGATGTCATAACACCAGGCAACAAACTTTCTCCTGCATACATATTATTTTACTGATAATTTTAAAATCCATGAAAAACAACATGAATCAATTCTACTTTGAGTTAAAATAAGTTATTATTATTATTATTACTAGTAGTAGTAGTTATTTTTAAATTTCATAGTTATTTGACAAAGCATAATGTTTATCTCATAATGTTCATCAAAGCCTGGTTGGGAATTTTTAAAAGTCAAATGATAAAAAGCAGTGGACCAAAGGTTAATAGAGTAAGAATTTGTCAATTTTGTTAATGGCTCATGGTTCAACAGGCAAGAGGGAAATAATAGGCTGCCATAATAAAATAAATAAATAACAATGGTAGAAATAAACAAGTTTAAGAACCAATAACGGACTGAACAACTGCATGTGATTTTGTAGGAATTCAACCATGCTGTGAACGATGCACTTTGCACATAATGGTTCGTTATGCCATGCTAAATGCTGCCAATTACATTTTTTCCAGATTATGTCAGTTCAGGAATTAACATGCCTTAGTGTGATTTAAAGCCTGGACTGGGGAAACATGTCCAGTGTTTAAGAAAAAAACAGTATGGCATGTAAAAAGGTACAAATCTGTGAAGCAATGTGAGAGATTTCAGAAATAGGATACAAAACAGAGAAAAAGGAGTTGGGAACCATCAAGGGCTTTTGTGTGTACAATATGCATTCTGTTGAAGATGTTTGAGCCATTATTTTCAAAGACTTAAAGAGGTCTGCTTATTGCAGAAAACATGCAGCACAACTAATTATGTCTCTGCTATAAGTGGTCTTCTGAAGTGGCACCTGGTGGCCCACTCATTGAATATGCTTGGTTGAATTTTAACACATAGACCCAGGGTAAAGATAAAGAATCTATATTAAATGCTGTTTGAGGATGAAAGCAGCAGAATGAAAATACAATTTGCACGAGTTTGTGTTGTACCTACTGTGCTGTCAGAGCAGATTGCTGAACTTCACAGAAATATAATCAGGGTTTAGAACTGGTATAAGAAAAAGAGGAAAGGAGCACAAAATAGTAATATCAAAGGTCATGTGTTAGAAATAATGCCACACACTCTAGTATAACCAGGCATTTCTGGAGTAGCAGACTACTTCTGTTTTTGCTTTAGTTTTGTCAGTAACATGTAAAATTTCATGAGCCACAGTGAGGCCTGTTTACCACTTGACCTGTAAAATTAAAACAAAAAAACATCTGAGCACATTAAGCAAACTACAAAGTCTGACAAGGCAACACAGCATGGCCCCAGACGAGCAACAAGGTCAATGACATCAATTTGTCTACAAAGGGTTGATGGAGCAGTGGTGAACCCAGTGGCCTTTAGGGCTGCAGATTATATTGCAAATTTAGCGTTATCGCGATATCACTGTTCGCAATACACATATCAAGAAGAAATGAGTGTTAGATAATTGTTAAAGTGCCAAGCATTTAGGTTTTTTGTGTCTGCAATATATTTTGTAAAACTTTTTGTGCAATTCAGCACACAATGTTGCAATAGGTCAAGAGGCAGTGAGGAGTTCAGAGACACACACTAACTTGGACTGCAGTTGTCACTAAATGCATCTGCCATTAATTGTTGTACTGTGTTATTTCAGTGCCATTGCTATTGCTATAGAACAATGGCAAAAAAAAAGAAAAAAGAAAACAAAAAGAACATCTCATCAACAGTTAAATATGGATGTGATGATCTGGGGCTCAAGCCATGATCTTAAGCTCAAAATCTTTTGGGTTATACAGTAGAACACCGATATGGCACAAACCAGTAATCCCATCCTGAACAGCTAAAATACATAAATAAATAATTACGGTTTTGTATTGGCATAAAAAAAACAATAAAGCTGTCAACTTAAATTAATCTTCTCCATTCAAATAGCTCATGTGTTTCTCCTTAGCTCTACTGGATTCTCGTTGCTAGAACAATCTCGGTGTGACAGTCTCTTGCTGTCTTAAAATAATTTAGCATCCTGTTTATATGACCAGTCAGCGGCTTGCAGGTTTAATGTCTTCCCTAGTTGTCACTTCTGGCCATTGATGTCCAGTTTACAAGAGGCTTTGCTCTTCGTTAAGTCCTGGAAACTTGACTCACTGGGATATCTGTCAGGTGCTTTCAAACTTATTTATAACAAAGAACGCATAAACGATCAGCTTATGCGTAAGCACATAACAACTGCACATAAGTGCAGTTGTGCTGCTCCAGCAACTACTGAGGAATCTTGAGCTGGGAAATTGCATCTGGAGCTTGTCATAAAGTGTGTGTTATACTTTGTGTTATAAGTGCTGTGGTGGGAGCTTTAGTTTCAGATATAAATCCATATTGTTTTGATACGTCAGATGCAAATACAAGTACAGCCACTTATTTAAATACACTGTATAAAAGTAAAATAAGACTTAAGATAAAATGTTTTCTTTTTTTTCAATAATTCAATTGCTTACTAAAAATTAGTTCAGTATTTGGTGTAACGCCATACAATTTTAGTTTAATCAGACCAAACCACATGTCTTCAAAAATTAAGGTCTTTATCCCTGTGTCCATTTAACAAACTATAATCGAGCTCTTTATGCTGATTTTGGAGAAATGACATTACTTGCAGAGTGGCTTTTCAGCCAATGTTAGTTATCAGATTTACCTTAAAGTGAAAAATTATACTCTTTTATCAGATTCAGGCAATATTGTCACAATGTTTCACCCAGATCTCTAGGTGTATCTATTCCTTTTGTTCTGCAATAGATACAAAAGTGAAATGGATACATCCATTTCACACCAAGACTGTCGTTTTGATGGGAAATCTTCGGGACTCAGAACCCATCTCCTTAGCTTTTGCTCATACATTGTTTGCCTACTCTGTGTTGTAGTTTCAGTCCCCAGAAAAATATTTTAATGTAAAGGATTTGAGTATTGTAAGTTTGAGCTGGCAGTGTTCCAGACTGAAAAACACAGTCGGCTAAAGATCAAGTCATTGGAAATTGTCAACTTAAAGATTTTTCTCGTGCACATGGATGGATGCATGGATGGATCCTGACTCAAGTTGTTCACCAAATTGCTCTTAGAAGGAGAAAATCACACTTTTCCTCCACTAAAGAGCTACAAACAAATCAAACAGGTTAACCAATGTTCCATGAAGCTCTCACAACATAATGATACCCAAGCTGCACTACTTATACCACGTCTCTCCCTCCAAAACAAATTGGCAGTAAAGCATCATTTACCCCCACTTCAAGGCCTGCCAACTGCATAAAACTTTTAGTGGTGATGCTACACATCAAGCAAAATCATTAAATAACTCAGCAGCTCAGCCTGAAACTGGAGAAAAATCCTGCTACAAGAATCCCAAATGGTGATAACGATATTTACTTCAGAGTTCTGGAGACATGAGATATGAATGATGGAGCAAATTACCCAACCCTGTTTCTTGTCAGCAAGCCAATAAATGTTCCAAAGAGCATGTGTTTCACTCACACAGGGGTGGGCGTTTGTTGAATAGTTTATCTTTTAATGTAAATAAATTGTCATGATGATTTATCATTGTCACTATAAATTGGAATTAATGATAACTATGTACATTTTATTAAATCCAGTCATTGTGTGCAGTTTAGTGACATAAAACAAGCTTCTTGATGTAAATGACATCCTGATGAAATCATTTTCAAATGGGAACATTTTTAACAGTATTTGTGTTTGTGGCATTATATGCTCTACCATGCAGTCGCAGCCACATATTTACCTCAAAAATAAGCAATACATACTTTATTTTACCCTCATTTCTATTGTTATCACAATAGTACCACAAAATACTGTGATATGAATCTAACTTCATATCGCCCACACCTTGTTTCAAGCAAGGTTTGCCTGCCCAATAACTTGTCAAGCTGTTAGGATCCCTTCAATCTGCAACCATGAACATATGTTTTATTTTGATGGGTTAGAATCATACTTAGTACTATTATCATAATCTTTTAGTCATTATATCTGTAAAAGAAAAACAATGTTTTCTTTTTAATGTTTTTTGAAGTAAGAATCAGTAGAAGTGCTTAATATTTTTGTATTTACTTACTATTCAAAGAACAGCTGAACTTATACTGAGATTAAATTACACTCTGGTGTGCTTATCTACTAATTAGGTGACTTCTGAAAGCAAGTGGTTTCACTGGATTTAATTTCGGGAGATGACATTAAAACGGGTGAAATATGTACGCATATTGCAATTGCAAGATATTTGGAAAACCATGCATCAAATTTCTTCTTCCTCTTCACAAATATGCACTATGTTGTGTCTTTCACATAAATTCCCAATTGTGGTTACGCAGTGGCAAAATGTGACTTTTCAGATCAGTTAGCTAAAATTAATCAACAGACCATTTAACCCTCCTATTATGTTCCAGGTCAAATTGACCTGTTTTAAAGTTAATTTTTTTTTTTTTTTAAATAGTTGGAAGTATTTTTTTTGCATGAATCTTTTTTGTCTTAATAGGTGCACTCTACATATAAATTGAAAAATTATTCATTTTACACATTTGTACCAACCCTTAGGTCTACTTTATACATAGATACTGTTCGGGTCAATTTAGAATTAGACTGACTTTATTGTCATTTTGCATGCACAGGGTGTATATAGAACGAAATTTCGTAAATTTGACCCATCAGTCAGGTTAAAGTGCAAAAAAAGATTTTAAAAATTCCAATTCTATATGTTTTGTTGCAGCTATGAACCATATTTCACCACACACACACAAACACGAGTGTTTGAAAGGCAGATGCATGAACAATATTAAACTTTATTAGGTATGTCTGAAAAATAAGCCAAAATGAGTTTAGACTGAAGAAAAAAAGAACTGTTGCACTTACAGGACACATTAAAAGGAATTTTTTTTTTTTTTTTTATTATTGTAGTGTTACTCATGTTTAATCCTTGCACACTCTATGTGTTTATATTAACTGATATTAATAGAGATTGTTCAAATTACACACATTGCTTCAACTTCTCAAATGATATGAGTATTGCAAAAAATATTGCACAATTTTTTCACTGAAGAGCAAAAATCTTTTAGAACATAAGGCTTGAGCTTTAACAGTCAATATGTCTCTTAGGCCCTTTTCACTTGCCATGGAGTGCAGTAAAGTCTTCTGTATGAGCCGACTTGACGCAAAACCATAAAAAAGATGAACACTCCAAACGATTTGGGTCACATATATAAAACTGTCCTCCTGGATTTGAACAATGAGCACCTTGGTGGCTTTAACGCATATCTCTGTCTACCTTAAGCACAAATAATGATCCAAAGCTGCTTTAAAGTTTAGCCATAGCCTTGCAGCATCTTCCAGATGCCCATGTCACAGCCATTAGATTTCTTTTTTTTTTTTTTTTTAAACACATCACTAAATCACTCAGTGCCAACAGCACTGAGGTGGAAATCCTTCAGCCCTGTTTCAGAGCTTTATTGATTTGTAAATGAGTAAATCGGGGATAGAGCGGATCGCTCGTGGCCTGCGGGAAGAACTCGCCGTTGGTTTGGGACATGCAGCAGCCAGCACCTAATCAGCATTTATGCAAGAGCAGCGCTTTTGCTAACCTGTAAAAAAATATATTTAAAACTTGTGTAAGCACTACTAGTAGCAGCACCTTCATTGTCATTCATGCAGAGATCATTCTATCTTAGAAATAAAGCCAGAGGAAAATGTTTTTGTTGTTTGTTTTTTTTCTCGCCTTTATGTTCAGTGCTAGAAAAATGAAAAAAAAAAAAAGGAAAAGTAGGCAACTTAAGCAGGTTTTTGAGGAAATCTGAGAGCGTCTAGGTCACTGCAGGTCTGAAGCTAACAAGCTCCTAAGAGACAGTTTCAATTGGGGTTGGCACCAGCGTGGCCACATTGCTCAATGTGCCATGAAAGAACAAATCAGAAAACTCGGTGGCTGCTAAATGTTTCCTCCTATATGGGGCTGAATGAACCACAAGCCAGCCAATAAACCTCACACTCTGAACCACCTACAGTCTCTATAGCTCTGTGATAATGCTATACATACAAATTTGCACTGATATTGTCACGTCCACTGGATAATATATGCAAAATGTGCAAAAGCTCAATTTTAAATGCAGGTTTTCTTCCTAAAGGCTGATGGCAGCTGTGAGGTTCGGGGTATTTCTTCAATGCACTGCAATTACAGGTGCAGATTTAAACACATTTACGACTTTTGCTACAAAACAAAATCTCTCTTTTTTGGAGTTACCATGACCGTTTCTTCTGCACATGTCTCATATATTTCTGTGATACAATATTAAAGTTAAGGAAAGTACTTAATACATGTGATAAACATTTTGTTTGAATGGGTTTTCTTTCTGCGTGTGTTTTTTAAAGTAAGAAAAACGTTTAAGCTAATGTGTACCCATACCTGTGATGATGTACATGTTAACTTCTCAGATGGTTAACTACAAAGGATAACCATTTAAAGGTAATTATCACGGGTCTTTATTTGTAGTCATATTTTTTTCATTGCACCTGCTGCATAACATCACATTTCATTTTCATGCAGATTTTCCACTGTTCTCTAAACACAAATTGGAGCATGCTTCACGAGTTTTGGATTCCCATCGCTGGATTTCAGTTCATATCCAAATTCATTTTAGGGTTACTTGATTTGTTTTGAACTCTCTCAATAGTTTTGGAACTATTGCACTCATATATCCACACTGATCTGTCAGGTTCAGTAGACCAGATGTTCAAATGGTCCAAACTGACAGAGCTTTTCCTGCAGCAGAGGCAAATCTATGACATTCTTTGTCATTTTTACATTAAACTGGTTTTCACTTCATATTTTGAAATACAGTACAGACTTTTCCACACTGGTTTGAGCCAGACACGGCTCACCACATATGCTACTCTTCATTCTTACAATCCATGAGTCAAGGAAAGTGAGCAGAGGCACTAAAAAAATCTAACATTATCCATAGCATAAATCGCTCGCTTTGAATATACTGTCAAAATTTGACATGGATTGGCAATAGAATAGATGTATATTTCAAATAATGTGAATAGGCTGCAGTGCTTTTATTAATCCCGGAAGGGAAATTAGACTCCCTGCTGCCCAATGTCAGTGATGACACTTTGGCTTCTGTTGTCTACTGATATCTCAAAGGTTCCTGCCACCAGCACCAAGTCAACTAATAGCTTTGAAAATGACCACCAAGAAAATCAAGCTACCACAGCATGGAAGAAAGTGGACTATTAAATGAAACACAGGATTGCATTAAACACCACAGCAGGCCTCAACTAAAATCCCTCTTTGATCTCTTGTTCTCTTAAAGAAACCTCCAAAATGCTCTTCATTGCACTCACCTGCAGCCTGCTTTTCTTTCAGGATTGGCCTTCACACATTTACAGCCTGTGCACTGCAACGGAAAACTCTAGCAGCAAACATGGTGATATAAGCTGTCACTGCGAGGAGCTTCTAGGTAAAGAAGTGGAGGGAGTTGTTAAGTGCAGTGCTTACTCTGTGTTAACATGTCTTTCTGCCTGCCACCAACAAAACACATTGTTTTGTGTAAACAGCAGCAGTAGATAGAAAGCTGCAGTATGGCTTCTTTAAGCCCTGACACTGGAAACTTTCTGACCTCAACCAAGTGACTTGTTTTCTTTTTTTTTTGTCCTCTCGCTGCTGTACAACTGTCTTTTTCAGGCTGTTACCTTTCCACACTTATTTGACTCAGTGCTGTTAAAAACACAAGAGGTCATAGTTACATCAATAGAGAAAAATATTAATTGCCTTTAGAATCAGATCTTAACGTTTGGCAGACATATTTCTTCTTTTACATCTCAGGACTTTCTCCCTGAGAATAAAATGCACCTTAAAAGCCTAAGGCAACATCCAACATTAATAAATGAGGTTAATTGCTCTGAATTGGAAATAACACATTACTTTTTTGTTGTCTTCAGTAAATAACAATCAAATCAACTGATGAAGTTAGACTCATGTTATCTTGGGAACTCAGTTCTAAATTACACTAGATGAGATGCTAAATATGTTTTCCTTTATTTATTATAATTGCTACTAATCTAGCAATACCTACATTTTTACACAGACAGATAAAAACAGCAGTATGGTAAGCTGACAGAGGCATAAAGATGGAGCAGTCAGTCACTTGTACAGGTCACAAACCACCCACAGCCAGGTTACACCCTATAGGTCAGAGGGCACAGAGCTTTAAACTCTTGATAATATCAACTGATCTTTAGTGTCATGAACACAGACTGCGTGGCGTCTGCATTCATGTACATATTGTACTTGTTCGAATCAGAGCATTTCTTAGGTTGAAGAACAATTAGCCTGAGCTCACTGTGTTTCACTTGGAAACTTGTAAGCTGATTTTGTCTGGAACCTGACTTTGGTCTGGGGGACATAAACAGCAAAGGTTATAGGAGAAGCACACTACCCTCTTGGGGCTTTCGATCATTGCGACTCTCCTTTGGTAGCACACGTCTGTTTTCTACAGCCTCGACACCTGTGTCCTAGTTGGTAGCCCTAAATATGTCACCGGAGTGAACCCACAGTGTTGACACAGTGCTGACCTGCATCAAGAACCACTAGAGACTTTCTTCCTCCCTACATGCCATCTCTTCATATTTCTGTCTTCCATGAACTTATACTCTTAACTCTGTTTATTACCACTCACAGATGTCATTCATACTCTCTCTGGGAACATCTCTCCAGTGTCATGCTGTGTACTGTAGGGCTTAGGAAGCAAAAGAAGTTGCCACTAGTAAAAACAGGAGAACATATTTTTTGTAAAGAAGCTTAAGATGTGGCCGGCATCTAGAATCCTTCTGTGGTTTGGTTAAAATAAAATATACAGACACATCCTACCGTACATATTTCTTAAGATTTCTCTCTTTTTAGGTTTGTCTCACCCTCAGTCAAAGTGTTGCTTTGAAACTGGCTTCCTTTATATCTCTAATTTTCTCCCACCACGTCTTTGGCTTTCTGTTCACTCTTCTAAAGTGAGGTGTCCCTCCATGAATCACTGTCTGTCACTCTGAGTTGTCCTTCACCTTAAGTACTTGAACAACAAGTCAGCAGTTTTTGGCAACTGAGGTTTTCTTCATTATCTTTTTCTCACATCCTCCCCACACTGTCCCACATCTGTCTTGTTTTGGAGAATGTAGATACACTGTTTAAAGTAAGGAATAGGCTTTCTTTTCAACTTAGTACCTTCTTATACTTTACATTATTAAATATTAAATTATACCTTAAAACTATGAATTATTGAAGGACTTTGATACTAGAACAAAAAGTAACTCAAAAGGGAAAAAAAATAATAATACCTCTTCATTGGGAGTATCATAGATTATCCATATGTCTGGGTACTTAGAAGTTCTGAAGTGTAATATTATGTAAAGAACATCCTTTGTGAATTTTATAAAAAAAAATAACCATAACTTGTTAAAGATGTTAAAACATCAAGACGTTGTTGTTATAAAATGTTTTATATCAATGTAACACATTTCTCCTTTTCACTTTTCGATGTTTCTGTTAGGCAAAAAAATAAAAAATAAAAATTCAGATCCAGCTCATGTCTATTTAGATCAAACAGGTGACCACATGAGAAAATGTGTGTGCGTCCCTCCTCGTTCCTGAAAGCCACGCAAATCACCAATTACCTTAAATCAAATTAAAACTGCCAAATGAAACATCTCAGAAGACTCCCCGCACAGCGGCATACTGAGCTGTCAGGGAGCATCACAACACTTAAATCAGTGATCTACAACGACACAATCCGTAGAATGCTAATGATTCCCCCTATCAACTATAAATAACATGAGCGTGTGTCAGCGGATGTGATGTAAGTGCCCTCAAACTGATTCATAAGCGAACAAAGCAGAAGGATATCCAGACAACCTAGCCGATCCAGCTGCAAAGCCCCATTATGCCACTGATTTGACAAATGCAAAACAGATTCTTCCTCTCGAGAAGATTAAAAGACTTTAAACCAAATGCACATCATTGCCTCTTATCTTCTCAGCAAAGGATGGAAAGACTTTTTTGGGACAGATTAGCCATTTTAATCACTTTTGTAAGCATAAACTCAATAAACATGGTGGGAAGTTTTGGCCTTTCAACTTAAGGTTTTGGGCTCCAACGGTCAGGGTGCTTTGTTGTATCAGGAAACAAGACGTTTTCCTGCTTTAAGTGTATCTCAGAGGTGTAGCATTAGTTTCAGTTCTAATGATTTTTACCTTTGTTTTTGCTACATAAAACTACTTGACTGGCAATGTTTAAAAAAATTTTTAATGGCATTTTGTTTTCACATTTGTTTAAAAAAAAAATAGTCCAACACTTTTGCATTATCATGGTGCTGTGTGGCTGTGTCTCCGCCAGCGATACTGGTGCTCTACATCAGTGGATGGAATAATAGAAGAGAGAAGCCCAGTTTCAAGTTTTTAACACATAGCAGGACTGCAGAAGATCTGTTCTGAGTCAGAAAAATCAGACAGTTGGATTTTGGACATGTAGAGTTTATCATTAGTTTTGACATCAAAATCCAATAATGTACCACCCACAATAAAACAAGGCAACAGCTTTTAAAAGCATAGCATGCTGAGTAATCACATCAGGTCCACATCAGAATCATATTAAGTGAGTTTCCTAGGGCTGTACTTGGTATTATTCAGAATCACTGTTCTGCTACATTGTTCAGCTACATTTTAAGCCCAAGCTAAGACAACACAATGCATCTCATTCTATTGCCTTTAAATCCAGTCAATACTAAATAACATGTACAGATCTACAAAGAGTAAGTAAACTTATTTTGACTGATAAAATTTAATTTAAATGACTATAGACTTAAGGTTACATTGTTTGAACCAACACAATAAATGAGGAAAAACGTTTTGAGGTTTGTGAAAAATTAGGCAAGCTGCAATGTCTGAAGTAAAACAAAGAATACCAAAAAGACTTCTAACAAAAGCTGAATGATAAATTTCAGCAAGAACAGAGCACACATAATGAATCTTGGAAGAATAATCTGAGAGTTAATGAATAACTAAAGCATCAACAACTATCCAGGAAAGTAAAAGTTTGATTAGTAAGTATGGTGAAAGAAAGAACTGTGTAATAGAGCTAACTTAGTCAAGGCAATGTGCAATCTTCTGGATAAAAAGCAAAGATGAACAGAGGTCAAAAATTGATGGCTGACCTGAAATAATTATGTCTTCTCCTCAGTAGGGGACCAACACTTCAGAGAAGGTCAAGTTTGATCAGCATAGAATGTCTTGGGTAAAAAGTGAGGAAAAGAAGCAGTAAAGTGAGTGCCAAAAATGTAACAGAGCTGACTGCAAGGTTATGGATGAGAATGTAAAATTACTGGTTCAATGATTCAGTTAGTTCTAAAGGTTATGTATCTAAAATTGGAGGCAACCTTGGATTTATTCAACTACACATTTCAGAAGCAAACTCGAACAATGATGTTGAACAACAGGATCAAAAAGCAAGTCCCCAAACAATTCAGAACAGCATACATGAGCTAAAAAGACATTAATAACCTTCAGATTCACATTTGAAGAACATAAAAAACAAAGCAAAAAAGAGATGTCCTTAAGCCTTGAGAAGGAGGATAAAAGATGGAAGTACAATACAGCAACAAACTAAACAAGGCATTCAAACCTTCTCTTTGCATTGTGAATATTGCGATGCTGACAGCTGCCTGGAGAAACAGGAAGAAATATAGTTTCTACTTTACTTAATGCTATTAAGTGCTAGATTGTGCTACAGGTAAATAAATGAAACATTTTTAAAAAACCACAAAACCAACAAAGAAATAACAACACAGTAGAGCTTGTAATGCCTGGCTTTAACAAAGCAGCTCAACAACAGGAAATGTCCTTCTTAAAACAAAACCCTACTCTCATTTCCAAGGTTAGAAGCAGACTTGAATACAAAGTCTCTGTATTACACATTATTACTTTGCTTTGACCGAACATTGTTTTGCTGCCTTGTCACATTATGTAGCTGTGTGTTTATGAGCAAACACAGCACATTTTGTATTATTAACGCAAGAACAAAAATACAAATGTTTGCTGGAAATCAAACCTTTCTGTAGCTACATATGTGATTCTCTGTGCCAGCAGTCTATTTATTGAAGTCCACCAATTAAACAGGAGATTGTAATATCTCGTTACTTGTTTGCATTTAATTTGCAAATTTATTAGGACCAAATATGAACAAGAAATTGTTTTAGGTAATAATGACAACGGTTTCTTCTGGAGAAATACAGTAATGAAGAAGAAGAAGCAGTTGTGAATCCGATGATATGATAGATTTGCAAACCTCTGTATATGAGTTATTATTAATAACACCTAAGGCCATCTTTTATGTTTGCTATGCTTTCCTTGTTGAAATAATGCCAATCTTAAGACCAGTGTACTACGGCAGATTCATTTACTGTGATCTACAGTGTATTGATCTACACCGTAGATCGATACAACATGAAAGGATCAATGTCTCCACAGTCATGCTACCCCTCACAGCTACACACATCTCAACAGACAGAACTGGACTTGACAGCTGTGCTTAAGAGAACTGCTAAAAGGATCAATATCAAAATATTACTAATGGCAATGCATCTTATATGGATTTCTTGGACACTCTGCATCCATCTTCCTGGGAATCATAATGCTTAGAGACACTTCATTTACACTTCTAAAAACCTCATTTTTTTGACAAACAAAAACATTCATTAGTCTAGCAAACATCATCACTTTTCAATCTGATACACTGACATATCAGTGCAACAGTACATATTCAAAGGTATTGACTCAAAATCAAAGTACAACTGAAGATGCAAGTAAAATATCACAACATTTCCCGGCATGCATCTTTGTCTTGACGACAATATTTCACAGAAATATGCTGAGAAATAGCAAAGGGTAAATAAACAATGGATTTATGAGTGGAAGCCACAAATAAGGTTCTAGAAATCTATAACAGTAAAGCAAATTATACCACAGCTACAAAGGATAGTTTGGTCAAAGAAAAGTGAAAAAGTTTGCTACATACAATAATATAACCCACCAAATGGTGGGATCTTTCTAAATTTTAAGTGTGGAAATATATTATGGCAATTGGAAATTCACTTGAAGGCTTTTCAGATATTGTTTACCTAAAATGGGTGAAAAAAAAATCCCAAAATGTACTGTACACTGAAGCATGTTAAAGGCAAAAACAAAGGAAACCCTTCAATGACAAATTTCCAAACTGTTTGAAGTACCAATTAGTACAAGTCAACAATTAAGATTTTACATCATAGAGCATCAACAAAGGTAACTGAAAACTAACAGTATTCATGGTAAACAAGCCGCTGAAGTTATAATAAAATGCAAGTTCCTCCTCGTTCTTCTGCCCCTTCCAGCCAATCCAATGGGCACTCGTTTATTTCAATAAGGGAGCCAGTGTCTCCTGTAGTGGAGCACATGATGTTTGCAGAGAAGCCCCAGCTGCAGTCCGAATCAGAGTCATTGATTTGGCCCTCAGCTTGACGGGACAGTTTGGATCCCAAAGGAACGAGCAACGACAATTGTATGACTCATCTGGCCTCCAGGCCCCAAGCATTAATATTCATTTCAATTAGAAATAAATGGCCAGATGCTCTTCTTTTTCACATCACTTTCACTTTAAATATTGGAAGACTATTGCTTCCAATAGTATAAAACTATTGCTCTTACAATAATACATCAACTTAACAGTAACAAATATACTGTATATCCATATGTGTTTGAACTTTGAGGAAATAACACAGACAAACTTTGTAGGATGTGCAATGTGGGCATTTATAAACTGTTCCTGCCTTTTTAAAGGTTCTTTACCTGAAAGGCCTTTTGTTTTTCCTGTTGAGACTGACAGCAGTTTTACATTTTCCATACATTAAAGTTGGGCTCTCCTCCTCCCAGGGGACAATACTAAGAATCAACTGACTATAAAAATGCTTTTCATGACTCATAAGAGTAGAAGAAAATGCTTGTCTGGTATTATGCATCACTGTGAAGTGCCCTGAGAACAGCAAGACACCCATCTAAGGTACCTGCCATTATGCTTGAAGAGCGAATTCAAAGCGAGTATTTGTGTTCCTGCTCTGGTTTATTGACTTTTTTTCTTATTTCTTTCTCTTTTGTCTCCAGTATTATGTTAGTATGGTGCTGGTGTGAATGGAAGCCCTTGCTGATTGTCCAATAAGCATAGCCTTTTTTAAGTTTCTTTTAATATATTTTTTTCTGGATGTGCCATACTATGGAAATGGACATTACTTACAATATTGTTGAATATAGCAGTGACAATACTGATTGTCAATAAACCACCTTTTTATCACTGCTTTCTGTCCCATCATCATGTGATGAGGAGCTTTAGATTCCTTAAAGCTGTATCACATTAGGGGATCAAGAGCAGATAAAGTTCACCCATCTGACCAACAAGTGCATCACTGGCAAGCAGTTGATAAACATAAGAAAACTAATAATTGTCTACATCAAAAAATACAGGGACTCAAAGTTTTCTGAGTGATCAAATCTTGTCTAACAAAACCATAAATGGTGCAGGGTGAAGACCACTGGAAGTCTTTTTTATGGAGGTTTTCTTCTGATGATTTTTATACATATAAACATCATTATACAGCAACAGGATGTTCATGAGGCTAACAGAGACAGAAGCAGGTGAGGTGAGGGAGTGAAATTTGACTATTCATCCTTCTTCCAGTATCTGAGAATTTCGCCTCATATAGGACTGTTTATCCAGAACTGGGATCTTCTATTTTTATTGTATCAGACAGAAGATGGGCAGTTCCTGATGTCAGACTCAGAGCTGCAAGTTCTCAAGGATAGAGAACAGTGAAAAGAGTCCAAGGCAACATCAAGCTGTGAATATAAACAGCAAACACAGTGAGACAGCAATAACAAGTATTGCTCCGTTTCCTTCTTGTTTTGTGTTTTTTTTTGTTTGTTTGTTTAGGAGGGAGCTGGTTGTAAAAATGCACATATACCAACTATAGCCTTCTACCCAGAGGCCTCTAAAACTAACAACGGCTCATGAAAAACAGCTTATTCATTGAGATTGCTTGTCTGCAAGAAATCTTAAGCTTACTCTCAGTTATTGCTGGGTGAGTGGTCTTCTGCTAGAAAAACAAAAAACTAACCTTATTAACTGAAACCATAGCTTATCCCCATGTCCTGTGTTACACACTGCGGTAAAATACTGTTGTAGTAATTCAGTCTTTGCCTTAGAGCAACATAGTGATGGGAATGATTAGAGTCCTATACCATATAGAAATATGCCACTGTTCATTACAAATAATCCTGCCTGGATTGTTTAAAAGGTTTTTCCATGTTTAGAAAATAAAAACAGGATCACTACAATAATCCTGACTAGATTTAAAAAGAGTTTTAAGAATGCTTTGAGTCAAAGTGACTTTCTCCCAGCATCACTGAATGCTGACCTTTCCATTTAAACATCTTTCTAGCAGGTTTCGTCTTTCTTTGTTCAACTCGTCAGACAAAATACGGTAAAACTAGGAAAATCAAGAATAAAAAATTAACTTGCATTTCAAACTTCTACAAAAACATTTAGCAGTAATTATGAAGCAGGAGAAGTCTGAAACCGTTGACCTCATCCTAAATCCTGCAGCCTTCTGATGTCTGTGCCTCCGTTGTGTAATCTGATTAAGATGTTTGTTACACTCAGACACTAATTTGCAAATTAACTCCCTCAAGCACATTTAGCACCTACTTTAAAAAATATTAGACTCACAGGAGAGAAAACTCATTACTTTTTGAAGAAAAACTTACAGTAATAACCCTACGTGTTTATCTTTTTAATTAGAGGGGATCACTCCAGTTCATATCAAGTAAAAAAAAAAAAAACTTTTCTTATGCCATCTTAATGCCTTCTTAAGTTAATTTTCTATATTTTTACTCCAAACCGAGGAGTGATGAAACTCTTCCTGTGATCAGGGACATCTGGTCTACTTTCAGACAACAAAAGTGATATTTGTTATAACCTGGAAGACAAGTGAATAAAGGAACAGATATGCTGTCTGTACAGACAAGGAGTGTTGACTATTGAATGGGTTTATCCATGGAATTTGCAGGTTAACAAATAAAACTCCATCCAAATAGTTCCCAGTTGCCCGGTGATATACAATAAGCTCAAATTTGTTGGATTTTCAAATGAGAAGACACGTTGTTCAAATTGATAAATTGCATTGTATCCCAAATGGTCAGAGTATGAATAATTTTGCTCTTACCTTTATGTAAATAGTTGTTTAATAATGCATTTATTTAAAACATTGTGGCACCTTTAATGCAGGTTGTTCCTATCATAAAATCTCTGTTCCAACTCGGACAGACAAGAAATTATCTTACCTCATCACTTCACTGCTACACAGCACAGACTATTTCAAACTGGTGATTAAATTGGCACTGCTTACAACGACTCATTTGATTGCATTTGCTATAAGTCATGAGAAAGTATTTGCTTTTCCTTTGCGGAGAAGAACCCGTTCAGATGAACCTGGCTTCAGTACAAACTTACCGCCTCGCTTTTTTTATTTTTTTTTTTATTTGAGGCAGCTTTTTACAGCTTGTGCGTGAAATCTGAGAACTTGGCTTCTTGTTGAATGTTGTGGACCAAAAAAAAAAAAACACCACCAGCTTCTTTTCAGGGCTGAGCATATTTCACCACATGGACCCAAAAGACTGAGAGCTGACAGCAGACTGGTGCATCCCAGACACTGGCACCGCTAATGCTTGGCTGGCGTATGGACAGCTGGATATTGATGGACCATTTTAGCATGTGAATGAGGGAAGCAGGGAAACGGGGAGCTGGGCTGGGGAGACTGTTAGCGTGTTAATGCAATTCAAACACATTCTTTTAATAATATGGTGCACTCCAGTGCCAGGGGAAGTGGGTGGCTTAAACTACTGCATGATTAGGTTAAACAAATGACTGCCTCATTAAATGGACCCCCAGAGTTTCGCATGCATACATACAAACAGATGTACGCATGTCCATCAATTCTTCATGCGCACACACAAACAGATACCCAGACATATATATTGGCAAAGACATTAGCTTGGCTGTGTATATAGAAAAGGGCACCGCACAAAGGCAATACTCAGGAGGGTACAAGCTCCATCCAATAGACTAATTAACTTCTCCAAATTGCACCAGCCAGCCCTCTGTGGTGTTCCAGTTAGCTCTGGATGATTTTACCCAACACAGCAGAATGTGTCACCATGCACGGCCGTGTCGACATAACATCTGAGCTGCTCAACTAAAGCCAAGCTAATGACTGCAATTAGCAACGTTGATTCCAAGCTGAGGACTCAGCTGGTGTAAAGTTGTACAAGCATTCCATGCTTTTTTTTTCTTCTTTCCTCTGTCTTTTACACAGCTTAATGCATGAAAATTGGAGGCAAATTATTTTTGCCGGTTGTTTACACAGTAGCTTAGGAAGAGACACTAAAATGACGTTTAATTTCCTTAAT
Source organism: Xiphophorus couchianus (assembly GCF_001444195.1). Lineage (NCBI taxonomy): Eukaryota > Metazoa > Chordata > Actinopteri > Cyprinodontiformes > Poeciliidae > Xiphophorus > Xiphophorus couchianus. The sequence continues at coordinate 11,068,201 of NC_040228.1, forward strand.
TATTTTGATCTGCCCATAAGCCGTCAACCCAGCACTGCCTCTGGAAATTGAAGAGGTGCAGTGCTTTAGGATACACTTCAACAGCACACACCAATATCTAAGTCAAATCAGGCAAGTTAATGTTTCATTGCCAATTTAATAAAAAATCTGGATTTGTTTTGGTGTTTTGTTCCAATACCATCAATACAATATAAAAAACCAAAGGTAAAAAAAAGTCATCCTATTCTATCAGAGTACTAGATATAAAAAAAAAACAAATAAATTGAAGAATATAAATAAAAGTAAAACGTTGATACATTCAACAAAGATCTTAAAGGGAGTAGGGTATGATGGTGGATGTTGAAAATTGAAGGTCCTCGTTGCTTGAGGTTTGAGAATTGAGTGGTTCTGGAGAATAAGCTCCTTAACTTTTTGCCTAATGGCAAAAGGACAAAAAGGATGTTAGCATGGTGAGAAGTTTGCTCAATATCTTCGGCCCAGTATTAAGAAGGATGGTGTTATATAGGTCATTAATGATAAGGAATTCCAGTTCCATGAGTTTAGATGCTGCTCTTACCACCGTATTGATTGCCGTCTTGTCATCAGCTGAACAACTTAAGCTGCCTTAAAAAGAGCAGCCTCCTTAAAAAATATGCCTGACGTTATCCTTGTATTTAAGATCAGAGGATGGTCTCTGGAACTTACTGTCTAAAGACAGTAAGCAGTACATTTGAGTTTTTGTAGAAGTATCTCCTTGGTTTTGGAGATGTTGATACTTTACCAATCTTTGTGTGTGTCTTTTTCTTAATTTTATTTTCCTTTTCTCTATACAGTACTGTGCATATTGTTACATATTGAGAGAGAAAGAAATAAAACAAATGAAATAAAGGTGAATTTTCCAGGAGTATGAATTATTTCAGACTTACTTGTAGTACTTGTTTGTACAACTCTTTTCAAACAGTCTTTCTAGGAAGGGAAAGATAATTTTCTACAATCACTAGCCAATTGTAAAGGAGCTCCAAGAACCTCTATAAAAAAACAAACAAAAAAACATTAAGTGGTGGACTTATGACCCCTGCAAGGATCTCGTCTTAGCATAACCACTCAAGCACCTGCCACCATACCCTTGGCTAAATAATACATGTAACTCATGGGGCGCTTCTCACACCCACCCCTGCACTCGTAATCAGTGCTGAGGGGAGTAAAGAGTGGCGGAGGGACATGGCAAAGAAAGGAATCCGTCTTACATAGTCAGACTTAAGCGCACACACACACGCACAGAGGCTTATTGACAAAGACTCTTGACATCTGTGGATTACAGAAGATTCTTGAGATTATGTGGGAAAGATGAGTGTCGGCAGATTAGGCTCACCACTAAAAATCTGGCTAAAGTCTGTCAATTTTCACAGATTGGAGTAAACAGCACAAGTGAGTATGTGACTTAATGCCTATGGCAGTCTTGCAGCCCACAAACAATGGACAGCTGGAGAAACTTGCCCCATATCCGCATGTCAACAGGGCCAAAAGTCAGAGTGACCCAGGGCTATGGGAGCATTTCCCATCAGACGCCTGTTTCACTGCAGAGGCCATTTTACTCCCAGAATAGCAAATCTGCGGAAATCTAATCTTTGATGTCTCATCTAAAATAGATTGAGCCATTTTCTGCCAGAGGAATGGAAGTAAAGCTCAGCAGCTAATGCTACATTTCAATTGAATTATTTGACATGTTACAAGAAGAAAAAGGACTTTTAATTTATCCTTTGAAGTAGATGGTAAAATTATTTTCTGCAAAGTGTTCTGGGAGAATATCATATGTCTTTGTTGAAGATTTCTTTTATGTTTAAAAGAAAACAAATATTCTTTATTTGTTTCAGATTTTGTCATATTACAGCCACAAACTTCAATGTATTTGACGGAGATGCTAAGTGATAGTTAACTCAAAGTAGTATATAACTGAAGTTAAACAAAAAGACTTTTTCAGAATAAATATCTGAAAACTGTGGTGTGCATTCATTCTTCCGCCCCGTTTTCTTTGGTAGACTTAAATAAAATCTAGAGCAAAAGTCATCCAGTGAGTAAATAGAGCCCACCTATGCAGCAAAAGGGTCTTGTAGTTATACAAAGGGGTGTAAATACAAGGTACTGTATTTGATGGATAAAATTTAACCCACTAATTTTTAAATTAAAAATGTAAGCCCTTATTTTTGAGAATATAGGAACTTTACATAATCGTGTCTCACGTACTAAACCACAGCGATATATCAAAGAGCCCCGTTCCTCGGGCAACTGTTCTATCCCCCATTTCTTTTATCAGCTCTCTGCTGCTCAAGATAATTAAAAATTTGGTGAGGCCTAATCATTTGGACACGGCAACTGATTTGATTTAACCTTGATTTAACAGGAAGAACCCCCTGAGATGGAAGCAGGAAGCTTATATAATGGACATGAATAGTAAAGAGACTGACAGTGAACCTGTGGGAATTTGATAACCACCATCAGCTCCAACCCCAATCTGGAAAGGTGCCAACAGGAGAAAAAAAAAAGGATTGTCGCTGTCACAGGATAAGCACACAGGGTTGCATAGCACTGCAGAAACACACATTCATTCACACACACCAGGAGACAAAAGCCCACGCATGTGTTTAAGCAGGTATGGACAACCATCTGTGCTCACACACCTTCAGCTTCCCCTCATCTGCAGTGCAGAGAAAACCATCTGTTCAGAAGTTCTAAATAAGTGAAGGCTATTTGCTATAGTCATCATCTGGCATAATATTCTGACAATGCTGTCACAAAACAGGACTACGCTCTTATTTTCCCCAAAATAATATGCATAAGCTTAGGTTCCAATAGACAAAAACACTGTGACTAGTTTAATGAATGTGGCATTAAAAAGACATAAAATTAGACCAGAAGACAGTGTTTTTTTCTTCTTTTTTTTTTTGCAATTTCAGAACTTTAATTTATACAATCCAGTCAGACAAGACCAAGTTTAACTCATTCTCTTCAGACATTTTACTCTTTTTGGCTTTTTAAAATTTTGGTTCACCATCTGCCCAGATGTTGATCTTGGTCAAGTTATTATTTCTCAAACCTCATCCTAGCCATCCTGGCTTGGTGCTGGACGCTTAGCAGATGGTTGTTCTTCCTGATGCTAGCTCAATACTTCCTCCAAGACAAGATGTCTTCCATCTATGCAATGGACCTGGCTCGTTCTTGGTTGTCTGATGGCTTCCACCTCATAATAACTGGCTGTCACTATGCCCATTAAACCATTGTGTTTCTGTTGAGACTGTCAGCTTCAGCCCTTATTGAATTGTTTACATCCTCATTATCTGGAGAAGAATTCCCATACTGACCACCTGCAGAAAGGCCTTGGAAAAAGAAAGTCTTTTATTTGCTGAAAACCTTGAACTCTTCCTCCAGGCTGCTGAGAGGGAGGTGGAGAAGGTTGGATTTGCAGCACATACTCTACCTACATTTTTGAAAATATAGCTTTTTAAAAGGACATATGTTTTGTTTTTTTTTCCAGAGGCCAGAGGATGTTGCCAATAAGTCATACTGGCTTTATTAACATAATGAAGCTCATACTTTGATCAGACAAATTCTATGCTTTATATTTTGTTATGACTAACATTTTGACATACTGTAGGTATTTGCTTTGCTAGGCAGGAGATTTTCCAGTGTCATCCATGAGCAGGGTTCCTCTGTTTTAGACCTGAACCTTGAGCTAGGACCTTCTCTCATGGTCAACTATTCTGATTTCTGTACTCATAGGTTCTATGCTCAACTTATGACAGAAGAAGGAATGTAGTTCATAATAGTCTTTGCTGGACAAAAGGTTGCACATATGTAATGTTTTGACCATAAAATTCCTTGTATCACTTTAATGAAGTAAAATTGTTAAAAAAAAAAGGGGAAAAAAGATCAAATTAAGCTTAATATCTTTTCTTCTTGCCTTTAAGGTTTACCTTTACAAGGCTTTAGAAAAATAAAGACTTTAGAAAAATAAAGACTTAAATTGGGGTGGCATTGCAAATTCTTCCAACAAAAGCAAAAGGCATGAAAGGTTCAATCCCAACAATTGAAGGCAGAAGAGACCTACAATTAAACACTAAAAAAGGCAGCATTTTATTTAGCTTACATACAAAGGCAAAAGTATATGTGTTGGTATAATAAATTGCATAGTCTGAGTCTTCTTGCACTTGGAGCAAAAACTTACAAGAGCATCTTTTATTGGCTTGTTTTTGCCAGTGTAATTATGCATAGCAGTCTGTTCAGTGATCCTGGTGCAGAAATGTCAACGTGCCAAAAATGAAACAGTGCAATAACAGTTAATTTTTCGCTTGGTAACTCCTAAAGCTTGTAGCAAAACTGAAAAGGTGGTCTAATTCAACACAAGCAAATTAAATTGGGCAGCAAAGTGGGTGTAGAAAATGACAATCCTAGAAGACCCTAAGAACATAAGAGGATTTTTACACATCTTTTTAATTTCCAACCCGAACTGCACATAGTATACAGCACAACTGAGTCCCACTTATCCGTTTTAAGATTTGTATGAATTGCTAGAGTCCAGAGTAATGTGTATATTTCCAGATCATTTATTGTATTTCAATTATATATTTCACAGCAGAGCTGTTAAACCTCTTTTGCCACATGGGTCAAAATTGTGAAGTTAAACATTCTCAATGTTTACAACATTTTCCTCCAGTTAAAATTACAAAAAAATATTCTGTAATTATGAACAAAGTATTTGACCTTTTTGGCATTAATCTAAACATACATTATGTATATGGCTGTACACTGTGAAACTGACATAGTAAAATTGTTGTTCAAGAGGGATCACTGTTGATCCAAAACAAGAGGGTATCGTATGCTTGTCGGAAAAACAAACAATTTGCTAAGTTTTTCAAGAAAGCTTGCTGTAGTGTTAGTGAATTGTTGCATCCGTTTTCATTTTACTAGAAGTTACTGGATGTCTGCAGTCCTACTTACTACAAAATTAAAAGAAAAGAAAACCACAAAAAAGCATTGCCATTAAAGGAAAAGTTTTACACCCCATTGAACTCAATTACCAATGATATTCTGAAAGAAGCAACATTTCCTATTCATTTTTTTTCTGAACAGCGACAGATACTTTGTCAACACACACCTGTAGTCTTTTCTAAAATCACATCTTGTTCCTGCTGACAATGATCTGCAGAAGTTCTGGGCAAATATTATTCTGTTTCCTCCCAGTTTTGACATCAGATGCTAATGATAAAGCAAACGTGGGCAGCCTACATCACAGTTTTGCATGTTGTGCACAGAAAAAGAAACTGGTTTTGAACACCGGTGCCCTAAACTGCAGCTGTGACTCTCACTGGGAGTGTGACTTAAAGAAAATCACAGACAGATTAAACACTCCTGATAAAACCTGCATCATACCCACTAATTCAGTCACTTTGGACATAAATTTCACGCGGGATCTGGTCATAGGAATTTCTAAGCAACCCAGAAGTTTGCTTCTGTTCAGTAAAACACAAAACTCGCCCCTCTCACCATATCTGTTTGGTGTTTCATACCAAACAGATATGGTGTTTCATATCTGGTGTCCTGTAAGGAATTGCATACAAACAAACCAAATAAAAAAATATGACGGGCTGCTTTAAAAAGCAACAGTGGATTGAACAGTTATCTGTCTTTACTTCAATATTAAAAACAAAGGTTCATTCCAGCACTTCTAGTCATTTCCCTTGTCTTGGCAAAAGTAGTTTGCGACTGCTATTTCAGACCATCAGCACAATCAAAAGTAGGCATACTGGCAGCTGAATATGTATACGTTAAGCCATTACCTCCACCAGTTCCCATTTTTCCAGATTCAGAGCTGACACATATCCAACGCGGCAACCGATCCACAGCACTATGGCGAGATGAATAGTCCATCATCCCTGCTTCTCTCTCTCCCTCTTCACTCTGCTCTCTTCCTCTTGCTGGAGCTGTTTGCTCAGCTGTTCCTCTTTCTGACTGCATTTATCCCAGATGAGAGGCGCAGCTTACCCCGTTAATCTGTGCTGTGTGTGTATGCGAGTGCGCGTGTGTGTATCCATTCAAGGCATTCCCTCTATGCTGCCCCCCCATGAACATGTTAAGACACACCCTGATCAAAGGGCACACACACACAAAATCATAGTGTAGAAAAACAACAGATAGTGTCAGATATTAAGTGAAGGGCAGTCAGAGCATATTCCTCTAAATGCCTACGACATTTTTGTTTTAGAAAATCTAATGTCATTTGACATTTCAGCCAATAGATGTACAGTTATTCAACATTTTTACATCTTTACATAAAGCAATCTTTGCAGCAATACAATTATGGGAACTTTATTAGGGTGATTTTAAAATTGAAAACCTTAGAACCACACATACAACACATTCAAGTGCTTATTTTGCCCGTTTGAAATGGGAAAATCTGATTATTTTTCAATGAGTGAATGCACCAATACCAATTGCACCAAGTCAAACTATTAACAACGCTCTTCAGAGTGAAAGAGATTCAGACTTAGCCATTTTCAGCATCAGTGAGGTGTTTGAAAATAAAGCTTGGCATGAGATGCAAATAAACAGGAAACAGTGATTAAAACTTAAGTTGATCAGAGCAAAGGTGAGTTAAGTACAGCAAAGCAGTTCTGCTTTGTCTTTTTGAAGTAATAATATTGTATCTGTCACATTTAGACATGTTGGGAGTTTGTTTGAAATGTCTCATTCAATGTGAAGTTTGACATTTTCGCGAGATCAAACTGCTGAGACGACTGCAGAGACTGCGGTTCACATTTACTCATGCTAACCATTGAAAGCTAATATAAAAATGCTAAAGACATACAAATTTAAAGAGCAGCTGCTCCTCACACAAATCAAAATAATTATCTACCTTTAATTGAAAAAAAAGGCTAGAATTTTTTTTTATGAATTAATTACATTCATCCAAGACAAGATTTGTAGTGAAATGGTGCTGTATAAATAAACTGAATTGAATTGATAACTACATGAGTGTAGCTGGGCCAAATACTCTCATCAGTACAGCAAACTGATTACTGGGATTGCTTTTGGCTTAAACCTGCTTACTGGAGAAAAAGAAAAAGATTAAGTGATAGTATAACATGGCAGTGGTTAGCACACAATTCAAATGGGTATTGATTACCTGCTTTCATGTAGACTCAATACTATCCAGCTCTTTGTATTTGTATATTAACTTGTATCTGTTCTGTATTTGGACGACTAAAAAGACAATAAGCATAAATCTTAAGATAACAAGGAACTGAAAAATCAGAAATCTGTGATGTCTGATGTAGGACAAATGTTTTATGTGCCTACTACAAGCATAGAACATGTTTTCAGAGGGGGAAAAAAAATAAAAAATCCCACTGTCTAATGTAACAGCGTCCAGACATGAGCAGCTGTTGTTGTGGTTGACCCAGTCCCCAGCTACCTATTTGTCTTCCGGTCTGTGTTTTGTCAGAGAGACAAAGAGAATCCCTGCTCAATGGGGGGGGAAAGTGATACGCTTGATCTGAGAATTTTTACCTAATATTTTACTGGTAAAGACCACATTAAACAGAAAATAAATATTTAAAGTCAGTCTTTTTTACAAAAGCTTTCATTACGACACTCCATGTTTGCCGAAATGAATGACATGACACAGCACTGTCCCACATTCTTCTCCATCTTATGCTCTGAGGGTTTTATCTGCCTCCAGAACCTCCCCTACACTCAAAAAGAAATTCCCACCTCTCATCTACAGCAGACCGTCTACAAAGTGAAACAAATAACCCTTCCCTTCCCTCTTAGGAGAAACTATTTATGCCTTTACTGAGATTTATGCTACAGATAATAAAACAGAGCAGTGGGCAGCTAGAAGCTTAAATGCTGCCTTTGTTTTTTTTTTTTTTTTAAACACTGACTGCTTTGCCATCTATCACTTCTGCAGGAGTACTGTGGTCTAGCTGCTTCTGTAACTCCGAGGTTAACTTTGAGGTGTAGATGTCAGACGATACAAACTTTTTGTTAGGAGTTTAAGATTTATATCAGCATCTTTGCTCTTTCACTCAAATACATGGTTAATAATACTCATTCTTTAAAACACAATACTTTTATTGTTTTACATTTTTTTCATCAATGTTATGTACCACAGCATGTATTTTTTACTTTAATATCAAAATTTTATTTAAAAAATAGCCTTGGAATATTCCTGTTTTCTTTATTTTCTTTTCTTTTACTGAATTGCTTCCAACTTAAATATCACTGTTTCAAAAACTCTAGATTTTTCTAATGAAAAAACATGATATGGTTCTAATAAAAGATTATATAAAACATTAAAACACAACTGAAGATTGGGGCTCTAGGATAGACTAGTTATCTTCCAGAGAGGAATGAATAGAAAAAAAAGACAAATGAGTAGCTAAAAAGTATTCCTTCCATTTTTATTCAGCTCCACTAAATCAATACTGTGTATAAACACATTTTGCTGCAATTACAGCTCCAAGTCTTTCATTGTATGTCTTTCCCAGCTTCAAAAACTACAAATTGGATCTGGTAGGAATTATGTTTGCAACTCATCTGTGAGAAAGCAGAGATAGTTTGGCTCTGTCGCAAATTCTGAATGGCCAGAATAATTACAGAAACAACCACATCATGTTTTGTTAGAGGAAACTCACACCATTCAGCATTCATAAGTATAACTGGCTTGTTAGGTTTTCCTCCTTTAATGTTTCGGTCCTTCCAATGTGCTGTATTTGAACAAAAATTAAAGAAACTAACCAGCTCTGGGTGTCTTTGTTAGACATCCAGGGACAAAAACAGCAAATACATAAATCATGTCAAATGTATTTCCTATTGTTTTCATCTTGTCAACTCGGAGCAGTCGACCACCGTACCTTGTGGTGTGTTGTCTGAACATGTCTCCTGAACCTTGGGCTGGACAGTTGAAGCTTTTAATAGCTTTGCCTACATAGCACACACTTTTGATCTACTTCAAATCGTACATTATACTGGACAGCCGAGCTTCGCTGCTTTGTTCTGACATATCTTCAGCTACCGACAACAACAGGATCCGCACATAAATGCATAGTCTTGGGAATTAGTGAAAAGGAGCCTGAACCTGTCGAAAGAAAGACATTCATCATCTTAGCTGTCTAAATGAAAGATGCTGAAGATTGTTCTGTATGGTGAATAGGATTCTTGATGTTGTGTGGGTTATATATAAAAACGAAAAGGAAGGAAATGTTTCTTTTTAGTTTACAATGAACATCTTAACGATTTTCAGGTGTATTAGTTGCTTTATTCCTGACATATTGCTGCCGTAGGTATGCAATTTAAACTTAGTTTAGACTTTGAAGATGAAGTAATAGCTCTAGAAAAACATGTTTTTTTTTTGTTTGTTTTTACATATTTCTTAAAACCGTCATGATGTCCTGACAGTAGAATATGATTCAGATAACCTGCAGTTGTTCTATCATCTGCAGAAATATGTTGCTCTGGGTCAGGAATATCCAGTCAGAAACAGGACAAAGCTCTCAGAACTGTCAATCATGCCTGTGCACGTGCTTGAACAAGCATGATTCACAGCGCTAAGACCCTCCTCCTGGCTCTGATTGGTTGTTTCTGATCAAGAGCCGCATATTTCTGCACATGACAGGAAAAGCACAGGGAAAAGACAGAGGAACTCAATTTTTTCAAATTTTTAACATTTGAACAATTATCCAAAAATCATATCTTTATAAATGTCCCCTAACAGTTTTAAATTTGAAGGTAAAATCACTTCGCAAATCAAAAGTTACTTGATTCTTAAAGGTGCACAGCAAATGCAGAGAAAATTAATTATATATCTACTAAAAAAAATAATTTTATGGTAAAAAAAACTTTAATAATAGTAAGTTGTGTAATTGACAATTTGTTTTTTATATACGAAATGTGAGAAAACCAACAAAATAAACCCATAAGATCAATCATACAATTTCAAATAGATGGATTTCATTCATGTCTGACAGGAATACATTTTTTTTTTTTTTTATAAAATATCCAGAAACTTCTATTTTTCCTGATAATATAGATATTACAGCTCCTTTGTTCAACCAGGGAACAAGGACTTTCACCTTCATTACTGAATGAATTTTATGACTGAATGCATTATTGTTTTTTATTTTATTTTATTTTTTTCTGTTTGTTGTTTTGTACCGACCCTGATGAAGGCCACATGCTGAGAGTTTGTCCGTTTATAAAGTTGATTCCTCTGCAATGTTTTTCTGAAAAATGTGAAATGATCTTCTGTTCCAGTTGATGCACCGATTTGCACTCACTAAAGAGAAAAAAAGAAGTCTCATTTTTGAGGAAATCAATTTTATTTGGTGCGGTGTGTAATGAGTTGAAAAATTCTGTTCAGTTCGAACCAATGATGACACCATTAAGGAATATTTTAATGGTCAAGGAAATGTTTTGTAACTGAAGTAAGGACACCATTCTATGCTGTGATTAACAATAAAAGTACAGTAAACAATTCTTCACTGGCTCAGTAAACACAGTCCGCTCAAGAAACTCCACTGCTAATAAAGCTACATTTAGATGCAATGACCAGCTCTCCATTTTAATGGTGACTGATGGAGGTCGCAGACGCATTATTGCTTGCAGTTCATCAAGTTAACTTCGCACATTAGGAAGTTGAATTAGTTTCCTGGAGATTCTATCAGCGGTAATTACAAGATGAGCAGAAATATAAAAGGCTATGGGAGTAGAGGGTTCAAGTGGTTTAACCCTTTGTTCTGCCTTTGGCATCCACAGCATATAAATAGGATGCACAATGAAAGGTGTGAACTTTGGTTATACCATTAAAGATATTGAATATTTAATAAAAGCTGTATAGAAAACATTAACCAAACCAACAAAAAGAAGAAAAATTATGTTTTATGTTCTTATTACGTACATGCTTGCTTGATATCGTTTATGTCTCCTCTGCCGTTTGTCTATTTCCTCTCCTGCTATCCTTCTATCTTTCCCTGCTTTTCAATTTTCTTGATCCTCGTCTCGCCTGTCCACTGTTAGCTGCAGTGCAGATTGCAGTAAACCCAGAAAATCCTTTTCATCTCACAGCACCAATACCATCTGCACTCCGTCTGCCCTCGGCCACTTTTAACAGCTCCATGTGCCCTGCAGCATTTGGGACAGAAATGGATACCAAAATGCTAGTCACAAAATTTATACACAAACATGACACAGGGCATAGTGTCTGCTGATGTGTGTTTCTCTTGTTTTTAGCTCTCCTGAACACATAGTATGTGAAACTGATTTTATCACATTTAACTTGGAAATGAGGAACTTAAAATAATTCTACCAGAACTCAGCACAAACCAGAAAACATTCTACTGAACAGAGATATTTTATTTAGTAACACGGATGCAGATGGAGAAAGGCTGGAAATAGAATACATGAAGTTCTATTTATAGCTTGTGGCTTATGGATTTAGCTTTTTATTAAGAGGTGATCTTTACTGTTTCAGCAGCAGCACTATTAGTCACTGTTCAGTGACCTGGAGTTGTAAGACAAAAATAGATCAGGGCAAATAAAACTATCACGTTCATTCTGCCCTTGGGGCCTTTTTGTATTTGATTTTAAAATGACTCAGTCTCCAGAACGCTTTGTAAGTGGCCAATGGTGATCTTAGCATTACAATTGATTACATGTTTGGCATAAACCAGCCATTTCCAGGAAAATAACTGCAACTGAATCTGAAGCACAGTGCTGGAGGTGTCATGATTTGAGAACGCTTTCTCCAGCAGGACCTGAGCAGCTGACCATCAAAGAATGTGGATTAAGATAAACCCCAGCTGATGCTCTCTTGTAAATGCTGTGAGGTATTATGAAACAACCTGAATAGGCAAGAAATCCTCTAAGACCTCCCAGCTAAAAGTGAGAAAGTGAGATTGGAGACTTGGGACAGTTATAATAAGCATCTCGGTGTAGTTATTTCACCCAAAAAGTGTAATAAATACCCCATGGCTATTTTAGGTAAATTGGTCAGAATTGGCAACACTACAATAGTTTAAAAATATTACCAACTATTTTGCAAGCAATTGTACAGCACAGGTATAAAGACGTACTTTGAACACTTTGATTTATTTGATCAATTTGCAAACAGAAAATTCAGATATGACCTAAAGTCTTTGCTAGCCCCACAGTGGATAAAAGGCAGCTAATACAAAACAGTGTGACAAAACCACTCATCTGTTCTGAGTGTTGCCAGGTGGCTTTATATCTAATTACCTAACTAGTAATGACCTGTAATGCTGAAGGAGCTACTGTGGTGGCAGAGCTTAAAGCCATAAATAAAAGAAATGGCAGCTTTCCTCCCTCGTCAAAAATTAGGAGCATTAATATTTAAATTGTCCAATAAATAAAGGTGGCCGGAGGGGAAAGAATGGGTGGAGTGGGTGATTGGGGTTAATGTATTTGAAGGAGAAAAGAAAAAAAAGAAAAGAAAAAAACAGCTGGCTGATGCCTAAACTGCGGTGCCTTGTTTTTACCTCTTGAACTATTTTCACATTTCCACTTCACAATGACAAGGTTCAGTGTCATGTAATTAACAGATGGCGCTTTAAGTCTGTAATTTAATCTCAGTATAAATGCAGCCATTTAAGTCCAAGACCAATGAAATCACCAGACAGTTCAGAATCAAGGTTATAAAGACGACTAAAGCAGAGATATATTAAATTGAATCCATCATTTCAAAATGCCACAACTGTAAACATACCAAACCATAACAACCCTCCTACACCGACGAGTCAGGCAAGGAAAAGATTAACCAGACAAGCAGCCAAGAGGCTCACAGTAACTCTGGGTGAGCTGCAGACATTCAGACCTCAGGTGGTATAATTTATTGACAAGACAACTATTAGTTATACCTCATAGTGGGAAGAAAAAGTCCTGTTATAGGCTGCATAATGAGATATGGGCAGATGCTTAACACCCAGGCCTACAGCAGACGGGTTTAGAGCGTATTGTGTTTGCATGTCTCAGTTTGAGTCCAGCAAAACTGGCAAATTTGGGGTTTAAAAATAAGGGAATTTTTTTTTAGCGCTCGCTGAGAGCCGTCCCACCAGCACAACTGAGCTCCAGTATTCCTTACATTTTCAGACAGAATTACAAGAAGTCACTTGTCAACCACTTACAAACTACAACTAGGTGCTCAATCTGATAGGCCTACTTTTGTTGACAGTGAAATGCTGTGGAGATTCCTACGAATATTATACATTTGATAGAACCTAAATGAAAATACAAGAGAGAATGAGAACACCTTTATTTATTTTAGATATTTTCATCTGATATATTTTACTTAGACATTGCTTGTCCTTAAGTGAAACCTAAACCTTTTCTTTTCTCTGAATTGAGAATGGCGGGGAAGAGGGATAGTTTCACTATCAAAATGGGAGACTTGACAGCTACAGTATGTGTCCAGATAAAAAGCCAATCGAAAATTGATCTTCATAGTTGATCACCACCCATCAGAACTGAGCTTGAGTATCAGAATTTAAGTCAGGTAAAGCTGATAGAGACGTACTGCAAAAGATAATTTCCCAACTTCTTGACTCAGGGGGACTGAATACTCCACGGTTTTTCAGGGATTTTTTGGGATAAAATTTGAAAGTAAACTTTTCTTTCCTTCTGCTTCTCAATTATCCACTACTTTTCGTTGGTCTGTTACCTAAAAAAAACCCCACTTAAAATACATTGAACTTCAAAATTGTAGTATCACAACATATCGAAAAGAAGCATAAATAAATTTGTAATACAATATGAACAACCAGAAATCTGAACTCCTCAGTAAGAAAAAAAAAACACAAAAAAGAAGAAAAAAAAAACAATGAACCACATTAATTTGCCAAATTATGATGTTCAATAGTAAGAATGGCCTTAAATTTCAGGAAGGTTTAAAATTATATCAGGGTGGTCCTGTGATGAATAAAAGAGACCCGAGTGGAAAAAATGAGACAGCACCCAAAACATCCTTAAAGGCCGTCTTTGAAGTTACAGATGGGCAAACAGAGCCCTAGAATAGTTGACCTTGGCTTTGTTTATTTGAGCCACAACCCTCAAAGACGACCACCGAACAAAGCCAGAGTGTAGCTCAGTCTCCATGGAGACGGGAGACGTTTGACTCTGAACTTTCCAGACTTATTACCAGACGAAGAAAAGGGTTCTACCTTTCTGCCTTTCTCCGCTTGCCTTTTTTTCCACTTGTGGATTCACTGGAAATGTAAGAGACACTAAGAGAGGAAAAAAGGAGAAAGAATATGAGAATATTAACACTGTCTGACTGAAACTCCTGGTCACAGGCTGACTGGGAAACAGAGAAGCAAATGAGACTAAAAGGGCAAAGAAAAATGACAGCTTAGCGGTATAAAAGAAGTGAGGCAGAAAGGTTAACAGAGGTTGCAGAAACAGGGACCAACGTTTTCTTTAAATCATATAAATCACAAAGAACTAAGGAATTATAATATAACTATGACGTAAAGTTAATTGGTTGACTTAAAGGCTATGATAAACAGAGCAAAGAATCTGGAGATGAGGGTACAGACAGCCACTTGGCCACTGATCGAAAGCATGAAGGGCGTTGGACTAATGGAGCAGAAAATAAAAGAATCATGAGTCTCGAGGTTCTCTGCAAATAACAATCAGAACATCAATTCTATAAAGAAAAAAAATGGAGAAAAGAGGGGAAGTGGAAGTGGAAGAGAAAGCAAAGAAAATAATCCTCCTTATTCTGATCACAGCTAAGGTCTTCCGTATTATTATTGGCATCTATAAATACTTTAATCATTGGAGCTCGATCAGTCTAGCTATCATTTTTCTGAGCGCCTCTGTATGTGTAATCCAGTCAGACAGCTCGATTTAGCGTCACCAGGCTTACAGGGGCCAACATTCCCACCCTGCAGCCCCCCCACCTCCACCATACCCGATGATGGGTATGGTGGAGTCCAGTTTGGTTGTGATCTATTTCTGGCCTCTCTTCTCATCAGTTCTTCTCATTATAGCCTCCTTCAGTGGCCGCAGCAGAATCCTAATGAGCAAAGAAAATGTACTGTTCTTCTTCCTCAGTGCCCTGAAGAGCAGCCACACTTTCCACTGGAATGCACTGACGTCTTTCATGGACATGCTCTGATATCAAATCTCCACGGTGACGCAACCTTTGATGCCGAGTTTTGGTTGAGCGGCAGAATTTCGGATATGTGTTGCATCCATGAAAACAGCTTGCCACATCCTCTCTGCCAATGGTAACAGCTTTTAGTAAAGGTAGTATGATGTGAGGTGGGATCCCAGTGGCTGGAATAACAAGGATGATCATGAGTGAAGACAGCCTAACTGCAGAGAGTTATAAAGATGAAATTCTGCAATCTCTGACAATCCCATGTCTACTCTCTGTATTTTAAGAGACAAACCTCTATCCTTTAAGGCGTAAAATGCTCAATCTTATAGAGCATGGCTCATCGGAGACTACCACCAAAATTTGAGAGTGGAAAGGATTGAATGGCATTCCTGCAGTTCTGACTTCAACCCCATTTAACCCTTAATGGAAAAGCTTTGCGGTGCTATTTTTGACAGAGTGAGCAACACAACCATATTGGCTGATTTGTAACAAAGGGTGACAGAAGAAGGGGATTCCATCTCATATCAGTGAGTGACCGAGCTAGTGACCAGCTTGAGGAGGAGGTGACAGGTAGTTATAGTTGCGTACAACATATTACTACTACATTACTAAGGACCCCTCTAGTTGAATAAATGAAAGAATC
Organism: Xiphophorus couchianus; assembly: GCF_001444195.1. Lineage (NCBI taxonomy): Eukaryota > Metazoa > Chordata > Actinopteri > Cyprinodontiformes > Poeciliidae > Xiphophorus > Xiphophorus couchianus. The sequence goes on from NC_040228.1 coordinate 11,083,995, forward strand.
ATCATCAAAATAAAAGTTGTATATTTTTTGTGCTTAGTATAGTATTACGTAATGGTGCTCCATCATTTTTGGGGGTATTAAATGCCTCTGCTTAGGTGTAGTATAAAAGACATGCTGAAACATTTCTGCATGGTTTCTTGCCCTCCATTTTAAGTGTCTGACATTTCTGTGGTTCTGTGTGTGTGAACTGTGATAGTGTAGTGATGGCTATGGTAACAGTGTCACTGGATGGGAAAGAAAATTACTTTCAATACCCAAACAATGACCAATGTGAGATAGAAAGCAAACAGCCTCAAAATAATTTGTCCCAATAGTTGTGTCTGGATTTAATATTTCAAAACACTGTCTATGCCCCAGAGCTGTAAACACTGGATAAATTATTAATCCACAGGATGCAGTTAGAGATAGATATGGTTATCAACCCATTTTCCAATATAACCACAAGGTGGCAAAAATAAGCTCAAATAATACAGTGTGGAATAATGACAAGTTGAATTTGTTTTACCAGTTTTAAGAGAGGGAAACAGATTGCAGTATTTTCACAGCATGGTTGTCTTCAAGATTTCTCCTCTCACAGCCACGGGTTGTCTGTTATTAATACTGCATATTTACCTTTTAACAGAAAAGCTCAAATTCTCTTCACTCACCAAAATGGGAAAAGCTTTTAAAAAAATAAACGTCTGAAAATGTAAATGTAAGGCCTATTAAACACAATTTCCTTTGTTAAGGAAAACAAAGGAAAAGGAAAACCAGCTAAGTATCTGGTTAATGTCCAGTTTGGTTCCCAGCCAAGGTGGGAGTGTCTCCATTAGCATTGTGTTCCTCACATATGTGAATGTGGGCAGAAATGTGGGAGGGCCATGAACGCACAAGAGCTGTGGTCAATACTCCGCTAGTGTTGTTTGCAGCTGAAATCTTAAATGGAGAATATGGAGGTTGTGGTTTTGATATAAATAAATGCAGATATTTTACTTTGTACAGAAGAAACAATCAAAATGCCAAGTACTTAGTAGATCAATGCCCAAAATGATGCTACATCTCACCCTGTATCTGGGTAATATTATGGCTCTATTTTGTATTACATTACGTAGAGACAGTTAGCATTCTGTAGCACAAACACACAAGAAAAAGCATTCACACCATCTTATTTTTTTTTTTTACAGTGTCGGGATACTATAAAGCATTTTAACGATCTTATTCAAAAGATGTTGTTTGAAGAGCACAGCATAAAATATATATATACATATACAGTACTTAAGTCTCTTATTGTGAAGGTCTGAAGGACATTCTCTGAGAACATTTGCTGTTATCAAAGTCAAAATAGTTGTTGTACATGTTTTATGTCCAGTTGGTCCAGGTCTGTGGTGGGTGAACTACCCCTGCTTCAGTTTCACTTTTTTCTGCTTCTGTCTGTTGACATGTCTGAGGCATTTGAACAATGATAGATTAAAAAACATTGTCCAAAGTGGGATAAGTAAATACAATTTCTCCCTGTTTTGACAGACCCTCAAAACATTGTAATCCTTCACAATCTAATATTGTTCTATCACGCACTCCTAGAAAAGCCAACCACGCTATATAATGACATATAGTGTGGTTGGCTGTAAGCCATGTACGATGCAGTATTAATAAAATAATAATAACAATAAGGAAAGTTTGTGTAAGACTTTCAACTGTCAGATATTCTTCTTTTTTTTAAGTCTAAACCACTTGCAGTTCTTTTCCATATCTGGCATTTTCCACTCATAATCTGACATAATGCCAACAAATTTCGGCAGCACTTCCATCTATTGCATCAGTGTCTTTAGAAGCATTGGCCGGACTTGCATCACCGTCTACAGTGGTTGGCTTTGCTTCCAAATGGTAAGAAAAGTTCCACAATATTGTTATTGTACAGAGTTATGCTGCATGAATCAGAGAATTTGCTTGGGTAATGTTGTGTAGACAATCATTGCACCTTCTTCTACACACACCTTTTTGATGGCTCTGAAACAGGGCACCTTTCCACCACTATTGGATCCTTTGTGAATGTCATAGTTTGCAGAGTAAAAGAAGTAGAAAAGCATAATGAGAGACACAGCATGCATGTAGCAGCAAAACATGTAGCACATGTTTGTGGGAAAACAAAGCCAGCATTGTGAGATCTGTAAACCAAGCTGGCTCGCACGCCTGTAATTGCCGCCTTACTTACGCTCAAATTCTTCTTCGGGATATTGATCCATTCATTTTTTTGGAAATTAATAATTTAGTGATAATTTACAGTCTGATTTACAGTGCATTATTATGTTTTAGGGCAAAGATTGACATATGGAAGGAACAGTCATTAAAGCTAAATAAAAAAAAATGCATTTTTCATCTCTACTCTTTGTACATTTTTTATCTCTATTCTTGAGTTTTATTTATGTTGTAGACACCCTGAATTATGTATATATATTTTCATTAAACTGAATTGACAGTGACACCATTTGCAGCTAATGCTTTGAGACGGAAGAACTGTACGAGGACCACAATCAATGAATCAATGGTACACTTCTGAACAATTCTGACATCAGAGAAAACCTAGAGGTGAGGATTAAGCCTATTGTATGCGAATTTTTCACCAGGGGTACAGGAGTCCCTGCTGGCAAAGATCGACCGTCTGTGAGGTAATGGACTGTATTCCACCACACAAGTCATTATGACGGCCGTCAACAGCTGCCTTTTCATCTGCCTCTGTAAGTAAGACATGCAAAGAGGAAACACAGATCGCATTACGAGCTGAAATGTGCAACATGAAAAGGTTGAGCCTTCTTGGAAAGCTGTCAGGGAATTGTGAAGCATCCAGAGAAGTCCATTTTGAGGGTCTTATTATGGAGCGTGGAAGCAAAAATCTTGCTTAGCGATCTGAAAAATGTAAAATCTAATAGAAGCAGCTTATTTCTCAGGATCTAACTGCATGCTAACAGTTCCTAGGATATACAAGGAAGATCCAGAAGATGCCAAACACACTATATATAATAGGAACAAGGACTGGATATTCACACAAAAATAACATTTACAAGTAAAAATGTTACAAGTTAAGAATTCATAATTAGATTTAAAATAATCATGCAATGGGAAATAGATGTAAAATCTCATTATTTTGTTGAATACTAGCTTTGTCTTGTAGGAATGCACCCAAACATTATGATGTAAAAATGCAAATCAAGGTGTAACAAACTGGTTTATCAACAACCATGACCTTAAAATACAATATGGCTTCTAGGGCAGCCATATATTAAATTGCAACCGCCATTTTAATATGTGCACATTATATCAATTGCAAACAAATGCTTTGATACAATATTTGGTAGTTTACTCTATTTTAGGTCTTATACATTCACATTATATATGTTTTTTGCAATATATATGGTGAATAAATGACTATGGTCAACTTTAACAAATAGAGTCCCCACTCTTATCCCTCAGTCCTTTGTTAAAGTGGGATGTCAATAATATATATGGTCATTTAGATGAACTGTAACAGTCCATTTCCAATACCTGATGTATGTTTTGAATAAATTGTATGCTAAATTAGTAAGTGATATCTTAATACTAATATAGTTATGATGACTATGTATGCTCCTTGCTTACCCCGTGCTATCACTTTGGGTTCTGCATTTTAAATTAACCATATTTTAGCCACAGTCAAAATTGCCTTTTTATGTTTCCTTAAATAAAGTCTTTTATGGCAATACTTGCTACAAGCAAGACATTGATGAAGTAGAAAGTCTGTATATAAGCTATGAGCTGTCAACTTAATGCATCGTCTGGATGAAGGATTAGGACACTAAAGGTGAGAGATGACTGACACTTGGAAAAAAAAATCCTCTATCAGCTTTGTTTTGAACTCAGAATGAACTCTCAGCTTGAGCAGACTTAAAACTCATTCGATAGAGATGAACAGTCAGAGCAAAGGCATTACCCGACTCCCGATGTCTCAGATCAAAACTAACATTTAAATTCCAAATAAGTTGAACCAGGACATACTGAGTTGTATGTAGTGCGAAACCAATAATTAAACATGATTTTTATACGTCATACAAGCAAAGAAAGCAGGTAGGCAAAAAGGAAAAAGTACATCTCACGAATTTGTACAACAAATTGAGTAAGCGAGCTGCTCTGCTAAGATGCATCTCAGTAGAGTCTTTTCAACCATAGGCCTATTTGGCTTGTCTCCCCTACTTGTAAATATGTAAAACTGAAAACCTGCAGGCGTTGTTTACAGAAGCACAGGGCAGGTTGTGCAAGGCTGGAAGCTAAAACCCTCAGCAAAGCACTGCATAATTCTACACAACACCGTACAACAGGTTTAATCTGTTTCACTTTTTTGTCACACTAATATTTTATTTCAAAGCTGTTTTCAAGTAATCATTTCCTGTGTATATATAAAAAAGCTCTCTAAACCAACCTGGCCAGAGTGAAAAAGAAGCTACTTTCTAAAACGTATAACTAGTTGTGTCACACTTTGGGGTCATTAGGGTACTCTTACAATCTAACATCCAATATGTCTGCTCTCAAACAATTAAACTGCACTACACCAAGCTTCAGAGCAGACACATTGTCCAGATCAATACCATAAAATAAAATAATGGTTCAGATCAATGAGTGGAATACGTATATACACATGTCAGACTTCAAGTGAGGTTAGGAGAGACCAAAGCCTTTACTGTTCTGTATTGTGTGTCCACTTTATAGGGCTAGGTAAATGAACACTGATAACTGTAGCCAAGCAACCCTTAGTGGAAGATTTATTAGGTTATGACAAAAAATAATTCTATAATTGTTTAAATTTTGATGAAATAAGACATTTTTGTCATGTCTGAATGTGAAGGTTTCGTACAATATACAGAACAGATTTAATTTAATAATTCAATAAGTTTTTTGTTGTTTCATTTGATCCTTTATTTACTTCTTGATTACTTCCTCTTCATTTCATTTCGATCTTATCTACTTGATGTCACAACTTTATTATGCTCTCTGAGGCTTAATTCTTTTAATAGAAAATAAACTGGTTTTATGGTGTATGCAGTTTCCAAAATAATATAAATAACTACACTACATAAATTTGTTCAAAAGCCTCACATAAGGGGAAGATAATAAAAAATGAAAAATTAACAACCTTCACACATACAGATTTATTTGAAATGTAAAATCTTGCACTGCATTTGTGGTAGAATTCAGATTGTAAAACAGGACTTGTAACTGAAAAACATCACTTCAGTCAGTCAGAATTAATAGCACAAAACCTACCGATGAGATAAATTAGTGAGAGGAATTGTTTGGTGTGAAAAAGCCCAAATGTATCATATCTTGCACACAGTTGGAACGGTCCGCCGTCCTCCAAGACTTTAGTACAACTGTAAATTAAATTGTGTAAATATTTGTACAGCAGAATTTCCTCTTCTTTAGAGTGATGCCAGGGCTGTGATGAAACACACATCTGCTCTCCATTACTCTGCTGGTGTCAGCCTCATTCTGGCACTGCCACTGCCCCTCCTATCATCTGTAAACTTTATCCAATTTGTCAGTGTTGGCATAAACACGGTTCACAATCCCGCCTTCTCTTTTCCACCACACACACCCTGTCCTCCAGCCCTGACGCAGTCCGTCTGTGCCCCTAGGCATAGCGGTACCTGATGGCGGGGCCCACCTGCCACCACTGTGTCATGAGCCTCTCCAGCCCAGCAGGCACCAGCTGGCTGGGCAGTCTGCACACTCATATATGGATGATGGGAGGCAGGACGATCATTCTTATTAACAATGACAAGACTTGACCAACTGACCAAGACAAGTAGAGGCAGAGAATGTATCTGAATAGACTTTTGACATGATTATTTAGATTTAAAAAAAAAAAAAAAAAAAAACATGGAACAAAAAAAATTTAAGAGAGCATTATGATTACGCCTGATTTAGAATAGATTTGCAAATGTTGTTGCAAAAAATTATAGATGTTTAAAGTACTGATACTGTGGAGCTAAATCTAAATGCATGCTATGGTTCTCAGCTTTTAAATTGTAAGTCCTGAAATACTTTTATCCTTTTCCTTCCACTCTTTAGTTATGTGAAAAAGTTAGAGAATTTTATTTTTCAAGACCATCTATTTTAGAAATATCCAAAACCTAAGTATCAATAATATACCCTGAAATGGATACTCAAAAGATACTTTTACACAAAACAACTCATATAAGGTTTCATTCTTATACAAACTCCTCCTGTATTTAGCTCCCATTATGAAACATTACATTGGAAATTGTCACTGATAAATGCATTTGCATTTGTAGACCTCTGGTTCTCCAAGACAAGCAACGGTTCCTCATTTACTCCCATAGTAGAAGGATCAAAGCTTAAACTGTTAATTCAGATCAAATAAAAGATTACGACTGGCAAGACAAAAATAGTTCAAGTGAATGCTATTTTATAGACAGCATGACTTTTCCATACTTACATGGGCCAAATACACTTCAGTGTACACATCTCAAAATAGTATAGTGTCGTTTTGGATCATGATCTACAAAAAACTTCTGAGTAAATGCAAGCAAGACAGTGGCTAAAATGCTTCAAATTACCAGTTACATGAACTGCTGACACTGTAAAGAGTAGACTTGTTTTAACATGGCAAAGGTCAGAGAGTTGCATAGTACAATATTTACAAGTCACACCGTTTTTAGCAAAACCCAAAAAAGTCTGAAAAATTTAATCCTCACTTTAAGAAAAGACAGATTCCACATTGCCATCAGCACAAGTTTAGTTCACTTTAACAATAAGCTCTTATAAACGCCAAATAGATATACATATTGGGGGAAATTACGTAAGCACTCAGAAGCACGGTACCAAGCACAAAGTAGGACGTAAATGGGAGTGCTTAATATCCAGTATTTCAGTACCAGCTTTGCATGTGAACATCTTCACTCCCACTTATGCTTGTCTGTAAACATTGGATGCCATTTGCTTTGGGACAGGAATATAGAAATCTAAGCCCTTTTCCCTGAGCAATGTTTCAAAGCAGCATCTCACCAACACTTGGAAACAAATGCACATCTCCCTTGAAAGGTTCATCTGAGCTGGTGGAGGCAGGTTGACACATGAGTAAAGGCTTTAAAAAAATCACTGATCCAAGATTCCACTCTATTTGTCAGCTTCTAATCGGCTGCAGTGGGACGTGCGCAAGAAGATATTTGACCCAAGACCAGCCTGTATGTCTGAAAATGCTCATGGGAAGGACAACGACTGAGCAAGGAGGGGAAGTAATTCTCATCTGACCTACCTAGACCCAAAATAATCTCATCCTATTGTGATGAAAATGCTGTTGCATTTTCTGATTCAAAAGCACAGAAGTAATGGCAGACTTGGTAAGAAGGGCTTAAAAAGGACAAAACTGGTCTGCATTAAAATGTCTTTAACAAGCAACATCAACAAACATTATTTCAGTCTTTGACAGTAGTGTATTCATCTCTCAGTCTTTGACAGTATATCCTTAAAAATGAGAACGTTTGACACTGAACTGCTATTATTTCAATTATGTTCACATATTACTCAGCTACGTGGGGTACGCCTCACACCTTCTCGATTAACTTTTTGAACTGCTGCCATCAGGAAAGCAGAACCGCAACATTAAACGCAGAATCGCCAGACTGTCTCAAACTAATACCCCAATGAAACTACTGCATATCTGCCTTTTATTTAATTGGACTTGGAAGACACAACAGCATGAGAAAATATTGCTCCAGTGTCGCGTTATGGCCTGAACATTCTTCTCTGTATCTGCGAACACGAGCTGCTTGTTCTTAGATGAAGTTCCACTCAGATGAGATGATAATGGTTGTTTATACATTGTTAACTCAGAAGAAAAAGACAAATTTCCTCACCAAGCAGTTTTCCCTCCCTTGTGATACATGAAGAATAACTTCACGTAACTTCATGTCTTTATGGGAAGACTGTACTGTTACCAAACAGTATAATCTTCCCATATTGCATTTCTTAACATACATCATGGCTGTTTTTCTTCTTCTGCTCCTAATGACCCATTGTTTGCTATGCATTTGCTGCCACCCTTAGTATGGACGTGTTGGTGTCGTTGCAACTCGTTTGATCACAAAAATCCGAGTCCCTCGTTGGTTGACACAGATGGTAAAATTTACGTGTATTTATGTTGCAGTCCTTGTGGTGAAGCGGACAGTAGAGGGGAAACATGAATTGGCCCCTTTTGTGTTTTTCACACTGTCACATACAAAATCTGATCAAATAAATCAGGTTGCCATGGCAAACCCTGCTACACTGCATTAATGGGGCACTGTGCTACATAAACTACAATTGAGATATTCCCCAAATGACCCAATAATTACAATACATAATGTCTACTTGCGCTATGTTGTTTCCATCTACAGATTCACTCACTAGTTGTGCTGAATGCTTGACACTGGATCTGATGGCTTGCTTTGTTTTTGAATTAGTTATCTGACAAATTGGAAGCTCTCGTAAAGTACTGAAATGTAATTCACAGTCAGTTGTATTAAAGCATGCAGAACCACTGTGGATTCTACACCCTTATTCCCACAGAGCTACTATTCAGAACAGGAGGGCATCAGAGGCGACACACATACTTCAAAGACAAGACAGGGCTTTGAATTCCACAAAATCTCATTTAATTCTTTGTGTTTTGATCCAAGTCACAAGATATTTGTAATATGCCAGCAGAAATGGCAAGATAGGAAACAGTGTGACAGCGCCTTTGAAGTGCTGAACTGCTGATTAGATACAGCACTTTTTATTAGTACACTTTTTGTTTTCATGTGTTTTGTATCTTTTGTGTTTGTGTTACACCAATGAAATTTTTTCAGATGACTCAGTTGAAGATTATGAAAAAATAATATCTAATTTTCTTTGTTGTGCATTAAGATTATCAATTGATAAAATACCCAATCCATACATAGACTTATAGTTTTTTACAATGATTATGCACACACACACACACACACACACGGATAAAATAAAGGTAGTAATAAAGGAGGTACATTTCGCCTAGTATCTCTAACCTCACCATTGCTACAACAGGCTACAACATTATAGCATAATGAATGATTGGAGATTGAATTTTAGATATACACACAGCATTTCCCCAACACAACCACCCACCTGAATGTCACATCACATCATTCCAAACCCACTGTGGGGGCTTTATGTCTGACAGGCTTATAGTTTCTTCATATTCTACACTATGGGTTGTATTTCAGGACTACAGCACAAACCTATCAGCTAAAAGTGGAGATTAGCCAACAGGGTCACCTTCTTTGCATTACATCCAAAAATACATTCAACTACATTCAGTTCCCATGATCAGATCCCAGTATTAGTGGCAGCAACACAGTTTTAAATGATTTCCACCTATCATCTATGGAAGAACATGTCCATGCAAATATGTTTAATCTGGACACTGTGGTGTATAAATAAACCAAGTACTTGTTTATATTGTCTAGAAAACCCTACATGTAGGGTTTTATGAAAACATAATGACCTTCACCAACTACCATCACCCACAACTGCACCGTTCTATCAAATAATTAACATTTTAATTAGCTTTTTCTGAATTCTTAGTACACAGATGCAAGGATCTGGCAAACAGTGAAAAAGTGACACTTCTTTTACACTTTGTCTCTCCATACCCTCTGCCCAGAGTTTTGTAAAACACAGTACAGCATTTGCACTTCATGGCATTTGAATACAAGCAATGTCACCTACAACTGAGGACACAGGCTACAGCCATCTGCCGCTGTGTGCTGGTGCTAGCTTTACTTTACAGCATGAGAGGACTAAAGGATGAAGGCCAACCTAAATTTACATCACCTGAAAACCCCTCAAACGTATGGTACTCAAATAATCAATTATACACCAGAAACCGGATATCTAAGAACACTGTTGAACATTCAAATTCAAGATGTTAAATGTTTTAAGTCAGATAAAACTACCAAAATGATTTGCTTTTGCTAAATGCCAGAGATTTGAGAATCAATATGGGAAATTTTTTACTTTATTTTATTTAGAAATTAAAACAGATTCCCTTAAATGTTTTTGGGCATCCTTTCAAAAGCATATCAGAACAATTTGTTGGAAATTTTGGCCCATTCATCGGTGATTGTAGGCCACCTTGCTCACAAATACCTTTTTAGCTCTGCCCACAAATTTTCTATTGGACAAAGATAAGGGATTCCTGTTGACCAGTTGAAAACATTGACTTTGTTGTCCTGAATTCATGCTATAAGAAAAACTAAGTTAAAGCTTGTTGCCAAGTTTAACTTCCTGGATGTTGTTTTGAGATATTGCTTCAATAGTTCAGTACAATGTTATTTCCTCCAAATACCATCTTTTATGAAGTGCACAAGCCTCCCTGATTACATAATACCACCACAACATGAAACTGACACTGCGGTACATCAAAGTTGTGATGGTGTTATCAAGCTTGTGGGCTTCCTCCAATGCCGACTTGCATCACTCAAGGCTGATATGCTTTATAAAAAAACAACAACAACAAAAAAATAGTTACAACCTCCAGTAACATGCTCAGGTTTCAGCAGTAATAATCTTAACGACTTGTATCATTCCCCTTGATATAAAACCTCAGTTGGGTGTAAAATTCTTATATGGGTTAATTCAGAAAGTCACAGCACTTGATTCAAGAAGATGACCAAAATGATACTTGCCAAAGGCAGTTGCGGCAAGTCCAATTTTTGTTGCACTTTTGGGCACTGCTTTGATGAGTAAACATCTGTTGGGTGACTCTGTAAAATAAATGACAATAAAATGTGCCATAAACATAAAACCTGAGGAGGACCATCATTTTTTCCTCACACAAGTCATTAAGTTTCTCATCTCCATACAGCAGACAAATAGGGAGCCATTTCCAGTGACAAAAACATTAATGGGATTTGATGCCACTTTCACGGTTTTGGGGTAATTCACCACAGGCTGTTATGACTGTTACAGATTGCACTTTCTTGTTTCTTTGTTTTTCAGTCACACAGCAGGCTTTTTTTTGTCCCAATGCATTAACAGAAGAGAGCAGAAAAGAAAAAAGCAGAAAGAAAGACAGAAGTACTAAGGGGGACAAAGGTAATGCCAAGCCAAACCTACACCCTGGCAGAGGATTCAAATGACAAGGGGAGATGAAATTCATCAAAAAAGCTCTAAACTATGCTTGGAGAATTTTCTACACTTGAGTGAACCTACAGAGACTCTGACAGGATTCCGACTTGACCATAAATGAAAACAACATTTCTGCCTGAGGGTTTGATGCAGTCGAGCCAGTCATCAAGACTTCATTGTTTGAGCATCCAACTGTAAACCATTTTCAACAAATAAACTGGGAGAAAGCTAAAGCGCTGCATAACTTGGCTAAACACATGTTGTAATGTTTTCGTGACACTGTTCCATATAGGTGCAGTGTCTGACTTTATATTTATTTTTCAATGTTATTGATCCATATACAGAACAAAGTGTCCAAGCACTCATATCTGATTGTTTACATTGAAGGCAATTTCTGGTAAACTCCATAGCGTCGAACTGGAGCATTGCAAACACAGACAAACACTAGTGATCAAGTAAAACTTCATAGTTGTTTTAATTGTGTAAACCACTATGAAATGCCTCGTTTCTAGAAATGTGTCACACAAATAAAATGACCTTGCCTAACTTAAAGATTTCTAAGTCTTCTACCCTCAGGTGCAACATCCACACTGATTGATGTTGATGTCAGTGTGGCCTGTTAAGGGCTTACACATGGTGGGGACACTGATAGAGAAGATGTTTCATATCTTTGGTTTTCTATTAGTTCATCACCATTTAGTTCAACTGGTTGATTTCTCAGTTAAACTCCAGTACATTGCTATAAAATAGGGTTTTCTCCCAAAAACTGAGCACCAGAAGTTTGCAAGTAAGAGTTTAAACAAGCCTGCTGCATTTTGAAACAAATAAAGAAATGACTGAGGCAAAGCTCACATTTTTAATGTAAATTGATTTTCTCTTCTTAAGGCTGCAAATAGAGTATTTCATTTGTGGTGGACACAACATAGTTAGGGTCCAATTAGAGTGAGACTCACCATGAACTGAAAGACTAATAGACTGGAGCTCACTCCAGACATTATGTTTTTGTAAAACTAACAAAAATTTCTTCATCGGAATATAAATGGAACAAATAAACATGTCTAAAAAATGAAAATTGTGTTACAACTACAAATGCTTTGAGCATATTGTATTTATGTTACATGATCTACTTTAAAAGATTATGAATCCAAAATCATTTTCTCTTTTATGGTAGTATTGTCAATGTTAACTCTGAGCTTTTCTGATCTTTAAAAACATCTTAACTCAAAAATGAAAGCGTAATAAGAGGCCACAGTCATGTCACTGAGATGCCATATCACTTTAGACTTTAGAGAGTCAGTGTAAAATTCAGACAGTTCATGGATTTTTGTTTCTCAGCAAGAATACTTAAAAAGAGATGGTACATTTATGCATCTCATATTCAGAAAGTGTCCCACTCTCCTCTCCCACTGTGAAGTGCCAATAGATTTTGCACCACACCAGGTGGAGAACAACTTCACCGCATAAAGTCTTGTTCTGACTGATGGGTGGTCATAAAACCGCTTTTTCAAGATAGATGCTTCTGGTTGGAACAGGCTGAAACAAGATGGTGCATTCACTTACTTCAGAGTTTCAGGGTGTTTTCACATAATACAGGGTGTTATGCTTCATATTTGCTTATTTAAATAAAGATAAACACCAACGAAAGACACAATTTGGGCTAGTTGAGTTGTTAATGTGCAATGCAACATTTTACAAATAGTAAACATAGCAGAACAGCTCAAACGCTTCACACTGACAGTGAAGCGTGGTGGCAAACCTGATTAATATTGATTGGGTTAATATTTGTGCAGCCACAGAACCTGAAGAAATAGAAATTGAAGTCATTGAGCCAGCACTGAATTCCCCTGAACCTCTTCTGTGTACATGTATTATATTTATTCTTGGTCCAAGAATAATATTTTGTGTATTGTATCTATTCTTGGCCTAAGAATAAATATGATACACAGATATGTGGATCTGCCTGTATGAAAGCTATAGCATGGTCATAATGAAATGGAATAAGAATCCTGTGCAGGTAGCAGAATTGTTGAGAAAGAATACAATCAAATGCCATGAACCAATCAAAGCCCAGACCTGGATATGAATGAAATGTTTCAGATGGATCTCAGAAGAGTTGTTCATGAACAGATGCCACCCCCAAATATCAATACATTGAGAAAAAATGTAGTAATGACTAATTCTAATTTTCTCCCAAGCAATTTGAATGACTGACAGAAACATATAGAGGACAGCTGTTTTGAGAGCTGCACATTAAAGCAGGAAAGGTAAACCCCCCATGTAAAACAAGGATTTATTATATAAAATAAAAGTAAGGGTAAGTTCCTCTTTAATATAATATGTAAAAATCTGGTTTTTGTTGTTTTTTTTGAGAGGCATGTCCCAAAGCATGTCTGTGCTCATCAGAGCAATAACGATGGCCAGAAACAGAACAGAAATGACATTTATCTTCATACTTCAAATTACATGTTTTAGTCCCAAACAGATATTTGCCACCGTGGTGAGTTACCAAGTGGGCTGGTAAAATCTTCGACTGTCCATTTGTTAGATGTCCAAACTACTGCTCTCACATAACATTTCTCCCGACTTCCTGCTCACATTAAATAAATCACAATGCAAAGGCTGACTTTCCTAATTTTGGTCATGGAAATGAATGACCATGTTCATTTATAAGTTTCAAACCAGAGTGACATGGAAAATTTGTAAAAGGGTGCCCTAGGAAAATAAAAAAATGAGCGTACATTAGCTGCTATTCACCAAAGACTCATATTTATGTAAATACCTTGTACTGAAAGAAACATATTCCACCATGTCCTGATGTGAAATGTTGTCAAACTGAAAGTGGGAGGTTTGCCATGAATAAAATTATCTGCACACACATTCCTGAATAAGTCCCTTTTTACCAAACACTGAGATGAATGTAACATGCAAATGCAAACCCCATAGGCAGTAAGAATGCAAGTAAGGTCAGCTGGTTTGCTGGAAAGGTTAGTGCTGCGTGTAGAGAAGGGACAGAGTTCGCCCCCAACGCACCTTCTCTTGGGATTTTCATTTTTACCGGCTGTGCAATGAACCATCGACCCTAACCACACACCTCCTTTTCCAACACAGCCACTTGTGATAAATTACCTGATACTCCTATCCCCAGTTGTTTACGCTATACACCCAAAGCTTTACGGAGCTGCTGGAAGAGAATGGGGGTTGAGAGCAAATTGCAAGAAGTGGGTGTGAAGTAGAACAAATAAAGGAGTTATTGACTAGGGACAACAGAAGATATTCAGGACAAAGAGGTCAAACAAAGGCAAGAACCAGCAAAGAACAACTCTATGCATTAGAAATTGGAATAATCAAAAATATTCTCATAGATCACATCATAATATTCTCATCTCAAACATCATTTCAGTTAAGCCAGCGAGCAGAAACAATGGATGGTGACATCAGTGATCAAACCCTCCCAGAGGAATTCTTATCATCCCTTGCATTGACACACACGCTCACTGCTATGGAAACAGCAGGAATGTGGATGTGCATCAGTGTTAAAGGGATGATACACAGCACACAAAGCAGAGACAAAGGCACTGAAAACAGAGCTGACACCACTCAAAACTGCCTCCAAATCAGCTGAGTAAGACGACCAGCGTTCACATTTTCCCTGATGTAAAAAAAAAAAAGGAAACCAGGGGTCATTAGAGGACCTAGAAACTCACTGACAGCAAAAACGAAAAGTTAACCAACTGTTTTCACATGTAGGGAAGGAAATACCGCAGGTCTGTTAGAGAGCTTGATCTCGGAAGTGTCAGAGGGAGATGTTGTTTCACAGCAGAGCCAAGGCGGACGGACCATATCCGATCCCTCGGTTCACTGTACCAGCTGACTGCTATGGAAACAGCAGGAGTTGCTGCGAATGTGTGTGTGGTGGTAGAAGTTTAAAGGAGCTGTATAACCCATTTCCCCACATACTGAGGGGACAAAGACAATCACACATCAATGAAGAAACTCTTGCTAACATCTGTTACCCATATAGATGTCAGAGTAAGTATATACATTTAAAAAACGGGACAAAGCAGCTGCAGCGTGCGCACATATTAAGAGGACAGACCGGGCAGCCATTCAAGAGGCTTGGTAACAGTAACCCACAGCAACCCGAAATCCAGCCCTCTTTCCTTCTCTCAAAAGACACCGATCGTATGTCCAGCTTTGGGAGAAGTAGCACACAGAGTAAAAAGAGGTTGTAACTTTACCCACTCTGCCTCGACACAAGTGCGCCACACACCCCCAACCTCCCTCCACCTTCAAAAGTTCAAGGGGTTAATTATACAACACAAGAATGGATTTTGGGAGACCCGAGAGCGGACACGAGTCAAACAGAAACCTCTCCCCCAATCTTGCTCAAACCAACCGCTCTCTGATTCTAAAATAAGCACTTTCCTCACGAGTGGCGACACTTTGCAAGCTGGATCTGGAGGGCACTCACTCTTCTCCACATTCTTGCCATCTCTCAGCACACGACTCGGGCAGGCTGCACACCCGGAGCGGCTCACTTACCGTTGTGGTTGTGCTGCACCGTCTCCAGCATGCTGGCGGAGGAGTCCGTTGCCCCCAGCTCAGCAAGTCTGCGGCTGGTGGCGCTCAGCTCAGACCGCAGGTTGGTCACCTCCTGGCTGGCCGACTGAATGGCCCCATCGATGCGCTGGGCCAGCTGCTTGTTGTCATCCATCATTTTCAGGATTTTTGCCTGGGGGACAGAGGGGAATCCAAACACGGTGTCATGCCGACAAGTTGACCATTTCCTGACAAGGCATAAAATCCTTCTCTCTCAGTCCTTTTACTCTTTTCTGCTCATGAAAACACAAACTTATATCCTCTGAGCTGTTTGTCCTTTCCAGTTAGAGAGACGCATCTGGTTCAGGGGAAATGTGTGTTTGCGGGAGGGAGTATACGTTTCAGCAGAGGTGGTGTGTGTGTGTCAGTGTGAAAGCATGCCTGCATGTGTGCGTTTCTGAGAGCTCCGTAGCAGCGTGTGCGCTTGCGTGTGTATGTGTGTCAGAGAGCCAGCACTGCCCCAGTGAAATGTGCACCCCGCAGCTGACTGTTGAAAGGACACAGAGCATTGAAAGATGACAAGAACGTTTTTAAATGGACTGTACCATTTGGAGAGAAAGTTAGAGGGGGGTGTCAGCTATTCCATGGAAATGCATGGAAGTCAGGGCTCCTCAGCACAGCTGGTTTTAAGAGATAGTGATAAAGGTTTGTGTTTCGCACTAAAACGATTCACAGTAAGGTCCTATAATCCAATCTGCAATAAAGTACTGCAGCTTTCCTCTTTGTCTGAGTATACTGCATGGACCTCCTGTGGTGGCCTCATAAACAAAAGGAAGGAAATCATTAGTTTTGACAAAGAAGCAGTTGTGACGAGAAAAACAATAAGAGTTGAAGCTTGTATCGCAATGTCACAAATACAGTTTTAATGTTCTGACGAAACTAAGGAATATTTAACTCAGCATAAGACATTTTATTTTTAAATGCATATATGTATAGGTTTCTCTCAGTCCATCTCAAAGCTGTTTTATGAGGTTTTATTGTTGGTAATAAAGTGGAGTGTATTTAAATTAAGAAGTCAAAGTATTTGCTTGTTTCATGAAGACCTATCCAGTTATCATGTGACTTTGTCTGTGGAAATAAGACAACGCAAATGTTATGAGATCCAGACATACAAGTCAATGCTTTAGGTTTGACATCCTACATTTATTTTTTGAGAGAGTTATAAAAAGAAGTAGTTCTAAAATCGGTTCACTGCTGTGCGGATGGAGTCAGTTTTGTGTTGCAGCATTTCACTTGAAAAGAGAAACAGCGACAGAGAGACAGACGAGACAAACCGTAGACACTTTAAAGCTGCTGTATGTAATGTTTTTAAAAATATATGTTTTTTATATATTTTCTATAATTGTTGCTATGTCATGGTATGGGAGATTATCTGTGAAAAACATATCAAGCTCCTCAACCTGCTCCCAGTGCTGCATTTGCCACCTGCAGAAATACACAACTCCTGGTCAAAAAACAAACAATTGGAAGCAGGTGGAAGGTCTTAGCACTGTCAATCAACTCAGGTATGCGCTGCTTAATAGTGGGTGAGAAACAACTTACAGTTTATCCGCCACCATTGGATTGTCAAAACTAACCCTTTAAAATGTCTCACACTGTGGGCCCAAAATTAACTTCAATTTTTTTCAGTTCATCCAAAGACTCACCATCTGGGGTGTATGTTTGCACTGATCCCAAAGCAAAATGATATTACGTTTGCCTTCAACTGTATGTATGTTTTAAAAACACTATTATATTTAAACTAACTCACCAGAATGTGGGATCAGGTTTTCCATCATGAGCGAAGGAGCCAAATGCTTCTTTCCACCTCAGGGTATTTTTTCCACTTAAGCATCAAAATGGTGTTTTACATTGATAGACCCACTGTCAGTTTCTTAGCTGTAGCCAACACACAAGCTGATAAACATATCAGAGCTAAAATGTTACTCCAAGTGATCCATCTGCAGGCCTCAGGGGAAAAATTACCAAGTGACAACCCAAGTCAGTATAAAGCTTTAATCTGACATTAAGTTGCCAAAACATGCACACTCACTCAGCAGTGCAGCTGGGTAGCCCGTCCTGCCATGTGGTGAGTGGAGGTTAGCCACCATGCTGCTTAAGCTGGAGGAGCGGGTGACTGCTGCGTGCTCCCGGAAATTATTACAGTAGCCTGAGGCGCTCTGTGAATGTGACTGTGCGCCTGAAGGTCAGAGATTGCGCTCCACACAATTGAATTGTCCCATATAAAAGTTAATGGGCCACCAGCAGCAGTAAGTAAGCAAAGAAGACGGGAACAACACAAACATGCTCGCAACACTTCATCCATCTGCCTAGACATTCCCCACCCATCTCACTCTGTAAGTGAACATCATGTTATTTATAGACGACCCCGGTGCTGTGTGTGATACACCGGTCACCGGGACGACGGACACATACATGCAGACAGGAGGGGGGGCAACATACCTTACATTATAGGACTAATAATCCGGCTCATGGTCATGATTTAAACTTTTTGTAAAAGAACCATTTGAAGTACCAACATCTTCAAATGATGCTGTCGATGCCTTACAAAATTATTCATTCTCCTTGAACTTTTTCACCTCGTGTCATGTTACAGCCATCAACATCATTGCATTTTATAAGAATTTTTATTGATCAGCCAGTTCAAGCAGGTGCATAGCTGTGGAGTGGAAAGAATGTTTTTAGTTTAAATTAAAAATAAAGATCTTAATAGTGTGGTGTGCATTTGTATAAAGTCAATACTTTGCTGAGCAACTTTTCCCTGTATAGGTATACGATGTTTTGGAGTATTTCTCTACCACAAAGAATAACATTTTAAAAAACTGTCAAAAAGTGACTCAGGTAAATATAACATAGGACATGTAGCTTTTCAACCCATCTATGCTTTAAGCAAGACTCTTATCATTGTTCCAGTAAGGTTAGATTTGTGGAGTTTGTGCCACACACATTTTTTCCAGCTGAGCTGTAGGTCTCAGCAGCTCTTCCACTCAGCCATTTTTAATTTATGGCATTTTCCTAGTCTTTCAGCTCATTTGTGATTTGATTTGTAGCTAATTTCTGTCTATTTTTGAATGATGGATTTAACAGTACTCAGTGAGATGTTCAAGGGTTATGTTATAGTTTTATCAGGTGCTTTAAACTTTGACACAAAATCCTCTCTGGTCTGCATAAATTGATCCTCGTGAGTTTTTTTAACACATTAATTAGGTGTCTTATGAGGGTGGTTATCTTCATTGGGTTTTATTTAAGGGTATCATATGAATGTCATTTCTTTAACTATTAAAAATGGAAATGTAAAGCATCTTTCCTTTTCCTTTCTGCTCCACTGCATAAAGTAAGTACTTTTTGTTTGATACTCATGTAAAATCCCTCTAAATTGCATAGAAGTTGCTTGTATAATCTACCAATACATTGCTAGTCTTCTTTTTTCATCATAGAAAGATGTTACTGTGTTAGGATTTGTCCAAAATGTTGTGTATGAAAGAGCTTATAGAATTGGATTTTGGTTCCCTTTTGAAAAAAATGCTTCGCAAACTTTTCAAACCAGACAAGTGGACTTTAAGTCAAAAGTACGCTGAATCATGCTTTATCTTTTATATGAACACCCTTTCAACTAATTATGATAAATACTGTATTTCCACCATCTCCTGTCACCGTAAAGTGAAAAATGATTAAAAACTTGTCGTTTGATTTGATTGGTTGATTCAGGTGGAGAACTGCGCCTCATTCCTGTGGATGTGTGTTGAAATCTGTTTCTTTGTGTTTAGCACATAAGTGGGACCTTTGTAGAGAGGTTCTTTTTCTGAGGCCTTGAATGTGTCTGCTGATCAATGAAGTGAATCAGGACATGAAGGATAAGTAATTAGGGGGTGTGCTGGGGGCTTTAGATTAGCATATGAATAGTGAAATCGGCGCGCAACCATTCTTCATTGCCGTGCAGCCGAGGGGGCATATGGCATGTCTTTTCCAGAAGAGTTCCCTGATTTAACTAAAAGTCGCTAAAGAAAGTTGTTGTACTTAAGTCTGTGTGCAACACGTTTTCTGCATGGCTGATCTCAATTGTGCACTTACAGCAGTGGGATTATGTTGCTAAAGAATAAACCACCAAGAACACTTTACACTGGTTTTGTGTTTGTTGTCTGGAACTGAAATACAATGATTTCAGCTCCCGTGGCAAAACACCAACATATAAACAGAGCATCTGTTGCCATTCAACCTATTTTAACCAAATGCATGTAAGAGGTAAGGTTTCTCTTTGTTTTTAAGCCCTAAGGTTTTCAAAAAACATTCAAGCTTAAATTGGTTTGGGATAATATTTCAGTTTAAAGTCTCAACACTTAAAGGAAGCACCAAAAAAAGGGGGGTACTTCAAAATTCAAATGTAAATGTCTTTAAAATAACCACTAACCTGGAAAAAAAAGGCTTTCTCACTTTTATTTATAAAACACGAGAAAGCGTTCACACTTTATCATCTCACATCAGTATGACAACTTCTGATGAAATACAGTTGCGACTTTGAGAGGCTTAATTAATTACAACTACTATAAATGTGTAAATGAAGAGCAAATAGAGAGGAAGTGCTAACTTGCTCTTTCCACAACCGTTCAGTAATCTGAAAGTAAGAAGCAGTGAGACACTCTGGTCAAAACCGTTCACTTGGGATCTAAGAAAAGACAACTCTGTGTGGAAGTGCTTTTTAAGTGTTTTTGTGCACACCACATTTCTTCAAGAAACAAGTTTTGAATCCAGCAGTTATGTTTGTTTGCAAAAATAAAACCCATACTGATTTAGAAAACCACTAGATAGTGATGGTCAAAAGACTCCTGGACTGCCAGACGTCTACAATAAGCAAATGCTTTACATCCATTTGTACTAATTATATAACAGCATGCAAAAGCACCATGTAATAAGCTTAAACAACATACAATTTCAGGTGCTTATCTTCTTCAAATAGTATAACAACTATAACTCACAGAAATAACTCAAGTTAAAAAAATTATTTTCCATTGTGTTTCAGATATCTAAAAGTCTCCTTCAGTATGCAGTGATTTCAGATTCCAGGTCTCAGAGTTGGAGGATGTTCATATAGAGCTTAATGATACCTACACAACAATTTGTGTTAAGTCCTTCAGACTGCCTCTGCATTGCAGAGTTCACGGTCTGCACCAAAATCACCTGCTCACTGAGAGCATCTGCTAAGACCAGCCAGCAAGGTGGGAAAGTTGTTATAATGCAGAACCCAGCGAATGTGAACACTTTGTATTTTTGATCCCTAGAAGTAAGAGTAAAAAGTTTAATGGGAAGAAAAAAAAGGAATTTGAGTTTTTATTGCTGAGCTCTATGTTGAATTCCTATCACGGCAAACTTGACAACACAAATTGTCTCATTCAGATGAAACCACACACAAAAAGAATAATACACACATTAACACGGTTGTGGGAAATTGGAGGGAAATGCTGTGAAAAGTAATTTATTCTAGGAAAAAAAAATGTAGAAAGACTTTTTGCTCGTGGTTTGTTTCTTACATCCAATGACGCATGGATTTCAAGTTTCTCCATGTGTGACCGAGAAGAAAAGATGATGGGAAAAATATGAGAAACATTTTTGTTTAAAATGGCTCTTTCTGAACACACATAATTCTATATGGCAAGGCTCTTATTACACAATTACTCTACCAAAATTGATCTCCATGCAAACTGATCATTTTTGGCTGCTAAAGTATCTGAGACAGAAAAAAGAAAAAAATATATATTGCTGATTTCTAATTGAGCAGAGCAGTGAGCCCAGGCACATTCCTAGGTAGTAATGAAGGGATTATTGATCTTGTTTCTGCATCCCACATTTAATTGGGTTCTTATATGAGGATGAGAAATTACCTCCAGGAGATCGAATAAAATTTGCACATAAAAAAAAAAGATTTTGAAAACTACTGCATCAGACTAATTAATGATTCTTGACCCAAAACAATAAAGTGACATTTGATCCAGAATTCTAATTTAAATTGTGCTTCATATTAATAATGCTGATGCTTGTATATTTTGTCCATGGATGGATTTTTAGATGCAAACTCATATCCTATGTGCACTTTCTGTGAGAAATTTGCAAACACTCTTTGGCATGAATTTTATATTCACTTGGGGCTCACTTAGCATGGAGGGACAGAAAAAAGGGAAGGAAGGATGGAAAAAAGTAAAGAGTAACAAAGAGGGAAGGAAGGAAGGAAGGAAGGAAGGAAAGAAGGAAGATAAGAAGGAATAAACAGAAAGGGTGGGGAGGAAAGAGGGAAGAGAGGAAGGAAGAAAATACACAAGAAGAGAACAAAATAAATTAAAAATAAAAGGTAGAAAGGGGAAGAGGTAGGGACAAAGGAAGGATGACCACAAGGTATTCAGGAAGGATGAAAAATGTGACAATGTAGGAAAGAAGGAGACAAGGAGACAAAAGAAGGAAGAATATAGCACAGAATATTTAGGACTTAATTCTGGAAATGGACATTTTTTTTGTCATAATTATCTGGACCTTCAAAATACTGGAATCAAATTCTGGACTTCTCCAAGCTGAGTGTGTGCGCGTGTGCAACTGTGTGTGCTACTATTTGGAAATATGCCCCTAAGCAAACTGTAGAGAAACATGGACCAGTAAATCCTTTCTCAATCCAGTGTAAATTATTGTCGTGCTTTTGTTTTTGCCTTTCTGAGCAAGTTCAAGCCCAGTATCTGTAATTATAATCAGTTCATTAAGATGAGCAGCATGTTTCGGGTGACAAACAAGCTCCTGGAGAATGGATACTGATGCGTTTGTTGTTCTTGGCATCAGCAGCACTGCGTGTACTCTCAGGTGAGAAATAAGATACATGGATATACCCGAGTAAAGCCAACGAGTTTTCACATACAGATACGCTCTCGCATGCTGTCTGACAAGAGGGCGAGGTTTGCTGTAGGAAACTGTGCAACTAGAATAACTTTTATCCTTATCCTGTCCTCACCAATTTTCTGTAATCTCTAGTTCCATTCACACTAAGCTCCTGTGCCCATTCTGCTGCCTTCATGTGGCCATTGTAGGTGTGAGGCTGATGGTGATGGAAGGGAAAAAAGAACATTTCTGGGGTCTTGCCATAAAACCAAATGTAAGTCTGCTGCCATGCGAAAGCACAGGTCTAATCTTGGACATAAAACTGATTAGCAGACCAAGAATCTGGATTCTTTGAAATATGTCAAAGTTCATAGCTCATAGGTCTGTGCTATTGAAAAAAATATTAAAAATAAGTTTGAATCTGTTTGTGTTATTTCACATAGCACTTTTCTCTGAAAATAATAGCTTGAAAGCCTGTGTTTTCAAAAAGAATGTTAAAAGCAGATTTTGGGCCTCAGCAGACAAACCTTCAAAACAGAAACACCACCTTCAAAAGCAGTCAAACCGAATACCCCAAAGGTAATTTATTCATGGAGGTTCTGAAATAAATCTGGTTTTATTCCAATTAATTTTGCAAGATGCTTAGAAACATTTAGACTGGTTCAAAAACTAAGGCCTATGTCTCAAATTATAATCCAGGACAAACAATTAGCAAACGAAATTATACTTATTCACGATGTCCTTGTAAATATTTTTTGCAAAAATGAATGCTCGGAAGTTGCCATTAGCTGCTTCACTCGCAACAGAATGGGAATGGGGTACTAAATGAAATTATTAGAAAGCCAAACACGTAAAACTTCTTTGAAAGGCAAAATGCTAGCAGGATAGAGTCCGTATTCCAACTCGCATTATTCAGTAGCAGAATAAATGTCACTTAGGGCTAACATTTAGAATAATGTGTATAAATAGGATGGCTGATCTGATTGAAAAAGAATGACTTTGTTTTTTGTTTGTTTTTTTCTTTCAGGTTGAGAGACAGATCCTGTCTCTTCTGTTCAGTATGCAATAGCCATCAGCTTGTGTGACGAGGACAGAGAGACGCTATGTTTACCTGCTATATGGTGGGGGGAGGCGACCAGAGGAGGTCTGGTTGTGTTGCTGCATCCCTTCAAAACCATTTTGCCTCAAAGGCAAACTGCCTGAATGATAAGCTTTTCTACACTAAAACAAACGTATATAAATAAAATAAGTCAGGTACAAAAGGCTCATTGTTTCTTTCTTCATTGTGAAAACCTTTGAAGGAGCTTGGAGTCAGGCTGAGATTAAAACTCTGAACTAAAGCTTACATCAGTTTACTATTGCTGCTGTTATTGCTGCTTTTGACATGCCAAAAAATAGAACAATATGCTAATTTAGTTCTTGCAGCATAAAAGAAAACCTTTGTTTTGCATCTTTATGAGAAGACAAACTGACAACAGCTCCACACAGAAAGATAGAAACCAGTCAGCATTTCACTTGCAACAGCAATAAGCTTTAACGTTTCAAAATTGCCAGTATAACAAATAAAATGCATAACTACAGAATGCAGGTAGATAATTGACAGAAACATGCATCTTGCGTTCAACATTTGCATTCGTTTTTTGTTTCTTGTTTATTGTGTTACATTGCTTGTTTTAGTCTTGTTTGATTTTGAAGTTTCCATATACTGTAGTACAATTTATTTCTTTTTGCTAAATCTGTCATTTTTAGTTCATGCTAGCTGGTTTTGGGTGCATAAAGTAATTTTTAATATTTTCTTTCAAAATATTCACAATTTCATCAAAATCTTCAGAAAAAAAAAGCTAAATGTCTGTTTCTCTCCAAGTAAGTGAGTTTATCTTTTCAACCAAAGGAAACTTTGTTTTAGCCTGAATGAATTCAGTTAAATTAGTTGACAGTTGATTTATTTGAAGTAGAATTAGACTGGTTCCCACAGTCATTATGGCCGTGAAGAAGAAATAGGAATCAATTATACAAATAGTGAGAGAAGCCTCATAGAGCCCCATAGGGAATCAGCTTCTCATCACTCCTGTCATCACACATCAGACTTCTCCCCAACATATGCAGATTTTTGCAAATGAACCATTACTTCAAGTAATAAATTAGCACTGAGTGCTTGTTGACTGTCTGTGTGTTTAGCAATACAATAAAACTGGAACACATTTGTGTGCTAACCATCCGAGTCTGGGTACAGCCATTTTGCATAAATTTATATAATATGGAGGAGGGAAATGTGATGTGAATATTCACTGCTTGCCAAAAAATATAAAAAATAAAAAGTCTTGTGACTTTTCCTGTCTGACTGAACGCTGGACATGAGGCATATTATGACATACACACTTGGGACATTTGGTTGGTGAAATGTTTATAACATTAAGGCCAAATTATTGTTTTTTTATGGCAGATTTAGATTTAAAATGGCATTTTTACAACTACAAAATGTCTTCCTGACAGCACATGGGAACATTTTCTCTGGCCTTAAACAAGCCATTAATGCTCCAATGTGAGTTAAAACACATCTGCAAAGAAACTCCTTCACAGCACTGTAAAAGACCCAGTAATTATAAATGCTTCATTGCAATCGTTTCTATAAAAGTAAAACGTTTAAGGGAATGAAATACTTAAAGATTACAACGCTGCACTGATTGTGGGAAAATAGTTCATAGTTCACATTTGTACACAATTCAGATCAGAACCTCCACCTTAAAAAGCAAAAGTGGCAAAATAACTTAGCAATCTTCACGTTGTCTTTTAGTGAAATGATTACACTTTTTGCATGATACCTACAACCTCAGTTGAGTCGTTATAAATAATATTACAACTCAACTGATGACATTCCTCATCCATTGCCCCTTTTGTGCACAATTCCCTCAATTTCACTTACAACCGCGGGACAAGAATCACAGGTGCACCTCAAAGGCTCACAAGTGATCAATCTGAACAAGAGGTCTGCTGGAAGAATTACCATGATTTATGGCCTTCAACACTGTTATTTACAATTGTGTCAAAGCGACCCGGCAGGAGGCAACTCATGGGAGCATCCCGATGTAGGCAGAGGAAATCAGAGATAGCTAAAGTGTAATTATCAGAATGACAGATAAGGAGGCAAAAAGTGAGGAAAACCTCTACTTTTGCTAAGTATGAATTCACAGCCAAAGAAAGATTCTCCAAATTAAAATTAAAAAAGGGGTTAGTGGAAAAGGTTATTGATGAAAAACAATATTAAAATGCAGAATTTACTCCCATATCAAAAACTGGTGCCAAACTAAAAAAGTAATGTATAACAAGATTATTTCTTATTTATCTGTAGATATAGTTAAAAACAAAGACACAAAGAGGTCTGCTGCACAGTACAAGCCAAGTAAATGAACAAATTGCAGCAACATGCCTCTGTGTTGACTCATTCATCATAAAAACTATTTGGACGAATGGTCTGCTACTGAAGACTTCCAACTATTCTGATATTTTTCTCAGCGTGCATTCTCAAAAAATATATAAAAATTTTAAAAAATATATAAAAATGGCATTTACCAATATACTTTCAAAAATCTCTCTGACCATGCTGAGCCCTCTTATTGTATACTTTCTCTGTGGAAGTTTCAAACATGGTGACCACTAAAATCTCTCTTTTTTAATAGATAAAAATAAATCAGCTATTTTTGGGGGGAGCTGGGATTCTGGTCTGATTTAGTGAACTAATATGTTGGATTATGGTCACTGGACCTTTTGCCATGTCCATTATCTGTGTGGATCTTGGTTCATAATTTCAAGTACATGTCCTGCCTTCCCTTAATCTGATCTGAATTTAATTTGGATATCATTACCTGTGAACTGCTTGGACCCGCTCCTTCCTGCAGTATTATTCACCAGCCTGGTCACCTCTCAAACATCATTCTTCAAACCTCCTTGCAGCTTTTTCTCTGAAATACCCTTGCCATGGTCAATCCTCCTGATAGTCACAAGAGCTAAATCAATGGAGTATTTGGAGACAGAGCTATGGACAAGATATACCCTTACAGTTTAACAGAGGTAGATCATTTTTACAAGATAGAGGGGGCAAATATTACCAAGTCAATATGTGGAATATTGATAGACTCCAAAAAACACGGACACTTAAGGCTCTTTATAAATCAAAGGGGGCTTTAGAAAAATATTGAACTTCCTGTCGGGGTGGGGGTGTGTGTGCATGTGTGTACTTGTTTGGAAGCTACGTTTAAAAAGTGTGTTTCCTTTTTTGTTCCAATGAAAATCTTAGTTTGAGGTTTGCCATAAACTCACTTTTCAAGCTGTAAAATGATTTAGCAATAAAAAAGCATCGTGTCGGCGACCACACTTCCCTTCACTTCATTCAAGGCATCACAGCAATGAAGGCTCTTACATTATGTTCACAGTTTGTGTTTATCCGACCTTTTCAAATGGTGCTACAACTCTGGTAATGGAGAAAGGGAATTCAGACAAACTCTGACCTTTTCTTAATTTGGCGGTTCAATATCACAGGAAAGCTATCAGATGTTTCCCTCAAATGTAATATAAATGGACACGAGTAAAACATGAAAGTGTATTCCGTCATTCCCCAGGTTGTAGTTTAGCAATCAGCCTGAACAGACTGTAAAAAAAAAAAAAAGGATTGTGCTTATTCTTGCTTTGCTGGTCATTTCCATTTAGTGCAACTAATTAAAACACTGTACATGCTAAATGAATCTTGCAGGGTTAATTTAAAAATGTCAATCATTTTACAGGAATGTTTCCAATTTGCATGTGACTAATTTCTTAATATGTGGCTGGCACTAAAAGTAAATTACTGACAATTATTAGTACTTGTAGCATCAGTGGACTGTATCATCACCTTTATTTGACATTAAAGGATTTTTTTTCACACCGAATATGCTTAAAAAAAGAACCTGACCTTAAATGAAAACCACAGTCTCACAAATGACAAATTCACATGAATGCAAAGTACAGCTAAAACTTCATAGTATTTGCCAAGTGTCTTCTACTTTTGCAATGTCTTGAAGAAATTATAAGAGCCAGAAATTTTGGTCTTGCTCTAATTAAAATTCCCAAACACAAATGCTCAGTGTGAAAATCAGAAAATGAAAAATAGTGTATTTGAAAATCTTCCACATCGGATCCAAGAAACACCCTTTGGTGCTTCATATCACCAAAGTTTATTGAGTTGAAAGATTTTGTACTCTGAGGTATTCTACTGCTGCAGTATATAAACATTCATACGTAATATGTATATACTTATAAACATTCTAAGTATGTAATGTTTATAAGTACATTACATACTTATAATGGCACCTTACTAAGGTGCCATTATTAAGGCAGGAAGTTCAATATTTTTCTAAGCCCCCCCAAACACTATCTTATGTTTCTGGTATTTAGGAAATATAAGTAATTTTCATCATTCTTACTGACCTAAGACAAGAAAACAAAGTTAAGACTAATGAGAAAACCAGGTTACGTGTCCCTTTATACAATAAACCCTTGGTATTCGCAGGAGTTGATGACTACTAATCACCTGCAAATAGCTAAAATCTGCAAATATTTTAGATCTGCTCCATGAAAATACTAGACCAATATTTCATTAGTATTTTGGAGTTACAGTCCACAGAAAAGTCCTCCTTGTTTAGCTCCACTCATAATTTATTTAACATTCCCAGACTGTTCAACAAAAGTAAGTTCAAACTTAAACTCACACAATCTTGTTAAAATGAGAATTGTCCTCGTTTTTACAAGACGGGTTTCATATCTCTTCTTAAAACAGGCATCTTTCCCACACACAAATATATGCCAGCACACACAATAACCAGAACAATATCACAAAGCTTGATCTGGTAATTGTGATGGAGCAAAATGGCTTCAAGATATGACTTTGACTGCTCCTGAGCCTCCTCCTCCTCCTGTTTCAGCTGAACAGACAGATGTAAGTCATCTGGAGCAGCTCTCAGCGTGGCAGCATGCTCCAATCTGACAAATCGTCTCATAACTCAAATAGTTTCACACGACACAATATTACCTTCATCTAAACGTGCTTCCCAGGAGCGACACTTATTTAAACCAACCTGGCTTGCCATTCACATCATGTCATACTAATATTGTTTCACACTTAAACAGGCTTACAGGATTACCTCCCTCTCTGGAACCCTACAATCTGTGCTAAAAACAAACATGAAAAGAAGATTATGTCAGCGTATATGAGATGTTACGTAAAGGCAAAGGCACCCCAGCCAACCGCGTTTAGTTTTAATTTTGTAGATGTGCAGACCAAAATTCTGCCCTTCAAAATGTGGTAGATGGAAGAAGAAGGAGATCTGAGTAATGTCCAGTCCTTCAGGAGAAGCAGCTGGTTCCTATTGATAAAGCAGGGCGAATTCATCTAGCAGTAGGAACATGCTGGCATGTGTTAAATGCATTTTTTTTTTCTTTTTCTAATTGGAGAAAGAAACAGTGCTTGTTTAGCCAACACTAAAAGCCTCAGGGGAAGAGGACACAACTGCCTGCTGAGAAAGAGAAAGTCATTTGTTCTAATTTTACATTATCCATTGGAGGAGGCCAAGTTATCAGAAGGAGCTAAATTGAAATACGACAAAGCGTGCCCAAACACAGTCAGCAAAAAAAAAAAATAATAATAATAATACAGAAAAATATCAGCTTTAAAGACTTTTAAATAAAAACAGAAGTACTATCACAGCAGAGGACACCTAGAGGATGATGCAAGGCAAGAAACATTTGACTAGGGAAAAATAAATATTGCATCTTATCTAAAGTACCTGGTAGTGTTGTCTTTTCTGTTTGTTTGGTATTATTGTTTTAACTCAGGAAGCAGCATCTTTGACTTGGTCTGAAATCCTGATGAAATTCACCTTCCAACAAATCATGTGAAACAATCCTGATTAAACAAAACACTCTGTATAACTCAAATATACAATTTAAATGTTTGTCTCTGCAGAATCACAGAGCATGTCAGAGACCTGAAATCTTTGAGTGAATAGGGAAAGTATTATGAAGAATGTTCCACTTCTTTTTAAACCATAACCCTTTTGGTGTATGTGTGAGTTAGAAAAGTGAACAAATCCTCAGAGTCCTGATAAGATAGATAAGTAAGTCAAACGGACCCATGTATTTTATTTTATTTTTTCGAGCAACTGAGCTCTTAAGTTAATCCTGAAAGGAATCTTTCACAGCTTTGGGGAATTCTCAGCATTTCAACAAATACATAATGACTAACAACTACTACAGAAAAGACTATTAATGATAATTTCACAACACAATCTGACTTCAAAACACCACAACTATCTTTTAGAATGTTTTGCAACAGTTATGCACATCTGCTCAATGATTTGAAAAATCCAGTCCATGTATGACTTAAACAATAAAAACCTTTGAATTGTGTAGTATCAGTATTTCAGCTGCGAGTAATGGTTCAGTTAGGTGCTTTGGATTTGTTCACTGTTCTAACTCACAATGAGATGACCCACGGCTGCTAAATAAGGGAGCCATTACTGATAATACCATCTCACAACCTCAAAAATATCTCCCTCTTCAAAGCCCAGTTGAAACTCGCCTTTAGCTCATTTTTGCAACAGATCATGCCTATAAAAAAATAAATAAATAAAAATAACTTATTTTTACACAAAAGGTATTGGCTAATAAATTCAGGCTTTATAGAACTCCAATAAGCAATTTAAAGTAGCGTCTGAATAGTAACAAAAAACATAGTAGAGAAGAAAATGTTATCTTTTACAATCGTCCTATTAGGTTCAACAGAGACCTACTTTTTGCTTTCAATAAGTTGCTTCAACTGTTTGCTTTCAGGTATGGACGATATAAGGGATGTTTTATTATTTAAAATCACACAGGGTGCCAAGTAGCCATTCAGCTTAAAATTAGTCATGCTTATCATCTTCATCCATACATTTTCTTACACCCTTATCCCATTGGGGTCAGGAGCCACTGTGCAGCTCTAATATCTTCAGAATGAACCTAAATAGCTAATGTTATCAGCTAGGATCACAGCTGAGAAATTCTCCAATGTTCTCTGATTCTTTTACTGTGTCCCATTCACATGGGTGATGACTGATGTGCACGTCCAACATAAACAACAAATCTCCACCCACACACTCAGCCCTCCCTCCTCATCACCGGTGCTGCCGCATCACTTTCTGCACATGCTCAAGAGTCAGTCGTGAATTCCTCAATAAAACTGAACTAATATTACTGATCAACACAAGTTATTCCTTAATCTTGCTAAGAGAATTTGTAACACATTTCTTACTGGAGTCATTGTTTTTCACAATAAGTGTTTTATTAAATATTAGATGACTTGTTTCAATAAAACAAAAGCTGTTCCAA
Source organism: Xiphophorus couchianus (assembly GCF_001444195.1). Classification (NCBI taxonomy): domain Eukaryota; kingdom Metazoa; phylum Chordata; class Actinopteri; order Cyprinodontiformes; family Poeciliidae; genus Xiphophorus; species Xiphophorus couchianus. Next base: position 11,115,000 of record NC_040228.1, read on the forward strand.
GTAGGTCAGACTCCAATCTATCTTTATTTAAATGTTACAAATTAATGCAAAACGGTTTAATGATTAGCCAGACAAAGTCAGAAGGATATGTTGAAGGCTCTGACTTCAATTTAATACAATCAAAGTTACCAAAATCCCTTAAATACCCTTTTATCAGTTCCCAAACATACAGTTTATCACTTTAAAGGCAATACTATCTGATTTCTAAATGCACATACAGTAGCAGTGAGGACTCTTGCAGTGGGAAAAGGACATTATCCACTTGAACAACACTGTATTCACCTTGAGTAGGTCAGCTTTGAAGTTTAACTCAGGGGGCCTGATATGAAACCAAAATAATCCCATTTGAGCCGGTGTTTAATCATAAGAGGATCCATCTTTCATTCTGTAACTGCTGGTAATTACTGCTGCAGATCAAAGAAATACAAACGTCTCTCTTCTTTAGCCTTTATACTGAAGGAATTATGTTTTATTCTGTCAGAATAACCAATGTGTTGTTCTGTAACTATTGTTGTAAAATTTACAGTGATTCAATGATGCACATATTCATGTAAAAGCATTTAAAATCATTAGACTCAGGATTTGAGTCTGCAACAATTAGTTATCAATATTAATCATTTTTAATTACATGTCACTTAGAAAAAAAATCAGAATCTGCACAATTCTCATTTGTTGGAGTTCATAATTTTATGCATTATATGCAATAATAACACTCCCATAGAGCGCAATTTCAAACAAAGAAGCTTACGAATAATCTTTTTTAAAAAGAGAGTGAAGACATGTGAAACAAAAGGAAATGTGACAATGTTTTAAACATCGAGAGGTCAAAAACAGGAGCAGGTTTCAGACATGAAACCTCATTGTGTTTTCTTTGATGTCAGGGAATATGAATGAATATTTCAACATAGCTCGATACTAATAACTCGTCTGTGTAGCGCTTTCATCTCCGCCTAATGGACAACAGAACAAATATCGAGAACAACTATACAGAGTTGTTATTTGCGGCTTGGCTTCAGCAGAGGATGGTGCTGAATTTTTCAATACTTTATTTTCAGTTGAATGCATAAATGACAAGTTAAATAAAAAATCAAAGTAGACACAGGATTATTATATTATTTGTGGTTTCCAAAAAAATCAAAATTTAATTAAGAAAATCTCAGATTAGGAGTCAGTCCAGACACAGCTGTCGAGCTAGAACCAGTTAGTCAAACATGATAATTTTCTGTTGTCAGAGCAGCAATTAGTAAACGTCAAGCTGCAGCTTTTATATTAAGAAACCATTGGATAGACTGAAGTCAAGGTTTCTGAAATAAAAGAAAAAAATAAGTAATACAGAATTCAAACAAAGTGAGGTTTTGCTCATTGGCTGCTGAGTAGATTGTTGTGTCTACTCAGATGTGCAGGTACAAAAGATGTATCTGCACATCTTTTGATGTGCAGATACGTCGCACATCAAAAGATAAGACTGCTTCACACATACCTGTTTTTAAGGTACACAGTATTTGAGCTTTGACAGCAAATGGTGAAAACTAAGGTGAATGCTTCAGAGACTTTAGTGAGAAAAGATTGGGTGTCAGGAGCAAAAAGACAGAAGATGTATCTGATGGTCTGCTTCCATAGTAACATTTTGCAACTTATACACATGTATACACACAAACACAAATAAATACCTCTCAGACAGGAGGACGATCGATGGTGGTTTCCACTCAGGCTCAATCAATAGATGAGCAAGTTAGATTAGGAGAGCATTGGACCTAAACTCATTGGGAAAAGCAGTTTTCCAAGTGAGGAGAAAGATCAGCTTGCTACTAGGAGCAACATGTTATAGACTCAACTATCCTAAAGTAACAACGTTTTTTGTTGGGGTGAAAAACTCCAAAACATATATGGTCCAATATTGGACCATATCCAAAGTAAAATATTCCTGAACCAAAAGAAAGACAAGAGTATAGTTCCATATCTCTCTCTCCAGTGCAAATTACAAATAAGTGGTTCAAAGTCATGAAAGATTGAATATTTAAAAAGTATCCAGAAGGCAACAGAATGAGGGGGGGAGTGGACATTAGGTGCTAAAGCAGGAAGTGGCCTTCACTACATCCCTGAAATCTTTTCCACATGAAAAGAAGATGCATGTTAGTGTAATATTGACTTACCTACGCATAGAATCACTACAGAATGGGACACGTGATTACGTTCAAAGAATCATGATGAATCATCATTCAAGATATGTTTGAGAAGGGGAGTGCTCTGTTCACCAATCCAAACCTGAAAGGGGTAATGAAGTTTTCAGCATCAAGTATAAAAGATAACATCTGTAACTTTATGTAGTTTTCTGATAGTGACCTCAAAAAAGGTCATCTGCTTGTCTTTGATAACAGAGAAAGAATACATGTGTTAGAACACCAAAAATATATTTATTACCTCCAATTATAATGTCAATCAATTCAATTTACTTTGATCGTTTACCCATTGTGTAATTTGTTACTTGTATGACGTTCTAAAAGTATGATAAACTCTGTCCCAAGGAGTAATTTCAGCTATTTTTGCACATTAAGTATATTACTGGCATTAGTTTTTCCATAAAAGCCAAAGAGAGTCCTTAGACCTAGTCACAGACATAAGTCCAACTTTGCTTCATATTTCTATCAGAACAACATAATAAAATGCTAAATATCTAGGAATTACTAAAACCATTTTCAGAAAAAGTCAAACAAGCATATTGTTTTAAACGTCTTCACCTTCTGAATGAATTGATAAAATGTTGCTTTGTGAGCAAGTATTTGCATGACAGTTTAACATGATCTTATCTCAACATTCCTGTAACCTTAGTGAAAGAAATGTTACTCCCAGATGTCTGAGAAGAACATGAGGGACAGTACATCGTGGCTCCAAATGACTTTAGACTCTAAAAATCTCTTCAATATCGGATGTTGGATCAATGATGATGTTGATTTTTTCATTCTCCCAGCATGTTGATGTCAGTGTCAGAGCCTGGTCTTGACCTCTCATGAGAAAGTTCAAGCAGGTCTTAGACGAAGGACGATGAGAGATGGACAGAGAGCGGGTTGTTAAATGCGTTCAATCTTTCAGCTCTCAGCCTACTTATGTTAATGGCCCTGCCGAATCAATAACTAGTGATTACAGACAGATGCCTGCAACAAGACTCAAACTGTTCATTTTTCTGTTACTTTACAATTTAGAAACTTAAATTGTAATACTGTTTTGATATTGCAGAAATGCATTTTAACTGAAGGTTGTATCATTTATCTTGATAACTCATCAAAACACTTAACTGCCAACAAATTAATCTGACATGCAGTGACTAATGGAAGCAGGTTTGGACAAGATGGCAATGGGAAGGTATAAAACGGCTGACAAATTAAAAATGAACCAAACTGACCCACAACCCTGACATGTACCAATAATTTTTTCCACTCGCATCTTACTAGTCGATGCTAAAATAGTTGAATGATATCGTCGTTTCTGCTTTTGCCAGATTAACAGTTGAGATTTTCAGTTTGCCTCTCCTAATCCATGTGTCTGCTTCAGGGCAGTCCTAACAGAAATCTTCCTCATCGCAATGTTTTGCATTTCCTGCATTTGGAAAATCAACTGATTATTCAAGACCACAAAAAAATGCTTAAATTAAATACAAACTTACTCTAATATTGCTTTTACATGTAAACACTTGTACAAATTTGTCGAGATTTGTTGTGAAACAGCATAAACTACAACTACTTATTTAATTTAGTTAAACCAGAACATTTGTGAAGTATATTAGAGACAAACTGCTTTGTGGAAGTGATTCCTAACAAAATTAATTATGGCAAATTTGGTCATGAAGTGGATTTAAAATACTTAAGAGTTGATTAAAGTGCTGCACTAAACAACAACGATGACAAACGAATGAAACTGAGCATTAAATGTCTCCCATCCAGATATATGTCATCAGCCCTGGCACTGATAATAGCACAATAAAATGCAAATTGTCATGCAAATCTGTAAAAACAAAAATTCTAAGCAATTAAAACAAGCCCATTATGAGAGAAAACTCTCAATGAAAATCTCCCTAAAAAGGAATAAATGAGTGCTGCCTAGAGCTATGACTGCCAGTCAGCAGTGCTGATCATTATTTTATAGCTGCTTGATCTTTACAATATTTGCCTAGCAGAGCATTTTTTGTAGAGTGAAAAAAAACTTGCAGGAAAGGGTGAGAACTTAGATAGAGGGAAGTTCTGATTATCACACTTACAGATTCCTCCTTTGAAATCATGAGGGGTTTCACGCTGGGAGAAAAAAAACATTTTAAAATACAGATTAAGCTTTTTAGAGGAATACTATTTTAAGTATCAGAACAGTATAAATCTTTATTGTGAGATGTTCAAAAATAAATCTAATTGACATGTAGTTATTTGTACCTCAGTTTACTGTAAACTAGATTTGTGTGGCTTTCTTCCCATCATACAGATCCACATGCAGTAAAATTATAAATGTTTTACGGCACAAAAACTAATATATTTATCACTTTCTGCTCTTATGAATCTTCCTACTGATGCATTTTGGGAAAAGATTAAATACTTATATATTTTACAGGACAGAGTTTCTGACATTTCATTACCCAGTGCCGTTTAATCACATTGGAGTGTCGTTGAAGAGCACTGTCCTCTGCGCTCTGCCTGCCCCCAGCAAAACCCTCGAGCAACTTGCTCACATATGACAGCTGTGTTCACTTGCAGTCGAACATCTATATTTGCTTGTTTTAAAACACTAGTTCAGATGGTATATGGGTTTAACGCTCCACATTAGTGGGGATCATTACATAATATATCTACCAAAACCTGTTGTATGAACGTCTTCCGTCATTTTAAGACCTTTTGTAGGTTTTGTGCGCAAACTGACTGTATTTTTAATCGTATTTGACTAATATGTACTACTAATTGTTTTATTTTTTGCATATTCTTTCTTCATCCATCATCTATGTGAAAGACTTGTGTTTGTTGTCCATTAATTTTCAGTGTTCAGTGAATCCAGTTTAGACAGCATGCTGTGACCAAATATTGGCACCAACTGCAAAATGACAGAATGTATCCATGTAATTTGACTAATTCATAATTAAATGTCTTTTTAGAAGATTTATTGTGTATAATAACTAAGGAGCAATAAGTAATTTTTGTTTTTTTTTTCTACTGAGCCATTATAACTCCCATATTATTAACATTACTCTTCTCTCCTCAGGCAAGATTCAGAAACATGCATCTGTAATGAAATGCCTTCAATTTATGTCTTACAAGATAAGCTGTCATTTTCAATCTACTCAACATAGAAGTCCACCATCTACAGGAGCGCCATCATGCATCTTACGACAATTCAATTCTACCGGTACCTGCTCCGTCTAAAACAAAAGAAAAAAATGGTTAAAACCTGACACTGTGAACTCATTCTAGATATATGTTGTCAGTGCATGAGACGTTTGCAGACATTTCTTGAGTGCAGCATCTTGGACGACGGCAGCATTAAGAATGACAAGGGTCTGACCTTGTCTATGTAAATACTGTCACTATGAATAAAATTCTCTGAAATGTGACAATTGTGACTTTGAGAAAATAGTACAAGAAGCAGAGATAAAGATTTAAACAACTTGCTTAGTATAGCCTCTGTTTAGAAATATTTTAATAGCCCAAAAATTCACTTACACTTGGATATTGTTTGAGCTAATTGTAGGATCGCAAAACTGTTGTATGCTTAGGACAGTGAAACATAAACTTTGACTCCTTTCAGTTGTAGATGAAAAAGAGAAGAAAAGCTCCTTTTGAACCAAATTACGAAATTTCACCCTCATTTGTCACACTTTAAGATTGAACCAGGCGACAATGATAGTGCGTGTTTGCGTCTGTGGCTTGCCAGTGATTGGACGAGAGGCTTTTAATACAGGTCTACGAAGTCAGAGGACAGGCTGAGAGGGCAGATGGAACCTGGGTGATGTATTATGCATGGGTAAAAGAAACGTGCACCGATGGGCCATGTGAGGCCACAGGAGGAGAGAGAGCCAGACTGACCCAGCCAGACCCGTCACACATTTACTCCCCCCTCCATCGCCTCCCACCCTCCACCCAGTGAGACTGCTGTCTCCTCTTTGTGCTCCCCACGACCCACGGCGCGAATCCAGAACTATTGGCTAACAAACGAGTAAGTCAGCCATTGGTGTTGAAATATTTAGTCTCATCTCTTATCTCATTTACTTAATTTCATATGCCTTTAACTTTTTCAATTTGTCGAACTGCAACCAAAATCCTCAACAAATTTTATTGGGATTTTATGTAATGAACAGAAACCAGGACATAACTGAAGTGGAAGTCTTATGGGTTATGTCTCTACCAGTGCTGCACCTCTAAAGAACGTATGTAAGCATCAGCTTTAAAAGTCCTGAATCAGATTTTCAATTGGATTTTGTTTGGTTTATGGAGTCTTGGACTAATGTACACAGATCTTGGCAGAGGAATATAACTGTAACCATGCCACTAAGAAATCTTACTTTAACATGTCACAGCATTCTGATATTGATCTTCTAAGAATGGTCAAGCTAAGAAAATCAATTTCTGTATGTTCAATATATACTGTATATATATTTAAGATAAAATAAAAAAACAGCATCACAGCAACTGTTTTTTTTTTTTATTGGAAAATGTCCTTCCAAGCAGTATTGATCATCCACTGCAATTGTTTTCAAGGCTAACATTTTTGGTAAATGAATATCTGTCAGACACAAAGACGCATCTTATTTGTTTTACTGTGTTTTTTGTTTTTTTTTCTGAGCCTGACAGCCGTGTCTGCAGTGTTGCACTGATGATTAAAGTGAAGTGGAGGTTGCAGGGGGTCAGACAGATCTTATTTATCTCTGTCTCTTCTTAGTCACTCTCAAAGTCACCTTTAAATGGCCTCCTAACTGCGTTTGCACACCCGCTATGCCCAAACCATGCCCTTCTCCCCTCCTCAGAGGAACCCCGTTCCCCCTGTCCATGTGATGACTGACAGCTCAGCTAATGCAGTCGCAGCTGAGTACAGCATGAGGAGGAGAATTAAAGAGAGGGTCGGTAGAAAATGCTCAGCAGCCCATCTCCTCCCAGCTTGACTGCAAGATACACACCAGATGGGCCTTTAGTGTGGATAGAGGATCCACGTGAAGCAGCTCTGCAGTGAGCCATGACCAGACGGACAATAGCAGTAAATAAAGTCCAGTGGTATGTCAAGAGGCTTCGGTTCGAGATGGAGAGATTTTATTTAAGACTTTCAATGTGTTTTAATTACGCAGTTTGGTCAGTGGGGTACCTTCTGATTCTGGACCTCAGTCAGGGGGAGCATAGCAGTATGGCTTCATTACACCAAATTCACATTTTAATGCGACGTTCCTGCATCAGAAAAAAAAAGGAGGAAAATCTAAACTTTGTACATAATTGTTTTATCAAGGCTCGTCCATGAACTTGCGCTTCATGCTAAGATTACTGTAAAGCTTGTAAATGGCCAGTTATTTGAATCTGTGCCATAATTAAGGAGAGCTAAATTCATAGTAATCATTTTGAATCGTCCGTCCACCGTCGATTACGTACTTATCCGTACAGAGTGTCAGTGGGGCTGGTGGCTACATTTAGAGGTCATTGAGCTGGGTACACACCAGGCAGGTCACTAGTCCATCACAGGGAAACCCAGAGACCCACAGGACACACAACCATTCACACACACACACACACTCTCTCTCTTTCCCTCTCTCTCACCTAAAGGCAATTTAAAAGACCAATTAACCTATTATGAATCATTATAAATCATTTAGTTTTATCTTAGTCTTGTTGCTATTATTGGTGTACTTTTTCACACTTTCAACACAGCCTCCGTAGAAGAGGCTGGGCATTACAAACTACACAGCCTTTTAATTGTTTCCTCATCGAGACATCAGCTACTTAATATTCCACGGAGCCGTTTGATTTGAGGAAACTAAAAGGGCATGAATGCCAATTGATACTGGCTGATGACACATTACCTGCACAAGAAGAATGATGTTCAGAGGAAAAAGATTGCAGGCGCAATACCAGAGAGAGAGTAAATTAACAGCCACCGTGGCTACCTGTCTTTTGGAGGAAGAATGAAAGAGTGACACTGATAAGGTGAAAATAGGAAGGAGCATTCAGGGTCACCAGCAGTCACTCAGTAATCTCTGCATGCCTTGTCTTCAGGCCTGCAGTTGATTTTCAATCGACTTTGAGACCAAAACTGTTTTGTAACATTCAACGATAATAAATTAAGAAGTTTGTTTGTTTTTGAGGCAGCTTTTTTTTTTTTTTTTAAATAGCAGGTTAACACAGTTTACATGACTCACAAAGTCGTCATTGTGCAGCAGATTTACTATCAAAATCATTTTGAAAAGGATTGACACAGCAAAACAAAAAAAACAAATGCATCCATATTTAAAGGAAACAACTCAATCACACATTGCCACTTACATTTGATGAATCCTCCCTTCACTAATTTAATCTCTCAGGAATCTGGAGTTTCATGTCCTCCTTTTTAGCCACCCTTCCTAACAAAGGTTATATAAACTAATCAGCCATAACAAGCATGAAGCATGAGGAGAAAGCTGAGGAAAAGACAATAGCATTTTATTCTTTCACACTGTAATTGCGATTCAGCTAATTGACTTATCAGCAGAAAGCAGCCGCACCAAATTGCAGAAACACTTTCTGCTCCCCTTCAGCTTCTCACCTGGGCAATTAATCCATCTGAAAATTAATTTTTCTGAGCTGACGGGATGTGACGCGAGTTTCAATTAAAAGTTGCCGTTTGTGGTGGTTGGGAGATCACAACAAAATTGACAGTTGCAGGAGTTGCTAAAAGAGTGGTGCATGAAGCAGGCCTGTCACTGCCAAAAATAATAAATTGTCAAACTGGAGGAAGTGTTAGTTTGTTGTTTCATCTCATTACAGTCAACATTTTAATTTAATTGGACACTCTGATATAAATGGTTTATAGACATAATTGCATACCCTCAGAAAGAGTTTTGCACTGATGCAAAATGAAGCATGTGATGTGCCCATACAAAACAAAATTTACAATTTAACACAAACTAATCTTTTTTCTCCATAATTTTACACATTTGAACATCCTGTTGACTTTTGTTCTTTAAAAGCGACACTAGCCAACTAGTTTTAACAGGAAAATGGCTTAAATTTAATCCAATGAAGCCCTTGTGAGAATATGGAGGGTGTGAAGTGCCTCATTTGCATTTAAAGAAACCCCATCATAATCAGATTCAAACATCAGACATTAGTAAAAGGCAAAACCAGTCAGAGACTTATTAACTTTCCAGAATGACAGCAGCTCTAAATATATGACCAACTAAAAGAATAGATCATATTCAGCCCTGAAACCACTTGATAATCTACTGCATGACCTGAAACGTATAGCCTCCTCCTACTGACCAAATTGAAATAATTTCAACTTAAATGCATGCCACACTTTTGTGATTTTTATTTGCAAAATAAATCTAGATCTATGTATCATTTACATGGATCTATGGATCATTTACACTGAAATGGTCCCATTTAAGTCATCTTGAGGTTACAAGTGGACAAAATGCAAAAAAAGGAGATTTATTTGTACAGATTTGAATTTTGGAGTCAAAAAGTCTGCTAATTACTTTTACCACCTGCCTTCTTTTTTAAATCTAGAAAGAAAAGAAGAAAAACAAAATTTGTACCTGAGCATCGACGAGGAGGTGCCGCATCAGGTTCATGGACTTCTGCAGCGTCTCCTTCTCCGGAGGAGAGTAGGCCTGCTCCGCCTGTTCCAGGGGTTTGGGTCTGGTCACCATAAAGCTCGCAATCTGGTCATTCAGATTGTTCAGCGACTGCACAGCTACAGGGCAACACAGACATAAAATCATATAATCTGCTTTTACATTTGTTTTTTCTTTATTACAGTTTTTGTTTCTAATACAGGGAGATTTAAGAGCACCATACTGCGAAAAAACATAGCTGTGTCTGTCTTGCTTGTATTTCTGTGAAGGTATTGTGAACATCTTATAGCACAGAAACAACAGTGACAACAAACTAGTTTTCTGCTGTCACCTACTTTCTCCGGCGACATGATCTCTGGTTCAGAATATTCCACTTCAGCCTGAGAGCCATCCTGTTTTTGTTTTCCTGTTCTCTCCCCTGTGTGTCCCTGGCAAGCTTCTCCTTCCAGGTTTCCTCTCCTTCATTAAAAACTCACCACCCTTACTGTACTTCCTGCCCCTCTCTTTCTCATACACACTTCCTAAACACACTTCCCATTTACCACCGAGTGACCTCTGGTCTGCGAAGGGTCACGGCAAATACTTCTGGTGGAAATTCAGGATAGATGAAGGCGTGGAGGAACGGGTGATTTCCATATCTTTGTAGGGGTTTAGCAAACATCTTTTGAATTTTACATGAGTAGATACGCTAACCCCTGAAGTGTCATTATCCATCATCCCACTTCTTTCCAGCATTTAAATTATTCTAAAGTTATAGCCATGTCAGTCAGAAAGGAGGTTTAAGGATTGGCCATCTGTCCAGAGGTGATTTTATGCAAACTTTGAGCCATTAAATCTATTATGTCTAGCTAAAAATCCTCTGCTGGCACATTTCTGCCAAATAACGAAATGCAACCTGACTAATCCCAGTGAGTAGGATGATTTGAGGGCAAGCAGCTGGATAAGGTATTTTCAGGATGCAAATGTAAAGCCTCTTTCAGACACAAACGCCCATGCATAGAGAAAGGAAGAGAGAGAAACAGAGAGAGAGAGAGACAGAGACAGCGAGAGAGGCTAGATTAATGTGTTGCGCAACAACAAAATTCTATCATCACTACGGCTGACATTTCCAAACAAACAAGCTCAGAGGAGGAAATTTGACAAGTTGGGATTGAAGGCAGCGCAGATAAGAAGGAAACGAAGGACCTGAAGAGGAAGCCCGTGTCCCTCCCCGAGGTGAGAGTCAGGCAGAAGTCAGAGTAATGAATATGTGAACAGGGGCGTTTGTCGCCTGAATTTCAAGACACTTTAGTCAGTCTGAGTGTCTGATAAATCTCTTTAGTCATTAAAAACAGACCCTAGAATGTGCATAAATGGGAGTTTCGGCCTCAACTCTATTTCATTTTATTTTATTTGGGGTGATTAAAAGGCAAAATGCCACATTTTATCACTTTTTATGGAATATCAGCATTAATTCACTAATTCATAACAGCAGAATTTGTGTGGATCCGGTTTCAGTCAGGATTTGAGGGGTGCAATTCTTATTGCACAATCACAGTGCCCTCTACTTGGCAAGACTAGAAATCAAAGACCATCTCACTGAAGGTGAAATGTTGAATGTAAAAAAAAATTTAAAAAAAGACATCGAAAGCCTGCAACATTTCAACCACTTGGTTGCAAAGAAAAACAAAACAGTCCAATGTGGTAATCAGTTCCCCCCCTTGTGATAGTGGGCTGGAGAACGCTGCATATTAGGTTCACCTACACAATCCACTTCATCTTTAAACTAATCACTACACCATCTATCACTACACCGACTTGTCTACAGCATATTACACCCAAACAAAATTACAAAAGAAAACAAGATAAATGGCAACGTGAGAACATGGTCAGAAATCTTTGACATAACAGCAGATCATCTCCTTCTTAAAAATAATATTTCTTGTTCTAATGTTAGTCTGAAACATTAGAACAGAAGAAATACATCATAAAGATAACACTGCAAAAAACATGTCAACTGGTCAAGATAAAAAAAAACGAGAGGCTCAAAAGGATTATATGGCAGTCATAACATTTTACAGCTTGTATTTTAGTTTATCCAAATATAAACCAATTTGGCAAGAAAATGTCTCTAGTTTGGCCTCAACTTTATTTCCTTTTCGTTTAATGACACGTTAGACAAAATGAAAACCAAAAACATTCATCAAAGTAGCTAACTTTAGCCATGAGTAGTTAAATGGGCAAACATAAATCAACATTTCTTGATCTATGTTTTGCATTTATTTACAGCCCTTTCAAAATCTGTATTTTTACCAGTCTGTGAAAATATCAAATCATATGACCTAAAACGTAAAGACAATAAAATTGTTGAAATGTGATTCTGAAAATCAGATTTTCCTCATTCAGTTCACTGCAAATAACATGAAAGCAATTTCAACAGGATATATAACATTAACACAAATGTTATATATTTGTGTTATATATAACACAAATATATAATTTGCTATATATGTAAAGCAAATATCGATCAAATTAAAATATATGGTCATTGATCACAAAAGCTACATTATGTGCCAAAATCAATACCACTATTTGGTTTAAATGAACCATAACCCCTGAAATGCTGACCTTTACCCTGCATATTGATTATCCAACACTGATTGCCTTTCTGGTAATCACCAAGTTTCTGAAGCAACAAGTTACAACTGTATGATCTAAAAGTATAAGTTAAATAACAAAATATTAATCAACTGAATGCAGCACAATCAGTAATATAAGGTGTACAACAAAAGTTATTGGGAATCTCTGGACAAATGTGCTAACAGACATCGACATTTCTTGTAATATAATTTAATTATTTTTAAAATTAAGTAATCAGCACTGCACCTACATTACTTTTTAACCTAGTTTTTAAATGAGTACAGATAAATTATTAGGCAACTGTGGCAACACTGGTGACTAGAGATCCAACTGCCTTCAACAAGAATGGAAAATACAGCAAACTATAGTGAGTGTCATTCTGCATCTACATGTAAAGCCTGAAATAGATTTCACCTGCAGCTTGCCTTCAGCAAATATGAAACTAATGACAGAGAGCCAGAGGTATAGGCTGAAAGGTCTGTACAAAAAAAGAATATCTATAAAGTTGAAATTTGACCTTCGTGTCATTTATTTTACTTGAATATTTTGAACACAAATGTGAATGCGCCCAATTACAACCAAGAACTGAGGACCAAGTGCTAAGGGTGTCATATGTTCTCATTTCATTATACCAAATAGAAAAAGGTGCACAACCAATCAGAGTTAAGCGATAAAGCAAAAAAACTTGGAGAAATTATAAATTTTTTTTGCACATGATGTCATTGATTACATCGGTTCAGGTGTGCATTGCCAAAAGTGAACCTGCTGCCTTAGGACATATAGTTTATAGTCATTCAATTGTACGCTTAAAAAATGTACCAAAAATAAATCTGGCTAACCAATCACCTCAGTTTGTTCGGTCAACATAACAAAACTGAATACTTAGCTACAAAATGTTTTATTTCTGAAGGATTATTCACCATTTTCTACTAAAAAATGTTTTAAAGTAAAACAGCTTTAATAGTCTCTATAGACTTTGTTTTACATCATTGAATTCAACAGCCACTTCTATTGTGAAAGCTAATACCTTTAAAAATGGTTTAACCTTTTCTCCACCATACATAAACTCAAATCTCTCCAGTGTAAGTTGCAAAATTAAAACAACCGGATCTGTAGAATAACATCTACAGAAGAAACACATGATAAACATTGCAAAAAACATTTCAAGAGGTCAAGAAAAAAAAACGACAGACTTTAAAAGATTATATTTTGTTTCAATCGTAACATTTTACAGTTTAATGTTTTAGTTTATTGACTCTAAACAGTTCCTGAGAGGACAAGCCATTACCAGTGCTATCCAATACTGCCCCCTATTGGCAAAAGTCAAGATAAAACATTGAATAACATGCTCTTACATCATTTTGTCGCACCACAAGATGAATGAAAATTTTTTAAAAAAGGAAATCTTTGATCAGAAAATAATGTTTTGGTTCCCTGACAATTTATATTAAGCATTGCAATAAATTGTAATAAGATATATATACTACAGATTTGTACTTCACATTTGTAGGACTGCAAGTTTCTTGGTAGATGACATACATAATTATGAAAATCGGGTCTCTATAACAATGTGAAACCTCTAAAAACACAATCAGTGAAATAAAATCGACTATGTATTTCTGAATGTTTATGTGTAATATAAACATTCAGAAGTGCAGACTTCAAATTAAAAGCAGTTCAATATGATTGTATTACCTAGGACGACAGCTGGCATAATAATTACAATTATATTTCCCATGCTAATAATTTTTACTAAAGTAACAAAAAAAAGTTACATGTTCGTTTTTGAAGAAATGCTAATTATTCCTTCATGACAAATTGATAAGGCAGAATATTTCACGATTAAATAACATGTTATCTTTATACGGAGGATACATGCCGACACATTATGCAGCCACAAATCCACGTAACGCCACCCTGCCTCCGATACCCACACGAAATTTTCACGGTGGGGATGAAGACAGAGAGATGGTAGAGAGACAGAGACAGAGAGACAGCACACATCACTGGCTTGGTGGAACTGAACCCCCTGGGGGCCCGGCAGCTGTGAATCGGCGAGCAGAACCCTCATCTCCACAGAGCTCATTAAACCCCACTAATCGTATCTGTAACTGCTGTACGGGGTGGAATAAAAGCAAAGCAGCAGATATAGGATGTGCTTTTCCTGGAGGTGTAGGGTTGTGCACTTCAAAACACTAGGTGGGCGTGAGCGCGTGTGTTGGGGTGTGTGGGTGTATTTATGTGTGCGAGTGTATGTTTGATAGAGAAATCTGGCAGTGGTTCACCTTTTTTTTTTTTCCTCAACCAATTTTTTTTCCCTCCAGCAAGAAACGCGCCCCCCTCAAAATCCTCCCCATTTTCTCCGCTCAGACTTCCATGAGGTTTCTTCATCTGTCTGTCCTCGTTCTCGTGTTTTTTGTGCTCTGCTTGAAACGACGTTCTCAGCTGGTTGAGTGGATTACACTGGCTCCATTTCAGCAAGAGATAATAGAGCAGAATAATCAGAAACAGAATCTGATTCAAAAGGCATAGACAAAAAATAAATAAATCACCAAACAAATTATGTTGGGGGTTTTTTTGTGTGTGTTCGTCGTGTAAAATCATCTTCTGGTAATCTGGCCTCATAAACAAACATAAGGCTCTGTCGAGTTGAAAGGAAAAAAATCATCATGTCTGCTGCTATGAAGGCTCTGATTGTTTTTGATTTTGGTCGCAGCCAACACAAAGCCTTACTTGCCGAAACAGGAAGACTTGAGTACACACATCCCAACGCAAAACCTAAGAGTGAATAAACCGAGTTATGTGAACTGTGTGTATTTGAAAAGCCTCTTCGTAGAGAGAGTGGGTGGTCTGAGCGTGTGCCTCTTCAAAACCCATCACTGAAGTAAAAAAAAAAACTCTTTTGCTGCTTCTTTTCACTGTCAAAGTTTGGATCTAGGACAGGCATCTAGAGGCATATCTTTGCCTGCGCTCATTTCAAAAAGAGACGTTCATTTGTTTGTCATTGTTAATCCCTAGGTATGGATCCATAAGTTAAACATTGGAAACACCGTGACAGTTTTACTCAGAGGTGCAGCCTTGTTTTTCTACATACAGAAGGTGTTTTGTTTTCCTCAATCTTATTTTTAAAGCAGAACACAATTTGAACTGCATGCATCATCACATTGTATGAGATTTTTAAAAACTTGAAACAAATGAAATACTATCTTTTTCATTGTTTTTAAAGCCAAGTAATTTTTAAAAATACCCTATAAAACATGAAGCACTTCCACATATGGATGATGGCGTAGTGTCCACAAGGCCCCGTCCTGAACCTCTTACAGTGCAGACAGAATAAATTGTTAGACAAATAAAAGATCTTATTAAAAATAATCTCTTCAATACATGTGCTTGCCTTTTTTGCAACACAGAATAAAGGATGAATTTCTACTACAAAACTCATCATTCCAGGAAACATGACTGAGCTTCGTGGAAGTATAATCTCTTGACCTACAAAACAAATCGTCTCCACTGGAAACAAGATTATACACTAGAAAGCTTGGATTTAAGGAAATAAACCTCTTAAAAGCCTAGGAAAAGGATAATACTATTTATGCTAGGTGGTATTCAGTTGTGGAAGGCTTAAAATTAGTTAAATTTTAGTAAATGTAAAATGGAAGCTTTCTTGAGTGGTTTAAAAAAGTTTTTCTGGTGCCGGCTGAAACTTAGGGGAGATTATTCCTCCACAGCCAAAACCCTGGAATGATCTGCCTGTGCAAATTAGGAAAGCTACTGCAGAGGAGACTTTTAAATCCCGGTTGAAAACTCACTTTAACTCAGTGCCTTTTAAATCTGTGGTTAATTGACATTGCGTGAATTATTGTTTTTAATGGTGTTTTTTATGCTTTGTAATTGTGCTGTGGCTACTGAGTTATATCCATGCTGTACAGCACTTTGGTCAACCATGGTAACAAATTGCTAGGGATGTGAATTAAAGACTTAAAAATCACTTGGTGCCAGTTTAACGCTTCAAGCCACTGATTGGAGACAAAGCCTCACTGTAAAATGTCCATATAACCATGCTTTATAAACTAATATTTGAGCAAGAGGATTTGCTATTACAACTTTTGACTTGGGTGGGTGTTGTTGCCTGCATTGATGTCTGAGTTTTGCAATTCCAATGTAACATCACTTGCAGATTTACTTGTGCATACAGTTTTTCCTTTTACATTAATCTTAAATGCATACTTGAAAATAAGTAATTGCCTGCACCTGAAAAGAAAAAAAAAAGTTTTTAAAATGTCATTTAAATTTTAAGAAAACCTTCTATTTTATGATGCTTTTTAAAAAACAAACACTGGCAAAGGTTAAAGTGATGCTATGTATTCATGTGAACAAGAGGGCAGAGTTTGATTAACACCTGACAAGACAATTCTCTTTTACATTTAGCTGATGTAGCCTCGAGGTTGGAAGCTGCTGTCACAAAGCAGAGACACAAGAAAATCATCTGCCAGGGTGAAGGGTAAAAGTTTAGAACTGATTGGTTGGTTTCATCTCACTATTATTTGGGCTATTATTAAACTGCAAAATACGAGTCATTTTAAAATACTAAAATCTCAAGATATACAGCATAATCCAACTGTGTTTTTAGTTTTATGTCTCAGGAAATCTAACAAAATGGTCACTCCAGAGCCAAATCTACACATCTTTATGCCATCCATCAACCCACTTTGTTATGTTTCAAATATACTTTGGCAGACCTGTGTGTTGAGTATTTTTTGCGGGTTTTGCTCAGGAGACGAGACTCAGTGATGCTGAAAAAAAACATCGTTTACATGACTTAGTGCATATTGCTACAGCCTTATTTGATTTTTTTCCCTTCTTTTAATTTTGTTTATGTTGCAAGTGTTGGTACAGTTGGAGCTTCCTGCCTGCTATCTCTGCTGGGGGATTAGGTGCAGATCCCATCCAGATTGGCTCTTCCTGTTTAAAGGCTCATCCTCCACATTATTAACTGGATCGTCAGCAGGAGGTCCAGCCAATCCCAGAAGAGGCCTCCTTATTTAAAATGCTGACTTCCAAACAGCTGTGTTTGTGAGCAGATTGCATCTTTGTTAGGCACTTTGATAACTTTTGACTTGGCTGCTGTATTTTCAATCTTTATTTGAACTAACAGATTTTGCTTGCTGCCTGGCTAGTTTGAAATGACCTGTGTTTTAGTTCAAGTTTCTTGTTTCGCTTTTGTGTGAACTAGTTTCAAGAGCTGGTGCTTGGTTTGTATCCTGGTTGACATTTCAGGGCAGAGTTAAAAAATGTCTGAAGGCAAAGTAATTTCAATGATTTAATTTTTATCTAGTGTCAATTAATTACAATGTCGCCAGCATAATGAATGAGATATTTCCCCTTGTATTATCCGCACATTGAAGGGTTCATTAATAGACAAACTTCCACACATAAAGCAAATCAGAATTGGTCAGAAGCTTAATAAAACAATGGAGTTGACTAGTCATAATGACACTATAAAATCAGGAGCCAGATTCGTACCTTCTTATTGATGTGCAGATATAATTCTTGATGTATTTTATTGCTTTTTTTAACTGCTCATACTTACATATTTTTTTCATCCAATTTA
Source organism: Xiphophorus couchianus (assembly GCF_001444195.1). Classification (NCBI taxonomy): domain Eukaryota; kingdom Metazoa; phylum Chordata; class Actinopteri; order Cyprinodontiformes; family Poeciliidae; genus Xiphophorus; species Xiphophorus couchianus. Next base: position 11,133,014 of record NC_040228.1, read on the forward strand.
AAGGCTGTTCCCTTGCAGCTCCAAAGAGCCCAAACTGAGGCAGTGCCTCTTAAATTCCTGACATTGTAATTACGTCATAAAAATTTTACTTACAGTATACAGTAGCGTGAGGCAGCTTCAAATGTTCAGAATTTATTTTATTTTTTTTAATCACAAGTCTCTAACCGCAGCTGTCCCATAACAGAACCATAGTAAATGGATACACTCGTTATGTATTTATGAAGTCTGGTTATGTTAAAAGATTAGGACCAGTGGATAACTATCAATGTTTACAGAGGTTAGTTGGAAAGTTAATGCCCAATACCTTAGTGGATGTTTTTGATGCTAAAATAATTCTGCCCAGACTCAAAAATAAACATAACAACCACGGTCCCATTAGCATTAAACTGCTTTTTAATCCGTGTAGTGTACGGTGGGTAACAATGACCTCACGTATGAAACACTAATGCGCATCTGTGACTGCAGTAGCTCTGTGACGCCACCACATGCATGGCAGCATTTAGTCATTTAGACATGGTGAAGACAATCTAATGAAGTTCCAAGCATTATAATAGAAAAAAGGGGGATACAAGTCATTTTTAAGTAATGGTTGCTATTGGTTGTTCTGAATGTTTCAGAGACTGAGTTTTTTGGGACTTTATCATCACTTGAGTTTACAAAGAACGCTCCCAACAAAAGTTGTATGGACAAAAAAAATCCTGAACTCAAAAGTCAGGACAATCGCTATGCTCATACCAGATGATGAGAAGGGGACTGAAGCTCAAATAACTACTTGTTACAAATGAAGTATGCAGAACACACAACAGGTGAAAATGGACCACAATAAGCGCAGACTGGTGTGCTCAGTGGCAAATTTCACTTTGAGAATTTAAAAGGAAAACTACTGACGCTCAGAAAGCATAAGAAATAAAGTTAATTATACTTTGTTTAGGCCTTGAAGAAAGAAACATAAAAATTTACATGAATTTCCCCTGCAGGAAATATTCACAAAAATTTATTAGACCTTAGATCTGTATTGCAGTCATAAGGGGACATCAGAAAAAACAAAGAAATGCAAATAATGCTCTTCAGAACTCTAATACACTTTGAAACATAATTACGGTGTAATGTAGTGACTAAATATTTCCCACAAAAAGGAAATTAAAGTGACTACATCCTATCTTGGCATGTATTATTATGTTGTATATTTTTCTAAATCAAAAGGACAAGATCTGAAGATTTCAATTTGCTACCTAGGTAGTCAAATAATTAGCAAAAATAAACAGAAAGTAGGTCATGGTGTCAGTTTCACTTTCATTTGATTTTGAAAGTATATCTTCATTAGCATAGACAACGTTTGCAGAGTGATGCATGAGATTAAGTTATATTTTTATCAGGTAATTGTTGCAGTGTTTCAGTAGCAGCACAAAGCCGATAAACTAATAATCAATCATAATCAGTGAAGTGTAGCACGATAAGGCAATTTTGTAAAATGGGTCTTCATACAGAAGAAGCAATCAGTACTCAAAGTCTAATAACTTGCAGTCCAATAAACTTCAAAAAGTCCAGTACGATTCTGTCAAAGATGATCAATATTTTCAAATAAATTAACTATGACTGACAGCACTGAAACTGCAATGTGGCCAGAGCACCTTTGGCTAGCTTAGCGTTCACATAAGGGTTGCAAACAGTCACACATAAGCTGCCCACCACTGGGAAAACATTGCATATAGTTATTAAGGATGTAATCAATGGCTGGAAAAAGACTAATATCTGAGATAGAAATGTCTGTGCTCTAAGCAACAAAGGGGAAATGGAATTAATTTTCATTAAAGCTGGCTGACATCAGGAAACGAAAAAATCATTACAGCATTTCTGTGACAAGACAATGCAGTACACTTACTTAGTCTTGTTTGTGTTGTGAAACAGCTAAATGTATATCGAGCAAACTTGAATTAGCTGAAGGGACAAATGAATTATGGCGACAGATTACCATTTGGAAATTGTTCTTTTAAAAAAGCGTCCTCAGCCTTACAGATGAATCTTACCGACCGGGTTAATGAACAGCTTTATTACTTTATGCGAGGCTTCAGTCAGCTTTCTGTGACTTTTCAGCCTGCTGTGCTGTGACAACATAACACCTCAGCTAGAGTGAGATAACTCCCTAAGGCAGTGAGACCTCGAAGATAATTACAGCAGAAGATGTTGAGCTTCTACACAAGAAAAAAAACCATTCCACTAATCTTAACTTTATGACAGCATTTGCTGGAAGATTCCTACTGACATTATATAATGATTAATGCATGTTTAATACATTATTTGAGATGTAATATTATGTTATATAGTTGGAAGTATAATGGCTGAAAGACCTAAGCAATTTTCTCAATAAATCAAATAATCTGTGGGGATTTGTAGGATTTTGGTGCCACTGCGGAAATGAAAAGTTATGAATATGTCAGAAAATACATAAAAGCGCAGCAAAATAAAATAAAATAAAAAATGCTAAAGTTGGCAGGAATATCTAAAAAAAAAAAAATTTACTTGTCGGTTTTTCATTGTAGGAAATATTTTCAGCTAATTCTGCAGGTGAAGTACGAAGCTCTCCACCTCATGTTCCTCCACTGTTGGGGTGATTGCTTTACTTCAAACTCTTTATACTTTGCCTTGTAATCTTGTATGTGTACAGATTTAAAGACTAAGTCTTTATCACTCATCGTCGATCCCTTGTCTCACAGAGGGAAGCTCAGCAGAGCTGGATCATCTGGAATGTAGAGCAAAGGTGCCTGAAGTGAGGATTTGAAGGAAAGGACGAGGATTGACATGATTGGCAGGGGAATTGTGAAACTCCTGTAGCATCATCCACCTGCTACTGAAGATTAATGGAGCTAAACAAGAAACCCTTGCAATTTAACTACAGAAACTGATGAAACACCATGAAGGCCAGTGGTGATGTTTGATGCTCGACTCTGAATTAATAATCAGACAGACTGAAGGTTTTACGTTCTTTTTAATACAAAAATAAGATTTAAAGCTCTCGGTTACACCCCTTACTTTTGGACTACAACTTTAAAAAATTGCATAAAAATTAACAAGTCAATTTTTTAGCAAGTTAACAAGCTTTAACTTGTAAAAATTTCCATAGACACGCTGGTAATGTCTGAAGTGAAGGGTGACTGCAGGGAAAACAGTTTAAAAGGTTAAAGAAAACAGCCATAACATGTATGTTTGAACAAATTCTCAGTACGTGCCCCAGCAGATGCGACTCCCTGCCTGATAGTTAACATCTAGTCCTGGCAGTTTGTGGTCTGCTGCTGTGCAACACCACAGGTTGACAGAATGATCAGAAGAGACCAACAGAGAGCCGACTAGTTTTGTACACGAGTCGGCCACTGATGTCAACAGAAGTCAAGCCACGATGTTGGATGGTGTTTTGATGGAAGGACCTTCTTTTCTTCCAGCAGGAATGTAGATCACGATACTGGAAGTTTCCCCAACATATACTCTGTATTTAAAATACTCATTTATTGAATTTAAAGCAGCTCTCACCACAAAAACAGTGACATGACTTCCTTAATCAACAAAACTAAATATGCAATATTTCATACCAACTTCCCCAGAAATCTCTGAAGGTTTCCTTCCACAGACTTTTGGGTAAGTCACTGTAATACTGTAATAAACATTAAAGTGTAGAGGAACATCTAATATTCAGCTTCCCCTCTGTATCCTCATCCCTGCAGGGCTGGCTTTTAAAAGTAGGATGGACTTCAAAAACAAAAAGGACTTGAAAAACAAAATGGAACCTCACTTCTAAGGCCTTAATGAAATTTAAACTGTGCTTCAAACATCAAAAAAGCTGAAATCTGAATTGAATCGGATATCAGTCACTTCAAAGCTACATAGACACTAACGAATCTCATAAAAGGCCGTTTGTCAGTTTTATTTCTCACACAGATTTGCAATCTAAAAACACACAATTAGCTCTTCTGGAAGCAGGATGTTGCTGAGCCATACAGTTGTTTGCTTAGGTCAAAGAATAAATCCAATATAAAAGTCAGAGGAAATTACTTTTATGTAATTTGTTGGACCTCCCTGTGCTTACAGGAAGGTCCAACATTGCAGTGGTTCTTTGACAAGTTTCCCAATCATTGCCGTCTTTAATTTAAATATCATTAAATATAATTAAAAATCATTTGATATCATTACATCATTCTCGTTGCAAGACATTTCCAGCCTATTGCTTTGTGTTTGTTACCCTGTCATGTCTAATGCATTTATGTCCAGATTAAATGTTTCTGTGATCATTATTATTCTGCGAACTACAACGGGATTTAGATTGTACTCTAACACCAAAAGGTTTTTGTTCCTTGCTGTCGTGTCGTGCAATGCAAAATAATCTGTACTTCTTAAATTTTTTAAATAAACTGTGTGCTAAATTGAGATTTAGTGCAATGAACAAATTAACCAATTGTTGGTCAATTTGTGGCCTACTTGATTAAAAAAAGGAGCGAAATTGTGATTTTTATTTTAATAATCAGAAAGGTTTGATCTGCTTAGTAATAATTTAGAGGCTTGGTGTATTGTTTTATGAACCTGCTTCAAACTTTGCTGCATCGTTGGTGCAGCTGTCAGAGATGTTGCCTTACATGAAGAAGGGTCTAATTTTACATTTTGGCTGGAATCTTCTGCATGGAATTTGAGTTAAAATACTTCAAGTGCTTATAAAACACAGCAAGGGCAAAACCTCTTATGGCTGCAGACTCAGGCACCCGTCTACCCTGGATGGGCTGCACTGAAACAAATTTTGTTGTGCATTTGTACAATGACAATAAAGGACGATTCTGATGCCGTAAGTAATTCCAAAGAACACACACCACTAACAGATATGAATTACAGTACAAACTTAACATTCTCCAGTTATCTTTCACTACAGGCCAAACAGTTAGACACATCTTCACATTTCTGTAGACTAGAATATCTTACTTGAGAATCAGTAAGAGTTCTATAGACATTAATATACTGTACATTAACTGCATCACCCGACTTTGCTTTCAATATTTTGTACCATTTCCTCAGTTTACCTTTGATTACATATTTATGTAGCTGCTGAATAAATGTCAAGGAAAACAAAAACAACAAAAAAAAAACTAGTGCAATGTTTTAGAGTTTAGTGGATTTGCAGGTGCTTAAACCTCAGTATAAGAACAAAAACAAACCAGCTGACATATTGCAAATATGTTGCACTGACGTCAAGGCTACCAGTTACAGAAAGCAAAAGAGCAAAATCTAGGCTGTAAAAAATAATTACAGTATAAAGCAATTCTGATAACGGACTACATAACTTTTGAAATTTGCTGTTATTGAAAGTTATAGCAACTGCATTCTTTTGTAGTTTAGCCACAGTAGACATGCACAAATTCTGACTAGGTATGGATGTAGACTGAAAAAAATAGCCAAAATAAGATTTTGCTGTTAAATACTGATGCAGACGTTATTGACGTTTGTAGAGGCTGCACATTGAAAAACTGCAGATGATCGCATGAAAAGTTATATCTGCATAGCAAGATATGCTAAACTGTAATTACAGCAAAGCAATTTCTACACCTTCAACATCGCATCTCCACACTGTCAAACATCACTTTTATGGCCTCCGTCGTCCTGAAGATAAAATCTGTAAGCTTATTTCCTGCCTCACTGAACCCAGTCTCCCGCCAATGCTCCCTCCTGAGAGGAAGCATAGAGACAGAAATCTCCGTAACAATTTTAAACACGTGTAATTTGTATTCAGAATGACCCCCGTGTGTGACAGGCTGAGCAAACATCCAAACCTTATATTAGAAAAACAGCTCAGTGGAAGATAGAAACGGGATGAGGCGGAAGAGGGGCTGCCTGCTGACTCCTCAGTCGGGTTCCTTTCACAGCTTGCTCATTCATCTGAAGGCTAATAGAAACTCGAGTTGTCCAATTCTAAGATCTAAAGGGAAAGGGTGACATGTAAAATGCTCAGACCATGCCAGGTGTGCCACAGAAGAGACTTCAGTGACTTTTTTTTTTCTGTCAGAGGATGACAATAAAAGTAGCTTTCCTCACACATTCTCGCAAACATCCTGATAAACGTTTTTTACAAGACTTCAAGGTTTTTAACTATGGCTGATTGGACACAAAGGGCAGCTTTCTAATTCGTCAGATTTTGATTGGATTAAATTTCTGATGCGAGTGCAATGTTTTTTTTTTACCTCATGTGAAGATAACTCAGCCAACTGGTGCAGATGGATGATCTGCATTCATCCTTGTCTAACTTGTCAATCAGAGACTTAGAGAAAATGTATGTCTGAGGACGTTACATAACTATTTAACTAATCAACTAAGCTGACTCCATACATGGAGAAAAAGTTATTTTTATCGACTGAATCACTGCTAACTAATTTCTGTAAATTTGTGATATGTTTAACTTATTAGGGAGCAGCTGAACTGCATATAAAGAAGTCACTAAAGCAAAAAAATAAATCCTGCTTACCGATACTCATCAGCAAAACATGCAGCAAAAGCAGCAAGTTCTCTGAAATGACTTTTCAGGATTCTGAAATTGTGCAACATGTTTTACAAGTTACAATGTTTCACCAAGTGAAAAGTCTCCTAATCATGAAAGTAATCACTAAATCTGTCATTTTTGGAAGTTAATCAAGTATCATTATCTCAAAGTCAAAGACTCTTAGTAGTGTGAATCATTATGTTTTCTCACAAAACTTAATTTGTCTAAATAATATGCAAAATGCGAGCTTAATGCAAATCAGTATTTAAGTAAGATGTGTGAGAAAAAATATTCTGTTACAGAACAGAGAACCAGTTATCATCAACTGGTTCCATTCACAAACCATTGAAAACGTACCTCTAGGAAAAAAAACAAAAAAAGCTAACTAAAAATGTGAATCATATAAATAGAAAAAGCAATAACGGGAACCAGATTGAGTATGTAGTCCAACTACACAAGCAAAGTTCCTGCAACGTGACTTCGTCCACATGATTAGCAACACCAGCAGCGTGAAGCTAATCTCTAACTGCAGGAAAGCCCACCAGGTAAGGAGGTGTGAGGAATCTGAGCGAGTTTGCTGGAACCATAATATAAGTGGCAGAAGCAGAGGAATTAATCACTTCAAAGAAGACCAAAATATGTCCAACACCTGCAGTGGTCATGCATTAAAACTTCAAATCTTGCTCACCTGAGCGCCGGTTCACCAGCAGCTTGCTGAGGTATTGAGAGGATATTTGAGGAAACAGAGTTTATCTGTCTTTTAAACAAAACTTGTATTATTAGTACCTCTGATTTTTGAATCTGAGAACATTTACAAGAGAATGCACCAAATTTAGATGCCATTATCAAAGAAGTTTAGGATGAGAAGCTTCTTGTACAGTTAAACACAATCATCCACTCTCCCCAACTAAGAAAGCTTTCTTCAGGTGAGATCAACTGTTTTTCAGACAGATTATGCCAAACAATTGTTGAATATATTGTGTGCTTTTGGGTTTCTATTATGTTGAAATGTAAAAGGATTTTGGGCCAAAATTTACTGATATTTATCATTTTATGTATCTTCACAAAAATATCTAAAAAACGCAATTTCACTATGGATGGAGACGTTTTGAATCAACTGTAGTGTCAAAGAAATAGTCATTTTTCAGGAGCCAAAACTTGTTCAACTACAGGTAGGACTTGTTTCAGATTCCCAGTTCATCTGCTTCTGTCTCCTTTGAGCCGAAGCATTATGACAGAGTTATTTTTAGAATATGGAAAGACAAAAATAATTGAAAGAAATTTACGTAATTGTTTCCACCAGCTTCACACAACCAAAACACATAGATACAGAAAGGGAAAAGCACCACAAGGGAAAGATAATTAGTGTCTGACATTAATCGCATTACATGCTGATTTATTTTCTAACTAAAAGAAGGTTAATGCCTAAAATTTGGGCCAACAGATGAAGTAAGCCATGAAAAAACAAAACAAAAAAAAAACTGGAAGGTGGTTTGAAAATGTCACAGCCAGGCGATAAGAGATTCTTTTCAATTGCAGAAACAGGGTTCCTCTTAAATTAGCTTTTAAAATGACATGTTGACAGTTTTCTTTGAAGACCGAATCTCTGTTATTTCTATAACATTATGACAAATTTAGACCAAGTCGTCACTGTAAGAAAACATTCTTCTCCTGTACCGGATTGACTTCACAAAAATATACAAGCAGCATTGGGAAATTAACTTTAATTGAGCTCTTCAACTACTTTGGAGCCAGCAAAGGTAATGCTCTTCCAACAACCAGGAGCTGCCGAGGGATTTCTGATAGCGCATCCCAACGCTGAACGCGGAATAAATCACACCACCGGTGGGGAGATGGAGAATTGAAGCCGGATTATGCACCTGGCTCTGCCACGTGAATAAGGTTTTATGAGAAAGGAAAAATTTAGGCAAGAGTTTGTTCTGCCAGGAGACCACCAGAAGGATGTTAATATTCAGGTCTTCAGGCATATGCAACACTCGTTAAATGAATTTTCAAGCAGGACTTTGCATCTGGGAGAGGGACTTCAGATTCAATCATGGGTGACAGCCAAAGCTATCTAAAAAAAAAAAAACCCCTCTAATAATTACTCTTCTAACTTTTAATGTTGTGGCTCAGCACTGTTGTGGATTAGTCTCTTAACGACTGGGTTACACCACAAAAAGCTGCTAAAAATAGAATAAAACATCCATCTCTTATTCAAACACTTTGCAGCTCGCTCACTTTTTTTGCCCCTCTTCTCACCGCTCTCTTTCCTCTTCCCTCCCCGTTTCACACACCCCCCAAAAAAAAAAATCGCAGCAGTGCCGCAGAAGCTTCAAAGAGCATAGATAAGATGGGGTAGCGCAGGAGCGACTGTAATTCAGCACAACACATACAATGGTAATGCCAGTTTCATGAAGCAGAGAGCGGCGTTTCAGTTTAAATCCTCCTCACTTAGACTCGCAGTGAAGATGCTCCAGAGCATGAATGTTTAAGTCTCTGCAAACTTTGGGTGTAATATTTGAAAGCAACATAAGGAGCGCGCTGCATGCTTATGTTTCACAGAACTCCGTTAAGTTCTGTGAAAATAAACGCTTTTGAAAAATTGTGCACATGGCTTTTTGTACTTGATGCAAAACCAATAAGTTAGTTTTATCTCGTAATATTATTTTTTTTTTACTTTAAGTGATCAAGTAAAACAGAAACAGTAAAGCAAAGACATGCAATCGATGCCTGATGTTCAATTTTCTTTTCCATTTACAGTGGTGTGAAAGGCCAAATGAAGGCCTCTATTTTCCTGCAACCTAAACATTAACCTGAAAGAAGGCCATTAAATATTGATGAGAGCATTAGGAAAAAGCAGTAAGGATTTGCTCATTTTGGCACCATCTAATAAATAAATTGTAAACGTGTTTCAGTAGGACTAAGAAAAGGGAAAACATTTCCGCACCGCAGTGGATGAACTCGCTCAGTAGACACAAGCTTGTAATCACTTAAATCTGCAGCAAACCTTCAAGAACCACAACATTACTTGGCATTAGATCAGCCGGGGGTGCATTTTACTGTAGTAAAGTGGCCCCAGGAAACCTTTTTCAAACTTAAAATATAAAGAATGATTGAGTCAATTCCTAAAAGCATACAGAGATGGAAGAATATACTCATTACCTGATAAATACAAAGTTTCAATAGAGTATAGAGCATACAAAGTAAACATTATAGCATGTTTATGTGTTAAATACATGTAGGCTAAACAACTAACACCATTAGTTGATGGAAACAGCCCCACATTACCCCCAAATACATGCTATCCTCCCTAATATTTGATGGTGGCACCACCATGATGTTGAGATGGATGCGTTTCTTCAGCAGAGAAATGAAATTTCTATCAAACCACAGTCCATGGGAAGGTGGAAGAAGCTAAAATCATGGAAACACTGGAAGAAACCTTGTTAGAGCAAGTTGAAGTGTTATGCTAGAAACCAAATCTCATCCCAGTCTCAACAGCAACCAGGACCAGTCAAACTGTAAGCCTAAATCCAATCAGGAATCTGTACCGAGAACTGAAAGACCGCTGTTCACAGTCAAGTAATCTGACAGAGAAAAGCTGGTACAGCAATATCCCAAAAGACTTCCAGCTGTAATTGTACCAAAAGGGAGTTCTACAAGGAATTGATTAAGGGGGACTGAATACAAAGAAAAGCAACACTTCTCAAATTTTTAATTGTAGATCTTTTCCTTCACATAGATAGACATGTGCCACTTTGTGCTCCATCATATTAAATGTCAATGTGGCTTGTGGTTATAATGTAAAAGATCAAAAGCTATGAATACTTTTGCACGGTAATATTTTTAAGTCCTGCTGCAGCTTAATCTTAACATCTGTCAACTACAAAAACACTTCAAACCTCCCTTCCAATACATTAGATACCTCCCCAGCTCAACAAACTATGAACATTAAGAACACTGATGATACATTTAGCTGGATTACTCAATATGGGTGTATTATTGCACTCCACTATTTAATGTCCTGTGTAATTTTTTTTCCCCCGCTTGCTTTTATGTCAGACCTGTGGCTTGTGCAGCCAGGCTGAGATCAAAGGATCACAGTCAGAAAGAAAGTGAGCACACCATCCGCCAGCGCACATGTTCACACCTGACATCTCTCTCACAGCCTATCAGCGCTAACACATCAACGTGTCACTCTGCGTTACTCTGAAACTGAAGCAGAAAATATAAAACCTGAGCGTGCGAGGAAACCACGGCTAAAGTGGAACTGCGTTCTTTATGATGACAAGATTAAACAACGTTGGGAGAACTGAGCGATGAATCCATCAAAAGCTTCTAAAAAAAAAGAAGAAGAGATGCTTCTAGCAGAAAGTGGGACAGATTTAACTGTTGCCTCCCTAAATACCATCGTTGCATAACATTTCCACTTGGTATAATCTACCTTGAACAATAATTAATTAGAAGTGACACCCAGATCACCTATAAGTCTATTTAGGCCATGCATGCAGCAAATCTCAAACAAACAAAAATGCACAAGATGTTTGAAAATGTTCAGTGTGCATCAACACTTACTGGCTTGCATCAGCTGACCCTGGCGCCCAAACACCTGAGAGAAAGGGCTTCGACTGCAGGTGAGCGTCTCCTCCATGGCCGAGCTTTCTTCTTTGGAGTGCACCGAAGGTCAGCTTTCTACACCAGAGTAGTCTTCTCTCTTATTTTTTTCCCCCCCCTCTCTCTTTCTCAGCTGATTTGCCTCCGAAGTCTCTTCACGACCTCTTCCTACGCCTCGCACAGAGAAGATATTTGGTTTCTTCAGTTGCCTCTAAGCTGACTGCAGATCAGCAGATCGTCTGGTCGCCTCCTATGCCGTTGAGAGTTGTGCGCTCTTCTTTGGCTGACGGGAGATCTGTGTGTTGCGCTTGCTCCCTCAGACTGCTCATTAAAGCTCCAGTGTGGCGCTGCTTCAGATGGAGAGCACAGCGTGAACAAAGCAAGAGAGAGGGATAGAGCAATGAGAAGGAGAAGCCTGCTGCAGTGAGAAGACAGACTCTTACCCTTCTGATGAAAGTGAGAGCAGCGATGACTGTGTGTGTAGATATATGCAAATGTGTGTGTGTGTGTGCGTACAACTACCAATGTTAGACCCTTCGTTTCCTCTTTTCCTAAAACTACTGGAGTGCTAAAAAAAGGGGGGAAAAAAAGTGGTTGCCCCCTTACTGATATCGTCTGTAGATTCCATCTGTAATGGAGCAAAAAGTAGTTTCCAAATGATGATTTCAATTTCTAGGGGGGGAGAAAAGCTGGCCCGACCAACCTGGCTCTATGTGAAAAAGTAATTTCCTCCTAAACCTGAGTAATCGTGCCACCCTTGGTTTTTTTATGTCACTGTGGAGGAATTTTGGCACTCTTGTCTTCGCAGAATTGTTTTGGTTTGTCCACATTGCATGTTTTTTTTCACATAAATATCCTACAAACTAGTCTGAGTTGTTTTGAGCTATTTTGAAGGTGAGCTTACCGATATGTGAAGCCTTGCTACATAACCAAAGTCCTGATGGTTTGATATTCTCTTTAAAGACTTCCCATTAGAGAACAGATTTTGACTTTCCTTCAGATACATGCTTGACTAGTTATACAAAGATAACTAGTCAAATTATCTTTGTATGAAATTCAAATTTGTTGGGTGATCTAAAACATTTAAATGCGATAAAGAATAAATGGATCTGGTAAGTAGATTGTTTTTACACCATCTCTTAAATCCATTCCTTTAAGTTGAAATGTATATGAGAACAGGCATGATTAAGAACATTGAAACAGGTTTATAAACCTGTCTTAATGGTTTACAAAGTTGTTTCAATATGCACCTAAGACAGCCGTAGCGTTCTCTCATTTTGAATTGAGGCACACATCCAGAAATGTTTTCCGAGAGCTAAATCTCTGCAAACTAAATTTGCTTCAGAACAGTAAAGTTCCATTCTATTCTTTCCCCAATTTCTTCCAATGCAACCCTACTTGAGGATTATCTCCTAAAAGTAGACAGAGAAAACAGTGAAACAGTGTTTCGTTCACATACTATCATCTTCATTAAGGTTAAATATAGCATCTTGCTAAAGCAGGCAAAAAAATATGCTTTTGCAAGTACCTCAACAAAAAAAACCTATTTTGCACAAACAAACTGAACCATGGACACTAAAATCAGTTTCAAAGTAAAGGGGCCAGTGGATCATTAAAAATGGATCTGCATCTTTTATTAATGTTCCTGTTACCACATCTATTCTGCTCCCACATTAACGGCACTGCAGAGGACAAAAAGCGGTAGTTCCAACAATTCTTTTTCCCTGTGGTTTACCAGCTTGGTTTCACCGCTTTCATCTAGTCATCTATACGTCAGTCAAAATTCAAGCTAAATAGCTAAATGTATGGCAATAAAACAAAGGCAACCTTTCAAAGAGAGAATGCAAGCAAGTCCAATAGTGATCTTTTACAAAACAACTACCAGAGGCCATTGTGCTCATGTTTATGTCAAAAAGAAAAGCGAGGGTTTTCTTTCATCGTTCTGTTGCACAAACTTAAGTATTGTTTTTGATGGAAGCACTGCTATCATAGTGTTAGTCAATCATTAATATTTAAGCAACATGCTTTGGTTTTCTACAGAGAAAAAAATAATCCATCCAAATTAATGGTGCATAACTGAAGCACTCATTGGGTGAGAGGCAGGGAACAACCTAGCCTGGTGAAAACCAGCTCCGTCTGCTACACTTTGCTTCTTACTGATCTTAGCTGTTGAGAGATGATTGCTTGCTGGAGGCATGGACTGTGTTGAGGTTTTAAATTTTGCCCATTAGGTAACATTTGCATGTGACACATGTAATGTGCCAGTTCGAAACCAAGAAGCTTACCAGAAATTGCCTGCGATGTAAACAACCATCCTCCACAGCAAAAAAGGAGGATGAATGGCTTTGTTCACTTCCTCCGTTGCCATTGCTAAAACTACAGGCAGACTACAATTCTAAAACAGCGCAGAAAATCAACACATAACTTCTCCTTCTGTTTGCCAATCGGCCTGCTAAAAACTCTACTGGATGCAGTCCGAGTCAGGGAGGGAAAGACCAGAATGTTCTGGAAGCAAGAACATTTTAGAGCGAAATTGCACAAGAAGGCAATGGTCAGGCTAGGTACACCAATGACAGGGTAGCAAGCAATTAACCTAAAAGTCTTTTTTTTTTTTTTTTAAGTGCCAAGTTCTCAAAACAATACACCCATACATGCATGGATAAATACGCAAACTTCACACAGAAAGGCCCAGCCCAGAATTTGGACCCAGATCAAGAAAACTACACCTGTGCACTCTGCAACTTAGAAATAATTTACAAAAGATCAAGTTTTAAAATGCCACTTCTTTCAAACTCCTTAGACACTGGTTGTATAATTACAGTATTTTGTTGCCTTCATTTCTGCGCACTTCTATAACGAAATCACATTCACGCGACATTGTCACACCATGGTTATATCTCACTGCATTTCTGTTTGTAATTCACCCCTAAAATTGTTTAAGCATGATGAAATTAACAAGTTGGAGATCAAAGGTTTCTCGCCAGACTTGGGGGATAGATGGTTCTGTTTTGTTGCAGATCATCACTGATCTCATGTCCTCACTTCCTTTCATAATTTCCTGGGAGAATTCAACATCGCCGCAGGCTAAAGATCTTATGCTGGGGTTTTTTGAGCATGCAAATGCAGCATTGTGGTTTGGAGTTCCAGCTCAGCTTGTGAGCTCCTCTATCTCCTGGCTCTGGATTGTCACTGTAGGTGCACTGGCACTGCTCAAATTCATGTGTCAGAAATCAGACAGCAACTCCCTCTTACCCAAACACTTCTGAATTGCACCACTGAAATGCCACCTGGTGAGCACGATGCCTTTTAAAGCACAATCACAACAAATCCTTTAAAACTATGCATTTACCAGTGTCTACTTTTCCTCACTTCAATAATAAAGCAGGCCTCTCAAAATATTTGGATATAACAGAGAAAAAATAAACCTACAAAAAAAAAAAGAAAGAAAGTCCAAACCCCCTTGTGATCATTTATTGTGAAAGAATTAAGAGCGTTTAAAGAGTAGAGGTATGAGCTCCACCAGAGGGGAGAACAAATCCAGAAGCCTTTCGACAGATCACAGTAAATTAAAGCAGCTACATTTGCTGCTGCTGAGTTCGGTGCATCTGCATTTTATCACAGCTACTGCCATGACACAAGGGGATGTGGCAATTAAAGAAATATGTCAGCACCTCTGACACTTGGAGCTCCCTTCTGTGAGTAATGAAGAATCATGAAGAAAGATATTTTCTTTAAACCCCAGACATTTGTCTGTAGTAATAGTTGATTTGCATTGGTGCCTGGTTTCCAATTAAAGCCACATTCTCACAGTGCTGCATGTTGCTGAACAATTACAATTAAGCAGAAATTACCTTCTCTGCTAATAATTTAACTGTGTGTGTGCAAATGGAAAACACACAAACCTCGCCCCCGATGGACAAACAGTCAGGAACAACAGTCTGCTTTCGAAGGAATTAGCCATACACTATTGTGAAAGTGCCACAGATGATTCAATTACAACAATTTCAAAATCAGCATTAATTTTAAAAGAAATACTTTAGGCACTTAATGCATGCGGAACCTCTTGTGATGTTGAGCATGAGTTGTGCTTAATCTCTAAACTTAATTAAAACAAAGGTGCATTTATTCTGAAATAAGCAATAAAGTCAGACAGGCTTAAAAACTCTTGTCAGTGCTATAACTGTAACTTTGTTAAATGTGCGCCACACTGAAAGCACTGATGTTCCTTACATGTCATTGTGAATTTAATTGTTCTGCTTTGTTCTATCATGTCAGCTAATGGCATTTTGAAGCTACTTTACACATGTTTGCGTCCTATCAACATGAGGGCATCGTGTGGGAGTTTTAAAGTCTTTATTCTTCAGAGTTATTTTACATGCTGCTCTCTATTTAGATCCATTCCAAATTTACATGATTAGGGGTTTTTTTTTCCTGTGAGAAGTTCTCCCAACTACATGTCATTGCAAACAAATTGCATTTGAACCGTTATGTAATGCTTGGGTTTTTAAAAGATCAGAACACTCTTGAAAAAGGTTTTTATATCTCAAGAGTCTTTTTAAAATTAGATCGAAAGATATCTTTACGGAATGATGAAATGTGGTACAAAACCTTGCAAAAACACTTCATCGTTCTAATCTTAACCTTCAATTTGTCTCAATTGAATTATCTATTAGACTGGCAGAAAGAACAACACAGTAAAGAAAATGTCTTTTTTTACTGGGACTACCCTGTGTTCAGCTAAATCCATCAGTCAATAAACTGACCAGCCTCCCTATTCCTGCTGAAAACAAGGGTCCTTGCAGCATGATGCTGCTTCTGACATCTTTTGCATGGTTATTGATGTTCAGGGCAATATATGAAGGGATAATGGCCTCATTGCAAAGATTTTCCATATATGGAAGAATGTTTATTTTTATCATCTGAATAGAGAACTGTCTGAGACTTAGGCCATTATTTTAGGAAGGTGACGACATGGTATGTCTGTTGTTTAAAGCTGGACAGAGGAAAGTCCAAATTCAGTCATTAATAAATCCAGCACAAAATGTAAAAATGAAACCTAGCAAACTACTGAGAATTCAAATTGTTCTGAAAAAAAAAATTAGCTCTTTGAGGCAAAGTCATGTCAAAGTAAATGGAAAACATACCTTTATCTGTACATAATGATCCAAATGTGACAACTCTGGGTTCTCTCTCCGCTTCTATCACGGGTTCTCTGTAATCAAAACTATACTATCCCAGTCAGATAAGGCCACATTGCTAAATTTACTCATGTGGGTTTGAACAAAGTCAAGAGTGTGTGGTGGGTGGAATTGTAAACATATGCAGAGGCTAGAAAGTGGGCATTAGCAGTCCAGTATTTTAGAAAAGCATTCCATTCAATAACATTGGATTTTATTTACTTGATGCTGCATCTAAAAAAGCAGTATATATTATGCTACATTAAACATGTTGCAGTAAAAAACAAATCTGTGTTTCTTGCAAACTATATTTGAGAAACCTGGGACTCCTCTCACTCAAAATGAGACACCCGGTTTTAAAAAAGGTTTTTTTGTTTGTGCATTTTCACAAATATTTTACTCATACAGCAAGAGATTCATTTTTGATCATGAGAAAAGGTGCGTGATGGATAAGTTAGTTGTACAACAATTTAGATTTCTCTGCAATGAAGCAAGAGTCCAAGTTTTCTGTGAGGGAAAAAAAAGTGCTACTTTCCATTTCTTGCTGATCTTTGGGATTTTGTTTTGCTCTTTTGCCACATGCAGCTTGTCTCTTTATTTAAACAGAACCTCAACCTCTGCCCCAGAGTACACCAGCAAAAAAAGTGAAGCAACTACATCTTGGTAAATAAATCTTAGTGGACAGTCAAAGGTCTGGGGCTGCGATTCAGGCATCAAAAGAAAATATGTGCACACAATTTTTTCAAACACAGACTCTGGGCAACAGATTTGACATTTTACAGAATTTATGCAGTTCTCACACAAATTTACATTACCCAATGTTTTGCATAACCAGTTCCCTCTTTAAAATGGTCCTTTTATGTTTAACTCTTTGGAAGCAAAAGAGATAACATGTTTTAAAAAGCCGCTCCTTTGCAGGATTCTTAATTGCTTTGCAGGAGAGCAAGTGACAGTGAGTTAGACCGTTGTTGCTCCTGTGTTAAGCTGAAGTAGCCTCCCTTTCATTGATTTGTCTTTTGTCAAATACCAGCATTAAGTGAAGAAGCGGCTTTTTATTCATCACTGGAAAAAGAGAATGTAAGGAAACAGTGCCCCCACCTGGCCTTTATGTACTTTGTTGAAATATACCGCTAATAATAGTTGTCTTTTTAAAACTTGAGTATGGTTCAAAACAATGTTTATTTTTCAGTATATGACAATGCAATGTGGACACTGGAAATTCTAATCTTAAGCAAAAAATTAAACATTCATATTATCTGTAATGACTACATGCAGGCACATGCAGAGGGGGAAGGGGTCGGGGGGGCTTGAGCCCCTGCCCCTTTTGTCCTTGTTGCCCCTAGTGCCCTTTTTGAGTTTGTTTTTTTCAAAACTTTTTTTTTTCAATTTTTTATTATTATTTTTTTTAATCTGTGCATCAGAAGGCCTCAGCAATAATATTTAGCTAAATATAATAATTTAGCAAAATAAACTAGTCTGGCTGCCCTCAGTCTAATAATGACTCTCAGTTTCTCTGCCTCCATGTTGTTCAGACACCGGGTCCATGGTGAGGAGGAAGGGCCTGATCTGTGTCCTCTAACTATCAAATTATGGGCAAGAAAAATTTTTCATACACTGGTTTGTGAATAAAAACGAAGGTCTGATGTTGACGCTAGAAAAACGGTTTCTATTTATATTTTGTCTTCGCATAATTGTCTTCGCAATAGCGGGACAAAACCCGCCTCGCCACTAAACACAGAAATGCTTCGGCTGCAGAGAAAACTTCTGACTTTAATTTAATCATTCTGCTAAAGGCCCGGTTTGCTACAGGCAGTCTGAGTCAGTCCACCGACAGATAGGAAGAATGTCTGTCTTTATAACAGATATTCTGATATAAGACACGGTACCGACCGTCACCGCAGCTAAAAACCCCAGTACCACCTGGTACCACCTGCTGACTGTTCGCTCTGCTTCTCCTTTACGTTTCTACCAGGCAGGTTAAAGCCGCTGCTGACGGGATCTGGGCTGGAGATTTGCGGCTGTAAATAGAAGTTATTACCAACTTTTTCTATAATAATGGGAATAACTGTTGCTACTACTCGACTCAACAATATAATATTACAGTTAATACAGACAATAAATTCTCCATAATACATTTCAACAGTAGAAGTTTATATGCGAACTTTAACCACATCAAGGATTGTTTAAATCAATTTAAACAGCCTTTTAGCATCATTACTATCTCAGAAACCTGGCTTACTTCGAATAAGGGAGCCGATTTTGAATTAGAGGGTTACGAATTTAGTTATATTAATAGAGAAGGAAAGATTGGTGGAGGAGTAGCTGTATATGTGGACAACAATTTCAGATATAAGTTAATTGAAAACATGACTAATGTGGTTAAAGATCATTTTGAATATTTAACAGTTGAAATATATATGAAAAAAAATAAAAATATAATTGTTAGCTGTATATATAGGGCTCCTGGTTCTAATATGAACCTTTTCATAGAATGGTTTGAGAAAACATATACAGCTATAAATTCAAAGAACTATTTTATTTGTGGGGACTTTAATATTGATCTGCTAAATGTCAACAATCACAAATTGACTGAAGAGTTTATTAATACCACATGTAGTCCGAGTCTGTTCCCTCAAATTACGAGACCTAGCAGAATCACAGCTAATAGAGCTACATTAATAGATAACATATTTACAAATTTAATAGACAACACCATAAGTGGATTGTTAGTTCATGACATCAGTGATCATTTACCTGTTTTTGTTGTTTGTGATATCTGCCACAGGAAAGTAATGACTAAAAATAATCCAATTAATAAAAGATTAAGGACGGAAAAAACTATAAATGCATTTAAAGATGATTTATCTAAACAAACTTGGGAGTCAGTACTAAAAGAAAATGACGTGGTTAAAGCATATGATAATCTTCTGAATATTTTCAAATTATTATATGACAAAAATTGTCCGATTGTTGAGTTTCCTTCTGTAAATAAATATTCTGATCATCCATGGATCACAAAGGGATTGCAAAATGCCTGTAAAAAAAAGAATAAGCTATATAGAGACTTTATAAGGCATAGATCAACTGTGGCAGAAAATAAATATAAGAAATACAAGAACAAACTGACTGTTGTTTTAAGAAAAGCAAAACAAGATTACTATAGTAAACAGTTGGACAGAAATAAAAATAATATAAAAGGTATTTGGAATATTTTAAACAATGTTATTCGAAAAAATTTCAAACATGTCAGTTATCCACAAAACTTCACAAACAATGAAGATAAACATCTAAATAATATGGAAGAGATAGTTCACAATTTTAACAAATACTTTGTGAGTGTGGGCCCAAAGTTGGCTGAGGAAATACCGCAGCCCACAGGACATGGAATACCAAATGACGCATTAGTGAGAAATCCAGATTCCATGTTTCTTACAGCAGTGGAGGAAAACAAAATCATAGATATAGTAAATAAATGTGAAAATAAAAGGTCAACTGATTATGACGGCATCGACATGATAATAATTAAGAAGGTGATTGTGGAAATTATTAAACCGCTAACATATATCTGTAATTTCAAACAGGAATATTTCCCAAAAAAATGAAAATTGCAAAAGTAATCCCACTATATAAATCGGGGAATAGACATGACTTCACAAATTATAGGCCTGTTTCATTACTTCCACAATTTTCTAAAATTGTGGAAAAAAATATTTGTTGTCAGACTAGAAAGTTTTCTAAGTAAACATCATCTACTGACTGAAAGTCAGTATGGATTTAGGTCACAAAGATCCACAGCAATGGCAGTTTTGCATTTAATGGAAGAGGTGACCAGTGCTTTAGATAAAAAGAAACATGCTGTTGGGGTATTTATTGATTTGAAAAAAGCATTTGACACCATTGATCATGATATACTACTTAGAAAACTTGAGTGTTATGGTCTAAGAGGAGTAGTGTTGCATTGGATGAAAAATTATCTCAGCAATAGGCAACAATTTGTGCAGTTGGGTGATTTCCAATCCTCATGCTTGGATATTGTTTGTGGTGTCCCTCAGGGCTCGGTATTGGGGCCAAAATTGTTTATTTTGTATATAAATGACATATGTAATGTATCTAAGAGGTTTAACTTTGTACTATTTGCTGATGACTCAACCATCTTTGGCACGGGTAAAGATTTACGAAAGATGTTGCTTGAAATGAATCAAGACTTATGTAAACTGAAGGAGTGGTTTAATATTAACAAATTGTCACTAAATTTAGATAAAACAAAGTTTATGTTGTTCAGTAAGTGTAAAGAGAAGAGTGACTTAATAATACAAATTGATAATATGACTGTGGAGAGAGTGACTGAAATTAGGTTTTTGGGAGTACTGATTCAAAACAAGATCTGTTGGAAACCTCATATAAGATATGTCCAATCTAAATTGGTAAGAAGTATTGCAGTTCTTGCTAATGCTAGAAAATATTTAAACTCCTCTGCCCTATACATTCTGTACTGCTCACTTATTTTACCTTACCTAAGTTATTGTGTGGAAATTTGGGGCAATACTTACAGAACGTTACTACAACCATTATGCACATTACAAAAAAGGGCCATTCGTTTAGTTTATAAGGTTGATTTTTACTGTCATACCCACAATCTATTTATAGATTCTTATTTATTGAAATTCACTGATTTAGTGGAGTTTCACACTGCACAGATCATGTTTAAAGTCAGAAATAAAATATTGCCAGAAATGATTCAACAATTATTTTCCGATAGAGTGGGGGGATATGACTATAGAGAAAACCTTGACTTCAGAACTTTGAAGGCTCGTACAACAATGAAAACATTGTGCATTTCTGGGGTTGGTGTGAGGATCTGGAATAAACTCTCTAAAGAGCTGAAGCAAAGTCCAAGTATGAGACATTTTAAGAAAGGTCTCAAGACAGCTATTATTCAAAGCTATAAGGAAGAACAAGGGGGATAATCCTGGTTGGGAACTAAAACTTTAGGTATGATATCATCAAGTAGGTGGCATGTCGGCGCAGGTGTGGGTAAATATATAAAGGTATGAAAATAGTGTATTTTGTCTATAAGCAGATGGGTGTGTATATGGGTGTGTGTACGTATATATGTTTGTATATGTAAATATATATATATATATATATGTGTACAGATGTGTATGTGTGTGTAGGCACTATTTTCATCTAGCTGAGGAAATTTTATTACACTTATTATTTCCTCTGTCAGAAAGGATATCGGACACTGAAAATACTGTGATAAATTACAGCTGGAAAAGGGGTATGATTACATAAGTTATACTTCATCATACTCCTTTTCAGACTCATAATCACCGATGTGATGTGTTTTCTTTTTTTTTTTTTTTTTAAAGAAATATATTATGTACTTTGTGTCGTTTACACTGTCGTTGAAAGGTTTGTCTGAAATAAACTAAACTAAACTATTACAGAACCTGAAGTGTTAAAGGAAGATTCGGCCCAAAGCATTAAGTTCACAAAATAAACATCAGAGAAAATACTGTAGCAATAATTAGAACTGCAGCATAAAGCCAAACATGCCACAAATCAAAATGTCCTCAAAGGATCGGTGGACTGATGATTTGGGGACAGCAACAGTCTATCCCCACCGGGGATTCCAGGTAGATTCCAGGTAGATTCCAGAGATGCGCATCGCAGCGGCTTTTCATGCAGGGCATGGTCTGTGTTACAATTAAACCATTTCTAGGGGCCCCTGAATGTCTGGAGGCCACTTCCAGAAACTACTGAGTTTTCTTTGCCTTGATATCCCAGTCTTACAAATCTATATCTCAGAGGTGCTAACATAAAAAATGATATAGTTAATCCCTTAGAGCTTTTTAAAGCAGTCTGCAGCCAAGTTGTTCTAGAGGTTAAATAGATATTATTAGGGCTTAATTAGTAAAATGGCAGTAAATTTGCTTATTTTATAACCAGTCACCTTCTCTCCTCTGGTCTGTTTAACAGCTATAGTCTCAGATCAGCTCAGCCCTCCAGGACTGTCAGCAACATTATACCTGTTGGGGAAAATATACTACATTTGCAGGTCCCCACCTGATGACAATGAAATAGTAAGATCCAATTAAATTCTTGACCAATATGGGCTGTTGCTATGTTGTTGTATGATCTTGTTTAATGTGCCCTTTTTTAACTTTGAGCCCCTGCCCTTCAAAAGTCTCTGCACGGCCCTGATTACATGGGAACAAGGAAAGGGGAATAGCTGTTCATTTTTCAGCAGGTTTGTTTCAAACATTCAACGCAAACGTTTTGGGGGTATTTTTTCTAAATGTTGAACTTTGTTGGCCATCACTTACCAATAATGTGGCTTCATCGGAGTGTCTTCTGTCCGTGTTCACCAACTCTGGTCCTCAAAGCACACTGTTCTGCATGTAGACGTTCCCTCGATTTTGACACACCTCATTGCAATTCAGCAAAAGCCTGTTAATCAACCATCAATTGACATCAGACGCGTTGAAGCAGGGGAACGCCTAATACCTGGATGTCCAAAGTCCTCAAGGGCCGGTTTTCTGTATGTTTCAGTTCTCTCTTTGGTAGTAATGCTGCGTTCCAGTTACCTCGGAAGTCGGATGACTGTGTTAACTGTGTTAAGACGGAATTTCAACACGGCGACGCCCGTAGACATTGTTTATTGTACCCGTTACAAAAATAATTTTAAGCTTTATTTTCCACAAACACCACTTCTAATTTGTTCAGTGTAGAGTTGTAGGCGCTACATGCAATGTGTGTCTTGGAAAATAAACATGTTTCCACTAAATCTACTGTTGATGCTAGGAGCGGCTATATTGAAACACAAAGTCGACATTAAGTCTTAACCGGGAGTAGCCGGAGTTGCTCCCAGTGGGAAATCTGAGTTCTGGGAAGTTGGCAATTGGGAAGCAGCATAACTACCTACTCAGCACGCCAATGTCTTGCTCAGGCCTGCCAATGAGCCATCATTTGATTCAGCTGTGTTAAAACAGGGAGACAACTACAACGTGTAGGATGCATTTTTAAAAATCTCCTCATAGGGTAGTTTTCTGTTTTCTTCCACATCATTCTCTTTCGCTTCTCATTTTAGAGCTTTTGAAATATATATTTGTACATCTTCAATTAGGTTTACCACTCCAATAAATGTTCATTATTCTTCTAAATATTGTTAGGAGCTACCCATTTTACTCTCAAATTATTGACAGATGGACTATATTCTTTTGAGTCATCGTCTTTAACTAATGTATTTTTTTTCCACCATCAATGATGTCTATGACTACATATATCTGCTATAATTTTGGACACACTCATTTCAATAAAAGATTTAATCAGAATCAGTATCTTGTACATTTTGACTTTTGGTTACATGTCACACTTCTTTGAACCCAGCTGAATTAGATTCTAATCCACATCAAAAGACATTTTCTAAACAAAATCACATCAACTCATATTCAGTTGACGCTCAATTTATTTTTTAACACTTGCTTGAAAAAAAAACAAACTTTAGTGCAAATCAAACAGGAATTATTCAAGAACATGATTTTAAGTTATTAATAAATATACATGACTCAATTTACATTTTTAAAATGCTACAAGCACTTTTCACAGTTCAGCATCTGTCTCCCAATCTATTCTGTACATCCAAAAGGTTTCAGCCAGAACCAAAGAAATGCCAGCTTGGGCTGAAAAGGCCAAAAAAAAAAAAAAAAAAAAAATTACAGATGCAGAGACTTTATCAAGTTTCAGATTACAAAATTAATATTTAAATCTCACACAAAATTATTACCCTGTATAGCAGTTATTTTTCCAAACCTTTAGTTGATATAAGAAACAAAATCTTACATAAAACAAATACTATTTGATTTAGGACACTGTGCAACAAATGTTTTTATATCCCACAAGAATATTATCTCCTAGCCAAAAACAATTTTTGAAAGTACAAACAAAAGTGAAGTGCTTGTGTTCCAGATGAAAAACAAACAATATTACATTTTCAATCACTGTAGGGATAACAAAACACCACAAAACAAATGTTTGATAAGTATTTGTGGGAAGATGTGCAAAACAAAGCATAAAGAAGAGAGCAAGTCAGATGAAAATGCACAGATACCAAATATTGGGATTGGTTCAGTCAAAGATGCAACTAACTTCACATAATAGAAACACAGCACTTCTATTTGGGGTTGCGGTCCAAATGCATCAACTGGCAAGATTTCTCAGTTGTAGAGAATTTGTTTACATCAATCTGTAAATACATGAGAAAATATGCATTATCGCACTTAACTTAAAAGATGTTCATATGCTATACCCTCTGAACAAGAATTACACGTAGCTCAGATGTGAAAGTAAATTTCAATAAGACAATGGTTTATAATTTGCTAAAGCAGCTAAATAAATTCTTCATCTGAGAAACACTGAAAGATGATACACTTTCACTGTTGCCATGCTGTATTTTACCATTTTAATTAAATTTCATGGCACACAAGAGCATTCTATTCAAACTCATTTAGTAGCAGCTGGGCGTCAAAAATGCCTATAGCATTAATTTCAGTAAATATTACATTCACAGCAATTATGGAAAACCCACTACTCCGACTGTCTTTCTAAAAATTAATGATTACAAAACAAAGGACTTAAGATATGAGATTCAGGCCAAGGTTACATTACATTGTGCTACTGCTTGAAATTCAGGTTTTTTGTAACTTCAGGGGAAAAAAAAAAACCTCTCCAAATGTACAATTTCTGAACAGTAGACATGTCTTTTCTTTACTCACATTGCTGACCTTACCCCTCAGAGAAAAAGGTTCATGATCAGATTCAGTATTGAAGTTGTATCAACATAATCCATCTTAAATCTGTGTAGCGAGAGCAGAAGCTCACAGACAGCATGCAATTAGAATTGAAACCAAAAGGCAACAGAGTACAAAGAAAAAGTGCAAATGCATGCCAGAAATGATTGTCACCTGCCATGCTCTCTAAACCGCCCATCAAGAAGGAAATGCGAGGAGCTCAGTTCATCCTACTTCCTTTTCCAATTTGTAGCATGAAGCAGCTAGATTAACTTCAAGTGCAACTCCAAGCTATTGACACAGCAAGCTTATGCAATGAAGGATTCTGTTTTCCTCAAAATCTCAAGCTACTAAAATGGCATTCACACATTCTCTCAAGTTCGCATTACAGGTCTGTTTTATCCATTCTGTAATCAGTCATTTATTGTACAGTATAATGCAGTCTACAGGTCTACTGGGTTTCCAGTGTGATTACCAGTACTTCTCCCTGTAGGATAACGGAGAGTGTTTCATACAGTGGAGTCCTGAAACAACAGAATACAGAATTAAAGTTATGAATGGAAAACATAACAAATCATCAGGCTTTAAGTACATTGCCCTTCACACATAGCTTTACCCCTGAGAAAGATAAGAATAGAAAATACAACCAAAGACACATGGAGAATGGTAAAAGCGAAAAAAAAAAAAATGAAATCCCACAGCCAGAAAACACTAGCAAAGAGGAACATTTTGTCACCATGATTACAACTACTGGATCCTCTGTGCTTATTTGGGAGTCATACCAGAAAAAGGTCTCGTTTGTCCTACCATCACAAATGTAACCACGTGGAATTAGCTAAAAGCGATTGTGCGTGGCAACATTATCTCAGAATTTTGAGAAAACTGATCCCAAACACACATCAACAGAAATGGATCACCAGACACAAAATCAACCCTCCACTTTCTATATCAATTATACTGTTGGTGCAAATGTATTTACCTGCATATCCTGGAGGATTACTCATGTTCTCAAGCTGAGGATTTCTGCTCGGAGCAGCTTTTAATGGCTCCAGATGCAACTTCTTCAGTCTGAGCAGCAGCTGATTCATCTGTCAGCGGGACACTCTGTGGAGGCTTCACAATAGTGATTTTAATGGGAATTCCTTTGATGCTGTGCTGCACTCTGCTGTACTGCCGCAGAGACGGGTTGAAAGTGCGAATGGGAACTTCTGCAAGCATAGGCGCCTCTTCTTTGGGCTGTATGCGCTCCTTAATGATGATTTTACTTCGTTTGCTTGAGAAGACGGTTTGTACTGGAAGAATGGCAGGTCTCTTTGTAGAGCCAGATGTCTGGAGTCTTGTGTTATGCCGAGGCGGGGATTGCAGTTTCTCTTTTAAATGGGAAACTCCTCGATGCGAGTGTTCGTTGTTCTCTTTTGTGAGAGAGATTCCTCCCTCTTTCCTTTTTGTCATCTCTTTGGGCTTTTTGGGGCAGACGGCCATGTGTTTGGTTCTGCTGCGGCGCATTGTGAACTCTCTGTTGCAGTGAGGGCAGACAAAGATTTCTACCTGTGCAGGTGACAGTTTGTTTGCTGAAGAAATTGACTTGTTTCTATGTGGCATAATCCTCTGGACAAACTTCTTCTTCCTTTTATTAAGTATTTTGATCTTGACTGGTGGCTCTTGATTTGGTTTGGACCGGTTTCCCTGACTGACTCTGACTGAAGTATTTAGTCCATTAGCAGAGTTCGTCGTAGACAAAACTCCATTCTGGGTTTTTGCAAAGTGGCGTAAGGGGACAGGATTTTTTCTAGGCGTGTATCGCTTCTTATCACTTGCATTTGCACATACCAAGATGTGCTTGTGCAGCTCTGGCATATTGTCAAAGCTTTTCCCACACTTGGTGCACCGAATAGCTGTACTAAAGGTTTGTGGGATGTTGTGGGTGGTGAAGTTTGTAGCTGAAGCAAGTGACCCTGCAGGGGATCTGTTATGGTAAGGAAAGGGAGGCGGCTTAAAGCTGGGATAATGCTGGTTTATGCCAAGACGAACATCAGGCCCTTTGATTTTACATCCATCTGAAGTCATGATCTTAATTGTTGTAAAGAGCTCATCAGCAGTCATGTCAACTTCGCATTCTTCCTTTTTGACAGATTTTTTTGATTCCTCTGGTGACTTTGTGACTGAAGGATCTGTATTGTTTTTACTTGTGTTGTTGTAGTTCTGAGGTCTCAGTTTACCCTTTTCTTCTTCCGTGTATGAGCACTGCTGCCCAGGATGCAGTTCATTTTGATGCTGCTTCAGATTGCAAAGGTAGACAAATTCTTTTGTACATGCACTACAAACGTAGGTCTTTCCGACGCCGTGAAGACTCGATCGATGGTCGAGTAGCGCGGATGGCTTGCCAAACAGCAGCACGCAGAACTCACATTTGTAGGGCCATTCATCTGCATGGTCAGCCACATGATGGCCAAGTTCTTTCATTGAGTGGAAGAGCCTTTCACACACATTGCAGATGAAATTCTTGGTGAAAGTCTGCTCCTCTGCATCAACTGCTGTCTCATTTAAGGGTTCTTCCTCAGTTTTGTCAGGAGGAGGGGCAGGAGGTGTTGTAGGTGCGGTTTCAGACATAGAAACAGACCCATCAGATACTTCCTCAACTTTTTTTGTAGGAAGCTCTGTTCTAACAAGTCCTAGACCAGGTTTTGAGTCTGCCACAGGAGGAGAATCAGACATCACTGGGGTGTTAGATGTCAGGGTTACAGATTCTGGGATGGCAGACACAAGAACAGGAGGGTCCACAGGTTGAGGGTCAGGTAAAGATGTGACCCGTTGTTGTTCTAATTGATTGATGACCATCTGAGTGGGTGTTAGAGGCTCAGCTGTATTCTCTTGTAAAGTTACTGCAGCTGGCACAATACTTCCTGGAGCTTCAAGAGCTATGGTACACTCTATTAAGACGGTGCTGCTGGCTAATTTGAGTAGGGAATCATTTAAGGTTACAGTGGGAGGGAACGACATTTCTGACACAGGAGCAGATTCAACCATTGGTGGGTTGAGTGCAATCTGATCAGTGAGAAAGATGTGGCTAGGTAGATTCAGGGTTGGGTCAAGTGGCTGGGAGAGAGTGACAATGTTTGCAGAGTTGGCAGAGGCAAATGCAGTAGTTAAATCACACTGTGATGAATTTAATGGATTTTCTGTGCAAATCACCAAGGGTTCTGGAGATATGTTTGGGGCAAGTACCTGGATTGGTTGGTTTGAGGGGTTGGAAAGAGATGAAGGTGGAGCCAAAACTGTGATCAATGAGGGAGCAGCAGGGAGTACAGTGTGAGTGACTGGAGAAGCAAATGCTATGGTGCACTGTGGAGATGGTTCCATGGCAAGAGAAGTAAGCGACGCAGGTGATTGAGTCAGAGAATTTGGGGGTAAGGTCAGTCCATAAACAAGTCCCTCAGCAACATGCTCCAGTGGGTTCACAACATCTGAACCTGTTACAAGAGTCAAGTCTGTAACTACAGGCGTTTCTGGATTCACATGGCTTATCATTTGCTCCTCACTACTTATTAAGACCTTTTCTGCCACATTTGAATTTGAACCCAATTCACCTGGGCTTTTTCTTTGTAAACTCAAATCTAGCGCAGCATCAGCTGATGCTTCATCTTCATTTCTTTTGACTGTATTAGAAAGATCCAGGGGTTGCTGGTTACATGGATTACCACCAGTCGCTGGGGCCCAACTCTCTGACAAAACAGGACTCCCTTCTGGCACAGCTACAGATTGAGTTGCATCATTAGTCTCATTTCCTGTTTGTTGGACAGGCGAGTTACACTGAGCATCAATCTGTCTTTTACTTCCATCACCCAAATCTAACAGATCTGGCTCTCCCGTTTCTTCATTTGCTGCAAGAATTTGCTGTGAGGACCCAGTGGGAGAGCCAGTTCTTCTCCTAAACTTTCCAGTCCCAGAAGGTAGGACAGTGAGTGAAACAGGTGATGAAGACTTCTGTCCGTCAGTGATGAGGGCAACTGTAGGTTTAAAACCCTCCTGTTTCTCAAGAAGCTGCTTAAGTTTTGGAGACAGGAAAACAGTGCGTTCCTCCTGAACAATCTCTGATTCTGTATTCTGAGGGAACAGATTCTCAATCAGTGACGACAGAAGTGATGAGGATGAAGACATGACCACCTCAGACTGCAGTTCAGTTTTAATCTGTGGTAGGAGAGGTGGTGTGGCGGTTCTTCTTTTGGATTGTTGTTGACCAGATGCTTCTGTATCTGTGTGTAAAACTTGGCTAATCTGGGCAGGGCCCAAAATTAGGGTGTCCATTCCAACTAAAGTTGAGGACCCGGAGCGGATTTCCATTTCACAGTTATTTATTGTACTTGTTGATAGTATCTTTCCATCAATGTAAAAGCTAAGATTCTCTGAAATATTACTAGACACATCTAGCATATATTGCTCTGCTTGTTCTCCATTATTTTCCAAAACAGTAGTGGAAATAGTTTTTATGTCCTGTGTCTGTTGTTGAAATGAATCACTTAGTAGCGCTTGAGGTATTTCCTCTTGTGTCAGGTTGGCATTTTCCTTCATTGTAGGATGCAGTTGGTTATCAGGGACCCTGCCCTCCTGATGCTGTCTGTTCATACTTGTGGATATCTTCTCTGGAGATTTGCAAGGATGATGAACATGCATGTGTCGTTCCAAGCCTTGTTGGCAGGTAAAACATCTGTTGCAGTGCTGGCACACAAAAGCTTTTTTATCTGTATCTTTGATGGGGAGCTTGTGAGAGTATAAGTGCTCCCAGCTGATATCTAGTTGTTCTTGTGTATCCTCCCCGTCTCTACGTTCAGAGATGTACAAGTGGGAAGAGTCTTCCATCCTCACTTAGCATATGTATATAGTTGTTTGATCGATGTTTTTCCACGCAGGATAGTGGCAGCAGTCATACCTATTAAGATGATAAAGAAAATACTAGAATTCAGAACTGTGATACAGAACATTGAAGGGTTGTATTAAATCAACTTTAGCAAAATAGAAAAGAAACAAGACTACGAGAAATATTAGCAATAGGAAATATTAGCTGACTAATGTCATTTGTGAATTTAAACATCACTGACCATTTTACGAGGTAAATTCTAAAAAGCTGAATGGACCCTTTAGTAACACAACCAATCATAAGTGCAACATGGTTAACAAGAACACACCCTTTTCATAAGATAGAAACCAGATTTAAGCAATATGCATCATATGTATTAATTCCAATGGGAAAAGGAATTTATAGAGGGAATACAAAGCTGATTGAGGCAAATATAAACAAGATATGGGAGACCTAATAATATATTTCAACTGTTAACATCATTGCTGTACCACATAGAAAAATTGTTTTACATGCAAGGAAAAAAACTAACTAAACTTATTTGTTAAGTTTACATCACAAATGCATCATACATTTCTGGAAAAATATCAAAATGTTAATCCAAAACAAAATGTATCTAAACTGATACCATATTGGATAAAAAATGCTGTGGAAAAAGTATGTCCCCCTTAAGGTTTTCCTTTGTAAATATCACATCACAAAAACAAATTAAATATTCAAATTCATTTTGTAAAGGAAAAAAGCTAACTAAACCAACCTAGACTAGGTTTAAAAAAAATAATAATTAAAAATACAAAACATAACTACTAGTAGTAGTAGCAACAACTGTCAGCATGTTCTTCAGTTTTGTATTAACTGTATTTTCATGTTGTATTAAAATTAGTTTAATGATTTCTAACATTTAAGTGTAATATAACAACAACAGAGGGATACCTTTTATAGAACTACACTTCTTATATTAAAATTAGTTTAATGATCTTTAACATTTAAGTGTGATATAACAGCAGCAGAGGAATACCTTTTATAGAACTACACTTCTTATTTACAAATGTTTCTTTGAAAGTTGGTAAGGTCAATTTAAATATTTATACTGGCTTACCATTTTCACTGCAAGTTTAGAATGAGTGTTTGTGGACTTTTATGCAGATCTTTTGCTGAGATTTTTCTGTTGGGGAAAAAAAAACATGTAAATGGTTTAAAGGAAAACTGATCATTACTGCATGCTCCCACAAAACAAAAAGAAGCACAATGTAATATTTAGCAATGGGATGAAAGTAAACGATACAAGTAGTAGTTCATTTTAAGAAAACAAAAACAAATCTTTTTTTTCTGTTCCTATCCTGACATATAGGAACAGAAAAAATAAAGCACATTAGAGGATAACAGAACAGAAAATTCCCTTGAGAATACGACCTAGATATCCTTAAACATTATTTAAATGTCTTTTACAACAATAGTTATAAAATACTAGTGAAATATACAGTTGACAATAGGGCGGTGGATTTTGACATATACCTTATGTACTACGACAAAATGGCAGGCCTGTCATGTCTTATTTGTTCTCCCATGAATCTTGTTTGGAAAACAAATGTCAACCTAAATACATAAGAAGCCTAAATCTAACGTTTCACAACACGCATTTCCAAAAACATACGTTTTAAAATGTGCATTTCGCATAATTATGCACACAATGCATCGTTAAAGTACATAAAGACACGAGATGACATGTAAACAAAGACTTTTTAAATAGATGTACACTCCCGTTATATTTACAGCACAATAATCCGGTGAATTCTTGTACAAGTGAGGCACTATTAAATATATTAGCAGAATCTATACCATTCAAGGGCCTACAGAAATGAATTAGTAGAAGCTGTTTTAAAAATATTCGGTTTCTATTTTAATTACTGTAGACTACAACAGGTCTCTTTTTACCACTACCACGTACATGCCGATAAATAACAGTTGTTTTATTGTAATAAGTTAAAGGCAGACAGGCGACGAGGTGCGCCTCCCCTGGTTCGGTGACGCTCCCCCGTCCTTGCTCCATTGCTAACAGCTCACACAACACGTCGTCACATTTGCTCTGGCTACAGAGCCAGCTAGCGCCTCTTAATTTAAGGTCAACTAGATTTACGAACGCAAGCTTCTAACTACTTACCGAGCCGAATGCAGACACTAAGAAATTACTAAACTGACGTCTTCGAACAAAGCCTCATACACCATTTCTAAAAATAAAAGGGAGTTGTTATCGACCGCTGTGTACGCATCTACCGATAGCCACAATACTATTGCTAGCTTGTTAGCGTTTGCCAAGAATTAACACCAAATGTTAACCGCGACAGCCTCAAGTACAGGTTGGTGAATAAAATTTGCGAAGAAAAGGAAGGTCTTTAAACATACACGATGCTTCCAAAGTTCCGGAAAGGTTTGAAACAGTCCTGTTGTGCACCTTGTAGACAACTGTTTTTCCACTTTACTCTATCAACAAAATTTCGGCGTTCTGATTGGACAGAGAATTAGGATGTCAAAATATAACCAATCAGCGAGAGGCTTCTTAAAGTTGAATTTTTAAAAGGACAAAAAGACTGTTCTTGCAAATAAAATACACCTAATCTGAACCAAACTATTATTGTGGTGTGTGAATGTAATCATTTTATTATTACAGAATTAAAAGTAGTAATACTAACACAGAATGTTTTTGAACCTGGATCGTGAAGCAAATTTGAATACTTGTGTAAAAATAAGATGATTTTATAATGTATGCGATCTTTTTCCATTAACTTTTCTTATCCGATGTAATTGCCTTGAATTTGACGAGTTCCAAAAATATAAATGCTCATTTTAGATGGTTCAGTTGAAATTTTTGAAAAATATTTATACAATTTGTTTTAGATCACACGGTGAAAGTAACAGATATATTGTTTAAATCGTAGGAGGAAGGTGTACCCCCCTCCCCCTTCCGTCCCTCCGTCCCCCCTCAAAAAAACATTCAATCTGGAGCGCACCTCCGCGTGTCTATAAGAAAATGGTTGTTTCAAAGTAAAACTGGAAAAAAGTGTTACAGTAAAAATTAAACTCGACGATTAACTGCAGAATTGTTTTGAGATCTGACAATATTTCATTAGATTTTTTTTATGCTGTCTGAATATCAGAAATATTGTTCAGAACTTGTCAAAACTGGATAATGGGTTAAAGAAATGAACATAACATTTCACTATATTCCTTGCCATTGTAGTGCGTTATCTTGACCAGGAGAGGGAGCAAAATTAAAAGACTTTGTTTCAATACAGGATTAAACTGGAGCGCACCTCCGCGTGTAAATGTTTGTAACATTTACAAATTTCCAGAGTAAGGATTATTTTTGAATGTGCAGTAATTGTTGGTATCCCACAGTAACTTATGATACTTATGTGCACATTATATACATGGATTACATTTGAAGTGTTATACAGCAGTGCATTTAATCACATGTATTCAGGTAAAGAGATTGCAAAATATCTGTGCACGAACACATAGTTTGATTAATTTGTTTGTATTAACTTGAACTATGCTTTATTTACGACCATTTCAGATGGTTACATTTCGAAATGAGAGGGATTAAGCTGCAGACTGTAAACAAAAGAAATATTCATCAACTTATAGCTTGTTTTCTAACAAAAAAAAGAAACAAATGTGTACAAACCCACTTAGTATATTGAGAAACAATTTAGTACTAGTGAAACTAATCACACACAGATGGTGTTTGATTGGATAGTCATTATTTCTGTTAATTATAATGATTTTTTCCACATACAGGTAATGTAAACATGACATTTTGAATTACGAAATTTCTATTTTCTAATCCTAAAAACTAAGAAAATTCATATTTTCTCAGGTGTTTGTGTTTGTCTCTGTGTTGCCCTGCAATGGACTAGTAACCTGTCCATTCCACACACACACACAACTACCCCCTCCCAAAAAAAGATTATTTAAAGACTTATTTAGTTATTCAGGTAATCTTTGACATTAATATTAGTTAAGGATTTCTAGTGAAGCTTCCAGGAAGTATGTTGCAATGGTTGTAACTTAAAACTTATAGGTCTTGTGTAGATTTTTTGGGCAATAGGTTAATGGCAGCAACTTTCTAAAACTATCGGGGTAGTAGATGAGAATAATATTATTTCTAGTAGACAGAAAACACCATTGTAAAATACAATAAACTCTCGGTTAAATATTAAAATTTTGATATCAATGTTGGATGAGAGCCACATTCCTAGCTATCAATCATCTCTGCCATTTCTGTTTTACAACTGTTCAGAAAACAGAAGACACATTGTACTGACATGCTGAAGATTAATAACGGGCAATAGTATGTGTTCTCCTCTCTGTTTTCCTTAACAATCGTCAATTGAATCCCAGCAGCTGGATTTGTATCAATCTCACACCTACACTGACACAAAGCAAACTATTTGGCTTTTCATGGCATTATTTCCAACCTGTAGGAGTTCTTCGGACCCCTCACTCCTGCCTGATGTACATCTGTGACATTGTGGTGCACATGGGTGGTGTTCTTATGGCACATGCATGGCATGTCTCTCTTGTTATGTTGCATGTGGGTTGAGTGGTGTTTCACTGTGACACCACATGCCAGACCTCTGCGGGCCATAATGAAAGATCATAAATAACAGGCTTAACCCACCCTGCTAAGCCTCACTTTTTCCTTCTCTGTATTTTAGAATCAGCATTTTAAACCCCGCAGCTAACTTGCTGAAACAGCACAATGTGGAAAAAAAATAATTGAATAAGCATAGTATATTTTTTTTATTTTTTTTTAGTGGAAGTTTGGTTACGATTGTGTTTATTTATAGCATGTTCTAAGTTGTTGTGGACCTGCCAAAAGTTCTGGTGTGTCTTTCACAGCTGATGGCAACTGCAGCTGGGAAACTTTAGTCAGCAGATTGAAACTGGGTCTCTTTGTTGTGCATATATCAAATCATTGTTTAACCAGGTGCTGAAACGTCAAAGTTGAAGGAAATGCAAGTAATTAGGCAAATGAAGCAAAAAGAATGATCAAGGAAAAAAAATTGCACTCTAGAACAAAGAGCACAAGTTGAAGTTTACATATACAGAAAATCATGAAGTGGATAAAGCTAATATTTTGAGCTGTAGAGTTAGGTGGTGTAAACAGAGGTCATACGGTTTTAAATTTGCCAAGGTATGTGTTCAGATTTTGGTGACCCCTGGGAAAGCAAACCAAGTAGAAACATGATCTGTTTAGTTGCTGCAGCATATGATCATGTGTGTGGACATGAACTCAGAAACATGACCCTTTAGCCTGAACATGTAAAAGCTAAGTGAGACATTTTAAGTCTTAGCAGATACCTGTGGGGCTGAATTATTGTTCTCAACAGTAAATCAGAGCAACATACTATGAGCAGCATCTATGCTGTATATTAACTTTTGATTTGTTTGCATTATCCCCAACTATATCCGAACAGAATGTCTAACGATACCGTGTCATGATGTTTTCACATGCATGTGAGTGTTTCCATGTGGATATGATTTCTGCAGGAAAGTTCTGAATGTATGTACACCCTGTTAGATTTAGTTCCCAAGGCCACTGTTTTCAACACCAAATCAAAACAGAAAATAATATCCAATATAAATGTAAATTGGGTTTTATTTTAAGAGGCTGTTTTGTTGATCTCAAAAATTTGTTTAGAACATGAAATTGATAGCTTAGAATTTTTTAACTGGGGTTCTGTTGAACGGCTGTGAGCAGTTGGTGCCTTACCTGCAGTAGATAACTCTTTTGACTTCTTCATTTATGCTGCTTTACCTCAGAAGTTGGAATTTGTCACTCGGTTTGATGTCAGACAAACCCAGCAGTAACGGGGTTTTAGTTAGGAAGTCAGAATTTCAACATGGTGACGGCCATAGACATTGTTTGCAGTAGCTCTTACAAACATAATTTTAAGCTTCCCTTTCCTTGAGCAAGTGCCACTTTTAATTTGTTCAGTTTATTGTTGCAGGTGCTAAATATAACATTGATTTACGATGTTACACTAAACATTGTAAATCAATGTTAATGTGTCTTATTTTACAAGATACATCTGTATCTTGTAAAATAAACATGATTCCATTACATCTTACTACTGTTGATGTGAGAAGGGGCCATGTTGAAACAGAAAGTCAGCATTACAAGTTGGAACTGGGAGTAATCAAAGTTTTTAAAGTTTCTCACTGGGAAATCTAACTGCAACAGGTTTTCAAATTGATTTTTTAAACTGGGGAATTAGAATTTATAAATCCAGATTAGTTGGTCTGGTAATCAACCTAAAAAGTTGTCCAAAACAGGCCCAAGACTAAAACTTTCTTTTACTTTCGTAAAACAAATACAGTCTAACAAAATAACGTGGCAGTTTATGCAAACACTGTTGTAGGTACTGATGCATTTTACCATGGGCAATTGTTGACACAATAAACCTAAACAGGAAATGACAGCAACAGATGGTGTGTCACCAATGATCTTCCTACATGAAACACAAACTTAAAACAACACAAAGAGCATATTGTGCATTTACAAACTAGATGATATCACAAGGAAATAAAATTGGGTAGCAATATTGAATATTGAAGAAATTTAACCTTCAACATGCCACCAAACAAGTTACTTAGTCAAGTGACTAGAGTAAAACAAAGTCAGTGTTTTTGAGTGCCCATAGTAAAGCCCCTGAAAGTTTTGTGCAAGCAATGCTACCTTAAAACCCTCACTTAGTTACAGCTATTCAGTAAAGAGGAATGGGCCAAAATGAACACAAAGTGTGATTTATATAAACTTCTGACTTTAAAGAAAGTATGTAAAAATGTTGAAAAAAGAAACTCTTGATATTCTGGCAGTTAGCAAATTGAAATTATTTTGGTAATCCTAACTGGCCTAAAGCAGCAGAAGTTTAGTGAGAAAGAAAGTTATGTGTTTTGTAAGCAAACATCTGGTTTCAACAGCAGAAAAATAAGCATATGTTTAAGTGAGCTAATGGTAAAATATTTAAACAAGAAGGATAACATACTCTTGGTGAGGTATAAAGTGTTTTTGACATTTTAACAGAAAACAGTCAAAAACAATCTGAACTATCCCTTTAAACTCAGACAAGAAGCTTGGGGATTGTGCTATAACATGTGCCAGATGCTAGTTAGCATATCCTGTGGCGATGGGCACCGGTTTGTGCCAATGATTCTCCACACAATGTAACATTCAACATCAACATGAAGATGTAAGACAAGAGAGACAAAGAGAGAAAGCCAGCGAGGTGGACCCCAACATGTCCATACATCAGAAAGATCACTGAGTAAGACTTTGGCAATAAACAATGAGGGTCTCTGACGGAAGATATGTGCCACACCAGCAAAGACAAAGACGTGACTGTCATCTGACAAGATGTTATGTCACTGGCATCAAAATGAAATTTATTGCTTTCGTCTCAAGTGCCAGATGTGCAGACAAGAACATGTTAATGCGAACATGCAAATACAAGTCGACACTGTGCGGTGGTGGGGAGAACACAGCACAAAAACGCACAGATTCATCAACATTCAGAGAACACACTGAGAAAACATGGTCACTTAGTCATTGCTTTCTGCAACTCTGCCTTTCTGTAGCTAACACCAGCAAATGTAGGTAACCCATTCATCATCCCTGCAAACATTTACCACACATCAACAACACCCAGTCCACGCCTGCCACCCAACCTTGTTCACCCATTTGCCAGGTCCCCAGCTCTCCCCTCCCTAAGTCTACTCTCGGTCTCAGCTGTCTGTGGCACTCAAAGGTGCTCGCAACACGTTTTGTCATTATAACCCAAACTCCTGCATGTTATCTATGCACACTGGTAAACGTGGACTACGACTGCAGAGCTCAAGTCAACCCACAACAGTTTTGCTGCCAATTCTGTGGGATGAGCTTCAGCAGCAGATTGAGAACAAGTTGCTGGTAAACAGTATGTCAATAACTTCTACTTGGGAACAGTGTCAAGTCTTATTGCATTCTCCTGGCAACTGAAACAAACATTGGTTTTATTTTTTGATAGGGGAACTGAATTGTGGGCGTGTTCTCAAGCTGCTCCTGATAAGATTAGCTGTAGACTGAATGACCCATTGCCGTTTTGAACGCATCCCTGGTGCAGCAGTTCAGTGTGGAACTTCCATATTCTCTTTGTATTTTCCTTGTGCTTTCTTTACTCTCCCCATCTTCTTCCTACAGGAAACATGCTGTGGCAGCTCTTTATTGCTACTGTCACTCATAACATGTCTGACCTTGTGCTTGATATGGAAAAGTCTAAGTGAGACATTACCCATTCAAGCTTTGGCAGATTAGGTTTGTAAACAAATGCCTGCTTATCGTCTACGCTATTCTTCTATTGTTTCACAATCTGTGTTTCGATTATACAGTTGGGATTAATTGTAGCTGAATGGGCATCAACTGAATTTTTCTGATAATTAGAAAAGCTTACTTTGGTCTGAGTGTAATCCAGTACACAAACTGAAACAATCATCTGATAAATCTTCCAATACCAGTTTAAGAAAAATAATCTCACATATCTTTATACATCTGTGTACAAGACCTTGGGTGGGGTTCTTCCTACCTCTCTGGGTATGTTTTAGTCACCTCTAGTCGAGTAAGAATGTGTCTCTGACTAATGTTATGTCACAAGTAAGTTTGTTTTTAGAAGTAGTTAAAGATGATTTAGAGCAATTGTGCAGTTAGGACCATGTGGCTTGAATCTTTGTAAATTTCTCCGTTTGTGTGTTGTAATAGCTGCTTTCAGGCCTTTCACTGACGAATGACTCTTAAAGTTTTAGTGGGTCTTTTTCATCAGCAAAGCTTATAATTTAAATCTTTATTAGAACATGTTGTATAATGTGTGTGTGTGGATGTGAAAGCACGTGATGGAAGAAGGGCCCACCCAGGAAGTGACTCCACCCTGCAAGGACGCACAGAATCCCCCCAAGTACCCCCGCCTTGCCGAAGTGAGGAGAGAGCGAGCCACTGCTCATATAGCCTCTTCGTTTGCCCCCTCTCAAAAGCCTCCATTGTTCCCGGCAGTCAGCTCCCAGAGAGTGAGCTAAAGGGAGTTATGGAGCTCGCCAACGGGGCAGAGGCTGGGGCGGGGTGGGAGGTGTTGGGTTGGTGCCTAAAACCACACGGAGGACAGGGAGCCAGACATAGAGCATCTCTGTGCAACTCACAGCCTACTGCTGGAGGTTTGCCTTAGCTTAACAGCACTGTATGAAAAGCTCCACAACATGACGCAAAAAAACACACCTAACTGTCAGAAACACCAACCGACCCAACGATCCCAAGTTGTAGGGCTGCTTGTTTGCCATATTTGGTGCTGCTTGTTTGTCAGCTTGAAAAGGGTTTTGTTTTCTCTCCCTCTCGTTAATTTGAAGTGCTGCTTGAATTGGCCAATCGGAGAGAAGGCAGCTGGACGGAGCCCTGGGCAACTTGTTAACATTTGTAATAGAAAATAAGTGTCATGGGACTATAACGGTCACAAGTATATAAGAGGGGAAGTACAGTGCTGGTCAACAATGAGCTCAGTTGTGTCCATTTTTATGGCCAGTTTCTAATATAAATAGAGGGAGATGAGCAAGCTTGTGAAATGTTTCTTGTTTTATTGAAACTGTATGAACAAAAACACTGCAATTAAATAAGAGGTTTGCATGAAACACATGGCACAAATGGACGACATCATGGCAAAGCAAAAGAAATGGATCATTGCAAACATTTGCAGTGTCTAAAGTCTAAATCATTAAACATTACTCCTCTCGTTCAGTGCACATATTAAACAAGTTTTAAAAGCAGGCAGGGTAAGATAAGAGTATTTATACATCCAGTTAGCACAGTTACAGTTGGAACACAATGTAAAAAAAAAATGCCTGCTTAACACTGAGCACTAAAACTAAGTGCAGCTATGAAATGTTATCCTGTGTGCAATATGCAGTTAACAACTGGACGGCTGTTCTGGTAACATAAACAGAAAAATACACTGTTAAGCTAATACTTATATCACATCTAGCAACCTATGGCAGCACAGAGACCCGAAGTAGAGCAGGGGCCAGATGAAGAAGTCCATTCGAGACACACTCATAGCACACTTCCAAACTTTGAAATCCTCTGCGCTAGCGAGAGAATACCAGAAACAGTGGCACAAACCCTTCTGCTAAATTTCACAGATATGTATTAGGTTTTAATGTGTCAGTGTTAAAGTGGGCAGAATGTCCTGGTGCTCCTGCAAACGAGGGCTGCTGTTTCTTCTGCACTCATCCTCAAAGAGGACGCCCATGGTCGGGACAAGGTCTGCACGCTGTGCTTCATGCAATTGGCCGAGGTGTCAGGTATTTTGGCCGCCTGGGAAACTGTTCTAACTGGTGTTCTAGAATGACTTCACTACAGTGAAAAAGTATTTGCCCCATTACAGGTTTCTTCTGTTCTTGCTTTTGTATTACATTCAAATGTTTGATGTTTTCAAAAAAAAAATAAAGCAGACTGACATAAAGTGAGTGATTACAAAAATCAGTCCCCTTATGATCATTTTTTGTATTTATTGAGGGGAAATAAACTATCCAAACCAACCCAGTGCTAAACAAAAACATGGTCACTAACCCTGGTAAATCACAACTTAACTGTGGTTTTTGAAAACTGAGTTTAATTTTCCAAGTCACATCCAGGCCTAAATACAACCAGGAATATAGAATCAATACATTGTTTAAATAAAACCTGCCTGGCAACATATAGGAGACTAAAAAACGAGAAACATGGCACAGTGGTGAACCTCTCCAGGAGTGGCTAAAAATTACTAAAATTACTCCAAGAGGGCATCAATGACTCCATCCAGGATGGCACAAAAGAACACAGAATAACGTCTAAAGCACTGCAGACCTCACTTGCCTCAGTTAAAGTCAGAGTTCATAATTCAGCAATAGTAAAGAAAGCGGGCAAAAGTGTCATTAATAGTAAAAACCACTGCTCAGCAAAAAAGAGGTGAAGAGGTCGTTTGAAATTCCCCAAAATGACTGATGACTGGCCGTGACTGAACTTAAGCAGCCTGGTTTATGCAAGCATTTAAGCAAGTCTGCCTTTCAATGCCTAATAAGATAAAAAGGCTTTGGAGTGGCATTGTCAAAGTCCAGATTTTAGCAAAATTGGTGTGCAGTGGAATGACCTTAAACAGTTTGCTTACGCTAAAGCAACCCTCCAACAGGGCTAAACCAAAACAATTCTGCAACATTTTTTTTTCTAGCAGCAACTAACTGCCATATATTGCAACATTTAAGTGCAAAAAAAAAATCAAAATAAAAAAAAAACTATAATGGGGCATAATGCTTTTTGAGGCACTGTACAACACCATCCTATGATTGCCTGTTCATTCTGTATACTGAATATTGTCCAATTCTAGCCTATGCAACTGCAAGAAAATGAGAAAGTTGCTCGCTCTATCCTATGTAGCGCCAATGAATTCAATATATATACATACATCCTATGGATTTGTAAAAGTATTTTCCGTTTCCTACCCTCTCATCCCCCTCATTGTATTTGATACATTTCTCCATTAAGTTGATTTCTCAAAGTTCAACAGTAATTTTGCTTACCTACGTCCCTTTAATGGAGAGCAATGCCTTCTTCATGATGTCAGAAAATTGTTTGTTTACTCAATCAACAAAATGCATTCAAAAAGCACAACAAAAGAATTTGCTGTCCCCTTGTTTTTTTCGTTCACTTCAGGAACTTGAGGGAAGAGAGAGCTTTTTTGGGGAGGTAAGCAGGGGAAAACGAAGATGTTGACTTGTGCACCCCCTCTTGTCTCACACACGTTACAGTACACACTGTATATACACACAACAAAACACTCGACCCTCACTGCACCCCTTGGTTTGGCATCATTTCAAGTCCAGGTTAGATTAGTTTAGTTCTGGCATTGTGCTCGTTTTAATTATCAAACTCAAAAGTCACAGTTCAGTAGTTTAGGATTTCCAGAACTTTCCACGCTCCTGCTGCTTGGTTGACTTTTTCTTCAAGGGCTGCAGAGGACAGAAAAAAAAAAACAAATCAGTAAGGGCTTTTAAATGGAACATTATCCTGCTGAATTTAGAGTATTTAAGCTTTCTGTTACTGTGACATTAATTCACTGCTGGTGGTAATTTTTTTTTTTTTTTTTTTATTAGGCACACATTGATATAAATATGGATAGAAAAAAATAACTTAGCTGTAGATCTTAATAACAGATTGAAAGGGGTTACATAAGCGTTTAGTTTGTTTATTCCCTTTTAGTATATCTTACCATCAAGTTGTTGGAATGACAGTGAACGATCAGACAAAACTGAACCATTAGCTGCTGAAATAACAAACAAAAATGGCTGATTCTAACTCCCAGCCCCGGTCCCAGCAAACACAAATCTTCTGTTCCTAGGGATTAAATCAAGCTGCATTATGAAACCTGCCCTCCTGATGACCACTGCTCATGTACGCTGACACTGAGTCAATAAACAGAGTAATTTGGAGGCAAGAGAGAGTCACTTGTCACCATGAATGCCTAATTTTTACATCTTGAAGGCACGGGACTGTGTGTCAGTAAAAGGAGCAGCTTTCACAGGGGTGTCAGGAGTGTTTTAATGGGGAGAAAATGTTTGTTACAATGAGAGTAAAAAGGGTAGGCGGAGGGTTCAAATAATTAGGAGACAGAATTAAGTTGGAGAACTTTACAGAGACAACAACGCTGTCTTTCTTTACAGGTTTTCTGCTCTTGGGAGACCTATGACAAACACATACACACAAAAAAGACACTTACTACGATCCAATACCATCATATTCTCATAATGGAAGGTGTGTTCTGTGGGAACACTGTCAATTGGAAGAGATTTTGCTTATTTCTCAGAGGGAAGTAAGGTTTTCAAAATAGGTTCGACACCTTTAGACCATTTATGGCTGTAATGCTGCGGTGCTGGGAATCCAATGTCAACTTATCACCACAGACCAAGAAGTCCCATTACATCACTTACGGTGATGTAATGGGACTGTGTAATTAATGACTAAAGGTTTGGCTCAACCTTTAGAGAAAGCAAGAAGTGATGACTCTGAGCACAACTTTGTTTTAACATTCACAGTATTGCCAACAATTTAGGCCCTCAGAGCTGCACATGGCTTACAGTGAAAGTAGGTTACAAAGATTTGAGCACATGTTGTCGAGTTCAGACGACAAACATTAAATTTTTTGTGGCTTTGTATGAAACAACACAATGAATATTTCTCTAACAAAAATCAAACAAAAAGTGTACACATGTATCCAGCCTTTTTGACACTGATACCCCTAAAATACAATGTAACCTGCTGCCTTCATAATGACCTAATTAGGCCATAATGCATTTAACTTAATTTCACTAAATATGTTCATTGTGAAACACTGTCATGGCAACATTGTGCTTTTCTTTTTCATATCTGTTGCAAGATGCAAAATTGATGTCTAGATGTTCTCCATCTAATATGACAACACTTGAAAAATGAAAAAGATAACACTTTCAGTCTCTAGATTTCAAAATCTGGAAGAGACAGACTCTAAAAGACTAATAAGTTTGTCTCTTATTGGTAAGAGACAGACCCTAAAAGACTTGCAGATGTGAAGTATGAACTCAGTGGGGCTCGTTAAAAATTCATCCAACATTTTTTAGATATTTATTTTCAAGGAACTTTGAAAATTGTGCACCATTTCCTTTCTACTACAAGTTTATGTACTTCCTCCTGCATTGAAGTTTGCCATTCTAACATAAAAAAAAATATCAGAAACATTTGACATGCAAAATTTAGCAAGACAGGTGATATACAGACTTACGAGTATTTGCCCATCCTCCTCAACACTGCTATCACCACAGCGATGACAATTACCACGGCCACGATGGCGCCAATCACAATTCCCACTATTTGTCCGGTGCTCAGGCCATCTGAAAGATAATGGTTATTGGGGTGTTTTTCCATCTACACGTCATTGTTTTTACTATTATTGTTCTGAAAAATTGCAGACTATTGGACTAAGTCTTCAGTCACCTTCATTTTCCACCGTTACACCTGCTGTGCCATTGTCGGTCCCCGGAGTTGCGTCCGCACTCGTGATGGGATCAATCGGTGCTACGGTCTCGTCAATGAAGGGGCTACTGGTCTCTTCAGGGCCACTGGTTTCGAAAGCGGGAGCTGCAGTGGTCTCGGGAGGAGGTGAAGCCGTCTCAGC
This sequence comes from Xiphophorus couchianus, assembly GCF_001444195.1. NCBI lineage: Eukaryota > Metazoa > Chordata > Actinopteri > Cyprinodontiformes > Poeciliidae > Xiphophorus > Xiphophorus couchianus. Next base: position 11,177,224 of record NC_040228.1, read on the forward strand.
GGAGGCTGAAGTGTGCACGGTGGGAGCTTCGGTTACTTCCACAGTAGTTGTATCAAGGATCTGATTTGATTCTGTAGTAGGGACATCGGGGCTGGCCTCAGTTGCAGCCACCGGTTCAGTAGTACTGAGCACTACATCTTGAGGGGCAACTTGTGGGTCGGTGGGAGAAGGACCGGTGATGATTGTTTCTTCTGCTTCTTTTGTTACCAAAGAGGAGTATGAGGTGACTGTCGTAGGACCTGAGGGGAGAAATTATAAAAGATCCCAAATAAGTTTTCTTTAACACTTTTAATTATGCTGATTTTCATACAAACATCCAATAATCTACATTTTCTCTGCCATATAATACAAATCCACTTTATGAAGGAATGGCTTTCTCTCCCAAATAAGTTTTATGCTTATTTTTTTCCCTCTTATCTTGCATTAGATAAACTAGTAGAAATTTGTGCTTTTATCCTGAAGCTTCACTCCGAGCTGTGACCACATGCTGTCTTGAAAATCAGTTATCAGTTTTGTTACTGAAATAAATGTGTTTTCAGTGAAGTGCTTGTATGACATTACCAGCTTGAAAAGAAAGGAAACTGTGCACTTTATTGCAATATCTGGTTGTGGAAACCTCATGGCATCACAAAGAGACAGTGAATCAGAATTTCAAATGATTGCAAAACTCTACAAAAGCAAGCAGATGCATTGTCCTCTCCCTTTTTGGACTGGTCCCAGGGAGTGAGGTTGCTAAATCAAACTGACACTCGACACAGAGGTTCTCCCGTTTGTTTAGAAGGGTGCCACAAAAGACTTATGCAGCATTTCTCATTACTATTGTCCCGTCATTAGTGCACAGTTACCAAAGCCAGTGAGTCTGCCACACCCAGTGACCTCATAAAATGTACATCCTCCCCTTGTTCCTCCACTCCTCCATCCTGCCTTTAGATTTACGTCTTTTTCTCTGTGTAGGAGAATGCCACATCCTCCGCCTCATTTCCTGTGGAAGGAGCCGCAGTGTCAGGACGGCACAGGAAGGCTTGTTAACCCTGAGCTGCAAGCCCACTTCAGACCTGATGCAACATCTAAGAGTGTGGGAACTTCTAATTTGGTTTTTCAAGTCCTAAAGAGTACATTTTGGGCAGTTATCAAAATGTGAGGATACATTTAGATAACTGCTTTCATAAATGAGAAAGCCCAAAGTTGTCAATCATGTCAAGAAAACGTCACATTTCATTCTCTCTTGAATAATTGACATCTGAAATTAAGCATTTTTAGAGCCTGCACATCTGTCTGTGCTGCTGATTATCTTAGAAATATTTAAGAAAATAAACACGTATTTATCCTAGCATCGACTGTGAGCCAGCCTAATTTCAATGCAATCATTCCCCACCAGTAGCGCTTGCTTCACCTCCCCAAGGTCTATATCCTTCCAGCCACAACTGAAAGTTTAGCCTGAACAGCACCACTTGAAAATTAAGGAGCCAGCCTTCAGCGGGGCACCAAAATTACAGCCTGCAATCAACTTTCCACTGACAAAAAGTTGGCTTACAAACTACTCCTCTTCTGGAAAAGTGAAATCTGCTGGTTAGAAATCCACTTATGCCCCAAAACTTTATTTCTACTGAGAGCTGAAAAAGAGTCTTTTAAGCTCAGCCACCGTCATTAATGTCTGTCCATTTCCACTTTATTAGACTTCTACTAAATATGTGAAACGAAAACGAATCCTTTCAAAATGTCCAAAAATAACCCTGGATGGCCTTCGCCGCCTTCATTATGACCAGGCGGGCGAAATATAACAAAACATTTGTTCCCGCTGCCGCCGGCCATTGAATGGGGGGCGGAGGGGCTTCAATCCGTTTGTTTGGGACCGTCTGTAAATGCAGATAAAATGGTCTGCGCTTCACAGAATATGGCTACACACTATGTGTAATCACCTCCCCTAAACTCCTCTAACAATTGCTTCATTATGTGCTCAGTTCCCACAATTAGCTCGGAGTAGTATTTCCTCCCCACAAAAATAACCCTTCTGGGTTAATGCAGCTGCATTAGTGAGCAACTCTGGTGAAATCTGTTTCCCCTCTTCGCCTCTCCCCCTCTTTTAATCTACTCCATCTCTCTCTCTCCGTGACCATGCCACTCCCTGAGGAGAACAACAAACCGATCCCTGAGGATACGTTTGTTAGGGTCAAAACATTTGAAAGCACTGAATCGTTGTACGTAGGGGTGGAGATAGGAAGGTTGGACAGATTGAAATCGTAAGGGTGGGAGCGATCTTCCTTGGGTATTCAGTGATTCAAAACTGGGAAACTGGGGAACATGATGTCATGATGAATGCGGTCGGCTTTTTGGACATGTAGGGTATAATACTGAATCTGAACATCTAATCCAGAGCAGGTCCAGGCCTGGAACCAAACCCCAGAGAATAGGTTTGGACTACTACTATCACATTTGAGCTGACCATTGAAAGGGCATAATAATTTTGTCAGCTCCTGAGCACACCCGAGTTTAAACATTTTTGTAATGGTGCCGTTGTCATTGTCTCAAAAATGTGAGTGCCACACTTTGGATAGTTAATAAGATTTGATTTGATTCCAGCTTAGTGATAAGAAACTATCCCCCAATCTGACATTCATGGTTGCAAACCAATTGTGTCTTTTTGTGGTCAACAAGGCTATGAAAGGACTCCAAATATACACCCTTTATCCTATATCAAATCAATCTGACCACACACACATACACACTCACTTGCCTCCAATTCAGCATCAAGCAAGCTTGAAACAGTATCTAACTGCCTGAAATGTTAGCAGATGCCCCTTTGTTAGAGTTTGAGAATGCCTGCATGCCTGTTGGTTACAGTTGGCTCCACATGATTCAATCAAGGGGTTACATATGGCCTTTGGTGATGTGTGATGTACGGCGGACAGCTTATTTTGGAAGAGGAATTGCATTAGCAACTCCCGAGGTTCCGGTTGGCCGAACTTCCACAGCGAAGATGCATGGAAAGTGGTTTGATTGCAGACGGAGACGGAGAAGAAGAGCAGTTGGCTTTTAGCTTAGAGCAATTACTGTTTATTCCTGATCATTGTTATCAACTAGACAAGATGGATTACAACTGCAAACACACAGAACACGTACACCAACAAGTAATGATTGGGTTTATGACCTAAACGTCTGTATCCAGTTGGATTTAATAGCTTGCTAGTCAACATCCTTTTACCCAGATAAGAAAGGGGTCTTGCTGCAAGACCCCATCACCTGCGGTTGTGGTCATCTGAAGATTTTTCAGTTTCAGTGGTCTTGACCAGTAGTGAGCTGATTGTTATGTCAAAAACCCCGATCAGTGAACTCACCAGATGTATTACTTGTTGCACTGACAACGGTAAACAACAGAGATTCAAAGTTTTATTATTTTTGTAAGGGGAAACACAAAAAACGTAAAAAGATAAAATTATTTTGTTTTATGTCTGTGAGTTAATCAAAGACCAAACTCTCAGAGAGAAAGACAGCAAGAATTTGAGTAAATAACTGGATCGCTGAGTAGAGTACAGAACAGTCGGTCAGTTTTATCTTCTTAAACATCTGACCTCAGCCTATTATGATACAAGCTGGATTGGGAAGTGTTAGAGTAGAATGGAATAGAACAGACTAGAATAGAATAGAAATTCAATTGTTGTCCCACAATGGGGAAAAATCTGTCCATCAACAGCAAAATGACTTTACCAAAACTTAACATTTTGGAAAAGATTAAATTCTCTAGAATCCACATAAAAACACTTACATTTTCAGATAGTTCTTTGTGTTAACTGTGAAGATGCTAGAAGCATTTTAAAATGGGAACTTTGTAAAAAAAAAAAAAAAATGTCAATGCTGTCTGATACGCAGGGTGAAATGATGTCATTAAACAGAAAATAACTGACCTTGGCTAGAAATTAATATTTACCATAATTTTCTTCAATCTTCCTACGTTCTTATATATTAATGTACTGGATCATAAATTATAACTGACCAACTCAAAGCTTAACAAAAACCAGAGATGAGAAATCCACTGCAAATCTCTGAATGGTTCATCTCCACTTAGTGCTGTGGTGAATGTCTGATTTAAAGTCACAGAAACACAAATAAAAAAACAATGTTCAAGATATATTTTTTATATATTTTGATAAGAACTCACAATAAATTATGCATCTAAATCTAAACCTATATCCAGTACTGACCACAGTTCATTAAGAGGAAAGATATAAGCTTGTGTGTAAATATGACAAAAGGTATTAAAAATATTTTTACTACAAACCAGCCTGGTTTATAACTTTGGTTGACATGCATTAAGTGCTGCAGATAGACAGAGACGGTAAAAGAGGCTGTGTGAAGACAGGGAGCTGCGCTTTCTGCCTGACAAAAATAAAATCTCTTTCATGGGAGTTATTGTGCGAAGCAGGTACACAACAACACGCAGGGCGAGACAAGAACAAAGGGAGTAGCAGTTTCCATCCGCCGAGACTATCACAATCAGCTGCCACAGCGGGCCTCTGTTTACGTATGTCTGTACGTTCTAATTTACTGCTTAGTGTGGGAGGGAAAGACAATGTGAGGGGAGTGAGAGACCATGTCCACCTTTGGGCTGCGGAATGTTTCAAGACCCTAAAGGAGAGAACTGAAAGAGACACTCTGCTCATCTGGCAGAACTGCCCCACAAAACCAGTAGGCGATATCGCTGATGATAATGCTACCCAGTACTATGTAGAGGTTTGAAACCCGAGGCCAGGGGGGAATATTCGCAGACTGTTATCACTAACTCCACACAGTGAGTGTCCAAACACCTGATGTGTTTTTACCCCTTTTACTCAGATAAAGAGACAGAGCAGGTCCCATCTGGACTTCATCGCCGGCAGCAGATACTGGCATCACAACGACTTATTCATTATTCTCATGGCCTGCAGGTTCGATCGCAGCACCCCTAAAAATCCATTCCCAAATTTCCTCTTCTTCTCCTAAACTCCTAATCTTTCTAACCTTTGGTTGCAAGTAGTGAAGCACACACCCAGCTACCGATTTCTTTGTCAGCAGCTTCCCATTTATGTGCGTTCTCAAGACCCACGATGGTATCCTTACAGAGGTTTGTACACTGCTCAGCCTCAGCTCCGTTTGTGGATTTCCTCCCAGGTCTGAGAGAGGCTGCTGCAGACTGAGGACGTCAGCGCTAAAACAGCCTCTCTGCCTCCTATTCCTAAAACAGATGTTTCTCTCTCCCTCTCTCTCTTTGTGGAAAATTTCAAAAGCATGACTGTGGCGTTTTTGCTTTTTCAAACTGAGACTCATGAGCTGACATGAAAATATGCGTGCGGCTCATATATTTATGTTTCGCCATTACTGGTTTGGGTCTCATATTAAGAACGTGAAGTTAAGTTTGACCCACTTTTGAGTAGCCAGATGTGATCGGAGTGTTACTGGGCCAGCAAGGCAGACAAAACCTTCAACAGGGGCGGGGGAATGAATGGAAGGAAGCTTTTACAGGATTCCTAACCTTGTTAAGTTAGAAGATAAGATGTAGAAAAAACGTGCCCACTTCTATGTTTTTGTTTCATTTGATTTTTGAAATGTAAAGATACTTTCTGAAGTTTCAATATATTTTTCCCCGTTAAGGGTTAAACTCATCAGACTGGTAGGGTTGTAGAAAGGAGGCAAGCTGTTACGAGGCAGGGGGGTGAGGCATGACAGGGGGATTTTAAGCAGCTAAAGCTTTGACACCCCAACCAAAGATGGGTAGACGCCAAGGGGGTTGGCAAGACCAACAGTTTACCAACACACAGGGACGGGTAGGGCGCGTCTCCTGCTCCCTCTCCCTTCCACATGACCCTCTTAAATATAGAGGCTCTCTCTATTAATACCGAAAGCAGCCCGGCCCTTCCCTACGATTGGTGCCGGCTGTTTCTTATGGGTACTTTTCTTTCTTAAAGGCAAAGATATGAGCCTAGGAGATCAAGATATAAATGATACTTCTACTTAGGAATGAGAGAAGGGATTGGAGTCGAAATGAAGAGTTGCCAAAAATATATACATACAGAAAGAAAGTGTAGGACAGCGTTTTGGAGAAATATGTACGGTGTACGTTACAATTTACAGCCCCCCATTGCCTCTACCCTCCACCCAACCTTCTTCCTTGCCTACTTGAGTATGAGAAGTGCTTTGGGACGCTTCCAAAGGATATTCCCTTTCTTCTCTTTGGCTGTGCCAAGAGTTTACAGACATGAGGCAGCTGAGCTCCCGCTATTACATCATTTTTTTCCCTCTTGTGGCAGAAAATCAAACTCTTCCTGTTGTCTGGACTCAGCACCAGTGGCACGAGATAATATGAAAACACATCAGGAATACAACAAAGGCAGGACAGGTGGTTGTTAAAAAAACAAAAAAAACAACTATATTTGTCATGGAAAGCTATTGTGCAATAAAAATAAATGATAAAAGAAAGAAAGAGAGAGAGAAAAGGAAAACCGCTAAAACCAGTTACAGACAATGGTTGCCAGATTAAAATTTTACAGTAATTTTGAAATAAAAATCATTAAAAAAAATATTTCAAGATTTCAGAATTTAAAATAAACACTTGTTTGATTAATTTCTTATCAAAACACTTTTTGCTTCTATCTCAAGCCACCGTTTTCATTGTTATTGTTAGATCAGCACAGGTTAAAGCAGACAAAGAGTGGTGTATGCAGGGCACATGGAGGCAGAGGCACACAGGGGGGACAGAGTGTGCTAACGGCAGGACTGTGATAAAGAGTACACTTACTTGCACGTGTGAAGGAGCAGAGAGGGCCGGCCAGGGCCAAGAGGAGCAGCAGCTGAACTTTCATTGTGGTGTGAAATTCTTCTAAGCACTTTTTCTCCTGAAAAAAACCGTTGGGAGACTCAAATCAGAGAGATCTTGCACAGTTCAGGGCTGTACACCGGAATGAGAGAGGATAAGGGACCAACCTCCAAATAAAAAAAAAAAAAACTGAAGAAATAAAAAAGAAAAGAAAATAAAAATTGTTAAAGAAAAAGTATGGGATAAAAGAAAAGTGGCCTGAGAATTAGGCAAAATGGATACACATCTGTACAGGACAGGATGTGGAGCGGATAGAAGAGGATCTCTGGCCCCTTTGAGGAAGTGTAAGACGGGAGAGAGAGGGAATGGCACACAGCATGAGTGAGAAAAGATGGTGAATAAACTGAGCGGGGAGGAGGTGGGTGGTTGGGTTGGTGGTAGGGCGGGCAGTTTGGGGAGCAGGTTGTGCTGGGAGGAGGCTCCACTGAGTATGGACTGTAAGGTGGCTAATGCAGTCCAGCCCTGAATGAGTCTCTGCAACTCAGGCCAGCAAAGCCTGCAGCGGTATCAGTAGCTTGCACACATTCACGCATGGAAGCTTTCACACTTCAAACAGATAAATAGCTGATATAAAGACATGACAGAAACTGAATGAATGTGCAGTAAAAAAAAATACAGAAGTTACTTTTTAAGCAAGTTTAGGAATGAATAAAAAAATATATATAAATGTAACTTCAGGCAACAGTTTTACCTGATGTCTGAATCCTTTGTTAATTGCCTAAATAAAAATAGTAATAAATTAAGCATATATAAATCAGCTGCGTTGATAGCTTAAAGTGTAGCTCTTTTTCTTGAAAAGATAAGACTAGCAGCAGAGCTTTTTAGGATTTGAACCCAATGAAAGGCAGCTTTTAGAGCAGTCTCAACACTGTGCGACTTTTACACAACGAAGCACGGGTGGTCTGTCGAGTTTACATGCAACTGAAGACTAAATGTTGCTCGGCACTTGGCTGACACCTATTGGAGAACAGGCTACAAGTGTGGATGAAAGCAAGGTGACGAGCACTTCTTACAAAAAAAAAAGAAACTCGCCACAAAAATATATCTTAGCATATCTACAGTTCGGCTCAAAATTCTTAATAGGCAGATTTAGATTTGAAATTATTCTTATTCACTAGAGAAGATGCTTCTGATATAAAAGGTGCCACACATCTGAAAAAAAAAGTGTAAAAGGAGTGTTAATTCTAAAAAACAGCAATTTTTCTGTTTATTTTATCAAATCAACTGTGGTGAAGTGAAAGTGTTAAAGGCCTCCGTCCCATCACCCTAATCTACTGCAGGCCTTTGGCTCAGTCCAAAGACGGAATAATGGTGGAATGATGGCAGCACACGCAGGATTAGAGCAGTAAAAATGGCTTGTGACATTTTAATAAACACTTAACATATTTTAACCGCCATACACAGAATATTTTTGGACACACAGCTTCCCAGTTTTTTTTTTGTCTGTTTTTCTAGATCACTTCTTTACAGTATACTGAAATTATGTACATGATGCAAATCCAGAAGGACACGTAACAAAATCCCATCTCCATTTGCAGCTTCCTTTGCTTTTCAGTCTGTGTTTTTCAAGGGCAAAAACAGAGGATTAACACAGTTATTTACAAAGACGACAACATAGAAACAGAGAAGATATACATATGCTGGTCACTGTAACACAGCACTGAATGGCAATAAGGAGCATTTCCCTTTTTTTTGTTGTTGTTGTCCATACAATGATTGTTTTGTGACCACCTAATTAATGATCAAGCTTCTCTGAAACAAATAACACTTTAAGATTCAATATTTCACAGAAGGAAATATGAGCTCAAAATGTTACTACAAAGAAATTCCTTTATTTTTTAGTGTATTTTTTTAGCCTTATGAAGCTGTACACTGATAAAAATCGGAGACAATACAGAACTGTACACAGACAAAAGAAACGTCACAATGAACAAACCAGAGCATTTTGTCTCTTCTTTTTAGTTCTGCAAAAAGAGAAAAACAACATGTCTTTCTTTTATTAAGTAGATGCTCTCAGACTTAGTGTTGTGCAAAACCTGCTATTTCTTTTTCCCTAATTCAGGCATCACAAATGATCAATCAACTCCTTCAGTCTGTTCAGAAGCTCTGCGCACGTTCCCCTCAGAAATATAGAGGGTCCACCTGGTAAATTATACATCAAAAACTGGGCACAAGTCTTAAGGAAGTCCAAGTCTGGCCTGCAACTTGCTTCCCAACTTGATATGCTGCTGCTCTCTCACCTGCCGCAAAGCTTACTCCACAATAATAATTGACTTTTCAGCATATGGAGCTGACCATTTCCTGTTAGCCGAAGCTAAACACACAGCACAGAGTCGAACCAACGCAAGTCCCATTGAGACCTGGCACTAACACCTGTCCTGGGTGAGCAGGTCACTCTCAAATGACCCTAAACAGACATGTGGACGAGTTCAGGACACACTGTACTCTGTACACTGTTTAGCTGCAGGCTAATTAAACACCTATCTGAGGGAAAGTAGCAGGATGTGAGTTCCCTCTGTAGTGTTTGTTTCGATTGTTTTTGGCAAAGATGGGTAAAAAGGTCTAAAATAAATTTATGTTGTATAGCTGTATCATAGTCTCACATTAAAAAACAAACAAACAAAACTTAATTCTAGGCAGGGGGGGGAAGCCAGGTGAAGTATTTGTTTTTCACAAACTCCTATAAATAAATAAATACATATAAATAAATGGTATAAATACAATTTCAATACAAAAAATGCAGGTAATGCATTTTTTCTAACTTATAAGAATGATCATAGCCCCAATATACTTTTAGTTAGAGGAGTATAGATCTACATATTGCTGAACTTCCTGCTCCACGTTGTTAGACAGGTTCTATTTTAAGTATTTCTTGATCTGGTTTACATGTGAAATTCAACTCTGCTTTCCAGTTAATCCTGTAAAATAGTGTTAATTCATAATCAGCGAAGGCAACAATTACGTTTTTCACAAATGCCCAGGTTGGTTTTTACTCTGGCTATCTCTGTCTGATACTAAAATTGTTTTGATTATAACGAACTGGAAGTTTTTTAAAAAAGACAAAAACTGAAATCTTTAAGGAAAAATGCTTTATCTAAAGCACTATATATGACGTTGGTTCATCTCATGATATATTTTACTAATAAGAGTTAAAACTTAAAACTGAGACCAAACCAGGCAGGACACATGTTAGTGCCAGGTCAGAGGAGGGACATTTTCATTCAGAAATGGCACAAAAGTGGAGATGCATGTGAGCATTTCACCCTGAGAGCATGAAAATTGAGCATACCAGATTATTATACATTTTTAGAAACAAATGTGTCTGAAAAGGCAGAGAAAATATCCCGGAAGATTGTATTGTGGCGCATGAAAAGTATTCCAGTTTTGACCAGTAGATGGCGATCCACTCAACCACATTTTCCTGCATCTTCTTTTGTCCAGATCCACAGCAGCATAAAGAGGCCCAGTTAAAGGGCAAAAGAAATGCTTACATCAAGAAAACTTTGAAATATCTGAACATGCTCATTGTGTTGGTAAGAAATATAATTCATGTGCAGCAATCTGCTGCAGTCTTAGAGTTTTCTGTCCATTTCTTTTATCAGCGGGAACTTTAACATGACATCAGCTGTTGCAGGAAACGCATCTGAGGGAAAAAAATGAAAATACACAGAGGATTTGACAATACTTTGGCGACCTGTGACTCTTTAAACATCGTGTTTACAACTTGGCGCTGCCCCACACAATAAAAGTATTTCCTGTAATTCTTTTTTTTCCTTTTTTTTTCAATAATGATTGTCTTTTGGACCCCTCAGCCACTTGTATTAGAAAAGATTTTAGAAAATTACTTTCCATTACTTTCTGGATTGTCATCCGTTTCTTCACTTCGGTGAACAGAGGTGGTTGTCCACTGCAAAACTCATATTAGTATTGTCCCGCCTGGTCTTTTTTCCCTTATTTTGACTCACAGTTCAGCTTTAGACAATGGAGTCCCAGTCAAAGTCGTCCTGGATGTCCTCAGCAGCAAGGATGCGTCTCACCTGAAAGTGCCCCGCAGGCAGAGTGTGTTGCTGCTGGCTCAGCTGGCTGTGATGACCTGTGTGTGGAGAAAGAATTTCAGTAACTCAGGACTACTTATGTGTCAGCGGGAATTTAGATTGGATGAAGTTGATTACATACTAGGGGTTTCCTGTTTGGTTACTTGAGCTCTTTCTGATACATCAATAACACTGAGACATTTAGAAAACAGTGCACCTTTATAAGAAGTTCTGGAAAAACACTGTCAACATGATCTTTAGTCAGTATTATTCAATTATTTGACAATTAATACAATGCAAGTGACAATGTGTAGATGCCATCGATTTCTGAGAAAATTGTGATTTTCGTCTTTTTTGTTAAAATAACAAAACTAGGGGCGTGCCGTGGTGGCGGAGGGGTTAGCGCGACCCACATTCAGGCAAAACGTAGCCTCGACGCGGCTGTCGCGGGTTCGACTCCCAGACTCGACGACGTTTACCGCATGTCTTCCCCCCTCTCCTTCCCCCTTTCCTGTCAGCCTACTTTGAAAAAAGGACACTAGAGCCCACAAAAAGACCCCTTGTGGGGCGATAAAAAAAAAAAATAAAATAAAAAATAACAAAACTAGTTGAGTCATAAATAAACCACACCAATGTTTTAATAGCAATTTGGGGGTTTTAAAATGGTAAACTTTGTGTTTGAATTCAACTTGCTTACACAGTAAATATGAGTTGTTTCGGGATGTGCGGGAGAAACTCAATGCTGGTTAACATTCTGGCTTTATTGGCTATTCACACACTCTCAATATTGGTTTCGGCCAATTAGATGAAAGCTTGAAAGGAACATGTGGCTTATTTGCATCGCCAACACATAACCCTCAACCCACGCGGACGGCAGCTCGTTGGAAAAAGAAATCCCAGCCCAGGTCTGACTCCCGCCCTGTGTCAAATGCTCACCTATATCTGGTGGAGAGCTGGTGGAGACAACTTTTGGTGTTGGGGTAAATGCTACAAGAGGAGAAAAGAGAATTCTCCACACCTTCGAGCAGCAAACTTTCTACAGAGCAAAACACAGTGGGGCTGCTTATGTGATCAGATTCTCCAAAACACAAATTCCCTTTTTACTCACAAAAATGTAACCATTTTGTTCCATGTAACAAAATGGTTACATGCTAAGACATTATGCGCCACCAATTGATCGTTTTTGTTTGTCTTAATAAAAGAAAATGTCTTTTTAATGAGACAAGCTTCTTTACACATGTTTGAAAAGCCAGCACTTTGCTGCATTATTACACCTTTAACAAGTTTCTCCCGTCCCATCAGAAGAGTCACCTGTCATGCTGGGCGCCGTGTTGCTCATTGGAGGCATGTGAGGGTATCCTGGTGGGCCCATCAGAGAAGAAATGTTCTGTCTCGAGTCCATGTACATGTTCCCTGCGAGAGAACAGACAAAAGGGCAATGACTAACTGTCAGATTAGTGTACCAACTTTCACACATTCATCTTTGCAGAACACAAGCTGTTACTGAGCATTTCGCGTACACAACTGCACTGCCATCTTATGCTGGATAAGTAGTACCAAAACTCTGATAAAAAACAGTCCACTCACCTCCACATTCTTACTAGAGTCGCCTTGAAACTGAAAACCGCTATAATTTCTTTGCAAATGTACAATGTTAAGTGGCGACAATTGCTCACTGAGCAAAGAGAGAAAAGGATTTAGCTTCAAGGCTTGCCAGCAAGCACATGAAGAGATGCCCCTGAGCATTATACTGAATGCATACTGTTAGGGGCTGAAATTAAATAGGTGGTAATGATTGAAGGCACGTTTTTAATAAGGTTTGAAGGTACAAGTATCTTCTCCTCTAAAGCTGATTAAACTTATCTCTCTGATGATTTACAAGGGACATAAAAGTATGCTTTAGTGGGTTTAAACATTCACATGAATATCGTTTCAATTCCAATATATGTCTTTTAGAGGTAGCGCTGAGCCAATTCATAGAACACTTCAACAACAGCATGACTAAAACAACACGAAATATGTTCCAATTTATTTCTTTTGATGCATTAAAATTATGTATGAGACATGTTTGACAGAGATAAAATTGTAATTTGCATCAACAAGCTATATGCCAAAGACCTTACTAAGATAAGATAAAGGATGATGCTGGTCTTGCTTGAGATGTTTTTTTCTGTTTATCCATTGCAGACATAAAAAAATGTCTTGTGTCCATTTTACTCTTATTTATTTGTAAATCTATTTTTCTTTCTTACTTACATTTCTACATTCTCTACTTTCTCCCAACTTCCCTTTACCCTGACTAGTGAACTCACCTCCACACACACAAAAATGATGACGTTATTCACTATGTGTTCGTAGAAACGTGGTTGTGTGGGCCAACCTGTTCCAATGTGTTGGTTGTGTTGCCCATGCTGATTGTGGTGGCCGGGCTTTGGGTGCATGGGAGCAGGGTGCTGCGTTGCTGACGGCGCTGCTGGGTGTTGGACCTGAGGTTGTGGGTGGGTCGCGCTCTGAGGTGGGATGACCCCTGTGGCTGTGAAGAACTGGTTGATTGAAGAACACAGGTCAGCCATCTGAGTGGCATCGAGGGTCCAGTTGTTGAGTTCGGCTTGCCTCATGGTCTCCTTCAGAGCTGATCGAGAAAAAAGCGGAATTGACTGTGATGTCCTGAACAGAGGAGTACCTCAAGGTTGCGTGCTCAGCCCAGCCATGTTTGCCCTTTTGAACAATACGTGCATTCACTTCCAACATGGATCAGCATATAACCCAACAGTGACATTTGGGAATGACAACTGTGCTGCGATTCATCTATAATAACAATGGGATCCAGTTTAGGTTCAACATCTGCATAGTGGGTTTTGGACAAAAACCTGATACTACACACTTAAAATAAACACAGAAGGTTTTTCTAGATTGAGCAAGTCTAATTAGATCGCACACTCTTCATCATTGCATTAGGTGATAAGATTTGGTTCCACCAATCTCTTAGGAACTTGCATAACGATGTGAACACTTAGACTCTGAACATTTCCAGCCTAGTGAAGAGAGTCAAGCAGTGAATTTTCTTTCTGAGAAAATGAAAACGGGTCGGTCTATCGTCAGAGCTGCATACAAATTTAATAGGAACACAAAAGAGAACATCTTCTGGCAGAGCAGCAAAGTGTGGCTCACACAGGCTGCCCTACAGATAACAGAGGAGACCTCTTTCAGGTGCTCAAATCTGCCCAAAAATGTTGTAGGGGCGCCACTTTGGACCAGCGCATGGGTCAACCACCTGCTGCAGAAGACGAAGTTGATCAGTTTGAACTAGACTCACAGAGGTCACTTTCTGTTTGCTCTCCTTTCATAGGGAAAAAAAGCCGTGACAACTCAAACAAGATGAGGAGAAGCTTCTTTTTACCAAGAATTGTGGCCTCCAAGAAAGTATGCAGTGGCTCTTAAAAGAGTTTGATCTTCTGTTATGATCACAAGAAGTTGGAACTTTGGTTTTTGCTTGCTTCTGGTTTGATCGTGTCCTGGTTCTTTTACTTTGATTTTGCCTTTGTTCGTTTCTCCTTGTATTTAGATCTTGGTTTATTATTTATTGTGCATTTAGATTAGGTACCTTGGATTAATGTTTTTTTTTGTTACTGTTTTTGTTGGTTTCAGGGTTTTCCCTTTGTTTAACTCTATTTTCTCTTTTCCTCTCACTCGTCATGTTTTTCGTGTGTATTACTTTCTCCGTTGTTCTGCTTCATCCACTCCCAGTTCTTCCAGTGATTATCTTTGTAAGATCTTTATGTTCTTTCATCAAAACTTCTCACTGTCCACTAAAATTCTCAGCGCCCAAGTCCTCAACAAACTCATTTTCAGGTCTTTGAGATATATGAAATTATTATTTTTGACATGTATCCCTTACAATTCAACCAACACCAATTTTCTCAAATGTCTCTGTCACGTACAGTACAGACCAAAAGTTTGGACACACCTTTCTAATTCAATGGGTTTTCTTTATTTTCATGACTATTTATAAGGCAAGAAATCCCACTTATTAACCTGACAGGGCACACCTATGAAGTGAAAACCATTTCAGGTGACTACCTTTAGAAACTTACCAAGAAAATGCAGAGTGTGTGCAAAGCAGTAATCACAGCAAAAGGTTGCTACTTTGAAGAAACTAGAATATAAGGGGTATTTTCAGTTGTTTTACACTTTTTAGTTTAGTGCATATTTCCACATGTGTTATTCATAGTTTTGATGCCTTCAGTGGGAATTTACAATGTCAATAGTCATGAAAATAAAGGAAACTCGTTCAATTAAAAGGTGTGTCCAAACTTTTGGTCTGTACTGTAGGAGAAAATGTATATTTGAGATTTTTTAAAAAGCTGTGATAATCTGTAAATATATGCGCAACCCTTCAACTAATACTTTACTAAAACACACTTTGATATAATTTAAGCATTCAGTCATTCCCACCTATAAGCGGAAGCCTTCTCTGTTCGAAAACTTATTTTTACTCATTGGCCTGTAACCCAACTGAGACTTGAGATTTGTCACTTTATTTTTATGCTTTCTTTTTTCCTGTTTATTTTATAGATGGTCAGCGCTTTCTTTCAGCTATGGCTAGTGTTAAAGCACTTCATAAATAAAGTTTATGATGATGAAAGCCTTAGGTTGTAGGCAGGTCAAAATGGCTTCAAAACATATCGTTGCACAAATGTAACAATCAGGGTAAGTGTACAAACAAGGAACCAGTGCTGCACTGTACATTTGGAGAACCATGGAAGCGCACTAGCAAAAAACAGAAGATTTCTTTTCTTAATTGATCAAAAACATGAGATGGAAAAAAAATGGCCAAAATATGACAGTAATACTGAAGAAGCTGCAGTAATTACAACACACACTGGTTATGTCTTATGTGTCTTCTGGTATATTTCTGGACTAAATGGAAAAAATACTTTTCTCTTCTGATGACGTTCATACGCCATCCATTTTCTGTGTTATGATTAATACATAATTTTTTAGGGTTTTTTTTAATCAACTAAAAAGCCCAGCGCCAGCTTCAGAAACCTTAATTTGATAAAGAAAAAGATCTAGCTCGATTGTTCTTCAGTTGTATGCATTATCACCATGTGACTTTTGGAGTTCTGTTGCATTCAGTCAAGGAAGGAAATTACTGAGAAAAAATAAACATCTCAACAACCCTTCCCATGTCGATGTGAATGTGCTTCAAACTTTAATTTAGAAATAGATTTTCTTTTAGTCTAATCATAGAAGTGCCAGTTTCACTAAATAAAAATATACCTACAGTAAATCACTGTGAATACACAGTGAGAGAATAACCAAGTTAATAACACCTGACCCACCGTCCCCTCATCACATAACTGTTGACAGGTGAACAAAACACATAACTGGAGCTAAACCCAAAGCGTCTAATTTTCTATTTCAAAATATATACGCAGAAAATAAAATGTAGTCCAGTACCTTCCCCTAGTCAAATTTATGGACCTTGTCATGACAGAAAAACAGGAGCTCTGTCCCTGATCCTTGGAAGCATGCCACAGAAAGTGAAGGATTGCGTTATGGCAGTGTGAGGGAGGTCAAGCGTTGCAGAAACAGAGAGCTAGCAGCAGCCCGTGTGTTGTAGGACCGGCCTTCTTCATCAGTCCTGTGTGGATGTTTGTTGGCTTAGTGCACTGACCGTGATAACAGGCTGTTACTGAGCTGGGACCTAATTGGATTATTCACATTATACAATTGAGAGGGGGGTGAGGGTAGGTGTGAGACAGCCTGAGTGTGTGTCAGTATGTGTTGGGGTGTGTGCGTGTGTGAGCTACGGCAAAAACAAGTGGTAACCTCACTGATGCAGGATAATGTCATTTATTAAGACAGTGTTATAACTACCCCTGTGCCTGAAGAGTGATGGTACATAAAGGTGGAAACATAATGGTCTAATCAAAGTAATTGATTAAAATGATCAGAATTGGGAAATATTGATGTGTTTGCATGTGTGTGTTACCTTGAAAGGGAGAGAGATCCACATCAGCCCAGTTGTAGCTGGTTGCGATCCGGCAGCTCTCTTTCAGCCAGTCCAGGTTTGGGTACCAGTCTGATGACATGCCTGTTAAAACGCCAAGCAGAAACACAAACCTGATTACTGGACTAATGTCCAGAATTTTAAGTGTTCCATCTCTGAGCTCAGAGTTTATGAGAGTCACTCCAAAATATAGATTTTCTGCTTCTGCTTTCAGCCCTTCCAACACAAAATATTACTTCAAAGCCCCAAACTGCATTAAAGTAATAATTTCAAACTCAAGGATAGACTCCCATGTGTAAACTTTTATGTCAAGCTGAGAGGCATTAATGGAGAAAATCAAAATAAAAAAATTAAAAAATCTAAAATGACACTCGGATGGATGGATGGATGGATGGATGGATGGAAAAAGCTGTACAACAGTACTTTGACTTTTTCAGTCAAAAAAACCCATCATTATTCATTGGCAGTGTTTCTTAATCCGTTTACAAAACTTTCGTTGATAATAATGGGACAATCACAAAGTGACATTTGTTATACAAAAATAATATTTTTTTATAAATTTGAGTTCATGTTCCTGAAATTAAAATTACCTAGGTCAATAAAATCTTAAAACTGGAGCCAAAATGAAGTCTAAAATCAAGTGAACAAATTTCTGTTGAAATAACAAAATGTGTTAAATTAGAATGAAAAATTAAAACATTTACAAAAAAAACTATCTCTGTCTATAAACAGCCACAAGGTGGTATGAGTTCACACAGAAACATTTGAGACGAAAATAAATAAATGGGACTGCAAATGCAGAATACTTTACAGTCATCACACTCCAATTAAATAGCAGAATATCTCCAAGCCATTATGGAGCGGATGTTTTCATTAATCTACAGCTTAAAGAGCAAAACTGGCCGAGAAACAAAAAATGTCTGAAAAGTCCTACTGCTGCCCTGAGAGCTCAGTTGCAGAGAGACAAAGAAGAATAAAAACTAGACAGGAAATATGAGCCAGAAAATCCATGAACAAAAAAGCTGTTTGTACAAGCCCAGCTACACAATATGAAATGCAGCACTATGGGAGCATCATAGGAAAATATATAAATATAAATGCAATAATTCTGCGCAGAGACGATGTTGTGTCAGGTGAATTGCTCTACAACAGAGTGGATGTGAGAAGTAGACAATGTAGAATCACTGTTTTAAAACAGTGAATGAGAAATCTTTACCTTTAGGTGTTTTTGGGAAGCAATAATAAAGCCCTACTCATGCAATATCTTCTACAGTGCCTGAATACCTTCAACCAGAAAATACAATGTTATGTGATGGACCAACATAAATAGTGAATAATTATGAAGTTGTTAGAAAAGGTCACAAAGTTACCAACATTTCTGTACATCTAACCCTAAGAAGTGTTGTGTTAGATTGCTAGATTGAATCTTGCTAGATTGCCTGACATTTCCTACATTCATATTTCTGTTAAGTCTGAGCAGCTTCTCTGTCCCTGCTGAGGACCCCCCCCCCCCCACCATCATGATTCTGCAATCATCACAATTGGGATTACAAGTTCAGGGTGTTGTGCAATGTTTTCCACCACAAGGCTTTTTGACTGTTGGCAAAATATCTTGGTGTCATTTGACCATAGCACCTTCTTTGACACATTGTCCCCTACAAGGCTTGTGGCAAACTGCAAATAGGACTTTTGTTCAACAATGGCTTTCTTCTTGCTACTCCAGCATAAGGGCCAGATTTGCAGAGTACACAATCTTCTTCTTTGTACTCCTCCACGACCCCAGTCGCTAATCCAGAACTGCTGGCTATTTGGCCATCAGCATTTATATCAGCATTATTAAACAAGATTTATAAGTTCTCAAAATGCTTTAAGTACAACTCAAACCACTTTGGAAAATGAATTTGTATGCCTTCAACTTTTTCATGCTGTCATGTGATCCTATCCAGAGTGTTCCTTGGTCTTTACGATGCCGTTTCTTTCCAAATGTCCTCGAACAGACATCTAAGGCTTTCACAGAGCAGCTGAATTAATATTGACATGAAATTACACAAAGGTGTTCTTTTTTCCCCCCCAATTATGTGACCTCTGAGTGCAGCTGGTTTTGTCAGAGTGAAGCATAATTCATGCTTCTTTGTCCGCTCTACTGTCCCCGTCAACTGCAAAGTCTGCACGCTGTAATTTTCATTACCCGTACCTGTCGACATCCATGTCCATCCTGTCCAGACTTTTGTGTCTGCGTTGGATGTTTTCGCCAACACGGATGAAAATAACCTCAGACAGAGGGTGGCACTAAACACACAGCAGATGCATAAAAGCCGCTCAGATCAAATAGAGAATTAAAACAACAATGATGCTTGTTTAAGAAAAAATATATGAGTGATCTTTTGTTTTGTCAGTCTGAATAATTTATCTCACAAATAGGTTGAGGGTACAAAATTTGCACTAATGGCTCTTTTTTTTTCCCTCTACATATGCACACATTAAGTGGATGAGGTAAAAACTTTTCAACAACTAGTCGACTTTTAGGCGAATCGATTCTGTGCTCAGAAGTGACTTGTTACGCTTCACAAAGACAAGTCGCAATCACGTCACAGAAAAAAATTATTTTTCAAAGAAAATGAAAGATGACAAACTGGTTTGGAGAATGCCAGGTAGTTTGAATTGTATAAACAATGTGTATGTAAATTATCAAAAGGGTAATGCAAACCCTGGCAAAGGCTATTGGCTACGCGCAGCCTGTGACATGCCGGGCTCTTTTTCATCCATCCAACTGATTTTCAACATGATCAGCATCACTCTGCGTTTTGAAGCTCCTAACAAGGCAGCTTGTGTTTCTAAGACGTCACAGCGACCAGTTGACTCATCATGTTGGCCAAGACTTTAACAAATATGAAGCCATGCAACCCCACATGGCTTGCCTTTAAAGTGGTCTAATACCGTCACACTTTTCAGACTTATATCCTCTTCACAACTAGGGACTACTTTGTGTTGGTCTAACGTATAGAAACAGCAAAAACTTCTTATTTTTGACATTATTTGTAATGTTTAAAGCTCTTTATTAACATGTCAAAAGCAGTTGAATGCAGATTAATATACTGGATTAAACGGGATTATTATATTGGGTTTTGGTTCTATTGCTTGTATTTTCTGTCTTGACAACATATACCATGAACACCATCCTCGGCCCGTAGGGCGGTGCTTTGCATTTTCACCAAAATCAACCTTTCAGCGAGTGATCTCAGATTGTGTGAGGTTGAGCTACCTCGAACTGATGGTCAAAATGCTGCAACATGCTCGAGCAGAGATTTTCCACTTCCAACGCTGTGGGTTTTCATAAAAAAAATTGACCTCACAAAACATTGTGTGTCAACAGTGCATCCCAAACTATTCCATGGAAAACCACAAGTCTTTTATCACCTCCAAAGAGACGGAGGTGTGTGTTTTCTTAATGATGCATTCCTGGGTTGAGGCTTTGTGTCTTATTTGACAAGTTTATAACAACTACCAGATGAATGATGAAAAAAAATAATAAAACACTGGTGGGAATGTTTTCAGAAAGGAGAAAACAGTCTATAAAAACAGTTGAAATTGTGAAAATATTTAGCAAAAAAAAAAATGTTGAAAAAGATGGTGAAACTCTTTAAAATAGCACAAAATTACATAAAAAGGAGAATAATGTCAAACAATTAAAAAACACTTAATTAGCTTTTCTGAAGTAAATTAACAAAGTACAGTTGTAGTAAATAGAAACACTGACATCAATATATTTGCCTAAAACATTTCAGTATATTTAAAATCAAACAATTTGATTTGAAAAAAAAATGTCAATATTTGGACATCTTTAATGAGCCACTGATGGGCTGATTGTTTATTTTCTTACATTTGACACCATCAAGTCAATATCGAAAAAGCTCCAAAAAGGCACCTAGAAGAAAATTGTGAGATGCCTTGACTTCAGATTTCAAAAATATTTCAGGTAAAAATAAAATACAAAAAATCTGCTGTTGTTAAAACTGACTGAGAAAACATTTAAGAGTGGAAAAACAGGACTGTCCTGCAACAAATTCATCTAAGCTCTTTGCATTTTTTTGAGTATAAATTAAAATTAATCTCACACATATGGGCATCTGCAAAAAAATGTTCAAAAGCATAAAATAAATCTCTGAAATACAACTTACAAACCATGTCAGAAAATTGAAAACTTGTTTAAGAATACTGTAAATAAAACATTCCACTTGATGTAGTCCCTGAGGGCAGAGATTCATTCATATTTTACACTAAACATTCATAAATATGTAGATTTTTTTCCACATTTATAAGAAAAGAAAAACATTCCCAAGCTATGATTGGTTGGAAATGATTGAAATAACTTACATGAAAGTGCTATGGTACCTTTGATTTCACAAGCCTCATATCTGTGCAATATCATTCAGCTTCCAAGTTTGCACTCAAGTGCTTAATTTCTGTGTCAACTGTGATATATTTGACATAATTTTCTCTTTTTTTTTTCAACAAATTGTACAATTCTGCACAGTTAATGCTTATTTTACTTTATTCCTGCATTTTATGAGCGGCATTTTCCTTTATTGCCACACTACCTTGTCCCTAATGACAGTAAAATGAAAGCAGGAATAGGCGGTTATATTCTCACCTGGAGCCTGGACAGCATGACTCTGGTGGGAGAGAGAGTTGTGTGGCCGGTGCTGGCCATGCGGCCCGTGCACCTGGTGCCTGTGAGGGGACAGGTGAGGGTGGTGGGCGTGGTGCGACGCCTGGCCGTGGTTGTGTTGGTGGCGGTGGCCAACGCTGCCTCCTGCACCCGGAGAGTGCTGGTAGGAACAGGCTGTTCGGGCCTGCTGGCTGGAGTCATTCGGCATGCTCATCAAACCTGACACAATAAAGAGAAAAGCTGGGATGTAAACTGACTGAGAGGTTTGACTCTTACACTGTAAAAATACATTCTTTCTCAAGCATACCTGCCCTGACTTCTAAAGGCAATTGTGCTAGATTTTATTTTGGACTGTCAGATTAAAGGGGGTTCGTTACAAATGTTTGCCTCTTTTTAATTTTGTTTTTTCATGAACAACTTTGTTTTGCGTCCTTTTACTTCATATCCATTCTCTACTACCATAAAAAAAAAATCATAAAATTTAAGTTTGTGACTGTAATGCAAAATTAATTGAACAATTTCAAGGTTTTTTTGGAAGACACTGGATAAATTACTGCTCTTTTTTTGATAATTAGTTCTTGAAACATGACCTAAACAGCAGAAACAAATATAAACTATCCCAGGCTTGTAGCCTTATTAAGAAGGGGAAAACAATTTTTACTTCTTCTCAAGACTGGCGCCTTGAGAATCTTACTTCTCAGAGACTTTAATTACTGACAGTATTGTACAGTGCAGCCCATACCACCATAATGAGGTCACGCCAGTGGCTCTCTTGATGTTCCTGCTCATAATCTCCTTTAAACGCACACAACCTTCCACATCAGCTTATTGATTCTATCATTCCAGGGCAGTTCTCAGCTCAGATTCCTACAAAAATTAGCCGCTGAAGAAAAACTAAACTGGTTTGTTTCTTGGTAGTTTCAGAATGTATTTCGGTTGCCTTGGACATCCCCATGTTCACTTTGCTTTAGATGCATTTAAAACTTAGTCAAAGACGCCAGTCAGAGTGAAATACCCAAGACACTGCCCAGTGAATGTGGAACTACTTTCTGTCAGATGCTTTATTCTTAAAAGAAAAATATAGCAAAAACTTCAACTTTTCTTCAGCTGTAAGTTTAAAACTTCCCACCCAGTTTCAGAAATGACCTTCATGAAGATGACAGTTTCAAAACCAGTTGTAATTTAGAAGCTAACCAAGTCTACCTATATGTTAGTCAATTTGTGCAAGTGATTTTTTTTATCTGCTTTATACTATCCACTTACAATAGAAGGGTTTTTGAAGAAGGTCTTTGCTGCGTGTCAGATCAGAGCTTTACATAATTATAACAGATTCTCTTGTTGTTACATGTTTGAGAATACAGACACACTGTGCCTTGAAAAAGCATTCACACTAGTCACAAAGTGGTCCATAACAGTGAAATGAAAAGGATAACTTAACAAAAAACAGTGAAGTTTGACATGCATTTATAATCATTCCCCACGTTACTCTGATACTCCTGAGTAAAATGTTGCACAATAAAGTTAAATTAAACATCAAAACATGTGGGAGAAAGGTTCTGCGCTCAGATGAAATTTTCTGGCCAAAATACAAATAGCTATTTGTGGAGGAAAAATAACACTGAACATCACTGTCAGGACAACATCCCCACTCTGAAACATGGTGATGGCAGTAGCATGCTGTGGGGATAGTTTTTTTTTAATAGGGAAGATTTTCACAGTTTCAAACAATTACTCTATTTATCTTTTATTTAATGTGCACTATCTTGGTTTGTATGTCAAATAAAATAAAACACAAAATACATGATTGTTTGTCTTTGTAATGCGTGTGAAAAATTCAAAGGGAATGCTGAAAAGCTCTCTGAGTCAAAGTAAATGTTTTCATCTTTCTCTTTTAACAAGTTTGTTGGATTATTCAGTTTATTTTTTTTAACCAAGACAGATATTGTTTGTGTATATTTTGACACCGTAAGTCAGATATTGACTTGCTGAACACATTCACTTCACAGTTATCCCTTAAATCATTTATAGTCATTCCATATTTCACAATCTGCACTGTAATAAAGTTTATTTTTTCTTTCTTTATTTATTTTTTTTATCGGCTGGTATTTTCATTGTCTTATTTTATGTGCTTGTGATCACCCCTGACCACTCACTGCTGGGGATCCAGTCAGACGGTGAGTCCAGACAAGCAGTTTTGCAGAACTCAACAGAGCGCATCAATCTCCCTCAGTTACAACTTCCTGAATGTGTGCGGGGGGGAAAAGTAAGTGAGAGGAGGAAGGTGATAGAGGGGTGGTAGGACGGTGTGAAGGAAGGAAGAGAGGAGGGGGGTCCAACAGGGAGAGCGCCTTGTGACCTGAAAGCTTCAGGAAGCAATTAGTGAGATGCTTCACAAACTTTAGAACCAATCTAATTAGCTGCTATCAAAGCCGAACTCCTTCCACTGTGCTGCTAAAGATGTGTTTTTCCTCCTGTTGAATTCTTCCTCTTAATTGCCTTTACTCGTTTGACTGTGCGAGCCATAAAATGCAGATATGCGGAACAACAGATTGTTTGTTTATTTAAATACAACAGAGTAGGAGTAGCGAGTGGTGGAGGTTAATACTGAAACGCCCGCTATGAAAGCAATGTTAAATTGACTGAATTTCAATGCGAGTTAAAGCGTGCCAGTTAATTATGTGCATGAGGGCTGACAGAGGTTTGCGATTGTTACTCCTCTCTCTCTCTCACAAACACACACATCAAGTATTGTGTACTGTTGGACAGGCTGGCATCAACAACCCGCAGTGAGGCTGACACTCACCTTGTTGTGAAAAGGACTGCTCAAAGACGCACTTGTACAGGCTGCGGAAAGAAGCGCTGAGGTCCTCGAAGTCGGAGAAGCAGAGCTGCTTGTCCCGCGACTCCGGGACTGGTAAACCGTACTGGGGCTGCTGGGGCGGAGGTGGAGCCTGGGCCGACTGCTGAAGGCTCAAGGACTGAGACGAAGGCTCTGAGTGACTGCTCACCTTTAGAAAGACAATGAAAGATGTGAACAAAGTGTTCTTAGAAGAAAGAAAAAAGAGGAGGAAGAAAAAGAAACCTGTGGATGTAGTAAATATTTAAACACTGACAAAATCTTCTGAAAGTCAGATCAGATTTTGTACAACTGAAGTGATACAAAAACAAAGTTGCTCTAGGTGAAGGAAAAATAAACAAAGTGTTCCAGACACAAAAAAAATCCATTGTAGTGTATAGATATTCTGGTTTCCAAGGACTAGACACGTAGCCTTGACTATTCAGTCACATTTAGGTTTTGAATCATCAGTAATCATTTAGTGTTGGTTAACAATAATAACAATATTAAAAACACTGACAATATTATTTACAATAACGAGATACTGAACTAGTTTGCATTTTTGCAATAGAATTACTTTATTCATGAATATCTCATGAAATGAGACATTCATATTTTTTTTTCTTCTTTTTTGATGGAATAAGTGTTTCAACCTTTGAAATACATCCATCAATGTCCCTCTAATTTATTGAAATGAGAACTAATATCAACATCAAGATTTTACTCAATGGTTAAAAGTAAAAGTAAACTTGGTCTATGAAACCTTTTGGATGACAGAAATATTTTCGATCCTAATCCTTAAGCAGGAATTGTTTAGTCTGATTTGAAGGTCTTTGGTTTTCATGGGCAGTGTTTGTCTAAAATTGTTACTTGTACGGATGCAACACTGTGAAAATTCTGGCCGATATCCATATCTGACAAATATCCTGCAATCCTGTGCTGCGTCCATCACTGCCCAAACAATACCAAGCACTCTGCCTTCCTGAAACACATGAACAAATGTCTACAAAATGTGAAGAAACATTAATTGTTAGTATTATTGCCTAGTTTTTCTTCTAAAACCTACTAATACTGTATGTTAAAACATGACTGACATTGGCTCATTCAGGATTTCTGCTGCTTGGGTAACACAAAATATTTTCATTTTAAATAACTGAAACACAACATGTTTTTATTTTTAAATAATTCTGCTGTAAACGTCTTGAGGTGCACATTTAAACTGCATCACAGTTTTCCGTCTTTCACCAGGTCATGCAGGTGAGGCCCGTTGTCATTTTGACTGGGAGAGATGCTGTGCAAACCAGAAAAGCAAAACTATATAAAAGTCCAGTTTATTTTAGAATAATAAAAAAAAACAAATTTTCCTTCATCTTGCAAATGTCCTTTTATGACTTGTTTTTAATTCTGCAGTTCACAATGACAATCAAACTTAATTTAATTTTGCTAAATGAAATAGAAAACCAATCATTTTCTTTTCTCCATAAATACACAAAAAAATAAATAAATAAAAAATGAAGCACGGCGCTTCCAATTTTTCTCATTTCGCGGCTGCGGCTCGTCTTCCTCCATCCTCAATCATCTCATCCCAGCTGTCATCCTCCTCGCCATCCAGCCGGTGAACACAAGCAATTTGCTGTGATCAGTGTGCCTCTGCCAATATGAGCCAACTTTCCGTGACGCCATCACCCACACATCTACCTGCACCCGGTAATGGGAGCCTCTCGGTAAACTCCGCTGTCGTGTGTGTGCGATCTCTGCCAACGGTGCCACCGGTAATCACTGTCAGTCAGGAGGATGTCACCTGCACCAGGTAATGAGACAGAACTAACCCCGATCCTCGACGGACTAGACCGCAAATGAGGTCTGAAAGGATGGAGGAGCGGGAGGAGGGAGGGCGAGGGGTGGCCGAGGTGATGAAGGCAGGAGGAAAACAAAAGATGGCCCGCAGAAATGGGAGGTTAACGAGATGAGATTGTGCTGACCTTTTTGCTAATGCAGGTGGGAGGCAGCAGGAGAAAAGTGATTGATGGTAAAAAGGTGAGCAGCTGTTACAAAAGAGAAGCAATAAAGAGCAGTGGTGTTCCCGCTCAGCTGTAAACCCGCATCAAATGTTGTTGAACAAAGCAGCCTTTAACTCCGCGCTACTAAATTTAACTGGACAGGCAGGAAGAGAATAGAAATTTGTCTCTGTGCTGCAGCAAAATAGAGGAAGAACCTGACCAAAAAAAAAAAAAACACACAAAACTCTGTAAAATACAAGTAAATAAATGAAATATAATTAAAGAAAACAAAGCTGCATTCATGCTACTACAATTTTTTGTCTTTAACGTACTGTTTGAAAATGGAACTTTTAGTGACTCCAGAAATGGTGGGACTAAGTCTTGTAAAAAAAAGTTTTCTCAAGCTACAGGTAAGTCTATATTTAATACAAGTTTATGCTGATGACAAATTTTCTTCTAATAAACAAACGTCAGCCTTACTTAATTGGACTGTTCTCTTGGCTTTCCCATTTTGAGCTGTGGCAGAGAAACAAGCCTCCATACAAAGAAAATAAGTCATATTTTAATACATAACATTGACAATAATTGTGTAGAGTAGCGAATTTGGAAACTGTAGGATGATGTGTGTTACATAATGTGCAAACTGAACTTCATAATGGCTTTCAGGGGAAAAAACCTGATTGGTTTGTGATGATATATAATCATTTTATATATGATTGGGTTAAAAATGGCAGTAACATATATTTCAACATAAAGAAAACTGAAAACTTAAAGATTTAGCAGTGAATAACTATTTATGTTCTAAGTAGCAACTGTAATGCACATATTTCTTGCTAAACAGACAAATAAATTATTTAAAATCATCTATGTTTCCCCATGTACAATAAAAAAAAAAAATCCGCTTTCCCTTGTCACAGTGACATGCCAAATGTCATTCTTTCACAATTTGTTGCTGCACAATCCACTGCTGATGCATAGGGTGTCTGGTGTTTGGCTGAACCAAAACATTAAATGTGACTCTGGAAGTGAAACTGAAAAGTGGAATTTATGAACACTTTGACCGTTTCTAGCACGAGTTTGGAATTCACTTCAAGACTAAATAGTTTTTTCTTCTCTTGCTATTTTCTTTAGTTCAATAAACATAATCTGCATCATTTAAGTAGGAGATAATGAGACATTGCTAGTGTCTGTAAAAAAAAATATAAAAAATCAACTTAGCAAACTTAGTAAATCAAGAAAAACTTAGCTTAATCTACCACATGAATGTTCAGATTGTTCCATTAAAACAGCTGTGTTATAAAACTTTAGTAAGATGCAACACAATGCAAG
The DNA here is from genome assembly GCF_001444195.1 of Xiphophorus couchianus. NCBI lineage: Eukaryota > Metazoa > Chordata > Actinopteri > Cyprinodontiformes > Poeciliidae > Xiphophorus > Xiphophorus couchianus. The sequence continues at coordinate 11,204,955 of NC_040228.1, forward strand.
GCTTGGCATATCTAGGAACATCTGATAGCATACTTTCAGGAGGAAATGAACTGACCTGCTGAGGCTGAAACAGATTATACGGACTAGTCTTCATTAAAAAAAAAGGGTAAAAATGTACTGTTAAAAAGCAGAATGTGGCTTTTATTTCTTTTTGCCGTTGTATCAACTGCGACCCTGAAGCTGAGGTTCAAACTGAACCGTGATTTTTGTGTGGTGTTACACATTTCTATTTGAAGTGGGTTGATGATCTTCAAAAACAGTCTGACTGTGGAATAAATCCATACTGCTATAAAAGAAGACACCATTAGAAAGGAGACAGCCAAAAAGAAAGCAACACTTGGTTTTGGTCCACACAGCTGATCACAGTGCTAAGTGGTTGTAAATGTCTGCTGATTTGAAAAACTGCTGAAATATATGGATGGAGATATCCCTTACCAGATGTCTGAAATGTTTCTGCAATACAAGGAAAAATGCAACAACATCCATATTTCTACGCTTGCAGGATATCTTATTCTTTTACTGTTGCCTGTGTTTTAAATAGGTCAAATCTAGAGGGGTCAGGCACCATTTAAATACATCAGAGACGGCACAGGTACATTTCTCACCTGCTGTTTTATTTTTGCATGACAGGAGTGAGCCTCCTTCAAAGCATCCTATTATTTCTCACAGATTTAAAATGCTTTTTGTTGTGTTCAGCCCTGAGGGGTGCAGCGAGGCTGCGCCAACACCACCGGTAGTCTGCTGCAAAACAAAAAACTCAATTTACAGGGTAAATAATATTGCGTGTGATTGCTGTGTTCAACAACACAAATGCATGCGTTTGGACTTTCACCTGCATCGCTGCTGAAATGCCTTCATACGTGATGATTTTTTTTTTTTTCTCAAAATTGCTTTAGCTAAACATGAAAATTTAATTTAGCATTTCACTCTCAAACTTGGTATGTCAATGTAAGACTTTTGAAAACAAATACAAGTTGTTCACTCAAGAAATCACCTAAAAGTGAAAAAAAGGAATCTATTTGGTTTCAAATAGTCATACACGAAGGGAGAGTTTCAGGAGTTAGCTGCAGAAGCAATGCACACATCGTTAGTCGGCTCCCACCTCCTTAGCCGCTAAGGATGCAGCAGACACCTTCGGCACCCACTGAATCACCAAGATGATGTCAGAATCAGGAGGTCACAGAGGGACTGGTTTAATATGGATCGAACAAAATTTCCCAGAGGTCAATGACGAAAAACCAGATGAGAGGTGAGAGAAAATGTTGGCCCAGCTAAGGTGTCTTTTTAATAAGACACACTCTGCGACAGGCGGCCGTCCTCCTGCAACACTCACAACACTAGCAGCCATAACAAAGACGAGCTCTTACTGGTGTGTAGCTGTGCACGTTGCTGCTGCTGCTGACAGCGGGGTTCAGGCTGTTAAGGCTGACAGACGCCAAACTCTGCTCTGAAAGACTGTTGCTCAGGCTACCACCCAGACTCCCAGGACTCTCACCGCCTTCTGCTTCAGGGTTATACAGCGCTACCTAAACACACAAAGACAACAAGGTTTCATCTAGTTCACTCATTGTTTTTAGGGTTTTTTGCTAAATCATCATCAAACTGAGGGGAGGAGCTTAAACATTTGGTTTTTTTTAATTAACACCGTACTGTGAGTTAGAAAAACTATCTAAGTTCATTTACTTATGAGCTTATTTATGTTTTCATATTATTATTCTGTGTTGTTAACTTGACTCCTTTCTTTTGTGGTACATTATTAACTATTTTTGGATGTTTGCTTGGGGGTTAGAAACATTTACACATGTTTGTGTCATTAGCTGCCTGTGAAGCTGATTTATAATGGTCAGCCTTGTGCCTTGACCTTACAAGGCCTTGTGCCCTTGTAAGGGCCACAGAACCCACAGAAGGTTCCAGAACATCCTTTGGTAGAGGTCTATGATCAATTGTTTGTGTGACTGTGTGAAAAAGCCCAACCTCTTTCCTTGTAATCATAATAAAAGGCAGTTGGGGACTGAGAGCCGGCGGAGTTGGTCCCAGACAGTGTTTGACAGCGGTTCTCCGTGTCTGGCTCTGCTCCCCTTTTCTGCAGAAAAGCAATTTATGTCTCTGGTTGATTCTTTGCAGGTTGGGAACCAAAATAGACCCAACACTGTGACTGCAAAATGTAAAAGTGGTAAGTAGTAGCATCTCATGAAGCAAAAGCTATCACCGCTATCATATGTTTTATTTTTTTAAATATAAGAACATTTTTAGTTCTAATGTCAGGTTTCTGAAGAAGAGAATTTTGCCTTGAGAGACAGGAATATGACTGAGTTCTTTCCAGTTGTGGACGATTGCTTACTTTAAAAAGGAAAGCACTTGAATGACATCGAAGGCATCCACGATGATAACCCTTGTGTATCATTTAGTTGTTGAAATTTTATGAAGGGCATAATAAAATTAGTCTTTCCCACTGCCTGCATATGTAAAATTATTGCTCATTTTATCTGTCTAATTTCTTTAGTGCCACTCAGAAGTGGCTAAAGAGGCACATTTAGGCAGAAAAAGATGCTCTATATGAACAAAACTAACACTGAGAAAGCCACCCACACTATGAAATATGGCAGTGGCAGCATCATGCTGTGGATACGCTTTTCTTCAGTAGAGAAAAGGAAGTCAGTTAAGGTTGAAGGGAGGGTAGATGGAGCTAAAGACAGAGCGATCAAAAATTAAACCTGGAACTGGGTCTTCCAATGGTACACAGACCCTAAGAAGTGCAGCCAAATCTACAATCAAATTGCATTGGGATGGCCTAGTCAAAGCTCAGACCTAAATCCAATAGCAAATCTGGGCAAGACTTGAAGTACAAGCGTTTTAGCAAACAAAGTTTGTAGTTGGTAGAGACATAACCCCAAATACTTGTAGCAGTGACCAAGAGGTGTTTCTAAAATGTATTGACTCAAATAATGTAAATGCATGCTCCTGTTTTCAAATTTAGATTTGTCAGAAAAATGACCTTCCACTTCACAATTCTGCACTTCCTTTTTTTTTTCCCATCACATGGATTCCCAATGCAACTCATTGGAGCTTGTGTGAGTAAAGTGACACAATGTGAAAAAGTTGACGGGATAATATTTTTTGCAAGGCTTCGAGTCAAAGTAAAAACAGAAATTAAAGCATTAGTCAGTGCAATTTGTCTTATCCCTGCATCAACAGCCACAATTTTCATGAATTAAAAAAAAAAAGAAAAAGAAAAACCTAACCCAGAGAACTCCCTCTGTAGTGAAAGGAGCTGCACAGCGTAATGTCTCGTGTTGACACATCACAAAGCTTTTTAAAAAGCGGTGCCTCAGAATTATGTTGAATCATGTTTCTCTTGTTTTATTTGACTGTCAGGACTTGTGAGGCAGAGCGTCAGGATTACCTCCGGGCTACGTTTAATTGTAAAGACAAATGTGAAAACATAGCCTTCGGGTGAGACAACAGTAAAAGCTCTCTGGGGCAGCGCTCTACCCTGTGGAAAATCTAGTGGTAAGAAAAACAACAAAAAGAGAGCATTTCTGAGAAGTCTTCCCCAGTTTTAGTGGGTGTGGAGAAATCTGCAGTGAAATAAGATTTAATTCTCCTTACTGTGACATTGTCGCAGCGGGGAAAACCACTTTGCAGTCTCGAAGATATTTACGGTTTGCACAGAAATACAGAATATATATTACAAAGCATATTTGTAGGTTGTATTTTTGATGCAACACAGCTTCAAGTAAAGACATTAGAGTAAAAAACTATCCAATATGCTAACAACAGCATACCAAGTATCTAATTAAGAATTTTTTTTTTCAGTTTTTCTATGCTTTTCTGTCAAGTAACAGAAATGCCTTTTAAAAAGCAATTACATCTTTTGAGCATAACAGAAAATGAGTGAGAAATTGTGTAAGAGATGAGGCTGTGACACGCTGCTGTGCCTGCAGGACGCCACCTGTCTGGACGTGGGCGGATATCATTGACGTTGGCATCTGCATCATTATCGTCAAGGTCTTCCTCGCCCTGCTCTGAATCATTGTTTCAAAATGTAAAGTCCATCCATCCATCCATCTTCTTCCGCTTATCCGAGGTCGGGTCGCGGGGGTAGCAGCTTCAGAAGGGAGGCCCAGACTTCCCTCTCCCCGGCCACTTCTTCTAGCTCTTCCGGGGGAATCCCGAGGCGTTCCCAGGCCAGCCGAGAGACATAGTCCCTCCAGCGTGTCCTGGGTCTTCCCCGGGGCCTCCTCCCGGTGGGACGTGCCCGGAACACCTCACCAGGGAGGCGTCCAGGAGGCATCCTGACCAGATGCCCAAGCCACCTCAACTGGCTCCTCTCGATGTGAAGGAGCAGCGGCTCTACTCTGAGTCCCTCCCGGATGACTGAGCTTCTCACCCTATCTCTAAGGGAGAGCCCAGCCACCCTACGGAGAAAGCCCATTTCGGCCGCTTGTATCCGCGATCTCGTTCTTTCGGTCATGACCCAAAGCTCATGACCATAGATGAGGGTGGGAACGTAGATCGACCGGTAAATCGAGAGCTTCGCTTTTTGGCTCAGCTCTCTCTTCACCACGACGGACCGGTACAGCGCCTGCTTGACAGCAGACGCTGCGCCAATCCGCCTGTCGATCTCCCGCTCCCTTCTTCCCCCATTCGTGAACAAGATCCCGAGATACTTAAACTCCTCCACTTGGGGCAGGACACCCCCCCTGACCCGGAGAAGGCACTCTACCCTTTTCCGGCTCAAGACCATGGCCTCGGATTTGGAGGCACTGATCCCCATCCCGGCCGCTTCACACTCGGCTGCGAACCGATCCAGCGAGAGCTGCAGATCACGATCTGATGAAGCCAAAAGGACCACATCGTCTGCGAAAAGCAGAGATGAGATCCTGAGGCCACCAAATCGGATCCCCTCAACACCTTGGCTGCGCCTAGAAATTCTGTCCATGAAAGTGATGAACAGAATCGGTGACAAAGGGCAGCCCTGGCGGAGTCCAACTCTCACCGGAAACGAGCCCGACTTACTGCCGGCAATGCGGACCAGACTCTGACACCGGTCATACAGGGACCTGACAGCCCGTATCAAAGGGCCCGGTACCCCATACTCCCGGAGAACCCCCCACAGGGCTCCCCGAGGGACACGGTCGAACGCCTTCTCCAAGTCCACAAAACACATGTAGACTGGTTGGGCGAACTCCCATGCACCCTCCAGGACCCTGCCGAGGGTGTAGAGCTGGTCCAGTGTTCCACGACCAGGACGAAAACCACACTGCTCTTCCTGAATCCGAGGTTCGACTATCCGACGGACCCTCCTCTCCAGGACCCCTGAATAGACCTTGCCAGGGAGGCTTAAGAGTGTGACCCCTCTATAATTGGAGCACACCCTCCGGTCCCCCTTTTTGAACAGGGGGACCACCACCCCAGTCTGCCAATCCAGGGGAACTGCCCCCGATGTCCATGCGATATTGCAGAGTCGCGTCAACCAACACAACCCTACAACATCCAGAGCCTTAAGGAACTCCGGGCGGATCTCATCCACCCCCGGGGCCTTGCCACCGCGGAGCTTTTTAACCACCTCGGCGACCTCGCCCCCAGAGATTGGAGAGCCCAACCCAGAGTCCCCAGGCTCCGCTTCCTCAGTGGAAGGCATGTTGGTGGGATTGAGGAGGTCTTCGAAGTACTCTGCCCACCGGCCCACAACGTCCCGAGTAGAGGTCAGCAGCACACCATCCCCACTATAAACAGTGTTGGTGCTGCACCGCTTCCCCCCCCTGAGACGCCGGATGGTGGACCAGAATCGCCTCGAAGCCGTGCGGAAGTCTTTCTCCATGGCCTCTCCAAACTCCTCCCACACCCGAGTTTTTGCCTCAGCAACCGCCCGAGCCGCATGCCGCTTCGCCCGCCGGTACCCATCAGCTGCTTCCGGAGTCCCACAGGCCAAAAAGGCTCGATAGGACTCCTTCTTCAGCCTGACGGCATCCCTCACCGAAGGTGTCCACCAACGGGTTCGAGGGTTGCCGCCGCGACAGGCACCGACAACCTTGCGGCCACAGCTCCGATCGGCCGCCTCGACAATGGAGGCACGGAACACGGTCCACTCAGACTCCATGTCCCCCACCTCCCCCGGGACGTGTTCGAAGTTTTGCCGGAGATGGGAGTTAAAGCTCCGTCTCACAGGGGATTCCGCCAGACGTTCCCAGCAGACCCTCACAACACGTTTGGGCCTGCCAGGTCTGACCGGCTTTCGCCCCCGCCACCGGAGCCAACTCACCACCAGGTAGTGGTCAGTGGACAGCTCCGCACCTCTCTTCACCCGAGTGTCCAAGACATACGGCCGCAGATCCGATGAAACGATGACAAAGTCGATCATCGAACTGCGGCCTAGGGTGTCCTGGTGCCAAGTGCACATATGGACACCCTTATGCTTGAACATGGTGTTCGTTATGGACAATCCATGGCGAGCACAGAAGTCCAGCAACAGAACACCGCTCGAGTTCAGGTCGGGTGGGCCGTTCCTCCCAACCACGCCCCTCCAGGTCTCACTGTCGTTGCCCACGTGAGCGTTGAAGTCCCCCAGCAGAACAAGGGAGTCCCCAGGAGGAGCACTCTCCAGTACCCCCTCTAAGGACTCCAAAAAGGGTGGGTAATCTGAACTGTCGTTCGGCCCGTAAGCACAAACGACAGTCAGAACCCGTCCCCCCACCCGTAGGCGGAGGGATCCTACCCTCTCGTTCACCGGGGTAAACCCCAACGTACAGGCGCCAAGATGGGGAGCAACAAGTATGCCCACTCCTGCCCGACGTCTCTCTCCCTGGGCAACTCCAGAGTGGAAGTATGTCCAGCCCCTCTCGAGGAGACTGGTTCCAGAACCAGAGCCATGCGTCGAGGTGAGACCGACTATTTCTAGCCGGAACCTCTCGACCTCACGCACTAGCTCCGGCTCCTTCCCCACCAGAGAGGTGACATTCCACGTCCCAAGAGCCAGTTTCTGCAACCGAGGATCGGACCGCCAGGGTCCCCTCCCTTGGCCGCCACCCATCACACAGTGCACCCGACCCCTTTGGCCCCTCCCACGGGTGGTGGGCCCATGGGAGGGGGGGCCCATGTTTCCTCTTCGGGCTGAGCCCGGCCGGGCTCCATGGGTAAAAGCCCGGCCACCAGACGCTCGCCATCGTGCCCCCCCTCCAGGCCTGGCTCCAGAGTGGGGCCCCGGTGACCCGCGTCCGGGCGAGGGAACACCAAGTCCAAGGTTTTCCTTCATCATTGGGGTCTTCGGGCTGCACTTTGTCTGGTCCCTCACCTAGGACCTGTCTGCCTTGGGTGACCCTACCAGGGGCATGAAGCCCCAGACAGCATAGCTCCTAGGATCATTGGGGCACTCAAACCCCTCCACCACGATAAGGTGGCAGCCCATGGAGGAGCTGCCACCAAAATGTAAAGTGATGTCTTAAAAGAGATGTGTTTGAGCTTCTGCTGGAGTAATACAGTGAGTGGAAGCTGACATGTTGAACGTATGTATATTGTGAGAAGTACATCTTTAAAAAAAACAACAAAAAAAACGTTTTCTGTGTTGATTAAGACTGCTCAGAAACAGCTACTATCAATATTAAAATAACTGCCAATCAAGGTGTTCTTGTTGCTTCCTCGAATGAAATATCTAATAAACTGGACATTTATTTTGAGTGTCAATCAATATGTTTGATTCCCAGTAGGTAACTCTAATTAAAAAAAAAAAAAGAAGTTTTTTACATATTTCTTAGAAACCGTCACTATGATTTCACAGTATGATATGAGACAGATCATCTGTGAAAAAACCGAGCTGCTCCGCCATCTCCCTCAGGTCTGACTGCCATCTGCAGAAATACACTGCTCAGTCAGAAACAACCAATCAGAGCCAGGAGGAGGGCCTTAGTGCTGTCAATCAAATATACACACAATGTGTAAAAAAAAAAACACAGTCTGCTTTTATCATCTAACATTTAATCTGATAATTTTTTCTCCCAATTTCAGTAACTCAATTTACCTTTTATTTGCTTAATGCCAAAATAATAGGCAAATAAACTTTTACTAAATGTTTAATATGTTCTCCAAAGTTAGAGGTTTATATACTCTTGATGCTGCCTCCTCCATAGGGTCCTCGGGACTTTTCTCTAAATGTTCAATAAATGTGACTTTCATCAGTTTATAAGACATGTCTACTCTAATTAAGGTTTATTTTTAAGCATGCTTTTCTGAGTTGACTTTTTACAGTATGTAGCTGAAGTAATGCCTTCTTCCTTGCTCAGTGGCCTTTTAAACCTTGTAGATGGTTCACTGGTGTTCCAGGCTTCAGCCAATCAGAATGTTATCCAAAGGTATTTTGCTTTTGCGGTGAGGTTGATTTGAACACGTCATTCCAAAACACAGACAAGGAATTTGTCTCCTTCCTGAACTATATGATGGCTGTACAATCCCACACTATTTACATTTGCTTATTTACATTTTAATTTGCTTATAAATGTTTGAACGGATGAACACAGCATTTGAAAATTTTACCCAAAGGACGAAACAAACCTAAAGTCCACAATTCTCTCTCTAGACTGATTTCTGTTATTTCTTCCACCACATCACACAAGATGTCAATGTGTTTGATGTGTTTCTTTAAAATAGAGCCACAGCTGGGCTTAAAATTAACCCGTATGTGTTGAATTGAGCGATCAAAGGGCTAGTAAGACACGACATCCTCATCTCAGCTTTTTCAGCTTTTTATTTTAGTTAAAAATGGGGAAGTTTGATCTATTTAATGTCAATCTAAAAATCTGATTTTTATACTACAAATCTTTAAAAAAAAAAAAAAAAAAAGATAATTAATAACCTGAAAAAGACATGAAGTTTGAAAATAAAGAGTGAGGAACAGGAAGTGGTAAATATTTATTGTTTTAAATTACTAGAAAACCTGAGCATTGACCAATGTACAGTGAAAGCTTTCTTTGAGCAAAAGTAAAACTGATTTCTTAGTTTAGACAGGAACCTAAATCAGTAGCATGCAGGGCATTTTAAGAATGTTTTCCACAATTATTCATAACTGATTGTCTTGCAACAACAAAACCAATCCCTCTCCTTAAATCTGGACTGATGTCCTACCTTGTTATTTGCTGCACTGATGGCCAGAGTCGGAGATGCGCCTCCTGACATGATGCAGTCCATTCTCAGGGACTCTGACTCCAGGCTGTAAGGGGTTGATGCCTTCAAGGAAGTGCAAATGACAACAGACACAGATATTATTAGACTTTATAGCCCAAGCTGAAGAGGAAATGCATAATTATATTGGTATATAATAAGTTACCTCAGAGTGTTTTCTATACACCCAAGTTACTCTATGTAATCTGTGTTTATGTTTCAAAGAAACATTTTTCTCAAGTCCTGTCAAATATCTAAAGTACATGTGTCATTTTTAATAGTGGAATATACGAGTGTCTCAATCTGTGGAGTGAAATTATGGAACAAATTAGATGTTCAACTTAAACAAATAAATAATATCCTACAGTTTAAAAGCATACATAAGAAATATGTTAAATAAGATTAAAGATGAAGCCATGTCACATTAGGTTGTGGTATACTGTATTTAAAATCTATTGGTTAGATTCAATGAATTTAAACAGACATATTGTTGTAATATTTCTTCAGAAGTCGTACTCATTTATGTAAGTCATTTGTTAGCCAATGGCATATTTATTACAGATGTCCACATGACAATTCAACTCAATTCAAAATCAAAAATACTTTATTAACCCAAAAGGGAAATTAAATCAAGTTTATTTTTCATTTAGGTTATTATTAAAGATAATTTATTATACAATTAAAATATTTTTTTGTACTCTGAAGTATTGAAATAAACTTGCATTCATTCATTCAGTAACAGAATATGGTCAAGAAAAACATTTTTGGATATTGCAAAAACTAAAACTGTTTTGTACACTCTGCTCAACTAACAGTCAGTCTGGGCCCTTCACATTAAGTTTATAATATTACTCTGTAAATATCTTCTCTTTAAGGATTAATTAAGTACTGTGCAATTTAAGAACACATTTATTTCCTCAGCAGCAGAACAACGTCTTCCAAAAGTCCTGCACAAAATCTTTAAACATTGTTTATAAGTACCTATGAATGTTCGAATACAAATAATTAAATGTATTTATCTGGTATTTGTTTATTCTGCTGTAAATGCCTGCTGTTTGTGGCACAACGAAAGCCAAAAACATATAATATAAGGAAAAAGCTCAATATACTAACATAGATCGGTGAATTGGAACACAACATGTGGAAATGGTCAAATATAAAGGCAAATAAACAAAGACTTTGTTGCTTTTTTGTTTCTTTGAGATAAACCAGAGAGTTTTTCACATTATGTTTGCAAATATTTCCACTGTGCTTATGTTTTTACAGATCTTTTAAACCAACAGGTAATACTCATATAGATGCATGATTAGTAAGATTCTTGTAGTTGCGATGAAGCACTCTTTTACTGTCACTAGAATCACTAAATACACTTTATTTTACATGAAAACATACATTACTCCATTTATCTCTACTGTGTGTTACATTTTAAGCAATATTTTCTTATATCCATATCACAACTAACGACAATATTACATTTTAAAGTACGTACCGGCCTGAATTAATAACATGTAGATAGTATAAGGAATGTCACAAGTAAGACAATTTGATATTAAACACTTTAAGCAAAGTTAATCTTCCCATGGACACTGTTTAAGAATAAGGCAACATCTTTAATCAGTTATTTACACTAGATTTTACTAAAGGGTATCAAATTAAAGGGGGCTAAATACAAATGCATGTCACATTTAGCAGAGTTGTATGTAAAAAAAAAAAAAAGAGAAGAAGAAGAAGACCTTTGTATCATTAATCCTTCACTGCACAATTATTTATTTTTCATATAAAACCTCAATGACATAAACTGGGGTTTGTGTTTGTAACATGACAAAACATGAAAAAGCTTAAAACACATATATACTGTGCACATACATGTATGTGCACAAATGATACACAAACTTAATATATACTAACTTAATACATACTTACTGTCAATTATAACTAACATGTACTAATAAGTGAGCCTGGACAAATTCCTGTGGCAAAAAAATAAATAAATCCAGCAGAGTGCAGCCCATAATGTAGCACTTCCTGAATTCCTGAGAGCCTTTTCTCCTCATTTAGATTCACTAGAATTCTAAATCTGGCTCGCACTGATTGGGGATACCCAGAGGATTTTGGCAATGAGATGAGAAATTAAATGTGACAAAGGTTATGAAGAAATTTCTGTCCGCCTCAAGTTCATGATTCTTTTACGAGCCTCCCCTGATTCACCCCGACGCTCCGGGCTGAGAACCGCGTGAACAAGTCGGCGCGCGCTTCGCGTAAATTGCCGGACACTTAGTCAGACTGGAAAGTGGACACATCACTTGCACTTGGTAAGATGTATCAAGCCTTCCTCATGAATTATTTACACATTTCAGGCGTATTCCGCAGCGTTTCATTTGCCGCCGTCTTCTCTGCGAGCCGAAGCAGGGGCACAGCTCAATGAGATACAAGAAGCTACTCATGGATTGATTCGGGGCAACACTGATGCCCCAAAAATGTAAAAAAAAAAAAAAAAAAAAGAAGAAAATATGTGTTTTTTTTCTCCTTGTTTGACTTCTTTTAAGGTTCAAGGCTGGCTTGGCTGACTTCCCAAACTGCTTATAGTAAGAGGATTGGTTGGTAACAATGCAATCTTTAATTTATGATAAACTCCCAGACAAACGGGTTGCCGGCTCCCCCGACGGAAGCTCTTAGAAAAATACCAACAAAGAGGAGACGAGGGGGAGAGTAAAAAAAAAAATGGGGCTGGTGGAAGAAAGCGGGAAGACAGAAAGAATAGGTAGATAATTGAGCGGTGACAGACAGGCAGACGGAGAGGTATACATGAAATGAAAGGGCCGTAAATATCCTCACCGCAGCTACGCGGCTAACAGCACAATGGATTTATGAGGCTGACGTTTAGCCTCGCTGCCAACTTAAAACTCTTTACAAGCACACAGCCCAGGTGCAACTAAACACCCCCCAATAAAAACACAAAGACATATTTAGTCCACCTCCCCCCCCACCCTCAGACAGTAATGCCAGCATAAATCTCCGCACTTGTAACCTCCCATTTTCTCCTTAGCCCATGTGACAGCCCACGGTGTGTCTGCCAGCGGTGCAAGTGAGGCACGAGAAAAGGGGTCGAAGGGCCCATCCATGTAAGACGAGATGACAAGGCTCTGAATTAATTAATGTTTGTAATAAAAAAAAAAATCGTTGGTGAAGAAAATATGTCTAACGGCAGCCCCAGGGCCTACTGTGGTAATTAACTGGAACACAAGCCCGGAATACTCTCTCCTCCCTCCTCCTCCAGCTCTTCTTTACTTCTTTTCCCCTCCTCGTAGCTCCGATTTTTCCTCAACATTCTGTCTACCTTGACGTCTGTTTCTCTTTTCTGCATTCTTCCTTCCAAACTTCTCTCTTGCTTCTTTTCAGGCAACACTTTCTCTCTCTCTCTCTCTCTCTCTCTCTCTCTCCAGTCTTCCCCAAGTGAGCAACGGTGATTGTGCACTTTGCTGCTCCACGCCTGCCTGAGCTTTTCCCAAGACTGAATGGGGGGACGGGGGAGAGGGTGAGGCAGCGGCATGGACCAGGAGGTAGAGAGGAGAGTGGCAGGAAAACGGGGAGATAATGATTATGTTCCAACAAGCAGTGACAAGAGATGTTGGATAATAGGTAGAAAGGCAACAGTGATGAACAACTTGTACGTCACAACATGGTCAGGTGTACGTTCAGAAAATCTCGCTGGAGTCTAGTGGAATAAAAACAAGAGAATTATCTGCACAGTGAAGCTGGAGCTCCTGGAAATTAGAGGTTTTGATGTAAATCATACGCAAGGGAATAGCTGGTGACTTGAGCACACGTGTAAACAGTGTGAAGTTTTCGGAAGATCAGAACCATACATTTTTATACATTATAAACCAATTGAAACCACTATATTCCAATCATTAACCATTTGAACTGCATGGGAGTTGCTGAGAGGCGTATTGTGAGTGTTAGGTAGAGTTTGGTAAAGCTTTGAGTCATGCATTCCTTCTGTCCTTCAACACACACAGACATGAACCACTCCTGCTCAATATTGATAAAAACTGTTTGCACTTTGATGTCTGGTTAATCTTTTGTTGAAAATAAATTTTTACAGATCTGGAGACATTCATTACACATAGAGTTAAACATTTCATGTGTTATGGCTTTCAGGTAAAGAAAACCTGAACATTCAGTGTCTCATAAGATTAGAAATATTGCATTACACCAATCAAAAATGGATGTTTCAAGCATAAATGTCAGACTAGTGAAAGGTATGTACATTTCTATGAACTCAATACTTGGTTGCGGTTCCTCTTGGATGAATTACTGCATCAATGCACCATGGCACAGAGGCGATCAGCCTGTGGCACTGTGTAGAGGCAATGGAAGACCAGATTGCTTCCTTGTTGGACGTTGTGTCTCATCTTCTTCTTAACAACAACAGCCCATAGATTTTTTTTTAGAGGGTTAAAGATCAGGGAAGTTTGCTGGCCAATCAAGAACAGGAACAACCTGGTCAATAAACCATTTTTTGGTGGCTTTGGCAGTGTGAGCAAATACAAAGTCCTGCTGGAAAATAAAGGATAATACAGCTGGTCAGCAGAGGGAAGCATAAAAAGCTCCAAAATTTCCAGGCAGACAATTGCATTGATTGTAGACTTTAGAAACACAGTGCACCAAGACCAGCAGACAACTTGGCACCTCAACCCTCACTGACTATTTCAAACTTCATACTGGACATCAAGCAAGATGGATTCTGTTCATCTCTTCTCATTTTCAAAACCCTGGGATCTTGATTTCCAAATGAAATGCAGAATTTACTGTCATCTGAAAACAGGACTCTGTACCATTGCGCAAAAGTCCAGTTCCTTTTGTCTGAAACTCAGGTAAGAATTTGTCTCTGGTTCAAGAGTGGCTTCATACAGGGAATGTGACATTTGTAGTCCGTGTCTAGTATTCGTCTGTGTGTGGTGGCTCTTCTGGAATGAATTTGATTTGATATTCCTCTTAAGGCTGCAGTTTTTCCCATTGCTGGTGCATCTTTTCCAAGCACACTTCTTCCTTTCACTACATGTTTTGTGAATATGTTTAGATACAGAACTCTGTAAACAACCAGCTTCTTCAGCAACGACCTTCTGTGGCTCACCCTCCCTGTGACTGACGTTGATGGCTGTCTTCTGGACATCCGTCAAGTCAGCAGTTTTTCCAATGATTGTGTAGCTTTCTATCCCAAAAACAGTGAGCGACTGAAGAACCAGGTGTTTTGAGTTAATTAGCTGATGAGGGTGTGACACCACAAGTTTTTTTACAACATTTTAGGTTTTCATTATCTATAACCGTCACTCTAAGTGGGATGATTCAATATAATATATGAGTTTCACTTTCTGAGATGGCTGACAGTAAATATTTCACTTTTACACAATATTCTAGTTTTTTTTATATGTACTAGAAGCTGTCTCTTTGGTCTCAATGCTTTTTAAAAAACATCTAATTGCTTATGAGTATGCAAACTAAGTACTGAAGAAACCGAAACTTCATGCACAGTTTGTTGCACACAGAGCAAAAACAACAGAGGATTGTATAAAAGGTTTGTACGAGACCTGCAACTCATGGCGGAGCTACCCCGGCACCGCTTTTGTATTCAGATCTGCAGGGTTAATGACTGAACACCCAGCCGCATTCCGCCGAGCCGATGCTGGGCTACGTATATTTATAGCCTCCTCTGCTGTCAATCAGTGTTTTCAAAACCAATCTTCATTCCTGCGCCTGCATTCTCTCATCTTCCATGTAACTTTTCTTTCCTGCTCCTCCTGTGAGATGCTGAAGAATGCGCCCGACGAGCCTCTGGTGAACATCAGGGAGCACATATGTGCACAGCGTTGTTTAATCATGACTATGATTTGGTTCAGTTTAAATGAACCACACATGAAGCCAGTGAGTTTTTTTTCCATAACCAAGTGGGGTTTTTAGATTTCTGCCCACATGAAGGGGTCAATATAAGCCAAACCGTTTAGAACGGTAGCTGCGCTTCTAGTTTTGCTGCTTGGAATTTTTAAAAAAATTTTCCTTTTTTAAAATCTGTCTAAATATCTCTGCAGCAGCATCACAAGAGTTTATCTTTTGTTGTCCTCATGTGCCCTCACCGAGTGTTTTGAATGTATTCCCAGGAATTGTTCTCTGTGGCAACAAACTAAAGATTCTGGAAGATTGGTAAAATCGTACCCGTTCCCCAGAACGTGGTCTCTTCTTCGGCCTGCTGGGCACCGAGTCCTCTTTAGGGTTGGTGTCTATCGCCCAGTAGGAGCCCTGAAAAGTAATCACAAAAAAAAAAAAAAAAACACACAGGTCAGCGTTCAGGTCTTTACAAGCCTTTAGACTTCAGGTAAAACTTTCATTATTACCTTTTTACTTTCTCATTTAAAGCAAGAGAAGTCTATGGAAATCTGGAGAGGGATGCTTCTTCCAGCTAAGAACAGGATTTTCACTCACTATTCTGTCAGTAGATTATATTTGGGGTCATGTGAATTATTTATAAGTAGTTGGGAGTATTCTGCAGCTGCAGACAGTAGTCGCATTGGGGAAGCAGATAGGCTTTATCAGCAGATATCTAATATTAAGTTATAAAACATATATGTTTTAGGGTGGAAGTGGCATTTTAAGCGCCTGCATTGTGAGTGCAACCAAAGCTGAGCTATTCCCAAAGCGGCCATGAGATATAACGTCCCCAACTAGTCCTCGTTTTCTATGAGGCTTCTTCCCAAGAACGGTAGTTAATGCATTTCTGCTTGTAGGCATTCTGACCAGAAGCATCACCGCAGAAGATATCATTTTGAAATGTTTTACTCCCAATCTCTCTGTTTTGGTCACTACCAACAGCTTAATAATAATAATAATAATAATAATAATAATAATAATAAAGCAGCTTTTTTGCCACATTAAAGACCAATATGTCAGTCTGTCACTCTGTTCAGGAGAAAGTACTTCTAAAATGTGACTTTTAACCCATGACCACAGTACAATTTTAGCCTTTATGAAGATGTGTAAAGTTTAATCAAACTTCAGCTTTTCATCCGTCACTTTTACATGCTGTTCATATGTGAGGCATGGTTTTATTTTCTTCTTCTGTTCAACATTTTTTGGTAAAGGAGCAGAATTCTCAGGTACTCTGATCATATTTTTAAAGCGAAGTGTTGTGGATTATGGCACTCAACCCACCGACACTGATTTTGGCTGTTTGAGATTTCTCTTCAAGTACTTTTACAGAAAAAGTTAACCAAAGTTGTGTCATACTCAGTTTACTGTATATAGTGCCTTCAGAGACAGAGAAAAAGTTGAAACCAATCATGGCCAATCAAGCTGAAAATTATCCTGATGTGGTACCCAGGAAATTTCTAGCCACATCTCTCCGGAAGAAAAAAGAAAAAGAAAAGAAATCACCCTTTTAAATGCCTGTGTTGTTATTTGCACAACTTTAAATTTCCTTCATTAGTTGCACATCTTTAGATAATGTTCCCATCTATTTTAAATAAATCTAAAGCATCTGCTTCTCTTTCGAGCACAGTTCCCTGCTCTTGATTTTTTACGGCCACATTTTTCCACATAAAATTCACTCACACGCTTTTAAGACACAACATTAAAACATTACTGTTAAATTAACATTTATGGTTGAAAACTCTTATTTGAGTGTGTTTTACCACAATTTGATAGCCAGAATAATATGAGACTATCACTTTCTTTAACTTTAGGAGTTTACATACATATCGTTTGAATTTAGTACAATTTTCTCTAACTTTTTTCCCCAAAGTTATTGGGTATTCTTCAACCAGGCCTGATCCAAGTCTAATTTTCGACAAGACTGACCTCAGGTCTTTGTGATGGCCTCTTGAAATGTTAAGTTTGTTGTTCTAAATTCACAGTCTTTGGCGGTATGCTTTGGGTAATTATCCATTTGCTACCAAGCTTTATCTGTTTTGGCTGAGACGTTGCTTAGCTGGGTTTATGTTCTTGGACTCGCAAGCTTTCAATTTCCCCTTAAAATGTCACAATCGTCAAATGTAATCAAACAATTCAATTTCAGCTTCATTAAACCACACGATGCTCCCCTGTGCATTTGCAAAATATAAATTTGGATTTTATGTGGCTTTCTGAGTAATGATCTTTTTCGTGTGACTTCCATCAGCACAAGACTCATTTTCCTCTTCACATCTTCACAAGATCTTTTCTTATTGTTTTGGGGTTGATAGGAACATTTTGTACCAAAACACATCCAGAATCTGTCTTCCCCATAAACGGTATAAATATCTTATGGTCTTTACACTTGAAACAGATTGTTTGAAAAGACGAACATTGCAACATTTGAGTTGCGGATCGAAATACAACCACAGTTGGGACCCAACCTCAAATTTTGTAAGTTAGCCCATCAAAAGCCTACAAAGCCATGACATCATCATCTCGACTTCCTTGAACTGTTTACATCCTTTTGAATTTTCTGGACAGAAAGTTACAAAACTTCTAAAAAGTTCTCCCTCTCATTATTCTGGTACTTAGCACGCAGAAATAATTTTGTTGATTTGAACTTACCTAAAACGTGAAAGATTTAGAGAGAAATACTGTTTTTGTTTTTCTAAAGCATGTCAATATCTTATCTTAACTGTGCAATGAGGGATAATATTTTGCCAATAGCCGTTTCACAGGTCCTTAATTTCCTCCTGGTTTTAGTTTGTGCAACATATTTCCTCCTCCTTCCGAAGGAGAGCTAAAGTTGTACGATGAATCTAAGAGGTTCTTCTTGGCCACAGACGCAGCTCAGCTTCAACCCGCCCCCACCCTCCCCGCCGCCCCCATATTTCTTTCCTCTTCTCCTCCCCTTGTCTCTCAGTCCCACATCACTGAGCTGTACACAGCCAATTAACGTTAGCACATTCATGATTTAGCTTCACCCCTCTCTCTGCGGCTTCAAGCAGAACATGTACATTCAACTTCTCCACACACAGATGACCCCCTCACACACACCCCCTACCCTCCATTCCCGGTGCCAAGGTATCGACCGCTTCGATCTTGGTAGTAAATTAAGGTGCTGCTCAGGTCCAAGTCAGGCTAATCAGGAGGGGAGCCACTCTCTTTGTGTCTTTCCAGACTATAGGCCTCCACTCAAGCTGAAGGATTTCCTCTGAATTATTTAAAGCTTCTTCCCCCCTAATTCATTTTTCAATGGCTCCAAAATCCCCACAGTCAGAAGAAACTCCTTCCACCAGCCTTCCTCCCCCAAACGAAATGAGCAGAGTTTTGAGAGTTCATTGAAAAGTTTTGGCTTTTTTAGTTTTTTCTTCTCTCTCTTTCTATAAAAGTTGTAGGTCAGCTCTTGCATTAATCCTGTGAAGAGTGGAAGTTTGAACATTTGAGCGTTTATTAAAAAATAATGTAAAGGCAAGCTTCAGTGATCAACCTTAATTACATACTCTCCTCCCCTCGCCCCCCATCTGAGCCCAAGTCTTTCGATTCAGCACAAACAAGGACTTGACAAATTGTTGTTATCAAACTGGCGCTGCAGAAGTGGCTGTGGTAAAAAAAAAAAAAAAAAAAAAGACAAAGTCTGCCTTGTAACCACAACAGGAGGAGCAGCAGGGGCAGCAGCGCCAGGCGTGAAACATATCTAAAGCTTCCTGTGATTGTGTCCAGGAGAGAAAAGGCAGAGAAGAGAACTCTAATAAAGCATAACAGATGCATGAAAGGCCTTGGATATGAAGGTGTGTACCTACATATACTTATTATTCATTACTCTCTGTGCCACATTATTACTCGGCAGAATCAATATTGGAGGAGAAGCAGAACACAGAGAAAACCGCATTAGGCATTCACCACAGCTGGTTATGGAGTCACAAACTGCTTTAAAGTGCACAGGGCATGTGTGTGCGTGTGGGCATGCGTGCGGGGGGGTGTGCGTGGGTGCGTGGGGGTGCACGTGTGTGTGGGTATTCCTATGTAAAATGAATTTTACATAGGAATACCCTGTGCAGAAATTTCTTCGGGGTCGCTGTCCATTTTTTCCCCCAAAGTCAAAATTCCATATTCATTCGCATCAAATTTCCAGAGTTCTCACTTTTGTTTAAGCAAATTTTAATGAATAAATCAAATAATTTGGTATGGATTCGTTTCAGAAATTTCAAATCGTAGTCCAGATTTGGATGGATGGTCGGAAAATAGTTTTCTACTCAGAAAAAGTTCAAAATTTCGAATACAATGCAATAAATATAACCTTTACTGTCCCTCAGTACTTCAGTATATACAGTATATTATATTTGAACATACTCCATTCTACTTTTCCCTCCTTATCGACTTGACTAAATTGGAAAAAACCTCCACATAAAGCTCTTGTTTAATTAGGGCCATCATAAATATCACAGGTCTGATTCTTCCATATGTTTCAGACAGAGTACCGATGGTTCCAAGAACTTCTAAAAGTAGAATGTTAAGCTGTTTTTTTTAGTTATCAGGCTGGTCTCCTGTCCAACTAACTCAGTTTTCTTTGTGAGGCAAACAAGGTTCAAAGCTTTCTTTTTGACAAAGTTTTCAGTTAGAGTGGCTTATGAAAATCCTCTGCAACTTTCTATAGCTATGATGATATGGGCCACGGACACTGGAGAACATACTGGCCGATTGTCTCCACTCTGCCACTTTCTACTACTTTCCAATTGTGCATTACCTACAATAATTAATGTTTCATTATCTCTCTGGTTTTGCTCTTTATAGAAATTAATTGCGACCCAAAGTAATAAATTAGAACATCAAATATGAGCCTGAATTTAAATCTGGCTGAATGATTGCACTGATCAAATTATACATAGTAAATTGGAATTGTCTTTTAAAAAAGTGTCTTGAAATTACACATGTTTTTCATTGTCTGTAAACTGAATTGAATGTAATTGAATTTATTTCTCCAAACCGAGCCCTGTTTGTACCACATTTAAGATCATTTGCCAAAATGTACTTCTTTTTCTTTTTTCCATTATACAATGAGCCGAATTCAACAGAACCTTTTAAGTCACGTCATGCTGGTCTGAACATACTTACTTTCCCAGGGTCGTCTTTGGAGCGAGGCACTTTGAGAAAACACTTGTTCAATGACAAGTTGTGTCGGATAGAATTCTGCAGGAAGAAAGAGAGAAAAGAAATAAAAGACAAGTTAAGTGGTAAATAAACATCGAATTACTGCTTTTTAGTGATGATAACTTTGTGATTTTAGAGTTTTGGTGATTCTACCAAAACTCATAGTTGCTCATAGCAACTATGAGCTCATAGCACATAGTTTCTTTGACTTGTTCAAGAGTCTTAATTTGTCCTATTTTTTATGCTGTCATATTTCTTGCTTATTTTGTACAGATCAACAAGAAAGATTTGAAATCAAGAATTCTTTGGCAAACGTGCTTGTTTTCTCAACTCAGGACCTTCAAAAACGTCCAAGATAGCAGCCTGCGGGGCCTAAGATCCCGATCATGATTGTTTCCATCATTATTTCCCACCTTAAACCATCTTGGCTGCACTCAAAGTGGAGCAATATAGGCTGCCATTATTCAATCAGGGAGTTTCGCTAACCCAATTTGAGCATTTTCATTATCAAATTTATTACTGCAGAGTCCAAACAAACAGCTATTTGAAAACCCCTATGTCATTTATAATTTGATTGCTTTCTGCAGTCGACAAAAACAAGCCAGAATATTAAAGTCAAAAATATTTGGACAGTTTAAACAATTTTCTGGAGTCGGTATAAAAGTTATTGTTATTTTTTTGTTTGGTTTTTTTAATTGAACCTCACATCTTCCAGTGTTTCTCATTTTATTCTTTTTCTAAGTAATCAAAATATCAATTAATGAAATCTAACGAGACTGCAAAGAAAAAAAAACGTTATTTGCTTTATTAGAAAGGTAAGTTGATCAAAGAAAACCCAACAGTTTAAAGGCAGCATTAGAGTATAAGGATACATGCTAATGAGCATCAGAGTGCAGAGTACTAAAGCACGATTTACTGCTGTATTTCGAGACAATGTGGGTATTAAACACTTCTGATGGAGCTGAGTCAGAGAGCACTGCAAGGTCAAATGAGTCTTCTTATGCTGCGCATCTAATTGCAATGAAAAAGGCATAGTTTATGATTATGCAATGTAATACCAGGCCACGAAAAGCACATACACAGATAAAGCTCTTACAAACACAAGCAACACAGGACCACATAAAATAAATTAATCAGCTTATAAATTTGAGAAACTACATATTTGCTTTTAACACGACACGGCTGGTATAGAGATTTTAGTCGTGTGTTTTTGCTTGATGCAAAATGACAAGTGACACAAAGGTGAAATCCAAGCAATTACAGCAGCAAAATGCAAACAGCTGGACTGTCGCAAACTGAATTAGATTCGTCTCCCGGACACAT
This sequence comes from Xiphophorus couchianus, assembly GCF_001444195.1. NCBI lineage: Eukaryota > Metazoa > Chordata > Actinopteri > Cyprinodontiformes > Poeciliidae > Xiphophorus > Xiphophorus couchianus. Next base: position 11,226,528 of record NC_040228.1, read on the forward strand.
CTGAAACATATACTTGAAAAGGGGACGCTAAAACGCAAACTGCCACAGATAATTGGCAAGCAAATACAATACCGGAGCCATGATTTGCAGTAATTGTGAGGCTGGACGCTTAAATGATTTTCCAGTCTCGGGCGATACCTGGGTTTGAATGCGTTCTTTGAATATGCGAGGAGCTGTGGTAAAACTATAGCTCCGATCTCACTGGAATTACTGCGGCTTCTGCTTATTAAGTGTGTGTGTGTGTGTGGGGGTGTGTGGGGGTGTGTAGGTGTGTGTGGGGGGGGAGGGAGGGGTGTGTGTGTGCAGTGATGAGAGCGAGCTGATACTTCTGTGGGTGAGATCTCATGATATGTGAATTTTTGCGCGTGCGCGTGAGAGGAATGAGAGGATAAAGGGAAAGGCAGGAGACCAGAGAGGGGGGCCAACAACAGTATACACTAACCTGACATGAACCTGTTCTCCCTTCAGGCTTCTGTTCTCCACTCATCTGCTGCTGCTAATTAATACCACTGGGGAGGAGGGGAGAAGATAGACGGATCGGAGGAGGGTTTTCTGTTTTTTTTTTCCTTCTCCTCCCTTGTTCTTACTGCTCCACTCAAGCTTTGTCTCTCCAGCAAAACTCATCTCCTCCCTCAGTCCGCAGCATATTGTAGCAGCCTTGTCCGCCTTTGCTTTGCCCCAATCCTCCCGAAGAAATGCTTCACCAGTTTTTGCTTTACTTGACAGGTCGCTGGCCGTCCATCAAGGAAAAGCGTGGCAATCAGGTGACTGAAAAAGACAAACAGGAATTCTCTCCGCTCTTCCCTCAGCCGCTGCAATCCCCCCATCTACCAAAAAAAAAAATATATATATATATATATCTCACGGACGGTGCCGCTTGATTAATCACAGAAAGCGCCTTCATTTCAGCAGCAAGCTTGACTTTGCTAACTTCTACCAACTTCTTTTGTTGTTGTTGTTTGTGTATTTATGCACTATTTTTTATAACCCCGGCAGTTTATGCACACCTGTGCACGTCTTGCAGCGTCTGCACAATCTTGTGTATTTCAGTCTTTGCACACTCTGGCATTTTCTTGTATGTTTGTCCTTGATCTTCGATGGTGCTTAAAAAAATAAATAAATAAAATAAAATTTTAAAAAATCACTCGAGCCAACAATAAAACTCTCTTAGCGGCTTAAATTCAGTCCGCATAATGTCACTAAAAGTTTTGGGGGAAAATTATTCCCACTGTGTGGAATCAAAAGTTGGGCCCCTGATGGTTCAACAGAGTTTAAAGTGATGATTTTTAGAGCAGTTTCCTGGATTCAGCAGCGAGAGCAGCCATTTGAAAATCAGGCCCCAGTTTGCACCTGAAGGAGTCTGGTTAAAATGCTGAGCTCCCTGTGGGCTCATCGATGTGTGTGACATCATGCAACCCTACTTCAAACATAACAAAAAGGTAACAGCTACGTCTGGATGTATTAAAATGGTCAAACTGCAATGGGAACAACTTCTATTTAGCAGACTAGAAGAAAAGAAAGAAGATCTCACAGAACAAATACTTAACATTGGTTTAATTTTGGAAAAAAAATAAAATAAAAGATGACTCAGAAGTATTTGCTTTTTAATGTTTGAGCATGGACTTTCTAGCTTCATGTGATTGCCTTTATGTGACTGAACTCACAACAGCTGACGTCATTGTTCGATTCGTCTTAAACAGTGTTTGTTGATTTGATGACATTTCAAATAACTTTACTGGGTAGCTTAACAACCATAGATAATAGATCATGTCCAGCCCCAACAAAGAAAGCCTTTTACATATTTTAAATGAAAAGCAAGTAGATGTCTGGAGACGACAGACATCTACTTGCTGTCGTCTTTCACTATCGGACGACAGCAGTATTTCTTTGCTCGTGTCCTTCGTAATGCAAGTTTGCTCTCCCGAAGACAAACTTTTATATTGTAAAGGACACTTAACACAGGAACTGAAAGACATTTTAAACATCCAATATAAAACACAACAACCAAAAAACAGTAAATAAGACGGAACCACTTACAACCAAAACCATAAATGAATTGTATATAATAATAAATGTATGTAATAAATGAAATGAATGTAAAAAAAAACAAAAAACAAAAGAAAACATATTAATCAACAGAATCAAGCTCATTTTAATTTATTTTGAGATTAATTTACTAATTGCTTATTGGGACAAGCTTAAATGCTGTAATAATTGGATTTTTTGTTCAGAATACAGGGTTTCCCAGAGTGTATTATAAGCCTGGCGGGCCACCAGGCTTTACTTGTGTCCCCACCAGGCTAAGCATTTGTTTAAGTTTCTTTAAAATGTTTGCATTTTTTAAGACTTTATAGTTGGTGTTCAGGTAATAATCTTCCAATCTTTCACTAATACATGATTATCAAGTGATATTTTAAAATTTCCTGTTAATTTAAAAAAAAGAAAAAAATTAACTGTAAAACACGCCAGGCTGCTGGCTGAATGACTGCCATGGCACCCAACCACCTGGCTTAGCAGGTTTTCTGGAGGAAACCTTGGAATATTTCAAATTTACTTCAATATAAATATTTCCTCTTCATTTATGCCCATAAAAATACCACTTTTCATTTTTCCTGCTGTTAGCTGCAAGAAACAAAACCATTCTTTATTACAGACACCTGCAAGGACACTAGGTGCTGCGCTTGCATTGGTGTGTGTGTGTGTGCAGGCGTGTGTGGGGGTGGGTACACGTGTGCATGTATGCATCTAATTATAAAAACATACATAAGACGATTCTCCTTCTACCTGGAAAGCATCAATCCGAGCCAGCTCACTCGCACAGATTGCAAATGTACAGTTTGTGTGTCTAAATATAAACTGCATGAGTGAACGTCTTTTTGTCCCCCTCATATTACAGAAACTATAATCTTTCAGTGAATGGGGATAGTCACCATCAATAAATGTACTGATTAGCAGTGCTGTGAAGTAAGATAATGAAATCCACCGCTGCATCCTCCTTCCACCCACTCCTTGCTCGGCTTGATTAATGAGCTTTCTGGGCCTCGCTGGGGCAACGCCATCACTGCCCAGCAGCTGATGGACCACACAAGCATTTGGCATTGTGTGTGAGCATGTCTGAGTGTCTTTAAAACACACACAGGAAGGATAATGTGTAAAATCGGTGGGGGGAGGAGGAGATCTCGTAACTCTGCCATGAACTAAACTACATAAACACTTTCTCTTTTAATGTTTCCATGACATTAAGCCGAACCATAGATACATTTTTGTTGGAATGTTATCTGTAGACGACGAAAGCTAAAGGAAAATCGGATTTCCTTTCAAATGCTTGGGATTCTTATTCATTTCATCCAAATAAAACTGGTAGAGGTTTTTATGAAATAAAATTACATTGAGAATTAAATGTAATAGCAGCAGACAAACATAACTTCTGGGGTCTTATATCTTCCCCACAGAAATAATCATTTGATCAAATATTCATATATTCATCATCAATAATCTACAGTATTTAGTTCTTAAAACAAATTAAACTGACATTAACTACTAATGTTACAACGTCTATGAAATCTACAGGGATTTTAAATGATTAAACCAGCCTACACCGCAACCACAGATCCAGGATGTCTCTACTAAAGCTTTTTATCTAAACCACCCTATAGCAGCTCTGGTTGTTTGTTTGGGGCTGTTGTCCTGCTGGAAGATTGATCTCTGGTCCAGTCTCTAGTCTTTTACAGAATCTACAACTTTCCTTCCAGGATTGTCCTGCATCTCTCTCTGCCCACCTTCCCATCAACTCTGACCTGCTTCCACTTCCCTGATAAATGAAAAGTATCCACTCAGCATATATTGCTGCCACCTTCACGTTTTGCAACGGATTTGACATTTTCAAGATAATATAAAGTTAGTTTCATGCCAGGCATTGCAATTAACTTACTGGATAAAAAAAAAAAAAAAGTTACTCAACTGACAAGAGCATCTTCTTTCACATTTTCCACGTCACTTTTATGCAAATTAGAAAACTTTTTTTATTTCTAAAAAAAAAAAAAAAAGGCTTTCTTGCTAGCCTTTTGTAAGGGTAAAACTGTGGAGACTAGAAGTTGTCCTAAAACACAGTAACCCTCACCACCACTCTTCTCAGAATTTTTGATGAACAAATTTTAGCAAGCTTTAATTTTCCTCTACATCACTTTGATGGGTCAGATTTAGAGCTGCAACCTGCAGCAACACTTGTGGCTCTTTGGTCCCTCCACTGTGACTCTTACAAAACCAAAACGGAAATATGGCTTTTTATAGATCAATGAGAAATTGTCCTTTTAGGAGTTTTTCAGTAAGTTCCAATGCAAAATCTGCATATAATATCTGCAACAGGCATTTGAAAGTAACTAGCTTCAAACTATGCTGCTAGCCTTTCCATATTTATAGGAAAGGCTCATCATTATAATTTTTTTTCCTTTGCAATAGAGGATTTATTGAAAAGGAATCTTCTTTTACAAAAAGATTCTTTTGAAGCAGAGTCTAATATTTATATTTATAAGTTTAAATTTGGTAGCTTTCATAATAAAACATTTGATGTAGTAAATCCTTTTATGTGGCTCTAGGAGAGTTTTATTTTGTAGCAACGAGGTCAAATGTGTCTCTTTGAATGAAAAATGTTGCTGACCGCCTGGGCTAGACTTTTGTTGGTCTACAGCAGACCTTGAGGGTGGATGTCAGGAAACTTTACATGTGTCCCTGGTCCAAACCCACCTGAATCAAACCTTCTGGATCACCTCCTCAGAATACAGTGAACATCTCCAGAGTCCTGCTAATCATCTCATTATTTGACTCAGTTAAGTTGAAGCGCAGATGAAACTAAACGTTGCAGGACACCAGCACTTGAGGCTTGGATTTGAAACCCCCTGGTCCACAGCGTAAAATCTCAATAAAATAAAGTTAATGGTAATAATATGGTGACCCATAAAAAGGTCTAAGGGGTATGAATACTCGAGACAGAGTGGAACAATTAGCTTTTTTATGAGTGGACATAAAATCTATTTTGACTTACACTTTTAAAACCGAGTGTGTCAACCGGGATTAAGCACGCGCTGAAAACACTCAGTTGTCTCATTCCCACAGGAAAATATCTAATAAATGTTTAGTCCTTAAGCGCTGGTGAACATATTGTATCATTAAATAATGAGTTTTGTTTGACTAAAATCATGTATACGCAGACAAAAACGCACCTGTGCGTGTTCATTTTATAATCTCCTGTTTTCATCTGCTGTTTTTCGGGGTGGAAGATTTAGAGTTCTGTTGGAGGAAAATAAGGTCAAATTTCCATTTTTAAGCATTTATTAGTTATGTCAGGCTCTGTGAGTGTACATATAATTTGCACATTTATTACGCTGAGGCTTAATATGGACTGCAACATCTTGAACTTGAAGAGGTTAGTTATATAAAGCAGGCTTGATAACCATGAATGACTTCTTGACAAAATGCAATATGATACGATGTGATATGTGTGTACAATATGTGTTAGTAGGTACAATATGTTAAGGTCAAATCAGAGAGCAGTTTTCTCACTGTAGGCATATGAGACAAGGTGTGTGTTGTTTGTGGCGGCACACCAAGGAAACGAGGAAAAGACTGACGTTATGTAAGTTTGGGTGATTTGGGTCATGACGTCTGAGTTCAACACAAAGCAACATGAGAGAATGATTCCTCTGTAGTTATTTCAAAAAGGTTGACAGTAATAAATCAGAAGCTCAAAACAAAAAACGTGTAATATTATCCAAAACAATCACACCTGAACTTAAATGAAGGTTTTCCTCAGAACTTCTTGGGCATGGTCTGGGACAATTTAAGCACAGTCAGATTATTGTGTGAACGCAATGCATCCTGGAATCACTCGCAAACCTGATGTGGCTCCTCTTTAAGAAACAAAGCTGTTGTAAAATCTGACATTACTGTCAGGTAATTTAAAACAACTAAACAACTATTGCATAAAACAATCCAAAGTTAAATGATTTCAATAATAAGATCTGTATTGTAATGATTGTTTCACTCAGTTGTCCTGCAAAATATTCCCAAGATGGCCATCAGTCAAATGCTCACTTTTATACAATGCTATGTGCATAATAAAGATGCAAAGTTGAGCTGACAGTAAGCCATCATGCACTGCTGTTTATGGGTAAAAAATTTCAGTGTCTTCATGTTGCCACTGAGCTTTGTTAAGTCCCACAATGTAATTAATTTGCTACACCCGTATTGAGTGGGTTAGGATTCAAGGGCACACTATTAGGTAGTTCTGAAGGTGAACTAACTTGTTTTTTTTGTTTGTTTTTTTAGCTTAAGTGCCTGCACACAAAAAAAGCGACCCAGGTGAACCCCAACTGTGTTCAACCTTGAATAATACAGCGCAGCTGATTGAATGTATTTTGAGCACAGAACAATAGCAGTAGTTTCTAATGTTGAACACTAATGTTAACAGCCCAGGGTTATGGCTATGTGTTATTTGTATGCAAAAAGGGGCAAATGAGATCTGATCATTGGCAATATTTTAATGCCAATCTGAATGGTTGTACTTAAGGCATGTCTACTTGCATGTGAGTGACCAAAATCAGGGAAAAAAGTGGTTAATGTTTATAAAGTGAAAAAAACTAAGAAGGTAAAAAATGAACAATGCAAATGAGTAAAACATGTAGTTTGGATGCACAGAGAAATGGACTAGAGGTATGTTAGTGTGTGGTGATCTACTGTTTTGAACCCTTATCCCAATAAAAAAGGTGCAGTGTGGATCTGTTTTTAATTTACTGGCAGAGTCAGTGAATGTTCTGTTTTGTCTCCGTGCAAACAGTTCCTGCAGGCCTTATAGACAGATAACAGGCCCACAGCATAACAGATTGTTCACCATGCTTACAGTAACAGTATGAAAGTGCCTTATTACTGATTTCCACTTTTGTGTACCTCAAAGCCACCTGGACTGTTGTAGAAAAGCTCAATCATTGTCTCATTAGCAGATGGTTTCGGCAAAAGTCTCTGTAGAGTTTAGTAAACTCCATATGTTTATGCTTGCAAAGCTACAACAAGAAATACTTTTTTCTGGTTTCACTCTACACAAAGAAAAACAGTTGGCATGTATCTAACATTTAATGATTGCTTCTAAAAATGATGACTCCGACAAGCAACCCTCCGCTGCAGTTCTCTTAGTGAGTTTTATAGATTTTTTTTTTCTGTGTGTGATTATGTTGCTGTAATACAAATGAATTAATTTCAAGGATTTTTAATTGTCTTTACCAGGTGTGGAAAAAATAACCGTCTTTCTCCTTAATTTAATTTCAATCATCTCACAACAAATTTAGAAGCAGAAGGGGAAAAAAAAGAAAAATATTATATTTGCAGGTAAACTTTCAAACTGCTTGACAGCCATACAGATTATTTTACAGAAAAATAAAATGTTATTCATGTTTGTTTTTTTTCCTTTCTTTTCCCAGTATCTTGCAGATCTGTGACATTTACATTCATCTGATCTCCGGTCCCAGGATGGACATTGATCTTTAGGTTGAATCATCCATCAACAGATTTGCTGTTTAGGGAAGGGATGTCTTCTTCCGTATAAGGACGAAGAATGATTAAAGCGACCAAAACTTTACAAGATGACATTTAAAAGATGAGAGGGATCAAACATGTGGGTCCGCTGTGGCGTTAAGCGATGGATTGTGAGATTTAGAGGCTGGGATGAAAAACAGTTTCAGTGTACCTTGGTAAGCTGCAATAAACAGCCTGAAAGTTTTTGTTGTTGTTGTTGTTTCTTTTTGAGCAAGGTAAAATATGAGCCTTTTGTGCCTGTGTGCATTGTGTATATCCCTGAGAAATGTCTACTGATGTGTGTGTTTGCAGGGAGACGGGAGTCAAAGGCCAAAAGGTTTGCTGGCAGGAGTGTTAACCTATGACCACAGGCACACACACCCAGCAGTATTCAGGAGGGCCCAGTGCCCTACAGGTGTGTGTTGTGGTGTTAAAAAAAAGGTAATCCGTGTGCATCTGCAAACAGAACAGAAACAAAAAGAAAGGAAGAAATGGCAGAAGAAGAGAAAAAGAATACTTTACTATCTCTCAGCTGAGCCATGCAGAGCATAAAGAAAGAGTAAGATGTGGTACAGTTTGAAGGCAGAGGAAAAGAAGCCGAGGAAAAGGGAGGGTGCGCTAAAAAGAAACAGGGAGCAGGAGTCGGCTGGAGGAGGCAGTTCAGGGTATGTGCGCATATGGACAGGTGTCTTAGATGTGAGAGCCTCCGGAGTTCTGAGCGTCATTGAAATGCCGCCTTATTATATCCTGATGCTGACAGAGTGACAGACGCTCGGTGAGCATGCAGGGCTGAATACAAGACGGTATTTTAAACTCCATCTTATACATATTCATTTCATTTCATTTGATAGGCCCTTCCCCCACACTCTACTTTTCCTCACACATGTTGACTATGGGAAAAGGTGAATTTCCTAACGGTGTGTGTGCCTGAAAATGTGTATCTGTAGGCTGGATTTCTGCATTTTGTTTGTATGCCCGAGCACGTCAGCAGACACGGTGTTGGTCAAAAGTTTATATACGTGCCACATCGGCCTGATGTCACATAACCGAGAAAGTAATCACAACTAGCATAGAATTTTGATTTAGGCACTAAGTGATCATAAAAAACAACATCGTCATCCACATGTGGTGTCAAATGTTGTTCTCAAAAGTCAGGAAAAGTGGGAAGAGGACGAGAGGCGAAGCAGCAGGATAACTCCTGGTGGGGGGTTGAATTAATGGATGGTGTGTGGAAATACTTTAGATTCTAAAACAAAGATGTGGATTGAAAATACATGATTTGTAAGATTTGCAGCTTGTGCAACACATCTTAGCAGCTACATCAAATTTAAACTTGTGAGTCATTAAGTTACTGGAATTCAACATATTTAGACAAAACAGATCATAAATTTTGTTTCTTGTGAATGAGGGCACTTGTTTTTTTTGTGGTACCACATTAAAGATGGTTGCATAAAAAAGTGCCCCACACTTTTCAGATCTTTACTTATGATATTGTTGAAAACTAAATATAATTTTCTACAATTATGAGCTACATTTTGCTGGCGTCCATAAAATCTGAGAGCAGAGTGATACGCTGTTGTTCTAACCCACTTAAACCCAGTGTATAACTGAACACAGAACCATTAACACAGCCTGGCTTGTTTGTTAATGAAAGCTTTTACTTTATGAGTCACTTGTATGTTTTTTTTCTTATGATCCATGTAGAGTGAAAAAATATAGAGGTAAAAGAGACTTACTAAATAGAAAACATAAATAATAAATACAATATGGGATTCAGAGGGAGCAGCGCTTATGAATAAAGGTATTTTTTGCCAATTTGGGACTGGCTCTAGAAGGAAATTGGCTTTCACATCACATTCCTTCAAGCCACAAACTTTTATTGTGAAATAAATACAATGGCTAAAATAAGAACAGACCCCCAAAAGCATAAAAACAAGACATTCTGAGGCAGAGAAATATAGTTAATGAAATGCAGTGCATTAGTTGGAATTGCATGTGTATTGTTTACAGTGGTTAGACAACAAATTTAGATCTGGAGAGCAAAAACCTCGGCTATAGTCCATACGATAGCAAATGACAAAATCAGATAAACCTGGTAAATGTATCCTGAACATCCTTCCTGCGTCAAATTAGCAGGATTTCTAATTTTGCAGCTAATATAGAAAGACAAATGCTCGCAGTTGTAATTCTACTGACGTGTTTCAGAAATAACACAGATCGAACTAGGTCACGGTGGCACACTTCCTGTTGCTGTGTTGCTGTTGTGTCAGCCATCGGACTGCGGTGAAGTGACAGTCTCTGTCAGCGGCTTTCCGGGAGAGGGGGTGTGCGAGCAGGAGAGCAGGGCGCGCAGGAAGGAATGCTCGGGCTGCACTTCATGTGAATCCAAATAACATCCAGCGACAGTCTTTTGTTTTTTAGTTTATTCGAGATCTGATGGACTGCTGTTTACGCTAGATGGTTTCTAGTTATGTAGACACAGAAAGTCACGGTTGACAATTTCTCCAATTACTACGGTGCGACTTATGTCGTTTTTCTCTTCACCACACATTTTTCGACTGATGTGACTTATACTCCGGAGTGGCTTACAGTCAAGCTGTGCTGATTTCATACCTGTCTTTTTAGCAAAAAAGTAAAAAAAAAAAAAATTTTATTTTCTACACAATTAATTACACAATCTAATTCATACCCAACTTGGGGAGATTTTGTCCAACTGGTGAGGGAGTAAAGTGACCCGGAGCTGACTTAAGAGATATCAACAAGGCTGAATATTTATTTTCTAACGCTTTCGATTTCTGTGATGGAGCATGTTGAATCCTGAAATGTTTACAGCCTTTTAGAGAATTCAGAGCTAAGCTCAGTGTCTGCATGTTAACACTGATGCACACACAAGACACTGATTTTTATAGTAAAAACAAAAAATCCAAACTGTGATATTTGTTTTAAATGAGTAAAACGCTGTTTCAGAGTCATTTCTATGACTTCCGCTCCTTTGTTCCAAACATTAATAATAAGTGACAAAAAAGAAGCAGCAAAAATACGTTTAGGCCCTAAAAATAAATAGGAATTAGCTCTGAGCATTAGATGTAGGTAATAGCTTTATAGAAACCAGAGATAAAAAAATTGGCCCGCAATGCTCTGTCTGATCTGTGCATCTCTACTAAAAACCAACAGAAAATGCCCACAAATGTCCACAAAACACTTTGGAAAGACTGTCAAAATATAATGGAATGAATGACGACCCACTGGGCTGTATGTCAGTCTGCTCAGACACAGTCGAGTACCGAGTAAATGTGATGTTAAGACGCCTGATTAACGTCTCAGTCCCACCTCTCACGTCCTCCTGTGATTAAAATGTCAATAAAGCCAATAAGAGATCAGCTTGTCGTCATCAATTCAAAGGCAGCTCAACCAGCACAAGAGTTTCTGTTCGCATGTCTCATTTTTCAAACATTTTTTTGGGGTATAGAACCTCAGTTGTTTGAGGACAACAACAAAAAAAACTATCCAAATGTAAAAAATAAAAAAATAAAAAAAATAAAATAAACCCCAGACCATTTTGTTCTTCTATAAGAAGCACCATAAATGTTTTACAGCACAGATCTTCATTCACTTGAGCGGGCTTGTTTGGCTGAACCAAATAAACATCTTCTCTCCGCTGAAACATTTTATGAGACGTTCCGATGTTAGTTGGGGTCTGACAAACGACAGACTCATGTCAGGCAGGATGTAAAGCTTATAACAAGCAAAATAAGCTCATTCTGTAGCATAATTGTTGCATTCCACAGTGCTAGGGAAACCAGCCTTAAGCCTGTTATTAGCCATATGGAGAGTGCTGTGGGCCTGGCTGGTTGGAGAGCGGAACACAATGCTGGGCGCGTGCCAAACGCTCGAGGAGATAGCGAGAGAAATTCCTCGCTTTTAATTAAGAATTTAATACCGACACTGGTTCTAGTGATTAGTACATAATTAAAAGCTCCTACCGTGGATTCTCACACAAGCATAATTAATAGCTGCATCGATATACGCTGTGTTTTTATGTATATAGTATACATACAGTTAAATTCAAAATTACACATACCCCTGACAGATTCAAAGTTATTTTTATTGAGTCTGGTCAGAAAAGGTTCTCATTGCTCAATTGCTGAGAAGCTTTTTATATGTCTTCACTGCTATCTTAGTTGTAAATCTCTGAGGCTGGAAAGCCTGTTAGTCATCAGCCTAATCTTTACCTCCTACCACAGATTCTGTATTGGATTTAATTCAGGCCCCTCAAAAACGTGGATTTTTTGCCAACCGCTTTTTCACAAATTTAGCCGTCTGTTTTCCTGAAATTGTCATTTGTGTAGACTGAGATTGAGAATTTTGATTTTGTCTTCTTGTTTACTTTGATGAAGATGCCTGTCAGCTTGCTCCCACCACCAAGCTGACTGCATAGATGATGTTCTTCGGGTTGAATGTTTTTCCTTTTTATGTCAAACAAATGTTACATCATTGTGGCCAAACCTTTCTGTTCAAAAAAAGACCAGAAGTTGTCTTCTTTGCTAAGATGAGATTTTGCGAAGCAAACTGAGAAGTAACGTCTTCCTTGGATCATATTTGAAACACTTCTATATCCTTTTCAATCATGTTGGTCAAAGCAGAAGATTCCTTTAAATTTAAATCTGCCAGGGGAATGAATAGCATTGGGCTAAAACGTATAAGTATGTGTGAGCAGAAAGAGACCGACAATTTCTCTAAGGCTGAAAGTCCACATAAAGAGCAGTTAAATTAAATGCAAAGCCCCATGACATTTAACATTGATATGTTAAATGTCAATGTGGTGATTCCAGTGGCTTTTCTGAATACTGACTTTAAAAAGAAAAACTGTGGAATAGTTTCACATTCCTCCTTCAGTTTCTAATAAATATGACCCTTTTTTTTTTTTTTTTTTACACACAAGGTCCGCCACGCTGAATTAAAAAAGATCTAACTAAATGAGAGTTTATTGTAGTTTATAATTTTGATGTCTGGAAAAACTGCTTTTTTTTTTACTCTTTTTTTTTTTTTAAAGACATATCTTGAAGCCAACACAAATCCACTAGAAACTATGGTAACATGGTGAAACCATGGTAACCTACCCTACTGGATACTTCTAATCATCAAAGACGTTTTGACAAAATCAGAAACAAAAAAATAACATTACATTTAATTTTACATTTGGATGAAAGAGATTCCTATGACGTCAGGACACTCGGTTTCCAACAACTTATACAGCCGAATCCAAAGTGCAAATTTCATTATGAACAGAAACCATTGCCTACTATTTCCCTACAAAAGTTAATTGCTCCTTTTTATATCTAAATGGTTACAGACTTGCTTGCCTCAATACTGGTTTTGCAATAATTAGGTTGTGGTTTTTTTGTTATTGTTGCTATAAATGGACATGTAAAGAAGTAAATGTAAACATCACCACAGTCAATTCAAAATAAGTAAAACAGGGACATGAGCTTAATGAGGATTCCAGCTTGTCTTATCAAAGACCACATGGAGGAGAATAATGAAGAAAAATCTCCAAAAATCATCAAACACACATATTGCTGCATATGTCTGTCCTACTAAAAAACTCCATCTATGAAAACCTGAAATCAATTTGGGAAAAAATAGATTCCACACAAAAAATAAGGCTGCCATACTTATTAATGGCAAAGAAAATGTCATTGATCTCACATTTCGACAGGGATAACAACAAATAAGTTGTAGTCACCTTTAAAAGAACACGAGGGATGAGTTTTTTGAAGAATTATCCTCTGGGGTTTTTTTTAAGACAGCAACTTCTCATGCTATGGATAGTTTTCCAATTGTTAAACAACTCGGTTTCAGTGTTCGAGCACAACCGTGAGACACAATGGAGACCATGGACACCCACGCAAGGAATGAAAACATCTGAGCTTTGCATTACTTCACCAGTCGATCACATCATTGGTCTAGAGTCTAGACAGTTGCTTAACAATGGAGGCAGTGCAGGCAGCAGTAGAAGAAGCAGAGGCACATCTACTGAAGGGACAGCATAGAGTAGTCTGAGACAGACCAGTGACTGCTTCAAACGGAGTGCTCCTTCTGCTCATTATAAAGCAGCCCACATGCATGTCATTTGAGGTTTACTCATAGGACAATGTTAGGCTTGCGTTCTTGTATTATCATATTTGAATGGTAACATCTGGCGAGCTGTGCGTGTTTATCACTGAAGCTCAGACGTGTGACAGAGAAAGGTTCTCTATATGTTTTTCAATGTCTGTGGCCTTTGTAATCATCAAAGGCAATTTTGCTGCAGAGAGAAAGTTAGCAGGTTTATCAGTGACTATTCATCTATTGTCAAGCAAACCACTGACTGACAAATGTTTCTGAACGCTGAAGTTCAAAACGACATTATATTTGAAAAATGGTTTTATTTATATACGTATGGCAGAAAGAGCGGGAAGCGTACTGATTTTGCCAGCCTTCCCAACTTCTGACTCCTGTGTGTTGATATATTGTCCGTTATCCTGCAATAGCTAGCCCCGCCCACTTCATCACAACCCTCCGGGGCTGACTACTGACCAGTTCTCTGTCTAACAGGTCCGGAAAATCTCTAAGACCTGGGTATTACCCTAAAAGAGATCTATAAGAGATAATCTATTTAAACTGGTGTCGAAAGCGATTCGTCTAGCTCTAACTACCTCCAATCCAGAAGTTACGACCCTTTTCAGTTAAGAAACAGTCAGCTGAGTAGCCCTCACAGCTGCGTAATTCCAATAACCACTCCTGTTAACGGTAGCTCGCTTTCTAAAATATAACTTGCTCTTGGAACCGGCTAGATTAAATTTAGTGACTTGGATGTAAGTCCCTGGGTCATTATTTTACTCTCGCCAAAGGAAATTATGAAGCCTCCTTACCACTAGAACCATGTACCTTAGTTTTACCTTTATCAAAAGAACTGAAAAGTGATTAAATGACTCAATTAATTCCAATGTCCACCAACCTCATTAGAATTTTAGAGTAAGAATTTATTAAGCAAGCTTAAGCAGGGATATGTGACATACAAATCAATAATCAATTGTATATAAGTCAAGAGCAGTATAATAAGATCAACATGTACAATCATACCCTCCTGTCTCTTTCCCTAACCTATGTCGCAGATTCTGAGATGGCTTTTTTAGGAAGCGAGTTCAACTCATACCCAGTTGGTGGTGGATCTTTGGCAACAGGAACGTCCGAAAACCTTGGTCTGAGTCTTTATCCTTTGTGTGAAAAAATCCTCTTTAGAATGGAAGCAAAGTAGAGAGGGTTCAATTGCTTTTGAAAACCCAACTCTTTTATCCCTCCGGGACCTTTGTCCTTTCTCCAAGTCTGTTGCAATGTTTGGGTTGAGGTAAGACCGACGATCGAATCAGGAACCCGGGTTGGACGATTGGAACTTGTCTCCCTTTGGTGGCACGAAGCTTCAGCTTTCCCCGTGGCTCCAGGGTGTGGTCTGCTGTTGTTTCCACGACCTGCTTCTTCTGTTAGCTCTACTTCGGTGCCGCAGACAAAGAACAAGAACTTCTCCTTTTCCGTCTGCTTATATACAGTTCTCTGCCATATATGTGTATGGGGAGTGTTAGTTTACGTGGTTTCGGCCCCTCCTGTCTGCTGGCTGGGATGGAAAGTACCGTCCTTTCCTCAGCGTGTTGTTCTTAGCCAACCATACCGCCCCACCCATCCTGTGCGTCTGGCCATCTGTTCAGAACTGCTTGCGACAGCAGGAACTCACAAGTTCCCCTTCTCCTTTTTCCCCTTTTCCTTTTAACATTAAAAACTATGTGCTTTTCTCTGATTAACTTTCAAACACAGTCAAATATTAAAAACTATGTGCTGATTTCCATTAAGCATTAATCATAAGCATTAATCACCTCTTTCACTTATTATAAATCATCAAACCTTAATTATTTCATTGTTGTCATGTTATTACAAATCATGATTCGTACACTTCAGAATCATTCAGTGATTACTTACATACAGTCATTTTACCTATTGTATTCATCCATGTTCAACTTAATCATTATCAAAACACTCAATTATTATAAATCAAAACACAAGATTGCTTTATTTCCTTCAGGCATTCATGCACCTTTTTCTGTGTGTACCTGGATAGATCTCAAACCTCATACCAGTTTTCTTGACACCCCCTCCTTGAGATCGGACGGTGCATCGCAGAAAACACAAAGTCCGAAGTCAAAAGAGGTCAAGTCCATCACCGCAATCAGCAGTCAAGATGTCCTGTTCGTAGCAGGCAACCGGAGATGATGATGGTGTCCAGGTATCCACAACCTCATACTCCGTCAGATTGGACGGCGGAGAAACCCAGCACTCGGCGTCCAACCGTGGAGGAAGTGGAGATCCTGCTGATCCGGGAGGGCTAATGTCCTCCAGTGAAGACTGCAGAAGCGAAGACAGATCCATCTCAGAGTTTGGCAGTGTCGGTGGGTTGTTACAGTATCCCTCCAACTCAGTCAGTAGATCCTGAAAATCCATATCTGTTGAAGGCGGATCTGGTGAAGGGGATGACACGAAGAGGGTGTCTTCTGTCTGGCACGCTTGGTGAGATGAATTGAGAATCTCAGTTTGGGTACCTTTTCTGTTAGTCGCACTGCTGGTTTGGCATCCGACATCGATAAACATATCCGGAGACATGGGACACGCGGGTGGAAGGTACTCGCCCACTGCCACAACTCGTCCATCGAGAAGGTGTAGAGTTGGCAGGCATTGTCGAGTAAGCTGGTGCTCCCATAATTTCTGGATCACGGGCAGCAGGAGTCCCGTGTGCATTGGAGATGTTGTAAGATCGTCGTCTTCTTGGCCAAAGGCAGAGGTCCACACTATTTTGTGCACCCGTTCCAGGGATCGAGATGTGGAGGCCGCTATGTAAGGCAAATCTCTTTGCCCTGTGGCGCAGAGAATTGCCGTTACATCGGTGATACGGCTGCTCACGCAACGGTGACACCAGCGGGAGGACGATGCAACCCATATGAATCCATAGGACTCTGCGGCAATCCCACATCCCACACAGCAGGTTGGTGCCTGAGAAGAAACAGCAACCTAGGTAACTTCACGATTAGGGGTTTCGGATTGACAATAACACAACGAATATGCAAAAGCGGAGAGTGTAGCTGGTTTAAGCTCGTGTGCCTGCTTGGGCTGCCAGCCAGGGAGAATTAATCACAGGAACCGGAATGTCGTGATCTGGAGCCGGTTCGCCCCAATCATAGACATGAGCGGAATCATGGAATATTGCAGCATAGGTCATCATCCACACAACGATGGCTAGGTCTGAGGTTTCCTGAAGCCAGTAGAGGACCACCAAGATCCCCCAAACCGTTGCCCAAAGAGCCAGAACCATCCACTTTTGTAGCCATATGCGCCTGCTCCGACCTTTGATGGATAAGGCTTGGCGCGCTAAGTAGACGAGGATAGATACTGCGAAGAGCCCTTCTAGAATAGCTGTGAGGATCTTAAGTGGGGCGGTTCGAGTGGCTTGACGACCCCCAAAGACCAACTCCAGTATCAGGGCTGTGGTGTCGGTGACGAGCCATAGGCAGACCACAACGCCCCTGCGCCAGTTGATGCGGGTACGGCCCATCAGGTAACAAGCGAAGAGGGATGAAGCTAATCCCCATTTCTGGAGGATGATGGGTCGTAGGATAAGCTTGACATATCCTTGTAGCGCAACGAAGATCCTCATAGGATGTCCCCTGGGCCAGGAACCAGTGTGGCAGTAGAGTACCCAGGCCAGGGTAACCCCTAAGTGCTCAAGGGTACTCACTTGAATTGGAGCAAAAAGTGAGTTGGGGTTCGATGTGTTGGTTGAAGAGTTAGATGCCATGATGTCCGATGGTGGTTCTTTTGGTTCCGATGTTGTCGGCAGCTGCAGCGAGGATTGAATGGCTCGCAGGCACACGGCAGCTGTCTTTTATGCAGAAGCAGGCTCCTCCTTCGGGGGGAGGGGCTGGTACTCCCTCTTTTTGCAACGACAAAGTGCTTTCAGCCACACCTCCAGGACGACTTTGCCGACGATTAAAGCCACGGCCACTCCCAGTAGGCCCAGGATGTATGGCCACAGCATACTCAGCGCACTCAGCAGCCATTGCTCAACAATGTGGAGGCCCCCTTCCACCACACTAGCAGCCTCTTCGACAACCTCGGTGATTGCGGTCACGATGGTTGCTCCCATAGTTTCATACCAGAAACAGTCGTGTTGGTCTGCACCTTCGCCACATTTCTGCCAAATCTCCTTAGAGATTGTGCAGGTGAGGTTGGAATACAAAAGATTAGGTCCAATCCAGTCAAACCCGGGGTCTACTTTCCCATCACATATACTCTTTCGGAAAGCATGTCCTTCGGCGATGGCTATAAGGCGGTTTGGGATGAAGGGAACTGGCAGACCCAGAATACTCTTGCGCTTCTGGAGGTGGTAACCTAGGATTGCGTCGGTACAGGTCTTTCCGCTCACAATAGCCCTCCGCCATGTACCATTGATTTTGCGCCAAGTAACTTCTGAAGAGTGAGTGTCATACTCATCGGCATAATGTTGTTTGCAGTAGCTCTCCCAACCTCGAACCTCGTGGCAGGGTCTTCTGGCTAAACTTATGACACACTCAAGGACTTGTCGCGTGTTATTTTTACAAGTCATGCGCCAGGGTCTGGGGTTGACGTAGTTTTCAGGTCTCCAAAAAACCCCAGGCCAAATCATACGGTCCTTAGAATAAACTGTGGCGAGGTATTGGTACTTGATCCAATAATTGGTAGACTCACGGAGACAGGGTATAACCCAGGCTTGAAGTTCTTCTTGTTGGAGTCCCCACCATTCCCAGTCCCAATTCCGAGAATAATCCTCATACCAGGCCCGTAAAGCCCATTTAGCGGTCGGAAGGACGTCAGGATCAGGGCAGTGATACCTCCAGGTGGAATAGAAGGTCTTGCTAGTTTGTACGAGGTCATATCGTGGTGACGAGTGGGTTTTCACCCAGCAAGTGTTATTAAGGCTGTCAAAGATACTGCGCGCAACACATTTGTCAATCTTTGCAAAGTCGCCTTTAGGAGCGCTCAGAAGGTCATCAGGAGTTGGAAGGGGTTGTGTACGTAAATTGGCAATGTGAAAGTCCTCTAACCCAGCAAGAGAGCGAACCGCTCCCTCGGGGAAGTCACCCTCAAAGAACGTTTGGTCTTTGGCTATATACGTCCATGGGAATGTGTTATTTAGCCAGGTTTCAATTTCTGTCCGTATTGAGCGTACAGAGTGCCAGAAATCCGACCGGTATTCTTCTACAGCTGTAACAATGTAATTTTGGCCCTTGCATTTGACGAACTTGTTCCAGAGGCAGGCACTTAACCACCTAAAGTGGTTCCTATAACAATATTGCTGGTCAGATTGGTACATAAACCGTGTTGGACCTTGTCGAATCAGGAAGGCCGTAATGTTAGTCAAACTGTCGTTGGGGGGCGGCCTCGTTGCCCAATCGAGAAAGTCGTTTCGGGAGGTGCTGTTAACCTGCGGTCGCTCTGTAATGTTGGCATCCTCTCTGCAATTTAGGTGATAGTCACCCCAAAACTCCCCTCGTGGGAGCCAGGCCCGACAGCCTGAGGACCTGTGCGGGGCCGGGTATACTACTTCGGTATCCCAGTACCCCTGGTTCGGCAACAGTAGTAGTGATCGACAAGCCATGTTGCAATGCCATTCTGGAAATCCTCGATCCGGATGAATCCAGTTACACCTGACAGTCCGTCGTTCCTTGCGCTGTAGAACCCGTATCCAGCAGAGCGCTCCGGTGTCGAGGAAGTCATAGGCGTAGATCTCCCAGGTCCGATTCAGAAGGTCGTCTAGGGAGGAGTCGTTCAGTTTGTAGGCTCGGCTTTCCACATACTTTTTGCCGTTTTCTTTGGCGAATAATCCGGTTCGATTCTGGGCAGAAGTTTCGTTGTCCCATGGCACAAAAATAGCCGTGGTGCTTGTATTCCAGCAGTTGAAGGTGGCATACTTGGAATGTCCATAAGTGACCTTTGTATGCGTAAGGTACCACGGTCCAACTCCGATGAAGTAGAAGATCGTAGCGAGAACAGCAGCAGCAAATAGCAGAGCAAGAAGCGTCAGCAGCCCTTTCAGGCAAAGGGATTTTCCTGTTATCGTAGTCGTTTTCCGTAGCAAAGGTTCGTTAGAGGTGTCCGAGTCGTCGTCAGTGTCGTTAGAGCTGTCCGAATCCGATGTTGAGTCCAGCCAACCCTGGTCTGTAGGCTTGCGCCTCATGCCGATGGCATCCATCCTGGCCAGATTAGTGATTCTCTGGGATCCGGTGCATCAGGCGTTGTACAAATTTTTCTTAAAGCCTTGATGCAGCCTTGGTGAGCAGGGTTCTTCGCAACCCGTCTGGTGGCTCTTCTCTGTTGCAAGGCTGTAAATATAGGAGAGGGGTAGGGTAAGTCGGGCTCCAACCCTCTCCACACCCACTTCCAGTGGAACACCCTCCAATAGTGCGGCCGAGGAAACGGGCCTTGGGCGGTGCCGTTTTTCAACGCCTGGTCATACCAAGATTCGTGATTGTACCCTATTGGGGCGGGTACTGAGATGTAGGTGTACAAAGGTTGCCCAAGCAAAGTTAGTCTGGTGCGGTACCCCCAGGTTGACGGGGTGAAAATCCTCTGATGAGGTGGATTGGGGTAGACCCTGTCTATTTCCAATTTCAATGGAAGCCTGGTGTTATTAAATATATAACATTCTGGATTCATTTCCCTCTTTACTATGGTTTTTGCCATACTTGGTGATGTGGTCCAAATAATCATGTCATTAAGTGAAATTTCACAATACAGTCCTTGCAGTGGTTCAAGGTAATGGGGACCCCACCTTATCCGTAGTTCGATCCCCTGTACCCTGTGATACACTGTATTAAAAGTCCATGGCAGAGATCTTGGGCTCATAGGTGAAATTGATGCATAATGGACCGTGTTATTGGACCCTCGTCCTTGCCAAGCAGGCGGTGCGGTGGGGATGAATAAATGTGGCTTCGTTGGAGGGGGTGACGTGTACTCTTCACTTTCCCCCACTTGTTTTGTGTTCTGAAAATCAGTGGGTCGAAGATATATGAGGTACTTGAGAAAATATGCTTCGGTGAGCGGATTGGAAGAGTGAAATCTTCTCTTGGCATATCCAGGAGAATAGAGGTAGTAGGGAGTCTCAGGAACGGACCTTTATCTGATAGTCCCGACGAGACTCCAGCTCCTACTTTGAACATTTTAGTCACAAAAATCTTTGTACCTTTCCGTCTTGTGGGTTTTGACTGACGTTGGGACTTGACGACTCGTTTTCCCCCTTCCGGTTTATCCGTTAGTCTTGGTTCTTCTTCCTCCATGGAAATGCTGAAGCGAGCTTCTGCCAGGCGTGGGTCTTGGGTTTCTTCTTAGGAGGCTCCGGTTCGGTGTAGGACACGGTGGCGTAACTCTGCTCGTCTGGCACCACTTTGATAGCTGCTCCGACGGAGTAGATTCCTTTAAAGGGGACGGTGATCATGCGCACTGACAGCTGAATCTGGCAGGAGGTGCTAGGATCGGAGGGCGTACCCGCTCTGTGGGCCACGCCTCCCGGGTGTTGCAATACTCCATCCCGAAACTGAGACTCCGCTGTTATCCAGTACAGGCAAGACTTTTCCTTAGGTCTTACCGCATTGCTACCCCACCCGTCCACCTCAGTGGTGTAGTAATACATATCTGAGCAGCGTACTCCATCTTCCCTTGGCACGTCCGGTAAATCCACCACAGGAATTGTGCAGTCATTGATGACTTCCAAAATCAGATGTGCCCATGTGGTCAGCTCCCAGGGGCCTGTCCAACCCCCATTAACGGCTTGGTCTCTGGTGTCATCTGGGAGTGCACTTAGCCCCTCAGCTGATGGTTGGTACGCGTGAGGCCGATGTACCCGGAAGATCACAGGGGAGTGGCTGGTGTTCAATGGTGGAAATGACAGGGATGTTCCGGCAGCTTCATACGGCCAGGCAGCATGAACAGAATCCCACAGGACATCATGGGGCCCTTCTTCCCTCCTCCACACCCATGGATCCGCTTCTTCTGGGGTGTTTGGGGGAGCTGAAGGTCCCGGTAATATTATCGGTATGGGGCTCCCGTGATTTGGTTGTACTTGTCCATATGTTCTGTAATATCGCAGCGAGCTGTAAAACCTCGTCACCTGCCATCCCTCAGCCTGACCTGTCAAAGTCAGTTCTCCTCTCCCCAGCTGGTCTTCGCAAGTAGAACAGTGATGGAGATCGTCCCCATCCCAGACGCAATAACAGCTTTTTGGTTCTTCATTCTGCCAGCTCCATTGGGTCTCCAACTGAAGTCGGGGCAGGTAACCTACCCGGCAGTTCCCACAGATGGTGTTGTTCAAAACCGTAACCGGAGAGACGCGGAGATGTTGTAGCATCTCTGCGGTGGCTCCTTGTTTCCTGGGTTTTTCACGGCCCGGTCCCTCCCAGGTGATGGGGAGTGGGTTGTTTACTAAACAAACCGGACAGCGACTTTTAGCTCTTGCCCATATCAGCATCTCTCGCTCCTCCGACAGGACTCCCTTTTTAGCCCAATCCAATTTCTTCAGGGCTCGTCCTGCCCAAATCCCTGAAGGTGTTCTTCTAATTATAACCACCCCTTTCACGGTGGCCAGTCCGATATAGGGTGGAATGGTACATGATTCACTGGCCATTTCACCGGCTTCTGTTTCACTTTAGTCAGGAACTGGCTTGAGCTGCTCAACTCCTTGAATCCCTTTTCTTTTCAGCAATACTGTGTTCCTATCCAGTACTTGCTTGACGATGTCAGTGGTCTCAAACTTGGGTTTTACTGCTGCATTTACAGGTTGCTCTCTTGCTTTGACCCACACGCGCTGTCCCTCTCGGAATGGCACTCTGGGCGTCAGCTTCTCCTTTTTGTCGCTGGAGCTCCGCCCCACTTCCTTCGTGGTGAACGGCCGTTGGTTGAGCTCCATTGCAGGGGCGGGCCTCTCGGCTCTGCTTCTGTCGTTCAGGGCCTGCCCTATTTCCACCGCCTGTGTGCTCCAACTGTTGGTGTTAGCATTCTTAGCTATCCAGCTTTTCACTAACCCTATGGCTTGTTCCACCACTCCGTTAGCTTGTGGGGTATAGGGTGGAGAATAAACTCGCATTACTCCAAACTTCTGGCACCATTGGTCAACCTGTGAATTACGGAAATGAGTCCCATTATCCGTGCGCAGCTCTTTCGGGATTCCCAGGGCACTGCATACTTGTTCCAGCATGCCGACAACACTATTGCCGTTTGCTTTCCTGGCTGCTTTTGTAGTTACAAACCCCGACATAGAATCCACCAGCACTAAGAGGTACTTCTCACCTCTTCTTCCTGTTATCCCCATGGGGCCTGCAACATCCATGCAGACTGAACCCCAGGGGACCGTGCTTTTGATGGATAACCCCTCCATCCGCTGCCCTCGGCGACCTGCGTTGTATTGTCCACATACCTCACAGTCCCTTAGCACGCGTTGGACTTGTTTCACTGGGATCCAAAGATCCTGCTCCTCCAGTTCCTTACGGGTAGGTCGTACGCCTGCATGTCCAAGGGCCTCATGCACGCTCCGCACGACCTCGACCACGTACTCTTCTGGGACCTCCCGTCCTCTGGGAGTGCTGTCCCACTTCTCGGTACCGACAAAGACGATCTTTCTTTGCTGGACATAACAGTCCACTTCATCATTCCCACGCCAATGAGCTCCCTCATGCGTGTGTGCTTTTTGATGCTCAACATCTATTTCCAATTGTAGTTTTAGCTCAGCAATCTTTTTCCACAAGTCCCTGTGTGCCACTGGCTTGCCCTTCGCTGTCTCGAAACCATTTTCTTCCCAAATGGCCAAGTCTTCTCTAAGGGCTTGAGCGCAGTAGTAACTGTCGGTTACTAACCTGGCATTCTTGATTTTCCTTTTCACCAGTTCCAGCAATCCTTCCAGTACGGCCGTTACTTCTCCGGCTTGAGCACTACCGGGAGCTTTTCCTTTCTGACGGCATTTTTCCTTGCCGTCTTGCTTCAGAATAAATCCCCAGTATGCCGACTGGTCGGACCCCTTTCTGGATCCATCGGTGTAGATTGTCCATTCCGGTTGTTCTGGCTTCTCAGATGTCTCTTGCGGTCGTTTCTTACTGGTGGGTTGTGCTGGCCCAATTTCAAGCTCCGGGTCCAGCAGGATGTCTTCCCATCTTCCCCACCGTGTGTTAGTTGCTTTAGTACTTTCCACGGTACCTTTTCTTAGATACTTATGAACTTGGCTCTGTGTGATGACTTTAACTGGTTGTCCTTGTGCTAGATCCTTCAGCACACCCCAGTAATGAGCTAACACCGCTAGCTCTTTCTCTTCCTGCGGATATTTCCTCTCAACAGAAGTCAGGGTGTAACTCCACAGGGTAACCAAGCCTCCATTTTCATTACTCACTTTGATCATGGCATCGTCATTCTCACAGCTGATTTCTGCCACCAGTCTTTCTGACAAACTTCTTGGCTCCAGTCTCACAGCTGCTTGAATGGCTTTTCTCAAGTCTTCCAGGTTCTGTTGATTCGCTGCTGTCCAAACCCAGGGTCTTTTTCCGTCCTTTTCGTCCTCCTCACTCTTTCTCAGGCATTTGTACAAAGGTTTGGCATACTTCTGATAATTGGGTACGTGGTCCCGGACGTAGTTGCATAGTCCTAATATTTTCTGTAAGTCATTCTCTGACTGAGGTGGTTGAATGTTCATCAGCTTTTCTCTGTACCCATCTGAGAGTCCCAAGTCCGACGTGACTTGGAAACCCAGATAATTCACTTGGAACTGTCCAAATTGACATTTCTTGAGGTTTAGCTTCAAGCCTGCCTTGGTGAGGTTTTCTACCACTTTTTGTAGTCTTCGTAGGTGTTCTTCTTCTGTGTCATCAGCAATAAAGACATCATCAATGTACACAGTTGCACCTACGTCCCCCAGTACTTCCATCACTGCTGACTGGAACACGTTTGGGGAGTTCTTGTATCCCTGAGGTAACCTTTGCCACACATAGCTCTTGCCTTTGTGGGTGAATGCAGTTTTACCTTGAGATTGTCTGGCGAGGCGTAGAGAGAAAAATCCATTGGCTAGGTCGATGCATGACTTGAACTTCTTGACTCGAAGAGTTTTCAGCGCTCCTTGGGGATTGATTAGACTGGCTCGGTTTGCTATTGTTCTCCGATTCAGGGCCTTGAAGTTGATGACTGGTCTCCAACCCCCTCCAGCCGATTCAGGTTTCTTCACCGCCTGGATGGGGCTGTTGGTGATCGGGTTGAGCTCCTCTCTGATGATTTCCATGGCGCTCAGCTCCTTCACTATCTTGTCCATCTCCTCGACTGCTCCCGGATTCAGCGGGTACTGCCGAACAGGTGGATGAACCCCACCTTCGATGTGATGAACAAACTTTGGACCCAAATCCCCACAATCGTTCTTGAACCGTGCCACTTGCGCTGTAACGATGATCTCACGCAGCTTCTCTTTCCCAGCCGGGGAGAAGTCACTCTCTGCGAGCTTCTGTTCTGTCACCGTTGGTATGTCAATCGGTTTGTACCAGTCCTGCTGCCCGGATCCGGTTTGGGTCGGGCCGACTTTCACCAACCTTGCTTTCAAGCTCGTCAGCCTTCGCTCTAGTCGGCGATGTGTGCCTTTCTTTTTACTGAGTTCATCTAAGTCTTTTACTGTGAGTAGATTGTAAGGACCTTTCACCCACACTACTCCTTTCCATGTCCCGTATGGCATTTCTTCTATTTTTCCATTAGCAAACTGAACCTTCAGGTGTCCTGCTGTTTCTAGGTCTTTGCGGGTCATAGACACCTCTGCTCCGGTGTCCACTAGGTAGGGTACTCCCTCCACTTTGGCGTAGATTTCGTCCCCTTCCCAGTAGGCATTTTCTAAAATGACCCGCGACCTGGACGCCATTACTTTGGTGACCCTCCGGCCCCGGCTTTACGGGACTCACGGAGGGCCGTCCTTTGTTCTGGGCTCAATTTCCTATATTCCTCATCCGTCAGGAACTGACCTTTCCCTGGCTGATTTTGTGAAGCCGGCGGGTTGGTCGGTCTTCCTTTTGGTGCTGGTGGTTTCTGCTGGAACGGCCGGTTTTGGAAATTGGATGGTGGTGCTCCCTGTTGAAACGGCCGGCCCTGGAAGTTGGATGGCTGTGTGCCCTGCGGGAACGGCCTGTTCTGGAAGTTGGATGGCTGTCTGATGTTGACCCTTCCAGGTGGCTTGGCTGGTTGGCTAGCCTCCTTCTTCCTTTTGTCCTCGTAGTACTGCTGCTCCAGGTCGAATCCCTGCACTGCCACATCCATCTGGGCCACGGTTGTGCTTCTCACTGGTAGTTTCACAAACGCAATCTCTCCTCTTCGTCCCTTTGTCACCTCACGCAGTACCTTCACATACCTCGCGGGAGAAACGGTTTGCTTTAGTGTGTGCCAAAGCGGTTCCAACCGGCTTCCTTTGTCCAGCCGTCCTCTAGCCCTCTTCACCTGGGACTCTTCGTCGTCCATGTCCTCCAACACTAATCTCTCATAGTTGCTCTGTGCTGACTCTGTTCCAACCATCGGGTCCGCAGTCACGCTGGTCAGCCACAACTTTTTGGCCCCTTCGTGGTTGGTGGTAGATAGCACAGTTGGCCAGACATCTTTCAAATACTCCTCATTATTTTCGTCTGCGTTTTTACTACGAATCACCAGCCTTAGATTCTTTAGTTCTGCGTATGCATCTTGTCCGGTAGTAGTGGCCGGTGGCTGGGCTGACACTCCTTGTGGTCCCCGCGGGATCTGTGGTCCTGGCTCTGAAGACGTCGCCTGCGGCTCTTCTTCATCAGCCGACACCTCGTCCAGCTTCTGTCGAGTCTCCCTGGAGTACTTGTAGGCCGCTTTCTTCAGTCGTCGCAGCATCACATCATACATAATTCCCATGTATGCGTTCCTGAAGTTGGTGGTCAGGGAATAGTGTGCTGTCAGGGTAGAGCAGGATGGTGTCATCAGGATGTTAGCCCACTCCCCGACTGTCGCTTCTACCTCGAGCAGCACCTTGTCTCCCAGCCTGCTGGCCCATCCTGCTGGAATCTGGTACTCTGTCTGACCGACCTCTGGTACATACGTACGCCGTCCGTCTTTAGCCTGTACGGGGCCCCAGGTCACGTCTCTCGCCAGTCTCTCAGAAGAACCCTCGATGTCAAAGGTTTCTATTTCTTTCTTCTTTCCTCGGTGCTGTCCTGTTCGGAGTGTCTTATGCCCTGTCGGTGGTTGCTTTGGGTCGGAGAAGATGCTGCCGGGATCACTCTCTTCTTCTTCTTCTGAATGTTCGATCTCCTGTTGCTCTTCTCCTTCCTCCGAGTCGCTGATGTCCTCATACTGTTGTTGTCGAAGAGGTTCCCTCCTGGGGGAGTTCAGCGGTTGAATCTTGGCTGGTTTCATCGGTCCTACTTCTCTCTGGACCGTCGGCTGCTCATTCTTGACTCTGTCCGTGTTGGGTTGCCTCAGTTCACTGCTGCTTCCCTCGAATGAGAATTCTTTGACATATCTTGCGGCCTGGGACTCTGGCCCGACTGGTGCTTCCCTTAACTTTATCCTGAGTGGCTCCATAACCTTGGCCGTGCCGGTCTGGGTGGTGTTTGAAACTCCACTCTGGGGTATTTTTAAGGGATATTTCTTGATCTCCTTTGCTGGGTGGCTGATGCGGCATTGTTCCTCCATTTCAGTTGCCATTCGTACACCTTGCTCCGTACGGAGTCGATGCATACGGGGGTCAACCACCACCACCACCTCTTTGAACACAAAGAAATGACTGTTGGTCTTGGCTATGTTCACCACTCCGTTCTCTGTGACCGCCCTGGCGGTGTCCCCTGGCAAATCTGCCGATCTTAGTCCCTGCACGCTCACCATCACCCTTCTCATGCTTTCGTTGCTGGCGGTCACCAGGCCCCTTTCGAGTCCATGCCACATCTTCTTCCGATATTCCTCCAGACTCTCTCCTTTCTTGTAAACATCAATTGGGACCAGGATTACGGCACCATAAGGAAGACTGTAGCCCTTCATCATCACTACGTCTCCCCTAGTTTTTTCACTACAGGAAGCCTCCAACACCTTTGAATCTTTTTGGTAGTATTTCCCAGCTTGGTTTTTAAGGCTGCGTCGAAACTTTCGATTGTGGATCTTGTATT
This sequence comes from Xiphophorus couchianus, assembly GCF_001444195.1. Classification (NCBI taxonomy): domain Eukaryota; kingdom Metazoa; phylum Chordata; class Actinopteri; order Cyprinodontiformes; family Poeciliidae; genus Xiphophorus; species Xiphophorus couchianus. Next base: position 11,254,334 of record NC_040228.1, read on the forward strand.
TATCATTGGTGAACACAATCAGCCCGTCACCTTCAAGGTCCCATATTCCTCCAATAAACTGGTAAATCATGAGCCCGGATTGCAGCCTTAAGCTGATGGTCTCTGATGGTATTTTGGCCAACTCTCGGGTGCTCCTCCAAACATCCGACTTCTGGGTCTTCTTTTTAGGGCGGCCGGGGTCCCATAGCTCCTCATCCGATTCCTCCCCGTCCTCGTCGGAGCTGCTGCCCGCTAGAGTCTCCGTAGGTGGCAGCAGCTGCCTCCTTTCCGTGCTGTGGACTCGGGGATGAAACCCGAACTCCTGACCCCGTCGAGGGGACCAATCCCTGGCCGCTTGCTCCAACTGTTCCTCAGCGAAGGCGTCGATGAGCGATCCCTCGTGATTTTCCTCTTCTGACTGCTCAGAGGGGATCTCGTCGTTCCTCGATGCTCCCGGTCGAGCTGGGATATCGTCATCGCCTTCCGTCAGGTCTATCAGGTCCTGCTGATCTTGCTTCGGCTGGTTAGTCGGTGTTGTGGCTCTGCTGGGCAATTGAGAGGGGGCCTCAGCCACCTCCGATTCCGCTTTGTCTGGGGCCTGCTCTTTTCCTCGGGTCTCTTTGAAGGCCGAAAGTCTCTGCAGAACCTCGGTATATTCTTTGTATTTGCGCACCCCACTGGTGAGAGGGTTCACCAGGATCCCTTCGATGCCTGCTGCCAATGTAGCTGTCTTCACTAGGCTGTCATATTTCTCGGAGGGGCTGTAGACCATCCGCAGCTCACCAATCGTCCATCCTTCAAGGAGTTCAGCGAACCATTCCAGCCATTCTCTGATCTCCGATTTCTTGGTTATCTTTACCGGGCATTTAACGACTCCCAGTCGGTGACCATGTTTAAGCTGTGTGCAAAAGTATATCCGAGTCTGCACCAGGTACTTCATTAAGTTCCGTGCCATGTCCTCTTTGATGGTGTAGTGAGATTCAAAGAAAACCCTCCTAATTACCTCAATCCAGGAATCCAATCCATCACCGAGTAATATCAACGATACAGGCAATTGTGATAATGTGGATTGGGAAAGATGGGATTGATGACTCTCTCCATCCCGGCTGATGTTGCTTGCCTCTTGTCCCTTTGCTGGCTCTTGCAGGGGATCCAGTTCCCCCCTTTCTTCGTCATCCATAGTTGTCTTTGTCTTCGAGTTGCCTATCCCCCAAAGCCTCTCTTTGCGCTCTTGAGTAGGGATGGGTCCAGGCTGTGTTGGCTACTGGCTTCACTGTCTGGATACTATCCCTTATCCTCAGTAGAAGCTTTCCCTCACCTGCATGCTATACAGTTACTGCAAGGGTTGTGACTGACGGCCTTATCAGTCACCGTTAACTCTATTCCCTCAGAGTTAACCATCCAAGTGAGCTATTCAGAATCACACTTCTGTTTTTACTGACTTGGTTTATTAGGGCCCGCCTACTTGGCTCTGCCCCACGTTGGGCGCCATGTCCGTTATCCTGCAATAGCTAGCCCCGCCCACTTCATCACAACCCTCCGGGGCTGACTACTGACCAGTTCTCTGTCTAACAGGTCCGGAAAATCTCTAAGACCTGGGTATTACCCTAAAAGAGATCTATAAGAGATAATCTATTTAAACTGGTGTCGAAAGCGATTCGTCTAGCTCTAACTACCTCCAATCCAGAAGTTACGACCCTTTTCAGTTAAGAAACAGTCAGCTGAGTAGCCCTCACAGCTGCGTAATTCCAATAACCACTCCTGTTAACGGTAGCTCGCTTTCTAAAATATAACTTGCTCTTGGAACCGGCTAGATTAAATTTAGTGACTTGGATGTAAGTCCCTGGGTCATTATTTTACTCTCGCCAAAGGAAATTATGAAGCCTCCTTACCACTAGAACCATGTACCTTAGTTTTACCTTTATCAAAAGAACTGAAAAGTGATTAAATGACTCAATTAATTCCAATGTCCACCAACCTCATTAGAATTTTAGAGTAAGAATTTATTAAGCAAGCTTAAGCAGGGATATGTGACATACAAATCAATAATCAATTGTATATAAGTCAAGAGCAGTATAATAAGATCAACATGTACAATCATACCCTCCTGTCTCTTTCCCTAACCTATGTCGCAGATTCTGAGATAGCTTTTTTAGGAAGCGAGTTCAACTCATACCCAGTTGGTGGTGGATCTTTGGCAACAGGAACGTCCGAAAACCTTGGTCTGAGTCTTTATCCTTTGTGTGAAAAAATCCTCTTTAGAATGGAAGCAAAGTAGAGAGGGTTCAATTGCTTTTGAAAACCCAACTCTTTTATCCCTCCGGGACCTTTGTCCTTTCTCCAAGTCTGTTGCAATGTTTGGGTTGAGGTAAGACCGACGATCGAATCAGGAACCCGGGTTGGACGATTGGAACTTGTCTCCCTTTGGTGGCACGAAGCTTCAGCTTTCCCCGTGGCTCCAGGGTGTGGTCTGCTGTTGTTTCCACGACCTGCTTCTTCTGTTAGCTCTACTTCGGTGCCGCAGACAAAGAACAAGAACTTCTCCTTTTCCGTCTGCTTATATACAGTTCTCTGCCATATATGTGTATGGGGAGTGTTAGTTTACATGGTTTCGGCCCCTCCTGTCTGCTGGCTGGGATGGAAAGTACCGTCCTTTCCTCAGCGTGTTGTTCTTAGCCAACCATACCGCCCCACCCATCCTGTGCGTCTGGCCATCTGTTCAGAACTGCTTGCGACAGCAGGAACTCACAAGTTCCCCTTCTCCTTTTTCCCCTTTTCCTTTTAACATTAAAAACTATGTGCTTTTCTCTGATTAACTTTCAAACACAGTCAAATATTAAAAACTATGTGCTGATTTCCATTAAGCATTAATCATAAGCATTAATCACCTCTTTCACTTATTATAAATCATCAAACCTTAATTATTTCATTGTTGTCATGTTATTACAAATCATGATTCGTACACTTCAGAATCATTCAGTGATTACTTACATACAGTCATTTTACCTATTGTATTCATCCATGTTCAACTTAATCATTATCAAAACACTCAATTATTATAAATCAAAACACAAGATTGCTTTATTTCCTTCAGGCATTCATGCACCTTTTTCTGTGTGTACCTGGATAGATCTCAAACCTCATACCAGTTTTCTTGACAATATTTTTAAATGTAAAATTGATTTTACTTTGTACAGATGAACTCCCCAACAAGTAGTTAATCAGCTAATCAAAGCTTTAAGAACATTAGCCTTAAAAGTCCAAATCCATGCACAGGGCAGCATTCACACTAGCTTGACCCGCTGATCATAACGTCCAAACGTTTTCTGTCTTTGGCAGGACTGTTGAGCTGCACAAGCAAGACGTCTCACAGACCTCTAGCTCTGCTCATGTAAGACTAACTGTAAAACTTGAAAGGGTCCTTAGGGGGACAAGACACAAAAGCCAAGTTCACAAGCCACTAAATATCAACTGTGCTCAGCCAGAGCATCCAACTGTGTGTCCGTGAAGACACAGACCGATCCTTGACCCAAATTAAGGCTCTTACTGATAATGACTGCAGCTCTAATAACCATAGGTAAACATTAAAAGATGAAGGGAAATTTTAAGCCTGAGAAAAATGTGTATTGATGGTTTCCATTGTTACTGAAAGGGTAAGAGGATCTCACAAGAACCTTTTCCTTCAGTAGAATGATGGATCTTCAGGTTGTACAGGGAAGTGAAGCTACTGCTGGCTATGTGGGGATGCTACAGTGGGCAGACCTTTATGACTGAAGGCCCTGGGCTGTGCAGTCATTACTGAGTCTTTCGTCAGAAGGGGTGACAAAGTTCATCTTACAAAGGACTTTTTCCAGGGGAACCAACGTCCCTGTTTTGGAAACTCCTTCATGTTCCTCTGACCTAAATCACATTAGAAACAAAACATTTGAGACTAAACGGAAAGAGACATTTACAAAAGCAGATGCCAGGTCTAGACCGTGGATGTCCTTCAAGAAGCCATCGAGCAATGACTGCAATACTCATGTCAAGAATGCCTGAACTAACTTCTGAATTGATCATTGGGCCTAAACAATACTAGAACTTTTTTGAAACCTTTAGTTCTGTTTAAAGTTTTTGTTTTGACTACTGAGTTGATGTTTCATTTTAAATGTCGGTTTCAATAAACTGCTTAATATGTCTTTTGCCTCGTGCTCCCATTTCTGCTTTTCACATTTTAAAGTGAAGTTTCCAACCTGGTTACAATCCAGCAGCGCGACTAACCAATGCTTATTGCTTCTTTATTTATTTATTTTTTAAACCTTTTAGAGATGTCACACATTGACTGGAGTGTTGTACACTTCAATCGATTACTGTTTTTTTCCATGATACTTTGTGAAAGTTCTATTTTATATGTAAAAACAATAAAATGGAGTTTCTTGGTTTTTCAAAAAGTGATTCCTAAAATCTCATCGTGAACCCAGTACTGTCCATCATGTCATCTCATGTTTCACACCACCTCTGATATTAAGACATTCTCTTCCATATGTGGACAGATGTGCATAGGTGTGGCCTTACCCAACTTTGTATTAAACCAAAATGATCAAAACAGGTGATGGAAATGAAGCATAGTGCTGATTGTCGAGGCTCTCAGCTGTAGAGCTCACATGCAGCAGTAAGAGTGGTGACCCTGAATAAATTGCCTAGTAATGATTCATATCAGGTGATTGTCTGTGATACGCGGTGGTCAGCCAAAGGGCAAAGGCCTCTGTGGTACGGCTGCCCTTCACAGCCTCATATTAGGGTTTGCTAATTTGCACGCAATTAGCTTGGCTGCATGAGAGGCTGCCTGAAGCCTCAGGGTTTCAGAGAGACCGATTTAGTCAGCACCGACTGCACATGTCTGGACTGTGTTTTGTATGTGGTGTATAAATTTCCTAAATATTCCTTCATAAAGATGAAGTAGTAAATTTCACTATGAACTTATCTTAACAGCAGGTTAATACAAGAAAGGAGGGTGCAAAGGATGAAGGACTCATAAGGGGAAACAAGAAAGGAAGCTCACATGCAGCAGTAAAAAGGAAAAGAAGAAGGAAGAATGGAGGCCACAAGACAGGATGCAACAAAGTTAGGTAGGAAGCAAGACAGAATGCAACATTTGGACAATAGAAAGGAATGGATGAAGAAAGGGTAAAGTAAAGTAAATAGGAGGAGTAGTGGTAAGCAAGCAAGTTGCAAGAAAGGACACATGGATAGAAGGAAACCAAAAGAAAGGAAGGGAGAAGTGAAACAAGGAAGGAGGGCACAATAAGAAAAGGAATGGAAGGCAGTAAGATGGATGCAAGTAAGGAAAGAATCGACAGAGAGAATAAATGAAGGAATGAAGCAAGGATCAAATTATTGAAATGAAATGAAGGACAGAACAAGAAAGAAAGATGGGTAGCACATAAGGGAAGCGGGAAGGAAGAAAGAAAGAAAGGGATCAATGAATGAAGGACAGAAAAAGGAAATAGAAATAAAACAAGAGAGGACAGAAATAATGACATCACAACAAAAAAGGCAAAGAGAGAAAGAAGAATGGAAGAAAAGACTAAACAAATGAAAAAGGAAAGAACTAAAAAGATAGGAAGCACGAAACAAGACAATTAAAAAAGGAACAGAAGGAGCGGCACTCTTAACTCCTTCTTAGCCTACTTGTAGAATACTGAAATCAAGTTCCAGACTTCTGCAGACATCGTCATACCCACATATAGAAATTACAATTTAAACATCTCAATGTCTTTTCAAGCCTTCAGATTATCAGCACAGGCTTATTTATTCAACTAAGTTGATTATCTGATGCATCACAACATGAACCCAAAATAATCTGTGGTCAGAATTTAATCTAATTTAGAAAAGAATAAAGTGGAGCAACTGAAGAACTGCCTTTTTTAAAAACTATGTGAATAGCACCTACATTGCAGACTTCAAATGCTTTTCTTCCTCTTGCTTTTAAGCACAACCCAACAAAAACAGTCTTGCAGTGAACTGGGCCCATATTACTGCCTCATTTTCCTGTCATCCTGTATAACAACACAATGCGACACAGCGGAAAGGAAATTACAGAAGAGACATTGCATATCAGAAAGGACAGGATAAACGGAAGATCCACCACTATTCAATTTATCTTTTTCTTAAACACGGTTAACTTTTATTATCAACCACTTTAGCTGCCTTAATCTGTTAAAAATATAAATATGTATCTTTGTTTTCTAAAATAATGCAGGCTTACATGCATTCAGAGTTTGTATTATGATCAGTTTTAATTGAGAAATGCATTTTTTTGTTTTTAAATTTGTTTAAAATGTTTCATACACACATGCTTTGATAAATCACTCGTCCGTTATTATCTGTGAGCATCTTATCAGTTCAAGTAAACAACGCAGGATATAAATTACTGTCCCTGACATATTAATATTTAAAAATCCGGGTAGAAAAAGCAATTCGTCATTTAGAAAGTTGACCGTGGAAATCATGAAGGAGTTCTGCTGTCATGTTTCCCACCAACCACTTTAAAACAGGCAGCCCCAAATCACAGAAGGGAAATATGTTTTCCAGTTTCCCAATTAGGACTTTATTCTTAATGCAAATATTGATAGTCATGAAAGTATTTCTGAAAAAGTTTTAATCTCTTTATAGCTGTCCTTAACTTGCTGTAAAAGACTGACACCAGTTATTCATTTGTTGTTTTAAACTCCACATTTTCTATCAATCTCCCTCTTCTTGGCCTTTCATTCCATTTCTAAAGGAAACTTTGCCCTAAACTAAACACCATCATCAACTTTCTAAATGGAGATTAAAGGTAAATGGTTAAAGTAAACTTTTAGTCTGTTATTGAACTAAAACAAATGTGACCGATGAACTCTGAAAGGTAGCTCAAATTGTATAAAAATCCCAGAAAATAATAATTTCCTGTTTCTTAGATATGTAAAAACTTGTACGCTTTCAATCAGCCACACACCTAATGCAGACCGAAAGCAGAAGCCAACAGTTAGAAATCTAGGCCAAAATATCTACCTTCTGAAATCTGGTGACAGTGGTGAGAATAGAAAAGGGTCCTGTTGATAAACGAAGCTAAATTATATTGAAAATACTTTTAAAAAAACACACAAGATGAATAATGTAACTCATAGTTTCACATAACATAGTCAATAAAATGTTGAAGTAATACTCTCCACTTATTTATCATAGAATAAAACAAAATCAAAATTGCAAGACATTATTTTATTTTCAGATGCCTCACCCCTACAAGCTGGCGGCAAAAGGACAAAGAGAGAAAATGGGAAACCTGCAGTGAACGTTGGTGTCCCACTGTGTGCTCATTATAAGCTGTGGTCAAGCTGGCCTCGAGAGTGGACCGACACGTGGACCAGATAGGGATGTTTTGGGGTTTTTTAAAAGGGGAAGCGGGGGGGCAGGACATGTGCGAGCACAAAAGCGGGGAGTGAGAGTGAGGCTGGTAGAGATAACATAGGGGAGATAAAGACGTTCCAGAGATACTAAATAACACGAGTATGACGCATCCTAATGCAACGCTGTTTCCAGTCATAGCCCTCTTCCAGCTTACTCCCATGATTTAAAGAAAACATTGAAAAAAAAAGAAAAACAAAATGGTACGCATGCTTGTAATACTAGATGTTTTAAGAAGATTCAACAAGGTCCAAAAACAAATCGTTTATGCATGCATGCTCAAGCTGAAGCTTCTCGTCAATACATCTCAGATAAAAAGAGTTCTTTCCATATTCATTTTCTCTTGCCAATGAACCCAAAACTCTCGTGACCTTGAGAGGCTGAACGAGTACAAGAGAAAGATATCTGCTTTCACTTTTAATACATCTGAAACTGAGACCGTGTGGGTAAATGCAACCCATTCAATACGGCGGTTGTATGCGTTCGTGTGGTCGAGCTGGTGCATGCATGTTGTCCTGGTTTAAACTCTGCCATTCCTGCACTCTCACATTATCATACAGAGCAGACGAAGTGCGTGTGCTGGGTAGTAAACCTCTTCGCTGCTCTCTAACAGCAACCTCCCCCCCCAACCCTCCACACACACACACCTCTCTTCCTCCTCCCATCTCATCTCCTGCCGAGCTCCCTGCGTGTAATCTGCAGACTGCACACGTACTCTGCCTACCTGAGCGGGAGTCTCTCTCTGGGTCCACCGGTTCGTGTGTGAGCGTACGTGCACGCGCGGCGGCAGGCGAACAGAGACAAGACAATCCGGACGCATCATATATGCAAAGTGTTTCCTGAAAGCATGAGAGTTTGCCTGAAGTCTAAATTCAGAAGAAGAAAAAACATCCATCTTAAGAGTGTGCACTTCACACAGGTGGATATGTCAACCACAACAATATCTGTAGAATCTGTCAATAAGACAATTTTGAGTCTGGATCCTACTGTGTGCAGCAGACAGCAATCACCTTAACCGGAATTAGCTGGGCTTATGTAACGTTCCCTGTGACGGCTGATACAAAACAAGCCCTGCTGTGATGGGTTAGGTCACCCAGAAAGCAATGGTCTAAAGCCTTTCTGTACAAACTAATGCATTACTCACTCAATATAATGTACTTTGATCTATTAAGAGAAGCTTCAGAAATATTCATACACATTCAGTTTGTTTACATTAAGTTTGGTTCCAACTTCCAAATCTAGGTGGGTTTATGAAAACATGTGTCAAACTCAAGGGCCAGGTGCCAAATATTATGTGGCCCCTCCAGACTCCAAATTATATCAAGAACTCCCTTCAGTTTTTCACAAATGTGCAAAATTCACACAAAAGAAGTCACACAAAATCAACAGATCCCCACATTTTTCAGATTTTACTGACATTTTTCTCTCAAAATTGGCCAAAAAACATTGGACTTAAGTGACTGCTGCCTTCATGTCTAGTTATAGTCTTTATCGATGCAGCGAATAATAAAAAGTCATATTTAACATCACACATTAGCGCAAATATCGTAAAAATTATTTCAAAAATATTTCTAAATTTGAAAAATAAGTTATTTTGATTGTAAAATATCCCACAAAAACAATCACGGAAACCTGGATGGACTGATCAGTGTGAAAAAATGTTCAATATGATTTAATTTTAAGAAACGCTTACTGAATGCTGAAACAGCTATTTACTGATATTTTAGCAATGTAATGGGTTTCATCAATTCATTCTGGGACAACTGACCCTTTTAGGAACATTCAGATTTTTGATAAATGAAGATGAGTTTGACACACCTGGTTTATGCAATAGACCAACACAGAATTGCATGAATGGAAAGTAGAAAGATAATAATTTGGGGATCTCAACAATTTCTATAAATAATGATCTGATCAGATTCACAGATAAGTTTAGGTCTGGACTTTCACCAAGTCATTCTGACGCACAAAAGCGTTTTGATCTGTACCGTTCTTTTGCAGCTTTAGCTGTAGTGAGTGAATCTCCACACCCTTTTTAGCCTCATCCATCTCTTTCCCTGGCAAAGGAAAGCATCCCTCAGGATGATGCTGTCATCACTGTGTTTTACAGTGGGGATAGAGTCTTCTGGATGATGTGCAGTGTTAGTTTTCTGCCACACCTATTTTGTTTGCAGGCCCAACAGTTCAATTTTAACCTTGTCTGACCGAAGCAACATCTTGTGCTTCTAGTATTCATTAATTGAGTAAATTCTAACGACAACTGGTTTTACTGGAGTTTATTCAGTCCCCTTTTATTCTAGTAAAGGAAATGCATGCCACACCTTTCAGATTTTTGTTTGAGAATAAAAAATTGAAAGCCATGCATCATTTTCTTTTCTCATGAAATGCAAATTAGCTGCATTAAAATGTGTGGCTTTAACATGAGTAAATTTGACAAATATTTAAGGCACTGGAAGCTTCTAAAAGACAAGTTCAAGGACAAGCCAAAGATTTGCTTTTTACAGATGAATGCCAAACTTTTTCATTATTTATTAGAACCTATCTTGGTAAAAAAAAATAAAAGTCAAAATGCTTGCCGTGCTGCTTTTCTAATTTATTCAATAGATTGTAGGTATTGTACCTGGCTTATTAAAAAGCAGAATAGCTCTGCAATGCCAGACCGAGAAGAATATCTCAGTGCCACCAATGTAGTGTGTTAATGATCTTAACAGGATTCAATCACACACATACACAATCAATGCATATCATGGTGTAATTATGGGGTACAATAATATCCTTGCACTCCAGTACAACCAACAGCAGAATGCATTCATGAGCAGCGGTAAGAAAAAGCCAAAAATTGTCTTGGTAACCTTTATCACCTCTCTGGAGACAAAAAGAAAAACTAATTGATTGAATCTATGTGCAGGTGAAGGAACTCTGCCAGCAAAAGCCCAGGCTTGGATCATAACCTTTTTGTCTCCATTTCTGGCATGCGTCTATGTTCAGGGAACGGTGCGTTCAAGATTACAGACAGGGAGCAAACACGAGTTTGTGAAAGCAAAAGAGAAGAAGAGACGAGAGGAGTGACTGACGGGGAGGGCTGAGAGAGGAGGCGGGGAGATGGTTTGGTGGAGTGCAAGTGCTCAGGAGATGAAGATGGAAAGTGAAAGGGAAGAGAAATAATGAGAGAAGAGGAAAAACGTTCCCACTCTCGGAGAGATGAATTGGTTCATAGTTTGCAGACAGCCTTTTCAGTGCATCAGTCGAAGGACTATATCCATCCCCTTCTTCACTAATAAGCCACAGAATCCCCAAGACACAACCACAGGGATCTATTCATTTGTCTCCAATAACAGCGGCACCTTTCTGCTCGTATTAGCCAGGATTTGCATTGCTACATTTGCATAAGGATTTAATAATGTCCCCTGAATGAGACAAAATGCACCTGTCAATCATTCTCAGTTCACTAAAAGGTTTCTGTGCTGTTTAAGGCAACAGCGGGATCAGTCGGTGCTTGGCACTCCGAGCACCATCAGTATGAGTTTCATGGGATATGATGCAATCGGTAGCCAATATTAATTCCTCTTGTTGAGTCAGACATGCTTAAATGTTAGCAAATAAAAAACGGAAAATGTTAAAGTGGAATTAAAATAATTCAACTCGTATGTATATAAAACATCGACATTTGAGAGAAATGTGAAACACGCCTTAAGCAAACGGCCTTAGTCTGGGAACTTTTTAGACTTTCAAGATGCAGAAATTGACATTGTTCTTCTATGGCTGTTAAGAACTGCAGGAATGCTGTGCAGGGCTGCAAGGTTTTCCTGCTGAGAACATCAAAGAGGACCATAGGGTCACATACATAAGAGTAACATTGATCTTAGAGTTGGCAATGAGATGAAAACCACAAGCTGTAAGTACTGCCTCTTATGGAGAGAGACAGTGGATTCTAAGATCAAAGCAATATTTAGTTAGGTTAGCTCGTGATTAGACCATCACCAAAAGTGTGAAGAAGAAGAAAACAAAAATACAACTGTCCAGACTGAAACTTTAGGAGCAATCAGACATAGAATAATACATCAAATACACTCTGCAACCACATTTCCACTGTATTTTTGGAAGTGTAAAACGTACAGAATAGGCACAACCAAATGAGAGAAAACCAGAGAAAGAAGAAAGAATAGTCACATATAATCTGCAAAATAAAGATCCTTTAAAACGCAGTTTCCCTACATATGAACTGAATATCATGAGATTGTTGAAAACTATGACGTACTGGCAAACCTTAAAAAACATGCTTACCAACACTTTCACTAAGAACCCCAAGAATGTAGTTTTATATTGTGTTTTTTCAGGATGGAAAGGGTAAACAATCCCAAAGAGAACAAGCAGAACAACTCTTTTGGTAGAACTTAAGCTGAGTACTACTTTAGCCATGCTCAGTACTTTCATCTTTTCAGTAGTGCTGCAAGTGAAAAGGACAACTGCTTTTCAATGGGGCGATATTGGCATTAGTGCCCCCTGCTGGTATAAGAGTTTTAGACTGGAATGCCACAGACTATAGAGACTCTTTTGTTTTTTCAAAAACACTGAAAAGAGACAGAGAGAGAGAGAAAAGGTGAGAGGAAAAGAGAGACAGACCAAACAGCTCAAGACTCATTGCAGTATAACCTACACAGATATTAGAAAACTCAGAGCTACATGACATCAGCAGGGCATTGCAAACTTTCATAAACAATATTGTGAACCAAAACTAGAATTCAAAGTTCAGCACATCCTGAAAAGTACCACTCAGCAATATTCAGATGACTCGGATGATTGCCTTCATAGGAGTTGATGATCAGTGTTATGGTTGCTATATTAGTTTCTTATACTCTAACAAAAAAAACTCTAATTTTGGAGTTGCCTGTCTTATCCTCTCTTACCTTCCAGCCGCTGCCCGCCTCTCTGTAGTAAGGAAAGTTGTCGCAGATCCACTGGTAGATCTCACTGAGCGTCATCCGTTTCCGCGGAGAGCCGTTGATGGCGAAGGTGATGAGGCTGGCGTAGCTGTAGGGGGGTTTGCCGTCTCTGTGCTGTGCCGCTTCCTCTTGGTCCAGTGTGATTCCTGGATCCAGATGCACAATCTTCTTCCCCAGGCTGTGCCCATGATGGTGCATGTGGTGGTGGTGATGGTGGTGATGCCCAAGGTGACTGTGGTGGTGTCCCATGTCTGCCTTCTGGATGGCTGCCCTCATGCCGAGCTGTGGAAGCCAGTCCATCGACGTGAGGCTGCTCTCCAGCTCAGAGGTCATGGTGCTCGATGCTCCGGAGGGTAAAAAGAATAGAAGGAGAGGGGCTTCAGCGACGTGGCGTACGGAGGGATATTCTGCTGGCTCACTGAATGGGTTCTGTGCTGCAGTCTTGGCTCAAGCCTAGGGAAGAACAGGAGGTTTATTTACTATGCCTATTCATCTTCCTTAGCTGGAGCAGAAAGCAGACTTGGCAGAGACACATGGATGTCAACTTGTACATTCGGTCTAGCTTTGTATAACAGAAAACAAAATATTTTGGCACTTTCATCTCTTTGCCTTTAGCACCGCACATAAATATGTGAGAGAGGGATATTAAAAACTGTTTATCATATTGTTTTCATTAATTATACATTAAGTAGGACAGTAGTTTGGGGGCTTGGAATGAGATAAGTGTCTTACTCTTCCCATTTCCTTCCATCTTTCTTTTGGCCAAAGCATCTGGGGAAGTCAGCGCTGTGAAAGGTAAAGTCCTCCCCTTGTGCATGTTCACAAAATCTTCATCTGGCGACCGTGACGGCGGCTGATGCTGCTGCGGCTGCAATGTACAAACACAAAACCACACAAGACAGTGAGCTTGCGCTGCCAGACGGCTCTCATAAGATATTAATATCGCACAACCGTTCAGCTGGCCTCGGCATCTGTCCAACTTGATTAAAACCTCCTCTCTCTCTTCCTCTCTATGTTGTGTCTGTCTGGCTTAAAGTCCATTCCATCCAAGGTGGAAACAGCAATTGGATCTGCACAGTGACTAAAAGCTGGGGAATTGTTTTCACAAGTGTCTGCCAAAGGGGGATGGCGGAGTGGGGGGCAGCTCAGGAGGAATTCCAACCCTCCGGAGGAGCTGAAAGGCTCGTCCCCTTTCCTCTGTCTAACCCACCAACACACATCTCCCTCTCTCTCACACACATACACATACACATTTTCATTTTCTTGCTTGACGTGCCTCTCTCTCCCAACAAGTCCGTGCCCACCTCTCTGTCCCACTCAGCCTCTCACATCCCTGTCAGACAGACGCAAGCAATAAAAACATATGCTAAATAACCCTCAGCCTCTTATTATTACAGCTTTAAGCAAAATACTCACCCCAAAAATATTTCCTGGGTCAAACTTAGCAACACCCCTTATTAAGGGTTTTACAAATAATTTTGCCATGAGTCATAGCTAAAGAAAGAAAATAATATTGTCCATGCGTGATTGTTTTGTACTGTAGTTTACCTTCGTTGGACTGAAAATGCCAAGTTAGTCTTCAGAGAAAATGCTTTGATTTAACTAATAAAAACCACTTTAGTTGGTAACAATGGAACAACAGCATCTAATGCTGTAAAAATAATTTCACAGCATGTTTAGTAATTCCCAGTTAATTCAATCAAAATTAAGTCTAACATATTAATTTTTAAGTGTACAAATTTGTAAATGAAACAAGTTGTTTCATGTTCAATAATGGCACATGAAACAACTTTTGGTCTTTTTGGTAACAAATCCTACCTAAACTCCCTGATTAGATTTTAACTGAAGGTTTTAGTTGATTCAGCCATTTCCTCATTTATTGTGTCCAGCAGAGAACATTAAAACTATATTTTGAAAGGTTTTAATATTAACAAATATAGCAATTTTGGTAGGAAATAAGAATTGTCAAGAGTCCTGTTGTCGGGAAAATTTCTCTGAGCAGGAACTTTGTGTCAAGTTTTGCCATAATAATAGAGGATTCCTTTTCTTTTAAAAATCTAAAAGCATACATCTTATATGCAAGAGCAAGATTTATTTTTTTACATATTGTAATGTCCTTACCCACAAAATCTTCTCTCACTCAAAGAAAAGTAACTCTTGCTTGCAGATATGCTTCTTGTACAGATATCCTCTGCTCTCGTTTAAATCCTGCTCCACTCGCTCAAACTCTCAGGGAAAAACCTGTACTTTCAGCTCTGCTCTCTCTGCTCAGAGATACCTCTGGAGTGAACTCTTATGAGCACTACAAGCACACCAAAAGGAAGACAGTGATGTTAAAAAAAAAATAATCAAACCCTCATTCTTTGACTGTAACTGTTACCAGGAAGAATTTCCACTTTGCTTCAAGAGAGAGCAAAGGAAACCTGCAAGCAGAGAAAACGATGAAGTGCAGGGTTCAAACAGAAGAAGAACATATTTGTGTAAGAGGACATAAATCTGAGGAACGAGACATGCTAATGAGGGTTAGCAATTCTGTAAGCAAGATTTTTTTAAGTGGTTTGAGAGAGAGCAGAACTATATGAGAGTGATAAAGGAAGTTAAGCCAATACGTTGAAAAAGTAGGCTCTTATTTTTTTTGAAAGACAAGCTATTCGATTTTATGAAAGCAACATTAAAGTTGCTTGTTAAGTGATATGATACCGCCATTATTGCCAACTCACGAAGTAAAATAACTATTGGCTGCCTTAAAAGTTGCTGGAAGTCACTAAATAATGTTATTACCTAATTGGATAATTGGCTAAGTGCATTGAACTGCAAATTAATGCTGTGGCAGAAAGAAGTATTGAAATAGGATATACGAAAAGACTTAGTAAAAAATACCCTAAATATGTGTTTACATGGAATTAACATCTAAATCACAAAATAATAAAATGACAAAAACATCTAAACTTTCATCCCAACCCTATGCGCTAACCTTCATGTGTTCTTCAACAACAAAGAACCCAATCAATGGCCCACGCATCCTCTATTCATGCAGTAAATGATAAAGGTGTGAGAGCTTCAAAAAGCCTGCCAACAAAGATAAAACACATTGGTTTCTTTCCACCTTTCCCCATGGAGAGCCCTAATATACCAACATGAAGAAGAAGAAGAGGGAAAATGCCCAGCATCTGAAAAGTATCTTGCTTTAATTACATGAAGGAAAAAAAAACAACAAAAAAAAACATGTGTAGCAGCAGAAATTATAACACTAAACTAGTCAGGCAGAGGGACTATACTGAAAAAGGAACCAAGAAAAACTCGATAAGGATTCTTCTCCTTCAGGCCTCTCCACTATGCAAGAAGTATATCCAAACATTTCTTTTCTTTTTTTTTCCAAATCCCAAGAAGCCGTCTTAATTAGTGTGCCTTCCTTTCTTTTTTTCCTAAGGATCTAATGTCGGTGGGTAGGTGGGATTTGGGTGGTGACACACAAGACACGGTATAACAAGTGCTTATTTTCCTCTCATTACGAGGAGGCTCGAACTGCAAATCAGCCTGCCACAAGCCCCGACCTGCTGTGCTGCCGCTGCTGCTGTTGTTGAGAAGTTGCAGAGCGTGGGATGCCTACGCGGTCGCACATTGTAATGCTTCACACCGCTAGCCTGTTGAGGTGCTGAGATGATGAGTAATAGCATAGACCAGCAAAGGAAAAGGGGATATGACTTTGCTTAGGTGTAAAGGGACCCTGCTGGGTGGGTAGACACAACCAATTACCTTGTCGACTCCGACAACTGGTCCCACGGTGACTAATCTAACCTCAACGCTATACCTTCTATGTCTGATATCGGTCGGGTTTTGTATCAGCATGGCTCTACAGGAACATGATCACTGGAGAGAAGACATGTCAAAGTGCAGCAGCAACTGTATTTAGTTTCGACAAATGACTAATGAAATATGAGCTGCAGTTGACAACTTAGGGTATTGCTCACACATCACATTAAAACCAATCCTAAGAAAGTAAACTAGTTTTTTCATTGCTATTGTTTTCGTCCAAGTCAAATTGTCTCAATTCCAACGCTTGACTCATTTAACCACTGAAGCTGATTTTCAGGAGAAATTCTTGGTTTGTAACCTCTGGCTCACAGTAGTCCTTGGCCCGTTAATGACAAAGCAACACAGATGGACAAAGCACAGGAGCAAAAATGCCCTCACACCTGATGAAAATCTAGAACAAACAAATAGCCTCACATTCACCACTGGAATTGAGGAAGGAAGCTGGAGTACTTGAAGAAAATCCACATGAGCACAAAGAGACCACAAAGACTTCACAAGGCGTTAGCAAGCAAAACAGTGGTAGCAGCTGTTCATCAGTGCATAAGTTAGAATACCATTTAAAAGTTTCCACATAACCAAAGACTTGAACGTACCTTGACATTATATGTGATAGAGTAACACAAAGTAGCACATTTACAAATAAAAATCTGTACAGTGTGACATGTGTTTGTTTTCAGAGCTCTTTATTCAGATACCCATAAATAAAATCCAAGGCAACCAACTAATAAATCAAGTTTATCTTATTGTAATTTAATCTCTGTTTAAATAAACTTGTTCAGTGAAGGCCTGGAGAGTGTTAGTGAACAAACAGTAGAGAGAAAGGAACATACCAGACAGGTCAGGCATAAGTTTGCAGAGAAGCAGAGTTGGGTAATAAAACAATATTCTAAGCTCAATCTATCATAAGAGTAATGAGAAGGATATGTCCCATTTGCAAATCTGCTATGACTTTGTCATCCATCTAAACTGAAAGGCTAGGCAAGACCAAGCCAAAAGGGCCTTAGTTTCCCTGGAGAAGCTGCAGAAAGTTCAGAGGAAAGAACTGGTTGACAGCACAAGGATTAGCTATCCATTCCACAGACCTGCCCTTTACCAAAGAGCAACAAATAAGGAAGAAAAATTAAAGAAGTCATGTTTAGTTTTCAGTCCTCATGTAAAATTATCTGTGTGCCAGGTAACAATGCACCATGAACAAATCACAGTTAAATACAGCTGTGGCAGCTGTTAGGACGCTTTTCTACAGCAAAGAACAAGGAAACAGTTTGGAGTTGAAGTGAAGATGGATGGAGCTAAATATAGAATAATCCTGGAAGAAAACCTGTTAAGAGACAGCAAAAAAAATAAATAATAAGTCAGACCACAGTGTTACCTTTGACAACCCTAAACATACAACTAAAGGTACGATGGAATGGTTTACTTTAGAGCTGCACAATACATCAAATCACAGTTTGAACTGCAATTTCAATATGTGTAATACTGCATGTAAAAAAACTTCTTGGATGCAATATTTAGTAGGCTGTAACATTTCAGGAGCATTGCAACAAAACTTTCACTGCCTTTCATGCCCACACCTGACACAAATCTTAGAGGCCAAGATGCTCGTGCCACAGTTCATGCCAGAGTGCTGGAGTCATAGAAAAAGAAAAGTGAGGAAAGTGTGAGTGAATTGCAACTGATATCATCAACATAAAATTCAACAATAACATTGTAATTTCATGTTATCGTCATCTTGTGAAGCACAAGTTTAAGCCCAAGCCTTAGCTATGTTTTAGAATGGCCCGGTCAAATCCTAGAGCCTAAATCAAGTTGAGAATCTGTGGTAAAAAGTGAAAAATGCTGTTTCCAGATGTTCTCCATCCAAAGTGACTGAGCTTCAGCTAATTTTGCAAACAGGAAGGGGCAAAGATTTTCACCTCTAGATGTACAAAGCTAGAAGAGACATACTCGAAAAGACTTTATTTGACTGTAGGCTGTAATTGCAGCAAAAGGCAGTTTTACATAGTCAAATGTGTGACACAAATTTGGGATTTATCTAAAAAAACTGCACTTTTAATAAAGAACAGCAACCAAATGCATATGTGCTTTGGTACATAATGCAAGCAATCAACTTCAGTATATGTTGGCTAAAAACCTTCTTGATTTAATTGTAGCCTCACTTTTTAGGAAACCCCTAACCGTAAATGTAAGTCATACATATTTATCTGGGTAAGGCATAGAAATATTGAGTGGAGGATGCCTTGGTAGCAATTATACTGATGCATTTAAATGAGCAGAGTGAATAGTTTTATTAGTTCAACAGAAATAGGAATAAGTAGAGGTTAAGATCATAGTAAAAAAAAATAATGATTTCAGAGGGTTATGATCAACTAAATTAAAAGAAACACAAGTAAACTTTTTCAGCTTGACTTGATGGAGTTCATAGAAGAAATTTCACGTGTCGTTTCTATAAAAAAGAGGATATGGGCATTTAAAAGCAAAAAAAAATCGTTCTTTCCTCTTCTCTGAAAATAATGTTATAATATACCACTCTGTGTGCTGTGGATAGCGCTTTGATGACTGTCCCTTTAAAAGAGCTGAGGATGAGTGTGTGTGTGATTGAATGTATTCACCCATTAGATTTTGTAGCTGTTATGCACTCACTCAGCTGTATGCATCACTAACAGCCAACAGTCTCCCGCTGCTAGCAGGCTTTTAGACTGAGAGAGGGGGCTTTACAGTTCTGCATTTTAATAGCGAACTTTCAATGGAGTGACGGGGGATGGGTGAGAAAGGGGAGGGTGGTGGTGAGGGATGGGGAGCCAAAGGAAAGAGGCATCAAAATATTTTCAGTGGAAAATGAAGAAATGACAAAATACCCACCCGGAGCGCGCGGAGCAGAGGGGGTTTCTGGAAAGGACTTCTTTTTGGCAAGAGCAGGGCTAATGTGTCAAAGGAACTCTGTAGGCATTTTGAGCGCTGACATGTCTAGAAGTGCGGGCCATTCAAAGGAGAGAGGAAAAGGTCCAAAAAGCCACATTGAACATCTTAATTACTTTCTGCTTTGGCAAAACATAACCCTGAAAAGGTTCATTTATGAGATATCAAGGCAAATCAGCTGCCCCCAGCATGGCTGTTCGTGTGCCACTAAATGGAGCTAGGTTAAGCAATTATCATTTGATACGCGAAACCTGGGGAGGCATCAATGGAAGGCACTACTTCAAAGTCAGCAGCCTTCAACAGACTGGTCAGGCTAACCCGTCTCTGAAAGGGAATAAAAAGATGATTAATACAGAGGCTCATATTTTATTGGTGATGGAAAACTTTCATTAGCTGGCTGATGTCAACCAAGTTCATCCATCAACATCTTCATTCAATGTCGTGGTTCTTTCAGATGTAACAGAAAATCCTATTGAGATAAGGTTAAAAAATTTGGCATCTAAGGAATTCAATCAGTAACTGACTCTCACCAGCCCTAGAATGAAATATTTACCCGCTAAGCCCACACAGAACGCAACACCTAAAAAAAACATGCGCCGCGGTAGGAGTTAGCAACCCGCAAGTCTTACAGCAACCAAAATGTGGGGGAAAAAAAAAAAAAAAAAGCTATCAGAATTTGAGATTCTGACAACGGCGGAGTTAAAAAGGCATATTTTGTCATAAATAATACATAAGAGTGCAACATTCAGCAAACTCCCCCAGCGAAAGGTCCCAAGAGAGACAGAGATGGGATGCTGTTTGTGAACTCGCGCTTTGCACACACTAAAGGAGGCTATAGCACGGCGCCACCGCAACTGAAGCTACATTCCCACATCCCAGCCCTATTCAGCGAGGACTAGTCCTCTTTAAAAATTCATTAATTTACAGCAAAAATAGATTAAAGCACCCAACTGTACAACCCTACAAAAAAAATAAAAAATAAAAAGTTTGGCTTGTGAATAGCATAAATAATGGAAGCCAGCATCCTAAACCTTGAGGCCCAGGCTTGCAGGGATAGCTCGGGTTTTGTTGCGCTTAATAATAGAGAGTAATTTACATTTTTTAGAAGTTTTTACAGCTTTTTGATGCTTGTTTGTAATTGCATTGTTTTACATGCAAATTGGCCAACAATTGTTACTCATTAAAACATGAAGCAGTAAGAGTGCAACGCGCTCTGCCTGTGCGGGACATCGAGTTCACAATGGAAGCTCTTGTCGCTGGCAGCGCAGTGGCTGAGTTCAATCCAAATAGCAGCCCTTTAAAGGTGATCATCCCCCCCCCTATCTTATCTCTCACATCTTTCTTTTTGAAATCACAGCGACGCTTTTGCAAACTGAATCAAAGAGGATTTTGACAAGATAAAAGGATTTGCTGCATTAGAATTCAAATTATGTGTACTTTCCTGGGGACATGACAAAAATCACAGTGACTGGGAGCACTCAGGGAACTTAAAGGTACTTGAAAAGAGAGAACGCCTTCTCTAATGTGTCGTCAAATTCATCAGTTTAGAGCTCGGTGACACGGGAGTCTGTTATGTTGGGGAATTAGTGCCTTGCTAAAGTATTAATACCTCTAAAACTTTTGCACATTTTGTCATGTTTGAGCCACAAGACATAATATAACTGGTTGAGATTCTATGCGGTAGACCAACACAAAGAGGCTCGTAGTTGGGGGCATTGGGGGGAAAACTACACATAGTTTTCAGAATTGTAAATAAAAATTTGAACAGTGTGCATTTGTATTCTTCTAAATATTTCCTCCAGTTCAAAACACAGCTGTTCTGTTTTGTGTACAAGAAAAAAAATACTAATGCTGCACATGAGCGTAAACACTACGCTCACTGTGAAGGAGGCAGCATCATGCTGTTGGGATGCATCACCTCAGCAGTGAAACAAAAGTTGCTGAGATTGTATGGAAAGTCTACGGAGCTAAACACAGGGAAACAAATGATGTTCACCGTTTACCAGGACAAATTCTCAAAACACACAACAATTAATTTAGACCTGAGAATCTGTGGAAAAACTTGGATGCTCACAAACGCTCTCCATTCACTCAGTTTGGCATCATCTGTACATTTTGTAATGTGGCATGCATTTGTATTTAGCTTAATAGAAAAACTGTGAATCAATTTCCTCCAATTTATAAATCATGTTCTACTGTCACATAAAAATCACACTGAAATAAAATGGATTTTGTGGTTGTAATATGACAAAATGTGACCATGAATCCTATTGCAAGATGCTGCATATTGATTACATACAATTGCCCTGACATGAAGTTTCTACATTATTTTAAATTTCTCTTCACTGACATACCTGAAACAATGTTGACTTAGTCACCAATGCTATTTAGAGGCAGTTTGGAGGGGCTTCCAGCTGAAACTGCACCTCATCCCCACCTCGTGTAATAACCGCAACCCTACTATTTTCAAGCAGGGCAGTTAACCCACAGCATCTCTAACCAAGGTTTTTTTTTTCTCGTGATGAGGACCAGACAGCTTCTTGTCAACAACAGATTGTGGGTGTATGTGTTTGCTAAAAGCATGTTGTTCCTCATTTGGAGACTCGACTCCTTTCGAGGCAAATCACAGACTCTCACCGTATCATAGCATCAGTTAAAAAAGATAAAAGTTAGTGCTGCAGTTATAACGTACTGAATTTTTTTTCTGCACAGCATGTCAGAGATTACTTATGAGCCGTAAAAAAAAAAAAAGAAAGAAAGAAAAGCTCTGAATGATACACGCTAATGCAGCTCACGCTGAGTTTTTCAATAAAACAAACTCGGTGTGAACACCAAGCAGCCACCAGGGTGCAAGGATTGTGTTTCAATTCTATATGTCCTCAAGTGTAATTTATTTTTCGAGCATTTCAAAAGAGTAAATATGTATTAAAAACACGAGTCTATAACTTGTTCACAAATATAATCTGATCTGTAGAACGTAGCTTAGTGTCAGGGTTCCTATACGTTTTCTTTTTTTTCCAAAATGTTTCTAGATGTGTATCTGTAGTTTTTATACCATTCCAGACATTTAAAGAAAACATTTACCTGGGAAATGTTAATGCAGTAGACAGATGTGTGTTACTAGAGTCATGAAACAAAATGAGGATGCAAATCTGGCAACATGGTAAAAACCTATTTCACTACATCAGGACCAATATTATATTGACTATTAATATTATAAGTTCCAAGCCTTTTTCTGACTATATTTAAACTCATATAAACAGAGTAAATTAAATATTTCAGTATTTGACCCACCAATTATTAAACAGAGCAGATCCAAAGAAAACAAAATTGTCCAAATCCGATCTCTATAATTTTTGCACCTCTTAAAAAATATATGTATGTTTCAGCAATTTGTATTGATATTGACTGATATAAAGTTCTTTGACACCAAGAAAGCAGAAAATAGCCCTTATTTGATTATTGAACGTGTATTAAATATCTATACATTTCTACAAAGTTAGAAATTAACACTCTTAAGTTACTTAAGTAACAGCAAATTAAAGATAAAATTTGTAATTTAAATATCAACTAATGTAAAAACCACAAAACTTGTAGGATACTTGCACCAGTTAGCCAATAGACTAGTTTTCTCTAATATGTGAATATCCAGCAAAATCCTGAAAAGTCTGAATTACTTTCCTGCACACATGCATCAATTCCATGTACTACTTTGTATTCCTTTTTAGCTTAAAAATCGGTTAAAGATTAAAGACATATGCTATGATGCATGAATAGGAAAACTTTTGCAATTCCTTCATTTTCTGTTGGATTAAACAGAAAATGTTTCTGTCTAATCCATGTGCTGCAAGTACAAAGAACTTGCAGTACATTTTTTGTATGTTTCATATGTTAAAGGCCTTAGAAAAAAAAAATTAAACCCACCGGTCAGACCTCAAAGAAAACCAGTAATCAGTGTTGACCAGCAAAAGCTTGAGCTGTACATCTCTAAGTTTTAGAAATTTTGCCTTCTAGAAAAAATGTTGGGGGAAGGTCGAATATTAAACTTAAAAGATTTTAATACAATGAATTTATCTAGGCCAGAAAAAGAATAATGGCAAATTCCTTACTCCTATGTGGTAATGGAAGGTGGGTTTAATATGTAAATCCACCATGTTTTAACTTTTAGTATAAAGAAGGAAACAACACTGAATGTGAAGCTGCACAAAAATAATACAGATCATTAAAATGCAGGGGGGGAAAGAAAAATCTGACACAAGAGCTGTGTAAAAAAATAATTATCATTACCATTATATGGAGTTCATCTTTTTCTAAGAAGCTACAATGCTTAAGACTACCCAAATATAACCCCTCATTCAACTTTCAGAAAGTCATTACTTGAGTCACTTCTTTCTCCATTGCGTTTGCTAACATTGACAATAATTACAATGACCTTTCCAATGATAAAAACACAAATCACTAAAAATAAAAAATAAATAAAAAACACGCCGCAACGGTTCCTTCTCCTCGCGTTTCATGAGATTCCGCGTAACATTTTAATGAGGCATTTAGGAGGTCTATGAGTGATGTACTGAGAAGAGCCTACAATGGCAATCAGCAGTGAGTGTGGCAGCTGTTCAGCAATTAAAAAGCCAAATTGCCCTCAATCAACACCATTTACAAGCACAAGTAAATCTCCGAGCAAATAATGATGAGAGAAATCTGTTCAGACAGCTCTCATCTTGATAGGAATCAGAGATGCATCCAAATCAGAAGCAAAAAATAAATAAATAAAACACTGTCACAAACACACAGTAACATCTCATACTGTCTGTTTATTTTTAGGGAGCTGGACAGAACTGACTGGCTGTCTGAACAGCAGCAAGAAGAAACGTGGTGATATCTTAAAGTCCTTTATATTTCAGAGTTATAGGCTCATAACTGAAAAAGAGTTGCATTCTTTGTAATGTATGTGAATAATAACACTAAATGTTTGACTAAATTGCAGAACTTTTCTCTTCAACAACAGTAAATATTGTATTGTTCACCTACATTCACCAAAAATGGGGCTGTAGATTTTTGATAGCAAAGAAGAAGCAACAAGCTGTAAAACCTCTAGATATTGAGAAGATGATCTCTTTTAGATAACTGTGACTATTTTTCTATTTTACCTATATTCTGCCTTATTATCACTATTTATGGTTATCATATGTTAAACTCTATATCATGTCGTTTTACGCTACTTAACAGGCATGACCCGCTAAGTGGTACCAAGGTGTACCGGGATGTTAAAAAGTACAACCATCACAAAACTTTTTAACTACTCTGATAGTGGTTCAAGGTTTTTATAAAGGGCGTGTATAAATATATGCCCAAACATTTACTCTCACAAAGCACCACCTATTTCCTCAAAGCTCCTCCTTGAAGCTCCCACATATGCCTCGCCCACGCAGTTCCTTCAGCCTACCAGCAGGAATTAGCAAACACATGCTGGAACTGCACATCTGCCGAGTTTAGTGCAACATTTCTAACGGCTTAAAGGAAGAATGTTGCTGTGATGAAGACAGAGTGCCATATTTATGGAGCTCCTTAAAGAGACAGAAGCCAATTTCAAGGTGTCAAATTATGAAGTCAAATTTTCTTTTAAGTTATATTTGAAGGTGACATAGTTACTTGATTGTGCTATAAAAAGACACTATATGCCAGGAAAATATATATTCTCATCCTTTTAATGGGACGAGTGGAGCTCTCCCACTGACCAATGCTGCTCACTGCTCGTCAGCTGGCTAAAAAAAGAGCACAGCATGTTCCCTTTTACTTCCAAGAAGTGTTTTGAAATATTTCTAAAGACAGACAATAATGGTGTAGGAACTAAAGGAGCCCCCACCTTTCACTCTTATTAAACTACTGCTATTTTTTGAAATGCAGTGAAAAAACTACAAACAGCATGTCTATTAAGTAGCTGACTGCAGGCTCTATCTGAGCAGATAGCCCGACTAATTAACCAGCTAGTATCAACTATTTATGCCTGTGTTAAATTATAAAAAGCAAAACAAAAGAAAGAATAGAAAATCCTGAGCATCGGGCACTTGAAAACTACGTTTGAAAATTAAAATAAATGTTAAAATAATGTTCGATTATTTTTAATAACAGTAGGAATATTTTATTCTTTTTCATCTTTAAACAAAAAACAATTAAATAATGTTAGACATTAGATATGTTCCCAAACATTATAATGCAGTGACTCTAGTACATCTTTACTCAAGGGTTCATGCAGTGAGAATCCCACTGGCCAATGCTTGTGATTCAGTATATTTTGACAATAAATGTTGATGTGATATTATTTAACACAATTATTTTTCGGTTGAACTAACTATGATGCAAATTGGACTTTTAACTTTTCAATATTCTTCATTACAGTATTAAAGTAAATACAGCAAACCTGGCAAGCCAACCTGTAAATCAACACAAAGTTACTTGAAAAATCTACATCACACATTCATAATGCAAACTTAAAAAGTTAAGTCATTCAAACAGCTGATACGATTTCAGTTACGTACTTTGTTGCATCTTTGCAGTAAGAAGAAAGGGGTTGAGTCTTTATAGCACTTTCTGATTTTAATTTATGGTTTCATTTTGGAAAAGAAGTTTCTTTCTTTGTAGCTCTATAAGTCATTTTTCGGCATATTTGGACAAATGTTATACTGTTATTCTACAAAATTATCTAAATTATAGTCGTTACACTGAAAAAAAAAACTTAGATTGCTGCACCACTTTCTGCCATAAGTTGTTAAAAATTCCTCCTAATATGTTTTCTATTTGATGATTCTTTACTCTCAGATGTTCCAGATCTTTTTGATGAACGTACTAAACTTACACCGATTTTAAGTTACATGAAATCAGATCATTTGGGAATGTATTCAGGCACTCATCTGACTTAATATTATTGAACACAGAAAGCTTGTAGTTTGACATGAGGCATATAAGTATTTAGAGTGAGGAAGGATTAATATTTAGAAAGATTCTAAAACTAATTTGCATATCTGAATGACACCTTACTATTTCTCCTTTTTTCGTTATGCAGACTTAAAAGCTAAAGTTAAGTCTCTTCCATGCATCTGGGCTGACTGATTCGGCTGCCCTGCTGATTCTTTGGGACACATCACTGTGCAGCTTCGCTGAGTCTCTCCTCTGAGGTTGCCTCGCTTTCTGGTCTCGCTTTGAACGTCTCTACAGCTGTAGATACCCACTGCTCCAGACACATTTCACCGCTTGAAAAATCTGTGGCTACAACTTTGTTTTAACAGCATCTCTTCTGACGGCCTCACTGAGTCAATGTCACGAAGGTGAGATTCTGTTAAAACTTGCAAAAGTTGGACTTATCAACAACAACAAGAAAGCAAGCAATAAACATATCCAGTACCTGCAGGCATGGATACTGTCACAGGCAGTCAACTTGTCACGGCCTGCCTTTAAAAGTAAAACCATTACCGCTTCACAATATGTCATTGCAAATCACATGCCTTCATGACTAACATCCAAAAATTCCTGCGCAGGCTACTTACCGTGAGGAATAAAACTGAACCGGCTTAGAGCTCTTATGATTTTTTTTTTTTTTTTTTACATATTCCAGACGCCGCAGATTGTGCACTTGAAAATTCCCCCCTTCCGAAGACAAAAGCTCCAGCGGTATCTTTGTGCTGTCACTCGGGTTTGCAGGCTCGACGCTCCGGCTGGCGGAGTCAGACTGAACTGACCGGGCTGCTTGTGGTCATCCGACGCTCCTGACGGAAACACTGCGACCCGCTGTTGGCGTTTGAGCTCAGCGGCAGCAGCGGCGGCGGCAGAAGATCCCGGCTCTCTGAGCGCTCCGTGCTCCGCTGATAAGCCACCGGAACTACTTCCAACGCCAGCCGGAGCACATTGAAGATGAATTCATGCACCACAACAGGGGGAAATATGAATTCATATTCATTTAACTAGTTCCCAGCTCTAATATTAATGAGATTCTACAAGAATGTAAACTATTTTAAAATTCTTGTTTTTTGCACCATATGTATTTATAAAAAGCCATATAATAAGGAGTATCACGTTTATTTATATTTGTAGTTTATGGCAATAATTTCAGCGGCTTCGTTCCTTTAAAATGAAAAACTAAAGGAAACCCTGAAAGCATCCAGATTTCAAAGATACATAATTGATCTAGACAAAGAAACATTATAATATTAATGTATTCATCGCACAGCAAAAGCAAGTTTGCCGTGTATAACTAAGTTACTCTGATACGTTGAGCTTGATGGTAAACTACCAATCTTGAGAAGGACTTGGATCTATTCTAGCCTAGTCCTTACTTCTAATTTGACCATTGAAACCAGGGAAGAGTCTGATATGAAGTAACAGCGCACCCAACTGGTGAGGACAATGTTGGAACTGACTTCCTCTTACCATTTTTAAAAGTCATAATTCCATTATAATATACTGTAAGTGCACTGAGTCTAATCTTTTTAGTGGGTTAACTTTCCGTGACACTCAGCACCAGTTGTTTGTGCAAATTCAACTTTTAGTTGACCCATTAAGGATGCCAGTGTTGTTTTAACTGTTTGTGCTCACCTTAAAACCTAAAATGTTAACTGATTGTGTTTGAAAGAAACATATTTAATTGTGTTCTATATGAAAAACTTTTACCCAAAACGTGCCTGAACTTTTGTTTACGTCTATGGAAACACCTCTGATGTCATTTCTTACAGATTATTGGTGACAAACAAGCTGGCTGAGAAAACTAACTGTCTGAAATAGAAATACAAGCAATAGACTGGGTGGTGTTTGTGTTTAGTTCCTTGGAGATCAGTTTTGATTTCTAACCATTTGGGGGCCAAAAACACTGACTTCTGTCTTTTGTGCATTTAATTGGAAGAAATGCATCTATTGACCCATCTGACAATTGATAGCCTGGACATACTGTCTCAACAACTAACACAGACAGTGGCCAAATGATGACACAGAAATTTGAAGTTTTATGTCATCAGCATAGGTATTGTTGCAGATGCTGCAGAACTCTCTTTATCAAGTCTAGAAGGATCATGGGTTAGACACAATTTTGACCCATCTTCTTATGAATATTTCTGACACTATGTACACTGACTCATTAACTGTAGTGTGACGGTTAGATGGGTGACGCAAGACCTTTATCAGCATTGAGGTTGTTTACCTGTTTTTATTTGTGTGTCTTTATTTTTTCAGTTTACAAAAAAATTAACTCCAGTATACACAAACAATGACAGAAATACACACAGTCCATCACAATTAGAAGTTGGTTCCTCAGCAGGCAGGCACAATGTTTTAATAAGATATTTTTTTCTAATTCTGCCACTTTGTCCTGGAACAAATAGCATCAGAACCTGGGTCTGACCAGATTAACATGTTGTTCATCTTTTTGGTATTTTATCCTGTTTTTAATTAATGACTGTGGTTTATTTGAAGTCACACATTGCCACTTTGCATGTTTCCTAAATATCAGGTTTAATTCAAGAAAGCCACCGAAGAGACTGTAATACTGCAAACTGAAACAAACTAACGATTTTGATCAAAATCACAAGGTCGTAAATAGCCAAATCACTCAGTTTCAGCTATTGACTATGAAAACCTTCCTGATAAGCCTTAGGTTTTTAAATATCAGATGGAAGTCAAGCTCTAGGATTGTCTGAACCACAAGATACTACAGATGTGTGTGGAATAAATACAGAAAACCTCTCTCAAAAAATACAGGAGTTTATTAACTACAAGAATTCAACCTTGCAGTTTGACCCTTCAATCAACAAACTCAATAAGCTAGTGAGGAAAAACATAATGATGAAACTACAAGTAGAGGTAAAAACAGTCAAATTATTTTAAAAAATAGACAAAAATAGAACCAGTGCCACAGTTCAGTCTAAATTGTGTATATTTAGAAACAAGATTTATTTTATAAGGAATTCAAAGTGTGATGGTTTAGCTCAATTAGAAATCAATAACCTTAGCAGTCAGAGCTAGTCATTGATGGCAACATTGGGAAACCTGTAATTCCAATGTTTGTTCTGCATAAATCTGAAAAAAAGGACCAAGGTTTATTGTTTTTACCAGGCATAGTTACTGGATGCACAACAGTAACCTGAATTTTGTGGATACTTAGCTCTTAGGAAATGGAGCAGCCTTCCTCCGCCCACAAAGGCAGAATTCATCCTCTCCAATGTAGCAGCGCTACTGAAAAGAGTTTTAAAGGTTCCCATGACGACACAGAGTTTCCGTCCTGAAACATCTCTTCCTACTGCTGGGAATAATGTGGTTTAGGTCAATGTATTGTTGAATCAATTGATATTGCAACTTCCTGTATTTAATCCTTCAGCTGGAGTTGAAGGACTGAATCATCTGTTTTGCCAAAGAAATTTATGATAACATTTTTGAATGATACTTGATAATATTAACTACAATCTGTAACTTTATGGCAAGCTGAAATAACGCTAAGTTGGACATCAAGTAGCATATTTATTTAGAGCATGTTTCGAAAACAAATAACTCCAAAAGTGATTTTCTCTCTCAATTTCTCACACACACATAGTTTGTGCACTAGTTTAGTACACTAATGCTCTGCAGACTGATGTTATGATGTATCTATGAAGTTTGACTGAAAAAATCAAGTCTTGTAATTATTTCCTCTATAGGTTTAGCATGTCCACACTTTTGGTTACACTTTCCCCAGACACTATTTAGTGAAGATGTGTCTCTAATCATTTTTAAAAAATATTTTTATTAGTATTAATTCTAATTGTTTTGTAACTGCTCTTACAAAACAGTTTCTTTCTTGCAATATTTTTTATAATAATGAGAATTATTTTTATTTTTCCTCACATTGCACAACATTTTTTATTGTTAATTCCACATATCATTTATTAATCCAGTGTTTTTCTGACTGCATCACAGTTTAAGTTTAGGCTATCCGCCCTGCCTTCATTCATACACACTCACACACACCTGCCCTCCTCCCTACATGAAACATCCCTCTCAGTTAACATTTTTGGTGACTTTTTACTAGGCTGACAGGAGTTAATCTGACCTCTTCATCCTCCAATGAATCCCGCTGAATAGCTAACTCTCCCGCCTTTTCTGGCCCTGAACCTGCTGTAGCAATCAAAGTTTGCGTGACAAACGTATGAGTAAGTTTGGCAGATTTTTCTGCGTCCACTTAGAGGCTTTTCAGCCTGGCAGATGTTCTCCCATGAGGTTGCCCAGCAATCAAGCGGTGTCCATTTCCTATTATTTTCTTTGAAACAGGTGTGCTCACAAAATCCAGGTCTCTCTGAAACTCTCCACAAGTTGTCCCTAGCTCTTGGACAACTCTTTTGATACAGTTCACTCTTCTGTTAAAATCCAACATGGAGGACCTGTCATGATATTATGTTTCTGGGGCAATGATGTTTTATTCACGTTCAGATTTTGGCCCCAGCAGGGGCCCTGAAGGCTCACAGGAACCTTCAGGGGTTTAGAATTTTTTTTTTGTAACTAATGCTACCACTATATTTTGCAACAATAAGTTTGCATGAGTCTTAAGAGTGTTTATTGGATTTGAGATGTTCCTTGAATGTCAACTTAGTAATGAGAAACCTTTTTGTAGGCCATCCATTAGGCCTGAACCAGCTGACTTTAATTTGCACTAAGTGGTAGGACCACTTCATAATCACTAATATATTTCAGCTGCTATTGTGACATTTTATGTCTTTTTGCGTCTCAATTTCTCTATGTGTTCAATGTATTTGATTTCTTAACATGCATGGACTACGTGGATTGTTACTGACATCTGGTGGCAATTTTGTGTCAATGGCACCTTCAGAAATTATGTCTCTAAATAAGCAGTTTATGATGTGTTTGATAGTTTTTATCTACTCTGTGCTTGCTTTCCAACAGAACATTAAAGATTGTTTGTTAAAACCAAATAATATTTTTTGAACTAGTCATAGCCTCACCCACTTTGACAAAAAAACTTCAGCTTCATGTGAAAATGTAACCTTACAATGCAGACAGCAACATGTTTCACTGTGTGTAGGGTGTTCTTTTAGTGATTTGCAGTGCTGTTTTTGTGCCATATAAAATCCTTGGAAGTCAGAGATAGAATTATTTGAAGCTTGGTTTTATTGTCCTTAATACATTTTCCAACAAGATTTTTCTTTTAAGACTGGATATTTTCTTTGGGAGAAAATAACTGTGTTTTAACCCTACTCCAAATATGTAAAGTCAATTGTCATTGAATGTAGAACACAACCAGGAACTCTTTTAATGCCTGTCTCAACATCTTGACAACTTGTTTGCCCAGATTTAGTCTTGTCTTATTGCAATTGCCTATGTTATGCATTTACAATTGCATAGCATTTGTCACTGCACTGCAGGGCAAGCATTTGTGAGCAATGCAATGAGATGTATTGCTCTTCTGTGGAGTTTTTATGACTACTACCTTTAAAGTCCTGGGTTCATATTCCCCCTGGGCATTTCTGTTTGAATCTTAGTATATTGAAAACCTTTTGATAATTTGTAACATCTCTACAAACACCGGCTTTAGGCCGAAGATTCAAATGTTACGAATAAATCAAACTAGAACAACTGAGCTTTTTTCATTGATGGCAGGTCTAAAGTGAACAGAAAAAATATTGAATGCTGAGCTCAGTCAGCTGGTGACTCAACAAAGCTCTACTTTAATGCAGTGCACACCACTGCAACAAGGCTTTTGCAGCATTTGCATCTCATGCACCGTTTCCTCCCAAACAGATTTATTTGCTTTTCAGTATCATTATTCACAAGGTCAAATTGAAAGAGTTTTTCAGTTATTTATCATGGTCTGATAAATAACCCGGTATTTAATCCAGGGTATGTTTATATTTGAGAGTCACTGTAAGAAAGCATCTATGCACCACAAATTTGGAACAAACTTCCAGAAAACTGTAAAACAGCTGAAACACTGACTTCTTTTAAATCTCAACTGAAAACCCATCTGTTTAGAATTGTATTTGAAATGTAATCAATTACAAATTTATTGATGGAACTTGACTTAATGATTGATTCTATATTGCATTGTGATTCTGTGTTTGTAATGATGTAAAGCACTTTGAAATGCCTTGCTGCTGAAATGTGCTATACAAATAAAATTTGATTGATTGATTGATTGATTGAAGAAAGAGGAAAAGTGTAGTAGCCTTCTTTCATCCAGCTGACAAAAAGCTATTTCATATTTCTGTGACCATGTTGCCAACGCTTTTGTAAATCCATGCAAGTGATTATATGCAATTCTTTATTTTTTCCTACATTTTCAGCTGCTTATATCATGATGATCAGAATGTATAATATGGGATTTTGTTATATAGTCTCAACCACAACATTTAAGCATAGGTTTGTCATATAAGTCTTTACATACAAAAATGTATGTAATACAAATACATTTTGACATATGAGCAAGATGTCATACATCAAAACATAGTTTCCATTAGACTTTTTATTTATCTAAAACTGAGATTTTCCAATGTCAAAATATGTCAAGCATAGAGAGCAGAGAAAGAGAGAATGTAATTTATCGATCTGCCACTAGAGGTCCCTGTAGGCATGGGAAGTGGACTACATGTGTTCACAAGTAATGAAACTTGTAGTAAATAACTCCGTTAAAATATCTCACATATATTTTCAAATTAAAAGTAGATTAATATATAGATCGCCAACACCACCAAACACTTCTTTGACAAAATATTATAGGCTATTTCCATTTGTTTGTTCATATTATTTTACTTTTCAACCACGTTAACCAATTCTGAGAGCAATCTTGGGACAATAGAGCTGATTTCTGATGTGTACTGGGTATATAGAAACACTTCTTTGTGGGCATTTTTTTACAACGTCATCTAACGTGTCATTTTGTAGCGCGGAGCTGGTTAACAGCTGCACGAACCACGTCAGCATCAAGCGAGCTGACACGATTCCTGAAAGATGAGCTATACTTCCACCAGCTGTTAGCGAACATTTCCTCACAATTGTCTCTGTTCTGAATCTGATAAAACAAGGGGGACGCCTCGTTTTATTTTAAAACCAGAAGTATGCTTGACTGCGGGATGCTAAAAGGAGCATGTCCTGTCACAGCCTCTTCTAACTATTGCTGCTGAGCCTGCAGGCGGACCGGTTCGACCCGGTTTGATCCTGTTTCGTCTACGGCACTGCAACGTGTAGTGTGGAGAATGCAGCAAAGTAGACCGAAACATAGTAGCTATTTCTGTGGGGGGAAAAAGATACAAAAACACCGTAGCTTTTGTATTACAGCAGGCAACCATTAAATAAATACTACTTTTTAATATAAAAACGGAACATATAATTTAAAAAAAATCCACCATAACCTAGCGCAAATATGTACTGCAATAACGTGTTATTTGCAAAATACTACACCTAAATATAACTACTTTAAGATTTTGACATGCATTTATTGTGTAATGCTTTTATGGTCACGATGCTGCATGATGCCAGGAGACTGGGACCATGCATCATCATGAAATCTCGCGATACTGCTGTGAATTCGCAGTGCTGCCCCGACATGGCACAGAAGGTTAATAAGGTCTTTTTCCGTTCATTTAGTTACTGTTCAAATCTAGCTGCCATGCAATGTTCGAAAGCAAGTTTCTGTCTCAAATAAATTAGATTTCGTGTTCATATTTCATGTTTATTCAATAGTTATTTTCACAAAATATACACTATGAGAAGGTCCAACAGAAAAAAATAGTAAAATACTTGACACACATGGATTATGCCATGTGTGTCAAGCTGAAGCAGCACACTGCTGGTACTGATACATTTAACTAAAAAATATATTCCTAATACCAGTTATTTATGACCATTGCAATCTGTCTATTGGGGCATTCCCACTTTCTGTTTTTATTGTAATTGTTTATGAGCAATGTTGTCCTTTTTCTAGTTTTGTCACAAGACTGATGACTTGTACTGTTGATGTTTTCAGCCTATAGTCCCTTTAGAGAAGTGCCCCTAAATAACAAAAATAATTCCTATTGGAAATTAAGTGTAAAGATAAGAGATGTTGCCATAAAATTCCACTTGGTGATTTTGTAAAATTTCTTCGACTGGCAGAAGAACTAGTCCATGCATTTCTATAAGGTTGGGCAACTGCAACGACTCATCTTCAAAAAGCTGCAAAAAAAAAAACAACCCAGCAATAAGCCATCGATTCATCCAAAACGCTTCAGCAAGGGTATTAATGAGAACTAAAAGGAGAAATAATATTTCTTCCATTATAGCATATTTTCACTGGCTCACCTGTCAAATCCAGTATATACAATTTTAAATTCTCCATCTTACATATAAATACCCAAATAATCATGCTTAAATATCTCAATATGGCTCCACAGATTTTCAGTCAAATTAAACTCTGGACTGTGGCCATTCCAAAACATTAATTTTCTGGCCATTCTGTTGTTGATTTTTATATTTAGACTGCTATTAAATAATCAAATCCCTCTTCAGTGTGGGAGGCCTTCCAACCTTTGACATGGAGTTTATCACCAAAGACAAATGTTCAAAACCCCAGAGGAAACATGCAAAAACATGGTCAGCATGAACAGTGGTTCAGATGGTAGCATTGTTGCTTTGCAGCAAGGTCCTGGGTTCAAATCCATGCGACATAGGGTCTTTGAGCATGAAGTTTAAATGTTCTCCCTGTTCATGGGTGGGTTCTCTCAAGGTATTCCAGCTTCCTCCCACAGTCCAAAAAGCATGATGACCGGTAGGTCAATTGAATACTCTAAATTGCCCTTAGGTATGGGTTTGTGCATGGCTGTGTGTCTTTGTGTTGGACTGATGACTTGTACAGGGTTTACGCCACCTTCTGCCCAGTAACCACTGAAGATAGGCAACAGCACTCCTGCAATGCTGCAACACTAAGATAGACAATTGATGGATGATTTTTAAAGTGATATTTTTTATATTTGTCATGGAAGAAATTACTTTAACAAGAGTCTGGATGAGAAGAAATAAGAAATTTATTAAAAACCTTGCAAGGTGAGAACAGAAATACAGAGTCAAAGGAGTCTGTCAAGTCTGCTCTGACCAACAGTGGATCTGGCTTCCTTTTACAAGTTCTGGTCAGAGAAGAGAGACTTGATTGGACCAGATGCGTGAATCCCTGATTGTGATGTACCAGGGATTCTGTGGAGCCCAACACAGATGGTCTTGCCATTTGTCTATTGTTAAGGAAAGGGGATTGTTCTTTCATGCTAAAGAGGGTAGATAAGTTCTACGTTGGGAAGTAACACTTAGATAGTCTCCAGGATCAAGGAGCTCTCCCCTGCTGTTATATGACACTGTAGACGTTTATGTGAGAGCAGCTTGACCAATCTCATGATAAGATTATGTAGAAATACCTAAAGCAGAAGAGGGGTGAGGAGCACATTATAAAATTTTCCATTACAATATTATATCTGCTTAATGAATCGTAAGCCTGCATCCTGGAAGTTAATCAAAATGTGTTTCAGCAAAGAGTTATGCACTTTATGCAACCAGATTATTGCAGCTCTTTTATTTTTTTTATTCCCCCACCCGACAGATTTGCTGAGTAATACAGGATAAATCTCATAAATAAATAATGCACAAAGCCTCAGAAACCTGCCATTTTAATAAGGGTGTATACTTTTTATATCCACCACAATAGAGCTGTTTGTCTTCTAAAGTGCCTCAAAATGACATTTGTTGTGGACTGGGGTAACTTGACAACTGAATATCTTCCGAGTTATACCCTGTGTAGGACACTGGTGTTATTAAAAAGTTAATTCAAATATATGCATGCAGTGTCCTGCTTTTAGAGATCTTGCTCTATCCAATAGCAGTAACCAAGTAGTTCGTCTACACAAAAAGAGGGGAGGGAGGGAGAAGTGGGTCAGTGGCATAATTTCTCCCAGTCGACATATATGTCCCCAGATGGCGTTGGTAAACAATAGCCAAATCAAAATGCAACTTATTTTTTTAAATAAACCACTTTCTGCCTCCTGAAATTAATACGTAACATTAGAAAAGGCGCGAGGTTGTGGTATTTCTGGCATGTAATGACCTTAGTTCATTTCCGGCGCTTTGGGGAGAAGGCCGTGGTTAGCCAAAAGCTCCTCACAGGGCTGGTCTGAACCGGTTCGGAGAATGCGCGGTCTCGTGCGCCCTGCAGACGTCTCGAGCAGTGTTTCTCGCTGCATTCCGCGCGCCACCACTAGTCTCGAGCCCTTCTGTTCTCCCCCACTCGTTACGTTTTCTCTTCCCTCATTGGCTCAAGTGATCGAGGCTCGCCCACCTTTTCCGGCTGCTGCGTGGACACCGAGACTCTCCACGAGTTGTGATTGGCCGCCCACCGTCCGAGCCTTTGTTTTGGGGCAGGGCACGAGACGACGCGGAGGAGTGGAGTTGTAAACTAAAGCGCGTGCACTTTTCAGCACCAACACCGCGTGGATAGCAGCCAAACGGACCAGAAAGATAGTTGTTGCATCAGTTAGCTTGTTTCAGTTTCGCTGATTTTGATAGTCGCTGTTACGTTGAAAGAGAAACTTTTTTTTTTTTCTTCTGTAGCGGTTTCGACTCCTCCGCCGGGAACCCGAAGCGGCGAGGCTCTAGCTTTGTTTGCCTCGGTGGCAGGAAAGCTGCGTCTCGGTTGAAAAGGGAGGCGAAAACACCCTCGTTTTCTTTCGTCTCTTGTCTCGAACTACTTTCTTTCTCTTTTCTCTCTCGCTCTCTTGGAGTTCGACGATCCAATCCACGACCAGACTAAATGGCCGGAAGCAACGGAAAACAAAGGTGATATACTGAACAGTTTTCACCCGAGCCGGTTCGGTCCAGACAGCGGTTGAGCAAGTGGTCTTGTTTTTAAGCCACATTTTCAGCCAGCTCTCGCCGCTCGCCTCCATTGTGAGAGCATCTCTGCCGCCCGGATCCCGCGCTCCCACCACACACCTGCCTGCCAACCCCCCACCACCACCTCTCTCCACTCCACGGCGTATTTTTCAGCTGTTTCGCTAGCAAATCCACACTACAAACAATGTGCTCTCGGGTTTGGTTCGTGACCGACCGGCGTATCAGCCAGGAGTACCCTCAGGTCCAGATCCATCGGGCTCTGAAGGAGCGCTGCGCCGACGAGGATGTTGAATTCCGCTACCTTCTCATGGATCAGATCGTGCTGACGATCAGCCAAGGGCAGCTAGGCAAGTATCACCGAGCTAACTCATGTTTTAAGTGGATTATGCGTTTTGATACGGATTGCTACGTGTTTACGTTTTTTCTTGCTTTGCTTAAAGGCGGGTAGTTATTGTTTTGCGACCAGGCCGGTGCCAAGCATGGCTTGCCCGGTCTGCTCTTCTAGAGAGGAAGAGGAGCAGCACAGCAGTGACCGCCTAACCCACTTTCAAGCTAGACTGCCTGCTGATTGACGGAAGAGATGACGCTTGATTTAATTCTGCTGAATGTGCTGCATTTCCCGCTCATATAAGCTAATCAGCTGGATATGCTTAAACATATATTTGATACTTACAAGGTAATCCATGCGTTGGAAACGTACCTTTGGTTATTTTTTTATTTTATTTTTTTACGTCACTCTGTTTTTTTGGATTTTACATTTGCTGCAATGTATAGCGTTCTTAATTCAAGCAATTATTTCAGATGTATAATCAGGCAATGCACCCTGCCTCAATGCAGCTATAGCATCACCATATGTTGATATTTTCAGGGCTTTTGCTTATAATTTACTTCAGTTAGTATGCACAGCTAAAGTTAATCAACAACAAATGTCATATCAAGGACTTTTCGAGATAAACGGCTCCAGTTCATTGAATTGAAATGTAGCCAGTCCAGTACAATCGGGTCACATGGACAGATTCAAATTTAGTACAGTCTATTTTGGTCCTAGTTAAAATGTATCAAACTGAAACAGTTTTGAAAGTGCTTTGGTAGAAGAACAGTCAGAACTATATTTTGACTGTCAATTGTTGTTGATTGCTGACTGGTATGTCTGTACTGCCAATGTGGATTCTGTATCTGGGATCAAAACATTTCATATGGAGCAGAAGGCCTTGGTAAACTGATAGTAACAAGGAGCAACTCTAAAATAAACAGATTCACATGGAATTTGTGAGTATGGTGTGAAGTGGGGCTGGGTCACTGGATGAGAGGTGTGAGGGTCTAAATTAGCACATAAATGCTGCAGTTTGAAATTAGCAAAGGGTGAATAGATGGGAGAAAATGCAGGATGGGTTGGGATGGGTCTCACACATAGTCCTGCCGAACGAGCTTGTTGCATTTGTCAGCCATGTTGACGATGTACGCATGCAATTACCAGGCATCTTTAAAAGTGGAAAGAGAGTCAGCCACAAAGCAATCTGACCCAACAACTAGGCTAATCTGTGAATAAATAGGAATGTTTAAATATCCTAAATACCCATTGAGAGATCACATGAGTTAATTCACCTTTTCTAGGTGGATCACTGTCTAGATATGTGGCTTAGTGGGATACTCACGAACAGGGTTCTTAGTTTGGCTGGTAATCCATACTGGCTTAAGTGTCTGTACAAATGTCTCTTGAGCCTTGGCTTGACATCACAGATTAAGAACGAGTGGACAGATTGTCTGTGACGAAGGCGTCCTACATGGGAAGTCACAAAATGCATGTGTTATATGATCAACTATAGATCGTATAGATCAACTATTTAAACTTAGATCGGAAAAAAAGGACTTTTTGGATTCTACGACACGGCATGAAAATACACGTGGATTGGGATGCAAAACCAGAGCAAAGAGCAGAATTAACAAAGATTTATTAGTGTTATAAATTAGACAGGACCAGCTTACGATCCAAGTCTGGCCCAGTTTAATGGTTTCAGTGTGTCTGTAGATGGAGGCATCTCTAATAGCGGAAACACTAGTTGTTTTTGATGACAAATAACCTCCGCTGGCATAAAACAGCTGAACCCAGCAGCCCAGTCTGCGAGCAGCATTTCACATCCCATGATTGGATATATTAAAGCCCTGACATGAATGGTTTTCATAAGCCTCTGTGTTCCTGGTGCGTGGCAGTGGGCGTAGCATTACCCACTGATGATAAATGCAGCATGTCTGTGCCAGTGAACATGGAAGATAGAGATATTGTGAACTTTGTTCACCACCGGCAGCTATGTGAGCATCAGGAGTGTTATGAAAATAATGCTTTATTTTTCAGGAAGTAGTGTCTCAACTTGTAACAACTATGATAAGGTTAACACCGAGTATTTGTTGCTTGAATTATTAGTGGTATTTGTTTTATTTTTTTACATCTTCAGTCTATTCAAACAGATGCTATGTTTAAGTTACTTTGTGTTGTCTCATTGCAGAGCTGTGATCTGACCTATTTTATTAACCAAGCTGCAAATGTAGTCCAGTTTGCTAAAGATAACATTGAGCCCAGAAAGGATCCATTTGCATTTTATTGGTTTTCGCAAATAAGTTCTTATCTTGTTGTTTTTCTTATCTAGATATAAAATAAATTTTCTCGGAAACCACATATTTCCATATTTAGGCTTAAACTAAACTAAGCTAAATATATATGCTTCTCAGTTGTTGTACAGTATTTAATTGTTTATGATGACATCATAAAGGCAGCGTAGACTGCCAAATCACCGTTAACTGAAAGTCTCATCGCTGAAAAGGATCACACTATTTACTCTCTGATCATATGATCCAAGTTAGACCAAGCATTTAGATAAGGAATTTGTATGGTTGCAAGTAGACAATAGAGCAATGTTTACTTAATGATTACTAGACTTAAAGCCTTTGAACTTTATATTTTCTAATACAAAAATAATTGCTTAAGCTGGAATGCGAGTAATTTGTGATGTTTCTGTACAACCAGCCACGTTGCAATGTAATAAAGCTTACATTATAGGTCAATATTTACAATACTCTTTTTTAATACTAAGTTCTTCTGTTCGTTAGTCTGCTAACACATGTCCATACTTACTATATAGTTTACTCAATCTCCATCTAAGTTGTATTGATTATTAATACAATACAATATTAATAGTGAGAAACGAAATGAATTTCCGTTATCTTAAACAACATAGAGCTGCAAAGGCATAAGTCAGTACAAAGTATCACAGCATTAATAAAAATATATATATATATAGAACAAAAACTGTTTACTGATCTAAACTGCTTTATTTGAAGCAAAAAAAGATGGAATTATTCTTACCACTTTTAAAAATTTTAAACATCTTGACTAATATAGCTATAATGTTATTGATAACATTTAAATAATATCTCAATTATGCACAAACTTAAAAAAAAAACCTATAGGATGAAAGAAAACTATAGGATAGATACTTGCTAAGTGTAGAAATGATTTTCAAATAAACAGGGCTATTCAGGATATTTTATCTCATTCTGTTTTTTATAGCGCAATGCCAGTGTAACAAGCTGATATCAGCAGGTTAGTAAGTCAGGTCTGCAGGAGCAATCGGCTCCTCCTTGAAACTGGTAGATTTCATGTTGCCATATGTTTTTAATAATAGTGGGTACTGCTCTTTGTCTTCTTGTAAATGATAGAAATGCACTCATCAATAAACAGCTGAGAAGTTCAGTAAAAATGTACCAGAGTTTACCTTCAGGGTAGTTTTTATTAGCAAGCCCTATGCCTGATGTAAAACAGCATCTATAGGATATAACTTTGAGAAACAATATCATGATAATTAAACATTATAAATGACAAAGATTAAATGACGACTAAACACAAGCAAAAATATGTGCATGATGAAGTTGTCATGAAAAATATCCAACGATAAAAAAACTTTTATCTTTTTGTTTGGAGGAAAAATGTCCGTTACCTGACACATTCAGAATGTCACTTATGTGAAGCTTTAAACGAATATTTAATCCCACTCTTTCTGAGTGGGATTATGCATTCTCCTCTGGCAGCTCCTCTAAACAGTTTAGTTAGTGCAACACTTACTCTGGCATTTCACCAAAAGTGCTCGAAGGCATAAGGTAGCAACTTTTCAGCAGGCCTTTTTTGACATTGAGCTGCTTGCTGTTACTTGACGCCGGTGGTCAGTCAATGCTTTGTAAAAGTATAAAACATGTCCTAAACTGTCATTTATTAAAGCAATCAGTTATAGTAGGTTTACTAAATCAAAATATCACAATTTGAAAGTGTTAGAATCTCCTTAGCATAGCATAGCATCTAGTAATTAATATTCTTCCCGGCTCCTTCGGTTTTGTGTAACTCATTACTCATTTTTAGTCACATTTCGTAGTCATCTACTATGTCTTCAGTGCCTTAATTTAAATTATGTAAATATTAAAACAATCCATGGATTTCTTTCATTTAATCTGGTCTCATGTTTGCTGCTGGTATGAAGATTTAAACACATGTAGCAGCTAAAAGAGGCAGCTGTTTAGTTTGCTATCAAACCAAAGAAAAAGGGTTTAGTAAGCTTAAGTGAGACTGAATTACAGTGTTTTCAGAATGGACAGACACACTAGTACAGCGTTTGTCAGTCTGCTTTGTGACGTTACAGTGGCATGTATAGAATGCCTGCTATTCTTTAAAGCTTTGTTGGTCAGGATGGAAATGGGACGAATCTACACAGTCCGTTGAATAAAGTGGAAACAGTTTGATCGGCGGAACCAACAATAAAACACAGCCCTCTCAGTTTTTAGTATAAACCGACTGTATTTCCTAGAACACTACTGTATTCTTGAATCATTATCCAGATAAATTGCTAAGTTTTTTTTTATGACGGTCACATGACAGACAGCAAAAAGCACACAAACACTCGCACCGATGAATAGGGCTGATTCATCCGGCTTGCTCATTGGTCTCTGTTTGGTCCCCCTGGAGACGGAGACGAGAGCTGTGAATACTGTCTGTCAAAAACCATGAGAGCACATCCCCTGACACTTCCCACTGTAACAGCACTCATGGTGCCTGCAAAAACCACCAGTGTTTGTGAGAGTGCTGAATGGAGAGAGGCAATGAATCCTCCCGCTTCTTTGCCGAGATCGTCAAGAGGAAGGGGACGAGGAAGAGGAAAAACAGGAGGGGCATGGATCTTTTCATGGCTTCATCATGCTCTTCTATTTTAATGCGACACATTCCCTCCTAACACTGCCCTCCTGTTTTCTTCAAGACATTCTTGATTGGTGTTCATTTCATCTTTAATCATTTCCTCTTTTTACCTGTTTACATAAATCAATACGTAGAAAAATAAATCCACACACAAATTCATCTGCTAACATGTCAGTAACTGTCTGGGCCGCAGTCACTGAGTTTCTTTGACCTCTAATGATCTCCGCATGCTTTGTCTCGTCTCTCTGAAAAGCCTGCAGCTTGGAAGAGGGCTAAAACTCGCATCATAGTGAATGCATTGTGCAAATGTGTCTTCTTCTCCTGTTGTCTGGACTCGGAGAACTTGCAAATACACACATCTTCTTTCCAATTGTCCAAACGAGTTGTTGTGATCACAGGCTGAAAAATCTTCCTGCATGCCAACTAAAAAAATACAATAATTTTCCAATGAAATGCTGCCAAACTGTGGTCCATGGCCGATGAATATGCCATCTGTGCTGCAAATATCAAAGCGATCCACTCATGTGATTCTGTTGTGAAGCTTCAGAAGGGTGTTAGCGCTAGTCGTTTCTAGAAGGAAGCTTACAGGTGCTTTTTGAGCCAAATCTGTGTAGTTTCTGTTTCGCCGGCAATATACTTCACAAGATTGTGTACTCCCCCCTTGTTTTCGTTCTGCCCTGAATTGAAACGGTTGATCAGTGACCAATTCAGACGTGCTCAGATAGCCTTTTGTTCCTCAGCTCAAATTTGCATGAGAAAAAGTGGTGTCAGGCTGAGGCATTGGAAGCCAAGGTCGATTTGACTTTCAATAGAGCAGAGCTAAACATTTTAGATCCTGGTCACCATTTTCATTAAGACAGTATTTGACTGTTAAACTACGGGGTGTCGTTTGTGAAATTACACAGACAAAAATTAACAGCAATAATTTGTGTTATTTAGCTGGTCACAAGAGAAAAACAATGGGAATTGATATTTTCACCATGTTAATCATTCGTTTATAAATGTCGCAGTTTCAAACTAAATATTTAATGAGCGATCTAAATATTTATTTAGCTTCAATTTAAATACTTATCTCAAAGATATTATTTAGCAGACTAAGCATTTAGTTAGCCAACTAAATATTTGCTTGCTAACTATTTACCTTGCTAACCAAATTTGGTTAGCAACCAGTTTGGAGGTAATTATTTAGCTTGTAAGCTAACTATTTGGCTCTCTAAATAAATATTTAGCTTGAAAGTAAATATTTAGCTTGTTAACCTAAATATGTAGCTTGCTAACAACATTTTTAGTCCGGAGCTAAATATTTAACTTTCTAAATATTTAGCTTCAAACTGTGACATTAATAAATAAATGAATGACATGGTGAAAATATAATTTTTTAAACTTATTTTAAAAATAAAATAATTTATTTTGATAAGCTAAATAACCAAAATTATTGCTGTTGAGTGTTTCACTATGTAAGTTTACAAATGGCACCGCATATTAAACAAGGAATGGAAGACTGGACTTGATTATAGCCCAATATATCATGGATATTTTATTTGAGTGCATATTTTAAAATCAAGACATGCAATCCTGGCATTTCAGCGGTTCAGAGGTACACTGAATCCACAGAATAGTGAATCCATTATATCACTAAATATGTTTAGTTATTGGTCTATGAGCTGCATATTGCAGTACTTCTGAGAGCCAAGGCAGGAGGGACTTTCAGGACATGCATCATCAGGTTGTGCAGTCTTCGCTGCAGTCCCTGCA
Organism: Xiphophorus couchianus; assembly: GCF_001444195.1. Lineage (NCBI taxonomy): Eukaryota > Metazoa > Chordata > Actinopteri > Cyprinodontiformes > Poeciliidae > Xiphophorus > Xiphophorus couchianus. The sequence goes on from NC_040228.1 coordinate 11,298,281, forward strand.
TGTCTCTGCTTGGTGCACTGTTCTGACCGACTCACTCCTTCTACTCATATGAAAACTGAGTCTGAATGCGTTTTTCCAAAGGTGGAGTCAGCTTTTCTTTTGCGCCAGACATCCAAGCCCTTGAACATTTTTTCCAGACTTCATATGTGACCAGGAAAATAAACGTGTAAATACAGCTGCATGGCCTTTTGACGTCTAAACACAGAAAACAAGTCATGCATTTTGCTCGCACCTGTAGTTTCTAGATAACAGAGGGTCAAACAGCAACAAACACCGAAGATGTTGAGCAGATTGTGCAGTTTGATGTTTTCTGCTTCGTGTGTTTTCCAACTGGAGATGTGCTCTCTTGTGATAAAATAGGAAAAGCACAAAAACTTAAGAGTTCTTGCATATTTATTGGCTTGAGTGAAACAACTTTTTTATTTAAACCTTTGAACAATCAGCCAACCACTGTAAACATCAATATTTACCCGATTCTTGATTAATATTAGTCTATTTTTACCCGTTATTCATCAACCCTTCCTCCTGATCCTCCTCTAGGTCTGCGGGTGGAGCAGGAATTGGTGACATCTTATCCTCAGGTGGTGTTAGTGCGAGTCCCCACGCCCTGGGTGCAGTCGGACAGTGACATTACCGTGCTGCGCCACCTGGAGAAGATGGGCTGCCGGCTGATCAACCGGCCCCAGGCCATACTCAACTGTGTCAACAAATTCTGGACATTTCAGGAACTGGCTGGCCATGGGGTCCCTCTTCCTGACACCTACTCTTACGGTAAAAATGTTTTTTAGACCTTCTTTTTTGACAACAACAAGCAAAGCAAGTTGTAAAAAGCACTTTTACAACTTCCCAGTATGAGAACAAACATTATGGTGACCATGTTCGAAACCTGAAATCCATTAAAGAAACAAATTGTGCAAGAGTTGTGGAAAAAGTATGAAATGTTTCTTTAGATAAAACCTGGCGCCATCATCAGGTTTTCTTGTAAGAAGTTGTAAAAATTCAGCAAACATGATATGAAGCTTCTCCTTCAGCTTCATTATGAAACCTTGTATTTTCATTGTACAATGCTTTGAGAAAGTAATCACACCTCTTAAATTTTGTCACAGTATTAAATGACCAACATAAGCTTTATTGTATGTTATTGGGCTTTAATCTAATAGACTATAGATACAGAGTGCTAATTAAGGAAAAAAAAACAACACTGTAGAGTTTGTTAAATGCACTGTGAAACATGGCAGAAGCAGCATCATGCTGCAGGAAACTTTGCTTCGGGAGGCTCAGGGAAGCTGGTCAGAGTTGGTTGGTAGAAGAATTGAGCTAAGTACTGTGAACGTTTAGAAGAAAATATGCAGAGAACCAACAGAACAGAACAACAACCCTATTTATAATAATTAATATTAATGCAATTTTTTTTCTTCAGATTTTTAATTTTGAAAAATTGAGAAAACCATGTATGAACCGTTGTGGAAGGCACTTTATAAGCCTGCATAGGTATTTCCTGCTTAAACAGGAAATACCTAGGCCACAAACCTAACAAAGTTTTGATAAATGAAAAGAAGACGAGGAGTACAGCAGAGCCTCTCGTGTTTATTTATTGTGCTTTGTGGATTTTTCTAACAGTGCACATTTCTTTGTGTTTAAAAAAAAAACTGCTTTACTGTGGTTTTCATGAGAGCAGAAAAGGAAGGATAGAGACAGTGGGGGAAAAAAAGAATGAGCGGGGGCTGTTTGGCCTACATTCCATGTGTTTCTGAGCACAGAAGGGCAAGCGATGCATGCAGAGCAGCTGGAGAGCTTATGTAACCAGCACCCCCACCAGCACCTCCCCATGCCCTTTCATTTTCCAAAATAAAACATGCAATTGCTTTGCTGCCTCTACCAGTGACTACCATAGCAGCTCACTGGTTGATTTGTTATCTGCTATCTCCCTCAACTCTTTCAGGCACTTTTTTTTGTTCTAGTCTGAGTGAAAACACATGTGATTTAGCACACCAGGAAGGAGCAAAGTCACAGGGTTGTTTGCATCTGCTGCTTTGACTGCATGCCAGGTAAGTGCAGGCAAGAAAATGAAGACTTTGAGACCGCATCAGGGGTGGAAAATGAGAAAACCTTCATTTATGTAACCTGTTTTTATTGCACTCCCTCCCCAATTCAAAACAGGAAGCTGAAGCATATCGCAAAACAAGCCGCCATTATAAATCACTGTCAGATATGCTTGGCTGCCTTACATGACATGTATCGGTCAGTGACTCTGCTCTTCTGTTCTACAAACCCAGGCAACAGATCCAAGCTCAGGCAGCACTCCTACAGCATCGCTGTTTTGAGTAACTCTTGTTTCCATGGCAACATGCTTCTTTTCCCCCCCCCTGCTCGTCCTGCCAGATTGGCTGTGATGTGTGAACCATGTCACAGGAGGAAGAGCAGCTCCTAATGTGCTTTAATGTGTGGTTGTGGATGTTTCTGTGTGCGTGTTTGGATGGGCATTTCTCAGGGGGCCACGACAACTTCCGTAAGATGATCGATGAGGCAGAGCCGCTGGGATACCCGGTGGTGGTGAAGAACGCACGTGGCCACAGAGGTAAGGCGATACGCCCATTACTTTCCTGTCATTCACCCAGGTCACCACAATGCACTTTAAAATGTCCACATGAAAGGGGTTTTAGCCCACCCTGACATGAAATTCATTGACAGAGTGTTAAATGATTACCACTCCGCTGCTGCCGCAAACACAAAACCCATTCTTGTAAAGACGGGTTAATAATTTGTGTTTCTAGTTAACAAATGAGCGCTAAGTTTCATCATTTTTCCTGAGTTCATAAGGGGCTTGAGCCATTAATATACCGCCTCTACGACAAAGCCCTCATTCTTAATGAAGAGCCATTAGCTGATTCCTATTTATAGCTATTGCTTTGTTAGAGGCTTGATGAAGAAATGACCGTGGTATTTGGTAGCCGAGGTTTCCATCACGTAGGGTTGTCCTGGACAGCTGACACTGCTGAGCCACAACTGTGACATGTTTTATGGTTTGTTGTTGTCTCCTTATTAGCTGACCATTGCACTGGTTGAAACCCAGCTTCCTTCAGATACTAAGGCCTGTAAACACATGTCTAGTTTGGGTATTATTTGTTAGCATTAGACAGATTCAAAATGTCCTAACCAAAATGTGATCTCATTTTGAGGGCGTTAATTCAAAACTTATAATAATTGTCACAACACCAATACCTCTGACTTGCATCGAGGCTTTTTCCCAATATATTCTGATAATAATACTGAGTAATTACAATTTTTGGATACATGATCCCACAGCTATAAAGTGATCATCGTTGGAACAGCTCAGCGGTCCAGTAAAGAGGCAGAGCTAATTAAAACGGGCATCTTCTATGCTCTGTGAGAAAAGGCTGTGAGAGTACTGTCAGCACTTTGAGAAATGGGAGTTGCTCACCAGAGAGCAGTTGCTTGTAAGCAAAATAGCTGCTCAGCCTGAACTCGCACTTCATAATGAACCACTCCTGCAAATATATGAATATTTATTTAACAAGTCTGTGTGTGACGTTAGCCTGAAGAGTTGCTCATTTTTCCTTTCTTCTCCTCATTTAGTGTCTCCTTCCTTCTCTTAGGCAAGGCTGTGTTCCTGGCGCGCGACAAACACCACCTGACGGATCTGTGTCACTTGATCCGCCATGATACCCCCTACCTGTTTCAGGAGTATGTGAAGGAGTCTCACGGCCGTGACGTGCGGGTGGTGCTGGTGGGCGGCCGTGTTGTTGGCTCCATGCTACGCTGCTCCACCGACGGACGCATGCAGAGCAACTGCTCCCTGGGTAGGGAAACAGCTGAGAGGCACCAATCACACACGTTTAATTACCCTGCATGCCTCACTACCTCATCCTTACAGTTGGCCGCTCTGCTTCGTTTCAACTGTTCTTTAATTTGCCAGACTTCTGTGTTTTTATTGTGGTGGCTTTTATAGCATACACTTTCAGAGAGAAGCTGAAATACACTCGAAAGTAATTTTTGTGCCTTTTTGGGAGGCATTTCTTATAATGTCATTACCGTAATTGTCTCTTTTTAAACATTTTTCTTTAATCCACACTGAATCAAAACTATACACACACATTCAAATATTCAAGTGTCCCTTAGCAAGTTTCAGATAAACCACACACTTCTGTAGATATTCTGTTGGACATTTATTTGTTGCAATTATTTATTTTATTTATTTCATTATTTTGCATGTATTTGATTGTTTATAGTACCTCTACCATAAAGTGTTGTTTACTTTCAAAGGACTCTAAACTATTGTGCAACATTATAGCATTTGTACTTTTATAGGTATGTAGAAATGTAACTACTCTTATTTATGCTGTTTTATTATGTCTTTTATTTACTGGCATTTGTGTTTGTGCTGATGTAAAGCCTCACTTTCCCCCATTGGGACCAGTAAGGGAAGATTTTTCCTGCCACAGAACTGGCTTGTAAATATAGTCCCTGGTTTTCCAAAGGGGTTCCAGAAGCTTTTGTGGTAAATTCTAGTCTACCGTATTCACTCACAAAACTAGTTTTTAATGTGTGTTTGGAATAAGTGTTTTTTTAGAACACCTGATTCTGTCCAAGTATTATCCGGCGCCCTCAAATGAAAAGACATTGGTTTGAAACTCCAGGCTCCATCTTAAGTCTCAATCTTAACGCTCAAAAGACGTCTACAGCTGCCCACATGCATTAGTCAAATATCTCCTCAAGAAAATTGTAATGGCCAACTGAAACAAAACTGTTACTTTCACAATGACTGATGTGTGCTCCGAGTAGTCAATGAGTAGTTTTCAAACCTGAAAACAATGTACCAGATCTCAGGTACTTTGTTTTTTTTATGTGTTGACTGTCTGTTTTAATATGATAATCCTAGTGTTTTGCTAAAAGTGAATGTAAAAATGGAGGTTTAAATTATTGAACGTCTCCTCAATTCAACATCCAAGTGGTTGAGACCTGAACGGCCTTCAAGGTCAGAACAGAACCAAAACTCCAAAGTTTGATTTTAGAACAGAAAAAACAGCCTAATATTTTTTATTCTGAAATGGCTCTGGCCTGAACCCAGCTGACATTTTGTGGATTATACTTAAAAGTGATATCAGTGCCAGAGACTCAATTCATTTTAGGAGAATCAATGACCAATGAAAAACAGCCAACCAGAATTAAGTCAAAACCTTGCTCATGGCTACAAACCCTACAAAAGGCATTTATCAAAAAAATTGTCTGTGTGTTTATCTGTGCACCCAATCGTAACTGTAAAGAGCCAAGGAAACAGATGGTTAGAGTGCATTTACTAAATGTTCATAATATAATAGTAAAACCAGACGAGTGTAGTCAAGCTTCTCACCAGCACTGTCATTAGGTAAATAATTTATGTCCTGATTTCATGTGTGAATAGCTTCCTCCTACTCTAAGCTTTAACTCCACTTCTGCTGTCATCAGTGAATGGGAGACAACATTTCAGACTGTATCCCTCCAAATGTGTGGTAGTGCAGAATCACCACTTGTGTTTAATTCACCCTGAGAACTTAAGGTGACACAGCACTCAAGTTGATAAGGCTGATTTCCAATGTCAGCGCATGAGTCCTGCTAGCCTGCATGAAGACGTGATGCCCTGTGACATAATTAGGTCATCAGTTGGCAGATTATTTATGTAGCAGAACAAGGTTTTTGAAAAAATATGCGAGATGTGAAGAAAGGAGATCAGTTTTTCAGTTATATCTTTCATTTAAAGATTTCATATTTTTTTATGCATCATCACACATGGTTTACTACTACATCGATGACAATCAGTCCAGTCGCAGAGTTAATTTTTTTGTTTGGTGTATTCACTGACCTGGCGTGTCTCTGACCGTTTAGGTGGTGTGGGGATGATGTGCCCCCTGAGCGAGCAGGGCAAGCAGCTGGCCATCGAGGTGTCAAACATCCTGGGCATGGACGTGTGCGGCGTCGACCTCCTCCAGCTCAACGACGGCTCGTTTGTGGTCTGCGAGGCCAACGCCAACGTGGGCTTCATCGCCTTCGACCAGGCCTGCGGGATCGACGTGGCGGGGATTATCGCTGACTTTGCCCTCTCCACGCTTCCTAGCCGCCTGACTCGGAAGATGTCCCTGCTGTCCGTCGTGTCCAGCACCAGCGAGACTAGCAGCGAGCCCGAGGTGTGTATGGTGAACGCGGGCGGAGGCTCCCTGCCGGAGGCCGTCTGCAACATGAGCGTGGGCTCGTCTTCCAGCGAAAGCGACCCCGAGCTGGCCGAGCCCTCGCAGTCGTCGCCTCGCCGCTCGCCAGCCTCCGCCCTGTCCGATCTCCCCAACCTCCCCGACGCAGCGTACAACTTCAACAACCTCCTGGCCAATGAGATCAAGCTATTGACTGAGTGAGAATCGAACAAATTCGCATACACCCCACAGTCACACACGTACAGTACATACACTTATACAAACATTCATTTAAAATAAAGAAGAAAAAAACAACACACATATCACTCTCAAATAGATGTTCATAACATAAAAACAGCTGAGAGAAACCGATCACACATTCTGACACAGCAGAGACAAACATCTAAACTGGAGCCATCTCCTTTTGAGCAAAAAGATCTATGGCTGCTCCCCTGACTCTCCTTTCTTTGCATTTTTTCAAATCCCACAGAGGCATGTAAAATAAGTGTATGGTGTCAACTTATCACAAAGGCATACAGCATATGAGATGCCAAAACCGGCCTCTTCTGGTGTATATTTGTTTTTATGTTGAGATGGGTGAAGAATTTTATTAAATGCCATGTTTTTAACCCTCTTCAAAATGCAAAAAAAAAAAAAAATGCAAATAAAGGTTGTAATGGTGTGGCAAGGTTTGGTCGATGGCGGGCAAAATGAAGTATTTTTAGGTTGAATGTACCCTCACGCTAGGCATATCGTTCCTATTTAGCAGTGAAGCGCTCCTGAAAATGACAGATAACAAGACGGAGACCAAACTGCAGGTGTGCAAACTTTTATGTCAGAAAGTACTCATCCTGTTCTGCTAAAACTCATACATCGAGATGATTTCACAGCATTTTTCAGTTTACATTTTAGATTATTTGTTGTATTACCAGCAGCAGCTATCTGCTTTTTTAAAATAATAATAATAATACAAAAAAACCCACGAAATGCCTAGCACTTTATTAAAACAGCTTTGTCTTTTTCTTTCTTAGATGACATTTTTAGGAAGGATGAAAGCATATTTAAATCGTGTCATCACCTGAAAGCAAAATATACCTCAGAGCAGAGATGTCTCACTGCCGTAGGACATCATAGACACATACAGTACATATCAGCTTAGGCCCTAACACCGTACAGACCTGGTGTTCCTTCCTTTCATGTCTAGGACCTAAAATATAACTGTGTGTTAAGTTTATGTTATGTTAGATTTTTTTTTTTTTTTTGTAAATATTAGTGATACCGAAATTTAACTACATGGCTTATTAGTATGCAGCTGATGAAACTGGAACAGCCGGACAGAGAAAAAAACGTTGCTAGTTTTTATTTATTTAATTTTTTATTTTATAAGTTACTGTGGACAAACTACATTGTACAGACCTGTGGCTTTAAAAGGCTCCAAAGCTGCAATTTGGTGCTAACAGCCGTGGATCCAGTTAGTTCACAGTCATGTTAACTCTAGATTTGTATTGTTTTCAAAAATCCTCTGTAAGTTGTTGAAGAAAATCAACCCACCTTGTAAAGAAAAAGGGAAAAAAATTAAATATATTTTTAAAATAGCCCCCCGTCCCCCTTGTAGAGTAAAGAAAAATCCAGGGATTTCAGTAACCAAAACTTTATAATTTGCAGCTTTTGTTCCTTTGGCTTTACCTTCTGTGTACCTTATAGGAGAGGAATAAGGTAGGAAACAGTATTGTCCATTACTTGGGAATGTTATCAGGCCAACTTTGATCAAAAGCACAAATAAAAATCCCGAATCGTCCACATAGTCGACTTTTTAGGCTTGCAACCCTTTCTGTTGAACACAACTCAGGGAAGCAGCCTGGATCTCAGTCCTGACCCTTCCACAAAGGTATGGAATATCCATCCAAGCTTAAAACATGTCATAAACATAACACATACTTACACGTAGACCAAAACAACAAGAAAAAAAATAAAACAACAACAATGAAAAAAGGTTGAAAACTACAGTATGACGTGGTGTATACCATGGTTAACATTCACTTTTTTCCTTGCTTGTTTCATAATTGTTCCATGTTTTCTTCCTAATTTATGGGATTTTTGAAGAAAAAAAGTGGTTTGTGTGCACTAATATTGTCTCAATAAAGTGAAACCTCTGTGAAGCTTGTTTTTTTTCCCCCCATTTTCCTTTGTCGTGGGCCAAACTTTCCTGTCTGGGGTCAAACATCGTCCTGGTGGCGGGTTCGGCATGGTAACCGGGAGTTCGGGGGGGAGGGGTGGAGAAAGGGCAGCTTTTATTTTGATCTCTTGTGTCAGGTGATCGCAGTGGCTCCACACCGTTTACAACACTACTGTGATGTTGTTTGGTATCTATATGATGAAAACGATCAAAAGCTGTGAAATCTGTTCATGTCTACATTGGTAACACGCGAGGACAGTGAGCGTGGCCGACAACATCCTGAACACTTCGCTGGGTGAACTGTAACATTCCCTGTCTTGTCTTTGACTCTGCATTAAAGCTTGTATTTGTACATCTTGTACATCAGTGAAGATCCCAGGCATAAATAGCCATCGACAGGAAAGAAACACTTGTTCGTCTCACGCAGATCCTGTTGTGCGATAATTAATTTAAATCATGACAGAACACATCTCGTCAACGTTACCCTGGTAGCTCCGATGGTGCAGTCAGAATGTCTTAACTCTGATTTTCAGGGTGAAAGCTGAATCATAAGCTGTTTTCAGTTATGCCTGGTCTTTATTGGTCAGCTGCCATGATGAAGAGGATAGCTACTGAAGAAATACAGTAAATAAGACAAATGTCAGAAGTAAATTCTGTGGACGGTCTGGAACGAGCTTGTATGACTGGGTGGGAAGCTGTGAACTACTGTTTAAAAAGGTTACTATTACATTTCCAATTCTATCCTTAATAACTATTTGCTCGTGAAACTAAAAAGGGAAATTAGAATTATTCAAGTTTTTGTTTGAACAAAAATGTAAATGCCAAAAACAGTAACCTTTTTTTTTGTAGGTCAGTACAGTTAACACTAATAGAGTACATAGCAAAGAATGTTTTGACAAAGAATCGTATCTAAACATTTTAAAGGAAGTTTTAGTTGCTGAAAGATTTCCAGCATACTTTTATTTGAAAGATCTAAACTACATTTGAGCTTACGTGACTCACTGCAGCTCTCTGCTCATGAGACATAAACTATTTACTAGGGAGTTCAAGATTGCTAAGATGGAAAATATGACCGCGGTTGCATAGAAACTGTCTTAGCAAATGTCATTGACCTTTTTTCTTTTTGTTTCTGGCACAAGATTGTTGTTCACAAATGTCCAAAATCATGTAAATACAGATCCCGCTCTTTCTTTTTTTTTTGATTAAAAATAAAGAGTCATTATTCAAACCAATGAAAATGTGCCCTTTTGCTTTTTATTACATGTTTATAGATGTCATTTCATTTAGATGCCTCGGAAAACTGGTTTTCCTATTTTGTCACATTTAGATATTTCAGATCATCAAAAACACGTATCAGATAAAGGTAACCTAAATATGAACACGATTTTAAAAAGTTGTCAATTGTGAAGGAAAAAGTAACCCATACCACCTTGGTGTTTGGTAAAAAAAAAAAGCCCAATAAACTTAATAACTAGTTTGGCAACAAGCGTTTGACAGAACTGAAAGTGAGTCTTTTACATCACTGTGGAGAACGTTAAAAATTCTTCTGCGTAACCTGAATGCGCTTGAGCTGAAGGTCACAAACTGACAGATATTCTCCTTCAATATTTACCAGTAGGGAGCTAAATTCATGGCTCCATCAGGTTGTGATGAGTCATGACAAGCAGACTGTGAAATCCCTACCATCCTATTTGGCTGTAGTTATGATGTTATTTTGTGAGGATGTAGGAAGAGGCACAGACTCCAAAGAGTTTCACTTCAGTCCACAAATTAATTTCCTAAAAGTTATCAAGAGTTGTTATAGAAGTTAAGTCGTCCGCTATAATTACTATCCACGTTCATAAAATCCAGATCCTGACAGCAGCATTTCATTATCTTTACCTCCTCTGTCATAACATAACCTTTTCCAGATTGATATCACTTTGTCACTTCGTTCCTCGTTCATTCTTGAATTTTTCTTAGATTCTAGCATAATGTGTAGCTTAATGAGATGTCGTATCACACTTTTAGTTTCTGGTTAAGCAATCTCTTAGTAGTTCATGTTAGACAGTAATTGGACCTGTGGGAGGCGACTGAAACTGATCCAGAAAAGGGCTAAACACAGTTTATTCGTGATGTAAGAAAGGTTTCACACAGGGAAATGTTACTTTGGATCATTCCCAAAGTAACATTTGGGAAATGATAATAAGAAATAATGAATTTCTTATTATTAATTAATAAGAAATTCATTAATTTCTTATTAATTTTCTTAATAAGAAATTAAATATTTAATAACTGATTTTTGCGTTTATTCAGATTGTTTTTGTTCTAATATCAATGCTTATTTAATGACCTTAAACATTTAAGCATCGCCAAAATAAAAAGAAGCAAAAACAAGAAGAAAAGGCATCTTTCTTCACAGAAGTGTATGTACAATATAATAACAAACCACATAAAATAACCAATGATAACTGCATGAATAATTTTATTTGTTAGCTGTTTTCTGTATCCACACGTGAACGAATGGTGAGGCTAAACACAGACGGAGCAGATCTTGGAGAAGAATAAAGCAGGCAGGGCAGGAGTGTTGGCTAAGCAAAACCAGGTTGTGGCTCGGTCTGCAGACTCTCCACCTGCTGCAGCAGCTCCTGGATGGGTTCTGTCAGTTTATGTTTTGGTATCTGCAGGCTGGCCTGCAGGGCTGTGCTGGCAAAATCCTGAGCCTGGCACGGAAACAAGCACAAGCCCAGCAGCTGTCAGAGTCTCTTGGGAGAGCAAAGCTGACTTATATAATGATGTCACTGAAACTGGACAGCACATTCAGCCTCATTTAACCCACTTTAAATACCCTAATGACAACCTGATGTGCCTGGCTCTTTTATACCTGTAATCAAGTTGATATGACTGATTATAAGATTATGTATGAATTATGAAATACACAAGGATCACCACACTATCTGTAACATGAATTGCAGGAGAAAGTGGGTCACGCAACAAGAGAACGTTCATAATCACAAGAGGCATTTTCAAAAACATTAGAGTAAAGTTATTGTTTTTCGAGACCCAAGTCAATGTCCCGACCTTAATCCGACAGGAATGTAGTAGATGGACTTGAAACAAGCTGTTCATGTACGGACGTCCCACCAACATTCCACAGTTCAGTTCTTGTCGCATATTGGTGGTGGGCGGAGGCCTGCCACTTAAAATGTTTCTTTTTTTACTCAAAAACAGTTAATGTTGCAACGGAAGTATGTTTTGTTTGTTTAAAATGTTGAAGATGATATCATCACATGATATTATAAAGGCATCGTAAATGGTGGCTTGCAAAAATATTCATACTCCTTAGTGCCGTCCAAACATGCAATGTTGTAGTAGCACAAAGTCGGATTTGCGTAGAAAAGAACAAATTGTTGTAGAACTGAAAAATGCTTTCATTCTATTCCCAGCAGCAGCAAGGAGGACTTTCTTCAAAACTCTTTGCTGTATTAAAAAATTAACGAATGTGTGTAAGAAGTGTGAAGATAAGTTTATCAGCAAAAATCTCGTCTTAATAAATTATAAGACGTGGCCGTTGGTATCGGCTTGATTTGCTTGAGGGGCAACTTTGTAACATTCTTGAACTGCAGTCAGGGGCCACACAAACCCTCCTCACAATGCTATTGGTGCAGTTGGTGCTGTTGCGCTGTTGGGATGCATGTCTTCAGCATAAATAGGGGACTACAACAGATTTGAGACTGATCAACGTCACAGTTATGTGCTGCTCTGTTCTAGTCTCTAATGTGCAATCCTAAGAAAACACAATAAGGTTTGCAGTTGTCAATTGGCAAACGTATGGGTAATGAAAATTTGGATAAAAAGTATTCAGTCAGCAGAATCGTGTATAAAAGCATAGTATAAATTCAGAATATTTCCTTTTTGAGGAAGATATAATCTCCATAGTTAACCACATTTTAACTTTGTGTGGTAAAAAGAGAAAAAGTAAAATTTTAATTAAAAAAAATATGAGAGCCTGGTCTCTTATTTCTCTAAAAACTGGCTGCTGGTTGGGGCTAGAGTGATTATTGGTAATACTAGTCCCAGCCCAAGAAACTTTTTACATCACAAAACATTATTGACACAAATTATTTACCCAATTGGCAAAAAAGTACTTGCAATGGTAGTTCTTCTTGAGTAAAGCATGCATTTCTGCCTCTTCTGTAAGATTTCCTCTAACATTTAACCTCACTCTGTGGTCAAGACCTGCTTAATTGTAAATACTTTGAATAGATACGTTTTTTTATTTAGGTCGACATTCAAAAATCACGTGTAATCTTTTAGGTGAGACAGTACGCAAAGTCTGCAGGCCAAATCCGGGGTCAGACTGTCGCGACACCACCACTCCCAATAGTGTGCGACTTGTGTTTACAGCGTCACCCATTAGCGGTAATCCAATCCTTGAGACAATGCTGGGAAGATCTAAGAAACTGTGTCACAGAGTCATACCTAACTCCATCAGGTGATTTACCTTGTGAAGGTCTCCGTTGATGAACCACAACATGGCGAGGTTGTGGGCAATAAGTGCAATATGATTGACGTCTCTTCTGGACTGTTTTTGTTCGAACTCCAACATGACTCTCAGCATTTCCTCCATTTCAACTCGCTGGGACTTTTCTAGTTCAGAGTCATGGAACGGAAGATGTTTTGTTACGTACTTAATACTTTAATAGCAAGTAGTCTGTTATAATAGTCCTGAATACCCTTAGTGTTCTGGTTACGGCATGTGTGTGTTAACTGTTTGTAGTTTTTCTAAGCAACTTTTCTTACCTACTTTTGTCAATAAACATTCCATGAAGGCTGGGAATTTGCTTCGCAGCTAACAGGCTTTATATTATAAGTAGGGCAGCAGCTGTGATAGAGTCAAGTAGTACGGATACTGCTCAGCCAGAGTTGTATCTGCAGTGGTCTCTAGTCAGCCCTAAGCACGCTAGTGTAAATCTGGGGTTTAGCGTTTGGATTGCACAGCAAGATAGATCAGCTAAATATAGCACTGTTGACCTTATTTGTTTGTTTTTTTTTCAGTTCGTCTTAGTCTCATTCATTAGTTCACTTATATGTTAATGGGGATCCTGGCTGGAGTTTGGAGTGTGACGTAGATGGACAGACGGTGACATTTCCTGTGTTTGCTGCAGAGTGCTGTCGCTAAGTAAGCTAACGGAATGTTTTGTTATTAAATGCTAGATGTTTATTTTACATAGTTGAGGAAACCGTACGCACCGTAAAAGGAAACAGATGAGTCAACAGATGAGTCAGCATGTTTCTGGTGGGTCTCTAGTAGACTGCTTAGATGTTTGTGCCACCTTTCTGCCACCTACGAAAATAAACAAAGGGTTTCTAGATTAAACTTGAACCATGTAAAGACAAAGTAAATAAAATCAAGAAATAATTTTGAACTGGTACATGCAGCAAGGCTTTTTACATTCTGACTGAAAACTGTTCAGTTCTACGCACTTGTTTACTGTGGCTCGTGTGGATAAAATTAGGAATGACGTGTGTGGTGACTTTTGAAACACTCTAGAGAACAGTAGTTGTCATTGTCTTTCCTTAACTTTCTGATGGGTTTTGGTTTACAATCTTTGTAAGGCTGCTTGTGCACCTATTTTTTCTTCTACTCAATTTTCCTTTAAAACGGTTAGGCACGACATTCAGTGAACAGTCAGCTTACTTTTTGTGGTTTAGCCTCCTTTTGGAGGGTGTCAATGACTGTCTTTAAGAAAACTTACAAGTCATCAGTCTTTGTGTTGATTATAAAATTCCTAAAACTTAAAATTTGTCATAAAAAAAATTATTTTTATTGGTTTTATTGTTTTTTTCATTTACTATTGGTCCAAAATAACAGAAATAAACACTTGATACCATACTGAAATACATTTACATACAAGTTCCACTTTCTGAACTGAACAATGGAAACCAATTTACTTTTCCACAATTTTCCAATTTATCCAGGTGTACTTGCAATTCCCTGACTGTAAAACTTCCTAGACCACTTAAATGAACTAAAATGACATTATTTATTTGTCTTTTCCATGCCCTGTGTTTGTTTTGTTGATTTTCTTTTTTAAATTAAGAAACAGCAAAAGAAATGCCAGAGTATGAAGGCTTTATACTTTGAATTTATAGTCAGAGTTTAAAGGGAAAAGAACAGAAAAAACAAAATGTGTGCATGGGCAAACCTCAGAGTACAGGGAGTGAACAATGAGCGTCTTCCCCTGTCTGGCAAACACATCAGCGATTAGAAAGTATCCCTTTGTGGTGGCAGAGCTGTCTAAACCATACTCCTCACAGGCAAAGTAAATCTGTAAATAAAAACATATGCACCCATATTAGTTCTTGGAAAACAGTGTTTAGTGACATTGTAATACTTGTTATTTTGATTACTTTTATTCTTTTGCTACTATTTATGGTTTTTCTTAGCTACCAGGGGGGCAATGTAGACTTTGAGAGGCAACAGCATTTGGAGGTATTCTATAAACTTAAGCTAAGTTTCTACAAGGAAACGTAAGGCTGCTAAGGAACAAACAAATGTACCACATGGACCTGATGTCTACTGAAATAACTTGGAAGCAGATTAAAAGTGGTTATGTATAAGGGCTAACTAATCATTTCATCTGTAACAGTAAAAAAATGTTTTTAAAAATCCAAACATCATTTGCAAAGTGAAACAGGGCAGTTTCCAGGTTTCCAGTTGTTGTATAGAATTGGCCCAGGCTCCTATGTAGCTGTTGTTGGATTGAAGCGCCCAATTCTGGATTCTTCAGTACAGCCCACTCAGCCTGGGACAGGAGCTCTGCGACAACAGCTAAGTTGCCCAGGCCTGAAAATCA
The DNA here is from genome assembly GCF_001444195.1 of Xiphophorus couchianus. Taxonomy (NCBI): domain Eukaryota; kingdom Metazoa; phylum Chordata; class Actinopteri; order Cyprinodontiformes; family Poeciliidae; genus Xiphophorus; species Xiphophorus couchianus. The sequence continues at coordinate 11,313,478 of NC_040228.1, forward strand.
ACAAGCAAGGACACAAATGAACCCGTTTGGGCATATAAAATTATCAGAAAGAAAAAAAAAAACTGTGTAATTTGAGCAGAAGAATCACTTTTGTTGCTCATCTCTTACCCATGTTGGCCTCCGCCAACAGTATATAGGCAGGGACGAGCTGGATGGTATTGGGACCGTATAGGTCAATGGAGGTTTGCAGGCAGCAGTGGGCAGCAGGAAGTGCCTCTTCACCTTTACCCTCTGACAGCTTGCTTTGAGCCACCAACGTGCAAATCTTGATCAGATGTCTCTGAGCAAGAAGCCAAATCCATAGTTACCTTTGCTCCATGGCAACTCTTCAGACCTCAAGAATTGATTGCATAACAGTTCACAGAAACAAACCAACGTTATCTCACACGTCATCCCATTTCTCTGAAGTATCATTTTCAGGAAAGAACTGAACTAGACTCAGCTGGTTCTGAAGATACTCAGTATCCAAATCGTTAAACATGACGGCAAAAGCAAGACTTGCAGAAGGAAATGATCTTTTATACTACTACTGCTGTTTCTTTTTTTCTGAGATATCACCGTCTAGTTTGGATTTTACAAATTTGGAATGATGGGTCATTTCAAGATAGAGTACCAGACAAAAGGACCATAACAAAAGGAGAGAAATTATTATTGTTGCTTAGCTGTAATACTCAAAACAAAGCCATAAATTCTGTTTGAATATGTTTTCATATATATTCCCCAGTTTGTTTACCTTTCTTAACTGGTTTTTCTTGCGGACGGACGGATCGTACATATCTTTCATAGTACGTATGGGAACAAGCATCTGACAGATTCTTTCATGGATTCCCACCCAGTCAGCCTGCTGGTGATCTGCATTACTGAGAAAATTTAAATACATATTTGTTATCCAAGAGATATTCTTCTCTCTGTCCCAACACCTTAAGTTCCAAGAAGTTAAACTGACTTTGTAACCTCCAAGAAATCCTCCCCTGTTATGCTAATGAATCCTGATTCACGGCGAGTTACATTGTAGATCGGTGCAAGACATTGTGAAATACCAGGGAGATAAAATGTTGTTAAAAGCTGCAGTCTTTTTAGTTCTGGAAACATTCTAAGATGCCATCTGAGTTCATGGAGGGCACAGTAAATTGAAAGCTATAATAACTGGTCTGTAATTTGGTTCCTCCGGTTCCCTTCGTCTGCACACTCTTGTGGAAACTGACTGAACTTTCTGTGCATATTTCTTACTGCGGAGGATGTCTGCTTGCTCTATATTGCATTTTGTCTTTTTAAGCAGGCAGAAATCTGGCCATGCCACATCACCACTAAGACGACACAAACAGAAGTCTGAAGACTGCACAGCTGGAAGGGAGAAAAATGTAACGTCCTGTTGGGTAATTTCGCTCAAATACAATGTTATGGCTTTGGAATATGCAACTAAAGGGATTTGCAAAACTACATAGACCCTTTGAAAATGTTCACTTTTGTTATCACATGACCCCCAACTTGATTTGGATTTTATACGATAGACACCAACACAAAGTAGTGTATTATTGTGAAGTCACAGGAAAAGTTTAGCCTGATTGGACAGAGTATCTGCAAACAGCAAACTTTGAATATCATTTTCTCAATAGGATTTAGGTCAGGACTTTGACTTAGCCAGTTTAATATAAACCACTTCACAGTAGCTCTAGTTGTATAAGGTTTTTGTCTTGCTAAAAAATATGGCAGGCTTATTTATATCACCTTTTGAACACAACGCAATTCAAAGCTTGTTTTTTTTCCTTTTGTCTTTTTCTTTTACATAAAACCAAAGCAAAACATAAAAAAAACAAATGTCTTTAACCCTTAAAAATATTTTGCTTCAAAAAAGAAATATTAAAATACTTATTTAAAGTTCAAACTTCTGCTTCGGTGACTCATTAGTGATTGGGCGAACAGTTCATTGGTGGGGTTCTTTGGTCAGAAGCCTTAGTAACCAATAATGCTTTAGTCTGGGATTAATTAGGATTGGCCTGAATTTAGCTCCATCGTCATTCTATCAGCTTCCTTGTCGAGAAAGCATCCTGCAACGTAAGCTGCCTCCATGACATTTGACCTTTGGGACTGCTTGTTAAGGCTGTGTCCACATGTGAATGAATTGTGAGGCTAATTCATTCACAATATTCTCCTTACTTTGTAATTTAGGTGGATGGCCATGTCTTGGTAGGTTTGCATTTCTTACAGTTTGCATAGTTCTCCACAACTTTATCTATGAAATGTCTGCTGTGTTCCTTTGTCTTCATGATGCAGCTTGTTCACTGATGTTCTCAACCAAATCTCCGAGGCCTTCAGAGAACAGCTGCATTTACACACAGATGAATTCTTGTTCACTAATTCAGTTACTTCAGAAGGTAACCAGATTTTCTTTACCGCCTTTTTCAGATTTTCTGACGACCACATCTCATTTTCCTTCAGCTAGCAATCGTGCATTACTTTCTCTTACAGAGCCAAATAAAATACAGTGAATACTGTGGTTGTTACAGATGGAATGTGGTAAAGAATATATATATATATATATATATATATATACGTATATATATATATATATATATATATATGAGGAATGAATAGTTTTACAAATTAATATCGACCATTAAACAGGAAAATGTTAATAGTCTGACAAACATCTTTATATTGTAATCCAATGCATTAGCACCAGTTCTATCAGTACTTTTCTGTTTTGAATTCCTTGTTATGGCCATTTGAATTTAACTAAAAATGTTTTTTTCCCTCTCTTGCTTTTTCAGTATGAAGGCTTAACGGAAAGTATGCACAGTAAGTGACTGTAAGCTCCATGAGACTGGCTTTAGTGGCTCATCCCTTCCCATAAATCCCCACAGGGAGGGCCACCACATGCTACCGTTCACTGTTCTGCCACTGAGGGTTTTAGCCAATACCATCTTGTGCTGTGCAACTGAGCAGAAAGTCGAAATGAGGGTTTGCAGAGATATATAAAAAAACACAAACTTGTAAAAGCAGACTGTTTTCTGGCATTAAAATAAGGGTGAACGAAAATATTATTGCACTAATGTAGCTTCCAGCTGTTTCTCTCCTTCATAGCAGCCACATGACATCAACACACGTGATATTTATTTGTAGCAATGCATAGCGTACACTGCCACCTAGCGTTGGCATGGTGTACCCCTCCCACTGCCAAATTAATGAAATATACTGCAGCATTTATAAACTGCTCCCATAACCACGGGTTATTTATACATGCAGTATTAGAATACGTTCAATGTTAAGACAAGACATCCAACAAAGTGAGCTTACCAGTAGAAAGTGACCTGACACTCGCTGCACTGTATGTACGCTTCCCTTTGACAAAGTTCACAATACTTTTCCTTTCCTTTGGGGAAGGCAAGTGGCATTATTTTGGTGGCAACCCCCGAAGTTCCAGGTTCATCAGGCTCCATTGTAACCAGAAAGCTTCTTCACTGCAGTTTCATAACAGCGTTGGCTCCTCAGTTTGCGGTTGCTATGGAAACGACTTTAGCCGTCTCAAAAAGCTTGCATTCCTTTTTTGTTTAAAGAGGTATACGAAATCTTAAAATTATGGTAATGGTACTTTTTTACAACATGAACTGTGAAAAGGTATAGGCCTCACTGAACAGCAGTTATTTATTTATTTAATTTAATTTAATTTTATTTTATTTTATTTTGTTGTAACACTTCAATGTTTTAGATCGTTGAATATATTTTAATATCAGGCAATAATAAACCAAATACATGTAGGTCTAAATTTATATAAAAATGTAATTGCCTGACCTACTGAATCAGCATTTTTTTGGGTTCAATTTTTCTAGATACAACCAGGCATTATTACATTGTTCTCGTAGTCCAAAAAAATTCATAAATAGAGCCTGTCTAATAACATGAAGAAGGCTAAAAGATTTCAAAAGCAACAAATCACATGTCTAAAGAAATGACTATAAAGGGTTGAAAAGTCTTTTTTTCCCCCACTATAATATTCACTATATTTTTTTCACAAGTGATAAAAACATGGAATGGGGGTTAGCCCTTCAAGGAGTGGTTGGCCTAACAAAAGTTTCCAAGAGTGCATCATTCTTAACTATAGGTCAACAAAAGACACTGACTAACATTTAAAGTCAAGAGTTAACAGTAAGAATGGGCAAACATAGCTTTCATGGCACAGCTTCTTGAGGAAAACACCACTGTCCAAAAACAACACAAAGAAAAATATGTGGACTGACTAGACAAATTGTAATATATTGGAAGTTGTATGTCCCGTTCCACCTCTTTTAAAATGAACACAGTATTTTAGAATGAGAGAATCGTTTTATAGCATGCCAGTGGTAGTTTTGTAGTCTAGTGCTGCTTTACTTTATCAAGACGTAAATGGCGAGCTGTAATCGATAGAATCATAAATTCTGCTCTCTACTACAAAATCCTAAAGGACAATGTTCAGCCATCAATTCATGACCTTAAGCTAACCCAGTCTTTAGTAAAACAGGATGACAATGATTAATGCAGCCTGTAAATCCCTCTCTGAATAGCTTAAAAAAAACCCAATATGAATATAATATCCGGTTTTAAATCTGATTGAGTTACTGTGGCATAACCCTAAAATCCTAAAAATGATTTCACCTTTCCACTATACTGTTACACTCTTTGTTTAAACCAAACCCACCTGGAATGTGTGTTGCCAGAAAGCTCCACCTTATTCCTGTATTAGTAAAGTACACAGTTCCTCTTAGAGTCCCCAGAGAAAAAAGCTTTTCTGGCACAACACCCAAACAACCGCTTGGCTAGATAGATAGCATCTAATGGTTGTTGTGGAGACTTGGTGACCCTAAGATGCCACTGTTTCCTGCAGTCCGCAGTAAGCTCTGGATTTTTTATTTTTTTTTACTTGCTTATCATCCTGCTGATCATGATAAAAACGATTAATATGGACTTCAGTCAGTCTTTTTGCGATATTTATTAGAAGATGCTACAAATTGCATACAAGATTTGAGGGAAAAATGTTACACAAAAACATATAATGTTCTATTAAATCAGATGAGTCTTATTAATCTAGAACTCACCGATTAGGATAGATGGTTCTGTCAAATATATATAAACAGATAAAATTATCACATTAGCTAAGGTTATGTTATACATTTTGCTTTTTCAAAAGTAGCATTCCCGAAATTCAGTCAATTTTGTGAACCTTAAAGCTGCTGACTTAGATTTTCTTCGTCTGGTCATTCTTTCTTACGCAGGTGGACATACATAATCCCACTACACAACAACAAAGGGACACACACCCATGCCAAGATAAAACAGTATCCAAAGTTCCCTGAAGTCAGATTTTTTGAGTCCAGGAGGATTTCCTTTTTGTGAAGAGTGTAGATTAGTGCAGCAGAAAAGACTGTCAGACCTTATAACAAACAAACAGACAAAACAATTGTTAGGAACAAAAGCTTAGACAGCTTATAAAACACAAAAAACAGCTGAGGCGCATAAATTAACGTCTAGCAGAAGTCCACAAATTCTGTGCCGGTCTGCTATACCATTACTATACTCATGTCTTCAGTAGTAGTTGCACAAAACTCCATATTGATAATGTTTTACAAACGGGCAGAAAAAAAAATCACAAGCCTTAATTGGATTGTTAAGATGTACAGTATCTGGAATAAGATGCAATTTCACATGTTTCCCAGATCATCTAAGGTTTACCTGCAAAGACTTGACACAGTCCTGTGAAGTAGAAGAGTCCGCCCTTCAACATAGTGAATAGCTGGCCTAAGAAGACCAAGAAGGAGACTGAGGAAAAGACGACTGAGATGACCATGAGGACCTGTACAGCCTGAAGCCATTCTAAAGAAGAAGAACAAAATTTTTAAATACTAATGATTCCCTGGGTTTTACCTCTTAAATGTTACAAATCAGGTAAATTTCTTTTTTAAAGGCCTACCTGTTTCTTTGATGGTTTCACACACCTGAGTTCCTGTGGAGTTGTCCAACCTACAGTTGTACCAAAGGTCTGATGTTTCTGTGGAATCCCACGCCCACCAGGTCTTTTAAAGAAAATAAAACACAATGCATATGGTTAGATAAGTCCTTAAAAAAATATGTTCTCATAAACATGAGTATTACCTTTTCCATGGTTGCAATGAATAGCATTGCTAGTGTGATGAGATGCAGCGTGGTAACAAAAATGAGCAAGTAGGCCATCTTCAAAACCCTGTCTGAAAGAGAAGGAAACCATATTTTTATTATTTTGGATAAGGAACCCCAGTCAAACTCACAATAAGGCTGTAAAAAGTTGTAAATATATATATAGGCCCTCTTACAGGCCTCAACTACTTTTATTTTTACTTTTTGTTTAAACAAATGATCAAATTAATTTCAATGTCAGGAAAAGGTACCCTGCATAACACTAAATGCAGCTTTCAAGTCATAATGGGGAAAATAAAAGGAAGCTAGCCCTAGTGGAAAAATAATTAGCTCATAAGCATAACCTGGGCAACAACTGCCATTCAGCTTTTCTGGGAAATTTTACACTGGTCCATCCTTTTCTATAGAATGATCTTAATCCAGCCACAGGTCATTCATGCACTTTAAACAGGTCATACAACAGAATCTCATTCAGATTTAAGTCCAGACTTTGACTATTTTTGCAAAAACCAAAGGCATTCAAAAGACATTTGAAAACTGTCTTCTGTTTATTCTGGTTATCTTTGTCTGCTGTTAAAATGTTTTGATATTCTAAGTGTGACAAAAGAGCAAAGACAGAACTACTGCTTGACTGGGCAATCTCATTTTCACAGCACTGTATACAGTAGGAATTAAAACAGAAGTAAAAAAACATGTTTTCCCTAACAAATTTAACTCTGACATTTTATACATGCTATTACAGCCAATGTTTAGTCTGTAATAGCTGTAGTGGTGGTAGTTGTAGCTTCTGATAGAACAAAGCGACATACAGTCAGACAAAAGGAAACAGAACAGAACGCAAAGTAAAATAAGAACCTGATGAAATTGTCTGTGAAGATCTATATCTGTAGGAGCGGCCTGTTTGTGTGGGCGGTGGAGACAAAATTACTGTAAAATTATGTTATTATGTTAGATCCCATCAATCATATGAAAATGACAGTTGAGCCTGTTGTCTTTTGGTTAGAAATTGGTTTTGGATTTGGTTGTGGAATTTAAAACATTAATAAGAAGGACAGTACATAAAACGCTTGAGTAGGTTGCTAATAGAAGGAGCAAAAAAAAAAAAAAAAATCTTTAAATTTTAAATAAATAATAAGTTAAGAGTCAATAAATGCTTCAGTTTTGTCTTTAAGCTTAGTCATGTTAGAAAGCAGCACTTGGATATATTAAGTGACAAAATTTGAAAAGTTAGGAAACTATCTTCCTACCCTGGATATTTCTCGTTCTCCTCAATCAGATCTCAACAACTCGGGAGCAGCTCCTGTACTTAGCGACCCTGTGCCCGCTTTGGTGGTCAACACTCTTTTTCCAGCTCCGCCACACCCCCTTTATTTATTTACTGTTTGCAGGCTCTCCACTCCAAAATGTCCAAGGAGAACGCCCATTTCCTCTGTGGAGAACAGAGTTCCCTTCTGCTCTGCCTCGGCATCGGTCAGTGCATCATCATGCAAAAAGGTCTCAGATGAGACCCACCCATCAGCAGCGGAGGCATGTGAAACCACATGAAACTAACGCCTCTCTGTAAACAGTCTTCTAGAAGTGCACTCTTACATAGTGAGTGTTTCACATTTCTTTTTCCATTCATCACATGCAACATATAGCTGTGACATTGTTCACATTTTAGCGTTTCTCAGAGTATTTAAGTCTCCCAAATTACTGGTAGTTCATGGAACAGTATAAAGAAGCTAAAAACAATATAAACGTGTCTAGAAATTCCTTGATGTGGTTTGTCAAATATTTCAGCTTACTCTGGGTGCAGATCATTTTGGTGATTTTTACATTTCTTGTCTTGTAATGTCTTGTACCTTCAGCATAAACATTTTAACTATCTCCTTCTAAAAAGGAGGTCAAAGATGTAGTTGATCTTTGGTGCTTTAGGTTCAGAACTTGCACCTAGCACAATGAAGTCAGGTTAGTCATGATAAGACCAAAACATTAAAAAGAACACATATAAAAAAAATCTATTTACACATCCTTATGAACACAGATATTTACATTCACTGCATGAAAGACAAAAATATTTTTTTCCGCCTCACTATTTGACAATGCATAGGACCAGACTTTGCCTTATTTGGGCAAGTTAAGCAAACTATTTCTATTTTACAGAATAATGAGAGACATAATATTTCAGATAATTGCTTAAACTTTCGTTCAGTTTAGAAGTTTACATAGATTTTAAACCTTGGTCGGCAATGAAGTTTAAGTAGTTTGGTGTCACTGTACGTTAAAAGACCAATTTATTTCCACACTTTGATGTCTGAGGTGCAGGTTCAATTGTTCCAAATAACGTTCTTTAGTTTAGTTTAGTTTAGTTTAGTTCTTTAGTCTTTAAAACATCAGAATTCGCACAATTTTATCTTTGTCTATCTGATAATGTCATTTTGAAATATTGAATCAGATACTTTGATTCTCACCAAAATACTTTTGTACTGTTATTTGAAACATTTCTTGGATGGCTACTATCTACTTTAACTTGACTAGAAATATAAAAATATTTTTAAAAGTTGTATCTGGGTGTCGTTACAGTTTATTTATTTTATTTATTTTTATTTTTTTCCCGGCTGTAGTGGCCTTTATTTGACAATGATCAGACAGGAAAACGGTTCGTGAGAGAAAGAGGGAAAGACATGCGACAAATGTCGACAGGCCTGTGACAGCCGCGTCGACTACTCCATATATGGGTCACGCGATTTACTTTTCCGCCATCGCCGCGCCCTTCAGAACTGTTTTGTCGCCACCTAGTGTTTACATTCATGAACTACGGAGATAGCGAGGTGAATTATTACTAAAGACATTAAATAAAATCTGAATTTGACAGCGGTCATGTCAAGACACAATATAGGTTGAATAGCTTTGTCAAAGTGTGTCTGATTTTACCGTATTACCTATGTCTAACGGTTGGTGAACTCTCCCCTCCATCTTGGTACGGTCCGTTGCCTAGGTGCTAGTAGAAGCTAGTGTAGTCCGCCATGCCTGTCCAAGGCGCTGGGTTTTCTCATCCCTTTTAGCCCGAGGTGAGTAAAACGTAAACTATGGTCTGCTGTATGACTTCCCGGAGCACAGAACCAGACAGTTTCGTGGATAAAATTCGCCAGTAATAACATTTAAACTTTAATCAGTAGCCAACAACCAGCCTCTGGAATAAGCTGCGGGACCGTTAGCGCCAGCGCTATCTTTGTATGCAGCCTAATAACTTCGGTAACTTTACTACCACGGCGTTCTAGCGTAAAAACCCGCTCATTCGTGCAATGTCACACGAACCGATTCTTGGTTATGCTTCAATACGCAGCGAGTCTTTCTAAAAAGCTCGGAAGACGCTGTGCTTCTACTGAAAACATAGTTTGCTCCTCCTTCGGTGTCAGACATTTTGAGAAGAAAGCCATAACAACCGAAGGATCTTTCAGAACTGAGGTATTTCAGCTTTCTCTTAGAAACTATTGATCACTTTCCAAACAAAACATACACAATGTTTTCCTGCTAGAAATTCCATTTAAACTTGCACTTGCAAGCTGCTTGAGCTGTAATCGTTGCTATTTATATCAAAAGCTTAATGATAAGAGAAGCAGATCATACATAGATGATCAGGCTGAAGTTTTGCATAGCTTCAGGTGATACAGTGTAGTCAGCTGTCAAACTGCAGCTGATGTAGGCAGTGCCTGAGGTTGTTACTACAGGTTTTGTCACTACTTAGCCAAATGGTTCTGAGAAATGTTATCTTTTACAGAGCTGCTAGTACTCATGGATTGCAGCGACAATGGGACTGATGGGGCTTGAGGTTCTGCTCTTCATTGCCACAAAATGGGACACCACGTAGGAACAGCTGCAGCTTAAAATAAGTATTTTTCTCAGCTGAGGAAATGGCTTCACCAAAGTCAATGTTGATGGATCATGGAGAGGTAACTTTGCTTCTGACGGATAAAGGTTACTTTCTCTATAAAGTGTTGCTCTTCTGTGGAAACCCTTTCTCTCTGCAGAGTGACATCACGTTAAAAGCTTTTCTAATCTACATTTTCTTCCCCATTGGCTAGTGTATTTGCTGGCAGTATTTCTTCAGTATAATTTGAACGTATTGCACATAGAAGAAAGAAAAATTGAAATTTTTGTCATACAATCTCGATGGAAGGAACGCAACTTGCATCAGCACCTAACATTTGTCAGCATTAGAAGGGCGCTCTCAATTTGCAGTCTTTCAGCCATTTGTTCCAGATGAACATAGACCAGCTGGTGGCATGTGAGACTCGATACTTTGCCTGTGACAATGTGGTGCATGTTGTTGGAGCTGTAACAACTCCTTTAGCATTCCAAATACTGCACGGCTTCCGCTCAAGTTACCAAATTCTGGAACAGGTGTTTGGCGCCGAGTTCCCATCGTCGTAGTCTGAGCATGCAAAAAGATCCGTTTTGCTGAGCAAGTTTCTTCATGCAAATTGTGGTTTAGCAAGTCATAATACATGGTTTTGATCTCTTGCGTGTTAATAAATCATTTATTTTCCTCCTCTTTCTCTTTAGTTCTTGACGGAGCTGGACCAGGTTACCAAGAGGCTTCAGGACGACGGCTTGCCTCCAGAGGCCGGAGCGGAGGAGCGGCAGCAGCATCTATGGCGGCAGCTGCTCAACGCCGAGGCAATGCTTCAGTCAGTCTCAAAGGAGCTGCAGGCCTTACGTACGCAGCAGGCCAATGAAATGAAGGAGGTGAAGTAGTCCAGGGTTGCCTTTGTTTACCAGCTGTAGCAAACTTCATATTAGGTTTAGTGGATTGCTGGTTTTACTTGAATTAGTTTAAGAATTGTATTTTGCTTGACTCAGGTGGAGAGCTACGTAGCTCACATTCGAGCGCTGCTGGAAGAGCGCGAGTGTCTGACTGCAGAGTATGAGAGAGACAATGAAGACTTGCGACATGAGCTTCACCAAATCAAACATCAACAAGGTGATCTCAATAAAGCTGTTACTGTCTATAGTTTTTGCATTCATATAGCATCCTCATTATTTATTGGCATCCCTGTTAAGGATGTGTAGAAACTTTAGAGCATTTTAATCAGTCACTTCGATCCTTACGCTGAAAAATGCAATATTTCCAGAAATAAAATATGTTTCTGTTCTGCCAGGATAAACATAAATGTGAGGATTTGCTAAACTTTAACTAAAACTGGGTGCTTTAGTTTTAATGACTAACACTCCAGGTCAACAAAGGGTGATTATGTGGATAAGAATCTCATGCTCACTGTTATGCTATGCTATCCAGTACAGTAAAGATCACTTATTAGCTCTTTGAAATACTTGGACATTTTAAACAATCATCTGGCGACCACATCTTAAACAACTTCAAAGAACATCTATAAATTTATTCTCCCTCAGTGAAACATTTTCTCGTGTTTATGCTAATTGCAGTGCGTTATTTCGGTGAAGTGTCGTTTTTCAGTAAGACGCGAAGGAGTCATTGTTTCTTTTTAGAGATCCAGAGCAAGGAGATGGCGGAGATGTTGTCACAGGAAGACCTGGGGGAGATCGGCTTGAGTAGCCCCAGTGAGCAGGTGGCTTATCTACTGGTGGAGAGGGCCACTCTGCTGGAAAGGCTGGAGGCTGCCGAGGGGAAGCTGGAAAGTCATACCCTCGCCGTTACCAACAGCGACCATGGGGTGAGAGTCTAACAGAGAAATTATATTTGAAGTGGTACCACTAACATTGAAAATTACTACAGAGTGTCAAGGAATAGATTGGAAAGCTGATCCAGGGAGTTTTGCCTGTATCAACAAACATAATCTCAATTCTAAAATATAAATTTATATCAGTGTAACATGTAGCTGCCTCATTCACATGCAGTTTCCATCTGTGTGCATCATTTTAACAGGAGCACATCCAAATAAAGGGAGAGAGTCTCAGGCAGCAGAGGGAGGACATGAGCAAGACCATAGATCACATGACGAAGGTGAGGTCATCTTAAGTTCTTCCTTAAAGTCTGGAGGAAAGAATAGTCCATTTATTTATGTTTTTCAGCGAATGCGCAGAAGAGTTCGATCACCATGTGGACATTGGCTTTTTGTTTCGCCAGCAGTGTTCATCCCAGAGTCCGTGGAAGAAGCTGTTTGGCCTGCGCAGGTCTGCTCAGAGCAAACACAATATGAGCCCTGTAGGTTTCTACTTCGCAGCTCATACTAATCCTTCTAACTAACGCTGGTGTTGTGACGAAGGCCAACAGGAGGGCCGACACTGGGGTGTTTAACAGAGATTTGTTTTTAAAATATTTCGCACAAGCGTTTGGACGTGTTTTGATATTATCCGCATGAATGCTGCGAAGCATACCAGCTGATGCGGTTTGGTTGTCCAAAGATTAGGAACTAAACTTCCTCGTCCACATGACACCCGACTCATTGCGGGACGGCTCTACGCTGCATGTTACAGCGCTTTGCAAAAGTATTCATGAATTATCTACATTGTCTTACATTACAACTAGGGCTCTGTAATTTTTGGAAGCCAAATGTTTTGATATTATTATGTTTGCTATGACTGAGCCACATTTTCCTTACTACTGTCTTTCTTTTCCATCATCATTGTGTCCCCGCCCTTTTTCTGAGCTTCAGGTTCTCCATCACTCAATAGTTAAGGACAGCGAAAGTCGAAAGCAAAATTTTACTTCATTGCAATTAAATTAGAATAGCCTAACAAATATTGCAACCAATTAGTAATTTCTAATTGCAACTTTGCACATGTTGATTTTACAGTGATTATTACTATTTGATATATTGTGCAACTCTAATTACGAAAACAAAATTTGAATAGATTTATGCAACAAATTGAGAAAAAATAGCACTTATGATATAAATAAAGCCTCATATTCCTTTCACTTCACAATTATGTTTTACTTTGTTTTGATCTGTCATATAATATCCGAATAAATATGTAGTAGTTTGTGGTTGTTATGTGACAAAATATGTAAAGGTTTAACAGCATGAATGCTTTTGCAAGGCGTTGGATGTCCCTGTGCCAGCTTTGCATTTTGTCTTTCTTTCTAATATGGTTCTCAAATGAAAAAAAGAAAAAAAAACATTAACAGTATTTTAATTTTATCACAAACCCACTGATAGCAAGGAAACCTTTTTGGTCCTCTGAGCAGGAGAATGCTGAATCGACTACCTCCCCTTGCTCGCTACAGGTCTGCAGTGATAACGGATCTCAGACTGAAAGTGCATGATTCTCACAGCTGCATGCTATGTCTCCGGTCTAACTACCAGTCCACTTTCTTGCTGTTCTCCTTCCACACTGGCCGTCCTAAACTTGATCATTTTGCGACAGGCCCACAGCGAGGAGATCACCAGGGAGCGAACTGAGCGGCAGCGGCTGGAGCGGGACCTGGAGGAGGCGTCCAGGAGGCTGGCCATGGCTCACCAAGACATTCGCAGACTCAACAGTGAGCTTGATGCGGCTAAGAACAACAACCAAGACCCATGTGGTATGTCGAAGACACATTCACTGAGTAATCACAAATGTATTTTTAGTTTTCAGAATTATTATCACACCGAACCAGAAGCTGCACAACTTTCTGCTTCCCACCTTTTAAGGTGCATGCATTTGTGTGTATTTTTTTTAATTTAAATTTGTATTTCTTATATATATTTTTGGCAGCATGCAAAGATAATATCGGAAAAACATTCTTAGTAAGCTTCTAAGTAATGTGGATGTTCTTCCAATTGTAGGATCTGAGCTTGAGGGGACAGTCCAGGAAGTTGAGTACCTGAGGAAGGAAGTGGACAAAATGAAACACAATGGTGAGACGGCATGGCGTGAATGAACTTTATTTGACCGTTTGGAAAATTTAGCAGACAGAAGTGGTGAAATTTTTATCCACCAAAAAAATTCTACTCCAAAAATCGTGGGTGTTCACTGATTACCTGTATAGTAATCCGTAATATAAAACAGTGTTAAAGCTTTATTAATCTGTGATGCACTGAGACTATGTTTTTATGTTATTTTGTTGTACAGTGGAAGTTGGGATGGCTTTCACAGTAGCACAGCCTGGCACTGTTGCCTTGCAAGAAGGACCAGGGTTTGAATCCTGGCCTCAACTCTTTTTTAAGATGATCACAGGCAGAAAATTGGCTGGGTTTTGAGCTCACCCCCCAGTGGCCTTTTAAAGAACTGCAGCCTGGCTTTTAAAATGGGAAAGCAAAACTTCCAAAGTGAAAAAGGTCAACAATCTTTTTGCAGATATGATGAAGCTGCAGCGAGCCAAAGAGCAAAATGACAGACTGGATGCAGAGAACAGAGCTCTCAGGGAAAGAGTACATGTCATTGAGTCTGAGAAGAAAAATCTTCTGGATCAGGTAAATATGAAGAGTGTTTTTTCCCATTTCTATAAATGAAAATGCAAAGAGTCTTCCTGTAGTTAAGTTTTTTTTTTTGTTTTGTTTTTGTCCAGATGACAAAACCTAATACAGAAAAAGAAGACTTGAAGAACAAAGGTACTGAATCTGAAAACTGTCTCTCTGCTGTGTCAGCCCAAGAGAAGGATCAGATTCATAAACGGTAACGATATAAACTCATGGAAGATGACAACATTTCCTTCTTCAAGGCTCAAATAGGCCTTTGTCGCCATTATTCCCCGTTAGGTGTCAGGAAGCGGTGGAAGACGGACTTATGCAGGCAAGAGAGCTGCAGCGGCAACTCCAGAGGCTACGCAAGGAGCAGGAGGAGCTGGAGGAGAGGAATGAGGAGCTGGAGGCCCTGCTGGGGGAGACCCAGAACTCCAGCAAGGAGGAGAGGCATCGCCATGAGGGAGAGGTGGAGGGGCTGCACAGAAGAGTACGGGGAAAGAGCTGGATTCGTCTGTAACAGCATTTAATATTTAACAGGAAGAAATAAACGATTAATTGGATTAATTGAGAAGGATCGATTATCGAAGTAGTCGTCAGCCAATTTAGTAATCAATTAATTGTTAACTGACGTGTACAGAACAAAGATAAAAGGCAATTTGCTGGGCGTGCCGTGGTGGCGTAATGGTTAGCGCGACCCATATTTGGAGGCCTTGAGTCCTCGACGCGGCCGTCGCGGGTTCGACTCCCGGACCCGACGACATTTGCCGCATGTCTTCCCTCCTCTCCTTCCCCATTCCTGTCAGCCTACTTTCGTAAAAAGGGACACTGGAGCCCACAAAAAGACCCCCTGGAGGGGTAAAAAAAAAAAAGGCCATTTGCTGAAAAAGCTACATATTCAGAGCAGTATTTTAGCCAAAACTGTACAAAAAAAGTAAATATACATATATATTTTTTGCATTTAAGATGAAAACATTTTGTAAATATGTTTTACTCAAAGTTCCTGAAGTAGTTTTAGCATTGCTAAATTAACTAAAGGAATTCCATGGTGTTGTTGCATTTTAAGCAATAACATGTTCATTTTCTTATTTAAAAACTAACTGAATTTTTTTGTTGATTTTCATCTTTTAGTGTATCTCTAATTTGCATAAACCAGACTTGAGGGGTTAAATGAAAACTCTGCACAATGTGCCAGTTTTTTTATTTGACTGATTGATAAGTAAGATCATTAGTTGGAGCCTTAAAAAGAAATGATGCATTTAATTACTTTACTATCAGATTTATATGTGATGTATTTTAGGAAAAGTAGTTGGTGACGTTAAAATAAATGAAAGCTTGAAGGGGAAATAAATGTGTCCCACTAAAACCCTCTAATCTCTGAATTTAACCATGTAGATTAGAAACCTGGAGGCGGAGCTGAGAAAGCACGACGCTCAGGAAAAAGCGCCAAAAAATGGCGACGAGGTGAAGGCCAGCGAGTCCTACCTGCACGTCGTAAGAATTTACTTTTCTTATTATGCAGTGACACAGCAGACTACCTCAAAGTTGGTGACAAACTGGGGTTGTGATATTTTTGGAAATTTAACATCAACCAATCAGCCATGCACATTGATCTCCCCTGTGTATAAAGCACCTGAGGGACAGCTCCCAGGAGAGAATGTCCCTGCTGGAGGCCCGACTGACTGAGGAGAAGGAGTGGAGGAAACAGCTGGAGTTGGATCTTACTGCTGCTCAGGCTGCCCTCAAGAAAGATAAAGAGGTAAAGATCTCACACATGCCGTCTGCGAGACCAAACAGTCACTCAACAGCTGCATAACCTTCTGAAAATCAGCTCATAAGTAAAAAAAAAATTTTATATTGCATTTGGTACTAGGCTGTTTAAGGTTACTAATAGGAACTTCTGTCTTACCTACAGATATGAACAAATCTTTTTCCAACTGCCTTTTGCAAACCAGCTCGGTTTTTATTTCTCCGTTTTTTTCCCCCACGCTACAGGCTTTGCAGATAGGTGAGCGAGAGCTGAAGAAACTGAGACTCGAGGTCAGCGGTCTTCAGACCGAATGCCAGCAGGGGAAAACGCTCATCAAAAGTCTGACCCAGGTCAAGGGAGAGAAGGCCGTTCTAGAAGAAAAGGTTTGCTCGCTGCCTGGGTTTGAAATGGAAATAAAAAGGACTCTGGTTTTGCGTAAATGCCTTAATAGATTCCTTTGACATTTCCTAGTTCTGTTAACTTACTCTTTCATTTTATAGACCAACATAAAGTAGCACATCATCGTGAAGTAGAAAATTGTTTAGATTGGGTTTTTTTTACCATTAAGATCTGTATAAAATTGTAATGTTCATTTCTATTCATTTAACCTGAGTCATTATTTTGCAAGTCTTGCATTAGGGGCTTTCCACATCAGGAAACTAAAACCTTTTACCTGTTCTTTGTTGCATTTAAGTTGAAATGCATAAAGTGTGTGGCGTGATTATTTCACATGGTCGTTTACGTGAGTGAGAGTTTACGCCGCCTCTCATCTTGATATTTCTGACCCTTTCAGGTGGCCCAGATGGAGCGCGCCCACAGCAGACTCCAGAGTCAGCTGGAGCGCTACAAGGACAGTAACCAGACTCAGGGAAAAATTATGGAAAACAGACTCCAGGCTGATCAGACGCAGAAGCAGGTCGACAGCCTTAACGTCGAGCTCAGCAGCCTGCAGTCTTCACATGACAGTCTGAGGTAGGAAGCTCAAGAATACATACGTCATCAGCTCGTAACTGTATGGTACAACTGAAGCATTTGAATTGAAAATAGCTGTGTCTGGGCAGGAGCTATAGCCCTGCTGCAAATAGTACCTTAATCAATTTTTTGTCATAGCCAGCGGAAAGATAAGAGGTGATATTGGCGCTTACTAGGTTTGCATACATATGCATATTTTTCAGGGAGGAGATGACCTCTGAACGCCAGAAGACGGCTGAGCTCCAGGCGGAGCTGAGCGGCGCGGTTCATCTGAAGCTTGAGGCTGAAGGGAAAAGAGAGAGAGTGGAGTTGGAGGTCCAGCGGCTCAATAAGCAGCTTCAGTGGCATCAAGAGCAGCTGACCTCTGCAAAGGAGGCACTTCGTCGCAGCCAGAAGGCCGAAATGGACACAGCTAGCGCAGGATCTGGGTCTGATTCGGTAGAGAAAGTAAAGGTTGGAGGTTTGGATCAGGTAATTCAGTTTGCAGCTGTAAATCTTCTTACATCATCTAAATGTAGAGAAGACCGGCTTCACTGCTTAGTAAATCAAGTCGAGAAGAAAGCACATTTCCTCTTCAGGTTTTTCATTGAAATCAAATATTTACATACACCCTTTACTCCTTAAAACATTTTAGAAAAGCCCAGATAATAAATAAACTTCCACACTTAGGATTATGTTAGTTAATTTACAACATTTGAGTTAAATTATATACCTATTCGTGTATTTTAGGCGAGTCTCAGATAAACTGCTTTCTTGGGGTACAAATGGGTTTTTACAAATTTGTTACTAAGTACTTTAAGGTCAACAAACGACTCGGTTACACCAGCTCTGTCAGGAGGAATGGGCCAATATTCCAGCAAGCTACATTGAGAAGCTTGTAGAGGGATACCTCAAATGTCTTGACTCAAATCAAAACAGTTCTACCAAATACTTAGGATATGTTTGCAGACTTCTTATTTTAAAGAATGTCATTCTTTTGTTTAGAAAATATAAATATTTTTGGTAGTCTCTGCTGACCTTAAACAAGTCATGTTTAGTCTGATTTATCGTGAGAAAATATTTTTGTTTTGCCTTTTTATGAAGGGTGCGTAAATATCTTGTTCCAGCTGCTTCTATGTCTCTCCGTTTTATGTTGGTAGCTTTCATCTTTGAAGAAGGAAATAAACGACCTGGAGGATAAGCTGGAGGAGGAGCGGCAGCTGGCCTCTCAGCACCAAATGGCTCTTCAGGCTCAGATTAGTGAAGCCCAGGCACATATTAAGGTACACATGCTCACAACATGCGTACCTCCATATTATATCTCATAGAATATGGATATATCCTATATATCCTATATATTACATCATATACCATTTTGTATTTCTGTAGTTGGAGCTTGACAAAAAAAATAAATCAATAAATGTTCGTAAAGATCGGCACAAATCAGCTGACGCACTTTTCTTTTCCAGGCATTTACTGACCTAAGGAGATCAGCACTCAAACATCTTACTTGGATGAAAAGTGGCTTAGAGAAAACCAGTAGCATCTAACAAAAAGTCCCTCAGCACTGATCAATTTTAAAAATGTTAATGATTCCAAAAAATTAAAGAGACAACAAATTTTTGGTGCAACACTGATTCTAAATATAAAGGCCACTATAACCGACAAAACCTTTAAAAAGCATTGACTGGTTGAATAATTCATGAGTTTATTTTAGCTTACGGCCTCTGCATCTGTTTAACTTTTTGGATCTTTCTAACTCAAAATTTTTTATTTTTATTGTTCCCCATCTTAAGTTGCAAGACTCGGTGCTGGGCCAGAAGGCGGAGGAGGCGAAACAGATGAAGCAAGACGTGCAGAGAGCCCAGAGCCTGTTCACCTCAGCCGAGAAGGAGCTGCGCTACGAGAAGGAAAAAAGCCTGGATCTGAAGAGACACAACACTCTGCTGGAGCAGGAAAAACTCAAGGTTGGCGTTCAGTTTCATCACATTTGGAATTTCCTCACCGGCAAATCGTCATCTTAGTCACTCTCGCTGGCCTCTTTTACTTTCTGTGACTGCTAATCACAGTAAGTGAGCAAAACTGAAACGGTACCAAGAAACAGGCTGTATACTGTGTGCATCAAGAAGCAAGAAAAATACAAAAACATTCTTCTCATTATTCTGAGATAGCTTTTCAACATTTTATAATCGAAGGTTATACTGTAATTTGATTTTGTTGGATATTAACTTCTTGTTTTTACTCATTCTTGTCTATTCCTTTGTTATGTTAAACTACACCACAATGGAAAAGGAAAGTTCTTGCTCTCCTCTGAAGGCTCTGTTCTCTCGCGTGTTTCTTCAGCTTGGCGCTGAACTGAAGCAGGCCCAGTCCAAGCTGGCACAGGTGGAGCAGAAACTCCAAACTCGAGACGCCGAGTGCGAACGCCTGCAGCAAAAAGTCCGAGAATTAGAGCTGCAGCTGATACGCAGCAGCACCAACTGCAGCGCCACCGCCGGCCTGCAGGAGGAGTTGCAGGCCGAGAGGGCGCGGCTCATTGCTGCCGACAAGAAGGTCGGTGTTGCTGGCTCATGAACCTGCAGGATGACAGTCCCTTCTTTAGACAAGCTCTGCTCCTTCTGATGGATTTGATCTTTTCAACATTTTGTTTGTGTGTTTAAGCGAATTCAACCTTCGATTATAAACTCCCCAGAATGCATTTTGAAATGGCTCAGAAGTTTGGGAGGTCATTTCTCTTTTTTTCTGCAGGTGTTGGAGCTCCAGCAGCAGCTAAAGAACGCCCAGCACCAGCTACGTGTCGAGGAAGCTCGAGCCAGCGAGAGCAGCCGCCTGGAGAGGGACAGCAGGGATCTGTTTGACTCTCTGTCGGCCCTCAGGGCCCAGCAACAGGAGGGCCACATCACCAGGTGACACAGAGTGGGACCACAATGTTATTTTCGCCCGGCTCATCGTTTCAAGTTGCTCTAACTTTTTTTTTTTTTTTTTTCCCAGAAAGCTTTTAGAGCAGCGGGAGGAGGAGCTGCAGCAGCAGGTACGCTCGCTTAGGCTGAAGGAAGCTTCCCTCAACAGGACAAACATGGAGCTCAGCCACCGCGTCCAGCAGCTGGACACTCAGCTGTCCATCCTGGACGCTGAGCTCAAGAAGACAAGAGAGGAGGTGAGAAATGCTTCAACGTTACTTTGCTTCAGTAAGTGTTAAACCTTTTATTTCAGTGTATTTATATATATATATAAAAAAAAAACATTTTTTTGCTGCTCTTCAGGTAAAAACAAGCCAGAAGTCAAACCACAAACTGCAGGAAGACCTGATTACCAGTCAGCAGGAGTGTGAGAGGCTACAGGAGGAGCTGCAGCAGGTCCTCCTCCAACTAGATGCACACATCAGGTCATTATCAATATTAGTATGATGACGAAGATTATGAAATCCAAGGCCTGAATATGCTGAGCTTTACTTGAGGTGGCAAGAAGAAAGTTTGTTGTCCAGGACATTTTGTTCATTCATGAGAAACTGAAGCGCATAACTCCTGGGAAGTCCTCACAAGCTGGAAAAGCAGCAAAGCTTTTCTGCCTTAACAAAGCCTACTTTCCGAATTTTTTTCAAAACAGCAGTATTGAAAATGGTGTCATCCCACTAGAGGGAATACGTTTCAGATTTGTGCACTGTGTTTGATGCTCTTGTGTTTCTTCTCCACTACTACAACGACCAGGAAGTACAACGAAAAGCAAAGCCAACACAAGACCAAACTGTGTCAGGCCAAGCAGATTTTCATGAAGGCAACGGCACAGAGAGACTCTACCATCCAGAAACTGGAGAACGATCTGGCGCTGGCCTCCAGTCTCTCCTACAAGGTTTTCATTCCTGCTCAGTGTTTGCTTCTAAAAGGTTTGATATTTTCCAACATGTCTTTGTCTTGATACGCTTTTTTGTCTTGTTCCCTCTGCCCCGCGCTGCTTCTAGGAGAAGGAGCGGATCAACGTAGTGATGCTAGAAAACGAGAAGCTGCTGGAGGAGAAGCGGGAGCTGCTGCGGAGGATAAGTGAGGCAGAAGACATGGGCAGCAAAGGCATGAGGACGGCTTCCACTGTCCAGCACAGGTGGCTCAATCAATTACTACTCCTGAACAGCAGGGGTCACCGCAGCGCGACTAACTTCTCTCCATGAAAGCTATTTTTGTTTCAGTTATTGTCCGGCTGGCTCTCTGTATCATAGATCTCATCAAAGTTACTTTTGACAAAAACATTTGCAAAAGGAGTTTGCAGAAGCAGTTGGTTTTTTTTGTTGAATGTAAGACCCAAAACTGACCAGTCACTTTTGTGCACTTGTGAAAGCTTTAAATGATATTTAATAAAAGTCTTATTTGTCCAGTCAGTTTTGCAAAAGTTTGAGGTCACAAGGTCACAGGATTTAAAGTTTCACCAGGTGTTCTTGGACAGAGAAGGCTCTTCTTTTTTTTTTAGTATTTCTTTTATTTCCAAGTTTGTTTTATGCCATTTGTGCTGAATGTTTAATCTTTTTTTTTTTTTTTTTTTTTTACAAAAAAATACTTTTGCATACTTTGATGAAATAATGTATCCAGATGTATGGTCATCATTTATTCATCAGAAATCTGTTTGTAATGTCCTTGTTATTCAAAATCTCAGCCTGTCGAATGTCAGCTCTTAATTAATAATCAAATAATATCCATCTTAGATGTACCAGGAACAAAGAATATTTTTAATCAGTGCCATTAAAAAATGTTAGTGCCATTGTCTTGTTATTTCATAACTTGTTTTTGAGTGTGGGGATTTATCTGTTTAAGGGCTAATGTCTTAGAGGTGGAAAACAAACAGCTGCAGGACAGAACCATGAAGCTCTCCAATCAAGTCAGGTCCCTGGAGCGTGCCCTGAGGAACGCCGAGTCATTCTACAGTATGGAGGTAGAAACATGGGCAACTTTTTTTTATTTTATTTTGAGTGGACCTGTTATTATTTTGTCCTGTTCTGAAATTGTAGAGAAGTTCAAACACCATTTACCGTCGGGTCCACAGTGGCTGTCCTTAACTGTGAAACAGTTATGAGGAAAAATGTAATTTTATTTTTTTTAGTTTTGTTGAAAACGTTTAAATATGTGTTTTGTTTAAGTTAACAGATGCTTTCACATATCTAACGTGCAAATTGGTCACATTTTCTAACAGAATGTCAAGAGAGCGCTCCCCTCTGATGGTTTCACAGAAGGCGTCCTTCATTCATCAGCTCTGAGGTAAGCCTGACAAAATGTGAACCCGCATATTGATACAAGGACGGGAAAAATATGTTATGTTATGACAATGTAAAATATGCTTCTCTCTGTTTTGAAAGCGTTCATTTTATAACTTTCCAGTCAGAAATACAACAAAATGTCATTTGGAAATTTACTGCGTCAGTTTACTTGTTACAGACAAAAAGATGAAACATAAAATTAAGTGAAGTTTATTTACAACATCCTATATATTGTGAAATTTTCTCTCATTAACACATCTTCTAACCAAAACTCTTCATGTTGCACAGCAATGCATGAAGTAAAACATTTCACTACTGAATGGAAGCAACTGAAAAATCCTCTTTTCTTCTTATTTAGTTTCAGAAAAGTGCGTGTGTATGATTCTTAGTTTCAGCTACAACATACTTTTTTCTAGGATGAATCACTTGTAAAGTTTCTGATAAGAACTTGATGTATTGTGTCCGAAGTGTTGGTGGATTGACGCAGATAAAACTAGCGCTTTGCAGTCAGGCGAAGGGGAAGCTTCAGCTGCTGCTCAAACTGCTAAAAGCAGGCGTGCTGTGGTGGCGTAGCAGATAGCGCGACCCACATTTGGAGGCCTTGAATCCTCGACGCGGCCATCTCGGGTTCGATTCCCGGACCCCCCTCTCCTTCCCCTTTCCTGTCAGCCTACTTTCATATAAGGGACAGTAGAGCCCACAAAAGACCCCCTGGAGGGGAGAAAAAAAATAACTGCTAAAAGCAGCTTTCGTCCCGACCACAGGCTGACCACACTTGCTAATAACAGAGCTTGTTATTGATGTCAGTCTGACCTCAGGTCCCTGTGATCACGCCGACATCCTGGACGCGATCTGCCGTGCGACGGTGAGCAAGCACGTGGTGCTGGACGGCACGAGGACTTCCGTCTCTACGCAGCAGCCGTCTGAGCAGGGATACCTGAACCTCACCTCCCCAATGGTCACTCCAACTTCCACTAAGGGTAGAGAAGAGACCTCAGATGGCAAAGACCAGGGGTGAGAGGCGATGGGAGTTTAGTGATGTCACTGCCACACAACGTAATCTGCTTACATAGGGTCGTATTTGAAAAGCAGATTCTTGTTTGCCTCATAAGTACTGTGTTTGTCCCAGCAGCTTACTGAAAGTGATTCTTTTTTTTTTTACAAAGCCTTTATTAACCAAGAATTTTTCAACATACTCTGTTCTTAAAGACAACAGTGTCCATTGGGATAGAAGCCAGCCTGTTTATTTGGAATGCAAACACGTGCAAATGGTTTTCTAAAAGTTTATTATGTTTCTTTGGTTTGTTTGCCTTTGCACACCAACGCTTATGAGCATCACTTAAAGTTTGAAAGACTGATACTGTTTGTAATATGACATTATGAGAAGCACCACACACCACTGCCTTTAATGGGAAATACATTTTTATGAAAGTTATTTTAATGATTCTATTTGAATTGAAGCACTTTAACATGTTTTTATACAGATGTTTACATTCAAGATGTTTTAGCAATGCTGTGCAAATTTTGGGATATTAATAACTTTTCCTGGTTCGATTTTGCAGTGTTTTGATGCCTAATGATGCCTAAAGTGTTGGCTACGTTTGTACTTAAAAGGAAAAAAAATCTAAATTGAGTGAATTTTTACCAGTTTACAGTTCTGAATGTTTCACCCATCTTCTGTCTAATAGGAGATAATCTGGTACTTTAAACAAAACCAATTCTGTCCTTTTTTTTCTCTTGGCCTCATTCAAGTTTCCTCTGGTTGTGTTTTCTTTTTCTTTCATTGTTGTCCACATAAAAAGTTTCCTCCTGCGGTTTTAAAGCTGCGTCGCGTGGCCACATCTGCGATTATCATCTCACTTGCTCAGCTGTCCGTTTGAAACTCTGAACTTGACAGTGACACAATAGTTGATTGTACTCCTAAAGTTCCTTTTTGTCAACGGGATAGATCTTTTATAGCAGTATTCTAGGTTGGAGTGCACAGAGGGAGCTGCGTCGGGTTTAATGCCCTATTCTGTCTACCCAATATGATTTAAGTATCAAAAGAGAGCGGTTCATGGAGAAATTTAGATTTCTGTTGAACTATCTCGGTGATGTTGCTAGAATACTCAAAGATGACTCATTTTCGCTTTTCTGGACGAAAACACTGAGATTTATGCTCCGTATTTCCTGTTATTCCAAAACAGCTCATGATGCTGTTAATCTTACAAAGCTCCCAGAGCTTCTGGAGGAGAAACAGGCCCACAGCATAACAGATCCTCTATCAAACCTAATGGGTAGCATCTGGTGCTTTTCCACACATTCATCCAGGTTAGCTTGAAAACAGCATCTTTAAAATAAGCCTACTTATTTTGGTTGCTATGGATATTCTAAGATGCCACTTTTTGCTTGAGTGATCTTTAGAGATTTGTTTGTGTTTTTTTTTTGTATCTTGCTCAGCATCCTCCTCATTATGCGAGTGTAAATCTCGGTCTTTGTGAAACCCATAGGATTCGGTGGCATGCTATGTTAATGCAGTTTTTTTTCTTTATAATGCTCTTAATTTAAATGTGTATTTTTCTGCATTTGTTAATTATGCTACTGCAATAATGGCTTTATTTTATTTTATTTTTCTCACATCTTCCAGAGGTACCAATAGATGTGGCTGACACAAACAAATGCCTTCAAATATTAGCTGCACTTTAGACCCAAATATTAGCTACCATAGGTTTTAATAATCATGAATGCATCACGTTTGTATATATTTTCAAATTGTAAGCCACTATTTTTGTATTAGCTACATTTTTACACAAAATAATCTGTTACTATTTCCACTGTGCCTGAAACGTTGGTGTTTCTAACTTTGCTTTTTTTTTTGAAAGAATTGTGGAAATTGGTTCAAGTTTCGTCGCATTTGTATGAGAGCATTTTTTGTTTTCAAATTTTAAATTATTTTTCTAAAATAAAGATTTAATGAACAAAAATGTCCGCGTGCTCCGTTTTCAAAGTTCAACTTAAGAAACGGACTAATTTATAACAGTCTGTTTATTAAACAAGGTAAAGATACAAAGCTTTTTTTTTTTTCTATTTTCCTTTTTTTTTTTTTAAACATTGATAACCTTAGTTAAACTCCTCAGTCTTGGGTGTGCATATTTAGTCGTCTAGAAACCGTATATGAAACCACAATGCAAGACAGGAAAAAAAGTGTAATAAATCTACTGAGTATCTTTTTTCATAGAGAACATGGGTTAAACAGTTATACAGATTACAGCTCAAGAACTCCATGCGGAATAAAACAAAAAGAACAAAACAAGAATAAAATGCTTACATGACTGAATACTGTCGAACACAATACAGAGTAATGTATCTGGGATGATAAACAGTTAAGGCTTACATGTATAGAACTGATATAAAAGATGAATATTAATAACATACAGGTAGACTAAAATAATTACAGTAAATTCATATTGAACTTTTACAAATTCCAAACAGAACATATCGATGGAAACCAAAAAGTAGGTACTATATGAGTAACATGTTTTACAGTACAGGAACATGTACATTTTTCCATTATCTCAAAAAAATAAAAAGATTGAGAGAGTTAGAGAGAGTACGTTGAAGAGGCAGGGTCTGTTGTTGGCGTAAATGTCCGTTTTTCAGGCCAGTGGCTTGAGTAATAGGTTCTTATTCTTTTTGAAAACATACTATATACTGTATATGTATTTTACATTATTCTCAGTTCCTTCTCCGAGCTAACGACGAGCCGCAGCACCGTTTTTTTCTGAAGCGCCCTGAAGAATACAGGGAACGCTACGAGTACCGTTCGGAGGTTACAGTAAAAATACAACAAACAATACTGTGTACAGTAAAAATAATACTAGAGAAAGAGAGCGAGGAGGAAAAAGCTGAGGATTTACCTCGGCACACACTCGTAATCCTACCGAGTAGGACGTATTACTGCAGTTTCTTCAAGATGAGTAAAGCTTATTTTAAAGAGAACTAAAAAAAAAAAAAAAGGGGCGGGGGTCGACTAGGTGAGAGTAGCTGTACATTAACTTCACATTTTGGTCCAGTGGTTGGATTTAAAATTACCCACTTCAAAAAAGAAAAAAAACAAAACTATTTCAGCTGGAATTTGAGCTGATTTAAAAAAAAATATTTACTTAAGTTCTGACAAACGTGTCAAAACCTTATAAAAAAGGAATCGTCAAAGCCTTCATAAACTGTTTAAGATTGGCTTCCTCTTCAGTTCTCAAAGGTCAAGTATGGCACTGATCACTTGCACGAGCATAAAAATAGAGTGTGTCAGTGATTGTGTGTGTGTGTGTGTGTGTGTGGAAAAGGGATGCGGGAAATGGGTACACAAATGCGACATTTCCAAAAGGTGCCTTTAATTTGAAAAAAATTCAAATACGGTTGTCACAGAATTTGAGAGAGCTAAAACAAGAAAAATATATTCCATTTAATGTTGCTCCATTTCTGCCAATAACTCCACCTCCTAATACAATCATTTGAATTGTCATCGACCGATTGCCTGTCATCAGGTTTGGATGGCCGTGGACTTGTGCAGAAAAAAAAAATGAAGAGAACAGCACAGAGAACCGTCATTTGTTTGTACTCCTAGCTGCCAGAAGTAATGCCCCCTTTTTTTTTTTTTTTTTTTTGGCATTTTCCCTCCAACTTGATTAAAACAGTTTGAGCCAAAACCACAGTGCCAAAAAGTGCTTTAAGATCATCTTTGGATGTTTTCCAAATACACCCAGCAAATATCCCCCCCCACATACATCCTCTCTCAATACTTTAAAAAGGCCAAGTTTTGAAAACCCATTTTATGGAAAAGGGGGGGACAAAATAATCTAAACTGAAGGGGTAAAAAAAAAAAAGTATCTAAAATATATTTAACAGGCTGATGCGTCCAACGGTTTACATGATGCTTACCAAAGTGCTTACTGAATCTGACCCAAGACATTCTTTGCCGCTCGGACCGCCAGATCAACGTCAAGCTGTACTGTTACATTCACGAAACAACGCTGTGCTCTTATTTGATTTGATTTGTTTATATATATATATATATAATTTTTTCTTTTTTTTACCGCCAGACAGCCCGGGTGGAGACGGATGGAGGCAGTCCGTTTACTGAATCTTAACACCGAATGCTTGTGTCAGCTGTCACAACGCTAATGTAAGCCTTATGTAGGTGAACGTGGGGTGCAGGGCCTCCGGACGTCCGGCCCGACCCAGACCGAGAAATCCTGCTGGTGGACGCCCGCCGAGCTCAGATGAGGGAGATCCGGATGGGGATGCTGGGGGACTCGGTCCTCTGTGGCGATTGGTGGCTCACTAGGTGCTCCACGACTGTGTGTTTGGACATGTGCTTCATAAGGTAGGTCTCCTAGAAAAGGTTGGAAAACACACACATTTATTTTGGAGTTGGATTCGAATCATTCCTCGCGAGACCTGCAGGTGAGCAACACGAAGCAAACCCAAAAGGTGGAGCGTTTCTGTTAGACGTCATCAAAGACTTTCATCTGCTGACTCCAGCTGTGCGGAGACGTTTTCACATGACAGGTGTTGTTCGAATTCAATCAGATTTGACATTCAAATTCAGCCCCGAACAGTCAGAATTGCGACAATACTGCTTTACGGATTTACTCTTATGTTGTTCTTTGAATGTAAATGCAACATCTTACCAGACTTACCTGACCATGTATTTCCAGTATTTATTTCCACTTAACAAGCCTCTAAAAATTAATTAATGGATACAGACTTTTTAAAATGAAAGTTTTTCTTTAATTTCTCCTGATATTATCCTATATGTAAGGCATAATGTCACAAATAACACTGTAGGTGAGGTTTTTTAGTCAAAGGAATTCAGAATAAGTACTTTTTTGATATGTTGGAAGTCAGCAGTTTTAAAACTAAAATCTAAGTAAAATTTCTATTTTTAGTAACCTATAGCTCTAATAAACTCCAGGTCTGTAGAGTTTTTCATCTGTCTGCTGTGACGTTTGGTCACCCAGTGTATGTTTACATAGATTTCTTTGCAAGTTTATCATGTTTATCCTTTATCAAAGCCACTGCTCCATAACTGTCTTAATGTGAAACCACAATTTAGCCTTCAGTGATATCATAGGAAGTGTAAAACTGCTATTTGAGTCCACAACTCTGAACAGAATCTACACCAAAGCAGATTTTCTGCTGTCTGTGTGGTTGTTTTTTTTACCTCAGCTATTTGGCCAACAACCCACCCACTTTAGCTGACATTTAAATCTTTGGACCAGCCATTGTAGCCAAGTCATTGTTCCCGTTGTGTAATACAGCTCTCATTCTAAGTGAAAAGGACTACTTGGAAGATCCCTGAGCTCCAAAATGCCACTTCCTCCCCGCTCGTTTGAGCAAACGTTAGCGCACTCCGGATTGTTAACTATCACAAACAGGAAACGTGACTTCTCTTTGTCAGAGGAAGGCAGAACATCATCAAATGTCACAATCTTATCAGCAATAAGCTATAAACAGTCTTTGTAAACACGCATTCTGGGGAAAGAAAGAACTGTGGCTCTTTGTTCTCTCTCCTTTTTTCTACTCACTGAGGTGTATGCCCGGCCGCACATGCTGCAGCAGTAGGCCTTAGCGTTTTTGATGGCGTGCGCCGACAAGTGGATCTGCAACGATGCGGAGTCTGAGTAGGCACGGTAGCAGTTGGGACATTTGTACGGCTTGTCTTTATTGTGCTGCCTCTGGTGAGACTGTAGGGTGGAGGAGAGACAAGGAGAAAGGTTGCTAAGCAGTCCACTTCAAACGTCCAAGTGTGCAGAGGGAATGAATGCGTTACAATTTGTCAGCCAGCTGTCGCAACCGTGGAGAGCGTCGGGGGTGGGGGGAAACCACATCAGCCATAAAAAGTCCAAACATTATTTTTTTTATTTTTGACTGAATGATTTTTAGGAACTCTGGATTGTACATCAGCTCTTCATTTAGAAATGTTTCACATAGGAATGCCAGCAGAACTCACGGTGCAGTCGGTGATTGTGAGCTGGTCAGGTTCCAAAATGATCAATGAGTTGGACCAAACCCCATGTTGTACTGGGCAAACAAATTATTCCTGATATTATAGTTTGTATCATCTCTCCAAATAAGGTAAAAAGTAAGAAAGTTTTAAAACGTTTTTCTTTTAACACTGTTAAATTTTTTTCTTGTCATCCAGAGTTGGACAATGTTCAAGTCAAATTAAACACTCTTAACGACGCCTGCTTTTAGCATAATTAGCTTCTTCAGAATAATAACACCTCTAACGTGTGATACTACAGTGACCCCGCTCTGTTCAAGGTGTGAACCTGTTAGGATAATTAAAGGCTCACCTGAAGGTTAGACAGCTGAGTAAAAGCTTTTTCACATCCAGGATGAGCACATTTGTAAGGCCGATCGCCAGTATGGATTCTGGAACAAATTGAATACAAAACATTGTAAAGATGGAAATAACAGCAGCTAAGCCATCAGAGAGATTCCTAAACCAAGTCATGCAGGCCTGTTTTAGTAGCTTCCCTACTTCCATATTTCAAATATCAGTCGCTGCAAAAGGGGTATGTTAATAAACAACCCCTAAACAGAAAATGAAAATGTGTCTAAACAGGTCAAAGTGAAATTGCAACAGAGTTTCCTCTGTAGAACCCAAATTTCTCATTTTGTGTAAGGGTTACAAACATAAATGTGATATAAAAACAGATTGAGCCGCATTCTTTTTTTGCGAAACACCAAATCAAAATCCACTCACCGGTATTCCTGAGGTTATTACGTGGACCGTTCTAGGTTCTACTTTCTAAATATGGCGTGCACAAAAAACAGGACCTGAAACTGGCATGTGTCACTTTAAACGCAGATTGTGATCTACGAAGGCAAAATGGACGGGAGAATGTGCGGTCCCCTCACGCAATCCCTGACCCACACGTACCCTTGTTTTGGAAGTACTTCAGGAAGTAACGCGTTTTCAGGGATCTCAGCGATTTCCTGGCCTGTGATGATGACCACTGTGATGATTTAGACTCTCTAGAGGATTGGTCCTGGTTCTAAGTGCTGAACTGGGTCCAGTATCTAACATGCAAGTCTGTGCGGTAATAAGTTCAAGTTGTATTTTTAATTCATGTATGTCTTAAGTTTAAATCAGAAACGTATTAAACATGAAAGTACTGAATTTACAGAAACTTACAGAAACCCTGCAAATGCTATGAAAAAGTATTCCTAAGACATCAATCTCTTCCGAGATCCGTCTCTCGTCTAAAGTTGAGGCTTGATGCGAATGATTTTCCTGCGTTAAGCTTATCAGCTTCACAAAAGTTATGCAAAAACCTTGTTATTGTTAAATCTGATAAAACATTGGGGTGCTGTGGTGGAGCAGGGGTACAGTACAACCTCCTCGACGCAGAGGTCACAGGTTCGATTCCCAGCCTTTTCTGCATGTCTTTCCCCCTTCTACTTTGTCTAGCTACTCTCGAATAAGACATTTTTACATATGAGGCCTGCTGGGTCCGTCCAGTCCATCACCACCCAATGCTTGTGTAAACAGTGATATGAACCTGGTGTGCTGCTGCAGGTGCGACAGCTGGCGGAACGAGTTCTCGCAGTAGGAGCAGTGGTAGGGTTTGATCCCGAGGTGGATGCGCAGGTGCTGGGAAAGGTAGGAGGCGTTGGCGAATGTCTTGGAGCAGTGGGGACACTTGTGTGGCTTGGCCTCTGTGTGGGACTTGGAATGAATCTGCATCTCTGACTTGGTTAAGAAGGTGAGCGGACAGACTTTGCATCTTGACGACAGAAAGATTGAAAAGAGAAGGAAAAAGAGGCATGAAAAAACTGTAAACCACCAAAAGAATGCTTATAAGCCTGTAAATAAGAGATGTATTGTAACTCTAAATGCCTAACCTGTAGGTTTTGCCCTCTTTAGGTGCCACAGTGACGCAGCCTTGGTCCGCCAGGATGGGGTAGGGCACCACCAGAAGAGGCCCAGATGTGTTTTCCGCTTTTATCTTCTTTCTACCCCGAGGTGCCTTGGGTGGGGGGCCCAGGAGTCCGGCCAGTCCGCCCAGTCCGCCCTTCATGTGGTCCATGCCGGGACCGCTCGCCAGTCCGGAGATGATGTTCACAGAAGGAGCCCCGCCCATTCGGTTCTGGCTGCTCGAGGTTGGAGTGGTGGGGGTCAGGGCCTCCGAGGTGCTGTGGTTGTCGGGTCGAGATGAGGGAGCCAGGCCTGGGGGAGGGCGAGAACCAGAGCTGAAATCAAGCTGCTCCGTCTCGAGCGCGTTGTTGTCGGGACGGGCGTACCTGAACGATGGTTGACCCGGCCCGATTGCTCGGTGAGCTGTCTCATGTGCCAGTCCTCCCATAATCCTTTGGCTTTTACCGATGACTTGTCATCCAGATTTCCATCTTAGAGTTGAGAGATAGTGCAACAGCATTAGTCGGCCAGTTTTTACTCTCAAACTGCAAAACTGCTAGTTTTGTTCTATAATGAAAAAGAACCAGAATTAGAAAGTTGGATCCATTGAAAAGTTCTATTACTAACGCAACAACCATACAGTGCCTTAGGAAAGTATTCACACCCCAGGACTTATACATAACATATTTAATAGTAAACAAATGCAAACCACTCATAAAGTTTTTTTTCTTTTTCTGAAGTATTTTTAGAACTATATGTCTCAATAAATGACCAGTATGTTTGCTAGGCACCAGAATTTATATATATATATATATATTTTAAAGATTTTTATTTAAACTTAAAACTGTTTGCGTTCAGATGAGGCAAACAACGAAAGTGAAAACTACCTGGACCAGAGCTGGAGGCGGGTCGAGCGTGCAGAGTGATGTCTAGCTGCCCAGAGCCCTGCTGCTGCGAGTGGTGGGCCGGCACCTGCTGCGACTGAGGTTTTGGGACCGACATGCCGTGCGGAGCGCCGCCGTCTGGCGACGAGGTGGGCACCAGCAGCGACTGCTGGGACGGGGTGGAGGTAGGCGGCAGGTGCAGAGGTCTAATCTTCTCCGCCATCAGCTGCTCCTTGATCTTGTTAATGAGGACCAGGTTATCCAGCTGAAAGGGTTAACGGGTCATGCTCAACAGAAAACAGCCACCGTGTGTGAATGTCATTTGTAGGCCCCCCTCCAAAAAAACCCCAAACAAGCGTAAACTAAAGCGCTTCAGTTCTACTACAGCTACTTCAGTGACCTGTGGGAGTTTCACAACCCGGGTTCTGCTTTTCAGTGAAGGCTGGAAATGACATTCACACATGGACACAAATGCGGCAATTAGGCTGGAAATGCTGCCGTTGTGACGTGTTGTGGATGGACTTACCTGGCCTGGCATGGAGGGAGGTGGTGGCCAAAAATAGGGGTTGTTAAATCGAGGCTCTGCCATCCTGAAACAAGAGACACGTAGTCATGATCAGAAGTGGTACTTGGCGAGCTGCTGAATCACCAGGATGATCACAAACACAACATGTGGGCAAAGGGGTCTGAAGCTGAACTCCAAACACGTAAAAACTACCTCACCAGCCAAAAGCGTACATGTCTTTGCTGAATGACAGTCATCGTTCTTACTTGCTTCTAATATACTGAAAAACAATTTATTATTACAGGATACAGTAATGAGAATCACAGGCCTATATTTACCCCCTTACACAGTTCATCTGTTTTGATAATTTTTTTAAAAAGCTTAGTATAATGTTGCATGCTACACCCAGATGTGATTACTGGCACAACTGTACTACCAACAAATCACTTTTAAATAGAACCCATTTGGCAACTTGAATAAAAAGCAGAAAACATCTCTAAGGAGACACGACACTCTACACTGATATTTGATCGACTTTAAAAATTTATTTTCCAAACAGGATTATTTCCTGATTGTATCAGAGCATGGGAAAACCTATAGTGTAATTTTGTATAATTGTATAATTTAGCTGGTGACAAACCAGCTAAATTTGGTCCAATTTGAAGCTTTTCATAACCAAAAGTAGACACCATGCTACTCTATCTAAATTTAGAGGTGAATTTAGGAAGAGTTTAAACCAGAACAAAGATACACATTCATTTCTCACTGTTTGAGGTTAAAACACACCATACTTATTGTTGTGTTTAAGATTAGAATAATTCTATTTGCTAAATGCCAGAAAAATTAACAAAAACCTTTTTTTTTCTAGATTTTTTGTAACTTTTAAAATTCATACGTTTACATGCATTTGGTCAGTGTCAGGGATAATTATCCTTTAAACTCTATGGCTTGGGTCAAACCTTTTGTGTTTCCTTTCTCAAGCTGCTTACAATAGCTTGCTGAAGTTTTGGCCCATTCCTCCTGACAGAACACGTTTGTACACCGCCTCACTCACACACTCCTTTTTCAGATCTTCAAACAACTTCTGCGTAGGATTGAGATCAGGGCTTTGTGATGGCTGCACCACACAAAGCCATCACAAAGCATGCAGCCAGAGGCCTTAGGTCACTTTGGCTGCATGCTCAGGGTTATTGTCCATCTGGAAGACCAACCTGCACCCAAGCTTTAACTTCCTGGCTTATGTCTGTAGATGTTGCTTCATTATTTCTACATAATGTGTTTTTTTTTTTTTTTTGGTCATGACCGATTTAATTAAGTAGATCAGTTTCTAAAACAACAGAACAACCTGATTCTGCCGCCCACATACAGTACTTCACAGTTAGGATGTCACAGATATCCCCGTTCTGTTTCCAAATGTAACGATGGTCATTATGGCCAAACAGTTTCACTTAAGTTTCATCATTTTGGACCAAAATATATAAATTTTTGGGACACGGACACTGTCTCTTAAAATGGTTGGACATAATCCATAATTCTCTTCCTGATATCTTGGCCAATTTTTTTTAACTTTCCCATCCTATCAAACAAGAAGGCATCCACAGGTATGTCTTTCAAACCTGTCAGAAGCATCATCATATTCAATTCAAATTCAATTCAAAGAAACTTTATTGATCCGAAAGGGAAATGAAATAACATGGGCATTCCTTCATTATTTTAAGAGACAGTTATCTTGCAAAGGTAAACGTCTGATTTTGTAATCTCTGACATATTCTCTCATTATTTTGGCATTGAGAAAATAGAAATAAGTTTGGTGATTCTAACTGACCTGAAGCAAGAGAAGTTGGTTTGATTTTTAAAAAAAAGGTTTATGCGTCTCTTTAGTCAGTCACCTTTGACATTTAATCATACTTTTGCAGCAAAGTTTGCAGTCCATGTAGCAGATCATGCATGGTGCATGCGTAGCAGCAGAGCTGAGTCAACGGCTCCACAAAGATTCATTCGTTTGATTGTGAAATATGATCACCATCACCCCACATATTTCCCCTTTTGATAAATACTAATATCTTCAGAAGGTACACAGAAGTTTTAAACCACCTTCATTATGCTCACTTCTTTATACGTTGTATTTTTGTTGCACTTCTTAGTGCCTTTCTTTTCTTTCCCTTTCAGTCCAGTGCTTGCAAAAGGCCATGGCAGCATATAGAGCCATGTGCTTAAAATGAGGACATGGGAAACAAATGATGTCTTTATACAGGAGAAAATCCTGAAAAAATGCAGAAGTCACAGAACCTGAGAATTGGTAATCATGCAAAGACACAGTTCTTTGGAAATCACCTATTTGTTGCTAAAAAAAAACTATTTTATGAGTCAAATTGTTATCACTGGTGTTTTTCATAGCATGAACTAAACCCAGAACAGTGGTTCTCTAGCTTTTTATAAGGAAAGCCATCTCACAGCAGCTGGACTTTTTGTATTTGCTATGTATTGTCATATTATTTAAATAGATATAATTTAAATAACTTTTCCCACTGCAAGTTTAAAGTAAAAATTTTCAGGCTCCATGAGGTAAAAAATAAACGGGAAGCTTCCTTCCTCGCCACTCCCCAAATTGAAAAAGAGAAAGGTTTCTTTCCAAACATGGCCCAAAAATCCAACATGGCTGTCATGTTGCCAACATAGAGAGCTGTGCTGAAATGAATTGTTTATTTACAATACCAGCAGTTTTTGTGTATTTAAATCTATCACATTCTTAAATAAATGTATAACCTTGTGCTCTGACTAGACATAAATTTAGTGTCTGAATAGACTTTTAGCTTGCACTTGCTAAAAGTAATTAGCCTGGTCACTGAACTCAATAACTGGTAAATCCCTTTGGTTTCTGAATCTGCAACTATTACATGGTTCAGCTTAATATTCACAGAACTAAGTTCTGACTTCAGATATAAATAAAATCTAGGAACTACACTTTTGATTCGCCAAAAGTATTGCAAAATTGGACGTAGTTAGCAAACTACAAACAGCATGTTGTCTGCAGGCTAGCTGATAGTCCAACTATTTAGCCGGTTAAAATTAGCCCGTCAGATTCCCAGTGTCACCCAACAAAATACAGATTGCCAAAAAACCACCGCACTGTCAAAACCTTTACTTGAAAATGCCAATTAAATTTAGAGGGTGTTTTATTCCTCAATTTTAGCTTTAGTTTCTACATCAAAATAACAATAAATGTTAGAAGCACCAGGGATTATACTTGCTTTCTGTTCCAAATAAAGGAAATTCAATTACGCGGTTCATTTTGGTGCTAGGTTTGATGTAAATGCTGTTGCAATTTTTATTTAATATCATACATTGAGAATCTCAAGGCAGTCCGTGCCTTGCTGATACCAACACTTTCTTTGTGTTTTTCACAATCTGCAAAAAAACAAACAAAAAAAAAACAGTTTGAAAGATTACACTTGAAACAGGCTTACATCTAAGTTTCCTGTTTAGAGTCAATGCTGGTTCACAGGAGCCCCTTCATGCCCTGGATGACTCACTAGTCATCCAGGGCAACAGAAAACATTCTTTGGAAAACGGTCAAGCAGAGCTTCAGAAAGCCTGATGAAATATTGCTTATAAGACCCATTTTTAAAATCACAGAGAAGTCTTGTTCATTTAACGGAACGGAAAAGAAAAGGCATGACTCAAATCTCTTGCACATTATTATTTGTGACGAGAATACAGTGCCATGTAATACGCAACTTGAACCCTTTCACACTTTGTCAAATTACAACCACATACATTGATGTATTTAACTGAGATTCCATAAGACAGACTGACACAAAGTAGTATGTAATAATCATTAAGAAGAAGGAAGATGATAGTGTTCATAATTGTTCAGCAAAATCAAATCTGAAAATTTAAGAGTGCGTATCAATTCTTTTAACTTTTATGCCCCTGAATAAAATCTAACAGCAGCCGTTGCCTTCAGTATTAATGTAATTCATGAGAAAAAGTTTAGCTATATATATTAATTTAATCACAGTATAAATGCAGCGCTACCATGGAGGTTCTGTTAGACAACAAAAGTAAACAAAGAGTATCAAGACAGCATTTAAACATTTTGGTTTCCATGCAAAATACAATGCATGTTAGAAAAATAACACAGTACATCACTATAGAAAAGAAGCTAGAAGCTAGCTCCTCCTGATGACATGCCGAGGAGCTTATTTGGCTTTATTGACGAGGGGATACATATAAAACATACGGGACACCAGCCATTGAGGACTGTAGTTGGACACCCATAGTTTAAACAAAATGTATCCGTGTTTTGAACTGGCCTAGTCAAAGTCCCTAACTCAGTTCAACTGGGGCAAGAGTTTAAGCCCAATGTTCAGGTGCTGTCCATCTGATTTTCCATTTCACTTTCCCTTCACTTCACAGTCATACTCTGTGTTGTTCTAGCGCACAAATTACATTAAATACTTGGTTGTGACCAAACGTGAAAACGTTCAAGGAGTATATATATATATATATATATATATTAAATCCCGTACACGTTTAAAATATATATATATATATATATATATATATATATATATATTTGCGGTGTAAATAGATCAAGACATCAATTAGCATCTTTATCCCAGGTCTACTCAAATCAGTAACATCCCCATGAGGTCATATGGCCGGGAGGAAGACGCAGATGATGGGTATGAAAACAATGTAAGTTACTTCTTTTTTTAAGAAGTAGTACGATTCAACATTCTGCGTACAAAATAAAGTAATATTTAAGCACTGTCAATCCAGTACTAAAGCGGCATAACTGTTTAGCAAACACAGGCAATGTCTGAGTGTGAGTTTGGGCCTGCAGACAAAACTGCCTTTTTAAAACCACGCCGACACATTTATATTTGCTCAGCTCCAGCGTCTAAATGTCAGCTGAGAATGTGCGGACGCCTATAAAAAGACACGGAGAGCCGTGGCCGTGTAGCTTGCAGCTGTCCTCGGCCCCTTTTGTCTGAATTTGTGGGAACTACGCGTCCGTCGCTTTAAAAGCTCGGCCGAACCAAACTAAACTTTGCCTTCTTGGACTTTTCGGACATGCCGTCCTGCCCGCCCCGGGGAGCAGCTCCGGACTCGGGCCGACGGAGGAGGACTGTTCACCCCCGGAACCCTCCCGCTCCTGCCCAGACATTCTCAGACAGTTTTCTTAAAACATTTCCAGACAAAAGAGAAACAAAAATGGCAGCCTTATTTTTATAAGGCGGGACGCCATATTCTGCAGACCCCAATTTTTTTTTTTTTTTTTTTTAGGAGCCTGTACCATAATAAGGTGCTGCGGTTTTTTTTTTCCCCCCCTTAAAAAAAAGGGAGCAGGACACAAAGGTGTGTTTATCACGTCAACGGCGTGAATGATTGTTTACGGCGAATTGCAGGTTTGAATAGCCCGGCCTCCCCACCTCTTAAAAAAACTGACACTTCCTACAACAACCATGCCCTGCGAGAAAAAAAAAAACAGCACGGAAACGGACAAGCTGGACTCATCACGCCGATTCAAAGAGCACATTGATGCCGCTAAGGTGCGAATACTAAAAGCGAACAAGCCCTCCACATCCCGTAAAAACGCCTAGCCGTGTTAAGAAAATGTCACTTTTCTTTCCCCCCCCCCCCACATTCTGTAACTTTTGGGCGAATCAAAGGAGGGAAATCACATTTTGTGCACAATTGTAACGCATCCGGGACGCGATCCTCCAACAGAGCAAACGCTTTAGCGGGGCAAAACACGCACACACACCGAAATGAGACATGCACAAATTACCTTGTGTCCTGGCTGCAGATATTGTCTTGCGAGAACAGCTATAATATAAAAGGTTGATGTTCTGTCTGCCTCCAGTCGGACCACCGCTTCCGGGTCGCTTTGTTCACTTCTGGGTGCTGCTGCAAGGCTCACACACAGCGGCTACAGAAAGGAAATCTGCTAATGTTGCTTTGGATGTTGTGTGTGTGTGTTTTTTTTTTTTAACCTCACAGCTCACCTTATTCATGTTTACTGTGCAGTGCTTGCCAGGTGAATAGCGTTGCGATATTTTAAGGCGTATTTATCCACCACATACGCACTGCAATATCCCCGGACGCTACAACATGGAGCACTCCACTACAACAAAATGTATGGCGTGCTAAATTATGCTGCAATAAAATACGGATTTCACATTCGCAAGTGAATTTGCACAATGCCTTGAGATTAGAGAGCAGGACAGCCTAGGAGACAGTGGTGGAACTTCAACATAAACCCGAGAAAATATCACTATAGAGATTTTACTGTGCTTCTTTTAATTTAGAAAAAAAATAAAAAATTAGAAAAAAAAAAACAAAACAAAAAAAAAACAGTGCAATATTACAGCTGCAAATGCAAAGTAATGTTAAGTTTCATTCGTGCTTTAAGAATAAAAAAATAAAAGAAAATAAAACGAGAATACATCGGGGGTGGGGGAAATTACATCTGAAATTTAGAGGAGTATCTAGGCCATGCTGGATGTGGAAGATAAACAGTTTGAACAGAGATGTCCTACTAGGGGCCATTTGCAGCCCTGGGAATGGATTTGTGCTAATTACTTCATGATTTCAGTTTTAATCATATAATGCAGTTTTACACATTTTGGCATGTTAGAAATGCAAACCGATTTGTTGTGATAAGCCGACACAATTTATTTTGAGGAGGATACATTTGTAATTTAATTTTTTCAAGTTGCTCTGTGAGGATTTCTCAGAGAACATCTGAAGTTGTTCAATCCCTAATCTGGAAATGAAGCGAGCACGAGAAACTGCAAAACTCCAATACACAACAGTCCGCTCAACAAAAGCATGCAGCCAAAAAGGCTTGTGGTAGCTCTGGAGGAGCTGCAGAGATCCAGAGCTCAGTTGGGACAATTTGTCATCAGGAGAAGTTTGTTTCAACACACAAATCTGCCCTCCTTCTTTGGAATTACAAAACGTTTTTCACAAGCCATGTCAGACATACAGCAAACTGGGAGAGGAAGGTTTTCTGGTGAGACCAAAAGAGAACTTTATGACTTAGGCACGGCAGAAAATTAACGCTTACAGCATTTTCTTCTGCAGTGACAGGGACTCTGGTCAGAGTTGATAGGAAGATGGATGGAGATGAATAAAGTGTAGTCCTGCAAGAAATCCTCTTAGAAGCTGCAAAAGATTTGAAAAACTTTGGCCGAGGGTAATATTTGAGCAGGACAACATTAAACATACACACAGCTTCAACAGAATGACATAAATCAAAGTGTCTTCATGCACTAAAACGGCCCAGTCAAAGTCCAGACAACTGAGAACCTGAGATAATACTAGAAAATTGATCTGGATTAAAAAGGTTAGGTTTTAGTTTGTAAAAAACATTTGAAAAAAAATAACAACAACCTTAAATTATGCATTATTTTGTAATGGTCTATAATGTAAAATCCCCCCCAAAATTAACTGAAGGTTCTGGTTTTAATTTGACAAAATGTGGAAAAGTTTGCCAAGAATGAATACTTTACAATACTTTCACGTAATTTGTATTAAAGTGTTCTGAAACTAAGGTAAGATCTCTCTGTTTACATTTGCACCACTATAAGGAATCTTAGTTTTAAACAAGCTTCTTTTGATTCTTACAGTGAGCCCTCTTTAAAGTACTTTTCTTCTTCTTGGCTTGAGTCCAGCTAACAGATTTACATCAAAGTTGCTAAAGTTCTACAGTGTGTCATTCCTCCCTTTGCACTTCAACCAACACCTGCTAGACTAACCACTTTGTATCTTTCACACATTATTCCTACATATGTCAGCAATTGAAGATTCGCTGGAACTGTGAGAAGCCACTGGTTGGAGGAACCGTTGTGTTGCTCTGAACGCTGTTGTGTGTCTGTGTGCGAGTGGGGAGGAGGGGGAGAGGAGGTGAGTGATCTCATTACGTTTCCTGTTTTTTCACACCACATCTCTCCAAAGAAGTGACAGCCCTTACCCACAAATATGCAACAACAGTCCAGCTTTAGCAGTCTGTTGGAGTCAGATTCAGGAAATCTGATGAGTTACAGTCAGAATGCCTCATCCTGTTAGTTGACGCGGTGGGACCAACACGCAGTGACGACTAGATTACCCCCATTTTTAAATTTATTTATTATTTTCATTTAAAAAGAAAAAAAAAAACTTTCTTACACTCTGGGCTCCTGATATGGGCATTGTGTGGGTAAGTAATCCAGAATTATTTGGATCGTTTGCTGGTTGGATAAGAAGGATGATTTTATTTTATTTTTTGTGCTTGGCTGTCTTTTTCTAGAGTTTTAGGAAATGCGATAAGCATTCTTGAACGGTGACGATTCACGCGATAGCATGAAATACACTGATGCGGCTTGGTTTTGAGTTGTGATTAAAAAAAAGTGTGAAAAGTTAAGTACTTCATTTTAATTTCAAGATGGTGTGACTTAATCTGACTTGTTAGACTGAATGTAGTTGGGCAAGGTGTTGAATTTCGCTTTTAGAATCTAGGTCAGTGGTTACCATCTTTTCACTTTTTCACTGAAAAGAAAAATCACAGTAGTGGAGATTTGTACAACCCAACTATACCAGTTAAAAAGTTATAACTCAAACAGTCCTGACCTTTTTGTTGATAAACTAGTTTTTGCTATTTATATTAACTGTCCTTTTTGAGAGGTTTTGCATAAATATGTCTTTAGAAGTCCTTTTGCGATTAATCGGATTTTAGAATATCCTCTGAAGTTAACACTTTTCTTATTCATTCATTGGATAGCTGACTCGTTAAGAAGTGTGACATGGATTTTGAGGGCAGTGATCTGAAATGTGCGTCTCCAGAGCAACATTTGGCTCTTTAGAGTGTTTTAATGTACTACCCTCTCCAGTTTGGTTCTTGATAGCATTCAGACCAAAACTGTTTGTGTCCTCGACAGATGTAGATGTAACATTGTTTTCATTTAACCAAGAATTTAGTTTGAGATTATAAATGAATGATGTATCTCCCAAAAATATGTACAAGAATGTAATGGGAGTATAAGTTAAAGAGGAAAAAATTAATGTATTTTTATTTACATTGTGACAGAAATGGCAAATTAAAAATGATTTATTCCCTTTTCATTAATCAATAAAATAAACTCTGCTATTCAGCCTACCCTATTAATTAGTTATTTATGTATCTATTGTTGTTATTTTTGTTATTGTCTTTTTTTAACAGTCTAATGATTGAGTAGTTATTAAGTTACCTTCAAGTTAAGTTTTGCTTGGATCCAACCCCTGGTCGCCAACCTGTGGATCTGGAACCAGAATTGAACTAAGCACTGGTTTTTGATAGAAAAGCAATACAATATATATTTAATAGATTTTATAGGTAATGTTTTAAACAATACCTGGGCTGAATTTCCAAAACAAAATGGCACAAATAGGAAAGGAAACATTTTTTTTGTCATTTTACAGTCAAGCTACACACTGCTTTTTGTTTTCCTCTATGTTCACGAAGAAAAGAGAATGTATTCATTCTCTTAAAAGTTTATGATCTTTATTTTTTTTAACCAAAGCACAAAAACACCATGGGTCTTCATAGAACAATTTCATATAAGTAGAAGATGGCAAGCTATAATCAGCTGAATGCAGGCTGGCTACCAGAGCAGAGAGCAAGACTAGTTATCCAGCTGATATGAACTTTTATGAAGTTCACAGACTCCCTCGCTTTCTCTATTGATAAGAAAGCATGAACTGGTGTTTTTACTTGACGTTTCCATACTGTGAGAATCACCCAAGCCATTTACTACGTAATTGTTTCCTCGGAAGCATGAAGTCAAACAAGATGTTGGTTCAGGTTGCTGTTAAACTATGAGTGTATTTGTGTAGATACCAGTAGAGGTTTAGCCCAAAGAGGAGTGTTTTAATGTGTGCAGTGAAGATTCTTTGTTTTGAAATGCTTCCAGAAACTGACTGGGGAGTTCTGTTGATGTTACAGTAAATCATTAACAAACGAGCTCGTCTTTAATAATCACAACCCACCAGTACTGATTCAACTTGCTGCCCACAGACTCGGCTACTTGCCTCTTTGCGAAGTCTCTTTCATGTCTGCCCAAAAACTGCCTTAAGGTAGTTCTTACTTCTCTTTACTCTTCTAGGATACAATAGAGCTACATGTCTTGTTGACTGGGACTATCTGCAGCAAGTTATCTGAGTACTTGGTGGCTTTTACACCACCTCCAGAGATTACAAAACCTACTGTGATAAAAGTTACTCACAGTGATGGACACCTTGATATAAAAATCTCAGTCACAGTTAAAAAACATAATTAAGCCTAGCCATTTTGTTTTATTTTTAACATGTTTCTGCTGATTGGAAGCAATATAAACATTTTGGAGCGTCCGAGTCAGAGTCCTGAAGCTGGTGGACAATCTTATGGTGATGGAAATGAGTTCTTCCAACCTCAAAGACCTGGAGGTCATCAGTCGTCAAATATAAGTGAAAACGTTTGCTTTGACTGAATTGAAAGCATTAAAAGCGGGTTTTAATGTATTAATTTGGATTTCTTGGTCATCATAAATCCTCGTGCGCGATCTTCCTAATTTCCTGAGGCTCAATGATGTAATAGACCAACAGAATTTGTGTTTGAATCAACGTTGCTTATGAGAAAAATCAACCCTGAAATCTCACATTCAATTTTGTTCCAGGTTGTTTCACTGATACTAGCCTTCATGTCCACCAGAGCGAGTCTCCTTGAGGCGACAGGGCAAGACTCAAACTGCATAGCTGGTAGGTTGTTACAGCAAAATCAAGTCTAGCCTTCTGTACACAAGTTACCAATCTGTACAAGTTCAGCTAACATTTCTTCTGCTTCTTTTGGCGTGTTCTCAGGATATTATAAAGATGCTAAAAATCATTCCTGCAAGCTATGCCCAGAGGGCACATACACAGACAGAAGCCATTCTCTTACGTTCTGTCTTCGGTGCAGTAGTTGTGGTAGTAAGTATCTTCAGTCATTTTGTAAGACATTAGGAAAACATATGAAATGTAAGAATATTTTAAATGAATCAGATGGACAGTATGGTCAAAAAGAGCATTTAATGTCTGCTATATAAAAAATAACCTGTCTATTTTTTTCTGATGGGGGGGGAGTTAAAAAACCATGCACAGCTAGAAGCGATGAGGTGTGCATCTGCCCTTCTGGACACTATTCGAAGGATGGCGACTGCAAGAAATGCTCCGAAAACAGTGAGTCAAGCCAGACCAAATGTTCAGGGCCCCTTCCATTTGATTAAAATCAACTCTTCTAAAAAAAAAACAACACAGGACCAAATCAGAAAAAAAAGTTTAATCATGTATTTTTCAGGTTCCATCAACGACATCAATGAAGATTATTGTGATATGTGCCAGCTCTGCCAAAGGTAAGAGATGCTGCATTTAGGGATATTCAGACATGGTGGCATTTATCTTAGTCGTCCAGTTATCTGCTTGTTAACAGCCTTCGGCCAATCAGAAAATAGGAGAACATAAAGACACTCAATTACTTTAAATGTCATGCAATTGCTTTGTCATGACAGCCATAAAAAATAAGCAGAGCTGGCAATGCCTTAAATTTGAAATGTTATATGTTACCATTCTAGTTTTTAGAAATGCTGTTTATAAAAGTAAATAAATCAATACAATTGTATAACAGTTTAATAAGTCATGAAAACAGTTTGTGATGATTGAAGTCAAATTATATACTTAGTAAGTAGACATATATCATACTCGTATATATAGCTCATCTCTTTGAGGACAACCAGTTTCTGTGGTTTAGCTGAGGCCCTGCGCTGCCTGGGTTGTACACCGTTTACTGCAAATGTCTCGGTATGCAGGAAGCTTTGATAAGGTTGATAAGGATTCACACTCAAGAAAACTATTCTAACTCTGTACTTCAACAGAATGTGTTGATAGCTTTAAAAATAAAATGTCAAACATGACAGCATCGTTCCTTTGCGCAGGTGCTTTTATATTTGTCAAAAAAGTTTCCTTTTGCCGACACTAGGCTTCAAATGTTTGAACTGGGTAAATTTGGTGGCCGTCTCACCTTATTCTATATGTTTTTGATACT
Organism: Xiphophorus couchianus; assembly: GCF_001444195.1. Taxonomy (NCBI): domain Eukaryota; kingdom Metazoa; phylum Chordata; class Actinopteri; order Cyprinodontiformes; family Poeciliidae; genus Xiphophorus; species Xiphophorus couchianus. The sequence continues at coordinate 11,358,286 of NC_040228.1, forward strand.
TTCCTTAGTGGGAAACGATTCAAAGTCGAAGATGGAACTTAATACTAGTATTTAATTAATGCTGGAAGAGATTCACTTGCTTTACTCTGTTCAAACCTCACTAGCTTCAGAATGTATTTAATATATCCGGTTAAAAATATGTGCTGCTTTTGACTCTTGACCATTCATACTGAATACATAATGAGAAAGGTCCTGGTAACAAAAGAAAGTACTGCGCACAATAACTGTAATTTGAATGCAAATCGAAGTGAAGTTGTCCATATTTACTTATTTTATTTAATATATAAAATAAGTGTGAGTGAGTGGTTTTATATATATATATATATATATATATATAGGAACATATGTGACATGTTAAAATTGAATTTCCTCCTCTGTGGAATAAAGCAATAAAGACTAATTTTATTTCTATTTTAGCGGGCACTGTATGAAGCACCCAGGATGCAAGACAAGTCCCATCTCAGCTCCATCTGAAGTTCGAGCGGGGACATTAGGTGAACACTCCAGAAACATCTATTATTTTCTGCATATCTTCAGAAATTCTTTTAATGTACAACTAAAAAACATTAGGAGTTCTTTTTTTTTCCTATTGGAAAGGAAGTTCTTCTGCATGTTTAAGTGAGGTTCATGTGAGAGTTTTAAAGCCCTTTTTTCAGGAACACGTGCTGTATTTTTATGACACTGCACCTTTTTATCTTTGCACTATGATTGCAATTCTGTGCCTCTCTTTTTCTTGCTAAAGCTTCGACTGCCGGCCCGGCTTCACCGTCAGGAAGACCGACTCCTTCCACCACACTGAAAACGTCAAGTCCAACTATCGAGAAAGTGCCAAGTCATTGTTAGTTACAACTATGTATTTCAACCATAAATTTCATTATATCTGAGCTTAATTTGTAACATTAACTAACTCTGTGGTTGTAGTTTTAATGAGATTGATGTAGCCTTAACTTTTCGCCTGTATGTTAGTGGCTGGGATTAAAGAACTCATGCCAGTGTTTTGTTTTGTTTTGTTCCTTTTCCAGCAGATACACTCTTCTGGCTTTCTTTTGTGGGGATTGTTACATCTCTGTTGCTCTTTTGGTTCCTGCTGCTCTTCTGCAGGAACCTGCTCAGAAAGGAAGCTGTTCTTCCCTGCTGGAACAAACAAAAAAAACTGCAAAGACTTCCTCAGGAACCAAAATTGGACGGTAACTACACGGCGATTCCAACTCAACCAATTGAATCAAACGCAGCAATACCGTGATAATTTCACTATTTATCCCCCGACATTGTATGACAACTTAATTCTAACATTGTTTTGATAAACTATAAATTTCTTCCTTTTCTATTTGGACTTGGATCTCACTATTCCAAAACCTAGAAATTTTTTCAAAAAGTGTAAAAGAAGGAGAAGAAAACAAGGCAGCTAGGGACATGTCAGAAGTTTTCTGAGTGTGACGCTTTCAGTAAACACACAAAACTCAAACATCAGCTGATAACATAGTGAGCACCTCTAAAAAAAGAGTGAGTCTCCAGTGTCGGTGAGAGTTCAGAAAGCGAATATTGATACGGTAATTTCTTCATCAAGGATAATTCATCCAGAGACTTGTGGTCTCACATTTTTACACATAAACAGTCTGTGTTTTACTTGTGAGGGTGAAGCGTCAAAACGTTCTTCCAAGAACAATGTCTGCCATCCCACTCAAACTCTGAAGGCCTGTCTACATTTGCTTTTCTCACAACATTAAACATGAGTTGAATCTGCACGGAAGTTAAAGTCCGTACATGCAGTTAGACTTCATCTTAAACAACACTACACTTCAAACTGAAGTGCATTTTCAAATGAACTGCCTTCTTTTAGAAAAAATAAAATAAAAACTAGACCAACTTTGAATGCATGTGCTGTGAAAATGTGTGTCTTATCTGGGGGTAAAATGTGATGAAATGTGCCCTTTGATAATCTAAGCATGTCATAGTTGCAATGGAAATGTCAAAACATTCATGCCCTTCCATTTAGCTTGACTGTTTTATGAATAATAATGCGTCATTTCATAATTCTGAACAAATACTTAAAAATACTAACCACAACAAAAGAAGAATGAGATTTCAGACACTGGTAGCATTATTTCTTGTTTTTAATACTTTTTTAAAAATGTTATTAAATGTGACTAGATATATGCAGGAAACTAACTGATATCATCGGCTTTTCTCCTTACAGAACAACGTAGTCATCACTGTAGCAGCCCAACCACACAGGTTTGTGCTCTCTCTCATGATCTTTATCCTCTGTTCACCTAACAGTACAACACATACAGTTGGAGCACTGTAGGTGGAGGAAGACTGATCTTAAAACCACTCACTCACGCACATACACAGGCGTGCACTCAGAAAGGTCAAAAGAAACAAAAGTGAAATGCCGACAAGCATCTCTCTGGTGTAGTTACCAAACATTTGCGACAAAGGCCAAAGATAATTTGCCTGTATTGAAAAATTACAGAGGAATTTTGCTATTCGGAGAGAACGCCGGGGGAGTTGTGTTTTACTCGTTGCTGTTTGTTCTTTCCAGACATTTACAGTTTTTGAGGAAACTCCCATGATGTCGCTCTGTCAGGAACCACCTGCTCACGTCGGCGGCCACGTGCGGCACAGTCTTCACACGGGTAAAGTTCATCATTTGGTTCCCAACACTAGTTCACTTCTACGGAACTTTGTTGTTCTCCGCGTACTGTAGCCCCGACCAAATAACCTGGACATCGGAGGACGACTTTAGTGCCATGACGCGTCCCAGAAGACCAGAGAGAAACTGGTTTACTTATTGTTTGTTTTACTAATGAAAACAAAAAATAAGTACAGATGACACCCACCAGGTGGGAACCTATCAGGCGTTATCTCATGACGTGTGTCTGTGTTACTACGAGGGTTTTAACCACCAAAAAATGCTAAATGAGTCACAGAATAACATAAAAGCAACACATCTAAAAGAAAGGAAGCCGCTTAAGGAAGTCGGCCCCCTTTCAGTTTTACTCTCTATGAAGCTGGCCACATAATTATGGTGATCTTTAGCCTCGTCAACGAGAAAAAGTTACTTTCTCCTTGAAGTACTAAAGAGAGTTTCTCCAAAACAGATCAAATTCCTTGAGGGATTTTGAAACTGTTTTAATAGGCAGCAGAAAATAGAAGTAACTATGTCCATATTGCCTTATAAAGCATTCTGACCCCTTTAAAAATGTTTTTTTACATTTTGTTAAAAAGCAACCACAAACTTCAATGTATTTTATTGGGATTTTACTTGATAGACTAGTTTTAAAATAGTGCATAGCAGTGGGATGAAAATTACACATGATTTTTTTTTTTTTTTTCAAAGTTTGCCCTGGTTTTGTATTTAGCTCCCCTGAATCAATGCTGTACAGAACCATCTTTTGCTGTAGCTGCACATTTTTGAGGAGTGTCTAACAAATTTAGAGAACAGTGTCACCCCCCCGCCTCTCCCCCCTTCTTCGTCTTTGCAAAATACCTCAAACTCAGCTAAAATGGAAGGAAACGAATGAATCTGAACACACAGATATGCTCTGGCTTATGTTTATGGTTGTTACTGGAGCTGAAATCCTTGGCAGCCTCCAACAGCTTTTCTCCTGTTGGTAGTCCCATCTTTTTCCCTGTCAACTCTCGCTGGCCACGCTAAAGAAACTTATCCTGACAGCATACTGACGCAACCACCAAGTTTCACTGTGGGCACGGTGTGGTCAGGGTGACGCGCATTGTGAGTTTTCCGCCACATGGTGATACGTAGGTAGGGCAAAAAAGCTCAATGTTACACCAGTTTCACCAGAGGACGTTCTTCCACATGTACATGCACGCCCTGCGACAGACTGGCGACCTGTCCAGGGTGTACCCCGCCTCTCGCCCGGAACGTTAGCTGGAGATAGGCACCAGCTCACCTGTGTGACTTCTGAAGACAGTCATTCGGACTGAAAATGGGGCAGTATAGAAATGGCTGCCTTACTTTTGAGATTAAAGCTGCTGACTGATTCAACAGGCTGGATGACTCATAGGTCAGAGTTAGGACAAACAACAAAACAACTGTAGAAAAAAAAAAGATCAAACAGTTAAAAGTGCAAACAACATGCAGACTAAAACAATAAATCAGGACAAAATCTTCTAACTTGAAGGCAAAATGAAAGGAAATAAGGAATCGCTTTGCACGGTTCCAGCTGCAGCTCTTTATAAAACTGCAGAAATAATATCATGCTTTGTTGTTTTATTAATATTTTGTATGAACTCATGAAGATTTCACTGTCATGATCAAAGATAATATAACCATTTTATCTGTCTGGATGAACGTCACCTTCACAGGTTGGTAGGATGTCTGATGGGTGTGAGATCGAGCATCTGGCAGTGCTTTGCACGTCTTATTGTTTTCATGTTGCACTATCTCAATGTTTGGTCCTCTCACATTTTCAACTGTGCTTGCTCAACACAAAATTTATCTGTAATCAGTCATTCGCTGTTTAAGTGGAAAGGAGGAAATGGGACGCCCTCTCTCTTGCCTGTCAGTCAAGAGTTTAGGTGAAGGGAAATCAGATAATCAATGCATATCTTTGTTTTGCATGCTTGCTAAACACCAGCTCTGGCACTTAGTTTATCAGGTTAGGTTTTTGGGGGTTTTTTTCTTGTAGGAAATTAACCTTAGACTGTATGACATCACAGGATAAACTATAAAGAATTGGCTAATACGACAAATGTGAAACATCCTCCTATCAAGCTTCAAAAGGAGCGCCTCAAATCCAGCTACAATTTTAGCATTTCTACTGAAGTAGATTTTGGAGAATGTCCTCAGAAGACAAATCCTCAGTTGGATTTATGTCTGGACTTTGGACCATTCTGACATATGAACACGCTCTGATTAAAAACCATCTCATTGTAGCTCTTTAGTGTATGTTTAGAGCTGATATCTTCTCTGTGGGTAAACGTCTGTCCCCGACGCAAGTCTTTAAGAAGTTTTCTTTTCAGAATGTAGTCCTATTCATCTTTTAATCATCTCTGATCTAGCTTTTCTGTCACTGCTGAGGAAAGCATCGCCACAAGATGATGCTGTCACCGTGTTCCACACGGTGGTGTTTTGATGATGTGCTGTTAGTTTTTTTTTATGACATTTAGTTTAGTAGGCCAAAAGTTAAATTTTTTTCCAGCTATCTGACCAGAGTTCAGTTTTCACATCTTTCCTCTACTCTGTCGCTTTCTTTCCACAATGGCTTTCACGACTTTTATTATCACCTTTCCCTGCTTTAAGCTTTCCCACAACTTCATCCATTTGTTATCCTGCTATGTTCTTTCATCTTCACGATACATTTTGTTCATTCTGATATTCTAGAAAATCTCAGAGGCCTTCATAGAACAGCTGCATTTATACTGAGATTAGATTAAAAACGGGTGAATTCTATTTAGGGAGCTAAAGGGAGCTACTAAAGGTAACTGCAGTGCTATTTTTCATTGGTCTGCCACATAAAATCCCAATAAAATATTAAAATTAAAGTAGAGCAAGTAGAAGAAGTCTCAATACTACCTCAAGTTAATAGAAATAAGCCTAAACCAGAAGTTGGACTTGCTGAAGATGCAAAGTGAAAACTTGCAAAACCTTTTTCCCCCCAGACGCAAGACGATATGAGCACTGTGACCGCTGGCCGGCCATCGTGCTCTACGCGATCATCAAGGAAGTGCCTCTTCGCAGATGGAAGGAGTTCCTCCGACTGCTGTCCGTGTCCGACCAGCAGATGGAGCGCGTGGAGATGGAGGCCGGTCTCGGGTCCATGGAGAAGCAGTACCAGATGCTGAGGCTGTGGAGCCAGCGCTCCTCGGCGAGCCTGAATGAAGTTTACTCCTCTCTGCACCTCATGGAGTTGTCGGGCTGCGTCCAGCAGCTGCAGGAGAACCTGGAGAGGCTGCAGTGGAGGTGCGAAGCGAAGCAGGCACTCACAGCCTGACGGGGCTACTGAAGGGAAGGGGCGGCTCCTGAGACTGCAGCTTTAAACGCAAAGAGTACAAAGCCGTCTGTGATACAGGCGGGATAGGAAATATCAATTCTCAGTTTGTTCCTGGGTGTTCGTGAACACTGGCAACTAAAGTTTAACACCAACAGACTACTGCAACGACATCATGTATTTCTTGAATTGTGGAGGTGAATACCATCATGGAGAGCAGTGTGATTTCTTTATAGGCTTGCCCACAACATGTATTTTTTGTGTTATCTAACCGAAGATATACACTGTACACACTGGGTGTAGGTTTGATCCAGGCCAGTCAGTCAGAGATAACAATTCTCAGAAGCACTTTCTGTTTCTTTAGGCGTGTTCTCCATCCTAGTAACCCGTTGAGGGCATTGAAAAAAAAAGTTATATAAACAAGGGTAATGCCTCTCTGTCAACTGTTACCTTCTGTCTTGAAACCTCCAAGAAAACACCACTCTACCTCTTTTTCTCTCATGTGGGCATCGTTTATAGTTCAACAGTAGAGAGTTGTGGTTTCACAGCGGTGCACTGACGTTTAAATATGAGTAAGACTCACATCGTGTTTGCACTTCCTGTGTTCGTATAGCTCCGGGAGTTGACCCTCCAGTTTTATCTGTTTCCATTCGACTAGTTAAATAAAGACTACACTGAATGGAGACTTTAAGTACATCTGTGATGCTTGAGCAGGCCAGCTGCCCATGGTCTCCTTCAGCATAAAAGTCTGACAGTACAACTCAGCCACTGATTCTGATTCTGGTTACTCACCTTTTCAAGAAGGAGACGACTGAAATCCCCAAAGGACGTCAGATTTTCAGTTTCCTGCAAGCAAAACGGTGTCAGTGTGCAGTAGGCTGGGTTTTTCCTCACCACACTTATTCCATTCAAAATGATAGTTTTGGCTTGTGGTGTTCAAGTATCTCACTTTGAGAGTTTTTTTTTTTTGTATGTGTCAGTTCAGTTCACTGACAGGAAAGGACTTGGACTTTCCAGTTTTTAGGAGGTTAATAACAAGTATTTGTGTTTGATCTCAGAACCTATAATTTGTGTTGTAGATATTGCTTTTCTTAATTTTATGAAACTATTTATGAATGTTATCTTGAGTGTTTTTATTTTTATTTGAATGCTCACTGATCTTGTTGATAGATTTATAAAACAAAGCGGTACTGTAATAAACCATGTGCACATGGTTACGTGTGATGTGTAAAGAATAAAAAAAGCTGAAGCCAAGCTTGGTGTGTGGAGTGAGTACACTTGGATTGGTTCTTGTTTAATAGAACCCTGTCAAAAGAATTTGGGCAGAAATTTGGACGGGCTTTTATTTTTGTAGTTAAATCTCATGAATTGCAAATTCTCCCTCAGTATGAGTAACAGCTGCACTACAGTCTTTGTATTCTTTACACAGGATGCGGTATATTTAAAACACTAATATGTAGCTAAAGGAAAAAGTGACAAAAAAAAGAAGCTTTTCAATTGAACACCTCTGACATCATCACGCTTTTGAGAATATACTGCTGATCTGGAAATTACATGCAAGATGGTGATTGTCTATATATTTAGAGCTGCATGGAGGAACTGTTGTCACAATCAGTTAAAAAAAAAAAATCCGCCTGGTTATTATGGCAATGAAATATGTTTTGTTCAGAAAATTAAGCATGAATCATTTTTGGAAGGCTGAGTTTTTCCTCGCCCCACTCAGGTCGATATTTACTGCCAGACGTAATGTGTCGCTAAAATAGGAACAGTCTGGCGAACGAAGTGGGGTAAAAACACGTCATGTTTCAATGTAAAGAAATTCAAGAAAAGTTGAGAAATAAAGTCATTTATAATTATTGTAGACAGAGGGGTTACAAAGCTGTTTCTAACCATTTGGGACATCAGTGACTTAAAGTGAGAAGAAAGCTGAATATTGGAGAAGCTTTTTCATGAGCGGCCAGTCGACTAAGATTACTCAGAGAGGAATGAAGAGTCAACCAGGTGATAACAAAAGAACAATTATAATAGCGTGATTGTCTGGGGCAGCTTTACTGCCTCAAGGTATGAATCCATGAATTCTGCTCTCCAGCTAAAATCTTGAAAGCTGACAATTTTAACCTTGAGTTAGAGTGCATTTGGACTATGCAGTTATGCAGTTTATCAAAGCACACCAGTAAGTCCACCTCTGAATGATTCAGAACAGAAAAAAGAAGAGAAGGAGGAAAAATTTAATGGTTTTAAAGTGGCCTTAAATGTAAGACTTTAAGATCTGATTAAGATGCTGTGGCATGACCCCTCAGTGTTTCTGAATTAAACCAATTCTAACATCTAGAGGTCATTAAATGGGTCCAACATGTGCTTAAATACTAATGCCAACACAAAAATATATGTTTTCTATATTTTCTGCAGTAAGGAAACTGATGATCTTTTAGTTTATGTTTTGCTTTCTCTGCAACTCTTCCTATTTTTACATCAGCTTTAGCTCTGAGATAAGCGTACCACAGAGAGGTTCCAGTCCACTCGCAAACCCCACGGCCTATCATAGTCTGAGAACGGGCGTCTGTGGTTTCCAATGGCAACCACGAGCCGAGCTCCTGAAAACAACTGCCGCGGAGAACTGACCGGTTCCGAGAAGAGAGAGGAGTCAAAGCGAGGAAATGCTTCACCGATATGCGAGTCTTATCGCGGTCAGTTCATTTCTGTCTTCGCCCACTTTCTGTCTATCGCCTAATTGCTAAATCTTCGAAAAAAATAAACACAGGAGTCCCTGCTATTGGGACTCGCTCGCGTTGTCGTGGCAACCACGCACCCACAGCGATTCAGTTTCATAAGTGGGGCCGGGGTTGCCTGCTGAAAGAGAACAAAAATAAATAAATCAAAACAAGGCTAAGGCTACCACAGAGGTGGGTTGGTGGTTTTGCTCACTATGAAAGTACAAACTTTTGTTGGCTTTTGGTGGTGAAACAAAATGTCTTAAAGAGGGTTAATGTAAGCCAAAGAAACCACACGGGGGCGCTCTAAGATGTTTTTTTTAAAGCCAGATTAGAAGCAGACTTTTTCCTTTTTATTTTCAGCATCATTTTTAAATCAACTCAAATAAAAAAAATACTTTATTGATCTCAAAGGGAAATTAAATTTTGTTGTAACTCATATTATTCATGGTTCTTCAAGGACTTGATGCAGATCTATGGCTGTGGGCAGGAAGGATCTCCTGTAGCAGTCTGTGTTACAGCGCATTTGTAGAACGAACAGGATGCTCAGGATTTATTCAGACTTATCAGAGTAGATGGGGTTGAATGGGCAACAGTTCAAAAGTGGTGCTGTAATCAGAAATGCCTATACACAGTCACACAAATATATCTTGTAATTGATACTTGGTGAAGTTCTAAAACAGTGCACTATTAAAAGTAGTTTTTTTCTCCCTTTCGCAGTGGGATTTCGCAGGACTTTACTGTATGAACAGCTGAAGAGAGGAGAGAAGAGAAAGGGACTGACATCTAAGCATGACTGCTTTGGTTTGTCCTCGAGTCAATGTTTCGGAGCTGTGTGCAGATGGAGACAGGTTCCTTCAAAGTGGAAACACTGGGAAGGCCACGACACTGTACATGTCTGCCTTCAGTACTCATGCCACCTCTGCTGTATCCCACATGAGGAAACTGGAAAGGTCCAGTCTGGTTAAGGTCATCTCTACTCTAGAAGGCTGGCTGAACGGTCATGGGGACAATCAGTCAGCTGAGGGTATCAATAAGGGCCTTGCGGCTGTTTTCCTGTCAACGCTGTGCCCCAACAATTTGTCTGCCACCATTTTTAAAATGGAATCCCTCCTCCAGAGTGGCGGGCTTGGCTGTGAGGAGATTTTTGCACGCTGCACAGCTCTGCTCGAAGGCAAACGTAATCTTCATCAGGAAGGTTCGACTCAGGTGTTGCTGGAGATAACGCGAGCGCTGGCCTGCCTCTTTTCACAGCCTCACAGTTTGAAGGGACTACGGCTTTACCTAGCAGCTTATCGGTATAACAAATTAGAAACAGCCTCACTGGTCCGTAGCAGACAAGCTGCACACCTGCCCAAAATAGTAAAAGCCTTCAAAGATCAAATAATACCTATATGTCCTTATGTTGCATTAGATAACAAGAGGTCAGCGACCCCAATGGAGAAGAATGCAATAAATGTAAAGGATGCTTCTATAGCGGTTGAGTTTTTAATGGCCGTTTCCCCTGATGACAGAGAAATACAGGAACTTCAAGCAGCAGATTTGTTCTTGACGGGCAGGTTCGTGGAAAGTGCAGAGATCTACACTTCTCTTTTACATCAGAAATTGTCACCACAGCCTGCAGACGAATTACCCGAGGGTGGTCCAGAGAGGAAAGCCAGACTCTTAACCTGTCGAGCAGCTGCTTGTCTCTCAGTAGGTGGCAAAACGGCAGAAGAGTGCACAGATCTGGGAGAGGCGTTTGAGATCCACCCTGCCACTGCCAGAACCTACTTCAAAAAGCTCTTCACCGATTACGGGACAGGGACGGCAGCTCGCAACCATCTGCGTCAGCAGGCTGAGAGGGGTTTGTCTGGCTTCAGAGAGAGGGTCCTTATCCGCGCCGACCTAAGATCTACAGAGGGAGTAGAGCTTCTGGACCCTGTGATCACTTCCCTACGCACTCTGTGCCATTTGGAGCCTGATGGAGGAGGCAGAGAGCTGCGGGTCAGGCTGGCTGACTGTCTGCTCCTCAGAGGGGAGCACAAAGAGGCTCTCTCGATCTGCAGCCAACTAGCTGCTGCCCAGGGACAACAGAGCTATCAAAACACAGTCCAAGTTCTTTGTGGATACGCCCGGCTTCTTTCTGGGGACCGCAAGGGGGCCTTAGAAGATTTTCAAGCTGTGTTAGAGCACAACACGCCGCACCCGTCCAGCTGCGTGCGGGCACTTTGTGGCAGGGGGCTGCTGCGCATGATGGCTGGGTCAAATTACCTCACAGCTCTGGACTACATGACAGCCAGCAGGCTGCATCCCCGGGAAACGGCTCTGACAGTCCGCTGCTTGGTGCCGTGGAACTTTAGGGGTCTGCTGTTTACAGTCCTGCTCGAGCAGGGCGGAGTCATGCTGGAGGGGTGCGTAAAGGACAAGCCCGAGTCCGGTTCAAGTGAAGATCCACAGCATCCAAAACATAAGGGGCAGCTTCAGGCGCCATCAAAGAGAGAAAACCACAGCGCAGGGTATGACACTGACAGGGTGCTTGGTTCACACACGTTTTGAGGAAGAAAAAGAGAAGTAATAACATGATAGCAGCTTCGTAGATATTTGTAAATATCTTGGCACAAACTCTTATAATATTAGGGCTGCAACTTACAATTATTTTCGTAATACCTTATTCTATCGATAATTCAGATGAATAATCGGATAATAAAAATTGCCCCCTCTGCAGATTTATCATTTACCAACAGTATTTGATCTTGTTCAGTATTAGAAATACATTAAAAAGGCAAATAAACAAATAATTGAATACCTTTTTAAATAAGAAAATACACATTTTATGGCCTAAAATGCAATAACATTACATTTCTTTAGCACATGCTTGATCATTTGAAGCAATGGATGCATCTGCAGCTACAAAATACTTCTAACATTAACATGTAAAAATTTCACTCCTTGTGCTTGAGTTGATGTCAATATAGTGTGGGGCTGATTTTGTGATTTTGTTTCTGATTAATTGATAGCAAAAGTTGTTTTTAAACAGAATTTGAACCAGGTGAAGCTAAAACTGCCACTTGAAGAGTTAAGGGTAGAACATGTTTGCAGAGAAAGTTTTTTTAATTATTATCTTAAATGCAAGATGTAACAACAGTTTTAGCTTAATCACAGCTCTGAGTGTTGTTCTTTCAGCAAATTGCCTTTTTTTTAGTCTGTATACTCCAGTTAACAATTAATCAATTACTATTTCAATAATCATTTCATCATAATAAATTTGATTAACCGTTTCAGCCCTAGACAAGATCATGAATGTAAATATAGCAGGTCAAACCTTCTCGTAAAACATTATTTTATAATCATGTTTTTAGTGCGATGTCTTCATAATTATGCTGCATCATTGGTTGCCTTGCACACTAGAACTCCTACTGGTGTCCATTCTCTGGCCGGGTTGCTCATGGACCTTCAGCCCCATGCTGACGGGCCTCACATCCTCACAGCAGATGTGTTGTACCAGCTTGGGCGAGTGGAGGAGGCCTACAGGTTACTGCTGTCTGTGGGTTCCCCCAATCCTCGGGCTCCTCTCCTGGCTCGCCTCGCACTCCTGCAGCTCCACAGGGGCTTTCACTATGACGCCAATCAGGTACAGAAGTTAATTTTGTAATTTTTTTGCTGTTGGGCAAGGAAATTCAACTTTTATCAACCAAACTTGATTATCCTTTAATTTTGCCCAAACAGCTTGCTATACACTGTCTCAAATGATTCATAAAATGGAGCCCCACAAGAAGCCATTTATACTCCTCTAATTAGATTTCCCAATTTATAAGAAGTTGATCAAATCTGGTTACTCGGCAGAAAAATAAACTAAATCTCTTCCTGTTTCATTTCACCTTCCTACACCTCCACACGTCTACAAATTAGCAGCAGGAGGTTCTTAGTCAGTCCAGTCATCTGTAATTCTGTTTCTGGGAAGCTGTAAGGCACCGGCTAAATATTTGTAGCTTGTTTGTTAATTTTATATATTGTCTCTAACTCCCAGCCATTCTAAGTCTTGAGGGATGGGAGAGATTGCTGAGGGTGCCATCCAACTAAAAACACACCTCTAAATTCTATCCCAGGATCTATTCTCATCAAATTACTACGACATTTATTTCTACATTTACTGTTTATCCTTTTCTTCTTCAGCTGCTCAAAAAGCTCCTTGCATGCGGGGAGACCAGCTGCCTGCGCAGCCTGCTGGCTGTGGCACAACAGAAGGACCGAGCGCTGCTGCAGGGACACTGCCACACAGCGGCTAAACGCATCCTGGACGCCTCGACAGAGGAGAGCTCTGTCAGGGAAGCTGTGGCGTACCTCTCCATTGCTATCATGGCCTCTGGTGATCAGCTCTGCTAAAGAGTTCTTGATATTTTGTAGTAGTCCGTTTGATATTGTCGACCAAATACATTTTCGGCGACACGTGAATTAAAATCACGATTTGTTTTAAATTAGTAGCATAAATTAATACAATTTGAAAATTATGCACTCCTTTTTCTTTTTTTTTTTTGTAGGTGGGGAGGCAGAAGATTCGCTGTTGGAAAGAGCGAGGTGTTACGTGTTACTGGGCCAGAGAAAGACGGCCATCTTCGACTTCAGTGCCATTTTGAAGGAGCATCAGAAACACGTTCCGGCTCTCTGTGGAAGGGGCTTCACATACCTCATGCTCAACCAGCAAAAGGTATTTTTCAGCTGAAATAATGGCAATTATTTATAAAAAGCTACTAAAAAGTTATCAGTGGCTCAACAATGCTCATTCATGACATCAACATTTGTGGGAAACAATAAAATATATTTGTCTTAACGCAATCAACTGACAGTGTCACAATTGTCTCCTCCTCTCACCAAGGAATGTGTTCACGACATCCTCACTGCTCTTCAGATAAAAGCCGAAACGGTCGTCAAAGAGATCCTGTCACTCAAAGACAAAGCCCGGAAGCTGATCTGTGACTGGCTGCATCAGTTCTGTCGCACCAGTTTGTCAAACACCATGATCACTCAGTCAGTTCCCTGCCACGATGAGCAGCTGAGGGAGGCTTTCATAATTGGTGGCGCATTGATGAGGACAGACAGCAGAGACCCCAGATGGCATCTTCTCTACGTGGACACACTTTTAGCCAAAGGTGGGACAGCATCTTTGACAAATTGTGCAGAGAATAGTGGAGCTTGATGATATCAATCAGAATTTCCTGGCAAGTTTGATGTTAATAATAAGATACGTTGTAACTCTCTGCTTTTGTCTGTTTCCTTCAGGTGATGCTAAGGCAGCTTCCTGCCACCTCTGCCAGGTTTTTGGCCAGGAACCGAGGGATGCAGCAGCCCAGGCCAGGCTGGGAGTGGTGGAGACCTGGCAGCAGAAGGACAGGAGTAGCGCAGCCTACAGGCTCAGCAAAGTCACTGAGAAAGATTCATCTACTCTGGACTTCTTGCTGGCTCTGATCCCATTTAATCAGCGAAAATGCATGGCACAGGTAAGCCTTTGTGCAAGATACTTGAGGGAAACTGCAGCAAAGCTTTTATTCATATACGCTGACTTGGAAAATAATTCATATCGTTGAACTTTTTCTTAAACTTTTTTTTCACCATAACTTTGCATAAATGTAAAGTGAAAGGCAAATGAAAGTGCGATGTGTTTATGATCAGCCCCTTCTAATCTGACACCTAATAATAAATTATTAGCTTTAGAAGCCTCCTTAGAAAACAGAATTAACCTCTATAGTCAAGCATCATTTGTGAGAAAATGTGGAAAAGTTCTACAGGCGTGAATAGCTTTGCACTGTAACTAACTGCAATGATTTGTTTTAAAATCATTGCAGCTAGTTTTTCATTTGATGAACTTTACAAGGTTAGAGAGAAATAATTTCTCTGTTTTTATAACAGGCAGCAGCTCTGGAAGCCGGCATTTTGTCATCGGCTGGCCAGTGGAATCAGGCTCTCGCTCTCCTGACAGTAGCAGTACAAGCGACGGGACACCGCAGGTTACAGTACCTTCGCCAGCGGGCCGCCTGCTTCGCGCAGCTCGCCTTTCATGAGCGGGCGGTAGCTGACCTGGACGGCGTTATCCAGAAACACGCTAGCTGCTCAGACGACCCCAGAATCTGCGTGGAGGATCTGTGTCGGCGAGGCCACAGTTTGGTGCTTTGCTCCAGAGAGGGAGCAGCTCTGGAAGACTTCACCCAAGCTTTGGGCCTCCAAAGGGAGCATGCCCTTCAGTGTGTAGAGGCAGGTCTGGGAAGGCAGCGATTGGCTGAGTGCTTCATGCGAGCGGCTCTGCAGCAGTACGGGGAGCAGCAGCTCGATAAGGCCTGGACTCTGATTGAAGGCGGCCTGGTTGTGGACAGTGAAAACGCAGAGCTACGCAGGCTGAGAGCAAGGGTCAAACGAGAGGTGGCCAGCCCGTGCAATGTCAACTAGCTCTGATAGAAAAGATTCAGGTGGACACAGAAGCCTTTATGGTATTTATCTGCTGGAGGAAGGATAAAACTGATAAAGTATCGTCTAAGTCCTTATAGGACAAATCATGGCAATTCAAAGCACCCTGTGTCTTCCAAGTTCAGCCTAATTTTAGAATCAGTGTCTTCATGACGGAATAATGTATAATATGATGCAAATGTATTATTTTTTAGATACCAAACAGCACAGTCAGATAATGTTGTTATTGTATATACATGTACCATAGAGCACTAGCAATGACATTGTTGTAACAAACAATAGATGCTTATTTTACTGAAAGCAAGACTGCAAACCTGAATATTTATTTCAAACTGTCTTAACACTTAACACAGGAGATTTAAGAAAGTGCCAAATGTGCAGGTTTCATGTTTTTAAAATGCTGGAGGCGTTTCTTTAATCATATTCACGGCAGAAAACACTCATTAAAAAGCCAAAAATATATATATATATATATATGTAAAAATAAAATACAGAAAAGCCCAAAAAATAAATACTGGGTTTTAGTTTTAGTTTAATTTTGCCTGTGCATTAATATGCCCGTCTGCGAAAACCCGGTAGCACTCATTAAAGTTATGCTTCGACTGCGCAGCTTGTGACGAGACAGAGCATAGACTTTGTTTTTAAGCAGACACAGTGATGTACTGGGGCTCCATATTGCCGAAGTAAGATTTCTCCCACTCGCTCATGAGGTCAAAGTGTAGTGGGCGGTCGCAGAAGTTGCAGGAAGCCGTGCCTAGGCTGTTGAGTGGCAGACCCACTTCCTGCCAAACCTCCATGAGTTTCCCTGTGAACACAAAAAAAAGTGGCATAAAAAAAAATAAATAATTTTTTAGCTATTTTACTTCTACGATTAACCTAAAGCAAGTTTTGCAACAATAGTGTTGTTTTTTTCGGTTAGTTTGCATACCTGCATACCTAACCATAGGCCTGTAAAAATACTCCCAATTTACATCGTCAGTCGTTGTGTCCTCTCTTAAGCTTATTGAACTCGTATGCCTCTGACCTCACTGCGGCAGAGATCCACACTCACTCACCCACAAAGTCCTCCATCATGCTAGGGTTGTGGTGGGGAGACGGAGCCAGGCGCAGCAGCTCCTCCCCACGAGGCACCGTGGGGAAGTTAATGGCCTGGATGTAGATGTTGTGTCTCTCCAGCAAAATGTCGCTCACCTTGGTGTTCAGCTCAGCATTGCCAACCTGGAAAACAGGACAGAAACACTTTAATTAAGCGACTGGTCCGGCAGATTCAGCTTTTGTCTGTAAGGGTCTGAGTGGTAATGACTTGGAATTAATTAATAGACTTTGGATGCTTGATCTCCAAGTTAAACTGTGTTTTGTGGGAAGCCGTATTGTAGCTCATTAATCCTAATGAATAATGTAAAACTCTGTATATCCGTAATTGTTAAATTTGTGTATTCTTTTTCTTCCATTTCTCAAATATGATTGTTTTTATTGGTCTTTCACACAAAATCCAATATACTTCAATTTGTTGTTCTAAAGTGACAGAGTGTAAAAACCTTGAAGAGGTGGTGTGTAATCACAGGAAATGTGTTGTAATAACAGGGACAGACCAGGCAAAACGTGAAATCTATGAGGAAAGTTACTGAAGCTTAAAACGCTGTATGTTGCGATTCCTAAATGTTAGGGAAAGCTTCCTACCCGAATGGGGATGATGTGGCTGGGGCAATTGACGACAGGCAGGCCTTTGTCCATGAGCAGCTGCCTCATGAGTTTCACATTCCTCTGGTGGGCCCTACGCAGCACCTGGCCCTCGGGACTCTTCAGGACCCGCACAGACTCCAGAGCTCCTGCCAGGACCATTGGGGGTAGAGCGGTGGTGAAGATGAAGCCGGCTGCGTAGGAGCGCACCGTGTCCACCAGGGCAGCGCTGCTGGCAATGTAGCCTCCCACGCAACCAAAGGCTTTTCCTTAAACGGAAAGAGAAGACGGATTTTGTCTGAGCTACATAAATTAGTAAAATAACGAACACGTTTGCATTTTTAGCCCAAGACACAGTACTTTCAAACTAACAGCACTAATATTTTAATTACCAAATAATTTGTAAACTTATTTTCAGTATTGCATGCATGCACTCCAGTGCTAATGTATGTAGCAGTTTTTTTTAAAAAATCAAAAAAATCTTGGTTTCAATTGTATTTAATTTTTTTTAGTTGATTGCTTGAAAGTAAACCACTTACAGGGTCACACTAACAGGAAGGAAATTAAAAGGTCATATGGTATAATCCAGGATTAGTTTATATGGGTGTTTATCTGAAAACTTGCAGTTGTTCTTAGGTTACACTCAGCATGAACTGCGTGCTTTATCATCGCTGCCAGAGAGGGAGGAGGACCAACACCCAGCTGATAAAACTTCTGCTCCTCCGATGGATGCTCACCCGTCCTGCTCTCATTTGACCAGTGGCAAAGGAGCCATTTGAAGAAAGTTGTTGCAGTTATTTTGGCTTTAGGACAGTGTCGGTTTGTATACAAGTGTCTACACATGGGAGATAAGCCCAGCAGACAAATAATTTACCGATGACAGCCAGTAGATGGCTGATGCAAGTGTGGAAACAATTTTCTTTTCTTTTTTTAAATCAAAAATTGGCCTTTTTGCAGCATTTTCATGCAAAAACAAAGTAAATAAAAAGCAAAGCAGCTTAATAACTTCTGCATTTCAGACAACACTACATTCAAACTGAACTCACCTAGGGTCCCAGAAACCACGTCAATCTTGTGCATAATGTTGTCTCTCTCTCCCACTCCGGCCCCGTGGGCTCCATACAGACCCACGGCGTGGACCTCATCCACAAACGTCAGGGCCCCATAGTGATGAGCGACGTCACACAGCTCTTCCAAAGGACATATGGCCCCTGAGAAAAGCATGACAAAATTAGCTGTGTGTAGGTGAACAGTGGATCCCTGTAGCTACACATATCATCACTGTGCATAAATTAAACTATATGACAAATACAGGGTAGTATTTTTGTCTTGGTATATATTTTTCAAAATGACTTTAAGGAATTTTGTTTGAAAATTACTTCGCCTGTGTGATAGAGTTCTCAGTAATGTGCGATATTACTAAAAGAGAATGAAGCTGGAGAAAAATTTCTTCCCACTTTGGAGATGGTGTTGAAGAAAAAAAAAAACTTGATTACAAAAATAAACTTGTCATAATTATGCATTTCTGAATGTGATTACTGATTCTGGCATATTTTCCAATATTATTTTCTGTATAGTGAATACCACAATGCTAACTCTCCACTATTTACTTTTTTTTTTTTTTACAAAGAAAGGAGAATTAATATGTATAATTTCCTCTTTCAGTTTGGAAATAAGTTTAGCAAAAAAAAAAAAAAACTCACACGTGCTAATTTGTAGCTGTTCCACCATTTTCTTTCATGGAATGAAATTAGACTGAGAATGTGTGATGAGCTAATTTTCTGGAAAACGGACCCAGGAAAGAGGAAAAGTAGACTTTGTACCAGATAATTAGTTTATTATAAGTTCCTAAAATTCAAGTGTAAGGCATAAATAAATTATAGAGCAAAGCCTGTTCATCAGACCCTCAGGATCCACACTCGGTATTGCAGCAAAAAAACCCAAAAATAAACTCAGTAATGTAATAATAAACTTAGATTTCTAACTAATTAAAACACTTGGAATTTTCTTTAAAAACATGAGACTTCATAACGTGAGTGAATTAGCTCAAGATTGAGACAGTATCTCAAGGTATCCTGCAGGGATCCCACAACTTTCTGAACCAAAACAAGTTTTAGTTTTGTGTTTTCAAATCAGACCACAAGCCAACATATATTATTGGAATCAAAATTGTTGTTAACATCACCAAGTTAAAGAAATGTCTAAGTGAACATCTGACGCAGATCCAAACACAGACAGCGACCATAAAACACACACACTAAAAACAACTGTAGAGAATAGACTAAAATAAAGTTTGTTGTCATTGCAGTGGACTCACCATCCATAGAGTGCACAGTCTCAAACGCCACGATCTTTGGAGTCTTCGGGTCGGAGCGCTGCAGCAGTTCTTCCAGGTGTCGGCTGTCGTTGTGGCGGAAGATGAAGCGCTTGGCCCTGCTGTTCCTGATGCCTTGGATCATTGATGCATGGTTCCCTGCATCAGAGTAGATCTCGCAGCCTGCATGGCAGAGGGAACACCTCATGAAATGAGAGGCTACTCTAGATAGGACAGTTAGGGGTCAGGGGCTATGGTTGAGATTGGTATAGTGTGCATAAAACCGTTGTTCCGTTGTAAAATCACTCATTTATTTTATGTCCTAAACATGGCTTTTCGAAAACGGTTATGAAGCAACTCCAACTCAGACCTCCTGTCACCGACTGAATTTATTCATCCAGCTCATGGGCTCCACTGACCTGGGAGATTTTTTGCCAGAGTGAAGAGGGTGGAGTCATTTGCAACAAAGCAAGAGGAAAACACCAAAGCAGCATCTTTTTTGTGCAGCTGGGCGAGCTCGTTTTCCATGGAAACGTGGAAGTTGCTGGTGCCGGAGATGTTCCGGGTCCCTCCTGCTCCTGCACCGTGATTCTCCAGGGCGTCTCTGAGGATGGCCATAACCAAGAACAATGATTGGAAAATGATCTCAACTAAATGGCCGGCTCAATGAAACATGGCAATTTGTTTTTTTCCCACAATAATGGTCCTTGCAATTATTTTGTTTGTGTGTCTTCTGACTTAAAATACAATAAGACTTGTAGTTGTAAGCCTACGTAAAATCCAAGTACTAAGCATCCCTGTTAGATTTTAGCAGGGATGAGCTCATGCTAACATGTGGTAAGGGCAACGTCAATCTCTCGTTGGATTTGAAAAAAAAGTAGTTTTGAATTAATCAAAGAAAATGTGCTATTTTTAATTTTAAGTAGATCTATGATGATCTGTAACTGTTATAATATTTTGTTTTAATTTATGGAAATTAACCTTTCAGTTTCATTAGAGAAACTGAGGTTTAGGAAATAAGTTTATAGTTTTAGGGTGTTAACTGATCACATTGTTTTAACAGACAAAAAAAGGTATCAATTAAAAACACTTTCTTTCTTTTTTACATTTTAGAAAGAGGACCTACAGTATTTGGCATCTCCCTAATTTTTAGCTCCCTCCAGAAATCCTCTATCAGGTTCAAGTTGACTTGGTGCTACAAATTGCTACAAATTGTTAATAGAACTTTAAGTCAGAAAAAACATGTTGGTCAAAAATTTAAAGGTACATTTAAGTTTGGACTTAAATTTATAATGAAGCGATTGTTCCTTGTGTAGGTCAATTTTATTGCAAATTTA
The DNA here is from genome assembly GCF_001444195.1 of Xiphophorus couchianus. Classification (NCBI taxonomy): domain Eukaryota; kingdom Metazoa; phylum Chordata; class Actinopteri; order Cyprinodontiformes; family Poeciliidae; genus Xiphophorus; species Xiphophorus couchianus. The sequence continues at coordinate 11,378,723 of NC_040228.1, forward strand.
AATGTCAATTGTTGTTGTTGCATTTTCTGCATGCCTTTTGATGCGTGGATGTGATTGGTCTGACGCTTAGAAGGATGCCCATATTGCTGTCTGTTTTATTTTAGAAAGGTTTTGAGGCCTGTGATTTGGGAGCTCATACCCCAAGAGTTAAAAGGATCATAAAGGGGTTGTCACTCACAAAGAACGTTAAAAGAATCGCCAACAAAAACACATATTAATTGAAATATTAATATTTTCAAATTGTTTAGACAGTGTTATACAGATGATGGATTCCTGAAGGTATTCCAAACTCAAAGTGCAGTTTCTGGACCCACGTAAACTACTAAAATATCTGTGTTTTTCTCTGAATTTTAGTAGTACATAATTAGTGAACAGTAAGAGAAACAGACCTAAAATACAGACAATTTTTACCTGTTGCTTTGTCTGCCTACCTGATGGCACCAAGGACCTTTGGGTGCCGGCTCATTCCCAGATAGTCGTTGCTGCACCACACTGAGACCTGAGAGGCCTTTCTTCCAGAAAGGGAGTAATCCTCGGCATGGGGGAATTGCTTGGCGCTCCTGTTTACGGTCTTAAACACTCTGTAAGTGTGGTCCTTCTTTTTCTCTTCAATCATTTCCTTGAAGAAGCTATCATAATCATAACTGGGTCCAACTGGTTTGTGGGTCACATTGACATGAAATTAGCCATCAGAAACAACGTATTTTTAAGGTATGACGGGAATTTATCATGTTAAATAAAGAGCACGTTGGAAATGGTAAATCTTACCCATGTTGTCATTGAGTTGGATGGCCATGCTGGTTTGATGAGAAGTTGAAAACACAGGCTCTTTTATACCTTTCAACAGAGAGGTCATCAAACCTGCGAGAGGAATTTGTGCATTTTCGTGAACTTGACTTCCATTAAGAGTTAAACTTGTGACATTCACGTAATCCCTACCATCTTTGACATCCTCCTGAACCTCAGGGCTAGCTTTAACCATCCCAATCTGTGAGCTGACGAAGGGGCAGCCCTTCGATGCAGACACTGCCACCTGAGTTGCGGTTTGAGCAAACTTCCTCTTTTGCTCCACTGTTGGAAGCTGGCCGTTGGGTTTGGTGGGCGAGGAGCTCAGCTTGGCCTCCAGAGAGGACGTGCCGCTCACGGTGATCTGCCGAGCGATGATGGGACATTGGTCTGCCAGGGACAGCAAAGCAGCTCCAGATCTTCTTAAAGCTGGATGTGGGACAGACTTCAGGAAGGGGCAGTGATGAAGAAAGGCTGCCATCGTACCGGAGCTGTTCTTATTCTGACGAAAGTCAGGAAGCAGGAAGTTATTGCATCTGTTATGGCAATTTATTGTCTTAGTGAATTTGTGAAGACAAACTATAGCCCTAGAGGGATGATAGTGGTGTAATGGTTCAGCATGGAGGTTCTAATCAAGGGTGTGTCATTCAGCTGCTGCTTATCTGCATGCTGCAGATGCTCAAGGGCCGTTCTGACTGATATCGCCAGCTGATCACGGCAAAACTCAAAGTTTTCTAAATTATAAACCCCTTTTTCCATGTATTGTCAAAACATTTCATAAAGACAGGAACAAATGAGTTTCTGACTCAATAGTCTATTGACCAATCTTTATCACTATATAAAGATTGATGAATGTTTTAATTTTCTAAATAGTATGTCCGTGTGTTGTTTCGTTTTATAAAAGGCTGGTTCTCCCTATCTGCTGTGGTCAACTGATAAAGCAGCTCTAGGGATTTGTGGCCTTTTCTTGTGGTCGAATGTTTTCTTTCCTTGGGTTTAGGCCTAAACGCTGCAACAATATCAAAACTAGTAACTGCTTGGTTTGTTTTGTTTTCTTAATGCCTGACATTTTATTGGTGTCAGTCATATACAGCTATGTACACATAGACCCCCAAAAGGTAAAATGCTAATAATAATACTACTAATAATAATAATGGTTTCTTCAAATGACACTTGTAATGTGAAATAAATTTTAAATAAAATATGCTTGGGTATTATTGGGTAAAATAAAAAACACAAATGCGTAAATAAATAAAAATGTAAAATGATCTAAGAAACCAACCATAAATAAATGACTATTAAATGCACTTGTGTTACTATCAAATAAAAACAAACATCAAATAAGTAAATATATTTACTAAATTACTAAATAAATTAAATATAACATATAAATATATTTATATGTACATTCCTGAAATTATTCACCAAAACATAAACACTAACTAACTAACTAACTAACTAACTAACTAACTAACTAACTAAATAAATAAATAAATAAATAAATAAATAAATAAATAAATAAATAAATAAATTAATTAATTAATTAATTAATTTTAAAAAAGCAAACGTGAACTCACCTGTTGACCTGCACTGAGGACGAACTTCAGAACAGCATATAGGCAGAAAGTAAGAGAGGGTCGACTCTTATACGTCAGACGTTAAAAAGAGTATTATGCAATCTTGAGTTCCTCTGAAGGGCCGTCTGGGGCTCAGCCTGGAAAGGGGCCGGGCAGGGAGCTGTTAGCGTATATGTGGGAGGTGCAAAGATGCAGATATATGCCGTTCACCTACCCAGCTTCAGTTGGGACTGGCAATAAGTGAAAATGTCATAATGAAGGATTTTATGCCACTGAAAAGAAAAGCTCAATCTCAGACGACTTTTAATGTAATCTTCATTTAATCACAACAGCCTAATTTAAAACAGATGAATGTGTATGTGTTTTGTTTTTTTAAAACACTTTAAATATGGTCTACAACTTGCTAAAAACTAATTTGATAGTTTTTAGGATTTAAAAATAAAGATGTTTTAACAAGTTTAGGACATGTACAAAAAGAAAATTGATCAATACCGTAACATACTGAGCAAATCATTTCTGTTTGTTAGAAAGACTAAAAAGGCAATGACTGGCGTATTCTTTATACATCGGAGACTGTATTCATTCCATTCTTTTTCTTTGATTTACCTTCACACAAAGTACATATTTCAGATCCCACAAGATGACGCCCTGGGCAGACACCCATATCAGAAACCGCCATTGCCTCCAATATTCTGTTCCTGTCATCCTGGTTTCCATGTGGCTTTCTGAGTAAATACATCCAATTCTTCACTAAACTCTTAATCTTTCCATGTTTGCCTCTGTCCTGATGCATTTGAGTCCTCTACCAAACTTGTTACTATCAAGTTTTCTTGCAGGGTTCGCCTGTTTTTTATCTCTATCTGTCTACTATATGCCCAGGAGTAAGATGGGGGACACCACGTGTCTGTGTATATGACAGAAATTTTTAACTTTTGATATTACAGTCTTTAAATAAAGGTGCAAAAGAAATTAATTTTGTGCGTAGGTTAGAAAACCTACGCACAAAACAACAGTTTCTCTGTTTTTTCCCCACATGTAGCACTGTTTAATGTGCTGTCCTTGATTAAATAAATTTGAATTGAACTGAACTGAACCCCATTCTGTGTCCACATTGGAAATGAATCGCCCACGCGCAAAGTTGCGTCTCGTCAGATTTTCCTACGGTAGCACGGATAGATAGCTATGTCGGTGCTGGTGCGCAGGTAGGATGTATTTATAAGAAATCTGCCGAGTAAGCAGTATGTGACTTAGCCTCGATGTGCGCATGCGCATTACCACCAGGTAGGACGGATGAATGGGTAGCACAGATAGTTAGAACGCCGACAGATGTTGCGTTTCTCGGACTCCTGAATCAATGCTGCCTCCGGAGGCGGAGCTTTTGTTTTATTTTTTTATTTTTTATTTTCTTAATTCTGCTGCTACCGACTGGCAGACAGGGGGCAGCAAAAGGTTCCATCTCTTTCTTGACTGGATCACACAGGACAAGCAGCAGCATCATCATCTTCATCAGCATCACCCACCACCCTCTGTCACAAGGACGAGCTCTTCATCTAGACGGCGCACAAGAAACAGGACGATCTTTCTTTCTTTTTTTCCCCCTCCATTATCAGAAGCATAATATTAAAGCATCGAGATGCTGGCCTGCACGGAGCTGATCACCATGTGTCTCCAGTCCGCCAAGCACGAACACTTAAGAAAGCAGCAGGAGCTCGACTACAATCAGAACCAAGGCTTCGCTTTATTCCAGGATGTAAGTAAAACACATCAGATGTCACAGCGTTTGAAACGCAGACGGGTTTCAGTTGAGCCTCATGCATGTTTGGGTCCTTATCGAAACGTGTTCAGCCTCTGTCCGTCTGTCGAGGTGTCGTTTCCTCACCGTGCAGTGCGCCTGACTCACTGTCCTTCACTCTTCTATTTATGAATGGCTCTTACCGAGTTAAAACACGGCCCATTCACGACACGTTTACGTAAGAAAGGTGAGTGCATTAAGAACAAACGCCCGTCCGACTCGGATCATCTAGCATGCAGAAAACTATTGGCGTGCTAACCATTTCAGCATCGTTGTTCTTGTCAGGTTATTTACGTGAAAATAATAATCTTAATGATGATTTTGCACCAGAAAATCTGCCTGTAAAACATGTATGTATTATGAGGAACCTCCCTCAAAAAAAGCTCCAACCGAGCTGCTTTTTAAATGCAGACACGTTTTGAATTATTTATCAGGGTATAAACAGAATATCACCACTAAGGAAATGTCTTGCTGCTCATCTGCTCAGTCCTCTGAAAGCTAGTCATTCATAACCTTTTTTATTGTATTTTACTTTCTGCACCACCGAAGAGGAAACAGTTTATCTGCACCATGCCATCAATCTTCAAACAGCTGACTTGCAGTAAAGTTTATTTAATTTCCCGAAGACACGGCTTCCAAATTTTATTTCTGTAAAGTTGATTTCATTTGTTTTAATTTACAGAATGCACCGTGAGAGAGCCAACTATTACCAGTGCGTTTTCCTTATACTCGCTAAAACCTCCTTCCTTCTTCTGTTGTTTTAATTTAAGCCGATTTCACTTTAGTTACTGGATCCACCACGGAAGAGCCAAGTGTCTATCATCAGCATCATTTCCTATCTTTAGACTCTTGCTTGCTTGCAGTAAATGTAATTCAGTTCCCTCGAGGCGGATTACTGCATATGAAAAGAAAATCAGTCTGCGGTGAGTGTGCATTTGGTTTAAATGTATATTTTCAATCCCCATCCTACGGCCTTGCATTTCTTCACAACCATTTAAACTTGCTAATAAATATGAGCTTTTCCTGTTGCTTTTAACAGACACTTTCACATATCCTCAATGGAAGGAAACCTGTTTCATGTAGCTCTTTATGTTGCCACTCCAAAAATAATGAAATGAGCTGCACTGGATAGATTTCCAATATTAAATCAACCTAGCACACACACACACACACACGCACACGCACACACGCACACACACCCACGCCCCCTCACACACTCACATATTTGCAGTATTTCACAGGGAACTGAGGCAAGTGTGAGGTTTTCAGTCTCTCCAGAGCTCCCAAAAGAGATAAAAAAAGCTCTTACAGTAGTGTTGTTTCATCCTCTTTGTGAAAAGACCTGTTAGTCTGTCTTGTTTTAATTGCAAGCATTGATTGCAAAACATTAAACAACATTCTGGTATAAATCCTCTTTACATCCCTGAGATGAGATTTTTTTGGCAAAATACTTCGCCTCTGCATTCTGTGCTTTACAATATGATTTTCTACAAAAGCAGAAGAAAACCTAATAAATAAATCTGAGAACCTATCCCCTATTTTGCTACTTTTTCTTCATAATTACAGTTTAAGCACGAAGTCTGTCTATCCCTCGAGTCAGGCGTGAAATAGTCCAGTGAAATTGAATCTTCCTCCCAGATTTCTTCCCTGGCTCATGTTCGCTTGTCCAAGCTTCCTGTTAGCTTTTCTGTCAGCTGTCTTGGGTGGGATGCGGTCTCGGAGCTCCTGTGGGGGGGATCTGACAGCGATAGGGCTTCCTACAGCTTGTCACTCCACAGGAGGCTGCAGAGGGCAGCTGCAGATCATCTGCCAGCTGTAGCCCGAATCTGTCACAGAGCCACATTTATGGTAGGTGATTACTGTGACTGTGACACAGCGATTACGTTCAGTCAGAATGAGAAAGATGAAGTCAGTGGTCGTTTTAATTGATTTTGTAGTTTGTTGAAAAGGGAGAATTTGAACAAAGTCTTGATAAATCTTGAACCTTTTCAGAGTTTTTCACGTGTTTCACTGGGATTTAATGTGAGAGACCAACACAAACTAATGTTGTTTTTTATTTTAAAAATAGCTCAAACGTTTTGTTTTTAATACGTGGTACGATTTTGTAGTGACACCCAAACTGAAATTTGTGCTTGTGCTTCAGCATAACTCAACCCCATTTGGCTGAAAACATTCATGGCTTAACTTACTGTAAATCCTTTTACAATTTTAAAGCAACTGACCATTGTGCATTGTTTTGAACCAGTTTGCTATGTCCTGCAGAACAAACCGAGCATCTTCTCAGTTTAAACTGCCAACACGCAGGTTTTATGGGTGCTTCCCTCGTTTATATTTCAAACAAAAGAAATAAGAGTACAAATAAAATGTTTTTATTATTGAACATCTCATGCCTTCCTTTGTTTAAGCTTGATACTAATTGTAAATTTTAATCTTGGCTCCTTTTCATTTCCTATATTGTGTCAGATGTGTTCAAATGGAACGTCATCTTTAACTCTTTAATCTTTTGTAGAGCTTCTTATCTAGGATCCCATTCTGTTGAATGTATCTTTCATAATAACCGCAAGTAACCTTTTGCATTTAACAGTTTAACAAAACATATTCAAGATAATTAAGAAAAAAACCTTTAATTAAATAGGAAGATTAATAGCTGACGTTATTGTTCACTGTGACAGGGCTAATGACATTTTAAGAGACTCAGTTTTGCGTAGGCCAGAAGTTAAAGTAATTTAGTGCAGTGGCATAAAATGTTTTGCAGAATTCAGCTCTCACAATTATTGATAAGGGTTTATATAAAAGTCTTAGAAGAAATGGTTGTTATGTAGACTTGCTGGCTCTAAGATGTGACTCCTCAACAATGAGCCTAAACCTGGCATTTTTAAAATTATTATTATTATTCTTCCATCCATCCATCCATTTTATTTACATCCTTGTCCCTACTGGGGTCTGGAGGTGCTGGTGCCTATCTCCAGCTAACGTTCCGGGCGAGAGGCGGGGTTCACCTTGGACAGGTCGCCAGTCGGTCGCAGGGCAACTCAGAAACAGACAGGACAAACAACCATGCACACACACACTCACACCTAGGGGCAATTTAGAGAAACCAATTAACCTAACAGTCATGTTTTTGGACTGTGGGAGGAAGCCGGACTACCCGGAGAGAACCCACGCATGCACAGGGAGAACATGCAAACTCCATGCAGAAAGACCCCAGGCCAGGAATCGAACCCAGAACCTTCTTGCTACAAGGCAAAAATTCTACCCACTTAGCCACTGTGCAGCCCTATTATTATTATGTTTGTTAAATATTGCTCTGTTATTTTTCACTTTTGATCAAAGTCTAAACAGAGCCACTGATGTACTCCTATGGACACGCACTGCTGATGTCTGGATCACATCATCAAGTATCTTCTTTGTTTATCATTTATGTCATGTTTAATTCACGATATTGCTAATGCTAGAAACTGGAAAAAGGCTGAAGTTAGTCTTGAAACTGATGAAATTGAAGGGTGTCGTGCTTTTTGAAGGCTCCCGTTTGATGATGAAATTAATCAACCCACCACTGATCTGTTCAGGTTCACTCAAAGTCACTAAGCAGAGAGGAAAAAAGCTGGAAATAAACAGCCTCTTTGATCTTGCATTTCATACACACACACACACACCCACCCACCCACATTCACGCACACACACTACAATCTAGCATCTATTTAGATTTAGTGTCCTGGTATGTGTGAGGGAGGATGTTTCTCTGGCCAAGTTCATAGCATGGATTAATGAACAAGCATTGTCACTTTTGAACTGGTTGATCATAGAACTGTGGAGACATTTTGAAGCAGTGGGAACATTTTTAGTGTCGAGAGAGAGAAGAAAGCGGGAGATGTATCTGTTTGAAGCTCTTCTGCATTGTATGAAAATGTCAGATTTTCATTTCCTGTGATGTCTCACTTATTTTAGAGATGAAGAATTTTTGACTCACTGAGATTATCCTATTTTCTGTTTATGCATGTATGATACAGTGTCGAAGTTGAATTAGTATTTATACTGTTGAGTTCTTGAGATCTTGGCTTGGCTTGGCTTTCTTTGCAAAAAGTAGCTCAGATTATATTGAGACCCTCTGTGAAATTCAATTTTGGTGTCTCGCCACTGATTTTCAGTCGGATTTAGTTCTGGACTTTGACCGAACCACTCCACTCTATGATCCAAACCATTCCCTGCAGCTCTGGCCGTATGTTTAGATCTGCTCTCCTACTCAAATCCTTTGCGGCCTCGAAAAGAGTTTATTCCAGGAATACCTGAAAATCCTCCCTACAGCATAATGCTGCCACCACCATGTGAACTTATTCCCCCCTCAGAAAATGTTTTGCAAGTTGGTCAGAAAGTATAAACCATCTGTCTGCTGACGACTTCTGACTTTCTTTCCACCACGATGCTTCTTGCTGCTCCTTCTACTCCAGTTCTGTGGAGTGCATCGACTAATGGTTACCATGTCAACAGATCCTCCCACATGGGCTGTGGATGTTGAAGGCTTGTGCAGAACTACTGTATTTATACTGAGATTGAATTACTCACAAGAAAAAAAAAAACATTTATAAATTAGATGACTTCTTAAGTACTGAATTTCATTTAGAGCTACGTATTAGACTGTTGGTCTATTACAACAGTCCCAAAGTATCCCAAAGTTTGTGGTGGCAACAAAAAAAGTGTATTCTTTTTTTGTTGAGTTGAGCAAGAAGCTTTTAAATTGAATTGATTTTATTTGTTTTGTGCAGCGCGTATTAATGAGCGTACAATATTGCTGTAAATGCACCTACAAATACTGTAGCAGAGTCCCACAAAACAAACAACGCAATACAAAAAAATAATAACAGCACGAACAAAGAAAATAATCAAAAGAATACAATAAAAACAGCAAATAAAACCAATAGATGTTTGATTAATCCTGTTTTAAAATACCTTTATCAAAGGGCTAGTATCTTTTAAGTTTCTGCAAGACAATATGTGTCATATCTAAATTAAAAAGGAAATTTCCAAAAGTTGCTTAAGGTTTGATAATCGCAGTGCTGATTACTAACCGGACATTTTTTAGGTTTTCTCTTAAATAAGTGGCGCTCCCTCTTATGGTGGCAGGCCGTGTCTTCCAGCTCCTACATCCTTCAGTTTACACCACAGCTTACATTTCAAGCCTGTGTTGAAGTATGTAGATGCTTTTTCTGTGGTATGCATGGTTTTTTTGTCAACTTCAAATTTTACTAATCCTTTTTTATTTCCTCTTGCAGATTTTTTGTCGGGCGGACAAAAACGGTGAGTTCTCACCCAGTTGGACTGACGGGCAAAGAGATTCATAATATTTAAAAATAATTTTGCATGCTAAAAATCTGTAGAAGAACTTTGTTCAGAAGTGAAACCTTTTAATTCCTCTGTATGTGCCCTCGGTACCCTCCCTCTTGCTCTCCATATCAGATGCAGAGCTGCAACGTTTTGTGAACGTTTGAAGTGGATGGAGAATGATATGTGCTTTTAGGTCTGCTGTCCTGCTACAAGCTGAACTACTGACCCAGTTTTAAAACTTTTACAGCCCTCTGATTGGCATTTAGCTACATCCATCTTTCCATTGTCTTCCATCCTGCTAACGAAAAGTATTCTCAACAACACACCACATCTTGCTGTTTGGGTACTCATTTGTAAAAAAAAAAAAAACATATTAAAAAAGCACAATAAAATCCTTTGAAGCTTGTTTGTGTGAAACTTAAGCAGCTGTTAAACGAATACTTCCGCAAGGCAATGTAGAATTAGAGCAGATAGGGCCAAAGAGCTGTACGCAAATCGTCACCAACGCTAATGCACAACATTTGGCGTCCCAGCAGAATTTTTAACTCCTAATGAAACCCGCCTGAGACTTTTCCCTTCTCCCATCTCATTCTTCGGCTGGAATAATTTGTTGGAGCGTTGCCACTTTGCTTCAAAGAATCGTCTCCTCCTCATAGGGAAACACGGGGCGTTTAGCTCTCCGTAAAAAAAGCCGCGCTGACAAACAGAGAAATCTTTTCCCGCTTAATTTTTTATTCATGCGCTGCATCCTACTTGCAGCGAAACGCAGAAAGGAGGCAAGTGATTAATGCTCGTGGGGCATCCACGAACTCCGCGCGCTTTTCCTCCAGAGAAATGCTGGATGTGTTGCGTAAAAGCGAGAATAACAATGCAACGCGTTGAGCAGGGGTCGTCTGGGGCTCGCGTTTTAGCGATACGCCGTTAGATGAAAACTCTGTCGTTTGTGAATTATAGATGAAGACAATAAAAGCTGCTTCTTTTTTTTTCACCAGGGCTTTTGTGTGCAGATAAAAGAAGAGGGAGGTCGGATTCCTCCTTTCTCTGCATGGATTTGAGTCCTTGCATTATCACTTTGTGGTCGAAGTTTTCAGTCTAGGCAAATCAAGAACAGGTTTTAAAGTTTAGCACTCACACCAAGCTATTGTTTTTCATTCTTTGTTGAAAAAAAGGGGGAAATGTTCCTGCGTGTTTGAGGTTGTTATCATCAGTCTGCAGCAGAGCTCGCTCTGTGTTTTCCTCTTTTTAAACTCAATGATCCTTGCACCCAAAGAATGCAAATAAACAGCCTCTCTAGTCAGAAGCTTCTGCGTAGGCCGCCATAATACGCCTGGAGTGCCATGCATTTATAATATAACAACAACTGGCTAACATACTAATATCCTCGCAGCCTTTATTATGGATTTAAAAGAAACAGTGAACCGTATGAGTGCAGCAACATGGGAAACACAAAGCTTCCACTCGGTGATCCTGCACAGAAATGAGTCTTTTTTTTTTTTTTTTGCTGATACGCAACAAGAGTAATGAATGATATTATGATTTATTTTGACAGTCTTGCCCTGAGTTATCATTCAGAGAAAGCAAAAACAGGCACAAAAAACTGACAAGCCAATGATTAGGCTTTGACATAAAAATCTGAGATGTGAGAGACGCAACAAAACGCTTTGAGATGGTTTCTTAAAATACAGCTTAAAAATATACCACTAAAATATCAGAGGGAACACCTAAGCAAAAGCAAGGGTTGCACAATATGAGGAAGACATGGCATTGCAATATTATTTGTAGGTTATTGCTGTCCTTTTTAAAAAAAGTTATCCCAATGTCCCCACCCTGTTCCCTGGGCTTTAGGAAACAAAATCTATGTCAGGTGTGAACATGAAGGTCAGTGGAAACCCGTCCAACTGACCAACAGGCCAGCAAAGTTTGAATACATCTCAGTTAAAACATTACAGCTTGACAAAAATAAACGTATTGCCCTCTTGCAGACATTTCCGATTGCAACGTTTCACCCACTGAGATGGCAAAGTGGATTGTGTTTCGTACATTGTGCAGCTCCGGCTTGGTGAGACATTAAAGCGTGGCCGAAAATGTCAGAAGAAATTACGTAAAGGGGCGAAAGCTTTATCGCAGCACTACGGCTGAGAAAATTGCACACTTAGAAAACAAATTTGTTCCCGGTACAGGTGAGATATCTCAGTGCAAAAAGCGAACAACAAATGCGAGGTCTCAGTTTTATCCTCCTGCTTTCCTGTTGTTCCCAGGACGCAGAAATGCTGCAGCTCCAGATGGCAGCCGATTAGATGCAAACTTTCAGCTTTTTTTAATCTCTTAAGGTTTTAGATTGACATAAATTAGAAAGGATTTTGGCTATGAGTTGCTGAAACCAGCGTGCTCAAGTACATCTCGACTGCACTCTTCATTATCTTAACTGCGGGATTTACTCTGCCTGTTGATTTTTTTTTTCTTTTTATGCATCAGCACTGAAACATTGCCTTTTATATTCTGCTAAGCAGGACAGGATGTGCATATTATATTGGTTTCCCATTAGCTTTGCAGGAACGCACAGTGCTGCAGTAGAGTGTCAGTTCTTCCTCTCTGAAGTCTGCGTGTTTGTATGTGTGTGGGGGGAAAGCGACCTAACTGAAGATACAATTTAAAACCATTTAAGTTTTTACAAGAACTAAACTGACTATTACAAAACATAATAAAATATACTTATAAAGGGAACATTCTTAAAAAATAACTCTGTTTGTCAAACTCAAAAGCTGCATTCGATTTGCATTAAAGCCTTAGACTTCTTTACTCTTTAGCGACATGCACAGAAAGCTCTTAATATTTTTTCATAATATTCAAGACTAATAAAGTATTGACTGACTCCGATCCCATCCTTTCAAAGTCAGGAACCTTATTGTGTTACATTTTTAATATTCTATTGAATTATTCTGATGCATGTTCTGAATCGTTAGCGCTGCCTTTGTAGAAGGTCCCAAGGGAAGTGCGCAAGAGATCCTTGAGGAAAAAACAGCAAAAAGAGCTTTTTTATTCTGTCAGGCCACACTTTGAGCTGCAGGTTTTATTCAGGGCGATGTGAGGCAGGTAGGTAACCCACTGCGCCGCTGCTGCAGACAACACTTTTAATTTCCCTAAAGAGGTGCTGGTGCAGAGACACAAAGCTTCCCTCAGATTAACTGCAGCAACATCAGCATGTTTTTGAAAGAGCAAGTCTCTCCGTCTGGCTAACTGTTTTCCACACATTCTGAATGTGTGGACATAAATTGTGTTTTATGTCAAAAGAGTGGAGAAAGTGTGATTAAGATGCATTATTAATACAAATCAGCATAGTGAATATAAATCTACACATCCCTGTTAAAATATCGAGTTTTTGGGATGTAAAATATTTATCTGTGAAACAACACCTGCTCTCTTTAGAATCACTGGCTTATTTTAGCATGAAAAAAGACTGGCTCTCTAAGGTCTACACAGCCATGATAACAGGCTCAGCTTTTGTAATAATAATGAGATCAAGATAAATCATTTCCAAACTCCCCCCACCCACCCAACCCCAATATGTTGAATATGACACATATCCTATACAGTTCCACTGAAAATCAAACCAATCCAAACAGAAGGCAGGGTAAGGTTACAATCCACAGTTCTTTACACAAAATCACCAGGAAAGAGATTAAAATCATAGAAGCAGTTGTAAAACCGATAGCTAGCTAGAAGCTAGTAAAATTAGTGTGCAGAAATTAAGATGCACTGCAATACTGACAGGAGAAAGCTTAAAAACCCTTAAATCACCTTTTGATGTTGTTTCTCCATCCAGTCTTCTTTAGTTGAGTCTACATCTTCCAAGAGCTGCACAGCTCCCACTGCATTTGTGTAAAACCAATGCATATAATGTGAGGCTGTGCAGCTGCTTTCTCTCCTCACCTAGAAGATCTTTATGCAGTCAAATACCTGTTAGCTAAAGTTATCAACCTATTTCTGCCATTGATTAACTCAAAAGAAACAACTAAAACTTCTAAACATGAACATTTTGCCATTTTTTGTTCAGTCAATAATTACCAAAATTGTTTCCACAAAAAGAAAACTTCTAAACTGGATTTTATAAAAAGACTTTTGATCAATTTACAGCCGAAGAAAGAAGAAGAGTTATCCTAAGGCGAGCCAACAGTTAATCAACACAGCTTCTTAATTTTCCCCGCCCCCTTGGGTCAGAACAGACTGCACATTCACACTAACCGCTTGTTAATATTTACTGTTTTTGACATTTTTTGCGACATTTCTCAACAGAACATGGCTGCCTGGTTTTGACCGATAAGCTGTGTGTATGTACATCACTACGCTCTGGGTTTCTGCTGGAGCGCCGATCGAAGAAACAGTGAACGCTTGTGTAACGTGCCATCTGAGCTGCTCTGTATTTTGGGCGTCTTATCGGGTGCGAAACCAAACCAATGTTCTGCCTCTGAAGGAGTTAGATGATGAGTCAAAGATGCAACAGACTGTATTTACTCCTACATGATGTGGAACATGAAATAATGAGAGAAATTAAGATCAATCTCTTCGTATAGGTTCGTCTCCCAGCTGCAGCTATAGATTCAGGCGTAACGTTCCGCCATAATCCAATCTTTCAACGCCACAGCTCAATTGTGTTCTAAGCTTTCTGTTTTTCTTCCTTTTTTTCCATTACAAAATGTCTTACAAGCTAAGGATTGATGGGATTAACAAGTGTATCTCAGAAAGTGGCACTGCTAACCGAGTAAAGCTGCTGAGGCCTCATTATAAAGACAGTCTGGTTGTTGGTCTCCTTGCAGACGATGGGAAGCTGTCCATGGAGGAATTCCAGTCCTACTTCGCTGACGGCGTCCTCACTGACGAGCAGATGCAGGAGCTGTATTACTCCATCGACAGGCAGCAGACAGAGTAAGCTCTTCCAGCTCTCCTGTTTGGATCTCATCCAGCTCTTCTGCTTTTTGCTTCTCTATTTTTTATTTTTTATTTTGCTGCCTGGCTGCAAGACTTTAATTCCTCACTTCAGCAAGGAATATCCACAGAGAGCCTACATTCTGGATGATTATTTAAAATGCAGTGTGAAGAATGCAAACATAAAAAAAATACAAACATTTCATCAGACTGTTGACTTTATGTGTTTGCCAGTTTCACTCTCTGTTGCAAATAATAAAAACTGCACAAGACGAGCAATTTATTGCTCCAACTGTGCAACAATCTATCAAACTGGTTTGCAAGTGATTGGTCATTAGACCCCAGTTAAAGGCCACGTGACTGCATCGGCTCATTATCGCTACTTCCTGATGGCACACAGAGGGTTTTCTCTCATGACTTATAAAAAAAAAACATTTACTGAAGTAGACGCTCCAAGGAAACATTAAAATAATAACAAAGGAAAACTGAGGACACAGTGAGTTTGCACAAAGTAGGAAATGGACTGAGAGAGATAACTTCAAACAGCTGAAATCCTGATATATGCCAGGAGTCACAGCACCATTAGCAGGAGCCCCATTGGCTGTCAGCCTGAAGCGACCCAAGGAGCAGCTCATTATTTTTGACAGAAATGTTCAAAAATACAGATGAGCGGCCGATTAGAAAGTGGTAGAGAGACTTCCTCTTCTCATGACACTTTTGGGTAGCATATTCTGACAATAATCCTGAGTAAAATACCACAGTTTCACAGCATTTAGATAAAAATTTTTTTTTATTATTAAACACAGAAAGGAGATATTTAATCCTACTGATTCTGATGTGACATTTATTTTAACAGTCTTCATGATGGTATTTGTAATATCTTTTTATGGCGATTGTGTTTTTGATATGCAGACTAGTGGCAAAAATATTAATTTCATGCTTTCTTTTGAGGGGTTTCAGATTCAGATTTATTCAAGTCCCCAAATGGGCAATTAATGTCACAGCAAGCATGTGATTATAAAAGGGCATACCAACTAAAAAACAAAGTATCAAAAGTAAAACAAAAAGAAAAACAATAAAACGTACCAAAAATAGACATCAAATATAAATCGATATATAGTTGGCATTGTTTATGACGAGAGGTTTCCTGTATAAAGTCTTCCTCATTTAATCTTCGTTTCACTGAATACAGAACTTATAAAAAGTGTTGCAGGTTTTTAAGTTTCACCTCCTGATCTTTCCACAGCAACCTGGACATAGACAAGCTCTCAGGTAATGATGCTTGTTCACCTTCTCTTAACAACTTTGCTAACAAACTATTTTAAATGTTGCCAACTTAAGCTTCACTGTATTGCTGATCATGACTAGTCAGCTAATCTCTATTTGAGAGGTAATCAGTCAAGCCTGTTGGAAATGCCACTGATAGGCTAATTATAGTGTTTTGTCCCACAGCGTACTTCACTCCTCACCTGGGGGAATATGTCAATGTCCTGTCTGCACTGGAAAAGCTGAACGTGGCCATTTTAAAGGCCATGGATAAAACTAAAGAGGTAGGTGATTAAAGCTTTTGTCAGGTCGCTGAGCTGAATTTTCCCTGTCAAATCTTCACAGAAACATAACATAAGAGCTTTCAGGATGTCCATTGGCATTCTCTTCCTCTGAAAGCTGCTCATTAGTGACCCACTTGTCAACTTTGTGCAGCCTAGCATGATCTCTTATTTAGTCTGCACCTCTTTTCCTAAGTGACAATACTTTCAAACATGAGCTATAGTATGATTAACAAAATGTGCAGCTTTATCTAGTGCAGAGTATCTAGTTTATATACTTTGGATTAACATTATTAGATTCTTTTTCTTCGTTTGTTCTTTCCTTTGGTTTGTTATTTTTGTTTGTATTTCCTTTTAATTCATGTAAAGCACTTTGAATTGCCTTGTTGCTGAAAATGTGCTATGTAAATAAAATGACCTCACCTTAAGATCTCCTCATTATCAGGCCCATCAGAGGGAAAACATAGACAACAAAAACTGTTAAATATATGGTACAATATTTGACATGAGGGACATCAGCACATTCCTCTTTGAGTTTAAATGTTCATCAAATCTGATGCAAGTTTCTACATATTCCGAATGATCATTATTTAGCTAAGAAACAAATAATTTTTTCTGCCAATCAGAACTCCACCATCACATAGTTGTGTTTGCTGTTATCCAGTCTTTGTTTTAACTTCTCATTCATCTGTAAAATCAAGAAAACGTTGTTTCCCATTCATTTTCAAGGTATAACACCTTTTTTTATATATATATATCTGCATTTTCAGATAACAAGACTTGGTATGTAACAAAATCTCCAGCCTCGGTTTCTGTTCGATGCTAATTAGTTTCTCACGAAATCCTGCTGAGGAGCAGTCGAGCCAAACACATCATATTCCATGAGATGAAGCGATGGATTTATGCGTCTGCCCATTGAGAGGGCTGTAATCATCTGGGTTAAGGTGCAGTCAGAAAAGATTAGCATCAGAGAACTTTTCCTAAAGACGTAATCAATAGCTAAGCCCAGTTTGCATTGATGCTCAGCAGCCCTCTGTGCAGAGCCAGTTAGCGAGTAATTTTAGTATTTGGCACAGGAGGAGAGCCATGTTCGGATGGCGAACAGACAGATGTTTGGCTGTTATAATGAGGTATTTCTTTTGTTTTGTTTTTTCATCCAGTGTTATGCAGCAGTTTATTTTCACTGCAGAGGATGATGGGTAACAGGGAATTATAGATGATAATTACCAAAGACAACCCGCCCGAACGCTTCAGCTGAACTGACGTCAGATTTCCTTTGAAGAAATGGAAGTCATGTCATGTCATGTCTGAACTTTCTTCTTCTCTTGTATTCTGATTGTATCTTTTTTTTTTGTACTCTGGAGGGTGCTTTTCACTCCCCCCCCTCCTTGCCTCTTCTTCCATCTCTCTACATTTCCAACATGGTCTCGTTGTCTGGCAGCGTTTTTTCTTCTTCCATCCGTCTTACATCTCATGCATTTTTCATGTTGCTGATAGTTGGTCAGAAAACTGTTTTTTTCTTTAGCCCTGAGGGGAAGAGCTTATTTTTAGTCTTTTTGAGGTCCAAGTTTTTGAAGAAAACTTTGAGGTACCTCTAGGATATGCCCTACCTTTTGCAGCTATTACCAGTGTAATAGCTGCTAAGCCTGTACTAAAGCTGAGCACTGGGGATAGGCATTAGCCATCTGCTCAACAAACTTGCATGGACTTGGTTGGTAAAATAAACAAATTAACTTATAATTTCAGATGTGCTAAGATACCACCAGGCATTTTTGCATTTTAGAAAAATATATAGAATAAAATCTTTATGATCGTTTATTTGTTGCGTACAGCTGATATTTCCTCCTTCATGCAGCTGCTCACGTGTTTCAAAATGAAATAAAAGAGAAAAGCAGGAAAGAACAAAAGTCAGTCATTCATGTCTTGTTGCTTTGTCACTGCTGAGACAAACTAGTACATAGGTTTTAACAATCTCGATCATCATTTTTCAAACAGTTCTCCAACATTTGTTTTTTTTTCCCCCCCCTTTAAACTCAATTTTGTTGCACCACTGGCTACAAGTGAGAATGATGGGATTCATTACTTGACAAAACCTGTGCTGGGAAAAATTTATTATCTACTGAAACAGCCTTTTCACTGGAGCTTCATAAAATCCTGCTGAGATCTTGTGTCTCTTTATGGAATAAATCTATAAAATCTCGCTGGCTTTGCATTCCTAAATCGTGGGTAATGTAAAAAGGGACATCATTCACATGCTAAATATTTCATTGTTAGAGTTCAGTCTCAAGTCATTTGCAGCTTTGAGTATTTTTTCTAGGATTGTCCTGTAGCTCTGCCAATTTTCTTTACTAATATCTTGCTGAAGACAAAATATTCCCATATTGGTGACGTGCTCACCATATTTCATGTCAGGCATGGTGCTTTCAGGCCCAAATGAGGTGTTGGTTTTCTCTCACAATTGGTGTTTTGCACGCAGAACAAAATGTTCCTTTATCCAAACACTTGCTCCTTCAGAGTTTTCATGGCCCTTTTTGCTTCTTCACTGATTAATGCTCTCCTGTCTGTCAGGTTAGGTGGTCGGCCATGTCCATGTTGGCAGGAATGTAGTGCCAAGTTGTTTTTGTTTATTGGATCGGACCAATAATCTTTAAACGTATCCACATCTTTTCCCTGACCCATCTTCTGTGTTCCTTGGTGTTCATGTTGCTGTTTGTTCACAAATGTGCTCTAAGTTGAATTACCCACAGACATCCACCCTATAAACATTTTTTGGTGACTTCTAGAGCAATTGTTTGAACAGGATTTTGTATTAAGGCATCACAGTAAAGGGGAGAATAAAGGCACTTTTGCATTATTTTGCTTCCAATTAATTGGAAGCTTTGTGTTTATGTGATCTATTACATGAAATCCCAAGGTACATTCCATTTTTTTGGAATATTTAACAAAAGTTCAGTGGATATAAGTAGTTTCCAGTGGAAATGTATTTAAATATATGAGCTGTTATTGTCCTTTTGAATAGTTTTCTTAATACAAGCATTTAGGTGATAGCTATGTTTTTTTTATTCCATCAGTTAAATATTAAAGTACTTGAAAAGGAAGGACAGTTGCTCCTTTTGAAGTGAAGTATCACATTAACTGTCTTGCCCTGGCACTGACACATAAAAACTCTCTAAAGATTTTACTGGGAATCAGTTCAGAACTCAGTGCTGCCCAGTTCAAAGCGTTTTCTTCAAATGTAGCTTTCCAACAGTTGTTTGCATGTTATCTTTGAAATATTAACTTAAGGTCCTTGAAATTAATTATTCCTTTGATTTACCCACATCAATTTGTGATGATGGCAGGAAGCAGCCAGAAATGTATTATTGATGTAAGAAATCCTTTTTCATTTAGGGTTCATCAAAAAAAAAAAAAAGAAGAAAGAAAAAAGCAGATTAATTGTATTTTTAAAGATAAAACTTACAAATTCGAGGTTGCAAGGCTGTAACTTTTTCTTTTATTTATTTTATTAATAATAAAAGGTTACCTTACCTCTGTGGTTTTAGGAGTATCAAGGCTCATCAGTGCTTGGCCAGTTTGTCACTCGCTTCCTGCTGAGGGAAACCTCCTCCCAGCTTCAGTCCCTGCAGTCCTCCCTGGATTGTGCCACAGAGGCTGTCCATGACCACGGCTGCACAGGGAGGAGGATGGTGAAGAAACCCGAGGACCTCCCCATCCAGAGGATCGCCAAGCGGCCCAACCGACGCATCCAGAAGAACATGTGTCTCTCTCCCACGGACCCTTACTCCGGGATGCTCACCACAGGTGAAATATGAGAGAAAGGAAACGGACCAAGACGGGTTCGCTGCTGTGCTAATACTCTACTTCTGGTGTCAGGGGTAAGCGTGGAGCCGGACAACCACTGGGGCTCCCAGATTAACCAGCTGGAGGAGCTCATGGATAAACTGGACTGTGAGGTTGGTGGGAAATCAGCTCTTTTCAGAATTTATATTGCAGTATTTTTCTTGTCTCAAAGCAAGAGCTTCACTCTGTATTTAGCGCCATCCTATTTTAAGACGCCTAATAAGTCGATCTTTTATGTTGCTACTGAAACGTGGCAGGAAGCAGTCGCATAAAGATCAGCTTGAGCATTTCATTGCAACGTTTCTGGAGTTTTTCCATTAAGCCGGAGAGTTAAATGTGCCAGAAAGACGTTAAGTTTCAGCCAAAAGCTGCGTTGGAGGAGAAAAAAATTCAATGCGAGCTGTGTTGTTACCAATAACAATGTTAGAGAAACTATTTGAGCACGACTGTTTGTCTTTTTTTTTTTTTTTCAGATGCACAGTTTATCTTCAAAACATCTGACATCCGAGATGTTGCCAAAATACATTTACAATGACACATACAAACATGCCTGGCAGATTTCTTTTATGTATATGAACTCCAGACTGTGTGGAGATTAAGTGAAAAGTAGATTGATGACTTAAGAGAAAAAAGCTTTGCAATGCTAATCTATTTTATTTTATTTTTTTTAGGCATCTGTTTAAAACTTAGATAAGATTTTAGAGCAGAGACATCAGATTTATTGCGCTCGCCCTCCAGCATGGTAATAATGGCATTACAGAGCTCTGCTGTGCACTGGAGAATTTTAACATAATTCACTGGAGGGCTGACTCGAATTGTGTGAAATCTGTGTTTTTGCAACACAGCATAAAGAAAAATGTGTTCTCCGTTTTCAGAGTCCACGTCTTGAACCGCTTAACGAAGACACTTTGGCAGGAACATATAAATCGGTGAGTCTTTAACGTCTGCAGATAATTTTGTCCAAAATGGTTCAGCTAAAAGATCTGCATGGACTCTTCGTGGAAATTGTGGTCACATCAATTCTGGCCTTATAATGATTTATACAAAAGGTTATTTTTGCAGGCTGGAGTGATGATACAACAAAAAAAATGTCAAGTTTTGAGAACAATCATTTGTTGTTATTTTCTTTTTATGTATTGTGGTTTCTCTGATCTTGACACCCATTAAGATCTGGATAAATTTCCCATACCAAGCTGCAAAAATCTTTGCTTATTTCAGTCATGGTATAGGTTCCTCCCGATAGAAACTGGCTTGATAGTTCATAACTCCTCATAAAAAGACTTGGGAGTTTATTTAAATTGTAAGATTTTTGTGCTTTCCAGTGCATGTTTTTCATAGAGACTTAATATTGCATAGTTGGTGTCATTTCTGAGTAATTTCTCTTGTCAGCTACGATTGCAATCTTTGATTTTAAAATCTCACCTTGACTCCTCTTGTCTTTTCTTACAAGAGTCAAGAGTCAAATACTTTAACGTGACCCAAACGTAGCAGTTACCACTTTTTTGGTCAACTATGACATTGTAAAATTTGCTTTGCTTTTGACAGTGAAACTGGTGTTCCAGCAGCATCCATTTCATATTAGGCTTGGGTCTTGGTGGCTCCTGTGTTGATCCTGAACATAAACTCTCTTTTTGCCTAAGGCGAATTCTTGAGTTCAAGTTGTTTAAAATAATCCCAAACACAGATCAACGCTGCCTTTGGAATGGATGAATCAGGAAATGTTAAGGCTCTCGATTGACCTTCCTAACACACCGATTCCCACACATTGAATATTTATGAACACTGAAGAAATGTGCTCTTCTACTTTCTAAATTTAGTTGTTGACTTAATAAAAAGATGTGATTCATATGGTATTCCTAACTAGTAAGACTGATTTGGTTTATGATGATCTGTTAGACTGTTAAATATAGCAGTTTTTTTTTGTTTTTTTGCTCATAATAAAGTCCAACTGCTTTCTAATGCTGCACCAAATAAAAGTTAAACGCTTTTGAAAGTTCTGGCAATTTCCAGCCATTTTCCCTTTGTAAGATAAACAAAATAAAAGAAATGGATGACTTATTGAAGATTGTGAAGAAAAACCAAAATCTGTTTGCCCAAGATATTGTTCTGGTGCAGCAGCTGTCCTTCAAAAAGGTGACCCAGACAAAAATGTGAGCATATCTTAGGTAAACTGTGAACAAAGGTTAGAAAGTCTCAATAAGAAAGAGAACAACCGAAAACTCAATTGTTGCCAATCGTCAAAGAGAAAGTCATTTTTAAAGTGAGAATTTTCTCAATTTCTACCACTTTTAATCCCCTTTCATTGTTTGTTGACATCGTTTTTCAATATTCTCCTCAGAACATTCTTCTGGTTCAGAGGCAGATGTCTGTGAAGGAGAGAGACGTGGAGCAATTTCAGCAAGCTCTCAAAATCTACACAGATGCCACCAGCAGCCAGCTTAACAACCTACAGTATGTCCTCCTTTCTGCGTCTGTGCTGTTTTCGCCTGAGGATCTTTCTCTGTGATTTCATGCGTCCATTTCCAACTGCTTCAGTTCTCGAAGATGTACAACCCAGAACCACTCTCACTGCCCTCATTCTCTCTTTTTTTTTTTTCTATTCTTGTTGTCAACAGCGTTTCAGTCCAAAACCTGCCAGACAGATCATGCTTCATCATGTATGAGTTCTGGCAGGATCGTCTCTCCTGGATGAGGTACTGTGTGCTCCCTTTTTTTTTTATTTCCAATTGGACTATACAAACATTTGCCAAGTGCACAGAACTGCTAATAAATTCACTATGAAGTGCACTACTGATAGTTTTCATCTTCTTTTTTTTTTTTTTTTTTTTTACAGCTATCTGCAGTCGTCCATCAGCAAAACCTTTCAGCGCTGCATCATCGACTCGCTGGAAGAGCCAGAAATAGTCTCCACTATGCTTCTCCCAGGTACAAACTGACAAAAGAAATCTCTGCCTACTGAAAGAAACCATACAGATTGTGGGTAAAAATGCATAGTTTGTGTTCAGTAAATTATTATTTTATTAGTTGACTCAACTAATCACTACTAGTGGAAAAAACACAGTCCAAGTTGGGACTTCAATGTCACGTTGGCTTTCTGAAAGGACTTAAATGTGAAGGGTGGTTGAAGTCGACCCGCTGTCGCCAAGTGAGGCACTGACATCACAGTGGCAGTCAACTTTTTGGATCTTTACTATAAACTCATGAAACCAATGCCTGAAACAAAAAGATATGCATGTTCATTTAAGCCCCATTCACACCAGCCTTCTATAATTGAAGGTGAACGTGCAACTGCACTTTTTCTCTGGCTAGAAGAAAAAAACTCCGGTCTTTGTAAGCTTCAGGTGAACACAACGCCAGGGATTATGGGTAGTCACAAGCAAAACAAAGCGCCTGTTCATGATTACAAGGAAAAACGACTCACTACCACATTGAGGGAGGATGAGGTAGAAGCTCGGACATGGTCCGATAAAGATTTATCACAATTGCTGTTAAGTGTTTACAGGAAGAATGATCGTTTTCAAGATAATCAGCGTAAACTTGTAGTTTGTGGTATTCCCTCAAACATGTCCAGAATTGGACATGTTCCCCATTTTTATCCCAATATCCAAATAATGTAGAACATCGTGGTGACTGTACACAGGTTAGCTATAGAAGATTCTGCTTGTCGTTCTGCCTGTTGCAAGGTGTTTTCTCATTATTGTTTAACACATTGCTTCATGTTCCAGCTTCCTGGTGGATCATGAACAACAATTGAACAAACACAGCTGCTCAAAACACAGTGGCAGCAGAAGAAGGAAGGAACCTCCTCTGCGTCCTTTCGGTTTGAAACCAAGCCCCGCCCCCACCCCCTAACCCCCTTCTGGCATGACTGGGATTGCTTTTGTAACATTTTCAGTTTTAAAAACGGACAGCCAAGAAAAATGTGCAATACTATGACGCAAACAACAATCTCAGCTTGCAAAAACAACCACAAAAAAAGAGGTAAACCAGTGTGTAACTGGGCAATCGAAAGCCTAATGCTCATTTCAGACTCACTGGCACATTTCAATCTACTTACCTTTTTGAAACACAAGAGAGATGATTAAAATAGGATGTGCATGACTTCTTTTTCTCTGAATGCTTGTTTCTTTTTTTCTCAGAGTTGCATCTTGCAGTAGATAGATATGACAGCAATGGCACAACAAAGAAAAAAAGAGACGCAAAAATAAAATCTTACCAGTCCATCCGCTGCTTTTTCCTCCACAGTAAGAGAAAAACACACACAAAAAATAAATCTCGTGCTTTGGTGTTCTCCTTGTACTGTTGTGCGTTGTTGTCTCCTCCTTTATACAGATAGGTCAGACAGCCATCTCATAGGACAATAGCTATTGAATAATTATGACCTGTATCTGAACACCTATCATCTGTGTCACTCTTGCACTTTAATAAATATATCTATATAGAACATGTACATTATTGTGGAGAATGAATTTTTTTTTATTTTTTGATCGTCTCTTTGTAAAATGTAAAATCAATCCGCTGTTATGAAAAAGCTAAGAGATATCCTAGTGGAGAACAAGTCACCAGATAAACGTTACTCTCAGCGTTAAATAAGTAAAAAGCCATTACTCTACATACGTAGTGTGTTACCAACAGAATTTAGACGTTAAAAAATAAGAAATTTTTATTTTGGGAATACTGCTGGACTTGTTCTGTGTCTTATTATGCTAGAAAGAACCCCAGTTTGTGTACAGTAGCTAAAAGCCGTAGGACTGATGTAACCGTGGTATAACTCTGGTGTACGTACATTGAATTAGTATGTGAAAGTTGAGGTTTAATATGGGGAGTAAACATGGCCACTCATTTACTTGGAGTGTTTATCATTTCTTTTGTGTTTTATATCGATTCTGTTTTGGCTGTTTTTTTTTCTGTTTGTTTTTTTCTTTTGTTTTGTTTTCTGGCATGAATTAAAGTTTAAATGAAAGACAGGACTAAATCGTTGTTCTTTTATGTGATGCACGGACTAAATTCATGTGAAACTACCAGCAAATTCACAAATAAAAATGGAAATCATTTTATTTCCCTCGCGGTTGTCTGAAATAATGTCCTAATATGGGCTCACTGTTTCATCAGCCTGAAACTTAGACCAACTTCTAGAAAGTAATTGAACTCCTTTGAACAATGACGGGTCTATTACATAACTCTACTGATTTTTGGGTTTTCAAAGCCGATGTGCACCTGGAGGCATTTTGCTCAGCTCATCCCCTCCCCCCCCAAAAAACCCTTCTACTATCTGACAAAGAGGCGCTTCACACTTCACACAATCTTATTGTAAATTCAAGGCAGGTTGTGTGGGACTTTAGTGCGTGAGAAAGACATATTTTTTTCATTAGGATAAGACACTATAGGAATTTTGACATACTTTGATTTCTGATGAGAAGAAAAGGACAAATTGAAACTTTATGATGCAGTTTCTGCAGTAGTTTTGATGTTTTGTCACATTTGTGAATGTGTTTACATGCTGCAATATCTGAGAACAGAAAAGAAGAAAGAAATGTCCAGGCTTTTCATCTTAAAGTGGTAAAGTAAATGGAAAGATTTTTTTATTTCTTTTTACAGAAACTGCTGGAAGTATAGATAATGAAGGCAGGAAGACTTTACAGTTTCTGCCACTTTAGATCTCACATCATAATCCCTTCCTGCTGCTGTTTTCTTCTCAGTGGCAGCGGGGCTTCTGCAGGGATGTCTGGACCATCACATCACACTTTTATGGCTTTCGAAATAAAATTTACATCAGTGACTCTCAAACGTTTAAACTATCACCTCCCTTTTCACAATTAAGTTTCAGAACTAAGAACTGAGTTTTGCATTTGTTTTTTTGTTGTTGTTTTTTGTTGGTTTTTTGTCACCAAGCATAAAGAAAGAACAAACACGAACCAAAAAGTAGTCAGAATCCAAAAACTCCAACACGAACTGTAAATCCAAAATGGCTGGATAATAAAATAAGGAAATAGCTGCAATTAAGAACAGATTACTTGAACTTCTGGTAGTTCACACAGCTGGTAAAGTTGGATTCACTGTTTGGAAATAAATGTCGGTAACACTTTAAGAGTCATGGTATAGCCTCCAGTAAAACCAACACACAGGATAATGATCTGATCTATGGCAGCAGACGGGTTTAAGTCAGTTTAAATAAGATTTGTCTTAATGAAATCAATAATAGTTCTGCTTCAGGGGAAAGAGTGAGACGACCCCTAATAAGGAATGGCTCTGCAGGTGGAGGCCGCTGACATTTTTTCCCCCCTAGTTTTACATTTGGCTTGGGTCATTGTCACTACTGATAGCCTGAGGCAACACATAGACCCAACAAAGGTTACACAGGTCTTCCAGGATTTCACAAAAAACTGTTTCCATTGCCAGGAGGTTTGCTGTGTTTCCCAGCATGGATTAGATTCCAGAAGGCGGGCTGTAGAGCGCTGTCACAGCCCTACAAAACGACCTCCAGCAGTCCTGAATGTCTGACCTAACACTCAAAAAAACAGGTTTCTGCTCAACACAGTGGAACCGGATTCGTATTTACTATGGAAAACCAGAATGAGCAGCTCCCCTACTTATGTCAGGCCTTTTTCACAGTTGAGAGCAGGTTTACCCAGCTCACATGTAACTGATGTGAAAGGGTCTGGTGCAGCGATTATGCTGCCAGAATCATCATTCATGACTGGTTTGGTGTTGAGTGAGTCACAATCTGGGGAGGCATATACATGCAGGAACACAAACACCCATACACTCACACAGAGCTCTCTACATGCTTGGAACATGTTCACCTTCATGTGGCGAGAGCATGCAGGCAGTTCCTGGAAGATGAAGGTGTTGATGCCACTGACTTACTACATAAATCCAATAAATCCAATAGAACACTGCTGGGACGTTGTGTTCAGTCCATCTGACTCTGCCTCAGGGGTTGCACCTCAGACGTTACAGTAACTCAGTAACACCATGTTTCATCTCTACTGTAGGTGGAGACTAGCTGGAACACTAGCCATACAGTCAGGTGGGTTTCTGTTTGTTTTTAATGTGTGCAGCCCGCATACTTAAATCTGCTTCTTGACCCACCAATACATTTTCACCATTTAAGCAGGTTTTTCAACAGCATAAAGAGAAACCTTAAAATAAATAATCAACCAAAGAGATTGTTTTTCCCTTTATTATCCTCAGCACATATTTGAGCAAGTATCTATAATTCAGTCTTTGTATACATTAAAGAGAATATTTCCAGCAAATTCTGTTCTTTGTATCATGAAACTTGTTTTTTTGACTTATCCGTCCACTCTGTGAAAAATAAAGCAACTAAAATCCAAACATTAGTATGATTTTTAAGCTGACGACAAATGTCTGTAAGCTTCAGAAATGTGCTGCTGTACACATCAATGTGACATCAGCGGGTTAGGGTGGTAACATTTCAAAGCTTGGAGTTCCTGCATGTGGTGGTGTAGATTGTTGAAACGGTCAGACGAGGCGAGGCGTGTTTGATTGGCTTGGGAGCAAAATAGTCTAAACAACAAGAAGCCTTGTGTGAAGAGGATGTGTGCAGGAGGGAAATTGAGGTCATCTGTCAGGGAGTATTGATGCCGAAAGCACGCAAACTCAAGTGGAAAGCATTTGCTCCGATTCTCTACAAGTGAACACACACATTGTCGTGGTCACACACCAGCAGCTAAAACTGCAATAAGCTGTGGTGGAGAAACGGAGGAGGTATATATATATATATATATATATATATATATATATATATATATATGCATATTTTCCAAGGCTAATTTAGGTTTATATTTGATCAATGAGGGATTAGTGACAGCCTGAGGAAGAAAATGTATTTCTGGTATTCGTTTGCTGAGTCTCATCAATTGTGTGCTTTCATGGACCACATTTATGATGCAGCACTAGCTCAAAATGACACAAGAAGAAAGATAATGAAGGATTTCTTTCCTCCGTGCCAAAGGGACTGATCTGAATAAATTCAAGTTGACATATTCAGTGCAAACAAATTTTACGTTTCCTGTTTTCTTAGGAGGTTACAAACCAGCTTCTAATCATTTGAAAACAATTCCTGTCCTGGTTGCATGTTAGTTTATTAAACAAAAGAAAGGTGGCCTAGATTTTTATACTTTAATATTGATAGACTGAAAAATAAATTATAGTATCAATGATAGAGAAGAGTGTTATTTTTGAAAATGATCCAAATATACAGCATGGCCGTCTTCTAGAAGCAGAGGGGAATCAGCATGAAATGTAAGAGAGGTTCTGTTGGAGAGGAGGCTGTAATGAAAGGAATGATGAAAAGAAACATGAAACAGAAAGAAATGTCAGTGGGTGGACATTTTTTTTTCTATGAAAGGATAGAAAACGTTTAGGTGAGGAGAAGAAAACAAGAGCATGAAGACAAACATAGTGAGGTGAGGGTTTTATAAGTCTAAAATGTTTTAAATAAAAATTATAAATATTTGGAAAACTGTCCTGCATAAATTTATTATTTTGAAATTGTGTTTTATTTGTAATGTTGTTCTCTATTTCATCTTTAAGACAACAGAATTTGCAAATAACTTAATATTTTTGTTTGTCTGGTTCAATAGATTCTAAAAAAGTTACTTCAAACAGAAGTCACAAGTCAAATGAGAATCCAAAATAATACATTTTAATACACACAGATTTCTTGTGCATTAATTGACAAACAACAGCTAAATAAATCAGTTTCTAGATTTGCACCTGCTATTTGGTGCTGGTTCTTCAAAAATATAATAAAAAGTGTGGGGGGAGAGTAGTCTGAATTGGGTTCTGGAGCTGTACCCCACCTCATACATTGCACTCATTCGCCAGCCGCGAGTGATTCCAAGCCGCCGCTAACACCACATCCACCAGGAGAGCTGAGAAATTGCACCCCCTGGCTTCTCCTGTGAGACATGCAAGCGCTGACCAATGTTTTCTGTTCACACGCTCACCCTTATCAGGTGATACCCTGCAAGGGTAACCATTGGCTCTTGTCTCAGACCTTCCCCGAGGTGATTGGTAGAGTGACGAGCACTCAGTTTGTGACCTCTACAATGAGCTTCCTCCCACACCAGGAAGTGGGAAGGTTATTCTTTGGCTATATAGCCCCGATTTTGCAGAGAAGAGATGATTATGGTGCACAACCGATTTTTACACACAATGTGTCAGGAAAGACAAATAACTAGAGTAATGTAATAGAGACAGTATAAGACAGTGTTCAAGCTTTATTAGTCAGTAATACTCAAAAAGAGAAATATTTCTGAGATTTTATGTACAGCAATGCATGCTGGGAGCGAAACAACCGGGTCATAGACAAGTAACCTGCATAAGCTAAGTTGTTCTCGACGTTCACGACAGCTATTGTATTAAACTGTGGACGCTTCGTATCTAATGAAAGGGAGAAACCCAGCATGGTAACTGAGTAGACACCGCATTGGCTTCATTGTACAGTAAAAAAGGTACGTCACTTTGTCCACCATGTTGTGAGTGGCAAGTTTTCACAACAGATACACCACGGGTCACGTTCATTTTTGATTAATCATTAGTATGCTTTACCATTAAGATTTAATACTATTGTTAAGTATTAAATCTTAATAACAGTCATGTATCAGTGAATTAAAATGCAAGCAAGTTCATTGACTTCTAAAACCACATAAATTTTGTGGCTTTAGTTAGATTAAATATACTGCATTTAGTTAATAAGCTGAAATTGCTTCCAAATGTTTGGGTTGTTTTCCTTGGTTCCTAATTTAGATAGTTTCTTCCTAACAGAATAACTAATGCCTCACAGTATCATCCCTTTGTGCTAATACCTCACTTCAAAATGTCAGTGAATATTGTAGCCTAATACTACATTTATTATATTTTATAAGAGTTAGATCTTGAAACTGAGTATTTATGTCTTAATGACATTTACTTGGATGATCAAACGTAACAAAAACAAGCTCTTAAAACAGAACCATCTTGAACGAGAAAAAACGCCACTCACAATATGTCGGTCACGTTAACGGTTATGCGTCGTGTGTGTGCTTTGCATGACGAAACCACGGAAACTTCACAGTTCCCATCATGCCTCACGGATATCAGCTAGTTTGTTCGTATTTTTGTACTGAAAAACATTACTGTCTTTACAGATATAGTAACTAACCTCTTGTATTATATCAACATAACAGCATAGTGCAAAAAAAAAAAAAAAAAAAGTTTGAGTGAAACCACAATACTAAGTAGATTCAGATTTGTGCGGTATAAAGACGTAGTCATCGTCCTCCTTCATCCGGGCATTCAGAAGGTTTGCAATCTGGGCTACAAACAGAGAACTTGGTTTCTCACATACTTGCCCAGGGGAAAGTCCCCGGACCCGTGGCAGAAAGTGCTCTGGCTAAACCCAGTCTCGGCCTGCGCTCCCCTGCAGAAGCTAAGACGTTCATGTGAACAGAGCTTAGGGATCGCTTGTCGAATTTGTCAGCGTTCAGAGGTATGCAAACATCATGCACGAAACGCTTCAACTGAACGGGGCTCATTCTCCGAATGCACGCTTTTTTGGGGATTATTTGGTAAAAATGCATTTTAAATGAGAATCTCATTTGTCATGAACTGTTCCTGATATAAAATAACATTAAA
Organism: Xiphophorus couchianus; assembly: GCF_001444195.1. Classification (NCBI taxonomy): domain Eukaryota; kingdom Metazoa; phylum Chordata; class Actinopteri; order Cyprinodontiformes; family Poeciliidae; genus Xiphophorus; species Xiphophorus couchianus. Next base: position 11,409,154 of record NC_040228.1, read on the forward strand.
TTCACTATTTTGCTGTTTTTTAAAAACAAATATTCAAAGAGGTATTTTGATGTTGTTTCTGAAGTTAAACTTTTAACTTCTTATTTAAAATATGTTAACTCTAAAAACATCCTAATTAACTTTAACATTGGAGATTAAACTTTATTAATCGCAGAGGAAAATGAAATGTTTTCTCCAAAGAGTTGCTAATGATGCCGGTGGGCAACAAAGATTTAATTGGCATTATGTTGCTAGAACATAACGGAGTATCCATTTCATGTTCATCTCGCTAGCTTCGCCAACTAGCTTCTGTTGAATATTGTTTCATAATCTAATCCTATTTTAAACGAATGAATCAATACACCAGACTTTTTTTAATCTTATGAAAAAATAAAATATGGGAAAAGTTCAAGATCTCTCAATACTTTTGCAAGCTGGTGTAAATTTAGAGACTATATAATGTCTCCATCTTGTGGTTGAAAAGATGATGTGCAACTCAGTCTATAGCATCCAGTAGTAGAGTAACTGAAGTTTTGTGGTTTTAATCCTCATACTGTTTATTTGTCATACTAAATCATTAAAATATAAAAGTCCCAGTCCTCTTAATCTTTCATTTCTGTCGATCCTTCAGCTTCATTTTTTTTTAAAAGAAAATGCCTGGTATGTTTAAGTAAATGTTGATAGTTTTACATCCAGAAAGTGTCTGTTCATGTTGGTATGACTCAAGTTCTGTAATTGCGCTGAGAATGTACTGCAGGTGTGAACGCTTTTCGTCCTTTTCACAATAAACTAATGAATAAAGCATAAGTTGCTGCTGACAAAACAAGTGGATCATTATTGTTACTCAGCATTTAAATTCTGAAAATGGCCCCTGGGTGTCCATTTTCCATTGTTTCACCTTTCTCAGAACACAAAAATCCACACTGTACCGCGCTGACGCCAGTAGAGGGAGCTCCACCCCTACAGCCTCCATCCTAATAAGCTCTGACATCAGAGCACACGCTAACACACACAGACCATACCTTCTGCCACAGGATTAGGGCAGCAAACAAAAAGCTTAAAGAGTCACGTGCCTCTACTCTCCAAATGATCCCTTCTTGTAACCCACTTCCCTTACTGAGCTATCCCATGATTTACTCAGAGTGGGCGTAGGCACGAGCATCAGCAGCATCACTAAGTTCCAGCTCCTCCCTGCTGCATGCTGGGAGGGAGAGACTGAGAGGATCAGGGTCAGATAAATTCCAGACTGAGTGACGGTGGCACTGAGCGTAAATGAGAGGACAATCGGATGCGTGAGTGTGTGAGAGGACAAATTAGGCTGGGTGATAGAGAGAGAGAGATTTGTGAGTCTGTCTGTATGTGCATGAGAGAGAGGGAAAGATAAATCCAGAGAGGACAGGAGTGCGTGTAAGGCATAGAAAAGAGGGACAAGAGGTAGAAGACAAGACAAGAGGATTCGGAAAAGGAGGGAACATGGCTGAGCCGGAGCTGAAATCGAGAAGCAGCCGGGAGAGTGTTGCTAAAGCAAGGAGCCAGGAGAAGATGGAGAGTAAGTACAATCTGTACTCACTCTCCTGGAGACGGCACATGATGCAGAGCTGCTTTATTCCATCATGGGCTCTGATGCAACTGATGCAAGACTAGAATGGCAGAGTTAATGTAACTGTTGTGCAGAGCTTGTGCTTTTCGGGAGTGGCGATGCTAACAGGTGACAAAAATGGCAGGTGCACATGTGTCTCTACAGAGAAATGGTAGGCCGAGTGACATTAGGAGAAACTTCTGAAAATGATCAGATTTGAAAAGTATTTACATTTTCCACTTGTGAGAATCTAAAGTTTTAATGTGTTTCACATTGCTGATCTTCTGCTCTGCTGTCTTGACTTCACCAGCAACTGAAGCAGAGCCCAATCAAGATGGTCTTATTGTGGAGCACCCAGCATCCCCATCGGACCCCATGGTCTCTGCCCCTGCTGCCACAGACCCAACTGACAGCCTGCCTGGCAAGGGTGAAAAGATCAAGCTCAAACGCAGCATCACCCTCTTCAATGGCGTGGGGATGATCATAGGCACCATCATCGGCTCGGGCATCTTTGTGACTCCAACAGGTGTGGTCAAAGAGACTGGTTCTGCTGGCCTCTCCTTGATCGTCTGGGCTGCCTGTGGAGTTGTTTCCACCATGGGAGCCTTGTGTTATGCCGAGCTGGGTACAACCATCGCAAAGTCTGGAGGAGACTACACATACATCCTTGAAGTATATGGCGAACTTGCAGCCTTTCTGAAACTGTGGGTGGAGATGCTAATAATTCGTCCATCGTCCCAATATGTGGTCTCGCTGGTGTTTGCCACCTACCTTCTTAAACCCCTGTACCCAACCTGCCCTGTGCCAGACAGTGCCGCCAAGCTCATCGCCTGTGTGTGTCTTAGTGAGTAGGATGAACTTTTCAGATTTATTTTTCAGTCATATTTTGACTTCCTTATGGGTAAGTTGGAGACATTTAATTCTGAATTCCTAGTCATAGTTGTGTCTTTCACTACACGTTGCAGCCTCCTTGACGTTTGTGAATTGCATCAGTGTGAGAGCAGCCACCAAGGTCCAGGACTTGTTCACAGCATCCAAATTACTAGCTCTCATCATCATCATCCTCTTTGGCTTCATCCAGATATCCACAGGTAAGCACCCTTGAACACATGCTTTGTTCTTAAGAGGTTCAGATGGTTATTTGTCACCTCAGCGCTCTCTCTCTTCTTCACTAAGCCTTTCGGTTTAATGTCACTATACAACAATTTAATTTTGATTTTAAAACGTGGGAAGTCAAGTTCAAGGAACTGAGTAAACTGGAAGCAAACTGGAATTTAATTTGACCAATTTTGCGATCAAAATTAACAGAAGGATGTGATATTGACACTTTCTTTCAGCTACACAAACAACAAAACTTGTAGGGTTGAGACAAATAGCTTATTTTCACCCAGACCACAATCCAGACTAGAAGAATCCCTTGATTATAAATTAAGCTTGTTAATATCAGTGGCTAATTGTGAATCACTTATTGGATCTTAATTCAGCAAGTTATTATTTTGCATTGGAGTTGCCTATAACTAACAAAAAATAAAGTCAGTTAACCACATATTTTTATCTAAATAGGCCAATCATTCGATTAAGTTTTGAAGTAATTCTTTAATCTGTAATGATGTGTTTCTTCTGTCTGAAAGTAACATTCATGTTTTGAAGTGTTCCAGTCAGAGAGCCTCTGGAAAGACTTGAACCTCTTCACCAAAGTTAAATCATCCAAATACACGTGGAGACATGGAGCAGTATGCTCAGTAATAATGAGAAGGATTTAATTGCTGTGATTGCAAGCAATACTCTTCTAATGATAATTAAAATTCGTATTTTATTGTGATTTATTACCTTTAGAAAGATGTTTCATTTCTAACCAGAAACAAGCTTCTTGGTTGAATTAAAATATTTAAAATCTAAATATTCCAGGTGTATGAATAATTATGTGCTTCACAGTACATACATGTTGATAGTATCTGGAGTAGTGTATTATTTTAAGAAGAAGATTATAAATATATATTTCTGAGTTTTTTGGGGTTTTTTTTTTACGTTCATTCCTCAGATTTTGACCCTGATATTTACATGTACAGTATGAGGTATTTTTCTTTTGTCTCTAATCATACATGAGCAAACTGTTGATGCATGTTAATGAACCCAATGAAGCAGGCTGCTGTCCTTTCAGTTTGTTAGCACAGTTGCTGAGCCTGAGCACAGGGCCCGTCTGTCTGCAGCCGGCTGATTGAGTCTGGCTGTGCAGCCATGTGCGCGTGTATCTGTGCGCAGGTCTCCAGGCTGCATATGGCTGTAAATCATTGCCATATTTTTCTCATCTCTACAGCGTTTAATTGAGAAAGGATACACTAGAAGATATTTTAGGATTTTTTTATTCAGAGAAAATCACTGGCTTTTGAGCATTATTTCATGTAAGCTCCATGATGGATTGTACATTACTCAGAAATGATGTAGCAAAAAAAAAAAAAAAAAAAAAATTTAAAAAAGGACACGCGGGAACAGAATGTGACATCTGCTTCTTTCCCTCCTTTGGGAAGGCCACACCCAGCTCCATTGTTTCCCCTTCTGCCCCTGCCCCCCTCAGTGAGTTACCATGGTAATGAGGTGGAAAAGCCTACACTGTTGAGTACATGACAGAGGGACTAAAGGGGCAAATAATGTGGGCTTAAGGCCCACTTAAGAAAAAGTTATTAACATCTGAAAGCACCAGGTAGAGTGGGCTCACGCCCAGTGAGAATACAAACTCACATTCTAATAGTGCTATACACTGATGCAATAAATGTATGTTTTTCCTTCACAGACTAAAGTTTATTTATCATATTTGTAATTCTGCTGGCATTTAAGTGTCACCTGAACCAAAGTTACCTTCGCTTTTCCCACATCTAAGGAGATGCTGGCTGAAAATATCAGGATGTCTTCCAACAGGCTGGTGTTGGTGGAAGAAATTAAAAAGTATCAGGAGTGCAAGAGAATATCTAACCAGATGTGTTAGGACACAATATTCCAGAAGTGATGTGAGCAAACTATATCTTGAGGTATGATTCAGTTAACAATACTATCTTAAAATAACTTCCATACTTGTGTTTCTCAGCAACAGCAATTGCCTCAGTTTTTTCCTAGCCTTGACATGTTAGCTGTATATGAGCAGGAAAGACACTTATGGTCAAATAATCACTAGTAATGAAGCCCTGTCTTCAGGAAAGCTTGTACCCCCCCCCACACACTACATAAATATTTGCCTAAATGGTTGCCACATGGCAAAAATCAGTTATCAGCTAATAATCATCCCCACATCTTTTAAGGAAATGGTTTGTTAGAGATGTAAACAGCTGCATTTCTTCCTCACCCTACTGACTAGCTGTGCTGCAATGCTAATTGTTGTACAAACCAGAAACAAGTGTCAATGTTAATTTTTTTTTTTTTCAAAATTTTGTTATCATATACCCATTTGAGATATGTATTTGCTGCTGTTTCTGTTAAGTTGCTTTTTCCCTCTGCCACCACAAGGGGAGCCCAAGCCATTGTTACTGATTTCTAGCTCCATATTGGTCAATAAAAAACACAGAGTTAGGATATTTCTGTTTTAGTCGTTCCTTATATAACTTTTTCTGTGTGCACACAGGTGATGTGCCGTATTTGACACCAGAAAAGGCGTTTGAAGGCAGTAAAATGGGAGTGGACAACATTGTATTGGCGTTGTACAGCGGCCTCTTTGCTTTTGGTGGCTGGTGAGACTTCTGTTATATCTGTTTATCATTAATTTCTTACTTGCTCATTAAAACACTGTAACCCAAATTTTTTGTTTCCCACAGGAACTACCTGAACTATGTTACTGAGGAGATGATCAATCCAGAGAGGTGACTTAGAAGTGATGCAGGTTGATTTCAGTATTTTACAGACTCTTGTGTGAATATTACAGCAATGGCATGACTGCCCTCATCTATGAATAAGCTTGTCTACCATCAGATGACTGCATGGAGATAGAGTACAATGAAACACGAAAGCTGAGCGGAAATAAAAATATTGGATCGCATGAAATTGAACACCATATTTACTGTATGAAGTGAAGAATTTTTATCTGTTATAAAAATTCTGGTTTTGCTGTATTGTTGTTTAATGATTATTGGTCTCTCCCCACAGAAATCTGCCCTTAGCTATTATCATATCGATGCCTATAGTCACAGTGGTGTACGTTCTGACCAACCTGGCTTACTTCACCACCATCTCTCCTCAAGTCATGGTTGAGTCTGAGGCGGTTGCTGTGGTAAGCGTGATTTCCTTCAGTTCATGACAACATGCATGTCTTTAGTTTTCACACAATCTACTTTTTAAGCAACAACATTTTCACCTCTGTATGTATCTTTGTCCTCATGAACTGATGCAGAAATTTGGAGAGTACCACCTTGGTGTGATGGCCTGGTTGATTCCTGTCTTTGTGGGACTCTCCTGCTTCGGAGCCGTCAATGGATCTCTATTTACATCGGCACGGTGACTAAACCACAACATTGACATGCTTTTTTGTTCCTTAGACCTGGGGGTGGAAATGTTATCTGCTTCAGTGGAAAATAACTGCCTGTTTCCCAATTAGGCTGTTCTACGCTGGAGCCAGAGAAGGTCAACTCCCTGCTGCTCTGGGACTGGTTCATACAGACTTGTTTACACCTGTGCCATCACTAATCTTTACAGTAAGGCTGAACTGGTTCCAACTCTTTTTCATCCTTTGTTAATGTTATTTTTTTTATTCCAGATTTGTTCAGCAACTTAAACACTACTTACGTCAACTACTTACTCATGCTTAAGTGTATATACTATTTGGCACCCACAACACCACACTACCTCCAGCAAAAACAGTTTGGCATGGCGGAGAGGGTTTGGCAAGTTTTTTATGGGTGCAACCCACAGACCCAGCCCTGAACCACGAGGCATCATTTAAGGAGAAATAAACAGGCTTTCTACTGGTATGAGATTTTAAGGGTCTCTTCATTCATTAGAAGTCTGCAAAAGTATGGAATCGGATATTATTTTATTTTTTTCTGTAATGAAAACTTCAGACTTTTTTCTTTCTTAAAAGAGCATTATTCCAAAAATTCTTGATAAATTGTTTGTATTTTATGTTAAATTGTATTAAATCGCATGCTTTGATGTGGGCTTCACACCTTGATTATCAAAAAGTTATTTTGCTTTTTGATCTATTAAATGTGGGATCATTCAAAGATAAAACAAAGTTACATTTTTGTGGATACTGGAAAATGGAACCTGTTGTTCTGAAACAGGGTCTGGTTGATTTAAATGATTAAAACTGCTATTTTTAAAGGTTCCTGTCTTCACATTCTCTACTTTAAAAATCTTCCTTTATTATTTGAAATATTAGTTTGTTCCTAAATAGCAATAAAATACCCCGTACCACACTTCAGTTTGAGCAAATCCCAGCAAAAGTCAAAGTTTAGATAAGTGGATTATTGAAATAAAAGAAAATGTGTGGTAAGCTCAGCTGGGATTTATTACCAAACAGCATTGTTAAAACGACAACAAAATCTGCCAAACACGTATTTCTTTACTTTTTGTGCTAGGTTTATATTCATGTCAGAGAGAACAACCGGTGCTGTGATTTTTGTACTTTGCAACAGTGCCTGCTGTCCATGATGTACGCCATCTCCCAGGACATCTTCTCAGTCATTAATCTCTTCAGCTTCTTCACCTGGCTGTGCGTCGGCATGGCAATCGCCGGTCTGGTGTGGCTACGCATCACCAAGCCAGATCTGAGAAGGCCTATTAAGGTACAGTCTGAACAATGTTGATTTAAACTGGTCGCCCTTTTTGGGGGGTTAAATCCAAGTAAAAGCCCTCTTGACTCTCAGCCAGATTCTTTGTCTTCTCAAAAACATCAACACGTCGGCAGGTTAAACAGGGGCTGGACTATTGTTATTTTATTTTCGGTGAAAGCACCATTGTATCACTGCTCCTGTTATGAGTCGGAAGTGGAGCCACACTGTGTTTCCACGATGGGAGGGAGTGGCAACTGAATGAATGCACCGTTCTTTGTTGCCCTCTTACCGTGGGAGTATAACCTTGACAGTCGCCTTTCATCTTTCGTTTGAGGCAGAGTGATCTCAGCCCATTTGTTTTACAAAGAAACTACACACAGGAAATAAACAGGGATCCCAGCTTTATTTCTAAGCTAATTATGAAACAAGACTTTAAGTTTCTTTTGTGTTTCGGTTCAGAATGCCTGTCAGAAAACAAGATTTAATTGCCTCGGTTCTTGACACCTCAGTTAATCTTTTCTAAAATACCATACAACAATCAATATTAAATTATTTAATATCACATTAGTTGATTGTGGAAGTTATTATTTATAAATCTTAAGGTCTGGTATTAGGAAGAAATAACAGAACTAGAAAGGTGAAGGTGTAAAGTTGTCTTTCCATCATTGGTTTCAGCCAAATCTGTTATGTATTAAGTTTGTAAATCAGGCGACATCAACCTTCTCCCTGATACCTTCTCGTATTTGTACAATTAACAGCTTTTTCATTCATTTTCTTTCCAGGTGTGTCTTTTCATCCCGGTGACGTTTGTTTTGGGCTGCGTTTTCATGATCGTCGTGTCTTTCTGGGCGGCGCCGTTTGAGAGCCTGGTGGGCAGCAGCATCATTCTCACAGGCATTCCTGCGTATTTGCTTGGCTACAAGTGGAAGAAACCCCATATGGTCAAGAAGATGCTGGGTAGGTGAAGTTCTGGGTTTGTTTATTTTAAAATGATGCCTTTGTTTTTGTCCAGACCGGGCTGAAGAGGTCTGCGGTTTGTTACGAAATTCACGGCAGAGTATACCTGTACCTGCTGTTCTGGTTTATTGTTTTGCACAATGTGAAGCAATGGTGTGAGGCAATGTTTCCTTAATTTTCAGAATATTCATTGTGCCTAAGCAAAATATGTAATACGACGCATTGTTTTTTGTCACAGAAATCTTCACAATGTTCTGTCAGAAGATCTTCATGTCAGTTCCTGAAGAGAAGGAGAAACACGAACAGGCTGAGTAACGTCTGGCAAACTGAGCAACGGTCTTCAAATGTTTACATTCATTTTGAGCACATTCTTTTTCAAATTTATTTTACCAGCTAACGCTAAAGCGAAAACAAAAACTACACATTTACAAGAGGCCTTGTGGAGCGCCCTTGTGTACAAAATCTAAAAGCATATTTTGCGACTCCTTCAGGCAGTTCAAAATGTCTGCTGGTCACGTTTTAAGCAGGATTTCAGATTTGTTCCTGCAGCTTTTACTCTGAAAGGTTTTGACAGTCTTGTGACGTTTAGTGCTGGAACATGCTTTCTTCTAGAAATGTGAATAGCTGCAGTGGATATATGATTATACTGCAAACACAGTATAAGAAAATGCTGTAAATCTACTGTCTTGCAGGTTTGCTGTCCACCGGCGAGCAAAGAAAAGAAAAATAGAAGACGGGTTTGATTGTTTTAACTTTGTCTGTCATTAATGATAAAACTTTACCTAGTATTGAGTAGTTTACACTTCTTCAAAAAGTGAAGATGTGTGAGGTAAAACTGAGGGTTGAGCGGTAGATACGGTTGTATTTCTGTAGCTAACATGCTGCTAGCGTACAGTGGCTCTCAAAGGTCTACAAGGGCTGCGCAATAATAGGAAAACAGAGCTTTTCAATATTATAGATGACTATTGCATTGATAATATCAAATGCAATTGCTAGATTACCCCTATTTTCTTTCTTTTCCAATATCGCCATGTTTCCCACTCTCTCTGAGCATCAACAAAAGACGTGTGGGTAAAAGACAGCAACAGTCTGTCAAAATGTCCAGGTAGGTTATTGGTGAGCAGTATTTTGATCCTCCTCACTTGGACCACCCATCATTGCATCAAAACAACATTTTGAAATTGCAAAATTGCACATGTTGATACTTCGATAACAACCGCGACTCAATACATTGTGCAGGTTTACAACACACCCCTATAAAATGTCCATTATTTTGGGCAATTAGATCTTAATACAGCAGCTTCAAAATTTTTGTGCCTTTAATGTGATATTTATTCTGTACAATTCAACTGGAAAACAAACAAATCTCTTAGATTTTCTTTGTCTTCTCACAAACATCAACATGTCGGCAGGTTAAACAGGGGCATTGAGATAAGTGAGCCGATTCTTTGCCGCCACTTTACAAATTAAAGCTGAAGCTAAAGGATGAAATGAGCAAAATGTCACTAAAAGCAAACAAAATGGGGCAACTGTACTTAATTATAGATTCATTAGAGTTGATAAAAGGTGTTAACTCAAGAAGACTGAAAGTTGAGTCTAAAGGTTCTTCAACAAAGTCTTAGTTTGGGGTTGTTAACACTTGGACAAGTGCAGAATATTTTACATTAAATACAAAAAAAAAATTATTCAAAAGGACTTATTATAGCATCAGTTTTTTGGGTCACAAAATTGGAATTTTAGCAGGGCCGTTTGCAGTTTTCAGAGCCACTGTATGATGTCACTATTTAAAGAGGACTACTAGCAGTACAGCATTTCACCCATATTAACATTTATGTTAAGCAACTTTTGATTGAAACGGCATTTTGCAATCATTCATACAATGACTCAGTAACTTATTTTAAACCACAGTTTCTAGACACACAAAATAAGATTTGCAATTTATCGTGTAAATAAATTATTAGTGGTTCTATCAGGGTAGTCTGTCTTTTAATGATTTTTTTATGATTTCTATGCCTCCAACATAATCATGAAAAGATGACAGAAACCAGCTTCTGTTGTTGTAAAGCACTAGTAGCAGAAATAATGGACCAGATATCTCTGTAGTGGTTGTGTCAGTGTTTGCATTGGATGTTTTTGTCATTTGTGCCAGCCTTGTCAATGCTGATATTTCTTTTTTTTTTTTTTTGACACTCAGACCAAACTGAATGTTTAATGAAGCCAGAGACACAGCCCCCACAAAAACCCAAAGAGAGCATTCACCGAAGCAGGAAAAACTGAGTCCTCTGGGCTGTGGCTTATAGAGGATCTAGATTTTTCCTGCATAGAAAACGTTTTTAAAGCTTACACTGAATTCTGATAATTCATTCAATACATGACGGCTGGAGGAACGAAATAGGAAAATTTGTGCCATTTTACCAGCATTTTTATTCCAGTAAGTCTTAGAATTTCTCAAAATAACAGAGAATTTCCTTTGTTCTCTACTCCTCTTTTTTTGTTGTAATAGTAATTCAAATTGTTCATTTTTAATAAAATCAACCAAGACACTTAATATAACTATTATAGTGCATAATATGGTGCATAAAAATATTTCACACTCATTATATTGCCACATCCATAACAGCTATGAGCACACCCATAAATAGCACAAAGGTTAAATATGGATTCCCTCTTTATTGATTGACCTCAAATGAGGATGGATGCGTTCTGTAAACCTCATCAAATATTTGTGCACAAAATACTGTATATGTATAAAACATTACTACATTATGTAATCACACTTGCCAGGTAAAATATAGAAAACGTGTATTTTTAATCTTATAAGTGAGAGTACCTATTATATCTGTTGTATCTCAGTGACCATGGCAGGTACATGTAACAATAAAAGTATTTTCTTCAATGTTTGAATTGCTTGTGTTCTATAACAAAACGATGAACACTTAACAGTTTTTCTTCCAGGATGTTAAAAATATTTAAGTCACTGTGCTGCATAAATGCAGAACTCAGACATATTAGCATCAGTGAACAAAAGGCCGGCTGCGGATTCACTGCAGTCTGGTGTTTCAGACAGAGCAGGCTACCTCCGAACACAAGAGACAGCTTTGATCCAAATGAGGATATCACAGAGCAATTTTCTCAAAATGCAGTTCAGTGTTGTTATCTGCCGAGCCATCAAGTGGTTGGGTAGTGATCTCGATGAAAAGCCCATCTTGTTTTGTTTGTCTTGTTGTGCCTGTTGGCTTTCTGACAATGAAACCATTGAAACCTGGGCCGTCTGGGGAGTTCATATCTGTCTGAGGGGGAAATGAAAGCCTCTGAAGGCTGCAGATGGAAACAGTATCAGAGCTGTTGGACACAATATTAGTGATGGGAGATTGGATAGGCAAAAACGGAAAAAAAACTAATATTGTTTGATTGGGGTGATATATTTTGAGTAAAAAAGCTAAGGAAAGTAACATTTTATATATTATTTGTAACACTTTTATAAAATACACACTGTGGTTAAAAGTTACTATTTAATCATATTGGGAAATACTTTTCTTTGCAAAAGAAAGTAGTTGAAGTTAGGATTACTCAGATTAGGGTGCCGTAGCGTAAACTTTTTCAGATTTCGCTTTGTTATAAAAAGCTTCCTATGTGTTTAAGACACTAATAGTTAGTATTGTTAACATGCAATGTAGTAGCAAACATTGTTCATAACAATGCAAAGTAATGCTTAACAAATTAACATAAAAAATGCTCAAACTTTTTTATGTAAAATAAATAAATAAATGAATGCATTTTTGCTTTTTGGACATTGTTAAAACACTGAAATTAGTCCAGTACATTAGTTTTGGGGAAGAAAACGAAGGTCATACTGTACTTGTTGTAATCATTTACCTTTACCAGCAGATGGCGATAGAGTCAAATTAATATGGACAGGCTACACAGTGCCCCTGTCTTCTCACTCATTTCTACACATTTAAATAGTTTTTACATAATTCAGTTCAATATAACATTGGGATATCGGGTCACACAGCAAAATGACGTTTTGTTCCACAACAGTGTAAAACAGATTGGGTTCATCCAATAGAAATACACATTCATTAAGGTCATAAAGGGCATATAAAATCCATCCAACAGGCCAAATATATGATAGGAATATAGATTTTGCATGTATGGCACTTGAAACACTAATATCCTACCAAACATTTCATCCTAGTAGTTCTTTTTATTGCTGTTATGGGTAGCACTTTATGAAAACTGAAAAACATGTAGCATGAAAAATTCTTCTTCATGCTACATATTGAGCAGAGCATATTGAGTGTGCAGCAGCCTTTTCACTTACAATTTCCAAACTGTTATTAGTGGACTACTTTGATAAAAACTCAATTGGGTCAGCAGTAGTAGGTTATTAGAAAGTACCCGATAACGACTGATTAAAAGTTAATATTCCACTAAAATGTATATTCATTGGCAGTAAGTTCGTGGTCAATTTGCATTCCTTAACATAAAGTGATACCCTATAATATAAATGTTGATATGAAGACAATTAAAATGCACAATATTTTTAATTGCAAGTGCAGACCTACCAAGAAATGGTCAGAAATCTAAATAATTAGCAAAGCAAATATTGACAGCTCTGGTAGGAGACTGTGACGAAAGGATATTTATCTGCTTTGCATTCTACAAATTTGGCCATTATGAATGACGGAGAACAAAGAACGTCATTGTTAAAAGAAAGCCATTAAAGGCTGGTTTGCAATTTGACCAGCATTCAAATAAAATACATACAAATTTATCATTCTAATTTTACTTTCTGTCATGCAAAACTCCCTCTATGAAACTGTCTATAAATCACCTCTGGGGGGCACTGCATCATCATCATCATCCTCATCATCCTCAGCGTAAGCGTGCATTCAGCGGGGAAGAAGGTGGTGCATGTTTTGAGGGGGGTAGGGATGATAGATTCCATTTCTATTCTACCTTTAATCCAACTGTGAAATTCAAAACTAAAAGGCAGCTGCTTTTTTTTTTCTACCAAAGTAGTTCTCTGTAAGGCTGTGTACTGCATCAGTAACCCAGAGTTTCATCATCACACCTTTAGAAGAAGAAGAAGAAGAAGAAAAAAATAAACATGGTCAGCTGGTAGAATATATATGATTTGTTGGAACTGTATTGATCTATCCTGGATGTAGAGTAAAAAAAAATATCAATCTATCCAGAATTAAAGAGAAAAAAGATAAACAAGACATTAAAAAGGTCAAAGTGCATTAAGTAAAGCCTAAAAACTGCAGCTAATGAGCCACGTGACAGCAGCTACAGTAACTTCTGCAACATCAAAGATAATCCTCCTAATTAACCTCGGGTACACGCATGGAGAGGAGCACTTGGGGGAGGAGGGGCGTCGGGGCAAAACGATGTTCACAGGCGACTGCAGATCTCCGACTGCTTGCCATAAGAACAAATGAATTTTTAAGATGCAATAATGCGAGATTATGAAAATAAGAGGAGACATGAAAATCCACTTTTCCACTTTAAACATTTTATTACAGACAAAGGAAAACAAAAAAAAAGAAGTATTTGTGACACAAAAATGAAGCTAATGTTGGTACATGTATGTGAGAAGTGTACCAACGACAAATTCAGAAAATATTTATTATTCTAAAAATAAAGTTGTTGGTTCAATAATAATAATAGTAATAATATTAATAATAATAATAATAATGCACCCTGATGCAAAATAAGCCAAAATCTTACTTCATATTGTCCATAAATACATGTAAAACCTGCAAAAAATTAAATAAAATGACCAAATTATAAAACATTATGGTATCCGACAGAACAAAACGGGGCTCTTTCGTCACTGGCTTTACAAATTAAAGAAATACGTTTGGCAGGTTTGTACACAAAATTAAGATATCTACCCCCAATGACCTGAAAAGCAAATCCTGCTACAGTGAAAATTCAAATGAGATATCTTGAAAACGTTTTCCACACACACACACAAAAAAAACAAAAACAAAGAAAAGAGAAAGATGGAAAAGTTTAACACAATTCTATAACACCTAAGGAAACTAGTCAAAAACTTGAAAACCCACTGTTATGTTTTTTTTTCTTTAGTAACATTTTACATTTAGCAACATATTTTTTTTTCTTCACCTGTACAAGTGATGTGAGACTAAAAGGATGGAAGGCGGGGCTATAGGCAAAGGAGGCGGTCCTTATTGACAAGAGTAGGAGGAGCTAAGAGGGGATTGGTTTAATCGTTAACCCCTGTAACGTCCTGAGGCCGTGCAAGCAGTGATGTCCTCCAAAGGAGTTTCGCTCGGCCGACAAGGACACCAAACAGTTTTCAGCCTTCGCATTTCCTGCTTTTACTTTTTTTTGGAGAGACATAAACACAGCGTCGACTTGAGCTTTAATGTGTGTGGCCCCTCACTGAATCCGGCTGCACAGAAAAATCACATAACCAAACAAAAGAGAGGGTTTTTTTCTAAAAAAAAAAAAAAAAAGAAAGAAAAAAACTGAAAAGGCAGAGGGACTCCAGCTTAATACACACACGAGAGGGTTCCATTTTGGTGATATTTACAATCACTCTGTGATAAAGGAAATAAAGTCCTTTAGTAAGTGGAGCAATGATTTACAAACGGCTTATGTATTCTCAACGACACCTTCATTAAAATGTTGCTTTCCCTTCAGCCGGGGATGTTTCAGAAAGTCCTGAAGTACGTCCACCCCTCATGAAGCAACTATATTCTATTTTCCTGTATTACATTTTCTACCTTTGAGTATGCTTTAAGCATTTCATCTTCCTACTAAGGATAGTTCATGGCAAACACAGAGGAAGTGAGTGAAAAGGAAAGCGATTAAAAAAAAAAAACAACAAAAAAATCCAAACAAGATGAGAGGACATTTTTGGCCCTCATTTCCAGTATGCCGGCATGAGCTTAAAGCTCACTGCCACCTCCAAAAACAATGTTCACAGACCAGGAGGGGGAAAAAAAGAAAGAAAGAAAGAAAAAAAGAAAGCAAAGAAAGTGCCTTGGGCTTGTGGCCGATTAAGTGCTTGGCAAAAAGGTGGTACTGTAGCAGTCTTTGGGATTTTCAAAATCCATCAGAAGAAGAAGAAAGAGAAGAAGAAGAAGAAAGAAAAACAAAATGAATAAAAAGCAGATACATCAATGATGCTGTTGTTATGTTAGAAAGCTCTCTGGAGTCTGACATGTGGAGGTCATATAACTTCAAGTGAGGTAGAGAGGCTTGTCCCGGGCTCCCATGCCACTGCTGATGAAGAAAACAAGAGCTGTATAAATGTGTGACAAAATATATCTGAACAGAGGTCTGTTAGCAAAACATAACTGTTTATTTTACATAACATTTCACCAGGGAAATCTTTTTTTTTTTTTTTTTTTCCCTCATTTCAATGAAGGCCTGTTTTCTTTCCAATGAAGGCCTGGGGAGCGGCTCCCAAACAAACATGAAAGCTGACGACAGACAACAGACATCAAAAGGCCTGGATTCAAAATTTGCAGATCAGTTGGTATTTGAAATGTCAGATCTGGAGTCTATTCTCCAGGTATCTTTGCTGACAAACTAGAAGTAATTTAGAACCTTTTGAAAGTCCCAAACTACAGAGATCTGACACTTGAAGAGAAGGTTTAAAGCAAAAAACTCAGTCCTCTTCAAAGAGCCTCAATCAGGATTTAACCCAACCTGTTTCAGTTCCAGATGAATTGGCTCTAAATAAAGCAGACAGCATGGATGTAAACAAATTTGTTTGCATCCTTTTATAAAGATGAGTACAAACCCAAATAACCTTAAGAAATTATTGTTTTTTAACTAAGTCAAACATGGTATACTTGATGGAACATCTAACAATTCCTGTAAAATAAAAGTAACTATTATGTTTGTTTAAAATATATATTTACCTTTTTAAAGTTAATTATAAACTCATAATAATCTGACACAGCTGTCTATTTTAGGCTCTTTTCACTATGCTGGATGAAAATCCCTCTTTATCTTGCCACCATGAATAACAAGCAGGATTGCAAAGGAGGTAAGATCTCCAAACTCACTTTTAAACAACTGCAGCAAGGAGTGGATCTTGCAGTCCTCATAGTAAAAATTAGACCCCATTTAAAATCTAAATGGATGAATAGGAGTAATTGCAGAAAAAAAGAGTTTGTTTTTTTCCCATATCATCACCAATGAAAACTTTGCTAAGTTGAACTGGAACCAGGCACTGTGTTCAGATGAGACTAACGTTCCTGGTGGGTCCGGCATAAAACAAAAGGTTGAATGTGTGCAAAAACACAGCTTTTTTCTCTTCCATCGACCTTGGAGAACTTAGATTACCTAACATCATAAATTGTTTAATATAACAAAAGACTTAAAATAGAAATCCAGTAGAACACAGCAGCAATATGTCATTCTTTGCTGCAGTCTTTCAGCAATGAGTTTGGAGATTTTGTTTTTTTTTATATATTATTTTTCTGGACACATCTTTACCAGAAATGGCAACAAATTTGTCTGCATCTGCATGTCCTCTCCAAAGTCCAAAGTAGCAACACAATATTTTTAAACGTGACACAAAATTTTTACTTGGTGACAGTCTGAAAAATATTCACTTTATTCAATAAAGAAATGTATGTGGAGCGACACATAATTGGATGTCGGCACTTTTCCCAAGCTCGGTAATAGCATTGTTCTTGTGCTGCGTTGCTCATTTCAATTTCAAGAAGATGCTTTTCTTTAGCAGGTAAATTGCTTTTTATGATTAACACTGTCTGAGTGTCAGAGTGTGAAGCGAAATGGTTTAATGTAGATCACTTGGAAAATGAGGAGCTCTCACAGAGCTGCTTAGTATTCTCAACAGCCAGACGTCATGAAGTGCAGCAGTCAGAGCATTTTATCTTGGAAAAAAAAAACAACCCAAAAATATGGAGCTATGTGTTAACTGGTGTTATGAGCTTACCCGCAGTGGTTGGGTCCACATTCCCTGTTGCAGTACTCGCCATCCCAGTCGGGGTTCTGCCCATGCACTGGATTGGGTGCCCCTGGGGACTGCGAGCCCCCGACGCTGTTCTGGTAATCAGCCTGAAGATGGGAGAATCCCTGCAGAGGAGGAGGAGGAAAGGTTATAGCAGCCAAGCGTTTGCAATGGCCAGCCATCAGGGTGTGCTGAGCCATGATCTGTTATGAGGCCAAACGATGTCAGTGGTCTATGTCAGCTGCTGCTGAGAGGAAAATGTCCATTTTCCGCCCTCCATTTGCTCTTATTGCTTGGTTAAAATAGTTCTCACAATCTGCTCCTGGACTGGAGATTTTATTGACTGAGACCGTTGCATAATTAGTTAGTTTGACCTAAATTATTAAGAAAATCAAAGTCGAGGCATATTCCCATTTTTGGCATGATAAACATGTTTGTGTAACAGTAATTAGCAAAAATCTCTACATAATTACACAAATTCAATAAATGGGACAAAATTTGATTGATGACTGCACCAACCTGTTGGCTGAGCGGAGGGGAATGCAGAGGCGCCTGGAGCCCCATTTGGTGTGAGATGATTGGCTGCGACTGCTGCATGCGGATTGGCTGATTCAGATGCAAGGAGAGCTGGGCGTGCGGGTGCAGAGGGGGGCTGATCTGGAAGGGTGCTGGGGGAGAGGCACTCATGCTGGGCGGGAGCATTTGGGACTGGCTGAGGGTCGGGCCCAGGGCGTGGCGCGGCGGCCCACCGTAGCTCTGGAGCTCGGAGAGCGGGAAGGAGCCTGGGGGGCCCAGGTAGGGTGAAGAAGACTGAGGGGGCACGCTGTACAGGGGCTGTTTGGGGGGCAGCAAGTGAGAGGGTTGGCTGGTCTGCTGGGCACTTTTTGGTTCAGGATCATTGTATGTCTGTGGAATAAAAAATAAATAAACATTATTTTAGGTGCTGAAAAGTGGAGGCGATGACAGAGACAAATGAAAAGCCATTATCAGGTGGAAAACTCAGCTTTAAACTAAAAATATGTATTTGTGGAGATGCTCAAAAACAAAAAAAACAAAACAAAACATGAAGCTTGCTCTGCTTCATGCTTCTAAGCTTCAAGCTTTTCTCAGCAATTAAACATGTTGAATTTGGAAACAGTGGCAGCCATTTGGAAACCATTCTGAGCTTTTCAGTGAGGACATACAAAGAAACTAATATCAGTTATAGTTTCAGACTTTTGACTGAACACAATTTTTAAAGTATATATTTGATTAAAAAAAGGTAAATATACATTGTATAGTGTTCTGGCAACAGTGCCTTCTGCAACTGAACAATAAAATGTGATTCTCTTTACTGAATCATTACATTCATAACATTGTGTAACACTGGGGGGTCCTTTCAGTTTCTGTTC
This sequence comes from Xiphophorus couchianus, assembly GCF_001444195.1. Taxonomy (NCBI): domain Eukaryota; kingdom Metazoa; phylum Chordata; class Actinopteri; order Cyprinodontiformes; family Poeciliidae; genus Xiphophorus; species Xiphophorus couchianus. The sequence continues at coordinate 11,427,784 of NC_040228.1, forward strand.
TATCTGTTTCCCTTGGAGACAAAAAGTACATTTTTAAAGATTGTCGTATAGTTTATGCCATAAGCTTTTTTTTTTTTTGCAATTTTATTGTAGGAAGATTATTATTACTTTCAATTCTCAATAAACATAACAGATATTCAGCAATTTTCTGATATTAGAAAATTCCTGCCTGTTAAATGCCTGTTTTAGAATAAATAAATCAGTAGCTTCCCAGTAGATAAAAAAATACCTTCACCCAAAGAAATTTTAAGGGATTTGAACACATACTAGCAAAAAGAATAAAAAATAACCCCTAAATAGGCAAACTTGTCAAATCTTATGCCATTTGCGTCCACACAACCAAAATTTGTCCATTGACCCTTATAAAGAAATTATCACCAGTCATAAGCATTGTCTCATGTGCCACAGTTTATTTCATCACATTATTTAAGTTTTAAAGTTGTAATTCCTGAGGACAAATCTTAGAATGTTTTACATAACCTCATTATACCACTTTAACTTTTAATCTTGAATCAAAGCCTTCAGCACTAAAAAAACCCCTCAAAATCTCCATATTATTTTAATATGAATTGAAATTTTTTACTCTAACTTGCATCTCTATCATTGCTGAGCATGTTTATGATAGCTGTTGCTGGAGGACACTAGAAGGGTGCTTGCATAGGAAGCAAGAGGTGTCACCTTCAAAATAAAATGTGATTTTTGAAAAATAAATGCAGCCTATTTGGATTTGGGCACAAAACTGACAATTTATGAATGCATTACTTAGAGTCTTTATGAGGGTCAGCAGAGGACATCTAAAGGGTAGGATGTGGCCTATAGAATCCAATTTCTAACAATATTTTAGAAAGAACATGCTTAACAATGACTTTTTGCCTAAAATAATAAAAAAATAAATAATGAACACTCACAGTAGGAAGGTGAGAAAAGTAAAGATTTTTGATGCTGTTGTTTAAAGATTAAACTGAATCTACTAAAATCAGCATCAGCACACCAAACCTTCACAAGCACCAGAGATCAGACAATCGGTTGTGATACTAATTTGATATCCGTGATACTGACGTTTTAAGTGGTTTATGTACTTCACATGCTCATGATTGCAATCCAGCGATTAGAGGGCTAAAATGAACTTCGTTGCTTTAAGGGAGAAGGCTGAACTCCACCAAATTCCTGAAAACTTGACCTTTTGCTTTCAGGACAGTGAGCAGGTGCAACACCCCCACCACCACCTCCAGTCTCTCTGCAGGCCTCAGTGATGAGCTGTCAGATTGTTCATCTCCAGCCATCAGTGTTGATTAGAAGGTAATGGAGCCCATTTGTATGAATAGAGCTAGGGCGGAGGTAATGATCAATAGACTCCTTGACAGATAGATGGGAAAGGAAGAGGAGCACACACACACCCACACACACTCCTACACATGTGCACGCATACATATATGCAGGACCCTGGGCAGAGAAATGAGGCTGTTTGCCTGCAGAACAAATGGAATGACAAAAGGAATCTTCCCCTCACTATATTGTGTGTGCTGTTAATACAAGGCGGCACTAAACAATGCAATCCTGCTTTCCTTCTTTTTATCCCAGTGCTTTTTTTTTTTTTTTTTTGCTGGTGTATACAATGCGGCTTCGTTCACTGGGCAAAGAGTGTGTCATAGATCTGAATTAGCAGGAGAGTGTCAGAGAAGGAAGCAGCGGCAAGCCAATCATTGCCCGAGTTGTTTTGTGATGTACTTCCTGTTGTAGATGATGAGATGAGGAAATCAATGATCTAACGCATGACTAGTCTGTTGATGTGAGATAAGATTAGGATTTCTATTATATGAGGATATACACTGTATATATATAACAGGTTCATCTGGTAGCATGCGTAGAACATGAAAGAACAATTATTTTTAATCGTAAAATCCTGAACGATGACATGGTCATATGCTTATGTGCTTTCTCTTTGTGACCTCTTCCCTTTTACCATACACTGCATATTTCATTCTTAATGAATATTATAATTCCCTGTGGATCCTATGGAAATCAGGTATTGTTCCAAATATAGCTTGCTATTTTTGCATAACCCCCCCCCCAACATCTTCAACATCACAGTCTCAAACCATGGAGCACCTACACCCCCACCCAGCCCATTAGCAAGGATTTTCCATCCAATCCATCATCAGTCTTAGCCAGGGCTTGTGTGTCATAAGCGTTACCTTGGAAACCAGACTGGCTCGGTACGCGGCCAACGCTTTCAGGTACTCTTTCTTAGCTGCCTCAGTTTTTCTCTTGTAGCCCTGTGAAGAAGAAAAAATCAACAACAAAAATCAAAACAAGAGACGAGGAGTTGACATGCTCATAAATGTGCAGAAACACACACACACACAGACACACGCACGCCCACACACACAGAATTCCTTGTAGCTCACTTGCTCAAACAGAGGTACACACCCAAACCCACACACAAACATGTCCGTAATGGTTCCCTTTCCATCAGAGCCAATGGTACAGAACACCTCCATTTCCTCATCATGGTACTAATACTCCCTCATCTCAATGTGTCTCCCTCTATCGTAGCGACACATCATTTCCATTCCAATCCACCTAAAGAAATGGACTGGAACTTCTCGTTGTCTTTTGCTCTGCTCAGAGCCACAATAACATTTTCAGTGCGCTGACGTCTGCGCTAAACCAAAATGGTTGCCATCATTTGGTATATAAAGATCCCTTAAAACACTTTTCTTTTTGGGCCTTCAGTATTGTTCCAAACTCCTGCAAGTACTTGTTGCAGGAATCTCAATGTGTTTAGCTTTAATTTTGTTCAATTCATTTCAGCTTATTTGTAGAGCACAAACTCACCACAGATGCCATCTCAAGGCCCCTTACAAGACAAACAGATCCAATTCAAATTTAACCAAAATAGTCTAATTATATTGACAGATGACAGCTTGTCATATTCAATTACATTCCATTTAAACACTAGTAATAATACAACGTGGTCAAATCCGGTGCCAAATGGTACAAAGAAAATATTCTAAGGCAGCACAGGAAATAGTCATGAACTTCGCAGATATTTCACCTTCAGAACAACCATAAAGCGGTAGACAGTGAAATTACAGCAACTCCCTTTAACAGGAAGAACTCGACGTAAGCCCATAAAGCACATTCACAAAACGCAGTGCATGCACAGAATCAGGCCCGTTCTGCTGGGACGCTTTTAACCAAACATTGTGTAAAAAACTGTAACTGTTAGAAAAAAAGATGAGAAGGAAACTCATCATTCTCCAAATTCCACCATTTTGAACTGAGAAATCTCCACAGAAAGAAATAAGAAAATTTAAGAAATGCTGGCACTAGCCATGTTTAAAATTCGCATTTTGATCAAAGAAATCGTTATGCCATTGGTATAGGTAGGCAATTTCTAAACAGAATACATATTTTTTTACAAATTCAGCTGCATTTATAAAAATTTTATTAATGAACAATTTTAGTGCAGAAATAACTACTATTGAAAGCTATTTGGTTTAATTTAGATGTGGTTTAGTAATCAAGGTTATGGCTTAATTCCTTTCGAACCACACTTTGGTTGCTTTAACATAAGACATTTGTCACTTTAATCCATTTTCTGCTATAAGAATCCAACACAGTGCGCTAGGTCAAACCCATAGCCCAACCCTGCTATGTTCAAAGGACACAGGCCTAGATTGTCAACAAAGGACCGGGTCAGCAAAGATAAAATTAGTTCTTAACTGTGCAATTTTTTTGTGTGAATATTCACATGTTAGTATTCTAATTGATGCACTGAACTGAAAAACATAAGAGTGTCTAAACACCCATGAAACACAACATTGTGATCTCCTACAACCCTGTCATCATTAGCATTTCCTATTTATTACCGCAGAGCAGGGGTTGACATTAACTGGCAACAAAAGGAATAGATAGTTCCTCCTGAATAGCCAAAATGTCCTTCAGCTAAATCCAAGGATGAGAAAAAAATAGTGGAAGGGGGGGTGTCACTATTTGTGTATTCCAAGCAGGATCAAAATAGCAGGCGAGAAATATAAATAAAGAGAGGAAAAGAAAAATTCGCACATTGCAGCTTGTCAGAGGGCCAATGAAGATGCATGGTGGGGAGATATCCGTCACAGAGGCGAGATGGGGAAAAGGAAATGGAACGTATATTGGCCTTTCACTTTTTTTTCTTCATATTTGGCCTGGTTTTTGTGTTAAAACCTCGTAAGACATCCCTGTTTTGTGATTGTTTGAAGCAAACAGAGCTGCAGTGAGGTTCCAGACTTTTTTTCTTTCTCTTTCATATGCGATTGTTTGCTTTCGCAGGATGCATTAGCGTTTGGCTTATGAGCATATTTACCCAGCGCAAAACATATCATTCCTTGTCTGCTGAAATCTCCCAAAGCATGTTTATATTTTCCCCACATTGACCGTTCCAGGCTTTTAAAACGTCCTAGGTTGTTAGTCTCGGACTGTTTTATTGCTGTTGGTGCACGGGGCCCCTCCTCCAGCCCTGCCGCTCCCTCCCTTTGGTAGAATTAAATTTAGAAAGAAAATCATTTTAATGAGAGTCAGGGGAGCGGGGATAAACGGATGGATTATCTTTAGAAAGAGAAGAACTAGCTCATTAAGATGAGCTGTAACTCACAGCAACGTTCAGGTAATTACACAAAAGATAATGACAACAAAAAGGCTGCTCGTCTGTTGCAGCACACGCCATCTACTGGTGGGAGAAAACTGAATGTAGGCAGTTAAATAATGCTATTTTGGTGAGTTTATTTGGGTTCAGCTTTATCAGCTGAACCAATACATTTAGAACCAATTCAATTAGATATATCATGCCTTATATAAGTGTACCTGAACCCTTATACACTTATGTATTTTTGCCTCATTTGATTTGGTTTCATAATTTTGTTCATATTTCAGTTGCAATCAAGACATGATAATTTCTTCCTGTCTATTTAGAAAAAGTCGCTTTTACTGCAGAATTATGCGTGGCTCTACATAAAGCCCAGATGTGACAGCCTTCCATTTGCACTTAAACACAGCATGCATCTGTGGGCTTCAAAACTTGATAATGGGTGCATAGCAGGCAATTTGTGCCACACAGACACCTTTTTTTTTCAGAACAGAGAAAGTATTAGATCTGTGAGATTTAAGTGAAAAAAAAAAACTGCACATGAAATATTAATATTTATGCAGGCTGTGATGTGAACATTTGCAGAATTATTCTACAAACTCCGACACTGTCTGATGTCTCTGAATCTGAGCGAGCCTCCGAATTTCTGCACCAGTCATTATTCGTACTTCTACTTTAATGCTCATAATTTGAAGCCTATATTTCCATAATGCTTTCTTGTTCATCTGCATGATCAGCATTCTGTCAGATGACACCCAGGCGTTATGTCTATAATCTAAGTTTCTAAAAATTCGGATGTTTAGCTTTTTAATCCTTCCTAAAATAAACAAATAAATAATGAAACGATTTCGAATCCTTTCTGAGGTAGAATAGAAATCCAATGTATAATTCCAGTTTGAGACAACTGCAGGCTCTTCTATGACAACAAGAAGAAGGAGTCCTGCAGCAGATGGTTAAGCTCCCTCTGAGCCCTTATTACAACATCATTGAGTCAGTCTGGCATTAAATTCATAGACAGAAGACAGCGAGACAGCCTATATTCCCAGAGGAATCATGGCAAGTTCTTAGAGATGTCTCCAACACCTACGTACCAATTATTTTTGATAAACTTTAAAAGAAAACCAGTCAGCAGCAGAGAACTGGCTTCTTGAGAGGCAATTACATACAGTTTTAATACATTTCATTATATTATTCTGTAGGTATGCAGCATAGTGCTTATAAAAGTGTTCATGTTCAATATTTGGTTTCGGCTTTACAGTTTCATTGTTGCCAATGAGTTTCAAGTTCTGTTTTGGACGCCCCGGTGTGTTTCGGCCTCTAATTCGTTCCTCCACATGCAAATTTTTTATACCTGCTTCTGTTCCTCCCCGAGGCTGTCCCACATGGAGGCCACAATCTTGGAGACGTCTCCAAAAGTGGCATTGGGGTTTTGGCCTTTGATGGCAGCTTGGGTGTCTCTGAAGAAGAGCGCGTACGCTGACACAGGCTTCTGTGGCTCATTGGGATCCTTCTTCTTTTTCTTCTTCTGAGGTTTGGGCTTGGGCTTCATCATTTCTGCCGCGCTCCGCTTCTCGTTGCTTATCTGGAGGCGGAGAGATAATTGGTTATAATCTTCTGCTGATGATGCAGACTGGAAAAGAAAAGATTTTTAACTTTGCAAAACTCACACATACAGTATATACACATATAATCAATAAGTATGATGTTATCAATGAATATTTGTAAACATTCAGACCAGTGCCAATAGGAACAATGCCTCTTCTGAACACAACTTCAACACAACCCAATCCTAACCAGAACCATAATGCCAGTCATAGCACTTTGTCTGATTTCCACCTAACTTGGTTGCTTTGAAGACCACTGGACCTGTAATAGAAGTAAAAGTGTAATATAGGGATTAGAAATGGTGCCTTGGGTTAAATTTATCGGGTTTTGTAAAGTAAAATCAGTTCTTTCGTCCCCGCATATTAATGACACAGATCCCCAGACATTTATCTTGTTATTTTTAGGACCGCACCGCACTCTGGCTTTTCCCTCAGCACTACAGCAGACTGGAACGAAGGCTTATTTTAAGAAAACGTAAACCAATTTCCACACCAAATTTTAAGCCGTCACTAACAAATGTAGTCTCCTTTCTCCACCTAGAGCAGTGGTGACCAACTTTTTGTTGCCACTTTGCCCAAATTTTTTAATTTGAAAGTCGTGGGTAATAGGAAAAAAAAAAAATTACATGTTGTGAATTCTTTTATTTTTAAGCAGCTCAACAATAAACTAAGCAGCTTGTGGCTCTTGCACGGGCCACCCTGCACACCCGCCTTCTGTTTTTGTGGTCTTCTGAGTAGAAGACTTCATAAGGTTATATTTTACTTATTTATTTTTGCCTTTCCACTTTGGTGAGTGGATTGCTTTGAATTCTGAATCAGACTGTGTCACACTGCTCATGTGACCATGATGTTTTCCTCCCCCTGGATTGTATTGTATCTACCTCGCCTCCAGAGCAAGATTTTGTTGAGTTCACATAGAAAAGTTTATGCTGCCTTCCATCGAAGCAACTTGTAGATGTGCTTGAAAAGCAAAAGGTGAACATATTTCTACATAATTCCTTTAACTGGTGTTTTGATGCAGTTGAAAAGTGGTTAGCGTTGATTGAATGGACAAAGCAATTCCTGACTTTCAGTGTCTTTGCTTAGGTAAAATTTGGATGTTGCCCAAAGACAAAACTGCACCAAATTTTGATACATTTTCCCATAGCTAAATAAATCATATCTAGGCTTAAATAACCATAAAAAATGCAGGTCTGACCGCATTTGCTCTTGGACATGGTGGACACTATTTCTTTCTTCCTGATTGACAGAGTGTAATCCATGGGCATTGCTTAGATGTTTTGTTGTGCACATGGACTTAGGATGATTTTTTCCAATTAAATTTTGGACTTTTTGTTTGTGTTGTCTTTCTGGTATTGTAAGGCTCTGACAGCTTTTTGTTCTTTTGCTTGTCTTTGTTTTGTTTGTATTCATTTGATAATGGCTTATAAATAAAAAAAGAGAGTAATGGACTGCCTCAAGCTGAAAAAATAAAAACTCACAAACTTGCACACATTTAACCTTAAATGTTTGGCAAATTAAGATGCGTGATAAAATTATAGAGCAAAGGTTGTATATCATGTGAACAATTATGAATACAAAAACGCACAACGTAAATGTAAACACAAAGGGAGTGATTACATTTATGCTCGCCTTTGTGCACATGATATCAGTAATAACACAGTATGCTGAAATGTCCCCACATTTTCATAAAGCAGAACTACTTCCATCAGAGTAATGTGCTGCTTCATCCAATACACATGAATACATTTTCATTTCCAGGTAGAGTTTTGACTGGGAGTCAAATCCAGGTCACCTGATTCTGCTTGTGATTCCGTATGGAAATTGCCTTGTGTGCTCTGGAGAAACCATGTGAGGTAAAGGATGGAATGCGAAAGAGAAGGAGAAAGACAGCGAGATGAAGGGAAAATCTTGTTATTGTTATGAGAAAAATGTGAATTAACCTATTTTTTTCTGTCACTAAAAAGCATGCATATGACAAATGGTATAAAAATACGGTGAGGGTTGTAACAAGATCCTTTGACCTGAAATCTCATATTAGTAAAATACTGCAACATTGCCAAATATATGTAAGTCGGTGCTTTATGTTTAAAGCATTCTCTTTATAAATTGGAAATGGGATGATTTGCCAATAGTTGACACCAAAATTATATTCTGTAATGCACTGCAGCCATATTCTATTTTAAACATAGAAGCCGCGCAACATGCTCCGGCTTCAGGAGCCATTTGTGGTTCTTTCAACAGGGACCTGCCTAATTAAGCTTGACAGCTTCTATTATCTTGTCTTATTCTGAAGTAAGAAATACATGAGTGGATTTGTTGTTTTGAAGAAAGTTAATTGAGAAAATGTTGCAATGGCACTAAAGAAACCTCCATTACTTCAAGCATTCTGTGTGAGTGATAATAAAAGAAATGCTGACAGAAGGATATTTCCTCTCCTGTTCCTCTGATCCAGGATTTTAAAAAATTCAAACAAAGAAGAATGCGTTTTGCCAAATCAGAGAAAAAATATTTACCCACATACCAAAATGCAGCAAGAGGACATTTAGAAATATTCATTTCCATCGCAAGATTAAGTAACAACCTTGTTTCCTCCCATTAACTGTCATCTGAAAAACAGGACTGCCTCTGAGAACGACATTGTTTCAGGAAAGCATTTGCCAAACACAAACTGCATGAAATTAACTAATCAAAATTCAAGGTTTGAGAGCACATTTGCCAGCTACAGGAAAAAAAAAGAAAAGAAAAAAACTTCAAAATGGCTTTCGAGGTGTTTCTGAAATTAATGAACGTTTCCTCTCAGGGTTATGCCAAAGCATTGCTTGTCTATTTTGCAGATTACAGGTAATATTCATATTTTTTATGCGTGTGAGGACATGCGGTTTCATTAAAAAATAATCACCCCTCACTTTCAGGCAATGAGGCAGAAGACAGGCGTTTGAAACAACATCTGTTTGAGCGAACCTTTGATGTGAAAATAGAATAAATTGACAGAGGAGCTAATGGAATGACAGAAAACAAGAGGAAAGAAGGAGGATAAATAATCTCCAAGAAAAATTCACATGTATTCATATGGAAGGAGAAAATAATGACACACAGCAGCTCACTGCTGCATGCAATCTACCAGGAGAATAAGGAGCACGGCTCTCTTTCTTTTTCTTCCATTTATTTCCTTGTTTATTATTTGACAACCACAATCATGAACTCCAATATATACAGTAGAGCGCAGAGGAAGGCGTAACATTTCAATGAATCTGAAAGACTGGCAAAAAATTAAAATTTAATGAAGACAGGCCCAACTTACTGAGAAAAGATGAATGATATAGTTAACTTCTTTATTTTTCCTACATGATGAAAATTAGATTAGTAGATTAGTAGAATAAAAGTTTGTACACATTTCAGCACATTTCACTACCTTTAAATGATATATCATAAATAAATGAATAAAATATCAATATGTACATGCCTAAATGTGCTTGTCTAAATGTTTTACTTTTGAACTTACAACTGTTTTTAGTAAACATTAACGTAATGATGTAAAGACGTGCAATTTCGTTGATGACAAAGATGTTCATCAGCAATTTCTGAATTGCAGTTTTACTTAATTATCAGTTGATGGCGGACAAATAGCCTGAAAACAGCAAGAACATTACATGTGTTCGCCTATTATTTTGTTTATTTAAAATGTTCTACAGTCTGAACTTTTCATGTATTTCATTCATTTTGCCCATCATGTTGCTGCTTCAGACATAGTTTCTCATATTGTCAGTAGGGAGATATACATCTAATCCTCTTCTGCAATGAACCTTTATCGATCCAAAACCGAGTCAAGGCAAAGCTCTTTGATTCTGATGGGCTGAATTCTTGATACTAAATCTTGAAGCTTTAGAAACGTCAATTTATTATCTGTGTTTTTGTGTTGCGCTGACTCAATCTTGGTATGTAATATTTCTTTCTTGAACAAACATGTCCATAACTTTCACTGAAACTTTTTTTTTTTTTACTTATTAAACAACAAATGAAATCCAGGAGGGTAAATTAAAAAGAAATTCTTTCCTAATTTTAATCCTCTAGTTTGGCCAGCAAAAGAAGTCACATGTTTTCCTCCAACAAATCACTTGTCATAAATGAAACAACATTTGACTCTTTCATAAGCAAAAAAAGGAAGTCTGTGGCGCCATTAATAAACATTTATAATACAGAGAATTTGATGAAAATGTCTGACTGTAGCAGAAGCAAAACTGATATTATCTGATATTAAAATGCTGAGTAAAGTGTCATTTAGATGAAAGATAATCAAATTAATCTACCTCACCACCAAATGTTGCCTCAAGCTGCTGGACTGAAAGAAGCCTGCTACAATTTTACCAGAAATTCATTCATGCTGTTTTTGAGTCATATCTATGTGTAAAAATCCAAACAAAACAAAATGCTATAAATGACATTGTTACAGCAGTAATAATCTACATGGCATATTATTGTAGCTGCAACAGAGGTATGTTATTTTTCAGATTTAAATAAAACATGTTAGGACATGTTTAAAATTTTTGTTTTACATTTATTGTAGCCAGAAGCAAAGACACATTGAACTGTGAAAAATCTGTTCTTGCAACATATTTTTTAAGTGCATAGCATATTTTCACTTGCTCGCAATGTATTAGTAAGGATTGACCAACATTGTATCACATTATTGCAATAGGTTTAAGACAATTCAACAAGAAACCTTTCCTATTTTTAGTATATAGAATAGTATATAATTACATACAGTAAGTTACTATATAAGTGTAAATGTTGTTGTTAGATCGGGTATTAGGACTGGGACGTTCTGTGAATTAGTGTTTGAATGTATATGGATACGAGTTCCTGGTCCTGGTGGAAAGCAACCAGATGATCGACTTTATGAAGATCAATTTCTGGGGATAAATTTCCGTCACTGTAAGTTACTAAAGCAACATGTTTTGGTTAATTTTAGGCTACAAGTCTGTAATCATAACAGTAAGGAACATGATTGATTCATGAGTATGTCATTCGGGGTCTACATGTGATTTATGGATGTGGGGATCGTCGTGCTGGAGGACACCATTCCCATCAGGATAAAAATGTTGCATCCAAGAAAAATATTGATCATTATGAACAACTTTGTATTGATTCAAAGGACACGTCCCTCTGCGATAACAAGTGGACCCCAACCACAAAGGCAAAATGGTTGCAACAGCGCAAACGTGTAAAAGTCTCCACTTTAATCTTGAAGGTAATATTTTACTAAACCATTTTTGAATTGTTTTGTTGTGGGAACCTAGAGGACAGTAGAAAGCAACCAGATGATCGACTGACGTCTGACGTGCTAAAGACGGACAGAACGTTTCTATGTTGTATTTCTATACTGTGCATGATAATGGCCTCCTAGAAGGTGAGAAGGGCAGCCATATCTATACGAGTGCTAACAGGTGATAATGGTAATTTAATAGACTGATAACATTATTTGGTTATATTGATGGTCCCACAAAATAATCTGAATTAATTAGTTTTATTTTCCACCTTGGTTGCATGTATAAACTATGTTAACTTTTCAAAACCATTCTAAAGAAAACACACTACCTAAAAACAATATTATTTAAAAAAAAAAGCTACCTTTGAACACTGCACTAAAAGGTCAGCAACAGCACATGACAGTTACCACATAAGTCCACAATGTCCTGCACAGTCTAAATTTATTTTGTCCACAGCTTTCTAATTTAGCAGCAAAAGATTGAACTACAGTGTCAGCCTTTGCTTGCTCATCCCATCAGCGTTTCTGTTGTCTGAGAGAGAAAGAGATGGAAGGGATGGTAAGTGAAGAGAGAGAGAGGGAGAGAGGAAAAGGGAGGGAGAGGGGTAGCGATAGAGCGGAGGAGGGGGTAGCTGTAATTCTGAATGGACCGAGCTGCACTGGCAAGACAAGATTAGAATTGACAGCCTGATAACTGCATCACTATCAAAACAGCAGAGGGAAAGAGAGAAATAGTTTGAGGCTGGGAAAGTGAGGAAGTGAAAGCAAGTGAGAGAGAGGTAACAAAAAAAGTGAGATGAAATGAAAACGAGACACAGTTAATGCAAAAAAAAAAAACATACAAATGTAGGGGGGAAAAAAAAGATAACGAGAACAAGAATGATGCACAGACCAGCCAAGGTTAAGAGAAAGGAAAATGACACAATAAAAGGACGGCACAGTCTGAGAGAGTGGAAAAGTGCCCAGTAACAACAACGTTCTTAATATGAATTTTAATAAAGATCATCACAAACAGTCACAGGCGATACGGAAAGTGCTTCACGGAGCAGTGATTTTAAAAGGCCCATAAAGGCGAACAGGAGCAACTCCGGGATGATGAGCAGATACAAAGAGATGACCGTGAGACTAAAATGAGCCGCAGATCCTCAACACAAGACTGAATCAAAACTGAGGCGTAGTTTCATGGACCTCAGACTAAATGGTTATAAAAATTTGGATCACCAATAAAAAACATAGGAGCAGGGGTTGTTAACATTCTACAATGTTGTTGAGAAAGCATCACTATAAAAACACATGGTGGGCATCCTTTCTTTTTGTGCTGGGGGCTGATTTCTGGTTGTTCAGTGGTCTGAGGAATAATATTTAATATTTGCATGTGTTTCTTTAAAGCAGCAGTTCAGGAAATCCAATCAAAGATTACAGAAATCAGGAAACAATGAATTTCAACATTTTTTGTTTGTCAAATGCTTATTTAGTCAATGCATTTGTCAGTGCAATATCACGTCTGTGTCAAACTCAGCTTAATCTTATCTTCTTAAACCTTCATCATTTTGTCCATAGTGAATCATCTAAGACTCACTATGGACCAACATGAAGGGGTTTTTTCCTTTCAGTTTTATTCAAAGCACAATAACACATAAACTGTAAGAATGCAAAATGCGAAATAAAGACATCCGTTTTTAAGTCTTAAACATGAAAACGCAAATGATGCATTTTAAGTAGGCCATCATCAATCAATACCCCACACACTCGGCTGCATATCTGCATTGTCTTTAAGTGCATAAAAGTGAGCTTTTTTATGCATTTAATGTTATTGTATACGCAACTTCCAGCTAAGTTTGTATTTTTTTTCTGGGAAGAATGAAACATTTTCTGGCACAAACATCTTAATTCAACCCATGTGCGAAACATTCATTACTGGTGCAGAATTTAGAGCTCCGTAAAGGTTGCCATGACCAGATAAAAATGTCACTATGTGCTACACTATGTAAAGGCTTAACCTGCTAAAAAAAAATAAAAATCTCTAATATCAGTTTTCAGTTTCTGCTTTGAATTGAAACCAACTGGATTCCCTAATAGTTATTTGAACACCTGTAGTCACTTAAGCTGTATACTGAATATAGTACTTTCTTCCCCAGATGGCCAGGTAGTTAGTAAGTACAAAAATAAAACTGTGAAAAATGATAATGACATCACAGCAAAAACAAATTACACTAGCCACTGTTTGAGGGTTCATAGGGCCAGAAACAGTTTATGTAGTTTTTACTACATAAAAATAATTAAGTTAGAGTCTTCATTTAAGAAGAGTGTTAATAAAATAATAATAATTAATAAAATTAACACATACACACACACATATATATATATATATATATATATATATATATATATATATATATATATATATATATATATATACTGTATATGAGGTATGGAGAACCATTTTTATTTATCTTGGCCTGCTCTTCTGCCCTTTTAGGTTCTATGATCGGATAACAGAGGTAAGAGTTAAAATTAACAGAGATTAATGTTAGATTAAGATTCAGGTTAAAACCGACAGGTCTTAGCTGCAACAGCAGAGTGCAAGCAGCCTAAAATGTTAGTTTTTCCATCATTCAAATTAAGAAACTGTTTAATGTAAAACCTGCGATTCAAAGTGCACCTGTATGCAATGTTGTAAAAACCGCTTTCATATGAAGGTTTGGCAGTAAGTGCTGAGACCATAAACAAAGCTGCAAAGATGTTTGTAACTCTGATCGGCTCTGTAAACTAAACGTGCTTGTTTATCCTCCATATGGGAACCAAATTTTTGAAGTTTGCTATAAAAGTAGTTCTTTTATAAACAGTTTATCAGCTAAAAAAAAAAAAAAAGAACATTTTCCTGCGAAACGTTTTCCTTTCCCCCTCCCTGCGATCGCCTTGACCTTGCATATTTCCATCACCTTCTTGACATCGGTCTAGATGAGTTGAAATGTGCCTTAAAATACAAGCAGCGCCCACCTCATCTGGAAGCAATTACAGCTACAAGTTAAACCGCCCATCTGTATGCAATAAGCAGAACTACAACAGATCTCCGAGCAGAACCAGGCTCTCATCCAGAGAGCAGCACTCGTTAAATGAAAACACAGTCCAGCTCAAACAGTAATGAACCGGAAGTCCAGATTCTTGATCCTAATCTAAAAGACATAACGGGCTGCGAGTGGGACTCATATAAATCATAAAAAGAGGCTGCTATAAAAATTTGTAGGCGGTCCTGATTTTGTTTAATCAAAAACTGTACAAGATCTCTCTAATGTGGGGTGCGTTGCTCAAGCTTTCAGACAGCATGGCTGGCGAGAGTAAAAACTGGAACTGCACATTTTGATTGAAACGTAACCCCGAAGCCACTGCCGAACTCAGCTGCTTGATTTATTTGACATTAGGAGATGACTGACAGCTCAGAGGAGCTCCTCCCCGCATGCTTTGCCTAACAACATTGGACCCACTTAATCAGTCTAAATTGCAAAGTCGAGGCCCTTGTATTTGGTAATGTGGTGAAAACAGTGGCAAGTGAGAGCTAATTAGATTAACGGTAGTTTAACGAGCTGTTGGAGGGGGGGCCCCCGCAGATTGGATTTTAATAAATACGCAGCGGCAAAAAGCATCTGCTATGCACTTCCTGGCTCTGCTGGCATCCTAATTGGCCCCAGTGGGTTACGGCAGCTCAGCAATACGTGGTGCAATTTAAGGAGGGAGGGGAAGGGGGCAGGGGCAAAATGCTTATCTTCTCTCCAGGTAAGTCAAAGAAAAGGAATAAACAATATGCCTTTATAATTGTTTACATTTATTAATAAGTTGCTGCCAATTGCGTTTGAACACTAAAAAAATTTCCCAAGACTTTAATCACCATGCAGCCTCCATGAAATGTTAAAGCAAGGGGAGAAAATGTCCTGAGGTATAATTAAAGCACATTTCTCCGGTGTTTGTTTTTTAAGATGGTGTGCCCCCACGATGAGGTCTTTGCAGGGGCAAACAGCACAGAAAGGAAAAAACAATTAATCAAACATGAATGAGCGACCATTGCAGGGTTATTTCCATAGCAACAGCCTGAGGGGACAACTTGAACCCTTTAATGTTAGCTGGTGATGTCTCTTTGTAAACATGTGCACAGCGGGGGGAGAAAGCCAATGAGAGAGCCTGGCAACAGAGGCATCACAGGGCAGCAACCTCTTGGTATCAATCGAAGTTTCCATTATGTGCTGGAAAGGACTGAAAGGTACACTAAAAACATTGCATTGTGGCGCATTTGGAGATGAAACGCAGGATTGTGAAGGCTGGCAAATGTCTGCAAATATCAGAGTTTGGTGAGCAGATTTTGTGTGGAATTAAAACACAGAAATTATTAAAAAAGCCTCATGTTAGGATATATAACCGCATTTTGGGGTATAAAATTTACTTAGGTTTTACATGTGTAATTATTGTCACATTTTGTCACATTGTAAACACAATCAGGATTTTATATGATAGGGCATGTCAAATGGCTTATAGCTGCATCTTTTATATCACAAACACATTTAGCACCACACAGTTCACACTAAAAATGTAAAAAGTATGTAATTTTGTGCTGCTGCATCATTTGAATCCTATGCTATATAAAAGGATACATATATAGTATATGTCTTGCAATATGTACCTGTTATGGAACAATAAATAAAAATTTGTACTTGTTATTGATGTTTATTGGTGTGTAACTCTCCTTTAATAAACAATATTAACACAGATTTTTCACAATTTTTACAAATAAGATGAAAAGTGTTGGGCACATCAGTTATGGTGAGTCAGGTTTGAAACATAATCTAGAGTCGCTATTAAATAGCAAAAGCTTAAGATTTAATGTCGACTCAAGAGTTATCTCTCTTTCATGGGATGAAAATAAGTTGAAAAAGGGATCATAGAAAGGTTTGGGAGTAAGTGCTGAGACCAATTGAGTAAATGATTAAAGTTGTCTCCGCTGAGCTAAGGTTTTTTACACAAATTACAAATTAAATTACAAAATTACCATGATGGTAATTTTTTACACAAATTACCATCATGGTAATGGTAACGTTGTATATGGTGGGTCTGGATTTCCCTGCAATGTGTCTTCACAGTATGTGCCAGTAAAAGGAGTTGGGAACAACTTCCAAACTGACCTGTTTTTATTTAACACTGCTATCGAGCAAACATTTACAGTAAATAAACTACAGCTGTTTAGGCATAGAAGGATATTTTCTCCTGTTAAATGTGTGTTCAATTCATTGACCAAGGACGTTGGTGAAGCATGGTTCATCTGTCCATGTTTGGTGTACCACTACAATAACTACACAGATATCTCTCAAACTGAACTTTATCAAAAGAAGCAAAACAAAAAAAATTATGAATATCTTTATGGTTTGACATCTCCTCCATCCATAATTTTGGGTTATTTGGGTCTTCTGGACTCTAACTCTCTTCCAGTTATACTATTAACAAAACAAATGTGTTGCACTCATACTTACAGTTTTCTGTACACCATGATAGGGTATTATACTAATTTATACATTGCCCGTTGAGGGTAGGAGAAAAAGAAAACACTGAAAGAACAAAATGATTTTAATGAACATAAATGGTACATTTATATCTTTGGTGTCCCTATGAGATAAGTTATGTAAAATAACATCATTTTCTTATAGAAATTCTTAAAAAAAGAAGCTTTGTTGTTGTATTTCTTCTTCTGCTCATGAGCTAATACAGTGGCCTTTATCTGCCTTGTGTGTGTGGCGCCACCCTCTGGTTGGGCGTATTATTGTCTCTGTTGGCAGACCCAGTAAACACAGTCCCAAAGGTCTGGGCGGTACTGTACATCCACAGTGAGTCCTTGAGGACCATAGGCATATTTGATAATATTTCTAGCACTTAGACTTAGTGGTCAAGTGGACAGTAAATTAGAGTGGGAGGTAAATATATTAATTCCCAGTATGCTCTAATATAATAATGTATCTTTAGATTAATTGGCATTCAAAATAATTCGTTGCACTTTATAATAACTTTTTTATGTCGAATTGAATATTATGAAAAACATAAACAAGTGAAATGTTCCTTTTTTGAATTAGACTTAAGAATGTTTCTTTGAATTCATCACTTACTTATTTTTATATTGTATTCAGACAAGATAGTATGCAACTGAAGAGAGAATGTTAATTTCTGTAAACAGAGATTTGAGACTTAACTTCGACTTAAGGTGAAGGACGTAAGCCCTCAAAGACTTTACAGCTGAAATAGGCAGAAAAAATATAAATCATCATAGACATATTTCTCAAAGTTTAACATCTCATTTCAGAAGCCTCACAAATAACATTTTTCATATGGAAAGATTATCAGTTTCCGGAACCCGTAACGAGACGACTCTTCCAGCTTCCAGCTGCGAACAACAATGCAAGAACCAAACGGCACAAACAAGTTTCATCAAGACCATTGGTTGCCGTGGCGGACTGTTGTTTCACATATCCCCAGATGGTATATTGGAGGAACTGCTGTCAAAGCAATCTGCCTTCTTTGTCCACAGATGTGATTAGAAAGCAATAAAAAATCTTCAAATTTGCCACAAGAATTTTAAAATAATGAGGGAAAAGTATGAGCTGAGGAGAAAATAGAGGTTCATGCTTAGAAACTAACCTGATTGCAGGCTAAAAATGTATAAAGCTCCGTAAGTATATAGTAGAAGGATGGTAATTCAGTTAACCACAAAGCTCTAAGCATGTAAAAGGAAACAAGAACATATAGTTCTCGGCGGTCAAAGCTCAAGAGTCAACAACGCCTGTAAAAATCAGTTTTCAGTCAAAACCAAGACAAGAACAAAATCTCTCTCTTTTTTTTTTTTTTTTTTTTAACTGCCACGCAGCTAGTTGTTTAGAAGCATTCGGAAATAAATGTATAAAGTTTTTTCCACTTTCATTTTGCAACCTATTTATCAATGAGTCCTACAGGGGGGAACATGCCAGTGAAAAAAACAAAAGAAAAAGAACGCTAGCAGAAGCAGGTATCTGTGAGTTTCTTGGCCCAGACCTTGTTGGGTTCCTTGGATGAGAGTAATGGCTTCTTTGCACTGGGCTGCGTAGTGCTATTGTAGAATCACAGAGCGGCTAATTGAAACAAATGACTCTAATAATGGGACATTATCCCCACAGGCTGGCTTTGTGGTGGGCCTAATTAGCGTTGCGGTGGAGACGAAGAGGACGAGACACCGACGCCGAGCCCTCTGAAGGAAGCAGCCGAGGCCCTCTCATGGTGGCCAGTGAGGAACTTTAACATGTGCAGAAGCTCTGGGCTTTATAAAGGAATTATATGAAAATGTAAACAGTATATCGCAATTAACAAATTTTCCAATATCTCCCCCATTCACTTTGGATTTTCTTCCAAAAACGCAGTTCAAACCTGAGAAGTAGCTAATTTACAATTCTGAGAAACATAACACTGGTTTATTTCAAAGGTTTACAATGAAGAATAAATTGAATTTCAGTGAAATATGGCTGCTGACAAATAATGTTTTGACTACACCATTGTTCCACTAATCATTTAAGCACTTCTATGGATTATTAACAAGTTTTTTTTCACACTGTTGTCCTTCTGTTTTTTGTATTGATGCGCCAATAGCCCGTAGCTAATGTGACAACCGGGAAAGTTGTTCTCCAGATACGTATTAAAATCTGTTTATGTCAGTCCTAATTGTTTACACTTACACATGATGGTCCCAGAAAGTCGGATATAATGCAGCATTCGAATCTTTGCAACCACGCTGGCTTAAATATTCATTAGTTGTAACAGTTGCCTAAGGTTATTTGATATAGTGTCATGAATATTCATGATTCGCAGTAAATGTGCGCTTGTTTTTTAATGCTCAGTCCGTTAATGCTCATCTTCATTACTTCACTCTGCAGTGCCAATAATAAGGAACAACAAAACAAAGCCTTGCTATCTTGAAAGAGCAATTCTCTTTGGGAGCCTATTTGTTTGAGTATAAATGAAACAGGAGAGCTCCACCAATTATCTCGCTGTCATTTATTTTGACAGCTACAAGACACATTGTTCACCTCCGCTGTGGAATGTGACACTGAAGGGCATCTGTCTTTTTTGTGAAAGGAAAAGTCATGACAGAAAATATTTCTGCTCTTACAAAACATGATTTATCTAGGAACGTCGCAGAGATGTGAGCGAGAGGCAGCAGAGCAAACAGGTCATATGGGATCTGTCTAAAGCCTGCAGTGGAAAAAGATTGCTCTTTCAATTATACCTTAGAAAGAAGGAAAACAACAACAACAACATTTAGTAGTCCAGATACAATAGGAAAACTGGAACAATTATTTTATATGTTACACTGACTTAATAACCTTCTGGGCATTTTTCATTGGTTTAATTTATAAATAAAGACCATTGGTTTTGTCATCATCTGGAATATGAAGTAGAAATGTGATCAATTGGATAAGCAATCAGAGATCATCAAACATAATAAGTACAACTTGCAGCACAAATTGTGCAAATACATTTTAAGATCAAGCAGTTACCAACAGAGTTGAAACTGAAATTAGAGACTTTTCGTCAGACGTTTCATCTTAGTTAGTTGATTCTGTTCACACAATCGTTACAACAATTACATGGCGACTCAGGAACAACTTCCTTTTCTTACTTTCACAAAAAAAGGCCTATAATATAGACAGGGACAAGCACTTTATTAGACCGACTTAACCTTATTTATAAGATACTGTATGAATCAAAAACTTAAGCACCAAACCAATAGCCACACCCTTTACGATTGTTGCTTGTATTACATATCCCAGAATTGGCTGAATTTGTTACTTTTTTATACACAGCAGGATGTTAAGAGTCTTTTAGTAAGGAGATGTTAGACAGACATCACCCTGCCAAGAATATCCATTTAGAACCAAATATCTCAAAACAAAATTCCCACCAGGAGTCATCCGAGTTAATTTACACCATATACTTATGAAAACTGACAGCCGCTTTTTAGGCAGCAGGGGTTTTTCGCCCCCTTCCAGCTCCAACCAGCCTCGTTATGATCGTAACGAGAAAGGGGCTGGTCCACTGGTTCAATATTTAACACACTGGCACCCCTCAAGGTTCCACATTTGGGCTGTTTCTACTAACTGTTCCTCAAAATCTTATTAGTGCCAGCTGGCGAGGGATCTCTGATATTTATTTCTACACCCCCCTCCCCTTCCCCAATGGGGCAGGAAGGTCCTCCTCCGCATGCACCGCGGCGCGAACCTGAACGACAGGGAGACTTGTTGAACATGAGACCCCTGGGTGACACCTTTTACCCCGGCACCGAAGATGACAGAAACACTGAAAGCTGCGGGCGAGACGGGAATTCTCCCTTGGCAGCGAGTACTCGCACAACAGGCTGCTACATTTCACAGCAGCCAGTCATACAGGACTTGGCTCTTTCTGCTTCGGTTCAGAGAGGCTGACAGAACAGGTCAGCATTTGGGAGAATGCAGTAGCGTCTCTGACAGACAGCTCTATAATCTAAAATGCCAGCACTGAGGCTCCACCTTGCTGCACTCCTGCAATTTGAAGCTCTTGAAAAGCTCAAAACTGGCAGCGAGAATTATAAAGAAAACGATGCAACCGCAACAAAGAGGATCACATGGAAAAAATGAACGCACATACAACACAGGTGCTTCTTAAGTAATTAGGACTTAATCAAAATGTGAATCTATTTCTGCAATTAAACTTAAATGGTAAAAAAATATATTTATATATATATGCATTTAATAATTGCGGGGGACATACTTCAAGCATTTTGTAATGATTATGCTTCCAGCTATAACTCATTTTGCATGAATTGCTGCATCAATGTGGAGTTGCATGGAGGCTGTGGGGTTTAACATCTCCATACAACTCGACAGCAAAGGGAAGCATGAAGTGCTCCAACATTTCCTGATAAATTGCTGTGCTAATTTTAGACTTGATAAAGCACAGACCAGCACGATCAGATGCATCGACTTCCTAAATCCTCACTTACTGTGGAAACTTCACACAGGACCTGAAGCAACTCGGATTCTGTACCACTCCACTCTTCCTCTTGTCAGGAGTCTTCATTTCCAAATAAACTGCTAAATTTATGTTCATCTGAGAAGAGGACTCTTTTTGTTTTCCTTCCACTCAGCTATTTATTAGTTTGGACATATCACTCTGCGAACGAATATGCCAGAATTAACAGAAAAAATGCTTGAAATATTTATCTATGCATAAGCTTTGCTTTTTGATTTGCATTACAGAAATAAATTAACTCCTGCTAGTAATTTTGTAATTTATTGGGATGCACCTGTATCTCCATGTTGCATTTGTAAGGGGCCAATATTTTCCCTCTTTGTGGAGTCATAAATTTTCAAAAAACAGAAAATTTGACTGATAACACCAAAGAATATACATCTCCTTCCTCTAGATCTTGTCATTTTGTCACCTCTAAGCCAGCAGAAACATTAAAAGCTACAACGGCAAACACACGCACACCCCCGCGCATACACACACAAAAATATCTTTATTTTTGCAGCATGATAGTCAATGCACTGCTCTCAATCCTGTAATGATTTAACTCTGTTTGCTGTGGGATCGATGCATGCTGAAAAAGAGAATCCCAAAGCAGGGTGAAGTTTACAGAGCTTTAGCCTCGGGCTAAATGTTGTACAAAAACCAGCAACAACATCCCATGAGATGAAGCGTATCTGTTGCTCCAGCTGAGCTTGTACTTGTAGGAGGCTTTTAAATGTGTGCTGAAGGATAGCAGCTATTGAAAAGACGTGTATCCTTAAGGTAACGCTGTCGACTTTTCATTTGCTTTATTTTCAGTCTTTTTTTTGCATCAATAAAAGAAGTCTGCTGAATGATTAGGGTTCGAGTTTTCCAGCTATCTCCTCCAATTTTCTGAGGTTATTGTACGCTTTAGTCAATGCCAAGAGAGGAGAGGGGCTTTTTGCTTCATTTCTGACCTCCGGTTTTATTGAGAGCCTATTTCCATCCCCCACTCATTATTCTTTAAGCATGCAGCAGACATAAATTCAATCTTCCTTATTATGCCTTTATCAGTATGAAATTAAGGTTAATTGACTTTGCTGGGGAAACATCAAATGAAACATCCCTAATGGAAGCAAAATGAAAATAACGTCATCTCCAATTGCCTTAAAATATTTCTCAATATACAGCCTAGTTTCCAATTCCTCAGCCTCAGAAATAAGCTCCTCTTGTCCCGGGAGATAATAAATGAATCGAACCCCCCACCGCCCTCCGCAGCCCCTCCTTCTTCCTTATCGGTCATCTATTTTTCCAGAGTAAGCTATTACTTGCCGTGGTTGCTAGGCAACAGGAAATATTAATAGCAGCTATTATTAGCCAGCCTCTGCAAGAGTAGTACTAAAATGTGGAAGTGGGAAACATGAATGTGTTACATAAATCTCTGGACCTTTCTCAGTGTGTGCAAGTCTCTGTTTGTGCAGTGATTTATGGCGATGACGGTTCATTTATGAGAAAAGGGGGTGTGAAATAAGAAAATGGACCATTACCCTGAAGGGCTATTTGGAAATAAATAATTGCAAAGGTGAAACAAAAGCTTCTTTAGGAAGCGGCTGCTCCCTCCGTGTTTGCCTTCAAAGAGTTATTTACCAAAATGGGGCACGTTGTTAGCCATTATCTGAAATTACGTAAGACAAAATTGAAGCTGCAGAAGGATGGATGGTTTTCTTTTATTTGTTTTTTTTTTTGTTGTTCAAAAATACTAACAAGTATTTGTATTGGGCCTATTTTACTTGGATACATCCAAATGAAATCCTGTGCGTCAAAATGCCATTAGAAGTCTTCCCTCGAGGAAAAATCGACCAAAACTTTTCTGGCTTCAATCAAAGCATTAAAGATGACAAACAAAAAACTGAACTACCATGAACACCACATCCTCACTGTGACACCTGTGGTGGTGGCAGCATCATTCTGCGGTGATGATTATCTTCATTGGGGACAGGGAAGCTGGTCAGAGTTAATAGGAGGATAGGTAAAGCTATTTTAAAAAGAATCCTGGTTAAAAAATGATCCAGGCTCAAGAGTGTGGTGAAGAACAATAACCCCAGACATGAGGTTATAGCTGCAATGGTGGATGCATCTACACATGCACTTTTCTATCAATTCAACCTTTTTAGTCACCTTTCTTTGATTTAAAAACTGACTATGTACATACTCACATGACCTAGGGATTTAATTTATACAGTAGTTAAAGACCTAATCCTAAAGACCTTCACCACTACCCAGTAAAAGGAAAAAAAAAAGAAGAGTTTTCAATTTATGCAGTTTGATTCTGAAAATCACACAAGATCTGATTAACAGAGGATAAATGCCAGGGATACTCACATTAAGGCATAAATATTCATTACGGAGGGGAGAGAGAAATAAGTAATATTTATGTCAGATGAAAGTATATAACTCTGAATAATTCACCACGGGGGCCATTTATAATTTATCTGGTTCGATTCCATGATTAAAGCTTTTGAACGTGTTCGCCAGAGGTGTTTACATGTTCGGTCAGAGGCATGTTTAACATAAAAGATAGTCGCTGCACTGGTAGGGCTGGTGTCGGCGGTGGTGCTGGTGGGGAGGCGTGTAGCGAGTACACCCCGAATCTCTTTGAAAAGAAAAAGTAGCTGACGTGGGATACCCCGCATTCTCATCAAGATGTTTGGTTCGAAACCTGCTACCCAGCTATCCTGATAAAATATGTAGAGCGGCGTGTTATTCCTCCTGTTTTTCTGGAGAATTTTTTCTGGGTATGAATTCGAGAAGCTCCGCCGTCAAGGTCAGCGTTCTAAGGAGGAAGCGGGTCTCTCTCTGTGATTAGCAGGGTGCTAGTTTACAGAGTTTATCTAATCTTCTTCTTTGGCCTTCAACTGCACAATTTGACTCTTTGACAGGTAAATCTTTTTTGTACAGTCGTTTACAAATATTGAAGAAAGCGCAGGGGATTTTTTAAATAATTTTCTGTTTAAAACTCTTCAAGACTTGCAAACAGACCAAACTTTCTATTAAAGGAGCATGTCAGTGTTTCAGACTGGCTGGCTGACTTCCAATGCCCTGATCATGAAGTCTGATTCTAAACTGTAGCACAGTTCTTGACTCGCGTAAAGGCCCACAGCTAAAATGAGGAATGGGGGCGGGGGGTGGAGGGAGGGGAACCAACTCACCGAGTGCATAGGCCCAGAGAGGAGGTGAGTGTCCTGACCCAGCATGTTGGACATCATGAGGGCAGGCAGCTCGGGATAGGAGTAGGTGTTGAGCAAGCCGTTGTGAGGCAGAGAGTGGAAGGGGTAGCCCGACTCGTGCTCTGCGAGGTGAAGTAGAGAAGGGTCGATGTGGTTTGGAGGCGTGATGGGGGGAATCTCGTAGTCTTCGTCCCCTGTGCCCCCTCCTCCTCCACCTCCTCCTCCACCGCCGCCGCTGCCGCTGCCTCTGCCCTGACTGGAGTAGCTCTGAAACAAGATAAAACAGCGGGGAGTGAACTCAGAGAAACCCGTACCTGTTCTTTTATTGTCAGGTTCGCAACCATTGCATTTCTGAGCACAATATAGATGAACAAGAGCAGAAGGAAAATTATTTGATCACTCAAATAGACAATTGTAAGCAGAGATGCGCTGAAAAACTGGAATTGGGTGATTACCCGATCAGATGGTTGAAAACGGAAAAATTCAATCTATTTCTGATGGTACCACGTGCAAGCACTAACAGGTTGCGCTGACGACAAAATGCTGGTGTGGAAATGGTTCCTAAGTGAGAAATGGGGTCTTTGTTTTGAAATATTATTGAAATCCTGTTTTATTGCAGAGCTGTGTAAGACCAGCCTCTCTCTCTTTTACACACGCAGTTTGACATCACTTCTGGCCCTGCTATGAAAAATTAATGACCAATCACAGAAATATTTCTACAGCATCCTGAAAGAATAAATAACTTAAAAATCTGCGCATAAAAGAAAATCTGTGCTTTTTCCTTTTTGTTTTAAAGATATTTTGTTGGAAACCATTTATTATCCTGTGATATGGGGCGCTGCTACATTTTGTTTTTGCAAAAAAGTCTGAGATGCAATCTATTTTGATAAGGAATAAATGAAATATAATGTGATTTATTTGGACACGGTTATATTTCTAGTTATCTCTGTCCCATTAAGTGGAGAAATTTACTGTACTCATAGATTTTCAGTGACACAGAGAGCTATAGCGCTTTGTCTCTCAACAGTATGAGAGATTTTGGGCTATTTCATTGAAAAATCATTGGTTTATGAAAAATTCTATTCATAGTTAAATTTTCTATTCACCCAGAAATGAGAAGAAATGTGTTTTGTTGCTGTTTACAAGGCTTAAAGAGAAATTACATCTGGCTAAAATCCGAATTGGAAATTGGTCACAGTATCTCCAATTTGCTCAGTCGAAGTTTCATAATTGCTGACAAAACAGAACGTAGAGAACAATGTCGCATTCAAACTAAAACTGGATTATATTTTAAAATGCGTTCTTCTTTATTTAAACTGTTACATGCAGAAAACATAAGGAAGATTGTTTGTGTTCTTTTATCTCCAAGGAATAAACAAAGTTAATAAAAAACAAAAAATGAACATTTGTGAAACATCTTACCAAATATGTTCCAGACTAAAATAAGGAAACTCTCTAATTAGTTTTAAGTGCACCTGTTTATTTGTGTTGTTTGCACTCGGGTTTGCAGCCTTTGCAGATACAGAACTGCAGCAGTTAGTTAGGAGTGTTTTGTGCTGCAAATAAAAATAATTAGAAATGCAAATTGTCGCACTTGGAAAAGTGTAAAGAATTCGTTCAGTACAATCGTACGGAGCAAATTAATTAGTTAGACAACAACAGCTGCTATACGGAATAATTTGCTTCAGAAATCTTGACAGCTTTGAAGCAACAAACTGTCAGCCTGCACGCCTTAAAAAGAGAAAAAAAAAAGCCAGTGAATCAAATTCATTACGTGGAAAAACACACCACAGAGAGTCACTTAGTTGTTATTTTATAATCCCATAATTACCCTGGCAATTTTGTTTATATAAACAGAAAACCTGGACTGTACAAATCTCCCACTTCTCATTATGGAATAAATTCAGAGTATCCAGCTGTTGAAGCAGGAGAACATTTTATGGTGCTAATAAGGTGATACACGAGCAGTGTCTTTTCCAGGGCCTATCTTGACATAATGTTGCACAGAGAAATATGGTTTCAGGCTCTCAAAAAGCATACTGAGGGTATTCACCAGGGAGTGAAAAGCAATTTTGTCAGAGGCAATCTGATGCCAACTCCCTTTTATAATGACTGAAGAAAATTAATCATCACAAATAATATTCCAGTGTCAGCCATTCAAGAGCTTTTTAATAGAATTTTTATTATTCATGTCTCGTGGTACACATCAACTAGTCCGTTCTGCAACATTTCAGAAATCAATTCAATATCATCTTCATGTAGGCTGTCATCTCGCCTGCCAGCGCAGCAATTCATCTTGAAAACAAATACTTTTAGCAAACAAATGGCAAGAAACGCGGCAAAAAAAAAAAGAGCCCTAGCTGCAATGTGCTCACTAGTAGAACCGATGCTTGAAGAAAGGATGAAAAGTCTCATAATGTGCACTATCATTAGGGAGAAAATAATCATCATAATAAAAGAGGAGTATGTTTACTATCACGGCGTGATGTGCTATTTTCTCTTCCCGTAACTGTTATTGCTCAGAGCTAGTTTGGAAATATTGTCTGCAACATTTTTTTTTCCCATTATAAAAGATTTGTGCATTTCTTTGACATTTAGGATGTATTTCTTGCTGTTGTTGGTTGTTATTGTTAACAAAAACGACATGCCGATATGCTTCAATGTATTAAACAGTTTAACATCCGGCATTCACTGGTCATCCAGTAGGTCAGATAGTTGAAAGATTAGTTATAGGTGTGTGGCTAGCAATACCTGCATATTTAAGCAAACAGAAACACTCATAATCCTTTCACCATGGCACTTTGTTATATAAATCAGGGGTTTTACATGTGAATTTGACTGATTGAGGACAACTACCATTGGACTTCATATGTGAAAAGAACATTTTTTAGACCTACTGAATTCTGACGTGGAGATACAGTGTATTCACTGCCGCTGAAATGCCCGAGAGGTTTTTCTTAATTAATACTTAAATTAAAACAAGAGCACTGTTAACTTGGGTGTGAGATTATCAGAATAAATGTCCAACTTTAAAATAAACTAAATATATAATAAATATAGCAGGATGTATCAATTGTAATGGTAACAAGCAGGCCAAAGTTTACACTGACTTTTAGGACCAATTCCCCCCCTTACCTTTTGAATGTTGTAGCTTAATCAAATCAGTCAATGTTTTGTCTAAACTATTACTATTCATTAATATTATCTGACATTATTTGGTGTGAGTATGAATTTTAGCCTCAGTTTTTGATTTATATTCTGCATATGTTGGTTATTGCACAGCAATGATATCTGCACTGCGCATAAAATCTATGTTGTAAGTTTCCCAGGACCCCTTTTAAAAAAAATAATAATAAAGCAGCAATCTTGTTGTTGGATTTCGGAGTGTTTTTTACACTTGTGTATCCTGAGTTAGCTGGTCACGTGAACTACACGCCATAATTACCTCACTCCGCTGACCCACAAAGCAGGATTGCCGCTATACAAATCAGCTGATGCAGGCCTGTGAAAACCTCACTTGGTAAGGCAGGAGTGAGCTGAGCTCTGGCCCCCTCACCACATCAGTACTTTCAAAAGACTCAGAAATTTTATTTTTTTTTAAAAAAAGGTGCTTAAAGTGTTGTGTGGTTACTTTTGGCTTTATTGGCGGTTATAATTTCCTCTGTTCCATTAGAGTCTGTGGACCAAAATTGCCATCAATGGAAATAGAGAGCAACATGAAATACTGCACAACTAAACACAATTTTGCACAAGATTTGGGCATCTTATGATTATCTGAGACAATTTTTTTTACCTCCATTCACTCCATCAAAAATACTGTAGCTACCAAATCAAATAAAGTAATATGCAATGGATGGGAACATCATGTGTGCAGTAGTGGGGTATAAAATGGTGGTATGACCTGAAGAGTGTTAATGATGAAAAAAATTAAAGCAAGTTTGTCTGCTTTTTATGTGCATACATTTACATCTATGGGATTTTACCTCATGTTTAAGTGTGTATCAAATCTACTTAAACAGGTATGTTTACATCACTTATCTCTACATCTCTACTGTATAGAGAAGAGAGGCAACAAGAGTCAAACACATCCAATATCAGAGAGAGAGAGAGAGAGGTATTTTCTTCTACTACATTTGCATGTAGTAGGAATTAAATGCTGTGGGAGGCTATTTTATGACCATACCGTCTGTTACTTTCATGTATTTTTTCCTCTTTGCAGCTTTTTATGATGCCCTTGGAGATAAGACTCAGGACAAGGACATCACAAGTTTAACATTTTCCAACATGGATAAATAATTCATAAAAATACTGTCTTTCAGGACATGGAGAAGAGGAGATAAAAGAAAATGGGTCAAAAAGAAACACCAAATGTTGATTCAGCCTTCTCTCGCTGTGACCTTCAACCCCCCTCCGTTGAGGTGAAACTTAAGCAAATCTGTCATTTTTCTTGCACAAGGACCTTCGAGGACTCTGCAGACTTCTCTAATTTTCTTTCTTTGGCATTAACATAACAGGGCCAAGCCTTGACTGGAGCTCAAAACAACATTTTTTTATAGGTAGTTTAAAGATGTTGATCTGAGGCATGTCATCGTATTTCAAGTGATCCCTGTTTCTAAAAAAAAAAAAGAAAAGAAAACATTGATAACTAATCTTTAAATTAGGTGGACAAAAAATACCCACTTCTGATGTAAGTATTTAGAAATATTAAAAATGTCTGCAATGAAAGTAAAGTCTGAAATTGGATGACTTTTCACTGCTTTAGAAGAACCAACCTTTATTCAAGGTGAAATTCATCAAACAGAGGATAAACAAACAGTCAATTCTATGATATTCACCAGTGTGAAAACTGAGGATGCCGTAAAAATAATGACGAAGAAATGTAAAAATAAAAACACAACAAACATACAAAAAAACACCAGGGCGAACTAGAACCCATATTTGGAGGTGGAGAAGCCGAACATTCTGCAAAGTAAAAACCTTTTTCATCCAGTTCCAACTAAAGCTACTGTGACTGAAGCTGATCCACCACCATGACCTCTACAAAGACTCTTCACAGCACAACCTCAAACACTTGCTGGGGTTAATTCTGAGCATCAACATACTTCAGACCCCTCTCAGACTGCAGGCGAATAAGGTTTGTTTCTGTATTTAGATCTATACTTGCACTTGAGCTTGAAAATTGTGTAACACGCCATGAACACGGGTTGCTTTTATTGAAACGCAGGCCTCATGGCTTTTATTGTGACCGCATATGACCTAACTTTCAGACACAGCAGCATACGGAAATTATTTTTACCATCCCACAATGCAAATAGCTGTTCTGTTCACAAAATTTGTCCTCAGACCTTTTTCTCCATGTCGTCCATCTGAGCGCTCTTCTAGCAGCAACAGATTCCACTCAACGTGTCTGTCGATCTGTATCTAATTTTCTTTGTTTTGAGTTCTATTGGTGAGACAAAAGCCATTTTAGCACACAATTTGAGAGGAGCGATTATTTATTTATTTGGATCATTGATTAATTCATTGGGATTGTGACGTCCAAAACAAGGTGTTTTGTTCTGGGTTTTAATATTAGGCATTTGAAAACTCAGAATCCCAATCCTACGCTATATTAAAGCTAATACAATTAATGTCATGTACAGAGGAAACCAGTTGTGTACCTAAACTGTATAAAAAGACACATAACCTTTTTGTTTAACAATCTAACAGCAACTCAAAATGACACCCCTTCTTTTTTTAAGGTCAATAAAATATATATTTTATTTGAAAAATGTCAAAATAATGAAGCCAAAATTTTAAGATAATTTTCTTTTGCTTTTCTCAACTTTAGAACTTTATATATGCATTAAAAGTAATGAATGGAAATGAATTGAAATGAAATGAAATGGAAATTATTTGACAATACTCAGGTGAGTATGTCATGGGTTTAGCTGCTAACAGGTTAACTCACAATGACTAAGTAAATTTGAGTCACATCTGAGGATGTGTTTTAAGGCAACACCCTAAACACATCCATCTCTCCACCCATCCACTCATCCAACTATTCAGGGAAATACATACTGTAGTTTCTCAAGTCAATTCTCATTCTACTCTCTGTGGTACGTGCATAGACGTCTTCGAATGGGGCCAGCATTTGTCTATCCATCTCCCCACTCAATCTAGCCTCACTTGAACAAACACTGAACCCTGAGTTGCTGAACGCTTTGCCGCAGTGCATGTTGAAGACCATGGCCTGAAGACACGGGACAGAACCACACGATCTGCAAAAAAAGCAAAGACGACGCTCCAACGTAACCCCAACAAGACACCATGTCTTCATCATGTTCTTTGGTGACAAGAGGAGCTCAACTTGCTGTGGGAAGGAGCTTGACTTTGTGTTGAGGGTGTTGACACAACTCTTGCTTTGTTTGCACAAAGTCCAGGTACCCCTACAAAGCATGCCCAGTACTTTATAACCCAATAGCAACACTGCACAAAATCAGTCACAAGCTTTATCCAGATCCACACACACGGATATAAACCGCTGAGTTATACTGTGATGAAGCATTAAATAAAGACCTTCATTTGCCCTTGAGAAAACTGTACACAGTTTTCTCAAGGTATACACACTACTTAGGTTACCATTCTGTAGAAACACATATTAGCTTAACGTCATTCTGTTTCAAGTTATTAATGACTGAGCAAATGAGATGAAACAATTAGTTTTCCAATGGAGCCATTTGAGGCCCATCAGGTGTTTAGCAGAAGACAGCTCATCAGGGAACAATGATGTGTCTGACGAATTAGGAAGATAAAAAATTATGCACACAATCTCCTCTTTCTAAAATCTCCAAAAGATCTCCCTCCATTGTTTCAAGAAAATCTATAACTTTGAATGAGTTGACAGTGTCCTATAGAAAGTCATTCTGCCATATGCTTCTTTTAAAAAAATGACAGAGCAACAAACGACAGCTGGTCATGCATACATAAAGCTTTTCGTGTCCACTCTGCTCGCTCCGGATAGACGGATGCATAGTGACTGTAACTCTTTTAAGCATCTCATGGAGAATTTCAAAATTCACCTTCAAAGAGAAGCCTCGCGGAGGAGAGAAAGGGCAGAAATCAAACCCATCATCAATAGGTGCCTTAGCCGAGGCGCGCCAAACAACTGATCATTACAGCGATGAGCTGCTGGTTCCACAGAGGCTACCTGACCTAGCTTTGAAATGACAGGGAATTCGATTTGGATGATGTATCAAGAAAGGCAGACGGTTTGGCACAATAGAGAGAAAACGAAACGGCAGAACGGACGAGGCTGGCAGACAGAAAGACAGAACTGGGATACGTGAAGTGTGTGCGGAGGGGTGGGGGCATTTCAGCACGTCCAATAGCAAGCCAGGGTCATAGGTAACGTCCATCAGTAAAGGACAGGTAGACTGTGCCGGGCTTTGGCCAATAGAAGAGGAATGAGCTAACCTATTCCCTGCTCCCCCATGCGCTGGTAATTCTCTCAAATGTCACATCAGAATAGATCTCATTTAGGTGGGTAAAAAGGACCTGACTCTCCATTGCAGATGTGGGTGGACCTGCGCTGGATTGCACGTGATCTCTAAAAGCACGGCTGCAAAGGAAGTGCTTTGAAAAGGCGTGAAAGGAGGCCAGGTTTATGTCAGTGCGGTTTAACTCAGTTATAGATTAAAGATAAGGAGTTTAAAAATATATATATATATCTCAAATCTTTTACATTGGAGAAAATAGAAGGTTCTTGAGTTCTGGTCTAATACTTAATTTCTTTTTTTCAAGCAAAGGGTGTAACACTGTGCTCTTGGCCTTATTTCTTATTCTTATTCATTAGTGAGAATTGAATGAATAAAGAAAATATGTTGTCTCATAGTCACCCATCCACCCTCGAGGGAACATGGAAGCCCCGGTAATCACATATGGCACAATAGCTTGCCTATAATCCCCTTTATTTTTATTTTCATGATGTCACTCTCTTTAAGCTCCTTGCTTTATGAGTCGCAAACGGAGAGGAGTGGGGGCTGATGGGAGGCGGAGCGGTGAGGGAAAGAGGGGGGGGGGTGAAAACAAATGATGTGGATCCCTCATTGTTCTTTCTCTATGCCCTCATTCCAGTCAGGGCAATAAGAGAACATTGTGATTTACTGTCAGTGAAGCGCAAGAGTGCATCAGAGAGAATCCACTGCGGCAGGGGCCATTAAAATAGATTTAACTTCCCACAGTATTAGGCCAGATGTCTGCACTTCTATTATATTTCAATCAGCCATGACCTTGGTCTCCACATGATGAGAAAGATCACTGGGAGAGAGGGAAAGAGCGAGAGAAAATATATGCAAAAAAACCAATAGAAATATCAAACTACTTAGTCCCACTAAATCCCTCAGCGCATCGTGCTGCATGTACACACACACAGAGAGAGAGAGAAAAACCAGGACCAAAATAGAGCCAAGGTTTCAAGTTCTGAAAGTGTATGAATCACTGAATGCATTTCTGCTGCTGTTTTTGGGAGATGGTGCCTTTCTGTATTTTAGGAAGAACCCGGGGAGAACCCGTAGAACCTCGTCCGATCTTACTGAGCTGGAGAAGTTTTGACAAAACACCCGACCCATAACCGCCCCCCCCCCGAAGATTGGAAAAAGATTACTGTAGATGTGCAAAAACGCTTCAAAACACTTGCTGCCGCAATTGCAGCAAACCCTGATTCTATGAGGTACTGATGACGAAGAGCTGACTTTTCACACTTTTTTCCATATAAATATATTTAAATGCATAAATGCAAGTATACACACAAAACATTTTGCATTTTTTCTTGCATCAAATGTCACAAAAGAAAATCCCAATAGCGGAATTTGGAGTTTGTGACAAAATATGAAAACGGTGCAAGTGGGATCAACATTTTTGCGAGGCAGTCCATGAGCATGCTCAGACTTAAAGAACTAGGGAAGTGTTGACCTCTTATGTAATCACAGATTACCATGCTGTCTTCTGTGCTCCTAATCACATTCAGTTTGGAGTGAATGTCTACATAATTTCTATAAAGTCTTTCCTCTCTCAGCGCAGTATTTATTTCAGCTCTGCAAATGCACACTGGAGTTCAGTGCTTGTTGCACTTCAGAGACCCATGATAATTGAACTTATTGGCTGACATGCACTGACCTAAAAAAAAATAAAAAGGTCTACCACTGGTTCTGACTACAACTCACAATACTCCCCCCCCACCCTTTAGTATTGGTGTTCATGTTGCTCATGTGTTCCTTTGATGTTCTTCCAGCTCAGTTTTCACATATCGATGCACCACTGCTGGTTTAAGAGCTGGGGAAAAAAAAAAAAAAAAAAAAAAGTTCAGCCTGATTTTATGATATTGAGTTTGCACACATTCTTAAAAAAAAAAAAGAGTCAAACACAACGAATAAGTTGTATCTCCTCTTCATTCTGACGACCTTGCCGACGGGTCTGTGGATCCTCAAAGAAGCAGTGAGATGTGTGTTGGCGTTTTTATACCCTCAATTTTTTTTTTTCTTCCATTTTCTCAAACATTCCGCTAGGATTTTTATTTTTTCTTGCAGCACGATAACGCAAACATAGAGAAGACTTTTACTTTTACTTCTATGGAGAGGTTTGGAGGGGAGAGCCAGTGTTAGGTAGTTAGGAGAATGCTGCAGTTGTGCTGGTGGGGGTATAATGGTGCACTGTGACTCACTATTAAGTAATGGTGCTTTTTCACATCAGCATCGCCTACACTGGGTGCCGAGGTGAACTGAGGTGTTTCTGACTCAGAGAGAGAGATATAGAAAAGGATGAAAGTAGGGAAAAAGAAGAGTGAATGTGGGATGGTCCTACAGGACAAATAACACCTGTCTCATGATTAATGTTGCCTGAAAGAGAAAAAAATATTCTTCATTTGCAGGAAATCTGCCAAAGATACTTTGTAGGGTAACAAGTAGACTAACTCATTTAGCTATAAATTAAAAAAAAAAGTAGTTCAAAGTTTCACGAAAACATATAAATGGTTGTCTGTAATTTTAAATGAGGTTCAGTGCCAACATATTTCTGCTACATAATGTGACATACCAGATGGTTTGTTAGACAGAGCCATCTGAGATAGTTGTCCTTCAATAGTGGAAAAAAGAAGGGAGGATCAAAAGAGTAACTGGCAGGTGACTGAAGGAGCCATCTGTCCATTTTGTACTTCATTCACCAAATAAGAAGCACATACCGAAAATGGAAAACCAAGCTATATGTGAGACACGAGTTGTCCTGAATGTCGAGGAAAACTAAAACAATCTTCTGAAATGTCCTGAAGTTATGTCTTGTCCTTTGGGTTTGGTCATTGACTTCTTCTTCAGTATTTAGAGGAAGATTTTTTTCTATCTTTTCGAGCATTGTTGTCTTGCCACCCACCGCATTTTGAATTTGTGTTGTAATTATCCTGAAAGCCTCAGTTTCTGTTTTTAAAGATCCCTTTCTCACCAAATGTGCTTGAAATAGTTAATATAAAATGGATGTGCTGTTTTATTTCTATTTTTAACACAGTACAGTTCAATATAAATTATGGAAAGCATAAAAAATGTTTTCTTAAAGTGAACGGAGAAATACAGGCTCACATAATGTCCTGAGAACAAAACGTGTGTCTGAATGTCTGAAAAACGTTTTAACTTTCAGTTTTCATTGTGTTGTCTCTGATGGGAGTCACAGTTCACTCGATCTTTTGTCTGCGATACAGAGTAAGAAATTAAATCTAACAAACCTTGCTTCAAGTTTACTTTGATTCAAGTCAAAGTTAAGGTAGTTAATATCCATTTTAAATTACATTTAGTTCAATATCCTATATTTTCTATACGATTCTTGATGCTTTAAACTTTAAAGTATCCCACATTCTGAAATAATCAAAATTTTGCTAAAACTTAAGACTATAATTATTATAAAGATGATCACTTTTTTTGTATGGTTTTGAAACACCAAGAGAAAATACAACCACTTTGCTTTATTTAGTTATTAAGGTATTAAGTTGTCCAATTCTATAGTTTAAAGTAAAACTATTCAATTGTGTTTTTATTAGTTTATTTTATTAGTGACAACCTGATATGAATCGGCTTTTAATATTCTGAAGTTTATTAAAAGTACTAAATGCAAACGTTTTGTTAAACTTTAATTTGGGATTATTTCTAGTGTTTCTACTATATTAAAAAGAAAATCCATCTTTTATTTAGTTTAATTTAATTCTGACTCAGAGAAACAAAAAGAATAAACAAATCGCAGAGGAATGAACAAACAGTTAACCAGTTTATTGTCAATTTGTGACGAATAAATTATCTTGAGTTTACACAATAACTACCTGCTTGGTTAACTAACCAGTAACAACACAAAGAGAGTGTGCTTAAAGATGAAAAGTTTTAAGAGGAAGAAGTAAAGAAATAATAGTGTATTTTTAAATAGTTTGCTTTGTGCTAGTCTATGCTTGCTTGAAGACTTCCTTCAAGGGATGACTTGTGTATAAACAACCATCTCTAAAAACATCCCTTGTGGGAGAAAGGAAAGTAGATTTAAATGACAAAATGTTCCCTCGGAAAAATCTGTGAGGAAGAAATGCTAAGAAGATACTGCAAGTCTGCTTCCAATTTCGATCAAGTCAAAATACCTTTAATGAGCACCTCAAAATTCAAGTTGATTTGTCAAAAAAAAAAAAAGTCAGGAAATGTCTCATTTAAGGGATGTTATAAACAAAACCTCAGTATATTGTGATAGACTAAACAAAGTAGAGTAAAATAGAAGAAAAATGAGATATGGTTTCAGAAACTCCTCAAGAAAATCTGAAAAATGAGCAGCTGGTTGCTTTCAGAAGTCAGGGTTTGATATGAAACCATTAACACGAGCTGTGGATTTCTCACAGAGAACTGTTCAATCCATCAGTCAAAACTCAAAATATGGTACAACTGTAAAACTATCAAAACTAACTTTAAATTGATATGTCTGGAAATGAGGGCATAAAGCAGACGAGCGCTTGAGGAGCTGCAGATGTCCAAAACTCAGGAGATGAAATCTGTTGACATGAAAACTAGTTCTGCACTTTACAAATCTGGCCTAGACACAAATTTAACAAAACAAGCTGTTGACAAAAAGCCACAAGAAGTCATGATTGCAGTCAAGTCATGTAGAGGAGACAGCAAATATATAGAATAGAGCAGTCTGGTCAAATAACACTATAACAGTTTCTGGCCCACATGTAGGTGACTATGTATAGGGAAAAACAGGATGAGGGAAGCTGAACAGAGCAGGTGAATAAAGGGGAATGCTGAAAGGAGAACTGTTATAGACTGCAGAAGTTTCATCTTTAAGGACAACTACGATACATATACAGTCAGATTTATAATGGCGTGGATCAGCTTCAAAGATATTCTCATGTTAAAATGGCCCAAAGACAAGACATGAATACATTTGTGAGACAAAATAGAATATGACAAAGTTGAACACTTGCAAAACCCTGCAAAGAGCAACAAGAAAATGACACATTATTAGCACTTGTAGTGGTCTGTCATTACTTCAACATCCACCACTATGTTGCTTCATTTAATCCAAATATTCTCTACTTGTCTAAGCCTGTGGTTTACCTATGAAGACACATGAGTCCATGAGGACTAATTACACTGCAGAGAGAAAGGAGAGGCCAGCCCAAAAAATCCAGAAATATACATCTAGGAACAAGTCTGCACAACCACTCAAACTGATCAAGCCTGATATGAAAGCCAATGAAGGGCACTCATTGCCTATTAAACAAAATTAGAATTTGTGTTGGCGTGGTTGGAGGAACACCAATCATTCTCACGGAGCTATAACAGCACTGCAGAAATATAAACGGCGGTCCGCCTTATTTCACATTTATCCGTGTGACGGGTTGATAATGAGCACACTGCCAGTTTCTTCACTTTCTCATTGAGTCTGAATAAATGTTCACAAATTCCAATCATGAAAGTGTTTACGTTTCGCATTCTGTAAAGAATGATGAGTCTGCCACGTCTTTTTTTTAATCCTATTTAAGCTGATGTAGATTGAGAAGGAACCTTTACGACTTTGGAAAGTATATTCCGATTAAAAAGTGATTTCGAGGTAACGATGACGCCCTATTAATCTAATCAAATCTGCAGCTAGTTCGTCTGAGAGATCTGCAATTCTGTAATGCTTATTTCCATTCCATCAGGATAAATGAGGCATTTAATAATCTTTATTTCAACAAACTGTCCCTTCGTAGCATTGTGAGTGGGTGATACAAACAAAGCTGGTCAAAGAAAACTCCCACACATTTGCTTATATTTTGAAACTCTTAACAGATGAACAAAATGTAACAACATTAGCATCATCAAACTGCCCCACAGCTCCGTATGTGCAGCTCACATGGATGTTTTTTTAAGAAAACATGCAATATTTAAAGTAAGGAAAAAAAAACAAAAACATCTTGTTTGAATGGATGGGCTGCATTCAAGCATACAGTGAACAGCCCCTTTAAGGCTGTTTCTGATTAGCGGTTTGCTCTTTTTTTAAAAGCCTAGAGATGTTATGTGTAATGTAATCTTCTGGCTGTGTCAGACTGCTACCTCAGTGCATTTGCTGTAGAAGACCCCAGACATGCAAACAAAGGAGTCTCTGTTCTGGCTACATGCACCGTTTTCACAGGCACACATCATGTACGGGTTCGGCTTGGTATCTGACCACACTGTTAAAATATGCAATAAAGCATATGGCCTCTTTCTTTCAAAAATATGCTTGACCTGTGCAGCAGTACAGTAATTGTGAGCATTGCCCTATGATCTAAGGAATAAAGGTTTTTTACCACAGTGCTAGTCATGCAGAAAAAAAAATGGGGGAGGGGATATTAGATTAGAGGATCCTGGATCTCCATAACAAAACACAGAACATTTAATACATGCAATCAGAAAAACCTGAATCATATCATAGCAAATGCTAACGTTATGTATGAAGCATAAAGAAAACGCACATATTATATGCATGAACTGTGTTTGAACACATCGCTTGTTCAACCATTCGGATCATTCTGGGGGACAACTAGTGTGTTCTGGATTTTTTGGGTTGGTTGCAGTTGACACACAAACTAGGCTGGAGCACCTATGGAGTGGCAGAACAATGGTTGTAAATTTGGAAGAAGAAAAAAAAGGTGAATTTATTTATTTGCCACACTATGTTAGTTTTGCAAGAGAAAATTAAGGCCATGGTGTTGGAAAGGAGGAGCTAACTGACTGCTGAACAGTGTGGCATCTTCCCTCTAAATGAAGGTCAAAGCAAGACCAGTGTCATCATTTTTGGCCCAAATACTGTTTGTAGTTAGAAATAAGCTCTCAAAATGTTTTTCGAATAAGTTACTAGGTTTTGGGATGAGATTTTATTTTTTGCTGTATGCATTAAGTGGAAAGTGTGTTTGGATGAAATGTAAGGTTGGGTTCTCGACAGAGCAACCCACTGATTACAGGATGAACTCCTGCCAGTGTCACCCGTTGCAGTTTATCTGATGCAACGTGGGAACTGGTATCAAGGTAAAGAAGCAGCTGAACCTCAAAGAAAAAGGTGTGAAATTTCTGGTTTGTCTATGTACTAAGACGTGCGAGTAAGCGCCGAGTAGAACCAGAGGTCTTTCAGATCAAAACGAGGTCAGCTAAGTTTGGGTCTCTGATCAGGACGCCTTCCTGATGCCTTTCTTTTGAGGTCCCACTGGGAGGACACTTAGTGAAGTGACTCTATCTGTTTTTGCTACTGAAAGCCTTGGGATGCCCCAGAATGAGCTGGAGAGTGTCGCTGGGCAGAGTGATGTTTAGGTTTCCCCTTGTGAGCCTTTTACTTCTGTTCATTTTCTCAAAAGCTGAGCAATGCAACACATTAAGATAGTCCGAAAGAGGAGAAAAATAAACTAATTCGAGCTGGAAAACATTTCTGTCAAAAAAAAGGCAATTTTAAAAATATTAGTAGTATTATACCGATGCTATTATATCCTGCTATAAAATTTGAAATTGAAGGCGCTCTGTTGAAGGACAGAGACGCCCAACAATGAACTCTCTGTTTCCCAGGTTTCTTCACAGCTTGTGTGTTAGCTCCTATTTGACAGCGCTGACAGAGCATCAACTGCAGCTGACATGTTTTGAAAAGCCCAAATTGCCTTATCCACTAAGAAGGTATTTGTTGACACAACACTGCAAACCTGGAGTGGGCGCTGGTGATTGACGCATGACCGCACCGTCAGCAAAACTACAAAGCTGGACATTTATCCCAATTAGCAAGCACACGTATGCGCGAGCGGTGACATAATTGGGGCAGACGAGGAAATGTGGCAAACAACAACCGACTTTACGGTCTTGTGATGTGAGCTGTAAGCAGACAATAAGCTGCTAAAGCTCCCCACTCGACCCTTCGTTAAAGTCCCGCAATCCCAACATCAAAGAAATATACAATCCTGTAGGATGAAAGCACATGTGTCCATATGTGTGTGTTTATTGAACTCTCTTTTTGATTGTGCATGTGTGTGTCTGAGTTGGTGGAGGTTTATGAGTGTTTATGTGTTTGCGGTGAGGTCCACATCCATATGTTTTTTGTTTGTCTGTTTTTTGCAGGGTCTAATTTAAATTTTACATCATGTGAGTAAGCACATTTTTGTACAGTGAGGACATTTTGGCTGCTCCTAACATCTTCAAAGGCTTGTTTGAAAGCACTTTCCGAGTTACGGTTGTAATTAAATTCTTTTTAATGGGCTAGTAACACAAATTTAAAGAAAAAGGAGGAAAAAGAAGGGTGGAGGGCTTCTCAAGTAAGATTGTTCAAAGAGCTGCTTGCAGGAAGTTTTTTAATAAATCTTGTCTCCGCATTTATTGCACCACTCAGTCTTCCACAAAAGCATGTGGTGTAAAGGTGAGTCATGGTCAGAAAAACCTATTAGCTTTTGGTATGAATCCATACTGCTGCTTTTTTAATTCTTACATATTGCCCTGGCTTTGATGCAGGGTATATTCACAGAAAACTTCTCTGTAGCTACAGTTGCAACGAGTGAGACGTTTATAGGAAGGTATCTCAAAATCACAACACACAGAGAAAGTCAGAGAATGTGTTTGTTTCAGTGTCGATGAACTTAGTGATTTATGACAGAATTAAAACTTATGACCATGGACAGCTGCATTAAGAGTTATGGTGAAAGAATCCATCACCTAGAGTAAAACTGTCCTTTGTCTCTCAGATTATGTCACTTCCTATTACTGTAATTGTGTGTTTGTGAGAAACAGATAGTTGCTGCATGCGTGGGTCTTGCTGTCCTTGGCCCTGGGGCTTTGTCCGCTGCCGCTTTGAGTTATTTGGCAAGGCGCTAATTGACACGAAGGCTCCACCTTCATCATGCTTCGTCGGAACAAGAAGGCCGAGCCGCTGGATTAACAAATCTTTGAGGTCCAAATTCTGCCATATGTCCTGCCATGTGTTCCCATCTACCAGCTGGGAGCACTCAGAGCGGTGGCTGTGTCTAAATCACTGACCATGGGACTGAAACAGTGCCAGGGCCTCAATAATCTCACAATGGTCAACATTTGCACTGTGTCTTTAGTGTAACCTGTCACCAGTAATGTCAGATTCATTTGGATAAATTATTTTATGTTTAGAATAGGAAAATGTGCTTCAGACAAAAATAATCAAAATGTGAATATTTTGTGCAGGATGCTTCTCTGATTAATGCCCAGTTTAGGTGGACAGGCATGCTGGATGACCAGTGCATCTCTGTGAGATGGTTAAACTTTGGAATTAAAAAGCAGCTTTGTCTGTTCCTTGATGGTCATGATACTGTTTATTCTATAATGTTCTCTAAAAATCTCCGAGGCCTTCAAAGAACACATTTATA
This sequence comes from Xiphophorus couchianus, assembly GCF_001444195.1. Taxonomy (NCBI): domain Eukaryota; kingdom Metazoa; phylum Chordata; class Actinopteri; order Cyprinodontiformes; family Poeciliidae; genus Xiphophorus; species Xiphophorus couchianus. The sequence goes on from NC_040228.1 coordinate 11,469,422, forward strand.
TTGAAAATAAATTACACACAGGTGGTCTTCGAAGACATTTGGATTTTGCTGAGTCAGAATAAAGGAAAATCAAAATTGAAAAAACATTTATCATTTTCCTAATATCTGTCCTTTAGTGTTTAAATCTCAATAAAATCTAAAGGTTCAGTAAGTGTGAATATGTTTCAGAGGCACTATAAACACGTGGGCTGTCTTACCTGATTTGGTGACCGAAACTCTTGGTTGCTGTCATTCATATACATGTTGTCAGCATCAAACTGTGAACAGAAACACAAAGGATAAATAAACATTGTATGCGAGTTGAGTTTTGGGAGAGAAAAAATTAAAAAGGACGACGGGTGCCTGGAGAGGAGGTACAAAGAGGAAAAGCTCTAAAGCTCTTTACGGGTGGCCTCAAGTGTGAGACTAATGACTTTGTCACTTTGGTTAAACCTCGTGGTGGCATGGCAGCACGGGCAATTACTGTTCGTCAGCAGGCCGGTAATTAGGCTACATGAGCGTGGTGACGAGAGACGGGCTTTTCCCTGTAGGCTCTGCTGTGTGTGTGAGAAAAGAGAACGAGTGTGAATGAATCTATGACTGCATCCAGTTAGGAAGTGTGCGCTTGCTGTCTTCGAGGGTGTGTTTGGGGTGCGTGCGTGTGTGCGCGCTGTGAAGTGAAGGCATGCTGTGTCTTCTAACTGGAGCTAATCAGGCAATGAAGGATCACTTGCTGCAGGTGCCAAAACACTCCTTGACATGGGGTTAGGGCTCGCGTAACAACAAATGACTCCCGACCGGCGAGGGTGCAGCGAAACAACACAGGGTCAACAGCAGAGTGCACCATGCTAGCTCTGCTCTCTCTACTGAACTAAATAGCTGAAAAAGAGATTAGTTTGAAATGTGTCACAATTGCTGGAGAGAGAACAATTAAACAGACCTTTTTTTAAGAAATAAAATCAACACAGTAATGACTGGCTGAACTTTGCAGCGGATAGTTCTATGGGCAAATAAGACAAGGATTGAATTGCTTGGGAACAAAGAGAACACAAACGAGACTTTCAACATAAGTACTCAGAACCAGCTGTAAAGCATGGTGGTAGTCGTATCTTGCTGTGGGTCTGTTTCACTCCTAGAGGTACAGGAGGCTTGCAGAAAATGATGGGCATAATGGAAAAAGGTGAACTACCTTTAACTCAATTCGACAGCAAGACAGTTGCAATGTGGACAAAGATCCTAATCACACGTCAATGCTGGTTTTAGAACAGATAAAGCAGACTAACATTGACCTTCTGTAATTGCCATGACCTCAATCATATTGGAGACTTAAAGCATATGCTTAGAAATGAGTCAATCAAATTAAAAGAGCTCCTCCATTTCTGAAAAGATGAATGGTCGAGTATGTAGCCAAAATTATGCCAGGATCTTACTGATGGCAACCGAAAGTTTGTGGTTTCCTTAAAACTCATTGAGGAACCGTTATTATTAGTGGTGGGGTAGCATTTCAGTCTGCAGGCATGATTTTGACTGTGGATTGGAGAAGTGCCTCAAAAATTTGAAAGCAAATAAACGACAGGCTATCTATCATATAATTAATCAACTAATAATAAAGAATGGTTCACAAGCGTCAATAAAATACCCAACTGAATGCTTTCATGCACATCTTGGATTTATTTAGACCTCTGTCTGGAACTGTGAAAACCCACAAAAATTAAGCTTGTCAAATACAGTCAACATCTCTATTTGTTGACCAAAGTCAGTCTTATCAATGCCAAGGCCTAAAAGAAACTCGTAAACTGACAGCAGTAGAAACATGATCAAACCAGACAGCATTCCATGTCACATTCCTCAGATTTAAATATATGGATGAGAAGGAAAATGAGAAAGGGACCTTCTGATTTTGCCGGTGGTCCGCTTTGTGCTAAGGAGAAGGTTACCACAGGTTTGAAAGGTAAACAAACACCAGATAGGAGAGCATACAAATGGATCGTAAGATGTACCTGCTCAAAACAATGGCCAAATAGGTAGCCTAATGGACGGAAATGAGCTGAATTCCTTCAGGGGGGAAATCTAATATCTATGCTGGAAGGCAGGAAAAGGCTGAAGTAGGTAAATGAGGATGTGAGTGGTGAGAAAGAGAAATTACTGTACGTCACTGCAGATGAAAGGTTGGGTAGAACGAGAACTTGCCTTGCGGCGACGATTGGTTAACGACGCATGCATTAAAAAAGGCCCAAGTGAGGATTCACATGACTAATTTAATGATTACATTTACATTCATCTACATATGCAAACATGAAATCGAGTCAGGAGCTGCGTGTAAGTCATATTTAAGCCACACTCCCATTCAAAGGAATCAATCTGAAAGCAGTAAGCGAGTGCCCTGTGTTTGCTGAAGTTGAATGCTGACTAATTGTGCTGCAGATCCAGCCGGCTGCTTAATCAAGCACGGGAGTGTTTATCATCTGACTAACCTGCAGAGAGAAGGTCAAACAATCTTGACCTGGCTCACATATCTGCAATAAACTCTTCCCCCAGCCCCTCACATGACAGCCTCTTGTTCTCTTCTAACTGAGCCATTTTATTCCATTAAACTCCACTTTATTATGACGCAAAGCCACTTAGAGAGCCTGTTAAAGATTCTCTCGGGTGGAAAGAGATTGAAAGAGAGTGGCCGAACAATGTCATTTTTAACCCCGCAACACCTGGCGGAGCTTTCGTTGGGAGTTAATTTTTGCAAAGTGAATTCTTTGGGTGCTCAAAGAGAGGAAATGAACTGGGAGGTTGATCAATTTCGTTGCTGACATCAGGCAATGCGGTGATCGTCAGAAAGGCCAAAACGGCCCGAAAAAGGTCAGCCATTTTGTGCTTCAACATGGCTGCTTATATATTGCAATGTAAAGCCCTTTCCCTTATGCTCCTTTCTCTGAACAACGCTGCTTTGCACTTTCTCACTCTTCCATTTAAAATGCCAATTTACTGCTGGCTCAGTGCTATCAGCTCAGCCATTACTCCATGTGGGCTGGGGAATATCTTTTACTCTTTCCCTTTTTTTTTGGTGTTCCACTTATTTCCATTTTTCTTTTACTGTCTTACTTCTATCCCTCACTTTTCACTCTTTGTCGCTATGTTCCCATCATCTCCACCTTTCTCTCTGCGCTACAACCTTCCCAGTTGTACTTCTCCATCACACACCCCATATTCCCCTTCCCGACCCCCCACCCCCTTTTTTTCCCCCTTCACTCGTCTCTTTTTCTTCAGCGAGGCTTGGCATCGCTTTCTCATCGGCAGCTTAATTGGGCATTCTGCCTGAGACAAGGGCCTCATTAAGCAGTAATTACACACATGTTGTTTTCGGCAAACATCTCTATTTGGATTGCTTTGCATGGTAATTGTTCAGCAGGGACCACTGCTTGCGATGTTTCAATCCGTGACACACGTGGTGCTGGTGGAGAGAAATGAAAAAACATGAAGAAGAAGGGTAGAGGAAGAAGAGGAGAACGGGGAGACTGACGGGTGGGGGGAGAGAGAGAAAAAAATAATAATAGGCTGTGGAAGAGAGACAAATTGTGAAATAAAGAATGCATAGATGAGAGGGAGAGAGGATGAGAGTAACACAGATGCAAGCTGAAAGAATGAAGGCAATGCAGAGGCAGTAAGTGGAGAGACACGATGAATAAATGACAAAAAGGACAAATTCAGTGTGAGAGGGAAATGAGAATGAGGAAAATGAGCAAGAGAAGTGAAAAGGGAAAAAAAAGAGATAACGAGTCACAAAACTGGGTCATGCCTCGCAATCATCGACAAAGCTGAGTATTTCAAAAATAATGAAGCCACAAGGTGGAAGTAATGCTAACTAGCACATCCAGGGAAAGCATGTAATATTTACACAGTTCTAATGGAGCAATACAAGGCTGGGATCCTTTCATCTAGGAGTCCTCTGTAAGACTGATGATGACAGGATTGGTGGCTTCACTGAAGACTGCCTCTGATTGATGGACAATTTATATAAGCTCCCCACTAAGCCTTCTAGGCAACATCTGTTTGTGAGGAGGTGGAGGGGGGTGGGGGGTGAGGGGGTGAAGATCAACTGCTTGTGGCGTAATGCCGCAACTACTTAGTCAGTACAGAGAAAATCATGTAAAACCAAAGACAAGTAAGCCAAGGAAAAATGCTTTACCTAGATGGATCAAATGGGCCTGATTGTTTGAAAAAATCCAAACACAAATCGTATATGTCTACTAATATGAGAAAAAAAGTTTAACAACTGGATATTGGTTGCTAAAGGTGACCTGCTATACTTCCTTGAACAAGTTAGGGTAGATCTATGGCTGTAAAAAAAAACATGCTGATTCATTTTTTTTCATTATACTCAGATAGCAGGATTTCACCTGGTCATTTCTGGCTATTTTGAGCTCCTTTCAGAATGAGCTGTTTCAGGGCTACGTCTCTTTTATGCAAATGAGCTGCTGCTGGCCACACAACCCTAAACTCCAGGTTTACACACTTGAAAATGTCCATGAAAGACCAGAGAACATGCCATTCAATTATTTTGTAAATCGATGTCTTCACCAATCAACAAACTGACCAATAGCTACTTGGATATAGATAGATACTTGCCTAAGCATGCTGATTTAAAAAGATTTTGTTATTCGAAGACATTCACAGATCTTTATTAGATCTTTATTTATTAGTAAATTTAAAGTAATATATATATAATAAAATAATAGAGAAAAATATCATCAACAAACAATAGAACCAATATTTTCTAGAGTGCAGGTAAATTGCTACAAATTTGGAATTTGTGTAGCTAGTATTTCTTCAAAATGAATCTACTCCAAACAATTACTTTTCTTTCAAGTATAATCTTCTTCTACGCTAAATGTCAACATTAATAAAGTTAAAGTTTTAGTAGCTTTATGTATTTACTCAAGTTATCTTTGTTATTAATATTTGTCTGATGATCTGAAACATTTAAATGTAACACAAAAAACAAAAAGCAGGAATTTACAAGAGGCAAATCCTTATTTTCCCCCCCCCCAGCAATGTATCTTCAGCATACCACCACGATTTACTCTCTGAAAATAATCACAGGAATTTACAACTGAATCTTACAACCTACATGACGAGGTGTAACAACTAATAATTTTAGTTTTTATCCAATTAACACTTAAGCAGATTTTGGATGACGCGCAAGAAAAAAAAAAAAAAATGTCAGCAGCAACAACAAAACACGATCACACCAAACAGCAACCTCAACCAACTTTCTGAACTTTTGAATTAATAACAGAAAATCTATAAGCAGAATATGTACTAGGTGTGACTTTAAAAGCCTTTGCCAGTACACCAAGTCTCTAAAAATAATTCTCTCGCCGAGCAGAATTAATAAACCCAGAACAGTACACAGCCATTCTGTGAAGAGAAGGGGTGTGGTGGCGGTGGAGGAGGTGGGGGCTCATGCAATATGTATGCCTGTTTGAGCACCCTTCTGCCTCATCTTTCTCCCTATTCTCTTCATTTCACTCTTCACATCTCACTCCTTCCCCTTCAGCCCTCTGTTCAATTAAGCTGTAGGAGCGACCTAACAAACCCCAACCTGAGACAATGTGTGCCACCGAATTTTGATGTTGCCCAACTTGTCACTTCTGGTTCAAAGCCAGAAGAGGATGAGGAGGCAGAGGAGACACCAACACACACACACACACACACACACACCCCTTCACGCGCACACACACCTAACAGCAGTGAAGGAAAATAAAAAAAACAATATGGAAAGTATGGGGAGAAAAGAAAGAAAGAAACAGAGAAACAAAGAAAGAGAAAAAGAAGGAATGAAAAAAAGAACTTGCACATTTTCTGCATGGGAAATGTGCAGAAAAAGACAGAGAGTAGAGAGGCTACAGTAACAAATCTGGTATTGCACCACGCCCCAAGCAAACAATGAACATGGGCAAACAATGAACATGGCACAAACATATACACAGGGACTCAAAACATGCGCATAGACATACACACACACACACACGCACAAAGCCCATAAAAAGCACAGCCGGTGGCCATGGCGACACATGCTCTGTTGTCGTTAGATAAGGGAAACAGGGCCTCTTCCTGGGTGTGAGAGCTTGATCCTGCACACACAACTGAAGTCACACTACTTGTACACGCACAGCTGCAGCACCACTGGGTCACATCTATTGTACCAACATCAAATAACTCATGTGGCCCCACTTTATCAGCTGCATGATTAATTTTCATATGCAAAATAAAAACAGATTGTGTTCATAGTTGGAGACGTTTGCATCGTTGAGGTGGAATTTAATGGATTTTGGCGAACCGAAGCACAGAGCCAGTGTGGAAAGTTTCTGATTTTAGGAACACTGTATGATTTGAAGATGAATTCCACAGGGACCTCTTAAAACTGTTAAAGGACAAGTTATGTGTAGTATTTGGCATTATATGAATGCAAGGTTGAGCACATTTACACTGCACACTTTATGTTTATTCGCAGAACAAAATCTGCACCCTTAAAAAGAACCAGCTGCCGAGCATGTTGCAATCTTTTTCATGATCTGCCAACGAGGCCATGACTGTCTCTCTTCAGTCCGCCGTCTGAGATTTCTCCCATTGAGCTGGATTTCTCTGGTAGAATTTCAACTCAGCCAATCAGTAAACAGAAAATGGAGTTGTGAAAGAGTGATGTAAACTTTATTAGAATTAAAATATGCCTGTACAAGGTCATAGTTTGGCAATGGCAGGGGAGGAATTGAACAAAGTTGTTGGGCATGCTTCCAAATATTGAACAATTAAAGTTGGAGTAAGAGGAATGTATAACACATTTTATTGCTGGTAAAAAAAAAAAAAAAAAGTTGTGGCCCTGCTCCCCATAGGGTTGTTTACAGCGCATGCTTCATTGGGCTAGCTCATTACATACATCACAGTCAAACATTAGCAACTGGGTAAAGTCAGATTGAATCATTTAAAACTTCAACAGAGTTCCACGCTCATTTTAAAAGCATTAACAACACCATGTGTAAAGTGTTCTCTTACTGCATGGAAGCAAGTAGATGAAGCTAATCTAAAAAAGGACGAAAGCAACTGATGGATCTGCACATGAACGTAGCAGCAATACACAATCTCTTTTCTAATGTTTCACTAATATCGACATTTTGTCAATCCTTAATGAGACAAAACCTCAACAAACAGAAATCAAAGACAAGGTCTAGGATGATATACAAGTTAATCAATGACAACATTTGAGAAATCACAATGTCTAAGTTTTTTCCCTTCCGCCCCTCAGTAGTACCAGCATAATGAGATCTGGATAGACTTATTGGTAAAGGCAATGCTGGCAGAACTGGAAGTAAACTTTCATTTTTACTTGCTAAGTTGCACTTCCATTTTTAAATTGAAAATTTGTACATGGTGCTGGAGAATCTGTTACAACCACACCAGCAGACACCAAGAACCCGCTTTGAAATATGGGACTGTTTGCGTTCTACGGTACAAGAAATATAAGAGGAATTTGTCGGTTGAAATAATGTGACCTTTTCTTAATTATCCAAGTCAGTTTCCAACCTTTACTATGCATTGCACAGTAAAGGAACAGTTACATAAAGATCTGGGCATCTCCATTTCCACCAATGAGAGGTACTAAACTCAGATTCAGATACAGATTTTATTTGTGTCCCAAATGGGCAATTGATGTAAAGGCAAGTATAAAAACTAATTAAAAAAAAAAGAAGAATATAATATTTATTTAACAAGGGTCTACATGGAGACTTCAGCATTCATTTTACACATATTAAACTGTAAATTAAACCAAAACACTTTGGTGAGATTTTGTTCAAATTCTTAACTTATTTTGCATCTAGTGGGAAAGCAGGCAGAGAGGATGTTGGTCCTTGACACAACAATCTGGGGTTCAGTTCCTGACTTTGTGAGCTTTGCTACACAAAGTTTCAGTGATGTTTCTGACGTCACAGAAATATCTTTCAAAAAAATAATTGAAAGATTTTTTTTTTATCTAGAGAACTGTGTAAAATTATATTCTGTGCTGTTTAATTAGACAGGTGAACAACAGTTATCTTATAAAACATGAAATGTTGCTGAAAGACACCAGAGAGCTGAACTGAGTGTGAGTTCAAAAGAAAAAAAAACTGCCTCATTTAGTTCAAAATTCACAGAAAATATGAAAAAAAATCCCTTGATGGACCAATCCACTCATCACCTCCAAGGCGAAAACAACATACTGAGGTGAACTAAAAAAAGTTTTTTTTTACCACTTCCGGTTTCACCTATGCCTTGGGATGTGCAGCAAAAAAAAAAAAGAAAAAAAAAGTGAAGGCTCCCATTTATCCACTTTGCTGTTGAGGTGCTGGAACAACCACAAAACAGAGCCAACAGCCAGAAACAGAGATGAGAAGAGATGAGAGTGGAGATTGAGAATATGGAGAGGTAGTGCAAGGTGGGAGTGTGGGGCATGTGGGTTGCCAAAAAAAGGCTTTGTTTCCACCTTGAACTTGGGTTTACAACGGTTCACAAAAGGATAGAAATCTAAACGGATGACAGTTTATCTGCACATACAAGTCAGTGGCTGTTAGACTGTGAAGAGATTTTCTAATTTCATTTTCCTTTTTTGACAGCTTTAGAATAAGGTGAAAAAAAACAAATTTTATAATATAGTTTTTGACTCACATAGAGAAACCAAAAATTCGGGAAAAATATAAGTATATTTAGTAAAAACCCTGTCAGACTATTGCATGTCTGCCTCACATTTCAGTGGCCCAGTCATACGAAGTAATGTACATTTTGAGTTATTAAATCATGTGTGTGCATGGTTATAAGACAAGTTGTATTTTATTTTATTATTAAGGTCTTCTCAAGAAAATCAAAATGTTAAACCTAAGACACAAATATAAATAAAAGTGAGGATTTCACATCTCAGGATAATTCACATTTTACTAACTTACACTAGACTCACATTCATAAACATATACACAGTTTAATTTAGGATAATGTGCCTTCTCCCAATGCTCTTAGTGCCAACTAGAAACAACCAATCAGAACCAGGAGGCAGTTCTTAGCAGTTACCACTGTCAATTACAATCTCGTGTGGCGCTGCTCATCCCTCTCCCGTTTCCCAACTTGTTCTCTGCTAAGTTCTCTGCTAACCCTAGCCTAAGTTGTGAATGCTTAGGCTAGTTAGCATGGACACCAATGATGACAGACGAGTAGTTTTTCTGTAACTGTAAATTGTTTCTCCTCCATTATCTCATTTACCAGCATTGTTTGGCAGCACAAAGACCTTCTTCCGGGCTCTGATTGGTTGTTTTTGGTCAGAAGAAGTGTGTTTCTTTAGATGGCTATAGTAGCTCTGCATTCTGTCTGTATTTCATGCATCTGGAAACATTTCCAAAGTATGTTGTCCTAAGTCAAAGGAAAAACAGGAGCATTTTTTGGCCTACTCAAAGTAAAATGTTGGCTTACTGTAGGAGAGAACTAATTACAGTATTATTATTTTTTAAACTTCTTAAAAGGACTATGAGGTCGATTTCATCAAACACATTTTGCTGTCTTTATGTGTTTTGTAACAAAGGTAGTAGAAGCTGGCCAGACTTTGTTATGTCTCTGAGTCAGGAAGGCAGTCACAGACCTGAGCCGGCTGACTTATATAGGAGATGGCTGAGTTGAGGGACAGATATAGTAATGACGTAAGGTTTGTGTGACCAGCCAGGTGCACAATCTAATAGCGTTAGCAAGATCCAGAAATCCCCTTTATTGTTTTTGAAGCGAATAGTATGCTAATTTAAGCATACTGCTGATGTCAAAGTCACACGACACCTTCCTGCGCTGTTGGCTTCATTGCTGAAAAATCACAGCTGTGTGGGAAATTGCTCTTCCCACTTGCAATTGAAGAATTGCCCGAAGGAGCTCAGAGGGGGCTCGTCTTTGGTTCAAGGCAGAAAGGTTTGGTGAAAGAAGATAACATTTCATAAAAATATGACGGAGAATGGAAAGGTCTTGAAATCTTAACTTTTTAAAGTTTGTTTGATACCTATAATTGGCCCCACAGGAAAGGCTGACTGACTGAAGTCAAATAAATGTGTAAAAAAAAACCCACAATGGAAGAACTTTATACTTCCACAAGCATCTGAAGACAACAGAATAATCCCAGAAGCAGATTTAAATAATTTGCTTTTGTAAATTCCGCGTGAAAACTAATGCAAAATGTTGTGCATTTAGACTGTTTCTGTTTCAGCAACTTTTAAGGCGATCGACAAATACAAAATAGATTTTCACGTTAAGGCTTCACTTGTTGTTTTAGACGTGACTGCTGCGTCCCGAAGCGCATGTTGCGTAGTGCGTCATCTGTGGCAACAGTTTGCCTTTGCAGCAACTAAGGCGGAGTGCAAAAGAGGACACAGCCATTGAGTGAGCCACGTGTGAGCGCTTGTGCAAAGGTGTCTAAGAAAGGAATATATCAAAACCAAAGTGCAACCCGCATGGCCTACATCATCCTGCTGTGGTGGCCTTCAAGGACCCTAGTGGTGCTGGATGAGCTTCTTTAGCAACAACCAAATCAGCATCAAAGGCAATTAACAAATGGGTCCAGCAGGTGCTGTAGTGCTAAGCTTAACAACTTTAGTGTCCCAGCTCTACCTGACAAAGTATGGCGTGAAAACACACACGTGTGTACTTGAAGAGGTGTAAGAAAATACAGTTTCTGACATATCTGAGAGAGCACGAGCCACTTTTAACTGGTTGGGATAAACAGTGATGAGGAGAGATAAAAAAGCACAGTGAACGTCACGTTACCCCAGCCATTTGCTTTTGCTCGCCGCAACCATCAGATAACTACAACAGGAAAAGGAAAAAAAAAAGACACACAAAAAAACGGCTGGTTTCCTTCAGCGTATAATTGAATGTCTTATTGCAATCTGGTGCTCTACACAATAAATAAAAGGTACAAACGCAAAGCACGAAGAATAAAACAAATGCCAAAGTTTGAAAGCTTTGACAATAATAAACCATTACGTGCCAAGTAAATGCATCAGTCTATCTCCAAAGATGCCAACTAGTCTTCAATCTACCAGGGGTGTCAAACTCCAGTCCTAAGGGTCGGTGTCCTGCAGTTTTTAGATGTGCCACAGGTATAAAACACTGGGATGAAATGGCTTAAATACTCCTCCTTGTGTAGATCAGTTCTCCAGAGCCTCAATGACCTAATTATTCTATTCAGATGTGGTGCAGCAAAGGCACATCTAAAAGTTGCAGGACACCGGCCCTTGAGGACTGGAGTTTGACACCTGTGATCTAAGCAGATGGCAAAGAAAAAAAAAGTTTGGCTAAGACAACAAATAACTTAAACCTACAGCTCTCAAGCTAACACAAAATAACCTTACAGTGTAAAAAGTGGCTATGAAAATTTATTAAATTGCTTTACAAATAGGATGTTTAAAAATCACAGAGAAGTAACTATAACACCTTATACTGAAACAAATTGACTAAAGATATATATCATGTGTCAGTACATACATTGGAAACCTTTGTTGACATATTTTAAACAATAACATAATACCCACAAAACCAATGTTTTACCAGGAAGAACATCGCTACAACAACAACAAACAGGTTGTTGCTACAACATAGCAACAGTCAGAGACATTTGACCAATGCAAAAGATTATGCAAAGCAAGAAGATGAGTCAAGTGGGAAACCGAAACCCTTTAAGTGCGTACATAAACAAGAAAAACATCATAAATAAATGTGATGTATGAGAGGAAAGAAGATAAAATGGTCTTATTTGATTCTTTTTTGTCAAATCAGTCTCTTAAATGTCATGCACCTCAAAGTAAATTGTATTTAAAGAGAGCAGAATGATTAGGTTCATAGAAGAGTTCAGAAAATAAACTGATCCTGTGTTCTAGGACAATGCCATTCCAAGCTTTTGGGATTTATGTAAAGAAGTGATGAAGGAGAATTCACTTCTAAACAAGATCATTTGTATTTTTGGACTTCCTTTATTTAAGATTATACAAGTCTATGTATAATCGACAGAAAGGCACATCTAAACTGTTGGTTGAGCACGCATTTACTTTAAAACCAAACATCAGAGCTATTTTTACGCATTTAGCTAAGATGTATGCAAGTGAAGAGTATTACAATCAAACACCTGTGAGAAAACCTAGAATTAAATACACAATTTGATTCTGAACCATATAAATAAAAGAACTTGAGATGTAAAAGATAAGAGAATCCTTTTCAGTCCAAAAAAAAAACATCCATAGCATTATACAACCTTGACATGATGGCCCCAAAAAGGAGTAAAGACAGAAGACTGCGTGACCTGAATTTTCCATTAAAGAGAACCATTGGTTTCATTTTGTTTTCATTCAAATTTAAAGTCACACAACTTGCTTTGAACTGTTTTGAATGCAAATGGCAGCCCACTGAAAGTCAGGTCATGCATAAGCACAGTTGTATTAAACAGTCATTCACATAAAAGGCATTTTCTTTGTGTTTGACTTAAATTAATTAAAACTGCTAATATATATACATATATATACATATAATAGAGAATTTCTTTGGTTGCACCAAGAAAGCCAAAATCAGTCACTTTTGTCTCCACATTGCCTGGAGGGTAATTCTCATTTCAAAGGACTGTGTGATCTTAGTTGATTAAGGATCATTTAGTAAATAAAATGTAGAAAAAAATTAATCTAAATGATTTAAAAGATCTATAAGATTTAAACTGTACTTTCTTCTACCTCCAAAAAGAGTTCTTACTGTAACAACTGCAGATGTTTCTTTTTTCTTTGCATTTTGGAGTGTTTTCACGCATTATGTTTCTGCAATTACACACTTCTAACATCATCTGAAAATTCCTGTAAAACAACTGCCTAAAAATATAATATGTGGTGTCAGAGTTTTTAAAAAAGTATTCAAGATATTATTTTGTACTTTCTTTGTGAAATATAATAATGGTGCTTGAAAATATCAGACATTCATGATTTTGGATAGGAACTCTTACGAACAAGACAAGAACATAAGAAAGTTCAGCTGGGTACTTTACAAAACATATATAATAAAATAGGCACAAAGTAACCTGCGCTGTTTTAGTGGTTCTGCCTTTTGGATGAAGCTGTTTTGGAGACAGAACATCTAACTAAAACATATTATGTGTAGGGGTTATAGACAAATTAGACAGTCAGCTTGGAGCCAGTTCTGTGAATTGACAACTAATCTAAACACTTGAGTTTATTAGGTTTTTCAAAGTTGCCATGTTGAGCAATGAGATGGCGTTTTCTCAAAAAGTGTTCTCAAAATTTGTCTTCTACGTAAGGTCAAAGATCTTGAAAACCAGGTCACTATTGCTTACAGCTTACAAGCGAAAAATGGCACTTCATGCTGAGAGCTATTTTTTAGCAGCTCTAATTTCCCACAGCAAGTCATAACAATAATCTATCTCCCCATTGTCTCTGTTTGAAGGCTTGTAGAAAAAAAAATATGGGGGCTTCAGCTAACATATCTCACCATAGCAATGGCCAGTCTTTTCCTAGATGGGTTGATGCCTGAAGGGGAGGCTGTGCGGAGCCTAACACTGTACTGGGCCTGTGGTCAGAAAGACAGACAGCAGGTAAAGGAAGAGAAAGAAAGGACAAAAGTAGGGAAGGAAACAAGATGCGTGGGCTTTAGTTTTGCAAGATACAAGCAGGGAATTTGTTAAGAACCCTTCCCTTCTCCCCTCCCCTGCTCCTCATTCTGCCTGTTGCTTTTCTCTCATGTCATTCCCAGCAAATGAATGCTGGGGGAGGAGTAATGACACGAGACTTACACGGTGACTCAACGCAGGGCTTTGCGAAGGGAAAAATTGAGGTTAATGAGCTGACATCCCCTCCACCCCCTGAGCATGTTTCGTCCCCACATGCATGCCGCCCAGCTCTTTTACATACACTGACAAGCATATTACACAAAACGCATCAACCAGGCAGTAGGGCTGAGCAAGGGCACTAAGCCAAGGAGAGTCGGGAGATGTGTTAGCTAAGATTTTATTTTGAAAGCAAGCAAGAAACTAAACAAACGTCATGAATGAATCACATCCAAAACAAACATATAAAAGCTTCATGATAGTATAAGTAATGTCCAAGGATTAAGGTCCCCAATGATCCATATTTTCATAAAATTAAATTTGTTTTTCAGGATGGACAACAATCAGAAAGACAAAAACAAAAACATCAACATTGCAATTAAATAAATAAATGTAAAGTAATTTAAAACAATACAGTAAAAATCATATAGAGCAATAAAAGTAAGAGTGAATATTTATTTGATAGGGACAATTATGTAGATTCAACATGTAATATGCAATTGCACTTGTAGTCATGGTTGATTTGCAATCCTGTTCAAAGCAAGCTGTGTGACTTAAAACCAAAGTGGTTAAAAACAAACACAGGCAAAGAACCAGAATGGAAAATTAAAACTAGGAAAAGAGGAAAATACCACAAAAATCTATCTGTAAGTCATCAGAAAACTTATATTGACAAAAATAATGTGGTAATATGACATTTACCATTATTTTGTGGAAATTTCAAATACCGTAATCTAATATTATCAAAATGCTACAACATTTATTTTGAAGTATGGCAGGAAGTACTTCTTGAGATGCCCTGTTGTATTTGATATGGTCAACTTTTAAAGACTTTACTTTCCATCTTGCTGACGGCTACCTCACCATTGGAAAGCATCCAATCACTTGTTTGTGAGGCGACATATCAGATACTTGACAAAAAGAAACTGTGACAGCAAAGAGGAAATAACTGTAAGTTGGGTCAAACAATTCTGGCCATCCATTGTGGCATCTAATTTTTACCTCTTCCTCTGGGCAGCATTTGATTCTCTGCAGTTCAAAATCCAACATATTTTAGACCAGTTAACATTTAACTGGACTGACTGACATCAAACAGAGATTCATTAAAAAGGACATTTGAGATTTGTTAAAATTTGTATTTGCAAAAGCACAAAAATAAAATGTCCAGTGCTTTGTTAGACATTAGAGTATCCTTACATTTTAAAAAGGAAGCATTCAACAAATATTGTTGTAATACTTCACTGTCAGAGTATGAATACAAACACATCCCAAGAGAAAAAAAACATACAGCATATGGTAAGAGGAGACAATGGCTTGTTGACTGATGTACAAAAGCCTTTTCCAGTTTAACCAGGTCAAACTGTGAAACTGTGAACCATAGGGAGACGGCAGATAGTGTGTGATTTGTAAAACTTTTACTCTATTTGTGCAAAATGCACAAACCAAATTTTTATTAACAAAAGCTTGTATTGTTCACAAAAAGCCAGTACTGAGTATCATTTCATCTCGCGCTGAACTTATCACATCACCCCTATACATATTTACTGTACACACTTACAATTAATGCAAAACAAAAAAAAAAACTGCATATGTGCAGTAATCGTCCAACCAGCAGCGGACTAAAGTCTACAACAGGCTCATGCATTTTCATTAACAAAGTCTACTTGAAGAGCAGCTTCCAATTAAAAATGAGCTTATTTAACAACAAAAAATAAGTAAATAAACCGGAAATGTTTGTTAGAATGAATGAGGTGCCATTTTACTGAAGGGTAAATATTCTGCAGTGACAAATCAGGCAAACCAGTGAACCTAGCCTAGTACAATGACTGGCCCAAGAAAACAAAACTTTAATGGGAAGTCTCCCCAAATTGTAAAAAATGTATCATTTGTTTTGTTTAACAACTGTATAGTTGTCAGGCGTGTAATGAGATCTTGTTGCAGATGAAAATTTCACATTTCTTGTCAAAGTGAAGTCTGAATTAATAATGGGGTCATTAGGAAGTAATTCAATAATTTGCTTCAGGTGTTTTAGACCAGAAACGCATCTAAAGGTCTGAAACCCCTGCTTTAAAATACAGCTTGTGATTTGTGAAACCTTTATGCCATATGAAAATATAACAATAAAAGTTTTCCCAAAAGCATTGCTAAAATGTCATGTCGTTCTCATAAATCCAGACATCTGCATTGTGAGCTGGACGCGTGGTAGGCAATCTTCCAAATGTCGACAGACAGCCTGACTTCACCAAAAATGGAAATGGTTGTCAGGTCTAACTGTCAGCCCTTTAGGTTTTACCACAAGCATGACTAAAAAGAACAGTCCACCCACAAGTATAAAGATCTTACAGGCGTCTCAATAGTTTGGTTATTAAGGACAAACAGCTATTAAGCCCACAGTACAGACCACAGGCTAAAAACATCATGTTATTACAGAGCCCAGAGTGCTGAGAAAAACCAATTAGACCTTCAGATGCTCCCCCATTTCTTGGTTATTACGTGGTGGCGAGTGGGTGTAGATGTTAAATAAAACCTTGCTGGCCTTTAACTTGCATCACCGGAAAACCAAAACGAAAAGGTGAAAGGTTTTTTTTTTTTTGGTTTGTTTTTTCAAGAAAAGAATTTGCTCTAGCTGAACTTGCATTCTCATATGACCACTAAAAAAAAACAATGAATGACAATGAAGCAAAAGTTTGTCCAAGTGAGGGCCTCAAAAAGCATTTTGTTTTTTTAATCTTTTTACCCGAATGAATATTTATCAGACAAAGACATTTGAATGAGTTGTTGGCGCATAAAACTTCAACATGACTTGTTTGTTTTGACAAGACTTCTAAGACTCATATCGTTTCATTTATTTGCAACCCTACTGTCATTATTTATCTTTTCTAACACATGCTGCATAATTTTTCTCAGTAAATATTTTGCTAATGGAGCTAATGATCTGATATCCACACCAGATCTCAGTAACAACTCGAGTAATTTACACTGGAAGTAATAAAGAAACAATTTTTGTATATAAGGTGGGATGACACTAATACTAACTGATGAAAACATAAAAAAATAAGGTCCAAAAATACAAAGAAAGTAGGGCAACACGACTTAGGTCTGACAGGATTTAGGAAACAATCCTGTCAAATTTATATTAGGTGATTTAGTCACTGTTTATGACCTACAAAAAGGTTTCCTCTTTACCAAAATATCAAACAGGAAGCATGTCATGATTGTTAAATGTACAGTTTTGAATCTTGCATCTTCCTCTTTAAGTAATGCTTTCTTCTTAAAGTGTTTCAAAGTGTTTTAAAGTGTTTCTACTGCAACACTCCACTGCTGAAGAAAAGTCAATGCTGAAGCCGATTTGATGTTTGCTGCAGAAAATTTGGACAACCCAATGAACTAGTGGGAGAATACAGTCTGGTCAAATGAGACCAAAACCGAAAATGCTTTGAATGTCATCACACATGCAGTGCTTGGAGGGGAAATGGACCATCACATCGTTTCAAAAATAACATACAAACAGTAAAGTATGGCGAAGAAGGCCTAAAAAAGATGCACTGTGAAATTCTCGAAAAGTATGTGAACATAAAAGAAAAGAAGCGATTTCCACTTGTAAGTCTAACTCACAAAACCAACTGCCGAGCAAAGTCTTTATTTCATATTTACCAAGATGTGCTCGATACTAATCTTCACCGCCATATTTTTTGAAAAGAAAGCTTGTGTACCTTAACTGCCTCAAATAAAAAGAGCAGAACTCAGGAAATAAAGTAACAGCCTTCATAAAATGAGAGCTGAACAAAGAAGCAGCAATAGAATTGATAATGGTGTGCAGACCGCTCTCAATGAGCTTGAAAACAATGAGCGAAGGACAGATAGTCATTAGCAGCCATTGTGGATCTTTCGAATGAGTCATTCACATGGAGGCTTGTGCATTTTTAATAAAAATTAAATTGAAGAGCCCCCAAGAACACAAACTCTATAAAATAATAACAGCCATTTCACCTTCGCACTATCCGGAGCCTCTCAATTATTTACCACTAATGAATTGCTCTGGGCCATGTTTTACAATACCAACCATCCCAGAGAGACAAATCAGCTCTCTAAAATACTTAAACACATTTACTCCATTCTGCTTAACTTCTCTCGTGTGAGAGAAACAGGGATGTTAAATCTTCTGATTCTTGTTGCATCAACTGAATCTTTGTTTAATTTTCTCAGAATCTCCCCTAGTAGATAACAATTTACTGGTAAAAGACAATAAGTAGGTCATTGATGCTTCACTTGTGTTTTTCATCTGTAATTTTGTCAGAAACAATAAAGACATGCTTTGCTTTTATTATAGTGCAGCATGTTGCAGCGGTGCTACAGCTCAGGTGCCAAGCCTGCAGCTGCAGCAGTTGCATTTGTACGCCTTTTATTTTGGGGGTTCTTACATTCGTATAGGCAAGTTTACTGGAGTAAGTATTTATAAATGTGCATATCTTACGTGCAATGTGCATTCAGTTTTATTCTCCTTAACTTTTTTTTTTTTTCCACCAATCAGTCAAGAAAATTCAAAGATTAGTTCAGGCCAGTTTAAGTCCATTCCAGATGTAATCATGAGTCCAGAGCTGTAACTATATCGGACACAAATTAAAGTGGAATGTATCCCATTCCTGGACAGCTGGTGGAGGCAGATTCTTATAATAGCGCAAAAGAAAAAAAAAAAATTAAAAGACTCATGGAGAGAGTTTGAAAGAAAACATATACTATTTTCATTTCAACTGCTTTACGGATTAAGGCTTTAGGCTCTAGAAAAAAAAAACTGCATTAAAATAATCCACCATTTGCATGTTTTATCTCACAAAGGAGACTCACAGAGACACACACATAAACCAACCCCCAACACCCCTCCCTACCTTCTTCTCCTCGCTCCCCTCCCCCATTCCAGGTGCACACACACACACGCCCGCACGCACACGCCTACAAGTTACACATATACACACTGTCATCATTAAACACACACACACACACATTGAGATCAACCTGCTGCCATCTGCTCCAAGCGCTCTGTACAATCCTTGCAGAATACATTATTCACTGCAATACATCACATCGCATTTCCTCAATGTCATAGCCTTGTGCTGAAGAAGACTGAGAGAGAAAGGAGGAAAGAGGAAAGAAAGCAAAGCATCTATTGCACCAACTGGAGAAAGAGAAAAGATTTGGCCTGTTGTGCTGTAAGAGTGGTGGGGAGAATTAAACACAGGTTTATTTGACTTTAAGGTGAAACGAGGCTGTCAGCAGAACACATTCCCATTACTTCCAGCAGGCTAGATTACAGTTTGAGACAAAGAGGTTAGTGTATGAGAGTGAAGGACAACAGCTGCTGTGAACATGAGAGAAACTGACACATACAAAGAAAACCAAGAGCATCCATCTGCAAGCTGGATGCACACTGAGACAGACAGACTTTAAGTGATTCCACCTTCTTTTTAAATGACCATTTGGAAGTGCTAAAGCTGTCATATTGTCTGTGCATAAACATACAAGTGGCAGCAATAAGTGGGAAAGTTTCTTTCCAAGTGTAATTCCACTTCTAGCCACAAGTAGCTTGCTGCAGATGATTCAAATTCCTTTATTAAATACAATTTTGAATAACTTTTTCTCAAGTAAACATATATAAATATTTACAGTTAAAACAAGATATTTACAAACCCTGCATAAAAAGATGTGGACTGCCGGACATTTAAGACAGCTAAAATGTTCCTGTTTAAGTCAGTGATATTACCAAAATGACTTCTATTTGCTAATTTTCTGAATAACGAGGGAAAGAGTCTTTAGGTATTTTTCCCAACTTTCATGAAATTCAAGTCTATATACATTTATTTTTTAAGCTATATATCTATTAATCTGCTAGCACGATTAGGGAAATTGTCCATTTGAATGACCAATTTGTTTCCGAGCTTTAACTTCCTGGCAGATTATCATTTATTTTGAGAAGCACACCTGTTCCTGTCTGCAGAAAAACACCCAGACAACATGAAGGTAATTCTGTAATTTGTGTTTTTCTATTGCTTTTGGAATAATGGCTTCTTCCACACTGACTGGCCTTTTAGGTCATGTCGATACAAGGTTATCGCACTGTGGAAAAGGATACTTTCTTACCAGCTTTAGGCAGCATTTCAAGTCTTTTGTTTTTAGTTTGATATAGATATTTCTTACCAAAACACAATCCTCCCTGGGACACAGACCATATCTTCATCCAAAGGGATACAATGGCTGGATAGTCCCATGGTTGTTATTTTTGGGTTTAATTATTTAAACAGATGAACGTGGCACCTTCAGGCAAAATGAGTAATTTTACTCATGGATGAACCAGACTTGTGGCTTTACAACTCCTTTCCAAGTGTGTTTTCTGTTTGTTTTTCTTCAAGTTGCCACAAAAAGCAGCAGTGGGTTAGAGGTTTGCCTTAAAATACACACACGTGTGCCTCCGTTCAACTCAAAGGCTGCAAATTAAGCTCACAATCCCACAACTCAGTTGTCTTAAGTCTCCAAAATGCATAAAGGTGGAGTACTGCTATTCTATCAAAAATTCAGATTTTGAAAATGGTATAAACAAATCTAGGAAAATGTTCATTGTACTAGGATTTGTCAAAGTCCAGGATAATAAGTCCTGGAATAACAACATTGAACAATAACAATAAATACGATGGTAAAGGGATGCACACACTCAGCAACAATACAAATTACACAGACGAGGGTTAACCCACAAGTACCGTAATTGTTTTCCTAAACCGAAACAGATACTGAAGGCTTAGTAAGGCAAAGGGTGCCCACTCTTAAACCAAAGTTCAAGGTAAGACACCAAGGGACCGAGCTCAGTGAGAAAGACAGCACTACTAAAGCTCTAACCAACGGTGACTTCTGTGGTAGTACAAGGCTGGAACAAAGCTTTCAGCCAAAGAGACAGTAAGGAGAGGAGTCCAAATCTCTATGGCGATATTGTCACTAAAACCAAACAGGCACATCTCAGAGCCAAATAGACCATTGATAACTCTTTAATAATTATTTAATTATTAATTTTTGATCAGCCTATTTTGATCAGCCTAATCCTTGCAGAAAGTAATTCCTCTACTCGTTGAGTTAGAATAGACAATTTGTCTTGAAGACCACTTGTGCTTGTCTTCAGAGCTTCGTTCAGCAACCTCTTGTATACTACAATTCATATTAGATGTGATCATTTTTCTCTATAATTGGTGCTAAATGGTGATTTTCCTTTAATTTATGAAACATCATAAATTGTAGAATAAAAATATGTTCTTCTGTTTTGTTTTTACCAAACAAAAAACAGACATTAAGGTAATTTACTCTGACAGATGTCCACCAAAGCTCCCAATAGCAGGTATCTCTATTATCTGAAGATGGCAAGTCATCACACACTAACATCTTCTCTTATTTTGTTCGGAGCAATCTGCCCAAAGTCAAGATGTGCTGTTCATAAACAAAACCCCTCGTGTTGGTTTGAGTCAAGGATTAAGAGCGCAAATATATGTCTTATATTTTCCAGATGGTGACATGTTGGGTGTATAAACGATTGTCTAATGGAGTTAGTTATTTTGGATTTGTTGGATACAAAATAACACTTTTAATTAGGATATATTCGCTCTTTGTTTTCACCTTCTATGACATCTGTAGACAGCGTGAGAAACAATTCTGAATAGTTTTAGCTGCTACAAATGCTGCAAACTACTTTCTCTTATTAAAAAAATAGACATTTGTGACATGATATTATAAATTGCATTCAAATAATAAAAAAATTACATATTTCTGGTTTTGTTTACTGTACATGTGTTTCACTGTCTATATTTTTCTATGCAGGTCATGAGCTCGTCCACGAGTGTGTTTTTGTGAGTGTCAGCAGCAGCACAGAGAGAGAGTGAACAGCTGGCAAGTCCTACACTTGATTACATATTGACCTGTTTTGCATTCACCTGTTATTCAGCCAAACCTAATGCTTGCTGCAACCGAGGTGCAAGTAACCTTGTTGCAAGTACCAGCCAAGAATGTCTTAAGTAATTTGTCAAGCTTGCCTAAATGTCACTGTAACAAAAAAAATTTAATTTGCACCCTTTAAAAGAAGAAAGAGCCAAGTTTTGCAGAAAGACAAGACTGCTAACCTTTGTCAAATTTTTACACTACGTGCAAATACAACTGACAGTCACACAGCACAGCTTACTTATTGCTTTTTTAAAATATTTTTATGGTTTCCAGGAAATTGCACCTGATCTCCTGATTGCCTTTAAAAATGCCATTTGCTTATTTAAATAATATGAATAGGGAAGGAGTGAGAGGGGGTCGCTGCATCCAACACTTTTCTTATCTGCACTTCATTCCTCCACTTTCCCTTCTCGTGTTTTTTTTTTTCCCCACAGTCCGCTCTCCCTCCCTCCTCTTTTCCCAGATGCCCTCTCAGCTCTTGTCTGTGTTTGGGCTGCGACTGCGAGGGGTCACCGCTTTCCTTGTCTCACACGTGGAGAGCACAGTGTGCGTGTGTGTGTGTGTTCATATGAAAGAAAGAGACAGACACAGTTATTGGATAATTATATGAATGAGAGTGGAAGAACACTAGAAAAAAAAAGAATCATGGATGTGTGTGAATTTTTCCCAGTGTGTCAGTGTCTTTCCCACAGAGTATGCGTATGTGCGTGAGGGTGTGTGTGTTTGTGTTTGTAACGCGTGCACGCGCATGTTGCAAAGCTCAGTGCCAGGTCTCTCTAATGAGTCTGTCAGGGGCTGTTAGCGACGGCGTGCTCCCCTGGCTCAGCGCACTCCTACAGACACTGTGATTAGCCGGGCCAACGGCACGCCACCGGGCCAGATTAAACACTCACCATGCCGCCAGGGAACACACACATACACGCACACACACATATCCACGCATGTAGACATTACAGCAAGCGATACACTCACACCCAATAGCACACATTCTTAGACACACAGCTTCATCCAGTATTGTGCCTATCAGCCTGATGAGATACAGTAACACGTACTTGCCCTCCAGAGCCAGGTGTTGATGGCACCGGCACTGAAGATTAATGAGAAAAATAAACATTACACGTGCCGTCAATGGCACAGGAAAGAACGTGCTCACGTTTCATCAGTCTGTCCCCGCCGTTATTGAATTCTTGTCTGCCACTAATTTTGAACATCACTTAGAATTAAGGGCAGCCCTTCTGGCTCCGGCAGCTTTCAACATCTTCATTAAAGCGACACGATTCACTAATTACAGGTAATTACCCTTTAATGAGCAGCCCAGATGAATGAGAAGATATGCGGACGAGGGCAGGCATGACTACATTATTTTTAATTCCTCCAAGGCCATTATCTAAGTTTGCTGTTTGGAGATAGGCTTCTTGACCATTAAAATGTCTTCAAAGAAAGCTAGATGAAATATTCAACTGCTTGGACTATATGGATTATTGGTACGTTGTGCCTGGTTACATAAAGAAAGGCAAAATGTTAGTTCTGCCTATCTGTACAATGATCATTCAAGAACCCAAAAGCTTCTTTGAATATTGTTTTTTTTTCCTGAAACATAACAAGTGATTTCCTCCAGATTAAAAAAAAAAAACTTTCATCAATCCTTTGAACATATTGCATATGCTTGCAAATTGTGTTTTTATTGTTTCACTTACAGACCTGAAAATAAGTACATGTCCCGTATATACTTAATTTATTTGATTTTTTTAAATCACATGTTTCAAATCAGGCTTGTTTACTACCAGACCTTAACAATTGAGGACTACCTTAACTAGAACCCGTCTGACAACCTGAAATGGACAAAATGATCTCAGAGTCAACATATAACGCCACAGTATAAAGAATTCAAGACTGGATACAAACAAACAAAAAATAATGCGACATCTACGAGTTTGGACAGCGTTACAAAATAATTTCCAGAACTTGGAGTCTTACAGTGAGCCACAGTGAGAATCATTATACACAAGTAAATAAAACAAGAAACACTGGTGAACCTCCGCAGAAGTGCCAGGCTTACCATGAGAACCTTGAAGACTCATCTTGGAGGTCACACACACAAAAAAACAAAACTCAGATCAGTAAAAGCACTACAGGCCTCACTTGCCTTGGTTAAAGTTGAAGTTAAGAAAGTTCATGGTTCAACAAAAAAAAAGAAAAAAACTGGGCACAAAAACGTCAATCATTAAAGAGTTTCTATGTGAAAGCCAATAAAGCAAAAAAAAAAAAAAAAAAATCATTACAAAGGCCCACTTCACATTTGCCAAAAGCAAATATTCTGTGGACTGGCAAGACATATTTGGATGGTTATATAGCAACTAGCACAGCTTATGAACAAACAGGGTAAGGGCAATGTGAGGCTCAGAAGGTCTATTGATGCTTCAGGATCTGGACGAACCTTGAACTTTGCACTCTACTAGCAAAACAATAAACTGAAGAACATAAGCAAGTCCACCTCTGAGATTCTGCATTTATTAATACCAAAATACAGCTGGTCCATTTCTCATGCTACCTTTAGGAGTTAGCAGGACAAAATGGCATCAAACAAAGTTTTCCATTCCCTTTGTTAGCCTCTATCTAAGGTGCACCCTAAAGAGGGCGTTCCCTAGTGTGTCATATCCTTTAACCCCATTTTTGAGGGCATTTCCTAACATGTCATTTCCTTTAGCTTTAGCTTTGCAACTAGCTAAAAAAAATAGAAGGAAAACACAGAATTATTTATTCTCAACACTGGTCATGCTTGAAAATCCTTAGAAGAAAGAGTAGAACAACATTCTCCCAAAGTGAAATTAAAGACTGATTGCTAGTTTTCACAAATGCTTAGTTACTGTTTTTGTAAACTTTGATGGCACAGTTTCTAAATTTAGGCAGACATGATCATTTTACATGCCCAATTTGGTTTGGATCTGTAGTTTTGTACATAAATGTTTAAGAACAGCTAAATTAAGCACAGCATTGGTGGACATATACAAAGTTAAGCCCAGTGTCTAACACTTTGCTACAGTTCCTTTAGATTCCTAATGACTAATGACCAATATACAGTGTGGTCAATCAAAGTCACACAAGCCGCAGTGGCTATGATTCTGATTACCACTTCGGGTTTTTCCAAGCCAAGCATTTATAAGTAATCGAAGTGATAATGTGAAGAAGTGAGAGGTGTGATTGATTGAATAGCAAAGCTTTTTTAAGTCAGAGGTGGTAGGAGGTGCTGTAACTGTAAACTCAAAACAAAGACGGGTTCATTCTTCATTCGATGTTTAACAAGAGGAAATGATTTATTTTTTCTTTTCCTCTGCACAGAAACCACCAAGTGAAAATGAGATTGATCTAACAACTTACCAAACAGTTAAGTTTCTTATCTTGGGTCTAAGAGAGAAAAAAGTCCCCACTAGAAGACATTGCACCAATTTTCCTCTCTTTCTGATTCTCCTCCTCCCCCTCTCTTACCGTCTCTCGTGCCAAGTGGCCTATTTTTACCTCTCCATGTGGTATTTCATGGTTTTCCTTGTTACCACCACGTTTCCTGTCATCAGTCTGTAGGTACAGTTGCAGTTACTGAAAGGGTACTGACACCGTTTGTTTAACTGCTGCTCAGATGTGGTCAGAGATCTTTGTCTTCATCTACAAGGCAATAAGGTCTTGACATGTTTCACGGTTGCCTTTTTGCATCTGATAGTTTATTAACTGAAGGGGGGAAAATAATTAAGCAATTCTTGCCTGAAAACATTTCCTTTCTTTCTGTTGCAGAATCAAGTCATGCCATTATCAGGCTATTAGAACTTAGTTTAAGATGCAGTCGTCCGTTCAATGTGCTGCACTAATACGTGCTCTGACACTGACTTCTCCTGCACTCTTTATACTCGAGAGTATATTTATCATGATGCCATATGCAACAATACGGCACTGTGCCCTCTCTCTCTCTCTGAAATGTGCAGAATGTGATATACTGTACTACACAATACAACAGAGTAATTGTGTTTTATCCCTTGAGGGAAGGAATGACTTGGAATAGTAGAAATATCAGCAAGGAAAGTCTGAATGTTTAGTCATATACTGCAAGTCCTTCCACTTTACATGAAATTTGTTTCATGTTCTGTACTGCGACAGGCGTTATTGGATTTTCTTAGCATTACCATGTATTTCAGCACCTTTCTATAACCCACTTTATTGGCCTTTCCATCTGCAGGGCAATTAGGCCAGCACACACCAAACTGTCCAAAATTATTTCCAGATGTGCATGAGTGGGATTCTTTCTTGAAATACAAATATACTTTTAGACATGAGACGATAAACAATGGGAATGCCAACGGGCTGCACGGAGCTGGCTGTCCTCTTTGTGCTGCGTGTCTTCACTTGTGTGACACACAGTGCCTCTTTTGTTCCGCCACTCACTACTTATGTTACTGTAGAGCTCTAATGCACACAGATCGATCGCATACTTTCCATTTCAACACATCCAGTTGATGTCCGGACACAGTTGGAATTGATCCTGTTCTGCCAACACAAAGTTTTAGGTCTATATGTCTTCGGCCCTCTCGCAAAAAAACTGTTTAAATGAGAATGATTTCTTAAAACAACGTCAAAATCGCAAAGCCTGAAGCTTAAATTTCTAAGCCACAACTGGATAAATGTAATACTGGTGATGTCAACTTTGAACTTTTTCCACATTTTGTCAGCGCTATTCCCAACTTCAATTTATGTTGGCAGAAAAACACAAAGCGTGGATAATCTTGGGAAAAGAAAGGGTACTAGAATTATACAATGGGTTTACAAATATCTGAAAAGTGTTGAGTGCATTTGTCTGCAGTTCCCCTGAAACATATAACTTCATGTAATCTCTTCAAAATAAAAGACGGCAAGTCTTTTGGGACTGCATGTCTTTTTGAGTTTTACGCATCCACATAAATATTTGTATATTGTTCTTTTCAGAGTTGCTTAAATTCAGTCAGATTGGTTGAAGAGTATCTTGAAACATCTGTCTGCAAGTCTTGCTATAAATTCTCAGTAAAGTTTAGGCCTGGACCATTATTGTCATGATATGTGGTAGAGGTGGTGAGGCAGAATGCAGTGGACCCAGGTTGAAATGAATGATGGTGGTTTAATAATGAAATAAAGCACAAACAATCCCAAGTCCAAGCAGCACAATTGAGCAGAAAGGCTAAGGCTCAACACTGGTAGCAACTGGCAAACTAATAGACATCTAGCAACAGACTAGATGGGACAGCTAAACAGCAAGACAGAGTAAACAGACTGGTACGACAAGGACTTGACAAAGACACATAAACACAGGTAACATTAAATACACAGAGGGTAATCACGGATCGAGACACACCTGGGAACAATCAAGGGGTAGACAGAACAACACGGAGACTCAAGATACAGAAACCCAAAATAAACGCACAGAAAAACTCAAATCAACACAGAGAAAACGAAATCCTTACAATTATATTACACAAATGTGCTTGGATAGGCACCCTTTACCTTTAGCCATATGCTTATGCCCGTTGTCCTGCAGGAAAATGAACCTTGGCTCGATTCTCAAGTCCTTTCCAATCTCTAAAATGTTTTATTCCTGCTGAATAAATCCTTCCCACAGCATGATGGTGCCACCCCCGTGTTTCAAGGTGGGCGGGGTGTTTTCAAGATGATGTGCAATGTTGGTTTTCTGCCACATTGCAAACCAGCCACATAATTCTCATTTTCATTTCATTTGGCCACAGCAGTTTCCTCCACATATTTGGTGTGTTCTCCAGATGGCTTTTGGCGAACTGTTTATAGGAATACCGATAAAACTCTTTCAACAATTGGTTTCTTTCTAGCCCTTCTTCATTGAAGGACAAAATAAGATTTGCAAAGTGTATGGTTGTCCTGACTACACATTTTTCCACTTTGGTTGTGGACTTCAGCAGCTTCTTCATAGTATAAAATACTGATTCCTAACTTTACCCTGCTTCAAATGAATTTGTGCTTGGACTTTCCACTGTGTTCCTTGACCTTCATGATGAATGATAGGTTATTTGTTTATATTTACTTATTGCAGTTGATTTTATTTATGTTTGAAGAGTAGATAGGAGTGTGGGGGGACAAATGCATCCAACACTTCTCAGATTTTTCTAAGCAGGTCATTTTGACGACTACATATTGCTTTTCTGCTATCATCCCATCAAATATGTCAGTTTTTCAAAATAATGCAACACAAAGGCAAGAAAATGTAAGGGGTGAGAATAATTTTGCAATATCAAAAACAATATCTGAAATGTTCTACTCTCTCCAGAGTTACTTTTCTTTGCTTATTAAAAGCTGATATTACCCCACGATGTCCACGCGCCACCGAAATTATCACAATATATGCATATAGTTACTTAGCAACATAAAACCAAGCATTTCATGTTGTTTGTTTGCCTCAAATAAAGAAACAAGCAAAATCAATTTCCTTCCCCTACAGGAAGTCCACCACATGCTAGCACATTCTAACGACCACAAGCAAAAACACAGAGAGCATGGGTAAAACCATCAGTCCATGTATGAGTCCACATGACAAATTAATAAGCACTTTAAGTTTACACACAAACACACACACACAGATATATATAGCAAAATGCATGATCAGTTCAGGTGCATTTGTTACCTTCCTTACCAGGTAATCTGATAAACTTGTATTTGGCAGAAACAATTGACTCACAGTCAAACTGAGAGCATGAAAGCGTGTCACGCTAAATGGCATGTCGGTTCAGGCAGTGCAGCAACTTAATACACCTCCAACAATTAAATCCGACTGTTAAGGCCTTAGATCCCTCTCCACAGAGCCGAGTATGAAAACAAACACCAGAAATACTCAGAATGTTGTGTTTCTCTGACACATTGTAGAAGGAAGCACTTTAAATATTGTGACACCCTCAGCCCACATAGCGCAGTTGGTACTTCTTCCACTAAGAGAAAGTGTTAAGGTCTATTTTTGCTGATAACAATGAAGCAGCTCTGTTTGGTTCAATGAACCAAACCATCAGCTTCTGAAAGGAAGGAGATGGAGGGAGAAAACAGAAAAATGGAAAGCACTAATCTCATTACCTTCTTCTCCTGGCACGAGAGAATAATCATCTCTTAGTGAAAATCGGCAGGAGGGTGACGACAAAAATAAATAAATCAATTGCACATTCCACCATTTTATTTTCCATGTAATTAAATTAGTTAAATGTTATAAAAACATGTAAACTCCATCAATGACTAAGAGCCATTTGCATTTTTAATCAGGACAGATTAATTCTAATAAGCGTGCTGGGCTAAGGCGATGACAGAGCAGGCCTATTGTGTGTCTGTCACACTCATTTAATTCCATCATTATGCCCCATATCCTATTATGATAATTGGCTTTTCGTTCTCAATCAACAACCAGTCAAGGTTATTAAGTAATAATCTCTGATTAAACCACTTTTAACCTTAAATACGGCAAAACTTTACAAGCCTACAACCAACAAGCACCTGATGATGCATACTGATGATTCAAAACACACCAGAGTCTGGTTAATCTAAAATCGCTACTTGCTTCAGTTGACAAATGACTGTCAAAAGGCTTAATGTATATACTTGGTATAAAATGTAATGCACACACATGAGACTGAGGATATAGGCATCTCATTCCTCCTTACATTGTGTTGCAGAGGAGACGTTCATTGGCTCCCTCCTCGGGGCAATCACTCAAAAAACCCCAGAAACTTCACCTTTGGTTTAATGTTAGTTTACTTGTGCAGATTTTAGTTCTGGTCGTGGAACACTGGACCAAGTCTCAGCAGGTTGAAGGCTGCCCTTTGAAATGAAATGACATCAGACTTACATGGCACTTTTCAAGACTCTCAAATATGCTTTCCAATGAAATCAGTTATTTCCATTCACCCACTCACTCACACTCTGCTGACGGCAATTTACTGCATTGTAGCCACAGGTGACAGAAGTGAGGATGCGGCATCGCGCCATCGGACCTTCTGACTAACGCCAGCAGGCAAGGTGGGTGAAGTGTCTCGCCCGAGGACACAAAGGTAGAGACAGACAAGGTGGAGGCTCAAACAGCCACAGGGCAAACTCCTGCCTCTGTCGCCACCGCAGCCTCTTTGTCACAGACTCTGTTCATAACCTTTATGGACAGAATTCCTTGGCAAGGCCAAGTTATTGAGGGGATCCCTTTTTTTGAAGGACGACAGATCATGATGTCCGAATTTTGTTGGAGCAGTTCACTAGAAGCGGCCCGGATGAGAATCAACCCCTCCAAATCGGAGACCATGGTCTCAAGAGTGCCTTCTCTGAGTCAGGGAAGAAGCCCTGCCCCAAGTGGAGGAGTTTATGTCTGAGAAATATCTCAGGTCTTGTTCATGAATGAGGGGAAAAATGGAGCAGGAAATTAATAAGCGGATTAATGCTACATCTGCATTGATCTGTCGCGGTGAACCAAAAGCTATCGGTAGTGATCGAAAGAACGAGAATGCTGATACAAGCAGCCGAAATGTATTCCCTCTGTGAGTGCCAAGTGAACGGGAGACCTCTCCAAAAGCCAGAAACAGACTACAGCACAAGGCATTATGGGTAAATAAAACCAGAATGCTTTGTACGTTTGTGTCTAGCGCTAATGGGAGAAGTGGCTCATGATCAGACATGGAGTGATGAGGAGGTAAAGACCCTCAAACCGATAGTGTCAGATGGACGTATGTTTCTAAAATATGTCACAACTCCATTTTTGTTTACATTTTGTGAAGAAGGAAGTTGTGCTCAGTCTCTTTTTCAGAGGTTTTAGGGTATTTCCTTCAGTGGTTCTTGGTGGAGCAACACCACAGGTGAGAGATGTTCAAAGGGTTTGGTTCGTTTGACACAGTGCAGTGTGAAAATGTAACAAATGTTGCAATTTCGGTTTCTAATCAAGTCGAGTCTACCGAACTATCAGATGTGAAAACGCCCTAAATGAGATTTCCTACACTGGAAAATCCCACTTTTTTCCTCTTATTACAAATGTTCTTTAGCCTTACTGAGTAAGCTAGCAACTCTGCTTGGGGTTTACCCGGCGCTTGCCTCCTTTGCTTATCTGTCACGTCAGCATCGTGTCAAGTAACTGACAGCGCAAAAAGGTAAGTGAGGGAGAGACATCAGAGAAGTCAGAGGTTTATGGTTGAATTATGTGAACCCTGCATTGATAATGGATGTGGCAGCTACAGAATATGGTGATTCATACAGCCAACATGTTACAACGTGACTAAAACCTCTCGCTGAAAGCCAGGAAATGCAAAAGCACGTGAGTCACCAATAGACAGTAGATTATTATGCATATGACTCTGATAAATTATCTAGACCTGATTTAACCTTGCCCTTACAGTACCAATAGTAAATTTATAATCGAAATATAATTTTTTGTGGACCTTGTTCACAAAAATTGTGAAATGTGATCCAAAGTCCAGGCAGTTATTTTACATTGCCACAAAGTGATTAGTAATATATTAAAACAGTTTCTGGGATATTTTTGCAGAAACCAAATTAAATTAGAACTGATAACGAAGCATAGTCAACAGTGTGTGCGCTTACAGCCTGATCTTAAAATTATTGTAAAAATTACGATTAAGTTGTAAAACAAAGCACATTTGAGTTGTGATGTATCATGCATAATATTAATGTCAGGATGTAGGGCAGCGGATGCCAGTCAAGCCAAAAGATTGCAGATCTCATTCTTAGCCCAGTTACAATACTGCCATGGTTAAGTCTTGTGGCATTTCTTTGAAATTGTCAGACAGGAAACACTACTTTCAGCTTTATTTTGCAACCACAATCTGACGTTAATGATTCTGTGCTTCTCACTAAATAATAGAAAAGTACAGAGCAAACCTCTGTGAAAATCCCAAAAAAGTCCCATATGGTTCATCTTGGAAATGTAATTTACAGAACATAGAAGAATTATGCATAATCATGACTAATTTCAACCAATAGAGGAATAATAAAAAAAAAAAACAATAGTTAAAGTTTTCTGAATGACAGAATAAT
The DNA here is from genome assembly GCF_001444195.1 of Xiphophorus couchianus. Taxonomy (NCBI): domain Eukaryota; kingdom Metazoa; phylum Chordata; class Actinopteri; order Cyprinodontiformes; family Poeciliidae; genus Xiphophorus; species Xiphophorus couchianus. The sequence goes on from NC_040228.1 coordinate 11,501,292, forward strand.
GTGGTTATATTTTTTATTACCCTTTCAAACCCTATAACTTGATTCAAACGTCCTCCTTCTACAAGCTTCTTAAAGATTGCCAGAATGTTGACCCATTCCTCCTTGCAGAACTTGTGTAACAGAGTCAGGTTTGCAAGCTACCTTGCTCACTCACATCTTTTCAGGTTGGCTTACACATTTTTTTTTTTTAAGGTTTTGTTGGTTCTAGTGGTCATGGCAGTTGTTAGACTGTCAAAACAGTTGTCAGACAGAAAAGCAGGTTGCAAAAGAGGGGAAAGATATGTGACAAGGGTTATCGAGCTAGCACTCAAACCCGTGATGGCTGCTGACTAAAGCATCCATATAAGGGTCGCGCTTTACCTCTGTGCCACCTCAGCACACTGTTGCACTTTCTGAAATGTGAGATAGTTGTTCCTGGGTACATTTGCAACTCATATTATACAATTTTAGGGTATCCTCCAGAAAACTTGCTAAGCCTGATGCTAGGAGTGCTAGCGCCCTTACACAAAAACACACACAAAAAAAAACGTTTTGTTTTTGTTAAAAAAATTTTAAAGTTTACAGAAAATTTGAAAAATGGACTAGATTCTTATATATTATTGGACGGCATTGTTGACAGTACATAAACACACAACTATAATCTTAAAAAGGCAAACACGCAAAAATACAATTAAAATAACTTCAATTAAATCCTAAATAATCAACCAGTGGATCTTAGTTAGTCTCTGACTAAGTGGGCAAAGCCATTGCTTAGGGGCCCAAACCTTCAGGGGACCCCATGAATGCTTGAATTTTAACACAGACTATAGATCTAGAATTTTAACATTTGGTTTTTGATAATGACATTCTTATTGAATTTCATTTAATAGTTTCAGCATAGGTAAATTAATCAATTTTAAGTTGTTTAACATTTACATTTAAGATCTGAAGGAGCTGGCAGGTTTACTTTGTAAAAATGCAAAGAATGCACTTCATAGTTTGACTGTTGTGTTACCGCAGATGTAATCTGATGCAGCGAGTTTAATCTTTGTGTTTGAGCTGGGTTTGTTCACAAATACATTTCAGCAAATAAGAACAGATTATCACTGATTGCTTTTTTGCTTGGCAAATTAAAAATGACCCCCTCTCCCAGATTCCACCAAATCTGTACTGACACACCACTGGTGGTGGTGATATTCTTAACAGGAAGAGGGGGGGACCCTAAATTATATTTTGACCTTAACACCATTGGGCCAGACTTGGTCACATTTAAAAGTAAAATAAATATGACTTAAAATGGAAGTATTTCTATGCTTAATTAAATATTTCATTAAAATTAAAGTATTTCTAATATTAAGATTTCTGAATACACAGAAACTTGGTGCAGCTTGGTGCAATATTTTGATTTATATTTAGTATCTGGTCATTATTTATCCAATCAAATGGAGTATTTACAAGGAATACTCTAAACAACTTTATCAAGTTGCAAGCACTGACACAGAGTGCATGTGTTAGGCACGTGTCAGGAGCATGCCAGAACATGTATTGAGTGAGATGTAAATGCACATGCTGCACGTTATTATAAGACGTAGGTGCTCACATCAGTGCAAACCTCTAAAAGCATGACCACAGACTGAGTCATAGTCAAAGTTTGCATTGAGCATGCACGAGCCCATCAAGCAGGGAGGCTTTTATTTTTAACTATTACCTTTGCATTATTCTCCACAAATTAGGGATCATAAATGCAAGTGCTGGTAAACCTGCTCTACAAGAGCCAAATCGTCCAGTTTGAGTGAAAAGGTGAGGACTGCTCAAACCCAACGCATGCAGATGGTGGGGTTGGTGCATGTCCCCAGCTTTGCGGCCATTTCAACGGATCAACGATTAACTAGTCTTTACTATCACTCTTACTGGTGTATAAAAAAACCCTGTTTAAAATAAATTACCAGCTTTGCCTGTCAAGTAAAGCCTGACAGCCTGCCATTCTGATAATACACTAGGGAAATCCTAATAAATTTTCAGCGTTGCTGTAAATGGCTGTGGGTAGGAAGATCTCCTGTAGCGTTCTGTATTACAGCAGATGTTGTGTAACAACCTCATACAGAGGATGTGCAGGGTAAAGAAGACGCTTTTGGAGTAATGGCTTCTTCCTCTGTGAGTGGCTTTTTTGACCATATAGAAGGAAGACCTATCTTACACCATATACAGACACTCAATAACCTGCGCCAGTCAGCATCTTTAGAAGGTATTTTGTTTTTATCCAATTGCTGCTGGTTTGCACAAAACCAAATCCTTGGTTTATGGAAGAAAGATGAAGAGTATGATGGCTGGACATTCCCATGCTGTTTATACTTCTGTAGAAAGTGGAGGCTGGGGTGGGCCCTGCATCAGCAGAGGCAACCCTGATGCAAGTGACGGCTGAACCTTTAATCTCTGCAGCTTCTTCCCTCTTCACAGCAAAATGCTTCTTATATCAACCCACTTAGATTTGTTCGTCTAAAATTAGCAGTGGAGAGAGGAAAGCTGTCAACGCTGATTTGGCTGGACAGGTAGAGGAAAAATGTATTAATTTTCTCACAGCAAGGGAAAGTGCTTTTCAAGGTTTCACTTGAAATGTTTTTTTCCCACCTATATTCATGTGCATTAGTGTCTTGTTTTAAAGGTTACTCCACACCAGATGCTTTTTTTTTTAATTTCCCCAGCCTAGATGTAATATAGTAAGGTAAGTAAGGCGTCTGAAACATGAGTTCCACTTTATCAAACAGAGAAACCTATAATTTGTCAACTCTAAAATGCTGATATTGTGAGTTATACGTCCCACCTTCACCATGTCACCCTCTTTACAAGCAATTTCACTTTGACTCTCTCTAAACCTAATAAACCTTTTCGTTTCACAGTCAGGCCTCATTAAAGCGCAGCACATTTTACATTTTACTCTCTATTTATCTGTAAAGAAGACTTAATAAGTTCCCTCTTGAGAGCACACGTGGGGGGAGCGTTACTAAGGGGACGCCAGAGAGCCTCCTCTGTTGCTTTGTGGCACTGAGGCCTGCTCCATTGTGGTGAGAGACAACAGCTGTCTTTACCTTTGGCAGGCAAACAGAATCATTAAGGGCGGCCATGTTTGTTTTTGTGCGTGATACCTAGCCCTGAGCAAACATTGCCATATCTCCACTGCACAGTGCTTGCAGTCTCAACATTTCCTTCCCTGTAGGAGTAGAAAGCTCTGGTACACAGGTTTTTTCTTCTGTAGTCTTTTTCCTCCCCATAACAATTTCTGACTAAGCTGCCAATTTCTTTCTAAGAATCCATGCCTGATTGAGAAATCTAGCTGATGTTTTGAGCTGATAAAAAGCCAAGTTATGAGTAACACATCGTAGTATGCTTAATATACATAATGTAAGCCATTATGCTCCCTGATACCACTTCTTCTGGTATGTCACAAGAAAGCCTTCTTTGTTTGTTGCGGCGCAGACAAAATAATGGCACCGTTATTTGGTCGGCTCACAGCTAACAGCTCGAATCTGCAGTGAAAGGTTTCATTCGCATATTTTCTCTCCTCTCAGCAATGTCTACGTCTTGAGTGACAAGGCAGGTTGAATTCATAAGGCTTTGACAAAAATTCCATTTAAGAGAGAAAATGGCACTGAAAGTCATTCCATTACTGCAGATGGCAAACATGGGAACATTTTAACCCAGAAGGCATTCATATTAACATACACAAAACAGCAGATAGGCTTTCTCTCTCTTTTTTTTTTAGGTGGCTGGGAATGGGGGGCGGCAGCGGCTTTCCTCTACTCACAAATATACAGTGCTGGAACATTTCTAGTCAAAGCCTTCCAAGAGCAGCACTCCAAACATGTACTCACTTATTTGATTTCATTTGTCAAGCCCAAAGTCACAATGCATTGTGAAATGAGTTCTTAATGTGGAGTAATGAGACTGTCAAGGCAAAGTCTCTGCTTGTTTGAGTTTGACTCATGTTGTTGATTCAATTAAATCAGCTGAAGTCAAGTTGGCCCCAGGCCTGATCAGTAATGGTTGACCTCATTCAAACAATGCCCCTGACATACTGAAACAATAAGAGGAAGGACCTTGAGTCAGATGCAAAAGCAAACTCTAACCAAACGCGATAAGGTAGAAATATTACAATGATGTCACCCAAGCATTTGAAGAGCTGCAAACATGCAAGTAAAGTTCCTTCCAAAAGGATCTGTAGGATCTGAACTGTTTCACATGTTGTCGGGCAGTAAACACAAACATAAATGCATATAAATGGGATTTTAGCTCGATGTAATGAATATTTGTAAAGTGAAAAGAAAATTAGGTATGACTTACAATTTTAGAGATTAAAAAAAAATCTGAAAAGTGTTCCAGAGAATAGCAAATGGGTTTTGGTCTAGACCAGGGGTCTCAAACTCCAGTCCTCAAGGGCCGCTGTCCTGCAGTTTTTAGATGTGCCACAGGTATAAAACACTGGAATGAAATGGCTTAATTAGCTCCTCCTTGTGTAGAGGCCTGCTAATGACCTAATTATTCTATTCAGGTGTGGTGCAGCAGAGGCACATCTAAAAGTTGCAGGGCAATGACCCTCCAGGACTGGAGTTTGACACATGTGGTCTAGACCATTCCAGCTTTGAACTAAACCATTTTATCACTCTGGCTCGGGTCATTAGTCGTTGTCCTGCTGGAAGCTAAACTCCAGTGTCAAGTCTTTAGCTACTTCTAAAAGGTTTTCTTTCAGGGTTACCACCATCCAGCTTACTATCAACTCTGAGCACCTTTTCCTCTCCCTGCTGAAGAAAAGCATCTCCACAGCATAATGCTGCCACCAACATGTTTCATTCTGTGGATTATATCATCGGTGTTTGTTTTCTGCCACACAGAGTTTTGCATTCAGGCCAAAAACTGATTTTGGTCTCATCTGAGCAGAGAACTTTCTGCCACATATTTTGTTGTGTTCCATAGTCCTGATGCTTTTATTCCACTAATGTTTTTGAAAAGAAAACTTCACATCTGTATCATTTTCCCAACACTTTGCAGTTACACTATTTCATGTTGGTTTATCACAAAAATACTACTACAGTAAAATGAATTCATTTTTGTAGTTATAAAGTGACGGATTGTGGAAAAAAAGTCTAGATGTTTGAATGTTAGTAGTGGCTAGATTCAATTTATTCATTCCAGGCTGTTTCTGTAATCTTTTTAGTTACTCTATGTGCATCATTTGACAGGACCCCTATCTTGACAGCACCGACTTTTTATGCTCTTTTGGCAAAATAATAAAAACACAAAACATGTGCCTGTTTTTGTACTAATCTGAGACTGCAAGTGAAGCATAAACATATTCACATACTATCTGCTAAACCACATGCCTGAAGAACTTAACTTGGCCCCTCCCTTGGAAAACTGAAAACATTGGTCCTTGAGCTTTTACAGATAAAGCTACAAAAAAAAGACTTCAAATCCAGCTGCCCCTTTTTCTTCTTTTCAGAGGTTTACTCTGTCTTCAGAAGTCTAAACAGATTTATTTGGATGTTGAAATGTCTGGAATCTAAATCATGACACAAACACTCCCAAGGCAATATAAACAACCTCTGCAGTTGCAGTTTACATCCACATTTTTGAGCAATAACATGAATGCCAAAGGCAAAATCACCCCTCAATTTTTTTTTAAGGGTTTTCATTGTCACACTTCCTAACAGAGACCATTACTTTGTGTGTGTAAAAGAGAACATGCATATCTATGTAGCTCCTACAACCACGGACAGTTAATCAGGTTTATTTAATTTGCAGACAATTATATATATATACAATATATATATATTTTAACCAGTAAACGTGCAGCCTGCTAAGGTATAAATATCTCAAGTGCTTCATAGAAAACAAATGAGGTAACAAAATCAAAAATGGAACATCCTGTTTGACTCACACTTGTTATTCTATTCACCGAGGTAAAAGCAGTTACAGTAAACAGATATAATACTAGACACACACACACACACACACAGAAAAAAGGAACAGTAACTGCAGCTCATTAGGCGCCATTCCCTCTGGCCCTTATTCTATTAGAAATTAAGACTCGGCACAATTAGTGGCAGATTGGTCTCAGCTCACTGCGCTGGAGTCACACTCTCAAGGCTCTAAGATGACTTAATTACACATACTTCTGAGAGCACTAAGTGAAAAGTGTGTGATGGTGCTGTGACACAATCAAGGACTGGAGAAAGTGTCAGGCACAAGATTTAACAGATAAATATAACACCGTGCGTATGAAAAAACTGTAAAGTAAGGACATAACTCCTTATTCAGATGTTTTAAAAACAACTGGCTTACCCATTTCACTAAAATAAAATTACAAATTTGTGAACATGTTAACACTGACCTGCTGATCTATGATCCTTTATTAGCTTTCCATGTCCTCCCAATTTGACTGAGAGAAATTTTAATCATATGTATCTCAGAGAGACAGCAAGTTGTGATGTACACAATTTGATAAACCTAAAATCCATACATCGACTAGGTTTTGGTTTCCTTTATTTATGAGGAATATTCAACCGCACCACTAATTATGGCACAGCTGACATTGTTAAAAACTAATATTTTTTAAGTCGTGTTTTCCCATCACTTAAAACAAGTAAATGAAATTAAACAACAGATTTCTAGTCACATTTTCTGGCATCATATAATGCTACATACTTGTTTCTAAGGCTTTTTACACATTATTACCAGAGGTCCCAACAAGTCCGGATTGTGTTGTATACTAGCTTTTTGTCCTTTAATGAAAAGCAACAAAAGCCTGAATTCTCAGTATAAATATTTAAGCAGTAAAATACCACAACTGTACTTCAGCCTAACATATAATGAAGCATATGGGACCAGCACAACAACATGGATGTAATATTTCCAAGAATGCAGCCGCAGAGATCAGGGTCTTTTTATCAAGCTGCTGGAGGAAAATGAACAACAAACTTATTTTCAATGTGTCTCATCACTCTGTTTATGACAAGGACACAAAGCACATTTTTCTGTAATTGAACCAACTCTGGTTTATGTAATAACTGACCGTTCTGCCCTTCAAGCTGGAGAGGGACAAAAAGAGCGATTTGATCGCTCCATGTACTCACTGTTTGTCACGTGACACCTTGTCCCATTATATTGTGATGTTGCCAAAGAAAGTGAGGAAATGAAATGCCTCGGGGAATGTGGGTGTGTGTGTGTGCGTGTGTGTGGCTTTTAGAGGTTAAAGAATTTAAAGATGTAAAAGTGATTGAGTCAGGCAAAACTTGTGTGTGGTTTTGCGAAGTTTAAAACTTTTCTCCAGTATCCAGGCTGGGGAAATTGGTATGTTCTTTGTCACCATCAGGAAAAATTTACTATTCTTTTTAATGTTTGAGCAAACCTTTAATCTTGACAAACAAAACTAAATAAATATTCCCCAATAATAATGAAATTAGATCCAGATGTTACAAAAACAATTTATCATTAACCTAATTTTGTAAGAGTCACCAAAAACGGTTTGGAAACCCCTAAACATTTTAACTTGGGCCCCTCAAGCCACCACAGAACGAGTAACCCCTCTTATTTCCTTCATGCATGATATTTTTTAGTGTTTTTTTTTAATTATTATTTTGTATATGTAAAACTTTTTTACAGTCCGGGAGGGGGTGGCGAGTTTAATGTGTTCCCAAGCAACCACTGAAAAACTGATTAGTAGCTGATTTGCTAATGAACAGAAATGTTTTTGCAGCTCCTTTTGCATTAATGATTAGCTTGAAACTATTAACATGACTTTGAAGTTATGAATTCCTAGTAAAAAACTGGTGCATTTATCAGTTTTCTCTGTGTAAATGAAAATTTTGATGGGGCCTCCACAGCAGATGCACAATTTGTTTATGGCTCAGTCCAAAGCCAGCCAAAATCCTACTAAAGCAGGCTAACTAAAGATGCTCAAATCAGGAGTTTAAGGGAACCATAAATTACAGTCAATCTGAACTGTAGGTATTTCACGTTAAGACTAAGTTTTTCCTGCAAGACATTTGGAAGAGAATAAATTAGGTGCATTATATTAAAAAATTTGATTTGTGATTGTAGATGAAACCACACACGCACACATTAAGTCACTGCAGGTCATTTAAAGACCCACAATACCATCCTCATATGTTACCATGGAAAATTTGCTCCATTTACATTGAATGGATTTGAAAAGAACAATTGCATTTAATGATACTTGAAAGAGTTAAAACTACTCAACTTCTTGTCGAAATTACTCTGAAAGAGTTAAATTAATAACAGTTCTGAAAAGGATTTGGCACCGTGTTGATTTAGCTCTGGCAAATTTGCTGAGTTTGTTTATTTCGCTAAATAAAAAGTCTCAACTTTCAACTATGGGAATCAAAACATTTTTGACTAAGAAAAATAGGAAAAAAACAGCAATATGCAGCCTGTTCTGTTTGTAGACAGGCTGCTTTGTGTTGGTGTTGTTTTTTTTTCCCCACAGTAGGAGGCTTTGCACTATAAAAAAAATTGATGTGTGGCGTGACCGTGTGAAAAACACTCAGTAACTGTGGTCAACTGGAAAGTTTTACCATGCAGCCCAGCCATGCATGATGTGTGAGCTGCATCTTTAGCAGAAATACAGATGACATTATTCATAAAAATTCACAATTCACAATCTGGCAGTTAACATTTACCCTTTCCCCTCCAAAAGTGCTAAAAATGGCAGCTTCTCGATGTCATGTGTTCATAAAACTAAAACTGGGCAGGAAGGTTTTAGAAAGTGATATGATGGACAGACAGCCGCTGTGGTACAGCACAAAAGTAAAAAGACCTAAAACTGATTTTATCAGCAGACTTTATCATCCTACACCCAGTTTACAGTAAACTATAAATAAGACATTTTCATGCCCTCTGAATAACTCAATGACTTCCCTGCTTCAAATATGACCCAGCTTTTGCAATGCAAGATATTTTCATTCAAATGTAGCCAGCGCCTGATGGCATATGACTTGTTTGAAAGCTTTCTGCAGTAATATTGGCATTACTCTATGAAATACTCAGCATGAATAAATGATCAGATGCAGGTTCTCCTCAGGTAGAGTGTGAAGCTTTTGCTATAGTCGTTTAATTCAAGGCCAGCTGTAACCACACTTTAGCTTGTGTTTGTTAAATGTAGCTTGCGTCATTGAAATATTACCTCAGTATGCAAAGAAATAGTTCACTCACTCAAGGATTCATAGGTGTTCATTAAAAGAAAAATTGCCTAATAGTTTTCATGATGTAGAATATATTTAGCATTTAATAATTTATTAAAAAAAAAAAAAAAGTCAGGAATGAATTATTTCTATGGCAATTGTTGAATAGCATAAACCTGAGATACTATAAAAATCTGTCATTCTCTGCTGGGAGCTTAGAAAACTATTTTTTACTTCTATTGCCATCTTCCTCACTGTCCACACTGGCAAGACTAACTTTGTTTCTCATCCAACCTTGTTTGTCGTAGGTTTGATGTAAAACCTTTTCAACATTGTTTTACATTTATTTTGTGGCATTTCCCAAAATTGAATCTCAGCAGACGTCTACACTACTTGAATGATATGCTCTCTTGTTTTCCACAATTAGATAACTGGGTAAAGGAAATAAGTCTCTCTATTCTTCATTCCTCAAGCTAAGAGGAAATAATGATTTTGCACCTGGTCACTACTTAAAAAAAAAAAAACTTTTTAAAATATTGCTTATTGCATTAGTAGATGCACATTAAAGTAAGTACCCATTTTTATGTAGACATTTTAGCATAAACTTAAATAAGTTACACATTGATTATTCTCATTATGTAAAGTATAAAAGCAGTCAGCCTTGTGTGACGTCATATTTAAAAGTTATGGAACTAACCAATTAAAGATTTCTAAATGCTAATTGAATTTCAAAAGCATTAACTTAAAAATGCATCAGCTATTTTTTTTTGCTTATGTGTTATTAAAAAAGTACTTTTTGTAATTCTATTGAAAATAAAAATACTTCAAAATGGTGTGTCCCCTCATTAAATAAATGAAAGATTAGATTTCTTTTAAAAAAATGGGAGATTGTGCTACTGCAATAAAATTAATTTATTTGAAAGTTTTTTTTATCCGTGTTGTAAATAAACTTGACAGGTTCTCTACTACATAAATGGCTCAATTAATATTTCTAACATGAAGAAAAATAATTCAATTAAACTGCAAGGGCATCATCTCAGAAGTTGAACTTTTCCCATTGTTAGTGCTTGTTCTATGCATATAGTCTGATGCTTTTGCACTAAAACTGCACACGATTGCATCATTTCCAACTTAAAATGCATAAAAGAGCTATAAACTAGTTGTCAAGAGAAAACTCAGTTATTATTTCGGTGTGCGTCAAACACTGCTAAAGCTTCACACATTATTACAGCTGAATGCAGAGAAATGGAAACATTTCTGGGTTTTTAACAATGGAAATATTGGAAACAATAGGTGATGAAAAACAGTTGTTATTTTATTTTCCCCAAAATCTGTCACCTCGTCAGTTCAGAGTTTCCTTTATGTGTGAGCCTCTGTGCATGAGGGATGACGCCTCAATGGGCAGTCAGCATTTCGGGCTCAGAGAGGAAAACAGCAGCCCGAGCTCCTGTTTGTGTGAAAACCAAGGCTACCCAGCTCTGTATCAAGTGCCATTGTTTTGGTAATAGTAAACCTGGGGCACTTGCCAGCAGGCATTAGTCATTCATCTAACAAGTTCCACAAAGCAAACCACAAAGTACTCTACTGTTGACTTCCTCTTATTGAATTATGAGCACAAAAGCAAATTTCCAAGTATCTTGGAGCACTGGAGAAACTTACTAATGAGTAAGCTACCTGAAGTATGGCTGCCATGCCTGTTTGTCACAGGAGAAGGAGGGAAAGAGAATTAGGGGAGACGGGCGAAAGGCGGGTGGGAGGGATTAGGGCGGAGTGCAATTATTTAGCAAGCCCGCCATACGACATGATCTCTAATTACCCACAAAGCAATGTGTAACCCAAGCCGCAGATTAGACTGCATTATCAGGCTTAATAAAACATGACCATCGCTCAATTTCACTCCCTTTCGCTGCCTGACTGTGACAAACACTTGTTTCTGCTTATGGCATTTCACTAGCAGGGCTGTACCCTTTGCTGTTTAACTGAGGCAACAGAAGCACACAATTTATTTCAGTGAGTAGCAACCATTAAGTTAAAGGTTTCTAAAAAGCAAATATTTTATTTTCACACTCATGAATGCAGATCTTTGAAATAAATAGTAAAAGAAAGTTTTTTATTCTTTTTGTCACTGTTTTGCTTCTAAAACAAACTTTTGAACCCCCATTATTATAGTTATTAAAATTATTATATATCTACATCTAAAATTATTCTCCATTAATATTCTCCAGCAAATATTTATAATAGGCCTTAAGAATATGTCATGCATTCAATATTTGTAGCCTTGAGTCAGTTTATATACTGACATACTGCATAAACCGACCATTGCCACAAAGCTGATTTCTCTTGGCAATTAACTACAAATTATAAATAAAAAGACAATGGACAATTTGAATAAATCAAACTATCTTTTCTAAGCACTTTAAACACCCTATTTCTGTGGATCCAGTTGGTTCTTATGAAATATGAGAGATTATGACCCCAGATCAAACCAAAATAACTCTTGAGTGAAGTTCAGGTTAATTCAGATCTTTGCTATTTCATATTTGCAATTTTAGCATAACAGCACCAGATCATCCACAAGTGACAGAAATTTGGTGAAAACTGACACTTTTTATGAATATGTTTCCAGCACAAAACTGTAGAGTCAGAATAGACTCTTTCATCACTAAGGTATAGCAACATTTAAACTAAATATGCTCACACATACATTATATATTTGTTTGGCCCATGTGGGCTGTGGCAGTTAAATGCTACTTTGGTTTTTCACTACAGTCTACTGTGTTATTAACAATTCTATATAAAGCTCCCTGAAAGTTTCCTTTTCCTGTGTGTTAACAAATGTGCTGAACCACCCAGAGGTTGCTGAAGCTTAGTTAACACACAGCCAATCTTCAATAGCCTAACATCGCTGACCATATGTCAAAATTTTAAAAACACATTGTTTTCTTTTTTGCCTTATTTGTTTCTTATTAGTGTCACTCACTGGCGTAGCTCCTGAACACGTCAACACCACAAAGCGGTCGCCCTTTTCTGGAGCTCTCTCGCCTGGATTTTAACCTATAGGTCATTTGTAGGCTTCTCTAAGTTTGCGTCTTTAAAGTGATTCTCTTAGTGGTCAGTCCCAAACCAAAAACAATAACACCGTGGATGGTAAGGAAGTCATGTTACTGTCACTGCTTTGTGTTGCGCCTTGCTCTCCACCCATTGTGTGTGATCATAGAGCTCATTATTAGCTCTGAGAGGAAGAATGAGCCCACAGCTTGATTACCTCGGTGACTCTGTGGGCTACCACAGTTGGCGGACAAAATTGGACGCAGACAACTATAGCCTTACACAAGCAATTATATCTGCCTGCTAAATATGTCACATACAATAAACACAATCTTGACTGACGGCAGACAGGGGAGGTAGTCAAAGAAGAGACCATGGAAGACTAAATTCAGAATCACATGGCAGTAAGTAACAATCATGTGCTGTCCAATCACACAACACTAAATAAATACAAGTGTTCATTGCAATCTGGTTTTACCATTCAAAAGTGAGATTAATCAACACAGAGGAAGACAGCTGTCAAAACATTTGCTAGACTCAAATATCCGACTCTATACAAGAAGAAATCAGATCATTTTAGTCTGCATGTCAGTCCGTTGAGTTAACTTTCTAAAGGACATTGGGACAGAAGATCAACATCGGGCTAATAATATTTGTAAAGGATATTCATCAAAAAACAAATGAAGGAACAAGACTTAAATGCCTGGCAAGGAACTTCTAAATCATGGCCCACAGTGTTTGCACAGGACATACCTCAGGAAGCTGAGACAACTGGGAATGTTTGTCCAGCTTTCTGCCTTCACCATGCTTCCACATGCACAATTCATACACGTATTAAGATGCAGCATAGTTTGTTTTCACAGTGTGTTTGTGCATTTATGCATTCAAATTTGCAATGAAGAAATTTTTTTTTTACCTACAATTGAAGATTATGATATAAGCTAAAGAACACAAATTAATATCTGAACGAGATTTTTGTTCAGAAGATGAAATTGGTAACTAAGATTTTAATGTTGAGTGCTTTCCTTCCTCAGGGCTGGACCTCTTAAGGTCACTAAAGGAAAAATATACACTCTGATATATTTTTATTTGGGTAAGATGTCTGGGCTTTAACCCATCTCTACCATGTTGACCTCTGGTCCCCCAGCAAACCACATAACCTCAAACTGGTTCATCCAGATGCAGAACATACATGGATGTGTGTTTTATTTACTCAGGAATTTTCAAAGAGTCAGCCATGTTCATATGCCAAAGCTTCCTGCACTCTTAAGAGTGAATCTCACAATTAAGAGAGGATTGCAAAACCATTCAATCCATTCAATTCGACACAAATCAGATGGTTAAACTGTACCATCACCAAGGATGTGCAGAATAAAATATAGGCCTTCAATTGTATACTCCCAAGTCAGTAGGAGATAGAAAAGACCTGGCAGATCTTCAAGGAAATTGGTTCAGAAATATTCTTTATGGCAGCATTAACATGTAAAAAAAAAAATTCTGCAAGAAAACCAGCGTCATGGTCAGGAGTTAAGCTATCACCAAAGAGTGTGGATGTCCAACTCTGGTCCTCAAGAACCACTGTCCTGACATGATGTGATGTAATTAAGTCATCCGATTCATGAGTGTTGGATAAGCATGGGCCAATTACAGGTTTCAAATTCCCTGTCATATGGTTTCTTGTTTTTTTTTTTGTTTGTTTGTTTGTTTTGGGGTTTTTTTGTCAAGTCAGAGATAAAGTGCGGATCAAATCAGCTGTGGTATCATGACCCCTCATTAGTAGCTCTGAGAGTTCAAGCAAGTTCCCAAGCTTAACTCCCAACTTGGAGTTGTTGAATATGTGACTAATTCTAAGCGAAAATACCGAGAGGCTCAGTAGCTTCACTTAAGCAGTTGTTTAGCTGAATGTGCATTTTAAATACAGTGGTTCACACTTGTGACTTCTGTTGTTTCTGCGTGCATAAAATTTATATTTAAAATCTGTCTCATATCAAACACTGTCTTGGAGTCTAAAAAAAACTTCCAACATGATTCGTCAATAAAACGACGACTAACCTGATTTGTCTTAGCTACTAAAGCAGTGGAAATACAACTTTCCTATTGGATGTAATCTTTAGCAGTATAGCTTGTGCTACGTGCCAAAAATCATGTAATCAAGTATGAACACGCACACTTAGAGCGGGATGAAATTTCACCATCACACCTGTGATCTAAAAGCAGCTTCCTGAGACCATTAAAGTTGACTATGACTGTAGAGATCATGCTGAGGTCATGGAGAGGTTATGGTTAAATTCACATGTCTGTCCTAATTGTTGTTTTAGAACAGCAGTGGCTGTGGAGGCAACAGGTTATGTCAATGGGTGAAGATCACCCCATGCTAAAGAAAATGCAAAATAACACCTTTTAGAGCTTTAATCATAATACAGTGAAACCCTGATATTTTTACCTAAAGTTATCATACCGTCATAATTTCAAACAGGCCCAGGCCTCCTACAGGAGCAGGACATTTCCCTTGAAGACAGGAAAATGTATCAGGTATTCAACTGAGGAATAATGCATCAACTACAAACTACGGCAGACTCAGATCATGCTAACGTGGTGCTTAGCTAGCAGTATATCGATAGACTGAATGTTAGAATACCACATTATCTCTCATCAAAGTGAAGTGCCACATGCAAAGTGTCGTCAGCATGGGACTTATAGTGAACACAGGGTAAGCTCATATTTTGACTTCTTGATATAACAGTTTTGAGCTTCATGCCATGTGTATATTTCTGAGACTCTTAATTTGAAGTAAGACAGGAAATAGTTTTTGAGCTGCCTGACGGAGTCGTCCAACATTGACTCGGATATAAAAGTTTTAAGAAAGCCTAGACTACTTTTTAACATTGTCATTAGCAGAAAAACCTGCTGAGACAGAGTGACAGAAACTATACTTATACAATTTGAAAGCAATAATGCAAATGGCTAAACATTAAGCGATAAGGATGTTAAGGATGACAAGAGCTTTAAAGCTCTTCTCAACTCTAATTTGTAATGGATTTAAATACTGTGGCTCAAAATCTAAAATAATGTGACCCTTCAAGATTGAATTGGATAAGTTTACACTGAAATATTTTTAACAACAAAGTTTGGCAATCATGACACCCTTGTTTATACACAATGCACAAATAGTGGGCATTGCAAAAACACTAATGTCTAAAAGAAACTAAGAATCTTACTGTAACAATAAAAAGTTTTCAAAACCAAAGACAAGGATCCATGTCTGTAAAGAAACTTTTCTGACATGGTAAAGTTTCTTTACCATGTCAGAGTATTTACTCTAATTAGAGTAGTTTCAGTTTAACTTTTTATTTTGCTTTATCACTTAAATAGTTGTACACTTAACCTTTTTTTGTTGTCACTTTATTAAAAGAAAACTAAAAGAAATCCAGGTAAAACTCCATTTAGATCTTCTTTCAGAGAAACCTTCAACAAATTTAGAAATATAGCAGGAAAAATATGAAATAAATAAAGATATTTTCAAAACATGTCAAAATCACTTCTCTCTAACTTCTACCAGAGGCATATTTATTGGTCAGCTTTGTCATTTTAGTCTAAAACAACGAGAAACCAAACACTGAAGAAAACCTGTCAGCGTTTTCATCCTTTTAACATAACATAATCAACATTGAACTAATCCTGGGGTCTACTCTGAAGCAGGTGCTGGCTCTGTTTCATTCTCCGTCTTCTTCTGCTGTAAGAATGAGACTATCACCGCACTGCCCCATGGGAAGGCTTGGGCTGACTAATGTAGGCACACTCCATTGGTGCGGCGGGTCTTAATTATGATAACAGACGCTAAGGGGGATGCACTGGTGCCCGCAATGAGAAAGTAGCTTGGTACCGGCATGACCAATAATTACCACATGGACCAACACCAACCCTCCCCCCATCATTAACACACACACACATTTACACGCCTATTCAAAATGTAATTTTCATTGCACACATCAAACACAGCATTTAAAGGTCAAACAAAGAGATGCTAGGCATTTGAATGGTGAAGAAGTGATTAATAATGCTGCTTGTGGTCCAGGTGTCCTATCTATATTCATGTTTTGCTTTTATTTTCCTGTCCTGTTTATATTATCACAACCTGTCTTGGAAAATGTCTGAGGTATGTCCATAGACGAAAACCAGCAGTTGATAAAAATGGCTTCTCAAACAGAGTGAAATACGCAAGGATATTAATAAATAAAACGCAAAAAGTAAGGGAAATGTCTGGACCTCATACAGGCTTACTGAGTCAGCCTCTCTAAGAGCCTGTTGCAGTTTTATTGAAATGATTTCAAATGCTTGGAATCCCCATTAAAATCTCCCCTGTGTGCCGGTGCAAGGAGAATACGATTTAGTGGGTGGTTTTGCTCTGCCCCTGCTCGCAGTCTGTCACCGGCCTTTACTGTGGTATGCATGGCCTTCCTCTGCACAGGGCTATGAAAGCAATTGTGATTGTGACTCCATAGTCAGCAAAACGCTTGAATGCTCCAGAGTTAGCATGCCCAGTAACACATGCACATACGCGCGCACACACCCCGACGCGCCACAAACACACACATCCAGAGCGTCCCATACAGGGAGTCAACCCATTTGACTCTCTCTTATCCCTTCATTCTCCCCCTCTGCCCTTGTGTCACATACCACAGAGTTTGTCATTAGCTAATAGTGAAAACACGACTCACCGTGAATGTACACCACAGCCAGCATTACAGGGATTGCTGATTTTTGACAGCCACATTCAAGCTCTCAGGGTATTAAAAATAACTCCCCCGCGTCACTAAATCAAACAATAAATAATGTTTTGTCTGTGTTTATTCAAAAAAGGTTGCTTCACTTAAAGGGTGATCACTTAATGGAAAGTGGTTGGACAAAGCCATCCATCCATCCATCCATTTCCTGTTCACCCTTGTCCCTAATGGGGTCGGGAGGGTTGCTGGTGCCCATCTCCAGCTACGTTCCGGGCGAGAGGCGGGGTACACCCTGGACAGGTCGCCAGTCTGTCGCAGGGCAGGTTGGACAAAGCAACAAAAGGTAATTCAGCCCTTTGCATGTCTGCGCTGTCATAAAAAAATAAAACTGTGATAAGGCATGCAAATGGAGCACGTCATTCCCCAGCTTGTCTGAGGCAAAGAAGACCACCAACTAACAAAGACAGCCCTTCAGTTATGTTTTTTTTTTTTTTTTTTCTTTGCAGATATCGGTTGTTGGGATGATATATGAGCTGGGTGGGGCGTAAGTGTATAAACACAGGCCCTACTCTGTCTGCACTCTATCCTTTTGCTGTACTGTAGACAAGCACCTCACCCCAGCTGCACCAGTCAGCACTGTTTGATTAAGGTATTCAAATAAAGGAGCAGGCACCATGTTCCTGCCTCTGAGAGCAAACCAGAGTTGTTCTGTGAAGTAGCCACAGTAGAATTACAGTTTGACATGTTATGAGACAATACGCATGTGTTTACTTCAAATGCTTCCCATCATACTCAAGCTGCTGGTGTGTTAGGAGTGTAACGAGATCACACCGCAGAAGATCTAAGATACTAAAATGGCACAATATTTTTGTCATGGTCAGGTTTGTCTTACAAAGGGGTATCCAGTTTTAGTCCAAGCCGACCGCAGGCTCCTGATGTAAAGTATAAAATCACACATCACAAAAAAAAAAAATCACTGTAAGGATACACAGAGAATTCAGGTAAAAGGAAAAAACTGAACAGATTCTCTTCAGTTTGCGCAATTTTGCTAATCTAGCCAAATCCCAACATCCAAAGTATTTTCGGGGCCACACCAAAAGGAAAAAAAAAATCATATTTAGAGCTCAAGACAAATCTATTTCTATTTGAAGATGCTCAGCAATAAGCCTAAGATGAAATATTTTATTGGGACAAACAAAGCAGATGATTTCCATAGAAAAATGATCTGTCAGTCATTGTACACCCACAATATAAAAGGTCAGTCACTGGTCAAAAGAAAGGCATTCAGTATACAGTTATTGGGGAAACCTGATTGTTTTCTATTCTTGGTCTAGAAAAGCTTTTTTTTCCCTACTCTCTAAAACCAGGGTGGGATATATGACTCGTTCCAACACTAACTGCATTTAGTCAAGTTAATTAAATATCCGCCCCGAAGCCTGATCACGTGTTAAAGTCATTGGATGTTTGTGGTCTTATGTTGACAATAAAATCAAAGACAAAAATGTGGTAAAAAAATCACTAATGCTTTCTGTTATACAAAACACCATTATTGTGCAGATTGGAATTTATCCATTAAAATGTAACATTTAAACATTTTACTTAGTGTCCATCTGTGTCACCCAGCTGTGTTGGAGTCTCATAAAGCTTTAACAAATGCAAACAATTATTTAAAATGTTTAACACTATGAAAAAAAGGCTTGTCTGACTGCTTCATGTTTGCATTATTTTGGCTAAAGGCACCTCAGACATGGTGCCTTTAGTCCAACAAGTTAGCAATCACAACCATCTTGAAAATCAAAGCACAGACAAGTTAATTTCTTTAGCAGTTAGCCTTCTAGCAGATACCAGGATTGGCATCTTCATTGTTGCATTTGATGGCCAATAAACGTGACAATTGTACAACTGTTGATGTCAACTTTATTTGACACAGTAATTCGAATTAAATGTTAATCCAACATTTCTCCATAGTAGTTGTCAAAAGCACAAATCAGTGATGACTAGTGCCTAAAGGTTAATTTATGAAGAAGAAGATGGAGGAGGAAAATGAAACTGATATCCACAATCTCTCTGCTTTGGCAGATCATCAATATTTCAAGCAGCAATTCTATATTCTAAACCTTAATATTACAATATTATCTTCCCCTAAATGCATCTGTGTTTGAGGCCCTTACTTTGAAATAAGAAGAAAGTAGTTCTCGAGTTGTTCTCCGGTGAAATGATGGATAATAAAGACAGAAAATCAATCACACTGGCTGTTAACACTCAGCTCCATAACAAATAAAGAAATTACATTTTAGTAAAGTGTCTTGAGATGACATGTGACGCATAAAATGAATAAACTGAACTGAAACTGAATTAAAGGTGGCATCTTAAAACAAACAATGCAAACTGAGCCACAGTTGTGACTTTTTAATAATTTTTTTGTAGTTTTTTACACATCCAGAAGCTCCTTCTTTGCTACTCCACTGAGTGAGGAAGAGAATAGGCACAAGGGGAAGAGCGCAGCAGGTTATATGTGAATTGCTTATTTGATATGCAAATAATCGTATGCCATCTTAGTTGTTCACACTGCCGGACAGACGGACATGCTATGTTTTGACTGACGACTCAAAAAGACAAAATGACGAGCTGGAGCGCCAGGAAATGTTGCACCATGAATCTACACACGTTCTAATGAAGAAACTAGTTACCTTATCATTTTTAGCAATGACTATTATGCCAGATTAAAGTAGCAGCCCTGGGCTGTCTGTTTAACCCTCCTGTTATGTTCCGGGTCAAATTGACCCGTTTTAAAATTTACAAATTAAAAAAAAAAAATAGAAGCATTTTTTTTTGCATGAAACGTTTTCTATTTGTCTTAATAGGTGCACTCTAGACATAAGTTGAAAATTTATTCATTTTACACATTTGTACCAAACCCTAGGTCTACTTTTTACATCGATACTGTTCGGGTCCATTTGACCCGGCAGTCAGGTTAAAGTGCAAAAAAAGATTTTAAAATGTCCAATTCTATATGTTTCCTTGCAGTTATGAACCATATTTCACCACACACACACTCACACACAAACACACGCAACCACACACACACAAGCCCACTTTCTCACTATTCTCTTTACTTCACTAGGAAACTGCGAGAAAGCAGGTGTTCACACAACCTTTGACGGGAATCTTTTCTGTTCCTGTGGACAAACTCCACCCACTCTGAGTGACACTCAGCAGAAGTGGATGAAAACATAAATACTCTCTGCATGACTCATTTATCTTGATTTTAATCAGCGGGTCAATTTGACCCAGAACAGTATGTGTGTCTCAAGTTCAATTATAAAGATCACCCTTTGGTAAAAAAAAAAAGTATAATATAAAATAATTTACCAAAGGTCAACTACAAGGAAATTATTGTTTTTTTGTGTCTAGGTTTTTTTCAGTGGACATTAAAAATCTAAATTCCATTTTTTATGTCCAAATGAGTAAATGAGCAGATTGTCGTCATTGATCCTTAATTTCTGAGAAATAATAAAACATCATTGCACAAATATTGATTGAAATGGTTAGTATTGGAGTTAATAATCAGATACAAAAATGTTTTGGAGGAATTTTTTGGTTTCTGACACTATTGCATGATTAAACACTCCCTGGGTCAAATTGACCCACGAACATTTTTGCTGTACCTCAGAAACGAACATAACAGGAGGGTTAATAACTAAATATTCAAATGAACCAATTCTTTGAAAGAACCCACTTCAAAAACCCTACATTTAAAGAAGTCGAAACTAAACCTGAAAATGTTGCAAAGAACAGGAGTTATTTTAATAATATTCTGAGGTTTGATGAATCTTCACTCTACTTATAAAAATACAATAGGGACAACAAAAAATGGAAATCTGTGCTCAAGTCCAACCTAAACCGAATCATTCAAGATGGATTGAGATGCCCTAAAACATCAGTTGTAATCTGCAAAAAACAAGTATTCTTACTTTTTAAAATAGTGTTAATAAAATATAATTTTGTTCTCATAAACCCACTAATGTGTCTGATCTTGTCTTGTGAGTTAGACGTTTTGCCACACACCGAGAATGTAAATGTACCTGAAAGTGTTGAAATTTGGTACTGCAGGTTTTGCATCAGTCTCAGAGCAAAACGCTCCCGTGACGGTATAATTTTCTATAGTTTCTTCTCAGATTTGGCGGAAGACAACAGCAACTCAACCTTTCAGCTTCACAGCAAAATGCAGAGTTTTGAAACTACTGAAGTAGACATCTTCAGGGTTATTTATAGATCTCCAGGCATCATTTCAATCCGCACTTCATGTACTTTCACTGCTCGTGTCAAGCATCTCTTTTTTGGGGGGACATTCTTACCTTTTTCAAATGCTTGGCAGAGAAGAATCTTTTAGCAAAGTGTGAACAAGTAAAATGATTTATCTCTATAAACATCTGACATCAAATACAGGACAAAGTTCACATTTCCTTCCTGTGAGGTGTTTTTGTGTGTGTGTGTGTGTGTGTGTGTGTGTGTGTGTGTGTGTGTGTGTGTGTGTTGATCATGGACAAGGCAGAGAAGCTAAAGGAAATGATTTATGCAGCTGCAGATAATCAGAGTAAATATTGGTACACTGTGATAGTTGCTAATTTAAACTGGACAGTTAGAACGGCTAGAATCAAAAGGTCTAAACGGGCAGACAAAAGGTTGAAGGCACGACAACAGCATGTGCTGCATGGACATCGCAAAAACTTGTTACGCAATCTAAAGCCCACAGAATCAAGAATGACTCAGGACATAACAGGGAAATGTTTTTTACCCACTTCCAGCTAGTTTATGTTGTTTTTGTGTTCCTTCTTAATAAAACACTTTCTATTTAAATCCCATGTCCTCGACCTGCGGTACATCTGCCACTGGTGGTCACCTTTCAGCCGTGCTCAGAATACAGGATACAATTTTAATGGGGATGATGACTGAGCTGCTGAATAGAGAAATCACAGCTATTTACTTTTTTGAAATATTAAACTGCTGAATATTTAAAAGTGGAACCTTTAAATACAACACAATAATACTCAAATGATCAAAAAGCCACAGGCACTTTTAACAACACCAGCGTCTGTATCTATCCCTGTTCAAGAGAAACATCCCCACAGCATGATGCTGCCATCAGTATGTTTCACTGGAGGTTCAATAAGTTCAGAGTTTTATGTAGTTTTAATTATCTGCTGGCACTAAGTGACACATAGAGAGACTATTGCCTAATTGCAAGACTTATGAAGACTGTTGGTTGCATGATTTTATTTAGGGGTATCATAGTAGAGTGGGCTGAACTTAAATGAGTTCCGCACAATTCAGATTTTTATTTACGTTTTAAAATAAAACCATGCTTTATTGTCCAATTATGCCAAACTTTCTAATTGTGTATCATGTACAACACAACGCACTGCATTAAAGTTTGTGGATGTAACGCAAGAATGGTAGAAATGTTTGTTTATAATTTCCTTTGCCCTCATATAAAAACAGACACCCTAAAGTGAAAACATTGCTACTTTTACTTATCTGCCAATATGGCTGCAGTTGGGAACCTTAGATTTTACTCCAAAGATTTAAACCATTTTGTATTCTTTATAATAAGGCTGTACCTGCAGGACAACAAGCTAACGATTTTACCGACAAATTTAGATGCAACTGGAAAAAGAAAATATCCACATGATTCTGAAAAATCAAGCATTAAAGAAACACATCCATGTAGTGATTAGCCTCTGGCCTTACTGCAGCTTCAGAAGGGGGATCTGGGCAGAATTTATTAACTTGCAAACCAAGGCTGTCGGTGATAATTCACAGGAGGCACGTCTGATTCGTTCGTTTCAGTATGTCTGTTTTACGCCACAGTCGGTTTGACGAGTTTTCTCAGAGAGGAACTTGACCTTGTGCATTGTGTTAACAGGACACCAAACGATTCCCTGCCGGTCTCATTTGCATCGCTAGTGAGGGGTAGTTAGTGTTACACATGTGACGATAGAAACTTTCTGCTCCTTTTGTAAAGAGAACCCAGAGTAAAGAGAGTAGAGCAGTTTTAATTATTTAAATGAACACTTGTAATTTCTAAGGAAAGCCACACTTCATTGCCAGCACCAGTGGTTAGAGTCACTTTCTCTCTCTCTCTCTCTCTCTCTCGTTCTCACAGAAGTGCTTTATATCATTTAATATCTCGTGGCTTTGTTTCCAGGATTCATGCACTCTGCATAGATAGCAGCGTATTCTCTGGATTATCCGCATGGAGGATGATCCTAATTCATTTGACCTACAAAAAAAGATAGCCTGAGCTCAGGGGCGGGGGAAGACAGTTAAAAAAAAATAAAAAAATCCCACTAATGTGTCGCAGGTGAAAACTTCCCTTATCGATAAAAGTTTTACAAGGTACTCATTTCACAGGCATTCAAATCAAAACTGTCAAGTTCACTGTTACACAACTTTTCACGACCCGAAACCTGGAGACTTTGACTACAGGATTGTTCCATTCAGTTATAAAGATTTTCCAGTGCCCACACAGCGAAAGGCAAACACCCCCGACTGACTTTTGCATCATTCCCTCCTTAAACTCAAAAGCGATCTTTAATCTGTAGAAGAGAGAACTCTGAACCATTCTTTAATCTCGTACCAACTTCAGACAGCAGGTCAGCATCTGTAGGGGCCGAAGATTTATCCTTCCAGTCGTGGTAAGTGATAACAACAATTCCTAATTCAAGCAGACAGTAAGGAAGCGAATTCAAGAGCTGAAAATTGCTGTTCACGCTAACATTTGGAGTTTGTGTGCTTCTTTGTGTTGCCTTGCACCTGGTACTGTGTTGTCAACGTATATCATTGTCATCCCAATAGCAATACTGTTAAGTATTGTGAAGCGGAAGAAAAATTATACACGGTTTTCAATTATTTTAACACATAAAATCGCTTTAAAAATGTCGACCCCAGCTCAAAACAAGGTGGTGGCACCGTTATACTGTGGGGTCGCTTTTGCTCTTTAAAATCCAGCCATTCTATTTGCAGCTTGACAAGACAGTTTTGTTGTTGTTGGGTTGTTTTTTTTTACACAGAACTTAATTAATTACTTTATCCATCTTAACGAATCAAGCTGCAAAGGCCACCAGCGCTGCATCGGCGGATCTGGGCAGGTCAAGAAAACCAACCCCGCAGGTTGTCAAAACTGAGCGAAAGAAAACAACCAGACAGCGCTTGGCTCGCAGGAAAGTAATTAACTGTGTATTAAAGGCACACATCCATTTAATCGCCTAACTCCATGTGGAAAGCATCCAAGAAATTACAGAAAGGAGTGCGTAATGCTGAACCGGGCAGCAGTGAGCGGGGTTTTATGGAATGCATATATTTCTCTCTGTTCTGCCTGTGGTTGGAGAGATGTCATGCCAGCTTTATGCAAAACACAACTGCGCAACGTCCACAGGGACATAATTATCACGAAAGGTATGTGGAGGAGAAGAAAAGTTGAACAGCAGACTGTCAAAAATATATTTTTTTAATCAATTAAGTGTTATTTAGCAAAAAAAAAATACTACTTAGTTAAGTCTCAGTCAAAGCTTATCTAGTACACTTTTACTTGCACACACCTGACGGATTTTTATTTTTGTTTGCCTTTTGGCAAAAGCGCGTACAAAAGCATCCGTTTACAGTGCGCGACTGCTGCGGGATGTATTATGTCTCTCCTAAATAGACAAGTGATACAGGATTGCAGAGAACGGTCGTTTATTTACCTTGTTCGAGTGGTAATAGTCCAGCGAGCTCAGGCAACTTGGATCAGTCGGCAGGGAGCATGAACCCACATTTGCCGGGGGCGCAGGATAAAATCTCACGTCCATCTCAGGCTGAGCGAGACTGAAGGCATGAAATCACTTTCGGCGTGTTTCACTCACTGTTGTCTTGTCAAACACACCGCCAGAAGCACAAGAAAGTAGGAGTAATTATACACACTGAAAATAATAAAATAAAAAATAAAAAATAAAAAAAAAACCCAAACAAGTGCTGGAGTTTTATTCGGTGCACTCTTCTCTTCTCTTCTCTTCTCTTCGCTTTCGTACTTCGGCACCAACTCCGCTGATGCGCAGTCCTCCTTCAGAGCCCGGCACCAGGATGCGAAACAGACTCACTCACTCGCTCTAAACGGAGAGTGCAAATGCATTGGTGGTACGCACGTGTTGGCCAAACAATGCAAACCTCCAACTTAGATCCTGTTCTGTGGGTTCTTTTTGTTCACGGTCTTTTTTTTTTCTTTTTTTTTTTTTGGTTTGTTTTTAAAAAGAAAACAATTAAAACAGCCCCCACGGACGCGTGCTTTCTCCACTGCTCTCAGGACTCCATGCGGGCTTTGTTATGGAGCTGCATATTCTTGCATTGGTTCCAGTACAGAAGTGGTTGGACTTCCCTCTGCCATGCGACCTCTGCCGATAATAAACGGGAAAGAGGAACGGAGGGAGCAAAGAGGGGGGGAGGGGAAATTGGTGGCTGCCTTGGCAACCGCTCTCCTTTCTGCAACTGCGCGCCTCTGATTAGCTGGAAATGTAATAGTGTGCACGGCTGTGCATTATAAAGCGCACTCTGCTTCCATCAGGGCTTCATAAAGGCTTCCATTTGGGTTATTGTGCCAAGGCGGATGGGAGGAGGCTGCACAACGTCTCTCTTTTCAGTCCGACCGTGATTTAATGTTTTTGTTGTTGTTGTTGTTGTTTTCCTTTCCCTATTCGGCTTTACTGTGTAGACCAACAACTTTTAATCAATAAATCAATCAGTAGGTCCTGTAATGCTTTAATGTTCATGAATGGCAAAATGACATAACTATTCTAACTTTTACATTGCTAATCTTATTATAGATGTTGTATGTGGCTGAGCCACATGCAAACATTTGGATTAGAGATCACATTTTTGTTAACTAATTAGGTCCAAACCCAACAGGAGTTCGCCCTTACAGTTTTCAAGAGTTGAATAAACAAAAGGCTGATCTTTTTATTTTTATTTTTTTGTTAAGTAAGCAATATGTTAGCAGTGGTTTGCTTTGAAGTGTGGGTAACAGATTTACTCTTAAAATGGCAATAATGGGAAATTCCTTTTTGGAATATACTGGAAAATGATGGAGTTCACTGATTAATTTTCAACTTTCTTGAGCAAAATGTATGGATCACGTTGGAACAGTAATAGTTAAATATTGATGAGTGAACTCAGGTGATGATTATAGGATCATTTGGGGCTTGCACATTGTACTTTATTAAATGACTGGGACAACAGGCTGCGGTGAGACAAAGATGGCAAGCAGAGATGCATAAGAAAAAAAGGTGCAAAACAGAGATACAATTACTAATATATAAGAACAGTAACACAGAAAGAACTTAATGTCTCTGCTCAGCTGGAGTTATAAAAGTTAAAAACACCACTTTCAATTTCTTAGCTGCTGCATGCTGTCTGTGCGATTACTCCCATGTACAAGAGCGTATTTAGGTCTATATGTGTTATTATGTAAATGTGCATAGATGTGAAGGCAGAAGTTGTCTGTGAAATGAAACTCAGAAGGGGGAGACCATCCCTCCACTCCGAGTTCGTATAACAAAAACCACACCAGCGTGGGATAAAAATCACCCTAAGGTGCAGGGGGGACGACAGGCCGGACCTGAGCCAAGACCAGGCAGCTCTTTAGAATTATTTTACACAACCTAATACTCTGTTCATGTTCATGTTTTATCTACAAACTGAAAACCAGCTAATTTGGTTTGCCAACCCATGCTTCCTTAAGCACCCATGAAACTTAGTGTCCATAAAACTGAAATTCATTAATTTTAGACCACAATGCATGATCCCTTTTTGAGCCCTAAAACTTACTCAGTTGGCTAGTTTTACTGCAAAAGATGTTTTTATCTTTTTTGCTTTTTTTTGCTTTTTTTTTGCTAATACCATTTTTCGCTTCATTGTTTCTCTTTCCACTGTATAAATGATATTAATATTAATATCATTGGTACAATCACTGTTATCATTATTATCAAAATTACTTCTACTTATTGGGTCATTAAATATTGCAAATGAACAAATGTCGCAAAATATTTTATCTGAATTTTTTTTTAAAAAGTGTGTATGAGACGGTTTGGAGATGGATGACGGCAAATCTTTAGGTTTGCCTGTTGGCCCCCACGGCCGCCTCGGACTTGTACACGACGGTGCAAAGCATTTTGGAAGGTGCATAGCAAATGGCATGTTCAGGGTGGAATATATACAAGAAGGTTTAATCTTGTATTGCCACGCAGCTGCAAATGCTTGGAGTAGGGGTGGGGTGGGAGGAACCTGGCTTGTGCGAGCCATACCTCTGACAGCTCTCCGAATGTGATGGATAGCACACCCTTGCCCTGTGATGTGCATGCACATTTGATGCCGAAATGGCCTATCCATGGGACCATTGTCTTTCAATCATGTCAAGGCAAAGTACAGAACAGAGCACATTTTCTGCTGCATAGCGTTATTACTGTGCCACAGTTTACAGCCCATCCTTACAGCCAGCCCTCAAAATAATGCTCAACAGTCTGCTGATGTCGTTTTGTTTAAAGATCTCCGATTGCATTCATTTGTGCAATGAATTCAGAGAAGGGAATCATGTTTCTGCCCCCTCCGCCATTAACTTAAAAGTGTAACAGACAGGGTTTAAGTTGGTTTTAATTATAAGAGGCTGTAACTCTAAGAAGAATGTAATAGTTCTCACACGAAATGTGACGGGAGTGTCTGACAGCAGTTCTACTCAACAAATCTGTTAGATTGGGGTGAGATCATACCATAGGGTGAGCACAACCTGCCACTCTTCCTGGCGTCCCAGCAAACAGAGGGTTAACCTCATGGCTCGGTGCCATGGCTTCATGGGAATGGAATGTGGAGTGCTGTGTGTGCAGGGCTTCTTTCCCAGCATCCCTCGCTGCCCAGGCGCATGCTAATGATCAGTATTATTGAAGCACAATTGATGGGCTAGCAACCAAACAAGAGAAACTAATTACTACTAAGGCTTTATTGTCCTTTAATTACTGAAGCTCTATGGCAATTAGTGCTGCACAAAGATGCAGCCCTGCTTTAATATCAAGTAAAATGTGATGCAGATGAAGAAAAAAAAACAAAACAATTTGAAAGATGAAAGGTGGATAAGATAATTTGTCTCCGATGTGTTCTGCAGAAATGATGCTTGATTTGAGTAAGGCATGCAGCAGACAAAAGGAAACTGCGGAGAGCTTCTGGGCTAATTTAAACAGAAAACTCATCTCCAAACAGAATCAGCACGTGATATTTCTTTGACCTTGGAGGGCTAAAAATGAGCACTGAACACCAAGTTACAAAAAGGCAAGCTTTCAACCGAGCCTCGTCTCTCACATGAACCCAAATAATGACTTACACAGTTGCAATTGTGATAAAGTACAGGTTATTCCGATTGATTGTAGAGCAATAAAAGTTAATAGTGGTCAGAAAACAATGCACAATAGAAATAAGATAAAGATGGAAACACACTTATCTCTAAGTTCTGTGCTTGATAGATCATACAATTATATTGACGGACATGCTATAATAATGCTTTAGAGAATTTTTATTAAAAAACTTATGTTTTAGTCTTACATAACAGGACGATTTTCAGTTCAATAAATATGCAACAAACTTACCAAAGTCTCGGTCTACTGTCATTTTTGATGCTCCTAAGATCGAAGTGGTGAAAAGTTACTCAATATTCTCCTTCCAGTTTGTTGATGTAGCAACAGATGCCAGAAATTTGATTTTTTTTTTTTTCTGTAAAGGCTTTATAAGTGGATTGCAGTTTATTTCTAAACAGAGTAGAGAGCATCAAAGTTTTAGTTTTAATTTGCTTTCCATAATTTTGTGTGAATATAGTGAATCATCATATAGTCTCAAAAACATCATCCTGTTTGAAACTGCATTACAAAAATGTGATAACATAAAAAATATGTTCTTTGTGTCTTATTATTCAACCAAATAATAACGAATCCAAAACATCCGAAGCCATTGCTATCCATACTCTCCATATAAAGTTTCCTACAGAATACATGTTTGAGCAGCGTAATTATATACACATATAAAAAAAATTCCTCCAAAAAATGTAGAGGCTCTTTGACTAGCATAGTTTTATTCCAACATGTATTTGGAGCAGTAACAGCCCTCTTATCCTAAGTTTTCTACTCTGACTAAATGGATCTGACCTTTTTTTATAACTGTATTATAAAAATGTCATAAAAGTGTAAATTAAAGTCTAAAATAGTCTCAGGAGTTTCCTTAACATTTGATAAATACAAAATGCTTTATGTTTGCAATAAGATTCACAATTTTTTTTGGCTTTTTTGTTTTCCATAGATGTTATGTGGTCTTTGTAAATGTTTTCTTTATTATTTGTCTGAATAAACACTATGGTGTTTTATATTTTCTATGAATAATAAACGCATTATATTTATAAATAAGCACAATCTCCAGAAGAAACAAATGTTTACTTGTAATTTTAGTTAGGAAACTTAATTCATCCACCATGAATGGGATATTTACTACAAACTATAAGGACTATAAACTTTAAAAAACAACTTCCAGCATTCAGAAGGTACAACACAGACCTTCAGTGACATAATCCAGTCAACAGGATGTACCAAATCTTAAAGGTTACACCCGGATCAGCATGACACGGTGGGGCTTAATGTGGGTTATCGTGATTCTGTGCTAAAAGTTAAAATTGCTTAAATCATGTGATTTGTATTTTTTTATCTTCTGTGTTTGGCACCTCAACAATAGTCAAATTTTTATGTATTTAATGTTTCTTCCAAAATGATTATTTCTGTGGTGTCTTTTAAAAAGGGGAAGAAGAAATGATGTGCATAACAAATTATTTTGTTTGAGAAAACCTGGGAGTGAAATTGACTCAAAGAAATGTATATTTAAAAAATGCTGCAGTTACAGATGCTTAAGCTTTAGAGAAGCATTTGCTTTCAAACAGTTGAGTTGAACAACTTCCAGAATTTTACCTTGGGCTTTCTGGTAGTGAAGCACAATTTCATTCAGCAGAGAAAGGCGTTCATGCTGAAGAAGTGCTTAATAAAACTTTTCTCATTTTTGTTTCAAACACTCGCGTTGCGGTTCTGATTAAAGCTCATATTTCACAGTCTAATTCAAATTATTTCATTTAGTTAGATATGGCAGGATGTTCATTTTATTTTTGCCCGTAGTCTAATTTCTCAAACCAGAGTTGAGAATCTTTTTTTAGTTCAGAGAGTTATTAAAAGTGAAAATGTAAACTCTGAATCAGACAGAGAGACGTATTGATGTGAACTGTATAATTATGATACAAATCCATGTGTTTTTTTTTGTACATCTCAAGTGTCTCAAATATAGAAATGCAATGCATGTTGCACTTTTACTTTTTGCAGTTTATCAGTGTGATCTGTACATTCAAATCAAATTCTAGAGATCAGCTACGATGGTAAAGGATATTAAAGTCATTTTTCATTTCTGGAAAAGCCCAAAAGTCAACATTATTTCCACTTTATCTTCATTACATGGTTGATTTGTTCCATCACCTACTCACCTAGCTATCCTCTAAAAAAGGCAATCCTCTTTTCTTTGACCAAATATTACCTGTAGAGAGTTAATAACTACAGAAGTGTGGAAGCCTGCAGAGGACTTCCAGTTAAAGTTGCTTCAGGCTGAAACGACAGGCATCAAAGTTTCTTTATTAATTGTATCTACAGTATATTTCCTTGATCAGACCGCGTCTCATAGGTGCTACATGTTACACTCTTCCACAATTTTGTTCTTTTGCAGTTTTTGGCGTTAAGATCTGACTTTTTCAGAACCAACTCAAAACCTTTTTGAAAATGCCTGACTAATACATTTTCCATACTCTTCTCATAGCCTGACAGAATTGAGTTATTTGACCCAGAAAAATATTATCTGCCAGAAAGATATTGCTGGAAGTCATTTTGTGTATATCATGGGTCATGATCTGTCATATTTCATGAGAATCAATTGGTGCTAATGGGTATCAGATTAATGACTAATGGAAATCTAATGTGATATAAAATCCTAAGACAACAATATTCAATAAAGTTAAATTATGAATGAATTTTAAAACTGAATTTTAAAACTGTTTTATGATTATTTATCTGTAAATTTCATAAAAATATGCAAATTTCATTGCACACGTGGTACAAAAAGAAAGCTGATAGGGAGAAAATGGGAATGTGATGTTCAATATGAGGAAGATGATATAAGGATTAAATATTTTTTTGTTGTTTAAAAAAACATTTTCTGTGAATGTAAAGTAGGCAAGAAAATAAAAACGCACATGCAAAATGACAAGTTGCCAAAATTCACTAATTTGTTACCAAACAAAAGTGCACTGAATATATTATTTTGTTTTAATTGCATGAGTGATTCTGTCTCTGCGTATTATTAAACAACTTTAATTTACTTCCATCTTAGGATAAATATGACGTAATAAGTAAACAAGTAAGCAAATAAGTAAAACTGTATTGATATAACTCTTTTTGGGATATAAAAAACCTCAGAGTGTTTAACAATAAACTAAAACATCAACCCAAGAGCCAAAAAGCATTTTTCCTAAAAATGAAGAAGACCCTAATATTGGCCCACGATTTCATTATTTATTGGACTGAATCTACACATTCTTGATAAGGAGAAAATGATACGCATTAATATTTTCGTGGTGTTAAACAATTTGTGAAAGCACAGAGAATGATATCACTTTTCTAGAGTTCTGATGGATTCATTTGCAATAATGAGGCACAGCTAACAGAATGTTGGATTTTCACAAGTCTGGTTCGATCCTGGACGCAATTTAGAGATGCTCCAAGGTGCCATGTTTATAAATTCAATTTTATTCAAGTAAAAACAGCACGAGGACGTCCAGACATTACACTGTTTAGAGAGCAGGCAGGTTCTAAGTCTCTGAGATTAGTGTGTTTTTGTGCTCCATCCAAATAGAAGCAGAAGACTTTGAGAACATTCTGACTTAAACTGGTCAGTGTATTTTCGATCACTGTGAAATAAGTCCTCCACCAACAGTCTGAAGGCCATTCAGTGAAGAGATCATTACTCCAAAAGCAACAAAAAGCAAGATTACATTTGCAAACCTACACAAGAAAAAATAACTTTTTGAGTATGTCCATTGGTCTGAAGAGACAGACTAGTTGGCCGGAGAAGACCTGCCCAACTGTGACGTACACTGTTGGTACCCTGATGTTGTGTGAATGTTTAACAGAAGGAAGCTCTTGTGCCCTTCGCAAAATAGATGCCAGCATGACGACAGAACATGATGTAAAAATATTCCAGCAAAATCTAAACATCAGACTGGAAGAAAAGGCTGCCTTGCAAATGGAAAAACAACCAAACGGATGTTATTTAAGTCATTCTAAATGACAAAAATAAACAAAACAATAAAAATTTAGTTTATCAATAGGTTATTTCTCTTTTTACATCATGAATGTAAACATCTGGTTTCAACTGAACTTGTTTTAATCAAGGGGTGAAATGACTAACATGACTTAGATTACACTTTCTCTGGCTGATTTATCTTAGCAGAGCAGTGAGTTCAGGAAGTCAATGCGAAGCAACAAATGACAGATGAAATACTGTCTTCAATTTTCCAAATGTAATATTTTCAACTATTACAATACAGCAGCCTGAAAAGGTTTTGCATGTAGCAGTTTTACACGCAGCATGAAACACGTGGACTTTCTTAAAACAAGTGAGCTCATGCAGGTGGATGTCAGCGAGCTTGGAAAAACGTATTACTTGACTGACAACATGTCCTCATTGTGTCATCCACTTTTCAAATCGCCTTGTAGCATAATTAAGGAAAACCACCTCGGGGCGCATGCAGTGACTCTTGATTTGTTAAACGGCTTGTACATACCTTTTCCCCACAAAGTGAAGGGCTGCCTAAGAAAAGAAGAGAACTGCAATAAGAAGAGGAACGAACTTATCAGTCTTCCCACGTTTCATTTAGCACTTCAAGGAAATTCGAGAGTCTTTACTAATTGTCCAAAGCATTTGAGCTTTGCTTTGTGGGAAGACTGTGTTGCTGCTTGCCTGAGATTACTTCATTGTTTTTTTTTTTTCTTCTTCATATCATTAAAAAGACGATATGTACATGTTTATGTTATGAAGTGAGGTTAGTGGGCTTTTGATGAATGGAGCTCATGTTTAGAGAAAGGTTTTCTATTCATTTTTAGGCTTGTTCTATCTCATGCTTTTGCATGAAGACATGTTTTGTGAACATGCAGCAAAACAGAGTCTATTCTTTTTTTTTTTTTTCATTTATTGAGGCAGAAGGCATCATTTGCCAGTGAAAATTGTTTGTCATTCAAGCAAAGGGGACTGTGAGTCATTGCTATATAAAGAAATTTGAGCATCCAATCATGGTCCCTTTCAGATGAGCAATTAGGAGACTTTATGCGTAGCTCCAATTACCAATATTTTCTCCTGAATAGAGGAAAGAGAAAAGACAAAGAAAAAGATGAACCTCATTTGAATGCATGAGCCATTTTAATAATAAATAAAGCAATAATAGAAATGATTTAAAGGAGAAAAAAAGGTGATTTTATTGTTAATTGAGTCCATTTCTGAAAATATGCAAGGTTATAAATGAAAATGCAATTTTCTTGGAAGTTTTTTTTTAACCTCGTGCTTATGCAGTTAAGTTAAATTCAGGTTTTTAGAGAAATTTGTCGGCTGATAATGAGCAACATTTCCAAATGTATATAATTAGCCTTCTTATCCTTTTCCTTCGAGTCAATACGTACTGAGTGTGCATCAACTCTATCAGCCATGGAGGTGAAATAATGCTTTGGCTTCTCATGTTCCATGATCCACCGATTAAATGAAGCATACTTGATCTTTATCTGGGCTGAAGGATGATGACTGCGCTGGCCTTCGTCCAGGTCCTCTAGGCTGTGAAATAAGAACAAGTCCATAAAATTTTTTTCTGACATCCAAATGATTTATATTCCCTTTAAATTTGTGGAGGAAATATGAAAGCTTGATTTAAACAAATCTGATGTTAAGCATATTATTAAGAGAAACTAGTGATTGATTAGATAGTAAGAAAACCAGAGAAAATTATACCACTAGTTCTGAATCATACCTCATGGTAAAAAAAACAAACATTGAGTTTAGATTTATTTATTTTTTGTGCTATATTACAATATTTGTGGTACAGATTTGCTTTCAGCCTCCTGGAGTCAATTATCTATAGAGCCACATTTTATTGCAATTATAACATTAAGTCTTTGGGGCTTGTCTTATAACATTATTACCAATCCATCTTTGTAATATACCTGAAGTTAATGATTTAATGACAGGCATTTGTGAACATCCGTTTTCAAGTCTTTTCCCAGATTCTCAGTTCAACTTAGATCTGAACTTTGACAGGAATATGTTTACATTTCAACCATTTCTTAAGCCGCTCCTTGTTTAGCACAATTCTTCTTTAGGGTGAAACTCTAACAGGTTTCTATATTTATTTTCATCCATTTTCTCTTTAACTCCTCCATGTCTAGGGTGAAACTAAGCAGCCCACACCATGGCACTCTTACCACCATGCTTCAGCATTAGAATGCTGCAAGGTGTTAGTTTTCCTCCTCACATATTTGCACTTAGGCCAAAAAGTTCAACTTTGGTCTCATCTAACTACAGCACCTTCTCTCACTTATTTGCTGAGGTGGTTTTTGATAAACGGCAAGCAGGATGTCTTTTCTTCAGCTTCTTGCTTTCCATATTTTGTGGATTAATAGTTATCCTGTAAAAAGCTTCTCCCGCCTTAGCTGCGGATCTCTGCAGCTCCTCCAGAGTTAGCATAAGCTTCTTGGCTGCTTTTCTGATAATGTTCTCCTTGCTCAGGCTGTCAGTTTAGGTTAAAAGAGAAAAAGGGGCTGACTAAAGGTAAGTGTGACACATTTTCTCAACTTATAAAATACATATGCTAAAAACTACTTGTTATTTTCCACCCACCTTAAGGTTATATACCACTTTGCGTTGTCCGGGGGGAAAAAATACTAAAAGTATACACTGAAATGTGTGATCGTAATGCTAAAACTGGCAAAAATTTCAAAGGGGAATGAATACTTTTGCAAGACAATATAATCCTAAGATTCTATCTAAGATTTGATGGGATACATAAATCATATCACAACAAATCTACGTCTGCAGTTTTAGTAGAGTGCAATTGACTAAAATATCATCAACTGTGGCTTGTAAGATTCCATTAGTATGAGAAGCATCAATGAAAGGCTCTGATCTGAGGAAAAAATACACTTAAGTAAATATAAAAACCAGAATCTCCCAGGCTTCGTTTTTTTCCGTGTTTCAATGACGGCTTGTGAAGAAAAGGAAGCTTTAGACACAGCGGAGAACAGAAACCATTTGATACATAGCTCACAATTCAAGACCGTGTTCCAGATGTCTTTTTTTAACCTTGGCTTCACAAAAGGACAGTAATATTACAATCTCACTCTACAAGCTGATTTATGTGGTGAGAAGTGTCTGCGTCTGAGATATGCAGAAAACTGTGGTTCATGGTCAAATTCCTTTAAAAACAACCTCACTGCTCATTCT
This sequence comes from Xiphophorus couchianus, assembly GCF_001444195.1. Taxonomy (NCBI): domain Eukaryota; kingdom Metazoa; phylum Chordata; class Actinopteri; order Cyprinodontiformes; family Poeciliidae; genus Xiphophorus; species Xiphophorus couchianus. The sequence continues at coordinate 11,536,867 of NC_040228.1, forward strand.
CACGCCTTTAATACAGATAGAAAGAAAAACTATAAAAAAGATGTTGCAGTTTTGCTCTCACTGAGCATGAGAGTGACTGTGCGAGTTTTGTGTGAAACACTTCAAGGTTTGTTGCAGTCCACACACAAAAATGCACCCTCTTGTCTGCCAAACAGAGAAGAGAGTATACTACTCATGTTGTGCATTTCTTGCTAACGTCCATCTTCCATCTTTCCAGGAAGTAGCTACCTGGATAAAAGAGATTTAAAAGAGATTGTTATGCAATTTGGACCCAGTGGTTGAGAGACTTTCTGTTGGGGAGCACGTTTAATTCTGTCAGTTTGGAGTGGCGTCGCTGAAAAGTGGCTGCCGGGATGGAGAAAAGAGGTTCTGAGTAGATCCCCCGAGAGATCGGAGATTACAGTTTTATTGATGCTACTTTGCAACAGGAAGAAGATTAAGCACATGTGCATTTACTGTGTGGGTCTCTGCGTTGGACATTGATGCTCGCATGAATAAAATATGGCCAGAGAACATGCTGTTCAACACTTGGGGAACAACAATATCCTTTTAAGAGGGAATTTACTTTTGCAGCATGTGTCCTCTGTGGCCACAACCCTTCTTTTTCTTCTTCTTCTTCTTTTTTTAAATAGACACAAACAAACACAAGCAGACTTTTATTTTCCAGGGTGAGAGCATGTTACAATGCCATTAAGAGGGAACACAGAGGCTGTGAGGAGGGAGAAGAAAGAGCAAAGAGGAGGGGGTGGAGGGGTAGGGATGGTATAAAGTCCATCAGATTTGATGGCATGGTGATGTAGATAATGTTTTCTCTTTTTAGCTGCAGCTCTGAGAAAAGACGGCAGAACGCAACCACTTTCACCCTCTCTGTTTTGAAAGGGAGCACAATGTGCTGAATTTGTGCATCTAACACGTCCCATTGTGCACAAACACTGTGGCCCCTTTTACCTATCAGAATGATTGCCTCACCATTATGTGATTTAATGGCAAAGCACACATACTCTTAATCCGGCTGCACCACTCTGAAGATGGAGCAGGGTTTACAGTAAAAAAAAAAAAAAAAAATCTAATTTTTTTTTCATCTGTTTGCACAAATAGAACAGAAAAACAGCTGAACGCTACTGTAATTTGCCACAGAGAAACATTGGAAAACAAATGTGTTCAGGAAACGTAGCTGGGTTTTAAGGTCTGAAAGCCACAGCTGCTTGGCAAGCAGACGCTGGCTCCTTTTGTCTTTTATCTTCTTCTGTAATGTGCACAGGTGCTGCTTAATTCAATTGGAGAACGTTGCCATGGTTTTACATTAATATATTTCCATGTTACCATTACAACTGTTGTCATGGAGATGATAGGACCTATTTGAACTGAAAGCAGTGATGGTTTTAAGGGGGTACTGCTCTCTCTTTCTCTCTCTCTCTCTCTCCCTCATCTTTTCCTCCCTTTTTTTCCAACCCCCTCCCTCCATTTCATTTCGTTGCTCCGTGTCGAGTCACATGGTATGCAGCCAGATTTTAAGCTTGACTTCACTGTTCATTCCTCCCCCTTTTTTTTTACTGCTTCTAGCTAAGAATTGCATTTCAATCGAACATGGCAACCCACAGATCCAGAAACAAAACACTTTAACACTTCTTTGTAAAGCAAAATCTAATTCAGCATTGAGGATTTTTATATACTATATATATTTTTTTTGTTAAAAAAGATTTTAACCTCACTGGCTTCCATTACCACTGAATTCATGCTATAACACCTTTCTGAAAAGGAAATGTTAACAGAAAAAAGGGAAATGTCTGTAGATGCAAAAAGTATTTAATTACAGAAAATGTAAAAGCAGAACAAAGGCATTAAAACTAAAGGACAAGAACCATTGACTATTTCCTTTGCAGTTATTAGAAGTGAATATTAAACCGTGTGCCTTGGGTAAAAAAATGTAGATATCCTTCAACAAGCTTCTGACAAATTTTGTCTGGGATTTTGGCCTATTTCTCCTTCCAATGTTGGAGTAAGAGAGTCAAGTTCTTACACACCTCTTCAGTTTTGCTCAGACGTTCTCTGTGGGACTGAAATCAAGTCTTGACTTTGTTGTCCTCAATAAGATAGTTTGTAACTAATTTAGCAATATGCTCAGAGTTGTTGTTCCTCTCTAAAGACCCATTTTTGCCCAGGCTCTAACTTTCTGGCTGATGTTGTGAGATGTTCTGTCAGTATTTCCGCAATAACTCTGGTGTGACTGGTGTGAAGCACACCAGTCCCTCTTACTGAAAAACACCCACACAGCCTTACGCTGCTACTCCTGTACTTTGCAGTTTGGATTGTGTTCTAAGGTTTGCAAGCTTCCTCTATTTTCCTCTCAATATGACAATAGACATTGCCAAACACTTGCATTTAGCTTCATCAGAGAGCAGGGGATGTCTTACAACAATTCTTATTTATTCCTGAGTGAATTTGTAAGCTATCTGATATTTTTTGTTGTTGCTTTTTGAGTGATTGCCAAGATGCCTTTCATGCAAATAAAAGCTTTTTGTAATATATATTTAATACTAAAAAACTGTTTGTTGCTTTATAGCATATGTGCTAATAAATCAGAAGCATGCACTAAGTAAAAAAAAATATGACATAGGTTGCGGTTGTTTAGATATTACGGCATGGTTTCTGTAATATCTAATGTTTCAGATAGAGCTGATGAAGGAAAGGTCTGATGAAAAGCAGAAAAAATTCCAATGATATGGTGAATTAGACAGCTAGCATGCTAACATAGCTAAGTTAAGCATTCCAGTATTTTGCAGGGAAATGAATGCTGCCCATGCTGACATCAATCAATTATTTTTTTTAGTATGTGAATGAAAGCAGCTGTTTGGGAACTCAGCCATTATAAAATACTGTTTATGTGAATAGGACCACAGCAGAAATGAAACAGATGTAAAGTAGGTTTCAAAGGTTGGGCACAGAAACAAATATTTTATGACCTACATGTAAAGTTTATACTATATTTCTTACAAAAAAGTGATTAAATGAATGAGAAGTAATTTATTTTTGAGTTGAAGACACAGTTCAGACTGTTTAGATTGTAAATTATAAACATAATTTAACAAATTTTGACCAGGTTGAAATGACTTCAGAATTAGTTATTGTTAACGCTGAACTGGCACAAACAGTGAACATAAATAAAACGGATATTAGACCTCGCCCAGCCCCCAAGCAATAACTCAAGAACCCACAGAACGACCACTAAATAAACAATATAAACATAAACAACCATAGGCAGACATTGTTTTAATCCAGACTACTAAGGACGTCTAATCGAGACATGGTTATTTCAATTAAAGTAATTGCCCAATTTCAGAAAATCAATACTGCTTCCCGGTTGCGTAATTGCTTCTTTCAATCAATTTGATGCATTTTCTAGAACAAAAGGCAAGCAGCAGTATTCAATTTACTGAAGCATACCAAATTTGATGGAATTGTTATATTGGCTATTAAAGCATTGGATGTTTTCTTCTTTTCAAATATGGCAGCGGAATGTCTTCAGAGGTAAATTCAAAGTCACCTTGTTATCTTGGCATTTTGTTTTGATGCCACTCTAGCTCATTATATCTGCAAAATCAGCAACAGTACATGCAATATTATATATATATATAGACTTTGAAATGAGATGCAAATTTATCACAATATGCATTTACTCTGTTGAAATAAATCCTGGTTCCGGCTAATGAATATTCTTGCACACAAATGGTACACATTGGGTGAAGGGCCAAGCAAACGGAGAGAAAATATTTCACATGAAGTTATGAAAAACTGGGCTACACTGACAGCTTTGATCCATCAGCAAGCCGTAATGCAAAGATAAGCCAATGTGGCCTACTTTGTTTTTGTATAAACTGAGCTCAAAATATTTTCAGAATTTTTTACACACTGTATTTTAGGCTGTTCTTCCCTTAGTAGTGCTTGGACATGAAAGGACTCTGAAATGGGCCGCAGTTTTACTCAGTTGCATACATTCACGCAGACCCTCACAGATAAACTGACAGACCCATGTTTTAAAGTACCATCAATTTTATGATCCCCCCCCTTCCCGCTTCCTGAACTTTCCTCCTTTTACCCTCTGAATGCTGAAAAATGTTTAATATGAACCTCCAGACTTGAAGAGCAGCACCAAGCTTTCTGCTATTCTTATACAAACACAAAGTGACAAGATGGTTACTCTGTGCGCACACTGACAGTTCATTCCGGACTTGGAAAAATGTCAAAAATGTTTAGTTACGGCTGAGTGGACTTAATTACCATCCTCTAGGCTGCCTCAGAACTCAGTGCCACTAATGGTCCTGAGCTACAGATAAAATTCCGTTTACAAGAATGTTTCAGGCACGACAACTGATTCAGCCAATATGAAATATTTACTTTGATGTAATTAAACTGACAATGCTTTTATGCTTAGAAAATGAGAGAATGTCCGCGTTTAAATTAATGCAAAAAATGCTGATAGCTGACCTTTTAAATTAAGCTGACATGCAAGTTTAGCTTTTATTACATCTGGGGATAATTGGAATTGCCTTAATAGTAGAAAGTGCAAACTTTTATTGACTTCTCTTGGTTTTCTGAGGCACTTATGGATGTTTCATCTTAAAGGAATTAAACATAAGTGCTTTGCCAAAGTGAACAGGCAAAAATTTAATTGCAGTCATTCCAAACATTTTTTTTTAAAGTTGTAGTTGTGCAATTAAGCGACATGCAATTTTAACTATAAGGAAACAAGAACAAAGCATTTCTTATGGAGAAACTTTATTCTTATTGATTAATTCATTGAAACTAGCAATTGAGTTTTACCTTTACGTGTCTGGCTTGCAAATGTTGAATGTGAATATGAGGGATAGGGTATTAATTTAAAAGTAAAGTTATATTAAGGTTTGTTTTTACAAACCTAAAGTTAGTGGGAGTCCAGGTTTAAGAATAGAAAGCCTGACATTCACAGCTGTCATTGATAAAGAAACATAATTACATATATATTACCTTTTTGTTCCCATTTGCTTACAACTAAAGTTTACCCAAGAGCAAACCATTTTATGCCAATGGGCAATGGGCATGGTTAAATTCTGTTTGTTTTTAAACAATTAGGCATTGTGGAGATAAAAAGAAATGAAATCTCAAACAGAATTTGAACAAATGGCACATAGTATAATTTTTGAAAGAATTTATGTCTGATTTATTTTCCTATTTACTGTGATTCCTAATTATTCTGCTCTGCATCTTGCTGGATGTTTTTTTTTTTTTTAAACTTATTTAATTTCATATAAAACATCCAACCACTCACAATTCAAATGTATTGTTGTTGGGACAGTTGACGTTAGACCAAAATAAACCCTGAATGACCTCCTGACAGTAGATGTGATTCCTCAATGTCAGAAAACCACATTTCCTGTAGATATATTCAGTTCAGTTCAGTTAATTTTTAAAGCCAACTCAGGCGTGGTAAAAGACAGAGCAGATACAAAAAACTTAAAAAAAAACAGAAGAACTGATGTATGACTAGAATACATAATATTAGAATATTAGAATATTACTTTAAGTTGTCCGTTTCCCAAGCTGCTCTGCAATGTCCCTCTGGCATGTACAACCTGACGCATTTACCTGCAAAAGTATGAAATAGCATGGATACAACTTTTCTGCACAGATACTAACTGAAATTTTGACTCTTACTATTACAAAAATAAATAGAAAACCTAACTACATAGTGATGTCTTCTCTATCAATCTATCTATCAAACAAATGCCTGTGTACTCCCTAAGAGATGTGGTGTCCTTTTATTTATTCATAGCAACATAGAAACTCAATCAAACAGCATTAAATGTTTAGACCAGTCTTAACCCTTACAAGAAATGTCCATTGAGTGGAACGGCCAGACCCTCTGTTCGACAGCTAATGTGGACTGTATCAGAATTGGACACAATGCAGTGGTGCATTTTCAGGAAACTAAAGTTAAAGAACATACAAAGTCAGCAATTCCTCTTTTGTTACTAACAGGCATTTTGGCTCGTGTGTTGGTGTCAGTTTTATGAATCGATAAACAAGTGCTTCTTTAGGTGGAGCGAGTTTTGGCAGGGCCTCTCTAAAACATCCTGTTTTCAGCCAAGTTTAAGACCTGCAGGAAACTATTCCCGTCCTTTTCTTTTACCTCGGAAATCACTGTTTCACTCTGAGCTAAGTGGATATAAAACATCCTGCTTTCACCTCAGCGATCTGAGTTTTACTCTGACAAACAAGTAGCAGTTTAGAATACCTGAGCAGGGTCATGGCCAAAGCAAGGTTTTGATCTTGCTCTTTGCACTTACATAACCCACGTATTCTTCACAAATGGTGATTATAAGGACCACCAGGCTCTTTTGGGTGAAGAATGTGAAGTTTTGCTTGGAATTTCAGAGACATGTTGTCAGTAATTCATAGAATAAAAGAACAATGTTCATTTTACTCAAACATATGTCTACAAAAAGTAAAATCAGAGAAACTGATATTTTAAGTGGTCCCTTAATTTTTCTCAGGTAATTGGCACAAGTATATTATATAGTTTTATTCAGTCAATAATGGCTGCACAGTGGTGCAGTTGGTAGCACTGTTGCCTTGCAGCAAGAAGGTTCTGGGTTCGATTCCCAGCCTAGGGTCTCTGGGTGCATGGAGTTTGCATGTTCTCCCTGTGCATGCGGGGGTTTTCTCAGGGTACTCTGGCTTCCTCTGAAAGACATGACTGTTACACTAATTGGTTTCTCTAAATTCTCCTTGAGTGTGTGTATGCATGGTTGTTTGTCCTGTCCGATAAAATTTGGTCTCTCCTCTCCTATTCTGTCAGTGTAGGTGGACGGCATTGTGCAATACACCTTCCATTTTATGATAGTACACTGTAAAGTGCTCCACCACACTTTGGATATTCTTTTATAAACGGCCCTATTTTAAGCTCTCTTGCAACATCATGCTGTGTTTGTTGGTGTTTGTGATGTTGTCTCCTCTGTAATGTCCATGGCTGTTTGCTTGCTAAATGTTTAGAGAGGGTAGATCTCTAAAAAATAACCTCTCACCTAATATTTAGCAAACTGATTGCTTTTAACCTGAAACATAAACATTAATGCTAACAACAGATTCTCTTTCTTCCTTTTTTTTTCTTTAACGTGCTCCTTGTGAAACTTGCGCTTCGAACCTTCTTTCTAAATTAAATGTCATCATCCAAATATCTGGTGATAATGTTGATACCACAAGATATGTGACAACCACAGCAGAACGAGACGATTCACCTAACCCGAAAATGTACAAGAAATTATCAAATTATCACCCCGGAGGCTTCAGTCTGGGGCTGCACAGTGGCACAGTTGGTAGCTCTGTCTATGACAGTAGGACTCTAAAGTTTCAAGTGTTTAGGGGGTAGGAGTTTATAAGTTCTCACTTCTTCCTACCCCATTTTGAGCATGATATGTTAACTGAAACAAAAAATCTGTATTTCCTTTTCTTTTTTATGCACTTCTTGTTACTGTGCATTATTTTATTTTTATATTTGTATCATGTTCGAATAAAATTTCATTTCATTTCATTTCATTTCTGTTGCCTTCCAGTAAGAAGGTCCTGGATCTGATTACCAGCCCGGGGTCTTTCTGCACGGAGTTTGCATGAGTGGGTTCTCTCTGGCTTCCTCCCACAGTCCAAAAACATGACTGTCAGGTTAATTGGTCTCTCTAAATTCTCCCTAGGTGTGAGTGTGTGTGTGTGTGCATGGTTGTTTGTCCTGTCTGTTTCTGTGTTGCCCTGCGACAGACTGGCGACCTGTCCAGGGTGTACCCCGAATCTCGCCCAGAACGTTAGCTGGAGATAGACACCAGCACCCCTCCTGACCCCACTAGGGACAAGGGTGAACAGAAAATGGATGGATGGCTTCAGTCTGAATAAAATGATCAACAGCTGCACTCTGACATTTTGCTTTGTGGTGAAACGCTCAGGAAGTTGCAGCTCACTCTCTCAGCTGAGCTGCTGCAGGAGCTGCTGTGCCTCTCCCCGTCCTTTCCATCCATCATGTGAAAATGAGTTCACATGCATCACCGCCAACATAATGTTCTTTACAGGCTGAGAGAAAAGGCTCACCTAACGCGCAGGGATGGCCCAATAAAGAAAAACTGGCTGACATTAATGAAAATGTATACCATTAGAAACTATGAGAAGAAATGGCTGAGTGGAAGATGGAGCAGTATTAATTGATTGTCACTGACTAAGTGACTGGCTGTTGATGGTATGGGCTGTTTTCATTGCCTCTCCAGGCACTCATTGTCCTTTCAGGATTTAACTTAAGGAGAGATGGCGACATTATTTGCCTATATTTTATTGAGGATTGTTTAGAATATAAATAAAATTAACAAAAACATCTGTCGTGGCTACAGTGTCCAAACAAACTGAGTATTTATACATACTGTATATCGAAGGTAATATTTTTCATAACAAAAATAAGTTAACATTACGGTACTTTTCAAGGTTGGCATCATAACTCACTGTTACGAACTTTGCTTGCAATCTGTTTTAGTTCTTCCTGTAGTGCTAAGATAAATAGAAACATGGATGGCGAAGCCATAATGCAGAAGCACTGACAAGCTAAGAAAAGTTGAAGTTATTAGAGCATGTCTGTCACGGCAACAAATCAGAGGAATCTTCATCTGAAGTTAGTCTCAATGACATTTCAGTTAGGTTTTGTTTTGTTTTTTTGCAACCAGTCAGCATCTGCTGGATTAGAGGATCACTGATTTTATTTCTATGTTTTGACTGATGTCGTTTACAGTTATTAGATATAAAGTATTTAACTTTGGACAAGCTTTGCATACAGACAAGTTCAAGTTTGACCAAATGACTGCAACTTGCTCACTTCCAATAGCCCATATTATTTGCCCCACCCACATGCTTATCATTATGTTAGATATTGTTTTCTCTATTTTCTGTCTTCATGGTGGATTTTGATTTTGCAGAACACCTTTGGCTTGTTATTTTTTTGAATTTTTTTTTATCAAGCTCTGTATATTTGAAGGATGCAGTTATCTTCTTTTAAAGTAGAATGAATTTTTAATGCAGCTCTTACAAATTAAAATTTTACTCTCTGCAAACTAAGATTTTGCATTCTAGCAGAGGAACAATCTATCTTCTGGCAGACTGGATTGCATCTTTAAAAACTGACTTTATAACCCTAAGCAGATTGATGCTCAGTAACAATTGCATCTATTAATGTTTGATGTCCTTCCTCCTTGGCACTATATTAAAACAAACCTCAAACATTTCAGACCAGGAAACATGTTCATAAAGATGGCAACACTTACTGATGATCATCTAATAAATTTAAATTTGACTTGTGCTGCCTGTCAATTGTACTATGTAGAAACATTGGGGATTTCCATTTTTTCACTGCATTTTGTTTAGTGAGATGAGATTTAATGAGATGTCATCCAATTTTGTAAATGTCTTTTTTCTTTAATTGTTGGTGTCAAGGTTTTGTTTTTCTTTATGATAACTACTTTATATTATTATTGAGATATAGCACGTTGTATAGACTAAATATTTACATTTGAAAATGCAGAATTTTGTTTTTTCCAATAAATGCTGAAGCATAAACCTCAATGTTTGGACTTATATATTATTATCCTACCTCAGTCTTTATTTTATGCCTCATATTTACTCCACCAACAGAAATATGCCATCCTGCTTACACTCTCTTTATCCTACCTCCTTCTCTCCCTCTTCACTCTTCCTTTCTCCTCATTCCCCCTTTAGTTTGTAACCTGAATACAGTAGCACAGTGGACCAATCGATCACAGGGAGTCCTCTTTTTTTCCATCCTGGCAATTTTCCTCAGAGGAAAGGAGGAATAATGTGAGCTAACAGTGTGGAAAATCAATGCTCCACTGGCATAGAATAACTTGGGAGTCTAGCTAGGAGAGAACTGGGCTCCATGAAGCCAGTTTGGGTGATAAAGCAGCCCCATGTCCAGTCTCTCATCCCGCATAATACGCAGCTGCCCCTGCAGAGCTGCACTCTCTGTCAAGAGAAGGTTAACAGATTTATTCCTGAAATCCTGTGGATTTAAAAGGTGAAGCACACTCCAGCTAGCAGTCCTCAATTGCATAATAGCTGCATGAGGGCGTGTGTGTGCGTGTGCTTATTTGTGCTACTAAAAGTGTTGACTTGAAATAATAGTATGTAGATTTGCATGAGGAAACTGTTGACATATTGGTTTATATATTTATTGTAGTTTGTTGTATTTTCCCAGTGAGTTTGTGTCATTTTACCGTTTACCATTTCATGGCACAATAAAGTGACTATGTTGCCTTCACTTGTAGAAATTATATCATGTTTTTTTCTGGATTAATAGTTTTGAGCATTGTTTATCTGTATGGTGCCTTAGTTATTCTTTGTTCAGATCAGCATTTTCCTGACATCAGACTACTCTGTGTTATTTTAGTTAGATTATGTTTATTATTTCTTGTGTTCTTTAGTTCGTTTTTGACACAGATTTGTTTTTCCAGCTCCCTTCTTAGTTTTTGCTCCTCCTTCCTCTTCCCTGTGATCTCTCTCTCTCTCTTTCTCGCTCTCTTTCTTCCTCAGCCTGCCTTTTGCTCTCCCCTCACAGCTGGAACTTGTTAGTTTATCAGTCCTGGTCCATTGTTCCAGCATTCAAACTCCCAGGATTCAACCACCACTCTCTTGTTGCGTTCTAGTTGTACTCAGGACTTGGAAATGCCATCTTCCAAGTCAGAAAGACCAGCTGAAGAGCCCTCCAAAGCCGGATTTCCCTCTGGGACATTGGGAACAACTCTGACTACTCCCTGTTACAACTTGTAAGGTCAACTGCAAATTTGCTGAAACACTGACCACCTTCTAATCAAAGCTAAAAACCTTTTTGTTGGAGTTGCCTGTGAGTAATAATAACTGAAACATACATTCATTCTAGTCTATATTACGACTCTTTCTTGACACTGTAATGTTTCTTGTTTACTCATTGTGTCGTTTTTTTCATCACATAAAGCACTTTGAACTACCTCGCTGCTGAAATTTGCTGTACAAACAGGAAGGTGATTTTAACTTTGTGCTTATTATAAAGACGTGTGTACCTAGTAATTTGTATGCAAAAGACATGAGGAGTTTTTTTTAATTCTTTTGCGTTTGTAATTTGAACACTTACAGATGTAAATTTGAATAATGGAAGGAATTTTTCTATTAAGATTATTTTATCTTTTATTACTGTATGCCTGCAATGAGAGGGGCTCTTGTTTGGCAAACGGCATTCTCCTTCTAATACTAACTATGTGGATTTTAAGTCTAAATTTAAGCCATTTTGTCCCTAAATTTGAGGTCCTACTGAAAGATGGAAAGGCAAGTCAAAGTAAAAGTGGGATATGAAACAAAACTGGATTTGTGCACAAAGTCCTGAGTTTGCCTCTGCCTTTTCCTGTTTAAATGACCATAATACCCAGGTTTAAGCGCCCAGCCACATTTTTATAGTCTACTTTGGAATCAATTTGAAATACTCTTGTTTTCTAAGATAGCATAACCATCTAGTCGATTTCCAGCCTGTCACTGTAGATGGACAGGGTGCTCTGTGACATGGGCAACGATGGTGGTTTTGTTTTATACACTAATCCAACTGTAAACTTCTGCACAACTTTATCCCTGTCCTTTCTGTCACACTCATTGCTTTTAACCTTGCCATTTGTTCACTGATTTTCTGCAGAAAACCTCTGATGCATTTACACAACTACTGCATTTATTCAGAGATTAAATGAGCCACAGGTGGACAATGGATTAATTAGGTGACGTCTGAGATCATTTGGGTGGACTTGACTTCATTTCAGAAAATCAGAGTAAAGGTAAACACAGATGCATGTCACACTTCTCAAGTTTTCACTAGAAAATTAAATTTGAAAACCCTGTATCTTTTTTTCCGTAAGTATCTATATGCTGCTGTTGTTGTTGGATTATCACAAACATTCAAGCCCGCAATTACTCATAGGTCTGTCAGATTTAGGTTTAACATAATCTCACTGGAAGTAACATAAACACTTTACAGAGGTTGAGCCAGAATCTGATTATGGTGACGGCAAGGAGGTTTTCCAACCTCAGACACCTGGAGGTCATCACAAAACATAAATTGGGAGAATACCAGTGGAAGAACTGCTCAGCAATAATAAGAAGAGTTTAAGTAAGTTCTGAGTTTAAGTCATTTTGTACTATCACAAAAATTTGTGATAATAGCATGACAAAATGTGAAAAAGTAGCAGAGGTAAAAAAAAAAAAAAAAGTTTTGCGAGGGACTGCATAGTTTGAAAAGAAATGTGTCAATTCAAGTCAATAAAATAGCACATTATATAAAGTGTCCCTGACATGTGTCACCAAAGAACAAAAACACCTCGGTATGAGCATCAACTGTGAAGAGAGACACCCAGACACAGTCCTGCTTCTTGCAGTATGGATATGCAAAGTTTGGCCTCATGCGTTATTGTTTCGGTTTCTGAAAAAAAAAAACAGGTTTCAGAATCAACACGAAACAGTTCGAAACCCTATCATCTTCCATAACAGTTCGGTCGCAGGTACAACCACAAACTGTGCTCGTCTGCAAACGTTCTGTCTGAGCAACATGTCACCAGTTCTACCCACTCTGACCCAGGCCAGATCAGACCTGCGGATATTGGCTCAGTAAAGTTGTTTCAATGGAAAAACTGAAATAGACGTAAATAATGACTTTTGTTTTAATTTAGCTTGCTCGTTCAATCAAGGGCCCAAGGCATATGCTTTTTATTTTTCCAGTACAAAATCATCAAGCAAGCCGTCAGTCTCTTCATTAAGAGCAGCATGTAGTAACAAAGGAGCGATGCGCTAGGGAGACACCAGTCACATCTTGTCTTGCCAATTACACTTTGCATGATTCCTCCCCAAAATTAGGCTGAGTCAAGCTGGAAAATGATTGCTGGCATGTTGTGGGATCTATTTAACTGTTGAAAAAAAATAAAATAAAAATATTATTGCTGCTGTGTTCTTAATCCAAACAAAGAGTCCTGACAGCTTTTTGGGTTGTGGGAGAAAATGTAAAGAGAGCAGCAGGTTAGGATGAGTTTGGTTTAACACCAGTCCTGCTCTAGTTGAGGCTATCTGTGACTGTAAGTTTTTATTTTATTTTTTCCTGATTTGATAATATGACTGATAACTGATTGAAAACCCCAAAAAAGGCATAGGAGAAACGACGATCCTTGATGATCTGTGGTAACAAACAAATAGCCTTTTAAGCCAGGAAGTTCTCAATTGTCCTCTTGTAATTGAAGAGCAGAACTTGAATCATAAAAACACACTCAGTATGAATGCAGGAAAAACACAGCCTCTCAAATGCAGAATGGAAGGAGAAAATATCAGCCATCCAATTTTCAAGCATCACTTATGCGGCGAGAGACAAACAGATCTCCGGAGCGCGTCTTCCAAAAGCACTCCACAAACACACATCACCAAAGAGACAAATATTATTTCAAAAAGAAAAAAAAAACTTTTAGATATGTCGTGCATCTGCAAATTTGACTTTATAGGGGTAGCAGAGAAATAACATTACCATAAGCTTGGTGCAATGCATGCATAATAGATTGTTGTTTTCACTCTGCACATGGTAGGAGCTGGATTCGCTTCAAAGTGCACCAAATTTGCATGATTCGATGTGAGGGATTCTGGGATTAGTGAACACCACTCCCCACCTCCTCCGACCCCACACTAGCCTCCTTACTCCCCCCCCGCCTCTCTTTCACTCAGCTATAGAAAGGTATCACATTCCCACAGATGGCGGGTTACATTGTGAGAATGATGTTGTTTACGACTCAAAAAAAAAAAAAACACACACAAAAAGAAAAAGAGTAAGCACGGGAAAACTAAGAGAAATAAACACAGCTAGATTTATTCTGATATGTACTTTTAAACAAAATTCCGCATCCCTGGTGTGAGATGTACAATAGATATAAATTGAAATTATGCTTATGTGCCTGAGTTTTGATTCAAGGATTATGTAAAAGCTCGCTCTCGTGCCAGGGGCCAGCATCGGCAGATGACACATACAGTTGATTCTGACGTTCTTCATCCGTGTCTTCAATCACTTAAATGTGACAGAGAGAAAGGAAGCAGCCTGTTTGACTGGAACCCCAGAGGCTGCTACCGAACAATGTCTGGCAAACAAGAACAAAGTGATTCGCAAACTATCAGCAGCTCTCAGCGCTGTTGTATTCATGAAAATAACAAAAAAGTCCCCCTGACTTTGTTCCCTCTCTTTCCTTTTCATATCGCTTGTTGTCTTGTCACTGTGATTTTTTTTCACACTGCAATATTCCTAAATAACATGAACCGAGGGGCATATGTCACATTCAGTAGTGGAGGGGGGAGGAGGTGTTCAAGATGAAATGTAGTTTTATGCAAATCACTTTCCAATCAATGATGAGCTGTCTTTTTTTCCCCTCTCACTGGATAACCTGATTATAATTTACATCAGGATGTCCATCTGGTAGATGAACACCCACGCAGGCCATCATGCATATAGAACGGATATATGCATGATGCTTTTTTATTTGTAAAAAAAAAAAAATCATTGCTTTTTTTTTTGTTTTACAAATTAGCAATGCTTGAGAATGTTATCAATGTTTATCCCAGCCTCCTACAGCTTTACCATCTATTACTATTCATCTGTGACGTTTTGGCCCAGGATGGATAGACTTACACTGTGAAGAAATGAGGTGAGAGTAGAAAGGCTGAGACAATTTAGTTGGACTTTTAATAAAGCGTGATCCAGGTCCTGGTGGAATGAAACCAAGGGTCTTGTGTTGTAGAACTATAGAAAAGTTATGCAGAAAACGATTATTGTGTTATTGCTAAAAAATAAAATCTGAAGATAGAAATCAAATATATGTTCATAAGACCCAGATACTGATCACGGATAAGGATTTTAAACTAGCAACAATTTCATTTTACAGAAAAAACAACAAACGTTGTTTTACTTTTACTTTCTATAAATTTCTGTATTAAAATGTCATCAATTCTAGATCAGAGGAATATTCATCCTGTTGGATGTCAGATTCTTCCATCTGAGCCGTGGCTCTCTGCAGCTCCCCCAGAGTTAGCATTGGTCTCTTAGCAGCTTATGTGCTGTAACAGAATCCCCCAAAGGTTTCAGTATGAAGATGTGCAAAGCTGTTACAAACATACCGAAAATGGAGGCGTTAATTTTAAACGTTTTATTCTGTATTGATGTGTAACGGCAGACGCATCTGTAATTTCATAACATGTCATTTTATGAGGGTAAAGCTGCTCTATTCTTGTCTAAATGACCACTAGCTGTGATTGACACGTGATTTTCAGTTTGTTAAATGAATCAAAACTCTTTGCAAGTATCCTTAACTAATACTAATTATACTAATTCTATTTTTTTTTTCAAACATAATTTTTTTCCCTTCTTTTGAAAACCTCAACATCTGTAAGAGTGTTTGCATCTCCACAGTGCAAAGCGATTTTAAAACTCTTAATTTTTCCTCAATAACATTTTCGCCTGAAGGTAAACAGAAAAATATTCATTAATTTTTGAGAGATGAAATATTTTATGAGAATTTTTGTAAAAATTTGATAAATCTAGTCTCTTGTGGTTTCACCTTCAAAAGGCTGTTTATGTTTTTTGTGTGTTTATTCCGTTTAGTTGTTTTAAATGTAATAAAAAAAATAAATAAAATAATAATAATTTTTTTAAGTATTTATTTTAATACTTTTTTTTAAAGTCACTTAAAAAAAAAAAGAAGTGATCTTTAAATAGGTCACTTTTTGAGTAAGTGCACTATTAGATCCACGATCAGATTATAAATTTAAAAGTTATATCTTTACCAAGATTTCAGCATCTTGTCCATTGATTGTTGGGATAACTTTCTTTCTCTCTTCCAGATAGTTTAGTCCCTAGAAATGCGCTTCCTGCAGGTGGTGTGTCAGGGCTGGGTGGGGTTGGTTGGGGTTCGGTGGGGGGGTTGGAGGAATTGGGTCTTGTGATGCCCCTTCCTGACCTAATAAGGGCAGGTTTTCACTATCAGCTGAGAATCAGCTGCTTGGTAAATATACAAAAGAATGAAGATTTCCTGCTGGGTACAGAGACTCACAAGGCAAATTCGAATAAGGGCTTCATTTTTCTTTGCTCCCTCTCATTCACAATCAGCAGCTCACTGTTATGCCCTTGTTTTTCGCAAGCAGTGTCCTCTTTTCTGCAAACAGTCTCGTACACCAAATAATAGGCAACCAGGAGATTTCCCGTAAGGAGCAAGTATTTTCAGTGAGCGACAACTAACAGGACTTCAAGTTTCTTTTAATCCCTTTTCAAACCTTACACATGGAAGCAGATATTATTATTTCATTTTTATCTTGGTCACCGTTGAGTTTTTTTCTCTTTTTTTTTCTGCTTAAAAAAAGGCGGATCCTTCTGATGCACATCCAGCCATTCAGCTGATGACTTTGACATCAATGCTAAACTGTTAACCGCTAACATAATACACATATTTTTTATAAAGTAATTGCATATGATGACATTAATTAAACATATTCTTGCTGTCAGTCCACACAATGAGGAGCTGAATTCCCAACGATTAACTTCAGCCGTGAATAATTACAGTTAATCATATGCAAGCAATTAAAGTAAAAGCCTGATCAAATGGTGGCTTAATGTCAGTCAAATATGCTGACGTGTAATTGAAAATGTCCCCTTTCTGCTCCCTGCCACCGCCGTAATATGAATCCGTTAAAAAACAGATCCGGTTTCCTGACTGCAGCAGCAAAGGAGATGATACTTAATCAACTAATTGATGCAACAAAGCGCTTTTTCCACACGTGCTCAGTAACATCCCGTCCTTCTTGTGTTAGGGGGTTAAATTATTAACAAGCAAAAAAAAAAAAAGTTTCATTGTTTTTCCCTCCAAACAGCGATGACCAAGTGACGAGATGTCAGATATTAAAGGTCTGATGTGGCACTTTCAGAGCACAGCCGCTAATATCTTCTCCTTTTTGAAGGAAACTTTTTGCAAACATTTTTTTTTTTTCTTTTTTTACACGTGAAAGTGAAACATGAAGTGTTGTATTGATCAGCCGCAGCATTTTGTGCTATAAGTCGTCAGGCTTTGTGGCTCAAAGGTAATTATTCATAATTCACCTTTGCAGAATCCTCTGTACAACAATGGCAGCAGAGAATACTGAATACAATTTTATGGATTACCATTTTTCATGTGCCTTATGACACAATTACCTTAAAGCTTATTTTCGGGGCGGGCAAAAGAGGATTTGGTGACAGAAAAAAAAAATAAGGAGGATAATGTTCTCCCTTGTATTTAACTTTGACAAACTTGGAGGTGTTAACCATTTCCTGCTGCTTTCTTTCTCTTTCTCTTTCTCTCTTTTCAGTCATGTTGCATTGGAAAGGAGGGGCCCAGTGTGATGGAGCTACAGGTCACTGTTGGGCTACAGATGAAGTGAGTGACAATAATTGAGTTAAAAGGGGAAACAAATGATTTCATCAGTGCATGTAGTGGAAAGAGTTGACTGACTTATTTCTGCAAAACAATACATGCCAAAGAGAATCAATTTTATCAGAAGTTGTGTGGGTGATCAAACATGTAGCTCTCACTGCATTGACATGGAGGCTGACGTCCTGCAACGAACATGAGTCACTAAGCAAGGAGAAAACAAGTGTCTTTGAAAGAGAAAAAAAAAAGTCAATGTGGAGTTAGTCAGAGGATTTATCATTCTTGTCATATGTAACAATCCAAAAATGCCCCTGTAGGTAAATTGTCAGAATTGCATAGTGAATTAGTGAATTTTACTCTTTTTAAAACAACATTTAATGTAAATTCTGGTCAAGATACAGATTTTAGAATGTAACTTACAATTTCATATCGTTTGTTTGGTAACTCCATACAAATGCATCTATTTCATCAAGTTTTATTTGGTTTTAATTAGCATCAAATACTACAACAGGACAAACATGTTATTTTTGGAGACATTAGTAAGTAAAAATAATTAGGCCACACGTTTCTGAAGAGCAAAAATCAGTTAATTAATTAGGCATATTTGCAAACAGGTCCAAATCTGATTTAATCAGTCCAATTCATTCTGATGCAATGGCTCATATAATGAGAATCATCCAGTTAGACACGGATCACTGAGTCTAGACGCTGTGAAACACAGTGACAAGAATACAAACCTTACAGGTTTCTTCTGTTTTTGGTTTTTAGTCCCCCTGAAATGTTAAACGAAAGTAAATCCAAAATTTTTTTTTCAATTATCATTTTGCTTCAATTCAATTCATCCATCCATCCATCCATTTTCTGTTCACCCTTGTCCCTAATGGGGTCGGGAGGGTTGCTGGTGTCTATCTCCAGCTACGTTCCGGGCGAGAGGCGGGGTACACCCTGGACAGGTCGCCAGACTGTCGCAGGGCAACACAGAGACATACAGGACAAACAACCATGCACACACACACTCACACCTAGGGAGAATTTAGAGAAACCAATTGACCTGACAGTACCCGGAGAGAACCCACGCATGCACAGGGAGAACATGCAAACTCCATGCAGAAAGACCCCGGCCGGGAATTGAACCCAGGACCTTCTTGCTGCAAGGCAACAGTGCTACCAACTGCGCCACTGTGCAGCCCTCAATTCAATTCAGTTTAGTTCATTTACATAGTGCTAATTCACAACTAATTTCATATTAAAGCACTTTACAAAAAGTTATTTCAGTTCAGTCACATACTGTACATCCCAGTTGATCCCAGAAATCAAACAGTGCATAAAATTTAGTTTATTATTCAAATGAGCTTAAAAAGTTTCCTTTCTAAGGAAACCCAGCAAATTGCATCACGTCATTGACTTGGAGCATTCTCTTCTCCTGAAGTGTATCCCCCAGCCCGATCGAGCTCACTTTCTAATTTTTACCTCCTCCTGCTCCCCTACCCGACTGGAAAAACACTTTTGTTTTAACTATAAGCTTTGTCAAAAAAGAAAGTTTTAAGCCTTGTCTTAAAAGTAGACAGGGTGTCTGATTTACTGAAACTGGGAGCCAATGAAGGGAAGCAAGAATAGGAGAAGTATGATACTTCTCTTTAAATTTCATCCGAGTTCTTACTGTAGTATTTTGGATCAACTGAAGACTCCCAATAGTAAAGAATTACTGTAGTCCAACCAAAATATGTCTAATTTTGCCAATATTATGGAGACATATTAAAGGCAATAGGCTAACCAAACCAACCTGGCTCAATGCAAAACGATCATCCTCACCCCTGTTCTAAAATCTGATTGTGTCTCCCTCGGTAACAACTGCCATGTAGCATTTGCATTAATTTGCAACACTTTTGGCCCAGTTATCTTTGCATAATTATGTTAATTCAGCAAGATTGTAATTCACAATTTGAGGAAGTGCTATATGTGCAACTGGACAAATTCAAGTTACTTCAACTGAACTGTTTTATAGTAAACCTTGGAGTTCATTTCAGTTTTCCCAGACTACATATATTTTATGAAAACTACAGTGCAGCTTAAACAGGACAACTAAATTGCCATTCTGCTGCCATGCCAGCAAGAATAATACGTTTTGATATTGAAACATCGTGTATGGCTACGCTTGCACCGATTTAAATTGGAAATAATAAGCAAAGGACCTTTTCAAGGCCTCGTGATGCAACACCCTTTGTGAAACAGTTACAACTCAAAGCTGTGTATACATGATTTTAACCGGGTGGAGAGGATATATTGATCTGCTGACATTCATCTGAAGGACATCCATTGTGGAATGCTTTCACATGCATGGGTTTTCTCTGCTATGAACTGTCATAAATCTCACAACTTATGAAAAGATACTAATTGCATACAGAATAAATGGGACTGCAATTATTCCCTTGTAGTTTGAAATGTTGTTTGCTTGGTCAAGTGTGAGATAAGGCTACACTCGGCCCACCATGTTTACATCTAAACATTAAAAGCATTTTCATATTTATAAGTGATTGTAATATTTATGCTACATCTGTGACAAAAAAACAATTCTAAGAAGGTAAATTTAAATTAGCCACAGATTCAAACAATAAGCCTGCCAGAGATCACAAAGAGATTGCCGAATGTAAAAGGTCAACAGCTTCATGTTCTCACAGCTAACCCAATTGTTTATCTGATCAGATCTCAGATCAGGTCTGCTGGTCTATCACAGAAAAGTGTGATTGTCCCAGTTTTTCTAGTCACAGACACTCTGTGGTGGTAACTGCACTGAAAAGTTTTTTGGTTTTTTTGTCTGATGTCTGTATGTGTGCGGTAAAGCACGGGTTCTTGTTGTGCTCAGGTAGAAAATGACTCATAATGCCACATGACTCATGTGGTAAGTTAAAGTCAAACTTATTTTCATATCATAAGCACCGATTGTCATCCTGATACAGGATTACAGTCTTGAGAGAGTAGGAGCTTTTCCTCATTGCCCTACCTTTTGACTCTTTAGCGGGTTAGTGTTCTTTGAGGGACTTATTTCTGTTAAATATTCGCTTTATGTGTAATATGTGGAATACAGTCAAGAGAACTCGCGCCAAAGGACGTGGTAGCTTCGGCTGCAATAGAAAATGGATTGAGCTCGGCTCAACTGCCTGGGGCCAACATGGTGGCTAATGCATGTGGCTGTTATTAAACAAGGTAAACTGGTTAGGTTCAACAAGAAAGAAAAATAAAAAATAATAATGATTATGTTAAAATGGGGTCATTTTTAGTCAGTACCGGAGACACAAGCATAAATATTATAACCTGACGTAATGAAATTGTTTCTTGTGAAAGAGTGTATTGAGCCGCATGGTTCACTGGTTCTGTGTTTAACTGTGTCTCCTTCCTGGAGGAAGACAGTAATGGAGACTTTTTTTTTTGCCATTTTACTACATAGATTTTTGTTTTTGTTTGTCACAGAAAACAGTCATAGAATAGACTAGTCATTTTCTGTTTTCTTTTTCTGTTCCTTTCTTATCCTCCTTGTTGTTGGCTTGTTACCATTAAGATTTCATTTTAATGCTATTACTCACCACAATTCAGCCTGTAGAAAGTTGGTGTCTTATGCTGTATTTACAGTACTTTATTTAGTATAATTCATATAAACACAACCTTTAGATTGTGGTACTTTATCTATTTTACCTTAGACTTAATGTTGCCTCCAAAATTAATTATCTTACTACAAGATTACGTTTTTGATCCCTTCAATAATAACCAGTGATCATATCAGAATTATTGCATTTGAATAAGTGTTGCGGTCGTGTTCTCATCTGGATGAGTGGAAAGGACATTACATCCTCATGTTGACACTGAACTCACTTATTGATGTTGGTAATGTGCACAAGGATGAACATATACAATGTTACCTCCACGACTGAAGGAGCTCATTCCCTCCACGTTTTCAGGTCAGTGGCTTTCATCAGACGTAAAGGCGGGGGTGTCTGTAAATTATGAATGAAGAACCACTTTGTGGACGAAGGGGATGATGCAGATTATTCATCCCTACTTCCTTCAGTGCAACTTCTCTGGCGGACGGGTTCTACTCCAGAGAGACGAGGGGGGACAGCGTTACTCAATGGAGCAACACAAATAGATTAAAGGTGGCAGTAAATTACTACTATCCTTTTGTATTTTAAATCTCTTTTTTCAGTTTTGAACTGGTGAGGGTTTATACTTGCTATGTAGCTTTTGCAGATGTCAGGTGTATAATTTACCATTACGTTTTTATGTAGCTGTATTTTATTTGTTTATGTGTTGTTCAGTATCTTCTAATGTTAAACTCTTTAGTCTAATAGAAAGGATCGGAAATCAATCAGCAACAAACTAATCAGTATTCACTGTATATTTTCTTATTCACATTTTTTATTTACTTATAAAAATTAAGATTGAGTTACCACCAATCAAAATAAATACATATGATCAAAACCTATTTTGCTAACTAGTTATATTTCCTGAACTGATGTTGCACTTTTCCAGTCCTACTGATCACTGACTTCAGGCACATTCATCCAGCTGTGCTAACAAACACACACACATTCACAGATGTGTGGCCAACACGGGGTTAAGTGTCTTGCCCAGGGGAACATCGACATGTGGCGGGAAGAAAGTTGGACTTTAACCCACAGCTTTCTAATTGCAAGACCACTCAGCCACAGGTCACACCACAGCAATAAAATATGTTAAAAAAAAAAAATTTAAGTAGTAATTGAAAATATAACATAGAGAAAAACAAATTTCACAGATTATTGCTACAGGAAGAGAGACTAGTAGCAACATTCCTCTTTTTGCACTCTGAGATGCCGCACTGTTTACATTAACTCTTGTTTATGTGACTTCAGCCTTACTGCCTTTGTATGTCATTGTTAAAAGCAGGCTGTTTAGCTCCAGAATAAATGTTTTTAATTTATTTTTGAAGACACGCCTTTGTCTGGCAGTTCCCGCTTGGGGCGAAACATCATTGATGTGGAGAGGAAGAATGATAGCTGCTGATCATGTAGCCTGTCGGCTGCGGATGACTTGAGTGGAACAGATCAAGTTATGGATGATTCATTTCAACTCTGAAGCGATACTCGTCTGCTGACATAATCAGGACCTCACTGACTTTACAGGTCAGCAGTGGAGGGGGGAAAGAGGGCAAGCAGGAAGGTGTGGTGCATAAACAAGCTTTAGTTGGAAATATACAAAATGTCCATTAAATACACCCTCTTTCAAGTTCACCTACATGCTGAATATCTCCTAATATGGTTTGCTTTTCATTTTTCACCCAGAAACTTTATGAAATATCCTGTCTGTGTTTCTCCCGGTTCAGAAACTTATAATTATTGAATTTATCTGTGAGCAGCACACCTGCACGGGATCACTGATGTGGTAGATGTTCAGTTCTGAAACAATCCCGAGTCGGGTCCTGTCTGATGGAGGTATAGGAGCCAGCAGGAGGAGGCTTTGGGAGGAGCCAATGGCAGAGGAAGCTCTGAAGAAGAAACAAAAAAAAGAGGGACAGAGTCAGAGGAGGGGGTGAAAAAAGGTAGGATGGGGAGGGAAGAAAAAAATAAAAAGGAGGCTCTGAGAGGGATCTAACTCTGGCATAAAAGTAAATTCAAATGCATTATTCATGGATTTCTATGTCAAAATATCATTTACGTGTGCTGTGTTGACTCATGGTTCATAAAATGAGAAGGACATGAAAAGAAAGAAAGGATGGAAGAAAACAAACAACTCAGGAGGCTCCTGTTTATTATTCTTTATCCACCCAATAAGCAACTATCTTGTCAGAGTAACACTACCATCAAAGTTTGCATATTTAAAGAGAGACTGAGGGAGTCTTGGTTGTATTTTCAACAGACTTAAAGCACAAAGCTCCAGGTTTTTAAAAATGAAATCATATAAATAAATCACAATTGAATTGTCTTGATTGATTAAGTCTTCAAGCAGTCCTTAAAGCCTGGGCCAAGCAAACCAGAGTTGGTGAGACTTTTTGGGTCTGCAAATTTTTATTTTGGATTCCCTGCACAATGAGTGAAGCCACTACTGTACCGACATGAGTCTCCTCTGTCTCTTTACAAGTACAACACCACAGCAACCCCCACAGGTGCACAGCAGTATTACTGACTCAATCAACTTTAGTCACGTTTAATTACAGTGGTTTCCATGTTGCAGGTTGATAGCTGGATAAAACCGAAAGGTCACGAGACGATTAACTGGATAAAAAAAACTGACTACGGTGTTCCTGTGCATGAAAATAAATTGCGCATTTAAATTTATCAAACTATAAAGGTAAATAAAGAGCAAAATAAAGGTAAACACAAACGAGGGCCTCAAAGATCATCATATCGGTGTGCGTGTGTGCAGAGGCTGCCCAGCACATGTGACCTGCTCCACTTTTATTTTGATTTATAAGCCTGCTGTAGAGCCTCATCACAGAATCGCTTCATCTTCTCTCCTTTATTACACCACATTTGTTTTCATTTTCCTCCCAAGTTGGGGCTGAATACATTACAGTTTTCCCATGGGGCTGCGGTGGGGCCAGCCTCTCCACCACCAATGGGACGCCAGGATGACAGGGAGGGATTTCTCGGCGCGTTTCATCATTAGCAGCGTTAGCAGTGTTTTCACACTAAAGACGTTGTTACTGGATTGCTGCTATTTTGTGGTACCAGCACAGCGGATGCTGGTCAAGCACATTGATCGGCATGACATCAATCAGAGCCGCTCAAGTCACTGATCAAGTGGTTGGTGAGTGAGTAACTGTGGTAAAACCTAAAAACAAGCTTTAGTATGAAATCAACCACAGTTTCAATTTCTGTTTTATTTTAAATTAGGTGGTTCTGTCATTCCTGTATGCCTGGGGCTAACATTGAGAGACAAATCTCGTTCAGACTTTGAAAGATACTTAAGATAAGAACATGAGTGGAGATAATCTGGCAACTGAGTTTAGCATAGAGAGGTCAGTGACAGGTTAATGCACACTTAAATGGAGGAGGGGAGCTGAGACATTGAGATGTCCAATCATCATGGTGCACAAGTGCATAAAAAAATGATAATATGGGTACATTATTCATACAATAATGTCCCAAGTTAATGCAAAATTAGTACATTACAAGCAATTGTTTCATCTGTGCATTACTGTTATGTAGCACTAAAAGGAGAAGCTTTCAAAATGTTATTATACATGAATTTTTTTGTCGGGTGCATATTTTCAACGCCCTTCACTTAGATAAAGCTGAATAATATCTTGTTTTATCACTTGCCTTCACATGTGATCTCAGTCAAAAGTGCTGATGTTCTTCAAAGATCTCAGAGGTTTATTGGAGAACACTAGTGAACAAGCAGCTACAGGTGAGCCTGAGGAGGATATTAAAATTTGAAATCAAAACATGATGTTTTGAACCCATGCACAGAGCACTATACAGTCAATCATACAGAAATGTAAAATGTCTGACAGAACTGCAGACCAAGTCATGGACATCCAGTTGGTCACAGAAACAGTCAAGAAGAGCGTGGTAACTTTGGAAGAGCTGCAGGAATCCGGGTGGCAAGAGGGGAAATCCTGCTTTTGGTTTGCAAGAAGACGTGTGGGGAACACAGAAAACTAGTGGAAGATGGTGCTGTTGTTAAGTGAGACCAAAAGATGGATAAATACTGCAAGAAAATCTGACAGAGGCTGCAGAAGACCATAGGTTGGAGGTCCAGTCAAAGTCCACATCCAAATCCCACTGAGAATCTGTGACAAGGCTGGAAAGTTAATGTTCACAGATACTTCCACCCAGTCTGACGGAGCTTGAGGTATTCTATCAAAAAAGAGGCAAAGCTGGCAAAGACTAAGCCCAGAAGACTTGCATCTACAGTTACAGCAAGAGATATTTAAAGTTTTGACTTCAGGTTGCTTACACAATCGTTCAACCTGATTGGATTTTGTTGTAAATATATATATATATATATATATATATATATATATATATATATATATATATATATATCTTCCAACTTCCCACATCTGCACTACTTTGTGTTTGTTTATCATTCACCATCCAAATAAAACACATTGAAGGTTGCAACTATGACCTGATAAATGTAAAAATTATTCCAGGTATATGAATACTTTCCCACACAAGAGTAAGCTCTCCACACTTTGTCACATATCCACTCATCTTACTTACAACCTCTGTTATTGTTAGCCATCTTTGTCCAGATTCAAGTTGCTGATATCACCCACATCATTTCTAGGACATACAGTGACATTTACCATACAGCCGAAGCTTGCCACACAAATACAAAAAAAATAAAAATAAATAATAATAATAATAATAAAAACATCAAGACTATTTTCATGAATGAATTCTCAATACAACTTTTAGGGGATAAACAGAGAAATAAGAAAGCACCCTATAAATCATTGAATAAACATCATGTTTCAAGGTTTGGTTTCTTGAGAGGACAACATAAAATACATGTTTTTTTCAGCTGTAATGGTAAGCTGTAGCCATGTGAGCACATGAAACACACATTCTTGAAAGTGTCAAATATCACGCTTTTTGAATACTGATGATAAAATCAACAAATAAGATTCCGCTCACTGCTATGGTTTTATATAAATCAGATGTATGTGTAAAATGGATTATTTCTAAACTCCAGGGAGAAAATATCTTCTTTTGACTTTCGGCAGTCTCTAGAATGACCATGTGGGTTTCTTCGGGTGAAAGATTTGTTGGAATTTAACCAAGTCAGAATATGTCTCACATACATATCCCAGTATTTGAACAATTAGACAGTCCATATTTGAAATGACATCTACATCAAAAAGATACATATTATTTTGAAGTCCCAAATTCTTGGTCAGTAGAGGCATAATCCTGACTAACATCCAAGTTTAATTTGTTTTCAAGAAAGGATTTCTCATCAGTTGTAGTTATTCAACGTGTTTGATGAATGAAAGACAACAACAAAACTACAAGTCAGACTGTAGACATTGTTAAATAAAGAGTCCCACCTAGAGGTTTTAAACTGTATTGCACCTCAATTTATTTTATTTTTCCAAATTAAAGTATTGAGGCATTTTGTTTCTCATATTAAGGTTCTCAAACTCTTGATAATCACATAAAATGACATATTTTAGTTTAAGTATCTCTTTTTTTTCAATCAACCTAGAGGCTATGGAATTCAAGAAAATTCAAGAAAATGTTCCTAGGAAAACAGAGTACAATAGTTTTAAAATCTCAGTGGTCCTTTTCCTTCACTATTTTACTTAGAAATTATGACAATAAACCAAAATAAACATTTACTAAATACGATTGTTTTTAATATATATATATATATATAAATATGGGTCAAATTAAAGATAAAAACAACTAATTAAATGTAAAATAAACTTAATTTCTGAATAAATTAGCTTGATTTATAAAATTTAGTGATCTTCTTGGCAAACCAAGAAGATGAGTTTGAATGTTGGTTTTTAAATTATTGGTCTTTCCTGGTCTCAGGTCTGCAAGAAGACTGTTAAAAAAATGGTGTTTCACTGTAGGTTTTTCTTACGTTGGGTATTATCAAAAGACCTTTCTCAAAAGACCCGAGGGAATAGGGACAGAATAAAACCATACCAAAACCAGCCAATGGTCCAGATGTTCACTGAGAGAAGTGCTGATGTTTTTAGAGTCTTTCTGCTCATTATTTGCAGTTAATTGTCCTTCATGTGTTTTTTGTGCATCTCTTATGAAGTTTTTCATGCTCCACGGTTGTCTCTGAAGTCTATCAAACTCTCTTTAAAGATAAACATACTTTGGTCTGAGTTTGCTTTTACTGTTGAGGACACATTATAAATCCATGTCGATTCCTGAAGAATCCACCCGAAATAGTAACTTTTTAAAGAAATTATTATGATTACACATTTTTGAAAAAAAGAGACTACACTCATTTGTTAGAAATTAAAAGTACAACTTCTTTTTATTTTATTATCCACTGATTATTGCAGCTTCTCTATGAATCCAATCCCAGTTTGTGACTAATCGATGTTTCTGCTCTGGCTGTTGTGCACACGATCCTGGAAATATGACAGTCCACAGGTGACCTGAAATTGTTGTGCGTTTTCTGGAACATTTGTTATTTGTTTTGTGGCGTTCTGTTTGCTCCCTTGTGTAAAGAAATGAGGACACGCTGACCAGTTAAGCAGCTGGAAATGTTTATCATCAAGACTGCCCTGGGGTAACAGTATTGGCACAAGGACCCAGCATCTTCTGAGTCATCAGATTACAGCTTGTTAACTTGGACATCTGTCCAGACAGCAGCACAGGAGTGCAATCAACATGGGACTCTCTGGTTTGCAAAAGCTTTTCTGCCTTTAGTGCTTTATTCACTTGTGGTCTCTGCATTAAAACCGAAACCTGGCAAGTTTCACCATTGTAAAATTTTTGTGTTATCATAAAATGTTTTTCTTTTTTTATCTGTTTATTAATCCATGCCAGTCATTCAATTTTGCCAGTTTATTTGTCTAAAACCAGGTCACTGCCCAAAATCTTTCATGACCGTGTGTGCATGATGATGACTGCATTGAAAGAGAGAAATGTGTGTAGAATGGAAAATGTGCCCCTGCCATTTTGTGCAAGTCATGATACAGTGTACAGTGAATCAAAAGTGCTGCTTCAACGGGTGTGATTACATTTGCACGCCAAGTGTTCCAGGTGAGACATGAACAAACTGCCAAAATTTCTAATTTACTCCCTACGAGCTGCAAATTATTTGAATTTTCGCTTTATGTTTCAGAGAAGCCAGGAAGTTGCCCCTATAAACAGTTCACGCCCTGGTGTTATAACTTCTGTGATCACGACGGTGACTGCCCAGGGGCTAAGAAGTTCTGTCCGACATCATGTGGCCGTGCGTGCAGACAGCCATGACACACATCGTTTTTGAGTCTCTTGCACTTCTTTAATACAATTTTCATGAACAAAAATGTCAAATTGTTCTTCTGTCTGTGTGTATTTTTTTACTTTATGATGTGTTTTAATAGACTACGCAAATGATGATCTTATGCTTAAAAACACAGTTAAAATTGGAAACCAGAGGTTTGCGTGCACCGCATAAAAAGATATATACCTTTCGTTTTTCCTCACTGTCTGAAATTAAATCAGACTACATTTCTCTTGTTTTCAGAATTATCGAAACTATTTCTATTAAATTCCCCAATGATCAAAATGCTCATGTTGCATCCATAGTTCAGGAAGTTGACCTGACTGAGCAAAACCAATGTGATTTTTGGATTCAGAACATCTCCTGGCTCTGAAGATATTGATAAATTAATTTCCCAAATATTCTTTCTCTAATTATTTTGGTGGTTAGCAAACAGAAACAATTTTGGTAATTCCAACAAAAATAAAAAAAAATAAATCTGGTTTGATTTATCTTGAGACATCTTCTTCTAATAGAGGGTCAGAAACACAGCAAAAGTTCAACAGTAAAAATTGTTTTTAAGAAATTCAGAAGCATATTAACAGGACCATATGGCAATATAGTATATAAATGTTCTTGTTTCAGACACAAAAACACTTTTATAGTTAACTAGTACATTTCCCATGTACTTAAATTTAAAAAGCAACAAAAAAAAAACTTCAAATTGCCCTTTTTATGTACATGCATGCCAGTGCTTGACTCAGTTCTTCCCTGAACATTAACGCCTTTGGGTTTCTTTTCTATTCTGTGAAGGACCTACTTCTGTAGCAACCTAATGGATCCTCGGGTGCTTCCTCACAGAGGCGGCACGCCCCTCATCTTGCGGATAACGTTGGCTATTCGCTTGGCCAATCCTGGATTGGGTTCTTCTACCTGGAAGCTTCGGGTCAGCAGGTTGTACAAGGAGCCATATCCCACGGCCACAACGGTGCACGTTAAACAGATAACATTGTAAGGCATGCTGAAGTCTGGAGTGGGCAGGTTCACCAGCAGAGGCTCTGTGTAGGCGCGTATGAAGTAGCTAGACTCTTCTTTGGTCGGAAAACTAGAAAGACAAGTGAAAACTGCGATTTTACACCCAAAGAGAAAACAAAAAAGGCAGGAAGACGTCTCTTAACATGCTAAGCAAAACAACTCCACTCACAAAGTGCTGAACAGGGGTTGCTCCTTGGTGATGTTTGTGTTCATGGCTACAGTACTTGGCACAAGAGCACTGACAACCGAAGACCTACAATTGAATGAGAAACATCTTAATCATTGAAAGGAAGCTGGCATCTGAAATATACGCTCATTTCTTACTTGGAGGACAGACTTATGACAGATGTGACAGGCAATGTGTTCATACCCGACGTAGAATCCGTGGTTGGGATCAGGCGTGTACTCGGTCCATTTGAGCAGAGCCCTCTCAAACTGCACTGTAACCTCGGTGACAGAGTGTGGAGGCAGCTGGACCAGCATCTCCAGCAGGTGGGGCCGCATTCGGTCTTTGGACGGCTGGTAGTGGATGTAACCTGGGAATAGAAGGGAAGTAAAAGGAGCAACGAAAACAGAATGTTAATGTTTGCACCAACCCCTTTGTATGTCTGACAACACATTCAATTACAGATAGTTTAAATAATTGAATGAAGAAATGATATAGAAGCTTGAGCAAACAAAAAAAATCTGCATGTAAATTATGTCACTTGACTCCAAGTGACATAATTGTCACTTGGACATACTATGGCATGTACTATGGCATATTCAGTAATCTTCTGAAGACTGAAGGACAGAAATACACACTTTGTGTGTGTATGTGTGTATGCTTCTATTTGGGGCCACATGTGTAAACCAATCTACTGTGTTAGGATAAATGTTGCAAAACATTGTTGCATATTTTCCCCTGAAATTTCTGAATTTAATATCGTTCAGTTCCTGATAGACTTTAATATTTACATTTATGATAGACTTGAATACCGTGCTATTCTCAACATTTTATTTTAAAGGTAAAAGAATGTGGTCTTCCAAGGTTGATTTGGGCTGACAATTGTAATTTGACATCTTAATTTCTAGTTCCATCTTAATTTCTAACACTCACTGGGCTTGTTGTCCTTTCCCTTGCTGGTGACGGTCAGCGTGTGAACGTAGAGACGCAGATACCAGGGCACAGAGTCCAGCAGCAGCACAGGAAAAGATCTGAAGGGATGGTTGTTGTACATTAAGGTGTGGATTTCTCCGGTCTGCAGCCCGTACCCAGCAACGTAACGCTCGGCGTGGAGCAAGGGCCGAAGCATGTCGCCTGCACGAAGAAAGATGGCAATGATTTGAAACAGAGAAACATGCTAAAAAAAATTTAACTGAAAGAAACCCGCTTTTACTTTGGCAATGTCAAGTGTACACCAATTGGGACAGTGTGGAAAAATGTAGAATCTTATTTAATGTAACTGCTCAAAAATAGTTTCTGATGGGTTTCACTTCCAATCCAAAAATGACCGAACAATGTCAGGAAGAATGGCAAGCAAAAAACTCTGGCCTAGGTAAAACAAATTCACCCTCTTCTTCTGGTGTCATCAATTGCCAGCAGTAATGTTCAGTCAATCCAGCAAAGCTGCTTCAGCCATCACTTTTGTCACTCACCCTCTGTGGATTTCCAGCGAATCAGCACATTAAGGGAGCGCACAGTCCCAAAGGTGACTTGTTGGGTCAGATCATAGACGGAAAAGGTCCGTCTGTCCCCCAACACCACCGCCTGGCTCAGCAGATGAGTAGCTGGACTGAGCTCAAACTGGTCCTCCTGGAGAAACAAAACCATCTGGTTTTTATATAAATTTAAACTAAAGGGGGAAAAAAATGTCCCCTTCTATCAGGTGAGTTTGAGACCACTTTGACAATTTAATTAGGTTCATCTCAGATGTTTGCATTGTTACAAAAGATATACAGATATTTAAAGTGGAAGAACAGAAAGCAACCTGAGGGTTGTCTGTGACGTCGATGTATATTTTACTGGAGGAGGCCAGAGGGCAGGCTTCGGTGAGGGTCCGGGAGAACATCTTAAACAAAGACCACTCTGAAGAGAGAAGTGAATACATTAGCAAAATTAAAGAGATACATAGTTAAGTTGTAGACAAATGCAGATAGAGCTGTCTTCTTGAGACCTCGTTTGCCCTGTCCAGAGGCGTGAAGGTCAAACACCACATTCAGCGTCTGCCTCAGCTCCAAGGACGAGGTTTTGCACGGCCCGTCCTGACACACCGGCCGTATGTGCACAGCCTGGGAATGGAAACTGCTGTGGAAAAGTTTCTCCGACTTCAACAGCACAGCCAGACCGGCCTGAAAATATACAGGTGCCACACAGAGGGGGGAAAAAAAAGTCGGTTGTACACCAAATCGGCACATAGACTGTCGCTACAGACACTGGCAAAAAAAGAGGGATTCACCTTGGATCCACACGGCAACAGTTTTTTCCAAGGAGTCAAGTTTTCAGTGCAGACGATTTCTCGTGGGAGGGTGGCGTAGCGAAGGA
Source organism: Xiphophorus couchianus (assembly GCF_001444195.1). Classification (NCBI taxonomy): domain Eukaryota; kingdom Metazoa; phylum Chordata; class Actinopteri; order Cyprinodontiformes; family Poeciliidae; genus Xiphophorus; species Xiphophorus couchianus. The sequence continues at coordinate 11,568,859 of NC_040228.1, forward strand.
AGCGGTGGTCTGTACCTTGAATTTCAGCATAAACAGAATTTTAAGCAGTGAATTTTGAACAAAAGGTTTGATCAATGTGTACATTGTCCAGGATTTCTTTAATGAGTCAGATCTTTTTAGAAAACCAAGACAAAAATGACCTGCATGAAAACTAAATACAAGAGAGCTTTAAAAAAAATGGACCATGTAAAATAATGTGGACACATTTATGTCATATTAAAACAATACATATTCTAAACTGTGCTGATGATTGAATGCAGCTGAATAAGAGAAAACAAGGCCAAAAGATGCTTACTTATAGTCTATAAAAATAAAATACGTGAGTTAGATATATTTCTACGACACACAATGATATGATATGATATGATATGATATGATATATGATATGATATGACATGAAATGATATAAGAAACAGAAGGACTGCACCAATCAATGGAGAAGTATTTGAATGCACCATTTCTTCCTTGACTGCTGACTGGCAAGTGGAACTCTGAAGAACCTGAATAGTTTTTTATTGGCACTGAAACTAAACACCAAAACTCAAAACCCAAACTTTATCAGTGTTCTTTTTCTTTTTACTTCAAACATTTTACAATCTACGACTGGAAATTGCTGTTTTTGTAATGAAAGTCACCCTAATGTGCAGTATATTTGTCTCCTGGATTTCTGCATCTTTCTCTCTTATAAATGCCTAAGGAGGAGCTGGCACTGAATAACAGTCATTAGCAATCTTAAGTTTCATTCAGTATAATGTATCATAAGAGAAATTTGTAGAATGCAAAAATAAAGACTGAGAATGCTTTGCTGTACCGTTGGCAATTCCCAGGGGTTTGAAGGAGGCGCTGGGCTGAACAGTGTTGGTGGAGTCAATGAAGTTCAGTGAAGCACAGAAGATGCCTGACAAAACGTTTGTCAGCTCCTTCCATGTGGCATCCACACTAAAAAGGGAGAGAGAAGGCAGAAAAATGTTGACGGGACCGACAGACACGCGAAAGCAGCAAAATGATGCATAACAATACATAAACATTAACGTCAAATATATGTGGAGCCATCTTAGCTGATCAGAAATGTATATACTTAAAACAAATGCTTATTTTCAACATTTTTTAAAATCTTATTCCACAGATATAGACCTGTTAAACAAGCTGTAACACTTTGTAGCCACCAGATGGCAGCACTCACTCTGTCACAGTGTCCTGAAACCAGACCCAGAGTTCAGCTCCTGGAGGGGATGGGAGGTAGGGCTGCCCCCACTGCATGGTCCTCCAGTAGCCCTGTGTGAAGGAGATGTGCAGCTCTCGCACGGAGAACTTGGAGATGACCTGACCCAGAGATTTGGGGAACAGCCTGTAGTGGGACACTGAGAAATGGAACCACGTATTTAGTATTAAGGACATTATTTACATGAAAGAAAGTGTATGTGAGGAATTTGTGTTTTGCACATTCATTTTTAAAGGTTTAAAAGTCTCTCTTTAATGACCACATTCATAAAGTTGTGCAAAAAGTATCATCTAATCTTCTCTTTAGCTAACATTTTGTGATCTTCTATTATTTCCAATACATAAAATTCACAGCTATACTGTCTTGTAAAGGCAAACTTTAATAGCCTGAAACTGAACGCCAGTGTTGAGATGGGAAATCAGTGCAAACCAAACCAGAAAGAATATTTTTTGCAAAAGTCGCCTGTATCAAACTTTACATGAAGTGTATTTCAAAATATGGCACCTATGTGGCAAAAGTGTTCATACTCCTTAAACCTTTTCACAATTTGTCATGCTAAACTACTCCTCAATTTATTTAGATTTTTAGTAACAGACTGTCACAAAGTAGAGCACGATTGAGAGGTGGAAGGAAAATTATTAAAATGTAATGTGAATAAGGTTTGACTGATAAGATTTTCTTTGCAGTGTAGGTGGCTGTTCAAGTTGTCCTTTTACAACAAATGTGTGATTGGTAAAAAAAAATAAAAAAAAAAGTGAAGTGGGCTTTGTTACTATACTGCAAGGTTGCCCCTTCTTTCACTGATCTTAAAACAAAACAAAACCTGCCCAGACTTACAGAGTCTGATCGATTCTGATATTACCTTTGCTTCCTCTGGTGAAGTCAGTCTCCCACACGGTGCGAAACTGGAAGCTAGCATAAATATCTCCGGAGTGCAGCGGTCTGACGACCAGCTCCTCCTGAAACTCGTCTTTGAGCGGCGGTGTTGGTGTCAGGACCGAATCGGGGACAGGTAAGTCCGGTTTGATCGCAGCAGCATCATCGGGAACTGTTTCGTCAACCTGGGTTGCTTCCCACCGCCTCTCCTCTGTCGGCTGCTTCACTGTTTCCGCCGGTGTTTGTGGATTATCAACCACACTTGCATGCTGTTCATTACCCGGCGTAGGTTCTTCACTTATTACCATCACGTATAACGAATAAATAAATACAAGAAGTAACCAAGCGCAGCGACTACACCTGGGAGCTGCCATATTGCTACTGGGTAGGTGATTTGCTTCCGCCTTCTAACGTCACGCGTAGAACCAGCCAATAGACTCTTTCCATTTTGAGTCCCGTGACAGTGACTGAGCTATGCTTTGTTTTAAGCAAAAATATTTTATTTAAGGGACCAGTTGCATTAAAATGCCTATATTTTAATTCAAAACACAAAAATCTGTGTTTTGACTTTTGCGGAACTATGAATTTGTTCGGACGGCTCATTATTAAATTTCGCTATATCGCTGTGCTAATTTTTCGGTAAGCATATTTGTAAAAAGACCAGCTTTTATTAGAATACCAGTAATTCGGACAGATTGAATAAATATGAAAGAAATACAGACACAAATTGTCATTAATAATATAAAAAAACAAGTGGAGGTTTATAATTTTTCATTAATATCTGCAGCAGGGCATATTATTCTGAACCATGTTTATTTATATACAGATTTTTTAAAAATGAAATTACACACTTTACTATTTAATCTACATTACATTACAACTGAATCTAATGTGACATTAGCGTTCAGCTACTTAAAGCTATGGACCCTGAACGTATGCATCACATTCTGGCTACTGTATGCTGTTCTAAGCCACCATAAAACATTCAATACAGAATTTGCAACGTCCTGGTGCTGAATATTTGATTGTGTCACTGGACAGAGATGGGCATCATCATCACCCCGCTGGTACCACCGGGGGCACATCCCTCCCCCCTTGCCCCCCTCCTTAGCCCCTTTCCACATCCACACATCGTCACACACGGCCCAGTCACACGCGCTCGCGCATTGCACGCGCACACACATCCACGCGCGGTGAATTTCAGCCCAGCCATGGCTCCCTGGTAGATGCTCAAAGCGGCTGTTGTCAGAGCGAATTAAATCTCCCCTCCTCTCCTCTGCTCTGCTCCGCTTGCTGGTTTTCCTCCTGACCTCGCTTGCCTCCGCTCGGGTTTTTCAATATTTTATTCAGGATTCCTGCGCTGTCTTCTTCTACATGGCCACATCAGATGGACTAGACGGCTGTCTGCAGCGAGGCAGATCTCAAAGTGACCCGAACATACTCACGGAACCGGGCATCGATTTGTCTCACGGCACAGGTAGGATGAACGCGGCATTACGATGGTTATTTATTTTTTTATAGCATTTATTTTGTGTTCATTTATTATATTATAGAATTATTTATTGTTTTTTTAGCGATGGAAAAAATGCTCTAACGCCCGCTGGGATGTCAGAACAGCCAGGACAATTAGCGCATATGCTTCCAACGCTGGATGTCGAATATTGACTGTAACAGCGAATCGTGGCGCTGCAAATTGAAAATTAATGTGCCATATCAGCGTCTGTGAACGGCTGCTATGCCTGGTCACATTATTATAAAGACGCCTGTAGCTCTTATAGCGCTGACGTGGATTCAAGTAGTGGGCTATTGAGGGTATTTAATATTATATCGACGTGAGGAGATTTCACTTATTTGCGGATTAAAAAAAAAAAAATTATAATAATAATTATATTTTTCTTTGGCTGCAACCAGCCTGTCTGGATAGGGCATTTTTGGGAGCATCACACAATCCGCATGCATGTGCGGTCCATGGTGCCAGGCTAAGCGTATTTGTTGTCTTATCTCTGCCTGTGCTGCTTGCCCAGTGTTATGGGGGGTAAGCACGGGTCTTGGCTTTAGGTTTTAATGCAGTTTAAACCGGCACATGCACATCTCTGCATATTGACAGCACTGACAACCCTCCCCCCCTGCCTTCTCCTACTGAACTGATGACTGGTCAATGCCAGGCTTCCCCACATGATGCAGGCTATAGGTAGACCTATCCCCCCTCCCCCTCGCCACTCTTCCCTTCCGGGCTTTAATTTTAAAGAAAATATCAGGTGCTGCTTTCAGTGTGGAGTCCTTGTTTGTTTCCCCCGGGGCCTGTTTGTCATCCTCTTGAATGTGGTATAGAGCTAATGAAATGATCTTTCATTAATAACAGATAACGAGTGGTGCCTCTGCACTCCTGCTGCAGATAATGTGCTTCCTCTATCAGCTTCCCATTCTTAATTCGTCCATCTAACTCCTCCGAAAATGCATGGATTGATTTTTACGTAAGCACGAGGCTATTTATGGTCAATTTATGTGGGCTTGGAAAGGGCTTGTTGTTTCCTCCCACACGTGGTGAGTTTTACGCACACGAAGAATGCTTGAGTGGATGATTCAGAAAAAAAAAGCTATGCCTTTTCACCTTTCAGCTCATTTCTAACGAAGGCCACTCGACTGCACCTGCCTGCACTCGTCAGCTAGCCCAAGTGCATTTTCAGCGGACCCCTGGCTGAATGCGGCCCTCCCAAGGATGGTTTTAATTCACACTTATGTGAATGTGATGATGTCACAGCGGGTCTTTGACACACCTGAATAAACAACACAGTGGCTCGGCAGATCCGCCACGCAAGTGACGATAGCCGTGCAGTGAGATCAGCCTCCGTAGACGAAACAAATGCAGTTTTGCGACGAAAATAAGAGCAGGATGACTATACCTTTGTGACAGCAGAGTACAGTGTCAGCATCTGATGACCTGAAGTACTCACAACATGACCCAGCTCTCCTCTGTGTAAGATCATCACTGCACCAATGTCTGGGGCACCAGTCTTTGCCAAAGGATTACTTTGGCAAAGACTGCACTTTTCTCCTTTTACAGTGCCTCACGCAGCTGCAAAGGAGAGGCTGACACTGTATTCATCCCCTGACTCAACACTGACGAGAAGAGTCAATAGAGACAAGTAACAGCTGAACATCCCACAGAATCGGAACAATGTTGTCTTAGAAATAGTGATAACAGGAGACTCTCACTGAGTTGTCTCCAATAGTCCAGTCCTACTTTTTTTTGGTATTATTTACTAAGAATGCCCTTTTTAGTTCAGTGTGTTTGCATGCTCACCAGCCACTTGTTCAATTGCTTGATAACACTAATACCAAATTTGGCCAATCTCGTACCAGGAAGTCGGTGCAGTCAGACACGTTGACGTGATGAAGACAACTTGCTGAAAATGAAGCCAAGAATAAGTATAGTGGAGAAAGGAGATAAAATGGGGATAGTGAGCTCTCAGGTCTACAAAAAGTGGCATAAGAAAGAGAAAATATCCAGCAAGAATGGCCAGACTGCTTTGAGATGAAGCAACAATAATTAAAACAAGGTATGCAGGGTAACAACTCTAAACATTAACCTCGAAGCAGATGGGCTGCAGAAGATCACATCGGGTGGCTCTTCTGTCAGTTAAGAACAGGAAACAAAGGCTACAGTTCACAAAGGCCCAACAGAATTGGCTAATAATAGATGCTGCTGGTCCAAAAACTCAACTTCACTCATTCAACTTCAACATTAAGATTCTAGGGTTAGATTTAACATGAAAGCGTGGATCTCTCTTGTATCATTCAACTGGTTTACAGTTTGGGTCCTTTAGAAGCAACTCAGCATCATTTAAGTGGTCCAGCTTCCCTGATTATTGCTGCGGATCATGCCGATCCATTTATAACTGCATCAGCCATCTTCTAATGTCAACTTCCATCAATACATAACACCGAGTCAAGAAGCTCCAATCATCTCAAACTGGTTTGTTGATCATGACGATGAGCTCCCTGTAATCCTGTGAATGCTACCTTGTCAAGATTGACCAAAATCTCTTGGGAGTTTTTCTATAGCTTTGTTTAATCTATTGTAAGGAGAATTTGGGGCGTGCTGTGGTGGCGCAGCGGATTAGCACGCCCCACGTTTGGAGGCCTTAGACCCGCGGATGTCGCAGGTTTGACTCCCGGTCCCGACAACATCTGCCGCATGTCCTCCTTCAAAAAATGGCGCCGGCTTGGCTGCCTGCAGACACAGCTCCTGTCGTGTGCTGTAACTGCAAAATAATTTCCCTGCTGGGATGAATAAAGTAAATATTATTATTGAGGCAGTTCTGAATACAAAATCAGTCCAACCTGGTACTGAAGTGCAGTTCTGGTTTGTTCCCAATAAAGTGGCCAGTGAGCGTATGTTCAAAAGAAAAGTTTTCAGTGAACCACACAGAAAAACAAAAAAGAAAGAAAAACAAACAGGTATAATTAAAATTTCACATTGCTCATTCTGAGACATCCTCATTTAACTTTTTGTCAATGTAAGTGTTGCACTGTAACAAATTGTTTAGTCAGTTCATTTTGACAACCACCTCTTGGATTCACCTGCTAGTAAAATGTCACTTTCACTTGAAGATCCACTTAGTCATTCCAGAGTGAGGAGGGAGTAATGGGGTGGAGAGGACACCTTGAAGTTTTGTAGTCAGAAAATCTGTCCAGGGGCAATGGATGGTTTCTTTCTGTTATTTTCTATTCAGTGAAATAACAGAAAGCTGATCCTAGCTAGATAAAAAAGAAAGAAAGAAAGAAAGAGCTTAAAGAGTCCTTAATAACAGAAATATCAACTCTAATTTCAAATAAAGACAGTCGGATTTTGATTAATATCAATTACCATTTCATTATTATGGAGCTACTGTAATAATTATTCTAACAGTAACAATAGTCAAGTTTTTAATTCCGGTTTTGTACTTAGTGTTATTTTTTATTTGTGTAACTGTGAACCTAAGTTTGTTAATAAAGTTTGAGAATGACGATGATGATGATGAATTATGCCTTGGGAAAGCACATTTTGTAAATCATTGGGTTTGTAAAAGTCTTTCAAAGTCTGAAAAAGTAATGTTATGTATGAGGATTTTCTTATTATTCCATTTATTTCATGGAAGCATGAAACAAATTGAGTTTTCAGATTTCATTATTTAAAGACTGAAATCAGAATTTCAAACGCTGATACAAAAAGAGCGGCCAGTTCATTGCTTCACGGGTCTTTCAGCTGTTTATTTTGAAACTTAAAAAAATGAAGGTTCATGCATCACAAACAGTGACTGAATAATCTGTGTTTTGCACAAGATATTCCAGATGTATTAAAGTTGTCTGATTTTAGATTTTGTAAATATTTTAGGCTCAAATATCCAGACTGTTTTGAAAGGAATAATTAAAAAAAAAATTATATCTGGAAATTTTGAAATGGAAAAACATTTTGAAAAAAGTTGGGGGTTTTTATTCATAGAAGAAGAGGGAAAGAAAATGAGAAAGTCTTTTTTTTTTTTTTAAAAAACGCACCATAATAAAGAAGAGTTGGTCACTTTCCACCCAAATTCAAGACCCACTGATGATCAGTATGTTTTAGGCTTCATCTTCATCCATTGGTCACATTGAAACCAAAACAATCCTGTTAGACCTGACGTCAGAAGAATTTTGGGAAACTGCAGGTGTAACACGAGCCCCTGCGAAAATTAGACGGAATCAAACCTTTTGAATGGTGGATGTTCTTACTTGTATGCACAGGTCCCTCTTTCTGATCGTATCCATTCCGCCCACTGTAAGTGCTGAATAATTCAGTTCTGGTTTGATGAGTCTATCATGCCCTTTCTGTTCCAGCCTTATATGCCTTTATCTAAGATTGTCCTTGTGCCAAAGGTGCATTGAAACAGATCCTTTCAGCGTTATCACTAAATATCTCATAAGCTTACCTCTGCCTTTTGTACAGACAATGCACATCAAGTTCAAGTTTGACCACTGTGAGCATTTTGAACTAAGAGTCATCGGTCTTGATTCCTTTGAGGACTCAACTGGACAGAGCACAACTAATGGATGATTTTTATTTGCATTGGCCAAGTGCTAGTCCCAACTTTAAATTGTTACATGTCACCCATATCCAAACTCACTTCTGCTTATGAAGGTTGACTTTGCCTCACCTCAGATTAGAGCTTTTCTTATTCACAATCCCTGTGTTACAGTCAGACATTGATGAGTAAATGTGAGAAATTATGAGTCAGCCTTATGTAACATTATCCCTGTTTAGCTTTCTAAAATGTACAATATGAATGTATACAAAATAGGATTAGGGACACAAGAATGCCTTACATAAGTAGTAATTTAAAACTCCGTTTTGGATCATCTTAATGTGTTAGTTTGGGTTAAAAATATAATAATAGGGCTTTGCTTAGTCTCATTGCAGTATGTGAACTAAACAACTAAATGCTTTGCTTTACAGTAGAATATCTTTTCAATAACACCTAGGATTAGCCAGTCGAGGTGCCTAGCTGAAGAAGTGGAGCTGAACAAGGAAAAAGGAAAAGCCATTTAATCAGAAATTGTAACTTTAACCTGATAGTTCTGCCATGCAGAAGAACAAACATCTTGTCTATCCTGTCATGGTGCAGTAAAGTACCTTTAATGAGGCTGAAGAGGCAGATAAAAAATAGGAATTAGATCAGTATGTGGTCTTCTCTGTGGTTTTGAAAAAGGATATAAAGTTTAATTCTTAGCTGAAGGCAAACATTTTCAAAAGAAAAAAAAGTCAAGGTCCATCTACTATCAACACTTAATTTTACCTGCTGCCATGGTAAAATTAATATTATTTTACCATGGCAGCATATTAATATTATAGCATTCAGAGAGAAAACATTTTATTTGATTTTAACCTTAGTAAATAGGATGATATAGAATCTTCCTTTGTAATATTTATAACCTTGCTTAAAAATATATGTACTCCTTTGGAAATCTTTAGTGTTTTTAAGCATAACAACAATAAGTATTCTAATTTTTTATTGGTAATTTATGTGAAAGTCTAATATAAAGTGGCACATGAGTGTTACAAAGAAGAAAAAAATGATTCGTGGTTATGAAATGTTTAATGAAACACCTGAAAAGCACATTTATATTTGCCCCTCTTTACTCTGATACCCATTAGTTAAGATCCAGCGAAACCAAATTAACTTCAGAAGTCATTTTGATTAATTTGAGTACTCTAGTGTGTGATTTAACAAACTCTAAGGATGATCTGTGAAGGCATCAGAAGTCTGTTAGAGAACATTATGATCACCAAGCAACCAAGGAGAAAGTTTAGGATAATCCAGACCTAAATTCAACATTTAAAAATTGAAAAAGACAATGTCCACAGATACTTAATTAAACTGCACACAAGTTTTGATTAGAAATATACGCATATCTGAATGTGTCTAAAGTCTAATTAAGACTTCAGTGTTAAGTGGCAAAGCTGTAATCCACAACGGAGTCATGACTTCCTAATCACGGTCAGCTTTGAGGAAAATGGGACTTATCAGTCAAGATCACTTGCTACAAGTAGCCACTGGTGAACTATTCAATCTCCCATCCATGAAGAGAAGAAAAACAATCAGCCAGGCAGAGTCTCAGAGTAGCATCTTGGTGTCCAAGGAGCATTTAAAGAAACGTACACTCACCCAAAGCCAAGTTGTAATAGTCGATCTAAATGGAATATTCTCCTGTGCTGATAGCGTTGTGGTTTTGTGTTAACTTATGGGTAAGTGATTTTAAGTATTCATTATATTTTACCTTTGGGAAAGTTATGGGAAAAATCAGCACTAAGAATTACAGCAGAGATTAAGAAAATCTCTGATATACAAAAAGTTCACCTTTCATAATTTTAAAAAGATGTTCTAAGAAAGAATGATAATTTAACAGATCTTTTGGTTTCACTCCGTCTCCAACAACAACAAAAATACTTAATGATTTAGTAGTTTTCTTCTCTTTGGAAAAGGTTAAAGAAAATTGGTCAGCACTATTCTGTGACTCATATAGTGGGACTGATAATGTTGACATTTCAGTGAAACTTACTGAATAGATGACAACATATTATTTAAAATTGTTATTCAGTCTTCGAAAAGGCATTTTTAGAGAATAATGAAATTTTTCAGTGTAGTATTTTTTTATCTGTTTTTTAAATTTTGTTTGACTTTATTAATTTTTAATCCTTTTATAAAGGCTTTCTTGTTTAGTCCAGGTATTTTACTGTTTCCAACAGTTATTGATTTATTTATTGTCTTAATCTGTAAATTTTTTAAAACCATAGTTTCTTTTATAGATTATTCTTTATAAAGTCGAAAGAAATGTTGGAGATTTGCGTAACCACCATTAAAAGATCTGCTTTCTCTAATAAGCAGTTCACATCCTGGTAATATTAACTAATAAAGACTAAAAATAAAAACATTTAGTATGATAAGAATAATATACCCTGAGACAATAAGGGTTTACTCTCATTACTTTGTCTACAAATTCATAAAAATATGACTGGGCTTTGGATTTTTCTCTGAACGTTTTTCTAATGTTGGTTTCTTGATATCATTAATAATTATCGTGGTGATCTTTTGAAACTTGTTTAAATCCTGTTATCATGTGATGTTTAGCAGTAAAGTCTTCTACTGTTAAACTAGAGTAGCTAAGTTCTCTTTCTCTTGCTCTGACAGTTTGCAGTGTTGGGTTTACAGTTAAAAGCAGGAATAAAAATATGGAAGATTCTGTTCCCTTCCCAATCCTGATAGATTCATGCAGTAAATTAGAGGAAAGCATTAATTTCATATCTTTGGAGTTTAGCTCTGTTAACTCTACACACTTGCAGCACAACCTCAGACGTTACTGTCGTTTGACGTTATCTTATGATCATAAACACTAAATTCTTGTGTTTATAACTCAAAAACGTCAAACTTATTAGCTGATTGATTCTGTTTTGTTGAAATTAGGCCAATGGAACAGCAGTAATTCCTCCTAGTCAAAAAAAAAACAACTCCTCCTCATCTTGGGGTGTTTGAAGATAAGATGCCGCTTTGGGCTGTGCTCTGTGCGGATTCCCTCGCTGTCCTCCTGTTGTCCGTAAAAAACAGAACAGAAAAATGACAACAGCCAACGTCCCGCATCGCGCTGTGAATGTGAGAACAGATTAGGCTTTTTGACGATCCATGTGCTGCTAGGGCTGTTGTTTGCATGCCCACACCTGTGAGTCTATGTGCTTTTCTGGCTTACGAATCCGTCTCCAGAAGAAAATGGCAATCTTGTGCAGACTGACAAATTGAAAAAAGAAAAAAAAAAACGCACAAATTATCAGTCAGAATGTGCTAGACGATAACAGGCAAAGACAGCAAACAGAAAGCGCTTGCTTGATGCACAAAGACTGGCCTGGAACACCTGGGAGATATCCTGGTGTAAAAGCCGCATGAAATGCAGCGATTTAGCCTCTAAAGGCTGAGGTTAAATGAAGTTTAAGGAGTTGCAAGCCGGATGATGTGAAGGGTAAACTCCTCCTGACGTCTTCGGATCAGTGGGTGCATGTTTTGCAGAAAGGCAGGCAGGAGAAAAGGACAGAAGACTGAATGAGTGAAATGAAGGAGAGAAGGAAATGAGAAGGTGGCAGCTTTTTTTTTTTTTTTTTTGAAGGAAAGCCAAGATCTTATCCTAATTGCAAGCTAGCTGCAGTGAGATGATGGATCGTCTATAGAAAAACAGGAACATAGATGCAGTGGATGTGAGTTTCTCGCGTCCTTTAAGACTGCAGGAGATTCAGGACCAGGATGAATAAAAAATTAAAGATGTTAATAAAGGCTTAGGATGCAGTTAAACAGTCGTAATATTTTTTATTAGTTATTTTCTATTCTTTCAAGCTACTGTTCATACCCCTTGATTTTTTCAGTATTGTGTCAAGCACAATTGTAGTCTAATATTTGTAGGTATGTCACATAACATTGCAATTAGCTCCAAGTCATTAATAAACAAGAAAACAAACGTGGAGAGACCTGTTGTTTGTTAGTTGATTAGATTTAGTTAGGTTTAAGTCTTCAGTGTATTCAGTCAAGACTGAATAAAGACAAATTTTCTTAATAAGAACTCCTGAAAAATATTTTAGTAGAAATGGAAACTTAAAAACGTTAAAAGTGCCACAAGATAAGACGTATTTTCTGCTAATGCTAACTTTTTCTTACTGTTAAATTATAATTTTGGTCATCTCCACTATCACATCAGATATTTGTTCTATTAAAAGCCTAAAGATGTTTGCAAAGAAAAAAAGAAGTTTAAAAAGCACAACAGAGAAGTGTGTATGAAGCGCTACACAGATTCAGCACAAACAATAAAATAATAAATGAGGTAAAACTGAAGCCATTACCACTGATAACTGTCACAGACAAACATAAAATTGTAGTGATAGTAAATTAATAGCTGAATATATTGTTCAAGGATGAAAATAATCTCCTTCAAACCATTTTTTCTTGCTTTTAAAATAAATAAATAATAATGTATTGTAAAAGGTGTTGATATGCTAGATTAGTAGCGTAAAATATTGATAGTCAATTTGTTTTTATTTAGTTTTTGCAAACAAAAAGGTATGTGATGCATTTTTTTCCTCTTTCAAAATGGGACATAACATGCTCCCATCTTGATATAATAGTTTGTTCTCCACATTTCACACATTTCATCCATTTGCAAACGCTGGATGTCCACAGTTGTATTTGATATGGCTACTTCAGGCTGTTCAATGATTGTCTGTGTTTAGCTGGGAAGCTTGTTGTTAAAAATGTGACTTTGTTTTAGTCACCTCCTGTGCAAATTTAGCTTAAGCAAAGTTGTTGGAAAGCTTGTTTGATCAACCCCATTTCTTTTAGTCATTTCTAGTTACATTTTCTCTATTGAGATATTTTCTAATGATGCTGTTAGGGTTATCTCTGAATAATAAATCAGAAAGTCTTGATTAGACTCCTGGAGGTGATGGTGATGTGTTGAGCTGCAAAATAAAAAATAGTAATAATAATAGTAATAAATCTTTGAAAATGGTGTTTACAGCATTGTATAGTTGCCACAGTAAAGACCGTCCTTAAAATAGATACCTGCTGGTTCCTCCTACCAAAAATGTGACGTATTGCACCGTCACACCTCTTCAAAGCCTCAGCATGTTTCTCTCCTTCTAAATCAGCCACACTGAGTCAAAGAAAATGTGAGGCCAGAGGAAATTCCCCTGCCTCATCAAAGCTGAGCACTTTTGTCTAGAACCTCCCAAAAATAATAGAAGACAGACACCAAGGAGGGAAGGAAACTAAAAACGAAGAAGGTAAACTACACACAGCATATAGGGGCTGTCCTCGTGACTGAGTGTGTTGTCAGAGAGATGGGGAGACGGTGAAATGTGGTTTTAGGCCTTTGTGTTTATGTTTAGTAGCCACTTACAGTGCAGTGTTACTGAGCAGTTCTCTCAGGGCCTCTCCGGAGCAAGAAAATGAAATACATAATGTGCCCCGATCAAATAACGGCACAAGAAGGAATAGAGTCATAAAAGGAAATGAAGTCAGACTTTTCATTGAAATGTTCCACTCACCGTGTCTGAGTTGTGAAGATAAATGAGAGGGAAGGATGGAGAGACTTTGGTTGCATTCACTTTTTACTACAGTCTGTCTCTGGCAACTCACTAACTTCTTAGAAGACGTTTAGACGGAGCTCAGAAGTTACAGCGTTTAAAGCCACTTCTCAACAGACAGGCCTTAGAATCGACACAGACAGACTGACACTTAGAAAACACAAATGCTCATTATAATAATAAATAACAATTTAATATAATAAAATCTTCACATCAGACACTGAAAAAAGGATTTGATCACTACTGCAGCTTTTAATACATGATGCACTGTACGCCGCAGAGGTTGAACATTTTTAAATTCAGCTTTACATACCTCTGTGACCTTCACAATAATACGATGTGTAAAGAAGATGCACAATATTCAGCTGACACACAACGAAAAAAGACTATTTAGTTATAGTAATTATGTAGAAAGAAAAAAACAAACCACTCTAGGCAATGTTAAAAATAGATTATGTCTCAGTGAGCCTTCGTTTAAAGCAATTTAGGTGTATTACATATTGTTTAATAAAGGTGTGTAAACAGCCAAAACATAATATATAATGAATATCTATAAAATATGAATATCTATAACAGCCTATGAGTTAAGTACATTTATTTTAGGAACTGAACATTAAGAAAAAATGATAATGTAGTGCCTCATTTATTTGAATGCCTAAATATGCCCAGTATAATACTTGTTATCTTTTTTAAATGACACTTTGTTTTCTTACAGTTGATTAGAGCTTTCCTTATGTGGAGACGGTCTTACCATTTTCATCGTATTTCCAGTTTTTATGTCTGTCAAATGTGGGGAGGTAACAGAAAGCAAATGTGCTGCCTCAAACTTTAGTTTCACTGAGACGCCTCTCTATGTTTTTAATCAGTTTTAGTCTGTAAAAATCCACAGAGCAAAAGCAAGGACATGTGTGTTTCTGATACTTTATGATGTTTTGTTTAAGCCAGGCTATATTGAGTCCTAGTAATCCCAAAAATGTACATTTAGTTAGCAAAAATCAGCAGCATTAAATCTAAAGTTGATGAGCGCTTCCTTGTTGAAGCATTCCGCTAAGTTGGGACATAACTCTGATTTTTTTGTCTTAAAATAAAACATTTTTAAACCATTTGTCAGAAAATGTATTCCGAAAGGTTTAGAAATGTGTCATAATTTATTCACAATTTAAATGTCTAACAGTGAATATTTTACGACGGGAAATATTTTTTCGGTCCCTTTTGAAAGTAAAAACCTGACCTGGGTGTTTCAGGTCAAGACTTCTGTTCTTGTTAAAATGCAATTAAGAACAAAGCTAAAGCCAAGTAATATATGAACAAATGAAATATATATATAGCTAAAGAACTGTAGTTAAACAGGGTTTCAGAGAGGGAGTGGTGCTGGTTTTGCTTCAGCACTGTGGACAGCTCCAACGGTTCCGCTGCAGCAGGCTGCAGCAGCGTGCCGAGCCGTGGTCTGTGTACTGATAAGCCTGTCCTGGATCACAGATGCCTTCACTCATCCTGGCCCTTGATCTGCTGGGAAACAGGCCCAGTTTTTTTCTTTTCTTTATTAATTTCTTTCTTTATTTATTAATTACTTTCTCTCTTTCTTTATTCTCTTTCCTTCTTTCTTCCTTTCTTTTTTTCTTTCTTTCTTTTTTTGTGTGTCAATAACACATTAACAAGGAAAGTACATTGTGCAAATCTGGACACAAAATCCATTTAATTTAATCCACTCATATGCAGCGGAATCTATACATTCCAAAAATGCAGACCCAATTGCATTAAAAACACTATAAAAAAAAAGGCAGATAGGCCAGTTCAGAGTTGCTTATTATTTATGACTTTGGGCCCTTTTCTAAATGTCTCAATTAACATTGATTTATGATTTTTGCCTACTTCTGTTAAACTATTGGATAACCTGTCAGCGGTCAAAGCAGTATTTCTGTGGCAAATGAGCCAGGAAGAAGACCAGACAAAATCTCTTCCTCTCTCTCCGTAGAGCTTTTACTACACATTTTACTTCAGGACAAGAGCTACATTTTTTATTCCAAAAAGAAGTTACAAAGACATTATTGAGATACTGTGATTTCATTTGGTATTTGAGTGACACAATGTGAATTTCACAGAAGTAAAAAAGTGAAAAAGCGCTGTATTCTCACGGCAAAACATGGCTTCATATTTGGTGGAGAAAGTCAAAATCCTTTAGGCTTCTTGGCTGCAACTCAATGTTTTGGCTCCTTCCACAGAGTTCCTACTTGATGACTTTAGTCTCGCTCTGCTGATATGCTTTGGATCAATGTCATGCTAGAAGATTAATTTGTAACCTTCCAAAAAACATTCTACATGAGGAAGGAATATTTTGCGTATTTTATAGCTCTTTGTCTTGCGGACAAGTGTGCTTTACACACACAAACTGTTGAAATCAACACATTTATCTGAAGGTGGAAGACTTTATGACAACAGTTATCCAAGAAATTTGTGAAACTCGCTGAATGATCAAATATTATTTTTCCAATTGTACTTCAGAAGAATGTAAAACCTAATCAAGGGCTGGTGTCAAAGTCAATATTGCTCTTGTCAGAAGTTTAAAACTTGACAGGAAGTGCTAACTACTGTTTGCAACATCAAAGACTAGGTTTCTTTTGTGTATTTTATGCATGCAAGTGCCATTCAACACATTTACAAAGTTGTGAGGGACCATCTCTCCATAGAGTAAACAGGATTATCTTTGTTATGGCTGTGTGAGAGACAAAGACAGTAAAGGCGAGGCTTGGCTAGCCTGTTTGATCTGCTCTAAACACCTATAGTTGTCATTAGCAACATGAGCAACATAAACTTGACATCTTTCAACATCTTTTCACCTTGCACTTTTCAACCATAATTTCAAAAAGCTATACACAAAATCTAGTGTCATGTACTGTATGTATAACAGAAATTGTGTAGCTTTACTTTACTTGTTAAGAATTTTTCTTTTCAAGCAGATGTTTTGACTGTTTTGTTTGTGAGAGAAACCATGTTGAATTTTTTCACATCTGAACAGACAAAAAACATAAAATCTTCAGATTTCCGAGGCTGAATTTAAACTTTTGTGGCTATTTTTGTTGATTTTCTTTTTTGACTCAGCTCTTTGAAATGCCTGCTTCTGAATTCAGATAGATTACAGGCAGCAGTGAAGGCATTTCTAAAGGCTTATTGACCTTTTCATTACAGGGTGCAGCTGTTTGTTCTAAAGTATCCACACTTCTGTGACAGAAAAGACGCTGTTACTGTTTCTCCTGACCCCTGCACAGGTTTGGATAAAAACAACTCTCCTAAAAAAAAATTATAATAAATAAAATGAGGCACTCTATTTTCAACTCAGCTTCAGGATTCCCTAGAGGAGCTCCAGATTTGCCCACTCTACTGTATTCCCTGTTCTAGTACGAGTCATTGCTCAGGTGTTTAAATCACATTGTTTATAATGGATCCTGCGTGGCTGTGCATTTGAGGAAATCCAAATCTAAGCGGGGATCCTTACCGTGTGAGAACTTGCTTTGAAACAGCAGTGCTAACACTTGTGAATCGCTCCTTTCGCCAGGACACCTTACATTACTCTGTGCTCTTCTCCCTTTGGATCGTTTTAACCGCTGCAGGCAAGCTGTCGGCTTCGTCACCATGTGGTGACGCTAAAACTTCTTAGAAAGCCTGCATTTCTTTTCTGTTAATTTCAGTTGTCCTCACACGCAGAATTTACTTTATCAAATAGTTCAGACTTGAGGCGATCCGGTGGAAAAAGAACAGCAATAAATTACACACAGCTGCTCACCCACCTGACTCTGCCACTTGAGTCTAAAAGCAGCCGTCTTAACCTCCGCTCCAGTAAAACCCCCTGTGCAGAAAATAGCAGCATCAGTTGCTTGTATGGAATCATGGCTTCTTGCATTTAAATCAGCTGTTATTTTGATACACTGGCTTTTTGATTTTCTGTGTGTGTGTGTGTGTGTGTGTGTGTGTGTGTGTGTGTGTGTGTGTGTGCGCGCGCGCGTGTGCATGTGGCTGTGAAATCATCTAACACAAGGCTTCCTGATGCCTTTCAGCCAGCAGCCAAACAGAGTGTCATTTTATGATTAAGCCATCCCAGTAAAGAGGATTTGCAACATGCATGTCTGAAGACATAAAAGGAACTGAATGAGTCAGTATGAATCCAATCTTTTAATGTGAAAGACTTCAGAACATTACACAGTGTAAGGGCGAAGCAGGACTTCCATTACCTGACCAGAAGGAGCTTTCCCACAGAATAGGATGAAAGTTTTACTTTTAGGAGAGCAGGTTCTTAACATTTAAGGGTGGAAATTCTCCTGGATGTTTTTACAGATCTCCCTCCTCCCCTGGCGGTTGCTATTCGAACGAGGTTTGGATGTGGGTTATGGGAAAACCACTTTTAGTCTGCACATTGTCAGCCCACTTGCTCAATATGTGTAAGTTAAAGATAGCATCTCTCTCTCTTTTATTTTATTTTTTTTTTGCTCAAAACGCTGGGGCATTTCAGTTTGTGTGAATCTGTCTGAGCCTCGGCTTTTCATATTGTGTGTGCTTCAGTACAAGAAGGGATGACAGTTTCCATCACTGAATTTCTGAATTACTGTCAGGATAAACAAAAACTTAATGGAAGCAACAGATCTTGCATTGTATGTTTTGTTTCATGTTGTTCTTTTATCATGTGCAACACATGTTTGACACAAATACTTTAAATGAAGTTGAATCCCTGGAGCAAAAAAAAAAAAAAAAGCTTAGGAATTGATTTCTGGATTAATTGGACTATTTTAGGAACTGAGATATAGGTCATTTTATGGACGTACTTGCATTACATTAAGCACACATCACACAAGAAGACCTAAGTCCTAGATGTGGTGCTTTGCCACATGTTTTTCCCCCACTTTCCTGTCTAACTACTCTCAAATAAAGGCAACCTGAGCTAAAAAAAAAAAAAAAAATCCGTTATTTGAAGTAAACTAAATGATTTGAGTAGGACTGACTTAAATGTGTCAAGTTAAATCTACTTAATAAGTTAAGTTAGATAAACGTACCTCTCCACAGCGTGTAATAATTTCCATTTGGTATTATTTTAAACTGTGTGAACCATGTTTAAAATAACAGGATCACTCCTTTTATTTGACTGAAGTTTATCGTTGTCAGATTTAATAACCTATGCAGTTTTGATTTTTTGTTTTGTTTTGTTTTAAAGAGAGCATTCTACAAAACTGGCACCTTTTGTTTCTTTTTTTTGTACTCTTTACACTTTATTACATTACATTCTACGTGAGACTCACAGAAACATGGTCTACGTAGAATCCCAGTAAAACAGATTGCAGTGTGTACCTGCAAAGCGACAAAATTTTAAAAGATGCTACAAATCCTTTTGCCAAGCTCTGCCGTTATGAATAAAATCGAGCTTGTACCTGGTGTTGCTGTACTCATGTGTCCGTCCATCACAGCTCATGACAATCTGAACGGAGACATGCGTCCTTTCATCACAACATGACGCTTCTGTAGCCCTTCTAGATGATGCACCAGTAAAGCCACCCACTGAAGCTCATTCTCAACACCAGCATATGGTAATAAACAAGAGCTTCGGGCGTTTCCTATTGGCTGACAGCATGGCCAACATCATTTCTCTCCCTTGTTGCCAACAGCCCACATGCTGGTGTTTTGCACTTTGCCTGTGATCACTTTGATGATTTGGCGGCTTGACCTTTTGCAGACTCATGTAGCCTTACTCAATGACACTCGGGCTCCCTCAGCAATTAGTTTAACTCACAGACTTGGGAAAAAAAATACTCCGAAGTTCAGCGAGGATGAACTTTCCCAACTAATTTGCCTTATTTTTAGATTCTTGATCAGGGTGCAGCGTCTTTATTAGGGTTAATTAGGCTCAATATTGGCCGACAGATTTCCTCCTCGTGTGAACAGGAAACTACTCGGTCTAGAGCCAGGAGTTGAACTTGAGTTGAGGGAATGTAGTTTCAAAATGTTTTTATAATCATATTTTTAATAATTGAATGGAAATTTCAAAAGCACACATAGGAGTGAACCATAGAAAATGCTTTAAATGTCTGTAACTCAGATGTTGTTTTTTTCTGTGTCAAAGGAAAATGGCATATGGAGGCAAAATGGCTTAAAATGTGGAAAAAAACACTAAGTTATAAAAATGCATATGATCAATTAAGATATAGAACAAGATAATTACGTGCTACAATTGGGTTTTGTTTGAGAAAAAATGGGTCTTTGTCTTCCTAATGAAGTTCATCCATTTGAGAAAAAATGCAAATAGACAAAAATGGGAAAAGAAAAAAAAAAACAGAACATGACCTTCCTGTCTTGAGGAGTGATTATTTTCTCCCACTTAATTAATTTATGGCTGGAGACTTGTACGTAATGCACTCAGTGTTCTCTAAAGCAAAAAAGGCCTTTTCTCATTAGTAATTTTATAATTCATATATTGCTGAAGGTCAGTGTGAATACTGGTGAATGAATATTCTATATCCGGATTCTTTGCTTGCAAAGACTTTTAGTTATTTCACATATTCTAGCTTTCATTTCCATTCATTTCAGTCATTTCCATTAAAGAATGCACTTTTCCTTTTCAGGGGCTGAATAGGGTCATTTTGTGAAGATCTTTTTAATATATCACCCTTGAAATGGCCATTTATTGATCTCCGGACCTCTTTCTCATTTGGTCTCATTTCTTGCTATCGTAACTCGCTTCCGCCCTGCGAGCTCTTAGCTGCGTGCCCTGACTGTGGCCGGGCCCCTGAGGCACCGGGGCCACAGACAGATGGCACCACAGTTGCAAAGCCAGGGGGGTAAAACAAAGAGGTTAGATGGCGTGGCGCAAAGCAGCGAGGTGCTCCATTGAAGGACATGTTTTCGGTGCCTTGGCGGAGGGACGAGGGTGAGAAACGGACGCTTTTAAGGGTCTTTAGGGATATCAAGGAAAAGTCTGATGTTATTTATAGCTGCATGCTGTGACCACGGAAGCACAGATGCAGTACAGTGAAGTGCAGTTTGCGTAGTCAACAGTGATTTAAAGGTGCCAACAGGAAGCTAGCAGCTCAGTGCATCTCGGATCATAAAGCAACTTGCAGGGTACGCTGGAAAAAAAATGACTGCAATAATTCCAGTGTTTTAATACCTAAATACCTAGACTGATAGTACTTTTATTAACTAAGTTTTGTATATTAGTTTGCTAATATATCAGGAATATAGCACTCCTGAAGAAATGAGTCAGGAAGTAAGTGTAGTTTGGTAGACCAGGCAAACTCTCTCCCAGACAGTTGGCCTGTCTGCACCCGTCCACACACAGCTCTTACAACAGATTGTACTGCAGGACTGATTAAATTTTCAAAAGGCCTATTGTTTTTTTCATTCCACACAAATGTCACAGAAAAGCAGTTAGATGTACAATGCAGTGAATATAAAAACATCTACAAAGTCTTGTGAAAATGAAACATATTTGAAACATGAAGAAATGCCGCAAGCATTTTCATCTATTTAATGTGATAAATATCCTGTGCAGTTCTATTAAAAACAAGCAAAAAAAAAAATAGTTATGAAAGGGAGCAAATCTTTAAACTCGTACTTTCTTTACTAAACCATTTCTTTTTTAGATCAATAAAAAAAAAACCTGATTATCTCTAAATAAAATTTAGCTCTTTGATTTGATTATTGGCGTTCTTTAATTAAAGCCATAGTTTGCTGAGCGATTACAAAGGATCAAAAAAAATCTTATTGTACAAATGTATTAGTCAACAGAAGAAGAGAAACTAGGCATTTCTTTGTTATTAATGACAAAACAAGATAGCAACCAGTCAGATAGTTTACCAGAAGCCTGACAGAAGCTGCTTTCTAACCAGTAGCTTTTGGTTAGACAGCAAAGTCATAAATGTTTCCACATTTCCAGTTGCCTAACTCAAATCACAGTTTATGTAAAGTTTTGACTAAGGTGATAGTATTAGAGACATTTTGTCCATTTAAAAGGGTGTTTTTACCTTCTACAGCAAGATCACAAGGCATGTTAAAGTAAATCTAAGCATCAAGATAGTATGAATTTTGTAGTTGTTAATATCGATGCCACTGAGAACTCGGGCGTTGTCAGGGCTGCAGGTGGCTGAAACTCCACTTTTCGGCCACATTAAAACCGTCTTGTCAACATCTTCTTTGCATCAAAACAAAAACACACCCAATATCCCACAACTATTTATGGAGTCTTTCTTTTTCTTTGAGAAGATGGCTTAGATACGACGTTGTAGTCGCGTTTGTTCTCATGGTGGATGTTAGCATCAGATTGTCTTCCATTTTGTTTAACAATAATAGCACTAGTCTTTATGTGTATGCTACAGTCATAAGTTAGCTGGCTCCACCTTCGCCACACAGGTTGAGAGAAGCATCTGGCGCATTAGTTGGTCGATACACCACTTAATCATTGTGGACGGAAAACCCATTCAAAGCACGGCGGGCGTATGTGGGTGTGCTGAAGGTTTTGAAATGGTGCTCCCTCTCCAGTAGAGATAGTTTTTAACTTAATGCCATTGGTCTTAAGTGAACCCTGGAACACATGGAAAAAGATGGAATTTGTCTTTGTTGTCATTAAATTTAAATTTTGCAAAAAACACAATCAATTGGCACAAAATAAAGTTTCCAGGCTTTATTTCATGTTATGATAAAAAAAACATACTATGAATTTTGTGATGAGCCACAAAAAAAATATTTTTGTTTACCACATATAAGCTATTTGCCAACCACACTGATACTCTTCTTGTTTTTGATGTACTAACAAAATAATATGTGGTTTCAACTTTTGGTGGCTTGCTAATTGTTTTCTGTTTGGGTTTGAAGCTGTACATCTTCATCTAGGTCTGATTAAGATGCCAAAGAAAGCATTAAAATTCTTAGGGAAATCTTGTAAAAGGAAAAGGTCTGGCTTTGTAAGTTTGAAAACATGGACGTGCAATGGCCCCGTACCACAATGCGGAATTGGAAGAAAACTTTAGCACTGTGTTGTTTGATAATTTGTGTAATAAAAAAAAAATAAAGCACAATTAGGTGAGCATTTCATATTCAAACATAAAATTCCATTGAGTTTTAGGGGGGACATACTGTATGTTCAATAGAAAGCAACATGCTCCAAGCGCAGTTTGCCCTTGCATCCAGCTCCCTTACACTGATACCGATAAATATGATAAAGTGCAAATAACAGCTTTTAGACTTTGCTATTAAATAAACTCCTATGTGTATCATTTAAACCCACTATAAATGTAATTTGTCTCCTGAAGGCTGAAAGCAATTATGAAAACTATGACTCATTTTCCTTTCACTCGCCATCAAAAGAAAAGAAAAAAAACTCGCCAAAAAATGCCGCAATCATGTCATAAATTCAGTGTGAGATCTGAGAATTCACTTTATTTTTTTCCCTTCAGTTCATTTCCGTCCCAGAAAACTGAATGGGTTGCATTATTATGAGAAAAAAATCAAATAAAATCGGCAATGGAGTAAGATAAAGTTGAATGGATTTAAAACCTTCATTCATAGTGGTGTTTTCTTTTTCAATACCGCCCAGAAAACACACTCATCAGATCAGTGTGTCAGGTGATCCAGCTTGCCTCATTTAACCTCAGATCGGAAGCTGTGCCTCTGATGTTATCCTGCCACTCTGTGTGTTTTACTTTCCTTACTAAATCTGAAAAGGTCATAATATTCTCCATAACCAGTTTAATTTTTGGAGACTTTTCCTTTTTCTTTTTTTGCTGCAGTGCTTATATCACCAGAGAACAGCAGGTGGGATTATTTTCTCTCCATCATTCACTTTTTTTATAGGTTACATTTCATTTTTTTAGAATTTCCCAGGCAATGGATTTCACTTGGTTCACTCCGTATTTTGTGTACGGAAGGGGGGGATGTGCTTGGAGTGTATATGTGGGAGATATCTGATGGTCTTGAATGTGCTGACAGGGCGGTGAAACAGGGTGTGGTACTAACTGGTGCAGTTATTAATATTTTCCCCTACCCCCTCACACACCCCCAAATCATATAATCATAGTTCCTACATCATCCCCCCTTTTTTTCATTTTAACTGGGTTCAATAGTTCTGTGAAGAGTTTGTTGCTTCCTATAGCATTCTCTAAATTAAATCATGCTTTTCATAATTACTTAAATTTTTTGTGGCACGCAAAGATGCCACCCCTCTGTTTACAATAACAATCTGCACAGACTTGCATTGGAAAGAGGGGTTCGACACGCTGACTGTTGGTCAATGCGTGTGCGTGGCACATGGATTTAATAAATCCTATTTGCACTATGGCATATTAATTAGAGCGGCGCATCATCTCCACATGGCACGGCGTCCATTAATGCCCGCCCGGCACATTTTTGATGCAGCTTCCCGTGTTTGTTTTCACCCGACTTTTGCTGTCGGTTTTTTTTTGTTTGTTTGTTTTTTTTTTTTAAATAAACACACCTTCTATGAAAACCAAATTTGCTTGAGAGACATCATAAATAGCTGCTTTGTGATTGGCCGAAAACAACGTCCTCTGGCAAAGCTCTTCCGTATAGCAACAGCCCCCTCCCTCTCTCTTCTTCTTCTCCCCTCTTTTTGCTGTAATCTCCCTTTGCACCCCCTCCACCCCCCCTCCCCCCACCCTCCACCACCTTCAAAGGATACAGGCAGACCTCTGTGTGGCTCACCTACCCACAATGCACTGGGTGGTGCCATTGGCTTCAGATGTATGTGTGTTTGTTTGGGGGGGTGGTCTTCTTTTTCCTTCCTCACCTCTTCATTCTGCTGTAAGCTCCAACTCAACTCAGTCACCCCGCCTCCCCTCTACCCTCTCTCCTCCTCCTTACACCCCTCTGTCTCACTGCTGCAGCAGCATCTGGATGTAGTCGCCATGGCAACAGCAGCAGGCCAGACCCCACCTCCTTCTTATGTCTCTCTGCACACCCACACACACACACACACACATGCACTCTCTTTATATGCAGACGCAGCGCCTCTTCCTCTCCCATTCCCCCCTCTCTCCTTTCTTAAACCCCCACCCCCTCCTCCGCCTCTCCCACCGACTGGCTGTGTTTCCTTCAAGCTTGACCTGGATTCAGTGCGCCGCCGCCACCGCCGCGTTTGCCACAGTGATGATGGCAGTGACGCAGTAGCACGGTCGGTCCACTGATCTGCTTTTAGTGGCAGAATGGTTATCCACCCTCCTCCCCTCCTTCCCCCCCAAAAAAATATTGACCCTCTTTTATCTGTTCTCCTATTTTGCACTTTCTACTATTTTTTTTTTTATTTAAACCACTCCCAATTTTTTTCCTCTTTCTCCTCCATTCCTTTGCCTACCACGTGCTTAAAAGAAAGAAGCGACCCTCCCTCCTCCATCGCTCTGCATGTCCCCCATCCTTCCTCCCTGATTCTACCCTTTTACTCCTGATTGTTTGAACAAAGATACATGCTTCATAAAGGCAGATATTGCTTCATTTTATATATATATATTTTTCCCCCCTCCCCGTTGTGTCACATTGACGTATGTAGCTCTTTAAGGCATGGTATTTAACATGCATTTCCATTTTCTTGGCTCTCTTAGAAGCCGGCAGCCCTGGCGGCGATGTGCGCACGCAGATTTCTAGGCCCACACTTTCCCTAACATGAGTCACAGCCGTCATTCATTCAAATGCACGTTTCCTGTAGACAGAGCAGAGGGAGAGGTAGCATGGATGTGTTTGGGGATCAATGCTGCTGGACTCTCATGCAGAAGTTTGTTTATTTCGTCCAGTGATTTGTGACAGTTTCAATCTAAAAATTGGCCCATTAATTTTAAATTTTTTTTTTTTTTTTTTGATGACTGTGGTGCGTTTTGTTATTGCCGCCCGAATGTTTTTGAGCTGTTCTGTGTTTTATTTTTCTTGTGTAATTTGTTTGTGCACAGAGGGATCCGCGAGCGTTTTACGGGAGCTAATGGGATTTCAGAAATAGAATGAAAAATAACTTAGTGAGAACAAAACACAAACAGGAGGAGTGCAGCTCGACTGAGAAATAATGGCTAAATATGATTGGATTTTCAATGCGAGTAAAACAGAAATAACAAACAGGATGATGGATGAAAAGAAAAGGAAGTGACATGTCAGTTATGCTGTTTGTAAACTGAGTCACAACTAATAATCTTGAATACCTTGCAAACGTATACTACCCTCTTGAACTTTTTCACATTTCATCAAGCGATAACGCTAAAGGGTTTAGTTGGGATTTTATGTTCTATATTGGTGAGTTAATTAAAAGTATTGGATATTTGTGAAGCTTAAGGAAAATCGTAAATGGTTTTCAGAGGTTTCTGTAGGCATAAATCTGAAAAGTGACGCCTGGATTTTTATTCAACACCAATTCATAAATAATCTGTTGAATAATCTGATATCTTTGCTCATTCTTCTCTGCAGAATAAACACAAGTCAGAAAATACCATCATAGCACGATGCTCTCTTCATTTTGTTTCACAGTGAGGATGGTGTGTTCAGGATTTAGGATCTTTTTTTTTCGTCATAAAAAGGGTTTTGTATGTTGGCCAAAACGTTACCTTTTGTTTCACCCGACAAACATCTTCCACATTATTGGTTCTCCTTACATGACTTGTGTTTGATGTCTCATGGTTTTTTTTCAGCAGTGACCTACTTTCTGCTGAAGTGCATGACCGTAATTGCAAAGTTCTTCCACTTGAGTTGTGGTTCTCTAATCCAGAATTACCATGACCCTTTTGGTTGCTTCTCCATGCAATCTCTAAATGTTTTTTTTTTTTAAAAATAACCAAGCGCTGCTTTAAACTTCTCCACAACTTCCTCCCTGCTCTGTCTGCTTTGTTCCTCTGACATTAAATTTATTGGTTGCAATGGACTTTATTTAGGCGTATCGGGGTAAAGGGAGCTGAATTCAAACCGTTTTTCAAGTTGTTTTTTTTTTTTTTTTTTGCTTGTGAAAAGTTTGTTTGTGTAAATACATATTTAAAATAACAAAATTCTTATAAAATGCACCAATGTTTATCATGACAAAACATGAAAACGTCTAAAGGATGTGAACGCGTTTTAAACTGAAAGGTTGATATTAGACACTAAAATAATCATTCTCTCTCATGCGGCCCCACGGCCGGAGCACCTGTTGGGTAATGCGTCCCTCGCGCGGCAGCCTGTGTCACAGCGGTGATGAATTCGGCGAAAAATTTAGAATGGGAGAGATATTTATTTTGATAGATGACGTATGGATCAGTGGGAGGGAAATAACAGTCGTAGGAGAGTGTGCCATGATTGAATTAGTCTTTCTAATTTAATCTGTTCACAGCACTTGGACTCCATCATGGTTTATTCAGTGAGGTGAGCATACTAATTGGGCTCCTGTTTTCTCTCTCTCTCTCTCCCTCTTTCTTGTTCCTTCCCTCCTTCTTTTGGACATTTTAACCTCATCCTGTCAACTTTGAACCTACACACCCCCCTTTGCCTCCTAACTACATATTTCCTAAGACAATCAAACAAACAAAAATCTCTTCCCTTCTTTGGGCCTCCTCTCTGCATCTTCTGTTGCTGCAGTTGAACTTGTGGACCAGCAGAGGGTGCTGCGAACAGGCTGCCTGGTGACGGGGGTTCACACTCCACCCATCCGACGTAACAGCAAGCTGGCCACCCTGGGGCGAATTTTCAAGCCCTGGAAGTGGAGGAAAAAGAAAAATGAGAAACTCAAGCAGAGCTCCACAGGTACGGCGGAGAGCCTGAGATCTCCATCCGACCTCTCTGAGGCTCATCATGCGACCACATTAGTCCTAATCTTTTTGTAATGAATTAGGTTAGGAAAACCTAATGAAGGGATGTGGCAATTTAGGATTGAGCCGCTTGAATTAATTTAGTCCATGTCAATTTCACATCATGCCTGTGAAGATCGCATGTGAATTAATACTGCAGTAAAGCCCCACAGGTGTTCTGAGTGTGGAAGTTAAAAAAGAAAATTGTAAACAAAATATTGGAGACTTCCCGTGTATTGTTTAAATTGAGGTTGTTGAAAGGACTAAATGCAAAAATTGTAAATTAAAAGTTGGCGAGGGAGCTTAGCTAAATTAGAACTCAACAGCACTCCATGGGACAAATTCATTTATTCAAATTTTGTATCCCTTCTTGGTCTTTTTTTTTTTGTCCCTCATATTGATGTAAGTTACTTTGGAAAAGGAATTTGTTGAGACCATTCCAATATTTAAAAAAAACACAAACAAATACACAGTTACCCTACATGTTCCTTTTACAGATTTCATATACCTTTTGTAACACTAATTTCACCAATTAAATGAGACAATTTAATCCAATTTAAAGGGGCTTCAGTAAATGTGTAATAATAAACAATAGACTTTGTGTTTTGCTTTGAACACCAAAAAATTCGAGTCGCGTTTCAGCTGCGGTAACTGACTCCAATCAAATGATTTTTCTTTTCTTCTTTTTGAAAAGATGTAGCATTATCCAGCAGTCTCCTGTGCCATGATCCCAGCTCTCCCACCCAAGGTTGCTGCTCAGATGGGACCGTCTTACTCGGTGGGTTTGGGGGACCTTTGAATCCAAACCTCACCGTCAGCAGCGTTGAGTACCTCGGTCCTGACGAAGAGCTTCCCTCTTCAGGTATATTTATTGTGTAAAATGGACACGAACCATTAAAGCAATACTCTTTTTTTGTAACAGAGATGTATGAGTATTTTTAGTTGCAAGAACAAGAAATTTCTGGATTTTTGTCTGAGAGTAATTTATAAAGTACGGTAGTTGAAACAGTGGGTTTTGTTGCTATGATGCCTGCAAAATAACTTATAGATGCTGAATGAGTAATGGTTTTTAAATAGTTTCAGACATTTTTCTTTTTAATTCATACCTCACGAGCCAATATTCTTCTTTCACCAATAGAGGGCAGCAAAGACAACTAAATGTTAGGTTCAATCTGTCTTTTACAAATGGCTCTCCTCCTCTCTGCTGCATCAAACACAGTGCTGTTTTTATATGGATAATGTGGCTCACTGCCCAAGGCAACATGGCCTAGAGAAAGCCACAAGCGCAACAAAGTCATCTGTCAGATACCAAAGGAGTTTCGTATTGTTTATTTGCAGATCCAGTCATTAAAGCTGAATTTGGTGTTTGTTTTAAAGCTTCTAGTTCTAAGCTATATTAAGGAGATATTTCAGTTTTTAAAAGTTGGTCTGCAATTTGATCATTTGAAATCTTTAGTCTGAGTGAACTATAGTTGGTTTGCTCCACTGTGACTCTTTAAAATACAACTTGAGATTTTTGAAAGTTTTGTTCTATTTATAAGAAGAAGAAAAAAACAGATTTTTACACATTCAACTTATTTTTTCTAATAAAGTATCTCAGTGAATTGTGTTTCGGCTTATATTGTCCAAACTGCATACATTTGTCCTTTGTTATGCAAATGTAACATTGATGTAAAGTGGCTTTTTCTGTACTGTTTTTTGTTTTTTTTAAATTGTGCTGCAGTGCCTGCTCCTCTCCAAGACTGCGACCGGGTGGAGGAGAATGTAGCACCATCAGAGGAGAATGCAGAGGAAGAGTCACGCCCAGCGGGGGATCTCCCTGAGGGGCTGCAGGAAGCGGGAGAGCACATGGAAGAGCGGTCGGAAGAGGAAATCGCTCCGGGAACGTCGCCACCACAAGTACCTCCTAAACTTTTGCCCCAGCTGGGTTCTGGAGACGGTGAGAATAGTTCTGAAACCATACGAGTTAGGAGGGAACAGAAAAAGATCTTGAAGCTCCTAGTGAAACAATATTACCGACACTAACATTTGCAGGGGGGAAACATGTCAGTTTATTGTAGATAAAGGGTTCCTACAGATCCCCCTTCCCTTTTCTTCCTTCCTTGAGACCTAACTTCATCCATTCCCTTCTGATGTGTCACCTCCCTATCTTTCATTTTTTTTAACTTTGATTTTAAAAGCTGAGTAATCCTTAATAATGACAAATAAAATATGACAATATGGCATTACTATTCCTGCTTCACTGAACAGAATGGGGTGAATGTGAAAGTCAATATAAGCCTCCCTCTCTACAGGTGGAAAGCTGTCCAGTATGTTTACAGTTATTGTGCTAGTGAAGTTATTTCTGAAAGACCCTTAATTTCATTTCTATTACAGTACCAGATGAATTAGCATCTAACCAAAAAGCTGTAAACTCGGCATGAAGCTGGTATATTTTGATGCATAGACCTGTTAACTGGATACATGCTATTTTCTGTTTAATTCTGCTAAGTACATAATTTACCCGCAAGCTGACAAAGAAACAAAGAAAACATGTAAACATGTAAAGTTACCTTAAGATACTGAAAGCTGAATCCTAAATATGTACACAAATACAGATAGGTAAGAAAAATAAGAAAAATTTACATGATTAACAATTATTTATGTGCCTTTTAGATTCAGGACCTGTGTCGCTCCCTATTCACCTGCCCAACTCCTACCTCCCCAAAGAGCCTCTGCCCAGGGCCACAGAAAGCCTGACGTCGATGACCCTGCCACTACGGGGGCCCCTGGCAAACCCTTCGGGGTCCCCACATCTGGGCAATATGATCCACCCTCCCATGCCTCCCAGCTGCATTATGGAGGAGCTGCAGAGGGCCTTTGCTTCCAAGAATCGACAGGAGAGGTTAGTTTTCAATTCCTGGATATTCCATATTATGATTTATTTAGTTGTTACTGTTTTTAGTCATATTCTTTGTTAAAAAAAAAAAAAAACATAAATAAGATAGAATTGGTCCCTGATGGAAGAATGATCTTCTAGATCCATGTTCGTCCCAAAAATAAAAAAATATATATTTTCATAAAATATTCTTCTAATATAGATTTTCCCCCAATCCGTAAAACTTATAATCCAGTCGGCTGCTGATTCCTAATTTATGAGACGCGTTTTAATCGTGACACTGCCTACTTTAGAAGCAGGAGGCAAAATAAATAATTTCACAATATTCATTTTTAATGTTAAAGCTTTTAAAACTGCATCCAGTCCCTGCTAGGATGTCGAAGTAACAAAAGTTTCAACCCAAATCCACTCTGTGTCCAGACACAGACTGGCGAAGTGCATTTTTCTTTTTCTTTTGGCCTCACAAGCCTCTTTTGATCCATGATCCACTCATTTATTGTCAGTGTTTTTTCGTACAGTTCAATTGTATCTATCTCTCTTTCGCTGTCGACATTAAAACGCCATCTGTCCTTTCGTGTTTCCTCAGTGTCCACGACGGGTGTGAGCAGGGCTCGCCCCCAAGGCTATGGTGCTCCGACGGACGGCTCTCTCGCTCCTGCAGCTCTGATAACCAACACATGTCGTCTTTGACTGGCGGCTGCATAGGAGCCGGAGGGTCTGACTGGCCCAAGAAGGAAGCGGAGGAGAATAAGGAGAACGTACGGCTGGACCAGTGCTTCTCCAAGACCTCAGGCCTCCCCTTCGACCTAGAAAGCTGGAACGAGTCTGTCATCTCTGGTGGGTCTTAGAGGGTTTCTTGTTGTTTAGGACGTTATTTGAGTTTTGAGCGTCACAATAACATTGTTGTGGTTTCCATCCTACCTTTTCCAGGCTTATTTTCAGATACAGTATTCTTCTATTTTATAATAATGTTGCTCACGCCACACACCACCTGACCACAAAATGAATCCATTGTCAGAAAAAAAACTGTGTAGCATTTACTTCTAAATTGATGATATTAGAGGGGAAAATAGAAGAACTTCAGTGAAGCTTGAGAGCTTTTCTCCTCACATTAAATATACAGAAAGTCTAATTAGATAATACACATCATTTTTAACTACAGTCAATAGAAAAATTCTAATATTATATTGTGGCATTTTACCTAGAGGTATTTACTGCAGCTCGTGTCTAGATGCCATGGTGTTCTGCATTGTTGCATTGGTTTCTAGTTAAGCCTATGTCTTAGCATGTCGATGCAATGGACATGTACTGTATGGTGTTGCAGGTACACTTCCTCGCAGGCTAAGGAAGGAGCTGCTGGCCGTCAAGCTACGAAACAGGCCGAGCAAGCAGGAGCTGGAGGACAAGAATATCTTTCCGGCACGGAGCGATCAGGAGCGACAGGAAATCCGTCAGCAGATAGAGATGAAACTTGCCAAGTAAGAAGTAGAAGCTTTGCGATGCTCCCAACTATAGAGCTGTGAAACACGTGTCCTCCCTCCTGCGGATTAGTTCTGGTTTGGATTTTTTTTTTGTCACACAATTCGGATCATCAAACAAATTTTAGCTTCGCAAAAGAAGCCAGAACAACATCCAAAAGTAAAGATGAAGGAGGCAAAAACAACAAAATCCAATCCATGAGCAATAGTCAAAAGGAAAACACAGGCCAAACATACATTGATGATCGTCCAAACTTTTGAAAATTATTCTGGGGTCTAATGTGACAATAGTGAGAATGTTAGAAGGTTTGGTTGTTACATCTGGTGTAAAACCAACATCTGTGTGACTGTCTGAAACTTTGCTGTAATGTTGCCATAGATTCTGCTCTCTGCTAAAATAAATTCTGCAAAGAGACTTCATATTTCTCTGCAGGGATTTTATATATAAAACTTTATGGCAATTGTTGCTTCCAAATGTGGCACAACACGTAGTGGATGTAGGGAGCAAGTATCTTTGGATAGCTACTTCCCTTCTTAAGTGAAATAATTGTTTCAAAACTGCATCATCTCTGCCTGACATTGAAATGTGTTTGATAAAAATTTCAATTGTGACACAAAAGCCAAAATGGAACAAATGTAGGGAAAACGACAAACGTTGCACAAAACGTCTAGACTAAGCACATCTTGAATTTACCTGAAAATGACTTCTATGTCTCCCGACCCCATTAGGGACAAGGGTGAACAGAAAATGGATGGATGGATGGATGACTTCTATGTAGTTGGTGATGCAAGAAAGTTTTTTTTAACACTGAAAACTTTGCTTATGCATAATTGCATAAATCATCTACTATTCAAAGTGTAGTTGAAATACACTGTTCCAACTGTTTACCAAAGTGTTGTATTGTGCACAACCTGTCCTAAAATGAATGTTTTCATGCATCTACGGTACAGTTATTTATATATCAACCCATAACAATTCTAACTAAAGCTGAAAATCTTCACAGCACAGGAAGTGGTGCGTCTGTCGTAGGCAATCTTCCAAATAGATGAATATCACACGTTTTTTGTTACTAGAAATTCGCACGTCCTGTCCTTTCTTGAAACTTTCACATTACCATCAGTCTATCTGCTGATTATTTTGGGCGCAACAAGTGAGGCAAACTCGTTCCAGGAAATGTTTCCTCTGTGAAGCTTCATTGATGTGTACGTACATTTTGTACCTCTTTGTAAAGACATTTGTGGAGTTATTTCCCCCCGCCCTCCCAGCACAGCTGAGCCGCATAATGTTCACAGACTGACAGCAGTTATCTCATGATTGGATATATCACCAGACTCAGGCTCTTTAACACCGGCATTTCAAACTGAGACACACAAGAGCGTTACATAACCCGCTGTGAAATCATTCACAGCCAAGCACAAAGTGGCACCCACACTTCAGAGGACAATGTCCAACGGGCGTCTAATAGGCAACTAATAATATGGCCTCTTACTCTTTTCTTAGAAGCACTGAAAGAAACGCCTCTTTGGTCATTTAATACGAAGACTTTCAATGATTTGAAGTGTGCAGTACATTGTAATAAAAACAAGTTGGATAAATCTGCGAGAAAGCAGCACAAAAGGCTAGTATGAAAAGCTATTACTGCTTAGTGTTATAATATCGATACACTCCTTTTGTGTCATAAAGGAAAAAAGACTGTAAAAGACTTTTACAGAGTGATATGCTCTGAGTTAGAAAAATTAACTTAAGACTACCAAGTAACTTAACTTACCTTGTATTCTAAGTATGTAATTCTTTTCAGTTCTGGTTTGATACTCAAGCTACTGGCTACTTCCCTTAAAACAAATATTGAAGTGTAGCATTAGACCTAATGTGGAAAATCTGGACATATTTAACAATTTATAATCATTTTTGTCAGACCAAGAAGTCTAAACTCAGGGAACTTTGAATAATACATCTCTCTAATTCCACATTGCTGCAAAGAAAAACTGTGGAGGATAACCTTTTCTAATTATAGCTCAGATTGATTAACTGAAGGAGGAAAATCTACCCGAGGCAGTCGTGAGAAACAAAACACAGTCAGCACCAATACATTTCTGCACGGCTCCAACCTCTAATTGTCTTCTTTGCCTTTGAGCTTTTGTGTGTTGCTGCAGAACAGATGATGGATGATAACACACCGTCTCTCCGTCGGTGTCAGTGATCGACGACCTTTCTATCTTTAGTGCCAGAGCTAGAATCAGCTCTGCAGCCACGCTGCCATGTTGTTTCTAATCTTAGCTCCTGCTACTGTTCAATAATGCATTCCACCTTCGTGCACTGCTGCCTCCTCACAGATGTCGGGGAGTTATATCAGCAGAAATAATACCAGCGTAGGAGGAGGCAGGGCGCCCTGCTACAGTACTACGAGAAAGAAGAAAGCTGAAAAAGGCGAATTTTACGTTCTCGGTGTAGTTGGCAGGTGAAATTAACGACTAAACAACCGCCTACATGCAGTTTTTTTCCACTCAGTTGGTCAGAAATTTAACAGCTCTCTCGACTGGGGCACTTATTGATTACTTTCGCACCTCACTTAAAAGGGGAAAACATCCAAAAATGAAAAGTCTAAACGATCCGGGTGTTTTCTGTGTATGTTGAAGAAAAAACTCTAACTTTCACTAATAATCTGCAATGCAATCAGTGTGTCAGTTTAAACAAAACACACGCACACACACACGCCCACAAGAAATCTTGTGGGCGTTACTATAATGTCATTACTATGTCATTATAATGTCATTACTATAATGATCACATTATAGTAAATTAAGCCTTTTGTTTCACGTGACAAAATTACCTGAGGTTTAAAAATAGTCTACTGTACCTCGAGTCAGATTTAATCAGCTCCTAAGCTGATTAAATTTAGCAACTCCGTTAGCACATCTATCTTTCCTGCCGAGGCAGAAAAAAGAAAACAGCAGCATGTTTCCAAAAATAGCTGCAGACTGTCATTTAAAGCACACGCAGCTTGGAGTGCGGTGGTGAAACCCCCACCTCCCTGTGTTACTAGGGAGAAATGAGAACTTCTGCAGGAAAACTCCATTGTCTTCACGATACTGTTGCTAAGCAACCCAGCGACCGGGTCAATACAGTGGATGCTCATACGCGCTGGGGCTTCACTAGTGATTTCCCGTTGTGTACGTTTGGCATGTAACAGCGTTCGAGGCGCTTCGCCGTGGTTCTTCTCTTCGTTTGTCAGAGAGGGAAACAAAAGAATCGTGAGCTCTAAGTGTTTTCCACCTGATGAGATCATAAGATAGCAATGAAATCCAACTGATCTGATCAAAGGGGAAGCTGAAGACGAGAGAGGATAGCCATGAGTGCTACTCCTTTCATCAGGTTTTAGGAACTAACAGAATTCCTGCTTGGGATTTGGAAAGCGTTCTACAAACACTTGTGATTGTTGCGTTCCTGTTCTAATCTTTGCTCTCAGAAGGCATTCCTCCAGGGGAACACGGCTGTTGAACAACACCTTGTACCGTGTAAAGATCTCTACATGCTTACTAATTACCGAAGACAGAACAGTCGACTTTCTGTTTAGCACTGAGAAGAAACTGTTCTTGGGAGAAGGGGAAGATATCAGACATTGTCTTGCTCGGTTAATTTAAAAATAGATGAAAATTGGACTCCAAGTTGCAGTCGAATGCCGGTCGTTTTGCCCCAACAGGGTTTCATATTTGACTTCCTCATGTACAAACTGGGGCCATCTACTGTAGAACGTACCCATCAGGCATTGATACCCAACCTGGGGATGTTTTCACAATTGATTTAGAGTCATTTTCAAAGCCAATGTTTTTTTTAGTGGTCATGGTGTGTCATATTTTGGTGGATTCAACGTGGCAAAATGGGAATTAGAATCAAATTGGTTGGAAATATAGAGGGCAATACAAACTTTATCGAAAATAATTTACAATTACTGTGAGATATTAGCAGGACTTGAGAGGGGAATATGAATTTAGAGGGGAAACATGATAGAAGCTGGTCAGCAATTCAAAGAAAGTTTGATTTCCAATAAATAACCAATTAAATATGCTTAATGATAATGATGGTTAAAAACAATTTTGACATGCCAGGTTTTTAATATTTAATGTTGGTGGTTTAATAAAACTACTTATAATCCATATCTACCAGGGTATGAATAATTTGGGGTTTTCTTTCTGAAGGCAGTCAGAGTACCACCAGAAATACATGAAGTCCTCATCTCCTCCAGTATATGCAGACACAGATAAAGAGCTACTTTCACTTTTGCATATGCATCATGGGCGTCCAGGTTTTAGTTCATGTGACCTAACTTTGATGTTTTAGAGAACCAAACTATAAAGAGTCCAGTGTTTGCCAGGGTGAGGGGATGAAGAGAGTCCTGTTGCGTAGAGGCATTCAAACTCTCTTTGTGGTTTCCACCTCTGGATGTCTGCTGGGGTATAAACCCACAGGCTGTCTGATGTTGACCTCTTTAAGATGCTCACATATATAATTCATACAAAGCCAACACAGCGACACATAGCTGAACCTTTTGATTGCTTTGATGGCGAAGGGACAACTGGAAACTAAACTTTCAGGTCAACAAGTGGTTAAAGCTGCTGTATTATTATTATTATTTTTTTTTTTACAAAAAAAAATATTTGTATATGTCTTTTAAAGAAATAACTTAAGAACTCATTTCAAAATAAACCGACGCTACTGTTAGCGTAGAGTACTACGCTGGTGCGAGTTTGCTCCCTCCTGCTCGAGTGTAAAAGCAGGGGAAGCCTTGGTGGGCGGGGCTTCCAACACATTATGCATGCAGTAACCAGGGAGACTAGCGGAGTCGCGCCCCGCGCTAGCCCCATCACGACCCGCTTCAAAAAGCGCTTGTGGCTGATAGTAGAGAGAGGAGAGAGGAGTGCCAGCGCCGCCGAGACAGAGTGGAGTTTTCCCGCCGCAGAGACGCTGCTCGGTGACGCCGAGATATAAAACTTGCTCGAGGAGAGATTCTCTGTACGGGGACAAATCGGCGCCGTTCGTCACTCTTCCAAATGTGGGGAGCCCCTCTGCCCAAGCAGCACAGCCGCGGTTTGGATGGGAGATGGAAACATAGGGGATTCCTCTCGAGGACGCGCGTCGTGAAGAAACTGCAACCTGTTTAATACGAACAGAGAGGGAGGAGGAAAGGGGCTGGAGGAGATTTGGTCAACATGGTTCAAAACGTGGTTCTGGTGTTTCTCCGCAGGAGGTTGAGCCAGAGACCGAATGTGGAGGAGCTGGAGAGTCGAAACATTTTAAAACGTGAGTCTTATCGTATTTGTGACTCAGTGTGTTGGAAATTAAGGAAATAAGCACACTTTATTTACAACAATTAATTTATATGATTTTCTTTTTGCATTGAGAGCAAAAATGTAAAGCGTTTCCAAATGTTTTCTTTTTTTTTTTCCAGAAAGAAACGATCAAACAGAGCAGGAGGAGAGGAGGGAGATAAAACAGCGACTAAACAGAAAGGTACAACACTTTTGGTTAATTTATATGTAACTGATAACATGCATTACTTTTTATTGGTGTGAATTAATTTGACCTTTTTTGGGGTGGGTGGGCATTCTCAGCTCAATCAGCGGCCAACAGTTGATGAGCTGCGGGAGAGAAAGATCCTGATCCGCTTCAGTGACTACGTGGAGGTGGCCAAAGCTCAGGACTATGACAGGAGAGCAGACAAGCCCTGGACTCGTCTCTCAGCGGCGGACAAGGTGAGGGTTTGTCAAGATAAGTGACCTTCAGCATGTACAAAAAATAAATAATTTTAAAAAAATCAATATTTAGGTCAGATATTATGAAATTCCCCAAATTCCGTGACTATCACTGAAGACTACCAGCATGTTCACGTCGCTGTTATCAGCTTATCTCACAAAATCCCCCACCCTTTTAAATGATTTATCCTGATTATGTCTTTCTCCTGCTGTTCACTGATGCTCACTCAGTGGCTCAGGAGGCTTTTTTAGGGGATTCACTGATGATGGTCTTTTTTGCCTTTTCCCCCACAGGCTGCAATCCGGAAAGAGCTGAACGAGTTCAAGAGCACAGAGATGGAAGTGCACGCCTCAAGCAAACACCTAACTAGGTTAGTATTCTGAGCTGCCTGCGTGTTAGTGTGTTTGGTAATGCATGCATGCTCTATTCTGGGCAGCAGCAGTCTATAAATAGCTCTCTGTGCTCCTTACATAGAGCAGGAGACGCTATAGATAGATGGGAGTGCATCTTAACTGGGGAGGGGGAGGTGGTCCCCTGGAGAGCTAAGGGTATCAGAGAGAGGCTATAATGAAATGGTACAATGTCCTTGGCTGAGCTGGTCTACAAATGGAAGATCTGTGGGTTGTACCAGTGACCCAGAGAGTTTAAAAATAGCTCCTGGTTAATGGCTACACAGCCAGATTTGATGACAAAGGTATCCTCTCCCATCCTCTGCACTAACACACAGCGTGTCTGCCTTCTGCAGGTTCCACCGGCCGTGAAAAACTGAAGAGTTTCTTCTGTGAAGAAATGCTGAGCGTAGAAATTTCCTGAAGCTGCCTGTCGCCAGCTCAGTGGTGACACATCGAAGAGCCTGAAGCCTTTTTTTTTTTTATTGTCTTCAGCGTGTCTTTAGCTTTCTTCCGACACCCCTCATATTTATCAGTATGAAGTAATGGGTGTGGGAGAAACGACGGAGGGACGTTTGCCGGCGTTGTGTCCCGGAGACCGCTGGACGCGACGCGGAAGCAGGCAGACGGAAGAGACTTCAGTGGAAACCCCCTGACTC
The DNA here is from genome assembly GCF_001444195.1 of Xiphophorus couchianus. Taxonomy (NCBI): domain Eukaryota; kingdom Metazoa; phylum Chordata; class Actinopteri; order Cyprinodontiformes; family Poeciliidae; genus Xiphophorus; species Xiphophorus couchianus. The sequence continues at coordinate 11,607,529 of NC_040228.1, forward strand.
TCAGGATGAGAGCAGAGGGAGGGGAAAAGAGAAAATAAAAACAATCCTGTCGTTCTTTTTTTTGTACTAATTCAAGGACTACTTTGACAAATCGGTGTGAATCCATGTAGTGGGAAGAAGTAGTGCATGTGACCACCTTTTCTTAACTGATGAATAATGTGTCACTTGGACTGTGTACAGACTGTGAAGTTGGGTGAGAATGCGTCGGGGAGGAATTTGATATTGACTGTACATACAGTATGTCAATCAGAACGGGACTGACAGTGTCTTCACTGAAAAGAGAAATACCTTTGTAAGCACTACTTCAAAACTGTCTTCAAAAATACATGTTTTTTAAGAACGGGCATTGTATTCATTTCTCAAACTATTTTATTTCAATTAAGAATAGCTTTAACAAGAGGTTTAAAAACAATTAAATACATTTAGGATTTTTTTTTTTATTACTCAAACATCTTTCACTAAAACATAAATACAGTGTTTTAAAAATATCAAAGCCATGCAGAAGGTAATGCCCTGTTTGTACTAACACCAAGGGGATTTTCTTTAGATCTCACTGGATAGTAAAGAACATTCTTCTAAAATTTAGAAACATCTCCAACGAAACACAATGCATATTAGGAACAAATCCAGCTCTCAAACAACTGGATGCATCCACACAAAACAAAAGAATCTGGAGTAAAAACATCGTATGTGAGCACAGTAGAAACAACATTACATGTTGACACATTGGTTCATAGTGCAGGGTAACTTTTGGTCACCTCCAAACCTGGATCCATCAGGGGAAAAACAAAGCATGTAGTCCTCTCTTCACACTCTGGATCTCTCCCTCGTGCTACGAGCGGCGCACAAGCGTCGGAAAAAATAATTTAGAACAGGATAAAGCATCTCAGGCAATACTGTTTACAACACTGGATGTCAAAGTGGATATTCAGAGTCCACACATTCTTTCTAACATTTTTGTTTTTCATTTGATTTGGACAGAATAAATGTCACACTAAAGGTGTGGGGGGGGGGGAAAACGGTCTGGAATTATCCGTCTTGCTTTTATCTTCCTACGTGACAAAAACCTGGTGTTTAAACGCAGGTGTGTAGAGTTCTTACATATAACTGAATGTACACGTTCTCAGAGGCAGGGTGAAAAATAAAACACGAAAGCCAGATTTTTAGGCTAAGCAGTCACCTGTGTTGGTGTCAACTCACCATTTCACTGAGAAGCCTGTCCTGAATTGACTTCATGTCTTTTTTTATCAGGCACATCTGAAAGCAGCAGCGAGTACAAAAAGATTTTATGGATATGGGACACAATTTGGTCTGTGAGTAAATTGATGACATGGAGAGAAAAGAGTACACATTTCTGGTACTAAAATTGATGCTTAAGCAGTGATTACAGTCCTTAACAGGAACAGGCTGAAGTGGTCTACTATGATTTAAAACTAAAGTTTCTCCTCTTGGGATTTGTACAATTATTACCACAGAAGCAACACAATAAATCATACAATTTATATGTATGTGGGAGTCATACCTCTGATTTGAAAACCCCGTCTTCGTAATCCCAGCTGTGACCAGTGACACTTTGTAAGGTTTTCTTCAGTGTATCAGTTCTGGAAGGATAATGCATACCAACACAAAAAAAGAAGGGAAAAGATTGTTTGTGAAGATTAAAAAAAAAAAAAAAAAATGCAAATAACACATTTTCAATGGCAAAAATTATGGATCGGTTGACAGAATGACTTCAAATTCAAAATCATGTATAGAAGTGAATACTTTTTAAATTGAGAAACTTATTTAAATGGGCAGAATAATAAGGCCACCACATGTTTTTTTATCAGGATTTGGTGACGATTAACACACATGCTAACATTCTCACATAACACGGCATCAAGATGGATAACTAATTAAAATCATTCAAATCTGAGTGCAATTCAATAATGATAACATAGTCAAATGCAATCTGTTTCCAGGTGGTGTCTAATTTTATGTGTCCAAGAAAAATACACATTTGAAATAATTATTGATCACAGAGATGCATAAATAATTGGTGAGTGCAGGGGTAAAATAATAAAAATGTATGTTTCCGTCTATTCACTAACTGTGTCAAAACTACAAACTCCCAACCTTTTGGTCAATAGTTTATTTTTTAAAAAAAAATCAAAGTAAGAAGTGTTTATTGTGACAAAATCTTTTAATTTCTTTTTTTTGTTGTTGTATTTAACTTGCAGCACATTTTTTAAATGTTAAATTCCTCAGAAAAAAAGTCATATTTGCTCAAAATCGAATTGGCAGGAGAGATTTCAAGAAAACTGGACGTTAGTATCTATCAGGAAAAAAAGCCAGACCAATGTAATCATGTTTATATAATAGAGACAAACACTTTTATCTCATATATTACTATGGTATGGCAATTTGTTTCTTAATATTAGTTGCATATGACTGCTATCAGGTAATATGCTAACGGTGTCTTCAAAGCCTATAATGTAAACATTGGGAGAACAGTGACAGTGTACCAGAAAGCACAGTGATGTGCATAAGGATGTGTTGCCACACAGCATAACAAAACTTCAGAATCAAGTGTTAATTTAACAAAAAGGTCATTGCTTGGATAATAGAGTGTGCTAGTTACAGCCTGAGAAGCATAAGGTGTATACGCCATGGTAGTAAATCTGGGTGCTGGCTGGATAACAGTCAATCGCTGAACACAGGCAAATCGTCTGTAAAATCCCTATTAGTTACAGCAGTGGCAACATCTCTTCAAAAATAGCTTGTGCTGCAGGGAGACATATTTAGTTTCTGATGATAGCCCAGAGGGGGGAAATGATTTTCCAGTCAACCCCTTTAATCCTTGTTCTATTGAATAAACAAGTGTGTTGTTCAACATTTTACAGAGTATTTTAGTCCAAACTTGAGCAAAAAGAACATAAAAACAATCAATGATCAGAAGAGTGTGGCTGAAGAACAATATGACTCTTTCAGCGTCTACGGAGACACACATAAGTCTTTAATTCACCTCTTAGTTTCCTGTTTCTGGTAAGTACGGAGAGTCATCATCTGCTTTTTCCAGAATATCTGCAAGAAAGAAAGGTCCAAATGATTTCTGTCATCTGTTTAAAATGAGCAATTTTAAAGTTTTTACATTTGAAATGGTAGTTTCATGATCACAGTTACAGGTGAAAACAAGCTTAAGTGACCCACAGTCACGTCTTTCTCCATGTTTTGCAGCATGTTGTCGTCTAGCTCCATCTTCTTGATCTCCTCCAAAAGGACCTTTTGAATTTGTCCAACTCTCTGTACTCTGTGCAGAGCAGAAAACAATTAAAGAAGAAAAGCATGCATGCAGAGTTTTATCCCACAAAGTAGGAACATTGAGGATTTAGAGCCTATAGTAGCGTGTGACTATTCAATAACTGGAAATTTAGAGCACTGATAAAACAAAAGTCAGACAACCATCTATATTTTACTTCATTAAATAGTACTGAAGGTCAAATCATTTTCAAGTCAATTTGTGCATTTAACAAAAAGGATAGAAATACGTTAAAAAGCCATAAAATCCCCCAGAACAGACCTTTTTTTGTTAAGTTGGACACCAATAGAGGAAATGTGTTGCTGGACGGTTTTGGAAGATTGCTTGTTGTAGATTTCCATAATCTTGCAACGGTTCTGAAAACATTTATTACACGACATACAGTTGGTCAAGACAAGTCAGAGAAGAGTCCATTCTTAAAGGTAGTCACTGCTTTCTAAACTAAACTCAGTTAATTGAAGCCTTATAAGAGTATTCCTGTTCATGGTGTCAGAAAGGGTATGGGCATAAAACACAGTACAGGATATTTTCTTATTTTGGGGGATGTGTGCGTTTGTGTATGAATGTGTGCAAGTAAACCTGGAACTTGTTTTTCAGATCAGAGCTCAGCTGCTGACAGAGGTTATTTGGGTTCAGAGTTCTTTCTGGCAGCTCTGAATCCTCCTCCATCTCTTCAGTCTCCCAGTGACTGCAGCTTATGTGGCTCAGTTCATCCACCGCAGAAACTTCGGCAACTGTGAGCAGAACACATCCAGACGTCACTTCTAGTTTGAATCGCTTTTGTTGTTCCAACACAAACCCACTAAACACGTCTCACTCGCTGCATAATTCTCACTGAAAAATCAGATATTTTCTTTTTAGAAAGTTGCCTAAACCCCACATAAAATGTTTGGTAAAATCGTGGTGAAAACATAATTTCATCATGTACTGTAGAGTTCAAGTGTTTAAGAGAATGAGATGGCTCGTGGTTTCACCTCATCCCGGGCATTTTTATGCGCAATTACTGCCAGCAGTGTTCTGGCTTTTCTAAAAAATTATTTCAGCAAAAGAGCTATTTTTTTGGGGAGGGGGAGGCAGTCTGAGAATGATAAATATGGCTTACAAGACTTGAAAAGTTTTCTTGGCTTCATTCGAGGAGAATGCTGGCCTCTCATCTTGCTTTTCTTCTTCTCTTCTTCTTTCTCATCTTCCTCAGAATTACTGGATAATGAGATGCAGCGCTTGCGAGCGGGTCCTAAAAGACACGTCCAGGCATCAACCAGCCATCGTTTTTCTCTTTTTCTACACTAATATATAGCAGCGATTTCTTTGTGGTGCACACATTATGTTGTTATCAACTTAACAAACAAACGTTTTACCTGAGACAAAATGCTGTGTCAGCTCAAGGTTCTTGTCAGTGACCGGTGTTTTCTATCAGAATCAACAGTGATGCAATAGGCACTTATTTTATGGTCATATAAATTCACCAATCGTAATAACGTAATAATCTATTTCCACTTTTTAAATTGTCCAATCCACTCAGTAATCTACAAACATCCAAGATAGGGGTTCCTACATAGTTAATGACAAAAATCTACACTTTTACAAACACTCTAAACATTAAAAGTTCTCAATGTTTTACACATTATAAAGAGTAAGTACAGTATGTCTGACATATTACTATATTTAGCAATATGTCAGACAAAACAAATCGGTCAAAATTAGAATTGGCAATCGGGGATCAGCCAAAAAAACTACAATCGGTGCACTCCTAAAAAATCCTCAGGAAAAGAGATAAAAACCTCGTTCATGTTTCTGCTGAGAACTGACGACTTTGGCGATGAATGGCTCAGGGAGCCCAGAGAAACTGAGGACACTTTACTGAGGTCAAGGTAACAACCACTGGGTAAGGCGACTCCAGGGACCGGTGACCTGGGGGCAGACGGTATTGATGGCTTGTCTAGCTCCAGAAGAGTTGATGTCAAGAGTGGCTGTGTGGATGGAGACAAAAGTGACGGAGGCGCTGGGGACAGATGTTGCTGGACTGCGCAAATCTGAAAACAAACAATTAAGGCGAGAGAACATTATGACAAATTGTTGATCTGAGGCGATATTGCAGCTCATTTTGTAATTACAAATGTCTGCTGTGGATTACAAACAAGGAATGATGAGGGCAGTAGGAAGCAGATGAAGTGCAGCAGTAATATTATCAGCCTGGAGTTCGAAAGAATATTTCAATTGTGATACTTCACTGTTCATTATATCCTACGTAATCACTACACAATTTTCTTTTTAACTCGTCAAATAACTCGTTCCCTCTGAATGGTCTAGTTTCAGTTTTAGCTAAATAGTCTCATGTTACTTTATGATCTGTGTATAACTGTGGGTTTGGCTGTTACAATAATGAGTCTTAAAAGAGAACCTCTGTGTTTCTCCCTAAAGTGTCGCAGTTTGTTTGAGTTCAACTTCTGGGAATTCCAGCTCACCTATCGGACGGTCTTCGGTTATTTAACAGCTTACAGCTGATATATTTTTCCAGTGATTCACGACTGTCAACTAACGCTGGTGGCTTACACGTGAGGTAATGGTATGTGAATCATATGAAGATGCTACATTTCAGACTAAGAGGGGAGATGTTGAATAATTGCCAAGATGAAGTGTTGCAAGAAGCATTTGATAACTGGAAGAAAACATCACAAGTGAACGTTTTACCTGGAAGGTAAAACTCAATAATATAGAACATTACTGAAAAAAAGGTGATTTATATCAGTAAATTTCTGGATTTATAAATTCTTATAAAGAATCTAAAAACAGCAACGTTTCTTCTTTTCACATAGTCTTACATGTCAGTAGAGGTTATTTGCAGGTTTTTCAAACCTGAACAATTTCCTCTCCACTATTTCTCTTTTTTTGTTGGTCTACCCAGCTGTTGATTAATTTCAACAGAATTTGTTAGTTTCTTAATTAGAATTCGAAGACAGATGGTTGAAATTCCCCATCTATTAGATATTGTCCAATATCCTAAAGTTCAACTACCTTCTCTCACAAATCCACTGATAATCATTTTGCTTTCTCTGAGAATTCAGCAACCATCTGTATCAATTTGTGAATATCAGGCCTGAACTTCCAGGTTATGCAAATATTTGATAAAGAGTAAATTGGGTTGTTTCTGGAGCTAACAAAATGGCTCAATCCGACTACGAGCAGTATTATCAAAGTGGAGAGAGAACACAGTCAACCACTCTTTAACTTTGAAGCAGAATATTTGAGCGTGACATACGTTTTCAGAATTAGGAGGTTGACCAACCTCTGCAGCAGTGAGTCCAGTGGGGGGACTGGGCGCAGGGGTCTGACCTGAAAGCGAACAGGCAGAAGGGATGGACGGAGTCTTCGAAGAGTCCTGATTTTGTTCTACATTATAGAAAGACGGCTTAAGCTGGCCTTTGCTGCTGACTGTGGAGCGAACTTTGGGTAGCAGCAGGACTGGAGAGGGGGTGTCCTGGCAGGATAGATCTCTGGAGGTAGGGAGTGGGGATCCCCGTGGGCTGAGGACAGTGGAGCAGGTCAAACCCAAGGTTGGAGCTGACCTCCCAGCGGCTGTGAGGGTCCAAAGCAAACACAGATGTTCTAACAGCTGGCTTCAGATATTGGTCAGAGCACAGAAGGTCAACATATACACCCTTTCTACACATTGTTTTATGGTTAAGGGTTTGGAGAGCATAACATCGTGTGGAGCAAAGAAGCACCACGTACAAACTGAGACTCAACTGAATATACACATTGACAAAATGTTAAGATAAATACCATAAGGTGCAAAGTGTTGTTTGTATAAAAGCATGTTATGTGCAACTATTCTAGTCAAATTTTATAGTCTAACCCTACTTCTGAAACAAATCGTCACTACCTAACTGCTAACAATAACACTCCATGTTATTTAGATTTAAAAACTGAGATGGATCACATTCACCAGTAGCTATATCTGTTAAAATTACAAACTTTCCACTTAATTTAGCCATGCTGTAAAAATTAGGAAATCCTTACAGTTGCCCAACTGTACTCAAATTAGCCAATTTGAATGATCTGAATCATTTTCCACTTCAAGAACTGTCAAAGGGACTGCAAAATATATATAAAAGTGGCTTATGTGATGTAATGAAACCATTTTATTAACCATGAAAAATTTGACTGATGTCAAAGAAGTCAAAAGACTGTTGTCTCTCTCTGAAGTTGGTAAGGAGCTTTCCACTCCAACTTACATCTCATCTTTTCAATGAAAGGAGGAGTCGGACAGAAAGAGGTCTGGCAGGCGGCCAAGGAATCCTTCAAAGAACTCGTTTGTTCTCGACCTGGGATGACATTTTTCTTATTCAACATCAAAGTTTCCTGGAGAATGTTCCCCGCTTTAATCTGTTGGGAAATAATCTTTTTATTCATTCTGGACAGCTGTAAGCATGAAATACCACACTATTTATATATAAAAAAGTAAATGACTGAAAACAGCTGTTTAACACATATTATGTAAAAAAGACTTTCAACCTTTCTTTCTCAGATCAAATCAAACTAAGCTTTTCTTGTTTTCTTTCAGCTTTACGTTTTGTTTTGCTAAATACCAGACGAATACGACATTAATAGGTTCCAAAGGTGCATCAACATATTACTGAGAGAAGGTTGTGAATACTTATGAACATAAGATATCTTACTTTCAATGTACTTTCAAAAATCTCTAAATTCTTTTCATGTTGTCTTTATGTGATGTGTGTAGAGTTAGATAAGGCTGTAACATTACAAATGTGGAAAATGTGAAGCTTTATACATTCCAGTTCCACTGTGGGCTCTATTTCTTTTTTCTTGTACAAAAAAAAATGTAAAATAAAAGATTAAATAATCTCTCATGAATTAGCCATTATCATTGTTTCATATAGTACTTTATTAGAGGGTTGTTTATTCTGGGGATTTTACCACCAGGATTACTAAGTCATTAGAGTAAACTAGCATCGACTGAAAGGCTTTATTCACAAATCCTATTTCACAATATTCATTGTTATGACTGAACTCTCACCTTAAGATCTGTTTCTGTGAGATTGGCCTCCCTGTATTTGTCTGCCTGGTGGTCAAAAAGGTTTTTTTTACTCTTCTTTATCGGTGGATCATCTGCACAGTTCTCCTCCTTGTTCCACTCCTGTGCGACAGAACAAATCAAACAGCCAGACACACCAACATGTATTATTTATTCAGCTCTTTCTGTGATGTCTAACTATGAATATTTGTGCACAATCATCAGTTAATGTGAGTGAAACTAAACAAAATGTATCTACCTCTACTTTGGAAGAAGGATACAGATCCAACACAGGCTCTGTGGGTGGTTTCATTTTGACTGGTTGTTTGCTCGCAGTCCTTTTCTTCTTTGTTGGCGCAACCTCTTTTGTCTTTTCTGAATTCTTCAAATTATCGGCAGAGGAATGCTATTTCAAAGGAAAAATGGCACTTTGTCAAATCTGAAAAAACCCAAGTCGGGATTTACCATTCACTAAAATACTGGAGTTGACACGTACTAGTAACACACTCACAAAAAGAAAGGCATTTTGGGTGAAATTTATGGTAAGTGTAAAAGGTTCACCCTATAATGATATATAATGCAATGCAATGGTCCTTTCTTCATGTCACAGAAAAAAGCCAACAAAAGAGTTGTGTATGCAACAAAAATATCAATCTCTAAATAACATCTCATGTGCCTTTGAGCATCAACAACACCTTGATAACGACATCTCATTCTGTTCACTAGTTGACTTATTGTTTGCTGGAGAACTGTTATCCATGAAAGTGAAATTAGGCATGTGTTCTTCTTGCTGAATGAATGTTATTCGCAGTATATGGGTTTGTCACTTGTCAAGAAAATCCGAGCTCATTCCACTTCCCCATGCTGGAGATTTTAGTTTAACAGTAATAATAAATAAAGTTATCTTTAAAATGAATCACTCAAGTGACATCAAGGCCCAGCAGTAGACTTAAGTGTCAATAAAGTTAGTTTAACAGTAATAATAAATAAAGTTATCTTTAAAATGAATCACTCAAGTGACATCAAAGCCCAACATTAGACTTAAGTGTCAATAAAATAAATCTAGTTGTGTGTGTTGTTTTTGTCTCATGCAAACTTTGCTTTAATTCTACTTTTTTCTATCTAATCATAAGAAATCATAGTCAGTCAGAGAGAGTCATTAAACAGGAAAAGCAGGTTTCCTGGAAAAAGAGGAAGTTTCCAGCCTGCAGATTTATAAAAATAGCTGAGACTATTTCTTAGTTTAAAGCATGAAAGTTTTAAAGAATGAAATCTAAACATTATTAGTAATTGGATAAGATTCAAAGTAAAATACTTATATTAATATTGGTTTAATTGTAATAATACTTACACTTACATTTGTGAGAACACTTACAAGAAAAACAAGTAACTGTAACTTTGGTATTATATAATTAGAATCATGGATTATTCTTGGTTTCTTTTCAGAAAAACATCTGTAATAACTCACATTAAGATTATAATAAGAATAATTAATAAGTTATGGTTATAAAATTATAAATGAATGCTAAATCAGAGAAGCTAAAGAAAATAAATGTGATATAAATGTGATTTTGACATTGAACTTGAAATGGTGTAAAAGGTTGTAAAACTGCAATTAAACATCACTGATATGTTGGAGGTAGATGGTAGGTGAAAGGTGACAGGAAGGGAAAAAGGGGAACTAACAGGAGAGCAGAGATGATCAGCACCTTATATGGAAACAGGAGGTTGAGCAGCCCTGAGACATTGGCACAGACATCATGACATGATGTCTCTTAAGACAGTGACGGATATGAGATCATCTGTCTAAGCAGACAGATGATCCCTATATAAGGTGGGTGCAAAAGAGGAACCTTTCGTTGGATCCTCCGGGCAGCTTCGAGCCAAGATCGAGATGGACAAAGAACTCTGCAGCTGAAGAAGAGCCGGGGCCACGGAGCCGGAGACTGTCCTGCACATGGAGACCAACCCGTCTGGCCCACAATCTGTGGCTTCGAATCGCACTTCTCTCATCGGCTGGGTTCTGACCCCAAAGACAAAGATGAAGACAAAGACAAGGAAGAAGAACTGGTGCCTTTTTTCCTGCCAGCACCAAGTCCTGTGTGACCTCAGCATCCATGCGGAGAGGAGGCTCATCAGACCTGCGGAGATCCTGGCCTTCATCGATCAACATCTTCCTCCTGTTGCAACACCTTCTTCATCATCGTGCCAGGTCTGGGGTTCGAGGCGCCAAACTCCGTCCGTCTCTCTCAAAGGTTCCCTTTTTTAGTTCTCAGTATCAGCAGTAGGGAAAGATAGACTAGATGATTGATTTTACTTATTTGATTATTTCTGCTACTGAATTAAGCTGTACTGACCCTTGCAAAAATGCCTTACTAATAAAATATTTAGCATAAAGAAAATCTAAAGATGTTGTGGACATTCAGTTAATGAGTCGCCTTAAAGTTCTTTGATGGTTGTAAAATAGCTGTGATGTTTGATTCTGGAGAGGAAGAGGTGGAAAATGTTTTTAGGTTGCTGGTAGCCCATATTTAAAACCTCATCCTTGGGACTCGACCGAGTCACTAAAACCTACCTGGTTCAATAACAAATGCAAGTTGTAAAATAGAGAACGAGCGACCGTTAACAGGTGTGCTCTGTGAAACTAGTTGGCTGTAGGCTGCTCAGTCTGGCTAATTCACAGGGGGAAGAAGGGTGGGACACCTGGATGTAGGCCGTCAGATAACCAGGCGAATCGTTTCTCGAAACCAGCTTAAACAGAGTTTACTTCAGTTCTGGACAGGGTAAATCCCAGCAGATTTAGGAAACTCAACGGACCCGTTAGACGGAGAGCTGGTAGCACATCTCCCCTCTCAGAAGAGGAAGTACGAGAGTGAGAGAGTAGAGACAGAAAGGAGGGGGGGGGTGTTGCGCAACAACACACTGTTATAGTCACTAAGTGTACAGTAGTTCTGTATTGACTATACACACATGCCCACACTGTAACACTTCCAAAAGCTCGTTTAGTGACAACAGTGGCTGATGCACAGCGCTCTCTTGTCGCCTCCAGCATCGTTATTGGCTCATTTTTGCTAAGCATGAATCTACTTTGATCAGAAAACAGCACTTAGGCCCAATGGTCCCTTGTCCAGTCAGTGTAAATGCTCTCTGTTCAATGCAAGACGATTTGACCTGGTGGTGTGTTCAGGTGCCTTTGTGGGTCATCTAGCACGCAGACCATGCGGATGTCAACAGTTTCGAATGATCTGAAATGACCTTATGTATTCCTGGTATTCATCACACAGTTCCACAATGAAGCGGTCATCAGTGTGGTGTATGCCCAAAGGTCAGCCACTTCTATGGCTTTCTGCTTTCTTTCTGTTGCAACCTGCTGATGACACTCTGTGACACTAAAAGCTCAGTGGCCGCTTCCATCTGTGGACATGCGGTTTGAAGCCAGGAGATGGCGAGGTACTGCTAATTAGTTGTTAGGTGTTGTCTTGGTTTCATGATGTCAAAATGCGAACAGTCTGATGAGGAAGATTGTTAAAATGCCAACTCTGATTGTATCTGGAAATTTATTGGTTGATTCATGGGCCAAACACTTGTTATGAAATTGATCATTACTCAGGATGTTATAGAACAGAAAGCTGTGCATTCAGAAATTTTGATAAGGTAACATAAAGTTCACCTGTCAAGATTGTAGTGAATCGGGTTGTCCTAAAATTTCACCTGAAAGCTGAATATCCCTATCTTTTTTTGAGTAGTTTATTTACTTAGAAAGTTTAAAATGATATATTTTCACAGTATAACCAAAATGTTCATAAAAGATTTTATATAAAATTTTATAAAGCTCAAAGCCACGACTTTGTGTATGCTTTCAACAGACAGTTCTGTGAATTTGGCACAGATGAGCATGCTCAGATGAGTTGTTTAAACACAAAACACAAGGCATAGAAAAAGCTCTTTTGCCTTGGGTGAGTGAGACGTCTCTGTTTCCGACTGGCTGTCATCTGTATCTGGGTCCTTGTAGTTCTTCTTAGAGGTGGCTGCCACTCTCCTGGGCCTCTTTGCAGCAGCTTGTGGTTTACTGCTGGCTGCTGCTTGCTTCACTGCCTTTGGCTGATCCATAGCCGCCTATGAACACAGATTCTTGTTATACAATAGTGACACACAGTGGTAACGTGGGGTACAGCAGCAGCAGTTTGTGGGGCAGTACTTAGATGCAATGTCTTACCTGAGTAAGTTTGCTTTTGTCTTTCCCAACTTTTGAAACTGATTGTAAATCTGTGGGTATGTCTGTAAGTAAATACCAAATGATATAAGAAGCTGTATGTATAGGATCACTGATTCACTCTGTTATTGAGCTTTTCTGGAATAAATAAAATGCTATGGACCTGGAGACTGCAGAGGGACTTTTTTGGGTTTGATTTGTGCCTGTCTGGAGTATTTGATGACTTGGGGTTTGGGCTTCCTGGCTGACTCTCTCAGCCAGCTGACATCTGTCGTGGCGTCCGTCTCAGTGTCACTGAACAGATGCTTTTTCACATGCAGCTTGTTCTGCAAAATACATGTCAGCAGGTGACAAATGCAGATGTATGTTGTCAGACAAGCCAATACGCAGCCATGCTGCTCCAAACAGAGAAACATCAATTATTTTGGACTTCTATAACTTGAACGTACTTTTGCCAGAGGTTGCGCTTTCTTAGATGTGATGAGAAATGAAGAGGAGTTGTGGATGCTACTGTCAAACAACAAAAATAAAAATGAAACATCCAAAAAAAAAAGAAAATCTCAGAAGTTCCACATTTGAATAGTTATGGAGTGAAACCTCTGAGGATTGGATTTTTTTTTTTCTTCATTTTCTCATTGCATATGTTATTGTGGTTTACCTGGTTGATGTGACAAGTGATTTGGTAAAGGCTTGGTTCTCTTTCTAATGGGCAAGAACACATTTATAAAACTTAAATATCTACAGTAATTAAAAACATTAAATTAGAGCAGTTACGCCGCCTCTTGAAAAATGTTGGCCACTGAATTACAGGTCAAGGTTCCTACACATTTTTCATTTGCAAAACAATCAAGAAGGAAAGTAAAGAAAAAAAGGATCCATTACCCCAATGGAGGGAGGAGAATCAGCACTGAATGCAAAGGTATCTTTCCTACGAAACAAAAGGGAGATTAAATACAACTTCAAATAAATCACAACTCTACAATTTATCATTTCCTCCCCAATTTCAACTCAAATGTTTGCATTACTTGTTTCTCACAGAGGCTGTGGTTGAATTTACGGATTTCCTATCATTTACTGTTCTGAGTGTTTCCATCTGTAGCATAAAATATCTTCAGTTAAACAAGCAGGTGAAACAGTAACTTTTCAGGTAAAGTCAAGCTATCAGCTAAACAAAGACTTACGTTACCCGTCGGCATCTTGCCCATGTTAAAGATTGACCTATGACGACAAAAAACGAAACCAGGCAGTGTATGGTGTTTTTCTGCGCTAACTGAAGTATGTTTATTGATACGAAGAAAATCCCTAAATGTGCATACCTGTTTATAAGAGGGGGGATCCAGTTCTGAGTCATTTTCTCTGTGCTGCTTTTTCTTGTGGTTTGGGTTTTAGTCTCGTAACGGCTGGAGATGAGCTTCATCATGCTAGCTGTGACCTCTGAGTCTCTCTGAGTTATACGTGAGAACGAGAATAAAACTGATCACTGAAACCATTAATAACTTTAAACATCTGGTTAAGACGGATTGAATACACAAAATTCATACTTTGTCTCTCCTCGAAATCGCCATCTTGATGTCGTCTTTGACCTGAGATTGTTTTTGGTTCTCGACAGTCTTATTTGTGAAGGTCTTCTCTGAAGCTTTCGCGGCATCAGCATCTGCTTCCAGTGCCGCCTTTTCTTTCCTATTCTCTTTAGATTGTTTGCTTCTCTGAGCCCTTTGCGTTTTGGGAACAGTCTCAGTAGCACGGGTGTTTTCTGAGTCTGTTTCTCTGGAGCCCCGTTTGGTATTGGACGCTTTCCTGTGGTGATCAGCTGATTCCTGAGGCAGAGGATCTTTGCTCCTGTCATTGAGGAGCTTCTGCAGTCGCTCGGTCAACTCACTGTGGAACTGTTTGTGGAGAACAAGGCTCGACTCGGAAACGGACAATTTCTGGCCTGAGGAAGGGCAGCGCTGCTGTGGTTCCAGCAAACTTGAATTAGGCTCTAAACAGAGAAAAATAACAGCACAGATTAACACACCCAAGCATACATACATATACACTATGTTGATATCGGTTTTCAACTTTGTTTACCAGGTCTTGATAATGAGGTGATTTTCTGAGTTGGCATCCTTAACATTTCAGAGGCGGATAATTTGCTCCAGTTAGAGCTGCTGTAGTTTGAACAAACAAGATGACTTCTCTTTATAGAAAAACTGTCTTTGTCTTGAAGAGTGTAAGTTTATCCCTAGACTTACGTGTTACATGCCGCTCTGGGTTGTGTGTCGGGTACAAAATTGGTTTCTGGAGGTAAAAAGGTGAAGAGAAGAAAAATTTTAGAATCTAAAGAATTACAAACATATGTTTGTATTTTTGGTGGCAAGTTCAGATCAAAGTCGCTGTAGCAATACCCTGAGACTTTTCTTCAAATAGAAAGGAATCTTCTGCTGCTGCCACTGGCATCTTCTGTAGAAACACAGAAACAACGCATAAAAATGAATGACATGCAGATATTGTTAACATACAACTTTCAGTAAACTATGACATCATTGGTGAAACAAAAAGTAATCATTTTCAAGACTTTATGTAAACCAACAATGAATTCTGCTGAGTTTTTATGGAGGTCGTTTACAATCTACCAAGAATAATTTTACTATAGAATTAGTGGCAAATATTATTTCTGTTATTTCAGAATAAAAAGAATGAAACTTTTTTTCAGATTCTGTTACTTTCTGTGTTGATCTAACCTTTAGAAATCTTAAGAAATTAAGCCTAAAATGGACTGTAACATTTAGCCTAAAATATGATAAAAAAGATAGTGTAACAAATTTGTTTTTAAAAAAACACCGGTAAATTGATAGATCAATAAATGATCTTGTTTAAGGTCAATTATCTGTTTTAATTGAGTGCTCAACATAAAGGGCTTTTCAAAAACAATTGTATGCCTTAAACCTTTTCACATTTTGTCCCATTGCAACCAGAAATGTTGATGTATTTTATAAGACAGACCAAGTAGTGCATCATTGAAGTTTTCTTTTGTGACAAACCTGGTCCTTGTTGCCAAACACTTGAGTGCTGCACGGTGTTGTGTTGTGGCTGCTGGTCCTAACAGCTGTACTGCAAACAGAGACCTTCAGCAAAGAGGTACTGTCTTTGCTATTGGCTGTAATGTACAGACAAAAAGAAAAGCAAATGGTATCAAGTAAAGGTTGACTCACATGTTTGTAATAATCACTGTGTTTTAATCCTGACAGACAGGTTGCTGTATAAATGAGTCCTTAAGAGATAATAAATGAACTGAGCATTGGTCAATGAACGTGTGTGTGCTGCAGAGCAAAGTATCAACCATATGCCAAGTTGGAACTTGAGCAAAAACAATCTAACACAACCACTAACACGTTCGAGCTGGTATTAACTTATTTCTTACACGACTAGTGATGTTACACTTTCAAGGAATTACTCACTTGATGGCTTAGCAGGAAGAAAACGGTCGACATTTACACTTCCTCCCTCACTGCTGCTAAAGTAGATGGTGGACTCTGACATCCGCTGTCTGGCAGGGGTCACCATCTAGATGCAAGACAAAAGACAACCTGATATGTTCACATTATTATTACAATATTAAACAACAGATTAGAGTATTTTTTTGATTTATGTAAAATTCAAACGTGTTGCCTGTGCAGGTGCAGTTGTGGCGGACAACAGGTAGGGGACGGTGTTTTTCTCATTTTCACTCAGAGACACCTGGCTCTCTGGTACAACCTGTGTGAAAAGACACACACAAACAGCAACATCAATACATGAATTTTTGGGTTTGCCAAGACAGCTTGAAGACGCTCTGAGAAATAAACTTGTCGACAAAGGATCAGCACACTGCATTTCACGTGTAAATATCACAATAAATAAAGCCTGCTGTCAGGATTTTGCTTACCTGGGTGCTGCTCCCTTCTACTATGTGTTTAGCTGCTGTTTTCACTACATTGGTGCCCTGACAGAATAAAAGAGATTAACGCCAGACAATAATTTATTATGACAGAAATGTTTCCTTTTCTCATAGTCTAATTGACAGTACATACTAACATTTAAAAATTTGTTGTTTGTGTAGTGCCAGGTTTCCCCACCTTAATGTTTCATCAGTTTTGCTCAAAACCTTTTCTATACCACAACAAATGTTGTAGTATTTATATATTATACAATGAATCAGTCACTAACTTTGTTTTTGTCATCTCCAAAAACATTGCAAGCGGCCTGTAGGATGTCCAGAGAGGAGCTGAAATGGATGATGAGACTGGATCCTTCCACTGAATCAACAACGACGACCTCTGACAGCTTGAGCAGCAAGATTTTCCTCTTGCCCACCTCTAGAGATAAAGAGAAGTTTTTATTGTATATTGTCCATTTATCTCGCCTGCAGTAAAGACCAAAGATACAGAGTTATTTCAGTGCCGTGGTAACCTGTCACCGTGTAGCTGAGGATTTCATTCTCATTGATGCAAACTGTTTCCCAGTGGCCATCCTGGATAAAACGGAAAATTTGGCCTTGTTAGGCTCTAATCAAGGCTAACCTTCGATAAAACATAACAAACAAATTCTGTTCAGCTGATTTTGTTTCCCACAGAACAACCTTGATGTGCTAGTACCTCTTCATCAGGCAAAGAGAAGTAAAAGGAGATGCTGCTGCTGCCAAGGTTGAAGTCAATCCAGAATTCCTCGAGTTTCTCGTCGGATGGCATCAACAGCTAACAAGATAAGCAGAATCTTTTTACAATAACTACTTATATAGACTAATAAATTCCACTTTTATCTCTATGTGCTCAAAACCTAATGACAAGATAATCATTCACTACCAGAGGACATTTACTTTCGTGCCACAATCAATCATGTTTTAGAGTACCAATACATATTGAAGCTCTGATTAAAAACCTTGTTGAGACTGACCTCATACTTGCCCAGATACACTCTTAAACAGGGGTAAGAGTAGACTCTGCGGCACAGAAGGGACACTGCTGTTCAGTTAAAAATACAAACTTTCCAAACACAAAAAACAAATATTCAACATGTTTTAGAGAAGATATGGTTAGAAATCGTCCAAAAAGCTTCTGCGGTGTGACACAGCAAAGCAACGTGTAACGATAATTGTTTGAATTCATTTCATAGAATTAAATGTGAAAATGTGTTGTGCTGTCATACCTTCTTTTGTCTCCCTGCATACCGTTCACCATGTTGAGAAACCTTCTGCAAGCCTTAAATTACAAATTTATTTTTTTATTTTGTCTCTTAAAGATAAATAAAACAACATGTTACTCCAGTAAGTAAATATTCATATTAATTATTAGTACCGTTTCAAATTCGGAGTCACTGATCTGGGCAAAACCACTGGCAACGTGGGCCATGCTGAACCACTGGTCTGCGAGCTTCTTCCTCTGATCGGGAGTGGCCATTCTGCATAATGCCTCCATCAGGGATGACTGCAAGTCATAATCTGCAAAATAGGATGGTTCTGTATTTATTTTGGATGAAAAAAGCAGCAGTATTTGTTTAAAAAATATAAAAATTAAATAATAATATATATTTTTTTAAAACTTACCACCACCCTCCACAATCCGACCTGCCAGTTTGCTCCTGCAGAAAAATAAACGCATGTGGGTTCCAGCAAGCGTGGGAATTTTAGAAATCGGAACCACGTCGAGAAAACTAATTACACACATGATATCTGAAGCGTCTTGTGATGTTACGATTCTCCTGTTTTTCTTGAACTCCACCGGGAGTTTATCCAGAATTATGTTATATTTACGAATTGCCTGTCGGAGCAAAATGATTGCGTTTATTTGCAGTCAAGACCTCCGTTTATCAGACTCAACATCATTCTCAAAAGAAGTTACACAAATTCTTCCCCACCTCTTTCTGGATCAGAATGTTGATTCTGGGGTCTATTGCCAACTGACCGACAGGATACAGGAAGGACTCAGTCACTTGGGAAGTTCCTGAAAGGAATGTTAGGGAATAAAGTTTGCAGGGAAAAGGAACACCTTTAGCCACTTATCGTCATCTGATTTTATGCAAATGACACACAAGTGTTACCAACAGCATTAACATAGTTGTATAATTGAACAAACAGGATTTCTAACTCTGTGTTAGTTTTCTCAACATTTTATTTTCAACTAAAAGACAAATGAAATGTGAAATTTGCAGACATACCCTCTTTGCATGACTCATGAACTACCTGCAGCAGAAGAAATAGGAGAAAATATTTTAGGCAGAAAACGTGTTGTTGCACTAAATGTGCTAACTGATCAACACAAGCTCACCATTAAGACACTTAGGAAGTTCTCTGAGAGCTCAAACATGGTCTCATTCCAGTGTGGGCCGTGTTGGATCCACAGCTTCCTGCATTTGTCAAACCACTGTACCATGTACTCAAAAAATAATGATAATAATTTAAAACCTGAAAATACTTACTTTGTAAACATTGTTGGATATGTTTTAGTAGCAAATACTTATCTTTTTAATTAGTCCTTGAGATATTAAACCTGAAAGTCCTGCCCCACTCGGTAATTTCAAATTGTTCCCACATTTGTAGAGGCTCGCAAGTCCCAAAATGGCCGATTTGGTCTCTTTATGATCCAAGCCCTAAAGAGTATAAAAGTTCCTTAGAGTTTTTTAATTGTAAAATTAAACTAACAGAATGATGAACAACTATTTGAACCTAATCTTACCCTGGTGACAAGTTTGTCCAATTTATTGAGGAACTGTTGGGAGCATTTAATGGACATGTCTTCAAATGTATTTCTCTCTAAGAACAAGTCGAGAGGCCGGACATCTCCACTCTTCAACGCTGCGCTGATTATATTCTCCAACTGCACATACACATTTCAAGTTTTAGAATGTGGTTAGTTTCACAATTAATACTGGACTAACCTTGAAATAAACTGACAGTGATGCAGACACAACCTGAGTGCTGGCGCTTGGAGCCATTCTGGCTTCCTAAGGAACACTTTCTGTTCTTGACCTGCGCAGTCCTCAGGACGAACTGAGAAAACATACACCTGTCAATCACAACGTAAGTTAACATTATACATGTAGTATGGTGACTTTATGAAGTTACAATTAGACGTTATTTTACCTCCACTATAACAACTTGAGTATAATTTATATATATATATATATATATATATATATATATATATATATATATATATATATATATATATATATATATATATAGTAAACCCATTGTCTACTGTGGGAAGCTGTGATTATACTGGCTCAAGAATGAAATGGAAATGAGGTGGAATAAATTCTAAAGCAATATACAAATAATAAATGTATTTATACACAATATTTGAGCATATGTATGACTAACTTATTTATAAATATACTTAACATAGAGAATAATCTATTGATATGCAGTGGCTTAAGTATATACTGTATAAATCTTTTCGAAATAGAGGATACTGCTGTCTCGGAGAATATTTTCAGGACTGTTAAAACTCGGGTAATGAAATTTAAAACAATATGTGTAAACACTAACAAAGTAAGCTTACTTACTCTTAGTATGTTCCATCATTCACCTAGAGTAAATCAGTCTAAAATAAGCGTATATAAAAACACAGAGCCAAGTTAATATCTCCGAAACCTACTTTGCTAGCATATCGACAACTTCTGACAGCAGTGCCTTCACCTTTTGGGTTAGATTACAATTAATACTCAACGATCATAATGGAACTGAACGGGTGAAAATACGTCGATAAAATAACCATTACATTGTGTTAATTGTGAGCAACTTACCGTATTGTAAAAAAACCACCCAAACAAAATAAGTAAAAAGTATATTTTTGGCCGTTATTTTTTAGTTCAAACGGCTGTCAGGAGACCCGCGAAATCTACGTCAATCTCGCACGCGCGAGTCAGGCAAATGGAGGTGGTAGATCTATTTTTGTAATCCCTCGGATTTCAAGACTCTGGAAGGTAGCAACCAATGCGGTATGATAACTACCACATTGTTAAGACACTTAAAAGTTGTGGTTGTGTTTTACCGCTGAAGACACCATTACTTCCAACACTCCCACTCTTATCAACATTGGCTTTGCTTAGGGTGTATGTTCACAAATTTAGATATTCGTAAAAGATGTTCAGCAATAATTACAGATTTTTGTTCAGGCACATAAAATGTAGGTATAATTTTTTTTGCTTAGGGTTTTTCATGATTCGTGATGTGAGAGATAGGACCATTATAGTATGATATTTTATGCCTATGGTAAGGAGGATTATCTAGTATGCTAGTGTCATCGATATAGAAAAGTAGACGTATGTTGAGGTTCGAGTATACGTTTGCCATATTGTGAGAAGCATGTAAGTCTACAAGGTCGCCATATTGTGAGGGGGAGGTTAAAAATGAATACTAAAAAATACGTTCAATTAATTTTGACAAATAGCTTTTAATTATAATTTAAATATATTTTTTAAATATAAATAAGAGCGACATTTTGACAAAGATAAGCAAATTATATTGATCACAGTAGAATAATTTAAATGTGCCTAAAATATCTTACCTTATTTCACTTCAGATAACCAGCAAATACATTTTAATTATTTTTGAATAACAGTAAAAGAGTGAAAGGAAAAATACATAAAGTATTTTTTTCATGTGTTAATTGTTTTATATAACTAACATACATTAAATCCATATAATAGCAATAGAAATATATATAGTCATATATAACACTTGCATCATTATTATTATTAAGGAGTTGATTAAGGAGTTGATTCTTCTAATTAAGAAAAAGGGCCAACTAAGTAGACTTAAAGTGATATCTTATTACTGACGGTCTTATTTTGGTGGTTAAAATTAGTTTAAAATGGTTAGTTTTGATGTAATAACATCAAAGCATAATTCTCTTTTTTAGATTTGTAATGTATTTATAAAAGTGCCACTCACAACATCCAGTCCAAATGTCCATGCAGAATTCATTCTTCTTCTTACACTGAGTGTCAGTTTTTAGGGGATTTTTAGGATCTTTTACTGAATAATATTTTCCAAGGCAAACACGGACAGCATGTTTAATCAGAAAACATAGAAAGAAAGTATTGAAAAAAAAAACTCCTCATAACACTGATCTTATGAACCTCAATTTTTATTTTTAGGCATTTAAATTATATTAAAATGAAATGCACATTTCATTACTACAAATCAAAAATACTGGGATTGAATATAACTACAGATGGACCAATCAATCACCAAGAGACTGCATTCTGTCAGTATTTCCCTTTGATTATCTCCCATTGGTGTTTAGTTTCATTTACTGTCCACAAACTCATAATTTGGTGCACTGATTAAAATTTCATTAAACAGATAAAGTGTACGGACAAATACTTTGACACTTTAATGAATCAGAAAACTTAAAGCACTTTTTTTCCCTCTTTCATCCGTTACTTTTTCCATGCTTAGAACAAAAAACAAATCAAAATTGATCCAATAGGTATTTACCAGTTAGATCTGATAGAAAACTGAAAATCTGCATTGACCAGGGAAAAGATGATTGTTGCGTCTCTAAATATAACATCCACAATTTTTGTAAAATTGTTTTTATTTGGAAAATGCTCTGGACATCGTATTTAATGGGATCCAAGTAAAAATGTACTGAGAGAATAATGGGCAACAAATTTTGCATGAAATCATTTATTCCATCAGATATCCAGCAAGGTGACCTCCCCTCTTAAAATGTCCATGTGTGGAGTGTGCATATATATGCATATTATTTATTTCGTTATTTATTTAGTGCAATTTTTAAAACTATAAATGCCTTAGTGCTCGATCTCCTCTATCTATAAAAGTGCTCATAGATTCTGTCTCTTAGCATGATTTTGTTAGCAGTGCTTAAATCAACAACATATCCTCTGTAGGTATTCTCAATATGTATTGCTGCTAGATTTAAAGTGCTCAGATTGCATTTTTTACCCCATGTAGTCTGCATCCTAAATGAAATGCACCATGCTGTCTTCACATTCTTTAGGCACTGTTAGCTTGTAGTTTTGACAGACTAATTTATAATTCTTTCCATGGTTGTTGTCCCAATATTCAGCCCCACAAACTTTGTATTGGATAGCAAACTCCAGCTGCGCTCCTGGTCGAAGGGAGGGAGGGACTGGTAGGTGGAAACGAAATGTATCGCAACTAAATTCCTGCCCTCTTCCTCCTTCTCCGTCGCAGGTTTTAGTGACAGTGGAGACCCAGGAAGCCTTAGTTTCTGCAGAACCTTTCCACTCTGTAAACGAATACCGAACTTCAACTTCTTTCTCAAAGTCTAAATTTAGGACTTGCGTGATTCCGATAATGCCCAGTTCAAAGCACAAGACCCTCTCCAGACACACTTTCTGTTCGTAGAGATGCCGCAGGAACTCCGGCTGGTCACCGGGCTGTTGGGCAAAAACCGGCTTTAGGTATGGCAAGTTAATCTCAAGATGCCTTCCATCTGTCATCTCGGCGCCCATCAGGAGTCTGAAGGTAACATGTTGTGGCACAAATGGGTCCTCGCCTGATTTAAAAACCCTAACGTCTTCCAGGTCCAGGCCTAGAGAGTCGACAAACCTCACGCCAACACCTCTGCTCTGTTTCTTTTTGTTCTGGGTGGCAGAAGGCAGAGAGCGTGACCGTTGTCGGATGATGGGCTTCGGCGTAGGCTCACAGGTGAGGAAGCTGTGGGAGTCTTTTGGCCGAGTAACTCTTGGACTTGGCGGGCGGATTGGGACAGGCTTCCTGACGGTGTTGGGCTTGTCAGCTCGAAGCATTTCATTCACGTTTATAGTCAAGAAGGACCTAGACACACTGCTGCAGCTGGACAATGGCTGTTGAGATTTGGGGAGGAGTATCCTCTCATGTCCAAGGAACCACCCTCTTTCCATGTTCTCTGCTGGCCCTTCTGACCTATATAAATACACATTAAAATTAGCTTTGAAGCAGAATCACTTAGTATGTCACATTAAGTTTGTAAATCTGCTCTAAGCAAAGTGTTTAGGTTCGAAATTAAACTTTTTTTTTTAAGAAAGAAAAAGAACAGCCTTTTTATGAAACTGTACTGCCAGAAACTTCGAGTGGGCGTGTCTGCTGGTAGTACGTGCCCGACTGCACAGTCTGTCTGAACAGCTGCAGCAATACTGAAAATGCCCTTAATTAATGAGCATTAAATAAGGAAACGTGCATCAAACAAGCAAACTTTGACCTCACCTGAACATACACAGATATGAAGCGTGTTGCATGCAGGCTGCAGAAACACTGTCGCTTGTGGCGCGATCCTCCATTTAAAGCAATGCGTGGCAGGATTTCGGGTTGCGCTACGTCGTTAAGACTGCGACAATGATTTCAAGCATGAACCCAGACTTCTAAACACTAACAGTTCGCATGCACCCAGCGTAAAGTCGATGGAGATCGGCTAACAAGCGCGCAGTTAGGAGGGAATGTACAGTACGCAGATTCATTGGGTGCGCACCATTTGTCAGCTGGCATGGAAAACGGTGCCAAAGTGGGCGTGGCCTGGGAACATTTCAAACGAATCATAAACTTCTTGATTTTAATGTTTACAAGGTAATTTTTTTTAAGACATTGAACGATTATATCATAACAATTATATTATAACTGCTTCTCTTTTCAAGTATGCACTCTCAAAATGGGTTGGATTGGAACTGCAAAACATATGATTCTAGCTTCAAATAACATGTACAAGTAGATGATGTATGTGGGAATATAATTATACATGTGTGTATGTACAAATAGAACTGCATAGACTGATGCCTTTGTTTATGTATCTCTCCTCCACCAGAGAAACGGAATTTATTGCACTGTGTACAATGTCTGTCAATGAATTTAATTTGATATTTTTGATGGTTTAATGTTTCATTTGGAAAGACATTTTCAAAACAAACAAAAAAAAATCAATATCCAAACAGTAAAACTACAAACAGTGAATATATGTATAATTTACACATCTGAATATTTTTCACAAATGGATCTAATTTGGGCCCTAGCAAGTCCTCCCTGTACAGAAACAAATGAGCACCAGTTCTTTTAAATAGATGAAGGCTATCTGGCACCAAATTAGCTCCAATTAGCTCCAGTTTCATTTTGATTCCCATAAAGAAAATGTCTTGTTTACTCTCTTCTAAAGAATGCAGTAGAAAAAAATAGAATCCAATTTCCTTCCTATACATTTCCCATTGGTTGATCAGGCCATCATGATGTCTCCTTCAGACCAGCTCCTGAGACAGCTGAGTACTGAAACTTACACTGGGAAGAGAGACACCAAAAAAAGCATGAACCAGCAAGGACCCAGACCCTGCAATGAATTTCCTACCAACTGGGAAATACTTGTATAACACGTTATCAAAACCAGAGGACTCCAAAGCATTTCACACGACATTAAATCATTTACCCATACATTCAAATGCTGATGGAGGTACGCTACATTGTAGCCACAGAAGCACCGGTGCTGCTTGGCCCTCTGACTACCACCAGCAGGCAAGGCAGGTCTTTAAGGACACAACAAGGACACAACGGTAGAGATGGATGGCGAAGGTGCTAAGCCCCACCGATTACAGGACGACCTCCTACCGCCACCACCATACTACTGATTTGGTGTGTTTCCTATTTACAGCAGAAGTCTCTCCATCTGTCACCAGAGCGTTGCCAGACAGTGTCAGAAACCATATTCTTCTCAAATGACTGGCAAATGTCCACTTGTATCACATGACTGTAATAATGAACATAGCAGGGTTTTTTTTTTTTTGCATAACAGGATAAAAATTAATCAGTAAATAATTTGATGTGTGTGTATCACAAGCAGGTGAAACATAGTAGTTTAATTAAAATTACTGCTGCACATTTATCCTGTCAGCTATTAATGATGCTATAAACCAAGATCCTTCAGACAGATCTTTACCTGACCTTCACTTACGAGAAACCCCGCCCAAATCGCCCCGTTATTTCTTCTAGCCGAGTGATTCGCCGGCTGACTGTTAAGAAACGCGCTCATTGATGTTGCCTGGGTGATTGAGTTGTACAAGGCTGAGTGCCAAAAGTGTGTATCTTATTTTTCACTTCCTGCATCTATTTTGGGGCCTCAAAATAAGTTTTAGTGCATCTCCAATGTTTTGAAGTGATAATTAGACTCTTTTAAACAGCGCCTGTGGTGGGTTTAAATCTCGATTACTAACGCTTACACTTCAAGTCCCATGATGCACTCCGGCGGCTCACTTCGGCAGAGGCAGCGAGCCAGTCAGCAGCAGGTAAACAAACCTATCTCACAAGGAAACAAAGCGTCTGCGCTGCTTTTGCTTTGTTGCATTCGTAATGATGAAAAGGATGACATTAGAATTAGATATACCTTTTCTTGTCACAGGTTAATTACAATTAGAAAAAAAGCGGAATTGTGTTTGAGCAGCGACGTAGCGTCGACGACCAAAACAGTAGTTCGTGTGTTAAACCTGCAGCAGAAGAGGAGAGGCTGGTGTCTTCACATGATGCATTGCAGCACTTCGGAGAGAATGGGAGATTTTAGCCGTATCCTCAGACTAGACTGTCTGATTAGAGATGTCGGCTGGCTTCTTTAGCTACAGTGCAAGACTAGATCCGTGCTGGACTCCAGACGCAGCGTCCCATGTGGTGCAACATGGGCCCCATCATGCAGGAGCGCACGGCTTCCACAACACTGAAGCGCGTCGTTTCCAAGGAGAAGATACGAGTTAAGAATACCGAAAATAGCGGGTCACTTACCAGGTAGGCATTTTCTACATTAATGGGACTGAACGTTATGTTATGGATTGCATTTTATTTTAAAAGCCATGCCTGATGCTATTTTCTGTTTCGTAGCTCAAAGAAATGTAACAAGACCACGAAAGCAATGAGCCAAATGAAAAATGGTCTCCCGGGACCAGATAAGGATAAGGACACAGCAGCCCTACAGAGGGTATGTGACTGGCACCGTTATTAAGTAATATGCAATAGGTATTAATACCACAGGTTACTACTGTTATTACTACCCAGTAGCTGATATATACACAGAAATGGGCTAGACTGTTCAAAAGTTACACCTTTCATTCAGCACAGCACTGGGTAATAACTAAGCTCAGATGTGTTGTACAATTAGAACTGATTAGCTTAACACCTGTTTGACACCCACCTAAGGGTTTCCAACTGGCTTTGCTGAGTTGGTTGTATTAAGTCAGGTCACAGGGCTCTCATTCAAGAAGCCTGTGTAAGTCCAGGCACAGGTGGTATCCCTTCAGCATGAATGACATCCTTATGCAGCCAACAAACGCAAACCGGCTGAGTAGCTCATAGTGTAGCCGCACTGCTTGAACCAATTCACGTTTCCTCATTTTACAATCAGAAAACTTAATGTAGGTTTTGAGGGGTTTTATGTTATAAACATAAGGGTGAACTTTCACTTCACACTTGCATGTGAAGTGGAAGTAAGATTATACATACTCTACCAGTTTTGCACATCTAGGGATTGATAGATCTGGTGTCTCTTCCTCGTAATATAATTAAAAATCAGTCCGATTCAGTGGAAAGTTCCACCACAGATTCTTTATTTATTTACACAAATAACCCTTGACCTTAAACATTTATCGTAATTGTGGCTCAGACTGTATGTTTGGGATTGCTTATTCCATGTGTTTGATGTGTTTGCTATATGGCTCGTGGCAAACTGAATACACAACTTCTTGTGGTTTTTTTCAACAATCACTATTTTTAGAGTGTACATATAACTGTTCACATGTCTACAGATTCTCCAACCTGAACAGCAAATCTTTTCTTCTCCTCCATGCAAGTCTTTCTGCATGTTTGATTAGGGCTCTCCTTGTCTGGTGTGTCAGTGTAGTGGACATCCCTGTCTTGATATGTTTGGAATTGAGTCGTACTCTTTTAATTTTCTGATAATGGATTGAACAGTACTCTGAGTTATTTGGAGCTTGGCATATTACTTTATGGGACTGAGAATCATTTTGTGTTGTAATGACTTTTCTGCAGGGTGCTCAGTCTAAAGGTGGCAGGATAAAGTCAGGTGCGTCTCAAAATGCAAGCAAACTCTCAAGGTAAGAGCTAAAAGTGGCTTGAATTATTTGTAAGTGCTTTCCTTCAGGTACATTAAATCCCTAAATCCTCCAACAACTTCTCTCCCATTTCCTAAATCCATCTGTCTCTTCTCAGCCCTGAAGCAGAAGGAGACTTTAGACCTCAACTTCGCAAGCAGTCATCTGCACACAGGAAAGAGGAGAAACGAGAAAATCAGCGACTGTCACCGTGCGGGACAGAGCTCCTCCCAAATCGTCAGGGGATGGGAAAAAATCGTAGAGCGCTCTCTCTGCCTATTTCTCCAATATCAGGGCTACGGATGTCGCCATCCCACCCGCTAATGCATTCCCCAGCTCCGACCCCAGAAGCACTGCAGCATCACTACAACAACAAGGAGGACGACTCTGACAGCGCTAGCGATCTGTCAGACTCTGAGCGGCTGCCTGTTTTGCCCTCGCCGTGCACCCCGTGCACCCCACCCCACCTCAACCTGCGGGCGGAGATCATTAACACTAACGACTTCCTCCCAGATATTCCAGGACCCCATGGGATGGCGGGGGACGAAGATGAGAGTGAGAAACCCGCGTACACATACTCTGATTTCCTGCCTCCTCCCTTCAACTGCTGGAGCCTGAGACAGCTGGCGGTGTTTCTTCACACAGAGGGTCGCGGCGCGCCCCGACCCAAGCCTGTGGGGCCCTTAGAGAAGTACCTGGAGAGGCTGCTGCAGCTGGAGTGGCTTCAAATCCAAACGGTGCAAGCAGAGAGCAGCCGCCCCCCTGGGGGTCGCACAAGACCACAGAGCTTCCCTTCTTCCACGGCCGCGCACTCGGCGAGACCTCACACCGCACCATCTTCCCGACTCAACTCCCCCAAAGGGCTGCGGCACGGCTCGCGAGCCTTCCCTTTCACACCTGTTAACAACCCGCCATCTCCTGCCTCAGCCCAGCAACAGCTCTCCCGCTTTCCAGTGTGTCCGCACTGTCACATGCGCTACCCTCTCTGCAACGGAAGCTGCTCTGCCTACGCCTACCAGCGCCACTCGCGGCTCAGCCCATTGCTTGAGCACAGGGCGCGCCCAGGAGCAGCGGCGAAGCGGAGCAGCAGCGAGACCCGAGCCGCCTCCTCTGAAGGTATTAGCCCTGGAGCACAAGGCGGAGGGGGAGGGGCCCGAACACCAGTTAGCCCCTCAGCTGGGAGGAGTCATCTCAGGCACATGCAGGCTGCAGGCAACACCCGGAAACAACCCCAGGAAGCCGGCACTAACCAAAAGGGCAGAGGGCAGGTGAGGAAAAGCCGCGTCAGAGCCAACTCTGAGACAGATGTGAAGAAGGAGCCCAGTGGGATCAAAGGTGCTGCCACCGAGAAACGGGGACATCCCGGAAGCAAGAGAGAGCTCATTACTTCCAAAAGAGACGAGAGGGACTGTCAGAGGGCCGAGGCGGGAAGTCAGGCCTCTAAAACTGCCACGAAAAGAGCTGCTAAAGACCCAGCGAGTCTCTCCAAAGCTCCACCTAGCACCCACAGCATTCCTAAACAAAATGGCAAAACAAAAAATGTGCACTTTGTTGCTAAGTAACCCCTATAGGCCTGAAGTATATTGCTTTAGTGAGTGGTTACTTGGTAAAAAAAATCCTAAACCTATGCTTGCTTTGTGTAAAATCTGTGTAAAACTAACATGCTCTAACTCTTATACAGCAGGATGCACACAGCCTTTAAACCGTAGACATGGTCTGTCATTCATCAACTAGTAGAGAATAATAGGATAGCACAGGTGTGTCCTAATAAATTTTAATATCCTCAAAAAATTTCTTTATTTCACAAATTTAGAAAGTAAAACTAATTTTATAAAGATTAATGACAGATTGCATACATTTTCAAACCATGTTCTTTGCTTCCACATAATTTTCCTTTTGTGTCTTACCCAGAAGGGAGTCCTTTTGGTGGACTTTCTGCTGGACAATTGTCCAGTTGGTGGTCTTACCCATGATTGTGTTGTCCATGAGCGTTTATTTAGAAATAATTTCCTTAGCTAATATTCAGATTCTGTGAGAAACTGAATTTTAAGTTTTTATGAGTTGTAAGCCACAGTCTCTCATCATCACGAGTTTCGCTCGTATAAAACTACTGAAATAAATAAACTCTCCAACGATATTCTAATTTTATTAAGGCATCTGTATTTTTGGCATTTGTTTAAAAAAAAATTAGAATTGAAAGCGTAATGCTGAGCTCTGCTTAAACATGAGGTTCAGTATCAACATAGAGACAGCTCCGAATTTTAATGCACTGCACTGTCATCCCTCCGTTCTCTACTAATGTTAAAATAGATATAGGATAAATGAAAACAGATACGAGCATAAATAAGGCATAATGATATTTAGTACAAGTCATAGCATTTCATAAAATACTCAAGCAGCTTTTGATGTTTGAATGTATTTTTGTTTTATGTTGTTTTTTTTAAAATTATAATTCTTTTGTGACTCGTGTTTTAAACGTTTAAGCGTCTCTTCAGCAAAAAAGATACGCACTGGATCACCTTGTGACTTTGGGATGTACTGTTTTTTCACCACTCTGTCAGCTTTTTTTTTTTTTTGTTACAAGGGCTTTGCATTGTCGAAAAGCTTGAATTGTAGTTTACATTAACTTGATGTATTTTGCATAGAGCTGAGGTCGTCTCGTCACTGAAGGCGGTGGATTGTTTGCTACGAATGTAAATGCGTATTTTTCCAGAATTTCTATACCATAGCTATATTTATGAGATGTCGTTGTGGTCGACTTTTATTTATTTTGGTCATTTACATGTTTACATTGTGTCTAACTTAAAAAAAAAAGAAAAAAAAAGAGGAATTGTTTTGTAGAAGAGCTGAATGTAATTTCTCTGGCCTCTGCAGTCATCCCAATTATTTGAATGGAGCTTTGACACATCAGGGCCGCTGGGCTGTAACTGGGTGATGGTGGACAAATCACCTCCACATTCCACTACATACTTAATGTCTGTAAGGCAATGTTAATATTACAGCGCTTTGTCTGTTTTATAGTTTGATTTAAATGTTCAAAGCACTCAAATTAATGTAGATGTGACGTACTATGACTGCACTCACTGCATATATATTTATGTAAAATGTCAAAGCCATAGTGAAGGGGCCAGGACAGACGAATATTGTATTGTAATATTGTAATATTGTAATATTACACTACGTTGAAAGATTGTGGTATTTTTCTCAGTGTTGGATGCAAGTATTTGTAAGGCATAGAAATAAATGTTTTGGACGCAAGAAAACATGTCATGCAGTTATTTGTCAATATTGTTGTTATATGTTTAATATTTGTTCAGTTATTATATTGGCATTAACAAGGACAGACCAGTATACAGGGAATTGCAAAAGTTGGGGTTGGACTGGGTTTCTCCAACACATGTGGATTAAACCATTCTATTGTAGCGGTACTTATATTTTGACACAGATAGATTCTTAAGAAAATTATTTGCTCTGGATTTTATTTAGGGCTTCAGAGTAAAGGGGGATTGAACACAAATGCACATCACACATTACAGATTTTATTTGTAAAAACAAGACATGACAGTCTGTGCCCGTCTTGTTAAATCAACCTGTTTGTTGCACGTTCAAAATTGGTCTAAGGTTGAAATATTGTTTTTACTTGCAGAAAACATTGGGGGGAACTGGGTCGGCGTCCTTTACCACGAACAAAAAAAAGAAAAGCCATGTTGGAGACTCAGGATACAATTAGGTCCTCCTCTGAAATGGTTTAAAAAGATGGCGAAGCTGCTTTTCTCTGTCATTCAGACACCCTGCAATGAAGAACGGGCAAAACCAGAGGGTCATTATTAATAGAGCGATTCAGACCGTAAAGCACACCCCTATAAAGAGAATGGTAATAATAGATTAGCGGATCACTTTCAAAACCAAAAAAAAAAACGAGTCATCTTTTTTTCCCTTATTAAGATTGCATTAACTTTACTGCTAAGTTACCCAAGTATGTGTTGGCAGTGAAACATGAACTGCCAAATGTTTGTAGGTAGACATCCTCTCTATAGACAGGCCCATTGTTCCACATGAGATCATAGCCTCCCACTCTTTTCTCCTTGCCAGTCAGCCTAATGAGAAAAAAACTATCCATTAGAGTGCCTATCATCCCCTGGACAAACTTTATCTTGGAAGTGTAATTACATGCTAGTCCATCTTTACCTCTGCAGCATGTTCATTCATACCATACAGTTATTCGATGGAACGTGTTTAAGAGATAGTGAAATACATTATTTTTTAACTCTGCATTTAATGCAAAGACAAGTAGTTTGCTTATGTCAAAATGTAATCATAGTGATAACGACGCCTTTTACCTTCCCTCCATGTCAACAACATTCAAAGTGTCCTCCAGTAGTCTGAACTTCATCTCATAATCCTCCCGACTGCTGGGGGTGTGTGATGGAGATGCATTCACCTCAATTAACCACCTGTGAGGAGATGGAAGGTGGCATTCGGAAAACCTACACTTAGCCTTCGGAGCTAGAGTGACAGAAAACCTCAACATAATACCTTTGCATGGCATAAGGCCTGCTGTGGAGTTTTAGTTACATTTAAAATTATAATAGCAAATTTACTTATTTATTTTTTTAGACAAGTACTTCATGTTCCACGTCACTTTGTAATTTGTTTTCAGAGAAGTGAGAAGAACAGAGGGATTGTAAAACAAAGGCTCACATTGGTAAAGCACTTACGGCTTGAGGTTCTCGTCCAGCAGTATGTCGTAACCGTAGAGCTCAAAACAATGTTTGTCATTTATAATGACCTTTTGGACACTCTGCAGACTTCGAATAAAGATGTTATCCATCTCTTTGAAGAGGTTTTCAATCAACTCCCTACCATGTTTGGCAGTCAGGTATCTCCGAAGCTGTTGCATCTCCCATTTGCATCCCTACCGCATATAAAACAGAACAGTGACATTCTGTACCTACAACAGCATATAGAATGACATAAGTTTTCAAAATGTCAGACATTTACAACGCCTCGTAAAGTAATGATACTTTTTTTAAACATTCTTGCATTTTGTCACATTACAGACTTCAAACTTGGGATTATGTGGTAAATCACAACAATTTAATTTAAAATTGTGGAAACTGAAAATGACTTTTTTTTCATTTTGCAATATCCTAAGGAGCCACGATTGGTTCCTTAGGACTTTTCCTTGAAAATAATGTGAAGTCAGGTTGAAGAGCATCTAGGAAAAGTACTTTTAAAGTGTTGCTGCAGATCGTCGATTAGATTCAGCTGTGGAGTTTGACGAGCCAACTGGAGGCTTAGAGACTTAATTGGTGATGCATGAGAAACATCTGGCATTTGCTGCAGATTTATGTTCGCTCACCTCCGCTTCGACAGGAGTCCTCAAAATGCATTGCTAAATACCTTTGGGTTTATTTTTAAAGCAGTTTTCACTTGATTGCAGCATGGTTGAATCACTCATGTATGACTGATAACTGGTTATCTCAATAGTTGATTTGAAAAATTTTACGTAGTTTGATTTGTAAATAATTGGTGTCAAAATTCTTTCTGAGCACTACTAAGGGTAGCGCTAGTTCTGCTAATGCTACATGTATCACAGTTTGACAATATTGCATCATTAGGGTGGATACCATAGTAACAGTTTTAAGTAGTTTGGACCCTTTAACAGGTTTTCTTCTAAGACAGGAATTTTTTCTATGAATTTTCTAGCTGAATTTATTTTCTCATCACCTTTGGACTTAATAAACAGAACATCCTCACACAAAATGAAGCTGCCACCACCACACTTCATCGTTAGTCTACTTCCACATTATTCATGAAAGAAAAAAAATAAAGAGTACTTTTTGCACTATGTTTTTTTTTTCTTTTTGGATACATACCTCTTCATGATTATAGTTTGGAGCTGTTTTCTGAACAGACACATTAGTGAGGTGCATGTCTGAAATAAACACTAAGGACAACTCAAAAATCTCAGTGGACAGGAGCCTGACAAATGGGATTATTTCAGCCACACTTGTTCTGTGTGTTATTCTTTATACTTTCAAACACTGGCAGGAAAAAAAAGAAAGGGATACACTTGTCGTCGATGGTGCTGAGCGAAAAGCGAGTCCCCGAGAAGCGAGCGAAACCATCTCTGTATAACCATGCCTTTAAGGGAACATACTGAAAAACAAAACAAAACAATATATATGTATATACAATGTGCAGATATAACAGCAATGTTGACAACTTAAATAAAAACTAATGACTTTTTGCTACATACTGAAGTGACTAGGACGTAAACTCTCAAATCAAATTTTCTGCCTGTGATAATAAAAAACATGTCAAGTGAGGATTTACAACATATGTATACATATAATAACGGGATGTCTTATATTGATACTATATTATCTTATATTAGTATTTCAGTTGATTACCATTAATCAGGTAAGGGTTCTCTATATATCTCTGTGCCACATAGTTTTCCACAGGTACTGCATCTTTCTGCTCTTCTGAGTGAACGCTTTCCTGTGAAATACAAGACATATCAGTCCAATTTAGTAATTGAAAGTACTATAACTTTTTTCATAAAAGGAATAAACGTTACCTTCTTCCAGTCTATAATGTCTTTCAGTTTCCTGAACAGGAAAATCCCTTTGCCCTGTGATTTTGCTACCTAAAAACCACCAGACAGTTTCAAAGTTAAATGCATTCTTGTCTCTTGGATCTTCCAAATTGAGAATAGAAGTATCATTTTTTTTTTTGTTTGTATTTTTTGGACTGGGTCTTTTCTGTGGTCTATTTTAGCTCACCGGTTTCATGATCCAGATGCTGCCAGGGTTTCGATTGAACTCCTCTACAAAGAGATGATACTCGCTGGGCAGGACAAAGGTGCAAGGGAAAAAGTCACATTTGAAGGCTTCCTCACGGCCAACTTCCTTTTCCAGATTCTTCTGGTACCGTTTGAGGTTTTTGACCATAAGATTTTTGCGGGACAGCTGTTTTAAAAATACAAAAAAACCCACACAGGTTAGTACTTTCTATAAAAAAAAAAAAAAAACGTTTTAGTTTGTCATCATAATGCACCAGAATTGAAGATATCTCACCTCGTAATGGTTACGAAAGTGATTTATTTTGACGTGTTCGTCCATGTATGAGTGGTCAAAATTCTCCCTAAGCCAACCCACATCACACCAATTGAAGTCCCACTCTCCATCACTGGAAACGGGAGAAAACAAATCAAAACAAAGAATAAAGAAAAGAAAGATGCTAAGGTCTTTTTGCTTAATGACCTTCCTTACTGCAAAGTTTCTTCTCCCCCCAATATATCCCTGAACTCACTCTTTGACTTCAACCCAGTTTGGTCTTTGTCTCAGGACATCTTGTATGGTGTTGAATAAGCCGCATTTATAACGCACACAACTTCGTCCTTCCCTGAGGAGAAGCAGCAACAATATCACAGTTTCCAGCAGCTAATTTATCAGAAGCACATTAGCCAGTTTAGACAAAACACCCACCGTTCCTCACTTTTGCCACTATCATTTGAGGCTTTGCTTCCAGATGTCTGCAAAAGTAAGGAAAGAAAACTTTAAGATTTAATGAAAGCTCTTTTCTTATTTTGTAAAGAAGAACCAGCACTTTCTAACAGTGCTGGGAAAAAGAATTTACCATACAAAAAAAATATATATTTGATATTATATATCTCAAAAATAAACATGTCACGATCTTAAAAAAAAAAAAAAAAAAAATCAAGAACAAATGACAAACAAAATTATTGACATCTTATCAGTCTGGGAAATAA
Organism: Xiphophorus couchianus; assembly: GCF_001444195.1. Classification (NCBI taxonomy): domain Eukaryota; kingdom Metazoa; phylum Chordata; class Actinopteri; order Cyprinodontiformes; family Poeciliidae; genus Xiphophorus; species Xiphophorus couchianus. The sequence goes on from NC_040228.1 coordinate 11,642,918, forward strand.
AAAGAGAACTTTTGGTGCTAGACTAAATACATTTTAGGAAAATAAATCTGACAGACAAACACCCTAAACATCTTAGGACATTCAAATATTCTTAGATAATTTAGGTTGATGTCGAATCTTCAGAGACTTTTATTGTTGCACTGTACTTTTACTTGATCAATAGTATTTATTAAGTATCGTTACTCTAACTTGAGTAAAATTTCTGGCTACTTCACTGTCACTTCGCTGAACATAGAGAATGTACGAGAAACAGACACACATACAGCGCATGTTTAGGTGACACTTCTTTCTGGGCGATTTGGAGATCAAGTGTAGTCACAGTAAGCATTAGATTATTTTCATGTGAAGAATTGTACCCTGCCTGTTCTTACTTGATGCTAAAAAGAAATTGAAAACGTGTTCCTTCTGCCCGAATGTGTTATTTTGTATTCATGTTACTTGTTTACCTTGTACTTCGACATAGACCCGTTCACCACAAAGTAGCAGCAGAAGGCTCCGGAACTTCCTATTGAGGTATTTGTATGGAGAAAGCTACATTATCTGAAAGGACGGAAGAGTTGTTGTCATGACTACCGAGAAACCAACCTGAGTGGGGAGATTGTCCCGAAGAGCTTGCCGTAGTATCCTCGAGAAAATAAGTTTGTTTGTAAGTATTATATAGCTTGTATTTATTTATTTATTTATTTATTTATTTGGACCGACTGGCCTTTACCGAACTGATTAGCTTTAGACTGTCGAAATGCAACTGAAAATATAATGTGAGGAAAAAATACAACAATCATCAGTTATGACTTTAAATTTAATAATTTGACTTAGATCTGCTATTGAAATTAACTTAAAATGGATGTCATTTATAAATATATACAAATGCAAGTTGATCTCCAGTTTTATCTATCGTTGCTATTTACCATCTGATAACCACACGGGGGCACCAAATCCTCAAATAAGTTGAGTTTTTGGTTCTTTTCTTAACATTAGATTTTTAAACATTAACATACACCCTTTAAAACAATCCAAACCTGTCAAATAATTTATATATCAATATATTTTGTGATTTTAAATAGTTCATTGCAGAGCCTAGCATTTTTTTAAAAAATCTAGTACAACGGTTATATTGAATAATAGGTGCTGTTCAGTGAGCAAGAACTTTATAAAATCAAACGGTCCTGTTTCGAATCACCTGGTTTGCACTTTGATCTTTCGTTCATGCCAAAAGATTAAAATCCTGCTCTGCTTATTGAGAAAACATCATTCTCTTGATATTCCCTCCCTAAGTACCTGCAAAGACCAATGGATTTGAACAAATCTATATTTATTTTGTGACTAAGACACACTGTTTTCCCTCTGCTTAGCACACCTTGCAGATTCTGGTTTTGTTGATCATTTTGTTTTTCTTTGTAAGATCAGAAAAAGGCGGCTTTAGGTGTACTGTTTATCCTGCCTCTGAAATCTATGCGCTGTCCAGCTCATAAAACAGTGGTGATTATTGTTCTTAACACGTTGCAGTCAGTAATGTAAAAATAGCTTATATCTGGCTTAGATTCTTGTGGAAAGATCCATAAAAGGCTAGAACCTCAATCTCAGCTATGCAGTATCAATAAGTGATCTATCATATTGAAAACTAATGAAAAAAACAAGTTAGCCCATAATGAAAATGACTTTCAGTTAAATTAGAATGTGGGTGGTCAGCTACTGCAGTGTCTCAACTGGAAAGCAACACAAGGCAAACCTCTGATCCAAAGCTTAGTTTCACAATGTTCTCACTGAGCGGATAAATTACAATGGACATCAAAGTTAATATTCAAGTGAGTTTGGGGAACATATCTTTTATCATGCATTGACATATTCAGAATTTATTTTATTGTTAACAACATTGAAGATAAAGCAAAAGAAGATATGGTAAAATAAAATTGCATATTTTAAATTAAAACAGATGGTGGGAATATAGTCTCATTAAAATCCTGGACTGGATCCTCTAATAAAAATGTTGTTATTTTGCAAATGAGCTTCAATGTGTTCAGACACATAAGACAATTTCACATGAGAATCAATCAATCAATCAATCAATCAATCAATCAATCAATCAATCAATCTATCTATCTATCTATCTATCTATCTATCTATCTATCTATCTATCTATCTATCTATCTATCTATCTATCTATCTATCTATCTATCTATCTATCTATCTATCTATCTATCTACTTAGCTATCTTGCAGTCTTGCTATCTATCTTTGTTGGCTTATATGGCTTGTAGGAAAAAAACAGCTTAGATTTTTTTAAAAAAAAGCTGATTTAAACGTTTTAATCACAATATTTTTTTTTTTACACAATAGTGCAGGTTAATAATAATAATAATAATACATTTTATTTCAAAGGCGCCTTTCTGGGACTCAAGGACACCGTACAAAGAGCAAAGTAACAGAAACAATAAAATGTAGCAATTAAAAATAGATAAAATAAATACACAACAATGTATCTATATGAAATCTATATATAAATCTATGTAAAAAAAAAAAATTCTATATAAAAAATCAAGCAAACCAATCGTGTCATATTGAAAAGGCAGATCTAAAAAGGTGTGTTTTAAGTTCGGTTTTAAATTTAGGGAATGACTTTATGTTTCTAAGGTGAGGCCGTAATGAGTTCCAGAGTTGGGGAGCAGAGCGACTGAAAGCTCTGCTCCCCATGGTAGTGAGACGGACAGAGGGGACAGACAAATGGATGGAGGAGGATGATCTGAGGGAACGAGAGGGAGTGGCAATATGAATAAGATTGGAAAGATATAGTGGGGAAATATTGTAAAGAGCCTTAAAAGTATACAGAAGAATTTTGTATTCTATGCGGAACTTGGTAGGCAGCCAATGAAGTCTTTGCAAGATAGGAGTGATGTGGTGCATGGATGGGGTTTTAGTAATGATACGGGCAGCTGAGTTCTGGACCAGTTGAAGCTTATGAAGAGATTTCTGGGTGAGACCAAACAGAAGGGAATTGCAATAGTCCAGGCGTGATGTCACAAGACAGTGAACAAGAATGGCAGCAGAATGGGAGGTAAGGGAGGGGCGAAGACGATTGATATTGCGTAGATGAAAATAAGCTGAGCGGGTAATATTGTTAATATGAGACTGGAAAGAAAGGGTGCTGTCAAGAATAACACCCAGACTCTTTACCTGAGGGGAGGGGAAAACAGAACAGTTATCAATTTCAAGACTAAAGTTTTTGATTTTGGCCAGATTAGATTTAGTACCAATGAGAAGGACCTCCGTTTTATCACTATTAAGCTTAAGTAGATTAGAGGAAAACCAGGATTTAATTTCAGTCAAACAGTCAGTAAGCGAGGATGGTGGAAGGTTGGAGGCGGGCTTACTGGAAACATAAAGCTGGGTGTCATCCGCATAACAGTGAAAATCAATGTTATATTTACGAAAAATATTACCCAGGGGAAGGAGATAAATAATAAAAAGAAGGGGCCCTAAGACAGAGCCCTGGGGAACTCCTGATGTAACAGAGGAAGGCTGAGAAGAAAAGGTTTTGATCCGAACGAACTGAGTGCGGCAAGAAAGATATGATTTAAACCAGTTTAGAGGAGTCTGAGTGATACCAATGGAAGACAGTCTATTAAGTAGGGTGACATGACAAATAGTGTCAAACGCTGCACTCAAATCAAGTAGGATAAGAATGGACAGCAAGCCAGAGTCAGCTGCCATAAGGAGGTCATTAGTGATTTTTATGAGAGCTGTTTCTGTACTATGGAGGGGACGAAAACCAGACTGAAACAGTTCATACAGGTTATTGTTGGATAAATAAGTGTGAAGTTGCGATGCTACTATCTTCTCAAGAATTTTAGAGATGAAAGGCAAGTTGGAAATTATTCAGATTGTAGTAATCAGCACCAGGTTTTTTTAAGATAGGAGTTATGGCAGCAATTTTAAATGATGCGGGAACTTTTCCAGTGGAAAGAGAGGAGTGAATAATGGTAGAAATAAGAGGGATTATGGTTGAGGCACAGGCTTTAACCAGAACTGTGGGAAGAGGATCAAGCAGACAGGTGGACGAGTTAGATTTATGTATTAGGTTTGTAATTTCTGAAGTTGTTGGGAGCTGGAAGGAAGAGAAGGAATGGGCTGGAGGAGAAAGTTCAAAAACAGAACAGGGGAAGGGTTGTGAGCTGAGTTGCTGGTGAATCTTTAGAATTTTGCTGTCAAAAAATGACATGAGAGAATTACAAAAATCAGTTGAACACAGATGTGAAGGTAGAGAGTCCGGGGCTCGAATAATGGTCTTATAAAGTGAGAATATTGACTTGGTGGAACCTTCATTTGAACAGATTAGACCAGTGTAGTAGAGGGACTTGGCTTGAGTAATACAGTCCATATAGTGTAATATGTAATTTTTATACATGTCTTTATGAACAGCTAGTCCAGTTTTCTGATAGAGCCTCTCAAGTTGCCGTCCTTTGGCCTTCATGAGCCGAAGTTCAGGAGTAAACCAGGGGGCAGAACGAGCAAAAGAAACAGATCTGGTTTTTAGCGGAGCAAGAGAGTTGAGTATTGAGTGAAGACCACCAGTGTTATAATATGAGACCAGGTCGTCAAGAGCAGTTGAATTTAAAGTGGAGTATATGTTGTCCATGAGAGAATTTACGCTGGAGGAAAGAGAATGTAAATTAATATCCTTAATGTTACGAAAAGAAATAAGACGAGAAAGCTCAGTGATTGAGAGAGGAAGACAAATGTTAAATGAAAGAAGAAAATGGTCAGTTATGGCAAGTTCATCTGCTTTACAATCAGAAGGGGAAACACCAGAATAACAGACTAGATCCAGGACATGACCCTTGGAATGAGTGGGAAAATTGATGAGCTGCTGAAGACCAAAGCTCTGGAGGCAGGATGAAAAGTCTTTAGTCAGAGGACTATTGCAATCATCCATGTGAATATTGAAATCACCCAATATTATAATGTTAGGTGAAAGGGTTGACAAGTGAGTGAGGAGAGCAGCAAAGTCATTCATAAAGTCATTATTAGTTTTCGGGGGACGATAGATGGTTGTAATGATGGTGGGGGTAGGTCCAGAAAGCTGACACACAGTTGATTCGAATGAGGAGAAGGTGGGAGCAGACAACGGCGAGACTAACCACTTCTCGCGGTGGATTACCACGAGACCTCCTCCCCGGCCGGTGCCACGGGGTTGAGAGATGTAAACAAACCCCGGTGGAGTAGAATCGTTAAGCTGAGAGAAGTCATTAAAAGGTTAACCTTTTCTTCCAACCACAAACTTGCTGTTTTGAACAGAGCATCTTCAAATAAATAGTTTCCTCCATTTTATAAATCAGTGACTTTAAAGATCAAAGTTCACCTTCAGCCATGTGTTTCCATTTATATGACCACAGCAGCACTGGCTTTCGCATTTTCATGTTCAGCCTTTTATTAGATTTAGAGTGCACTACTTATTCAGTTGACAACAGAAAACTTTGGTTCTCAGGCACAACAATCAGTTGAACCACAAGTGCCTCTCAAAGATCAATCTCTGAGCGATATTTTTTTATATGGCGACAGATTATCTGAGCTTGTTTTAGTGAAAAATTTTAGGTTTGGCATCCCTCCCTCCAGGGAACTGCTATCTGTCGCTTGTAGCAGCTGTGCATGGTATACATATAATTTTGGCTGACCACTTGTTCTTATGCAACACGAGAAAAATATAAACGTTATTTTCACCGGTATCTTGGAATAAAGATTGTTTTTGAGGACCAACCCGCAATGTTTTTTTTTTTCTCTTTCAGACATGCAGCTTGTGTTTTCTGAGGAAATCAAATTGAATTTCAGCTTTATTGTCTAATTTAAATTGTCATATCCAATACTGAATTTCATTTTACACAGATTTTATGTTTGCCTCAGTCTGTCAGTGCTGGCTTCATCACTGTTGGGGTTTTGCATAAATCTTCACCAATTACTGTGAGGTATCCCACAGGTCATACATTTTTCAGAAGGTGAAAATCATCAGTCCTGCTGAACCGTATGCTCTTCAGCAGCTAAACCACAAAGTAGGAAACTTGTGGGATTTAGGGTATAAACTGCTATCTGTCTTTGAGTTACGCTGCCTACATTATAGTGCCTATATACAGTAGCTGTTCTCCTTAGAAATATACTGCTTTGGTAGATGAGTAAGCACTGCAAGCTTTTGGCAAACTAGCTTGGTTTGAATCCTTTAGGTCAGTAATAGGAATATAATGAAAAAAGACCAAAGTATTCATATTGTTTTAGGTTAGAGAACAGAGAATATTCAGTGCTCAATTGGTGTAGTGGGGATTTATGAGCAACAAAAATCACCTTTAAGACAATTTTCATGTAATAAAACAACGTTCCACTGAATTGAAATAAAAAATATGCATAGTTTTAATTATTTCTTTACTAATAAAATTTTGTGTATACCCCCCTCTACTTAGATAACCCCAAATTGATTCCAGTGCAGTCAACTGCCTTCAGAAGTAAACAAATTGTACAATTGGGTAAGTATGTCAGTAATCACAGTTATAAATCTAGATGTTCTGTCAAGGTTTCAGATGATTGTTAGGGAATATTGGCAAACAAATATTATCACGTAAACTAGGGATTAAAGTAAACAGATCAAAGTTAATGTTTTGAACATGTTTAAAACAGATTTAGGCTATAAAAAATATACTAAGCTTTGAACTTCTGAGAGAGAGCACTGTTCCAACCATAATCTGAAAATGAAAAAGAGTATGGCATAACTGTTAACCTAACAAGACATGGACATTTCCCTAAACTGACATCTAAGTGACTGTGGATGGTAACTCGGGAGGAGCTGCATAGATCTAGTGGAAGAATCTTTCAAAAATGAAAATCATGTAGTAGTCACACAGTCCCCAAACAAAACCATTGTACAAAGAAAGGCCAGTTTGCTGTTTGTCAACTGCTATAGAGGTGACACAGCAATCAGATTAGACCTGTGCTGATGTTTTTACCCCATAAAGCTTCACTTGTGGAAGAAGTAAAACATCCCACTGATTACTCCTTTCATGCAGTGAAATCTGGTGGAGGATCTGTGGGAATATTTTCTTCAGCAGGGAAAGGAAATCTACTGGACAGAACTGAGTATACGTGGTAATCTTGCAAGATCTTATGCCATCCTTTTCACAATTATGTGTGGTTCTATCAAATAAAATAAGCTGAAGTTTGGGGTTGCAACAAGACAAAACGTACACATCTTGGAAAGACACGAATACATTAATGAAAATCCCTCTTATCACAACCATTCAAGCGAAAATTGTGATAAAAGGTTGATTGTAAATTACTAGATTGTTACAGCGACCCATTCAAAGCATCATTTAAAACCTTTATCCAGTTTACCATCACCAACCAACCTAACAGACAAAATCATGGGAAAACAACCTAATCTGATCTCCTCTCACCTAAAAGGGGACGTTCTATTTTCAGAATGATTCCAAGATATTTTACATGGTTTCAGACTCAAATATGAGTCCCACCTGTTTATTGCTTCTCTGCTTACTAACTTAGAAGCAGCAACACAACACTGTTTTGGTAATGAAATGCAAATCCCTGGGTGCTGCACACAATTATGTTTTCTAATAAAACATGTGAAAGCCCAGAATAACAGGTCAAAGTGGGATCTGAAATACCTCTGCAATTCAACGCATTCCTTAATGTCTCCTTGTTCTTGCTGACGTTTATGAACGTTTTCTTCTGCCAAAAACCACAACATAAGCAAAGGCACCAAGGCTATTGTCAAACAGAACATAACGTATTGTGCTAAAGCAAAGTCTAACCTGTTGAGTTAATGCCCTGATAAAACAAAAAGAATAAAGGACTATGTCAAGCTTAACTCTATGGACAATATCTGAAGTTTAAAGACTGTCATAATGAGCTAAGTTGCAAAATGCAATTTAAACTCCTAAATGTGAAACAAAACACAAAGAGGAGGGAGAGAGAGATTTAATTGAGATACATTTACTGCTCTCAACCTCATTTTATTGCCTTAATTAGCAATGCCAAAGCATGCTAACCGAGGAGATTGTGTTCCCTTTCTGTTTAGCTCTGACGCCCCACTTATGGTAAATAACTAACAATGAATGCATATTGAAAAAAGCAGACTGAATACATCAGAATGTACAAGGTCTTTCGCAGCACGCACACATCCTGAAACCGCCAAACCACACACAGCCAACTTTCCTGATAGGGCTCTGTCTCCACAACTCGGTTGAGGAGAAAGAAAACAGAATATGGTCTTAATTTATCTGGAATTCTCTCTGTTTCCCAGCTTGGGGATTGTGCCAGAGGACTTGGGTATGGCACAAAACCGTAGCCTTAGGGAATTTGGAAGGGGACCAGAGGGCAGTCATGAGTCAGACAGATTTGGCTTCAGAGGATGCTTCAGTAGGACAGTTAATGTGTCTAATACTGGGACTAAGGAAGTAAATGGTTTGAGAGGCTGTAGATTATTAAACAAACAATAAAAAAGAGTTTAATTCTTTTCAGGAGCTTATGCCTTTGGTTCATGTCAGTGCTCTGTTCATGCATTTCTATGTTTGCCCTTGAGTTTTGGTCTGTTTCTTTCATCTTCAGGTAATTATTTCCACAAGTGAGACAGTGCCTTCAGACATAGTTATAAAAAAATAAAATAAAAAAAAATCCAAATAACTCAGTTTCCTCTTTGTTATCCTGTTTCAGGCTGTCTGGCAGCCCAATATCTGAGTGTAATAAACACCTAACAGGGTCCAAGCAACTAAAGGGAAATTGGACTTGCAGACTCAGTGAGTAAAGTTTGTTTTAATAACACTGATTTGAGCATGATTTGAAGCAACCTCCACCTAAAAGTCACCCAATCCGTGCTCCAGCAGTGTGACTCATTTCTACCACCTGCATCATTGCCTTTCATTAAAAAATATGTTTCTGTTTAATTGCTACATCTTTGGCTCACATTTGCCACCTCAGAGTGTTTTTATTTTGGTGAGGTCACATCCATCCATCATGGTGTAACACATATGATTACAATTACTAGTAGCTATTTTATGTCTTACATAATATTGCAACAACAGAACTATAACTTTCTTTGGCACACACCTTTCACAGATGAGATTAGTCATCTAAAATAATTGATTTAATAGAAAATGTTCAATAAATCATCCAATAAAACATGCAACTTTTTGTAAACGTTATCATAACCCCCTAAAACTATTTAAGATATGACTCCATCTTAACTGCAGATTAGGTTTATTAGTAAAATATGCAAACTTACATTTTTTTTTACAATAAACAAACCACAGAAGAACAATTTAAATAACTGAACACAAGCAATATTACAAGTGCTTTCTTCAAATACCACACAAAATTATTTGAATTCATTCCTTGCAAATTTGTCAAAACATAAACATCTTGGAAAGACATGAATACATTAAATGTATCAACACTAAAAACATGCATTTTTGCATGTTTTTAGTGTCAGTGGAAGCAAAGCATTATTGGACACTGCCATGCTTCTTTGCTATTAGGATGTTCTTCTTTAGATAATGTTCTTCTTACCGCAAACACTCCAGGTGTTTAGGAGTTGTATCTCGAACACGCCTGATGCAGCTATCATGTCTTCGATTGATTGCCTCAAGCACGCCTGATCCACACTATGAAAAATTCTGTTCAGGTATTTTAATAATTCTAATACTGAAATGGCAATTAAAAGTAGAAATTAATCATTCATTTGGATCAAAACCTCATAATTAGTTAATTTTGTTCCTAGTTTGTTCCTGTGTAACTTATTGTAAACACCTGAGCAGTTTTGAGTTTTCCCCATAATTCTGTTTGCAAGAGGTTGAATATTTTCATCTGCAACTGTGTGAGGGCACTTCGAAATCTAAAGTATGTGAACCCACATTGGTTTTATAACAAATAATTGTATTATTATTTGTACTCACTTATTTACTTATTTGTATTATTAGTACCATTTTTCCAAGTGTTTTTTTTCTTATTTAGCTAGTTATAAAGCACTTATGTCATGTTCTGTTGTTTTCAAACAAGCTGTAGAAAATAAATTGGCATCTTATACACAGCAGGCTCAACACCGACACAACATTGCCCTCTTTCCTTCTTTCTTCCTTTCTTTCTTTCTTTCTTTCTTTCTTTCTTTCTTTCTTTCTTTCTTTCTTTCTCGCTTTCGCCTTGCCAATAAGATCCAAATACGCGTAATTGTCGTTTCACTGACTTCTAATTAGAAGTCTTCTGCATTTTTATTAATGGCAAATGAGAATCAATTAATCAAATTAGGCCTAAATATATATTATACAACTTGTGAGACTTCAGCATCGCATGTGCCCTGCAGTCTCCTGTTGCGTAAGAGTGTTAGGAGAGGTGTGGGCGTGGACCTTTGCCTCTCCAAAGCCCCACACCTTTGATTTGGGCTTTTTAGGAGCAGTGACATCGTGGATTATCGCCCCGCTCTTTGCGGACGTCGTTTTATTGAGATACAGGCACGTTAGTAGTTGATATTAAGACGGGAAAATATTAATTCCACTTTAATACGCTTGCTTGGGATTAAATTTATGACTTAATTTCAAAGAGTGGAAAGCATAAAAAGCCGTCTTGCTGACTGTCCGGACCATGTGAACTGCGAGGATTTTACATCAAACTTAATGGATATACGTTCTCATCTGACTATGATTCAGTTTTGGAGAGTCTGACGCAGCTAAAATGCTGTTCTTTCACACAAGTATGATGGTTTTCCGAATACTGGTTCTGATTATTTTGCAAGGTAAGTTTTTATTTTGTATTTTTCAATATATATTTATATTATTTAAAATATATTCAGACAGTAGTCGCCTTGTTTTTTTGGGGGGGTGGGGGGGTTGTACTTATTTGACATATTGTTTCACGTCCTTTTAATAAAGGCGTTTTGATGTCCCACGTGAAATCCGAGATCGACCCCAGAAGTGTCCCGGACTCCAAGGTGATGGGCTCCACGGGATCGGAGGCTTCAGAGCCGTCTGAGACCTCAAGGTCCAGACAAAAGCGCTGCACCTGTTATTCCTACACGGACAAAGAGTGTGTCTATTACTGCCACCTGGACATCATCTGGATTAACACTCCTGAGTAAGATAGGATTCTCAAAATAACTGATCTGCTCACAATGTATCTTTTACAAGTCATTGTACCTGTAACAGCATGACCCTGTGTTGTTTAGCTCTGTTTGCGTTCCCTTCCACTCTGACCTGCTTCCCCTGTCCGTGCTGAGCTAACGCATCCCCACAGCATAATGCTCCCACTACCATGTTTCACATCTATACAGCTTTGTTCAGGCTCTTGTGCAGCACCACACACAGCTCCTCCGGAGTCACCATGTGCCTCTTGGCAGCTGCTCTCCCTTATGTTAGTTTACACACAAACAGACTACGTTTACCAGCTACGTGACTTATAAAGGCAGTCGTGTGCAATGGATCTGATTTGAGTGTATCCGATTCAAAAAAGTTTATTAGATATGCATACTCCAGGTTTTTCTCTGTAAAAGGAAAATTAAAATGTATTCTTTTCCTCACAGTTACCTACCGTGTGGTAGGTAACTGTGAATAACTATCACATAAAATCCAATAAAACACATCAAAGTCTGTTATTTTAGCACAAAAAAATATGGATAAACCGCCAGATGTTTGAATACGTTTGTGAAGGCGCAGGATAACAGTGTAGAACGTATGGCATAGTTTCTGCAAGCCTCTCTAGACAGGATCCTGCCATATGTCAGTGAGGACAGAGTGAAGGAAATGATCTGCCGATTGGCTTGCGGTGGATTTATGCAACTAAGAGAGAGAAATCATTTATGTTTAGGGAATATGCTATTGTCAAATCACACCCTGTCATATTCCCCCAAGGCGACGCAGTTTTAGTTCAAGTGATAACAAGCCCGAAAGAGACTTCTCGTCTTCCCCCAGTTTCAATTCACAAGCTAAATCCCTGTAGTATTATCTAGTAGAGCTTGCACCGTACACCCTTTTCTACTGGATTAGTATGTACTCAGAGCTTCAACCGGGTCTAATAGTTTTAATGACGTTCACGGTCTTTTTGTTGTAATTCGACTTTGCAGGAGCCAGAACAAAGGTAATTTTGCTAAAGCTTAATGTTAAGAAAATAAAAGCCTCGCAATACGATTGAAGAGACAGCAATGCGTTTAATGGTATAATTACATTGAACAAGGTTAAAATAAACTCTGACTCTGTGAAACTGTGAAGATCTGGAACAAAACAATAGGAAGAACATCATCATTAACCAACACCACTTCCATTGCAGCAAGGTCAAAAACTTTCAGGTTTTTTTGTATTAAAGCAAGACTTTAATTCTGGATGAACACCTCCTTGCAAAAGAATTCATTGTCTTTGAACATATATATATATATATATATATATATATATATTTTTTTTTTTTTTACATTTTGTCAAACTGCAGCCATTCAATCTTTATTTACAGAGCACAGTGAAGGCGGCACAAAGTGCTTTATGGAAAATTTAGAAAAGACAAACCAAGGGTAACCATGTGGAAAAAGTACAAAACAGTGTAGCTATCAAAGGTTTGAAGCACTGAGATAGATCTCTTGTGGTAATAATCATAATTCTTCTGCAATTGATATCACAAAGAAGTGCATTGTAAAGTGAGGGACAAGAATGCCTTGTCTGTGTTTTACAAACTTTGTATGGTGGAAAACTAATCCTTCACATCAAAATAAAAACAATAACTCACTGTGAAGTATGGTGATGACTTCGTCACACTGTGGGGATCTGTTCTTCATCACGAACAGGCAAGCTGGTCTTAGTTGACGAGAAGATGGATGGAGCTAAATACAGGGCAAACCTCAAAGAAATCCTGTTAGAGGTAGAGAAGGACTTGAGGAAGTAGAGGAAGAATCCCTTCAATGACCCAAAACACAGGTAGAATGGAATGCTTTAGATGAAAGCATGATCATGTGTTAGCACTGTAGCCACTGATGACCTAACCTTATAGAGGCTAAGAGATACCAATGCGATGCACATTTAAGTCAGCTCATACCTTTTTTCATAGTTAATTTTAAAATGTTACTGCCAATGTTGTTCTTTGGTTTGATGGTGGCATGAAACATTGCTATCTAATCATGCTAAATTTAGACTGAAAATTATTTCAGCTTTATTGTTTTTGATAAAGCAACAAACATTGGCAGAAAAAAGACAGTATGATGGTTGTTTTTGGTGGTTGATATTTTACTCTGTTACCACAAAACAGTCGTATCTCAATCACTAAAAGTGATAAACAGAAGCCGTAAACAGGGGCGGTGACACATACACCCGTTTATGGGAAACTTAAATATCTCAAGTGTATCTTCCTGCAGCATTTTTTTTTTCTTCTCCATGTCAAACTGAGGAAAACTGCTCTAAGCATAAAGGCAGTCAGACCACAGATTACAATCAAGGTGTTAAAATATAAATTCCAACACACCCAGCATTGACACCTTCATACCACATCTCAAGCAAGAAATCAAACAACCATCCGTTTTTTTTTCTTCCTGGCTTCTACTGCCAAAATTGCTACAGGCTGTCTCAGATAAACAACTAAATTTATTACTTCAAAGCATGTCAGGACAAACAGACATACTTCAAATACTGAATGAAGCAATCAAATGGAAAACAACAAAAATATGGGAGAATATGTTGGGGGGTTTTTTGTATGGAAACTTCAGAATAAACAATACAAAACCAGGATGAGAAAGTCAATCCTTCTGATACATGATTTTCCAGTGTTTTGTGAAAAGTTTTATAGCCTTTTCAACTTTTTTTTTTCATGTTACAATGACTACACCATTCTGAATACACTTGATTTAAACTATTTTGTTGTAGCTCTAACTGTATGCTCAGAGCTGCTATTTTGCTGGACAGTCAAATTTTGCCCCAAGCAGTTTGTAATTTCTCCATTGTTGCCCATTTAGCTCCATCCATTATCCTTTAAGCTATGGCTAATTTCGCAGTACATATTAGAAAAAATATATACTCAATGACATGCGAACATGTGGTGTGTTTGTTTTCTGCACACACCGCATTTTACATAAAGGTCAAAAGCTTGACTTTCAGTCTCTTCTGAATGCATTACATTCTTCTAACATGATGTATGACACATGGAACATCAAGCAGGACTTCTTACGGTTTTCTTATTGCCACCTTTTCATTTACACAATATTATTAGTTGTGCTGTTCACAGATTCTCCTGCCTAACTGTGGATGTCTGCAGCTCCTCCATACTTACCATGGATCTTTAAGATACTTATGAGTTGCTCGTATACTGAAATTGACACAAAGTTGGAAGGGACATTCTGAAATCGAATTGGTTGAGGTTTATTTTTTTATCAGAGTAAAGGAGGCTGAGGACAAATCAACACTTGTTTTCAGACCTTAATTTGTTCAAAAGAATTTCACTTTCAATTCATAAATCTGAAGTACTCTCTGTTAGTTTATTAAATTATAATAAAATACAAAAGGTGAATAAGGTTCAAGATGTGTAGTTGGATTGGCATGACAGTGTATTAAACAAAGCTTCAGTAAGGCTTGAGTGAGGCTACTTTTTAGTCATACTTACACGTGGCTAAAAATAATTTCCGAATTTAATGCTGTTGTACATGGAAGTGGAGACTCCTTATCTCCCAAACATGAAACAAAAGGGTGTACGCTGCCTCAAAGCAATTCCCTCCTCACCAGCTTATGCTAGGATTTGCAGAACCATTTGTTTTTATATTAAACCGTAACTCTGATGCACAGCTGCCATTTCACACTGAAGAGTCTTTTTAGGCAATCATATGTAAACTGACAGACAAAGGAGGAGGCGAGCACTTCAAAGTGGAAGCAATGGGAGACATGTCTATTACACTGCAGGTATTCAGTAAGACACAGGCAGTTTGGCATATTTTAACAAGAAAAGCAAGATGGGAAGATGGGAACAGTAAAGGAGGGAAAGTGATTTATTTTATTTATTTATTTAGTGATTTATTTTTCAATGAATCTTTTCACTTTACATGACAATTGTAGCCTCCTTCAAACAAGTCTGTTTGTGGAGCAGTATTGATAATGTTTCGTTTTTTGACCTTTGAGACTTTACACCACAATAACTTTTGCCTTTTTTTTTTCAAATAAAATAATTCTCAGACGGTTGAAAACAGATGACACAAAAGAGAAAAAGGGCATTCTGGCAGCGCAAGAATTGCTATCCAGATGGAGGAATTGGCTTGAACAGACAATACTGTTAAAGACTATTTGAATTACTGTTTTGAAGTGGATTGATAGAAGTCATATGTCAGATTTTGTTTCACCTGCTTCTCTGGTATGGCTGCAATTTTGTATATATTTATATATTTTATATATTTTTAATATATTTTTTAATATTTATCTCTTGACAAATAGAACATTCAAGATAATAGTTGTGTGCCGAAATATTATTTTATCAATCAAATCTAGCAGTTTTTATCTGTATAATTCCAAATTACATAAATGTGAAAAGACGTTCAATGTTATTTCATTTTCAGACATAGTCATTGAGTACAGAGATATCGATTTATTGATATTTTAAAAATTTAATCTGTAGTTTTATCAATACATTCTGCCACAGCTAGTCCTTTAAGAACACTGATGATCACGATATGTCTCAAAATGAAAATGAGTTTGAGGCTCTTGTTCTATACTAAACATAGCACATCATTTTGAACTTCAGTCCTTCGCCGCTGAATCCAGGTGTTTGTTTGCACTTTATCTTAGGCGCACTGTGCCTTATGGTATGTCTAACTACAGAGGACCAAAGAGAAGGAGACGTGATGCTGCTGCAGCACCAGCGCCTGAAGGTGGCCGAACTCAGATACGTCGATGTATCTGTGCTGTGACAGATGCGGACCCTGGGTGTCAACGCTTCTGTCTGTCGAGGTTCGCCTGACTCCAGCTCGCAAAACTCTGAAAGGTGATATTGTGAAGTAAAAATTGTTTATTATTTCTCTTAACAATTTTATTTAATTCTTTTACTCATTTAACCACATTAGTTTTGTTCAACTTGTTAGAGTATGAAGGCTAGAGAGTCTCTGCAGAACCAGTTAGATACGTCGGTTTCTTGTTGACCTCTCATTGCAGCAATTGCAGCAGGCTGATAGCGACAGCAAGGCACCAGAATTTGTTAACAGGAAAGAACAGATAGTTTAGATAGAAGTTCTGAGGCTTAAGAAGTTTCTCTATGGAAAATCACCAGCTCAGAGTTTTGAGAGTTTGATGCACCTGCTGGATATTCTGGTTTGACAATGTTCTTGTTATGCAACATTGTTCCATTAGCAAACCTGATTTTTTTTGGAAACTCACATATTTGAACAAGAAGATGTTTATCATCCAAGGAGTTAACTGACCCTCCAGTGTGATTACGTGGCTTGTATATTGTTCAACTGAAACCGTAGTGACTACATTGTGTAACATGAATTCTATATATTGTGAGGGCTTGCAGCTCCAAATCAAAACTCAGAGCAGCTTGCTGCTGTGTTTGTTCTACGTCTGCAGACGAAATAAAGCTTTGCTCTTTGCCATTTGCCAGAGTCTCAGCCTGATCCGTTATTACACAAGATTTTTGTCCACAATATGTTTGCATTATTAAAGGTAATTAAGAGTAAGTATTAAAGTGGTTCTACCAGATGCCTAAGCTGTATATGAACCACGATAATTATTGTCATTAGTGGTAAGCAGAAAAACATCTTAAATTACACACTGAACAATGTAGAAAAATCCAACTTTAAATTTGAGTGCATTTTTTTAGCACCAAATCCATAGATTACTTCCATATCTAAATGAATGTTTGTCCAAAAATGATTGATCAGTGGGCATGACCAAAACAAATAAAAATGTTTTACTCCCTGGGCTCCAACAAAAATTGTCAGCACTGGAATATTCATTATATATTTGCTGTCAGGATACAGTTTTGTACATTATGCTGGTTTTGAAGATATATGTAAAAATCTAAATTTCTTAATTGGTACTGACACTTTATTGACTGAAGATCTTTCAAAATTTCTTTGTCGAAAAAAAGTGCAGTGTGCTGTTAAAACTGGTTTTGCCCGAGTTTTGTAGGTCGGATCACATTTATTTTGTAAGAAGTCGAGATCATGAGCGTGCCATCTCAAAATACTTACCGCTTCATAGTAGTCATTCTTGTTAAGCCTTATCAAAGTTTCAATGGTAATTTAAACAACTGATTATCTGTTCAAATCATTTCTTAAAATTTTTTAATCCCCTAATTTTGCCTGAATTGGACAATCTCTTGAAGTAGCTATTTCTTCCCATCTTCCCATCTTGCTCGGAAAGATGGAATATCTGCCTTACACCAACAAACTGGAGTCCTAAATTGAGCAGCCCTCCTTTTTCCTTTATCATCTACAGAGTTTGATTCCATAAGCTTTCCCCTTGCAAAATTAATATAAAAATTAGCTTGTGCCATTCATAAAATTGTTTATTTGTTATTTTAACTGGAAGTGTTTGAAACAAATAAAGCATCTCAAGCAAAATATTCATCTTAAATTTATCGAAACATGACACAAAGCTTAGGATTAGTATGGAATTGTATCTTTTAATGTCCTCATTTATTTTATTGCAGAAGAGCTTAAAGCTTCACTATTTAAATGAGTAAATGTACTGCATAGCACATGACTGGCAGTATCTGGTATTGATCACAGTGTTATCTTTAACTGTACCTCTCAAATCGGTAAACGCTATCATGTATGCTTATAAATATTTAGACATTTTGCCAGAATAAACCATTATTATGTTTGGGTGTCTTGGTTTCTCATCTTGAGCATATGATTGGCCTAAATCCACAGAGCTCTTATAGTCTTGGCAGAGGCCTAAAATTAATATTAAAAAATTCCTCCCGTCTTTGTTGTTGTTGGGTAAACTAAACCAGCCATTTTATCTCTGCTGAGGAGTGTTTCTCCTAAACAATGTGGCATGATTACTGGTTTAAGGCCTATGGTTACGCATAAATGTGTGTGACTGTTTCACATAAACCCATATCCCCGTTTTCTATGTTTTTGCCTAAACTATTGGTTAACGCAAGACTAATTTGAGGGAATGTTCCTTTAATAATACCGACATTTTCTCTTTAAAGCCCACATCAGACTCAACTATCCAGGAGTCTCCACAGAGTCCCCTGCCTTGGATGATGCCACAACAACCATCCATCTTCTGCTGTTCCTTCCTAGGTCAATGGATCTTTCCACTCCCCTTAATCTGCTTCCCTTTGACCTCCGTTTGGCTCAGTGACTCCCAGGTAGAAACTGTGAAAAAGAAGTTTGGAGTTGCACACTGCCAACATTCCTCGGCATCAAACCTCTTGGAACAAGTACCATCAGGCCAACAGATTTCAAGAAGTCATCAGGAAAATTTGATGCAGACCTCTTGGGGCTATTCTTACTTTTTGCTACCTTTTTGGGAGAACCCAAGGGATTGTTTTCACTATCAACGCAATAGCAAGTGACCTTGCTTATGTCAAGCTTAACCAGACCAACTCTTTGGTTTTGGTTTATTTGCTGTCAACTGTAACTTTCTAAATGTGTTTTGTCTAGACCAACATATAAGCTTATAAAAGTATATGAGATGGCTTGTTCCACAGAACAGGCCACAAAGAAATGTCCAAAGAAATCAAGGAAAGTAGAAACAGGAAATAATAGGGTAAGGGCTTGCCATAAAAATAGGGAAACAAAGGCTGGAAGTTGGAGCACAAAAGTACTGGACGTACTGTTTTAATTTAATCTTTTCCAGATTATTAATCATTGATAGGAAAGGCACTGACAGCCCAATTTATGAGTACACCTTACTTGTAATGCATCCTTACTTTCCTTCAGAACTGCTTTGATTCTTTGCTGCAAAGATTCCACAAAATGTACCTTACGTCAAGTAACAAGCCTGAGATTATTTTAGATTTGTGACTCAGGTAGGGTGTGGCGTTTAAATTTCGCACAGTTGGTACTAAAGAGCCCAAACAGTGCCAGAAATATTTCCCACACTATAACGACACCTGCACCGGTCAGAACTGTTGATGGCTGGATGCACTCATACTTTGCAGATATTTAATCCAAACTCTGACCCTATCATCTAAATGATGTATGAACATTGCTACTTACTGACCCTACAAAACAATAACAGTTTTGTAGTTTGTTACTGTTCAGTGTTAAGCATGCGTGAATGGTAACTTCAGTTTCCGTTCTCTCACCGGAGTGGTTTCTGATGTGGTCTTCTGCTGCTGTAGTCCACCTCCTGCAAGTTTAGATGAGTTTTGCATTCAAAGATGACATTCCTTGGATGTAGTTGTTAGTAATTTGGGCAATAAAGATTTACATGAACAGGTAGAATAGAACTGCATGAACTGTACTCAATTGTGACTCAAATATAACCATAAGACACTAATCTAGAATTTCTTAAACTCTGACGTGGTGAGCTGGTATAGAAAATGGTCATATGTGGTAAATGGTAAATGGCCTGCATTTGTACAGTGTTTTAACAAGTCCAGAGGACCCCGAAGCACTTCATTCATTCATTCATTCATTCATTCATTCATTCATTTATGAATAATACCGCCTCTGATTTTTATGTAAGACAGTCCTACATTACATAGAAATGTCCATTGGCATCATGCCTTCCAAACTGATTATTCTTTGAAAAATATGTCAATAATTTATACAGCAGCAAGTGAAAGTGTTTGTCCTCAAACATTGTGAAAAAATGGGCAAGTGTAAGGATTTAACGATATTGAACATGGTTCAGATTTTTAAAGCATCTCTAAAACTGCAGCTTTGGTGTTTCTGGTCTTTAGTGGTCAGTGTTTCTTAAAGTAGTCCAAGAAAGGACAACTGTAGGGTCATGGTCAACTAAGGCCTACTGATGCAGGCGTGGAGTGAAAGTTGGCCCGTGTGTTCAGACCTAACAGACACAGCCTACTTTAACTCAAATAGTTGAAGTTAATGGTGTTTTTGACACAAAAATGTCCAAATACACAATGCCTTTTATTACATATGTCATAGCATACCTGCTGACCAGTGGAAACAATGTATTCTCATAGATATATTTTCTTGTACCAGGACTAGAGATGGCAACACGTTTGAGGTGTGGACTTGGCCTTAAAATACCAGACAATCTAAATTCAATCTAGCATGTTGATTGAATTGAGGAGCTCAGGCACCTGTCTACCTTGTCGTTGTTCTGTTTATGATCTTCTTTGAATGGGTGGTACTGAAATGAATTTTGTTGTGCTTCTGTGCAAAACCAATACAAATCATTCTGATTCTGATTCTGATGTTTGGGATGTGCTGGATAAATAAGTCCAAATCACAGCGGCCCCATCCTTGGATCTCACAAGACTTAAAGGATCTGCTAAAATGTGTTGGTACTAGATATCACAGTGCACCTTCAGCATTCTTGTGGAGTTCATCCTTCGATGGATCGATGTATTTTCAGCAGCAAAAGTGGACCAAAATACTAGCAGACACATGTTAAGCCTTATGGGTGTTTAGATTGTCTATAACTTTGGACAGGATATGAAATGCAACACCAATACTACTACAGAAATTTTCTATAGTTAATTGGAAGGAGCATCAGCCTTAAAGAAAAATAACAGTGAACTTGTGAATGTTGCATTCTTTAAAACTAAAGACATTGGGATTAACCCCATGTTTACAAAAGAATGCAGTTTAATCCCCAAGAATTTCCACAAGCAGTTATTTTATTATTTTGTAAACTATGTATAGCATGTACGTATAATGTGTATGCATAACTTGTATGTACATTTCAGATTGCTGTATTCATACTTACCAATACAATACCACATATACCGGGATAATGCTAATTGAATAATGATCAATGAGCTTGATTTGGAGATTCCACTAATCTAGCCAATTGAACAGTTTTCATTGTTGGAACAGATTGTGAGTTAAAGGTACATGAATTATCTTACTCTCTTGTTAAAACACATTGCTACAATATTATTTGTTATTGTTTTCCTGCATCTCATCTTGTAATAAAGAATTTATTTCTTTTTTTTGACAGTCTATTCGAAAGGGTTATTTTTGCTCTCATATGTGCACACAGGAAAAACATTCGCATGGGTTTATATTGACCTTCCTTACTCAGTGTGAAAAAGAAGTGTACAACAACTGTAGCTAAAGATGTCCTATTATTTTGCCACATCTTGTGAGAATATCCATTTGCAAAAACATGTACAAATACATTTATCATTTCTTTTTTGTGACTAGATTATAAACTGTCTTTATGTATTGTCCCAAAAATAGAATATTCAGGTGTAACAGCAGCATCAGATATTAAAAACAATATATAAAAACAAGATTTATGATTGCTGTCTTTTTTGATACTATGCAATAATAGTATCAATAATAATATACTGTAGATAACTATAATAGAAAATACTCTGCAGTTATTAGAAACAGGAATATTTCACTCGTGATCTAAGGGATGTACATTTACATAATGTGCGTGTGTTTGAAGATTAAAAACATCCCTAAATATTGTATTTTTTCCCTACAATTTGCAGCTGTTAGTCATTAGTTGGAACCACAGAATAATACTAAGAAGAAAAATACATAAAACATACTGATAAAACTTCAGATGAGCTTGTGGTGACATTGCAAGTAGTAAATTGTTTCATGTCAAAAGCGCTGAAAAGTACTTTAGCTCTCAAACTCAATAGCCTAATTTAATTGTATGTAATTATTTTACTATTAAATTAAGTAAAAGCAGATATTAGCCTCAACATTATCTGTATATGTGCTATAGGCCAATAATAAAACAATGCAGGCAGGTATTTGTAGAAAAGCTCGCAAAAGATATGCTGCAAAAAATAAACTGTGGCTGGGATTTCCACCTATCACCTGTTTATCTTGTAATCTTGAGGCAGGAAAGTATTTTAATCCTGAACTAATTTTGTGTAATTTTATTCTACATTCACAAATAATATTGTTTCCATGTAACAGAGTTTTTTCTAATTAATTTGAGAAATGCTCTTTTATTTTACCAAAACAAAACAAAAAAATAGAAATATTTCCTTAAAGACAAACTTTTTTTTTACTCTGTACATTGGCAAATTTATGTTCTCTTGAAATATTAAAAACTAGACATTTCCTAATCTTGCTGTTTACCTTTGGAATGTATAGTCTGATTATTTTTGCCTTACAAACAGCTTTTCCCTTTCAGATACATAACATAAGCTGCAGTCAGCCTTTGAAATACTAATACCGTTAAATTTTCCGGAATGTTTCACTATGTCCAGGCTAAATAAGCCTACCCTGAAGCCTCAGGCTAAACCCTCTCCAGTCAGAAAGGCCTCATTCCCACAGTACACCATGGGAAATACCTTTAAGCAGACATCCTGACCATCCGGGGTCAGGTTCAGGGCACCTACTCTGGCTTAAATGTTGTTGTTTGAACTCTAGTTTTGTAAATGAATAGATTATTTGTGCTGCACAGCTAATATTTACTAGCCACTAGCAAATGGAAGGCATTGAAGGACTTTCATGGTCACACGAGCATTTTCACCATGACGTGATGTGAATAATCTCCAAATTTGGTGTATTATGTGTCTTACAGGTAGAATTAATCCTTACATATGCAACAAATTAAAACAAACTGAGTTTGCAATCATTCCTCTTCCATTTGGGGACAAAATATATTAATATTATAACTGCAATTTAAAGCAAAAGACAATTTAATTGCATTGTGTTGGGGATTAGATATCAGTGCCAGTGATACTTTAATGCACAGTCTTGAAATTGTTGTTCAGTAACTTTCAAAAAGTATTTCCAATAAGTAAACCTTGTGGAGAGTGAGTACATTTTGAGTTACACCACCGATTTGAAACCTATGAGTTACACTGGGTTAGCTCTTATATGCTTGCAGCAGACTTTGAAGCCAGCAGCCATTATGCCAATAAAATTTATACTACTGTAGATGACAACATTAAGGCAAAGGATAAAAACGGAAATATTGCCTTCAGAACTGAGATCAACTTTCTTTTCACACCTGAATGGCTTGTGTGTCTGCAATGGACTGGCAACCCCTTCAGGATGTACCACACCTCTTGTCCGTTGACCGCTGGCCATTGACCTTGCAACCCTGCAAAGATAAGCATGCTAGATAATGGATGAATGGATGGTCTAAGTGCATAATAGCCTCTTGTAAAACAGGTACATTATGTATTCTGCTTATCTCACCTTATATTGTTTCATGATTTTCCCATACAGTGACAATGCATGCAGGCTAAAAGTCGTACTATTTTAGTTATTTGTGAAATCGTCAATCTTTTTTATTATGACAATGTTTTTCTTCCACTGGTGTTGAAAGGAATAATGATCTTGGAACACAGTGCACTGCAGAGGAATGCACAGTGCTATGAAAAAGTATTTACCTCTTACAGATTTCTTGGTTTTGCTTTTTTTTTGGTCACACTGAAAAACATTTATAACAATTAAGGCCTCACTGGCATTAATTAGGGTCAAAGTTCATTATTTAATAATAAGACAGAGTTTGGGCAAAAATGGCATTCATGGGAGTAATTAATGTAAGACCTGTTTAACATTTAGGAAATATTTCTTGGTGTTTGTCAAGTAGGACTGGGCTTGTTGCACATTTGCTTTGTGATAATTTTCAACAAATGGGTGATACAGCAGTTCTGGAGGAAACATCACTTGAAATTCATCTTAATGGAACCTACTGACCAGTGCATATAATTTTGGGGCTAAAACTGCAGATCTTTGGCAAAACATTTGAGCCAATGCTGTCAGCTCGTATTCCTCACAAATGACTTTTAAGCGTTTTATTGTTACCAAACCTTTCTGAGTAACCGCTGCAGTTACACAGAACACTAAACAATATCTGACTTATTAGCAAATAGCAAAAAAGTCTCTATTTGGCTACCTTGAATGATGTCTCCATGTGGACACAGAAGCTTGCTTTGCAGAGTTCAGATTTTAGGTATAGATTGCTACATGATTTATAGCAAAAATAACTAACCCTAATATATTCTTTTTTTATGGGAAGATTCTATCAAAACTGAGTTTGACTGTATTTTCAGAAAGGACTAACTAGCAACTTTAATTTAGAAATGTAATCTTGTACAATAGTAATCACATGTCTCATAACCATCGTGAACAATTGAACAATTAATCTTTTTTTATTTGAACTAATAATGTTTTATTTGAACTACATAGGCATATTTTTTTGTTTGTTAAATCTAAATTAAAAACCTATCTATTCAAAAGTGGTTTCTGTCTGTTCCGTGTATGAAGAACAAAACATTATCTCCAGCTGTTCCATGCTGATGTGGTATTTTCCCGCAAATATTTTTTGGATTTTGTGATAGATGTTGCAGCTCTCTATTAAAGTTCCAAGCTGGCTTTTGCATACATAAAGGTGACGAAAGCAGCCTCTACAAGTGTAATGCAGAAGCAATAAACTGTATGATTTATTGCAGTCTGTCCAATTGAATTACGACTGATGTAGATGATTAAAAGATCTGCTGAGCTGCTTCTCGGTATCACAATTTTTAAATAATCTTTGAGTGACAGTTATTTATGTAGTGCTCCACAGGGAGTATGCACAAAACTCTTTCATCAACAGATAATAAATGAATTAGGAAACTCCTGAGGTTACTCAGCAATAATCCAAATAAGAATGAAGCAGTATGTAATGATAGATATCTGAGCTTTCCAATCAGCAAATAAAATTGATAAAATGAGAAACTGACTAAATTTCATGCCAAACTTTGCTTGCAAAATAAAACATAGTCTTGTCCAAGGTTTATTCTTACATCTGTATAACATTTTTTTAAACATACTTCAAATAAGATCAACAAGACTTTAAAATAAAATTTTCAGCTAGTCTTTGTTTCGAGGCTGCAGACACTAAGAAAATGCGCAAAAGAAAGATCTGAACTGTACTAATTTGAAGAAAGAACTATAGAGTTTATGTTTCTCCATGTGTAACGTGACAATCAATACTGTAAAACCTCACTTTAAATTTGAACTTCCTCAGAGCATAAACCTACCTTGTAAAATAAAATATTTAAGTTGATATCTTAGTGTTCAAAAGACCATTTAATGCAAAGTCATAAAAAAAATGTGTGAACCAAAGTCTTATCCATACTCAAGTCCATAAACTAGACATCCATCCCAGTGAGCTGTCTCTTCAAATAACTACAAGGTACTGGATATAGCATCTGGCTAGCAGGCATGGAAATATTTTGCCTGTATTGGTCCGTCTGTCTCAATGTATGCCACATCCATCCATCCATCCATCCATCCATCTTCTTCCGCTTATCCGAGGTCGGGTCGCGGGGGTAGCAACTTCAGAAAGGAGGCCCAGACTTCCCTCTCCCCAGCCACTTCTTCTAGCTCTTCCGGGGGAATCCCGAGGCGTTCCCAGGCCAGCCGAGAGACATACTCCCTCCAGTGTGTCCTGGGTCTTCCCCGGGGCCTTCTCCCGGTGGGACGTGCCCGGAACACCTCACCAGGGAGGCGTCCAGGAGGCATCCTGGCCAGATGCCCGAGCCACCTCAACTGGCTCCTCTCGATGTGAAGGAGCAGCGGCTCTACTCTGAGTCCCTCCCGGATGACTGAGCTTCTCACCCTATCTCTAAGGGAGAGCCCAGCCACCCTACGGAGAAAACCCATTTCGGCCGCTTGTATCCGCGATCTCGTTCTTTCGGTCATGACCCAAAGCTCATGACCATAGATGAGGGTGGGAACGTAGATCGACCGGTAAATCGAGAGCTTCGCTTTTTGGCTCAGCTCTTTCTTCACCACGACGGACCGGTACAGCGCCCGCTTGACAGCAGACGCTGCGCCAATCCGCCTGTCGATCTCCCGCTCCCTTCTTCCCTCATTCGTGAACAAGATCCCGAGATACTTGAACTCCTCCACCTGGGGCAGGACACCCCCCTAGACCCGGAGAAGGCACTCTACCCTTTTCCGGCTCAAGACCATGGCCTCGGATTTGGAGGCACTGATCCCCATCCCGGCCGCTTCACACTCGGCTGTGAACCGCTCCAGCGAGAGCTGCAGATCACGATCTGATGAAGCCAAAAGGACAACATCATCTGCAAAAAGTAGAGATGAGATCCTAAGGCCACCAAATCGGATCTCCTCAACACCTTGGCTGCGCCTAGAAATTCTGTCCATGAAAGTAATGAACAGAATCGGTGACAAAGGGCAGCCCTGGCGGAATCCAACTCTCACCGGAAACGAGCCCGACTTACTGCCGGCAATGCGGACCAGACTCTGACACCGGTCATACAGGGACCTGACAGCCCGTATCAAAGGGCCCGGTACCCCATACTCCCGGAGAACCCCCCACAGGGCTCCCCGAGGGACACGGTCGAACGCCTTCTCCAAGTCCACAAAACACATGTAGACTGGTTGGGCGAACTCCCATGCACCCTCCAGGACCCTGCCGAGGGTGTAGAGCTGGTCCAGTGTTCCACGACCAGGACGAAAACCACACTGCTCTTCCTGGATCCGAGGTTCGACTATGCGACGGACCCTCCTCTCCAGGACCCCTGAGTAGACCTTGCCAGGGAGGCTTAAGAGTGTGACCCCTCTATAATTGGAGCACACCCTCCGGTCCCCCTTTTTGAACAGGGGGAGCACCACCCCGGTCTGCCAGTCCAGGGGAACTGCCCCCGATGTCAATGCGATATTGCAGAGTCGCGTCAGCCAACACAACCCTACAACATCCAGAGCCTTAAGGAACTCCGGGTGGATCTCATCCACCCCCGGAGCCTTGCCACCGAGGAGCTTTTTAACCACCTCGGCGACCTCGTCCCCAGAGATTGGAGAGCCCAACCCAGAGTCCCCAGGCTCAGCTTCTTCAATAGAAGGCATGTTGGTGGGATTGGGATTGTATGCCACATTTGATCATTATTTTCAAATCTACTCCTCTGGTTCATGAACCTGAGCGTTCCCCAACAAATATTTAGTCATTCTCTGACACAGGTTTCAGGAGTCTGTCAGCTGTCTTTATGTGTTGTGATGATTTTGATATGTTATCAGTGTTTTTTTTATTTCTCTCTCTTCTGACTTGAATCCCATTAATCCCAAACTCTTGACAAGAAAAAAATCATTGCGTGAATGATTCTGCAGTTAAAAGAGAGTGGGTGCAGAGCTGATGATCCATGGCTGATTATCAGGAAACATGGCCTCACCAAGACAGCTGCCATTTAAAACAATGTGAAGGATTATAAAAGTCCTCTAAAAACATAAATCGGCATGCGGAGGGACAAAATAGGATTGTTGTACATAGCTAGCTGAGTCTGGTATTTGGAGGAATTCTAAATAAAGGTGAGGCTGTGAAAAGGGGAAAAAGAGCAAGTATATTAACAAAGACATTCAATCTGTAGGACAGAAACCTCAAAGTCTTATGGTTTGAAAGTTGAAAATGTCCAACAAAAGGATTGGGGGGAAATGGGCAGAAATGGGAGTCACTGTTCTGCGAGGAAACTGAAAGAAATTATTCAGAGGAAACAGGATTCATAAAGCCAACCATAAACCAAAATGTGTTTCTCACAGGAAGATCATTTTAGATGAAAAACAATGCAGTGACATTTTATTGCTTTCTAGAACACCAGTGTTACTTCACAGTGGTACAGTTAGTAGCACTGTTGCCTTACAGCAAGAAGGTGTTGGGTTTGAATCCCAGTGTGGGTTCCTTCTACATGGAGTTTACATGTTCTACCTGTGCATATGTGGGTTCTCTCCAGGTACTCCAGCGAGTCCAAAAGCTTTACTGTTATGTTAATTGAGCTCTCTAAATTGTCCTTATGTATGAGTGTGTGCATGTAAGGTTGTTTGTCCTGCCTGTCTCTGTGTTTCTCTGCAATGGCGATCTGTCCAGTGTGTATGCCGCCTGTTGCCTGATGATCACCAGAGATCTTGTAAGGGCGATGATAGGTATTTTCCTTTCGAACCTAAATAAAAGAAAGAACCACAGACAACGTATATGAATTTTACGTGTAGCTTTTGCAAAAGGAGAAAACTCTATTGAACTTCTCCTCCGATCCGTTCTACAGAGTGTTCTGGTCTGCTCTCACAAAAACTCCTCTTTTATTGTCAAAGAAAAACGGGCAAGGGGGCAGTCAGGAAAACAACAGAGGTCGTAAAGCTTCTAACCTAAACATCTAACAACAACCCCCTTCCAGATGTGATATCTGATCAAAGGTCTGAGCCCGGTTCAAATCTCGGTCAGTACTGTCAAGAAAACAAAATACGACTGCTCACAGGTCTAAACTAAATTAGGAGGTGTTCTTGTAAAAAGATTTAAGGTCTGAGAAACTTAGTGTTATCTATTTCTCGTAAAGTTGAACAGACAGTAATGACCTCCATACACACGTAAGGAAGAGAACACTTTAAACAGAAAATCACAATGATCTATAGGCTGAATGTAAACTAAAGTAAGAATAAAATGATAATACCAAAAAATCTTTAACAGGCGAGACTGTCTGGATAATGGATCGATGGAGAACAGCATTTGTGATGAACCCCTAAAGGTTTGGATTTTGCAGGGTTCCTCTGTCATCTTTCAGAGAATTAAATTGTGCTCAACAAATTCCCCACAATGCAAGAAGTGTATCTGATCTCACCTGAGGAACAGGGACTAACATGCAAAAACTGGTTTCGTTCAAGCACGGAATGTGAAATGTTCCCATTTGTACAACACATTCAAACTGTTGTCATATGCTTGTATCCATCAATTAGTTGTTTCTAACATTTCTTATGCTAATCATCATCATTACAATCATCATGATAATGTTAAAATAAATATTTCCAGTGTGGTGTCTACAACATCTGTGCAGGGAGCTTAAAGTAGCTGATTATACAGTAGTTTTAAGAAAGAAACCATTTTTACATTCCTAAAAGCAAGAAGGGACAGTTATCGAAACCATAAGCTGTAAAATAATTTTTTGCCCCAAGTGTAGGAACTGGTTTTGTACTTACTTTTGATTAATATATTACTTAGGTTGATGAGTGCTTGACATAGATGTAACTTTATTATTTGCAACAAAAAAAACTCTTCTGCCAGTCAAAAACACCTTAAATTCTCAGTAGCAATAAAGAAATAATACATTTCAAGAAAAACATGTAAACTATAGCGTCATTAATTTCACTAACAAACAACTGCAGTGAAAGTACGTATGTTTTCTAGGTGCAATAAAAAGATTAAGATTTGATCTTTAGAAATTGAGCTTGTCAGTCAGACACATACATACGTGCCCAAAGGGAACTCAGAGGTGTTTAAGCCAATTAGGGCATGTTCAAACATCACACCTGATGAAAGAAGATGTCATTATGCATAATGGTTCTCAGCAAAAGTTAATAACGCTCTCGCTTGATTAATGCTCCTTCTAGTCACCCCAGTGAGCTGTTTGTGTTGCACTTTGCCTCAGTAGAACACAGAGTGAATGAGCGCCATTTTCATTCCACTGCGGTGGGGTTTCACAGAGCGCCTCACAATTTTTGTGGAGGAATGTTAACAGTTATTGTGGAGGAGAGAAGAAAAAAAAAAGTCAGTTTTTTTCCATCTCCTCTCCAGATGAACGGGAGCCAAGAGTGGTGAGTCTGGTTGCAGGCAATGAGTTCTTACACATGTGACAGTGATGGGAACTCGCTGATTATGCGGTCACGTGCAGATACGCTATGCAGTCGAGGAGCAGCATGAAGGATGAAGACAGTTCTGCAGGAGTTATTTATGCTTCGAAAGCTCAGGATTGATTTAGGGTCTGGGTGCTCAAATATGTGCACTTTCAGGAGTAAAAATGACATCCTGCAGTGTGGAAGGGCCACCAGCTGGTTTAGAACACCAACAACAAACACACCCACAAGTGAGTTTTTTGTTTTACTGCTGCAAAATGAACTTCACACTCATTTTAAAGCAGTTCAGAAGAACATCTATATTATGTATATTGTCAGATTAACTTATTTACACTGGTTAAATGACAAGGTTGACCAAAAATGCTTGTTTACCATTAAGAAACTGTCCAGTTTTGTGTGATGTAGCTTAGCCACCATCAGTGTGTGAATGTGTGCATGAAGGCGTGAATGACTGAATGTAGTGTGAAGCACCTTGGGGTCTTCTGAGCTTGATATATGGCTATATCAAGCCATTAAGCCATTAACCATTTTACGATGACTTGATTACTCTGTAGGAAATGCTGAGGTCCTTCAGAAACATTAAATGGCTCTCACTAAAGCAAGTATGCAACAGTTACTGTCTGCAGATTTTTATTTTTAGTACTTTTTTAAAGGGAAAGCAGGTTGTGAGTCTCGTGACTCCATGCCTTTTTGATAATTTTACATTCTGATGCATCATTTTTCACCAACAATACTTTCTTCCATCTTGTTAAACCACCCTTTAGTCTTACATTGCCATTTTTCCATTATTAATTAGCAACTCATTCAGATAGCTGCATTCCTCTATTATTATTATCAGTAATAGTAGTAGTATTAATATGTCAGTAATCTTCCAGTTTTTATGCTCTTACAATTATTCTGATTACTAAGGACTTTTCATCATGTTTTTTTTATTTTTAATTATTTTTACATTACACGTCACCTGAAGTCTCTGCCACTACAATAATACTAGAAAGCTGGTTGTGTCCAAATCACATTCTTTCTATTTTAAATGTAAAAGTGGAAATTGAAGAATAGCTAAAATATTCTTATAAGCTTGTTTATTTTTCTTTCATTTTATATTAGGGTTTTTTTATTGGTATTACCTGCAAAATTTTGCTTTTTAGAGGAATGTCAGAATTTACTTTGAGCTGTTCCTTTTTTCTGCAGCAAAGTTTTTTTATGTGTCTCCTACACCTGTTCTATTTTGAGGTCAGATTTACTTTACGCTTTATGTTGTAGACAAAGCCTGTTTTTAGTTTGATCTCTTTCCTGGCACATCTCACATCTGCATAGTGTTTGATGATTTCCACTCGTGTCACTCATCTTCAGTTAACTTACTCTATATATTTTTTCTTTCTTCGGGCTCAGATTTATTATTTTTCCCAGTCTGTCAAATTTTTTGGTTTGGACTTTAGATTCTTTGCTCAGTACTTTTAAGTTCAACAGAAAAAAAACAAAAAACCTTTATTTCTTATTTACTACATTTACGTCATGAACCTGTTTTTCGTAGAATATAAAAAAGCTTCCTTGAAGTGAAGCCATCTGGGGATTAAATGGTGCTCAGGAGGTAGAGGAACACCCTTTTTGTCATGTGGTGCGGTGGTGAGGCAGAGGCAACAGACCCAGGTTGAGATGAATAGATAGTTGTTTTTTACCCTTCCAGGGGGTCTTTTGTGGGCTCTAGTGTCCCTTATATGATAGTTGGCTGACAGGAAAAGGGAAGGAGAGGAGGGAAGACATGCAGCAAATATCGTTGGGTCTGGGAGTCGAACCCGCGACGGCTGCGTCGAGGACTTAAGGCCTCCAAATATGGGTCGTGCTATCCCCTTACGGAACATGACACTTTTGAGCAACGAAGGTATTACCTACCTAGACAGGTATGATTGGGAAAAATGGCGTCCACAATCCAAACAAGTGTCATGTCTCTCTGTCAGACTTCAGTTCTAGGTATCAGATATCCATGGCAAACTTATTCAAGAATATGGTGATTCATACCATGGCATTTTGGGCCAAAGGATTACATCCTCTGTATGTGTTTTGTGGATCCAGAGAAGGCTTAGAACTTTGTTACCCATGGTGAGGGTTGCCATGGGAGTGTAGGTCATGTGCATGATGTTGAGGGAGATTCTTGTGTGTCCAAAGGAAGAGCTGTGTGTAAATTTTTTTGGGCACAAAGCTGAACCTCCTTTCAATGAGGAGTACCCATTATGTATGATCCTGTTTGTGTTCATGGACAGAATTTCAAGGTGTATTCATGGGATGGAGGGTGTGTGTTTTGGGAACCTCAGGGTCTCTCATCTTTGCTTATGGTGGATGATGTGGTTACTATAACTTCTCCAAGTGAATCAAAACCTGTTACTGCAAAACACATGAGAACGTCT
Source organism: Xiphophorus couchianus (assembly GCF_001444195.1). NCBI lineage: Eukaryota > Metazoa > Chordata > Actinopteri > Cyprinodontiformes > Poeciliidae > Xiphophorus > Xiphophorus couchianus. The sequence continues at coordinate 11,675,011 of NC_040228.1, forward strand.
GGCTATCGGTTTGATGTATTCAGGGTTGGAGTAGCAAATCTAAACACAGGAAGCAGGTGCTGTGCTCTGAGCAAGTGGAAAACAAAGAGAGTTTAATCATATAATTTGCTGTGTTTCTGACTACTTTTTCAGACAAAATGATCTAAGCCACTATGCTGAATGATTTTGAGAAGATGACCTAGACGTTGCATGGGACTTTATGCTTAATGAAAACGATGCTCTGTAGCTGTTTATTAGTTTGTTCACTCTACCGCATCCCAGAATGCAGACAGTGTTTGGCTCAAGCTTGCAGCGTACATGGTAGTTGTGTCAGATCGAGGTCAGGTCACATTCATGCCATAAAGGAACCACTCGAGAGTATGTTTGGTTCTGTACCTCCTACAAATGGTATCAGTGTGGTTATATTGATAGCTGTGTTCACATCTACAGAAATGAACTGCAACAAGAGGGTGGGGGGAAACAAGCCAATGGATGGATTAGGCATTTCAGCAACACAATTTTGTAAGAGAGCGCAGCGTTATTGAGCCTTTAAAATATCTGGCAATTGTACAGAAACATTTTGAGGGTGCTTTCCAGTATACGGAAAATGTGCAATCACGGGGTGTTTCTGTAGGACAATGATCCAAAACATATAGAAAAATCAATGTAGAACTGGTTTAATGAACATGAAATCAACCTTTATTCTTTGGTAGCTTTGTAGTGTGAGCTGAAAAAAAAATACAACATGGAAAGACGGTGCAAAGAAGAATGGTCTGTTTTTTAAGTTCAAACCATAGAAAGATTTATAGGAGAAAACTAAACGCTATCATTTTTTCAAGGGGAGTAACAAAAAAAATTAGTTTTTTCACCTTTTGCTAAACATATGCAAATCAAGGGTTGGATTTCTCTTTTGGCATGAAATTTCATTATTGCAATAAAAGAGGAATGCAGTTTAGTGAAATACTGAGGTTGGAGGAGGCTGACTAAATGAGGCCCTATTAATTGTTCAAACTCACTATTACTGATCACATGCTCAGCACTCCAGTTTTTCTTTTGCTTTTACCTCATTTGATGTAAATAGTCGGGGAGATCCAGATGTGACTCTAATTTACATGAACAACCTTTCAGAGCTCCACTACAGTTTGTGTGTTTCCGGCTTGGCTTCACTGAGTGAAGCTGCAGTGAAAGGAAATGGCAGCAGCCAAGAGACTTTGGCAGGCTGTTGCTCTTGAAATGAGGACACATCAGTGTCTCCCACCACGGTCCCTGTCAGACCGGACCCTGGATGAGCTGGAGAAACAGGTGGGCGTACAGTGTGTGTTGCATGTTTATTTACACAGGTGGAGGAGTCCAGTCTGACAAGATGACACCTGACTTTTCTTTTACACACACCCACATATCAAGTTCGTTCATTCCTCATCTGAACAAACTGAAATGTTCAATGTAATCTCAAATGTCCTTCGCTGCTGTGCTGTATAACACACTTCATGAAAGTAAAAAAAATAAAGTCACATTTGTGACAAGTAGAAAAAAATAAAATGTGCTAAATCCTGTTAAACTTCTTGTGTATTTTATTATGTGCCATGAGGGTTTAAGTACATTTTTACTAGAACAGTGTAAAAGAAGGAAAACACAACAGAATTTTGTTCAAAATATAGCAAATTTGGCCTCAGGGTTGGACACTTCACATACATTCAACTGGGACAACTCTGACAGCAGCGTGTGAAAAAATGTTTTCAAAATGTGACTGAAACTTGAAAACGTATCCTCATCCTCTCAGTGGTAAACTATTCATGGGTGGTTTGACTTTCCTGAAAGGGAAACTGCTTCCATCTTGAGCTGCTCATCATTTAAAAATATGCTTTTCATTAACAGAAATTTATGATTGTCCACCTATCCACGTCAGGCAGGAAGAACATTTTAATATGAGAAGCATCCAAGAGGACCAGGGTAAATGCAGAGATCCACAGATCAAATGGGAGAATATGATAACGAGCCAATTTTATGTGCAGGAAAGAAACTAAAAAAAACAACAAGTGAACGTTGATATTGATGTTGACAGATGCTCTCCATCTAAAGACAAATAGCACTTAAATATTAAAAAAGGTGACATACTAAAATGTGTGAACTTACTTTTATTTATTTATTTATTTTGCGGTTTTGGCATAGGAATCTTTGTAGACCTTTTCCTATATTACACAAATCTCTTAAACTTTAGCTTACATAAATGTACTTTTAAAAAAGAGATCATTGCCTAGCCTTCGGGGTGAAACACAGAGGTCAGGGTTTCCCCCAGTGCCCTATAAGCCTGGCGGGTCAACAGGCTTTACTTGTGCCCCCACCAGGCTAAGCATTGTTTATTTATTTAAGTCTCTTTAAAATGTTTGCATTATTTTAAAGACTTTATAGTTGGTGTTCAGGTATTAACCTTCCAATCTTTCAATAATACATCATTAAAATGTCCTGTCAATTTTAAACGTGTTTTAACTCAAAAACATGACGGGCTGCTGGATAAACGACCCCAACCACCAGGCTTAGCAAGTCTTCTGGGGGAAACCTTGAAGGTGGTGACATATTTCTGGAAAACCATAGCCTAAGATAACTCTTTTGTGAATAGCAAAGTGAATATGTATTATTATTATTATTATTATTATTATTATTATTATTATTATTATTATTATTATTATTATTGTTGTTGTTGTTGTTGTTGTTGTTGTTCACTCTCATTTTTGTGTCTCATAACACAACAGATCAAACACAGCAGAGATGAGGCACTGGTCTGTATGAAATAACAAAAACGCTGCAATGCTTCATATGAAAGGCAGAACTTGCCCCTGTTACATTTTTCACACGTGGAGTGCAGTCTAGGATTTTCTCAGAAACTGTCAGAAGATATGAATGACCACTGAACGCAGGTGCAAAGCGAAAGAAATTCTTCCAGGCGTCTAACACGTGATTGCTGTTGAGCGTGATGCATTTAAGTCTCGCATAGTCCCCTCTGCTTTGATTGTCAGTGTGACGGCGGTGTCTGACTGCCACCGTGTGGACAGAAGTCAAGCAGCTCCACTTGGAACAACTTCGATCTGATAAGAAGTAAATAATCCATAAATGTCTTAAATTATTGGTTTGTAGTCGTTAAAGCCTGCAATCAATAATTTATCAGAGTTTTACCACATTCAGTCATATTCTGAATATGAATTCATGCTCTCTATCATAAGACTTTTTATTTTGTTCTGCACATCCAGCTGAAGGAGATCCAGTGAAGCGTGACAGGAATTGATTTTGCTGTATACATATTTGCATTTCAACAGAACACTTGTGCATGAATGCCAGAAAGGGCATTCAGCACAGAAGGTTCCTGTGAGTCACAGAAGCAATACATCATGCTCCCAGCCTTCATCCATTCAGCCCACAGCTTGCTATATTCAAGCAGCAACATGACAAATCTTCCTGGAGCTCTCGAGTTAAAGATGGGCTGACATATGCATATGAATATGGAAGTATTCAGAAAATCAGTGGGATTCCATTACATGGCACGCTAAATAACATGTAAACAAACAACATTGTGCTGCACTTACGTTTCACATTTTGTCACATTCTAACCACAAACATCAGTATATTTTGATGGGATTTTTTTTTTCCAATATGAAATATCCCCTAATTGGGTAGTGAAAGGACTGTGGTTTTTATTTATTTCTATACTTAACAAATTTGTGTGGAATGCTTTTTTTATTTTTTATTTTTTTGCATTTTCTCTGACTTCTCAGAGAAACATGGTGGTGGCAGCATCATGTTTTTCTGCTCAGGATTTGGACAATACTGGGAGGTAAATAAAATGTATGGCACATTTTACAGATATTTGTTTTCAAAGCTTTTTTTTTTTATTTTTTTTTTTTAAAAACCCATATATTCTCTTCCTTTATTTAGAGAATATATAGAGAACTTTGACCATCCAGTCTAAAATCTTTAGACTTTGACTGGGTGGTAGGAAAATCCCCAATCTGTTTCTACCTACTTTTTTATTTACTTTTGTAATGTGACAACTAATCAAAATGAATATTTCACCCATCATTTTAATTGTCTTAAGTGAGTAATTGTTTGTTGTTGTTGTTTTTTTTTTTCACTTTGTGCAGCAGGGAAGCAAATGCCCAATAAAGAAGTGAGTTTTCGGAGCGTCTTTTGCTGTGAAAGCTCCCATCAGAGAGCTTGACCCAAAAACCGGTGAAGTTCTAACGACGCTGCGTGTCATGTGCACGGCATGTTACGCACGACGTTGGGAGTTCCCCTTTCCCTCCAACGTGAAAACGCCCCTCTTCTGTCCTTCTAGCGCTCCTCCTGATTGTTAGCCATCGCTACCGGCTTGTGCCTGTCTGCTGTCCCAGCCTGCAGCGCTGCATCTCCCCGCGGCAGAGAGAGAGAGGCAGACAGAGATAGAGAGAGAGAGACAGAAAGAGGGGAAGGCGCTCTCCGGGGCGGTGGCGGCGGTGTCCTGCAACCTCAATGACCAGAACCTTGACATCCGAACCTGACAGGGCAGGTAGGCAGCTTTTAATTGCATTGTTAAGGTGCGGGCATGCTGCGCTAAACCGGTTATCGCGAAGTGACACTTCTGCAGAAGCAGAAACCGGGGAAGAAGAGGAGGGATCGCATCTCGCGCCGGTGATGAGCTTTGCTGCTGAAACGGGCGTTTTTTTATTTATTTATTTTTTAATTCCGTGCAAAGGGATCGCTTTTGTGGCTAGAGGTCCATGGGCGGATGTGGAGAGTGTTACCATGCAGCGTTAACGCGGCCAATATGGTCGGCAGGCTGGTTTTAATAAGCAGCACAGAATAAGCGCATCCTTTATTTCACGCTTATCAGGGCCCAGTGGGAAGCAGGTGCACCTTTATCTCTTTCTAAATCTATAAACGCATGGAGGAAAAAGAAAAGATAATTTCTCCAAACCCATTTCTGAGCACGTTTTATGCTTAAGGAATTGGTTGTTGTTTTTCTTTTTTCTTTCCCCCCCAACCCCTGTGTACAGCCAAAGGCTAACAGCTGATGCCTAAGATAATGAGCTAATTGAAGAGGGGCTGTATTGGCGCGGGTGTGGCACAGGGGGCAGGCATGGGTGCCTCGGACTCCTCAGGGTGTGAACTGCTGCCGTCTGAAAAGGTGGTCATTTTTAGAAAGCCTCTTAAACTTGCGGAGTTAGTTTTTGAAAGAAACTGCTGGTGCGTGTGTGCTGAAGCGGGAAAGAACCGAGGCAAGCTGACCATGCATAATCCAATTTATTAGATCGCTTTTCAGGGAAAACCAGAAGACAATGAGGATGACAAATTAGCTGCTTAATAAGCCTGAGCAAGCGAGTGCTCCACTTTAATCTAATCAAAGTGTTTTGTTTTTTTTAAAGAGTAGGCATGTTGGCAAAATGTAACAAAAAAAAGATGTTTGAGATTTACACATGGGACTTGATTCTGCTAGAAAGACTGACTAAACCAAGAATTTCAAACTTGACTTATTTTATTTAACCAGGGCTGAAAGTTAGCCCACAAGTTCACATCAGTTAAATGATCAACATTGTTTTCTGTTCTTACTGTATACCAGTGGGTGGTTGTTATGGTAATAATACCGTCCACAGGGATTCTCCAGGCTTACATGCAGTGATTAAAATGGATCTACAGCAATACATTTTTTTAGGTGCATTAGAAGACATCTACATTTGTGGATTATTATTATTTTTTTCATAAACTTCATTTAAGACTGGAATAAAAGTTTGGGAAAAATTAGTTGTGGACATCTTTGTAAGAAAACCCCCCCCAACATGATCTAAAAACTTTAATACTTTACGACGTTTTGGGATAATTATCTACATTTTCTTTATTACCTTTTAAATATGCTTGACCTAAAATTACAAAAAGGCTCCATGTAACAAAAATGCTCCAAAGCAATGTTTAATAAGTTATCAAACTTTTTTTGTTATTTCTGGTTTTTGATGAAAGTCTTGACCAAACGTCAACAAGAAAAGAATGTTTTCACTCAGCTGATTTGTTTTGGTGAAGAGGTGCATTAATTTTCTGCTACATTGTAGGAGAATAAAATACAGTTTTTTAGAGTAAGGATGGGAAAACAAAAGATAAGCTGGTTTTATTTTCCACTTAACATTATAAATTCTTTAAGGCTCTAATAGAGAATCAAAATATGTTTTTAGGAACAGTACTAGTCAAATGGCAGACACAGATTGAGATGGTAACCAATCATTAAATATCTCTCTCATGTACCAAGCATTTTATATCAGTTTTATTATGAAATGTGAATATTTGTCTTTGGCTTAACAGATAATACTTCAGGCTGCATTTTAGAAAGGTACGGCAACAAAGCATGTTTCATTAAATAACGAACAGTAGCAGAGCACGTTTGGTTTGGGCATCCAGCAGTTTGTGTTTCCACATTTACTGCACAAACAAGTGGACTTGTCCGTTCTCATCACTAATGCCCCCTTTTGTTCATTCTCCTCTAAGTCAAACAGACTGCGAGCCCTCGAGTATCTGGCTCCTTTGCAGCCTCGCCACAGGCCACACAATCTCCCAGACTCCCGAGTTTGTTGAGGCAGTCAGAAAAAAGGAGGAGGAGGGCAAGGGTGGGGGATGGGGTGTGTGTGTGTGTGGGGGGGAAATTAGATCTGAAATCCATCCATCTGTCCATCTATGCCTCTGAACTCTCTGTGCATCCTCCCATCTCATTTTTTCTTTCACCTGCTCCACTTTTAACCTCCCTGATGTTCATTACGTAGGTGTGCAGACGGAGTGGTGCTCCTTTCTCGAAACCCTTTGCTAGTTTAGATGAAAAAGCACTGTGTCTTTCAGTGGCATGCATTCTTTTAACTACTTAGTCAAACTTAGTCAGATAGCTATATGGTAGATGTACACGGGCAGTGATGCTCTTCAATTTTCCAGGCAAGAATAGGGTGCAATCTACATTCCAGCCAATATATTCTCAGAAGGCAGCTTTGTTTTGCATAATAATTCAGCGAGCATGCTTGTTTAAGGTAAGGCAACTTTAATACAGTTCCCCCCTCAAGGCCTTTGTGGAGGCATTTTATGATTGATTTGTAATACCTAGTTGAAGCAGAGAGCCTATCTGGAGCTCTCCACTGGATAAACTCAAATTACTTTCAAGTCAGAGGAGCTTTCAAAGGCATATCAAAGATAACAGCATGTAATAAACTGTCAGTTGTGCATTATGACTGCAAAAGATGCACAAATTACCATGCCCAAGTTATGAATGGCAACATGGGGTTGACACAGGGATATTTATATGGCCAATCACATGCTATCGCAAAGATGAGACACTCAGTTTTTAACACCTGCAGTAATGGATTTTTATTTTTTTCCTGAAGAATATTAATGTGATTGTTGATACCCATCATACTGAATGGAAGTAAAAGTAATGGCTTTCAGTGCGTATGAGAGGATAGGAGTCGACTATGTTGCATACACACTATGTTTCTAAAATTAGTGTTGCCTGATTTACATTTTTAGAGAAAAGCAAAGTTGATTTTGTAAGATTAGATGTTTTATTTTCAAATCCCGCAATGCAAAATTATATGTATTTAAAATCTTTTAAGATGAAAAAAGAAGTCTTTATTAAGCTCCTACTTGTGAAAAATTCTGCTGCAGTTGTGACGAAAATAAGTGAAAAAAAATATTTGGAACTAGGTTTACGGTAGATTACTCAGGTAATTGTTGCACGTTGATCTGCGTGCATTCAGACTCTGATGCCTTCTTACCACTTATATACTTCAGAAAGTATAATTCCACTCCCATCGGCAGTCACATTATCAATAAACACCAATGACCCAGTTCCACTGGCAGCATGCCCGCTGCATCCCACTGCTCCCTGTTAACAGATAAGGTGAACCTTAGCTGATGGATTCTGCAGAGTCCTTTTCCTTTCCATCCTCTTCTGTCCTAACTGCTCTGATACAAGTCAGTAATGGGTTTATCTCTTCAAAGAATTTTGTTTCACATCTGGGAAAGTCTAGATATCTTCAAACAAAATCTCATGTTTCCTTTGTACAAAAACCACTTACAGTAAGAATGCCTTTAATTTATCTAGTTGTTGTGGAGGGAACGTTTTTATAATGGGATAATTTCCTGTTTGAAGCTGTTTGAAAGTACCTTCCCAGTCGTTTGAAGTGCGTTGATTATCTTATTTTAAAGAATCAACCACTGCTGAGTCAAATGATTGGATTACCTCTTCAAGTTTGCCATCAAATAACACTACTTAATTTTAAATTTTTTTATTGTATTGTACAAGACAATCAGATATCTGCCACTTGATACAGATCATATATCATTTTGTTCCATTTTCACATAAATATCTACGAATTCAGTTTTGCTCTCATCTGACCAAAGCATGGACTGAATACAAATGTATGTCAAATTTTTCAGATTTCATGTCTTAACGACCAAATATTTGAAACAATTTTTTGTAATCTATTTATAGTTTACTGTTACAAAATGCAGCTAGAGTTAAAGTCTAAAGTTTTTCTCCTTGGTCCCTGACTTTGTGGTGCTTCATGTTTTAGGTAGGTCAGGATTAACAAACATTTTTCTATTTTCTAAATTTGAGAGAGGGCATGTTTGTGGTAAATTTTTAACATCCATCAACACATTAATTTAAGTATGTGGTAAAATTTCCTTTTAAACTGTATGACTCTATTGAATTATTATTTTTTGGTAATAATATTAGCCAAAAATAATAATATTAGGATATTCTCCCTCAGGTTTCTTGCAATAGTTTGCTGAAATTTTGTCCCATTTCCCAAGACAAAACTGGTATAACAGGTCAAGTTTGCAGGTTGCTTTGCTCACACTCTATACTTTATCCAAAATTGGAGCTTTGTGTTGACCGCTCCACAAGATTTACTTTCTTGTTCTGAAGTAACTTTTACTGACTGTATACTCATACTCCAGTTGGACAACCTGTTTGCATCACAACTTTAACTTCTTGACTGATTATTTCATTTTGGTGTGCTTCCTGATCTAATGGTCTTCAAGTTCAAAATCTCAAATTACCTAAAATGCTGTGAATTAACCTATTAGTATCCAACAAAGGAACATTATTCAAACTATTTAAAAAATATTTAAAGGCATAGTAATGTCAGTTTATGCAAATTAAGGTAATAACGAAAAAACTCAAAAAATATTTCTTCCATCATCTGGGCTTTTATAAAACTGAAATAATTTTGGTAATCCTAACTGGAATCAGGGGAAATAATCTTTAGAAAATAATGGCATGATCATTATAAGTGACTGCCGCTTCATATTTAGTGAATTTAGTTTAAATGGGTTTATTGTTCATCTCATTTTACATTGAAAATTATTTTATAATATGAAACTATTTTGAGGCTGGGTTACTATGTAAACAAGTCTCAAATCGCAAGGATTGAATTAATTTTCATGTCTCTAACTTACCTTGAAGAAAAAACCCAGGTAGACAGACATGTTTATCAACCTATTTGTTGTGGAGTGTGACTTTATTTCCTTTTTGCTATGAGACTGAAGGAGTGGTTGTCTGCTTCAACCTAAGTCTTGTTAGTTTTGATGACGCTGTAAATAAAACGGCTAATTATACACAACCAATTCAATGTATCCTTTTGTTTTAATTGGTTTGTAGCCATTTTTCTATTCTAACTGTTCCTTGTACAGTATCCATTTAATCTAAATACTGTCAGACAATTAATTTAATTGTTTCAAAATGTTTTATCTGTTCAAAATTACAATCTTTTATAATATCTGTTGGTCATCCTCATACCACCACCACTATCTCCACCTTGTCACATCTGTGTGCCGATCTCTGCATGAACTGTCACATCCTTCAGCACTGTGCCATGTGATGGTTCACCTCTTTCTCCCTCTTTCACACATGTGTATGTGTCAGCCCGCCAAATAAATCCCCACAGGCTCTTCTCTCTTTCTCTCTTGTTATTTTCTTTATCTTATTTTGATATGCTTGACAGACGATGTTAGGCTGGAGTTCCCATGGTAACTGCATATTAAACAGGCTCGTCTGATGTCTTTGTGTTAAGTATTGTTGGTGGCGTCACTCCCGACTTTGGTCAGAAAAGGAGGGTGGGTGGGGGGGGATGCTGCCAGCACGGCATGGCGCCTGTCATTTTCCTGTCACTGGTTTAGAGTGAAGCTTTTCTTTCCATTTGACTTTGAAAGTGAAGGTTGCTAATAAAACATCGAAGTGTAAGAAAGCACTGTTTTACTGCGAGTATGCAGGAAACGCCCCTTTTGTCCTCAATTAAAGGATGCTCGTGAATATTATACATTTTTAATGATTTCCATCAATCACAAATTGCTGACTTGTTCTATCGGTTGGTAATGATTCTAATAAACAAGCACTTAATGTCTGCACACTCACATTATCATCTTATCTACTGTAAAATTGCTTGGTAAGATTTTTGATACCTTTTTTAACCACTATGTGAGATTTGATGACGGCTTGAAATGTAAAATGCTGCAATACTGCTGCAATAGGTGGATCACCAACAAGTTTTCTGTTGTCATAAATATAACCTCCTGTATGTATGGTTATGATTAATTGTTTTTATTTAAACACACTCAATATTTAATAATTTTGTGAATAGTAATGTTCAGAATTGGAATAAATGGTGAATTAGTACCGCTTCAGTTTGAAATTGGCTTTATATAAAAGTATTAATGTGTTTGATCACATAAATTGTGGTAACTTAAAGCAACAGACTTAGGACTTGACTTACAATTTCTTTGTGGGGACTCACAAATACTCCCTTGTAATTTATGTAATTGTAATTGATGAATGCAGACTTGAATTATTTCAGCAAATGGCTTTTGTTGTCCCCTGTTACTTACTGTAGTGTATACAAATTACTGACTGTCACGGTAACTTTGTGGACAGTGAACTTGGATTCTCTAAAATGTTTTACAACATTGCAAGGAGTTAATGGCAGCTCCCAACTTTGTATCTTTTTGATTAATGCCTTCATTGACTAAGAATTTGCCACAAACCTGCAGCTCAGCCAAAGATGCTCATAGTTTGCAGTGAAAAGGTGTGTTTGATTTATTACTTGTAGAAATTTGAAGATAAAGAAAAAAACATTGATTTCCTGATGACCAATCGCCTTTTCTTTTTCAGTTCAGTTTTGTTTTCTTCTTCTCTTCTTAACCTCTCGAACCGTCGGACCCCACTAAGACCCACCTCTTAGTGGGCGCCATCTAGCTGGCGCCCACTAAGAGGTTGTAACAAAAAATTGAGATTTGAGTGAGGTGACCCATAATTAGGTAAACATAAGTTTGCATGTGCCAATAAGGACTTAGCAGTGAGAGTACAAGTTTGTGGAGACCATTAGCAGTTACAAGTCATTTTTTGTCTTATCCATTTTGCGAGTCCATGTTTCCCCCGATCTTGTTACATGTCCCAACACAATTTATTTTACTAAAAGGATGCAATAATTGCTTTGTGGGACAGTGCTGAAGATGTTTGCTCTTTCACTTATGAGCTCATTAACATTTTGGATATTAATCTCATAAATCAAATAATGCGTTTTGACAGCTCATTTTTTAAGGGATTTCACTGGCTGATTTGTTTTAATCAGATTAGCTCAACTTTACAGTGACCCACCTCAAACGTCCTGCTCTAGCACTTTTAATGTGCACAATTTCTCCAGGTGGTAATGAAGCAGATAATGCTAAGTCCAGTCATCGCTCAAACTGTCTTCTCGTTTACGATTATAAAGGGACTACAAAGAATTCAAAATGGTGTAATATAATGACCAATGCTGAATGCAAATACTTCTTGCATTCAGCATTTTGCAGGTAGCTAGTCTGACTAAAATCAGCCTAGCTACCTGGACCTTTCCCTGGAAGGTTGAACTTGCAGCCTCATTGATTTCCATGTCATATAATTTATCTTGTTTGCGGTAATTTGCAGCAGACTTAAGAGTTGTACTACTCGGTCCCCTTCGGAAACTGCTGAGGGCCACAGGTTTAATGAATGTTTGTATTTGGTTTATCTTGAACAAGGACATCTATACAGTCATATTACCCCACCCATCCCTACCAGAGTTCATCTGGGTTCACTGAGCTGCCAGGATTGATGAACTGGATGCTTAGACCATAAGCAAGAGATTATAAAACAGAGATGGGGAAAGTCAGAGATCACATGGAGAGAAATTTTCAGTAATTAGTTCATACAATAGGCGACTTATCTTGTGGTAGTAATTTAGCTGATACTGTATGATAAATATCTATATCTAATGATATAGATATAGAGTTAGATGAGTACTTGCTATAAAAAAAACACTCTTCTGGTGTATTTTTTATAGCAAACACTTATCCTTACTTATTCAGACAGGAGCTTTGATCTAAATGTGGTAATTTGAATCAGTCAGCTGCATCCAGTTGGTTGGATATGCAGATGAGAGATCTAAATTTAATAAAATGGATATGGGATATTTTAGGATCTCTGTTGGCTTATTGTTTTTGATCTTTGATAAAATCCTACATTGTTTAAAATACAGCAGAGTTGAACAAAAGTTTGCGGAACAGTTTGGGAATCGAAATATTTTTCAAACGGTTGTTCTTTGACGACGGTGGAATAGGCTGTCGACTTGCCTCTGCAGACTGCTGCTTCTCGCAGTTTGGCTCTCACACTTGCGCAGCAGTCTTATTTTCCTTCACCAATCCGCTGTGCAAGTAGACAAACACTTTAGTTTAGCAACACATGCACTGTTTCCTGACAGCACTCTGCGTTAGAGAGGTGAGAAATATCTACAAGCTGTTCTATACATGTGGTACTCTTGCTCTGTTGTGACATATTTTTTGAAATGCTGCATTTGACAAATTTCTCCCACCATTTCACTGATGAAGGATGGGCCTGTAGGCAAGTGATGGCTGCCTGTAGACACATCAATTTTGGGGGTCTCTAAACTGACAGAGTCTTTGTTTGAGAAATGACATGAAGACAAATGTGCTCAGGCAAGCCTCTAGTAAATGATGCATCATTGACATTATTTTGCCCCAGATGATCAGCCATCATGTGTTTTACTATCTGGCAGTATATCTAACCTGGCCTGTTGCAAACAATGACGGTTTTGTTGCACCATATTGGGCGCAGTCTGTTTCTTTATGTTTGTGGAGACTCCTGCAGTTGGAAGCCATTTCTTTTGAGTGACTGGTTAACAGACTTTACAGATGATTATAGACAGCGCCTGTTACAGAAAATGATTAATGTGCAAATTTACAAGAGAAGCCATTTTTGCTTTTTTGTTGTTCCTAAATGTTTCAGATCAAACAAATTATAATATCAGACCAAGATGACCTGAGTTAAAACCTGTTTTTAAATAATGATTTCGTTTATTGTGGGGCCAAAGCTAAATAAACAAACTTGACTCTATTTGAAAAAATATTCAGAACTAAACCTAGGAGGGTGTCAATACGTTGTTGAGTTCATGTGTGTAACTGAGAATGATGTGTATGTCTAAGGGAATTTTTTTCATCTTGGCTTGTCAAAAAGAAAAAATTAAATAAATGTGACTGATCAATAAAACTAATCTAATAGTTATAGGCATAGGGCTAAATGTAGCCCTGTGCAGATGTTAGCCCTGGTTGCATTTGCTAAATCACAGGCCATAACAGAAAGCAGAAATATTTGACGTGAAGAGACTATCTCCTTGACTGTAAAAGATACTGTACTGACGTGAAATGGGGTGGAAAAAAGCTGTAAAAGTATACAGCAGTGTGGGACCATCTGTGCACTCCTATACAGAGAGAGTCTACACAGGAGGAGGGGGAAGTGACTCATGCTTACTCCCATCCAGTGACTTATGGGATGTATATCCTTGCATATAAGCACATATTTACTCTAAACTTGGCCAGAAGCTACAGATTATGTAGATATTTTGCTAGAGTTATACAAGAGAAAGCACCCTTTTGATTTGTTGGCGTCTGTGATAAAGATGTTAATTGACTCAATATAAATCAGTCTCTTTTTGCAGTTTCGTAATATAACAGGAACAACAAAAAAAAAAAACATTTAATGTGAGCATATTTATTCCGTGGAGTGAAATTATAATGCTTTGATAATATATAGTTAAATGTAGTTATATAGTTATAATGTTTAACTCTTTCCCATGCTAGATTGGTGGCTTTTTTTTAAAAGTCTTTTTAATGCCTGACGGATACCTCTTCATGCTCTGTCTTTGATTTAGAACTGTCATAAAAAATGAAAACCCAGCTAATTTAGCAGTAGAAGACCTTTTTAAACGGGAACCTGATTGTTGCCAGAGTTTTGAGTTTCAGCACCTCACACGTCTCAGACTCCATTAACTCTCACACAGATGATTAATTGCACAGAGACCAGAACGGACCTGGAGTGACTGACTCATAAAGAGGCCCCAAAATAAAATAATTAATTAACTTTGCAGTCGCGACACGTGCGAAACGAGAGCTCTGGAGGTTTTACTCGAGTCTCGATGTGATTCACAGGCGCATTGTTCTGGCAGCTGCTTCATTGAGGTTGACAATGAAAGCTTGTCTTACAGTGAAAATATCTATACGGCGTACGTTGTAAAAAGATCAGAGTTGAGATAGAAGATAAGTGTCACGATTAAACAATGGACATGAAATGTACACTCACTGGCTCTGCCACTCACCAAATTTTTGCCATTGTATATTCAGTGCTTTGTAAAAATAATTTTACACCTGTTTAACTTTGTCACATTTTTACACATTGCTTTTCACACTGTTTTTTATTGATATGTGGTGAATCAGCACAACATTGAATGCAACCAATTGGCTACAGAAATCATCTAATTGGTAAACTGCGTTTCAATCCCTTCAGAATTTTGATTTTTCTTTAACTTTGTTTAAAGTGGTGGTGTGCAACTAACACAACACCTTGAATATACCATTACCACTGTCAAACATGGGGGTGGCAGTATCATGCTGTGATAATGCTTTACCTTAACAAGACTGAGAAGCCCTCGTCAGTGTTAAAACGATGGATTGGGGTAAATGCAAAGTAAAGCGGACCGTTTGAAGCTCTGGGCCGAATGGAGCTTCCCATTTCAACCTAAACAATGACCCTAAACATTGAGTCAGAGCAACAATGGAAGGGTTTAGATAAAAGTATAGTCAAGTTAGAATGAACTAGTCAAAGTCCAGACTCAGATCCAATTGAGAATCATTTGGGAGACTTGGAAAATTTATGTTCACTAACTGTTGACCACTGACTCAGTTTCACACGAATAAATAAACATGGCAGTTTCTTAATGTTTGGTCTTAATGTTAGCTTGTTGCCCCCCGTTTCCTAAAGATATCAGTCTTCAGAAAAAAAAAAAGGGGTTCTGTAATCGGCATCAGAAATGTTCTAAATCTCTGTGGGGAACTGACTTTCATCTGTAAGAATTATAGTGATTTGCAGCTAATTTTGTTATTCCAAAAATAAATGAATCAAACAGCCTCTTTAAAGTTGTGAAGGAAATTTGAAGAGTGACATCTGCTGCCTTTCAGGAGCCAGACTGCACTCAGCTTTGATGTAGCAAACTAAAAACTGATTCATCATTAAAGTAAAGACACGCTGTACTACAGCCTTGTAAACTACAAACAAACAAACAAAAAAAACAGGTTAATGAAAAAATGTTTTAATTAGGGCATCCTCTTTAAAAAAAAAAACACCATGCTGTGTCCCTGTTGACAAACACTTACTGGTCATTATATAAATGAAATTATTTACCCCCTTTGGCTCCTCTGAAATGTTTATTTGAAAGTTGCTTTTTTTTATATTTTTTACCACCCAGTACTTTTGATTTGAACCTCGCCTAAAATTTAAGTTCAGGTTTTCATTGAAGCAGACTTTGTTTGTACATAATGTATCTTGATGACTCTATCCCCATTTCATATGACAGTCCTTTGGGTTATCCCTGTTGCACTTTTTCCTTTCACTCAACTTTCTGTGGATATGACTGAATACAGCACACTGTGAACAACCTACTTATTTTTACAATTACCTTCAAAGCCTTATCCTCATGCTACATGACTGTCTTCTTGATATCTGCCAGGTCAGCAGTCCTCCCCATGAATGTGTAGGCATAATGCATAATATTTACACAAAAAAAAAAAAAATTAAAAATTGGTGTGATGTAATAATCTAATTTTGTGACAGAATTTTAGATTTTTACTATCTGTTTGCCACAATTCTAAAAATTATAAAATATAAAAGCTTGAAATCTTTAACTCAACATGTGCAGGATATATACAGTTTGAGTTTCAGTTTCTGAATTTAGTGACAAAAATATTAAATTACTTTCCAACGTTTTAATTCTCTGAGATGTGCCTGTACACACAATGGCAGTATGTGTCAACAAAAACTGTAAACTTACCCAGAGCTTTAAAAGATACGTGGAACATAACCCGCTGACACATTTGTCCATCTTGATTTAAAAAATAATGTAGTTGTACGGGTTTTCTTTGAAAATTCAGTCATGTGGACCAGGTGTGAAGCCAAGCTTTACTTATTGTGTTGCACTCACACTGGGAGCTCCAGCTAAAAGAAGCACTGCATGACTCCTAATTGATATCTTTCCTACTGGCTGGAGTAGAAAAGTTGGAACATTATGGAAATGACAACTAGTGGGTGGCCACTTTACATCATCGTTGACTGTAAACTAATGATGCGCAATGATGCAGAAAATTTGTGTTGCTTAACAAAATGTTTTAGCAGAAAAGGGTAATGTAAGAAGATTAAGGCCTATAAGTGTAATTAGTCATAGTTCCTTTTCATGCCCTTAATAAATATATAGGTAATGATGAGGAAACTTGAGCTTACCAGAACAAACGTGTACTGTAGGAATAATGGAGTACTAAAGTTTGATCATTACCATATGTTTGTAATATACAAAACTTTACAAAAATTCAGAATTTGTAAATGTTCTGATGAGATATATTGTTCAACTTGAAAAATTTCTATGAGCAAAAATCTCTGCTAGCAAACATAGGCTAAGTATGACAAAGTACTTATATTATTTTGTTTTCACTTTTTTCAAATAATTATATATTAAGAGAAAAATATATAAAAACAACGCTGTTCCTATGGGAACAAGTAATAGCACCTTGTTCCCAAGGAACAAGGTGCTCCCAAGGAGCTAATAGCTGGTTATTCTCTCTTCCTCTGTCCTTGTGTGTTTTGCTAGAACTTGTAATGAGCCTTTTATATTTTTGTGGAGGACTTTTGACCCACTTTTTTTCTTTAAGAATTAACATTTTTAGCAATAAGCTGCTAACAATGTTGCTCTATAGTCAATTAGATTTCAGTCTGGATTTGAATAGACCATGTCAAAACCACAATTTGCCTTTTTTTAACCAATTGGAGGTTATTTATTATTTTTTTTGTTGTGCTTTTGGTCAAGTTCCTGATGCGTACTCAAAGTATGCTTAGGATCACTGATGACGGGACATTATCCCTTCCGATTTTGTAGTAGAGAAAAGTTAATTAAATTCTATCAAGGTTTCCAGTCTGAATGCATTTTTTAACATCTTGGGGACATTAAAAGTGTTTTTTTGGTTAATGTCAGACAAGTCTTTGTCCTTTGTTTTATCACAGGGCCAGTTTAGTTTGGATGACTCTTTTCCCTTTATTAATAAAATCCTCATTTGATAACCATGTGTTGTATCAACTTAAGTTATCTCTGTCTGATGTTAAAATTTAACAATCTGAAGCATTTAAGCACAGGGGGAATCTCTGAGATGAAAAATACGCAGCAGTATTTAAAAACTCCCTAAAGCCCGTGACCCTTTCTTCACCTTTTGTTGTAATGCTAAATTTGTTCTGGCCCTTTATCTTGCATAATTCATTTCTCTGGCCCATAAAAGCCTTTCTGAATATCAGCCATTTTTTACGTGTAACCTGGAGCAACACTGCTGTCCAAGAGTCTGGTCACCTTCAAGCGATAAGCTTCCTCTGTCTCCTCCTTACCGGCGTGTCGCAACATTCTTATGCTTCTTAAACTCTCGTCTTCTTCGACTTAAACTCTTCCCTCTATTCTCTTGTCTCATCCTTAGACACGTTGCCGGTGTCCTCTCTTTCCTCGGTGTCTTCCTTTCATTCTCTATCTCAGTGTGCTGCTGCAGGGCTCTCAGGCTGATGTAATTTATGCTATCTCCTTTACTAGCGTGAGAAAAGAGCGTCCTGAAGCCAGTGCTCTTCAAGCTGAGTGCTCCTGTGGGAGGCTGCAAGCCAGGCCCGACTGAGCTATACACTTTAGCTAGGCGCACAATGCAATGACCACACATATATTAAGAGACCAATACCAGATAGAGTCACGGGATAATTAAAGCCTCTCTGGTAGTAGCTGTTGGCTGTAGAGGAAATTGAACGAGTTGTCGCTACAGGTATATCTCTGCTGTGAGTCATTCCACCACCAAATGTCAGTGGAAGTCAAGACTCGGTGAGCTGCCTGTTGATGTGAAAGCATTTGGCTCACGGGTCTCGAGTCTAATTGAGTTCGTCGGACGATTTGACTTTTCACAGCACTAAAAGCTTCATACTGATTTTGGGGATGCTGGAAAAGAGTTGATGTTGACTGTTTACGTTTTTTTATGTGTGTGTGTGTGTGTGTGTGCGTTCACAGGGCTGTAATCCATTTCTATGACAACAGAGGCGATTTTGGCAGGGGAAATGAAGACGGCAGTGGAGGGTGACGCCAGGAGGACCAATCAGGTTGGCGCATTGTCTAACTCAGAGCAGCTGTAGTCGTCTCAATCACTTAGGGCCCTTCCAGCTTTCTAGTTGATATGCAAGACCGCTCGCCCTTTCTGTCAGTGCCAATAACTAACATCTTAAAGCAGTGGCTGACCTTTCTATGCATTTGCTATTCATCTTCTACGTTTAAGAAAAAAATAGTTTGCTGGGAGAAATACTTAGCACTTCCTGAAAATCAAAATTTAATTTCCCCACGAAGTTTTTTCACATTAACTTCACAAACTCTGACGTGTTTTATTTGGATTTTATGCGAAAGACCAATGTAGTGCATAAGTGTAAAGTTTAAAAAAAATCACACACAATTTGAAGGGTATAATGTAATTGTTTTCAACACTATTCATCCGATAAATAAATTTAGGTGAAACCAATCACCTTGAGTGGTTGTATTTAGAGAAAAAAAAACTGTCTAACTTTAAGTAAATTAATCTCAGTGTAGTTGACGGCCTTAGAGGATTGTTGAGAACATTGATGAACAAATGGCACTGTGAAGACCAAGGAAGGCAGCAGACAAGGACGGGGAGAAAGATGAGCGGAAGTTTAAAGCAGGGTTGAATTATACTACAATATTTTAAGCTTTGAACACCTCATGGAGTACTGCAGTTGGAAAAAGGATGGCACCAAGCCGTGGCCATCCACCTAAACTAGATGACCACATCTAGTTTAGGTGGATGTATTCAGAAAAGTGAATTTGTATTCACTTTTTTTGTTTTGTTTTGTTGTTTTATTTAGCTGACCTAGTAAAAATTTCACTGTATTAGCATGTGTAGGTCTGTCACATAAAATACGACTAAGACACATAGCCAGTTTATTATGGTTGTGATGCATCAAAATGTTCAATAGTTCAAGATGTAAAAATATTTTTGCAAGTTACTGTATTTAGATGAATAGTGTTGGATCCCTGTTCTTTTTCTCAGGTGTGTTTTCTCTCTCTCAGGTTCCCGAGGACCAGGGCGAACTGGACGACAGCTCAGAGAAAACCCCCAGCAAAGCCTCCAGGTCGCCCCAGAAAACAACCAAACGGCTCAAGACTGTCCCTGTCAAAGTAACTCTCCTTGACGGCTCAGAGTATGACACTGCAGTTGAGGTATGGTTACCCACTTAATTTAGTCATGACATTGATCTTAAAATATGTATTTATAAAAAATGTATATTTTTTCAAAAAATAACTTCTATAAAGGGTGGGGTTAGGGTATTTTCTGATATAATCCACTTACTTGGATCAGGAATTTTAAATGAAACACTTATGTGAAGACTCAGGCTATTATATCAGATTAAAATCTAAGGTCACCGACCTTTGTTGTATTGCAGCAGAATTTAAAGCTTTGTGAGATACTTGAAGATTTTCACACAGGTGGTTCACTTCTTATCGAGACACACAGCCACAGTAACTTGAACACAGTTAAGCTAACCAGCAGGTTGTCTTACAGATAAAAGATAAGCCTGGATAAAAAGCTTTTCCAAATGTTCAAAGCATTTTTTTGGGAGAAAAGAAACAGATTTAAAAACAACTGACAGATGAGAAAAATCTGGGCTGATGTATCTTCTCAACTTGCACTTATAAACCCTAAATGAAATATGAAATAATTAGTCTTTCAGATAAGAAAATATGTTGTATTGCAGCATCTTCAGACTGTTTCTGAATTTGGCTTATAATGTCTGTGTGTGTGTGTGCTCATCTTTTTTTTTTGTTTTTGTTTTTCCATGCATCCTGTCTTGACATTTTAGATGTATATAGTGCCGGGGCAGTCTTGAACTACAAAAGGGATATTTCTAGACAGAATCGTAATTGCCTTTATTAAATCAAGACTGCATCTAGCATCGAAGTAGACAACCACTTTACTGTAATACTAACATGTGTTTGTATGACCTTCAACAATTTTGATTATTTGTGCGTCAGTGCATGGGTGTGTGTGTGACCATCTGTGTAGTAGTAACTGTCTTTGGGTTGAGTGTGTGTATGTGAGTGAACCTAACCCCTGAAGCTACACTGTTGTTGGTGGTTAGAACAGTAAAAAGCCTGCAGCACTCGACACTTGAGAGCAGCAGAGAACAGGTGGACAAGGTCCCAGAAGCCTGCAGCCGCTCCAGGCAGTCAGAAGTAGGCACCACCTCAGGGCAGCAATATGCCCCACACAGAGGTAGATTGTCAGAGCAGCACAGGAGTACTGGCTCCCTGGCTAAAGAACCACAGGTTGGGAGCTAGGGCTCTAAAACGCCTGACCTAACCACCTAACCATCTCCCTCTCCCAGGAAAAGGACCCCTAGACCCAAGACCCTGTTCCTAGCTGGAACTCATAGCGACCAAGGTGCCACGAAGGGCACCTAACCAGCCCACTTGGTGAGGTTGCCCCAGGAAAATCAAGGGGGTGTAAACCCACCAGAGCTAACCCAGCTTGGGCCTGTCAGCCCACAGCAGCCCAACACATTTCCAGGAACCGCGACACACCGGGACAAGCCTGTTCACTCGACTGAGACCATGATGTGTGTTTCCAAACATTTCTTTGTTTTGCTCAACTACAGTTAAAGCTCAACCTTAGTATGATTAAGCATGCTTGTCATGGTAAACGGCTTGTAATTATCATTCTGTACTATAAATTCAGTGGATTGTGCATTTGTTATATCTCTAATTTAAAAAAAAAAGTTGGTTCTGCACTTTTTTAGCAAACGTATTACAAGCCATTGTGGAAGGTTCAAAGAGCCACCTGCATCTTTGGAGCCACAGGTTGCAGACCCCTGATCAAGACATTAGGTTGATCTAAAGTTGAAGAATTTGAAAGTACTCCACCGTTTTCATTACCCTGACATTCTAGTCCAGGGGTCTCAAACTCCAGTCCTCGAGGGCCGCAGTTCTGCAACTTTTAGATGTGCCTCTGCTGCACCACACCTGAAAATAATAATTAGGTCATTAGCAAGGCTGAGAGAACTGATCTACACAAGCAGGAGGTAATTAAGCCATTTCATTCTAGTGTTTTGTACCTGTGGCACATCTAAAAACTGCAGGACTGCGGCCCTCGAGGACTGGAGTTTGAGACCCCTGTTCTAGTCCCTCCAACAATAGTGAATTCATGAGCATGATGCTTCCACCACCATATTTGAGAGTTAGTGTGGTGTTTTTAAATTTGAAAGCCATTTCCTCCATTTATTTTAGTATTTTTCTCAGGTGTTAGTCTCTCCATTAGTACTTCTATTAAGATGCATATAAGCCTGGATATGTAGCAAGAGAAGATAATTATGTAGCAAGAGAAGATAATTTTGCAAAGTCTTATTTGAGCTGTTTTGATGTCCTGTTAAGTTCTCTCTGGCATATAAGAAGCAAGCGCATGTGTCATAAACCTTGGCTTAAGGATCAGAGCAGTGTTGTTGAGAGGACGAAAATGTTGTAGCATTGCTGTTCCCATTAATAGGCATATGGGGGATGGAAAGCTTAACTAAGCAATCCCAAGCTTCCATAAATCGTGACTCCATGCTATAGCCTCATTGTGTCTGTAAACGGGGAGAGTGCAACTCACCGTACTCTCTGCTCCTGGTTTATTTGAATTTCACAGCCAGCCACATGTTCGTCATGACTGAGAGCTGAAGAAAATGGATCTTGTCAACAGACATGAATTGTGAGGGATGCCAGGATGTCACGTGGGGCTTGAGGGGCGTTTTAAAGATCCTGGGGATGTCTCACAAAGCTGCCAGATTCACTCTTAAAGCCTTAACTGGAGCCCCATTGACAGGAGCTGTTGATGAAGTGTAATGTGCTTTCAGATGAACTTGCTGGTTCCTCATCTTTGCCCTTGCCTACTGTACTCCATTAATCGCATACTGCCACACATCTGGCCTCTCATATGATACACAAATTTTCCTTCAACTCAATCTCCATATTTTCTTGAATTTTAGCTAGATGCACACACACATTTGCACGCATTTCTGTAGGTCATCTGGGAAGTGACACTTGAGGTAGTGGGCTGTGACAGGAAATCCATACAGTTGATCCATGAGTGCTCTTATGTTTGACCGGGGGAGAAAATAGAACGAGAGAGGAAGAGGAAAAGATGAAGGGTGGACTTGGAGGTAGAGAGAAAGATGAGGAGGAAGGAAAACAACGGGGAGTGCCTGTTTGTGTGCTGTGGTATGGATGAGTGGCTTGATGTGGAATATCAGCAAACTGGAACTGAATGGCAAACGCAGTGAAATCATTACTTTAATTAGAGTCGTAATGTCCGCCGAGCAAGCTGGAAAGGATGATAAAAAGCGAGCAGGGAAGAAGGCTAAACCTCCTATTGATATTTGGCACACAACATTATAGCTATTGACTGTGGCCAGTGCATTACTATGTCCAGTTATTTACCTGAGGCTATTTTTTTAAAGCAATTACTTCAACATTTACATAAAATACCTCACTTACTTGAAATCTGTTGTACTTTAATTACAATTGCTGTGTCCTCTTAAAAGCTAAACATTTCAGTAAGCAGATTATCTATTTTTGTATATCCATTCCGTTACTGAAATGTTTAACTTCTAAAACACATTCTTTAGCTCTTACATTTGTTTTTATTAGGTATACAGCTCAATTTAATATTTGCCATGCTGTAGACGCTTTTACATCATGCAGATCAACCGTGAACCATAGAGGGATGCCAGCATTTGTTCTGAATCAGTCAAGGTCATTTTTAGATTATCAAAAGCAATTGTGTTTTTTAAGGACTCCCTTCTGTTTGCTGCAGTTCCCCAGATTTCTTAATTTAATGTTTTAGCAACAACAGAAATAATCAAATATTGATCAAGGTTATTTGTATGGCACTCACATTAAAACTAACACAATTGTAATATTGATACACAATGTATTCCAACAATGCTGTATGTAGAAGCCATTGCATTTTTAGCAATAAATGAATTATATTTTGAATCTACTCCTCTTGTGTAAGACTCTTGCCTTATGTTTATGTAATTACAGGAGGCTTTGTCAATTAGTTTCTGAGGATATGTCAAATGTGACCCAATCCGATTTTCTTTTCTCCCAAATATGACGCATATTAAACTTTTCAATGGCCATCAAAACGGCCCAATTCTGATCTTTTCATGCCTCCAAAATCCTATTTTTGCCATTTCTATATGTGGTGCTACATCAGACACGTATCCCATTGTTTTCAAAGCATCAGCAGTCTGAGCGGTCTTATCACCTTTCATTCAACTTTTATGTCGTTGACGTGAGACATGGATCAAGGCTGCGCACCAGAAGAAGCCAGGCGGACTGAATCCAGATGGCTGAAAATTATAATTATGGAGATATGAAGGAAGTCTGTCTGTGGAGTACATCACCTCACAATTCCACCACTTCTGATCCGACGTCTCATTCAAAACAGATTTCTCTACAGAAGTTGCAGGGCCATTGCTATTTGCTGAGCTTTCTTTTTATTAGCTTCCTTTGTCTTGTTATCTTATGACAGTACTGTCGGCTCCCATTGGTCAATACCTTTAAAATCGCTCCATAGACGGCAGTATCCATTATTTATTTCATACACAGTGTGCTACTGTGAAACCGCCACGTTCTTCTTCTGCTCATGCAGGTCACTTTGAGTTGAACCTAGTCACACAGAAGTTTGCCGTCGCATCATTCGTAATACGAACGATCACACAAGAAAAATTGTGTTCACCATCCTCATTCTTAACAAAGCATTGTATCCTATTACAGTAAACATTCTCATATTTATGGAGTGAGGTTTGTGAGAAAAGTATGTTTTTGGTTATGTTAGAAGTGGTGTGGGTGGTTCATGAATGTGATGGTTCTATAACTTGTATGAAATATTTTCTGTTTAAGTTTCCAATGTCAAAGGGAAGTATTTCCATCTGCATTAAGAACACTGGTTAACTGATCAGTCTTTATTCTCATCTACATACTGTATTTTTTTGTTTCAACTACCTGCCTAGGGACCAACGTTGGAAAAAAGAAAATTTGTTATATCTGAACACAGTGCTTCTTTAGATGCATTTCATAAGATTTATCTTTTTATTAAGCATGGTCTGACAAAGTAAATATTAGAAAAAAAACCCTAAACAAGAGTAAGTAGAAGTGCAATAATTTCCCTAACAATAACAAAACACAAAGTCAACATGTCAGGGTTCCTCCTCAAAGATGTGTTTTGAAGAGTTGTCATTGCTTAAACAAATTATAAAAAGTTTACTTTCTTAAGTAAAAACGTTTCACTGCACATACTTATATTAGAGGAATTGTAAGATTTGTATTGTATTGTTTTAACAATATTTAACACTAACTTCATTTTGATCAAAATTTTGCTTTGATCAAAGGAGGAATAGTCCATTTTATGTAGCACTGCTTAAACACGTGCTGACCGCCTGTCCTCAGCCTGCCTGCCCCTGTATGTAAGAGGCAGTCGGTGGATTTCTGGAATTACACTAAATGGCTGATAATACAATCACGGCAAAAAACTTGTGACAGAAATGTGATTTTATCCAACTGGTGTGACCACAAAATCTAATCTGCAGTACCCGAAGTGGTTCCTGTGCTTTGAGTACCTCCCGAGATGTTTGTCGCAACTTCAATTTGATCGAAAAAATGCTTCACTCGCAATAAAATCATAGACGGTACCGTGTGGCCGTTAATCAGCATTATTCTCTTTCGGTTCTCACACATGGCAGCCTCTATGCAGCAAAGTCAATTTTTAAATTTTTTTTTTTCCTGACAGAGACAAATTACTCTGCACAGTTAAATTATTCATCCTACTTACATTTTTTAAGGTTATGCTCACTGTAATTCCAGCTTTTCTTACAACAAAGGTTAGCATTAGCCTTGTAGTAAAAGGAGACGGAAGAAGTGAGAGGGCATGCACACAGACTTAAGGGACCTATTACTCCTGTTTCCATGGTAACAACTGCTTGGTTGCCTTGTCGCCGTAAGAGCCAGGTCTCCCTAGGAGATCAATCTGGTGTGTGTGTGTGTGTGCTCTCTAGGGGTGTGCGTGTGTTTGTCTGTGCCAGCTTTGCTTGCTCAACCCACGCAGGCCTTCATTTCAGCCCTGAAGAGCCTGATATAAGATGGGTGTGGTCTGTTCCAACGCCGCAAGATATAAAATGCTCTTTCAACCCTTATATAGTCATAAAAGCCTGTTCACTTGCTGCTACAACTCGGCAGGGAGGAAGTCAGACTCCAAGCACAGTCAGAGTAGATTGGAGTGGATCGGTGACAAAGCCAATTTTCATATTTGATCTAATAAAGACTAAGTGAAAATAATCAGATGCATAATTTCCAACAGTTTTTCTCTTTTCAGCAGAATTTCAGTTTTACTTGTTTTAAAATTGTTCATGTGTAGAAATGTTTACCTGATTTAGCGTGCACATTTGCTGTCCGTCTGACCTTATTTTAACTCATGATGTCTTAACACACTCATACGTTATGATAATATGCCATGTAAACAAAAAAAAACCATTAAAGATAAACAAAATATGGGAGAATAGAAATCTCATACACACATACAGGATCAGTGATTCAAATCGAATGGAAGTAGGCACATGAGGCACACAATAATTGTCTAAATTCGTATATAAAAAATGATCAAATATGGATGTTTGTAAGCTTACATAATATAGAAACAATTAAAGAAGAAAAAAATAAGTAGGTTTATTGGGATTAGTATAATTGTTGTTCACCACCACTTTCTCACATTTAATGTACACAGTGGGAGGAAACAGTGGGATATGGAACCGGCTTACTAATCTTGCATTATAATTGTCATCATTATTAACATCATTATTAATTTGCAAAGTGAATACTTGAAGTTCAGTAGAATAACAATTTGTACCTTAAAGTATCATAAGGAGTTTGGTGTAACTTCTGATGAACTTAACATGAGGTGAAATAATATCTATACAAAAGGCTGCAATAGAGTGTTGTGGGTTTTTTTTTATTGATGCACATAATATATAATTCTAGCGGTGCAAATATTTTTAGAAACTACTGTAACACTTTCAAATGAGACCCGAGTAATAAGATTTTCAGTGAATAGGGTTATGTTGCATCTACAATACTTATTGATTCTGTAAGAATTGTTCCCTAACAGCTTCGGAATAGAAAAACACAAGCAATTTTCTCACTTTGACTTTCAGCTCTCTATACAAGCGTAAGTCACTCGGGTACCTGTAGAATTGTTTTAGTAATCATTTTAGTTCCTTTGGTTAAAGTGTTATTTTTTCATCCTGTGTTGGGCATTGTTGGTTTTTTTTTTTTTACCCCTCCAGGGGGTCTTTTTTTGTGGGCTCTAGTGTCCCTTATATGACAGTAGGCTGACAGGAAACTGGGAAAGAGAGGAGGGAAGACATGCGGCAAATATCGTCGGGTCTGGGAGTCGAACTCGCGACGGCCGCGCCGAGGACTCAAGGCCTCCAAATATGGGTCGCGCTAACCACTATGCCACCACGGCACGCCCGGCGTTATTGTTTTTATAGTTGGTTAAGTCTGGTTGATTTAAAATGTCCTAAATAAAGTTTTTGTTGGTTTCTGCTTAAATAATATCTAAATGTGCAACAATTTGTCATTTCTATGCTTTATTATGGGGACATAATGAGAAAAAACTACATGGGATATGCATCACAAACTCTCTGCCGATTATGTAATATTTGCAAACCCTTAATCTCAGCCTTTTGATCTTTCCTCGTTTTTTTGTTTTTAAAAGAAATTTGCCAAGGGCCAGACCCTGCTGGACATGGTGTGTGGCCATCTGAACCTGCTGGAAAGAGACTACTTTGGCCTGACTTTCATTGACTCTGATAGTTCTAAGGTATGGCACAGAAACAGAAACGCATGCACAAAAAAAGAAGAAAAATTTAAAAACTTTAATTAATATATAAAAGCTGTAACAGCACTCTGTATGCTGAAACTGAACTTTAACCAACTTAAACCTTTCAAAAGGGGGATTTGGGGAGTTTATTATGTAGAATCAACTCTTTTGAGAGTTGTATCATGTCATAATGTTCAAGGGTACCTGAAGTATTGCTTTGAATATTTCATGCATGTTCGAAAAATTCTTGAGTCTTCTATGACAACCATTCGGGGGTACCTAAACGCCTATTCCCACAAAACTCCACCTATTCCCACAAAGCTCCTCCTTCTCCACTAATCTCCACCAGACTAGCGGCAGCAGCAATTGGCAAACACGCAGTGGAACTGTGAGCCTGCTGCCCTTTTCATACAAAGAACTTCTCAGTCAAATGCTCCTTAAATGGTAACATGGAGAAGCATTCTTCTGATGGCATGCTGAAGGAAGAGTGTTGGAAAGAGCAGGGGCTTCTTATAAAGACGGGGGCAAATTTCAAGCTGTCAAAGTTAATTTAAGACATGTTTGATATATACAGCATTTTTTATAACAACTGAAGGTAACATATTTAATTTTGCTATAAAATGAAACTATGGGTTTGGAATATACTTAATACCACCTTTCAACTCTTAACAAAGTAAGCTTGCACTTCATTTCTTAATTAGTTTCAAAAACGTTCTATGATATAAACTCAGAAAACTCAAGATGTGTTAGATGATTGTTTTTACTTTATAACAAATATTTTGTTTTAAAAGTGATCTTCTTTCTAGCTTTTTAAGCTGACTAGGTCACCTGTCTCATTTTTCCAGTATTGGAGCACTGAGACCCAACAGCTCTTTTAACAACAGTAGGCTCCTAGTGTGACACACATGACCTGTAATGTTTTAAAATGTGATCAGGCAGCTTGGCGTTAAAAAAAAAAAAAAAACTGCACAGGATCTGCAGCGCAGCATAAAAGCCTTAGTGAGATAGTGAAGTGACAAAATTGAAATCAGCTTACGTTTTTAGTCCAAGTATTGGCACTTTCCATGATGATAGAAGTCTTTATCAAATCTCTAGCACTAATATATAAAACTTTCAACAAGGGAGATAGATTATAAAAGGGATGAACAGTGAAAGTGTCCCATGAATATGGATGAATCTGCATGGGTCACATTTCTAAAAAGTCTTTTCTGTACTTATCAGAACTGGCTGGATCCATCCAAAGAGATTAAGAAGCAAATTCGGGGTAAGTGTTGTGAAAACGCTGTTCAGATATGCAAATACATCAAAATGTGCACACATTGTGTTTAAGAGCAGAGATCTTCATAAAATGTCTCTGCTGCTGGTTTCTCCAAAGTTGGTTCGTGGACCTTTGGGTTTGCCGTCAAGTTTTATCCTCCAGACCCATCTGTTCTGATTGAAGACATCACAAGGTAGGTCAGAAGTGTATTTGCCTGTACTAAGCTTTTTTTTTTTCTTTGAATGCATTGAAAGTCTCTGAAAAAGGTATTTTAGTTTTTAGACAAGTACAGCTCAGAAATGTTTAATGATGTGAAGAAGTTTAATATTTTCTCTTGCTTTTTTCAGGAAGTGAAAGTCCACCGTTATATTGATTTTATTTTTCTATATAAAAAGTGAAATATTTTAAGCCTTTTTGTACTTTTGATTGTCATCATTATAATAAAAAAAACTAATTTCAGGTCTCATAAAATTTAAATACACTAACATAAATTATAGAATATTCTCAACAGAGATATCAGGCATCTGAAAAACATGTTCATCTTGATGCACTCACTGCTTGCTTGGGCCTCCTTTTGCATGAATTACTGCATCAATGTGGAGTGGCATGGAGGTGATCAGCCTGTGATACTACTGAAGTTTAATACTTTTTCAGTTCGCTTGTGAAGCTCAAGTAAGTTTTTGAATAAATATTTCTTGGTTTCATTTCAAGGTTGCAGTTATCCTTCTTGCACCTTTGTGCTAAGATAAGAGTCGAGGTTTTGGTAGTAGTTGATATGCTAAAAAAAAAAAGTTTTGCCTGAAGTGACAAAACTTCAGGCCTTTGTTTTGTTACAGCTAAGCGACTCTGTGTCCTACTTCTGTCAGTAGTCTTTCAGTTTCTTCTACAGTTTGACGTCAGAGCATTTTTGTCTATCTGAATTTATGGGCTCGATTATGAGAGTTTACGTGGCATGGGATGTTCTTGTGTAACATCATGTGAAGAAGAAATGCTGAAATAAAAATGAGTATGGATTATGTTAAAATTTGTTCGCCACTTGATCTTAGATTGTCTCCAACTTTTCAAAATTAATCTGAAAAGTGGATACCTTTATTTTCCAGAGTACCGGACATGTCACTAAACCTTTGTAAATTGATAGCAATCCAGATGCATGCAGAAGAGGACATTTTTGTATTTAGCAAAAATAAGAACACATTTTAAATCATTCAATCTTTACTAGCATCGAAGCAAAATTTTAAACGTCAGGGCCTTTATCAGAAAAGTTGAAGGGAAAGGAAGAACTTGGCTTATTTCTGAAATATAAATAAGGCTGTGATAATGAAAAATCTTGTGTTGGCATATTGGTAAATACCAGTGGTGTTATATGCCAATAGTTTTTCTCTCTCACTCGTCTTTGCTTCCATCACTCTGCGACCTTTAGCATTAAAGGCGACATACCAGTGAGCATCTGCTGCCAATAAACTCGGTCAACTGCCTAAATATTGCATTAGCATGAAAAATGCAGGCTAAAATCTTGGCATATATTGACCAACTATTATTGCAGTCCTTTGTGATATGACTATTCCACACACTTTCCATGATTAAAATGCGTTATATTGCGCAACACTGATCCTAATCCTAATTTAAATTGGGAAAAGTTGTGAAGGCAGCTGGAATCAAAAGTCTCGGGACCACTTTTGTGATCAGCCAACTGAGCCAGCTCCAGACTGCAGTCACAGTTGAACAGGGAGAGGCTTACATTTACTTTTTCTCAAACTCATCATAACATAATTAACATCTAATTAACAGAAAAAACCCATAAATATTTACATCTACTTGCTTTTTCGTTGAGGCAGGTGTCTCATTCCTGGATCAGCTCTGAATCATCTCTGAAAAATAGATGGAATTTAAGACATTATTACTCGACGTTATTTCGATTTGAAACAAATCTGAATTAGATGAAGCGCCCCAAAATCTCCTCACTACAGCAACTTTCCCCTGGGCAAGAATGTAGCTGTATGATGAGCCATCTGCTCTTTAGATTTTGGTTTTACTAGGCGTCACAGTTTAGGGGCTCTCTCATTTCGCAGAAACATAATGGCTTGTAAAATGTATGCTACATTATCAGTTCAATCACCTTTTTAGGGCAAATCACAAATTTAGCATTTCCTCTTTGTATATAGTAACTCATGTCTTATGTTGAAGTTTGTTGATTCTAAATATTATACTGCCTTGATTTTGTTTTGTTTTGTTTTTGGGAGGGGGAGAGAATCATGCTGTTGACTTGTTTCATCATCGATTCATTTGCATTTCTTTGCATAACATAAAGTTGCCTCACAGCTCAGTGGTTACTAGCAAATTAACTCCCCCAGACCTTCAAAAGAAACAGATGGAAGTCAAAGAAATAATAAAAATCTTACTAATGAGCCACATTGAGATAGCTGCCTCTTATAGACAGACCGGTATGCTGGTGTGAGATTCAGAGCAAAATGGTTTGCATCACTTTGATATCTTGCGCATATTTAAAAGATGTAAAATGTTTATGTGCCTCATTTCTGTTTGCTGACCAACCCCAGTTTCCCTAGAGCCGCAACCAGCCCTAGCATTCTGATTTGAGATCGACTAGAATCAAGTTGCTGATTTTTATAGCTTTGATCATTAGTTTGGAATAAAGTGGTTCCTGCAGATTTTATTTTCACCTGTCCTGCTGGTTCTAAGGTACTACCTGTGTCTGCAACTGAGAGACGACATCCTTTCCGGCCGCCTCCCATGCTCGTTTGTCACACACGCGCTGCTGGGCTCCTACACCGTCCAGGCCGAACTGGGAGACTACGACCCTGAGGAACACGGCCCGGACTACGTCAGCGAATTCCACTTTGCTCCAAACCAGACGCGAGAGCTGGAGGAGAGAGTGATGGAGTTGCACCGTAACTACAGGTCAGAAAAAATAAAGCTGTGATTACCACCATGATGCCAGTGTTTGGTAATCTGAGGAGTGAGTTTGAGGAGATCAGAAATAACCGATCCTCTTTTGGGATTTATTCCATAGGGGGATGACTCCAGCAGAAGCAGAGATGAACTTCCTTGAAAATGCTAAGAAGCTCTCGATGTACGGAGTGGATCTGCATCATGCAAAGGCAAGAGGAGATTTCTCTCATTTCCCCTGCTGAAATCCTGCATCCCATAATGTTCTTTTTTTGATCTTCTTTGACAATCTATCTACCTTCCCCAGGATTCTGAGGGAATAGACATAATGCTCGGCGTTAGCGCAAACGGGCTGCTCATCTACAGAGACCGCCTGAGGATCAATCGCTTCGCCTGGCCGAAAATTCTCAAGATTTCTTATAAAAGAAGCAACTTCTACATCAAAATCCGTCCCGGAGAGGTAAACAAATCTATGAATACATTTTTTTTTCCTCCACATTTCTGTGGTTTAACCAGAGTTCACTACACCATTACTGCATGCCCAGACTCACAATACCCCCCCCTAAAAACGACCACACAGCCACTGATGCAAGGAGAGATCATCAGGCAAAGAGCCAGGATCACTTTTTTAAAAATTTTATTTCATGGGTTCACAGTTGTTACGATTACATCATTGCTCTTCTTGGCTGGTGCCAAGCAGCATAAACAGTCATTTCATGGTTTGGTAAGTGTTGCTTCTGTGATTTATCTGGCGCAAACCACCTTAACTGCTGAGGGCATTATTTGTCTCCTTTAGAGCTGTTTCTGTGAAGACGGAGTAGTCGTGTCTTGTTTTTCTTCCTGTAACTTTGAATGTAATTAGGTTTTGGAGTCGTCAGAGTTTTCCACATTAAGCTCACTTAAGTTATTATGATTTTCCTTCACTCCTTGGCCTTTTAGAATACAACTGACTTCTTTTTTCCCCACTGTTAAACTGCTACTGACATCCTTGCAGTGAAAACCAAGGCCATTTTATTCATCCGCTTTTTCTTCACATCTATCCCTTAAGTTGGCTGTCACTTCAACTGTGCCTTGAGGAGTTTTTTTTTGTATATGAAGGAATTTTTATTCAAGACTATCCCTGCTGATTTTTTATTTATTTATTCTTTTTTGAATGGAACAATAGGTGACCTTCTCACGTGAATGGATATCTCTCAGCCTTTGAAGACCCGTTATTGCTAATAACTATTGATTTGACAGTATCTTCTTCTCCGCACACCAGTGAACCTTAGTGCTGGGTGCATAAATGGGTAATTTATAAGCTGGCTTTAGATGGCATTGCGCCGAGAGACAAGCGAATACAGTTGCACGAGTAAATCAAAAAAGGAGAAAAAGATTGATTTTTCCATTGCTGTGGAATAAACACAATTCATCCTGCTGCCATTCTTCCACCTTTCCACACACCTGGTTCCCTCACTCTCCGTTTCTTCTTCACCTCCCTCCATCCCCACTGTCTTCACCTCCTCCACTTATCTCCCTCACCACTCAGTACGAACAGTTTGAGAGCACCATAGGCTTCAAGTTGCCCAACCATCGGGCCTCGAAGCGATTGTGGAAGGTCTGCATAGAACACCACACCTTTTTCAGGTAGGATAGACAGATTCACTTTCTCAGCACTGAATTCTTTGCCTACTGCATGAATGTTAACGCTTGGCATGCCACAGCTCAAAACACTGTTGACTGAGATTTCAGACGTCTGTTCGTTCTTTGTAGCCTGACTTTTGTGTAATCTTATTAATCAGTAGTTCTGCTTTTACAAAAAAAAATAATATTTTTTTCTTACCCCTCCAGGGGGTCTTTTGTGGGCTCTAGTGTCCCTTATATGATAGTAGGCTGACAGGAAACAGGGAAGGAGAGGGGGGAAGACATGCGGCAAATGTCGTCGGGTCCGGGAGTCGAACCCGCGACGGCCGCGTCAAAGACTCAAGGCCTCCAAATACGGGTCGCGCTAACCACTATGCCACCACGACCCCCCACCCCCCCCAAAAAAAATCAAATCAAATCTTTGAGGTTTTCCTTCGAAATTTTTACAAATTTTAAATGATTTTGGGCTTTTTTGCACTTGACTCATTTCAGGGATTTTTAAACAATCCCTTTAAGGTATTCGAGGATGAATGGCTACTTAACCCAGGAAATATTTGGCTCAAGGCACAATTTTTATCTGGTTTCTATATGATAAATATAACATATTCAAATTAATCCAACTCAAAAAGATAGAACAGTCAGTCAAGCAGATCGACTGACTGTACTAACATCCAAGAGCATTCAGAAGGAGCAATAGCTCATTATTCTGGACGTGTTTTACAAACTGATGCTGGAACATAACTTGAAAAAGATGTATATATTTTTTTCACCAACAAGGTTATTTTCAAACAGCGATTTGGTGAAAATATCAGAAGATAGTGCACAGTGTCTAACAAAGTCTGTAAGAAAGAGTTGACATGTGTTTGAGAAACATCCAGGAGGGATCTTGATCAAACGCCCAAACCACCTCAACAGGTTCCTTTTGATGCAGATGTGCAGCAGCTGTACTCCAAATCCGTAGTGTGGAGCAAAGCCCACATTGGACGAGGCCCTAATCAATCAGTTCGTCTCCTTTCCATCCTACCACCAATGTGAGCGAAACACAAATAGCCTCTGGTAGAGTCTCTAATGACAAGTTGGACTTTGAGAAGGACTCAGACTACGGGGAATTCCAAAGTCCTATTGGAAACTGAACACTGAAGAATGTGAACCTCACTCAGAACGGAGAGGCTGGGCTGGGGCATCCTTCTGGAGCCAGGCTGTCTGGGTAGCAGGCTGGCGACTGATTGGTGGTGGAGCCTTAGGTCCTGAGGGAGCCAAAGGTCAAAGTGAAGTAGCTTTGAAATCTACAATAACAGCAATTAATCCCTGTGAAAATTAAACTGTGAATAAAAGTAAAATCAAAAAATATCCATAGATTAAAAAAACAAACAAAAAACGATTTGTAATATTCAAAATATTGTTAATTTACTGCTGGGTCAAAACTTTCAAACAATACTATATATTATACAGGAAGTGAAACGTGGTAGACATCTTATTTCTTAAAGGATATATGTATTCTTTTGTTTTGCTCACCATAGTTATATTCATTTTCATAATCAAAATTTTAGAAGTCTGCAAAACTATGGAAGGAAAAAAGTGAGCACAAGGAAAACATGCAGACTAGAAGTTACTCAAGAGATTTTTAAATTGGGATACCAATGCATAACACAATGCCCATCAAGGAGGAAGGTAAGGGCAGCAAAGTTTGCAGCTCAATTGAATTTAAATTATTAAAAAGAAAGATTTAGATGGCAATTTATCTACTGAGGAGATCAGGAGAAAATACTGTCCTGGATTTGCTGATACTTAATAAAATAGCACTCTATGATGAGATTAAAAAGCTCTCTGTTGCCAGCCCAACTGGCTGTTATTCACCACAGTAATGAAAGGCTACTACTAACTTGCAACATAACTACTTCTAGCAGCATTTGGGAAAAAATCATTTCTGCTCCAGTTCTGACCAGCATTAATACTCTGATAGGTGACACTATATCATGATTTGCATCAAACTGTCACCAAAACATTTTAAAAAAATGCACATCTAATGTTACATGCTATTTGTTACACATTTAGTTAAAATCTAAAATATATATATTTTTTCAAAGTAATTAATTTCTTAGTTTTTATATATATATAAACTGAGGTTTATTTCTACAGGTTGGTTTCCCCAGAGCCACCCCCGAAGGGCTTTCTTGTAATTGGCTCCAAGTTTCGCTACAGTGGGCGGACCCAAGCGCAGACGAGGCAGGCCAGTGCTCTGATCGACCGCCCCGCCCCGCAGTTTGATCGGTCCGTCAGCAAGCGGTACCTGCAGCCACGGAGCATAGATGGAGGTTTGAACTCCAGCTCTGTCCCTGTCTGTGCAGAGGTCTGTGCTCTGGTTGGTTGATCTAAAGGAACTTTAGATTTTACTGTTCCTCTTCACTTCCTTCCTTCCACAGCCTCAGCTTTAGGTGACAGTATGGATCAGCTATCTCAGAGAAGCTCTAGCGAACGCACACAGTTTATGTCCAGGGAAGACCTGGATCAGGAGGGCAGCCTTGACCTGGACCATGATCACTATCTCTATCAAGACCAGGACCAGTACCCAGACCAGGAAGCGGAACACCAGGATGGACAGAAACAGCCAATGGGAGCCATCAGCTCAACGCCTACAAAGGCTTTGGAGCTCAAGGTAAAAAAGTGGATTCAAGGCCAGAAACCACACAGAGAACCATTTTCAGTGTCCGCGGCTCCCAGTTGTCAAAAAGCTCAAATATGTGGATATAGTGTGAATTAATTATATCACTCCTCGAGAAAGTTCTCATTAGCTACCGCCTGTCAGTCTGAAGTGGAGATGAAATGATCCACTGAGTAAAACACTGCGACTCTAAGAACCTTGGAGAAGCTTTGAAGCACCATTGAAATACCATTTGAAAAGCTTTTTGCAATTTTGCCCATCGGTTTTAAAATACTGCATGAAATTCTCATTTTCTCCTTCACAATCCTTTTTATTTAAAGAGACTAATCACCATCCTTATTCTTCTCTTCTCAGCCTAACATCCTATATTCTTTTAGGACTTTAAGTCTTCTCTGCTCACTATTTTTTTTTTATCTAACTTGACTTCTTTGCTGCAGATAGTATTTGTCACACTTGCACCCTGCCTCATGAATCTTCTCTTGCTGCTGCACTCCTAACATACCTCACTAACCTCAGCTCCGTTTCTCCTACATTTCCATCCTCTACCTTGTCCTTGCACCCAGGATGAGGAGCCAGGCATTCCTATAGACACAAAACCAGAGGTATTTTGGTCATGTATCTTTGTGTCTTTTTGTGGTTGTTTTTAGGTCATGCTATGTTACTCTGTGCTTAAGCAGTTAAATGCCTGTGGAAATATTTCTATTTATGTCCAGGATCTTTATGTCCACGATTCAACTAACTGGAATCTGTGGAATCTGCATGAACTGATGTTCAGAATAACAAAAAATATTATTGATACAGACTTATTTACATTCCTCTTTACATTTTTTTCTCCCTGTGGAATAAGAGTTTTATTGGATGGCAAACAAAATTCAAACAAATTGATGTTTATGCCACAAATTCAACAGTGGGCATCTTGACCGGGGTTTGTGTTCATTCCTAATGAAGCAAAACTGGCTTTGTCAACATGTACTGTTAAGTCATATAGATGCAAGTTCAGTGCCTTGCAAAACTATTTGTGTCGCCTTCAACTTTTTTCTCATGCAACAACTACAAACTAAAGATTTTAATAGGATTTTATGTGATAGACAAACACAAAGCAGTGCAAAATTTTGAAGTGTGAGGGAAATAATTCATCGGTTTTGAAATAATTTGCAAGCAAAATCATTGATTTTTAGTTAACAGTGCAACATATTTGTTCTCACATTGTCTAGCTCATAAATCCAGTTAATTTGTGTGTAATTCTCAGTATTAAAACAATTGTCTTTGTAGAGCACTTGTGTTTTTACTTGAGCAAAAATGAACAATTAAGGCTAGGTTACTAAACAATTTTTCATGCTTTCAGCGTCTCTCTGAGCATTGTGTGAGCAGTTGCAAAAAAAAATAAAAAATGGAAAAGATATGGCACACCAAGAGATGGCTTAAAAAGTAAGATGGACCTAAACATGAATCAGAAACACAGCTGAGAGAGTTATGAGTTGGGGGAGAACTAAAATTGGAAGCGCAAAGAAAAAAGAGAAAAAAGTGCAAATCAGTCAGAGGAGGGAATTTGGTGAACTCTGGATTAGAACTTTAAACGCTGCATGAATATAAAACAGTTTTTAAAAAATTGTATGAAATGGTGTAGTCATGTGTTGAAATGGTCCAAAATCTAGACCTAAATCCAATAGAGAATCTTTGGCAAGACCTTGGGTGTTTTTCACAGGCACCCTCAGTCCAATCTGACTCAGTTTATATTGTTTTGTATTGAAGAATTAAACTCCACCACAAACTTTTTAGAATTTAAATTTTAAAAGCATTTTAAAACATGCATCTTTTTCCTTCTACTTTCACAATATTCAATACTTTGTCTTAGTCTGTCACTTACTGTAAGTACATGTAAATTTATGCTTGTAACATGTCAAGATATGAAAAAAGTAGAAGGACCGTGAATATTTTGCCAAGGCTCTGTGTGTGTTGTCGTCTTTTGTCAGACAAATGACCTTTCGATTAGCACATTATTGGACTTCTCATTTTGTGGTTTGCTCTCATCAAATCGTTGGATAAAGAAGCACAGGAATAATCCTCTCTCAAACACTCGAATCAATATGCGACTGCATTAATTATCATTTGGCTGACACTGAAATGGATTGTCCCTGTCTTCTTGGCAGAACATTATTCAGCTTAATAGTCTCGAGTCAGAAGTCCTCCCTGTGCTGCCAGATGGTGCCAGCTGTTTCTGTCTGTCACTCTGGCTGCCCGTTTGCCTGTTTTCTCTCACCTGCTGCATTTTACCTCTTTGTCTCTGCACACATCTGTTCCCACACGTCGCCCCTCAAACTCTGCTGCTTTGCCCCTAAAACCTCTCACTCCACCTTCCTCGCTTGCACCCCCCCTTCCCACCTCATCTATCGGACAAGGATGTGGTGCACCTTCGGCCCAAACAGGAGGTACTGCTCGTCCTCTTATTTCTGGCATGTGCTGTGTATGAACGTCGTCGGGAGTTCTGTGTTGACGAGTTTACGTCTGCATCTTTCACTTGTCAGAACACAGCAAAATAAAAGGAAATCCAATTTAAAGCTCTATCGCTGTGGTGCACGTACTGTAGTTGTTTAATGCATCACTTTAAATCGTAATAATGGTTCAGTTTCAGATGTTTGCAAGTTGAAGAGTTCTTATGTTGAATTATAGACATATATTGGATTTTTTTAGAACTCATTTAGCTGCTGCTTTGTGTAGCAGAGATAACACTTATCTTTTCAATTACTAAATATGTTTACTTTTATGGCTGCTATATTAAAACTTATAAACTCACTTTGACTCAAAACTCAAACAACAATCCCTCTAAGTGGATTTTATTTAGTCTGCAATGGTACATAGTGAAACTGTATCAGTCATTGGTCCTGTATCAAATTCATATAGTTTGCATATTTCTTGAAGAACATGATGCAACGACCTCTGTTGTTTTATACGTGATATAAAATTAATGCTTGAGTTGAGAAAATGGAAGTTCTTTTTTTTAATTGTTTTTTTTTAACAAATCAAATGTATTTAGCTGAGTTTAGACATGCTAACTGTATTTACATTTCTAGCAAGCTGGGTTAATTTCTGTTCATGTTGTCCTTTGCTGTCCGAGCAGCAGTTTCTGGATAAGCCAGAGGACGTCCTGCAGAAACACCAGGCCAGCATCAATGAGCTGAAGAGAGCTTTGAAGCAACCGAACACCAAGAAGGCGCCAAAAGAGAAGCGCCTGCCTTCTGAAACTCCTCCTGCAGGAACCCCGGAACGGAAAACGGTAAGACTCACTTCCTACTCTTAGCACTCACTGTACGCCTTTTATTTCTTAATCATGTGATCTTCAATCAACTCACAAAAGTCATCTGTTCACATTAATTGCAGGTGTAAATGTCCAAAACTGTCACAATTTATGTGGCTGTGCCAGTTTATGTGGCACTGATTCAACTAAGTTTAATTTAAATATTGTCGATTGTCTTCACTCGTAGTATTTTGCTGGATTAGACATTTTAAATTGAAACCAAATGTCTGTCTTCTTTTAATAAAGTTCCTTGTAAAGATTTTGAATGCCTGTAAGTGGTTAATTAAGTATTTGCTGAATTAATCACCAAGTCCCTGCTGTGTCAGCCACCTTAAGGGTTCAGCAGGCTATGGTGAGTAAATCTTCATTAGTGCAGAGTGTTTGAGCATTGCAGCCTCACACTGAGTTCTTTTAGGGTTTGGCCACCACTGCTATTGTACAGTTTATAAGTTTCTTAAGTCTTGGGGCAAAAATTCATTTTTGTAGTTCACAAAACTCCATGGCAGCCGGGGTATTGGTAAAGATTTCACTGTGACTACTAGAATAACTCTAACACATACATGTGGCGCTGTAATAATTTTCTACAGCCACATCTCTTGATATATACCATATGAATGAAACACAAATATATTGGTGAGGGTGTCAGGCCATGCTGTTTCTTATAATATCAAAAGAAATATTACCTCAATCGAAATTAAAGCGAATAAATGAAAATGAGGGAAATTTTTAAACTTGAAACATTTTTTTTCTTCATGATAAACCCAGTCCAGTGGGAAAATAAACATTGTGTAAAAACCAATTACTTTGCATAATGTTCAGGTTCTTTAGGTTATTGCGGCCCTTATTCTAATAAATCGATTTTCAAATTACAATGGTTACACTTATTTGGGAGCTTGATGTAGAGAAATATTAGGTAATAGTTTTATAGACCATGCTTCTATTATTCTCATTTGGGTAACTTGAAATTTTGCACAGAACTTGAAACTTGGGGTTAAAGAGGGATTACTAATAGAGAATTCATTTTTAGGCTAATACAAACTGTCTACTCTGTCAATTTAGGCAACCGGTGATGCCAAATTGATTGAGAAGCAGGATGGTTATGAGACCACACTGGATTCTTACTTCAATGCAGAAAAAAGTGAGACCTCATCAGGGCCTGAAGCAATTACAAACAATTGCCAAACATCCAGGGAATCTTTAACTACTAAGCTGGGAACATCTATAACTGACTCAGCAGGACGGAGAGATATGAACAAGATGGAGGACGCAACTAACGGCCATCATGATTTTGCGTTAGTGAGAAATATGCTTCATGAAAATGGATATGGCTCTCCACCTGACAAGATGATGAATGACATGAACAAAGACACAAAGAGAGAGAAAAACAAACCCTTTGAATCTCTTGCAACTGTGGATTATCTCCCTAAGGGCGACAGACCTAAAAGTGAGAGCGGCACAAGGCACAGTGATGCTCGGAAAACGAAAGACCTGAGCCCCAAATCAGAGGAGAAGGATGGCAGCAAAACTGTGAACTCGCATTCAGAAGTCACCAAAATAGCTCCGCTCAAACCGCAAAGATCAAAGAAGTCTTTGAATAAGGAGAACAAAGTTGTAAATCCTCAAACTCAAAGCCAGTCTTACAAAAGCACATTTTGTGCTGCTGGGAATGGACAGATGAATAAATTGCCCTACGAATCAGGAAGGAGACACGATGATGCCACTGTGCTGCAGTCTTTAGAGATGTATCGGCAAACCCAAGTTCCCCATCAGACGACGAGTGAGTTGTTATTACAGAAGGAGCTGAAGGACTGCAGAGATTCAGCGGGGACGAGAGGGAGTTCTCTACATGAGGACAATTTTCCAAACATCTTAGAGTTTAGTTCCAAATTTCCCACCGCTCCCCCTCGCACCCTCCCTCTGAAAACACACTGGTCTCGAGACAGACCAAACATCGACAGCAGCCACATCCACTACCGGACCACCAGCCAAGAAACGGCCAAGAGAAAGCAACCGGTAAACCGCCAGTTCCTTCCAGCCTGTTTATCCATCATCGGAAACTAAAGCATTGCATGAGCTTCAGCCAGTGTGGTTTTCAGATCTTGTTTTCTAATCATCTGAATACAAATAACATCACACACGCATAATCCTTCAAAAGTCATGTGGCTGCTAATGAGAAAGCAAAAGTTCACGTCCCTGCGCATCGTACCATTGACTGCCTCAGTTCACGTCCATGGGATCAGGAGCATTTTGCTTTCACCCCTCCACCCTCCTCCCCGTTTCTTCTGCAGAACTTCACATCTGCTCGGCCATTTGAGAAATCTGTGGGCCTTTAAGCAAAGCTCATATTGCTTAAGCTTCAGCCGTCCTTAACTCTGTCAACTTAACACAGTCTCTCCTTCCAACATCCTCACAAAGTGAAGGAGGTCGTTGTTGCAAGGAATGAAAGACCTTTTCACCCTTTTTTTTTCTTAGAGCCTATTTTCACATAATTTAAATCCCTTTTTTGCAAAAAATAAAAAAGTTACCTTGGCACCTCTGTAGCAGCAAGAAAAAAAGACTGGAAAAAAAAGGTTATTAAAAGTAATATCCTGCAGAACTGCCAAGCTGCCTCAGGGCTGGGGTATTCATATGCTGCATTTCCAAATATGAATACATCTCCCCTGAAAGGGAATTCTTTTCTTTTTTTTTAATCAGCCCTCAGTGCATGGCATTACCATTGCACTTGCGATCATTTTTGTTGACGTAATCCACTGAATGATACTTCAAGTGCATGCTTCTGACAGCAGCTCTACTTTCTAAATGATCAGATGTACATTTAAGGAGTTGTGTGTTCATTTAATGAAAAGGAACTCACCTGTACCCTGCATCCAGCACTATGAAAGCTTAATTGAGAGCAATGAATTAAAAAAAAAGTCACATTATTTACTAGAAATTCTACCTGTTACTACATAAGCTGGGATTCACGTGGAGCCTGATTAAAATAAAAACGAACTCCCAGCTTTCTTTAACTTCCCTTTATGATGTGCTTAAACACTTCCATTACCAGTCTCGTTTTAATGTTTTGCTTATTGTTTGTGTTTCTACTCTCTAGGACACCCCCCCGACCCCTGCCATCCACGAGGAGCATTTCAGCGAAAGTTCAGTGAGTTCAGCACTTTGATTTGTTTGGCCATATGTTAGGCGAGAATGTTCACGCTTTAAAAGAACCGTTTGTGAGTTTTAATCAAACCAGCACAAAAATTATGTCTTGATTTAGTTTTTTTGCAGACTCAGATCCACGTCCTTTAAGAATAGGCATATTAAGTCACTCTGATACACGATTAAAACAAATGCATTGTGTGATTTATGTGCGCTGAAACATGACATATTTCTGACTCGACATGTAAAGCTTCAACAAACTAAATGAAAACGGTCAATAGGACCAAGGTCTTAGTTTGTTAAAGTGCAAATAAGCTTTAATAAACACGTTGGCGTGTTATCTTTCTGTCCTGATAATTGCTTTTTGTACTTTTTTGAGTGCTATTAGTACATATAGAAATTGTACACTGGCTTCATTAGTGTAGCGCTTTGCTTTCAATGTCTCAAAATTTAATGACTACCTCTGCTAACTGGATATCAAACACAGGCACAGAACAGGTCATGCGACACAGACATATCAGCAGCTACTGCAGTTAATAAAGTCTCTCCAACACTCACCATTATTATAAAGGGTAGAATATACTTTGCTGGTAAGGGGAAAACGATTAGATTCCTTTATATACATTATGGTGAGATTTAGGTGGCGCTTGCTCGTAAGAAAAGAAGCACAAAAATAAAACCGACTAGTCAGAAATAAAACTTATGACTACTTATGGGATGGCCTGATGAGATTGTTCACATGAGGTTGCTTTTTTAGGTTTTCAAAGAACATATCCAAACTTTCAGATGATTTTAATGTCTTTTATTTTTTTTGTTTATCTCTATAGAAAGAACCATGGGAGAGACGCCTAGGCTCTGTATCTGAGGATGACCAGGACCAGGACATCCTCTACCTGAAGGAAACCCACCTGGGCATCGAGCGCAAGTGTTCCAGCATCACTGTTAGCTCGACCTCCAGCCTTGAGGCTGAAGTAGATTTCACCATCCTTACAGATCTGCAAACGGGCATGGAGGAGTTCTCCAGGGGTATGTCAGAGTTGGGAGAGAGGGATCTTTCACCCGACGGGGGGCTGCGCTTCGGGATCGATTTGCTCCAGCAGCAAGGCCCCCCTGAACCACCGCCTCCGTTAGTGTCCGCTCCTCTCACCAGAGGAGCTAGTGGCAGCCCTCCGGCCAAACTTATTCAAGCTGAAGAGGTCCGACCAGAAGTTCGACCCGAGGTCAGACCAGAGAGCCGACCAGAAGTCCGACAAGATGTCAAAAGACCCGACGGCCAGGTAGACTTTTCAGAAGCTTTATGCATTAAATATTGTACTCCTTTCACATTCTTTCAATAAAATTCTTTAAGAATCCTCAGCATTTTAAATATTTGAGAATCAAAAGATTACTGAGGTGCTTTTTGTACAAGTAGAAACCAAACCTGTTTTTTTTTTTTTTTTTTTTGCAAGCCTGTTG
Organism: Xiphophorus couchianus; assembly: GCF_001444195.1. NCBI lineage: Eukaryota > Metazoa > Chordata > Actinopteri > Cyprinodontiformes > Poeciliidae > Xiphophorus > Xiphophorus couchianus. The sequence goes on from NC_040228.1 coordinate 11,718,895, forward strand.
TGCCTAAAAAACCAAAGAGGTCAGTGCCAGTGTCATCATCAGTGGATAGAGATCAGTTGCACAAAGAAGCCAGTCGCCTCCCTACAGTAGCGCCTCTGAGCAGAGAGGCCAGTGATGTCATGCCCACCCCAACAGTGAGAAAGACCGACACCAGGACAGAGACTCAGCCCAACGGGTCAGAGCTCACCACCACCATAGTGGAGTTCACAGATCAGGTTGGGCTCATGGTGTTTTGATACAATCAGAGCTTGAAATGTAAAGTTAGCTGCTTCGAGCAAAACACGTAACACTGATTCGGTCTCTGTTCCAGGATCACGGCATCACGTCGCTAAGCGAGGTTTCTTACTCTACGAGACAAAGCGTATCTCCAGTGAGTATAAACAGGACCTTGACTGTTAAACCTGCTGTCATTTCTTTATCCAATCACTTCAAAAGATGACAGACATGAATGGATAGAGGCTTTATTTTAACATCCAACATCTCTTACATACCAGAAACACTGAAACAAAAGCAAATGTTGACCTTAATCTATTTCAATGACAGCCCAATTAAAACATATGCACCTTATACACACAACAGAGGGGAGATTAGAACAAAAACTGCTCTAACAACATTTGATAGCTTTTTTCATCATTATGGAAACAAACCAGACTTGGAGTCCACACAGGCAGCTTGTCTTGTGCTGGAAAGAGTTGATTTTTTATGGTGTCTTGTGATGTTTTGGAAATATTTGTATTTATTATTACTCCAGAAGCACTTTGTGAAAGCATACAAACCTGTTTACATTTTGTCATTATAAAATAGTGAATTATTAGTTGAGTAAGATGAGAACTGAATACCCTGCTGCAGCTCCAGCTGCCTTTAGGGCTTCTGTTCCAAACATCAGAGGCGCCTCAGCAGGGGGGACTCTATTAAAGCTGCAGTAGGTAACGTTTATAAAAATGTATATATATACTTGTTACATATTTATTAAAACTGTCACAACACTCTGACAGCATAACGGGAGACTGGTTTTGTGTGCTCCTCTGACTCCTCAATGTCCTGCTATTGCCATCTGCAGAAATGCACTGTTTCTGGTCAGAAGCAACCATCAGAGCCAGGAGGAAGGTCTTAATGCTGTCAAACACAATTGTGTATGTGCTGCTCACACCTTCCCCCAGCACATACAAGCTCAAGCTTGCCGGTTTGCAGCAGCTGCGCTAATGGTAGAGACACAAACTAACATTCATGGCAGGGAGGAGATGTTGTGCAGCAGAGAGCAAGGGAGAGGGTGTGAGCAGTGTGTACACGAGCGCCAAGACATTCCTCCTGGCTCTGATTGATTGTTACTAACCGGGAGCGGTGTATTTCTGCAGATGACTGGAGGACCACAGGGAGGAGACATAGGACCTAGATTTTTGCACAAATTATATCCCATATTATAAAGTCAGGACATGGTGACGATGAATATGCAACAAACACATTTTTCTAAAAGTTATCTTCTTTAAAGCCACCCTAACTCAGGGTTAGGGTGGTAACTCAGGTAGAGCACTCAAATTCTTTTGGAGGAGCAAATCAACCCTCTCTTTGTCGCCACCATCATCCCAACTAAACAGTGTTCATTCTGACCAGGGTTCAGAAAAGGGTCTCCAATGCAGAACCAATATTTATCTCCAATGCTACCATACTGTTAGGAGAAATGACCTGGAGGACTTTGGGGAGAATCAAGTGTAATGAAGCTGTAGAAGCCTGGCTCCATGACAGGAATCCTGATTCCTGACACTTCACTAAGTGAAAGAATGACACGCCTCTGTCTAGAAAATATGAAGGGCACAGCAGACGAATAGGATGAGGCAGCTTTGTGTTAGACATCTGACCGAAGTGTCTGAGAGCATTTCTATTAGGTTTCAAAGGAATGTATTAATTATAAACATTAATATTTGTTACCTTTGTCCATAAATATGCACCACTGGAATTAACAACCTCACTGAACACCACTCTGTTATTTCTAATACACTCCTTTGAAATAAAGTTTCAATAACAGAATTAGCACATGCATGTTATGACTGCTGGGCTTTTGGGCTTGTTTGTTTTGCCATTTAGGAAAATAATTTGCTGTTATTTGAATACAGCTGTAATTTTAATATGCGTTTGGCTACTTAGCTATAGACAAATGACTCAGAGGCTAATAATGCCCATTTCGCTGGAAAGTCGTTAGCAAATGGGACAGAAATTTTAATAGTATTGTGCTAACTATCTAGTAATTTGTGCTTGGCTGCGTTTTGCTTTATCAGGTGCACAGAAGCGGGTTTGGAAGAGAGTCGGCTGGTTCGCCTATCCTTGTCGCTGAAAACGTTACCTCAGCAACCACTCATGTCTCAAAGGTACGGAGGTAGAAAAAAAAACAAAACACATGCAATCATCTCGCATTTGTTGAAAGACTTTTATCTGCTACTCATCTACCGAGCGCCAACTCTGTGTTGCAGACGGTGAAAGGTGGATACTCTGAGACGAGGATTGAAAAGAGGATTATAATCACTGGAGATGATGACGTGGACCAAGAGCAGGTGAGACAGGAAAGAGTTAAATAAAAGAAGGAAAGACTTGTGATCTGTGGATAGGTTAGACTTGAAACACAGTTCAAAGTGGTCAGAAAAAAAATGTAGGGAAAATAAACTGAAAGATAATCAAATTCTCCATAAAGAGTTTTTAAATATACCCATATCTTAAAAGCAATTACAATTTATTATTTCAGCTAAATTTGGAAGAGGAAGTCTTGAATAGAAAGCGGCAACATTTTATTTATTGTGGGGAAACGAGATAAAATATAAAAAACATTAATAAGTTACTAATTAATTTGCATATTAATTGCATTTAAATGCTCATTGCAACTTCTACATGTAATGGAGTTTTCTCAAAATTAATTAAATTAATTATGGTGTTTTAGTAAGTAAATGCGTTGTTGCATGCTAACTGTGGTGTGACTAGGCTTTGCTTAAAATGTTGTGACAATAATATCTTCTTTAAAATGACTAATAAACAGCTGAAACAAAGTGTGCATTCCGTCACTGCCTATGTTTTTCATATAAACTTTAAATGTATTTTGAACTGAAGCTGAAAATCTTTATCGTCCTGAGTGTCTCACGAGGCTCCTCCTGTCCTTGTAGGCTCTGGCTATTGCAATACAGGAAGCCAAGCAGCAGCATCCAGACATGCAGGTGACCAAGGCGGTCGTCATTAGGGAAACCGAACCATCCGCTGAGGATCGACATGGCACCACATAGGTACAGCTGCTGTCTTGGCTCTGACTGATGCCTCTGTCTTGAAAGGTTGTGATTGTGGCTCGTCTCATCCTCAGTCTCGTTTTACTGGAGCAAGAGTGCCCCCGTGTGGACCAGAGCTGTCAGTACCTGAGCTGAAGACGCCACTCACACCATCCCTACTACATAAGATGACTGTCAGCAGGGCTCCGGACAGAGATCCGCTTGTACAATGGTGAAATGGACCTTTTAAACTTTTAGATTTCCATTGAAGCATTTCCTCTCATTTTGATCTAAGGAGCCACTCACAGTCAAGCTGCAAAAATGCTGTATGATTCACGCTCTTCAGACGATGATCCGCCTGCAAACCTGCCCAACAAAAAACCAAAACACGATGAACAATTAAAGTCATGATCCAACCAAATTCCCCTGCAAAAACTCTCAGGACCTTAATGTTCAAAACGCTTAGTTGAGTATTCCTTAAAGGAAGTTATAGTTTGAGGATTTCTGTTAAATGAATCACTGTGGAATAATCTGATCTCATACTTCAGATTTTATAGAACAAAATTTGGGAATATCTTGGTGATCGACAATTTAGTAATGCTAATGTGTTTGGAACTGAATTTGTTTATTTGTAGATCTATAAAGTAGCCAATAACAATTTCAGAAAAGGTTTCTGAACAATTTCCTGAAAAGTTGTCACTTCTCCACTTCTGCTTCGATTGAAGGAGAAAACGACTTCTTTGACTGGACGATGATGATCACGCGTTGATTAAAGGACATTCTTGTCTCTGCCTGATCACTTTAAGTCCCTTTGTCTTTTTCAACCGACTTATTTTCCGCGTGTTTTTTAACTTTACGTGTGGGTGGCAAGTATGCACACATGCTGCAGGAGCTGCTGTTGCACAGTGTAGTTGGATTGATTCAGAACAGTGTGAAGAAGTAACGATGCTTTAGATTGAGCCCAAGTTTCTCTCCTCTCCCTGCCTTTAGATAAGCTTTCACAGTCCATCTGGATGTAAAAGCCACTTTGGCTGTTTTGTGTGGTAAAGCTCATAGAGTAGACTCAAAACACAGCTGCATTGGTAAAAGTAGTATTTGAGATAATATCTGCATGATATAATTTCTTGCATTACTGGATTGTAATAAGACTATAAAATGGATGTTGATGCAGAAGGAGGATTATGATGGAAGCAAACTGACAGATCATAAAGATTTAGGCTCAAATATTCACAATTATTCTTCTTGTGAAGGAACGGGAAAATCTGTTCTATTCTATAACTGAAAACTCAGTGAAATTGAATCATTATGGTTGAGCCTTTTCACTTTTTAATCCATTTGCATCTCATTTTGATGGTGCTGTACAAGATATCTAAACATATCAGTTCATTTTTTTAAATTTAAATCTTTAAGGAAGGTCAGACGTTTTGCAGGCCCACGTTTTGTTGCACTGTTTTTTTTGTTACTGACTTGCAACAATACTTTGTTCTTCTTCCAAACTGTTTTGCTTACATGGTATTATGCATCTGAACTCTTCTGATGTGTCATGTAAAGTACGCCGTCATAAGTAGAATACAGTGTAGGAGAAACATCTCTGAACCTTTAGCTGTGTGGGATTTAGTACGTGAATGTTAGTGCCAATTGAGATAGCAGTAAAATTGTACAAATGCCGGTTTTGTATTGAAAAAAAAAACAAAAAAACAACTTTTTTATAAATGATCTCCTTTTAATTGCAGAAGTGCCAGAGAGACAAATACATAAACTTGGCATGACAAGGTTTCCCTTTAAGTATGCTGTCTTTAAGATGTGGAAAAAAACAATTAATGAATACAATTTTGCCTGTTTGCCAAACTCATATTTCAATCAAATTTATGCACCATGGAGGAAAGAAAATACATTCAGCAAATTAAAAATAAGACAATGCAACACATTGTCATGTCAGGTTTATGAATGCACTACTGATGATTTTTGCTTTCAAACACTAAACTTTACAATGTTCACATGTGTGGTGTAACTTCTGTTGTGTTTCAGATTTTGATTCTCCATTTTTTAAGAGTAAAAAACAAAACAAAAAAAAACATGATACGGCAGAGTCCAGCTGGAGGGTTGAAGGAAATAGAAATGCAGCCTTTTTTTTTATCCCTCGTGCTGTTCTTTTGGTGCCATTTGGTGGATTGTAGAAGACGTGAAGTACATTAGTGAATGACTGTGGGCAGGATGTGCACTAGGGGGCACCAGTTACCTAAAAGTATTGAGCTTTGCATCAACACTAAGTGAACCCAGCTGAAATACTTCTCACCATTAACATTAACGTTCTGCGTAATCCAAATCCTGTTCGGAGCAGCCTGTTGGGACAGACTGAGCAGAATAGGCTGAAAAGAGGGTGGAAGTTTGATATCCAGGAAGACGCAGCTTGGGAAAGTCGTGTCTGATTAACTCCGTGTCTCCGCTCCGTTTCCTCTGCTCTGCTGCTCTCCATTGCTTGGTGCTGTGTCTTTGCTGTACATTGTGCTTCATCCAAAAAACAAATAAAGACTGAAAGAAAGCTGAAGATGAGTCCTGTTTATTATATGTGTAGCGGCTCTTTCCTTTATGCTTAAATTTGCAATTGCAATGGAAGAAAGTGAATCTAAATTTCTTAATTTTAAAGAGCTATCAATTTGCTTGTAGTTGCACTCTTATGCTGCATTCCAGTTTCCCCAGAAATCGGGGTTGGGTTTGACGTCACACCCAAGATAACACCATTCCAGCTAACATAGTTGAAAATTTTCAACAGCATGTCAATCCCTGTAGACATTGTTTACAGTACCTCTTATGAACATATTTTTAAGCTTTACTTTCTATAAGCAAACACCACTTTTAATTTGTTCAGTTTAGAGTTGCAGGTGCTACATGCAACATTGATCATAGATGGACTTGCATGTCTGTCTTGTACTAAACATGTTTCCACCACAACTTACAAATGCTGATGTGAGGAGCGGCCATATTGTAATGCAAAGTCAGCCTTGCATGTTTTTAACTGGAAGAAGTTGGAGTTACTCCCACTTTCCCAATAGGAAATTTGACTTTGCGGGGACATTCCAGTTGATTTTTTTTTTTTTAGTACAACTGTAATGCATCACTACTAATTCAGTGGCATCTGAAGGAAATTACTTGTACTGTATTTGATTCCAGGGTATTAGAATAAAGGGGCCTGAAGGCAAATGTCTCAGTACCATCGTACTTTCAAATTTTAAATTGTAAAAAAAAATAACATTTTGAAAGCCACCCATCATTTTCCATCCACATTATATAAGCACTACTTTGTTGAAAAACTACATTCATGAGCTAAATGGAGTGACTTTTAGGTCAACAAAGGACATTTTTATGTTAGTGTAATATTTCAGAAGGCAAAAGGTAGAGATGTAGAAGTGATGCAAAAGGGTGTCAAAAGCTTAACCGCATGAGCGAAAAGAAAGGCAACACTTTAATTTAAGGAACATTTGGCCCAACGTTACAACGGGGACAGACATGAGGAAAATGACATGATCTTTATTCAAAGCAGACTGATCCTTTCAAACCGTGTGTGTGTGTGTGTGCAAGACACACGCACACTGACCAACCGACAGTAAAACACTGAACTGGTTTTGATATAAACTATGCTAGAAAAGTCAGAAAACAGGACCACCTATTGTATAACAATGCTCATCAGGACAGAAAGACGACAAAAAGCATTTAATTCCCCCCCCCAAGTTTGAAACATTCAAAGATATGATTCAGAGAGAGCTAAGATACAAGGTGGATAAACAAAAACAAACGTAGTCCTGAATGATAAGTCGGATGGTAATCATAAGACTTAAGGCTCATTTGGGACCTGAGGATTTCATACATGTATGTCTTGGTTATACACTGATGATGGAGCAAGATGGGACATTTATCATTTACACAAGCCACCTGCTTGATAGAAATTAAGCAATGTGAGTACAGGCTGCCTTTCCCCACGATGCAGCAGGTATAGCTGCACTGTGGCAGCCACTTTGGTTCCAGTCAGTTTTATGGCAACTTCTAATGTTAGGAATCGAAGCAGGAAAGAACAGAAAGGTCCCAAATTCTGTCTTGTCTTAAAGCAGTGAAGCTTAATCCCCATTTTTTAAATTCCATTTGATGGGATGATCATTTCCTCTCAAAGTGAAAGACTTCTTACCTCCAATCAAGCTTAAGTAAATCTCCACTTTAGATAAGCAAGTAAGCGATGTAGGTCGCCTCCACTCTCAGTTCCGTTTTCTGAAGGAAAAGCTCAGTGGTACACACACTAAATAACTCCTTTTAGAAAATAACCCGCACAATTCCTTTGGGAAAGCATGTACATGTCCTAATTTATCCTCCACGGTGAAAAACATACAAGAATATCCACTAGTTAGAAAGTAGATGAGAAAAACTTGTCTTCAAAAAAGGCTAGAGTCAGTCAAGTCAAAGCGTCCCTTTCGGTTTCATAAAAGCAAATTCTGAAAGCGGCGCTTCCTTTCAGCAACCACTTTAGAAAAGTGAAGAAAAGGATCTTCCTCACAAAGAAGACCTTTTGTGAGCCAGAGAGGAGAGACATGGTAGGGTGGAGAAGGGAGCCGGAGGAAATGAGGCTTTAGGCCTTGCGTCGTCTCTGACCTGCTGTCCTTCCACTCTGAATAAAAAGCTGTAATTTCTGGATGTTTGTCATAGCAGCATTCTGCCTGTGAGAACTACAGCTCCAAGACTCACCGCTGAAAATCCCAAGGACTTAGGAGCTGCTCCCGTCGCTATGGATCCTGGAATACAGAATCAGATAAGAATTAAACAAAACCAAAGGTTTGTTTCTATAATGTACAAAAGTGTTGTATCTAAAAAAAAAAAAAAATCAAATCAAAACGTTTCCTGTAGTTATTTGAACTGTTTGGTGTGAGTACACCTATGTGTCACTAGATGGCAGTAGCACAACAAGCGCGTTCATGAAGACTGTGGAAAAGCTTGAAGACTGACACTAGCGAAGCAACAGACAGCTTGGATGAAAAGCAAACATCCACTTTCAGTTTTAAGTGCACGATGGAGACCATTCTGCTACTTGATCATGTGTGGAAACGCTACAATTTTAACGGCTACTGTGTGAGAAAAAAAAAAGTTTTGATAAAAAAACAAAACCATTTAGCAGGATTTACTGTGAAAAATGACTCATATAGAAGCATGAAGTAATTTATCAATTAAATGCAACTGTGGGATGTGTTTAGAGAGTTTTAGGGGATGTTCACACTTTCATCAATGAAATTATTCAAAGTCACTGTCTTTCTGTGTAAAAACAGAGAATAATAAGCTACAGAGCAGCAGACGAGAAAAACATAAAACAGAAAATCCCTAGAAACCAAAGCACGACCACAGTAATTTGAATTCATATATTAATAATAGTATAAACATGCATTTTAAAGAGACTTTTATTGCGATCGCCGTCCTACCTTCGACTTTGGGAATGGTAATCTGGCGACTGCTGATGCCCTCCCCTCCCTCGCTGAAAGGTTTAATTTGGATGACATAGTCTTGGTTGGTTGGGAGTGACAACTCCAAGGAGGTGTTGTTGGTCTCCACCACGCTAGGGCGGCTGTGTTTGTCCTGGCTGTACATCACCTATAGGAAACAGAGTTTAAATGTGTGTGTCGTGGCTTCACGTCATTCCAGGCACTTGGCATCAAATAAAGGGTTATATTAATGTCTAGTAATCAGATTTAAACAAGTCTCTCAATTGTACACTGCAAACATTTGCAGTGGCCTCTTCGGTGAAGCTGTGAAGATGCAGTCTTATGAAGGTTCATTAATCCGGACTTTGTAATTACTGCTTGTGCTACGGAGGCTTTCTCAGTTTTACCACCCGCTGGGCTCGGCTTACTGTAGAGGAACTTCGTATTGTGATAAAACACTATCTGGATCATCGACATTCAACAATATACATATATAAGTCAGTTTCCCTCCTGCTGGAGGACTCTTCTTGTTAAAAGACAGTTCCTTTCCACTGTCACCACATGCTTGGTCAACACCCAGGATTGCTGCAACGTGAGTAACTCTTTGGAACTGGCTTTTAACTACGGGCTTTGATTGTAGTCTGCCATCATTAATATTGAGCTGGACTGTATGCAGTTGCTGGTGACAATATGATCGTATTTTACTAAAAAGAATTTAATAAACCTGAAATTAGTTTGAACAACTTGGATTCCACTCCTGAATATTATTTATTTAGGAGTAGGTATTGTAGTAAACTTTAACATTTTCTTGTTGTTGTTGTAATTTGGTGCTAAGCAAATTCAACTGAAAGATATTTAACCAAAAACAGAACTGTCACGGGTGGGGAATGAAAACAATTTTTTTAATCCACTCACTTGCAGATATAGATAATTCTGAATTGATTAATAAATGTAAATTCTTCATCATCTTAGTGCTTTTTGATAAGCTAATATTGATTATGAAATGCTTTAAGAATCCTAGGCTGATAGAAATTTCTCATTTTAGACCTAGGAAGTTTGTACAGATTACAAAGTGGATTTCGGGAATTTATATGTGATCAAAACTCCGAGATAAAAATAATGTTTGTCACATTTTAATTGGGATATTGATAAATAGTTTTCCTCCTTAGTCTGCCTTCTGGTTACTTAATTTTGTTCAAGTTTGTTTGTGTCATTTCTCTGTTCTATTCTTATTGTTATCACAGTAAGTGCATATCTTTAGTTTTCTCCAGTCTATGTCACATCTTATAATAATGTCTAAAGTCCGCTGTGGGTGAATTCTTGCTTTTCTATCAGATTCCTTGATGAGCAACTCTTTCTTTATGAAAAATCACTCCCCTGCTCCCTATTCACTCTGCATAAAGTGAATCCTTAGAGGTGTCATTTTCTACAATATTACATATTCCACAGTTAAGCAAACAAACTGCAATACTTAAATGCTAATGTGTTTATCATATATAGTAAATTATTCCCCTTGGTTACCTTGAAAAGAAAACACTTTTCTTATTTATTCTATGCTTACAAAATGCTGGGGCTTTAGAGTAGACAATATTTTGTATTGTACATCAATATTTTGCAGTGTGAAGATGAGCATAAATCCTTTTAGTCATAAATATTTTCTGGTTTCTTGCTTTATCATGAAATACTTATCTGTCTTGTCTTTCTAGCTCTTGCTCTTGCTACTATGTCTCGGTCTTATCTATTCCTGCCTGCTCTGGCCTCGCGCCAACCCCTGCCTCCCACTGCTGCTCCCCATGTCTGCCGTTTCTAACCCCACTTATGTCACCGTGGTTGTTCGCCAGACTTTAAGCATCCAATAATCATTCAAAAAAAAATTTCTCCCGTTGTTTTTCTAAAGGTTTACAGCTGTATTTTCCTGTGCTTAGCTTGTGCAGGGCTGATTTTTTTGTGCATAACCTTTTGCTGCTTGAGTTCAGATGTTGCCTTTTGAAATGCCACTTGAGTCTCTTGAGTTTCCTTGCTTTTGTGCCCCAGTGAGGTCAACGTATGTAATGTATTAAAGAACACTATTAGATCAGCTGAAGATTTCTTTAACATGAGAGTTTAATGTTCTGTGTAAGGATGTAAGAAGGAGAAAACTCATGGCTAAAAATGAAAATCATATATTACTAACGTGGAGCATTTAGAAAGGAAAAACAACCACCTAAACATACCAGCTATTGTTAATATTACGTATCTAGAAAACATTCCCCATCTCTTTAAACAGTTACATAATGATTTGTTTCAGTTGTTTTCTAGTGATGCTGTTTTGAGGAACATAAAGGTATTTACAGGCTAATGCAACTACACAACACACTAATAGTCTTAAAAGTGATGTAAATGTAGACTTATAGTCTTAAGTAGACTATAGGTCTGTATAAAACTATGCACTCTTAATCTTGACTGTGATTCCTCCTAGGTGGGGCCTCTTTACAGCAAAATGTGAAACTCTCCACTTTTTACCTTGTATCCCGTGACTTCGGACTCGTTCTCCAAGGCGTGTACCTGGTCCCACCTCAGAATGACTTTGGAGTTGGAAGTGTTCCACATGATCTTAACTGGGGCTTGACTGGGAGCTGGAAATGGACGACAGGGTGTGGCATGAGTGCAAGAAGAGAAGCAACAAGTGGTTGAATAAATAAGTAACCCAGATACACAAGAACTTGGCGACAGTTTGTAAAGCCTCTGTTAGTAGTGATCTCTGCTAGGAAAATATTCTTGAAGGGGTGGAAAATTTTCAAACATCCAACATCAAATAAAGCTAAACATGTTTAAATCTCACATCTCTGACTGAAATGTGTTTTTTTTTCTTTTATAATCTGCCCCACAAGGTTCTATTGAGCATGCATAAATATTTGTGCATATGCTTATGACATAGTAATGTACACTGCAGAACCCATTAAGTATGTGAATGGTGCATTCAAGGTACAAGAAAAGGGGAGAAAAAAAATCCATCTTTCCCCAGACTGACGAAACACGCTGACAGTTAATGAAACAGATGTTTACATATAAATCTGTGCACACAAAAAATATTTATAACACTGAGTATGCATGTTCTGAGGGTGAAAAATCCCTCATTGAGTTTTTCAGCTGTAGTTCACTTATCTTAGGAAAGAATATCAATATCAATTTACGTCCTGAATTATTTATTTGAGCTGCTCCTTTTCTGTGCCGGGATAATTATACAACAAAGAAATTCAATAGACTTTTAATCACTATTATCACGTATTATAAATTTTTTCAAGAAATTATACATACAGGCTCCAATGTATACATACTGTACATCCCCATCAATATTTTGGTTTAGGAGAAGCAATGATATATTTTAGAGTGCATGCATGATTTTGACCCTCTGCATATTAGAGAAAACTGATCAATTCAAATCTGTGCAACCAGTCAAATTCAATGAAGCTGTTTAATAATCCCCCCTTAGAAAAACACTCTTTTAAGTATAGCTGCAACACACAAATTTAGTAAAATATCAGCTGACGCAGAGAAAAGGCTGGCCGTAATCTTCCTACAGTTGGTGCTGACCAATTTCCTCAATCTAATATGTGCTCAATAGACTCTGGCCCTAAAGGTAGGGTGAAATGAAGAAACAACAAAAAAAAGACAGGAACAAGGAAAATACAACACACAAAAGGACATTTCCATTCGCCAACAGCATCTTTAAAGTGGAATCCTTACGTGGTTTCTTGGTCGTGACATTGACTATGCTGCTCTGTGGACCCACTCCGGCACTGTTATAGGCCCGCAGGGACATGTAATAGGTACTGCTGCCCTCCAGATCCCTGATGAGTACTGATGTTTTATTCCCCTCTGTTCTGACCACACTGGCTGCATCCGGCTTTTCCTTCTCTCCCCAGTAAAGCAGCTAAACACAAAAGATGCTCGGGTTACACTTCATCGGTTCGAGTCTATTATTTTAACTCCTGCCCTTGTTGCATGAAGTGTAAAACAATTGATTTTAAATAAGCAATAACACAGGAAACACAAAGAGAACACCTCGTTCTTAAACAAAAAACATAACGCCAATTCTGTCTGCAACTTTTACATGTCAAATTATGTGAGCATCTGCTGGCCTGACCTCGTAGCCGAGGATACGTCTGCGGCTGTTGCTCCACGCCAGCGGCTTCCAGGTGACCTCCACTTCGGATGCTGAAACACTCCTCACCCTGAGCCTCACTGGAGCTCTGCTGGGTTCTGAGGCACACATGATGCTTAGAATTACATGCATTCTCTACACCCACAAACACAGCATGACTCTAAAAAATAGTGCAGCTAAATTTCTTTTGTTCATAACTGTGTGCAGAAACACCCTCCCTTTTTTTGGTGTTGTATTTCACATACAAGTGAAATAGTACTACAAGAGAATGGGGGTTTGATGCTGCAGAAATACAAAACTGAAATACCAATTTCAACATTTGGAAATATAATAATTTGTTAATATATTTTTGGACTGTCTGCAGAGGTGACTTCATACAGTCTTGGAAGACAAGATGCTTTATTTTGCGCACCTTCTTCTGCTGAGTAGATGGTAGTAACCGGGCTGAAAGGTCCTTCGCCCTTGTTGTTGTAAACGCCAACTTTGACTTGATAAGGGGAGAAGGGAGGGATGGTCTCGTTTTTAAATACGTATCTTGAAGCATCAGGGGATGTAACGGCAGCCTGCATCCAGCCCTGAGCCCCAAGTGGGCGGAACGCCACCACGTAGCCGAAGCCCGGACCACCCTGCATCTCCTCAGGAACCGGCTGAGCAGGCAGGAGATGACAGACAGAGGACTCATTACAAACAAGCTTGAATGACAGAATTCAAAGAATTGTATATGTACTGCAAACGTAATGCTGAATGAAACAACCAAATCTGGGATATTTTGCTAATCCAGCCAAGTGTTAAATATGGACTAAAGCAGTCTTGAACTGATTTACCTAAAAGAGTTTGGTAAACAGTTTGGTTGAGATTGACTCATGTTTAGCGTTGAGGCCAAAGTGGGTTGGAAAGAATAATCTATTCTCTGGCTTACTGAAAAGCAAACATTTGTTTTAAAATTCATTTTATGGTCCAAACTTTGCATGGTCAGTCTGGTCCAAATTTGAAAAGATAAATGAGCAAGAGGTGGGAACTTTATAAGTCCAAAAGGACAGTGAAGACAAACAACCACACACGCATTCACAACAAAAGATAAATTAAGATGGCATTTAACTTAACATTCATGTTTTTGAAGAAAACCAAAGTATCAACAGCAAGCCTCCACAGAGAAAAGGACTTGATTCAGGGATATTCTTGTTGTGAGGCGACAGTGCTAATAACTGTACTGATGTTTAGCCCAAATGAGTGGTGTTTACTAATTCTTTTTCTCATTCAGCCTTATTAAAAATTATCAGTAAAATAGCCACCATATCATTTCTTATAAAAGTTTCATTGACAAACATTTGAATGTGGATGGCAAAAATAATATTCTACATAAACCCAATAGGCAAAACACGATGACCACTGAATTATCCTTATAAACTGTTCATTGTATCACCAGCAATTTGGTGTATTTTAGGTAGCGGATGAACATTTTGTCTTTTAGCAGATGCTTTAAAACCTGAAAAAAATTGTCCGGATTTGACTTGAGTTTGATAAAGCTCTGGTAATGACAAGACAGCTGCACCATGGCATCTCTAAAATTGCTCTAGTGGGACAACCAAGATCAACATCAGCTCATGACACATGCTGGGAGTGTAACAGATGAAGAGCCAAAAGAGTTCAGAACAGTTCTGATCGAAAAGTATGAGAGGTACATCACAGTTTGGGACTGCAGAACCATCAGGTTGGAAACATTATTCCTCCTTAAGCAGGAATATTTTCCCGGCAACAAATCAAACCAATGTTTAGACATGTTTTAGGGATCACAACATCAAGTCTAAGGTATTAACTTGGCCTCCAACTTCTCCAGTTCTGAATCTGATCAGATCCGATTTGTTTGCTTCACAAACAAATCAGTTCCCTGGAAGCTCTAACTTAAAACCTATAACACGTAAAGGATCTGCTTTGGTATCTGGGTGCCAAGTACCACAGAACACCTTCAGGGTTGGTGAAATCTCATCAGGTTGACGTGTAGTTCAAAAAGGTGGTCTAAAAATGAGGCTTCTGGTCTCTAATCTAATTATCTAATCCAACAAACCGGATCACAGGTTTTAACTCTGTGTTTTTTAAACAATCCAAATGATCTCCCCGAAGCATAAATCAGCATTTGGTACAGAAAAAAACACAGCACTTTGAAGAGAGAAGTGACAGGAAAACTAAATGCATGAGCTACTAAGAAGAATTAAAACAGAGCAATCCAAGTCAAGTTGAAAATATATTCCTCACATACTCCAGTCTTTTAAACTGAAATCAAAATACAAAGGCATACGATAAAAAAACATGAGTGAAGATTACTTTTACATCAGTCACCACACAATTACACTTCATTTGCAAATTCTCTGTCTAACAACACAAGAATAAAAAAATGATCATAAACACACAGCACAAGTACAACCTAATCAAACTACTAGAAACCAACTAAAACCATAAAAAACATAAGTAATATTTGGTATTTATTTGGATACTTACTTCCCATGTGATGACGAGTTCTGATCGTCCTCCACCACCTCCACTCACCCTCGCTGGAGTCACTCTGGGTACTAAGAGGTCAAAAACATTTAGTAAGTTCAGCCAAATTCTAGAATTTATATATGAAATATGACGTTTTTCAATATTGTTGGACACAAACAAGTGTTGAAAAGAATGTCAGATGGAAACCTGACACAGCCAAAACCTTATTTTAACTATTTCTGTTATTATTTCTATGTCACTTACATGACATGAAAGGCTTTGTGCTTTTATGTAATCAATAAAGTTTCTAACGACACATCCGTTTGAGGTGCATTGGTTGATACGATAATATTCCACTGTCAGGTATATCAATACACAATAAAATCTGAGGACACAACAAACAAATAAAGTTTCCTCAGACACAACACAATTATATTTGTCTTTTTAACATGTGACATTTTGTGCACTTCCTTCTTATCCTACCTCTTGTTTTCTGGTTGCTAGGAAACATTCAAGAACCTGAGCAAAATCAAGCAGGAATGGGTGGATGTGTTCCTCTTTTTTTTTGAGTCCTTGACATTTATCGGCATGTCATGCTGTTTGTTGACTGATTTTATTTGTGAAAACAGGAAGCGTTTTGGTATTTATGAATTTCAATAAAAAGCCTTCAGCTCTTGTAAAGGTACTGAAGCGAGAGTTGATGAAAAGTGAAAGAAGTCAGAGCACTTCTCAAGGTTTATTTTCCTATTTGACTACCTGTGAAATGTGGAACTGAGCTTTACATCATTCTTCCTACTTACAAATTCTTTAATATTCAAGTTCCATCTTAAAATATAGATATGATCATTCCATATATTCCCAAGAGCACTTTGCTCCCTACTTGCAGACTTATTAGGAGTTCTTGGAGTTTCTAAAGGTAGAATCATTTATCAGGTTCCTTTCTTATGGCAGCAGCTTACAGGTTTTGACTGTAATGCAAACCAACTTTTAAAAAAGGCCTTTTTTCCAACCTTTTCTTTGAGAAAGTAATAGTTATAGGCTTACGTTATCCTGGGCTTTCTCAATATCTATTCTATTAAAGGTGTCTTTACTTTTCATTTATGTATTACTGATATCTACTACTTTTATGTATTTTTTTTGAGTTCTTTATTTGATACTCTTTGTTTTCTTTGTCTTCTTCGCCCCAAAACAGTTGAAATAAATGACCACTATTCCTGAATTTGGCTTTGCTGAAGGTTTCCTGTGAAGCTCTGCATCACTTTAGTATGATTCTGAATTTGACTACACTGAGCTTAGTTTTACTGAGATTCACTGAACTGAATTTAATTAATTTGTTTGATTGATTATTTCTTCTTCCTACATAAACAAAATTTCCTCTGACTATGTCAAACAGTACATGTAGCTATTGATGGTTGTTGTTTACTGGACATCAGTCATGTAAACATTTATCAGCAGAGAGAGAAAAAAAAACAATCCATACGCATTTCTTTGGTGCGGTTCTTCTTTGAGGGTTTGCTGGGCTCTCCTGTTCCAACACTGTTGGTTGCCAAAACTCTGAACTCATAATCTACCCAGGGACTCAAGTCAGTAACCGTAGCCGAGAACTGTTTCCCCTTTAACAGCTCTAGGACTGAGAATCATAAGACAAAGATCTCATCAATACAGGGGAAACACTTTTTATTCTCATCACCTCACTATTAGTGTTGTAAAGAAATAACTTTTAAATAAAACATCTACATATTTAAACTGTATTTCTCAGAGACCTAAAGAAAATGTCTTCAATTGCATCAGCCTACCGGTGGCGACGGTTTGCCATCCAAGAGAGAAGGGTGTTCTAGCCTGGATGGTGTAGCTGAGGAGGGGACTGTGGTTGTCCAGCCCTGGCCTCCAGGAAAGAGAGGCAGTAGTCTCAGTCATCTCAGTGACCTGACAATCCAAAGGTGGGCCTGGAGGACCTGCAAGGATGAATAGTTACACTTCACTCACACAGAAGATGCGTACTGCAAAGATTAACGAAGACACGAGGAAGAAGACATAAGGCATGGAGTGGGTGGGCCATGCTTAAAGCTGATTGAACAAACGGATTAGAAGAAAGGGAAATTAAGGGTAGCAGCTCCAAATAATTTTCAGCATCTGAAGTACAAAAAATATCCAAAGCCAGTCCAAACTCCTCTTTCATTCTTATTTGCAGTTCCTGAAATGTATTCATAAGAAGTTTTCTAATGTAGTGATTACTTTGTTTCACAAGTATTACCTAGACATTGTAGTACACTCTACTGGTACTATCAATTGGTCTTAAAAATGATTAAATTCAAAAATCTGTGACTGTTTTTTCTGGTGATTAGCTTGTGTGACATGGTAAATGTCTAAGCAGGCAATATGGGAGCAAAATTGTTTGTGCCACAAAGTCTTACATTTTATTAAAAACAAAAGTGAGGCATGCAAACAAAAAAAGGGGGATAATTCTGTGGAAAAGCACTTCATGTCCACTGTAAGGTACAGTGAATGATCTGTGTTACTAAGGCCCAGGGGATCCATGTTGGAGCAAATGGTGGAATGAAACATCAGGATATCTTAAAAAGAAGTCTGGCGGCCTTCATAGGGAAGAGTCATGTATTATTTATTTATTTACAAGGATCAAGATTGAACATTTTTGGCTTAATTAAAAAAGAAGTGGTTCTGAAGAGGGAAACGCAATCTTTTTCATGGGCCTTTCTCAATTCACAGACCAAGAGCCTTTTAAAAATGTGTTTGTCAAAGAAGATTTAGTAGCACATACGATTATCCTCCAATCGTATTTGCTACAGAAGAAATATTTGCAATATTGATATCAGAAGGAAACAACAACTGTGCACTCTGGGCTTTGTTGGTAGCAATCTTTTCTGAATGCATAACTTTTCCCAATTCAATTATTGTACTAAATGAAACGCGTTTGCGTGTGATGGTGTGCGGGGGTGCGGGTGTGTGTGTGTGTGCGTGAGAGATTATGTTAAGATAAGTAATTAAAGATGGGTGCATTTCAAGGGATTTTAAACAGCTCTACTGGGAGTGCCTTTAATCGTGGGTGTTCACATCTGATGTTAAAGCTTTTAGCTCCACTCTTTATGATCCATTTATCTCGGCCAACTGAGTGTGCCTGCTTGCACTGGTAGTTTTAAATCTTTTTTTTTGTTTTTGGTATAGGAGGATTCTTACCTCTAACGACTACATCTGTAGCAATGGACACACTGTCCACCTTGGTCTGAACTGCACAGGTATATTTCCCAGCATGACTCAGTTGGATGTTCCGGATCATGATGTCACCTGCTGAACGCTGTAGACGGAGGTGTCAAAAATACAATACATGGTAAGTAAAAACAGTAAAAAGAAAAAAAATATAAAGGAAACAAAAAAAAAAAACATTTAATTGGCCAAGTCATGGAGTTGCAAAAGTGAATAAAGGGAATAGATAAAGTAAGTGAAATGTCAAAGCAACTTCTGGTCCTGTTCTGTTTATTTCATTAAGAAAAGGGAGAGAGATGGCACTCATCCAGGGACATTAAATAACCGATTACTGCTTTCATCTTCATTTATAAGGGCAACTTTTTGTGAGGAATTAAAAAGCTTCTTTCAGCTCCATTTCTTTTTATATGCCCTGGTTTCTTTTAGTCTACAGAAAATCACTTAATGCCAAACACACGGTTAACTCTGAACTTTAAAGTTACAGCCGATATAAAGTTGATGTCTTATCTCTGAGAAGTGAGAAACTGTGAATGGAGAAGCGACACTGGAAACTACTTTGATGTAAAATCAGGGACATTTTATGGAGATAAAAATGCAGTTGCTCCCAATCCTTCACTCTTTGAAAAACACCTGCCATCATTTAAGTAACAAAACTTGGGATAGAACGGATTACAGATCTTTCACTTTGACAAACTTAATATATGGCATAAAAAGAAGAAGTGAGTAGTCCTAGAGAAGTCTAAATTCGTCTGTCGAACTTTAACGAGAGGAAGACGGATAAATGTCACTCCTTGTCCTGAACATATCTCATCTGCATTAGCAAAATTTAGGTGAATAAAAAATACATAAAATACGCTAAATGGAAAATCAAACATCAAATTATATCAGATGATCTTTTATTACCAACAGAAAAATGGAAACAGACCAGGATGGAGAACCTTCTGGATGGAGGTAATGTTGTGAACAGCAGAGGAGGAAGAGAGTGGTTTAGCCACCCTAATCAAGGTTTGATAAAAAGGTAAAAATAACATCTATCTATTCTAATGTATCTGTTTTGAAAACATTTTCATGTGTAAAATGTATTTTACTTAAGTGAGAAAGAAGCTTGCAAAAGGATGCATAACCTCTTTCAAAGTTGTCCAGATTAACTCTGTGCCTGCTGTCTCTTTAAGCTCTTGCTGCTGCCAATCTTATTAATTGTCTTTTCACATTTTATAACATCATGCATGTTTTGAATATCTCAAAGACAAAATTAATCAACCAGACGTTTGCTGCTAGAAAATACACATGGAAAAAAAAATATTCAGGTCATGATCGCTGCCTGACTAGCAATAGTAAACACACGGTAGACACCCTGTGGCACTCAGTTGCATAAAAAATAGAGTTTGAATAAAAAACACAAATATAGACTATTTATAAAACTCCTGGTGTTGTTCAAAAAAGGCTTAGTATGAAAAGGTGAGCTAAAATTTTTTATCCTTTAGTGAGACTGAATAAGTGGCAGAATGGGATGAACTTCCTCTTTCACTAATGAAGGAGGTGACTGTACTTCACAAACTGAGCAAAACAAGACTTCTTTTATTTTGTAAAGGAACTATTAAATAAAACCAGGATCGATCCTCTTAAGCAACCTTAGAACATTTGCTCACATTTTGAAACTAAAAATGAAAAATCTAAACAGATGCAGCTGTTTCTTTTAGCCATTCAATTGTACCTGCCTGAAAAATCTCTTCAACCTAAAAAACAGTTGCACTGTATAAATTATGTGTAAAGATCAAAAATATGTTTTGAATATATCAAAGTTTTTTAACAAAGGACTGTGAAATAATTTTGTTAGACTCAGAAAACGTTTATATACAGTATGTGCAAGCAGTCACTATAATCAAATGAAAATATATACTTTCAAGAAGACAAAGTGAGCTTTTTATTTTAATCTAATGAAAAGTTATTGTCAGCTTAGTAGAACATAGCTCTTCAAATGGATTTTGAAGCAAAACTGTGAGCATAAGTAGCTGTTTAAAGTATATATACACAGATCAGGCATCATACTGGTTATTTCTGCAGCTGCTAGTGGGAGGACTCTGTAGCTGTTCTGATCCATAAAATGAGGTCTAATGAAGGAAAACGGGAGTGAACGTCTTACAGGGCCATGGGTGAAAAAGGTTTGTTGAGTCCTGTTGGTATTAAAGGCTTTCCCATGTAGTCCGATCCAACCGAAGAGCTACTGTAGCTGAAATATCTGAAGAAATTAATGTTGCTGCACATGCATCAAAGTTTGTTGCATATGTTTCTGCATAGGATCAGACTAGTAAGGGTTTACAGCCATTTATGGCTATGGACTCTTTCAGCGAGACCTCGACTTACAGGACTTGAAGGATCTGCTGTTAAAACGTTGCATTGGCAGATACAACAGCACAAAGTTAAATTGTCCACAGTCCAGGCAAACATAGTTTGTGTTTTCGTCATGCATTACACGGAAGACACTCAAACGAGGGCATGCAAAGATGCATACATGGACTCACCCCACCGACTTTTTCAAAGTAGGCCCCTTGACTTCCAAAGTGGATGACCTGCTCATTGAAGAACCAGGTGAACTTCAGATCTAGAGTCGGATCGTGTGAAACCTGGCAGGGCAGCACAATGCTCTCTCCAACGGTCACATCCAGGTGCCCTGCTGGACTCGTGATTGTGGTTGCCTCTATAAATAACAGAAAACATTTGCAGTACATAAATCATTAATAACATAGTAGTTTTTTTTCTTTTTCAGTCTGAATAGCCTCCTGTACACTGACCAACTAGCTACCATGTTGAGCAAAACTGTGATTTTGTCTTCTCCCGAACTCTGATGAATAATTAAAAAAAAACAAATCTCAGCTTTTGATCTACTCCGATGTGAGATGTTAACAAAAGAAAACAAGTCCTTTTCGAGTCTGACAGTGACCTCCATTTGCATTTGTTTCATCAATATACACAAAAGCACGGTGGTAAAAAATAAAAAAGCATTTAAAAACAAAAGAAAAACCTCCAGCTACTTTATAATAGATCAGCTTTCAGTCTGTAATTTGGCTCTGCTTGTGGGCAACAAAAAGCACCATAATTTCCTCCTCTCTGTGGTGCCCGTCAACATAATCTTTGGTTGTCTCAGCTGGATGTCCTATTCAGCACTAGTGCTGTGCAGAGAATTCGTCCCATCCAGAGGGGCCTATACACCTGTCCTTGGTAAATTCTGCAGGCATGTCATAAGCATCTAATGGACAGCCTAGCAATGCAATATGTCAGTAGAAGTAAAGGTCTATATTCAGCTCTGTCAAAACAAGTTTATCTCACAGCTCCGGAGGAAAAGCAACTGCCCACTACATTTTATTCCAGGTGAGCCTCGAGAAAGTTTGGCACATGCGGCAAAAATGAGAGGAGCAAAACTTGTGCAATGAACGACTGCTGTTATACTGTAAGCTGTGGTGTGCTGTAAAGTAGTGTTATGTCATGATCTTTGAGAGTTTGGTTGTGCTTTGCTTTATTTAGATAGTCCATATCCGTCTATATACCGCTCCTTTTTCCTCAGCTTGGTCACTTGCCTTCCCTCAAAGCTGCATCCTGTTTATAATCAGCCACCTGCTCCTCATTTGCTAATCAGCTCTTCAGCTTTTTTTGATTTGAACTATTGCATATTAAACACGCTTGCTTTCATTGTTTGACCATTTTAATTTGGGCACTTTTACAAGACGCACAAGTTATTGTAGAAGAGTAAAACAGTGATATGCATTCTTTCTCTGAGTCGACTTCCCTTTTTCGACTGATTTTATTGTACTTACTGCACAGTTGTTCACACAACCACACTGGCATTATGAAACTAAATAAGAGAAAAGTGGTGATCAAAACATGCTAAACAGAAAGAGTCAAGATATCTAGTTGCAATCTGGTTTTATTTGTGCTGATCAACGATTTATCAATATATTGCTGGTACCACAGGGGGAGCATATAGTAAACACTAGACCGTTTTTAAATTCTATGCAAATTTTTCATATGTTTAGTGTACAAAGTAGATTTATGCATCATTTGTCCATTAGTATAGATATATATTATGTTTTTCTATGTTGCAGCAAACTACTTGTGCATGTAAAGTGTGCAGAAGAAAAGAGTAAAACAGGGCTTCTGTTTGTACCCTTAATCCAGAAAACATGTTAAAAAGAACCACCAAAAGGCATTTTAATAGACCAGTGGTGTTGACTCTGCTCTTTAGAAATGCCTAAAAATCCCTTGTACTGCAGTATCTGATTTTAATAAACTGCAATCTTAAAGAAACCAGGCAAGACTATGAGCTACTTTGAGAAACAGTTATGAATTAAACATTGCAGGAGGAATAAGATAAAGAGTCTTGTGTCTTACTTCCAGAGGCCACTAACAATAAGTGGCCTCTGTTTTACTTTCCTTGAGTAATAATTACAAAGTGACAAGTTCCTCAATGTCATTTCAAGTGAAAAGAAAATTGCTCTTTCTCCAAATTCCATCACATTATTAGGTTTGTAACCTTGTCTGAGCTTTGGCAATCCTAACAAAGACGACATTAAGCGTCTGACAAGACAACCACCTTAAGCATACAGCCGGATCAGAGCTACTTAAATCTATTAGGATTTTCCTTTCTCTTCACAATGTGCTACTTTATGTTGGTCTATCACATTCAGTTTCAAAAAGGTTAATTGAAGTTTGTGGCTGTAGCAATCCAAGATGTGAAAAAGGTCAATACTTCTCTGAAGTACTCTTAACAGCAAGAGTTCTTTGAATCTACAGAATATGCAAAGACAAAAAAAACAAAAAAAAACTAGTTTTGGCCCATCTGTCTGACGGGCTTTTATCATCACTTCAACGTACCAATCAGCTGTTCAACAATAGCCGACTAAAATGGCCTGAAAAGCACCGCAATCTTTGAAAAGCTTCCTAGCCCCCATTTACTTTATCAAGGCCCCAGACCTGCTGCATTCAAAGGGAACCAATGGACTGATGCCAAAGGCTACTGTAGAGCATGTCACAAATACCTACTCATTTTTAGACTCTAAACAGAGAAACAGATAAGAAAAGAGATTGTTCAAAAAATAGATCTAGTTTGAGTGTTTCCAAGAGTCTTTTCAAGGACCCCTGAGAAAAGCTATCATCTACAGATTAGAAACAAGTTGTGCCATAGATCTCATAAGAACAGCTTGAGTAACAGCAAAGTAAGTGAAAAACAATAATATCCAAATACCTAACTATAGTTTTAGTATCAGACATTGGCACATAGCAATATTTGTATTAGGTATGACAATAAATATATGAAAAGATCAGGAAGTGACTTTACGTAATACATTGACATTAAGAATTAAATCCCAAGAGAACACTTTCTCAAGTAAACAGCTGTTTACATTAACTGGAAACCACACATTTAGTTACTGTAACTGGAAATCAGTTTCTTTGATGTGAGATGGTGTGGTAATAAAATAATGTTTCCAAAAGAAAGAAGCACATACAGTATGTGACAGATCTTTTAGAGAGTGATTTTTGGAAAAATAACTCTCTTATATATCGTCTTACAGATAGGATAAAGCATCAAGTGGTGACTGGAGGCATCAAAATAAGATAAGAGAGTCAGAGGGATCCAAAGTTTGGGCCTGATAAAAGGACTTAAAGGAAACAGAAAAACAAAGGAGTTTCTATGTTGCTTGGATGCTGTTTGGTTTTGCTTGTTTTCTCTGCCCCTTAGGAAGTAAACATAAATAAATTATTGGTAAAATAGATGTGTTCTTTGTTTCTGTGTGTGTGTGTGTGTGTGTGTGTGTACATCTGCTGGGACAATCAGGTGACTCCTAGGGCTTATTATGTAGATTCAAAAACAATAACAAGATTTCAGGGCTTCGAATGATTGCTCCCAAATAGTAGTAAAGACAATCACCGACATTTCCTCTCGCAATATCTAAACATCAGTGTGTAGCAGCTGATCCATGTTTTTCAAAATCAGATTTCAGATAAATAGATAGCTGGAAAAAGTTTTTTTTTTTTATGTTCTGAGGTTAAAAAGCTATTTGAACAGAATAAAAGAGATGGGAAGGTTGAGGATGGCTTGAAAGTGAAAAGATGTCAGTAGTGAATTCTACATATAGTGTATGTATTTGTTAATGTACAATAATATAATTTTGTTGTTTTCTTTTTGTATATACTTTTATGCTTTTATGTTTGTTTGAATCTACATGCCTCGGTTGCCTTTACTTTGCCAATTGAATTTACAATTGAAGATTTCAATTTATTATTCAATTTACAATTGAATTTTCCCACTGTGGGACAGTAAAGTGTATTTCTATTCTATTCTACATACAAATATTTTCAACTTCATGTCCCTTTTGTGCATTTAAACATATCTACTCCAAAATGGTTAAAAAAGCAATAGCTTTATTTCATCTGATGAATTAGAATCTCTGTTAAATGATTTTAAAAAGCACCAATTAGAATTTAAAACAGAGCATGATGACGCATCATAAAGTTTTTCCTCTTTTTGAACTTTCCCTGTCTTTTTGGCCTGCTCTTCTACTCACCAGATAAAAATCTTATAAGATTGACAAGACAGACAGGGAAAAAGTAAAGTTGTCATCTGCAGCTAAAAGACGGAACCTAAAATAGCAAACCCTCTAAGGCCTTTGGGTTACAGCAGCATCTGACTGCAATCCCCCGCTCAGTGACAGCTCAGACTGGCTCTGTACTCCAACAGCCTGTGGCTCCGCTGTGGAAACCTAAATATCCACTTGCTGCGCTTTGTTGCACGCTCAGTTTGAATGTGTAACAAATCAATGCAAAAGACTGCAATGGAATGTGGTTACTGGAAATGTATGTGTCTGAGGCTTCCTCTGCGGTGGATCTTATTTTCCATCCTTTTTCACCACAATAACAGTGACACTGGATACAACAGTCTGCTGTTGTCTTGATATGCAGATTTCTGTCAGCATTTTTCTTTCTAGTTCCTTTATGAAAGGATGTGTAATATACGCAACATCCTTTCCATTTAATCCGTATGTTATCTTTAGCTGGAGGTACCATGTTTTGCTTTGCTTACCATCTCAGCAACAACATAGGCACAGGTCACAAAGGTCAGTTTTCTCAGGACCGTTTCACAGGCATCCTTATGTTTTCTCGTGTTAGCATAAATATTTAACATTGCTATTTAAGTCTGTTGAACAGAACCTAACCCACAGATGTATCACAGTAATCAAGAAGTGCATTGAGGCAGCTGCACGCTCATTCTTGAATATATACATGGAAATTAACTGCAAAGGATAAGTAGTTAAGTGGAAATCAGTTTCTATGATGTGAGACTGTGTGCTACAAAAACAATGTTTCCCAAGGAAATGAATATCTCTGCTGCCCTGCCTTGTTACCTTCATACACAAAGGTTATCTTTACCGCTATCAAAATAAAATTTGGGGAATTTAACTAAATAAATGGTGCAGTTTGTTATTACCACCCTTGATCATTGCATATGCAGGAGTCAGGGCACTTATCTAACTAGTTCATACACATTGGTCCAACACTTTTGATGTAAAAACAGAATGAGTGTAATATCTGTGAAATTGCTCTGCAGGACACCACAAAAACTAGGCCACTCTCCATGCAAATGGTGTGCCCAGAACTCAGTGCCTTTTTTTAAAGGACTAGATTTGTTGCAGACTGAATGAATATGAAGAACAGACATTAAGGGAATATTGAAATTACTTTAGGGTGAAAAAGAGAATGAATTTTATTATGTCTGGTTTTATTTAAAAGTTGTAGTGCTGGGTCCAGATTTTTTAGCAGTCATAAACTATGCAGCTCACTAAGCATAACAGGCTAGTCTTGTGTCTCAAGGAAGCTTTCAGAATAGTGGGGAATTCCCAAAATGTGTGCTGTCACAGTGCATTTTAGCACAATGTATTATCTGTCACAAACAATCTTAAAGTAATTCAAATGAGCGTCAACATAAAATATCAGCAGAGTGTTTTTTTTTTAATTCTAAACCACATGAACCAATTTCAAGTGGTTAAATTGTTGTATAATGTATGTACATATCTAAGGTCAACACCAGTTTATTGACAATGTCAAACCAAATTTATAGTTAGTTTGATGCTGGATACTTGTTGAAATACTATACATATTGATAAAACTAACTGTTTTTTTATTTACAATTAAATAATGTAAAAATTTATATTTATGCTTTTTTTATTTGTTTGCATTGATTGAAATAGGACCACATCAAACCATGATTGGTCTTTACGTTTTCTAAAGCACAATTTAATTTTTAATATTCATTTAAATAGGAGTGGTCAAAGACGCTTTTAAAGATAGAGATTCTCCCATCCTCTTATTAATAAAATAGGTGTTGTGAATTTGTTTAGTACAATGTTTGGACACATGCCTGAAAACTGTAATATGGGAGTAATAATCAGCGACAGTCAGTTAGTAAATGCAAAAGTATCAAATCAGTTCAAGAACTTACCTTTAACAAAAAGGCTTCCAGAGCTGCTCGCTACTCCAAACTGGTTCCTGGCTACACATGTATAGATCCCAGCATCCATTTTAGTGACATTGGATAACCGCAGGCTTCCGTTATCCAGCACCATCATTCTGTAGGGATCAAAACACTACATATTACCATCAGACTCCATGTGAAAAGTGGAATAAGAAGTTCAAAGTCTAAAAACAGCCGAAGCGGTGCAAGGGATTTTCATCAGGTTGTGTGTCAGCTTGATGTAAGCTGAAGCTCTGTGTGAAATGTTACAGTTTGATCTGTCACCCTCAAGTTCATAAGTGAAGAGAGAAAAAAAATCATCTCATGGGGCAAAATTCACATCTTGACTTCATGACAACAGTGACAGGGATCCACTGTGCATATCAAAAGTGCTGAAATTTTTGGTTTAGTACACGGAAAAAAAATATGATACAAGTCATACATATTTTCCAAGACTTTCAAAATAATATTTAGAATTTGTGTTATTTACTTTAGGTGACATGCTGCACCTCTTAAAGCTTCAGGGAAATGTAACTGTTATGCTTTGCGGCTGTTTTAGAAGGGATGTCATTGAAAAAGATTGCAATTGTGGGTGGAAATAGCTTTTAAGGAAAAATGCAATTATTTGTTTTACTGTGTTTTTGTTTGTGCAGGTGTTCAGTCAAGGATGAAGTAAATGAAAAGAAAACACTTAAGAAGATTAGGATCCTCGAATACCCGGGAAAACTAAATGATTTACGAATTCAAATGTTTTAGAGAGGTGCAGCTGACTAAGGTAATTAAGTGCTTGATTGTGAAAATGCATTCTTTTACCATTTGTAAAAACCTGAGTCCATACTGAACAAAAAGATTAAAAGAAAATCCCACCACTTTCATTCCTGTAGACGGTGTCATTAAAAACAGTTATTCATATATTGCTCTCAAATGAAAGTTCATCACTTGTCTAGTTTAACGCATTTAAAACGTACTGCATTTTATTACCTTCGGTTCACTTTTACAGCTCTGTTATCAGTACATTCCAGCTGGTTTTAAACAACATACTTTCCTTCATCTCTTTCTTTTTGAACTTCATGATTACTAAAAGGAATACATCACTTCCTAATCTATTAAATCCTGGCAGAAGAACTGCTCTGTTTGGTCATTCTTTTTCTGCAGTAGGAAGGTTAGTTCTGAAATGTCAAAGGTTAAATGATTACAGTTTGACTCTGTACAGTTTAATTATTTCCTTACGTTGCTAAGTAAATCAATATGACACATTGAGTCTATTACAAATATTGAGCCTCTTATTGCTTTATTTATTGTATTTTTACTCCTATGGGTAAAAATACAAAGTAAATCTTTACAGACTGATTTGGGCTTTTGATTTTAAGTACAACTTTCAAAACTAATGTTTTTTTCCCCCCTAATTGTTGGTTAATATGCGCTGCTATATTACTCTCTGAAACACCCAGACAATAAATGCTCGACTCCACCAGCTGCCACTGTGTCTCACAGCAGGCACTAGGGTTGCCATGTTTGACGGGTTACTGGGGCTTTGTACAGCCATGGATCACAGTAGAAGAGATGAGACAGTGCCAATTTAAATGAGATGTAAACAAAACAGCAAGCTTTTCTACCAACAACGAACTCTTTATTGAGAAAATAATACATTCAAATGCAATCCATTCACAGGCGCAACCTTTTAAAGGAACTAATCAGTTCTGTATCTGAAGCTGATTGCTTATGTTTAATTTATTAACGTGACTGTTTTACATACAAAACTGTTTGTGCTTGACTCCAAATCTGCTGATTTTAGCTCAACAAAAACTGCTTGATAATGTCCCGTTTATAATTCAGAAAACTTGCTGGGTTTTTTTCTCATTTTAGTTTATCTGAGTAATATAAAATATATGTTTTGTACATGGTACAACTTTTGATATTTTAATTGTATTTTTCCCAGTGATATCTCCAGTTTTATATGTCTGAGCTGTTTTGATTTAACAGGCAAACTTTACAAACTTGATAGACAGAAGAAGAGGAATCCTAATGAGGAGGTCCCGATTGTGATATTTATTTATCACAGGCTCTTAGCTTTGAGTTAAATAATAAAGAACATAGCTCTTATTTAAACAAGTGTAGGTGTTGCAAACATTTTTCTGTGCAGTTCGCAAATCTTGTCCAAAGACAAAAGGAGTTTTGTGCCAAGAAAACATTTTTTGAAAATACTTTCCAAAGTAGAGATTTTTTTACTCGGTATTTAACATAAAAAATCTCTACATATAAGATGACGTAGCAACCTAGCTCCTGCATGCAAATAGTCACTGTCTTCATTTCTAACCACAAAAAAAGCTGCTTAATGGCATTTTCCGTGTATGGTATGCAATGATTTTGATTATGTAACTATCAAATATTTTAAATATGTAACAAAAGCTTCTGACTAAGAGGAACTAGAAAACCTTCCAAAAAAAGTGAGCTACAAATGTTTTGTGAGAATCTTTAGTCTATCACTCCTTTAGCAATGCTAATGTTCGTCTCTCTCTGAATTCCAATGTGTTTATTAATATTTCACCTACTTTCAGCAAATGTTTGAAATTGAGGAAATGTGTGGATAGTGGTTTTATTACGAAGAAAAAAAAATCTTTAACAAAAGTATTTTCTCGGCAACCTCTCACAAAGGGACTTTTGGGACTTCATAAAGAATCAAATACTATATTTGATTACTTAACGGCCAGAAATATAAAAAAAAAACAAAAAAAACAATATGTCCTGTGGTATTTGGCCTCTTTAAACCAGAGAAATCTGGAAAATGTGTTTAAAAAGGGAATTAAAGGCAACTATAACAATGGCCTGCCAACGGATGGAAAAGGAATGCTGATAAAAAGGCTTAAAAGCATTTCTGATTATTGTTGAATATTTAAGGAAGGGTTGTGAAGTTCTTCAACATCAAAGAACAGCTGTTTTACTAAAAGCCTTGCAGATTTACAGAAGCAGAATTACAGAATTAGTCAGTCAAAACTGCCTGTACCAATTCAGACATAGAAATTACCTAGACAGGCAATAAAAAAAATCCCTCTGTTAATAGAGAGTCCCACTGCGTCTTGAGCTAATAATTAATTTGGCAAAGCATCAAAGGTATTACAAACATGTGAAATCCAATAAAGTTCACAAGAACAAATCAATATTTCCTGATGTGAAACAGCTGTTCTGCTGAGATTCTAATTTTACAGTTCTAATTTGATCTTTACCACATGTTGCCTGTGTCAAAATGCAAAAATTAAAGAAAAAAAGTATCACTTAAACATTCACGGAGTAGGACATACATTTGTTAACAGCTGTATTACTTAAGTGTGCAATATCCAGCAAAATATCCCCTCACAAAATCTGCCTCTGGAACTCCTTCCAGCCAGGAAACTTTTCCTTTCATAACTTTTTGCACTTTCACATATTTCTAGGAAGTTTTAGTCATTTTCTGAACATAGAAGTCAATTTCAGCAAGGAGGACCTCTGTTCAAAATGCAGCCTAAAGTCTTTCCGCATGTAGTTTAAACGTTCTCCATGGGTATGTCTCAGTACTCTGGGTACACTAACCTCCTTACGCACACTAAAATCAGGACTTTTAGGTTAATCTAATTTTCCCTTACGTATGAGTTTGTGCATGGGTGGTTGTCTGTCTTCTGTGTACCGTTGCCCTTCAAGGAAAAGCGGGTATAGACAATGGATGGATGGTTGCTATTAGAATGACGTCATAATTAGCAATCCTTTACAAAGAAAATATTGTCAGTGAGGCTTTAAGGTCCAGCAGGATGAGAATGTATGAAATAGGCTTTACTCTATGTTCTGTTCTCTCTAACATCGTCAAACAACAGGAACTGTATTTTTCAAACCATAACTTGATTTACTTTTTTACTGGTAATTGCACCTTGTGTTACGAAATGGATAATCTCCTTTCTCCTTCCAAAATGAAATACTTACTAGAAACTCCCTTGTCATTGTTTAAACTGTAAATGATAATGGGGGTTAAGACACTTTTTAAAAATATAACCGTTTTAAAGGTGCCTGAACTCATCCTTTTCTTTAAGACCTCTTTTAGGGGAGGATGGGCTTTTTAAAATGATCACGAATGACCTGTATTGCTTTAAAGGATGAAGAATTAAAGTACATTAGTCTTTACAACGTCGCCTAGTCCCTGCGGAGCCGGACGTATTTTCTCCTAAGTGAACTGAGGGCTTTCTTTGTAATGGGCTATAACAAAGAGTTATGGATATGAGATGTCACTGGGATAAGGCTTGCCAATGAACTCTTGCAGACGACAAGAGCTACAAAGAAACAGAGAGAAGGATGTGTGAAGAAAAATATCTTTCAGAAATGCGCTCACTTCAATTCCTTTTTTTTTTTTATTTTTGAAAGGCTGCTCCAAAGCAATTAAGGTACTGGTGAAATGTGAGGGGTACATAAAAGCCAGGGTGGTGTGACAGAGTAAACACGCACTTTACCTCAACCCTTTGCTGGCCCGCCATTAAAAGTGAGCTATCGGCTGTAATCTAAAAGTCTCTCTGCGGTGTTACAAAAAAACCAAGAGGCTGTAAATGAAAACATTATTTTAACCACTTCAGAAGAATTGTGTAATTAACTCAGTATATTACAAACGCCTCACAATTTTCTAAAGTGCCGCTTAAACGCTTCAGTTGAACTGCTGAATCTGTTTCTAGTAACACAACTGGAAAATTTCCACCTCACAGTAGGAGGATTATAAATTGATTCATAATATGACAAAAGAACAGCACAGAGTGTTTAGCACAACACTCTTAAACACAGTGGTTTCATCTCGGGGTAATATTCCGGAGCTCTATTCCTTATATCCGTTTCCCAGTTGCTGGCAGTGGTCAGCAATGAAATTTAATTAGGGTAAGCGCTTTACCGCTAACCTCATCACTTCCAGCATACTGTAAGTGCCGAGCATCCCCAGGAATATCTGGTTATACGTGAATTGGATATGAGCTGACTTAAGTATAGTCTCGGCATGATTTTATTAACTAATCGGATACCGCGTTGTTCTTAGATGATTTGTTTTCTTCTATCTCGGAGGCTTGAAGACATTATCCCTGGAAGATTAGAAAGAATTATGGGTACTTTAGCTAAGCCAGTAGGATGGATCAGCACTGTGCCACCGCTGTAATGGTTCGGGAAACTGCCTCGTTTCAATGTAGGGAAAGTAAATGCTAACAAGCCAGGAAAAGGGGAGCAGGCAGGCGAGAGAAGTTGCAATAATGTAAAATCCGAACATCCTGCATGCGGCTCACCCACTTCAGGGCAAGGGTGGGATATTAAATCTCATATGGGAAATCTTGCTTTTATGGGCGTGATTGATATTGCACGCTGCAGCTTAGATGCATTTTCCTTCCAATGCTTTAGAGGCTGATAAATCTGCAAGCTGGGCTACACATTTAGCAGACATTTTGGAACATATAATCCTGTGCCTGATTCTGCTGATATCCCGTACATAACACATATTTTGTCCTGTTTGGAATTAACAAAACACGATCGCATGTTCGGCTTCCTGAGCATCTTGTTTGCCAGGTGGAGGTGAGAGATGACTAAACCTGTGGCACCCCCGCTGTTCTGGAAGATGGATATACCAGAGGTTAGACGTGGCAAAGCTGCCGAGGCTGTTGAACAATTAATCCCATATCAAATGAGAAATATGCACCCCCGCCAGTTTCCTGCATGTGCCAGCTGGTGTGCTCTGCCTCTCGCTGGTTTATTTCTGCTAAAAATAAGAATGTTGTCAAACACAATATGAGTCATTTGCATAGACAAAAGAGAAACTAGAGCAACAATTATTGTGCAGCTGCACTTCACGATGGTTCTGTTTCTACAAGTGTAATCTGCTTGAAGTTTTGAATCCTGTGAAAGAAGATTTACATTGCGGGAGGATTTCAATGGAAAACTACTAAGTGCTGCCTGTTGGCCTGACTCCTTATGTGTTTGAACAGGTCTTTCTATTAGAGATCCAACAACTGGAAGTCAAATAAAGAGTGTTCTTTTTGAATTGCCCTTTTACCATTTCCAGAATTAAAACCTTGTTCATTTAAGTATAGAAATAAAATGGTTTCAGATTTTGAACATCACCATGGCAACATTTTGGATGGTTAGTGTTGACGTTTTAAAAGGAAGCTGACATTAAAATCATATTTTGTGACCACACTAAACTGTGTATTTTATGTCCATTACATACAATCTGAGTTGCGGATGCAAGCAGAAGGCAGTAAAAGAAAAAAGAAAAAAAACCCCGGAAAAAAAAAAAAAAAACCATGTAATTTTCCCCTATCCATAACTAGTTTTGCCACTCACTAGTTGTGAGGCACTCTACAGGTTACAGACAGAACATTAGGCAGCTAAATAATGGCTAAATTCATGTATGTATCTTTAATAAACAGTTGAGTTTATTATTTAAATGTTGTAGCCATTTTCAATTGTCTAAACATTTTCTGCAGACTTCTCTTATGCTGATGTCCTGTTTTGTTTTGTTTTCATAAAATTTGGTATCCAAAATATATCCTGTATGTACAGTATATTCACATTTTGAAAGTATACAGATATATATTTTTTTTATTTTATGTATAGATTTATTTATAAGGGTCCAATACTTTATATGGGACCCTTAAAAAGGGTCCCATACTTTATATGGGACCCTTATAGATGAATTCAGGATAAAGACACATACTTATGCTGCAGGAAAATAATTATTTACAATTACTCCGTTCTTAGAACTATGTCTTCAGGTTATAACACATTGTGCATATGTCTAGAACATTTTTCAAAAATGCTGATAAAATTGATAACTGATGAATCCACATATAATAATCCTGATATATTTCTTTTAATGTGATCACATCGAGAGTTTGATCACATTTCAACTTCAGTTTTACAAACGTACAACTGCATCTACGAATGTAAATGAAAACCTTTCTACTGCAGTGTGAGCATAAACACCATAGCTCTGACCGGTTGCCAATCTTTGATAGCTAGAACACAATTTTGCTTTCAGACAAAGAACGGTTTTCTCTGCCTGATTAACATTTTCTTCTCCTTTTCTATCTTCTCTTAGCTCATGGAGGCGATGCATTGATTTTTCTTTAACACTATGTCTAATGAAACAAGGTGTCCAGCGTATTCCCCTGGTATTCCCACCGCTATAACAAAAGAACGTGAGCACATCAGCAACCCATTGATAAGTCTTTTTGGGCATTTGATCCCCTTCCTCCACATCTTGCTGGTCTGTATCACCGGTTGCCTTGTGCTCTAACGACCCTCCGGGCCTTACGTACTGCTAATGAGCTGATGTATCGGCACATCGATCTGAATGCCGCAGTCTAGAAACACCCAATTACCTTAAACAAACAGAGCAGAGACCAGCCAGAGGAGGAAAGTACAACAGAGTTCAAGAAAGAAATGCAGATAACGGGGAAGGGAGTGAAGAGCGGACCCTGTTATGCAATGCAAATTATATTGTGTCACACTGTGATTCTGTTCTTCACAGTTTGTCAGCATGAATATCAAGTAGGATGAAATTAAATAAGACTTTTAAATCTTCCACCGCTAGTAGAACAGACAAACTCAACCAACAGCGGCAAAGAAAGTAACCTAGTACCTGTGGCTCTCGCGCAGAGCTTCGTTCCCCTTCCTCCATGAAATCACGCCGCGAGGAGACATCCTGGGCTTGCATTCGATCAGGACATCGCCGCCCTGTCGGGCCAACGTTTGTGTCTTCAACAGGTTTTGGGAGAAGTCGGGAGCAATAGCTGCAGGCGGGGAATTCAAGGGGAGGAAGGTTAAATTTATTGATTGAGGTAAAAGAGAAAGAAAAGAAATGGAAACAGCACTGAGAAGTTTCCTAAGACGTGAAGGTCACTCTATCCATTAGGCGGGTCAGCAGCACTCACATCCTGCTCTCTCTGAACGTTCATGCTCTTGTTTGCACACATCCAGAGAAATGCTCATAAATGAAGCATGGTACATAATTTTCAAGGGTGCATTTCTTTTGATTTTAGTTTCGTGAATCTTTTTTAGAAGGACATTATGCATTGAGAGTCGAGCTTTGGGGGCTGTAAAAGCTAAAATGAGAGAATGTTAAGCAAGGCTGAGGCTTTGTTGCTGCTTCTTTAGGCCCCTAATTACTAATGCACCACCGTGTGAAGCTGTTTTAGACGTGCACCGACTCAGCAAAAACCTCTTTAAAGAGAACACAGTGTGGCATCAGCAACAAGGTGCACATGCTACATCAAATTTCATTATTTGACACTGCATGGGAAATGCAAACATAAAGTATTTCTTATTTATTTTTGACTCATTTAAAGTCAGAAGGAAGACTTAAGTTAGTTATAGAATTAAGAGAGAAGGATTTTCAAGGTTTTAAACTAATTATGTTTTCAATGACTAATGTGAAATGACTTAGTCGATTAACCAGAGATAAAACATGTTATGTTTGTAATTACTTCAATAGAAATAATTCCTATAAACAAGAAGGTTGACTTGCCAGTCAGTTCTGTTTTCATATAAAGCAGCAGTACAAGGAAGAGAAGTAGCTCTTACTTCTAATACTTTTCATCAATAAAGCCTTGGCGTCAAACTGTCGCTGCTAACGTCTGAGACTGCATCAATAAAAACATAAAGTGATTTTTTTCAGCATGTGAAAAAAATTCTTCTTTGATTAAATATCTCAAATGCCATTTGCCTAGAAAGTATCTCCACAATAAAAAAAAAGGCTGCTGTGTTTCTCACTCTGCTTGTTGAAGTAGCCATATGAACTTTTTTATGGATCTGTTGTTGAATCCACTTTTTATTCAGTCCAACAGTCAAACAACTTTTTAAATTAACGTGGCTATATTTTTTGTTGAATTACAATTAGTACATGATGTTTTCACAAAGTATTTTAACACCGATTAACAAAATATATGCTCCTTTCATAGACAAAGTTCTAATAGAAATGTTTAATTGAGATGGCACAGTCAAGAAATGTGTTTATCAACCTTAGTATTATAGGATATTTCTTAAACAAAATTTTGGCTTTGTGACAAATAAGAGATTTGTCACAGAGTTAAGTGGGAACATTTGGCAGTAGATTCTGAACTCACACCTCCCATGTTCCAAAGGAAGTTGAGGATCTGAATTTAAACAAGCCATGTTTGGAGCTTTTAGTGTAGATTAGGCTTCTGGGAAATTTGGCCTAGAAGTCATTCTTGACCTGTACTGATGGCACCGGAGGGTCTCTTTTGCTGGATATTATCTTGCTATGACAGATACAGCCTACAAGCTAGCTTTGAGAAAAACCAAACACTGGAAGGTAGCCGGCCAAACAAATATGATTAGACATACTATGAGTGTTGAAGTATCCTTAATTTTACAGGTTTACAGGCCTGTGCTGACAAGAGGCCTTGTGATTCTCCAGCTGTAGTTCCTTAAGGCTTGCCAAGCAGTTGGACGTCTACATCCTGTAGAGAACAGCTGTCATAAGGACAACTCTGTAATCATTCATTGGGTGACGATATAATATTTATGGGCAGAATCCTCATCCTTGGCTATGATCTTTAATGGCTTTTTTATGCGTTACAACTGTCTGAAGTACTCCATTGTTAACGTAACATGTAGACATTCACTCTAGCTTAGGAGTCGGGCTTGCTAGCCAAGGTTATATAGAGCGTGGTGTGGTGCATGTCAAACAGATGATTTTTGTGGTCTCAAACAAGTTCTGGTCGGGATCTAATCCCCTTACTCCTAAACAGTACGAAAAGGGGCTTCTAATTTGATCTTTCATAGTGCCCACAAAAAGCTAGAAACAGCCATGGAAATAATAATTTAGAAATAAATAGCCTTTATTATCATGAGTGGAAATTAAGGTGTAAGAGCAGCATCAAGACATGCAGCACAAGACACATCTTAAAATGAGAAAACTCAGAATTAGTGGAGAGCTGCTGAAACAAGGTGCCTTCTCTCTCAGAGCCCGAAGTAGAGAATTTATATGTATTTGTTAAAACTGTAAAGTTGATGCAGTTTTTTTCCTTTTCTTTTTAAGTTATGACTGTCTGTAAACTCTATGTATTAAAAAAAAAAAAGAAAATTAGAAGTGCCATGTGAGCTTAGACAGAGTTATAGATAAACGTAAGCCAAGAATGTAGCTTTGATTCATAGGGAAACAAGCAACAGAAAAATGGTTTAGGTAAAATGATATTGATGACCCAGATGTAGAATGGTTGACATGCACAACAAATGTGCTGCCTCTACGCTCTTACCAATGACTCTGAGCTCAGCATTGGTGAAGATGCGGCCATGCTTGTTCTCCGCCACACATTGGTACATTCCAATGTCAGCCAGATTCAAGTTGTTGATTGTCAGCACTCCATTATTCACCTGAACTCTGTCCTGCTGAAGAGAGAGAAACATAAATTAGTTTTTAAAACAGCTTTATGTATTCACAAATAACAAAGCTGCAATACTCAGAAAAGTTTTAGGAAATACCTTAGGGGTGGAACTTTTAGTTTGGTATTTACATAATCTCCTATTAGAGTTTGCAGTTGTTAAGGAGGTAATATAGTGAATTGACAATTGGAAAAAAAAATCTTTGTGTTTATCAGTTATTATTTAACATTTTGTTTAGTCTTTTGATCACCGCTGATGTAAAACAATGTAAAAGCTGGAGGATGGCTCAGCATCAACCTACATTAGAGACTTGATTGTTCAATCAAAGGTCTCCTAGTTGAAGTGTACTCTGCATCCCCAGAATCAGAAGCTGCATTCAGTTTTTATGTTCCTCTAATCTAAAAAAAAAACAAAAACAGAAGACTGCAAAACCTATACGTTTGGAGTTATCTTTGATTAATAACGACTGGAACACAGATTAATTTTAGTCTAGATTACAACTTTTCATTACTTCTCTTTATGTTGACAGTGTAATCCAATATTTCTTTTTTGTTTGCTTATTGTGTTGTTCCCAACATATAAAGCACAGTGAACGGAAATGTGCTACACAAATAAACTTGACCTGACTTCACCCCAGCGACACACATACACACAATTTTTCTTGTTTTTGCACTCAGAGTCTCACAACACTTAATGCAGTTATTCTGAGAGCAGAGTTTACTTAACTGTGTTAAAAACTTTGAGATATTTTGACTTTTTAAGGCCCTGCAGAAACTTTTTTTTTCTAGAAATAGCGTTTTCACTTTAAGCTTTGAGCCTGTGTACCAGTTTTATTGTTTGCATATAAAATAATTTTGTAGTATCTGAATGTTTAGTTTTTGTCCAGTAGAACTCAGTAGATAGTTTCCTCCTGATAGTATTTTTCTTTATTTACTATTTGCGGTAACCTTTTTGACAAGTGAATTTTTGAATGTTTTCTTATAAGAAATCTAAGCACTAATATAGCACAACAATATCACGCATTAAAGAACAAAAATAGCTCTGCAGTTTGTATTTAGCTCTTCTGACCTCCGAGTTCTTTCTGACAAATGTGCTGATTCAATTTTGGTCTTTCACAACAACTTTATCTCCTTTGGGCGTTTGCTAATTGAGACTTTGCTTATGAAATCTTAGAAGAATCAGTCACAAGTCTTGAGCGCTGGAGGCTGTTTGTACTAACAAAAATAAAAAATCAGCTGGTGGTGGAAAACAAAATGCAACAGCACAAAACATTGTTTGTTTAACCAGTAAACCAATCATATCTTTGTCTCAGACACATACGGAGGTCCATACTAAAAAGAAAAGACAACATAAAAAAATAACAAGATGAAATTAGACAATATAAGAATAAGATCAACAGGAATAAATGCACCCTTCTTCAAAGACAGCCATACAGAGAACACTTACTAATAGCACAGGCTGAACAAAGTTCTTCTCTTCCCTGTGCTCTTCTGACCTTCAGAAGCTTTGGAACAGTCTATCTGCTTCCTTTTTATAGTAATGTCAATTTAAGGGTGGCAGCACTCATTGTTCCTGCCCTTGATCCTTCTATAGAGTGTACCTGGACTTTTTAACGTCACTGACAAAGTGGTCCAGAGGGTCCTGTCGCCAGTCTGTCTGTCGTCGGGAATCATTACAGCACTGCTACTTGAAAAGGCAAGGACTATCCCTGAACATCAGTCAGTGACACTGCTGAGGATCTTCAAATACATTTCCCTCAGAGGCTGGCTCAAGCATGCATCAGGCAGACACTTGGCTACACATGGCTGAGCTAGCACTGCAGCCTCAGCCAGAGGGGACCCCGGGTGGTAAAGGATGCAGTAGTTCTCAAGTGGAACAGAACAAGTCCACCTTTTTTAGGAGATAACTGGCAGTAACTGTTTACTGAAGGGAAAAGAATGATAGGGAGAAGGAAAAGAGAGATGGGGGCGCCTTCAGACGAATCTAAAATAAGTTGAATATTTTGAGAAGTGAATTCATTCTAGACATTCAAAAAGTGAAAATTGTACGATATATATTATACCGATAAAGGTTGTCTGCCTCATACAGATATAAAAGTGAGGGTTTACAATGATGTCACCCTGCTCTTTGCAGCCATTATAGCTGTTCTGTAAAAGCTGTGCACTTTTTTTATAACGATATTCCATTTGCGAGGTCTAACACAGTTATTTGACCAATAAATGTTTTATTGGGGTCAAGAACTAAAGGTTAAGGTCATGACTAAAATAATTCAGTACACTGAAGCATTAAACTAGTTGGAAATAAATAGATATTCCGAAAAATAAAAGCCACACACATTAATGCCATCTGCATAAGACGTTAGACTTGGCACTATGTTAACCACTGCTGAACTCAGACTCAACCAATAGATCATGAGGCAAGAAAGGCAGAATGATCATTCAAGAGTACCCCGTCTCCATTGTTTTATCCCATTGCTTCTTAGATGCAATAGGAGCTGCTCTGCCTGGAAAACCTCATTTCATGAAGCTCTCAGCTGACTGTTCATCAGCTAAATTAAAGATTACATGAGGTTTGGATGTCTTCTGACTCTGCAGGCAGACTATTACTCCTAAGCTCCTGAGATTCTGCCATTCCCAACTGATTAAGCTTTGTTAAAATGCCAATAATCATTTACTGGGGAATAGTTAGTGATGAGGAAAATCCACAACCTGTTGTTGGACAGATTCCATTCTGCATTTATCGCACAGTATTCCAACAAAATTCCCTGAGCTGCTGATAGTGACCTGTCATTTTCATAGAAGCAGTAGATGTGATCGAGTGTTAGATGTTATTCATCTGTGTCCATGGAAGTTATTGATTGGACCAACTGAGTTATGTGATATAGTGTCAAGGCTAGAAATATACTGCTGACGTTTTGCTTTTTAAATTGATTTGTAAAAACCCATTTTTTCTCAGCCATATTAACATTTATTGAGCTGCACCTTTACTCTGTCTAAGTAAGGAATGATGCTTTCTAGCATACAGCAGCCCAACAGGGAGAAAGAGATAAACAGTATCTGTGAATGTTTGTGGTTTGGTGCCACCCTGAACCATTCTAAACACTTCACCTGGATAAAAAAAAGGTCAGTGCTGGCACCTTTGACAGTAAATCAGATTGGAGCCATTTGTCTGCTTTATCAACTCTAATTATGCACGGCGGCACATCAAAACCAAAACAACATCAAGCTATGCTGTGAGAAAGCAAATCAGAGACACTAACCTATTGCTTTGCACGCTGCATATTTAATGGTGTTTTTGCAGCGGCTGAATTCAACAACAGTTACACAGCAAAGGGCAACCAGAAGATGTCGGAGGGCGGCAGAAAGGAAATCGCGCACTCTTATGTACATTACTAAAAAGGAGGAAGCTGGTGGCATATTGGAAAAACACAAGCTCGAGTGGGTCCTTGTTTTCCAGGGTGACATTTTGAAGTGACAGGCCTCTTCTGTGCCATTTAATTCCCATGGAGGGAGGAGAAAAGAAGGTGGAGAGAGGGAGAGAGAAGATAACTTAGAAAGAGAAAGGGAGCAACGGAGATGGCGAGATAACAGCAGGCATTGGGAAGAAGAGGACTGATCCATTCTAATGAGGAATAACAAATGGCCCCCTTGGCCTCCCCCTCTTCGTCCTCCTCTCTTTACAATGCTGACCTTTGGGTTTGGAAATTGATTTACCGTTGCTGCAGTTGAGAGTGGCATTTTGAAAATGGTAACACCACACCTCATTAATAAAGCCGCATGCACAGAGAATATCTTACCTCGGCCACCTGCCAAAGGAATTTTTTTTTTTTTACAAAGTTATTTACAAATCAATATCAGATATGTGCAGGTGGGGCGATAAGTGTTTCAAGATGAGCCTAATGGGGGTAATCCATTTTGTAAATGGCAACGTAAATGTACTCATTCGTAGCTATCCTCCGCCCAGAGTGAAAATTAAAAACAGTTTCAACACGTGTACTAACAGCTAGGCAGCCAATTAAAGCGTCTAAGATTTTGGATAATATTGACCCTGTAAACACACATCCAACAAAACAGCGCTACAGTTTCCATTTCATAGCCTAATTCAAACACTGACAAAATCAGTGCACATAACTGAGCCATGCTTTTTAGTCATAAAGCATAAAACAGCAATACAACAACAATACAAAACAGGGCAAATTGGTGAAATCTAAAATGCTTTTTAGATGATGAGGTATT
The DNA here is from genome assembly GCF_001444195.1 of Xiphophorus couchianus. Classification (NCBI taxonomy): domain Eukaryota; kingdom Metazoa; phylum Chordata; class Actinopteri; order Cyprinodontiformes; family Poeciliidae; genus Xiphophorus; species Xiphophorus couchianus. Next base: position 11,760,570 of record NC_040228.1, read on the forward strand.
TTTCCTGCCTCCCCCAGAGAGGGGACTTAATGATAAAATTGAGATTAGCAGATAAGCGACCGAGGACTAAATTGTCAAACAAAATCCCTGGTTGATTACAGACAGAAAATGGCACCACTTTGGCATTTTTGCAAAGCACATTCAAACACCCTCCCCAGCTAATGCACACACAGACACACTCATTTCTGATGCCAAATTTAGTCAGAAGCAAACACAAGCATTTCAAAGTGGCATGTTTTTGCCAAGTGCATGCCTATGAGATGGAAGCGCAACTTGAATCCAACAAATACTGAATCCTTTGAGCAAAATGCTCCTAAATTTAGAGCAATCTTATCGCCTTTCATCTTACTTGTTGACATGTCTTTATCTCCATTTACTGAACTGTTTGAGGCTCTGTGGAGAGCAGCAATATTCTTTCACAACTTTAGCAACACTTCAAACAGGGGCGCAGAAACCATTCATTAACTTACCAAAACAGATTTGATCTTTACCATCATAGAGCTCAAATTAATTAATTATTTTTCAGTAATTCCTCTTATTTCACATCTTAATTGGTTAAGGTGAGTCATTGAAAAGTGAGTTTGATTTCATTCTCCTTTGCTACACGCTAATGTGCAACTAGGCTAGTCACTATCCAAAAGTTGCCTACTAGTCTGCATATTAGTGTGTATTAGTGAGTCTAATCGAGTAAATTTGGGTCTAGTGCAAAAAGCTTTGAGAATGCTTTGACTAGGACAATAAATACACAAATGTCACAGTGTAATAAAGATCCAACATAAAATCAATGCATATTATGACCTAGATGTGAGCAAGTAATGCTGTTGTTTATAACATTGATGTTTGCAGCCTACAGGCCTCATGTAAGTAGCAGATAGGTTGCAGAATAGCAATATGTATGAGATCAGTCTTATTGCATCAGTATATGTACGGGCAGAAATGGAACAGATGGGAATCATTTTGAATCACGGGAAGCAGAATCTGTCTCTTCTGGTGTACTACAATTACTTTAAATTAGGCTTTAATAAATCCAAATGAACACGTTTACAAAGTTGTTTAACTACACACAATATTAACCTGGCTTATTTGAGTTTATAGACACAGAAAACTGACAAATGCTTTACTGCATTTGTCCCATTCGAGCAAACCAGATCCATTCACATGGCACTAATGCAGAACAAACGCCTCCGAGAGTTACAATATATATATGTATATACTGTATATCTGTGTAGAAATGTGAAAATATTTCTACAATATTTCAGCACATTGTAACATTGATATTGTTCGATATTAGTCATTTTTAAGATATTATTACCGTTACGATAAATAAAACGGGGCTGATATTTCCATCTTGTTGCCACTTTTCTGGAGGGGAAGAAGAGGAAGTTCATATGGTATTTGTTTGGTCATGAGACAATGATAGTGATGCAGGGCACGATTTGGAAGAGTTTAACTGAAGCAGAAAAGCATGGTGGGGTGGTCGTCTTTTTCAAGGTGTCAAAAGGGTAGTGAAATATACATAGGTGTGAATCAGCCACAACAGCGATATATATACTGAGTATCAATATTAGCCAACATTTTCATATCGGTGTATCTCTTAGAAAAAAAAAAAAGAATTACTTCCTTGACACAGAGATTTTGTATTTTTAATGTATAAATGAAAAAAAAATCCATTATTTAGGATGCAAAACAATGAGTGGTATGAATTTGAATTTCACATTCTGCAGTGTGAAACAAAAATCAAGTTTTTTTTGGTGTTAATTTTTCTACCTTTGGTTCTGAATAGAAAATCCAATTAAAAAAATATTCTACCTCCATGTAATCCAGGGGCTCTCCGTTCTTCAGCCAGCGGTACGAGGGTTTTGGCTTAGCATTGGCTTTGCATTCCCACACTAGGGTGTCGTCGATGGTCTTCTGAACATCCTGAGGCTTCTCCGTCAGCTGAGGTGGAGCTGTGAGGACACAAATCCATTAGTGTGAATGAACACCCCAACACTGCAGAAATGTCTGAGAAATACCTGAAAGCAGCAGTTTTAATAAATCAATGAGGCAACCAAGAGGGCAATCAATCCATTAAGGAAGCATCCAAGGGCACAAGTCAGGAATCCACTTCTAATTAACCTGATGCTGACCTCCTTTTGGAAAATATATAAATAAATCTGATAAATAATAAATAATAAAGTTATTGTGAAGAAAGGTGAATAATCAATGACAAAGAACAAGGAAAGCTTTAGGGTTTGGCTCAGGTTAATCAAAATGTCATTCTTGTGCAGTAAAAAATAAATTAGTTGTTTAACTTAACAGTCAAAATAAAAGATTATTTTAATCTTTTTTTATGTAAAATTACAGATTTGTTGATAAAATGTTTAGTTTAATGACAGTGTTCTTATTGTCACAAAACTATGTATGAGTTTGTTTAGTTTTAGAAACACTTGCTTGTTGTCCTCATGATTTCTAAATGTGTTTAGCTGCATTACAAACATTTGATGCTTTAGAGAAAATAAAAGTAAATGTCCAAACAGTTTCCCTGAAAAACCAATTTTAACACCATAATTTTCAGAGAAAACATTTGACAGAAAAGTTTGATGTAATTTCAACACCTACTGATTGTTCTAAAAGATGAAAATACTGACAAATTACTGCAGATTACTGCACTGCTGTAAGAAAACAAGAAAATGTAAAGTGGTGTTTTAAGACAAGGTTAGTTTAAATGGATAACTCTCAATCTTGGTGGATTACAAGGTAATTTAACCAGGCTGATCTCTTTTTAAAACACTGTTCAACTTTTAACAGTATAGTTTGAGGAAAAAAAAACAAAAAGAGAAAACAAAACTATTTACTGGTACAGGCTGGCTAATGTTTGACTGACAAACCCGTATCCTTCTATTGATCCTCTGATTCTGTCCCAGAATTGATGTCTGTCCCACAAGGTCCAGTCAGCATGACGTTAAAATGAGATTACAGATTTTTATCACCTGCCCACAAGTCAGTCTGTGAGGTTGTGAAATGGGACAAGAGTTATATCTCACAAGGACACACATGGCTTTCACAAACTTACAGCAGAGAAGTCATATGAAGGCATGTTTTTAATGACAACGTCTTAAAACGTTGTCATTCTTTTGACCCAAGAAGAATTTAATCAGTTTTTAAGAATATATTTAGCAAAATTAATTGACAAATTATCATGAAACAGCAGATTGTAAACATCAACTGTTGACACTCATCTTCTCTGTCTTCAAATGCATGTGCCTGTGCCAAATCAGAAAAAAAAACAACTAAAAATATATTACATGCACATTATAACTATATTGTAGAATATTATTTCCACAGCCTGAGCAATTATAGTTGCTCTTTTGTTTGAAGTAAAAGCTATTTTATCATGTTATGAATTTTTGTTTGTTTGTACTATCAAATTGTAAGTTGGCATTTTTAGTAGGACTATCACACCATAAAAATCCCATACAGACCAATGCCTAAATGGCAAAATACAACATATCAAAATGTAAATTTTTTTGTAAAATCATGAGAATTTCACATCATTTTCATGCATTAAAACATAGTCGAGCAATCTATAATAATTAAGACTTAAATTACACTTGAGCCAAACTTAAAAATGACTAACTTTCAGTTAATCATGTATAAATAACTTCTGAACTCTCAGGGAAGACTGAGCAGGAAGCTGCAGCAACCATTACAGTCTCTCTGCTCTTTTTCTGTGAAAAACATCTTATGTGCCAAATTAAAAAGAAATAATGCAAGTATTATTTTTCTTACAGTGGATTCTGTTGTAGGGGTACAATTCTCTGATACCATCTGCATTTTATATGACCAGTTTTGAAAGCTTATCAACATTAAATAACCTACTATTATAAACATGAATATTACATGGATATTATTCTGCTCAAAAACAGGTAGATATAAATAGAAAACTCTTGCATAGATCTACTTTCTCTCTACAAATTTTATCCAGTTTTTCTATACTCCAAAAAATGCATCATCACATGAAAGGTGCAAGTCTTTACAGAAAAGAAAACCTCCAAACTTGCTTGCTTTCCGTAAACAACATCCCCAAGGACCATGTGGTCAGGCATCATCAATGCATAAACTGCAACATAATGGAGAGAGAAACTATAAAAATCCTTCATCTCGGGACATTAAAAGCTTTTCTCGGAATCTAGGCCATAAGTCCGGTGTTGGTGAGAGAAAAATCGCTTTTCCCTGAGAAGAGGTGTAAATCTAAAAGGGCTGGGTCCCCTGTTAGCTGCTGGAACAATAAAAGGGATTGTCAGAAATGAACTGGTGGAAATGGGTTAATTTACAACCACATTCTAGTATTTAATTCAGCTGTAAATGGACACTCATAAAACCTGCAGATTGGAAGAGAACAAATAAAACTTTCTGCAAGCTTCACACCAAAGCTAAATTCTTCTTTGCAAGACTTCTTAACCAAGCGAAGTTTGACAGCAGCTTAAATTAGGTTCTGAACCAAGTGGCAGAAGATTTTTTAGAAATTCTAAAAATGTACCACAGACTTTAGGAATAAGAATGACAGGTTTAAAGCAGAAGATTTCCTCTCTTTTTTTCATATCCAGGGCAGTCAGCATGAAGTTAGGTAAGCTTTAAATCAAAGTCGGGAAACCATTCTGCTGCAGAACTCACCATAGAAAGACAGTTTTCCTTTAACAGAGTTTCTTCCTCTGCTGTTTTCTGCCATGCATTCGTACATCCCTGCATCCTCCTGTTGGAAATAAGGAATCTCTAAAACTCCGCTGGCTTTATTCAAGTCCACCTTCCTGCCAAAAGGGGCCCCGTCAACTCTTTTCCAGCTTATGGTTGGCACTGGGCTGAAGAGATGAGAAAGATATTCACACACGAGCAAAAATGAAAAATAGCAATCTCTAAGGTCTTATTAAAGAACTATATACAGTGGCTGGAAACCAGTTAAAAGGATGAAGCTTGTAACTTTAGCACTGTTTACATATTCTTAAGAGTGCTCTGAAAATCATTTAGATCACCTCAATAATTGTTAAAGCAATGAACAAATAATGACGGGTTTGATGTTTTGGGATGATAAAAAAATAAAATAAAATGAACATACTTTCCAAGTGCAAAACATTCAAGTTTGACGATTGAGCTCTTAGCGACAGGGACAACTTCAGGGAACTGCACTTCAATTTTTGGTTCGTATTCACCCATCACACCTGCAGGAACAAAGAATAACGCTGTGTCACTTCCCCCGCATGTCTCACAGAAATAATTTCAGCTCGAGGCCTGGAAAAGGTTACAAAGGATGTAAAGGAAAATATATATAAATAAAATGGCATAGCTCTGTATGACTCAGTTACATGCAGGTTACCAGTCACTCCATTTTCTTGTAGCTCTTTGAATTGCAATGCCTCGCAAAAAAATTTATACATTTTCACATTCTGTCACTCTTTTGTTATACTCTTATTGGGACTTTATAAAGTAGTGTAAGCATTGTTTAATTAAAGTGAAAATTATGCATGCTTGTTCAAATTTGAAACAAATACATAACTGCGCAAAGTGGCATACACTTATATTTAGCCTACTGTACTTTGAAAAGCTCACAAAGAACTTTTCAAACCATCATCTAGAAATAAAAAGATTATAGCACAACTGCAAAAATACTAAGACACGTTGCCCTAACATGGTAGGTTAGAGAGCATTCATCAGAGAAGCAGTAAAAAGCCCCATAGAGACTTTAGAGGATGTGCAAACATCGTCTACTCAGGTAGGCGAATCTGTCAACATCAAAGTTGGCAGCTGGAAATGTTTAAAGGGTTTGAATACTTGTGCACGACACTGTATCACCACAGCTTTCAAATTAATGTAACTTTAAATGTGTCTTCAAATGTTTGGGGTTTCAAGTTTCATTTTTTCTTTCCCATTAAAAAAAGAGTGAACCTAATCAAACAACTCCCAAACTGAATATATTTGTGAGCCAAGTTAGTCATAAAATGAAACACAGACTTTCTGCCAACAGTTTGCAAAAACAGACATTTTGCCAGACAGTCACTAATTAAAATTTTTACACCTGTGATGTTGAGAATCTGCTGTCTGGAAATGGAAAAAAACTATTAAACTGCGTCCTTTATCCATATAAATTTCAGTAAGCGGAGGGAGGTTCACCGTTACCATCAAGTCGGAGGACCAAAGGTGACGGTGGCCCCTTAACGCTGCTTTTGGTGACCATGTTGGTGACCACACACGTGTAGTTGCCCACATCAGAGGGTTCCACTTTAGCGATGTAAAGGTTGCCTGTCTTCTGGGAGACAAATCGACGCGTGTCCTGGACGACAAAAGATGGGTACTCGTTGAAGATCCACGTGAAGGTGAGTTCTGCAAACGAAGCCAAAGAAGATACACGTATGAATGCGACATGCAGAATGTGATCAGATTTTATGTTTTATAGAATATCTGTACAGATGTGCAGATAGGGTGAGATTCATCTGCAGTCTTATCACATTCATGTGGGATAATGCCCCAGGGGATAAAGCAATTAGTACATCAGACTGAGTACCAGCCTTCCATAATTAAAAACATCATCTATAATTGAAGATCAATTATTCTCATTAGCTGTTATTGGAGGGATTATTTATAATATTGTTAATATAAATCAAATGTATGTTGAAGTGATGAGGCTGAGAGGAAGAATAAAGGATTTTTAAAATTGGCTTTGTGTTTTTTTTAAGTCTCTGGCAGTTATTCTGTTCAGTTCAGGTTGTTTACCTTGAAAGTAATATGGAAAAAATGAGGATTTCGAATTTTGCTTTGGTATTTGGCTGGCATGTGGACTGGAACAGGGAACATGGAACAAAATTAACTGGATAGAGCCACCCACAAACTCCCCCAACTAACTGGCTTACTGTGGTATAAAGTGGCATTTCACAGTGCAGGATAAAGCAAAGTGTAAGTAGGTCTGCTCCTTTTCAGTTTGGAGGTGCATGAACCAGCTAAAATCAAAAAAGGAGGGAGACAAGAGAAGGGATTTATTGCTTAAATGACAATAAAAAACTATGTCAATGAAGGATGTAAATCAAGGAATAACCCAAATGTCTTGCCTTTTGTCTATATGAAACATCTGAGCAGCTGATTGCTGACATTCCAGGCTGGCTATTTTTATTTTATAATTTCATGTTAAACCTTTTTTTTTCTAGCTTTGATTAAACATTTGACAATTTAACATTTAAACAAGATGACATTTATGTTCCCATTGAATGCAATAAGCAGATGTTTTAGACAATTTCCTACTTGAACATACATTACTTACTTACACTGTTGCAGGATTCAGTGAAATTAAATATTTAAGCTAGGAAATGGTTCTCAAAATTTCAGATTATTTAATTAAAATTTTCTTTGCTCTTTATATATGATGTGTTCCTGCCCTTTAGAGCCACAACATCTTCTGCTGGAAGGCTTTCCCAAAGCTATGGGAATGTATTATAGGAATTTTTGAGAAATAAATCTATGAGACTTGAAGCTCAAGTTGGAGTAGAAGACCTGGCTCTAATCCATCCCAAGGGTGTTGTTGTGCAGGACAGTAAAGTTTCTTTATGGACTTTGTGTTTGTTCACTGGTGCACAATCAGGCTGGAACATGAGGGGCCCATCCCACCAGCTGGGAGCATAAAAGTGTCCTGACTGTCTCGGGATGCTGAAGCATTAAACTTAAATGAAATTTGGGGGCCAAGCCCAGCAGATAAAAAGTAGGACCACACCAAAATTCCCCCTGCACCAAGCCTTATACTTGACAAAATTTAGAGAAGCAATTCCTGCTCTAACTGCAACTGTCAACCTGAGAACCTTGAATTACAGGAATCTACAGAGAGACATGACTCATCTTTCCAAAGAATACATCTCTACTGCTGTAAAGTCTACCAGCGGCCGTTTTACCCCACTAAGTCTGATGGTCTGCATTGCACGTGATAAAGTAAGGACTGGGATGAAGGTGCATGGCCATTAAAAACCCATTCAATGTTGCTCTCTACAAATTGTTCCACAGCCAACCTGACGGCCACACAAAGTTTAGAGTCTGCAGAAAGTTGGCAGCTTCTGTGCTACAACATCTAAAAACCTACAACTATCACTTCATGTCTGGGTTGCTGTTGTTCCCAATTGTTTCCACTATTATGGCATCTTATCAAGGTTCCTAAGAAGGAACTGTTCTTTCACAAATGTTTGTAAAAATCTTTTTTTTTTTACACCTACAGACATGGAAGAGGTTGAAACATTCAGAGTTTTGGACAGGTTGAGTGAGTGCTGGGAGTATATAATAAAAACCAAACCAAAAACCAAAGTACTTTACATCGATGTAAAAATGTTAATATGGTCAAAACCTGTAAATGCATGACACACTTCAGATTTTGATTTGTTTTGAACTGTACCTTGTTAATCTTTAATCTTCCACGTATCAATTATTCAAAAAGTTATATTGCTATAAATTAAATTAAATTTCAATTGAATATACCGTAGTTTAATGGTGGAACATTCCCAAAATGCGAAAATGTTTTACCACTTTTGAGAAGGAATGCATCTAATTGTAAGTTAATAAGAGAAACCTTGCTGTGAATCTTATAACTACACCATAAAAGACAGAATAATGCCCTGTGAAACCATTATATTACAGTTTGTGTCACTCGATTTCGTACCACCTCTCATTATCTGATGTAACAAGTTTCTGGGAAAGGACCCCGGTACTACCAGCCAAATGGAATGCAGTAATAAAAGCTTTTGCACTAACAGTGGCATTACAAGGCTGAATATTGGTGTTTTGACATATTGACACAAGGATAAATTGCTCTGGACCACACTGCATCCCTGTCCCAAAAGCAATCTAGGCTGTTGGTAAAACTTGTCTAAGTGATGACTCTGCAGTATAGCACAGAGAATAAAATAAGTGAGATGTGAGGTGTACACTTATTCACCTCTGCTGTTTTATGGCAAGCGGGACGCCTGGGCTTTGCTGTATTATTTGTATTATTGCAGCCTAGCAAGTGTAATGGAATGCTGATAACTGTATGTTTCCATCATTTTTATTTTAATAATCCCACCTGTTTGATGCATGAACAGTTTCCCTTTTAGCCTGTTTTCATATAATCTTTTGAACAGTTGCATCCTGCTACATCTCCATGAGCTCCTTAAGTCGGTGCATTGACATGCTCGTCTGTCGTGTCTTTGACAATGTAGCATTTTTCAAACCTTACAACATATTCTTAAAGTTTTGCTGTCTATGCTCAGACTTTTTGTGCTTTTAAACACAGGTTGCTGTCCTTTTAGCTGTCAAATGTGGGAAAGTGAAAGCTTTTCTAATCGATCCAATTACAGTAGTACATCAAGCATACTTTTCACCTCTGTGTGGTTTTTTTTACTGTCACATGGATTGACAATAATGCCCAGCGACAAATGTTCAAACTCTGTGTTCCAGAATCACTTTGAATTTTATATTTGTCTTCATCTGATGCCATACCTTTTGTGAGTTGTCAACTAACTCTTTCTTCTGGGATCCTAAAGTCATGCTTTCCCCGCTGTAAATCAATGGTGCGTGTTCTAGCATTTTAATGTGATGGCGAATGACCGTCAGTTTGATAAATTACAGTTTTCAGACCCTTTCGTGACAGTTTGTAGGTCTCTATCGTGGGTAAACTCATGCTCAGTCTGTTTATGCAGTCAAAAGGAGAATCACAACAACAACATGCAACAGTATTTGTCATGGTCCTGACATAAATACAACAATAAACACCCTGACTGAACAACTGAACTCAAACTTTAGAAAAAGAATGCAAAGGGAGAACATTGGATGGACCAGGTTTTGACAGAGTGTTCCTCTAGTTCCCAAATATGTTGTATACCTCAGACTTCATGTTTGTTTATCTGTCTCCAGCGAACATTTCAGGCAAGAGGCAAGGTACACCCTGGACAGGTCGGCAGTTTGTCGCAGGGCAACACAGAGACAAACACTACAACAACCACGCACACACACTCACACCTAGGGAAAATCTAGAGAGACCAATTTACCTGACAGTCATGTGTTTGGACTGTGGGAGGAAACCGGAGTACCCAGAAAGAACCCACGCATGCACAGGGAGAACATGCAAACTCCATGCAGAAAGACCCCAGGCCAGGAATCAAACCCAGGACCTTCTTGCTGCAAGGCAACAGTGCTACCAACTGTGCCACTGTGCAGCCCCATGTTTGTTTAGACGAATGCAAATATTTCAGAATAATATTTTCATGTTTTGCCATTATTTTAACAAACTGTGATTCAGCCCCTATCATTTCCCAACAAACCGCATTACCTTGAGCCAACTGTCCACAGGTGGAGAAGTTGGTGCCGTTTTCACCTCTTGATTACACAATTCTCTGCTCTGATTGACTCACACACTCTGTTAGTAATTTTAACAATCACTTTTTCACAGTGGGGTAGCACTTAATGTTCTCACATTATACTTTACGCGGCCAGAGTATGCAAAGAGAGGGATTTTTTTGTTCTTTGAAAAATGTGCAAGATCATCTTTTGGAGCTCCTTTCTGTACTGTTCAGCTCACTGGAACTGAGAATGACTGATTTTGTGTCTACTGAAACATTTCTTTGTCGAGCCGGGCTTTTGATTTGTCTCATTATCCTGCCGACAACTTATTTTCTGTTTGTGTGGTGAAGGAAATGAATAGTATTTAAAATCTGTTTTTATTTGAAAGAGTTTAAGATGCCATACGCTCAGGAAAGATGAGTTCTAAACAATTTCTATGACATTAATTGATATACCCTAGGAGTGAACAACATAAGAAAATCCTAAAATGCAATACAAATGTGATGACACTTTTAGTTGAGATATATATATATATATATTATTAAGGATAGAGGAGAAATAATGCTACGTACTCTACAAGTAAATTCATATTTACTTGAAAAATAAATAATACATTTTTATTTATTTGTAGAGTACAAATACATTTTTATTTATTTCAATTTTTTATTACTTATTGCCAATATACTAAATATTCTGCTGCTTGGAATTACTACTAGTTCTAAAATAGTATGTTTTATTAAGTAGACATATCTTCATCAGCTTGAATATTCCGATGACTTGTATAACTCCAAATAAAGTAAGACAAAACTTGACTTTAACAAACTATATTCTGAAAGGGTAAATGATTAGAATACATAAAACTGTAATGCGACAGAAAGTTGTCATGATACAGTTTTTTTTTTCATTCGCATGCATTGAGATACTTTCCAATGAAGTAAATGATTCTAAATTAACACATATTTGCTATTTTTATATTATCTGTCAATAATAAACAGCGATGCTAACTACTCCGTTGTGTTTTCCAGAAATAAATGTCAAGTAAATTTGTATTAAAGGGTGTGAATTTTGTATTTCAGGGTGCTTTATATCTACTGCAAGATACTCTGTGGAACCGCATCTTTCAAATGTGCAGGTTGTGAAAAATCAAATTAAACAAATGATCGGATACTAATTGGTTTCTTAAAGATTCATGTAGAGTAAAGGAAACAAGACACGGAAAGTAAAACGCACAATTGGCTTCATTTGATTGACTTCAAAGCCCTGTTTGAATGGGTGGTAATCAAATAATGCATTTGTGAATGACAGTGAGTTGCAGATTTTCATTGTGGCTCCATTTACTCTTAGTATAATGAACCGACAGCATCAATTTCCCATTAATGATCCGAGAGGAGGGAAGAGAAATGCAACATGACAGGCCAAGGATGAGCGGAGTCTAAGAGTGGGTTTATGTGCAATATATGCACAGGTTGTGCCACAGTGTATCCCGGCAGGTCTGCTCCATGGAAAGTGACAGCTATTAACTATGACTTCCAATCTGTATTCATAACAAACAAGTTCACTCTATGAAATGGCTCAAGTCACGCACCGGATAAAAATCCCTGCGAGCTGTATGTGCTTCTATCAGCAAGCATACAGCTTATGTTTAGGAGGGTGGGGGTAGATGCACTGGAAGCACAAAACAAGTGATTTCAACCTTGAGTAAATCTGAAAAGCACATTTCCATTAGCAGAAGGAGGTCAGATGCATTAGGTCCTGGCCCTGCCACCGACATTCAGAGCTTCTCAAAGCACAGAGTGATAAGCCATAAAGTAAATATGGGGTAGCCCAGTAAAAGGATTCAGTCAGCGCTTCTTTTGAACGCACAACAATGTCTTGGCAGTGCAGAAGTGTAGCTTTGAAATGCTTTGCAGTTTTAAAATATCCTAACACCACCAATCTGCTTCCTACAGAGGGGCTGTGGATTTTGAGGCATCGTTAAAGTGAAATAATGGCTTCCTGAACGGGGTGTTGGAAACCCTTAAAAGAGAGATAGAGGATCTTGTCAAGGACTGCATTGGGCTGATGTTGAATTATGTCCTGTCACCCTGTATGAGAACATGACTCTCACTTTTTTTTCAGGGCAGAGAGTCTATTTAAATACAAGTCAGACTTCTCTCTGTAGATGTGAAGCTGCATTTCCCCTAGCGCGGTAAGAATACAGAAAAAAGCGAGAAAAGCTGAAAATGTTTAGTGAGGATTATTGGGCTCAAAATAAATATGTACCTACTTTCTGTTGGCAGTGTCTCGCTTGTGGTGCGCCAGCATCAAGATTGTTTCTAGTGTTACAAGCTCCAATTAACAAGCTAACTAATTTGAAAACTTTAGTAAATGATGTCAGGGGTCAATTACAGTCTGCAGCAGGAACACACACAATGCATCCTGTATTAAGTTGTGTTTTCACAACTGCTGAGCATACTGTACAGCTTATTTAGCTTTGATATGTGTTAGCTTAAGTTCAGCAGTCTTCAGAAATATGATAAACTGAAACAGATCAACAAACATCTGGCTTCAGCTCTCAGAGTGGCTGCCACTTGAGGAAGTCAGCTTAAGTCTTTTCCTTCTGCATGGAGCAAACACAAAAACATCTTCAAAAAGTCTTCCTTCCACAGCTGTGAAGTCCAAAGTCTTTCTGCATTTAAGAGCTGGTGATCTTTGGTGGTTGAAATATCATCCACAGGCCTAGCATCTAGCCTGGATCTACCAATGTTATGTGTTCAGGGGGCCTTCACTGAAAGGGGCTAATTACAATGGCTGAAAAAATAAATTGAGTGTATTATTGCACAAATCAGAATCTAATAGCTTTTGCAGACTGCTTTTTAAAAATAAATATGTCTTGCAATAGAGCTGTACTGAACACTGAATTACTGTCTAGTGATCAATCACAGTGCGTTATCTTGATTAGATGATGTCCAGCAGGGGTGCACTGAATCAGCAAGTGAAAATTATGAGCACTGACTCCAGATCAGCTTTACTTTCAGTCAATTAGCAAGGGCCACAACCAAAATGTCAGTTTGATTCATTTAGTGCCAGCTTTGATGTATCGCTGGGAAGTTGAAAGGCAGCTCACTGTAAAAAAATCAAATGCACAGAAAATTTCTTAGATAACAAACTGCATAAATGCATTAGTGATAAAGTAGCCTCACATTTTATCAGAGGATAGGACAGTAATTTGGATCAGTGAGATCCTAAAGATATTTTCAATCACCTCCCAGCCAGGGGAAGGAAATGAGCAGAAACTATCTACTACATGGTGGACTGCACACTCAACTTTATTTTCTGTTGCTACTCTTCCATTAGCATTACAGCTGCATCTTTGCAGTATGATTGCATGATGTCATCAAAAATGTTCTTTTTGTCCTAAAGGTTTCAAGCATACTGTCACACGCCTGTCATGGTGGTGGAGCGACTATGGACGTTCGACCCAATTGATTGCAAAAACAATCCTCAGATTGGCATCAATGAAGGCTTCTTTAGTTTCAGTGCAACGGTGTAACCAAACCACAACAACATGAACAATGAATGACAGACTGCTTAAAGTTAAATAATGAAATTTGAAGAAAGCATTTCAAGGAACAAACAACAGTAAAATGGTTTACATTAAATGAAGACCTAACAAAACAACACGTTATTTACAAACCAAGATGGACAGAACCTATATTATTTAATCTCAATAAATACTCAAAACCTAACATAGAAAACACCACAATGTGAAAAATCCCCATTTTATCTACTTCCTGGTAAGGTGCAGTTCCAGAACTAATAAAGTGTGCTCACGTTTCCGGGGAATGTTTTGCCTGTACACACCTGCTGGGAGAGGGAAATGGCGGAGGTAAGTAGTCACAAGAACCAAACTGTCAATTTTTACTTCATTAAATGTTTTGAGTTTATGTTATCATAGTTTAAACAACCATTTAATTCAATACTGAAAATAAAAAGAAGTAAAAATTAAAGAAAAAAAAAAACTATTGGAAATCCAGATGCTGTTATTTTTTTAACTTTGCTCCACAATTGTGTTCTTCTGAACAGAAAACTTGCATGTCTAAAATATAAATGTAACAATGACTCATTTTACAAATCCAAATATCTATAAACCTATTTGACTAAATTCGAACTCTGATTACAGGGAAAATAACAGGATTTCTTACTACTAAGTAAATTCAAATGTTTTATTTTTCATGTTTTCAATACAAATAAACTTAGGAAAAGGAAATAAAACTCTTTAACTCTTAGGCTCCAAAAGGATTTGGTTCTTGTCAATTTCTAAAATTATTTCAATATGGCCTTATGTGTACAAGAACAGATTGCAAACAGATTACATCATGCTAGTATTTACTAAAGAAAGATGAAAACCTAAATTGATGGGTTTGCAAGAAGAAAAAAGTATATTTTAAAAACAATGCACAGAATATAGAAATCTAAAGACAATTGATTTCCATGCTAATCATATCTGTACATTTTACAGGACATGTGAAGAAAATTAAAATTTAGTCTCTGAGTTTCAGAGCCAAGAGGCCCCTGAGGTTTGTTGCTCTCGATTTTGTTAAACTCGCTTCACCTAGAATATTTATTTCCACTGCTTCCAGACATGGAAAATATTTAATATACAACTGAGTTATTTGCAGCACACTAATAAAATGGCTATTAGCAGTAATTTGGATTATCACCTTAAACTTTTTATAACCAGTTAAAACTGAAGTGTTTCAGATTCAGAGCCTGATTTCACTTGTCTCAAAATGACCATCAAATGTCTTACATAAACTCATTTCAAGTTAATTTTCTCTCATTTCTGATTATTTAGAAGCATTTTTCTGTACATAATAACTCTACTGTTTACACTTACAATAGAACTGAAAATTAGGACTGAAGGAGGATAAATGAGTGATGGTGTGTGGGTGTGTTTAGACATATGTCTGAAAGATGATGGTATGCTTGCAATTTTACAATTATGATAAAAAACAGGGGTCATTCATCTTACTGCATATCTTTAGATTCTGAATGCGTTACTCAGAAGGAATGATTTCCAGTGACAGCTAGTTCAGTTAAACATATTAAATAGATGTTTCCAAGTAAAAAGGGGTTTGATCTTAGAACAGTCGTTCCACCAATAGAAGGATGAATGAAAGCTGATTTTGGCTGCTTTTTTGTAGAGTAGCAGGGACACAAGGACACAGACACAAGACAAAGAATAAATATAAGGCTTTAAGTAGAATTTATCTTATTTATTATATTCTAGCTTGCTATTTACACATCAACAAATATGCAAAATATTGTCTGCAGGAAATATTTGAGTTATGTTATGGCTCACCTTTCACAGATTAAAAAAAATTAAAGTGCTTGACAATGTAGTAATGCACAATATCAAAAATAATCTGCAGCTGAGGGGAATTTCATTCTCAAAAACTCAATTATAATTGCTGTTGTCTTTGTACCTGCAGCATGTTCTTCTTTTTGCAAACTACAGGAGCGCTGAAAGCTGAGATATGTGCAGCACATCAACTATTGCAGCAAATGTATCGCATGCAGTCAATTAAAAACCACCAGCACGTTATCATTTACCGTAGATGATTACTAATTCATTGGGTTCAATATATTAATACGAACAGTTATATTTTATTTCAAGCTGATAGTGAGCAGCTGTCAAAAAGCAAGCAACATTTTCAATGAACACTCAGTCAAACATCTACATTTTGGATGTTGGGCATCACTGGACCGTGCAGCCTAAACTCATCGCAGAATTCATTACATGTGGAAACATCTAAAGAAAAACTCTTCATTTTTGATTCAAATATGACTCGTAGGTGACTTCTGAAACATCAACCCAATTCCAAATAAATACATTATACTTGTTTACTATATGTCTATTCCCTTACATGTAATCCATCCAAGTAAAAGTCAGCCAAGGTTGACTAATTCTATTTCCACCAGAGAATAAAAAATACCCTCTCTGAAAGGCTATCTAAAGAGCACACTGTCTTTTGTCACAGCACTCAGAGAAAGGAAGCAATTTCCTCCTGCAATTTGTAAAAATTGCCTCGAGTACAGACAACACACTCGGAGACACAAGACACTTTTCATATGTGATATTATCCTAAACAAATCTGCTTTCTTACAAAGGATAAATAATCTGTTAGATTTAATTTGGTGCTTTCCAATCTGTCAAAACAGGACACTTTTAAATATTATTTTTTATGACACTGCTGTCACACTGAACCCTAGCACTCCTGGTTCTGCAGCTGTTTGCTGACTGGAGCGTAGGCATGAGAGTACCTTGCAGCAAGGGTCGTCCGAAAAACATTCAAACTGCCAAATCCAAGCATATGGCTCATTGCTTCAGCTTTTTATATTCTAACACAAGGTAAGATGTCTCATTATAACACAAACAGAAAAAAGCGCTGGAAAAGTGGGACTCCTATTAAGCTTCCAAGTGGTTATGTGATTAAGGACTCATTTTTCCCTCAGGGGGGGAACAGCAGGGTTCACCGCAGTGAAACGTGGAATGGGACATTTAAATTCATCCATAATATCAATATCAAATATTTTCCACTGCCGATATTAAAATATAAAACATTTTGTCATCTCGTAACCAAACACCCCAATAAACACGTTTCATATGTTTTCAAATTAGATTGACAGTTTGACACGTTTTGGTCTGTTTAAAGCGGTTCTGGAGCCCCCGTCTCTCTGTGGGGGGAGGCGTAGATCAAACTGCATCGAGGCTGTCAAAATTAGATTTGCACATCTTCAAAAGAAGAAAGGAGTGCTAGAAACATTGATGTTACATTCAGTGCTGACTTTGACAAGAGAGTGTTTTATAGATTTGCATTAAAAAAAAGGAACCGAAAAGCGCATCAGAAGCATTTTGCAAACAACAGACCGATGCGTTTTTGCTTACCTTGCAGGGGCATTTGTTCCCCACATTTTCTCAACATTAAGACCAACAAACAGAACTCTAGAGAATGAGAAAATGTCAAACGGGGGAGATACAACACTATCCGCAGCAGATGAAACAATCCGGCAGCTTCTGTAAGAGCGCCTTTATGCACCGATTAACCGCTTGGTTCTGGGGAAAATTAAAACCTGTTTCACTGATGCTGACAAGCATTGGTCATAGGAAGCACAGTAGCAGGATTTCTGCCCTCCCAGCTTCAAAGACACAGAAGTGGAAGAAATGATGAGCTTGTCCGCATTCATGCTGAATAATCATCAAAGATACATTTCCAGGAGAATGCATACTGACGTGCTTCAGACTGTAGAAGGAAAAGTTATCTATTTGTGGTGGAGTTGAAAATAATTTTTAACCATAGTCACAAAACTTCAAACGATACCAACCTACTGCAGCCTCTACACTAATTGGCACACCTTACATAGATATATAAAAAGCCTTGCAGTAAATTCCTCTTATTTCACAGCAGTATAATTTAAGACAAAAACAAAGAAGATGTAAAAGAAAAAGAAGAGTAACCTTTATTTTAATTACATTTGCCAAGTGGGAAAAATTATTGGTATCAAAATTGTTGTTATTTGTATGAACAAACTAAAGTTTACTTTTTTATGTTGGTCTGATTGCTTAAACACTGTCTAATTAGCAATCCGTGACTTCATGTTTCCCTAGACTATAAATATAATGTGATGCGATCACATTTCTTTTTGCCACCCTTAAACATGGGAAACACAGACTTAATTCAAGATCATCACAAAACATAAAATTGGAATTAGTCTTCATTGAGACTTAATCATGTCTAAAGTAAGATTAGTAATAAATATGTTCAAAACAACCGGTTCTGTGATAAGCAAGGCTGCTTGAGTTTCTCACTTGAGTGAGAAAGATGGTAATAGGTAGCAGAAGAAACACAGTAAAGAATAATGTCTTGGGGTATACAAATCACCGTAAGAACCATTAGATGTTATATGCCAGCATGAGGCATTCAAAATTATATTTCAAACACGAATGTGAAAAATTTCCAAAACACAAACACTGGAAATATGTAAATTGTTTAGATACCACAAAGCTTCAGCCAATCTGAAAAAACCCCTTTCAGTTGAATGTGGCATAAAATGATAGATAAGTACATAGCACCTGTTAGGTATAGTGAAGGTTCTGGGATGCTGTGGACCAACTACCCTGTCAAATAAGAGATGAACCAGAATTTTAAACTGTCTAGATATCTTAACCAAAAGATTATATGCAAACTAATACAAAGCAAATAAAAAAACAGCTTTGTTATAAACTGTGTCACTGGGGATTTTAATTAAAAATATGATTATTTAACATGATTTTTCCCCAACTAAAGAATTAGTACGTTGAGCAGATCATACATGAAGGTGACTGACAAGAGCTCTGACTGAGTGTTTTTGACACTCCCAGTGCATTAGCACTGGGAGGAGGTGGAGGAGTTAGATTTTTGTCACAGATTATCTGTCTCATATAACACTATCACAACATAGTGATGGCTTTAACTAATATATGAAATAAAATACATTACATACTACAGCTTTGAATCAGAGATTAAGCTGTTTGTATTGTAAAATTACATGTAGATATACTTGCAATTAAAGTTAAGTTAATGCATGTTAACAATTAGTCTATTTTAACACCCATGTGTAGGTGTAAAGAGCGCTGGATACTTACTCCCAAAGATATAAAGAGGTGATATAAGGGGGAGGAGGGGAATTACCATCTAAGCAAAGCTTTGTTATTCTGCTTAGCAGAGTACCAACCAAAAATATTCTCTGCAGATTGCATGCCAAATCTTTCCTCACCCTCCTAGAAATCAAGCTGACAGGCCAAAATGTTGCACAATAAAAATGACTCACTCCACTAACTTCAACGGCACAAGGAGACACAAGCAAAAAAAAAAGCCACCAGCAATAGAGAGTCTCCTCATGCATACCAAATTTCATATACCGTGTATAAAAATGCTATGTTTAAAGGTTTGCCGTCACATGACTAAAACACCAGAGAATCTTACCTCCTGAGTGAGGGGGTGGGCCACACAGTAAGACCACTCCTTGACCTTCACGAACCCTCACTGGATTTCTTCTCTGGGTCTTGAAATTCTCCAAGTCTGTTTGACAAAAGCAGCAGAGTAAGAGATGAAAAATCATCAGAGAAATTCCAGAAGCCAGACGGTGCCCACACAAATTGACATAAAGAAAAAAAACCAAAAAAACATGTGTGAACATTGCATAAATGGTTGGTCAGTAATTTTAGATCAAGGTAAATGACAGCGAAATGATGCTGAACAATGCAGAAACTCTCCATGTCTGTCATATGTTTGCATAAATATTGCTTTGTAAAGTCCATAACATTTCTGACTGGAGCAGAAAGCAATTCTTCAAGCATAAGTCACACATGAGTGAATTTAATTGAAACAGCGTATTGTTATCGCTCTCTGTGTTTGATCCGCTGCACAAAGACCGGCAACAATTAAATGACAAAGACAGAAACATCATTTGTATGGAAACCGATTATTTGTTGACAACCTGCTGAGAGAAAGCAAATAGAGACAGGAATTGCTGAACACTCTGCTAAGTCTCGCCTGCTGCGGCTCTTGGAGATATTACAGACGGCGAAGCCAAATGTGTGCCTGACATAAAATGACATAATAAAGACTCACTTCAAAACAACAGGGATAGAGAGAATGCAAATCTGACATCTCCTTTGTAGCAGCAGAGCAGGAAGAGGCTCTGGATAATGAATAGAGAGCACGATCTTCACACAACTTTTGAGCAATGCAAAGTTGTTTCTAGATAAAGAAAAACACACAAAGGGGAATTTTTTTTCATTCTTTTTCCATATATAATTTATTAAAAGCTTCTATACAACTTTAAAAAATCTGTATATCATGTTTTGTCCATTCTCCTTGCAAATTTGTCACGCTTCCATGATCAGATTTTTATCAATTCCTGTTGAATGAAGCTATTTTCTAAGTACACAATGCATTCAGAGCCCCAGCTAATGTTTTTTTTTTTTTTCCATTTATCCCTCAGACTCAGAACACAATCAAAACTTCAAAACTTATGGCTGATTATTGGTCAGCCATAATATTATGAGCATTAATGTGGCGTAAACAAAATTAATTATCACTTCATCACATCACATCTTAGTGGGTGGGATATATTAGAGAGCAAGAAAATATTTGACCTCAAAGTTGATGAGTTAGGAGCAATTCATTTTCTTTCTTTTTGCTCAATCAAGACATTGATTTTAACTGAGACAAGTGAGGCCTGTGGTGCTTTAGGTTCTGTTGTGCTGGGTTATGCTGTGACCTCCAGGATGAGTTGTTGCTTTTTTGTTTTTGAAACAATTTCAGTGTTCAAGGTAACCTGCTGGAGTCCCAAAGCTGTGACGATGTGTTGATTTTTCAGATCATTCAGACAATTTCATGTTCACAAACAAATTATACTTAAGTGATTTCCTAATTGTATACGGGTGGCCCTAATAAAACTTCCCCTTCCCTCTGAAATAGGGGTTGATCCCTGATAATTTATGATTCAACAAGGGAAGAGGGCTTACTTTTTCCACATCGGTTCAGGTTGGTTTGCATATAAGTAATCTGTGTGACGGTAAATTCAGGCAAACACACATCTCTATGCCGGTAGATTGCTTGTGCCTTCCACATTTTCTGTGTTCTTATGGGCTTTAAACTTTGGGCAGCAATGTGTGGACATCATCCAAACCATAGTATGAAAGTATGAGGACAACAAAATACAGAATCAGCAAAAAAGACCCAATTACCCAAACCTTTCACTGTACAATATATCCAAACAGGCTCAATTACTATAACCAGAACTTCAGCAGAATGTCCTGGGTTGCAACACCTCATTTTTACAAGCTTTGGATATTTTTTATGCAGTTGTTGGATTATAAGTGCTTGAGCGGCACCTCTGCTCTAACCCCCTAAAATACCTAGAATGACTAGTATATAATGTTCAGTTTGAGAGCAGCCATACATAGAATTTAATATGGACTATATAGCAATCTACTGCCTTGTCAAAATCTTCGCATCTTGTCAGAAATGCATACATTGCATGCTAGGTTACTATTAGAAATGTTAGCTATCTCTTGTTAGAATGGAAAAAAACAAGAGATAGCTAGCATTCTGTCATATTTGTCTGATCTGGATTCTGAAAACATAAAACAGTAATAGGTCAACTACAAAAAAATAAAATAAAATTTTATTTGGTACTGTCGAAAACAAATGTGTTTTTCATGTCATTGACTGTAACATTAAATAACTATCTGGTAAACAAATAAATTACAAGACAGATTTATTGAATGCACTTACATGCTTTTTCTGAGCAAAATACTTGGTAATATGAGAATACACTAAATTAAAATTTATAAGGCTTATTAAAAGGTAAGACATGGTGAAAACATTTGCTTGCTACAGACAATAATGCAGGATATTCTCTTTAGGTAAATAAAACCTGTAGTCATATTTTAAAGGGTTAGTATTGTGTATTTTACAGGCCAATTGTACTTGATTTTATAACAAAGTCATGTGAGTATGCTACCTTCAATTATTATAAAAATGAAACAAATTACCATTCCAGGAAAAGCAAATTAGTAGTAGAGACACTGACTCCTAATTGTATTCATCATTTTGTGTCATTATACATCATTATCTGTTAATTTTTATTTCAAAAGGCATCAGTTCTCTCTAATGTCACAGCACCCTACTTGCTGAAAGCTACAGCGGCGTCTGATGAAAGACATATACATGGAAACAAACTGTGTATTTAAAAATAAGGAACTCTAAGCAAAAAGGTTTAGCTACCTAACACATGCAACCAGTTTGAATCATAGATCCCACATTTTTCATCTGCAAACCATCAGTCCTCCTCTATTGTGGCTGTAAAATATGTTTCCTCACAACTAGACTCTCATGACTGCCACATCTTGGAGTTGGTTGATCATGTTTGGGTAGTTAAATTTCTTTTGCATTTAGAGTTATCCTTGCTGTCTTAGTAGCTTCTGTCAGTTTCTGGTCTGTACTTAGTTCTTGTTCTTCCAATCATTCTGTGATTATTTGATACCTTCTGTCTCTGTTCGCTGATTGCACTCTCAGCTGGTTCCACTCTGCTCATTAGTCTCTGTTTCTTGTCCCACTCAGTACATATCCCTCTGTAGTTGATGCTGGTTCATTTGCTCAATCCTAGTGTAGTCTGCCCAGTTTGATGGTCTTCATCTTCAGTTCAGATCTTTTGGATTGCATACTTTGTTGTCCATCATTTCTTTTTGTATTATCGAACATCTTTGTCTTTGCTCCACCTCTCCCTCCTTTTGCCTGCATTTTGAGTCCTCCATGACCACCAACCCCTTTTGTGATAATGACTTCATTACCAAATCTGAGCAGAAATATTCAAATGTGATGAAATTCACTCCGGGCAATGCGCAATAAATCGTGTTTGAATAAAAAAACAATGGAGACGAGGTCACAATAACCACTGGGCATAAAAACAGATACATTTATTTTGGAGTTCAAAATCAACAATTGGACCAAATCTAATGTAAATTTCTTAAAGCCATTTGAAACGATAGCACACAAAAGCATCCAATGAACTCACAAGTGTGTCTGATCCCATCTGGAAGACATAATACTGTGAAAGATGCTCTATATGCTTTTCTTTTACCGCAGATGAAATGTGTTTTTATGATTTTTCCTTGTTGGTTTCAAATATTTTGCTATGGCCAAGATGAATGGCATTTGATTATATTGAGAATCACCAACAAATTAGACTCTTGATCTATCAAAAAGTGTCTCCCAACTTTGTCTCAATCTATCTAATTCAATCTGTAGGAGGAATTGCTGTCTTTTCTTTCCAAAGAACGATCTGAACAACCACTCATCTATAATATAGATAAAATCAAATTCATTTATCAAACTAAAATCTACACACTTATGGCAAAGTAAGCAAAACAAGCAAACATAAATTAGGCATATCAAAGTCTTACAACTCAACACTTCTAAAATTTTTACATATAAATACATCTTTCACAGTATTGCACGTCTTCCACTTACTGGCATAGGAAGATAAGTTCTCTTTGGTGAATAATGCTCCAGCATGTATCCCACTAAGCAATAGACCGGATTTCAATGTAATGACAGCGTTTAGACCTAATTTAAACTTGAGTCAGGGATACATCAATTTCCTCTGGCTTGAAGATATAGCTTAATCTAGGTTAACACAAAGTGGTAAGTGCCTGGTTTAAAAGAGCTATTAGTCTTGACTTTGAAGTAAACATTTGAAAGCTCCTTAAAAAATGGCAAAAAAAAAAAAGGTAGTGGCAGAAAATGTAATCTGAAATTCAAATACAGGTTCATTTAAATCACTAAAGATTAATTTTAACCTTGTGATTTTGTGGTAGGAGTTTTGATTTTGTTCATGGGAGAGGCAAAAAACCACAAACTAGAGGTACTACTGGCGTTGTTCCGGCAGACAGAGTCCACTAGTTCCTGAAGTGTGGTCAAACATTTGCACTGTTTTCTCAATATCAGCAGAGCCAAAGTTCAGTTTGTTTTCATAAAACTGTCAGTTGTAGAGCATGATTTGTAATTTCTAAACACATCGTCACTCTCATAGAGCAGCAGCACCTCTTTGATTGAGTTTGTTAGTAGCACGCAGAGACCACATAGTCCGCTGACAGAATATCTCAGAGGCAGAGGAGAAGCAGAGTTAACTTGTAATTTGTAAAGTAAACTCATCAATTTTCTCATAACAACAAACAAACAAAAAGAAATGTTTGCGTCCTGGACCTCTGAATGATTTGCACAACAATGAGCTTGCCGATCTCTGCCTCAGCTGGTAAATATGTCGGCTTCATAATTGATAGCTGTGAGACCATGTTGCTGTTTTTTAAATCCTTGGCAGTGTAATTTAGGTCTATATTCAAGTTCGTAATGCGTCAGAAAATCTTTCACTTTTAAAACAAATATATATTAAATTTAACCAGTAAGTGTGTTTAGAAACACGTAATTGGGAATGCATCGTAGCAGCATGCATATTTCAAACGTACGAGAAGGGTTGACGTTCTACTTCACTTCCTTGTGTTTTGACTTGCTTTAGATGATTTTCTATACACAAACCTACACAGCAGTATAACAGCAGCTAAATGAATGTTCAAAATGTTACTACTTAATATGATTAAAGATATTATTAAACATATATGAAGTGTTTAATTGTCTCTCAGAACCTTATGAAGACAAGGATTATAAGGGTTTTATTTTTCTATTTTTTTAAATTAAAAAAATATTCTAAAACACCTTTAGAGTCCACAGTCACTCTAGTCCAGGGGTGGGCAACTCCAGGCCTCGAGGGCCGGACTCCTGCAACTTTTAGATGCATCTCCACTTCAACACACCTGAGTCAAATAATGAGGTCATTAGCAGGACTCTGGAGAACCTGACTGCACTTGGGAGGTGATTCAGCTGCTGGCTTCAAGTGTGTTGGACCAGGGAGACTTGCAAGAGTTGCAGGACACCGGCCCTCGAGGACCAGGATTGCCCACCCCTGCTCTAGTCATAACGTTTCCATAATAATTTGGCAGTGAAATCTGATCTACCTCAAAACCTTTTGAATTTAAGCCAAATAAGATCATTTATATGACAAGAACTTAGACCAAGCGTCTTGACCAAAGCAATGGAAAAGGTCATATATTTTTCACATTGCAGCAAAGACATTTTTATGTCAGAAAAATGAGAACAGAAGAGCTCCTCTGGGTGAAAGCTTAAACTGGTGGTGTGCAAACACATATCACATTATATTTAGTTGTTCTTTATTTAGAACATAGTTTGTAGTATTTTGAATTATAACATGATTTAATTTTTTTTTTTTTCCTTTTGTACAGTATGATGTAGGACATTTATTTTCAGATTAAAATGTATCTTTTACAAATAACTCTTAAACAGGAAATAAACTTTTCATCAGGCCCATTTGTTTTTGTAATAATTTTTTTTTTTTTGGGCCAGTCTGATGTAATATTTTAATCTTAAGCTCTAGGTTTTCATTAGCTTTACGTAAAAAGATTAACAGAAAAATGCTTGAAAAGATCAGTTTGTTTGTATTTATTCTATGCATTTCACTTAATGGGTTACTGAATGTAACATGTCAATAACATCCTAATTCATTATTTAATTCATTAAATACCACTGTATTTGGAGGTGCATGGTGGCGCAGTTGGTAGCAGTGCTGCCATGTAGCAAAGTTTCAAATCCAGGTCTAGTTTGTTTCTGCATGGAGTTTGCATATTTTTTCCTGTGCATGTTGGGTTCTTCCTGGTACTCCGGCCTCCTGTCACAGTCCAAAAACATGCCTGCTAGGTGAGGGTATGCGAGTGCCTGGTTGTTTGTCCTGTGTGCCTCAGAGGTGCCCTGTGATGGACTGGCAATTTGTCCAGATTGTATCCTCCCTCCTGCCCAATGACCGCTGCAGAAAGGCTCCCCCCGACCCTGCAAGGATATTTCGATATAGTCAATGGATGACTGTGTTGAATATGAATTCAGCTTGTAGTTCTTTCCAAAATGTGAGAACTACCCAAACCAGCATGTGTGACAAGTTTGTGGATTGAAAAAAAAGGCATATGAAAACAGTATTTTTCCCCAATTTCAAGCTTTCCATAAATTACTGTCATCAGAACGTGCGAGCAACATGCAGAGCCTGATTTATTACTGCCTTATTTCTAAATTTGAATATATGTTAAAAAAAAAACGAAAAAAAAAAACAGACTGAGTGAAGTTCTTTCTATCAATATTCCTTTGGTGTATGGTGGAGCGTTAATGAGCTAGATGCACTAAAAGCCAACAATGCTTGACAAGGCAAGCTGTTCAACGCCGTGTGGATCCTCTTATCAAGCCTATCACGGTTCTGCACCTCTATGGGCTTAGCCATGGCAGGGTTCGGGCTATTTTGAGTGCTTTCAGGTCCATGAAATTGGATGTGAATTTGCATTTTTGGGAGCTAGCTTTTCCGATGTGACTCGCAGTAATGAATGAGAGGCAAATGTGGAGAAGCAAAATGAGGCGATTCTACTGGAATGTGAGTTTGAGGGCAATTTGTGATGTGGTTACGTTTATCACCTCTCCACCGGACAAAAGGCAAGGAGAGTTTTTTCAGCATTTTCTGAAGAGCTATTAACATTCTGCGGCTTTCGTGTTATTTCCTACCATTAAGCTTCCACTGAATGAACAACTGTATGTTTTGGATTGGAATAGAACATATTCAGGAAATACAATAAGCTACTTTTTATTACTCTCTATCGCAACATGTGCACTGTAAAGTAAAGTCGCCATCCCAACTTTACCTTTCAGAAGATCTTAACTTGTATAAATGAAATCCTAGTTGCTTTTGCCAAGAATGATCATCATTGTTTTAATTAGTTGAGATCAATTGGATCATAAAATATTTAAATTTACTAAGAAGATCCTATTTCTCATCTTGTTTATATGTTACCCAATTAAAAAGTACTATGCAGAGACTTTTCTTGATGTTAACGCTTATAATAAGATATATGTAAATTTGTATTATTATTTAAAAATATCATTAACAAAAAGCCAGGTTCCCTGTGTGATGTATGTGAGCATGGACTATGAAACTAGCAAGTGACAGGATAAATGCCTTCTGTGTGTGGATTTATGCTGAAACCGGCCCTTGAGATTTCTTTTGTTCCAGTTTCTGACAGCTATTTAGACAAGTTATTTATAGCTGTCTGTCTGTCACATGGTACTTAAGTTGCAGGACAGCATAAAAAAAGTTCTTAGTATGCTGCAAATGCTCTTACTTGGAAAACACAGACATGGGGTCTGATTATTCATAACTCATGAGGTGGCAAAACCATAATAACTGACTATCAATGTAGGACACAGATTTGTTTGACAAGATCAAGAGACAGACCAAAATAAAGCAGAGCATATATTTGAAAAGAAAAATAATAAATGATTTTCAAATATTTTAACAAAGAAAGAGCTGATAGGTGTGGAAATGTATTCAGTACCCCTCAGTTCCCAAAATATTACCAATAACGAGCCAACTAATTAGCAAATGGAGTTAGAAAAACTGTCATTTAATCTCTGCTCTTCTCAAGCATCTCAGAGGGTTGGGCAACAAACAGAATCGTGATGATTAAGGAACACAGCACACACGTTGGAGATAGTTGCAAAGATGTTTAAAACAGGCTCAGTTATAAAACAATAACACAAGCTCCTAGCTTACCATTCAAAATGAGAAAGAGTGTGCAAGAACAACATGCAGGTACATTTTGCACAACCTGAAGTACACGATACTAACCCCATAATAAAGCATCTCACTGCAATCAAGTCTAGATGTAATAAGTAGCCATCTGCATAGCAATGGAAAGCAATTCAATGTTTCTGAAAAAAAGAGCCAAGGGCTAGCTCATGCAAGAAGAAAGTATGGGGGCCCAAAACTGAACCTTGTGGCATCCCACATTGAAGTAGAAGAGACACAATCCCAAAATTTGAGAGAAAAAAGTGACACTGCCAAATAAGATTGAACCACTGCAATGCAGTAGTCCTGAGACACACCTACTGCTCTAAATGAGAAATTTATCTACTGCCTCTAAGGCAATTATTGTGGTTTTAATTGTCAAACCACAATAACAATGCTTTCACTATGATAAGCTTCGGTACAATGTAAAGCTTGGTAACAAGATTGAAAAGCATGTAAAATACAAGGTTTTCTAAAAAAGACTATTAATTGCTTGTAAACTACCTTTTCAAGATTTCTTTTTAGATAAAAGGCAGGCTGGAGATTGGTCTATAATTTGCAAGAATATCAGAATCAAGAGCAGGTTTCTGAAGCAGAGGCTGAATTAGAAGTCTCTACATGCATAGGCTAAATAGCTGTAGTGAGCTATTTAAATTAATCTTGTTGGAGCTGTCCACTGTGAACAGTTGTTAGTTATGATAATAAAGCAAATTTGATGTTGGGCTTGAATAATTTTAGGTACAGCTCTAAGTGCAAATACAAGAGCAAACTTAATATCAATGGAAATCCATATACAGAGCTGTCACCATGCCAGATTTCTATCATAAATTCAGCTTTTTCACTCATCATTTAAAACTGTGATACCCTGATGGCTCCAGATGCAGTGCAAATCTCTCTTGTACTGTGTTCTTTCTTAAAACTGGCATTAACCATGCTTACAGGCCCTGCATTCAGCTGTACAGCGTAACATCTCGCCTTACTGAAAATCCATTCACTCTCTCAAAAAAAACAAAAAACATTCCAACAAGATTAGGAAACTCAATCTGGCTCTATGCTAGATAAGCAACTAGATTATTCCTTCCAGCGTTCTCAGCAGGCGAAAAGAACCTTTTTAACTGTGTGTATTGTCGAGGGGATCAACAACCTTTATATGTTTAGAGGTTTAAGCCCACAACAGATGGTAATGGAAACGGTTATATCATCCATCTCTCGGAGGATTAAAAATGTAATCTTAATTCCCATTCATGCTGCACATGTTTACGCAATCCAATTTAGCAAAAAGTGCACCTCATTAGATGTCGCGAAACTAAAGACTTTGATGTTGTTCGCCATCATTGAGGACTTGGGTGGGGGAAAAAAAGGCAATTTCAGATGACACTGTCGAAGAATATAAAATTTTGCTGGTATGAACTGTAATTTAGTTGAATCTGCTTAAAAGCATTTATTTTTAGGGGGTTAGGGTTTGGGGGTTAGGGGATGTGAGAAGATTACCAGTAAAGACATAACCTTTTAATCTGGGTGGTCTCTTCATTAATGGCTTTTACTTTGGTCTCCTGGAGTCATTAAACCACATTGTGTTCGAAAAGGGATCCTGAGCCCCACAGAGTCAGATTCTGTTACAAATGACATGATACTGACTCATAACAGACTGCCCCACCATGAATTATTTCCTTGACCTGAGACCCGTTCAATCACACCGCACACTTAATTAAGTTAAACCAAGAGCAATAAATAAGACGTACGAGGTGTCAGCTCTGATGCTTGTCCTCATCTGTTGACAAAAGCAGCGGGTCTCCAGTCAGGCCCGGGCAATGAATGAGTCCAATCACGGTGACATACAGCTGAAAACAGGCCTCAAAAATTTATAGGAAATGTGAATATCATCAGCAGCCCACAGGCAGCTCAGAATACAGATTTGCTCTGTATGTTGATGATTTACAGCTGCTTTGCGACAAAGAAGCACCAAACAGTGGCGAGATGAACATCACTGGTGCTCTCTCACCAAGGATCATTGCCGTGTCGGCTGCAGCAGAGAAACAGACATCAGAATTCAATCAAGCTGGCCCATCTGTTCACAGATATCAGGAGTGTCATTTGATACAGGCTCGCCATATAGAGAGGAGACCCGAAGTTCACCTTGCAAAAAGTGATGCCGCACAGACAGTGGTCTTAAAAAAAATAGATATATGATGTATGAATGTTGTGATGCATCATCTGTGCTACTTCAGAGAGCAGTAATAAGAATGTTTCATCATTAGCAATGTTTCATTCAGAGTCCAAAAAAAAAAAAACAACATAAAAAAAATCTGAGTTGGAAAATATTCATATAAATGTGGTAGCAATTTTCTCAGATATAAAACACACTACTGTAAAAAAAATCAATAAACAGATAGTAGATACTCCAAATAAATACAACATATAAAACAAATAAAATAACCTTACCAGCAGTTAAATATTTTAACAGCTTGAAGCAGAAAGCTGTACAACTGCCTGGTAGTTCTAGTTTAAATGTTGCAGTGTGTTAACAGTGTGAACACTGATGGTCAGTGCACGCAACCCTAAGGTACCCCAGATCTCAGTGTGATGGAGTGTAAGATGTTTCTACCAATGCAAGTTGACTGTGGTTTCTCAAAAAAGTTCAGAATCCAGAGGTAAAACATCCAGGAGAAGCTTCTCTACTTCGAAAGGATCATATTAGGTGTCGAACTAAATGTACAGGATTCTGGTGTAGGTGTCTTTAATGTCAAGATGAGCGAGTTCTTTGCAGAGAGGTGGATACTGCTTGCTCAGCGGTGCGTAGGAAATGATTAGGAAAAGATTGAGCTGACAAAATGCAAGCTGAGGCATCAAACCTGTAGTGGATAACAACATCTGATGAATTTCCCAGCAAAGCAAATGGTAAATGGACTGAACTTATATAGCGCTTTTCCAGTCATTTTTGACCACTCAAAGCGCTTTACACTAGAGTCACATTCACCCAGTCGCACTCACAAACACGCACACATTTATACACCGATACGCAGATCGGTAGGCAATTTGGGGTTAAGTGCCTTGCCCAGAGGCACATCGACGTGTGGCAGGAGGAAGCTGGAATCGAACCTACAACCTTCCGATCGCAAGACGACTACTCTACCAAAGAGCCACAGTCGCCCCCAGAGCCACAGTCGCCACAATGTTGAACTAAACTGAGGAATATCAAAGTGATTTATAAAACAGAAAAAAGAAAAGTTGCTAAAGAAAACAAACCTTACAAGCAGTATATATGCTGCTTTAAATGTAGTGGGAGCCTTCAGTAAATTTGTGAACCTGAAATTATATCTTGACTAAAGATGCTGAAGTTTCTAAACTATCCTACAAATGTAGCCATTTTTTATCAGAACCAACATGGCTTCTAATAGTTTTTTTTTTCAAACTTCCAAAGGATCCCTTGAGAACCAGAGACATATAAACAGACACTGATGAGTAAAATCATGAGTGAACTTACAAGCAACATGAAGACTGGCCTCTCTGCTGATGATTGTGCCAAACGGGTTTGATGCGAAGCACTGATAGATGCCCACATCTTCGTCTTTATTCAGATTGGTGATGTGTAAGTTCCCACCCATGAGGGAGAAACGTGAGCCCGGCATGGGCAGGATGAAGGAGTCATTTAGCATCCACCTGTGAATGACAGCACATGACAGACAGCAGTCACACATTTAACTGTTCATCTCTGGCTCTGATTTAGTACTCTCTCTGTGCAATGTGTTGCAAAGAGTCTGATCAGTAATAACTCAGTAGAAAGGAGTGTCTCAAAAGTATTCAACAAATATATCGAACAGCTCATCGTTACAATCAGGGCAATAAATTATAAATGTCAAAATATGTTTTATTTATCACTCTAATATTAACTAAACCCATAAAAATGCTTTTTTTAAATACACATGGCCACAGTCTCATCAATGCTCACTGTATTTTTAAAGACCTCATTTTGTTGCGAGAAGAAATGTAATCTGAGAAATAGACTGACATACTGAAGGTTTGTGACCCTTTTAAACAAACAAACAAACAAAAAGAGATGTAGGTTCATTATAAGAGCAACACTGTCTTAAACCAAGGGTGGGAATCAAGTCTGGTCTCATCTTTCCATAATGTCCAGGCATAAGGCACAATATGAAAACAAAAGGACGTTTCTAAACCTGTAACCACAATGTCACTGATTATGCCTCTCAGCTGCTGTTTTGGGTCCGAAGTCGTTTTGCCTGCTTGGACTTGACTCAGACAAAAAGCCATGGGATGTTAAGATGACATCCCAGATTTTAAATGTGTCATGGGAATTATTAAAACCAAGATTTAGATTTATCTGTAAATATTATATATATTTTTTTAAATTAAATTTCCACAATTCCATTTACTGTGGTTGGATTACATTGCAAAGAGAGAAGAGCGATGCTGGCAAAGACAACAACCACAAAAAACAAAGTAACAAAAGATGCTCATCTATAAACGAATATGGATTGTCCCTCCTCTTGATGACATTATCACCACCCTCTTTCAGCTGGTGGGAGTTAAACAAAAACAGGCAGAGGGCCGAGTTGAAGAATAGCGGGAAGAGGAAGACATATGCAGTGCACCAGACTGGCTAATTAGACTGATTTAGTGATCACAGCTGGAAGTGGTCCAACAACCCCAGATGAGAGAAAACTCCAGATGAGACAAAACAAAGGGGGACACAGATCAGTTGGAGTGAAGGCTTTATGTTGCCTTACGATTGCTGGGCCATGGAAAAGAAATGGAAGTGTCCTTGGTGCCCCTGAAATACACCTGCCTGAAGCTGCAGTAGTTTGGAGCCACTCTGGAACTGCAGCAGAATTTTACAAGGATCCAAGAGATTGCAGCTGAAAAAAGTAACTAGAGCTAATGGTGAGATTACTCAAATGTCAGATTGATCTGTAGTTTGAATGCTTGAATTGAAACCTGAGAATGATATTGTAGGCACTAGACACTGGGAGTAAAGCATTAGTTATAAATAATTTGGACAAATTCAGAAACTGAACTTAGAGGGGCAGCACAATATTTAAATTTTCTATGTTTTCATTTTTTCATAACAGTATAAAATAAACTACTTGAGTGCTTCAATAAAATTTTTACTGTTAGTTTCTGCACATTAATCATAAAACTGAGGATCTGTAAACCACATTAACAGCAGCATCACATTGTGATGCTCAAATTCAGCCTGTTGCACATTAAATGCCAACTTTTAAATTCAGCCTTTAATTATACTGACAGGAAAACAACAGCTACCTAGTCGAATGCGATGGATAATACTTTAATAGGTTACACAGATACTTATTTATTTATATTTTGTCAGAATTCTTAATTCGTCATTGCCATTGTTCTGGCAAAAGAAATCATTAATCTTTAATCATTATTTTTTCTGTACCAGCATGGCCCACCTCATTCGCATCATGCAGTATTGTTGCTGATCGTCACATCTCATCACATATTTCAGTGTTTTTACTTGAAATAAGCATTTTAATTCATTATCATTTATTTTTTAAGGAGAAAAGGCAATCCAAATTAACCTAGATCTACGTGAAAAACTAGTTACCAGTATTACTATTGTTTGCAGAAATTCAACCATACTGTAGAGTTTTCCAGTGTGAACAGCCTGTTTACAGTTACACCATGGCATGCCAATTCAATTTAACTCTAGACTTTGATTAGCCCACTCCAAATCATTAATTTTCTTCTCTTTTTTTTAACCATATAGAGGTGGTCTTGATGGTGTTCTGTGAATAATTGCAAACCAATGCTCCATAACCAAAGATTGAATTTAGATTACAAACTAAGAGCTGCATGTTTTCATTCAGTTTTTGTTTCTGTTAGAGAGCAAAATGCATGGTTCCACCAATTCTCCAGCAAGTCATCCGGGTTTTGAAGAATCAGAGTAGTCCGAAATTATCACATTACCATGGAGCTCTCTGACTCAGCATGTCTGTGGTCATTTTTTATTTTACTAGCCAATAGTAGTATGTATCACAGAAAGCTCTAGGTAAACTCTGTAGATCAATGCCTCACTGCCATTGTAAATATGCAAAACAGCAGTAACTAAGGGGGGGAATTGAATTAGTCATTCCTTTATTAACCATCACTGAGAGTGAATCTAAGCTCTGCAGGCGGAAAGCCATTGTGAGCCATATGGTACACAAATCCCCACTTTTCCTCAAGCAATAAATCCAATCTCCACAGGCCGTTAGTGCAAATGTTGCACTTGGTAGCCTTGAGGAATTACCTGAAGCCTCCATGTAACAACAAACACGATGCATGCATGAAGCCGTGTCTGCAGGCATTACCTGTAGAAGGGCGGTGGGTGTCCTTGGGCCTCACAGCTAAACACCACCTCTCGCCGATTCTCGCCAGGCTGAATGGGAAACACCACACTGCCTGGTTGCTTAGTGAATACGGGCCTTAGCAGGACTCCGCTTCCTGGGTGGAGAACAGACAAAGACTACGTAAGATTTGATTTCCAGCTGAGTTTGAAAAAGCACTGCAAACATCTCTCTGTTTGCAGACATTGGGTGTTTAGTGAGGAAAAATGAGGAGAAAAAGGTTTGAAGAGGAAAAGTGGGAATAACAATGCAGCAAGTTGACAACTGGTTCGTTAGGCACTGGGTAAAAAATATTAATATTGAATAATTGTTCCACATTGTGAACCAACCTGTGGATTTTGACCCTTTACTTCTTTTTGGTTTATCTTTTAAGTTTATTTGTATAGCACATTTTATCAACAAGGCAGTTCAAGGTGCTTTACATCATGAAAACACTAAAGTACAAAGTTCATCTACTACTATTATTATTTAATCTAAGGAACAGGGTCACTTGGACACCACAAGCCTTATACCCTGTGAGTGGTGTGAAGGGGGTCATTTTTACAAGTTTTTTTTTTGTGTGTGTGGTTTTGGGAACTGTCGCCCTTATGGGAAGACGCCTTACTTCTCCACCGTCTGACCGTGACATCTGCCGCACTCTTCCTGAGTGTCGCTAAGACCATGGGAAGATTCATTAAAATAGTCTCCTTTTTTAGACAAAATCAAGCATGTATCTCAAAAACATTATTTCTCAACTTCAAACATATCTTTGTCACCTTTCATGATGTATTCATTATCTGTTTACCGGTACATAGCATATCTAATGAAGCGATTCCATTTAATGTGCAGAATAGCACTAAGTGAAAAAATTGCTTTAATTAATTTCCTTTTCATAAAGTTGTACATCGATGAAATTATCCAGCATTGGATGGGAAAAACTATTGAAAAATCTTCCGACTCCCTTTAGCTTCTCAGTGGTAGTGTAGTTGCAGAAAAGTCTAACAATTTTAAGCAACCCAGTATTATACTATATTGAAAAAACCAAAGTCAGAGCACTCAAAATTAAAGCAAGAGAAATAAACATTGCAATCCCATTTCAAGCTGCTATGTTCTTTACAGTGAGCACGGTGTAGATATATATATATATATATATATATATATATATGATAGTAAAGGTTAATCCAATCTAGCTTATAAATCCAAAATCTGACCCAGATTATCTCCAGTGTTATATATACTCCTGTGTAGAATCAACCCAAAATCTGAGGTAATCATCAAGCAGAAGGGAACACAGCACCAAAGATACAACATGTCTATTTTACCAGATAAAAAAAATTACTAAAATCACTAAATGGTTGCTCTGATGAGCATTTGTTAGGGCTACGATCAATTTTAATGTATTAAAAATTTATTGCAATTAATCACACTTTTTTACACACAAACTCTCCGTCTGGACCCTTTGTATTTGAGCGTCTGTGGTGTGCCCCGGAAATCTGATGCACAACTGACATGCACAAACAACAGCACTGAACACTAAAACCTCCATGATCTTTTAGATACTCACTGACCAGTTCTAAATTCAAAGTGAGAAGTATCCAGACATTTCAAAAACCTGCACATAAAGATAGGCCAGTCCAATTTCGATTTTTGAAGTGATCTTTAGGCAAGCAGAACTGCTGTTGTTGCCAAGATGACTATCTCTCCAGCCAACAGAGACTAAAGTGCCAGCACCTCTTCTCACTGAACTTAGGTGCTGATTTATTGTTCAATCCTTTAACCTCAGTCACAACTTGCTGTATGCCCAGGAGACTTCCAAAATTGTGACTTCCTTTTTTTCTCCTTTCAAACTCTTTACACTTAAAGTTACATATTAGACACGTTAGGCTATTCAAATAAGACTGGAAGTAACCAGGTGTCTCTTGACACCTGAGAACCAAGTGGGTTCTTCATAACCTAAAGCTTTATTTCATATAAAAGAAGCTTCCAGTCCATTCTTATATTTAGTTAATAAGAAGGATCAATCAGAAATATCACAGGGGAAAAATATCATCTGTAATATTTTTAAAGTTTCAGTGCAGTTATAACTCCTTTGAAACATAAGCTTCATTGCAAATTTAGAGTACATTAATGCAGTCTAATGTAGGTGGTTGTTGCTACAATTCCTACTAATTTCTAAAATCTAAAAAATCTTCAAAGCACCAGAATAGGCAACTGGTAACCAGGAAACTGTAACATAACGATCTAAATATAAAATTGTTGTTAAAAAGTTTTATAGAAGTATTTTCACAGACAATTCAAATTTATAACCCACAAGCATACAACCCAATTTTTGCAGGTCATGCACAAATGCCAGAGAGCAGTGGGCAGGATTTCAACTTTTTTTTTTTTTCCATGCTTTTGAATACAATTAAATTTAGCTGTGTGCCTGACGGTCAGCTTCTGGATTATACAAATAAATGCATGTGCACACACTGTGTAAGAGTTGCCCAAGGAGAAGTCAACAAATAAAAGCTATCCTTT
The DNA here is from genome assembly GCF_001444195.1 of Xiphophorus couchianus. NCBI lineage: Eukaryota > Metazoa > Chordata > Actinopteri > Cyprinodontiformes > Poeciliidae > Xiphophorus > Xiphophorus couchianus. Next base: position 11,797,028 of record NC_040228.1, read on the forward strand.
CTGAAAAGGGAATTCATTTGGATTAGTTAGAGAGTTTTTACATTCATTAAATAGCCCAATAGTAGAAATATTCAACAGTTAGAGAAAGTCATGTGTATGAGAGGCAGATATCATTTTCAAGTCTCAGGGGTGTAGGGTGTCTGTCTTTCACCTCAAAACTCAGGTTAAGTCTTTTTATCTGTGATGATGTCTGAGAAGGAGCCCTGAAAAAAGATTATTTCTCTCCACGAGGACAAATGGGGGGGGGGGGAAATATAAAAATAAGTATCCACCTAATTATCATCGTCTGTCATACAAAGCGTTTTCCTTGAAGCTGCAATAAGAAGTGACAGATCACCAGAAGAGAGTTCCTCTGCAGGCGATACACCTGCTATGCAAAAGCCTAAGGGGGGAGATAAAGCCTGTGGCAATTATGAGCTGGATCACAAGTGTGTCATTGTAAACTGAGAAATTATTTCGTTTTAACAAAAAAATCCTTCATCACTGATGGAGGGAAGTACAAATTTAGCCATTCTGTTTTAATTTTCATTGGAGATGGATTGGGAAATTGGCTAAGGACAGGAGTCTGATCATTTTCAGCTCAATCTGTCCTGATCAGTGATTTGATAGTTGAAAACTTCATTATCTGATAATTGTCTGGTCAGCACTATATGCAAAACCTACAAGGTTACAATGACAACACTCATCTCCGTGGAGTTCTCTGTGATTAAGGAAAGATTTGTAAAGTTAGCTACTTACAGCAATAGTAAGTTGATTAAAATAAAATCAAGGGAAACTCAGATGAAGCTAATGAAGAATGCATGATTAAACTATTTGCTATAACATGTTGAGACCCCTCAGCAGTTCATTTCAGCTTTAAGAGAGTAAGAGAAAGACAAACTTTCAGTTGATAACAGGAAGGCTGAACTGAATACAGCAAAGCTGTTTTGAGGGTTCAACCTTTGTGTGTTTTCGGAACCTCTACCATTAAAAAATGTTGGTAACCGATTCACTTATGTATTTTTTTTATAATGGTTCGAAGTTGCTATCAATGCATCTCTACATGTTATAGTTAATAGCTAAAGAGTTGTGACAAAGATCAAGGCAAAAAAATCCATAATATGGGTTTACATAAGTCTAAGGTTATCAGATAATTAGATTGGAAGTAAAAGTACTGCACCATTTTTTTTTTATTTGTGGGCTTTTTTAAAAACAAATTTTACTATGATGGACATACAGTATATGAGAAAAAAATTTATTCTGAAAAAAAAGTGGAAAATTTTGAAAACAGAACTCCAACTTTGACAACTGCAATTTAACTCAAAACCAACACTGCTTCTTTGCACGACTTCAGGCGTAGTAAAATATGTCTACCATGAAATTAAACAACCACAAAGAATAAATACAACATACTGTGTAAATAAACTTAATAAACTTAGTAATATTTAAACCATTTATAACAACAAAAATGTATCACTTAATGCCTGTTAATTTTAATATCAAATGTTTAATTTTATATCCATGTATTTTGATGATCCTATTTGTTTTTTCATTCTGTTAATAAAATAATTGTGGATTTGAACTTATCTTAACAAATATAATATTTCCTTGTTGTCTTTTATATATACTATCTAACACATGTTTTCATTTTTCATTTCTTTACAGGTCTTTGATCTAAAAGACTTTTGGTTTTGTAATTTGTGATAATTTTCTACTTTTTATCGTGTCCATGAAATCTTATTGCATACTGTTTTTTTTTTTAATCTTCAGTTCTGTATATCAGTTCATCATCTGCTCATTTATTCCTTGCTGTTCCTTTCCCAACTACCATGTCTGTTTATTCCTGGACTCGTACTCTCTGTGTGCCTTCTTGGTTTGTTCCCTGCTGTTTTCTCTCCTTTCATCTTACCTCTAGTTTTTCATTGTAAGCTCATACATAACTTAGTTTTCTTTTCTCTCTAAATGATCCTGACAACCTCCTCCCAGTGTTTTGGTCAAATTGTGTCATCTTAGTTACTGTGTCACATCATCTCTGAATTTTATGATACAGAAACAAGAAGGGACTCCACAATCAACAAGGGAATCCACAATCAGGTATCAGCAGTGCTGGGAATATCTGCTAATACCAAATAAGAAATTTTTCTACTTTCCAAAATTAATTTTTACAAAATGACACTGAATTGGAGTGATCTGGAACCCTCAGTTGGTTGACGGCACAATGCCACAGGCCGGCAATGCAGGTCTTTGTGAAATCGTGTTTGAAGAGGGAAGAAAAGGCTAACTCTACCCTTATCTGTCCCCTGCTGCCAGATGGTGATATGTGCGTGCGTTCCAAGGCTCATCGGACAACAAGACTCGGCACCGAAGCAAGTTGTAGGAAGAGCGAGCTGTTTTAGAGGTCGAAATAAAAACTAATCTCAAATTCAATACCAGCTGACAGCAGATGGATTCCTTTAGCTTACCTTAGCATGAATAAACAAGCCCACGAGGAGTCAGCTGAGGGGGAGGTACAGACCACTTTTGAGACCCTGAATCAATTCGCTTCAGCTTAAGGTTTTAGACATCAAATGAAAAAAGACAGTTTTGCCTTGTAAAGCATCTTTCTGCTCTGTCTAGTCCCGATAAGATACACACGGTAGGTTTCTTATTTGGTAGCACCAAACATTAATGTGGGGGCATACCCAGTGTCCTGGCTGTTTCAAAAAAAGAAGGTTTAGATTTTGTTGGGTTCTGCAGGGGAGTGGTTTCTCTACATTTACAGGGTGGCAGGCAGACGGGATCCAGCTGGTGCTCATCAAGACCAATCAGCGAAGGCCTTTAATAGGAGCGGCTTCCCTGAGGCAGACGCCAGATGATTTTGCTTCTATAGTGGTATACTCTGGCTCTCTGTGCTGCTGTTACTGTGTTTAGCTTGTTCTGATTCCTCTCTCATCTATTCCCTCCTCAGAGAACCAGCCCTGATCAACCCCTCGTGCTCAGTCTACCTAATTACCTGGTCCTCGCTGCTCTGCTAAAACTAGCTCCTGGATACCTCCACTACCACCAGCCAGCTGCTGCCTGTCCACCCTCAGTCTCATGCTGGAACTCCTCCCCCCGGAAATCCCACACTGCACCGACTGCTGGAAAACCCATGTACCCACCTCTGCTCATCCTAACCCTCAGACAGTAAGCCATCACCAGGTTACACCACCATTCCCTTCATTTGCTTCCCTGTTTAACCACTCACCTTTCCTCAGTTCCTCCTCTGGCCCGGTTCCTCCCTGCTGCTGCAGATCAACGCCTCTCTATTCTCTCCCCATTTGCACTCATTGTTCAATAAATCTGTTAAACTGCGCTTGGTGTCCGTAGTTGTTGCTTGCCTTCGAGTCCTGGTAACCCCTCACCATGACATATTTATCTGAACTCTTGATGCATTTGTGCAACTTGCTTTGCAAATTGACAGCAAACATTTCAGCACAGAAATTGAGGGAGAAGATCGTTGCATTTTTATAATTGCAGCAATCTGCAATTATAAAAATTGCAGATAGCAATTTTTATAATTTGCGATCTGTAAATTATTTTGCAGATCGCCGATTGTTTGATGGATACAAAACTATCACATGCAGGACTGGGCTTGCCCAAGCAATAGAAAACACTAACTATTCCCCTTGACAATCAGCTGGGATGTCAGAAACAGTACAAAGCTGCTTACTAAATTTATGCCACCTGCTTTTAGCTACACGGTTATTAGGAAGAAATATGTGAGTCACTTAAAGCCAATATCCAATCATGTTCTACTGTTCTTGCTAATCAAAGCTATTGCTTCCCAACTGCAATAACAGGCTTTGCATCAGTAATATATAGTGCAATGACCATTGGGGAAACAGAAGTGATTCCACCCACTTCCCTTTATAGGAACAGCAAATGAAAGCAATTTTTATAGTTCTCTGTGCAAAATGGCTTTATAAACCACAGAGCAGATTTGCTTGTGCAAATTACATTTATCATCTAGCTGCATTACAGCCAGAATACGTAAATACAGATGTGATGTTCATAAAAATCAAATACAAAATAAAAATGTATTGTCTAAATTTATTTTCACAAATATAATTTAAAAAAATGCATTTTGCCCTTTGTTCATTATATACTACAAAAACTAATAAAAGGTCCAAACTACCTATTTTTTAAAATTATACGGTGATATTAAAATCAAAAAATTTTTTTCCCCCTAGGTGTACCAGGGCTTGGGTACTTTTATGTGCTGAGACACTATAAGGAAATGAGTTTTACATATTTGCTTCACAGCCTATTTTATTTACACGGTGCACATACTTCATTTTGGTACTCTTTATGTTATTTTACATTTTGAGAGCTGTGCTGTGGAAACAAGAGCAAGTTGATGTTTGGCATTTTGCTAGAGCTAAGCAAAACGTATGCCCTTTTTCTTTTTGTTGTTGCTTTTCCATTGATAAAAACTTACTTATTTTCATTTTAGTCTTTAAAAACATCCAATAATATATATCACAGAAAAATATAACTGAGAATAAAACTGTATCACTGTTTTAGGTGATTAAGTGGTTACATAAATTCACACACAAAAAAAATAGAAAAGTGCATCATAGCGCATCATCTGTTCACACATATCTGTACTTGCTAAAGAAAAAAAAAAGTTTGAAGTGTCAAACTCCCAAATTTCTCTTGCTTTAGATTCACAGCCATTTCTTAATGAAATGCATACATATTACTGAGGCCAACACGATGCGACACAGAAATAACATAATTTTTAAATTAGACTGTGATATATTTGGCTTACTGTTGTTTCACTCTGTGTGAACAACAATGTTTTCCTACACTGAACTCAAGAATGAAATTCTGGACGTTGAATGAACCATCTTGCTTGACTCCCATGCTTTCTTGATCCTTATCTCTCAAGCATATTTTTTCCCATGGTATATGATATGATCTTAGTGTACAGTCTGTATTGAAAAACTGCTTTATTGTCTGCACAATAATCAAATGAGCAGGCTTCATTCATCTTTATCTTTATTAGCACAAAAAAGAAGCTCATTAGCTGGTGTTGGGAATATGTTTAAAGAAATCTGCTTTGAAAATAGTGTTGGAAAAAGTTGACGAACGAATTTATTCTCCAGTAAATGTCCATTGATGGGTCTTTATGCTTCCAAAACCACTAATGAGGTCTTTAAATGTCTTTTTTGTTGTTAATTGTCTCTTAATAGAAATAATTACAAGGCTATTTGGTCTACTCTCATAGGGAATGATATTAAGTTTTGATAACACTTTATCACAATATTATGCTGGTGCCAAAAGGTTAAATGTATATGTATATGTTTGCTATTCAATAAACCATTTGGTATGCAAGACCACATGTTTCGTGTTTTATTTCTTACTATTTTTTTTATAATCTCATGATGAGTGGGAACCTTCCTGATGCATGGCACTGATGAGTTTGTTTTCTTGTTAAAGTTTAGAAACTTAAGTTTCTAAAAGGTATTGACTGATTCAAATGCACCAACAGTATGTCATTTTTTGATTACAGTCTATGATATTCATCCCTCTTTCTGGCAATAAAGTAAAAAAAAAAATCATCTCCATTTGACCATTTAGCACCTCTGTCAAATGACAGCATCTCTTTTTCCATTAACACTACAACTCCTGTAGTCTGTTGCGTTGAGTTTCACATTCCTGATATTACAGGATATTCATTGCTATGGAATGTGTCATGATTAATCACTGGGAAAGGGCTGAAACATCTACAAAGTTGAACTGCTTTTATTGCCACCTCCACAACTTCTCAGTGTCAAATGATTGGCGGAAATTACTCTGATGTTGATGAATAAAGCAGAAACTTGCTGCCTTCACTCTGAAAGCACTGCTGCTGATATTAGCTCAGACTGTGTATTTTTTATTTTTTTTACTTCAGATTCTTGTCAAAGAAATGAGCAATTTCTCTCTGTGCTTTCATTTGAAAGCCTGATTTCCCCTTTAAGGGAAAAGACATGACTTTTGCCTTCATCCAGCACCACTGCCTTTTGGATCACTTTTATGTGACTCATCCGGGTGCACAGGGATATGGGCCTCAGAGAACATTTTGCATAAACATGTTTGTTAATACAAAATTCACTCACTCAGCCACTTAAAATAGCCCAGATTAATTTATTTCTGTCATTATTTCATTAGAATTTTATGAAAATCAACAAACACACCAAAACAGTTTTAATTTCAGGTTTTTTGAGGACGCCTCCCTGCTGTGGGGCCTGGGTGAACAGTTGCTCTGTGCGCTTTAAGACGACAGATCAGGTTCTTTTTCTAACTTCTCAGTGTTTATATTATAGAGATTATATTATAACTCAGTGTTTCACTATGGGAATAGGTTCTGCAGGATGTTTGATATAATTTAGTTTATGCAAAAATTAACAACTTATCTAAAAATTCTTCACATCTGCCAAAAACAGTTGAGTTAAATCCATCATCAAGAAATGGAAGTAATATGCCTTGACCAGTCCATCTTCGCAGTGACCCCACAAGAAGGAGACCAGTGAGAGAGGAGATCTCTGACCACATCGCAGGAGTTACAGGCTTCAGCAACCGAGATGGGAGAGACTCTGCAGACAATTGTTGCCGAGGTTCTTCACCTGTAAAAGCTTTATGGGAAAGTGGCAATGAGAAAGCCACTGTTGGAAGAAAACTCAGATAAAGCCTTGATTAGAGTTTGCCAAAAGGCTCCATGGTCAAGTGTAAAAAAATGAAGCTTTTTGGCCTTCAGACATGTTGCTATGTTTGGCAGACATCAACCACTGAACATCACCACAAACACACCATTCCTACTGAGAAGCATGGTGGTGACAACATCATGCTGTGGGGATGACAGCAGGCCCTGGAAGGCTTACGAAGGAAGAAAATAAAATGAAAGCTGCAAATATAGTTTGTTTCCACCTGCAAGAGAACTATGGCTTTAAACAAGACAACAACCCGAAGCATCCAGCTAAAGCTGCACAAGAAACGATTACAAGGCAACAAAGTGGATGGTAAGGAGCAGCCCCACACAACCTGACAAAACTTGAACAGTTTTCAAAAAATAATGCTGGTAAATTGTAGTGTCTAGATGTGCAAGTCTATTTGAGACCTATCTACACAGATCTGCGCTGTGATTGCAGGCAAAGGTGCATCTACTAAATACTGACTTGAAGTGGCTGAAAAGTTAGTTAATCACGTATTTTGTGTTTCATATTTTTAATTAATTGTCATTATGTTGCATAAAACAGTTTTTATTTTGACATTAAAAAGGATTTATTTATAATGTTTTTTATCCAAAAAGCCACATTTTATTGATCATGACTGATCTGTAAAAGCAAGAAAAAAAAGAGGAAAACATCAAATTTGGTGAGCAGTTTTTATAGGCACTGTACCCACTGTGTGAGAGAGAAAAGGTTAAACAGATAACAGTAAGGGTGAACAGAGTACAGCATTTTGTTCTATTTTATCTATTTTATCCTTTCACGGTCTCAACCTTGACATGGAACATGCTGGATTTGAAAATGTTCACAGTGTTTTGGAAATTTCTGAGTGAAAATCAAGATCTGCATCCTCTAGAAGATCCACAGTTGCATATGCTAAGAATGAATGAATAACGCTGGCACTATAAGTTACAAAACTGCAACTCTTGCCGTAGATTTATGTCTACTTATAAGATCGATAATGAAGGGTTAAGTGGACTTGCCTTGCATGTGTTCACGTTCTTGTCAGGTGTATGTATAGTATAAATGTCAATTCACAAAATGGACTGAGAGAAAGAGGAACCTTGAATGCAATGAGGCCCAGAACGTAATCGCAGTCATCTCTCTCTTCTCAGTCACTGTAGGTGGCTTAAGCCCAATATTTGATCCGAGAATAGACGCTGATACTAATGTTTGATTGGATGGGGTCCATCTCTGCAGTGCATGCAAGTTTTACTCTCCTACTTGGCTGGAATCAGTCCTAACTCAACACACTTTTGGTCTAAATGATATTTGAGTTTATTTAATTTTAATCAGGAATTTCCAATAATATTGTCATTCCACTGAAATAAGTGACATATATGCAACACCAAAACACCGAAAGGTTTTCAATCATATAAATGAGTTGTTTTCATTTTCATGGAAGCTAGAATAATATCTCAAAACACCTCAGCTCTGTGAGCTGTGATCCCCTTTTTTCTCTGACTCAAAAAAAATCACTCCATCACATATTGATAGTTTCACATAACCATCTAATTATATCAGTCAACTTCTCAGTTTTCGTGTTCTTAAGATTTTTGTTACCGCATATCAAATCACAGCATAAATAAATTATACCCGTTTCAGTAAATGTGGACCTTTTTTTTCCAGTGTTATTTATTCAGAGAGAAGAAAACCTTTGATTGCTGTTAAGAGCCTCACCTGCAATCGTAGGTAATATGTTTATGTTTTTGATTCCAATTTTGCCAGCTAAATTGTACCCTTATGTGATTTCTTCCAATTATTTTAGCCAACCACTCGGAAATTCCCTGAGCCTTTGGAAAACAGCATTTAAATCAATATCTTTCATTACAAGAAGGTTGAATACAAAGTCTCCTATATTTCTTTTACAGACTTTGCTCTAAGATCATATGCCTGACATCTACACCGTTATAAGGAGTTGCTCAAATGGAAATTCAAACTTGAAATTTGAACTTGCAAAATTATTCACACCAACTGGGCTTACAGCCACAAACTGAATCCAAAAGTTGGCATTCTGCCATTTTTACACTGATGAAATCTGCGGCGAAAATATTCGCGTATTTTATCTCGTCGTAAATACAGCTGTTTTTTAAAGACCTCTGGGGTCGGTTGAAAAACATAGTAAATAAGGACCATCATGGAGACAAAGTAACACCAGAGAGGTCCGGGATCCAATTTTGGAAAACCTTAAATCAAGGTTAGGATATAAAATCAATAACCCATGTTCTGGAGATGGAAAGTACAATTTCTGAGCTACCAAGATATGACTATCATTAATCAGAAAAGCAGCCAAGAGGCCTGTAGAAAAAGTGGAGCAGCTGCAGAGATCAACAGTTCAGGTAGAGAATTTGTTGACCAGACGACTGTTATGCAGTATGGATATTTTGGCAAAGTCCAGTCTTACATCTAATTGAGAATCTATGGCAAGAGTTGAAAATCAATGTTGCTGTCCATCCACTCTGACTGACATCAGCTGCTTTGCACGGACAAATGCTCAAACATTTAATAGCTATGCTCCTAAAGACGTGCAGCAAATGCTATTTGAACAGTATTGACCAAAGAATAAAAAGCTTTGTAGTTTTTTTTTTATTTGCAAAATGTTTTTAAAACCTTGTATCGATTTCCCTCCACTTCACAGTTGCACACAACTTTGTGTTGCTCTGCCATATAAAATCACAACAAAGCCCAATAAGGTTTTGTAAGTGGTCAGAAAGTGCAAGGGTTATAAGTACTTCTGCAAGGTGCCACAAAATAATCTCACATTTTCATGCATAATTTCTTTGCCATAGATGTTTGCAGATTAGTGTCTTATTTTTCCAAATCCAAACAATAGATTCAGGGCTGGAAGAAAGCAGCCTGTTTGCAGGTTAGTGATGCAGCATCTGTGCCTACAAACAGCATCCTCCCCTTTGTCCCAGTGCCATCTTGCTCTACTCACTCATTCACACACGTAGTAGACACCCCTGCCTCAGGCTGTTCAGACCCTCAGAGAGGAATAAGAGAAGAGGTGGTTAACTTTACATGAACTCGCTTTGGGAATGGTTTCCCCTCAACTCGAATGCCCTCCCACACATCCAATGCCCACAGTCTGCAAAAAAAGGAAAAAAAGAACAACACCTCAGTCTGCGCATAAATAACCTAAACCCAAGTTAAAAATCTTGACACGGTGGCCCTTCGCAAAATGTACACGGTAAAACATTTGACGTGTTTCAGAATTTTTTTCCTTCCGCTGCAGACAGAGGCTTCAGACGTCTAGGGTTATACTGCGACACACTTCCTTGTAAGTAGAGCACATGTAATGGAAGCCCACACTGAATATTAATGCTCAGTAACTATGTGTTTCTGCTGAGCGCCAGCCTCAAGAGCAAGACAAGGACTGGGCAGCACAATGCTTTGCAGAAACAATTTATCCTCTGTTCCACTGTCAAGCACCAAATTGCTGTAAATTGATAACCAAGGCATTGATTTGTGCCACTAATGACTGCAAGATTAGATTTTGTGGCCTAACACAGAAAGCAGGTGTGAATAGCCTTATGGAAGCAGTTTTTTTTTTTTCTGAAACAAAAACACGCAGGTTTAAGGTATGTTTTGATCAACATCCAGTGTCTGTGTAGTTAAAATAATCGCTAAGCAGGATAAACCTGCTGATTTAGAATAGTAGTGTAGATCATAATCCGGCAGGCAGCAATTCTCAGAGGAAAGCCTCATCAGACATCTAGTGATGTGTTCAGATTTAGCGATAAACTGTGCTAATTGCCACATATGCAGATTTAGGTGTCCTCATGCTCTGCAGTTTTAAGGAAAAAGAACGCATACAAAGCAAGCCAGTCACCAGCTCTCACATGCACACAGAGTAATTATTTTTCAGTCCCAGCCACGAGGAGGAGTCGCTGATTTTGAACGAGGCAACATAAAAAGATAAGTATTTCCTTCAAGACACTTTGTTCATGCAGTAAAGCTCTTCTTCATCTCGTTCTCAACTCCAGGAGCTGGCGGTCTGAGGAGAACTCGTGTTTGACCCCGAACAGCTTCTAAAGGGAGGAAAATTAGGCCTCTCATTAAAACCCAGATCAATGACAAGAGTTCTGTACCACGACCAGTACAGTCTCAATTAGGAAAACAATTGAGGCGCTCTTTAGAATTAATAACTGCACAATCCACTGCTGCATGGTGGTTGTCTCTCAGATACGGAGACTGGGCAGCTTTGCTATTCAGCAGAACTGACCTTCTAAAAAGGAGAGTTTTTTTTTTTTTTCCAAGTCTCACACTTTAAGGGTGTTAACCTTTTTCAAAGTCTTTAATTGTTTATTTTTGCTTTCATCTCTGTTTTTTTTTTGTAGAAATCAAATATTTCTTCTTTTGTATAAATTGCATTGCCTTGCAAAAGAATTCCCACCTCTTGATTTTTGATGTAGTTGACAGAAAGTGGAACATAACTGTGAAGTGGAAGGAAAATTATTTATCTCGTTTTCAAAATCTCGTATTCACAATCAGATTTTTATTTAAACACACTTTTCAAATAAAAATCTGAAAAGTGTGCTGTCCATTGACACTGTGGTTCCTTTACTCTCATGCCCTTAAATAAAATCCATTGCAATAAACTACCTTCATAAGTCACTTAATATATGTACTGTATATGATCTAAGAGAGTTAATTATTAATGAAAGTCTGTGGTCGTAATGTGACAAATTGTGAAGACTTTCTATCCTGAGGTTTTGCAAGTGTCTACAAAACAACAGGACAAATGGTGTGTTTGGGAGGCTTACCTGTCAGATACTCCACCAATGACAGCAGCACTATGAGTTTCCATAGCAACTCCATTTTAATGGTCTCAGGTCAGAGCAAGCTCAGATCCAATCACATGTGCATAGAATTCTGGCTTTGTCCTCTCCAGTAATGTTCACTGTTCATCTGTCAGATACAAAAAAAAGGAGCAGGGAAGTATTAGTGAGTCACAACCAGCGGCCTCATCAGCAAGAACAGCAACTTGAATTCCTTGAAATAAGATAAACAGGAAGCAGATTGTGAAAACTTTGCAAGTAATAAGATGTTATATTCGTAGCCATATAATGCGATATTTCGTAGCACTGGCTGTGAAGTTTGCTTAAGTAAACTTAATATTACAGAATAGATATGCTGCCTTCAATAGAAGCATAAAGGGACTGCCTTCTTTAGCGCCATCCTGCTGAGACAAAACAAAAGTCAGCCCGGTTGTCAGACACAACCCTAGCATGTAATAAAGCACTGTGCCGGCTCCTTGAATCCGTCTTAGCCAGATTATGAATTTTTGACATAAAGAGCTGACTGTATGTCGACCAAAACCATTTTCTAGTCTCCCCTGGAGACTTCCAATTGATTTTTTTTCTCTCTCAAGGGCCTTGCTGTAATTCATCTCGGCTTTACCTCAAACAAAGCTACCCCCCACATGCCCCTCTGCCCCCCAAACCAAAATGTTATTAAGTAATGAGAGCTGCTCCTACCCCGCTAAGTGATAAACAAGGATCTGGTTGTATTTATCTAAATATTTCCAACATATTGACAGCCAAGATTCTCTCCCTGGTAAGGCAGCAGACAAATGTTTGGTTATGGGAAGCTGATTATAAAGAGAGAACGCGCGATGGGAGGAAATTAGGTATTGCCTTTGTTCAAACCGGCTCTCCTTGGTACATTTAACTGACTGATGGTGGAGCTTTCTCTGAACACACACCATCAGCATAGTGAAATGAATGAGAAGAAGGAATTAATAGGAAACCACAGTATAGTCTATCAAGAGGCCAGGGTCGAAGAAAGAGAGAAACAGGGACAACTGAAAGATTATACCTTCATACTTTTCTAGTTATCTGCACGCCTCCTATCTTTGCACCACTGAAAGGCATGACAGAGCATACTGATGCCTATGTGAGTATATCAACACCCTCCCTTGACACGTTTGCCCATACTACCCATCTTTCCTGCCTGTAGCATTAAAAGTAACACATTTTTTTCGCCTGTAAATCTCATTATGGAGATTAGGTTTAGAGTGCCAACTTAGTTCCAACTTATCTTGCAGTTATTAGGATGCAAATGTCATGAGTAACTGTTGGCTTTTAATAATAAAACAGAAAGACTTCAAATCCCCCTCTTCTGCTCCTGGATATTTTTGGAGTTCTCCGCCTTTGAGGGAATCATTGTGAAATGCGCTGAATAAATTACTTTGCAAAACGCATTTAAGAGGAAAAAAAATATATATATATGGATATCTGGAAATTCAGCAAAGCTTTATTTGTAACATCAAACACATGCATTTTTTAATGATGCCTGATATTTATATGCGTAGCAATTAAGTGAAATGCATTTCCTCTGATAATGTAGATGTGTAGGTGTCACGTCGCTGTCTCTGTGATTTGCTACACACACGCATATAAAAGTCGTCTTCAGGATCTGTTGTAGTAATTGTTTTGTCAGCCATGTAAATGTTTTACCGTTTGGTCATCTAATATTAATTTATCAACTCTTGACACCAAAACAAGTGAACTCTGCCAGAATATGTGAACTGCCATGACACTTCATTCATATTCGCTGGCCTCTGACAGCAATCCCTTGATCTCTATTATTCAGCAAGTCCTGAGACAAGACATCAGACTGCAGGGGCAGGGAGGCGGGTGGGGGAAGAGAAACAAATCCTTTTGATCCAAGGAAGCTCAGCACTAAGATGATAGGGGAGTCTGGGAGTGTCCGCATCAGTATTTGACTTCCTATTCAATACAAATTAATTACCCCCGTGGCCTTAAGTGCTTGTGACAAGGCCGATGGCTCACTTTCATCGCAGGCTGATTCTCCCATTTGTTTGCCATACGAGATGAAAGTTAATGATAGGGAAGGCTTTCAAACTTTGCCTTTCAAGTTCCAACTGCTTTCATGTTTCTGAAATAGTCAAAACTTGAGAAATGGGATATCAGTCAGGCTAAAGTGGCAGCCAAGGCTTGACTGTTTCCTCCCAGATTGCTGCATTTAAATGTAACGGCAAAAAAAATAAACATAAAAAAAAATCTGCCTCTCAATTCACAAATGAATATGATGCACAGTATTTACATGCACTGTATTCACTATGTGAGATTCAATCAGATCACATTTTTATGTCTTACACCAGCTGGGATTATCAGTGTTATTTCCATTTTCTAGGTCCAAGAATAATTAGAGAAACACATTGTTATTAGCCATTTGTATGCTATTAAGATTAGTATGGCTTTAGACAACTGGGTAACCCCAAATTATGATTTCTATCTACAGCATGTAAATTACATCTGAAGAAAAAGATTTTTCTTTTTTATGGTGAACTGTTGGATAATGTTTCCATGACAGTTTCCTCAGCTTAAGTCACTCAATTTAAGTAAAAAAAAAACTTCTGAGTAGTTACATGTTTTATTTAATGTATTTTCCTTAAAAAGCAACAAATTTACATACATATTTTGACGGTATAGTGAGACTGATCATATGAAATAAATCTTACCAATGGCCAGCATTGTAAAGTTCTAAGGGAATCTTGGCAGCTTTTTTGATTCAAGTTCTTATAGTCAGGCCTTTCAGTTTTGTTTACCAGCCATAACTTGGTACATAATGGAATGTTTCATGACATGTTCAAATGCTTAAGATGTATATTTTATTATAAACTAACCCATCCTAAAATGAAATCAAGATTGTGGTCATAACACCAGAAAATGTGAAAAAGTACAGAAAATATAAATCTTTTTGCAAGGCACTTTAAAAAATACCTCACTAGAAGCTGAGGTGACTCAAGATTGTTCAGTTAAGATTACAAATGCATGAAATAAAAATGAAGACAGACTCTATAAATTAATTACTAATTTACTTTTAATGAATAAATTAATCACTGCTAAAAAAAAAAACTATTGAGAACGTACAGATGAAAACTACTCATTGCATCCTTCTTCAACTTTTGAGGAAAGGCAAAAGCTGCTGCTGCAGAAGCCTCTGATTCTTGGAGACAAAGAAAAATCTTTAAAGTGTCCTGTGTTGTAAGAGTGATATCTCTTGCCCTCTATTCCTCTGACAGCACCAGCTGGAGCTGATAAACCACAGACTTTAATTCAGCCTGTCACAAAAGCTGAGAGCATTGCCAGCTGATTTGACTGATCACTACGTCCCGTCTTTCAGTCACCATCAATTGTGTCAGGGCTCAAAAGTGTATTAACAGGTCTGTACTGCATGTCCTATTTGCCTGAGAAGTCCAGATGAAGATGAAGTTCACACTGAGCGCAAAAGCATGAGCATCCCACTCACAATCACACCCACCCCGCCAGCTTTGAATCATGAATGAGGCCAGACTCCTACACTCTGCAAGAAACAAGACAAGAGCCAAAAACACAAAAACAAAAACAGAACACAATGCTGCATCTTTAATCAATGGTCCTGTAACTTCATTTGATCGCATGCTGGATCATGTTTTCCCACACATTCCTTCTCAATGATGAGTGATTTTTTTCTTTTTTCTCAGGGAAAAAAAATCTTCCTAATCCTGTATATTCTGATTTACCAAAAACATTGGAGCTGTTGGAATCTTTAAGACAAACACACAAAGACGGCAACAAAGAGGCTATTATGCTTCAGATTACATGTGTCTGCTATGGCTTTTTTTTTTTTTGTTTGCAAATCTACACGCATATTCTGCTTGTAGTTTCAAATCAGTTGAACCATTTTAAATATGCTTCCTTCTTCCAAGAATTAGTTTTTGTATAGCGCCGAAATCAAATAGATTCTTAAGCTAAAGGTTTACTTAGTCAATATATTCGTTTTCCTTCCTCGCATACAGAGCACCGGGGGAGCTGAGGCAGTGCCAATATATTCCTCAGCCAAAAGTCTTGCTCAAGTAGTGGCACAAGACAAAGAGACTAATAGTGTTTTGATGTAAGCACACAAGCCGGAGGCATGACATAACACATGCCAACTTCTTCATTTCTCCAGCCCACACCAGGGGCACGCCACCAAAGCGCTCATCTCAATCTCCCCTGTGACAAGAGCAACAGAAATATATTGAGCAGCTCCTCCTGCTCTCTTGCTTCCTTCACAACATTTCAAACCTCAGTCTGAAAGGTTTTCGACAAACTTCAGAGGTTTTGCACAGGAGCACTCATTCCGAACACTGAAATAAGACATTTAAGTTAGCTTATAGATGGTGACATTAAGCGTCACAATCTGAACGCCTGTGATCCAAATACAGAGAATAAAGTGGCATCACACATATTAGGGAGCCTACAATAAACAATATAAAGGAATAATTATCTCGCCTTAAGCATTATTAGAACTTCTAAGACATAGCAAATTATAGGCTATTAGACACCAGATAAAGCCAATGGTGATATGACTGATCAGAAATTGCACTACTTTAAGCCTCCATAACGACCACCTGTCAACTCTGGCATATGTTTCCACAGACATATGTCTGAGACCTCTTACAGCTTTCAATCCCTTACAAGAAACACAATGTCATAGACAAAATGTTACAATATTAATAATAGATGTGTTATTTAATGGTGCAGACGTAGAAAATAATAAATGTATTTTGGTTTTGAATAGCTAATTAGATCAAATAATACATCTTTGTTAGGATTTTTCAGTATGACAATCGAAAAATGTGATATTTTTACTTTACAGTTATCGTACCATGAAAATCTCACGCCGGCCCAAACCTTATGTAAAGTTTATTTGGTCTAGCTCAGTCAAAGTTTCATATTTTTTACAGATAAACAATATCACTTATTGTTAACTATTGTTCATTTATTTAAAAGGAGATTTGTTTCTCCCCGGTATATTTAGGCCAGTATATCTCTTTACTTTTCTCTTCTGTTATTTCCCTGAAGACTACCAAATGGTGCCCATTCTTTCCACAACCCAAAATTGATTTTGTTTTTGTGGTGGCATTTTTCCCCAAGGCATGTTTTCACTGCCATTTGTCTGTTTGTTTATCTGCCAACAAGATCACACAAGAGAAATACCAAGCACAAAGTCATGAAGCTTGGTATTTCAGCTGAGATAATCATACGCTCTCATTCAGCGAGCACGCTAATTGTTTTCAATTGGTACTGTTTTTCTTATTGACCCAGTGCTCACACACTAATTAGTTTACAATATGTAATCTAACTACAACTGAAAAATTGAAGTGTAAGTTAGCATTAGTGTGCTTAAAAGAAGGATGCATAGCAGGATCTAAATGCTGAAACACATGGATCAGCACCGGCAATGTTTTCTGTTACATATGATGTAAAGACAAAACCTTCTTTCTCATTGTCGGATATTAAATTAATCTAAACCTTTTTTGCGGGGTGACACATGGCTCAGAGGAAGAGCAGGGACATCATACATATAAGCTATAATCCTTGATCCAGCTGTCCAGGGTTCAGTTCACAACCCAGGCCATTTACTACATACCTCCCACCCCTGCAACCCTGACTTTTTCTCTCATCCCTTCTTCCTTTCAAGCTATTACTAAATGACCCACCTACTATAGCAAAGGCAATAGAACTGTACTTTAGTGTAATATTTTGGGTATCCTTCCAGAAATGTTTCATAATAGGGATTTTAGTCTTTACTAGTAAGAGAGTAAGAGAACGAGTGTAACTGAGTCTGGTTTGTTAGCCGTCTAGCTCAAACATCTTTTTCAGTTTTGCTAACATATTTTCTATTAGACTGAGATCAGTTCTTTGTAGCTGCCACTCCATAACATTGACATTGTTACCTTTCAGACATTTTTTTTTTCAGCCATGGTAATTAAGGCTGACCCAAACTTGTAGAGCTCCACAAATCCCAGTTAATTTATGTAGATTTGCACGCATTACAAGGAATTAGTCTGTTTTGGGTGTTGCCTTAAAATAAATCCACAGGCTCACTCAAATATTGTGAATTAACCCATAACAAGCTTACAAAGCCATGACACCAGCCATGATGCTAACATAAACTTAAACTAAAACTCTACTTAAGTAAAATAAATTCTCAAAAAAGTCCTTCTCACATTATTTTTGGAGTTAACTAATTGAACTCCTCATTCAATGCACAAATTTTCCTCGTCATTTCAACCATCAGGCTGCAGTCAGTGAGGCACAGTGAACTCCAAGTTCAGCCTCTGCCTCTCTCTGAGCGAGTGACATTGGAAATGTGTTCATTCATAATGAGACTTTGGAGATGCGTTGAATATTCCACCCAGTTTAAGAAAATGAATTGTAATTTCACTGCAGAACATATAGTTAGTTAAGTCATCAGACAGCACGAGCCATGCTTACCTTGCCAAACCTGCTGTTTTTCCCCAAAGCACTTAACAACAACATAACAGCACCAAAGTGCTGTGCAAATGATTTACATACTTTTTTTTGTTTACAGCCTTTTATAATAGGGATATTATGTCACAGTCACAGAAATCCACTTTCCTTCCAATTTACTTAATTGCAGAATTATAAGCTCCCTCTCAGATATCCCTCTTAGACATATGGACATTTGATTTTCAGGAGAGTAACTACTTGCAAGAGTCAAAAGGACTTTGGACAATCTGAAGCAATCAAGCTGGCTGCAATCAAAGAAAAGGAAGCGATGATGAGACTGGAGTGAATCCAATCCCTCATGGATTAGAGACGACAATGAGTTTTGCCAGAGGGGTTTTAAATGAGAAAAGACTTGGTAGGTGGATGTTACAGAGAGGGAAAAAAAGGCTCCACGTTCCATGAATGGTGGGCACGGCAATTAGAGGAGGCAAAGATTGTTATTATTACTAATGAGATATTGTGACACAATTCAGGTGGGAAGTAAAAAATGCTGGGATTTTAACCTGTTAGCGTGACCATGAGGGCAATATTCACCACTTACACCATGTGCATGTGCTGCTTGGTATGCCATTTTAACTCAACAAAGCATAATATTAGCAGTTTCAATTCTACTGATGTTCAAAATATCTGGTTTGTAGGCAGAGGAAGTTGCAACTGCTCTAGATAAATGCACACACGACACAACTGATAACATTGGAGCAGTAATGTTGAATTGAATAAGTGACATTGAATGTTTACCGGAATACATCTCCAGCGGTGTTTTCTGATGCTTATCCCCTTCAATATATCCATGTTACTGTGCATCGTTCATCTCCTGTCGGCTCCAGCCCCGCAGCTCTCATCTGGATCCGAGTCCAAAGCGATAGTTTTAAGTTTGTTGTTTATTCTCTCGAAAACAAAAAACGGTTCCCTCTAAACTCTTCTCTCGCTTTAACTAAAAATGTTGGCGAGCATTTCTTTCCATTGTCAAAAGAAAAATGTTCTTGAAGTCAAAACAGTTGCTTTCTAAGCTCTCCCTTCCGATGCGCTCTGCTTGTCTCCTCCGACACACGCATTGGTTGCCCCGACGGTTCTGCTCGCATCGCCTGCAGGCAGGCAGGCAGGCTGGCGGGTTACCCACAAACCCAACCCGGTGTGGCGGCTTCAGACGAGGGATTCCGCGCTTCCAAATGTCTTTACATTTCACCGTATGGCATTTGTTTTTCATTTATTTTGTACGGGTTAACAGTCTGACTTGCATCGGTCTCCAATCCGAGAGTGCCGCTCCGGCAGCAGGACGCAGCCGTGAGAACTGCGTGAGTGTGCGGCAGCTGGCGGCGCGGCACACGGGACATCAGAGGTGGATCCACAAGAGGGATCATACCACGTTTTTCAGGCTACACCCAGATCCACTGATGCATTTTTAAAAATAAACCCAGTAGAAATTAATGGAAGAAATTTGGTAAGTTGCTTTTCTTTAGAATACTAACAAAAACAACAACAACAATAATAATAATAATAATAATCCAAAATGACAAACTAATATTCCCTCTTTATTACTTTATACAATGTTCTGCCAAAGTTTTCACATCTGTTGAACTTTTTTTTTCACATTTGATCACATTACAGCCACTTGCAGGTATTTCAGTAGGAGTTTACATGACCCACCAATATTATGCAATGCAAAGCTGTCCATTATTGTTCATTATTCTTTTTTTCCAGATTAAGATCTGATAAGTGTTAACAGTATTTTTGTTAACCCCCTTCTAACATAATACCTCTAGAGCAAATCCAGGGCAACTTGTTCACATGTGTGGAATTACATCTCACTCCATATAAGTGTTGTGTTTTGTGGTGGCTTTAAGATAACCAACACCATCATGAAGACCAAGAAGTAACCTTGTGGAATAGTTTAAAGCAGAGTTATTTTTGAATAATATTCAATCCTTTAAGTGGCCATCTGCGTACTGTTCAATCTATTATCTTAATATCAAAGCAGGTTTTTGACAACTTCAAACCTACCAAGACATGGCCACCCACTTCAGCTAACTGGACATTCAAGTAAAGTATCAATCAGAGAAGATTTCCAGGAGGCCATGATGACTCTACAGAGATTCATAGCTTTTCAGTGTGAAACATGGTAGTGGCAGTATCATTCTTGGGGAATGTTTTCTTCCGCAGCGGCAGGGCATACAAAGAGCATGTAGAGAGAATTTAAGCATTGTGGTAATACTTATGTGTGCTTACCTTAAGAGTTCAAGTTTAATATTAAAAGGTTTTAAAATAGCTTCATCTACAACTAGAAATATACAAAGGCAGAAGGAACAATTTGGCAGATTAAAGCTTTAAAAATGCACTACTAAGATTTTTGGTGTAATTTTGTTTGTATGTGCATGCGAAAAAAATTACTACTTAATTAAGACAATGGTTTTATAAGCACATCGTCCTGAGCCATCTGTTGGTATGTTGTTCATAGAATCATTAAAATGTATCCTTTGGAAGGGAGGGGAAATCACAATTTCTTTAGCATAACATTGTCGGCACTCTGCACTGAATGCATACTTTAAGTTCATTACAGGAAACAAGTTTTCTCGAATAACATCTTTGTCAGTTGATCATGAAAATGATTCTCACTGCTGTAAAACAACCCCAGACAGACTGCAAGCTCATTAAGTTTAAACAGTCAGAACTTTTTATAGGCCTCTGGCTCATAATCCACTCATAATGTGAAGTGGGATTCAAGGGAATCTGCATGTGTTTGAGCCAATGGTAGAGGGATAATTACAGAAGGAATTAATGAATACCCTAATAAGCTTTTGGGAAAAAAAAGTGAAAAGAAAAAAAATATATATTTGGATTAGCTCACTGAATTGTCATTTAATGTTTCTTAGTATCCGCACACAAACCCAGTTAATAATTTCACATCAAAGGACATTTTTTGTATGTAGTCACCTAATATCTGGGCTTGGACTGGGCTTGAATATTTAATGGGTCCAGTTTATGTGTTCGTCTGGCTGGGATTTCTTCTACAAAATATTACTTTACAGGTAAAAGCCAGTAAATTAGAATATTTTGAAAAACTTGATTTATTTCAGTAATTGCATTCAAAAGGTGTAACTTGTACATCATATTTATTCATTGCACACAGACTGATGCATTCAAATGTTTATTTCATTTAATTTTGATGATTTGAAGTGGCAACAAATGAAAATCCAAAATTCCGTGTGTCACAAAATTAGAATATTACTTAAGGCTAATACAAAAAAGGGATTATTTAGAAATGTTGGCCAACTGAAAAGTATGAAAATGAAAAATATGAGCATGTACAATACTCAATACTTGGTTGGAGCTCCTTTTGCCTCAATTACTGCATTAATGCGGCGTGGCATGGAGTCGATGAGTTTCTGGCACTGCTCAGGTGTTATGAGAGCCCAGGTTGCTCTGATAGTGGCCTTCAACTCTTCTGCGTTTTTGGGTCTGGCATTCTGCATCTTCCTTTTCACAATGCCCCACAGATTTTCTATGGGGCTAAGGTCAGGGGAGTTGGCTGGCCAATTTAGAACAGAAATACCATGGTCCGTAAACCAGGCACGGGTAGATTTTGCGCTGTGTGCAGGCGCCAAGTCCTGTTGGAACCTGAAATCTCCATCTCCATAGAGCAGGTCAGCAGCAGGAAGCATGAAGTGCTCTAAAACTTGCTGGTAGACGGCTGCGTTGACCCTGGATCTCAGGAAACAGAGTGGACCGACACCAGCAGATGACATGGCACCCCAAACCATCACTGATGGTGGAAACTTTACACTAGACTTCAGGCAACGTGGAGCCTGTGCCTCTCCTGTCTTCCTCCAGACTCTGGGACCTCGATTTCCAAAGGAAATGCAAAATTTGCTTTCGTCAGAAAACATGACCCAGGTGAGACGCTCTTCGCGCTGTTTCTTGGTCAACAGTGGCTTGACACGAGGTATGCGGCAGTTGAAACCCATGTCTTTCAAGCGTCTCTTGGTGGTGGATCTTGAAGCACTGACTCCAGCAGCTGTCCACTCCTTGTGAATCTCCCCCACATTTTTGAATGGGTTTTTTTTCACAATCTTGACTAGGGCGCGGTGATCCCTATCGCTTGTACACTTTTTCTGACCACAGTTTTTCCTTCCCTTTGCCTCTCTATTAATGTGTTTGGACACAGAGCTCTAAGAACAGCCAGCCTCTTCAGCAATAACCTTTTGTGTCTTTCCCTCCTTGTGCAATGTGTCGATGGTCGCCTTTTGGACAGCTGTCAAATCTGAAGTCTTCCCCATGTTTGTGTAGGCTTCAGAACTGGACTGAGAGACCATTTAAAGCCCTTTGCAGGTGTTTTGAGTTAATCAGCTGATTAGTTTGTGGCACCAGGTGTCTTCAAAATTTAACCCTTACACAATATTCTAATTTTGTGACACACGGAATTTTGGATTTTCATTTGTTGCCACTTCAAATCATCAAAATTAAATGAAATAAACATTTGAATGCATCAGTCTGTGTGCAATGAATAAATATGATGTACAAGTTACACCTTTTGAATGCAATTACTGAAATAAATCAAGTTTTTCAAAATATTCTAATTTACTGGCTTTTACCTGTACATGGTGCACTCCACCAACAGCTCAAACATATTCCAAAACTATGACACAAACAGCACAGTAGAGATGTGACAGCTTTTTGACTGCACTGGCTTTCCATATGGAAAAAAAGACTAGTTCAAAAATCAGCATGGCAACACTAGCTTTTCTTTCTCCTTCCAGTGACAAATGATTACATCTTGACTTTATGATTAACGTTTACTTAAACAGACATTTATATGAATGCTGTGTCATTAGAAAAGGAGACAAAATCTGCAACTCAGAAGGGAAATAAGAAGAAAACAGTAGTCATATAATTCCGAGCCTTTCCGAGAAAAGGAACATTATTGCACTGTGGGCTGAGGCAACTCTTACATGTCATTTTATTGAATTGGGCTGCCAAAATGTAATAATGCCTGTAAGTTCATGTGTCAGATAAACAGACCTGAGCTTTCGCCTCAATTAAGTGAGCTTAATTTAGGAATGTAAGTACCTTGACAGACACACCTCCTGCCTAATATCCTACTGCAAATCGGAACACTCCAGTGAGAACACACCCCAATTATTTTCTAATTAGAACAGTTAGTCTGAGATGGGTTAAGATCTGTGAGATAGTGTTGCGATTTCTCATTTCGAGGGCCAAATTGCCTTTGTGGCAGGTATCTTGCAAAAAATCGAGAGGTACTTTTTTTCCACCAACCCTTCTTGCTGCACACTAATAACTGTCTTGCTAGAGCATTTAACCTTGAGCCATTCTGTCATTTCACTTAGAAATCTGAGTTTTTGAACCATGAAATAGAGGTAGTTGTCTGTCTGACAGGAGGATACCAACCAGACTTCTTTTATACTATTCAGTTATTTAGATTGCGGATATCATCCGGTAAATTTGACGGGAGTCTTTTATCAGACTCATCACATTTTTGGTAAATTTGAAAAAAGGAAAAAAGTATAACAAATTGTTTTCTGAAAAAGTCAACTGTCTATGAAGTTATCCCCCCAAAAATGTGCCTTTACAAGTGATTATAATCTGGTCCTAAAAGGTACATAAAAGTAAAAGTTTTCATGTTTGAATACTATAAATCATCATCAATGGTCATGATGTTCTGGATGAAACAATTCTGCAATCTCATTGGCATTGTGTAAAGGTAAACCTGAAAGCCGTAGCACTTACCATTGATCCGTTTCTACATTATATTTGTGATCATATAATCATATGTGTTTAGGAATATGGACTTGTGGTAAGAAAAACACGCATCTATGTTCAGCTGGACCCTATTTAAGTTTTTAGTTCAGAAATATACTTTTTTTTTTTGTTTTGTTTCTGTTCAAAGAGCTGAAAAATAATTTGGATGAGAGTACTTTGACGCGTCACACTGTTTCCAACGGATTTGTATAATACTCATCACCTAGAGGTTGTAGTCACATTGGGGTTTTAGAGAGACTTTCTAAAAGAAAATGACAGTGACAAAGTGTCAGCTTCAAACTTTGCGAACTGAAAAAAAAAACGTTTCGGTGTGTGTTTGTTCGGGGAACGAGCGGGTGCGGCTTGGTTGTGTGTAAATGGATGGCCTTGAGGTGTTTTTTCAGTAATCTGCATGTATTATGTGCTCTTCTGTCTATTTTTGTGTTTTCGTGCCAATCTATCTGAGCAAAAGAAAATCACTTGAAGGAACATATTTGTGTAGGAGCGACATGATTAATACGTTCACATATTTAGCCTGAAGTTAATGAGCTTAGGTGATTTTAAAAACTGAATTCAAAATAGATTTGTCTTGTGTTATGATGAATGAGCTTCTCACAGCCCGTACACTAATCTCGACGCTTAAAAATATTTATTTTCTTGTAGATGTACAAGCAAAAAATTTAAAGTTTTGTCATGATGCTTAAAATGACACAACCAGCGCCACGCAACAATGGTGTCACTGGTTGTGCCAAGAGTGACACATTGCGAAAGTATTATCCAGACAAGAGCAGACAGTGTCAAATTTATTACAGGGCAGTCTCTTATTAACCTTTTCCCCTAAATAATTAGTTAAGAATTTTCACACTGGATGATATCTTATCTTAAAATGGTTGTCTATTTTATTTTTTAATAAATCTCTTGGTTCATTCTTCTCCAAACAAGTGTCTGGGGTTGTAGGAATGGACTCACTCTGACTGAGGATCAATATTCAATATTGTATGGGATGTCTATGGGCAAAACATCTCAATCTCGACCCAGAACAGAAGGACTGTGTACTCCAGAAAATAACGTTGTCAGCATGTTTAAGGATTCATTGAGCTTACGTGAATTACAGTAATCCTTTTGCATCAGACAGATGTTTTGAAAGCTGCGGTCCAGATCTGCTTGATATTGTATGACAAGCTCTTTTAAATAATTTATTAAATCCATGATGCTTTCTTTTGTAATCTTTCCTCATTCCTTCTTCTGTTTATCATAGGTTTAGAATCAGCAGCTCTAAACTTGTAGTGTTCAGTTTGGTGTTCTTTTTTTTTTTCTTTTACCACATGAAACCATAAAAATCCTGCACACTTTCTGAATACAGACACTTATCCTGGTGTTATTGTCACATAGATGAACTTCAGAAGCCCTGTTTTTGTACCCTGAAACTGAGCACCAGGAATCACAACAATTCGGTTTGGGCTTTTATTCCTTGTCTCAGGTACACCCCTGCAGAGGCAGCAGTTGTGACTCTGTCTCTCCCATCTAATGAATAATGCACACTAAGACATCCCCCCCCCCCCCCCCCCCCCCCCCCCCGAGTTATCCAAAACCAAGTCCCACTTATCCCTGTTTGAATGCATTGATTTCTCAGCCCTAACCAGCATCTGCAGTGGCTTAAATGTTGCTCCCAGACTGTGGGGTGGGGAGATAAAAGAACAAGCCAAGCATCATGCTTTGTGGCGCACTCCTGGACGTTCTCTGGAGATAATTACCTGGCTCGCTCATGAAGGACGAGGCCGTGTTATCGCAGTGCTCGTAACATCTGCGATTAAAAAATTCGACTGTAGATCTCTGGTGACTTTGTGTCATTTTATTTTTTTTTGCTGCGATCAACTTCAGAACACATAGCTGACATTTGGCCCTGGTGAGGCTTAACATATTTCAAGGTGAGGGCTTCCTGTAAATCCTTTGTAATTATCTGCTGGCACAAAGGGAGAGCATTTAATGAGCTTTGGACATTGACACTGAAATAGACTCAGCAGAGAATAACTGTCATTTATCTCAGCCAAGAACATCACTTACCCCAATGATTAAGGACACCGTCTATTGAAGTCATGACTGTATACTATTAAGAAAAAGAAACATATAATTAGAAAATATTCAAACTGCAAACATTTGTATTTGTTAAAAGATTTTAACCTGCTTCATGGTTTATTAGAAACAGTTGAGCACTTCCTTTTTTAGTTAGAAAAAATATACTTTGTATACATCCAAACTGCTTTGCAGAAACAGAATCAGACAAAATGTTTTTCACAAGTCACAGTGTTGTGAGAGAAATAATTGGGATCTGAAGAGAACAAGTCTGTTTTTTTCCCCAAAGTTGGAACCCACAGTTCTGTAAATCTGTAAATTCATCTGAACAACTTTAATAGCCTGCAGTTGCTTCTCCTGTTGTGCAGAAAGGTAGATCTTTCATTACCTTGCAAAACCTATTCATATTTTGTCAAATTTAATTTAATTGTTTGGCATTTTATGTGACAAAACAAATTGTGCATAATTGTGAAGTTTAAGGTAATGTTTTTCAGTATTTAAACATGGAAGTAGGCTGTGTATATAGCCCTCCAACACAAACCCTTCTACTACCATCTTTGTTGGAATTACAGCTTTTGGACTGAACCTCCAGACTCTACTCTAAATACTGGATACTCTACTTTGCAAAGTAGCTAAATCTTAATCAGATTAGATTGAGATCTATAAACACCCAACTTCAAGTCTCGCAATGAACTCTGTATTAGATTTAGAGTTGGACTTTGACTGGGCCATTCCAGCCCTTGAATTTGACCTAAATTATACCATTGTAGTCCTGCTTGTAAGGTTGTGATCTTCTACCCCAGTCTCAGGTCTGGTCCAGCCTCTTATGAGTTTTTAAGTTTAAAATATATTTTTTTTTTGGTGGGGAAGATTGCCCTGTATTTACATCAGTTTGTCTCTCCACCCATTCTGAGCAACTTTTCTCTCCCAATGAAGAAATGCGACCCCATCCAAATGTCCCACCAAGTGTGACAGTAGCCAAGCCAACTGTATTTATAAACCCTTTTAAAAATGACAGTAGGGATGGTGTGTTTAGTGTAATATGCAATGGTAGTTTCCCTCCACCTATTATGGTCTTACATTTAATTTCCTCTGACTGCTGCGCTTTCTTCCATGTGTTGCTGTGCCCTTCATGGCTTGTGGCTAACAAGGTGATGCATTGTGATCGTCAACAATGGACAAATAATTCTCATGTCAACAGATTCTGAGTTTACTTCACTTCTTGTAACATGAATTGTTTTTTTATGGGTGTTGTAGTGACGAGGAGCAAACGCTTATGAATAATCATTTTTCTTACCCTCTTCAATCGTGCACTAGATTATGTTGTACTAAAACAAAAGAATCCAAGTAAAATACATTGAAGTCTGTGTTTGTAGCAGGAAAAATGTGAAAATGTACAAGGGGTGTGAATACCTTTGCATGGCACTGCAGATTAAAATACACACTTTTCTTTCTGATGTCTCCATCTTCAGATTAAATCTAAGTTATTTTTTGACAAAAAGGAACTTCAATGCTTTCCAAATAAATTATGCCAATTTGACAAGGCTACTTGGACATGATAGCATGCAAATCAGAATCGGACACTTTCAACTAATTGTGTAGTTTTTTGAATAGTATCCATTTTTGTTTCCACCAGAAATAAAAAAAATCATGCTAATACATAAAAAAAAAAACAAAAGGAAGAAGTTTAAAGACATGATTCCACCTCTTGAGTCTAATTGTAAGAATCAGAAAAATGATGAGTGGCCTCCAGTAATTCAGCTCAAGGGAGCATTTTTCACTGTGTTCAAAAATGTATAGAAATCAATATTTAATCTGAGCCAAATATTGGAAAACACACAAAAGAGCCAGAGATACAAAATGCCAGACAGATAGCTTTGTGTGGTGGGAATAGAAGACTAAGCTTTTAAAAAGAATCAGAAATAAACACCTGAAAAGATATCCTTTCATTGTATAAAGACACAATGAATGGATTTTCTATAGTACATTTGATTAACCAATGTTTCCAGATTCTGAATTTAGAAAAAAAATAAATCAGCATTAAAAAATGAGTAAATAAATAACAACCAAGATTTTGATGAAAAGAAATTGTGGACTAAAGAAATTCATTCAAGAGCGAGAACAAAGCATCACGGGTGCAGACAGCCCTACACCACACCGACACTCGCATTGGCTAAGGTGACCTCGGCAGCAGACAAAGCAATACGTTTGCATGACATCGCGTCTGGTGGAAGAATGATCAACATGGTAATTCATGCCTGCACTATACTATGTCTTGTCTGTGTGTGTTTTTTTGCTCACAGTCTGAAGGTAATGTCTTTAGCTTGTTCTAATAGGCTTTGCATCAGTGAGTGTAGGGCTTACAGGTGGACTTCCTCTTATCTGAACATGCACACACACACATCCATGTAATTTAGTCAAACAATATGTTAGCAAAAGGTGTAATTCATTTTGGTTCAACCTACCTGTGAGAGAAGCTTTTTAACCTCATCAAGTTTTCAATAGCCACAAGTATGTTAGATGCTCAAAAAGATGAATTTATGTGTGTGTATTAAATGTAATCCTTTATTTAATGGATCAATTAAAACCCTGAATTTACACAAAAAACAATTTGAAGCAATTCAGATGCTATAGTTACAAGTCCTTTGTCTGACCCAAAGCACACTATTTGTTATGATTCTTCAGTGTCATTTATGTTCGTGTTCCTTCACTAGTGCGCCACAAGTCTTGCCATGCTAAGCTTATTATTATTGTTAATGAGATCTTGTTGCATATGTTCATACCTTTGTATTTAGTTTCTTCAGTTATTCTTGTGCTCTTTGCACAATTGACTTTGTTCCCTTCAATTAGTGTTATTCTTTTACTTTTGATTCATAACTTCCCTGAGCCTATCTGTGTTTTCCTATGGACTTTCCCTCAACCTGCCAGTTTGTTTCCTCTCTCAGCTGGTCCCAATCACCTGATTTCTACACCTGCATCCAATTTCATTATCCACTCCTTTCTCTGTATATAAATAGTTTTCTGGTCTCATTAGTTGTGTTTCCATCACAAAAGTTGAAGGGTACTATAAATTAAACAAATAAAGAACTAAAGGAAAAAAAACTTCCTGAGTTTCTCAAGAATTTTTACACTTGATTGAGTTGGTTTGTGGCTTTTCCAGGAAAAGAGTTAATCTACAGTAAAAGAGTCAAGGTCTCTGCATGGTCGAGTCAAAGTGCTGAAATCAGTGTTTAGTTCTGTGTGACAAAAATCTTATCAATTAGTTTGACTTCCAAGTTAATATTGTTTAATTTAATTAATTTAAAGACACTAATTCATAAGAAATGTCACCTCAAATCATGTTACTAGGCAAAATAATTTAACCTCATATTCAACCTTAACTTGTGTATAAATCTACAATCAAGTTGAATTACGCAAATTGTGATTTGATCCAAGTTGTTCACATAATGTCAACTGCTGGTAAAAGCTGGTAAAAAGTTACCAAGACAGTCGGTTCCATCAACGTCTGGGACGAGGTAATATGGATTTATCTATGTGGACACACTGAGAGAACAATCTACAGCAAGTAAAGCGCTGTAAGAACATGTAAGATATTAGCTGCTTATAATCTTTGAACAGATGCTCAAGTTGAACTTTTCCTTTAATGACTGGCCACCGGGATAGCAGCCACATTTTTTATTTTTTTAATCATTTGGTAATGTGGAGGTGGGCATAAGTAACCTTTAAAGTGTTGGATACTTGCATGCAAAATTATTTATTAATTTCCTATTAATCCTGTAACAAGAAGGAATGTATGGCATCAAAGCAGCTGTTATAATAGCTATTTTATATTTGCATGTTTTCAGACGCTTTTCATTGGAATAAGAACAGTGTGTTTTCCGGTTTGTCACCAAAGACAAAGACCAAGTGAGAGACGGACAGACGGCCTCACAGTTGGCTTTGCATTATCTTGCCAGGGTTAGGAAAGGTCAAAGAGACCACATGCTTCCTATGCAGAGTCATCTCACTGATCTGTCTCCAAAAATCTCCCATTGAGTCCTAAACTATAATAAGAAGGGCACCGCTTGTTGTTTTAGTCTCGCGATAAATGTTTTTTGCCATGTTACCTATGCTGTGAAGAGAATTGAATACACAATAAAGGCAGGTTTTACAAGTTATAGCTAAAAAAAACTAACCAAATCCAAAAAAAAGGGGGGGGGGGGGGGGGGGGGGCGCAGTTAAAATTTGTTTGTATGAGATGTGCTGCATTAGAGCCTACTAGCAATTATTGGAATTTATGTCATACAAATTGCATCATATCAGCAAAACAAAAAAATATATACTTTTTTTTTTTTTTTATGAAATCGTTTCCAAGAACTGCTGATGCACTTGCAAAAATAAATCTATCAGGTCTTATAATCCACACTGAGCGATCTGTCACGGCAGTTGTTTATCATCAACAAAATATGCACAGCATTGCTTTTTTTGTTGTAGTTGATTTTTTCGCCTGGACTTCATGGAAAATTCAGTCCTCTGACACTTCTGTTTTATAAAATAACAATGAACTTTTAGAAAAACAAAAACTGGAGACTGTGTCAAAAAGTCAGTCTTAGTTGAATCCACTTTGGATTTGTACTATCACTTGATAAAAGTATTTCTCATTCTCAGCTCTGTTGTCACCCGAGTTGTAATATAAAAACTAGAAACATCCCCTCATCATTCTCTTTGTATGAATAATCTTTTATTTATGCTCTTCAGTCTCAATAATGCTGACAGGTACAAGAAATTATTTTCCATATAGTGGTTGTTATTGATACCTAGTGGCCCCACGATGTCACTCTTTGTTGCAAATCTCCACAGTGAAATTTGGTCATTTTATTTTACCATCCTGATCACCATAGGCGAGAGAAATGAGTTCTTTTCTACCTTTGTGGTCAGTGTCTAAAACAAATTGTTCTGTGTCACATTAAATGTATACTCCAGGGAGCATAAAGTCATGGAATTCTAATTAATCACAAACAACAAATGTATACATACAATGTATGTATGACAAATTTGGAAAAAACTATTTTCACAATAGTTTTTCAATAGTTTTTTTTCAATAGTTAACTATTTTAACTATTTTCATACATACATACATACATACACCCCTACTATGTATGTATGTATGTATGTATGTATGTATGAAAATAGTTAACTATTGAAAAAAAAAAACTATTGTGAAAATACTGTAGTTTTGTCCAAATTTGTCTGTGCATTAACTAGCAAAATATATTCTACGAAAACTCTTCAACAACTTCATAAAACCTTTACAGGAAAGTCTATATGAGTAGTACCACACATTTAACATAAACATGAGGGAGTGGATGCTAAAAGGCAAAGCTCACAGACATGGGTAAATACATACATCCCAGTTACCAGAAGAGCCCCCCACCGTAGGCTAGAGAATCCAACTAAAGGTAGAGCACTCATTGAGGGGCGTTATAATAATATGTGTCAAAGCCAATGATTCTGCATGAGTTGATAACAAGAGTGGAATGAGTGTATTTGTATCCAGCAGAGCAGAATAATGGCTGTTGGAGATGATGGTGTTGTTGGGTAGAGTGAGGGAAATGGGGGCGAGAGAGACAGAAATGTCTGGAAAGGTTGCAGCCAGGAAGTTAGGTACATATAAAAGCTATGCACTGTGTATGGTCATTGCCCAAAATCTAGTTACTGTATGTTAACATCTGAGTCTAACTTTTACGGTACGTAATTACGCAGTCCCAGTGTGCAACCTGTCCTGGGTGGACCCCCTAGCTCTTGCCTGATGATAGCTTGGATAGGTTCCAGCTTCCATCTACTGTTTATTGTCATCTCCCCAAACAGAAAACGGGAGGTTTCAGAAAAGGAATAAATGAGTAATTAAGCAGCTGTTGTTTAGAATCCTATAAAAGTGTCATGATGGTAGTTTTTAACAAGCCCACATGCAGAACACAAGACAGGAGAGGTAGGATCAGTGTTAAATGATTTAATAATGATCACACAATTATCAGCGAGAATCAGGATGGTCTGGTCCAGGGGCAAAGACAGTGACGGCAACAATGGTTCACTACGAGGAAAGAGCAGAGTGGTGAGTTCAGGGGTCGTGGGAAGAAAGGAAATCTTTCTGGGAAAAACAGGCTGATCTTACTTGTTGCAGATGAACGGAGTCTTGGAGGGGAAACAAAGTATGTCCGGGGTCTCGGTTCTTGGTGGGTCCAAGAACAACGGAGGAGTGCGGCGGGCAGCGGACAGGTAGGCTCGGGTGCAGCGGAGAGACGGAGGAGTGGTACGGCCGCCAGCCGTGGGGGTCCAGGAGATAATTTGCAAAACAACGGAGAGGTGAGTCTGGGAACTCGGGCAACCTGTGGATACTTTCCACGGCGTCACGAGGGTGGTTCATAAACCAGGAATTCAACCGGGATCTCATCAAAGGATCACCTAAAAGGCAACGGAGTAAACAAAGATAATTACTAGAATGTTCAAGACAACTAGAAACACAGAGACGGGCTCAGGGGGCTCAGAGGTACCGTGACTGGCTAACACTCAGGCGACGCTGGACTGGCGGCCAACTCCTTAAGTCTGCGCCGCTGATGAAGATGATCACGAACAGCTGCGGATAATAATGCACCGCACTCCAACCGGAACCTGTCGCCATCTGGTGGTAAAAGGTAATAAGGGTGCACAGGAACTCCCACCATGCAGCCAGAACCCCGGAACATAACAGTACCCCCCCCTCAACGGTCGCCACCTGGCGGCCTAGACGAACTGGAAGGCAACGAGGAACGATAGTCGGAGATAAGGGAAGGGTCTAGGATGGAAGAACCAGAGATCCAGGATCTTTCCTCCGGACCGTAGCCCTCCCAATCGACGAGGTACTGCCAGCCGCGACCTCGCCGACGGGAGTCCACGATCCGGCGGACGGTGTATGCAGGATGACCATCAATGTCACGGGGGGGTGGAGGGGGTTCGGCTGGAGGGCAGAGCGTGCTGGTCTGGACAGGTTTGATCTGGGACACATGGAAGGTGGGGTGGACGCGGAGGGAGGCGGGCAGACGGAGACGGACAGCAGACGGACTGATTATGGTTTCAATGGGGAAGGGACCAATGTATCGGGGAGAGAGCTTCTTGGAAATGGATTTGAGCAGAATGTCACGTGAAGAAAGCCAAACCTGTTGACCTGGGATGTATATGGGTGCAGGTCTTCTCTTCTGGTCAGCCAGGCGCTTATTTCTATCTGCAGTGTGGTTGAGGTTACGGATAATGGTGTTCCAGACTTTCTGACAACGGCGGATGTGATGACGGACTGAGGTGACTGAAATATCCTTTTCCTCTGAGGAAAGAAGAGGGGGTTGATAACCAATGGAAGCCTCGAACGGGGACATACCGGTAGCTGCTGAGATGTGGCTGTTGTGAGCGTACTCCACCCAAGGGAGGAATTGGGACCAATCAGAGGGGTTGGTGGAGGTGAAGCAGCGGAGGGTGGTTTCCAGGTCCTGGTTGAGCCGTTCAGTTTGACCGTTGGTCTGGGGGTGAAAGCCGGAAGAGAGTGAGATAGATGCGTTGAGAGCCGAACAGAAACTTTTCCAAACCTGAGAGATGAACTGAGGACCTCGGTCAGAGAGGATGTCTTGTGGGATGCCATGGAGTCGGAAAACGTGTTTGATCAGAAGTTGAGCGGTTTGAAAAGCTGAGGGTAACTTACGGAGAGGAACGAAGTGGCAGGTCTTGGAGAAACGGTCGACGATGGAGAGGATGGTGGTCATGCCCTTGGAAGGAGGTAGGCCGGTAACAAAATCTATAGATATGTGAGACCATGGCCGTTTGGGGATGGGGAGAGGTTGCAGGAGACCAGATGGTGGTTGGTGAGAGGTTTTATTTCTGGAACAGGTGGTGCAGGCTTGGACATACTCACTGACATCTTTATGGACAGAAGGCCACCAAAACTTGCGGTTGACGAGTGCAATGGTACGGCTTATTCCGGGATGTGCAGAGAATTTTGAGGCATGGATCCAGTGGAGAAAACGGGCTCGGACTGAGACAGGAACGTAGAGCTTGTTGGGTGGACAGGTGTCGGGTGCAGGTTCTGTCAACTGAGCTTGTGTAATGATGTCTTCGATCTCCCAGGTAACGGTGGCGACTGTACAACTGGGAGGAAGAATAGTGGCAGGGGCCTTCTCGGAATCATCAGATGAATACAGGCGGGAAAGTGCGTCAGGTTTGATGTTACGGGAACCAGGGCGATATGAGATGGAG
This sequence comes from Xiphophorus couchianus, assembly GCF_001444195.1. Lineage (NCBI taxonomy): Eukaryota > Metazoa > Chordata > Actinopteri > Cyprinodontiformes > Poeciliidae > Xiphophorus > Xiphophorus couchianus. The sequence continues at coordinate 11,831,133 of NC_040228.1, forward strand.
AGATTGAATCGAGAGAAAAATAGTGACCAGCGTGACTGACGTGGGTTGAGCCTCCGGGCAGACTGAAGGTAGGACAAGTTCTTGTGATCGGTCCAGACCAGCACCGGATGCTCTGCTCCCTCCAGCCAATGTCTCCATTCTTCCAGGGCTAATTTTATAGCTAGTAGCTCCCGATCTCCCACATCATAGTTTCTCTCTGGAGGTGATAATCTGCGGGAAAAAAAAGGCACATGGGTGAGTTTTATTGTCGCGAGGAGAGATCTGGGATAAAACCGCACCAACTCCGGTGTCTGAGGCGTCGACCTCGACAATGAACTGTCGGGACGGGTCTGGCTGAATCAGGATGGGTGCGTTGGCGAAGAGGGTCTTGAGGCGTGAGAACGCCGCTTCAGCCTCCGGAGTCCAACTAAAAGGGATCTTGGAAGAGGTTAGTGCAGTTAGTGGTAAAGCTGTCTGACTGTAGTTTCTGATAAAACGGCGGTAAAAGTTTGCAAATCCGAGGAAGCGTTGGAGCTGCTTGCGGGTTTCGGGTGTGGGCCACTGCAGTACTGCCTGGATCTTTTCCTCCGTTGGCCGTACCTGTCCGCCCCCTAATATGAAACCCAAGAAGGAAATTGACGGCTTGTGGAACTCACACTTCTCAGCTTTGACAAATAGTTTGTTCTCGAGCAGTCTTTGGAGAACCATGCGAACGTGGCGTCTGTGTGTCTCTAGAGTCTGTGAATAAATGAGAATGTCATCCAGGTATACGAAAACAAAGATGTTCAGAAAGTCTCTTAAAACATCGTTTACTAGGGCTTGAAAAAATGCAGGCGCATTGGATAAGCCAAAAGGCATCACGCAGTACTCAAAATGGCCAGTAGGTGTCTTAAATGCAGTCTTCCACTCGTCACCCTTGCGTATGCGCAGAAGATGGTAAGCGTTTCTCAGGTCGAGTTTGGAAAAAACTGTAGCACCGTGCACCGGTTCGAAGGCAGATGATAATAATGGCAGGGGATACTTATTCTTAACTGTAATATTGTTTAACCCTCTATAGTCTATGCAGGGTCTCAGGGATCCATCTTTCTTCCCTACAAAAAAAAATCCAGCTCCCAGAGGGGAAGATGAGGTGCGGATTATACCGGCTGCCAAAGACTCCTTTATATATTTTTCCATAGTGTCTCTTTCAGGTCGAGAAATATTGTATAAGCGACTGGTGGGCCCCCGGCAGGAGATCTATGGAACAATCATATGGACGGTGAGGAGGGAGAGAAAGAGCCTTGGACTTACTGAACACAGGAGCGAGGTTGTGGTATTCAGAGGGGATTGTGGAGAGATCGACCGGGTCCGCCTCCTGAGGCTCAGCCGGCGGAGGACCTGGGGGAACAGCTGAGCGGAGACAAGATGAGTGACAAGAAGTGGACCAGGATTCTAGGTGTTTTTCGGTCCAGTTTATTTGTGGGTTGTGAAGTTGTAACCAGTGGAAACCTAAAATTATGGGGGAATTTGCTGATGAAAATACAAAAAATGAAATAAACTCACTGTGGTTACCAGAAATGATGAGGTGGAGTGGTTTGGTTTTATGTGTGATGTGTGGCAGCGTTTTTCCATCTAATGCTGTGACTCGCAGTGGAACAGGTAGTGGTTCGGTCTCTATTTTCATCTGTTTCACCAGGGAGTCGTCGATCAAATCTTGTTCGCAACCAGAGTCGACTAGGGCGGATAAAGAAAATGACTGGGTCTGAATCAAAATGGTTGCGGGCAACAGTAAGCGAGGAGAGTCTCTTTCGCTGGGATGGTCCGCCAACCTCCTCGCTGCTACGGGCGGACCGGGAGGTTTAAACGAACCGGACAGTTGGCCAGAAAATGACCCGGGGAACCACAATAAATACAAAGGCGGGCTGAAATGCGCCGCTGGCGCTCCTCAGGAGTCAGGCGAGTCCGACCTAACTGCATGGGCTCGGGTTCCTGAAAGGCTCGGGGCGGAGAAACTGCCGAGGGGGAAGCGGAGCCACCGAGGTGTCTAAATGGTTGGCTCCTACGACCCCAATCTCTCCTTCGGGACCGGATTCTGTGATCCAGTCGGATGGTCTGGCTAATTAATTCCTCTAGGGTCCTAGGTTCTTCAAAAGTAGCCACCTCATCCTTAATGTTTTCATTTAACGCGTTATAATATGCGCTCTTAAGCGCGGCTGGGTTCCAGCCTGTCGCTGCAGCCTTGATGCGGAAATCAACGGAAAATTCCGCCACAGTTCTATTTCCTTGTTTAATATTCCACAACTCTCTGGAATTAAATGACTGGTCAGCATCTTGACAAAACACCTGTCTGAACTCTTTTATGAATTCATCAAATGAACAGCCATAGCGTGCTGGATCTGGGAAACGAGCTTCGGCCCATAACAAAGCTTGTCCCGACAACGAGGACAGGACGTATGCAATCTTGGAGCTGTCGTAAGGGAAGCTTCTCGGGGAGTGATTGAACATTATCGAGCATTGAAGGAGAAAACCATTACATTTTCTCCGGTCACCTGTGAATCTTTCGGGTGTAGGTGGACGGACCTCAGAAAACGTGGATTGGATCTCCGGAGCTGGGTTTGAAGCTAGAGCTGAGTCAGAAGCTGGAGCGGGATCTGGAGGAGAAGTTTGAGGGGCTGAACCTCGAAGGAAACGGGTTAATTCAGACAGTTGTTGGTTCGTTTCAGTTTGGATTCTACTTAACTCTCTTAATGCGTTTTCATGAGTTTGCAATGTAGATTGTTGTTCGGCTAAGGCTCTCCGGATTGCGTCTGCTGGGCTGATTTGTTGGCCTGAGTGTTCTGTCATGATGGTAGTTTTTAACAAGCCCACATGCAGAACACAAGACAGGAGAGGTAGGATCAGTGTTAAATGATTTAATAATGATCACACAATTATCAGCGAGAATCAGGATGGTCTGGTCCAGGGGCAAAGACAGTGACGGCAACAATGGTTCACTACGAGGAAAGAGCAGAGTGGTGAGTTCAGGGGTCGTGGGAAGAAAGGAAATCTTTCTGGGAAAAACAGGCTGATCTTACTTGTTGCAGATGAACGGAGTCTTGGAGGGGAAACAAAGTATGTCCGGGGTCTCGGTTCTTGGTGGGTCCAAGAACAACGGAGGAGTGCGGCGGGCAGCGGACAGGTAGGCTCGGGTGCAGCGGAGAGACGGAGGAGTGGTACGGCCGCCAGCCGTGGGGGTCCAGGAGATAATTTGCAAAACAACGGAGAGGTGAGTCTGGGAACTCGGGCAACCTGTGGATACTTTCCACGGCGTCACGAGGGTGGTTCATAAACCAGGAATTCAACCGGGATCTCATCAAAGGATCACCTAAAAGGCAACGGAGTAAACAAAGATAATTACTAGAATGTTCAAGACAACTAGAAACACAGAGACGGGCTCAGGGGGCTCAGAGGTACCGTGACTGGCTAACACTCAGGCGACGCTGGACTGGCGGCCAACTCCTTAAGTCTGCGCCGCTGATGAAGATGATCACGAACAGCTGCGGATAATAATGCACCGCACTCCAACCGGAACCTGTCGCCATCTGGTGGTAAAAGGTAATAAGGGTGCACAGGAACTCCCACCATGCAGCCAGAACCCCGGAACATAACAGTACCCCCCCCTCAACGGTCGCCACCTGGCGGCCTAGACGAACTGGAAGGCAACGAGGAACGATAGTCGGAGATAAGGGAAGGGTCTAGGATGGAAGAACCAGAGATCCAGGATCTTTCCTCCGGACCGTAGCCCTCCCAATCGACGAGGTACTGCCAGCCGCGACCTCGCCGACGGGAGTCCACGATCCGGCGGACGGTGTATGCAGGATGACCATCAATGTCACGGGGGGGTGGAGGGGGTTCGGCTGGAGGGCAGAGCGTGCTGGTCTGGACAGGTTTGATCTGGGACACATGGAAGGTGGGGTGGACGCGGAGGGAGGCGGGCAGACGGAGACGGACAGCAGACGGACTGATTATGGTTTCAATGGGGAAGGGACCAATGTATCGGGGAGAGAGCTTCTTGGAAATGGATTTGAGCGGAATGTCACGTGAAGAAAGCCAAACCTGTTGACCTGGGATGTATATGGGTGCAGGTCTTCTCTTCTGGTCAGCCAGGCGCTTATTTCTATCTGCAGTGTGGTTGAGGTTACGGATAATGGTGTTCCAGACTTTCTGACAACGGCGGATGTGATGACGGACTGAGGTGACTGAAATATCCTTTTCCTCTGAGGAAAGAAGAGGGGGTTGATAACCAATGGAAGCCTCGAACGGGGACATACCGGTAGCTGCTGAGATGTGGCTGTTGTGAGCGTACTCCACCCAAGGGAGGAATTGGGACCAGTCAGAGGGGTTGGTGGAGGTGAAGCAGCGGAGGGTGGTTTCCAGGTCCTGGTTGAGCCGTTCAGTTTGACCGTTGGTCTGGGGGTGAAAGCCGGAAGAGAGTGAGATAGATGCGTTGAGAGCCGAACAGAAACTTTTCCAAACCTGAGAGATGAACTGAGGACCTCGGTCAGAGAGGATGTCTTGTGGGATGCCATGGAGTCGGAAAACGTGTTTGATCAGAAGTTGAGCGGTTTGAAAAGCTGAGGGTAACTTACGGAGAGGAACGAAGTGGCAGGTCTTGGAGAAACGGTCGACGATGGAGAGGATGGTGGTCATGCCCTTGGAAGGAGGTAGGCCGGTAACAAAATCTATAGATATGTGAGACCATGGCCGTTTGGGGATGGGGAGAGGTTGCAGGAGACCAGATGGTGGTTGGTGAGAGGTTTTATTTCTGGAACAGGTGGTGCAGGCTTAACAAAAAGACTAAAAACAAGGGAGATTAAGCTGTGTCTATAACTGGAGGTTGCTGATTTACTACTTGCTTTAAGAAATGCCTCATCGCTGCAGAAACTACAAGGCGATGGATCAAGCTGCATTTTAAAGGAGCAAGTATTATTTTCCCCCCAGTGCCGCCTCTGTTTGACCCTGTTCAGTCAAAACACAGATTTGTTGCATCGGGCGATGGGTGGCCCTGAAGCACTGTTGTGAGATAAAAGCGTTGACCTCTTTTGGACCACTAAAATCATCTGAATTAAAGGATTTTTTTTCTAATATGATATTTTGCTTTATGAGGAAGAAAGAGACTAAAGTGAAATTCAAGTATCAAGGTGTCGTTTTGTATAGGTGTAACTATAGGCAGCTGTTACTTTTCCTGCAGTAAATAACTTTTTTGTTTCATAAATCCAGACTTAATGGCTTCAGACACAGAAACTAAGGCCAAGTCAGAAAGCGACACAGCTACTTTCTGACTCAAATGCCATTGCAGTTTATGACAAATTTACAGCCCTTTGATTAAGGAACCTTTAAAGCTTTGACATATTTCCATTGGACAAATATTCACAGAAGCTGATTAATATTTGCACAAGTGGAGGTAATTGGTAGTGTGTCGCCAATTATCCACCTGCGCTTCCTGTAAACTCTTTCCCTTAACAGCAATCTTTTAAGTGAATAATTAAACCAAAATTTATTAGCAAATAAAACGGGCGTATTATGTATTTTCCAGGCACACAGTGACATTTTATAGCACAATCGAGTAAGTGTTGCCTTCAGTTGTTGTAAAAATGCTCTATACATCAAAAATGACTTCAAAGAAATTTGCATCACAGCCGTATCTGAGGCCTTGAAATTGGTCTGCAACCAATTTCAGAAACTAACTCTTTCAGACACTCCTTCTGCACGTCGTCACAACAGTGCTGCTCCATCATGCCATTTACAACTCAGGAGTTCTTAGGAGTGTTGGACTGAGAAGTAGTTTGCATAATAAGATGAGCTTACACTCAGTCCCACCAGGTGTTTGCTAATTGCTGCTTCTGTCAGTCTGGTGGAGATGTGTGTGAGAGGTGCACACTGTGGGGCAGGAGCTTGGCTGAGCTGGTAACCTAGAACTTTTAATCTTTAGTTTGTGATGACTATAGCAGGCTGAAGCTAAATTTAACTGCAGAGCCGCCCAGGTACATCAATACATCTGAAAGAGACAGTAAAGATTTAGGTGGGAGGTATTATGTAAAATTGACTCTTGCTCTTTACATCATGTGCCCTCGTCAAACACATACCCTGAGCATCCTTGAATTTCCTTTTTACAACCATTTCGGGGGTTCAAAGCCTTCATTGTCACCATACAGACTAAACGTATCTGGGTTTTTAGTAAATATATAGAGACCAGGCAGAGCAGCAGATCACTGTATTTAACCCCTGCAGCAAGCTTGAAAATTTCACAGAAGAACTTGGCAGCTGATTTCATTTTTTAAATTTTTTGTAATGGAGTACAAAAAAAACATACAATTGGGTGCTTGGTGGGCAGTTCTGTGTTAGCTGGTGTGAAGAGGCAGCACCTGGCCACTTGAAATGGTCTGCTCGAGGGTAGTTGCGTTGAAAACTGAAGCGAGATCAAACAGCGGATGATTAAAAACATCAGAGAAGGTCACAGAGCCGTTCCTTCCCGGGGACAGAGGGCCGCATGAGGAACTGGCAAACAGCTGAAGTGTGTGTCGGTCCAAGTGAGAGCGCACGTGTGTCTCGGCTCTTACTGTTGAGGAAGTTTATTATTGCACTTCAGCAAGTCTGGAGGTATAAGTGAAGTTCAGCTTTATTAGAGTCTAAATATTTTTTGCTGTTACCAGTTTGACCAGCGATTCTTATGTAAAGCGCTCTTCATATGCAGCTGCACAATTCAGCTTAGCAAACAGTTAATTAGTTGTTTTTCTGCCTATACTACAAGTGAGATGATTGTAGGAAATCATATTGCTCTTTACCCAACATTTACTTTTTACTGTTAACCATAATTACACAAGGTGAAACACTCTTGCTTAGGGTTGAGAACCTGGATGCAAATCAGAAAAATCAGAAGTATTTCAAATTGGGAATGAGTTGGATACAATATATTGAACTTTGCGATTTAATGACTGTTGTTTTTAAGAGTTCTGGGAAGTTTTCTCTTTATTTTATTCTGTAATAAAACTATGAAGTCAAATTATAATATTTATAGCATTGTCAAAATGTTTTACCTGTTCTGATTCAAATAATTTTGAGTTCAGTTCTGGCTCTCCTGCTTTTGAGATTTTCATGTTTTGCTATTTAACTGTCTATAGCAAAGTCTATTTCCCTAAGATTCCTTTGTATTCATGTACTCCCTCCGTACCTCAGGTCATGCTCCCACTCAGCTGCAGCGCTTTCAGTTAATTAGACTAACCTGTTCATTGTTTCATCATCACTCCTCTCTGTATATAAGCTCTCGTTCATTCACTCATTGATGAATCTCTTTGTCATTGTCTTGTGTTCTCGGCCCCTATTGTGTTCTTTTTGTCTTTGTTCTTGGTTTAATAGACTGTAGTTGTGTTTATGTCCTACACCACTTAAACATATATTTGCATGATAAAAAAGTGATGTAAAGGGACTTGAAATTAGCAATGATCTAAATAAAGTCTTTACTTTTATTTGACCCTCTGTATGTAGTGACACCTTCAGAAACACCTTCACCTTCAGTACAAGGCCTTAATAAAGCAAAATTTTATTGCTTTACAGAAACTTTTCTTTGAAAAATATTAGAAAAAAAATAAGCATAAATTTATTAATTCGGCATCACAATTAATTTAAGAAGGAATTGCTTTTAATAAAATCTATTTCACATAATTGTGCCATTGAAGTTTTGTTCAAAGTAAATCAACCTGAAGCAATCTGCTTGTCTTGCTTTTTAAAACTGATCAATATCTAAAAACTACAGTTATGACATGACATGGTAGAGAAACAGTTTAAAATGTTCAAGGCAACTAGAGCCAAGTAGACTAAATAAGGAGCCAAATTCATCCTTCCATTAACTGAGAAGGGTTAAAAATAATTTCCAGAGTTTACTTGTCAAAGACTGCAAGCAAAAAGTCTTGAGTAAAACAAATTCTCCAAAATGACCATTAATTTTGTGGCCACTTGCCCAAGCAGTTCACTAAGTGAAGAGTCTTCTTTTATTATTTTTAACAGGATTGTCTTAGTGTGATTTTATAGTATGTTGATTGTTATCTGTGTTCCACAAAGCATAGAAATGGAAATAAGTCATTAATGTTAGTGTCTACAAGACAACATATTATGTAGGTCTAACAAATTGCAAATTAAAAGAAAAAAGAAATCAACCAAATATAACTTTTTTTCTATGATTTACTTCCCAAATCTGAAATTTGTAGTTCTTTTATATTCTGTATCACACAATATGATATTGACATCAAGCATTTTAAAACGACACACATCATTTGAAGACAACATTTTAACACCAGTACCTGATGTAACGAACAATTTCCATTAACCATCTTGTAAAGATGAACAAACAAGTAAAGCTGCAAAGCTGCATGTTGGCATGATCAGCTTTTCAGTACAAAACTTACTCTTTGTTTCACTGTCTGAGCCCGTCAAGGAGGACTCTCAGGGAGGCAAAAACTAAATTAATTTGTAAAGTGATAATTGACAGCCTCAGAGTAGTCAAGACTGCCAATGAGAATCATTTGGAAATACTTAAATCATTTGAATGACGACTAGTGCCAAAATTGTTAAACTTACTCAGCATTTTTATTTAAAAGGTCATAAAGATGATGAAGAATGATATTTTACCTGATTTATTATTGAGGCAGTCATTTGGAAAAAAAAATACTTATAGATATTAAATTTTATTTGTGTGATGGATTCCTCTTTAGCAGTTAATGAGTTTTGATAAAGTAGTAAAGAACTGCTAAAAAACCTAACTGGATTGAAAAAAGCATCATCAGGGAGTCCGAAGCATTCTTACTGTATTCTGCAATTGTATGTCCATAACACTATACTCATGTCATTTATAAAAGTTACATAAAACCATATGAACAACTCATTCAATTCAGTGGAAACAACAACAAAAAACACTTGGTCATGTCAAGAATGTTAGCCTCTTACAGAAAGTTATAAGAAAGCAAAATCTCTGTTAAAAGTCACTACAATTTATATGCCGATTTCACCTCATCTCTATGCTTTTTACATGCTGCTTGCCATCACTCACACAAATATTACTGTGTCAGAGGGGAAACTTCACATGGTCTTTACTGACTGAAATAAAAGAATGCAAAGACTAACAAAAACATCAGTTTGAAATGACAGACTTTGTATTTAGTTATTTTAAGCCACTTCGCTTGTGACAGTAAAAAAACGTGTATCTTTAAATGAGTGCAAAGTTCAAGGTGGATGTATTACTGCTGCAGTTTTATACGTAACCTTATAAGTCCAGAACTGTTTAGGACATTTAAGAATTCCCGCAAAACAGTAAAAGAGAATGAGGGCGGGAAATAGTATTTATAGAGCTGACAAGACAGTTTGGTTGCTTTCATCAACTTTGAGAGTGGTAATAACTATTGCTAGTCCAATGGACGTGATAAGACAAAAACAAAGAAAAAGACTGCACCAAGCTATGCATTATACAAGCCCAGCTTTTATCTAGTGTTCTCAAATATTACTCTCAAACTGATAGAGAGGCCCTTGTGATTATGTGGGCAAGATAAATATTTAATTTTTTCCTTTATGGAAAATACTTTTTTTAACAGTCACTGACTTTTAGTCCCTGGACTCTTAAAACACCAACCTCCTTAGAGATCTTTCAAGGTTGCTGCCCCGCTGTTTTTAACATATTGAATAACTTGGATAACAGAATGCAAATTTCTATTCCTCTGTCACAGCTAGCCTAGTACTCTGTAAAACTGCATCTCGATTTTTACTCAGAAATGGAGTTAATGTGTTAACTTAAGGTCAGGAGCAGGGCCACGCCCAAACCACACCCTAATTTTCTAGGCAGACTATTTGTACTCCACTCACCCACTCATCTCAGTCTGTTACATTTTGTCAACAGCCAGAACCTGTACTCTTGCTATGATTACAAGGCTACAAATTCAACTCACCACTGAATGCGACGTGTCTATTCAGCTCTACACTTCTGATTCAGACGATGACCTTCAATGGACTCATGCGAATGTACGGCGCTGACGTCACATTCGCATGAGGGAAATGCGGCTTTCCTGCTTCCGCTTTGAGTTACCCTGACAGCTAGAAAAGACAAAGTCGTATTTTAGAAGCAAATAAAGCAATACTACAAACATTGTTGTCTTCCAAACATAACTTAAGTTTTCATGGATTTCCAAGCGATCCTGAATTAAGAAGACAGTGGCTTGTAAATATTCATCGCTACAAGTTAAAGCTAACGCCGCACAGCAAAGTTTGCGGCCTTCACTTCACTCCGGATCAGCTTCTTCAGTCTAAAACTACCGGTGGGAGAGGGATGGAAAATAAAGGAGGTGTCCCTGTGTTACTTTATGGAATCACTTCTGTATTCAGCCTGAAAGAGCAAGTGTATGGTAACAAACAAGCAGACCAGAGCCAAATCGCCAAGCAACTGATCCGTCTGTAGACACTGCTGTAAACACCATCCTATTTGAGCTCTTCACAAGAAGCATGCAAAAGTAATAAAACAAAATAACACGGAGACCTTAAGGAACATGGCCATATTTTTCTAGAAGCAACAACTTTGAGCCTGAACAGTCAGTTGAACTCAAACTCCCTCTTGAACATTATTCCGCCCATTCTTCTTCACATAGGTGCAGCATTTTAAGCATCCAGTCAAACTATCTCCGATCAGACAATTCAAGTTTTAGGTCGCTGGTCATCCCAGGTGTACTGTTCATGCATCTGCAACAAGCTCATTCTCTTCTCTGCTCAATTTAAATCAGACTCTTTTGGGGGTCCTATGGCTTGGAAATATAAAAGGAACTGTTTCCTGAAGACCAAACCCCCACGCAGAGTCTTCACCTCCCAAGCCCTCTATCATTCTTCCTAGATAATCAAATCAAGCTCATTCATCCCTTCATCTCATCATCCCCGCATCCCTCATCCATTCATCTATAAATCTTTAAACATATATCTCTGTGGCGTGGTCCTTGCTAGTGAATGCTCAAATAAGTAAATGCTCAAATGTTTGTGGTCATCTTGTGACCACAAACATTTTTGTGCATTTTAATGTCAAACCAAGACAAAACAATCCCTAACTCATTTACATGCTTATTATTATTATGTTTTTTAATAAACAAAAATACAAAAAATGTGGCTTGACCATAAGTCAATTATTTTGTAGGATCAGTTTTAAATTTACTAACAGCACCTAGTCATTTACGCTACGTCTATCACAGTGACACATTCTTCTTTACAAAATATCTCCACCATGGCTGAAGACCATCAATGAACAACAAGCTCGAGGCCTATTTCATGTAGCATAAAAGGCTGTGGGGAGTGTAGTGGCGTGTGAGTTATTTTGTAGTTATTTTTGTGTAGAAGAACAACCATCCATGCAAGGACAACAAGTTAATATAAGCAGAAACCTCCCTGTCGCAGTGACCCATGGAAAGAATTACCCCAGTTTCAATGAAACAATCTATTCAAGTCCTAAGTTCTAGTTTTTCCATTTCATGTCTTCACTTCTATTAGTAAAATATCAGACACGGAAATACAGAAAAGCATCATTGTAAACTGTTGCCCACTCACTACCTTCAGCAAGTTGCATATATCCAACTTGCTGTAGCATTTCCTCAAAGCTACTGCCATTAAAACCTTAAACCGAGTTCACACGAGACCACTTGCATTAGATTGAGACAGTAATGGCAGTTTTGATTTCAAGGGAGAACACTTTGACTTCTTGTAGGGCAAATTGCAGTCAGCGTGGGTGGGGAGGGGGAAAAAACGTAGAAGAGTCTCCTGATGCATTCTTGAGTGGCAGTGAGTGGACCCGCATCTATTATTTATCTCCCCTACCCACCATTATGTTTGTAATGAGCTGGTTTAATTCACTGGGCAAACAGGCTTACAGCAGTCATGTATCAATAAATGTTAATTATCCTGGCTCCTGGTTGTGTCTCACAGTGCCTCAGCACTGCAGCACCGGCCTGATTGCTCCAGCGTGCAATCCAATATGTTAGACGTCGATGCTGCCTCTACCCAGGAACGTGTTGTGTGTTGTTAAGACAATTAGGGCTGCCCTTTCTAGGTTTGGGTTTCACATTATGGAGTGCACCCTCTGCTGCTAGAACAATGCTGGATCATCTGAACTGTCTGTAAATAACAGAAATGGACCAGCTTCAAACCATTGTCGTATAGTGCTCATGGCTCAAGTATTCTCACATTACTAATGCAGGAAAAAATTACTGACTATAAATTGAGTTCTTAAGATTGGTTCTGTAATTAGTCATATATTGGAATGGACGCGTCCCTTTTCTACTTACTGTCCTTCATGATATTGTGCACGGTAAAATAAAATTTTCCTGTTCATCCTAGCAGGGCCGCGAGGGGGCTGGTTCCTATCTCTGCAGTCATTGGAAAAGACACAACCTGGCTCATGTGTGTAAGTGTGTGGGCGTGTGCATGACATGCACACACTCTGATTTAGAGAGACTAGTTGGCCGAACAGTCATGCATTTGGACTGTTGGAGGAAGCCGGTGTGCTCAGAGAGAACATAAAAACTCCATGCAGAAACATCCCAGGCCGGGATTTGAATCCACCACCTTCTTGACATTGTTCTGTCAAAATATTGTTGAGATGCCTTTGCCCGCTTGTCTGATTAATGCTCACTTTTAGACTATACAGGATTTCATTTAGGGTTACCGAAGTAAAAAGAGCTGATTACAAAATCCATGCCACACTTTTCAGTTGTCCCTCCACTTTTATACACCATGAAATTAAAGATTGTGGTTGCAATATAACAAAATGAAAAAAATCCAAGGGCGTGAATAGTTATTAAATGCTCTGCATATCACAGTTGACAAAACTGTTAACTGTGATATGCAGTTTTTCAGTAGGAAACATTTCAGTATTTCCTACTAAAATATGAAAAAGCCAAGAATAATGTTATTTAGATTGCCTTTTTCTGCTCAAGGATTTTTGTTTGTAAGATTTGCTTTCTTAAGCACTTTTGTAGAAGTGCAATGTACAGAAAAACACAGTAGTTAAGGCAAAACAACCAAAAACACTCAGCTTAAAGCAGAGGAGACATAGTGATGGGGTGAACAAGAATTGGTGCACTGAAAGGGGATGATGGCATGAATTCAGGATTACAATCAGAGAAAATTCCTTACTGTGATTTTGTATTCGGGAAAAATAGAAATTGAATCCTATTGTTATTTTTCAGGTAACACCAAGCTGCACAAAACATATACTTTTCTAGCACTGACAGTATTTTGGGAAAATAAAACATCTAAAGAGAAGAGCTGATGGAACAATAATTCTACTACCAGAACCAGTGTCTATGTCTCACAGTCTTGTTATTGCTGCATGCTGCTATTCTATAAAAATGTTGTTTTTTTTCCCCCCTGTGGATCTGTGTACCGCTTCAGTTAGCAACCTTTTGAGTCCACTATAAGAAATGAATTTGCATAATATTGTAAGCTAAGACTTTCTTCCACGCTGACAGATTTTATTTTCATCAGATTAACATTACTTAGCATTAATTTTAGATCATTCATTTCAGCCATCCATCTCATTAATGTGACAAGATAGTTTTTCTTTATAAAGAAGTGATCCCTGGAAAAAATTTAGAAGGCAAAATGTGAGTAGGTCTCATAAAGAGATTTTCTAGCAGTGCTTCTTAAGGCCCACTTCAGCATCAACATTAGCATAATCCTTTTAGGAATTTTTTTTACCAAATTTGTTTCAAGAAAGGATACTTAAAAAAAAACATTCAGGTCCAAACATAATCTCACAAACCGAGCACTGGAGGAAAACCGAGAACATCCTTCAGAGGGTAGAAATTCTGCAAAAACAAACATCTTGTTCATTTTATTAACTTCAGTTTATCCTCTGTTTAAGAGAATGTTCTCTGCTGAAAACAACAAGAACTTTGATATGTCTTATTTGTTTGTTTGAAACATGGTTACATTACACAACAGTATATAAGACTTTGAAATAAACCATGGAAAATGTTTCTTCCACTAGTCCAAAAACTGAAAAGAGTGTGGCACTACTGTACTCTCTAACCTGATAGTCTACAGCCAAGAGGCTCATGAATTAATTTTTAGGCAAGAAGAGCTTTTTTTTTTTCAAATTATCATTTTACCTCACGATAGTCTATCATGCAGAATCTCCATAACATACACTGAAGTACATTGTAATGTAACTACATACAACAATGCTTCAGGGTATGAACAAATTTGCAAGGCTCCATTTATAAGCTTTGGAGCATGTTTCTCCAAAATGGCAGATTTAATGAGAGCTTTCTCAATATCAAGACGCCCCAAACAACCATTGGCATAATGGCAGAAATGGGCTTGCAGGTAATTTAACGCCTTCCTGTGTATGCTGCTTACTCTGCACCCTTCAAATGGCACTGCTTTATTGTCCGTGCACTTATGTATGTGTGTGTCGTATTATGGAGAGAAAGACACAAGGGTAGACTAAATTTGCCCCTCTAGCCTTTGTAATTATCTGCCAATTTTCTGCCCGTCAGTTGCCTTTATCTTTCCTCTCAGATCTCACCTAGGGGTCGGGGACTGTCACACCGTGGCACATCTGTCTCTCAAAGCGTGCCGGATGAAATGTAGGAGTCCTCCCACTGACCTCTGCCTGCCAGCTCCCTCTTTCCTCTCCCTTTATTTGTTGCCTTGTAACCGGAGACATCTGGAGATACAGATAATTATCAATCAGCAAACTTTGCAGCTATTTATGCAGCCTGTGTGGAGGAGGAAGTAGATGGGTGTTACTTTCTGGAGCTGACTCAAGGTGGTATGAAATGCAGCTTTTCTTTCTCTACAAATGTTCTCTCCTCGCATTTTGTTTTGGTACCCGATTGTGAAAATAGTGCCAAAAAGAAATAGGCAGCGACGGTTACTGTGCTACAAGATTGTGCGTTGAAAATTTACTGGTGTAATATGCATGTCTGATGAGGCTTCTTCACACAGGTGGAAGTGTACTCCCTTTTCTGCCAAGTAACTTGACATTTACAGACTGACTGTTAGGTTAAACTGCTGCAGTTGATCTTGACATGCAGTGTGGAACATTCAAACAAACAAAAGCGGGATAAAACTCATGCTTGAAGCAGCCTTTCACAGCTTTCAATCTAAGTCAGGGTCACATATGAAATGATGAACCTTACGGTAAGCAGTAACTGCCTGGCATCACTCAATTTAAAATGTCACAACTTTATTGCTCTCAAAGTATCTCTGTCAGCCAAAGGGGACAGGCAATAATTAGAAAATATGTTCTGGCCAAAGAAAGCACGATGAACCTCTCATGGTATTTAGAAAGACGCTTGTGGGTAAGTGGTTGAAATAGCCTTTAGTGCATTTTCTTTGTTTGGTCTTTCTGTTGAGCTCAAGGGGAACACAAATGAAACATCTCAGGCTTTTAAGACCTTCACTTTTACTCTCAGCTCAGACTGAGGAAAAGTTTTTTTTTTCTTTTTTGGATCACAGCAAACATTGACACGCTTGTTTTATCAAACTATTTTTGATGCTTCCGATTGTCACAACCCAGGTTGTCACATTGCATTCCAAAACCAATTCTTCTTTGTCAAACCAGATCAGCTAAGTTTCTCTGCATTATGTTTTTTAGACTGCAAATACCTTTGTCCAGGTTAACCATAAATTTTTTTAATGAATAATAATGCTTCCAAGACTCCAAAGAGTGCCAAGAAACTATTTCCCCCATCATAATACCACCACCACCTGCTTGAATCGTTTAGACAAGGCCTGATAGAGCGGATGCACGTTTCTGTGTTGCTAAAATATTTTACCTCACAGCTGAGATCCTCACCCTGCTGTGTTCCAAATTCAGATTCAATTTCTCATGTTACTGTGCATTTAAAGTGTATGTTTATTTTTTAAGTGGTACTTAATTTATGCCTTGTTTCCACTGAGCAGTAGAACGCATGTCGATGCAGTTCGGCACGCTGTTTCACACGTAGTGGCCAATACCGTACCAGTCCTGGTCCTCCTTCAGTTGTAGGTTAAGATTGTGGTGTCACAGTTGACCACCAACCCGTGCCATACTGCTTAGTTCAAACTAAGCAAAAGGAAATTTTGAAAGGATTTGAGTCGGTGGATGGGCAAATGGATGGACAAGTCATGTGCAAACTAGGAATGATGCAGACTGATTGGAATAATAGCACGAGTTCTGGATCTAGGGAGCATTTATCTACTTCCTGAAGAAAGGGAATTCAATTATTTTGGAAGGATTGGATCAGTGCTGGAAAATAATGACGGATTTACTGTGGGACCTGTTTTTTTTAATCATAGATTTATGTCAAAGAATGTTGCTTAACTCCCTCTACAATCTGTCATTACACAGTGTCATTGGTGACCTTGTGCTTTGTACCCCCAGTTTCCTATCCTCGGTTGATAGGAGAGGTACCTGGTGTGGTTTTCTATTGCTATTCAACTTCAAGCTTGGACATCTTGCACATTCAGAGATTCTCTCCTACAACTGTGAGGCATCATTACTTGTATATTAAACAGAGCTACAGTCAGCCAGTGTTGACATTCATTTTCATCACGACACTCTTATCAGAAACTTGCAACCTCTAGATTAATTGCTGCTGCAAGTCAATTCTGAATTTCAAAAGGATCTATTAAACATCAAAATTCATGAGTTTGGAGCTCTCACCGGGGAAGGATTTAAAAACTTATTTTATTTTAAAAATGTGAGCATTTAGTGATGCTTGAAATTCTATGAATTATTTTGTAATGACTTTATACTTGTACAACTAAAACATAAGGCAGAAAAAAAAAATGCTCTGTCGGTTTATTTTCACAGCACAATTTAATTATTTGTGCAAACATCATGTTCTGAAAGTTGCCCTGAAACAATTGTTTTTTTTTTTTAGAATCAGTTTTTTTCATTATTTGATCAGAGTGGTAAGAATATTTATCAGTAATCAATGGCATCCTGTTTTTCTGAGCGATAAATGGCTGATGCAGAGGCCCAGGCCATTTCTATGACATATGTAAACAAGAAACACAAGAGAACGTATGATGATTCAAACATGTGACTCCATCACCTGCAAAAAAGGATCAATTTAATTCAGACTTCTAAAATTTCTTGCCTCTTTTGTCTTTGTGTTTAAAAGGATGTGTGACAGTTATTGAATTTCTTTGCTCCTGATGAAACATTTATGTCTCCCTTTTTCGTTTGGCTCTATTCCTTACCTGGCTGTGATTTGTAGTGCTTGTGCGGTGCTTTCAAAAGCAGTTTGACAAAATACAGAGGAATGTCTTGGAAAAAAAATCTTCATCATTTATAGATATTAGTTCTCTCTTTTTGAGGGGTGTTTTGACATTCCAAATGGCCCTGTGTGAAAGTAAAAATTGTGAGACAAAATTGAATCAGAACTCAGGGTGGGAAGTTTGGGGAAATAAAATTTCCCCAAATAATAATAATCCAAACTAAATACAAAAAGCAAATAAACATACTTTTTCATTCAGCTTGTAGGAGCACAGAATGGTTGCTTTCAGTTTCCCAGTCATGTTGATTGTTACGGTCACTAAGTTCAAGCTTTTTGGAAATGGATGAGAAATGGAGCTGGTAGACTTTGAAAAGCATAAAACAATAATTTATACCAGCACTGGTTTCATGGTAGAATTTATGATTCCTTTAAGCTGTCTTAGAAAAAAGCACTGCTGTCTGAAGGTCAAACATTATAAAAACACTTTACAGTCTGCAAGACTCCACAGAGTCAGAACAGGTTTGGAGAAAACAGTTTCCAATATCTGCTGCACCAGTTCTCACCTTCTGTAAAAGCCAAAAATGTAATTTTGTAGCATTGTTTATTATTGTGTATGGTTATTGTATACCTTTTGTGTATTTAGATATTTCTTTAATAGTAATTATATGAAAAGTGCTGCCTGACAGTAGATAGGAAAGTAAATACATGCGAAGTAATTAGCTTGGTCCATACAGTGTTTTGATCGTTATATGTGGAATGCAAGACTGAAGAGTTTTGAGATCTGCTCAAAGAGAAAGTAAAATTCACCATTTATCGGACTTTGTGAGGATTATTGTAAGTACCTTTTCAGTTCATCAACAGATACACTTTTGTGGACCAGAAAAGTATGAACTAAAAACCAAGTTAATAAATGTAAATAAGAAGAAACTGAAATTATTTGAACACAGTTGCTTTAACATCAACATCTAAGCAGCCATTACACCTCTTGTCCACAGTGTAGTAAACAAAAACGTTGGTACATCTTAAACGTGGAGTTTCTAACTATATCTATTAAAATCCTCCTCCTTTCTCGAATTCTCATTGGTGGAAATGCGAGATACACACATTTCAGGTTCCCAGTCCATCTCCGAACTTCTAACACATCAATGTAAACACACACAACATAATACGTTCACATCCTCCTGATGGCATATTTGCTTTCACGGTTCTTCTCGTTACATTTCCTTAAGTTCGCTTTAATGTAATTCTGATTTGTTACCAAAGACAACCGATCCATCCAAGACGGTTATCAACATTGGGGCTGGTGCCTATGGCCGCTGAGAGGCAGTCAACACCTTTCCATTGCAGCCAGAGCCACTGTATTGGATTTACAAAATCCAGTTCGTGTGTAGAGTTTCAGCATAACCCCTGTTGCAAGAGTATGACTTTCGACGCCCTGATGCAGCACTTTATGAGAATACTGTCATACAACCATAATCAATATAGCCACTTAGCCTCTGGAGTAGTTTGGAGGATCTTTGTCACTCAACACAATTTTGATCTAAAGCAATGTACGTAACCCAAGACTGCATTATGCAAAGAGCAAGCCGAATCAACTCTGAGCAGGGATATCTCTTGGCTCTTCTTAGGTAAACAGAAATAGAGCAGAAATATCTATGACCAGAAGGGTCAGGTTTTCTGTTTACATTTGAGAAAATTATGCGCATTTAAATGTGCAGAGAAGAGGAATAAAACTGTCAACAATTTGGTTTTATCCTTCATACATGCAGTTTTCAAACTAAATTTTAAAGGATAGTAGTTATATTATACAGTGTTTTCCAAAATAACTAATACCTCTTAAACCTATTCACATTTTATTACTTTGCAACCAGAAACTGCATTGGATTTTATAAGAATTTTACTAAATAGAATAACACAAAGTATAATTTATTGTAAAGTGGAGGAGAAAGATTGCATTGTTTTCTACATTTCACAAAATGAGGTCTCATAAAGTTAGAAATTCAAAAGCTTCTGGTATTACTCTTCTAAAGTGTGTGGGAGAGGGCTGACAATCTCATAATATGAAGTCAGTACTTGAAGTATTGAGAAAATGATTTAAAACTGATTAAAAAGCTTTTGCTGATAACCCTTTTGAAGCAGGGTCAGTTTATTGGTCACGTTGGTGAGTTTATAAAGTTGGCTTTTCAGTGCTTCAAGTGTTGTTGGAGAGTAGTCATCATCGTACCAGATCTCTTGCTAGCTGTATGCAATTTAATGTCACTGTGTGCTCCTCTGTTCCTTGAAGGCCGTAGAGGTTTGCTAGAGAACCTTAGCAGACAAGCAGCATCATGAATACCAAATACCACATCAGTATTCAAGCTTTGATCATTGCACTGAGCACTGCTCAATCCATCATATGAAAATGGAAAGAGTATGACACAAGTACAAACCTACAACAGAAGTAGGCAAGAGGCCCATGAAACTCTAGAAGAGCTTCAGAGAGCCACAGCTTAGAGGCAAGACTCTACTAACAGCTATTTGTCATGCACTTCACAAATCTGGGCTTCATGGAAGAGTTGCAAGAAGAAAGCCATTTCTGGGAGACACCTGTCAGACATTTTGTTTGCATTGTGAAACAGCAAACATGAAGGAAAAGAATATGCTGAGATGAGATGATTTTTGGTATACATGTGGATGAAAACAGACACTGCACATTCCCCTACCAGGAAATTTTGTGGTGGAGCATCATAGTTTGTGTTAGACTGTGAGGATTCTCCTACCACACGATGCTGGTAGGAGTTAATTGGAAGATAGATAGAGGTTTATACAATTAGACCCTCGAAGGAAACCGGATTCCACGAGGGGTTCGCCTGCCAGCAGGACGCTGGTCCTAAACCCACAGCTATGATTCTCCATACTAACATGTTGAGCTCACTCTAAATCCAATCTGAGCTCGAGGTACTTTGCAAAGAGGAATGGACAGACATTTCAGTCTCCAGATGTTCAAAACTGTTCACTTCTTTGTCAAAAGACTTGCAAGTGTAACTGGAGTGATAAGTGGCTTTACAAAGCATTGAATGACTCGGGGAGAGTAAGGGGCTCTTATGGGTGCCGCACTTTTCAATTTGTTTTTGATTGCAATAATATTTTCAACCTTGTATCCTTTTTTCCTTCAACTGCATGGTTATGTTCAACTTTGTATTAGACTGATGCACACAATCTCAATAAAACACCTTGGAGTTGGAGGTTGCAATGTGAAGAATGTTAAACAGTTGAAAGTACATGAATAGGTTTCAAAGGCACTGGATCTTTTATGCTGCTAGGTGAGTCATTTTGATTATTTATAGCTTTTTAAATTAATTCCTCTATAATTCATTTTAAGTTGTTAATTTAAATTCCCTCTGTTTTGAAAGACTTCAACAAATTCACTTGCCCTGCCTTGCTGATAGCTTATCGCATAGATAAAAGTAAAAAGAAAAAGCTGAAAGGTTGGAGCAGCAGACAGTTGGAGGTGCCTGAAATTCCTCCATGACAAAAACAATAATGCTCATATTTCTAACTAACTGGTTACAAAACACAATGCTGCTTCCATTCCACAGGCATAAACTGTGCAGATCAATTGGCATAAGGGCATGAAATGCATGAAATTCAATTCATACAAAACTGTGGGTTCTTGTAGGGGGGAAAAATCAATATGCTTGTGGTGGATTGCTAAAAGGTTCCCATTGGTTTGTCAACCTATAGACTATAATTGACATGCGTTGTTTGAGTGTTTTCCTCCACAGTCTATTTTTTCCCCGGCTACTCACCTCATGCTGCTTTTAATAAATTGTCATTTACAATCCATATTATTTCCCTCCATACACTCCTGGAAGCTATCAAAATTGCTACTTTCTTTAAATGGCAACCCTCAATCTGGGAATATAGATCAAAAGTAAAAAAAAAAAAAACACAAAGGTGACTGAGGAAAAATGGCGAGAGAAAAGCGATAAATTTAGCAATGAATCTGAACAAAGGAAAGTTGTACTGGTTAATAACAAGGATGAATCACATTTTTCTTGTCGCTTGAGGCTGCAGCTTGTCGATCTTTCTCTGTCGTTAGTCATCTGCTTTCAAAGAGCTGACAAAAATACAAAGACTGAAGAACTGATGAAACTCTGTAGAAGAAATTTTGACCTTGCTTTTCTGAAAATCATATAAAAGCAGTGATTTGAAATTAAAAGGAGATGGAACAAAGTACTCCTGTCTATAAATCATAAATTTATAGTCTAACTTTTTTTTGTACAACATCTACTGATGTTTTTTTTTGTTATTTTCTTTTCCAAAACAAACAGCAGTAGAAAAAATGGGTCTTGGTAATGAATACATTGCACTGAGAATGTTTTTGTTAAATAAAAAAAAAAGAAGGAACATCACATATAGCAAGTTATATGATTTTTTTCCCACACAGTTTTGTCATTACATTCCATATTTAGATGTAAACTAAGTTCTCAACTCATCTATTAATTTTTCATGTTGAAGGATTTACAAGTAGCAAATTTCACAGCTCACTGTTGCAAAGATTGTGTTTCCAGCAGAAGCTGGTTGGAAACACAATAGCCTCAGGGGAGAACAGCTCTTCTCTAGGGTGAACTGAAGTTAATTATTATTTGCAGTGTCTTAATTTTTAAAAGCTTTTTTTTGTTTGTCTTATGCTAAGTTTTCATTTCACACAATAATAACAAAGAAAAGAAAGAGACAATGATACTTTTCCTCTACAAGGAGATTTGTGTTGAAAGAATATCATACTTTTATTCACAGGAGATTTTATACAGTGCATACAGTTGCTAGTTCTAATAAAGACAAGAAAAAAAAAACTTAAAACAATTGACATCTGGCCAGAACAAAATAATCATTCTGGTGATTAAGATAACAGTCAATTTGGGATTTTTTGCTCTACTAATGAAATAACACATCAACTTTTGTTATTCTTTCTTCAGGCCCTACACCTGAGCCTGGCTCACCTGGAGGAGAAGAACACTCATGTGCGTTTTTGAATTCTTGCAAGGTCTGCTCTAAGCTGTTTTTTATATTGACAGCATGTTATATTTTATTTTTATTGTATCTTGTCTACAATTGCTACTCAGTGGTGGTTGTTGTGTGTCTTGTCTCTATGCTGCTGTAACTGCGAAATAATTTCCCTGCTGGGATGAATAAAGTAATTCTATTCTATTCTATTCTATTCCTAACTCACCAGTGCCACATACTTGTCTGTACCACTAACAAGGTTTATGCATTTTAGAAGTATTTCTTACATTCATGAATTATGTTAAATTAAATTGCTCACAATTTCTAGGGTCTCCTGACTAGTAAAGTCTACGTTTCTGTTTCTCTTGTGTTTAAATATGAAATTTACACTAAGGAAAAGTTCTTTAATTATCTCAGTAAAATGGAAAATACAAGTGAAACGTGCAATAAAAATAAAAACATTTCTAAAAAAAAAAAATGGAAATATGAATCAAAAGGCTTGATGACGAACAAAGTTCATTCTGACAAGCACGAAATGCTACACATTGGAGTAACATTTAGCAAATGTTACTCATTTACTAAATGTTACTAAGTTAGTAACATTTAGACAAACGCAGAGACAAACAACGATGCATGCACACACTAATACCCAAGTACATTTGAAGAGGTCAATTGACCTAACAGCCATGTATCTGGACTGTGGAGAAGTAGCCAGAGTACCCAGAGACAACCCATGCACACAGAGGGAGAACATCCAAACTCCACACAGAAAAACCTCAGGCTGGTATTTGAATCAACTATATTTTTTGTAAAGCTGAGTTCAGTTCGACTGGTCACGTTCAGATGATATAACTAGCTAACTTGTACAATCGCCTTAACAGAACTTGCCTGACAATGTGGTTGGAAGATTCAAAGGATCTAAAAATGCAGCACCGCATGTTCCATAGAACAGATAAGAAACAAAACCAATGACATCTACCAATTTGGGAAACGATACACAGTCATTCTTAACTGTTTGAGACTCCAGTTAACAAAAGTGAGAGCTACAAGATTCAAATGAAGAAGCCACGGAACATGAGCGTATCAACAAGTCAGATGTTACAAAAGAACTCAGAACGACATCTAACGCAATACAGGCGACACTTTCCTCAGTTAAGGTCAGAGTACATGATTCAACCACAAGAAACAGACTGAATAAAACGGGCATCCAGGAGTAAGTTCAAAGGCAAAAAGCACTGTTGATAAAAAAAAAAAAAAAAAAAAACTTAAAGGCTGGACTCACGTTTTCCAAAAATAATTTGTGAACACGAATGAGACAGAACTGGAACTTTTTGAAGGAAGTCTGTTCCATTTTTTTTTTAGGTGGACTAAAAAAACATCATTCCTGGGGGCGATAGCATGGGGCTGCATTGTTACTTGCCTTGACGAGTTCCCATAATTGAAGTTAATTTTTTAATTGTTAAAGGGAAGAACCTAATGGAGAATATTAGACCATCAACGTTCAGCCCAACTCCTTTGGGTTATGAAACAGGAGATCCAAAGAACACCAGAAGGTCTAAGTCTGAACTAGTAAAAAACCGGACATTTTGGAGTGGTCTAGTCAAAGTCTAAACTTGATGGCAGCGCCGTAATGTTACCAACAAAAATATCAACACAATTATGAAGCCCGGAGTAATGCAGCACACGGAGCTTGAAATAAAATGGGTCCTTTATTGTTTTTAAATGAAAAAGAAAACTTTTCTCTCTCTCTCTGAGTTGCAAAGAAACAAAAGTAAGAATGAGGATCAACAAAGGCTGAAAGAAATGACCCGCATTCTATCAATATAAAGCCTCAGCTTCTGTGAAAATGGCGGGCTCACATGTAGTAACGTAGCTTCACATAAAAAACTGAACTCTTACAAAGGGTGTAATAAACGGCAGTGGCACTTCTAAAGGAAGACAAACAAAGAAAACATAACATTAACATCCTCACCTTAACTTTGTTCACGGAAGATAATTCAGCTTCGACATTACCGAACACTTGGATTCTCTGCTTAGGTGGCCATGTAGTCATCCTTTTCACCAGGTCTCGGCACACAAAAATGTCCTTCTCTTCCGTTTTTCTAAGAGTGCCACGGTACATACACAAGAGGGTTTTTTTCTACTTCCTGAAATCTTTTGACCTCTCTGTAAAGCAGCACCACATGCTGGCAAAAACAAGAATTGCAACCAGTTGGCGAAACAAAGCAAAACAGGGTTTACAAAATACAGTTCTTGCCAGAGGTGTGACCAAGTCACTGTGTTGCAAGTCTCAAGTAAGTCTCAAGTCTTTGCCCTCAAGTCCGAGTCAAGTCTCAAGTAAAGACTGGCAAAAGTCGAGTCAAGTCTCAAGTCAGGAACCTTTCATTTCAAGTCATTTCGAGTCGTTTTTATTTTATTTTTTTTTATAATTTGCAATTATACATAAAATTCAAATAATAGACCATTTGTTCGTTTTAAAATATGTATTTATCTCAAATGATAGAACATGTGTAGCTGAACACAAAGTATAAAAAATATTTTTAAATTGGACCACTTTATTGCCCAGTTCTGTTAAACTTGATATTCAATAAAAAAAGACGAAAATGCTGACATTTCCACAGCACAATACAAAGAACCATAACAGCAGTTTTTTCCTCTTTTCTCTGACCTGTCAAAACAATATATTGTCAATATAATTTTCCAACGTAGATGTCTTCAAATACACCAACCATCCTTAGATGATACTAGACCCGGCTCATCATCATGATGGGACACAGAGACTCTGTTCCCTGTGTTCAGGTCCAGAATCTGCTTTCTGTTCCGGAGCCCCGCTCACTATCCACCGGCTTCCTGAGCTAACACGGTGCACATTATTTGTGGAGGCATTTGAAGGACCGGATTTATGGTAAATAATCACCAATTTAACCCGGAGTACACATGCTAACACGAAGTTAGCTAAAGTCAACTATCTTACAGCAAAAGAAAAGCGCCACCTACCGATCTTTGTGAAGCTTCAAATGCCGGACAAAGTTGGACGTCGTGGCATCTCCATCCGATATTCTCTTCTTGCATGTTTTACAAGTTGCAGTTCGGTTTTTAGTCGAAAGTTCATAACCTACGTAGCCAAAAGAAATTACTCGCGGAAGCATATTCGAGCGGTTATTTCGTATTTCGTTCCCTGAGCTCTGTAGCTTTGCCGCGTTTTATTAAACGTCCAAATCCTGTTAATTTGATTGGTTGTGCTGCAGCTACGTACACATACATACATAAGGAGAGAGGAAAACCATAATGACGGTCTGCGCATATTGATACGGAATGAGTGACATTAATTAATGACGCCACTTTATAAATAATGTGTTTTAAATTTTAAGACTTTGAGTAAAAAATATCAAGTCTTTTCAAGTAAACAGCTTCAAGTCGAGTCAAGTCCCAAGTCAATGGCATGAAAGTCAAAGTCAAGTCCGAGTCTTTGAGCATTTTTTCAAGTCAAGTCTCAAGTCGTGATTTTAAGGACTCGAGTCTGACTCTAGTCCAAGTCATGTGACTCGAGTCCCCACCTCTGGTTCTTGCATGTACCCATTTTGTCACCTGGTTACAATTATATAAAAAAAGGTAAGTAAATACATACATCTTAGCCTAAAGTCTCACAAAACTGCCCTGCATAGAAATTTTGCACAACTGCACTGTGGCACACTTGCTGTACATATATTTACATATACATATCTGCATTTTTTGAATCTTGCAAGGACTGCTCTTAAGTTGCTTTTTATATTAAGAGCATTTTATATTTTTACAATTTATAGCATTTTATATCTTATTTTTAATTTTTATTTTATCTACAACTACTACTCAGTGGTAGTTATTATTGTGTCTTGTCTCTATGCTGTAACTGCGAAGTAATTTCCCTGCTGGGATGAATAAAGTACTTCTATTCTATTCTAATCTAATCAGCAGGACCAGTAAATTAACAGAGAAAAAAAATATTGAAATATGCTGTATGGGTGTACATGTGTGTTTCCAGAAAACCTTTTGAGGCAAAAACAGATTTTATTAGTACTGTTCAGTTTACATGATGATTTAACAAAGAAAAGAAAGAAAGGACTGCCTGGCTTTGACACGGTGATGTTGGATTTGTGAAATTAAATTAAAAACAGGCTGTGCAGAGTGGCACTTCTTCTCAAAGCTACCATTTCACTTCATGAATGTCAATGTGTTGGGAGGTTATTTATAGTCAAAGACTGAATGCAGGAGTCTATCCCTCCGTCTGATAATGCCCCTCTGTTTGTCTTGATGTACCGATGGAGAGACGTTGACACTTCAGCCACAGAACTCCACCATTACGGCCAACACACCAGACAATGAAAGTATGAAGGGAAGGAGAAGAAGAAGAGAAAAAGCTACACACAACGAATGTGTCTACAGGGAACGCCTTTAGCATGGATTCACAAATTTATGAGGGAAACACTGTGTGTAGTAATTTAGAGTGTATGCCCTGCCCCTTCAATGATGCCAGCTCAGTGGACACACAGCATGCAGGAGTCATCACTGGCTGCCATGGGTAATTACCATAATGAATGTAAAACTCCCAATATGCAGACCCCAGTGTAAAAAAAATAAATAGCCTGCTCCACTGTGCCACTTCGCATGACGGCTGACATCTTAAAATAAACATAAGGCAAGGCAATATCTGACATTGGGTGATCGCTTCGCCAGAATCCTGCCACATATTTTGTCATTTGATTTGAGCTGGCTCAAATTCGCTGATTTGTTTTT
This sequence comes from Xiphophorus couchianus, assembly GCF_001444195.1. Lineage (NCBI taxonomy): Eukaryota > Metazoa > Chordata > Actinopteri > Cyprinodontiformes > Poeciliidae > Xiphophorus > Xiphophorus couchianus. Next base: position 11,858,117 of record NC_040228.1, read on the forward strand.
CTCAAACATTGAAATATTGCGCTCTTGCCCCTATATGACATGCACAGCAGCTGCCCTCCGATTGCTTCAAAGTTTAAATAATCACCCACGATGCTGAATAATGCATGCTCGAAATTGCAGTTGCTGTGTGATGGGCTGGCCGTGTTGATGTCTATGAACGTTGTCTCTCCTCTGTGGGTCACAACCCAGAGGACCTTCTGTAAAAAAAAATACTGGGTATCAAAGTGAAGACTTGAATAGGTTGCTCTGCTTGGTCAGCCTTAAAATAAAACTGCTTGTTATTGCGCTGCAAGTAAAAGCTGCACACTCCAATAGCCCCACAGCTTCATAAGCAATTGTTTTGTAAAACAATCAGCTGGCCTGCATGGACAATACTCACTTATTTCCTGTTGCTGATCTTCTATGTTAGTCCAGAAACCCCCGCTATCCGTAAAAATGATCTGTCAGTTATGAATGATAGAAGACCTTGCTTTTGTGAACAGGAACAAGAAAGACTGAAGCTTAAGTTGACCTTCAGGGAATTAAAAGAAAAAATAAAACAAGATTGGAAAATAAGGAGAACTAAGAGAGTACTAAGGTATTTATTGTTCCATCTACCACGACTGTGCTATACATGCAAGGGATATTATAATTGATTTAGTGTCAGAGTTATTTATGGTCTGCACTGGCTGCAACCCTTATTTTTGCTTAAATAAACTGCTTTCTGGATTTATTAAATAAGTGACACTATGACAAGCACATTTTTCTTCAAGCCATATGCCTTGATTAGTAAATATGTCCCCCACAACCTTTCTGCAAAAGAAAGGGTGACTGTGGACCAACTGTTAGAGTTTAACCAATCAAAGCTTTATCCAATAAGTAATTTAGTGCTTCGACTGTGTGGGAATGGCTATTTGTTTCAACCATTAAGGGGATTTTATTTTACATATTTATATACCGCTACAGTTTTGGTCTCCTTTAACATCAAAGTTTATGGGTGATGATCCATCTTTTTCTGGATATTTCATACCAGCAGTGTAAAGTTTTGTAACATCCTTGCTGATATGCACCGGCTTCAAGAACAAATAATTTAAGGTGATTTAACAATTAACTGAATGTGAGTGGGTCAGCAGCAGGAGGTCACTTACTCCTCTTTTGTTGTGATCAAGTGCAGGTTAAGGCTAATAGAATAAAAAAATGTTGAGAGGATAGTATAATACATTTTTTATGACATTTGAGCATTTTTTGGAGTATTAACTAATTTACTCATTAACATAATATGCTAATCAGCATACAGATTATGCCATTGCCTAACATCTGTTTTATTCTTTTCTGTTGTCCTGTTTCACATTCATTTTGATTTATAATCGATAAAATCACAAAACAGAAACTCTTATTCACATAAAATTCCTTTATGCTGTACATAATTTTAGTCATATGGCTGTCAACTCACATTGAGATTCTTATTTTTTTAAAATCTTGCTAACTTTTCATCTCGTTCACTTTGCAGAAGCATGTAAAGTAAATACACCTCTGTTGTTTTCACAGTTATTTACAACATGGTCAGACAAAAGCTCAAAACTGCAGCTTCTCGGTGGGTCTTTTGCTCCATAAACAACAAAACAGCAAGATAAAAAAATCAAGCCACAAATAATCCAAGACCAAATAAAACTGTGTAAAAATGTGTAACCCAACAGTTTTAAGGGTTGAAGTTTGAGCGATCCGTTCATATTCTTATGCAGAAAGTGAAGTGGGAGGAGAGTGAGTCAACGTTAAAGTGAGCGGAAACACGAAAGCCTAAATGAACAATATAGAACCTAATAAAAGCTGAACTACTTCTCTCCTGTTCACAAACACCCTGAGACACTCGGCATACACTCAGTGCACACTTTCGAAGGAAATGCTGCAGCTCTTCTTTGCAAAATATCCAAAGTTTTCTCATAATTACCCAGTCCTATAAAGAGCAGTTAAATGAACAAAATTCTCTGCACACTTCTCTCTTTAAAAAAAATAGCGTTGCTCTGTTAAAGTTCTCAATAAATGTGAGGTCCTCTTATGAACATATGCGCACAAAATACTAGTTCTATGACATGCTTTGAGGTAACTGCATTGTAATGAAGCCCACCATTTGTTGTTGAATTTCAATGAGAGAGATACCGAAGCAGAATATGTTACTATTAACGGCTTTGAAAGAAGAAAACCATTTTTCTCCTGCATTTTTGACAAATTATACACAATAAATCAATATGAAACACCAAAAACTCAAAAGAATCCTGTGTTAATGCACATCGTTTTTGGGGAAGCATTTGCTTAAATACCCAGGAGAGGAAAAGACAAGGAAAAAAATCATAACATATAACTTCACTTTTTTTTTTTTTTTCCATATTATGGTGTTAAAAATAACTACACACCTGAACTTTGCTCATTCATTTAAACCTGTGGACCTTGTTTGCAATTTGCAATACTTTTTCCTCCATACAGATAACTGCCAGTAAGCTTAATATGGAGCAGTAATGTTGAGCCTTGAACACAAGGCTACATGCTAATGATTAAAATTGCCAATAAAGATTTGATAAAGAATTAAGACGACTTGTGTGAACATGGTTATTATTGATGTGCTAATCCACGCTTAAAATAAAAGTGCTTTTTGAATTGCTTTTATTAAAGTGCAAAGATGCTCTTAAAGTGCTGCGCCAGTTCATAAAATATGCATTTTACCACCTCTTCTTTAGAAGCTTTGCCTAACACAACGGGATTCAGTCCCACTTAATGATCTAAATCCATTTTTGCTTTTAATTTTTTAACGTGATCGTACCAACTTATTAAAAGTGAGACACTGAGTGGAGAGCTATTGAAATGTGTGAAAGTGTAAACGACTTCCCCCCACCTTATGAAGCAGATGGAAGCACGACGTCACAAGATACACATTTATGTTGTTTTATGGTTTGCCTGTGTTATTTTCTGTGTACCGTGGATGCTTTCCAAAAACTACAGCTGAGCTACCTGCTGTGTTGGGGTGGGGAAAGGAGAAGGCGCGGTTGACATTGAGATTTACCATCTTCACTCATCTGCTTCATTACTGTCTTCAGCAGACTGGGGAAAAGGCCAATCCACAATCCTCCAGATTCTACTTATGTAAGAAAGCTGGTAATTTATTACAATTAATAAGATGCTTCGCAGCAGTTGGGCTTTGTGGTTACTGCTGTTTGCGTTTTTAAGGAGTTATAAACTACTCCCTGTGAAGAAAAATCACAAAGAAAAACCAATGAAGAAGCTCCCTGAGAGGACCCTTTACAATAAAACCATATATATCTCATAGCATACTATATATATATATATATATATATATATATATGCTCTAAGCAATACCTTGCTACTTCTTTAGTTACTTTTTAATATAAGAGTGGTTCATTATATGTCCTGTTACACGCAGCAGCAGTCACAAGCAAATTGCAGAGAACAAAAACAGCATTACAGAAGTGTAAGCGGTGTAGAATGTGTGCAACACCACATTGTTGTGTAAGTGTACCCTCATTAATGTCAAGTAAGTGCTGCTTCGTTTAATGGTTAAAACATGCTGCCTCTATCAAGGAATCATAAGAAATTTATGATTAAACCACCTCCTTTAATTGGAGTGAGACGTTTCTCAGCTTGGTGCCACTGATTTGCCATCTTTCCCCAAACACAATGACTGAGTCATTGACCATCTGACTGACTGACTGAAAATAAAAAAAACCCCCAAAAAAGTAGTGTTCTCAAGCAAATATCCCACTACACACCAGGAAAAAAGACACATAGATTATAACAAATTTCACACTCCATCTTCCATTGAGCTAAATTAGGCTCCATCACAGCTGAGTAAGTATGATGGGAAAGGACATTGAAAGGCTTTCTTGTAATCACGCGTGTCAGAAGAGATTTCTCTCGGGCAGAAAATATGGAATTAAGACAAGGAGTGAAGAGCAGACAAACGAGGTAGGCAGAACTTGATGGATTCCTGCAGGGGGATGCCTGACTGTTAATTGAGGGAAGGTACCTGCATTGTGGCTGACGGCATGTCTCTGAATAAAATAGAGGACAATTCGGGTTTCTTAAACCTGTGCGGAAGATCTTGTGATAGAGTGTAATGTAGGCAAATGAGATGAGGTGATTTAGGCTCAAAGATTCAGAGGACTCAGCTCCTTCGGGGAGCTTGTAGTCACTGGAGTGTGAAAAGTTATATGAACTTGGGTATTATGAGCTCAGACAAGTCAAACTAAATGTACCTAATGTTCCATCATGGAAAGTAGAGACATCAAAACCAACATTGGAGGTAAAGTTTGACAAGGAGTCCAGTTTCATCCTGTCAGCATAAGGGGTAGTGAGCAATGAATATATCACTGGGTCCTTTTATGTGTGTGCAGTGGTTTTGTGTGAAGGGTATAGATGATGCATGGATATTCATAATTTGACTGCATCCAAATTCTTTATGGCACTTTTATGTTTAGATCAGGGTTTCAGAATCTATACTTCTTTAGATATTTTGTGTCTCTTTCCTCACCATCATTAAAACACCTGCATTCGCACGTTTGTAGATGTATGAATAACATGGTAAAACTATGACTTTGAAAAATGAATGTGTAACTTTACGAACAGCATACAATAAGAAACAGCCTTTAATAGGGAAATTCAGGTCTAACGGCAGCATGAGATTATAGGTTATAGGTTTACATATGAAGTTCTTAAAGTGTGAAAACAAAATGAATAATAATAATAATAATAATAATAATAGTTATTGGAACTAGGAATATCAAACTCCCAATCCAAGGGAAGTGCAACTGAGTCGTATTAGTTTTTCAAGATCATACATAAAGTAGATGTGTAAAAACAGACTATTTACAATACAGTATATCAGTGCAGAAAAACAGATGTGCAATAAAATTTTTTGTCATGTTTAAAAAATGAGTAAGAACAGAGGACAAATGTACAAATGGCAGCAGATATTGAAGCTTTTTCCTTTTTTTGTTTTGACCAGCGACGGTTTTAAAATCTAACTGTTATTGGGACGATGCATCTAGGTTAACGCTCCTTTGTGTGTTTGGGATGCAGCGGTCAGTCACAGAAAGAACTCTCCAGGTCAGCGACAGTTTTATGCTTGAGGCGGGAGACATCGTCCAAAAGTGTTGTTATTTTAGCAGGAGTCCGTCTGTCTCCCACCACCTGCACTGGGTCTGGGGGCGCAGGGGGCATCTTCGTAGAGAGCTGCTTCGTTTAGCCTTCAGAGCTAATTGAACTGCTTCCTCTCAGCTGTAGATGTGCTGCATCTCCAACATATTCTCACATGTCCATTAGCTGCTTATATTGGTTCCTTTCCTATTATGCACATATTATTTTCATCATTTCTCTTGGAAAAACAGCATTCAGACTGCAATATTTGCTACTTTTACCCTTTAATGCGGCCTCATTAGCCTTATTGAGGCTGCCAAAGTGAGTAAAATATAAAGGATTCTGAGCCGTGTGGGAGTGATTAAATTGGTTTGCAACAGCGACAATTAAGATGCATCTGAGTAGCCGAGCAAAACCTAGTTACTTCCATCACATAAAACGTCTTGTAATGTCTTCACAAATCACAAATCCTTCATCATACTTTATCAGTTTGTGGCACCAAAGGGAATGAAATTGACCCACTTACCACGTTGCATGTAAATTTCACAGTTTTAAACCAAAGCTGACTAAGGTTTATAATCTTTTTAAAGAAATTTCAAGCTTTCTATGTTCCACAGCTCCTCAGTGGTCCATATCTGTGTTAAATTATTTGACATGTACACCAGGATCAAAAGCACTAATGTTTCCTATGCGGCCCTGTGTGTTATGCAAATTGAGGTGTTTTAATGAAGGTTGCATGAATAATTCAGGAACGATGTTTCACAGCAGACACACCGCAGGAACACACTCAAAGAAAAAAAAAAAATAATTACTTTAGAAAAATAGGAACTGATGTTAAGAGTGTCTTTCTTTTCTCTTTGATATACAGAACTGCTCATCACTTGCTAATTAACAAACACCAGTAAAGAGAAAAAGTGTTTTTAATTAGCATGTGAAGCACAGGAAGTGCACTAGTTCAGTCCGCTCAGCTTGTCCTATGCTGCTACCTATTATTTTAACTTTAAAAGGAAACAAATATCAGAATATGTTTCTACCTGGGCTGCATGGTGTGCATGTGTGCGTGTGTGTGTGTGTGTGTTGGGAGTGGCAATAATTAGCAATGCTGGCTTCCTGCAAAAAGTTACTGGTTTAAATCCCCTGCATGTTGGGTTAATTATCCACTCTCAATCAAACTTCCAACCCTTTAAAAACTCTGACCTGTCCTATCAGTTGACCATAAAAACAATTTCACTGCTACGTTTTTTATGTTAGTGACATGATTAACTACCCAGTATAATGTCTTTTCAAATAAATAAGCAACAATAAAAACAGTGAGATTTCTATTTGCACTAGTAGTTAATGTAAGCACTGCAAAATATGCCACTAAGATGAAGGGCATTTTCTGTTTTTCCCTCCCTGGTTTGAATAAAAAACAATCTTATATGTGTGAAGAAAGGAGCAATTTGTTGCCAACAGGATTATCTTAGATTAAGTGAAGAAATAAATAAACTTCCAAGTGTTAACCACTAATACGGGTCCCAGATAGGAAGGAAACCGTTTTAAGCCTGTCGTATCTGGTTGAGACTGTTGTGAAATGAAACGTGTTCACAGAATCGTATCTGGCAGGTCAACAAAACATATTTACAAAAGCACTAAACATTCCTCCACCCTATTAAAATTGCTTACAGCATTTTGGATACTTGGGGGGGAATAAGATAATTGTGACATGATGACAGATGAGATGCAAACACTTTGTAAATCCCAATAGAATACCACCACTGTTCCCTGCTGATGGTGCTTAAGTTGGTATTTGTTTTAAGGATTGCTAATGGTGCCTAAATGAAGAGTTGTTTTACAGTTTCCAATAATTCGTGATAGCAATTGATCATATTTGGGTGAAAATAATTCTACACTAAACACAGATTTTTTTTAAAAAGTGTCTCAAACCTTTATTCTGTTTGGAATTAAATAGAGCACTTTTAAAATATGGTTTTGGCATTAGGATTACCTTAGACCCAGACAAACATAAATGCCACAAAATATGGACTAATCAAATAATTCTGGCCCGAATACAATTTTCTTTTCCCCCACAGATACTTATAAAATCTAATTTCGAGTGAGCACCGTATAGTGAAATGTATACATAAAAAAAAAACATGTTTGTAGAGCAAAGAAAAAGCAAAACAATCCTGATCAACTCAATCAGCAAAAAGAAAAAGTCTAACGTTCTGCCAGTGTGCAGGTGGCGTATTTAAACAGTTTCTGCTTTAACTGTGCAAGTTAGGTGTGCCATTTGCCGCGCGCTGATGAGTTTGATCAAACACTTGTGTACGGATTGTGTTTGGTGCCAGGATGTTGCTTTGACAGCTCTGAGCTAAGTAACGAAGGTGAGAATAATTTTCCACCCACGCAGCACTTACAAGTCCCTTATCTAATTCTGCAGCAGTAGTCTAGATTAAATCTTTGGTTGGATCAAACCCAGAACGTGTTGACCTTAAAATAATACAAAAGAGGCACTCTTTAATGAAATGCACACCCCGAATAGTCTCATATCATAATTTACCAAGCTCTTTAAGGTTGCTCTAAGTATTATCATTAGCTTAACCAAAGCAACCCGCAATTCTTCTTTATCTGCACCTGCTGTCCACTCACCTACCGGCAGAGCATGCAGTCTTGTGCAGATATCTCTGCCAAAGGAAACCTCTGTTCAGTGGCACAGCCATGCTGACTTGGTAATCATATTACAGATGCACGTCTCATTAGTTTCTGTCACAGCTGAATGTCCCTGCTTCCTCCTGCTCAGACACACACACGCACACACACACAAAAGCAGCACACATGCACACAAACATTCACTCAGTCTCTGGCTGGCATTTGAGAGTGTCTGGGCTTGCATCTAAAACAGTTTACTGGGGGAAATAATAGCCCTCTAAAAGGATTCTCTGTATGCAGAATCATTCTATTCTATTTGAACTCTGGTGAGACAAATTAAATTTCAGCAGAGGGGGAGTGTTGCACCATGTCGAGATGAAAAGAAAATGAGCAGAAACGGGAAACGAACACAAACTAAATGGGATATTTTTCTTTTTTCCAGGGGTGAGGACAGCTTTTACTGGAGAAATTTTTCATTTTGCTTTTTATTTTTTATTTTAAAGATGGAATCAACATGTGTTGGGAAATTTTAATCTGAATATGTATTTGCGACAGTTTCAGGGAAAGGGTTTGTTTTGAGGAAGGGACTGCAAAACGGTACAATTATCTCCATTTTTAAAGCACAACATCCTGCCAGTGAAAGAAAGTTTTGTTTTCTCTCCCACCAGAAACAGAGACAGTGAAAAAAAGTGTTTTTTTTATCAATATTTCAATTAGCAGATAATGTGAAGATCCCACGTGAAGACACACTTCTTCAATCTATTGAAACAAAATCTCTTAGGATGAATCTTATAACATTTCTACCTTGAGGTGATTTAGGTAACATATACTCCATACAAATATTGTCTGTAAATATTGTCACGCACAATGTAGACAACAGACAGGCCAAAACCTTTATGGATAAACACGTCGTAGAATATATTTGGTTAGTTTGTTTGTTTTTGTCTGCTAGGTTATCAGATCCAGTTCAACAAATCGGTGTCGCATTATGTTAGACTTTATCATGTCATGTAATTAAGTTTCTTCCATTTTGTCTTTCAGCTGTAGTTTCCTGTCTATTTTTTTATTTGTTTGGTCCTTCCTGGTTTGTGTTATCTCTACTTCCTGTCTTCTTTCCCCCCCCTGTTTCTGACATCCCCTCCCTACTGTTAGCTTTGTGTTGAGCCTTTGTTTGAATTGAGTTATGTTTTGTTTGTGTGCCGTTCTCTGGTTTCTGGTATCTGTGTGTTTCTGTTCTTTGATTTATTTTGTGAGTTTTTCCTCTGTCTCTGTTCCCTGATCTCTTCACCCAGATGCTCCCACTTCAGTGGGAGACAAATTAACCAGATTGGTTCTCCTCCTGTCCCTGTATTTTTGGAATTGTCTCGTGATTTTGACTTTTTTTTTGTTTTCCTTTCTATTTCTAGTGTTTGACATTGCACAGGGATTTGTTCTTCCTTAATCTAGGAAAATATGAATAAATAAGCATGGGCTATTCCTATAGAGGAATATAATTATGTTAATAGTTAAAACGAGGTTGTTTGGCTGGTTCACATTAAGGTATGTTTTTATCTAAAAGAAATGTACTGTGTCAAATGGACTGGGTCAGTCTGACCTAAAAGTCAGGACGGAATTCAGATTTGGAGAGATGTGGAATACCAATCACTAAACAGAGGAAAGATGTTATTTTTAAGCTCTTGTCAAAGAAAGATCTGGCTAATTGTTCTTCTGATGGAGCAGATTTGATTCCAGGAGATCAACCCCTAATTCTCTGAACTTCCAAATACACATCCAGTGTAAATTGGAGCCAGAATTGCTATGCAAATGAAGGGCAGTAATGCCATTAGTCGAAGCTTCCCAATACACAACAGTAGAGCTGAGACTCCATAAAAAACTGATGTCAGAAGCAGAAGTCAAGAGATTTTGGATTTCTGTAACGATGCAAATGTGATGTTTTGGGTTTCCGCAGATGTGCATTAAATCTCTTTCCGTTTTTGGCTATGAGCAGAAGGAATCTGAGTCCTGCGTATCATTTCTTTATTTATATATTCCATGAGTTTAGCCACCTTTAAATTCCTCCATAAGAGATGCTATTTGCTTGGTGAAGATATTTTTGTGGGAGTTTTTAAATCTTTTGTAACTACTTTTGGCATCAAAAGCACATTTTTTTGACAGCTTTGGACATATTTAACACCTGGAAATACTTTTCTGAAAATATATCCTGGTGTTTTGCAACAATAGCAACATAGGTATAACTCACCGCCAATTTATTCTAAGCCAAATTGCCCCAGAGAATAAGATAAATGCAGTGTTCTTGTCATATTCATTTCTACAGTATAACATGGATTTTAAGAAAAGTAACTACTTGGATGTTAGGGTTTTAAGTTGCTTTTTACAGCTGCTGAAACATATTTTAACTTAAAACTTGCTTATGCACAGTTTAATTCTCAGCCCTTCCTTTTTCACCTGCTCCTCACCCCTTTTTACCAGCCAGACTTTTGCAGACTGGTCAAATGCTGAAATATTTAAAAAGTTAAATAAGACAATGTTTGCTTATCTCGGGTTTGTCAGCAAAATGCTGCTTAAAAGCAAGACTTTGAAACGGCGAAGGAGGAGAGGGATTTCCCGAAGAGCATACCTCCAGACACACTTGTCACAATTCCCCTCTCTGTGAACCCAAAGATGTTTAATATTAATGAGATCTTCATGGCCAAAGTTGTTACCATCCACCTCCCTGGGGTGTAAACGCAGTGTGTGGCACCCTGAGAAAACCTCAGACCTCCCCTGGTGTGTCTGCACAGCGTCCTGCCCTCGTAGTCTCAGTTCCTTTAAAAATTTATCCAGAGCTGACGCGAGCTCCCAGCGTGTGCGGGCATGTTATCGATTTCCTCCCACCAGGCAATTTCCAGGGCACTTGGCCTAAATATCAGCTCCAATCACATCGAATGGAAGGGATTGATTGTGCTCAGATTTAAGCTGTGTTTTTGTTGCGCCGTCTGACATGATGACATGAGCAGAAGAAACGCAGCAAGCAGGGCCGTTCTGCTGGATACGGCTAATGGCCTGATGATTGTTCTGAAAGCTGACCTCCAAAATAGTCAACTTTACATGTCCTCAAAATAGATGTAATTGAGAGAAATAGAAGGAGAGCATGGGGAGGGACAGAGGGGAATTAATCATGTTGCTTAGAGGATTTAACATTGTGCAGAGAAAGCAACTTTAAACCGGATGAGGGCATAATCCCTGACAATACAGGGATCATCTCTTTAAATGACCTTTATGTTGCCTCAAGGCCCGACGAGCTTTTAACGTCTCTGTACCATGTTGACTTATAACAAGAATGTCAATCAGGTGATGGGTGAGCTAAACAGCTGTTTTAAAGGAAACTAAAGGAGGCTTTGAGGTGTTTTTAGGATATAAAAAAGATTCAGGGGAAAGAAAAGCTGCAAAGCTTCATTCAGACAATGAATAGCTAGAACCTAAGGAGCTAAATCTATCATTCTAGTTGTGCGTCTCTTTGTAAAGCCAGTGAGAGTTTAGCCGCATTTATGGCCAAAAAAAATGAATGCATTGTTTTGCTCTACAAATATGTGTTTTGTTTTTTTAATCATATACTGCACAACATCTTTTTAAAACTTAAGTGTGAATAGGTGTGTTCTGCATTTTGATGAGTTATTTTTGCTGTTACTGATACTGCTATGAATATAAAAATAATTGTATCATACTAAAATAGTGTCGTAATAGAGATGTAAATATTTTAGGCACAAGTGGAAACGATTGTCAGTTTTTTATTTTAACCTCTGGTGTAAAACCGAAAAACCATTGTATTTGTACTAAAGATTACTAAACAGAAAAACATTACATACTGCTCCCTTCTGAATGAATATATTGTTAGTGATAAAAGAGAATACTACCAAGATGTGCAGCAACAAAGTACATAAACTCACTCGTCTGCTGTCACACACATATGTACTGGAGTGATATACCATGTTTAATCCACTGTAATAAATATTATGTAGGCAAACCCTGAAGCTACAACAACTTTAATTCATTTGGACAGGATGTCTACAAGGTCTTTGAGTGTGTTGATAAGATTTTGTGGCCATTCTTTCACAAGTAGCTGTAGTTTGTAGTCTAATTGACCCTACAGGTCTTCTACCAGTCAGGCCAGGCAACTTCTTCCACACCAACCTCACTCATCCAAGATGGACTGGCAGGCATCACACAAACTTTCCTTCTCTTAGCAAAGGAAAGAAAAACATGTTCAGTTGGGTTTTAAACAATTGGAGCCATGCATAGGATCTGGCATGACAAAATTAAAAAGACAGCCTGACTGTAGTTTGCGGAGTAAAAAACCTCTCTACATAACTAACCTTGTTCTTTTAGGTTTGAACTAAAGAGTTTTTCCTGTTTGCTCTTATCTGTCCGTATTAATTAGGGATTGCAAGGCTTATGTCCAGTATTTAAATACATTGCTTTCTGCTCTTTGAACTTTTATCTATTTTATCATGCTACAAACATAATCTTCGATCAGCTCTGCCCATCGTACCACAGAGTCTGGACATATTCCCCTCGCTGCTGAAGAAAACGCTTCCTTAAGCATGATGCTGCCACCACTGAGTTTCACAGTGGGCGTTTGTTCAGTGTGATAGTACACTCTTAGTTTTTTCCTCACACATTTAATTTTGCATGTCGGCCAAAAAGTTCAATTTTGATCTCATTTGCCCTAATGTGTGATTTTTGCCTCTCTGAATAAATGTACTCAAAATGAAGAACGGATGAAATTATTCGGAGGCTTCTCAAACATCATTTCTAGGGGCACTGATAAACCTGGAGGGCACTATAAATGCAGTTTGCTTTATAAGTATGTCTGGCATGTGCTTCTAAAAGCCAAGTAGCCTCTTTCTGAAATATCAAAATAAGTTGATGTGATTTACTTAAAAGCAGTCTTGTACTTCTAAATAGTCCTTGAAATTAAAAGTTATCTGGTGAATCCAGGCGACACATAAATGAGCCTCTCACCAGTGAAGCATTGCAGCTGGTGTCCTTTCACTGATTTCCTTTTTTGTGTTTAATTCAGTCTCATGAATGGCCTCAATGTGGTTTGAATAATACGCCACACCGTAACATCAAACTTTACCTCCACATAAAGCAGAGATGTGAGACAAAATATGTAACTGGATCATTATATTGTGTAAGAGCAATTTTTTTTTGTCCATAATCTTACTTTATTTGTTTGACACAGGTTGGTAGAGAAGGATATTTTTGTTCGCAATATGTGAAAAGAGCTTTGAACATGAACCTGAACGCTTTGTATATGTGAACAAGAGGCAATTTGAAAAGAAATCCATTAAATAGCGAAAAGATAAAACACAGTATCTGATTCATCCTGCCACACTCTGCACAATAAAGTCAGAAAAACAGAATCCTTCCCATCCAGAAGGATTCTAAGTAGGATTCTGAAAAAGTGCTGCAAAATCACAGTTGGTAAGGTAAAAAAAGTCAAAGTCTTGTTCATCATTTAACTTTGACAAGTTCCCTTAACATTTCATTTAATCACACTTGAATTCAGTTTTGGGACGTGCAACTAAACAAAATAAAGTGTGGATCAAAATCTGGAGGAAATGGCATTTAACTGACTTTGAAGGCAGTTGGGCTGTTAGTTCCAGACAGACCGGTCTGAGTATTAAAATTTTTATGCACAACCATGACTTTTCAGTGAGAGGCCGTTGTTTTGACAGAAATAGCTCCTGTATGCCTGCCTAATCGAACCAAAAAAGTTATTTGAGCATAAAGAAGTTGCTCAAATAGCCACTTATTCCAACCAGCTAAGCTATTCAGAATACATTGTGTGAATGGTCAAGTGGAATTTCAAAGCAGGTGGTCAATGGCAGTAGAAAGCTACACAGGCTAAAGTAAGCTCAATTTTACCAAACCTGGACAATAAGAGATTTATAAAACAATGTTATCAGTCAGTATGATCCCCAAAGTTTTGAGGAACATTCTGAAACTTTGTTGAATGTAAGCAAATACGAATTAAGTTCATCTTGAAGACAGATTAGGTTCAACACGCAGCAAGAAATGTGTACTCAGTAAAGTGGCTGGTAGATCTATGCACATCCTTTTATTCACAAGCTGATATAATGAAATTGAAAAAGTATGCTTTGGCTTGTAGAAATAACTTTATTTTTGAGTTCACATTTTCTTCATATTTTTGTGTCCTGTTTGTTAAAAATGCAATATTTGGACTGTAGAAAATTGCACATTGTGCATATTAATGATCTAATTTCAAATGTTCAGGAAGGACAAAGAAAAGGGATGAAAAGGAAGGGAAAGAGGAGCATTTGTGGCAATACAAACACACATTCTGTATAAAAATACAAAAATGTTAACATTTTTATTTATTTCTTTTTTACTTTACTGAAAACCTTTTATGACCCCTTCTTTTTCCAAGACATTATAAAGTTGTAAAAAAAAAAGTTTAATATAGGCCGGTTGGTATAAAAGCAATATTGTCAATGTCAAAATTAAACGACTATAATATAATATAGCTCATTTTTTCCTTTTACAATATGTACATAATCATATGTGACATCCCACCTATGTTTACACCAGAAATATCCACTTTATTTAAAACACAACATGGACAAAAACTCTCCCAACAGTAAAACAGTTAATACCTGAGTATAATTTATTCTACCATGTTTTGTCAATCAGACTAGGTTTAAAGTAGTACAAGCAGAAATGAAAATGTTTTCGTCCCAGGAACTGACGGAGACTGTTTGATGGTGGATCCTGGCTTTACGCCGTGGCAGTGCTGGGTCCGCTGGCTCCGCTGGGCTCACTGATGGAATCCCGGTACCTGGCTCCGGCATATTCTCCGATAAATGAGCCATCCTCGCTGAATTCTCCGTCTCCATCGGAGTAATCGGCCAAACTATCTCTGCTGATTCTGTCCTCAATCGTGTCGTCTGTGGAACCCAAGATAGGTTTCTTCAGTCGTTTTTCATCGCTGCCACTGTCACCGGTAACAAAAGAAGGCGCGTCGGGGTCAGTGTCGCATTGAAAAAGCCAGAACATCTCAAATCAAGCTTATAATGACAAAAAAAAAAAAAAAATCTCCTGTTTTTGACATAATCTTAGGCACTATTCTTATTTATTGGCACCTTTGCTAAAAATTTGAAGAACAAAAGTTCTTAGAATAAATTAATCTTTTATGACAATAGTGTAATCTCTCATTGTACAATATATTTAAATTTAAATGCATTTAAATTAAAATTGCACAGTGGGAAAAAAAATTGTAAAGAATCCTGTATAATAAGTGACATAACTAACAACTCCAAGAAAAGGAAAAAAAGAAAAGAAAAAGCTAACACAGTATTGTCAGCAGTGGTGTCAATCTGTGTATCAATGACGATTTTGGTCAACAACTTTTAAAGCACTGAATAAATGTACTCAACTTAAAGGTTGAATAAGAAAATGATTCAATGTGAGATTATGCCACAGCAAACTTATGTTAAGCCTTTTCACACATCTCTACCAGGGGTTTCATTAAATATGGAAACTAGACGGAGAAACCAAAGAAAACATTTTGCATTAGCAGCACCGAATGCGAAGCCACACCAGCCCACTAACGAACAACAAAATACAGTATATAACTACATGCAGAAGGCAGAGGAAGACGCACAGCAGGAAGGAAAGCACGCAGGGGGGCAGGGAGAGCTCTCTACAATCACTTCACTAATTGCTAATTGCCAAAGCTCCAAGACCAAAGGCAATTTCAAATCTCTTTAGAGTCAGCGATGGAAACTGCCAGACTGCAGTGAGAAAGATGCCAAGTGGAAGGTTTGTGTCTGTGGTGGAGGAGAAGACGACTGAGTTAGTGGAAGGCAGAAGAGGTGGGGGGGGGGAGAGGAAGTGGTGCGTATGCAATCCCAGACAAACAGCCTGTCATTCCTGGTATTCCCGGGGGCTCGTGCGCAAACTGAGGAGATTAGATGCCAATTTAACGCAGGGCGAGTGGCCGACTCGCAGGTGTTTGTCTTTAAAACACAGGGTCACCTCAAACCACTGACATTCTTCCTTCTTTGCCTAAACTATCAATTTTAGTAACACCTCTCTTCCACTTTGATTTTGTATTCACAACACAAAGCCCTGACACTCACAAAATCTTTGGTGTTTCATACATGATAGTGCTTACTGAAGCATATTGCGGTTGACACCTGAGTCGAAGAGAAGCACAAAATTGCGAGCGGGGATTCAAGCACAAGAGCCGAGCCGAAGACAAAGATTATACTTTGAGTCTCCTTCCCAGTGACTTTTAATAACCAATCTTATCTTGGTCACTTTGCGAAGTCGTTTATGATGCAAGCCACATAAGGTCCACATTACAACCTTCTTTTTCCCAGGCTTTTCCTTATCGAACCTTCTTTCTCTGACGTCTCCAGAGCGCTGAAGATAAGTGGCTGTTATCTAAGAGCGAAGAAATGCCACTGCCGCAGCCGCCCGCCCACAGTGACTTTGAATACTGCGATAAAATGGGGCTGAGAGCAGCTGAGCCCCAGCTTACTCAGAGCCTCTATTTGGTGTATCCTGCTCCTGTTTCAGTACAAAAGTTGTTTCACAAACAGCAAAAAGGGAGGCACCAGATTAACATTGCAAGACATAAAGTAATCCTTTATGTCTTGCCTGTGATAAATATCGACCCGATTTGGATTCATGGAGACGTTCAGATGCATTTTCTTTGTCTTGCGTTTAAATTTTTTTGATTAAAGTTGTACATAGAAAGCATCAAGAAAAACATTTCTGCACATGTGCTACTTTTTTTCCTCCACCTAATTGCACATTAAGTAGAAAAACATTTATTCAAAGGTGAGGGTAAAAAAACAAACAAATTATATGAGTCGAATAACCTGGCACAACCGTGACACCTGCTGTTCTCGCAGAGGACGGAGGGACAAAAGGCATAGATGGCGGTCTCAAAAGAGAAAGCATCAGAAGCATAATTACCACTTGTCAGCTCCCCCAGACACATGGGATACCAGTGGGTGGTCTATTGCCTTCAGAGATTCAAAGGGCATACGAGAGCCCTGAAACTAGCTCTGAAGGCAGCCAAACAACATCACAGAAAAGCTAAGGGCACTCTGGGGGGACGGGACTGCAAACAGCCTCATGAAACCAACCATGAGGAGCATTCCAAACAGTTAGAACATTTTAGTTAGAAAAAGTTGCAAACATCTGCACACAGTCACGAACAAATGCTGTTCAACAAAATGCTTTTGTGTGTTGAGCGTGTAGAGGCTCGTTTTCGTGCAATATCACACTTCGAGATTGTTATTATTGTTTTCGCATTTAAAATTGCTTATTAATGCAAGTTTATTTAGAGTATGAAAGTGTTATCTTATTTCAATATTAGTAAGGCACTAGGCATTTAATTGATTTTGAATCAGGTAAATTTAGTCACATTTGTTCTCATCTAATTCTGAACAACTTCTCATGAATGCTATTGTGAACAAGAGTGTGAGCTAAAAAAAAAAAAAAATCATCAGTCAAAATCATATTAGCGTCTCCTAACATATGGGTTTTGAGCACAGTGAAAAAGTGATTAAGAAGTCTGACTCATTTCAGATGATTCTCCATAAGTTCCTGGTATTAATTTGCTCTGGTTCCAATCAGTATTTGCAGGTGCACATGCTAATATGCACTCAGGGGGTTCTGAGAGTTGAAGCAAACTTGCTTTTATTAGAAACACATTTGCAGTCCACAAAATTGAGAATGTATTGCTTCTAACTGAGAGCCAAAACTCTTCAGCAGAATAAAAAATAGGCAGATTTTACCCCTTAAATCAATCATTCTTGACACATGACAGTGGATTAAATGTGATACACAAAGAGTACTAACAGTTTTGACCAACTGTGTTTTTTTCCGGAAGTGAGACAATAATTGCTCTGGGTAGTCAAACTGAACTAACTCAGTGTCAGTTAGCCAGATACCGAGTTAGTATCAGACTAAATATTTAAAAAGATTTATTTTAAAATATTTTCTCCTTATGCATGTATTGAACTCAGACAGACAGATAGACACTTTTTTAACATTGTTTTGTCATCTTTTGAGAAATGCATTTTTTATTTCAGAAGCAAACACTTAGGTAAAATAAAAATTTCACATCTATACATGTTAGTGGTATGAATGCCTTTGAGCTTGACTGCATCTATACTGAAGCTATTCTGTGATTTTAAGTTAATACCATCCTGTGCAAAAACTATATTGAAATAGTATGAATAATAATAAATAAATAAATAAATAAAGGCAGTTTTCATATTCTCTAATAGAAATGTGGAGTTATTATCTTTTTTTATACCTTCTGATCAAACAGATCTGGTTTGCAATGTTTGAATTATCGCAGTAATCTTTTCAACTACTAAAAAAATTAAAAAAAAAATCAGTTTCTGTCAAATGACATACATTTTTTATATACCAGCAGCAGAAACAATTTGACTAATTGTTTAAGGACCGCTGCACATCTGTAGGCTCATTTAAAAATGTAAAATACTGTATGCTCCCACATTGAGCCACCGGTACAAGGAGCTTTTAAAAATTAACTAATTGGAAAAACTAACTTACACTGAACAGGATGACAATGAAGGATTTATCAAGATATGGAAACCAATAGTGGACACAATCGACCCCACAAGCCTGAATTTATGACATGGTGCTTTTGTTTTATGTCTGATTAATTTTGCTGTGTGTTTACCTGTTTGGTTGAAATTGTTCATGTTATAAGGGGAAAAAAGAAAAAGAAAAGTCAGTGTTTCTATATATATGCTGTAACTAAGAACCTCGAAAAAATGCCAAATACACACACACACACGCCTACTAACATTAAAATAGCCTACAAGCATTACGCAGGTCACAAAGTCTGAAAAGCATGAACACGCACACAACCCAAATCTAACTACTGAGTGAAAACACATAATTCCAGCTAAAAGGGAACAAAGCTTAAGCTGAGGGTTATCCACTACTCTTAAGCACACTTTGTGATTACCTAGCCCATTAAATGATGCGTGCACTGGCTTTCAGGTTGATCCTGGTAAACGTCATGAGTGCGAGGTTTGCTTTTAGGACGGGAAGGGGAAAAGAGCATATCTGTAATTTGTGAGTACTTCTTTATCATATTCACATTTGAGGTTATTTAAAGCTGCCAAGTGTTGCCAGAACATAAAGCAATATCAATGAGATTAATTAACTTCATGAAGCTCACCTGTATTCATAGGCGTCGTCATTCATTGCCTGTGACTCTGCATCAGGAAAGAGATCTTCCTTCTCTTTTACTGAAAGAGGGAAGGAAAACAGACAGTTGCTGTTTCACTTTTAGAATTGGAGTGAATGATGTTCATAATTAGTGCTACACACATACAAGATACTCTAAAATGTATGCAGAACATTGTGCATTTTTAACATTTTGCTATGAGAAACAAAATAAATGTAGTTCTTGGGTTACACTTGGAGTCAGACCAGACATGTTTTTAACTGTTCAAAGATCTACTGACACGTGTCCACATTACATCAAGTCAACATGTAGAGCATCTCTTTAGCATGTGTGCACCACGTGTTGTCTGCCCCTTGGGAAAACACCCTCTGAAAATAACAGTTGCTTTTGAGGCAGACAAAAGAAGGGATTTTTTGTGAAAAGAGCTAGATGGACAAAGGGGCAAACCAACGAAGCTGATGAAATATTCAGTGCTTCTTGTCAAACACTACTTCAGGCAAAGAAGCATAGTGGCGGTAGTGGGGAAGAAGTAGGGAACGAAGGTTAGAATGTGAAAGAGACAGTTTATAGGGACAAAACGCTGTGAGATGGAAACTGGCTTTGATACAGAGCAGGAAAAAGGGTACAAGGAAAGAGCCACAGAAGATTGCATAGGTGAGGGTTAGGGAGTAGGGGAACAAAGACTGCTCATTCTCACTTCCCATGCTGGACAAAAAATGCAATAATTTTTGTCAAGCAGAACTAACAAGGATCGTGCAAACTTCCAGTGTTCAATTTACAAGTAAATTACGGCAGATGCATGTAGATGATCCTGGGCTTGGAACTGCTGGGTCAAAGGGTGACACACTAACAGTGCCTTGTAAATGCATTAAAATCTCTTGATTTTTAAAAATTTTATCACCTAACAACTACAAACATCTGTATATTTTTGTGTTATTTACTACTACTCGATAATTGTTGAGTGGAGGAAAATGGCATGTGTTTTAAATGTTTTAATAAAATCAGAAAAGTGTAATTTTTCTAACTCTTGCCACATACGCTGAACTAGAGTAAGGCTATTATTTATTTCCTGCTTTAAACTTCTTCATCACTTTACAGAACATATTGAGATTAAATTACAAACAGACTGATTAGGTCACTTCTTAAGGCAACTGGTTGCACTAGGAACAAATAGAAGGAAATGAATACCAATGCCATACCTTTGAAATGTTTTTGTAAAGTATTTTGAAAACAATTTAATCTATTTTTTTTTCTATTTCATAATTTTGGAAGTTTGTGTTAGTAAAGTGATAAAAGGTAAAATAAAAAAATTAATTAAAAAAAACAAAAACAACTTCAATGGCGTGTTAATATTTTTCCAAGGCACTGAATAGCAAGCATTTCCAAACAGGGCTGGAGAAGGACTAAAGCAGACTGGAATTTCTTTCTGCAGAATTTTTGATTTACTTTCCTGAGCAAAATGATGAGGGGATCCTTTTCTGATCAAGGGTAACTGACCTTGATCAGTTGCATACCTGCATATTTGCCACCCTTGGTTTTCATCACAAAGCACACGATCACTGCCAGAAGCGTGAGTAATGCCACCGCACACAGAGTCCCGATGAACCAGCGCTGAGTTGAAGTGCTGGCTTCCGTTCCGACTTTTTCTGCTAGCAAAAAGAACAAAGAGATACAAAGATCAACAATCTTTCAATCCCACTGATTTGTCTGAATAATTCTCAAACAACTTTATCTTTAAGCATAAGTGTGGCTCACTTGGGTTTGCGAGGATACTTTCACACTGCATTAAACTCACATTCCCTTCCTCTATATTATGCTGTCACTTCTGATAGAATATTAAGCAGTAAAAAGGCAAAACAAACACGTATGCCTGAACAAAATCAACCACCGCATTACATTCACTGGAGTCAATGAGCCGCAGAGTCAGTTTGCCATTTAAGTGTAGAAAGCATCTGATCTACTGACAACAACTTTTTTTGTAACTAAACAGTTCATACAGCTGCAAAATACTCCTCTTTACTCTGCCTGTGATTATTTATGAATCTCCCTCCAATCCACCGATATCCTATGGACATGTGAGCTTTCATATATGAAGCAGCGATCACGAAACCACAGGAAATGTGGAGTGAAATGCAACTAGGGAAATGGTGACCACTAGGAATAAAATATACTAAATGTCAGATATCTTCCTTTCTAAAAAAACTGAGGCATGTGAGGCATTGATTTGAATTAGATATCTATTGGCCACCTCATTATTTGTGTCTCTAGTAGTCAAATATCTTTCTGTTTTAACTTGTAGAAAGTATTTTGTGTAATATATACATGCTGAGAAATAAACATGTACTCCTTTGATTTGCAGCTGAGTCTCGATTTAAAATGTTTTGTGAAAGAGGCTAATAATGCTTCTTTGTATTCCTCCCCTCTCCTTTGTCACTTGTTTTTTTAATGCCATCCTGGGTGGAAGTCTTTGTCAACAATGACTCCGCCTTAGTTTAAATATATCTAGACACATTTGGAAATAGCTATGGAAAGGAGTAAATTCAAAACATATACATATATTTAGTTGCTAAGTATACCTACATATGATATGCCATAAGCCTCCTATCAATGTTTACCAAAGGCTGGGACAGGAAAAGTAGCTTACAGTTATTCACATAAGCCAAATAAAGCTGCGAGTCGCCCTGCTTTTCTCGAGCAGACCAGCTGATTTTGGCAAAGGTGTCACTCACATAAGAGCTTATGTTGAACAGTGCCGAAACTGATAAAGCAAAGAAACAGGAGGAGGAATGGAAACGAGACAGGCGCAGAGAAAAGGAGAGAGATGGCAGGAAAAGAGGATTAGTGGAGAAAAACAGGATCCCCTATAGCTTGAAACCAGCGCATCTCGCAGAAACCCTTCAAGAAGACAGTTCAAAAGCTAAGTCTAGCCCTCAAACGTAATTGAGAAAAGATGGATTTGCACTCATGAAGAGCAGATTTACAGATCAGAAGAGTGCATCGCATCTGGTCTTCACCCTGCATTTCCTGACACAGCTCACCAAGGACAGATATGAGATCAGGTTGAAATTACTCTGTGTCTATCAAAAAGGCAATCATATGAACATCGGTGGGAGATCGCAAGTTTTCTGACTATCAGAAAACGAGTAAAATTGTTCACAATAGATCACTGCAATGGAAATGAAGCCTCAAATTTCTACTGCAATACTGCAAGGCAGCACACTCAACAAGGGAGCACTAGAAGCTGTATGAAGTCAGAGTTGTTACAGCAGAGTCTGATCAGGAAATCATGATCTCTTATATCATGTCACAACTATTGCTGTGGGTCCCAACCTTTGTGTTGCTTTTTTCCTGACAGTTGGAAACAGGAGTTCATCTCTGAGATTTTATTAGTACAGCCTTAAAGGACAAGCTGTTGCTCAGGCTATGACCGGCTCTACACTACAAGAACAGCACGCCTACATCCTGGTCTATCTCTATACCAGCATATGTCTATGTGGACTAGCTACATCGGCTGCAGGCGGTGGTACATACTGTTCAGAACAGGAACCACAGCTGGAGCAACGGAAAAATCTTAAGGGGAAAAAAATGAAATACAGCAGAATAAAGCAGAAAGCTGGCTTCAAGGTTTTCAGAGCAGGCTGGCTCAGCCACACAGTCTGACACTGCTGTAGGAACAAAGCATTCTTACAAACACCAGCAGGAGCAATCTGTGTTTTAGTGACTTGTGGGAAGACAGACTTAAAGAAGAAATTAATAGACAGTAGCAACTCAAATCAAAATAAAATGGTAATGCTAATTATTAAAAATAGTTTAGCCCAAGAGCTATTAAAAATATTTTTTCTTTGATCGAGAAGTTTGTTTCTGAACGAAAATGAGCCAGGAATCTCTCAAAAGACATTAAAAATATTTCAATATCTTAAAGCAGTTGAACCGTTCTTACAATTGCTGGTCAGCTTTTTGCATGTTTCCCCTGGTATGTTTGCTTAAGCATAAGATCTGCTTTATGTTTGGTGATGAGACAGGCAGTTGAAAGGCTTCAAAGCCACTGGACCAGTCAAAATGTATCATCGTTTCCAGTCAAAGAAAACATTTTAATAACATATACTAAAAGTTTATTTTAAACTTTGATTTTCCAGGCAGATTAATAATTTTGTCAATAACTTGCATGTTGAACCATTTAAATGAGAGCCCTTCTGTGGTGTACACATTGTATGAAAATTGTAAAGTACACAGCAGGTGGCTGATGACACTAAAGTTTGTCTCATTCACAGCTTATGATTTGATGAAATAAATTAAATGGTACTTTCAGTCACATTTAACCCTCTGGTTACAAATTTTAAATATTTAGAGTGAAACAATCACATACTGAATCTTTAAGATATGGCTTGCAGTTTATTCAATTTGAAACAAGAGTTTTGTTTTGGTTTCTTAGCAGCAGAGTCACCTTTTATTCCTGTTGAACTCTCCAGGATGTTTTGAAAATAATACTCGTTTCTTTCATTTGGGCATAGGGGTAAAGAAAACACTTTAATAGCTGTGTTAAAACAACTAGGTGGTAATAACATTGTTAAAAACTGCATCAAAATTCAAAAGAAATGTTCAAATATAACAAGAACAGTTGAGACAAAACCATACAAATGTGAAAAAGATTGATAAAACTGGAAAAACGATGTAGGTTTTTAGCTCAGGAGACAAAAGTGTGACCTGAGCATCATCTTACAAAGCAATCTCTGGGTATCCAGTCTACATCATAAACAAAGCTTTTAAAAATGATTTTCTCACCATAAACTCTGTTTCCTTGCGGATGAGAAGTGCGAACAGAGAAAAAAAATATCCCCTTACAGAAGTAAGGGCTCATCCAGGATGCCATTCAAGCCACAGATATTTTATATCACAGATATTGGTCAGGAAAAAGAATTGGCACATCTGCATCTTTCCTGTTAATATTTTTAATTAACATTTTTTATGTCACTTGTCTTATGAATTGGACTGTCAAGCGTAAATATATCCTCAATCTGATCTGTCATTTTAATAAAACACACTGCTGTTTTTCACACCGACGCATGAATCATGTGCTGATTAATGTGAAGGGGAAATCAGGCCTTAACTAATGCAGTTACATTTTAACTTTTAGATTTAACGTCCTATATTTTTTATTTGTGAAAACTGATGTGTTTAAATGCTCCACCAGGAAGCAAGTTATTTTATCTGTTGAGAAGCAGGTTATTTTTCCTGTGACTTTCCAGGCATATGCTTCTCTGCGCTTTCTGTCTTCTGTTTTTTTTTTATTTTGCAGACTGCTGAATTTCTCTTGCTTTCATATCTCATGAGATTTTTCCCTTTGTTCCACGCCGGCTGTTAGAAATTCTCTCTCAGTTTTTTTCTGGGTTTTTTTTTGTTTGTTTCCTAGGTGTTTTCAAATGTTTCTATACTTTCATCTAATATTTGTGACATACCTTTTGTATCATAAAATTTGCAAAGGAAGACCTCTGCTTGTAAAGAAAGATTTTTATATCCAGATTATTTTTTTCAGATAAGGCCAGAAATGCCCATCCAGGAACTCCTCTCACTTGAAGAACACAGACACAATTTTAAAAAGAAGATCCCTCATTCATATGCATTCATTTTGTAACTGTGTCACATGTTCCTCCCATTTATGTGCCTGGATTCAGGGAGCCCCAGCCCCATCCTACTGGTATCCATAAATCTCTCCTCTGCATTGTGACTAACATACCCTGAGGACAACTCTTTCAAACAGAAGTATTTCATCTTCCCATCAAGCCTCTGCTCAACCACATTTACAAACAATGCATGCAGTGGCTCTCAGGCTGGACATCCACTAATGCAGTGGATGTCCAGCATCTCATCTACACATATTTACAAAAATATAAAATACTTTTTTTCTCTCCCTTGTTTTTGTTTACAGCTTACTAACATTTTCTCATGCTCTCTTTTTCTCCTTATACTTCCGCTCGCTCTGCAAGGTAATGGCTGGAAGACTCTGCACTGCTTTATTTATCAGTGACCATTACTCATTTCACAATTCAGAGAAAATCTATACAAATTACACCTCCTCTCGCCCACCACAGTCATTGGCTTGAGAGAATCCGTTCACCTGCAGGTCATGTGACTCACAATATTCAAGATAGCTTCCTGTGGATTTATCTGTGCACAGTGAAGCAACATTTCATGATTACCAATAACATAGAAGCGTGTCATAGAGGCATTCATTTAACCTACCTTCATGCATTTGAATAAACTACAATGTCCCCAAAAAGTTAATTTATTTCAATAATTACATTTTACAATTTTACATGTAAACAGACATATGTGCTTCTTTTCATTTTGATCATTAGTGTCAGCTAATACAAAAAACACAAATTCAATAAAAATAAGGGTTTAGTTATGGGAATGTTACTGTATAGAAATGTTAGGTTCTATGCTGTAATGACACAAATATTATTGGAAAATTGAGTTGAAGGAAAAATATAGTGGAAAATTTTGCCCAAACCAAGATAGCTAACTGCAACCTCTAGAGGATTGTGAAACAGAGTCTATTCATAAGTTTGAAAGAGATTCACAAAACATGAACTCAGTGCAGAAAGAGGCACTGAGTGAAACAAATTGCCTTGTTGATGACAATTGTAAGTAGTACTTATCAGTAAAATTGTTTCATCCATCTACGTGGACAACTCTTTTCTCCTTACATACATAAATGAAGTTCCTTTCACTTTGTGTGCAGATTATGTTTGCATATAGCTGTAAAGCTCCAAATTCAACTAGCCTGTTGATTGCAGCTATTTTCAAAGTCTTCTCTTTCTGTTTTGACCACCAAAGCACTCGCCTCCAGTCAGCAAAAACCGATGCAACAGTGAAACCTTGCTTTTAGCTGCTGCAGGGCAAAGCACCACTTTCATCACTGCATGGAGGTTATGGTATATTAAATAAACCAAAGATTTGTGTTTGCCACATTAAAAAAATAAAGATTTGTGTCAGGCCTGTGGATTCAACAGGGAAAACATGCTAAACATGCTAACATGCTAATAAAACACAATTTCTTTTTCTCTCACATTTTCCTGAAAGTCTTATCAAAGGAAAATTAAAGCCTTAGTTATTTGATGTGGGTAAAAAAAACAAGCAAATGGTTTTACTCTTTTTTTTCTTGTTTACTCAATGGCTGGTAGTAGAGTGTGTAGGCTGGGAGAAAGAGAATGGTGCAATCATTTTAGACAACGATTGCTAAATTTCCTGAAACTTTCCTTGACCTCAAGGCCAAATCTCAAATTCTAGTTCTAAGGACTGAACTGTTTCGATACTGTGGGTGGAAAGGGAAGAAACAATACCTGTAGAAAACCCAACCGTGCATATGGAGAGGAAAACTGATAAACTGCAGACCTTTTTACTGGGGGTCAGTAATACTAATCACCACATCACTTCACGCAGCATTTAACATGTTTTCTTCCACTATTGCCTTTGGCTAGCCTCATCTCAATCCCCATAAACACTGACCAGTTTCACTATCACTCTTGGAGAAAAGCATCACTACATCACAAAGATGGTGATACCAATGTTAGTTTTCCACCACATTTTTGCATGTAGAACAAAAAAAGTCAGACTTTTGTCTTATCTGAGTAAAGCACCTTCTTCAACATGGGTGTTTTATCTCTTAAATGATTTGCAGTGGGACACACTGCAAATGATATGTTTTCCTTTCAAATGTGTGTTAGAGCCAGGTCTAGGGAGAGTCAGACTAACAGTTATTCTCTTTTGCAAAATATCTAAAGTTGAGTCATTGTAGACAATATTTTCACGTCTTGCCACAAATTTCCAACTGGTCTGAGCTTGAATTTGTCTCAGTCGAAGAAAAGTAGCAAAATGTGCCATCACCATGTTTAACATTGGGAAGAGTGTGTTCAGTGTTTAGTGTTCCTTCTCTGCCACACATATTGTTTTGCATGTTGATCAGATTATTCAGTCTTAGGAAAATGTATATAATTACTACTAGAGAATAGTGTTTAGAAATCCATAAGCATGCCATACCTTTCAAATTTTCATTTCTTAAAGATTCTGACAAGATTTTGATTTTAAAAATGTATCTTTCTCCTCCCACTTCGCTCAAGGAGTATGGATATGTTTGTGCACCTCTACTCCAAACCCCAAAGGCTGAGTTTCCTTCCACCCAAACAAATGCAAACATTAACTCCAGTACATGCAGGGATTTTATCTACTCACCTGGAGGACTGTGATTTTCAGCCAGTTCTGCAGGCCCACAACCTGCTCGAGTGCACGCACTGAGGTAGAAGCGGAAGAGGTTGCCCCTGTCCGATCTCACAATCTGGTGTTGAGTGACGTCAGGCAAAGTGAGGTTCAGCTCAAAGGAATCAATCACCTCCAGCGAAGTCTTATTTACTGAAGAGGAGGCAAGAAAGATGTCAGGTCAGTTTAGATCACACGGTACCCAAGATGGACCACTGCCAAAAAAACTATCATTGGTGAGTCATGTTGTAATGGAACATAGCTATAATGGGGGTCAATGTTTGAGGGAGAAGGAAGATGAAGAGATGTCATACTGGATCATACATAAAGCGAATATGGGAGATACAAGTGGTGACAGGTAAGCCGAGGAGGAATACATTAAGACGAAAGGCAAGGAGATGAAAGGTGGAACTGGAGAGCTCAAGAGGACGGGGTTGTAAACAAGTGGAAATGAATAAAAAGAGGAAGATGCAATGAAAAGGATGGAATGAAAGAAATGCAAAATATATATATATTTTTTAAAACATTTAAAGGTAAGGTAAAATATTTGAAAACTGTTTAAACATGGAAAAACGAGAACAGATAAAAGGCAACAAAACACAGAGACAAGGGAAAGTGCGAAAAAGAAATTAGAAGGCCTGGCAATTACAAGTACAGTAGTGCAGCTTATCACTAAACATGCATTATACATCAAAGTAAAGCGTGTGTGCAGACTGGTGAAAGCAGCACTCTAATATCCTCCTGAAAGCCCCCCCAGTGATGTCACCGCTGTGCAAATGTTGGAACGGCAGGTGAGAGCTCGGCATGCCAGATCTTTTTGCGACTCTTCAGCGGTGCACAACGCTGCTTTTTTTTGTTTGTTTCTGGTGACAACAGATTACTCATTTATTAATCAAACAACTGCTTTTGTGAACCAGCTGGACATGCAGACAGCCCATATACTGTTGCGCCACAAATCCTATTTTATTTAGCTCATTAGCAGCAAACTGGATTTTAAGCGTTCTTCAGTTACATGTTGAATCAATTCAGCTGAAAAGAAACATTCAGACGCCCACAGATTGCACAGTGTGGGTATATCTGTGTAAAGTCGGACATCTGATACTGGAAAAATAAGCAAAGAGGAGGGGAATTGGGGGGCAGAGTGTATTGAAGAGCTGGCCAGACTCCGTGGGTGCAGATGGAGGCGGTGGAGGGCTGTCTCTGCATTCACATTTTACACAAAAGACTTCAGAAATGTCAGCAAACGAGGGTGTAGGCTTTGAAAATAGAGATCATAATAAAGGCTCCTGACTCTCTCATTCGCCCTAGCTGTACTACAGCAGAAAGGCACTTTCTCACATGAAGAAGAGGAGTGATAAATGTCAGTGGAATTTACACAAGAGGCACCACTAGCACTGGCTTAAACATTTCTACCAGGAAATAAAAAAAAAAAATTTAAATAAAAAAAAAAATTTAAAAGCTGGCATCCAAGCAGAAATGTGATCAGGAACAACGAGGGAGCTGTTAGAACCGAGTCTTAGGGAGAATGTGGTGGAGGGTATAGAGTTAAACAGCGCCCCCAACTGTCTGATAAAATAATACACATGAAAAGAGGAAGGCTGGGAACCGGTGGAAATCAGGTTCTCAGAGGGAAACTGTGGAAAATGTTTTCAGTATATGGGAAACCTGTAGGGTTAAAAACCAAAAGCCCACACATCTGTCCTTTTAAATTTCAAACTTTTATAGACTTGCATTTCAAAATAGCACTGATATATGCTAGAAATGTTATCACACAATCTTTTACACAGTTGGAATTTATCATCTCTGTTCCCTAAAAACCTAAACCATAAAAATGTAATTCTGAAATTCGGATCAGGTTTATTTTGCTGTTTTTTTGTTGGTTTTTTTTTGCTTCCAAGAACTATTTCACTGCTTTTTTAAAATCAGGACTGGATTCTCCTTATTTGAATTCAAATTCTTATATCCACTATACATGAGTTTATTTTCTCTGTTAATATTCAACAAATAATTTTCGGTTTTACATCTAAACAGAAAACACAGGTCTAGTTTAAAATCTTGATCCATAGAGGCAAATGTTTTTATTATAACTGATTTAAGAGAGTGTGTATAGATTTGGTTGTTCTGTCAAGGACCCTTAAACAAAACAATCAACTAGTTGGACTAACATGTATTAAAATGCCAGATGAAAGACAAAGGGGCATCATCTAAATAAAAATTAATGAATAAAGGTCTTTATATTGTGGATTTTTAAACTTAGTTAATCAAATAAAGGGTGCTCTCTAGAAACTTAAACACAGGTAACCTGTTGCCACATTTTCGAGTTAAACTTTAAAATAAACGTTTTTTGTATGCAGAGAAAACATTTCTTCACATCATTGTTAATATTTAAATTAAACATAAGTCAAAAAGTTGAAAGCTTGGACATCAATTATCAGGCAGTGTGTTTTATGTATATACATACAGAGGTGATACTTTAGAAAATAACCAGTGAGGATGCCATTCGTCACTGACGGTGGTCCCCATTCCAGCAGAACAGTGTCATCATCCTGAATCCTGGGAATCAGCACGGGCACTTTCTCTGGAACTGTTATACAGAAAACATTTAAATATATAAATAAAATACATATACTGAAGTTACCATTCAGGCAATTTAGCCAAATGACAATTCAGAATGATGTCAAAAAAAATGAACGGATTAAAAATAAATAAAAACTAACACTTTTTCTGGATTTCTCTGATAAATCCCTCAATTCCTGTTCATTTTAGTTTATCCATAAGCATGAGCCAGAGCAGAAGAACGTGTGAAATTTTAAAACTGCAACCATATGGATCTTACTGTCAACAATAGTGAATTCATGGACATACTTGCCTTGGTCCGGGCAGCCAATAGCACTGACGGGAAACTTGTTTATGTCTGGTGTTCTGTGTTTGAACTACTTCACTTGTGTTGTCTCACATTGTTTGCACACATTCATATTCATGATACATTATTTATAAAAGTGCTGATTTATTCTCTTATGAGACTTCTGTGAAAGTTTTTTTTCTTGTAAGATGTTATTTCAAGCATTATTTATTTTTCTTGTGGCAGATATTTAAATTGTGAAAAGATAGCAAATGGGAAGAGTTTTGTATAACGAACCAAAAACTTTTTCTTTTTGGTTTGTTTCTCTTCTACTTTAGTTCAGACTTGTTGTATCACTAATAACCACACAGATGCTAACAAAAGATGGCTGGTCTAACAGCTAAATCCTTAATCCCTCACCTACAAACTGTGGCCGGAGATATTGGGGTTCTCTAACTTAGAAGTTAAGTGAACTGCAAAACAAACAGCAGATCACAGTTTAATTACATTAAAACTTTAAGCTTTAGCATTAAAAATGAATATACATTTAGCATCTGATATGTACATACACTGTATGGAAAGGGAATCTCTTTCATACTCTGACATCAAAACCTGCTTAGGTTCAATAAGAAATTTTCCCTGCACAAGACACAAGTACAACATGATGCTGCCATCACCGTAAGTCGCTGTCCAGATGGTGTTTGCAGGCTTTATTCTTTATTCTTCTAAATCTAACAATGGTCTTTATGGCCAAACATGTCACTGTTAGTTTTACCTTAGCAGATCTCTCCAGAAATTAAGGTCTTTATCTCTGAGCAAATGTGCTAAGTGTGATGTAGCCTGTAATATTGCTTTTGGAGTAGTGGCTTCTTCTTTACTGAGTGGCCTTTTGTTTGTTGACAGTTTCATCTTTGGGTAATTCAGCTTTGACTTTAATTTTGGGATTGATTTTAGGCCAAAACATGTTCATCTCATAAAACACATAAACCGACTTCTTCCTCCATAGCAGTATGGCTAAACATTTCCAAGGTGTTAATACTTGAATTGTTTGAACAAATAAACACAGTACCTCCAAGACGCTGGAAAACGTGTCTAAGAATGAACCAGACTTGTTAAATTTTCTCCCCTTGATTTTGCTTAATTGTTTCATCATGCTACTCAAGAATGCGCCTCTGTCTCAAAATGCATCCACGTAATAAAATTCCCCAAATATTTTAAATGAATGGAAATCGTAGTGTATATTACCTTGCTCAAACTTCTTGGTTTGAGCAAGGTAATAAAAAAAATCTCAGGAAATATCAGTCAAATATTATCTATGTAAATGCAAAAGGAGCATGGATGACTTGTTGCATGGATGTGTCAACTTACCGCCCTCTGGAGTATAAAAGTTGACTGGATCACTCTTTGGTCCTTTTCCCTTCTTGTTAAAAACGTTCACTGTGAGTCTGTACTCAGAGAAAGGTTCAAATCCTGGCACAATGACATGAGTCCTGTTTCCAGGGAAAGACTTGGACTTATGCTCCTCTAAAATCTTGTCAGGACTCAGGAAGCTTTTCATTCTCTCCCAGTTAACCTGCGAGATGAAAGATGTAAAGAATAAGAAGTGCAGAGAAATAGTTTGGATAATGAAACAAAGTCTTTGAAAACAATCTTTTGTAACCCACCAATCTCTAGTCTTACACTACCAAGAGCATGTTTCTTAATACAACTTTAAAACAAATTCCTTCACTAAATAAAATGTACATCAACTGTTTATTATATGCTGTACATTTGAAACATTGTAAAGATGTCAGGTGCAAGAACCTCAAAATTTGAGCAAGAAAGAAAATGTCACAAGAACACAAACTGAAAAACAAGTTGATAACCACAAGAAAAGGCAAATTCAAATATTTATTTATCTTTAAAGGAAGGTGTAATATTGTCTCTTCCTCATTTGAAAAAGACACAAGCATCCATGTAAATCCACTGCTGTAATTCATATACCAAGCAGTTATTTACTCTTGCTCACTTATTGTATTAGTAGATTATTATTGTATTATAATCTACATTTAAAGTTTTTTTGAAAAGGTACAAAAAATAACTTTTGCCACAACAGCCTTCTCTCAACAGTAATAATGACTGAAACTTAATTTCAGTTGCAAACTAAAAATAGGCAGAAGATAAGTAAATCTAAACCGATAAACTTACATTGTAGCCTCCTAAATGACCTCGCACTGTGGCTGGGAGAACTGGGCTCCAGCTGACTCTGAGAACGGTGGTGTTGATCACCTCCACTGCTACATTGTGTGGTGCTGCAGTCGGAACTTAAAAGGAAGTTAAAAAAAAGTTACAAATCCCAATATATAGTGATTCTGACACTACAAGATATCTAAAAATTGAATGTAACAAATTCAACATAAAACAAAATGAATAAAGATTAAGTAAATGAGTTCAACATCAAATTTAAAATAACATAAAATGTGCATAGATGTCATCTAAGAAAATGTTAAAAGACTTTTGTTCTCATAGAGATGTTAGAAATAAGGATTTTTTTTTTAGTGGGTTAACATAAAACCCAATTAATTAGGGTAAATAATCATGCTGTTGGTAAACTAAATTATAATAAAATTAGTACAGTGGAAAAACATTTCAAAGGTCTTTGTTTGGAGTGTGTAGTATAGAAAATTCTGGTTAGAGTCACAAATAAAAATGTGCATTCCATAAAACAAACAAAACAACTATTTAACTTGATAGCAACTAAAGCTGCATTCAAAGCTAAATAATTCTAAATCCTATTACTAAAAAGTTAAAAAGTTAAATAAAAGCCATGCAGATGTTAGGGAATGGTGGAAAGCCCTCAACAGGCCATCGTGTTTTTTGATCCGTCAATTCTCCCAGAGTTTCTGACTTTCAGACTTTCTTCTCTTATACAAAGGTTATCTGCCACCTGCTAGAAATAATAATAGTGTTTCTCTTGTATTTGTCAGAAAGGTCAGAGGAGGGAGGGGGGGCGCGGGGGGGGGGGGGGGGGGGGGGGGTCACAACTGCACACCTGCACATGGTAAAAACCTTTGAGTAAAGGTAAAATAAGAAAAGAACTTAACCTGACACATTTTCCTGGAGACAGTGCCAAAAGACAACTGAGGAAGCAGATGGAAAAGATAGCACAGGAAGTTCAAAATAAAGAATGAGAACAACAATAGCCTGGTGTGAAAACTTAGGCGTCAGGGTTTATTAAGTTATCAAACATTAGAAAACACATAAACTGAGCTGACAAGATTATAGGACTCACTATCTTCGCCAGAGTAACCGGTTATGGGTCTTGGTTCTGGACCCCAGCCGAGGCTGTTCCTGCTCTGGATTTTGATCTCGTACGGTGCAAAGGTGGATGTGTTCCTGACGATAAAGGAGGGTCTTGTGACCAGGTGCTCCTGCCATTTATCTTCCACCTCCAGTTTTCTGTAGGAGAGCTTATACTCAAGTCCTGGACCATTGAATTCAATAGGTAACAGTGGCTACAAAATAAAAGGGGAAAAATGAAATAAAGATAGTTACCATACTCTGTGATCAAGCCAACTTCCAGGCCAATCAGGAATATTAACACAATGCACCAAGCAGGTCTTGTTATATCCTGGCTGATTAATGGTTATTAATGAAATCAAGCCCTAATTTAATAAAAAATTACATTTACTTCCATCTGAAAATAAGACTTTAGACCACTGTACAACAGTCCAGTCCTTTCTCTCCTTTGCCAAGGTAAGACTTTTGATGTAGTCGCTTGTTTAAGACTGGCTTAATACAAGGGGTGCGACAGCTGTAGACTTTGTCCTGGATATGGACTAAATGACATTCTAGCTTTCCGAGAAACTGAATTTTGGCTTTTCATTATCTGCAAACAGCAGCCATCAAAAGTAACTGAATAAACACTTTTAACAGATCACTGTGCATGTAACAAATCAAAATAAATGAGTTTCACTTTTATTATTTAAATGTTTCAATAATATTCTAATTTATTAAGATGAACTTGCACTAGAAAAACTCTAGAATCTTAGAAAGGTTTATTATTGTTATTAAAATGAGACATTAACATAAAAAAAACCCTCTTACGTCCCAGCTGATGTCCATTTCATGGGGAAAGTGGCCATGAATTCTGATATTTTCCGGGTTTCTGTCTGGTGCTTGAAGGAGAAAAATAAGGAGAATAATCATGTTGTTGCAAAGAAGAGGATCAGTAGTTGACATCCTTATTTCTGTCTGCTGTAATTTACTGGAATTACACTAAACCGAAAGGCACGAATTTATATTTAATGATGAGGAAATTTTATCTTGTTGTAAATAATGCTTTCAGAGTTACAGTGACATGCGGATATTCTCTCCCCTGACTGGTACAAAGTCATATAGCTGCAGGCTGACTTTTAGACTGATACCTTAGGAAAGAAAGGTTCAAAGTCAGACGCTTTCTCAAACCCACAGATAACGTCACCAAAACATGCTAATAAAATAGAGGAATCATACCAGCAGGGGGTGTTTTGAGTCTCTCCGTGGGCTCACTAGGTGGTCCAGGTCCAATGGCATTAACAGCATAAACTCTGAACTGATAGTTAAGGTCTCCATGAAGAAAGAGCTCAGCCGTTGCCTGGTTACCGGCGACTTTCTGCAGCTCCTTCCACCTTCCAGGCTCCCAGTGGCTCTCCTCATACTCCACCACGAATTCTGTACAACAGATGAGTGAGGATCAGACATATTTAATCAGTGCCTTACTACTGAAACAAAAAAAAAATAATGGATGATCTCAGTTAAAACTATAATTGTTATTAACAGAGAAACAGAGACAGTTCGTTCCAGTCAGAAGCTCAAAAATAATCACTTAGAGCTGGGTGCCCTTTCTGTGCAACTTATTGAGAATAGCATGATTAAAGACAGTCTGTCTGGGTCTATTTATTGTGCAACTATTTCTTTATGAACTCCACAGTGTTAATCTAATTTTGGAAAATGGTTTGGTTAAGTTAATCCAAAACCACACATAGTATATGCAAGTCTAATTTTCATTGATAAACAAGTGGCAGCAATGTGTTAAGAAATAAGTCGACATCAGAGGTGGTTCTTGAATGAATGGTAATCTGAGCAAACCAACAAGACTTCTGCCCCATTCAAAACATACACACACGCGCGCGCGCGCCTTTAGTGTAGCTCTTTCTTCATAAAGTCCAAAACATTGACATTTTGTATTGAGAAGACACTAATCAAAAACCTTAGGAGCTAAAAGATTTTTGTGTTTTTGCAAAAGAGTTACATTTCTTGAAATATATTTAACTGTCTTTAATATGAAATTATTAATTTGAGGTCTGAACAGCCTTAAAATTGTAAGATTTGGAACTAGAGATGGTCAATTGCAGCAGTCTGCGAGAAAGATTTGCACATTTAAATTCTTATCATTCCTGTAATTTTCAAAACTAAATTAGCCCTTTCTGAAAGCATTAATGAGAAACAAGCTTTCCTGCTGGGTTTTATTTGCACAGCTGTTTCCAATCTTCACGTGTTAAAAGAATTTCATTTAGATTCCATTGACAGTCAAAGGGCTTGAATTTTCCCATGTTTTGAAAAGAAAAAAAAAGAAGAAGAAGAAGACTGAAAACATTTAGAAACATTAATAAATGCGTTATATTCCCATTGAGTATAAAAACACCTCCAACAGTGGTTGGCACATTTTACATAATAAGTCAGCTTGCTGTCAAACTATTTTTTTTATCAAAACATACCACTGCAGTAACAAGCTCCCAATAAAAATCAGTAAATCTGTGAAAAGCTAAAAATAATGGTTTCATATTTTGAGTTATGTTATCTGTCGGAGTTCTCTTAAGCTAAGTTGTTGTGAGTGGAGACTCTATTTAGAGTACAACGGTGTGGGAGAAAGTTTTATTCTTTTTTCCTTGCTTTATTTATTTGCTTTTTCAGTCAATAGAGTGGGTATCACCCTGTGTCGAGTGCAGAACTACAGTATGGTGGTACATATGGCTAAAAGGGTAAAGGTTGCTGTGTGATTGTCAATAGAGAATAAGGGTAAATTCTCAATTTTTGTATTTCTCCTTACTGCCCTAGACAATTTTGAATTATAAAACAACTACAGGCATTATTATGTAAATACCATCTGTATTTTATTAAAATCAAAAGCAGTCTGAGGCAAATTTGCATCAACATTCTGCAAGGGGTTTATGTTTCTAATAATTTGCTGGATAAAATGTATTTTTTTGCACAATGTGCTTTGATCAGAGACCAAATGTGCAATTGATTGTGTGACAAGCAGCAGAATGACATGTTTGCTTAATGAGACATTCATCCAAGAACTGGTTGTGTGCTTGAAAGAAATAGGCTGGCACAAAAATATCTTCATATTAACTTTCCATAAAGTGTGGAGCATGAAAACACTTTGTAGATTACTTCTGCCATCTACAGGAACACTTAGATGACTCTGCAGTTGTCAGGTGTAACAGATGGACAAGAATCTGAGTACAGAGAGCTGGTGGACCTTTTTGTGGCAGGGCGTGGGAACAATTGTCTCCTCTTTAATGTAAACAAAACAAAAGAGATGATTGCCAATTCCTGGAGAAACAGGATTAGATCAAACCCTATTTCTATTTCTGTCATGAGAGAAGAAGTGGAGGTGGTTGAGGAATATAAATATCTCAGTACTGAACAACAGATTGGACTGGAGAAGCAATAGTGAAGCCATCTATAAGAAGGGACAAAGCAGGATGTACTTCTTGAGGAAGTTAAGGTCTTTCAAGGTTTGCAGCAAGATGCTGCAGATCTTTCATAAATCTGTTGTAGAGAGTTTCAACTCTTCTGCTTCAACTCATCTGTTGGGGCAGCAGCATCAGAGCCAGGGACATTTAAAGGCTCAACAGCCTGATAAAGAAGGCTGGTTCTGTTCTGGGGCCGGACTGTGGAACCTCTGGAGATGACGATGCAAAGAAGGATTCTTTATAAAATCAAGAAAATGATGGACCAGCCTGACCATCCTCTCCAGAGTGTCTTCAGTCAGAGGCTTCTTCAAATTCACTGCAACACAGACCCCAACAAGAGATCTTCCCTGCCAACAGCCGTCACTCTCTGCAATAACTCTCTGAAGGATTTGAATTAATATAAGTTACAACAACATTTAATTTCCCTTAGGAGTTAATAGAGTATTTTTTGAATTTGAATTTTTGATATAATAGAAGTTGTACAAAGAACTTGTACAATATTTTACAAAAAGAATACAAAAAGGACAATGTTGATAATATATTCAAAGTGTGGTTTTTATTATTTTACTCTTTGCAACAGATGGGTTCCCAGTTGGTGTACTCAAGAGTGAAATATGCACATGTGCTCCTGCTATAGACCATCTTCTGTTCTTCCTTTTGAAAGATTTAAAATGTGTTTTGCTCATTATATGTGTTTAGGAACATGTTTGTAACAAGGAAAATGCTGATTTTGGATCTGTTCAAAATCATTTTAAGAGGACAGGATATTTATAAAAGCCTAATTGTCTCATAATTATTAATTGATGACATCACTATGTGACCTAAATGTAATATCAAACAGAATTGGGAAAAGTAAGGCTACATGAGCAGCTGCTGATGATCTCTGGGTAAAATGTTGCTAAGTATTAAATTATTCAGCAAAACTCCCACTCCTTCCCCTATACCCGAATTCAGATGCTGTGCTTCATTCTGTTTAAAGTTTTACCTCTCACGGAGCTGTTGTGATCACTCCCTGGTATCCAGGACAGAGTTACATTTCTTGATTCCTGATCTGATATCTTTAAACTCATAGGAGCATCAGGAGTATCTGGGAATAAGCAGTAAAATCAGCACAGAAACCTAAAATTATAATTTAATTTTAGAAATTTAAGGAATTTTAAATATGCTATCATACCCAGTACAGTTAGAAAGGCAGTTGCAGTATCCTCATCAAGACTTGTTCGAGCAATGCATGTATACCTCCCCTGATCACTGATATTCAAGTCCCTAATCTGCAACTGGTCACCTTCCATATTGTACCTGCAAAATTAAGAACATTTGTTACAGCACAGAAAAATAGCTTAAAAGATACTAGAAGAACTACAGTTACCAAAAAGCTTATTTTGCAGTAATAACCAAAACAGAAGAAAAGTGTAAATGAGTTGTAGTTTAGGCATATTTATTTATCATCCATGATTAAGATGTGTAAATCAGACTTGAGGTAGATGTGAGTTTATGTTACTGTATGTTTCAGTAACATAAACTCACATCTACTCTTTAATTTTAGTACAGTTACTTGTACATTTCTTCAATGAAAAATGTACCATCTTTAGAAATGATAGTTGTCACTGAAGTAGTACTGCTAAAAACTATTCTAATTTAAATATACTTAAACCTTTATTTTTATACATTGTGCAAAATAAATTTTTTCAAATTGGTTGGAACATTTACTAACATTAATTAGTAATCTACAACTTTAGGGATGGTGGACAATCTGTAGTGGGGTTCTTTCTCTTCCTTGTTTGGCATCCAGAACTACCTGAAATATCAGGCAATTTCAATAAATCTGATCTCCAGTAAACTTAAAATCAGTCATCAGTTACAAAGAACGAAGGTCTTTCTCTGACTCTAAACATTTTTGGTGGACTAAACAAGATTTGCCGTGGTAAACACTGTTTACAATCAAAATCAAATATATTTTATTTCACAAATTTTAGCACAACATTAGAAAATTTTAGGATAATTTAAGATTACGTATATGTTTGGTTTTCTAAAGTGGACCCCTATTGAAAAGGTAAAAAAAAAAAATGTGGCAAGGGACCATTGAAATGGAAATTTGAATTCATCTAGAGGTACTTATGACATTGTTTGGCCAAGGTTTGGCCATTTTATTAGCACAGTAAAAATTTACATTTAGATCAATCAAGTGTGGAGAGACGTGGAAAAATGTTCTCAGTGCATCTGGACAGAACAGATGTAGATTTCATCTTTCTGTTGCTGAACAGCACAAGTCTGCAGCAGAGTACTATTAGGACTATTGCAGATAAGTTAAAAAAATGGCCATGGAGGTGTAAAAAATAAATGTTAAGGTTAATTCCACACATTTTACAAGACAACTTGGATATTCTCTGATGTCGAAAAGCTGTAAATGTGCGAGAAAAATTACCATGTTTCATGATTAAAAGCATAAATTTACCATGTTAAAATTAGGATATTCTCTGACAAAGTAAAGTAAAAAAAAATTTAGATCTGTGCATTTCAGACATTTGCCTGTGACTGACAATGGTGGAAGGTCCTTCAAAATTAGGAAAACCAGGTGCAGGGCTGTTATTTATTTATCTTATTTGTTATTATTCTGCATCAGAAAAGGGTTTCTGACAGGGCTGGACATCGATGCCCAAATGGCCCTTTGAGCAGTTGCTGCCCTATGCAGCAATCTGTGTAGCCTATATCAGCTCTTCCTCCCTCTCTTTATATTAACCAACCTGTTGAAATGCCACCTGGGATAAGTGTGTGGCTGGCAACATAATGACTGAAATATTGGTGAATCAATAATTGTGGCACTTACGATTTTACTAGAAATAAATACTGCTTAACATTAGATGTTTTAGAAAGATAGAATTGCGTAAAAAAAAATATTTGTTCACTATTCATTTATGTAATTGCAATAAAAGATCAATGTCTTTTAAGGGTTAGTGCACATTACTAAAAAAATAGTAAATATGTTGCTGATTCTGTGTCCAGACCCCTTCATTAAAAAACAAAAGAGGAGTAAAAGGTTTTGTGTGTGAGATGCCTTTGATGATTTCTGTTTTTCTATACTGTTGCACTAACATATACCGAACAGGTCGAACAAAAGTACTCCGAAGCTCAGCAAAAACGACCAACACAAACACAGCCAAAGCAAAGGCAGTTACCTGAAACTATTCTCAGAAGAGCGAAAGATCTCCTCCCCATCCTTCCTCCAGATCACCTCAAAGGTGCCCTGCAGACTTCTGTCATATTCTGACCGGCACATCAATCGGGCCAACTTCCCACTGCTGATCTGCACATCCTGAGGAGGAGCCACAATTTTTGTTGGGTCTGAAGAAAAAGCATAATTTCAGGGAGAGACAAACAGAAAAATGTGATGACTAGAGGACAATGAAATAAACGTCTCTAACTCCAGCCAATAAGCTTCAAATTAATTGGGGCAAATAATTTGGCCCAATTTATTTCAGAGCAAAAATGGGTCTCACTGTAACTGTTTCTGTGATTTAAATGATTAAGCAGTCAATGTTAATCATCTTGCATTGCAAAAATTATGAGATTATGATTGTCTGATGATTGTGGTAATCTTTTTTACAGAACAAGCATTTTTATTAAGGCCAGTAGAAGTAAGTTACCCAGTTCAAATATTTATATCGCAACAAATAAATTCAACTTTTAATTTTAAATAATAAACATGCAAGTTTTCCAATAAGACCAATATATACAGATGATCTGCCTAACTCTGCATTTTTAGTTAACGTAATCTTCAAGTACTTTACTAAATAGCTTTGCACACATACTGTAACTGTCTAAGATATGCACATCAAATAACTCGAAATAAGAAATGCCTTTGAGAAAGGCATGCCTTGGTTTGCCTTTTTCGGTTCATTGACAAAAGATGAATGCAAAGATTTTGCTGACATACCTTTCACATCCAGCAGAGCTGTGAGATTTGACATGCCTTCTCTGTTACTAGCCATGCAAGCATATTTCCCCATGTCACCTTTTTCTGAACGGATGATTTTCAAGAATTGCCCATTTTCTAAAACATGAAATCGTTCTCCTTCAACAACTGTCCCCTCCTTGGTCCTAGATGGAAAGATTTTGAAAATATCTATCAAAGAGACCGTACACGCTTGTTTTAATCTTTCTTTTTTATTATTTCAAACTGATTTCAAACTTGAAAAATGTTGTGTTGGTATAAGGTTTGTTTCCTGTGCACAGTGTCAACTTTCTCATATAAAGCCATAAAGGCATCAAATCAGAACAGAAGACATATTGAGATTATGTAATAATTTCAAGAGAAGCAAAATAAATGTTTTTAATTGCAAACAGGTTAGTATTGAAACAAAATTGTTATGTAAATTTTATACATTTTCTGCAATAGAATTTTCAATCTTATTTCATGTTATGTTGTATTCTCCTGAACCCTTTTAATTCCTTTCTAGTTATTGGAATGCCTTTCTTGT
The DNA here is from genome assembly GCF_001444195.1 of Xiphophorus couchianus. Classification (NCBI taxonomy): domain Eukaryota; kingdom Metazoa; phylum Chordata; class Actinopteri; order Cyprinodontiformes; family Poeciliidae; genus Xiphophorus; species Xiphophorus couchianus. The sequence continues at coordinate 11,899,418 of NC_040228.1, forward strand.
GTTTTCTTATACCTGCCACTGAGTCTGCAGATGAAAATTTTCTGGGGAAAAAGCCCAAGCTGATGATTTGTGTATTTGCTCTTTGAGCTAAATCTTTTCTCTATATGATTCCAGATGAATAATTAAATAAAGGAAAATGAGGTGGTAAGTTCATTCTAAAGATGCATTAAATTAAAAGCCTTTTCGCAAGCTAGACCTCTGCAGAAACAGCAAGTATTTCTAAGACAACATCAACCTGAGTTTTTTGGTCCAAATATAGTTACCAGAATTTACTTAAATCAATTTCAATAGAAGCTTTTTCTAATACCAGACGTTTTTACATCTGACATGTAAATATACTCAAATCAGAATAAATTCTTTGCTGCGTGCTGTATTAGCTTAAATATAGTCTGTTTTAGATGCAAATAAAAGGGACGTGATAGAGGTTTTTATTATTTTGACACAAAAAAGATAGAAAACGAGCCTTGTGAGAAGTATGGCAGATTGTTCTCTACTTACCAAGAGACACTGGATGGAGGAGAGCTGAAAACACTGCAGTTCATGACAATGTCCTCTCCTTCTATCACTGCATACTCTTGGAAGTCCTTTGTCAGCATAAGAGGTGCCATATCTAAGAGCACGTTGAGGGAAGAGAGATTATAATGGCTTAAAAATGAGGCTATAAATAGCAGAATACATAGACCCTCTCTTTAGAAACCCAACCTGATACTTGACTCTGTTCTGTGGAGCTGAACAATTTGAAACCAGAATCACAGAGAGACAATTTCTCCCAAAGAGGCAATGTTAAAACGAGAGTATTATGCAATACAACCTAGGGTATAATAATTTCACAATGCATATTTATACAGAAGAAAACTGTTATCAAAGATCCTTATTTGCTGTCTCACACATACTAGCAGTAAATCCCTCATTGTCAAAGGAATAACCTGATTCCAGTAATATAGCAGAGACTTTGAAAAGTACTGCAATCACTACAGTGAATATCTAAAATAAAAATGGTTGCCACATAACAACAAACAGGCAGGTCATAAACAATCCTTCTACCTTTGAGGTAATCGTTCCATGCTGTTTCGGAAAACTGCTTTTCTGACTTCCTCCAGCAGCTAGCCGTGCAACAATGCTAACAACAGCTTAAACGTATGCAAAAACAAATTGAAGTTCTGTGAACTGATGTGTGCATTGGTCATCTAACCAGTCATTCAAAACTGCCTTGAGTAGTTTATGGCACCACACATGTGCTGTGTGTGAGTGTGTGTATGTCCATTTGAAATGTACAAAGTGTTTTGTAACCTTGTACAATACCTATGGTATATAAATTTGTTCAGTATATTTTCATGAAATATAAAGTCACATGGTTTAATTTAATTGTGTGTTGCATCCATTAACATTTCTGTTATTAGGCCCGTTGACTTTTATAACGTGAAAGATTCAGACTGAAACTCCTGATCAAACCAGAATAACTCTGACCAGCCATGTCCTGGTATACAACATTAATTAGAGCTATCTAACCAGATTTCCTTTCCACAGAGTATGGTAAAAGGAATAGGCCTCTGTGTTTCTGTGTTTGCAGTAAGAGACCTAGCAGGCTGCTCATGGTTGAAATCTTGTGATCTTACTCACTCATGACTAAGACATTAATGTTGGCAAGAACACTGCCATGAGGATTGGAGGCCTCGCACTGGTAGACGCCACTGTCCTCTGGCCCAGCCTTGTGAAGCATCACAGTTTCATCAAGCACTCGTCTGTTGTTCTCTCTGTCATCTGATAACAACAGAATGTCAAAGCCATCAGGACCAAAGACGCAATTAGTTTTTTCAGTAGAAAATCTGAATGTGTTTTTCCTTCAAATGGATTCTTTGCACAAAAACATTTTTTAATCACAAAAGAACAAATCTTTGATTAGAACATTTTCTGTAATTATCAAGAAAACAACTTTCAGTGATTATATTCTGGGTTTTGAAGTGATTTTCAGATTGATGCTCCAACTGTAGTTTTTAATAAGAAATATTTGATGATATATTTTGAGTTGCAAAATATGAAGTAATTAAATAAAGAATGCAGTCTGCAGACAAACTAATAATCTTAAAAATATTTTTGATATGATTTAACCATTTGTTAAGCCATTTGCTTTTCTACAAAATGTACTGAATAATAATGCTTAACAGGCATAGTTCATGGTTTGCTTTAGTAAAATAAGCTTATAAAACCAACTCTTATTTGTTACTTCATGAAGCCCTTTAAAATCCAAACCAGCATGCTGTACAGGCGAATCATGAAATACAAAGTTGACAAATAAACATTAAAAATCACCAGTAAAATATATAAAAGATAAAGGAGTGACCTGATGCTCTCTGGAATTAAAAGCCAATTTGAAAAGATTTTAATTCATTTAAAGCTCCAGTAGACCTCACAGCAGCCTGGGAGCTGTGGCTGAAAAGACTCTGTCTCCCGTGGCAACAAGCCACGTTCTGGGAACAGCCAAGAGGTTGAGATCTTAGAGTTCTACTGGGGATGTGAGGAGGTAAAAGCCCAGAAAGAGAAAGAGGTGGCAAACCATTTAGACACTCAAAAACTAAAAGCAAGATCTTAAAATCAATTCTAAAAGGAACAGGCAGCCAATAGAGGGAATGCATACACATGTATTTCCCCAGTCATTAATTATACATATACTCTCTGTGGAGAAATTAAAACCGAGTACCCCTGAGTGAGATGCAATGAAGACAGTTCTCCAAGTAAATTCAATAGTTTCACTTTACATCTAAAATCGGTATGCTTTTGCAACAAAGTCTCTCTAATTAACCCCGTACAACACTTAAAGTAGTGAAATGACACAATGAACTCCAGGTTCTGTGGTTTAAATGTTGCTGGACATGCTTTATGTGTTTTGCTTAATAAAATTACCAACAGAACTAAAACATCACAGCCACGATTATTGTTTCTGACCTTGGAGTATTTTTCCATTTTTTCTCCACGTTATCACTGGGGTTGGTTTTCCATCCACTGAGCACTTAATGAAAACGTCTGACCCGATCACAGACAGCTGGTTCTGGGGAGGCTTTGTACGCCATGATGGTGGCTCTGGAAGATGCCAAGAAGAACTGTTTGTCTCAGTGAAAAACAATGTGCCATTGGTTCCGTCAGTAAAGACTAACCTTCTACAATCACATCAAAGTAATGGTCTGCCTTTCCGGCTGAATTTTCAGCCATACACATGTATTTCCCCTGATCCTTCTCATCCACAGCACTGATGGTCAACAGCTTCTTAAAGTTATCCAGTTTTGTCCGATCAGTTAGAGTTTCTCCCATTTTCATCCATGTTATTTTAGGAGTGGGACTAAAACATAAAAGAGCAAAACGTTAGGAAATACAAAATTGAACGAGACATACTGGTGAATAAGCATGAGCCTGTTAGCAACAACAATGTACACCAACGTTTAAAATGTGGTTACTAGTTTAAAACTGCTAAAATATTACTCCATACCATCTCTAAAAGTTTAATTCATCTTGTTCATGTTTTTCTTTTTTAAACTACTGTCGTCAAGCTAAGCAGCATGCCAGTTCAACAGCTGACTGCAGCCTGTCAACACAAACAAATTTCATCCATAATAAAGCCATCCTTGCTCCATCTTATTATCACAAAGTCTCTGTAAAAATATTAGAAACCTTAGTGAAGAAAGTTGTTTGCAGTGCACTTCCTCTTAGAGCTGTTGTCTGCAGTAACGTAATTAGACAATTTTACTTTTTTTATTGAAAAAAAACCACTATATGAGATACCATCCTAATAAGGTTATCAAAATCAGACAATCTCATACCAGCCCATGCTTACAAATAATAGTGATACAGTAAGATGAACATACTATCCGGCTGGTATACACTCAAGATGCAGATCCTGTCCTTTCAGCAACAGCTTCTCTGTTTGGACACCAGAGGGCAGCAGTAGGCTGGGTGCTCGAACTGGTAGCGCTATGGATGCATTTGATAAAAACAACAATCTTCCTCAATTGTGGGCAAAATTAAACCAAGTACCGCTAAAACAACACAAACATGCTTAGAATCAAATTGGCTATCAGTACATCTTAGCAAAACAAAAATCAACTTCCTGATTAGATAGTCACACACCAAGTCTTTCACTATCACTTACTGGCACTGACACTCTCAGAAGAGTTGTTCTCCGGTTCCACTGAAACGAAAAATCATGACATTAATAGTGGTGGGACAGATGTGTGTTGGTTTCCTAATATGCATTTGCCGGACTATGATTTCCCTTGGGCATAAACATGACATAACAAATCCCTCCTGTTTAGAATTAAAAACATTGAAAATGAGCAGAAACACTTTTGTAATAGTGAATTTAAAAAGAACGTCAGGGTTTTTGCTTGCTGGTTAAACCTACATCTCTCCACCTTGACGGACAAAGGGGTTTTCTGGACAATAGTACGTATCCTTTGGAAGGCAGCGACACAGCCGTAATCCTTGCGACTGTCTTGTGGTAAGGCATAAGCAAAGTACAGGTTGCCATCGGTTCCCATGGAGACCCTCTCATCCTGCTTTATGTGCTGCAGACCTAGAAAACAGCATATCTGAATCAATAAAGACATCAATATCAAAAATGTCTGTTTCCTGACATTTCTTTTCTACATTTGAAAATCACTTATGAGGTTTAATAACAAAGTAGAATACACAGGAGTATAATATGTGATAAGTAAAATGGAAACACCCGTAAGCAATTCCCCATCTAATCATGCTCAGTGAAAGCAAATTTGTTTCATATAGATTTACAGTTCAGTGAATTATCAACTCATGAGCTGAGTTTAACAGATATAGCCATCAGCCACTTGTGGTTTTATTAGTGTGAATAAAGAAACCTTATTTAAATTTACAAATTATCTATAAATAAACAAACACAACTTCACTCAGATGCACATCAGCATGGCAATGTTTTGAGATTATCTAAGAAAAAAGAAAGTTCTTCAACACACGACTGTTTTACTATGTTCAGGGCATACAGTCATTGTTGTCTCTGGACACATAGTACATGTACATAGCTAAGTAACTTCCATTTTACTGTCAGTCCTGCACTTTATATTTTATATTCATATTTTATACTGTATTTTATTTTATTCTGGAGTAACCTCACAACATTGGAACCTCAAAACATTGTCCTGAGCTGTATGCAACGAAATTTCGTTCTGTATACACCCTGTGCATGCAAAATGACAATAAAGTCAGTCTAAGTCTAAGTCTAAGTCATGTACTAAGTCAAAGCAATACTGAAGCTGAATTTGTCCCCAAATGTTTTCATTCAGTGCATCAGCAAGCGTCTCCTCCTGAGCACTTGAAGAACTCTTGTAGTTTTTTTTAGACATTCGTCTGGTATGTTGATGACAGATGAGAACTTGTAAGAGGTTCAATGGAAGCAGGATCCTCCTGTTTTTTGAAGTGCAGGAGCACTTCAGACAAAACCTGATGTTACTTTTTACACACTAAATCACTTTGTTCTTGAAGGCAATGGGAAAAGACTCCTGATTGGAGATGAACATCTGTGTCTCAAGTGGGAAGCTTTCATGCCATTTAACTTAAATACATCCACTACTTCACAGCCTTTGTGTTTGTAGGGAGTCATCCAAGATGGTGCATACATTTGAGAAACCCTGGATGATGCATTTTGTAGAAAAAAATAACGTCAACAACGGCAGATCTCAGATAATTAAACATCCATCTAATACAGCCTAGTCTGTGTTCTTCGGGAGTAAATCACATCAAGCTTGTGAAATGATTATTCAGGTGTGAACAGAGGTGAAACATGCCGAGATTTGAATTCTAGTGTTCATTCCTTTCGTGCACCTGAATATCTGAGTGCAAGCAGCAAGAGAGAGCAAAGACATACCAAAGATATCTCTATAATTGCAGGTGCTGTACGAGTCCTTTAAGTTTCTGACAGGCATCTGCTAAACTTACAAGCTGTTTTATCCCTTTTCATCTCATTTTTTCATTATTTTGTTTTTATTTTTTGTAGATTTACAATTTTATTGGGTTATGAGGATCTGAAACCAGATGTTTACATACACTACCCATCTGCCATAATCTTTCTTTCTCTGTATCTGACATTGACTCAGATGCTTATAGATAGAGAAGTTTTTATGACTTATTTCAAAGTCAGAGCTTTAAAAACCACCACATTGTTTTGTAAGCTGAAGTTAAATCACAGTTCCACACAGCATTCCTATGTGGTATTATGGAAAATCAAAACAAGTCAGTCAAGATGTCAAGAATAAATTGAGGATGTCCATAGTTATTTTCCATCCTTAAATACCAAGAAGAACTGGGCTGGAAGAAGCCATTACTCCAAAGGCAACATAAAAATCCAGGTTATAATTTACAAAGGCATTACAGGACAAAGACCTTCTTTATTTTTGAGACATGTCTTGTTGTCTGATTAAAAATAATGCTAAATTGCTGCCTTGTAGGGTTGAGAAGGAGTGTGAGGTTACGTGTTATTCAATTCAGTATGTATAAACTTGTGGTGTCAACTGTGTGTGTACACTGATGTGCAAAGTAATTCTGTGGAAATTTGCAAACCTTTTAATGCCTGCTTGCTTATTTACTTTTATAAAAATGTTTTTTTGGCAAAAGTGGCCTTTATTTTATAATAGTCAGATAGAGAAAGTGTGTTGTGGCAGAGGGGGGAGATATGTGGGAAAGGTCATCAAGTTGGGACTCGAACTTGTGACGGCAAAAATAAGGCCAGAGGCCTCTGTGTATAAGTTGCCCGTTTTACAACCGCACCACCGCCACAACCATTTCATTTGATCTTAACATCAGATTTTTGGAGTGATTGGTGTGGGGATTTGTTTTTGTGTGTTTTTGTTACATAAAAAAACTTATCATAAAACAAAAAGAGTGTTTGGCTTATTGTGAATTTTTAACTAGACAGCTATTAAAGCCTAAAAGGTTTATTGCAAAGGTTCTAAACACTTGCCTAATGCCCGACCACAAATTTTTTTTTCTAAAGGACAACAGCTCCAGTAATTTTCATTCACTGCGAATTGCTGTCTCTTCTGCAATGTTCACAAATACTTTGATTCCAGGCCGTAAATCCCTTCAAGATATAGACAGGTTCACAGTGCATCAGGATTGAAAGGTGAAAGCCCACATTTTGCATCTGTTTTGAAAGGCATATACATGCAAATAATGTCTCTAGTCTGGAAGAATTACACACGTGCATTCCTAATACAGCAGAGCAGCAAAAAGCAATGAAGACACAAGAGTCCGTCATCTCACTGCGCTCTCTCAATGAGTTTGAGCCAGAATACAACAACACACTATAGAATATTTGCAGTTTAAAGTATGGCACAGAGTTAGTAGAGGCTGAAAAATATGTTTGTCCAGATTCAGCTCTTAAAATGCTTTACCCAGTAAATCAACTGATCACAACTGATTCAAAAGTTAGAAGGTTTTAATAAGCTTCACACGACTCTCTTGTAAATAAGATGTTAGATTTCAATGATCCAACATCTGTATAAAGTCAAAAGACCAATCAGAATTTAAATATTTTTATTACTGCTAGTTTTAAGATGAAAAACCTCACCCCTTGAGCTCCTCAGACTGCCTGACTTTGAATTTTATAACATCCCAAAACTGTGCATGCTCAGCATACTTCCAGCTATTTGCCACACAGATGTTGGAGATGGTTTAAACACTCCAGATGTAGATCACAAATTGGCTGAAAAGCTTTTAATAAAATGGATAAAGTTGAAAGAGTTAAGGTTTTATAACACAATTGTAACCGAAACAACTAATTTCATACAAACTAACTTCATTTTGCTTGTTCTTTCCACACCTATATGCCTTAACCTTTGTTTTCTACAGATATGAAACTCATGTAAATGCACAAACTTGAATTTCTATATGCAGACTTGTGTCACAGTGTGGCAATACTGAATGATTTACAACTTCAAACCGTGGAGTAAGTGGTGAACATAAATATACAAACTAAAAATCTTGTATACACATGGCACCTGAGTAAGCATTTAGCAACACAGCCAAAATGGAATTTGATTATGACCAAACACAGAAGAGTCAAATCCAAAGTCATAAACAGGATGAAGCTGAAAAAGCTTGATAAGACTTGAAAATTGCTGTTCATAGACACTGTCCATCCTGTCTTACTGAGTTTGAGCTAATTTACAAGTATTAAAAATGTTTGGTCTTTAAATGTGCAGAGCAGGTAAGAACATAATTTTTAAGAAAAAATCACAGCTATAATTGCAGCAAAAAGTGGTTGAAAAAAGTCTTGGCAAAGGGAACTGAATACAATTTTACAACACACTGCTCAGATTTTCTTTTCACTTCAAAATTATACAGTATTTGCTCCTAGTCAACCATTTCAAATTGTGAAAAAACATCGAGGTTTATCGTCACAAACCTCAATGTTTAGTGAAATTACTTTCACTTAATGAGAAAAATAATTTCAAGGGTACATATGTTTCTGATGTACAAGGCACACAAATATTGCATCAGAAGCAGAACAAAAATTGAAATAACTTAAATCTTAAAATAAAAATATTATTTTGAGTATTAATTCGTTTTCAACATGAGATAAAACAGGAGCGTGAGGCTTACCATGAGTCATCCAATAGATCTGACGTGGGGCCACACCTTCTGGAGGGTTACAGTGAAGAGTAATTGGATAGCCCTCCTTAACGACAATGGTATCAAATGTTTCCTTTGGGAACTTGGGTGAAGCTAATAAATACAAACATTGAAAACAAAAAAGATTATCACGATCGTGTCAATTTGTTATTTTTCTGTTGTTTGTATGTAACCTTTACTTACTGGAAAGTACGATTTCAATCTCCTCCGTCATGGCAGTTCCCAGCTTATTGGAAGCAAAGCATCTGTATTTACCCCTGAACTGGGCAAAGTGCTTGTTGTGAAACATGAATGTCCCATTTCTGTTGTCTGTTTTGACTGTTGGGATGTTTGGAAGGTTTAGCTCCTGGCCATCCTTTGTCCATGTGTATCTGTTGGAGTAAAATATGTACCCAGATTCTATCAGTCTGTTTTAACCAAGACTTCTCTGATTTATCTAATCTGTGCAAACTGCTATTACTTACGCTGGTGGTGGGTTACCCCTGGCTTCACATCTTATAGTCAGTGTATTGTCAAAAGGAAGTGCAATAATGGGACCTGCTGTATGGTTGGTTATAGTTGGAGGTTGCTCCACTTTAAAATAAAAACACAAAAGAGAAATGTTAAATCAAAGCAGCGAGAATTAAACTGCAACTCACACATTTGTTTAGTCTGGCCGTTTTTGTTTGTTCTCAGCTGTTTCTTTCTGTTTCATGTGACGCTGAGAGAAAAACCCTGTGTAATCTGAGCAAACGCTGACCTAAAATAGCATAGGAATGCTTGATTGCCATGCATTCGTCACTTTAAAACAAGCCTTCAACCTTTTCCACATAAACAATTTACCTTAAGCTTTCCATTGCTTGCTAAGAGCTTTTAAAAGCAGTTAACATTCTTGCTCTGGAAAGGTAAACAAATGTGTTTCGACATCAAAAAGGGAATGCCATACTGTAGGAATCTCCCATTTCAATGAAGCGTTGACATAATAGGACTGTCAGCAAGTACTACTAAATATAATTTCAGTTAGCTTTGTGTCAGTCCTACCTTCGAAAGGAATATTAAGGCTTCTGGCTCTGGATGTAAAGGTCCAAAGCAGAACGAGTAGCAGGTCGCCTGGCCTCCTCATGATTCTTAATGAAGAAAATCAGGAAACGTGGGGATCAGCTCCACATGTGTGGAAATTCACAAGCCACAGTGGACCTGAAAAGGTAGAAATTGGAAAGCAGAAATCTTGTGTTCAGCAATGTGATGTATCAGGACATGCTCACAGATTAGTGTGCAAGACGAAATAATGAACCCTGGATTTCAGGTGAGTGTTTAAGCTAGGAGACGTTACTCCATAGTGATAATTATCTCCATGTTTAAGGTTTATTTAAAGTGAGAGACGAAGTAGTTCTTACATTATCCTGCTGTGTGAACATAGTCAACAAATAAAAATTAAGGATTTCATTAGTTGATTCCTGGGTTGCTTTTGTTTGTTTTGTTTCCACGGTTATAGTTTTATTCCTTTATTTGTTTTGCCTGAGAGCTATTCTTGTTTTGATGTACTGTAGATCCCCCATGTTTTTCAGATCGGTCTATTTTTTGTGATTTTGGTTAGATAATTTTTTCTCACTAAACCAGGACATCACACTTTACTTAACATAAATTTATAAAAACCTGTTTTATATTTGTACAAGTCAAAAAGATAACACTTTTAGTGTTATGTATTTATTACACATGCATGTCTTTTTGCTTAACAGATATGCTAAAGTGATGGATCATTTCGCTACAATCTTCAAATTGGCTGACATAACTTTTAGTCGTTTGCTGTGTACATTTGTCTACTGTGGAAATTAACAAGTCTTGAATATTTTTTACACCTACTAGAATAAATGTGTGATCAATTGCAGTGTAAAGTAAAACTGGTGTTATGGTACTTTAATAACCTGACCAAAACAATGCCTGTTCAATTTTGATGAACATTTTTGTGAAGGTCAATTGATTTGAGATAAGATAACACAGGAGACAACTTGTCATGCGATAACCATTTATTTGAACTGTTAAGCCGACTGGTGGTGGCATCCCCATGACATGCTTACTGTAAACCCAAATGGCACAAAGGCTTAGCTGTCATCTGCTACAATCACTAGATTCAAGATGGCAGTCTATAAATTGGACTAAGTCAGTCAGTGTTTCACAGCTTAGTTCTCAAAGTGCTGAGACTGTGGCGGCAGGGGTGCCAGTGCAAAATGGGTTCACCCTGCAGCTAATCCCACTATCAGGAGAATAAAGGCAGGGACCTCCAGCAGTCATACAGTGTAATGCTGCAGAACGGCTGTGAACTACCCCAAGCTCTACAGACAACACAATTGTTTTGGACTAGATTTGGGATTAAGCTTCTTTAATTTAGTATCAATTAAACCAAATTAAGAGATTGGGCATTATTTGCGTTAGGGGGTTTGGGATTATCTATTGTGGTTTAGAATAAAAACTAATCTGGTCCAGTGTTTATTTCACAGCAATGTCCATAATCTTCCTTTTTTCTTCAGTGAAGTGAGTATATACAGTCTGAAAATGTACAGGAATATAAAAAAAATAAGTCTAAAGGAAAACTGCGTCTTCTAAAACATGTTGGAAAATATCCGTGGTTCATTCAGGCTACAAGAGAGCAAGAAAGATCTGAGCTTAGAGCAGATAAAAGGATACCTGATCAGAGTGTAGGAAAGTTACTTTGTTTTATACTTTTGATTTTTCAACCTGCATGTTGGCAACTTTCATAAAAATCCAGAAAGAGTTAAAGTCTACATTATTTTTGGTTCATAACAGCTGTTATGAACCAAAAATACTTGTAGTGCTACCATGCTAGTCTCTAACATTTTGTCTTGGTTATAAGCAAAAGATTTTGGATGGACATTGCCTCTGACAGACTTTGAAGGTACTGCACAGGCATGAGAGAAATGATAGAAGCAGTGAGTCTGAATTTAGATCAAATCAAGCAGACTAGATCAGACCAGCAATATCTGCAAAGCCCTAGTGAGGTAGGAACCCCACAGCCCTTAAATGACATGAAAAGTGTTGTCTTCTGCTGATGTTCACAGCACAGAAACAATCCAAAGCAGTTTTATTCACCAGCAGCAAATCTACTAATTTACTGTTGCACACTCAAAGAACATTGTGAAGAAGGCAAATTACTAGACCTGCAAACCAGTTTCTTCAAAGTTAAGCCAAACAAACCCAACACCATTCATTTTAAAAGAATAAATCCTTGGAGTGCAGAGCAGCGTGGGGTGCCTATGTAAACACATGAAGCATTTGTTTTTGGAGACAAGGGATCTATTACCTGAACACATGGCAGATCACAGTCACAAATCCACAGGGATTGTATTACTTAAGCCATTAGTCGGCCAAAGGCATGAAGAGTGTCAGTACTACACGACTAATCCAGGCAAACACATGCTGTACACTGTGAACCCCACACCTCCTTTCTTCCTACCGATAACAAGTCTCAGTTGAGGACAGACGCAACTTCAGCACACATTCCAAATTCAAGCAGTCATAGTCTTACATGTTAATCTGCTCAAGTTCACAGGAAGGAAACATCTTTTCAACAGAAAAATCTAAGTTTTCTTAAAGTAACCGATACTCACAGTTCTTGAGTCATTTTACATCTTCCACCTATGCCAGGGGCCCGAGGCAAACATGTTCATATAAGAGTAAAAAAACAATGAGTAGTTCACTCAAGAAACTCTTTCACTCTCTCTCTCTGTTTGAACAAACATCTCTGACTTGTCTTTCCTCTTTCACCTCACACTGCTCCTCTGCACAGACATGCCTCACTCCCCACCATTCTACTCAAGCTACTAAAGAAGCGACAGTAGACTCACTGAAGTGACATATGCCGCCAAAGCCTCTCACTTGGCAGAGAAGCTCTCAAATCCCGCGACAATGACTGGGACTAAGACTGCACAGCGGGGGGCATGCTTGGATGGTGTTTAAAAACCGAGTGTAAAAGAAGTACAGGCATGCCTTATGCTCTCTCTCTCATTCTTTCCCTTGATTTTCTAGATCCTTCCACGCTCCCTCCGCAAATCATGAAAGGCAATTTTAACTCAGCTTATTCTCAGTGATTTTAATGCAATGAGTCTTACAGTCCCCTTGACAAGAGGGCAAAGTCATCTGGTTCTACTGAGCCCAACACTTCTTGTGCTTTAAATTCCATGCATCATTTTAGGGATAGATGGAACATTGGGAAAAACTTTCAGAGAGAGACTGAATGGTATGGGTACGAATCAAGTTTTTTGTTCCTCTTAATGTTTTTTTTCTAAATGTCATGTACAATTAAGTAAAGGCGGCTTTAAGTGGCTTAAGTATTAAGTGGCTTTTTATGTCTAGAAAAACAATTTAGTTTTAATTAGCATCTCTTTTTGAGCTTTTCAAACAATTTATATTTGTTGTTTTACGTAAAGGTTCCCCAAGAGACATAATACCAGGCAATACAATATTAAGCATTGAAATTGGACAACCAGGTAGTTCAGTTACTTTTACAAGTGCAACGTGTACAACATAATTTGTTAAATCAAATGAAGACATTACTAAAGTAGGATTTTTTTTTTCTTTTGCACTGCTTAAATTGCACATCAATAGTTGAATCTGAAAGGCAAATACAGATCTATGTATTAAATTTTCTATATCGAAGTATGTTTAACTTTTATTTATGACATGGCATACAAAAAACCTTGTATCATCTTGGTATAAATATTTATCTTGTAGGAAAAACTGCTGTCAAATTATATTTTCAAATTTGCGTATCAAGGCTGTAGTCCCTTGCTGGGCAATGTTAAACTGAAAAAACAGGACAACCCGGTGTACAAATTCAGTGTCCACCCACACACTGTGTATTGTCTCTAATAATAATAATTTATGCTGTAATTGCTGATAACAGCTGGGTGTTATCCACTAATAGAGCCACTTTACCTTTACATTTTGTAATAAAAGACTAGGTAGGGCTGTCCAGAGTAGGAATGCCTAACATTTGAATTGCTCTTCTACTTTATTATGGCTTACAACTGTGACATCCTGCATTTTTAGTAAATTTCAGCTGTCCACAATGAGACTCCATCAATAGACTGACACTGTTATTGGCATGCAAAGTGTTTATTCACGACAATTGGAAATAACTGCAATATTGCCTTCCAAACAATCGATTGCAACACTGGTAATGTGCGCACTGATATAGCAATGGTACGACATTGCTATATGTTGTACCATATAGCAATGTTATCTATATACAGATACTTCTATCTGTATATAGAAGTATATAGAGTTAAAAGCTCTCCATTCTGGATCAGTCTCTCTTTTGAACGAATCAACTTTTGTGCACACTCAAGGCTGCTCATGTCCCCTTCAAAATAAAGGCCTGATTTTCAAATTAAAGTGAATACTTGTCTATAGCTCATTGACAATGTGCTGGCAAAATTTCATTAGCAGCCATACACTGCCTAATACGCTGCATCACACAAGAGAAATACGATTAATGTGTGAACTGTAAGGTTAGTGAGGAAATTTAGAATAAAGGCATTTATAAATATATAAATTCACTCCTAGACATTCCCATGTAAGGTCTTACATTTTTCATGGTAAAAATGCAGCATCATTTGACAAGTTATAAATTTAGACCTGCAAGTCTAGATGAAAATATTTCCAGCCTTTTCTGCAACCCAGACTAAACTCCCTGTAACCACTAAAGGAAGGTCTGGACATAATTACACACTTCATTCAAGACCTTTTTCAGCGCATCACACAGACCTACTTCATGTCTAATGAAGCGCGGTTTGTATAAACTCTGGAAAAAGAACTTTAAAGCTTAGTCTCAAATGTAGATGCACATCAACTAAAAGCGTTCAAGGTTGTTGTTTTCAAAAGGTACTTTTAATCTGACAAATGAAACTCATCAGTACATAAATTCTAATTTACTGAGTATGAGTACAAATGAAATAAGGCAGCATACCTGAATCAGTACACCACAAGTTTTCTGTCCTTGAAAATATGTATCAATTGTCTAAATGTAAATCTTTTGTAAACATCAATATAATGTTTCAGAAATTTAAAACACATCTAAGAGTCATTGAATGACACCAGAGGAACTCAGGCCCTCTTAACAGCTGGCAATACCATGGCCTTGCTTATTCAGATGCAATAGACATCTTTGAGTACAACTCTTCACACAAGGCATCAAAATAAATCTTGAGTGATTACACCTGAGGTTCCTTCTCTACATGGAAATAAAGGGATTTATCTTAATGGGCTGTTTAACATTATTCAGCTTATTTAAAAAGAAATGAAATTAGCTTAAGTATATTGCCTCAAAAATATTTTGAATGCTTTGGTATTTTTTGCATTTTCTCACTATACATCACAATTTTTTATGTATCTTGTGAAATGTAAGAAAATGGCACATGCTTTTCAAAACTATTTTACAAACATAAATCTAAAAAGTGTGGTGTGAATTTGTGATTCTCTTTATTCTCGCTCACTGAAAATAATGCAGAGAATTCAGAAGTAACAACAACAGCACAACAACCCTGAACATGCAGCCAGAGCTATAAATCAAAGTATAGTCATAGGAGGAATGGTCTAGTTAAAGCCCAGATCTAGGTGCAATTGAAAATCTCCAGCAAGACTTGAAAGTTGCTGTTCACAGATACTATCCATCTAAGCTGAATGAACTAGAGCTGTTTCACAAAAATGGTTGGCAAACATTTAGGTCAAATGCACACAACCCTATTTAGATCAGAATTTGCTTCGGAATAAATCAATAACATTTCAAGACACTGAATGCGAAAATGTTAATATATGTTTCAGCACAAATGACTCAGTGAACTGACAACATGGAAATTGTTACATAATGACACACAACAATGTCCAAACCAGTACATAAGGGATGCTTGTAAAACAAATGAGAGGCATATGTCTTTTGTGCATTCAAACTATGCAACAGAGTTGCCCCTCCTCCAAATCTTTGTCATGTGGTATTTCTGTCCCAGTTTCCTGGGCCTCAAATATTTCCTACAAGACAATAGAAACAAATAACAAAAGGGTATTTTTTTTTCTCTCTTCAATTAAAGCTTACTAAGGACAAGTACAGAAGTAATGACAGAATTGGGAGAACAAAAAAAGGAGGGAAAAGCATCAACAAGTAAATTTATCTGAATATGTAAAACAGAGTGAAATTTATGACTAGGACTTTGCAGGTGGACAGCAGAATCCATTGTTCTATCAATCATGGCAGGTCATCTAATGCTGAACCAGTAAAGAAGTCCAAATCATCACACTACCTCCACCATGTCCTACTACATATGATGGATTTTCTTTTTCTGAAATGCAGTGTTACTTGTACATTAGATACAACTGGAAACACAAGTTCCAGGAAGTTCCAGTCTTGTCTCATTAGTCCATATAATTTATTTTCAAACGTCTTTGGGTCATCAAGATGTTCTGTATGAAATCTTCTTGTTTCTTTTGGCCAGCATTCATTTTGGCCTTAGAGCTCTCCAATGGTTGCCAGTTTTGTCAAATCTATTTCTTCAATTGTTTTTCTATTCTATGATTTTGATGCTTAAAATAAATAAGATTAAAATCCATTTTTGATTTTCTGATATTTTGAATCTTGATCTTAGATAATCAAGATGCATTTCAATTTCTGGTCGATTGGCAGGTTTTCATATGTATGGAAGCTAACAACGAAGTTGGAGAGAAATTCGGTTTCAATGGAAAAATGTCTTGACAAATGAAAACTGCTACGCAAGCATTAGAGACATGTCAAAAGGACTTAGCTGTTTAAAGTCAGACTTAACTTTAAACAACACTCCGTCCTTAGCCTCTACCAAAACTGTCAGTGCCCTAACATGCAGCTTATTTGTGTTTCAGCTCTCTATGTTCTTAGACAAAATGCTAACCGTGCATGCCTGGAATTTGCCCAAACAGCTCTCTGACACATCAAACACAAGCTTAGCAAACCTGCATTTCCAGTATAATAAAAAGAAACAGTGGCATAGCACATCTGCAGTGTTGACAGACACGACAGGTTTGAAATAAATGAACATAGTTCATATTCCACAACATAAACACAGTTCAACAAAAACATATTAAAACTTACATCAGCATGGAAAACATGACATATAATTGATTTTAGGGTCTCCTTGTGTTAATTTTACTAAATGTTAATTATTTCTGAAATACTACTCCGATTCGTCCTCCTTAACCCTGATCATTTCCCCCTCGCAATCCTATTTAACAAGCACACAGATTTATAAATGATTACTGGTTAGTTTTATGCAGAATCACTCCTTCATTGTTTATAATGAATGGTTTTCTCAGTGTGCTTTAGGTGTGTATCGGTTTGTGTGTGTGGCTCATCAACATTCACTCAGTCGGGGTTTAAATGCTTCCTGTGCTGGAACACTGTGATTAGTGGAGTGACATGTAGAGAGCTGCCTCCTGAAAAGGAGCTGGCCTTGCACGCAAATACATAACACGCTATGACAACCACAGATTCCTCAGTCAAAGGTTTGGTATTTCACTTATGCACATTTCATTTAACCACTACATCTTCTGTCTTTGGTAAATATTAAATTAATGTAAGGAAATGTAGAGCTATTACAGTGAATATAGAGAAAATAGTTGTGACAAATAATTTAAGACCTCTCATTAACATGGATTACAAAACAACAAAGTAAATCACCATGGAAATATGTCCCTTGCAGTTGTGGAGTGACAAAGAGTGTTATTCAGGAGCTAAATCAGTTCCCCATGGCCAACAGCACAGAAAAGATTCAAAGATAGGCTTCCTTCCATCACACACTGGAGCTATGAGAGGATCTCGTCACTCTTTCCAGAACCGGCATACTGTTCTTCACTTTTGCAAAGAAGCAAACAAAAGAAACATTGCAGTCTGGTCTGAGCTATGCTGGTGATTAGTTTATGGGATCATCTTGAAGACCCAAAGTGGTATTTTAACAGAGTTTGTAAAATTGTCAGCATATTCTATCTGTTTTGTCTCAACATTGCAATTTGCATAGAAACAGTCCCTTTTATTAGCAAAGTTTGAAAAAGACAAAGAAGAGAGGAGATACTTTTAACAAAATGGCATACAAAACTGTCCCTTTAATAAATCCTCCATGTACACTAGTTCAATTTGTTCTCATATAATTTGATCATTTTCCAATCCTGTGGTTTCTGCAGTGCATATTTTCTAAGACGAAGGCATCCCCTAAGCCGCTTCCTGGATATTGTTACATACCTTCCTTTTTTAATAGTATCAAATACAACACACCGCTTTGTAGTCTAAAAAGTAATAAGAGAAAAATCCTTCACAAAGTTCAGAGTGAAGGTGATGCTTTTCCCCGGGTAAAACATATTTTTGCACATTAACTGAAACTTTAAATTGAAAAAAGAATTTATCTTCATGTTTTATCCAGTATTTGTAAAAGTCTGTTTCCATTAGCCGTAAGTTATCACAGGGACATACAGTACACTTTGTGTAGTATTGTTTTCTCAATACTTGGCACCTTTAAGTCAAATTCTTTGATTTGGGATCAAAAACATCACTCTGACTTTTCTATTGATTATCTCTCACTATCCCTATCAAATGCACACTTTCTGGATGTCTAAGTGGACATTTTTGTGTAATTTTCCCAAGACAAAAGTTGGGTTTCACCTGCAGTCAGAACAAGCAAAGGATAAAAAGTAATCTTTCTGACTTAACTTCTGTTTGCCTGGATGAAAAGATTTTGAGAGCAGAGGTGGGTCCCAAATGCATGACTTTTAAAGGTGTTGCACATAATCCAGTAATACTCTCAAGTTTACAAGCCAGTGAAAGCCAGTGAAAGCAATTTAGCCTTCTGTTTCTACAAAACCATTAAAATCACTGATCAATCCACTCTTGCTTCACTGGCATTTAACTACGGTAGTTTTGAGGAGTTTACTTCAGCACATCTTGACAATAAAACACATGAGTTACCTTAAAGTTAATTTTCAAAGATTTCCTGAAACATAGTAACATTTTGATCAAGGTTTTAAAAGACCAAATGACATACTGTAAGTTCAGCAGTTAAAAGAAATGGTTGAACTCGTAAAATAACTCTCACTTTACATTATAGATTAAAACAGAAATAGTGAGACAGCAGGCAGAGTCATCACCAGGTTTGAACAATAAAAGCTCACTTTCTATTTTAAATGCTAAATTAATCCTGTAATCTGGAACTATAAGGTGATGTACAGACAGCTTTGAATTATTTTAAATTATGTTAAGATAATGTTTTAATCTGCTGCACCAATAACCTTGTCTTTTAGTTTCTTCATCATTAAGTAGCAGTAAGATTTTTTCCAGACAGCAATCACATAAGTCTGATTAATAAAGGACTATGGACATATCCAGTCCTAAATGATCTACACAGCACAGAAAGGAAACCCAAGAGAACAAAGCATGCAGTTAGAGAAAAAAATGTGTTAACTAACAAGGCAGTGACCCCCGACTGCTAATGATTCAAGTTTTATAAAACAGCCATAATAAATCTGAAATCTGAAGTCTGAATGCACAGCAAGCAACCAATACGTAACGCTGTGGCCATTTTCAAATCGAGTCAAATACAACGTGACTTTTTTATATTACCTGAATTTAAGCCTTTGTTCAAGTGACATCATGGTTAAGAGCTTGTGGCCCATATGGAAACGTATTACTTAGGTAGGTACCTACGTAACTCCTGAGACAACAAGCACAGGAGTTGAACCTTGCATCAGCTTGTTAGTGCAGCAGCATCACTGCTGTCTGACACAGGCTCCTGAAAGGGGGAACCCTGTGAAAGTGTCAGTGCCTTTCTGCATTTGCATATTTGGAACGCCATGAATTAAAGAGTTTGCTCCTGCCTGTGTGCCAAATTGAAAGGGTCCATTAAAAAGTGTTTTAGTGGCTTTACTGCATTCAGTTAGAAGTTCGGATGTTAGTCTAAAAAGTGGATAAAATGTTATTAGATCGAATCGGTCCACATGCGAATGACTCACTCAACAACTTCTAACAAGTTAAGAGGTGTGCCTCATAAAAAAGTTACAAGTTCTAATTATGTCATGTTGTTTTGGCACAAGTACAGTAAAGGCAGATAGGTAGCAATGTGGTTGGTCTTACATTCAAAGCCAAGTATCAAGCAAAGCCTGTTTACTGTAAACCAGAGATGCAACCTACCCTGGGGCAATTCCCAAGCAGAGTACCTCAATTTCTCACACTAAGGTACTGCTGGAGTCAGAATAAGTAAAACAGTCGATACTAACCGTGTTGTTATACTGTTCTGGGAGTTGCTTTTAGGTTTTCTTTCCATACCTAAAGATTTTTACCTCTTATCCAACAGTGAAAAGGAATGAAAACTGAAGCATTGTCAAAAAACTGAGACAGGATTATCCTCTTCTTCAGTGTGCTGACAAAATATGCATTGAAACAAATACACACAATTGGCTTGTTTATGCCAATTTAAATTTAAGAGAATAGTGAATTTGATAGGATAAAATGTTTTCTTTGAGAGATCGTGTTCTTTAAGTTGCACATTTTCTAGATCCAAAGGCTTTTACACTATTCAAATCAGGCAACATACCTTCAATATCTGATTTAAGCTCTTTTACTCTTTTTAAAAATATTTTAGTAGAATAATGTTGTCAGGTCAAAATACTCTGGTCTATTTTTTCACAGTCTAACCTTGGTATGAGGTAGAATTTGATCATTTGACTGAGAAAGTAAAAAAAAATAAATAAATTAAAAAAAAATAAAAAAAGAACATTTCTCAAACTAACTTTATTTCTAGCACCTGAGCAAATCAGAAAGTACAAACATCTGTCTCCAGCCTGTCTCCCGCGCTCATGGTGCCAACACAAAAACAACATGAAATCTGAACAGTCTAACAAAACAGAACAGACATGAAAAATAACAGCACACATAGATGACAGCATGGAATTAAACAATCCAAACCTTTTGTAAGGTCTAGGTTGGTATCCATGTGCTCTTTCATGTTTGCTTTATACCACAAAACTCAAGACCTGTGGAGCAAAGCCAGCATGCTATAACTTCTTATGTACGTACATAAATAAAACTTTCAAGAGAACAGTATTGTGGGTAAATATTATTTTATCAATCAAATCAAAGCTATTTTTATCTGTATAGTGGCAAATATCATCATTATGAAAAGTTGTTCAATAGTATTTAATTTCAATAAATGCAGATTGAATGTAGAGACAGTTATTTATTAATATTTCAATAATTTGTTAATGAGTAGTTTTATCACTGTCTTTACTTTGCATCCACTCCTGACCAGCCCAAAAATTGCAAATTGTATTAGCATTTTTGTGATTATTTGAGTTGGTGGACTCCAACCATCTGTTCATCAGCTGATAAAAAAACTTTAAGATGATGGCTTTAAAAACGCTAAATCTGTATATAAATCAGACTTTCATATTATTTCTTTTATGGTATTTCCACCTTCATAGCCCTCTGATGGCACAGGCACAAAGGCTTGTGCCATCTTGTCTTGTCTTTGAACTTGTCAAGATTGTTAAGTTCTACAAACAAAGCCTCTCACAATGTTTCAACTCTCCAATGTTTCGTCACTCTCTTGATGTTGAACGCAACAAGACAGTCATTTCAAATAGTTTTAAAACGCTCCAAAGGTATTGTGACAAATAAGTCAAATGGTAGACTCTACTTTGGAGGACACAACATTAGACCCTAAAAAGTGGAAGAAACCGTTATTCTTTGACAGGAGAAAAAAATTATGTGGATTTTGATGGTGTTACTGGTAAGATCAGGAGATTACACTGAAGATGTTTTCTACATGGCACAGCAGAGGAGTCATGCTTTTGAGAGACTGTGTGCATCTAACATGCGCTAACTGCAGATTGCTCATTAACTGAATCTTCCTCGGTCGGTAACGTAGTCCTACATGAGGACACAGACTTTTAACAGTGCTGTTTGGACCTTGTTGTTTCTACAGAACAATGAAGTTTCACAGGAGGAGTCAAATCAGAGTTGAATATGTAAAAATGTTGTAGAGGGCATTCCTCTCTACTGAGGGCCCTCATCTGTACTGCGATAACTGGATCTTTTAACAGAACACCACGAAAGTTCACAACAAGGATCTGATAAAGACTTTTTTCCAGGTCAATGATGCCCTATTACTTAGATTATTTTAATCTAAATTATTTATTATTTAGATTATTTTAATCTAAATAATAAAATTGTTTGGGGATGGGGGATTTATGAAAATAGGGATCAGTTCCAAAACATTTATGGACTTTGGAAAACCATCTTCATCACAGTGAGCAACATTTCTACCAGCCTATTAGAAACACTCATATCAAGCACAAGTAAGCTAAATTTGAAAGTGATTAATCTCAAACTACAGGGCAACTCACTATTCCCTTCTAAAATTATTTATCAGCTGATGAATATCCTGTTGAATTTTAAATGTAATTTTCACTAAATTACCCTATTTGTCTTCCTCTGACTCGTTTCGCCTCCTTTTGTATGCTGAGGATTAATTTATAACCCGATTATGATTGTGTAGCCTGAAAAAAATATATATATAAACCTCTTTCCACAGTTCTTAGATGTGCGATATGGAGTGGACTTAAAAGTAGTTTAAATTTTAATCTTTGTTTCAGTGTTTCAAAATATTTTGTATTGAAACAAAACCAAGTAGAATTAATACAAGAATCAACAAAGGAATTTGAGATTGAGGTAATTCTGATGACATTCCACATAGCAATTCATGGATCAATATTCTCCCAAATAAAAGCCTGTTGTTAACAGCACTGCTGGAAATCAAGTTCAGAAGAACTTCAAGCCCCAAAATGTTTTTATATTTATTGAATGCTGTTGCACCACTTTTAGCTAAGCCAATAACTGTGCCCCATTTCATATGTGCTTTCTAATAACTCCAGTGAAACAAAGACATCCGCAACAGAGTAATTTCAAAGAATAGCCAGTGGCGTTAGCTTATGATCGACACTTCAGCTAAAATGATCCGAGCTTTTATGTCCACGGGCTAAAATATCCAATGAGACTCGGTGTTGCAAGAAAATTCATTCTGTCATGTATACTCTGAATTAGCTGTTAACCAGAAGAAAAGATTAAATGCTCAAAGAATAAAACAGATTGGCCAGGACTATTCTGCTCTGCAGGCTTTATGTGCTCGAGACATAAAGTCTCTACATTTAGAGACGCACAGAACTTTCTTTCAGGAATAAAATAAAATCTACACACACTTTCCACAGTTCAATTACTTGTTAACATAGTTCATGAGAGTAGTTCACTCTACTGGCACCCACTGTCATAAGATCTCGTTCCAGTAGAGTACCTTTCAGATGGGGTGGAACTGGAGAATCATAATGTGAATGAGCAGCTGACATACCAATATGTCTAGGAAGCATATAAATAAGAGTTCAATATTGATTTCTACATGAATATTGGAGCTTGCTTTCACTGACATTTTTTAAACTCATATGCCACTCTTCAGCGCCATTGCTCTCAAAGTTTACATAAATCTTGGTGAAACTGTTCTGGCAAAAACATATTTATATTTTATAGTTTGCAACTGTATTCATCTACATATCTGCCTGTTCATATGACAACAATTTGAATCAAGGAATCATATCATTTGTTTGTCTTATACTTTTTATAGACAATGAGGAAGTCTGGTTCTATTAAGGAAATGTTTTGTTTAATATTCATGTAGATCCAGGCAAAAAGCGAGATTCACAGCTGTGTTGAGTTAGACTAAGGACGCCACTAAAAAGTATTTTAAGTTGTCAAATTATTGAGTTCTAATCTTTAAAATAATAAAAATCTGATACTCTCTGAGAAAAAACTATTTTGTATGATTATTACGCGATTAAGGAAAATGTCTATGCAGCAGGCAGCAAAGGAAAGATATTTAACTTTTTTCTTATCTGGATTATCTAAACAACAAGCCAAGGAACAAGTCACCCAGATCATGTTTATCTCAAATAGTTATTGATCTACTTTCTTTATATTCATTTAAATGCGTACATCAAATTTTTTAAAAGATGCAATCTGATTTTTTCAGATGCAGTGCATGTCCTGATGCAAATCAACAATTTCTCTGAGGGCAACATTGCTACCATGCTGTGGCAAACAAGGGCAGAGCTACTGATACAAAGAATAAAGGGTGAGAAAAATAAAAAGAGTCAAAAAGCTGTGGAGCAGAGTTTGGGTGGGGGGTTTATCTGTGGTGCAGGAGAGAGAAATGCATGGGAATGTAACTCATTAGCACATGAATCAAATTCCAATAGACCCGATTTTAGAGCATGTAGTCCAGAATACCAGCAGTAGAGGAGCAAAATTATGAGTGCTGGTGTCAACCCTAATCCCCTGAATGGTGTGCCAAAATTGTAATGCACAACTTTGTTTGGAAAAACATTATAAACATAAAACAAAAACTATCACAACACCGTCTGAATATATTGTATAACATTTTCATGTTAGACAAGATTTGCAGGGCTCGTTCACACAGTGAAAGCACTCATGATGATCTTCAGCTCCTTCAACAATATTTTTCTTGTAGAGCATTTACGTCCTGTAAAAGAGACAAATATTGATGTTGTCTGTTGAACCATTTCTGTTTTCATTGCCCATATCTTTTAGATCATATTTGGTTTCGATGGTGAGCCATTCTCTGTTTACTAGTAAAATCCATCATGTATTTTTTTAAATCCTGTTGTGTCATAGAAATTATTAGTCATGTGATCTAAGAACATCCCCAGGGACTTTTAAAGAGAACTAACCCATACTCTCATTCCTAGCAAACCTCAGTGGCCTTCACATGGAAGCTGAATACAAATGCAGTCAACAGCTTCCAAACTTTTATTTGAAAACCATATGTCATTTTCTTTCCATTTCACAATTGTGCATTACTTTGACTTATCACATAAAGTCCAAATAAAATGCAGTAATAGGTAGCTTTAAATTCACCAAGAGTAAATAACGTCTAGAGGTATGAATACTTTTGTAAGGTGCTGCATTTTGGATCTTGTCAGGAGGGAAACTTTGGCCAGACAAAGAAGCCAGTTTTTTATCCCTTTATCAGTTGTGGGAATCAGCAAGTGCAGTTATATTCCCAACAAGAAGGAACGTGTAGGAACAAGACATGCATCATAGCAATGTCCTTATCTTCTCTTCAACAGTGAAACCTATCATAATCTTTCATCGACTGTCTAGAACTGCTATGTTCTGTTTTGAATGTTTGACACAGCAAAGTAAATGTTCACTGAGCCATTGACAAATTAACAGGAGGGGCCCACATATAGAGAGGATGTTTACTTCCAAATCTAGCAGAAGGGACATGCTGTCACAGTCAACAAGGTGATAGATCACAGATGTCACAGCTTATTTCTGTATTTCTGACTCAGTATGAGTGTTTGTCCTGAGTCTTAACAGTGAGGGCACTGTTCAAAAGCAAGAGTCGAGATGAATGTTGGGGGAAGAGCATTTTAGGAGCCAACAAACTATGCTCCTCACTCACCAGGAGGAAAGCAGTCTATTGGCCGTCAAACCTGCTCAAATGTTCCAGAAAATTAAGCACATGTGGGGAGTAAAGAGGAGTTTGGGCCAGCATAGGTGACCGCAGTTAAACTGAATCACCCAACTCAGAGAGGATTCCATTATTTGTGCCTCCTGCGTGAGGCGCTGATTCCTCCAAACATTTGTCGGCTAGAGTGGTCACGACCTTCGCTCTTCGTAGTTAGGAGGAGCTGGGTCTGAAAGGGCAAAAGCCAGGCTCCATGGAAACCAGAATCCTGGTATCTAAGCTGGCAGAGTTTACTGGAAAGTTTTTCTCAGAGTAGAAGCCTTCATCCCCTCAACAGGGTGAAACACTGAAGCTAGCAAATATATCAACAAGTATTTTAAAAGGCAGACGAGGTTGAAGGCAATCAGTTTTTTGATTGAAATAGAGTGGTGCCTCTATTTTAAAACACGGTGTTGAGCACTTGCAAGTTCCTGTGTGTCAGTGACTGCAGTAAATATTTCCCAGGCATTCCAAATGTGGACTGACTGTCCTCAGAGTGCAGCAATACATTATCCAGACAAATGCACACATTCAAACTTTAGTTTCTCTTTCATGGTCATCTTCTTGTACCACCAGTAGATGACTGAGTAAGATGCTGGATGTCTTTTTAAGGCCAGAATCCAAGCTGGAAGTTGCATGATAAAGAATTGTTTTACATTTCAGTCAACGTCACACATAAACAAATGAAAGAAGTGCCAGTAAGACTGGTTTCAGGTTTTCTTTGAGGTCTAAGCTGCCAATTTTGTTTTGTTTTTGTTTTTTTCCCGAACAATACTTTATAAAACACAACTAAGTAAATAACTAAATAACTGAACGGAATATGATTAAAGGCCAACATACTCCATAAGATCAGAAAATTGTGTTCCCTCTTCCAGAAATTTTGACAGTCTTCGCTACAACACTGATTTTGATATCCACTGGTCATTTTGAGATGCTTTGAAAACTTTTTTAAAAGTACCTCTGCAGTACATTTAGTTGATTCAACATGATTGTAACACAATGTAACACATTGGTGCATATCAGGGCAGAAACTTAGCAATGAAGTAAAATTTAGACATTCTTCTTTAGATGTTTCGAATGTCTAAATTCTTTAGACATTCGAAGCCAGATTGTGCAAAGTGGTCTGCGTTATTTTCTTAATGGAAGAAGTTCAGTACTGCTAGGACTCTCTCTAGATTGCCCCCTGCCCTTCTAAAAAATAATCTGATGTTTCAGTGTTTGACTAATATAATTTCATCAGAACCTCGTGGATAGAATAAAGCTGCATATGGAATCTAACATATAAAGATTAAACAAAATTAACCTACTAACTTCCATGACGACACCTACGTCCTCATGGACCCATTGTCGGACCCATTTGGTGCTGACAGTTAAGAGGTTATTACAGGCAAAATTCAGTTGTAATGTTTCTGACAGTTGTAGCTGCAATCTTAAGACCAGATTGCAGAGTACAAAGAGTGTTTAATTAATTCATGCATGTAATACTGTCAGATTATCATGCTAAAGAGCATTTAAATGGCTAATCCACATGAAGGCTTTTGTCTCCGACCACTCGTATGCAAAAGATGCGATTATTGTGCATCTCAGAGAAAACCAAACACTTACTCCTTCTTCTCTGCAGGGAGCAAGAGATAATTTGGAGCCTTCGTCATCCACTTAAAAGCTCCCCTGCATTCAGCTTAACAAGCACATCATTTACTGTGATTTGTCAGTGATTTTACATTTAAAACAGAACGTATAATTCAAAATTTGCTAGGATTTAAACTTTTACATGGGATTAATTTAAGAATCTCTCAGCAATGCAGTGATGAGCAATGTTCACACAAGGCAGCTAACTGTTTTCTCTTATTTTTTTAGCTAATGTGTTTTTTGGTCTTTGTGTTTTTCTAATTAACATTGTTTCCAACTGCGTATGCCTCATACACAAAGTTTTAACACTGAAATCAATTCCAAGCAACAAACAACAAATTACAGCCTATGAGAGCTCTGAAGAGCAAAGTTAATTCGCAATCAGCTTTCTTTGCCCACTAAATAAGATTATTAGGTTATGCTCTGCTACTTCATGCAGTGGTTTCACGTTGATACCATAACTTTGTTGACTATAAGTGACTGTCATGGAGTTTTGTTCTTCCCAGTGCAGCACTGATTAAGTGGCTAAGAGACTCACCCCCTGCCTGGTAAGGCTCTTACACTGCACGAGCTGCTCTCAATGGATAACAATGAGCCGCTTAGATGCTGACAGCATCTAAATATACTTCATCCTGTCACGGCATATCTATTATATTTAACATTTTTGATCAATCAAATGTGCTAAATAAAGAAAAGGACTTTTGTGTGCATGTTTCCAAATCATAATGTGTGGAATGTTCACTATGTAAAGGAATTGATGAGGTGTATTTGTTAGATCTCCACCCTGCAAATTTAGGGTTTAGCAGAGCACTGCAGCAGCATGCACTAATTATACAATTACAGAATTTGCTGAGGGGCAGTTATCTCCAAACGTCTTTGACAGGGAGAGAGAGAAGTGAGCTGGAGACAACACGCCTAGCATGTTGCGACATATGCTGTGTCTACCTGTCTGTGGGTGTAGGATCACTGAAAAACTACGAATGATGATTTACTGAGGGAGCGTTACATCTTCTGTCTGTGTCCCCCTGGGGACTGAGTGTTGGTGACTTTCCATGATATTTTTTTTTTTCCTCTGAAATTTTGAAATACTTATCCAATAGGGCTGTTGTAAATTATTATTTTAGTAATTGGGAAATCGATTGATTATTCGGACAATTAATTGGGTAATCGAATAAAAATGTGATCAAATAAAATAGCTGTAAATTCTGCCATAAGTACTAGTATCGGATATTAACTTCGGCCCAAATTTTCATATCCGTGCATCCCCTATAATTACTTTTCTCTAGTTCAGAAAATTAACTTGTAACAGCTTACTTTTAAAGTTAACTTGGAAAAAGATTGTACAAAAACTGAAACTATATTCAATCGAATAATAAAGCAGCAGGCTCACAAATACAAAAGTCTAGACTCTATACAGTTTTTAGATTATGAATTCATCTTCAGGGAATTTAATTAATATTCGAACTCTCACTTTGCCCAGCCAGTTATAGCTCTTGTGTCCATGTTAACAACAGGATCTTTGGTACCTACATCTCACACAGAAACACATCTGTCTGCTATGTACTGCCACAATGCACTTCGCCACCCAGTTGTTGTGGCCAGGATGGCGGTACGTTTATTTTCCGGTTTGTCTGTAAAGCTACACTTATGCTAAGCATCTACAGCTGCCCACAGTGTTCCGTCCATCCCCTCCACCTGTATAAATACTTTTGGCACGCTCTTCACCACTGTTCACTGCCAATTGGCTAACAGGCAGCAGTTTTTGGAGGAGAAAAGTTGTATTCATTGGATAGCACCCGTCATTCTAAGGATACCTATTGGTCCCTGAACAAACAATAAAAACCTGAACAGTGTCATCAATCAAAGAAATCCCCTCCAAACTTGAAAACTGAACTTGAAAACTATGCTGCTAGCACATAGCAGCATAACATCTAACAACTCATAGGCGGAAGTGAGAGCGTTGCGCAACACAAATAATATCCGGCCAGGAACATACTTGGCACAGATAATTTGCCTCAATTTGAGGCGGATAATTTGCTTCAAGGAATTTTAATAATCAAGGTACTCGAATCATTCGAGTTATCACTAGAGCCCTAGAATGAGTGTATAACTTCTAATAAAATATTTTCTCTTAAATTATATATTTCCACAGAAGTATGATAATATTTGGGGAAACTACAAGCTTCTTCAGTGTGTTATCTGGCAATTGGCACTTTGACATTTTCATGTGGGTCTACATCTGTAATTTATTCAGTAAAAACGAAGCTGTCAAAAATCCTAGCAATATCCTCCTTCAAAGAGCAAATTGTTCATGGCTCCTGAAAGATGATCTATGGGCAGTACTGGCAAATCAGAAACGTTTTTATTAGCTCAGCAGAATATAATCCAGTCTCTCAAGCTCTTATTAAACAATTTATGTTCCATAACTTTGAACCAAGTTACTGAAATGAAACAGAGCTAATAAATCACACCTGGCTCTTTGTCATTTTTCACAACCAGCTTTTTAGTTAAACATTTTGTACCCACATAAACATTTAAGCTCTAACATTTGCGGTCTTGTTAATAACAGAGGTGCAGGTTATTTGGAAATGTCCTGGTACAATACTATTGCTCATTTCTGTGGTGACGGTATCAACTCTGATTAACCTTCATTTTCCTCACACTTCTTTTGCTTTTTCATGTCCCTGGAGCCTTTCAATCTAAAGTCAGTGTCAGGTGTGGAAGGGCAGAGAGAGTCCATCTAGCCGCCAAAAGATATTACGGACAGCTAGAGTACAAATGCATTGCAGTGAAATATAAAAACCTACTTAATACTGCATCTATTCTAAGGCTGTACAATACATAAATCACTAAGATATTGTCATCTAAGTATTAGCGTGTGTGTTTTCACCCTGACTGCAGCATGCACCATAGACTTTCATAAAAACAGTGATGTCATGAACCTTAAAAGTGGAACCCTGGCCTAAGCTACCTCTGGCCATTCAAAAGTCAAATCTGCACTAAAGAACCATACATGGTGTGGAGATGAGTTTAGTTGATAAGTGTTACAGACAATCTGGGTGTTGGAAATCTACTATTTTAAAGTAGTAAACATATTGTTGGTGTGTGATGTCTTTTTGGTTTATTTTCATAAATAGAAATTAACGTTGGCTTAGGTCAGATGATCTGTTCTTCTTGGTGCATTTCACAGCAAACTGTCCGATTTGTGTTTATGGCAAGAAATGATGCACATTAAATGCGCGCAACATGACAGTGGTCTCTGTTTTCAGCTGATACAAGACAGTAACTAACTCACTTGGCCAGTTAGTCTGTTTGACTTCAATCATTGACTGGTCTCCTCTTGATGAATAAATTTATCACTACAAAGCAGGAACACACCACAAAAACTGCACATTTCCTCTGACCCAGTCATCACAATTTGATTCTTGTCAGATCTGTTTGGATCTTTCTGCATACATATTCTTTCTGCTTTTAATGCACCAACTTTGGAGGACAAAGTGTTCACTTCCTGCTCTATTAATCCTACCTGCTATTCCTGTGTATGGTCACAATGGTGTGTCTAATTGGTGAGCACAATGTTTTAATGGTTTAAAATATAGAAAAATAAAACATACACCGCTTTCTTTTTTCATGCAGTGAAATTAATGTCCATAACATCAAATGAATCATTCATCAGATTTTTAACTGATGGCATTTATTGAGTAAAGGCAGTAAGTTTAAGGCACACCATCCAACATCTCAATCTTCTTGTACAGTTAAAGGAATTATAATCATATTTTTCTAAGTTGTGCAGTTTTATGATTTTTCTGCACATTTCTCTTTATTCTCTAATGTGGCAAAACAAGACCCTGTTTGTTGAATGTGAAGGGGATCTCACAACAATCCCAGCACAGGATGTGTTTCAAGATTTATCCTGATCTCATGTGACAGTCGGCTCTCCTGTCTATTAATCTGCTGAAAGCTCGAACTAAACATCACAGCAGGGAGCAAGATTCCCTGCAATTATCACATTTCAGTCAAGCTGGGTCACTCACAGAAAAACACTGGGCCATATTTTGCCCAAAGCGTCAGACAGCTAAACAGCCTGGCCAAATATTCATGTCACCTAAACCACCAGCACTTCCTTTCACTCACAACAGGAACAGTAAAGAGAGTCTCACCATAAACTCAGACTGTCAATGGTAAAATGTAAGTTCTGCAAGTTCTGTACTGCAAGCGAGGTTGTAAGCCCCGAGCAGAATTTCTTTTCAGGGTTCACCTTTTCACTTTTCAATATTTACTGTCCACCATTTTCTGTACAGTTTTACTGAGCTCAGAGCAAAAAAAAAAAAAAAAAAAAAAACAGTTGAGTGAAGTATTTGCCTCTTGGCAGATTTGCTCTACATTTGCTTTTTTTCTTCTTCTTCTTTTTTTGTCATAATGAAATATATTTTAGAAGATCTAATGCATTTTAATCACCTGAGTCATTTAGTGTGATATTAAAATCCTTAGAGCAGGATTTTACTTAGTATGGAAAAAAGGGGGTTTGTGAAAGCAAACTGGCTGTATGTGAAAAAGTAAGGCTTGAATTTTAGACTTATCCACAAAATAACCCAGAATTACATTTAAATCACAGAAGACCTCAGCTGAGGTCAGCATTTAGAATTTAATAAAAAGATAATAATGACCTTCAACAGAGACCTCCAATATGAAAATCATTGCTTACCTAAAAGATCACAAAAACTCCTCTAAACTTATTTTCCTATTAGAGGAGAATATTCTGTGGGCTAGAGAGAAAAATTAAAGTTTTTTTAAAAAAAGAAAATATACATCCTATCATATCTGAACAGCCATTCAGAAAAACAAAATCATACTGACAACCAAACTTTATGAAGGTAATCTATTTTTTTCCTTAAGGGCCCAAGTGATTTGTCTTTATGAACCATGAATTCAGCTTAATGACAGAAATAAAAAAATCCTGAGTGTCCATCAGTTTCCAACCTTAAGCTCAAGCGCACAAAAAGAAGGTTTTAGAGTTGCTCAATTCACATCTGGATTTAAACCTGATTCAATTGCTGTGGCATGACCTTAAACAGATTATTCATGCTCAAAAATCTTCAAATCTGGCTTTATAAAAATTATTCTCTGAAAACCGGGGCCAAAATAACTCCCTATCAGTGCACATGTCTCAGTACCTGTTACAAGAAATAACAGTTTGTCTAACAGTTGTTGATGCCAAGAGGGACACAACTGGTCATTAGTTTTAGAGAGCAATAACTTGTAATCATACAGGGTCAGGGTTTGTATGTTTGTTTGATCTGAGACGTGAGACAAAAACAGAAAAACTTATAAGCCTTTAAACACTTTTTCATGATGCTGTGGGTGGCTTAACACATAGACAAAATTATACTGTGCTTTTCAAATTGTGAATTCAAACAACTTTCAGGTCTTGTTTTTTTGTCTTTTTCAGCTCTTGATACATTTTTGAGTAGTTTGGCTTAGCCTCTAGTTAGATGAAAAAGTGCATACAAAAGTAAAAAGTAGTTAGAGCACAGAATGTAAAGCTACGGTATGTAAATAATCACCAGCAACAGCTGAAAATAAATGCACTTTGTTATTTTTTTTATTAAAACAGCTCATTTCTTTGGGCCAGAATATAACCAGCCACAAACTCTAATAGTAACTTGGGCTGGTCCTGGATGCCCGTTTCAACTTTTTTAATATGTGATAAATTCAATAGCTAATCCCCTTCGAAATCTTTGACAAATTTTTTTCATTGCGATGCAAACTTAACACTAAAAAAATAAAATATTCAACAGTGTGTGCATTTGTTTCTCTGGCTCTGCAATGAGATTCTACACTCCGCCACACGTCTTCACAGCTGATATCTTTATTTCCTGTGTCCGAGCTCCATGTACTTAACTGAATGTTTTGACTTGGCGTTCTGCAGTTGTGTTTGTAAATGATGAGGTTTACCATCGCAAAGTGCCTAACCCGGAATAGAGGTAGGTAAATATATAAAACTCACCCACAAGCAGAGCAGCTTTAGAGCAGGACCTCTCTTGGCTTCCGATGAAATGTTTAGAGAAGAAAAAGTCCACTCCGCAGTGGGAGAACTAACAAACGCCACTGCCGTGTAAACTTTACCACAAGTTTTATAACCTCCGCTGTTGACAGCCTGAAAGTCTGCTGAGTGACGGGCAACACAGAGAGTTGTTAACAACTGCCGCTCCGACCCAAGTCTCCTCAAGGTTGTTCCTCTATTTTGGAAGCTTGTGGGGTCAAAGGACAAGGAGCGACTCTGTGTGAGCCGAGTGTCTCTTGTCACAGAAAGATGATAGGTACCTATGGGCTTGGAGTGGAAAGTGGGTAAATGTTTTTTGGTGCGCGCTCGTGCGTAATGTCAGCGTCATTCTTGTGCCCTCGAGCACATATATCACCTCTGACGTTACCTGCGTACAGGCTAATATGCAAAACAGCAGCCTACGGATCTCTGGAACATTATTAGTGACCTGAATGTGTGACTGTTTATTCAGACACGTTTGCTGCACAGATAACTTCCCTCACTCCTGTCTGAAATTCACCAAATCTACATATTATGATGATTATTTCACTGAAAGAATATTAAGAAAGAATATTAAGCTGCCTTTACTATATGTTGCATTAGGTGACTGTAAAGCGCAGGTGCATCTGTTTGCACTCCATTAGTCCACCGCACCCGTCTGAGTTTACGCAAACACGTCACCTCCATGAAGCAGTGAATCCCATTCAAAGAATGAAAAAATATGCTCTGTGTATTTTATCCACCAATAGCTAAAACATCCTGTCGCTGATGCGCTTTTGTCACTTCTTTTAGCAAAACGGAAATGTTTACATTCGTATGGATCATACTTTAAAGTAGACACAATGAGACTTAAACCTGAAGGAGGGTGTGGTTATTATAGCACTAATGCGGGTTAAACTAACAGAGGCCAAGTGTCACCATTTAATAACCACGCCTTGAATCATAAACATGTCACACTATTTCCAGATGACTTAACCACGCTGTAAAAATGCCTGTGAAATTCCCATCCAGGCACTGTGATTCAGCACGAATGCCCCCCTTGACCTTTACCATTGTATTTAAATCTCCTCAGTCAATATTTTACTGAAATACCTTTTGGCTTTTTGCTTATATCTCTAAGATTTGCACTTATATAGACTGAAACGTCTGTCAATTATTCTTTGCAAATTGCTCAAACTCTGGGCAGATTGGCTAGTCTCTGTGAACAAGTCCTGCAACATTTACATTTGGATTCAGGTCTGGACATGAACAAAGTCATTTTAACACACATGTGCTTTGATCTAAAAACTGTTCCATGTTCGACCTGAAGTGACATTATTCCTAGACAGTTTGCAGTCTTTTACAGCTCCTAACATGTTTCTTTTCTGTTTAAATAGAGAAACACTTAAAGTGTGGAAAATAACACAAGATGTGTTTACTTAATGGAAACAGAAAATGTGTTGAAAACCATCACATTTTGTTTTCAACTCCACCCATCTTCTCACCAGCTCTGATCTATCTTGAAATAAATATTGCCATGATCCTGCCACCCCCTTGTTTCACCACAGAGATGATGTGTTCAGTGTGTGCTGGTTTTACATCAAACACATAGTGTACAGGGTACATCTTCTATTTCGCTTTTGTCTAAAACCAGGGTCTTCATGCACACTTTTGTTGTGTTATCCTCATAACAGCACTTTATGGGTTTCTTCCTGCCAGGACAGACTTGTAAAATGCACAGCTAATTGTCCTATGAATGGATTCTCCCACCTGGGCGGTGGATCTCTGCAGCTCCTCAGAAGTGATGGTTTTCCTCTTGTTTGCTTCTCTGAGGAATGCTCTCCTTACGCAGCCCATCACTGTTGGCTAAAGGTCAAGGCTTGGTAGGCTGCAGTTGTACCATTCTTCAATTTCAGATGATTGTTTGAGCAGTGCTCTGGTGTTCAGAGGTTTGGATATTATTTCATAAGCCTGACCATTCTGTTGTGTTGGTCTTCAGAAGCTGTTTGTTCACTAATATTCTCTAAGTCCTCTGATTCCTCCACAAAATAGCTGGCTTTATACTGAAGTTGAGTTGGACGCAGGTGGACTCTATTTCAAAGCTGAGTGTCTTCCAGGGGAAATTAGTTGCACTAGATTTTATGAAGGACGATCAGAGTAAAGAAAGCTGAATAAATGTATGCTTCCTTGAATTGTATTTGTGAAAAAAAAAATAAAAAAGCTTTGAAACTTTTTTGTATTTCCACTTAGCAATTATTACAGTACCACTGTGTTGGTCATAAAATCCCAATCAACTATGCTTGTGGCTATAATGTGAAATTTAAGCATTATGGTTACTTTTGCAAGGCACTGTGCACTAAATACAGCACATAATGAAAACTTAGCATTAATATATAGGATATTGGATGATAACTGTAATCAGAGAACACAAAAAATTAAAAACAATCTACAGAAATAGTTTGAATGATATTCTAATTATTAAAAAGGTTTTAGTTGTTCTAGTGGCCTTTATTTGAGAGTGGTCAGACAGGAAAATGGGTAGTGAGCGAAATGGAGGACATGCAGCAAAGGTGATCAGGCCGGGACTCGAACCTACGGTGAGCACGTCGCGGACTAAAGTCTCCTTACATGCGTTGTGTGTTACCCTTGTGCCACTGCAGTACCCCATACCCTTATATTTTATGTTGACATTTAAAATTGTGTTCATTTACAGACACATTTCTTGGTTTCAGGGGTAACTAAACTGTCCATTTATTGTCTATGCCCACTTATCCTTATGGGATCACTGGTGGGCTTGTGCCTATTTCCAAGTAGTTATTGAGCAGGGGGCCTGTCCGGTACAGGCCAACACAGAAATACACAAGACAGACAAACATGCACATACGCCCTCTCTCACCTGAGGACACTTTAGAGAGACCAATTAACCCAACAGCCATGTTATTGGACTGTGGGAGGAAGTCAAAATAGACAGTGAACCCAGACGTGCACAGGGAGACAGAACCCACGCGAAAAATCAAATTAGGATGCTCACCACTGTGCCACTGACGGTACGTAATAGCCATTTTATCTATTTTATATTGTCCCCTATTTTTGTTTCTCTTTCCTCACTAGATATTTACCTAACATTTCACTCACTTTCTCCAAAATAAAAACTAAAGCATGTAATTATCTGTTGCATTGTACGTGCTCATATAAATCCAGACGTGATTGCAGATCACTACAGTGAGGATTCAATCCAATTGTTGCAAACAGCAATGAATGCAGAATTCTGGAGATTGATGTAACCTTCTTATTGTAGGAGGAACAAATCACTGTAGGAGTTCACAGATTCTCAAGATAAGAGGCCCATTATGAGGCAACCGTCTCATTATGGGCCTCTTATCTTGACCCAGAGTTTTGTTTTCTGTCTGGCTCGAGGCGTCTCACTGATTTTAGGTACGATTTGTCCAATTCTGACAACATGCTCCTCTGCACAAGACCAATTACAGTAAAAAAACCATTTGGCCTAAAATGAAATCTCTCAATTTATTTTTAACAGTTTTTACCCCTACTTTATATAAGCCAACTGTACAACAGAAGAAAAGAAGAGGAGAGAATGTTGTTGCTATGGTAATGTATGTATATTTTATTGGCAGTCCTTCCTCCTGAGGTGTAACAATGCCACCTAGTGATATGTGAGATTATTGTGCACCCTAGTGATGCAGCGGCCCAGAGATCCCTTTCAAAAATAGTGAGTATATTTTACAGTCATCCACATATAGATATTTCATACAGTATTTACTCATATTGATTATCGAACAAAGTGTGAAGCATAAAAAATAAGAACACTTGTTGTGACATTTTGTCACATTATAGCCACAACCTTATGTGAAAGTTCAACACAAGCTTCATAATTAAGTGTAACTAAAATAACCTATAATTTACACATAGCTAAAAATGCATAAAAATCTAAAAAAAACTACTGAGCAATGCATTTGTATTCATTCCCTAAGTTGTCAATATGTTGTAGAACCACCTTTCATTGCAATTACTTTCACACATTAGGTGTGTGTTTACCAGCTTTACACATCTGGAATCTAAAAATGCTACTCACTTTGACAGGCCTATAACATGTGAGGGTGAGTCGATCTAAACCTTTCTATCTGAATGCTCAGGAGAGTCATCCTGCTGAAAGATGAACCTCTGCCCAGACTCAAGTTATTTGAAGCCTCTAATGGGTTTTCTTTCAGGATTGTTTTGTATTTACCTCTACCCATCTTGTCATCATTTCTGATACGTAAGGTGTTGCTTCCCTTTAAGAAAAGCAACCTCTCTGCATGATGCTGCCACCACCCTGTGTTACCACGGACAGGGTGTGATCAGGATCTTAAGCAGTGCAAATCTCCCCCTCACACATAGTTTTTTGCTTGAAGGCAGGTCAATTTTGTCTTGTCTGACCTTCCGTTTGCACTATCACTCATGTGATTTGTGGCAAAAACAAGAAGAATTTCTATTGGATTTCCTCTTATTGGACAAATTTGTGGCATGGAGATCCGTGTATTCTGGAGCTCTGTCGCTCCTCCAGATTTACTATTTGCCTCTTTGGTGCTTTTTGATTAATGCATACTTTTAGGTGGAATGTCATGTCTCAGCAGGTTTGCAGTTGTGCAACACTCTTTCCATTCTCAGATGATGGATTGAACATTTTCTTGTAACCTAACCCTACTTTTATTTAGGGGTATCAAATGAAACAGTGTTTTCTTTCCACTTCACAATTGCTGTATCTGCTGTTTCATTAATACGTTGAGAGGCTTGCAGCAGGGCTGTGAATGATACTTCGTTGTTTACTTGAATTTCTTTATACTAGCCAAGAGATTTCCAAGGTCTTTTTTCTTATCTGTCCAATTCGGCTTGGTGAATCTCTCTGCCGTGTTTTCAGGTAAAGCATCTGATTCACTCAACTATTAAACTGTCATGCAGACTGGCAAAAGCCAGCCACAGACAAAGTTATGGTGGATAAAAAAAAGGAGATGATGCAGTTCAGGGCAACACTCCTTCTGAAGACGAAAGCTTTAGAGAATAAAGAACCTGTTCCAATATTAAAAAAAAAAATGACACTGCGTTCAATTACTTTCTTATTGACTGCATTGGGGCCATCAAGCTTCATGTAGCATCTTTTTTTTTTTTTTGGTTGAGGCAACGGTTTATCTTGTGAAGTTTCAGCAAGATAATCCCTGTGCAATGTGTGCTAAATGGAGATGGACGGGGATAGAATGTGAACTGATAAGTGCAATCAAAGCCAGCTGCCTTCAGTTATTGACTCAAGACCCAGGGGTGTGTGAGAACGCGTGTAATATCAGTGTTGCAGTAGAATACTGGGAGTTACATCATCAACACTTAACACTACAACAAGCCCCTCACAAGATGATGGCAGCCACATGGGAAAACTGAAAGAGAAGTGCTAAATTACTTTAATATAAATGCACATTGGGAATATGTGATGAAGAGATGCTTATGAGCTTCAATTTGTTGATCTCTGCTTGTTGCTCATTCTCACTGTGCCGTTTTATTGACACCGAGCCACTCCTCTCTTCGTCTAGGTGTGTCGGGTTGGTGCTGAGAAAGGTTTCTGGATGAAGGAAAG
This sequence comes from Xiphophorus couchianus, assembly GCF_001444195.1. NCBI lineage: Eukaryota > Metazoa > Chordata > Actinopteri > Cyprinodontiformes > Poeciliidae > Xiphophorus > Xiphophorus couchianus. The sequence continues at coordinate 11,937,924 of NC_040228.1, forward strand.
ATTTAGGCAAGTGTGATCTTGTTAGGAAGGGGAAATAAAAGTAAGTATTACTTCACCCTGAAACAAAGGAAAATAAATATGTGCAAGTGTGTGTGTGGGGGCGCGGGCATGTGGGGGTGGGATTTTGTGTGTGTATGCTTGCTGTGTGTGGGTGGTTTGGTTTGATGTTGTGACAGACAGATCGATACGAGCAAACAAGGAGGGAAAATATGTGTACAGTTTCAAATAGAGCTGGCCGACATCACGGCATGCGGCTCGGACAGCAACCTGACTGTCTGAGACATATGCAAATCCAGATTTAATTAAAATAATTTACAAATCAGTGGAAGAACAAAAATACTGTTGTCAATTAAGAGCTGCTGTCAACATCATTGTTGTCACTACATAGTGACAACAGAACTATAACATTTTTGTGTATTCTTTATTTTGTCAACCTTAACGGTTTCAGGTCATCAAATAAATTCTGATATTAAACAAATATTACCAGAGTGAACAGAAAATGCTGATTACATTTATTAAGGAAAAAAAGCTTTGTAAATTAGCCTATTTTTTTATGAATAGCAATTGCACATCTTGATTAATTATAATTCAAATATGCATTAACAGTATGAAGTAGACTCAAAGTTTAAGAACAGAGTTCAAGTTCAAAGAAAGTCAGTGCCATCTGTCAGTCCAGAAACGGTTACAAAGTCAATTCTTAAGCTTTGGGCCTGCAGCAAACCACAGTAAGAGCTGTTAACCATAAATGAAAAAAAAAAAAACATTAGGGAAACTTCCTAGGAGTGATTGGTCTTCCTAAATTATTCAAAGAGAATGTTGATAACTCATCCAAAAGGTCACAAAAGAACCCGAAACAACATCTGAAGCACTGCAGGTCTCTGTTGTGTTCGACGTTCATAATTAAAAAAATAAGAAATAGAAACTGAGTAAAAATGCCATCCATGGGGGGCGTGCTGTGGTGGCGCAGGAGGTTAGCACGCCCCACATTTGAAGGCCTAAGTCCTCAACGCGGACGTCGCGGGTTCGACTCCTGGATGTCTTTGCCGCATGTTTTCCCCCCTCTCCTCACCCTCCTTCCTGTCTGCCTACTGTGGAAAAATACGAGCCACTAGCGCCTCAAAAACTCTTCGGAGAAAAAAATAAATAAATAAAATAAGAATTTGAAGGCCAAAACCACTGTTGACCCAAAAGGACACAAAGATCCATTTCACATTTACCAAGCATGATGATCCCTTTTAGGGAAAATATGACAAGACAGACAGTGGAGGGTTATAAGGGATGTGCCTCCAGTTACATCAGGCACAAAGCCGACAGCATTTCAGAAACAGAACATCATACCAATCATCAGACATGGAGATGGTGATTTGATAGAGGGTCCGCTGCTTCTGCTTCTTGCTGTAATTGATAGCATCATGACTTTTGATCTCCTGTAGAAAACTTAAAAGGAAGTATCTGGACACCATTTTTGTTACTGTTGTTGTTTTTGACCTTACTTAATAAATGAAACCATTTATTAAGTGAAAAGAAAAACAAAAAATGTATTTGATCAGCTCATCTCTGCTTCATATAAATATGTGTTCTAGCATGTGGGACAATTAAATGTCGCAAAAACAAAAAATAAAGAAAGAAGTCTGTTTTCGAGTAAATACCTTTTCACGGCCATACTGTATTATTTGCTACATATTTAAACCCTCAAAGTTACAGTTGCATTTACTGACATCTCTTCTTAAAACACAGATTTGGTTAATCTATTTGCAGGATACTTGTAAATGCACTGTACAAAGACTTTGTAGGACCTTTTCATTAAGCATTTTGGTTTGGAGTTTAATATACACCTACCAATGTCTAAATATTCCTTGGCTAAAATGCATTTTAACTCACAACTTGCAACAGTACTTTAATTTGATCTCATTAACTGTCAGAAACAAATTTGTAAATATTTAGTAGGGGTAAAGGGAATATCTGGCTGATTTTACTTTAAAATACTATTAGTGCATTCCTTAATTTGATACTGGGACAAAATTAAAATAATAAATAAATAAGAATGTCAAAATCATATTAATCAATTTAATATTGTTTTTGCGGCAGTTGGAATATGTATTATTTTTATGTTTTAAAAAAAGTGATTTTACCATGATTGTTTTTATGCATTTCATAAACATTGTGAAGCCATGCAAAACCAGACCTCTGCCATGTTAAAGTAACTCCAATCTCAACCTGCCACATCACATCATGCAAACCCCTTTGAATAGCCGCCATTTTTGGATTAGATTGTTGTCTCTATTGAGTTCTATGTTTTTTTTACACTGGGAATCATGGTTGGCTGCGATCTGTAACAATGACCTTTCTCTGTGATGCAAGTACAGCAAAACGGGGACAGGTTAAGAATTTGCCTGCACAGCAACTATCGTTATGAAATGCTGTGCAAATGATAAAAATATTAAAGCGATTCAAGTGAACACCATTCTATTAATTTTTACTTTACCTTTCCTTCCCTTCAGATAGTCATTCAGTTTCAAAGTTAATGTTTTATTCAGGCGAGTCTGAATAAAATGGACCAAACAAAGCGCTTCAGTGTAAATAAGTTTAGACTTCAACCTGTCATGTTCCGTGTTTTTCCTGCATATTTCTTTCGAGTTTCTGTGTCCTTGAGTCTCTTCGTTGTCCTGGCTCCCCTCGATTACTCCCAGGTGTTTGTCGTTCCCTGATTACCTCCTGTGTATTTAGTGTCACCTGTGTGTCTGTGTCAGGTCCTCCTCTCATTGTGGCTCTGTCTATGTGTGCTTCAGTCCGTCGTTCCAGTTGCTACCTGAGTTGAGTCCTGGCTTCTGCTCATCAGTGCTGCCTGGTGTTATTTGGACTGTTTATTTTCTGGATTACTTATCATTAAGTCCATCATTTGCACGTCAACCTGGGTCTGCTGCTTCCGCCTCACCAACTCCTCACCACACCACTTCATGACACAACCACTAGGAAATTGTCTCTCTTTCATTAAGGTAATTTTACAAACTCTAGACCTTTCTTGAAAAACAAAATGCCTGGGAAAGAGATTGTTTGATTACATTTATATCCTAAATCCTTACTGTTATAAGTTTAAATCTGTTTTTAGAACTTTTTTTTTCTGAGATTGTTGGGTGGGGGTTTTATTTTTTGTTTATTAAAACAGGTATGATATTTTCATGAAGTTCTGTAATTTTCTGGGTTTTATGTTTTTGAATAACAGCTCTTTTCACTCAGATTAGCTATAATCTTAATCCATTGAAGGAAACAAATCTGTATATAAACAAAAGGAAAATAATTTATTTACTCTCGGTGAAATGCTGTCTACGTAAAACCTCTCCAACAAACTATGCTCTAAAAGATGGACTCTAATACAATTAAATTGAACATCAAGTAATTTAGTAGTACTGGCTAGTGGTAAAAATCAAAAAGGGGACTCAGCAGAATTAATATGATACTTTAGCAAAAAAAAAAAAATAAGAATACATATAAACATATGTCCTATTCAAAAGAACTTGCATTTTTGGAGATGGCCATATTTATCTTTACAAGTACATTCATTGGATCAATATGCATTTTTTATGTGCATGTCAGCATGTTGACCATTAATTGATCCTTTATGTTAATCTAGTTTTCTGAATAATTCATAAGTCAGGCATTTAGAAACAGATGTGTCCATCCTTAACCAGCTAATGGCTCGCCATAAAAATCTCGGAGCTTAGTAGAAGTGATGTGTTTTTTGCGTTTATGGTGGTGAAACCTTTCCTTTTTTCCTGCATTGTTTGTCACCTAAAATTGCTCAAGTAAACACCCAGGAACTGTAGAGTAGTTGCTTGTTACCAGCTGTTTGAGGTTAATTGCATCCTTCCAATTTACTTGAACTTGCTGAAGAGATTTGTTTTTTAGCTTCGCTTTTATGTTACAACTTAGAGTTTGAGTCTAATTGGAACCAAACTACATCTTAAGAAAATAACAAAGGTAATTTTTGTTTTACACTCCAGCTAGTAGGCTTGTTGCTGTGTAATGCATGTTAAGTGCAGTTATTGACGAATGAAAGCATTCATTAAAAAATGTGTATTGAAAATCTCTAAACTGATCTTCACCATGGACCAATACGTACCTGAAACCCAATCACATGAGATGGATCTTTTTATTGAACTGGGAGCAAAGTGTGAACACAGAAGCATTTGCACAGACGTTGGCTCTACAGTCATGAACCTACTCCTAAAAGCCGTGGTATTGGTATGCTTGTCAGGGTATTACATCCCCCATTGTTTGCTCCATTACTTCAGGATTCATTTAGTTTAAGCCTGCATTGCTCTCACGGTGAAAGCAAACACAACTTCCAGCTCTCTTTGTTTGTCATGAAGGAGGCAAAATAGTCACTTGAGGTGACACGAAGTGAAGTTATAAAGTTATTTAATTTTTCTTTCGTAAAATTAGATTATGATGCCACGAAGCACCCAACATCAAGTTTGGACTTGGCTGGCCTCAAGGAACTTAAGGCAAACTGTTAAATAATTACACAACAATAATATTACCAAATATTATTACACACCCAAGATAACCTAGACTATGCAGATACTTTACTTGCCTCAGGATGCTGAATGCTTGAAGTGAACGTGAGGTGGATCCCAGTGTTTAATTTTAGATTTTATGTACAGCTCTGGAAAAAAATTAAGAGACCACTTCACTGAGTCTGATTGAAAACCTCATGGTTATTCCACCAAATATAGAACTCTTCCTGAGTTAAAATATTACTATTGTTGTTTCTAAATGAATATGAACTTGTTTTCTTTGCATTATTTGAGGTCTGAAAGCATGACATCCTTTTTTTGTGATTTTGACCACTTCTTGATTTCAAATAAATTTCAAATGAATACTACATTTTTGCTTGGAGTTTAAGAGACATGTTTTCAGTAGTTCATAGAATAAATGAGCAATGTTCATTTTACTCAAACATATACTATAAAAAGTGAAATCTGAAAAACGGATCATTTTAAGTGGTCTCTTAAATTTTTCCAGAGTTGTATGTTCGACACCAAAGTGCATTAAAAGCAGTATGGATACAAATACATGTAATTGTTTGATGCTCCAAAAATTGTCCTTTATGTCTATATGTTTAGAACCAAATAACACATGATTTTCAATGTACTAGCATACATGGCAAAATAGGAAACACTGTGCTAGCAGCTTTAGATCTGCAAAGTCCAAGCGGGCAAGTTTCAGGCATAGTAGGAGATGTGGCCATTGGGGTGCAGTCAGAATCAGTAAGTGCGTTAATTTGAGGATCTCTCTTTTGGCCTTGAAACACCTTTGGATTATCCTTGAATAAGCTGCAGAGTGTTGTTTGGTTGGTTGGATGAATGAATGTTATTAAACAATGCAGATTCAGTGACATTTTTGCAAAGGAAATAAACTCAAGTTTCATGGTTTTTCATGAGGAGCAGGCTGACTCTATTGCTCTTTTGACTAATTACATGAGAGAAGATACAGTTGGGCAGATTAGAACGTAGTGTGAATGACACTCTGTTACATTGTGTTATATTTGGTTTTAGTCATACAGCATTATAAACAAACTTGTCTCAAGATGTTTTGCACTGAACGTGAATTCCCCCCTACAAGAAGGCACTAAGGCAACACATAAGATGAGTCAATGGGAAAAGGCGAAATGAGAACTAAAATATTTATAGGTAATGAATATTCTGCTGAGAGTACTTTTGTACCCAGAGCCTCCTGCAACAGTTTCACTCTTTTAAATATTCATAACTGCTTAAACAAATAGAACTGCCACACAACGTGTATACGAAAGTATAAACATGTCACATTGTGTGAAGACTTTTTCTTGCTTAAGTTTGTACAACTTATTCATATGGTCAAACAAAAAGACATCACCAAATAAGAACTGGATTAACCTCCTGTTAGAAAATGTAACACATTTCCAAGTAGCTTTATTTGATAATCTACTCTTTCCACCCTTTAGTATACTTACAAACTCACATTTCCTCTGTGAACCGAAAGTATTATTGCAATTTTGATTCATTTATCAGTTTATATACTGCCATTGGCAGATTTTATGTCCAAATCAACTGTGTAAGAAATGTCTGCTCCGATTTGGCAAGAGGTTGTTGTCAGTAATATCTGCAGCCACCTGCTACTTTTCCAATGCTCCCTGCCCTAAAGTGCAAAACTACCAGCTTTAGCTCTAATTCTTTCTGCACTGTGAGTTTAGGATTTAGGGACCTCTTCCCAGCATCATAAAGCCATCATAAGATGATGATGTCAAGAACTCAAGGGATGGCCCAGAGGCAGAAATAGCGACTTCTAATAAGCTACTGTGAGGAATTAGAATAAGATAATCTGTTGTGTTGAAGTGTAAGGCATGAACTGCAAAGTGTCTGTTGTTACAGATCACAAAAACTACTAAAGGGCCCTTGAGTAATTCGCATAAAACCCCAAATTACTGCAGGGGTAATGTTCTGCTTAAGAGACCTCCTGTTCACTCTGAGTTACTTTATTTGACTTTGACTTTGTATCTTACTCTAAAATTTATATTTTTCAGATATGTACTGCTATAGTTTGGCACAGAATAATGAAAGATCCAATGTTTTGCTAAAAATTTATTTTCCCAGAGGTGAACATATTTTATCTGGATTTTATATAATGGCTAGAGCAAAAAGAGTTGTGTAAGATTGAAAAGCTGAGGAAAGAAGATGCATGGTTTTCTTTTTTAAAAAGTAGAAATCTAAGCTACAAGTTCTTAGGGATATGTTTCCTCCAACTTGCAATGTATGCCATTGCAAGTTGACAGCTTTATGAAGCTTACTCAGATTAGATAGAGAGTATCAAGATCAATTACATGTAGTTGTGGATTTGACAAGGTCATGAAGATGCTTTGGTCTAAACCATTCCATTACAGTTTTGCCTGAAAGTTTAAGCTTTTTTCCCCAACAGGACTTTAGTCCAAAATGTTTTTCCCAGGATTCTCCTGTATTTATTTTTATTCATCTTCCTATAAATTCTGACAAATTTTTCAGTGCCCGTTAAGGATCTGTGGTTATATCTGGCCTGGGTTTGCGGATGTGGAATGCTCTTTCCATTATAAGTTGACTGATGCCTGAACAGTGCTGCATGAGAGTTTCAGAGATTGGGATGTTGTTCCCTGACTTCAACATGCGTTAAAGTTCTCTAACAACATCAAGATCAAATCTCACATTGATTGATTTTTGTTTCTTTATTTTTTTAATTTGGTGACTTCTGCAGACGAGTTGTTGCACTAGATTTTCTTTACAGGTATCCAAATATAGGTGGTTGGATGCAAATGCATGTCTTTTTTTTATTTTTTAAACCAAACCTTTCTTTATTTATATAGCACAGGGGTGTTTATTGCTGGTCATTTTGGGTCACATAAAGATAATGAATGTCCTCAAAGGATATTAATAAATGAGTTTAAAGAGTTTTGCAAACCTTGTGTGGTTTCTGCTTCACAATCACATGTTTTGTGTTAGTCTGTCACATAAGATGCCTATAAAATTAGTTTAGGTTTGTGGAACATAATTGTAAAAAAATCTAAAGAACTACTATTACTGCAAGATACTAAATTCATCTATGACAACATTGGTGGTCTAGCAGTTAAAAGGATAATGGTTTGATACTTCCAAAGTGTGCAACTGTGTGAAGAAAACATCATGTTTGTGTACCAGTAGACTGGGAACATACATGTGGAGTGAAAGCATCATTTACTGTAAAGTGCACTGTAATGATGCTTATATAAGTCCATTTACCTTTTAGAAATGACTCACTTGTGTGAAACTACCTTTTTTGTTTTCGCCTGATCTCCTGATTACAATTACATGTGCATTAATGATGCTGTAAAATTACATAACACTCCACATGATGCATCTCCACAGATACCGTTCACACATTGGAATAATGCTAAACTGGTCACAAGCAGAGCATCACTAATACTGACAGAAAAACAACCACATTTTCTCTCAAAAGCCATTGAGTTTACACAAACCCAGAGTACAGTTGGCCAGTATGAGCTTAACGAAAGACGTCTTTTCATTTTTTATTTTTAGGTCATTGGCAAATGCCTCAGAATGAGGAACAAATACCCCATTCCTCTACACAAAACTTTCAAAAGTAAACTCCCGAATGCTAACAGAAAATAAGACACTAAATCTATAGACAAATTCAAGAATATGTTTCAAATTCTAAAAAGGCTTACACCATCTTTCTTGGTCTCTGCTCTACAACTAGAAGGAATCAAATCTTAAAGAACTCAAAATTTAATCTTCGATCTGTTAGAAAAAATTGTTCAATGAAAAGAATCACCAAGACGGAAATCACAAGGGGGAGAGAGCCTCTGTTATATATTTAATTATACTTGCCAGCAAGGAGAAAATGCAATGTTACAGAACATTCTGAAGAAACAAAAAAAAAATGCTGCTGATAATCACTTTCTATCAACACAAATGTACGGTGGGGGATGGGTGAAATCTCACAAAACCCCCCTCAAACAACGTGTTCCTTACCTTTGCAAACAGCCCTCTCTCAGGAAATGAACTTATAAACTTGGCTTCTCCAAACACCATAAGTACTGTCATGTACAAGCTCCACTTCAACCATCTATATATGTCGCATTAATTCTGAAGCCATTCTTAGTAGATAGTGAACAAACTGCTTTTTCTGAGACTTATTAAAACCAAGACAGAAATTTAAACATGTCATTCCAGAACAATTCTAATTGCTGTATTTATATTTATAAAATATTTCAAATCCGGCATCAATAGTAAAACATTGAAAACTGGCTTCCAATTGCAAATGACATTGCGACTGTTTAGGTGTTTGTTCCCAGAGAAGTGAAAAACCACCATATGCATTTCAGCCCTCTACACAAACAGATTGATGGATTTCTCCCTTCTGAAAATACTGGATTTCACCCCAGGAGAAAACCTCACAAGCTAGTTTTATTTGTAAGCATTTTCTGCAGCCAAGCGAATTTCTTATTGACCAAAAACAGGATTTATATTAAAGTAGATATTTTACTTTTGCATCCCTAGCTCTGCCCTCGTAATCAGCAAAGGTGGAAGGTGCAATCTTGATGTCCCACACCCATGAAATTGCAGACTGCAATAAAATGTATGCTGGGGAGATGTTGAGGAAATAAGTTAGTGAACCACATAGTTTCCTTTGAAAAAATACGCAAAGAAAGCTTAATGTGTTAGCTAATACTGAAGTGAAAAAGATATTTAACCCCCAGGAGAGCCTCGGTGATACATTTTAATTTAAGTGCAAGAAACGACAACAATGCAATAGGTGAGAATAGAAATTATAAGCTAAGAAAGTGAAGGTGAGGATGAAGATGATGTACTTTCTGCGTAGGGAGCATGGTTACCATGACACAAACAAATGCCATATTCTGCTTTCAATGTATAAGTTACGTTTAATCTGTTCCTCTTTTTGTGTTTTCTCTTAGAAGAGCGTATCCTCAGACTCCTTCAACTGCAACCCTGAAGGATTTCTGTCAGGTGCGCACTTAGGGCTTGAGCAACGGTCTCTGCAAAATACCCCATACTATAATTAACATCTTAAATCCCAGCTGAAGAGTGCACGTTTGAGATAGCCTCCTTTTTGCTGGGGGGAGAGGAGAGAAATAGCTGTGCTTCACTGCCTATTAACCAACCCACAGAGTGAGGGAGCAAATTAGGTGGTGATGTTTTCCTCCACAAAACTAGGTTAAACAAGGGGGTCGTTGCGTTGTGCAATAAGTGCACATCTTGCAACCGTTTGCTCTTTTCTTTCTGCTTTCCGAATTAACCCAGGCAGGAATAAAACGAGGGAATTTAAAAGTGAGCAATCAGAAGGTTTGAGAAATAAGACCTAATGACTTTTGCAGCTTAACTGAAGAATTAGAAGCACAATGTCTATTGCCGTCATACGCACTAACACCACAAGGGCACAAAAACGTACACAGAGACACAATCACACACACAGTGAAGGAAGTAATACCTTTAGGGGTTTGCTATTAAGACGGGTAATCCATGGGCCTCGGGAGGAGCAGGATAATATATTCCTCAAAGAATCTTTTCACAACAAGCATCTAGGATGAAGAGCATGAATAAATTACAGGCATAATTAAAGGAAATGTCAAACGGCTGCTGTAAAGAACATTATTAACGATGTTGTGTCCATGTTGGGGAAACCTGGGCTTGAGTCAGGGATGATGATCAATGTAATTTTAATGTATTTTCTATTTGATAAAGGCAGTACTGCAGCTAATAAAGTTAAGCTTCACTGTGGATATTGACCCGTGTCTCTATATGTGTATTTGGCAGGAAGAGCAGCATGAAGACAGATTCAGTGCTTGTGTTTGGGGGGGAACTCAGAGCTAAAAGAAACAGGCTGGAAAAAAGAGGCAGAGGGAGCGATAAGAGGATAGTTAATCTGAAAGAGCAAGAAAGTGGGACTTGAAAAGGTAGAAGAGAATTGCAAGTGAAAGCAAAAACTGTTGATGGTCTCAAAAAATATGTGGTTCTAGTAGGAACTGCAGCACTCAGTATGTGGTTATCAAATGTGGGGGGGAATCTGCTTTGAGCACTTCTTAACTTATGACTGCTCAATTTGTTTCATTTGGCTTTTGTCATGATTTTTCTCTTAAGTCTTCGTAACTCGAAGCAGGGGTCACACCCAGAGGCGATTTCTGATATGAGTGACATGGGCAACCACCCAACGCCCCCTCAACCTCCCCACTTTGTGGAGGTGAGGTGGGGGAGGTGCCAGTAGGGTGGTTCTCCCCATGATTAGTTTGAAAATGTCAAGGGAGTTTTAAGAGAGTGGATAGGATTCTAAATTCAAGATGGCCACACAGTTGAAGTCAAATATTTACTAACATTAATATTAATATCTGACATTAAATCATATTAAACCCTAATTTTTCAGATCACATTTATGAAAATAATTTATATTTACTAAACTCCAGATGCACAAGAAGAATTTTAGAGGATTATTTATTACTTTGCTAAATTTATTGGTTTAGATAGACTGAGATTACTATGAATTTGGGAAAGATCAGCTTCCACTCTGTTATTGTTTATAACTACCCACCTGGGAAGGCTTAGATATCACAATAATAATAAATGAAGGGATGAGCAATAAACTCACAAAAAACCTCTCTTCAATATACAACAAAAAGAATTCTTGGAGTTAAAATTTTTTCATCAGCAAACTTTTTTTTTTTTGTTTTTTTTTTTCACTTGTGACCTCTTCAGGGAAATACAAATGTGTGTGGCTCTGGGCCAGTTTTCCCTGGCAGTGCCTGGATATTTTCTCAGTGATCCCAAAAAAAACATATTCTTGATGCTTACAACGTTCACCTGTTACGCCTCAACAATCTCATATGCTGAGGTACGAAAGCGTATTCCTCATATTACCTTTTTACCAGTTGTATACAAGCTCAATTCCCCTGACGACAAGAATCTTTTTGTTTCTTAGTGACTAGTACAGTGGAAAACAGGTTCCGTTGTGCACACGCTCCAAGCATACAAGCAAAAAAAAAAAAAAAAACTTCATGGAACAATCACAATTTTTGAGTGTATTTAACTCCCTACTTTGCAGCTCTACGTTTTGAACCTCTTGCAGATCATCCGCATTGTGTTTTTGGCTGCATGCGTATTTAACAGGTAATGGCTCTCGTCAACCCCACATATTGTTAATGGCAGCCACTCTTGTCATTTACCAAAGCTTGCACATATCCATCCAGTTTTATGCTCCTGTACAGTGCAAAATCAAGCTGTTAGCAAATACATTACTGGTAGAAACAAAATAGAAAATAGTGAAAGGTGTATCCAATAATAACAGGTTTTTAATAAGACTTTATTGTTTTTTTTACTTTGACTAGAATATCTATGTAAGAATGTTGCAAAGCATAATAGTAACAAGCAGAAAAAAATAGCACAAATCTTATCACATATAGTTACCTAAGAACTATTTACATTGTGGTAAGAAAGCAGCAGCTAATTTATCTTAAAGAGATTTCTTTCTCCTTTGAACTTTTTGATGAAATTATTTTTGAAGAGACCAGTCTCAGGTCTTGCACAAAGACTGACAAAGCGTGGAACGTTAAATATGATGTTTAGATAAAGTCCCACATTCTACCTGCCCTGCTTCTCAAAGGTTTTGCTCTGTATTTGCATTGAGATACATTAATCAGCACTTCATATTAACACGTTCAATCAAGTGACAGAAGACGCAAAGGTGGAACTAATAACATTACGGGGTGTTCATGCAATAAATCACAGCAGTGAGCCATCATGCAAAATAATTCATTCAGCCAGTTTTATTATTAACCACTCGTGTGCTCTTCCAGAGATAATATGGCTAAATGTCTGGAAAGAAGCTATTTTGTCTTGTCAGTAGATCTCCTTCTATGTTTTATGGGAATGTTATCCGTATAACAGGATTTGTGCATATTTCTAACCGAGTTTGTGCTTCATTTGCTTTTCATTTATGTTTATGCAAAACATAAATTAGAAGATTTGTCAATTCTCAACATCAGAATCAGCACAGAATCGTCTATATAAAGATTTTTATGTCTTCCTCCTACCTTTAAACAACTGCAAATCAATCTCCAGTGCAGTTTTCTTTCTTTAACCAATTTATAATTGCTCTTTTTTATTTTCATTTGTTTTCCTCCTACTCTTTTATTTCTGTTTTGGATATTTATTCCACTTATTTAACTTATTTTAAGTTTTTGTTATGTTTTTGCAAAATGTTTAAAGCATTTAAGGTTTTTATTTCATTTTCTGTTTGGGGTGGACACTGTTTATAGTGTCCACAGTTTTATTGCGGAGTACTTCATTATAAAGTTGAATTAACTTTGTTTAATTATTCTTACTCTATTCTTATTGCCAATAAAAAGATCTGCAATATCACATGAAAAACTCAGAATAGTTACCAATGTTCATTAGGATGGAAAATGCTGAAAACTTCTATTCAGTAAAGGAAAACACAAAATTTCAGGATACTATAAGTCCTTGCACACATGCTTTATTTTTATAAATCTGGACCAGAACTACCTCCTTTTTTTGCTCAGCAAATACAAGCAATTTCTAAGCACACTCAAGAAATGTAAGTTCTGTGTTCAGACAGGCATAAGCCCAGAGATAATCACCAAGTAATGTTTAAGGACAAATAAATTTTAATATTTGGAAATGGTTGGGACCGTCTCCATAGAAATGTTCCTAAAGAAATTGCTAATAAAGACATGAACAACAGTTCCTTGAAACCGAATGCTTTTTGCATATAGGTTTCACTACAAATTTATACAGTGAAATATTACATATGTTTTAGAAAAGAAAATGGAAAAATAAGGACAGCTGAAATATATATATATATATATATATTTTTTTTTTTTTTTTTAAATCACACTGTTTTATGAAAATACTGCCAGCAGGCTTTTGGCTTGGTTTAGCACAAAAACTCAACTGCCATCTTCAGAGCTCACTAATTAACACTTTCTTATCTCCTGTGCTAAATCTGCACAAAAAGCAAAGTGTAAAAAGCTGTTCCTGCATGACTTACAGTGACAACAAGAATAGTGAGCTGCTGCATGTACCGAAGATTCGTGTTTAATTGGTGGGTACGCACTGGATCATCTATCTCCCAGCTCCAAAACGGTTTCTCCAAATGTTCGACTTTTCTGCAAACTGTCATTTTCTTAATTGTAACTGGCATAAAGCTTGAATGTCTCCTTCCAAATGAGACATGCTTGTAAGCAGAGTGAAACCTTTGTCACTGAAACAATGTAACGAGCTGAAGCCTGTTAGGATTTTACACTTCCTTATAAAGTTTGGAGAGAAAAACACCCAAAACGCTCTCCACATCTGATTAAAGTCAAATCCACAATGAACATCTTTTATAATATTTTACCAATCGTTTTCTTATCACGCATTATGTCAAATGATTAAATAATTTTTAGTCAGATGTTGCTAATTTCACTCCATTATAGTTCTAGACTGGTGTTCTTATTCTACAGGAAGGCGAATCTCTGTCCTAGTCTCATCCTTTACATTATCTAACAGGGTTTTTGAAAAGAAATTCCTATTTAACTCAAATTCTTCCACATCTGTGTCCCCACAGATTGCAGCAGTCTAAAGATGGAACTTCTTATGTTCTGGCATATTTTTGTTGTTTTAACAGCTCTGTTATTGCCATTAGTGCATAACTATTTGTGAGTTTTGTCGACATGTTATTAGCTTCAAATGTCTTCAACTCCTCCAGAGTTACCATGAATCTCTTGGCTGTTTCTCTAAATAATTCTCTTGATTCCCAGCCTATCACTTCAGGAGGATGATAGTGTCTTTGGAGGGTTTTTTGTGCCTGGTTTCTCGATCAGAGATTTAATTGAACAGTGATCCATGAGACCTTCAAAGCTTTGGTTCTATAACATTTAACCTTTACTTAAACTTAATCTCTGACCTGTCTGCTGTGTTCCTTGGTCTTTACAATGCTCTTTGATCACCAATATTCTCAAACCTCTGAGGCTTTCACAGAACAGTCTTATTTATAATATATCAAATTATAAAGGGCTGAATAAAAAGGTCTGTCCTACATTTACATTTTTTTTCATCATTATTTATCACATGAAATCCCTACCAAAATACATTGGAATCTGTTATAATTGGGGAAAATGTAAAAACGTTGAAGGGGTATTATTTCTTCTGAATGGTAAATGAACTGAACACTGCTTTCTCAATCTGCTGACCATGTAAAGCACTTTTATGGTAGAGCCTCTTTGACCCAATACTCACAAATACAAACACTGATACAAAGGTCAGTAGGCAACTTAAGGGTGCTTTTCAGAGATGGGAGAAAGAGGAGGTTGGAAGCACACCCTAAACTTTCCAAATGACAAGAAGAGCACTTTTCCTGCTGAGCCACAGTCACATAAGGAAAGGAAGCTGGCGTCTGCTGACTGCCTTTTAAATTTGCTATAAAAAAAAGATCAAATTAAGCCACACAGACAGAAATCTGTGAAATGCGATGGTTCATAAAACCCCACAGTTCATCATAAGAGGCTGTTTGAGAAACAGGCTTACAGGGGCTGTTAAACAATTTGATGTTAACTGGCATAAAAATAGTAATTAGGCGATAATTCTTATTAATTGAACTTGAGAGCAAAGAAATTATGTTTTTCTGCTGCCAAATCTTTGCACCATGGGCTCCTGCTGCTGCTCTGACTCAAAATTAAAGTAATTCCTGTAGATCTCATTAGCTTTCAAAGAGCCCCCAGTGATTGAAAGTCTTTTTAAAGCATTTGACCTCTTACGTCTTCTTCTGCAACGCAGGTCTATAGGTTTTTGCGTTTTAATCAAAGAATGAGATTTTTTTTCTAATGCAAGTGAGAAAATTTGCGCTGAAGATATTTCCTCCTTTGAAGCCAGTGAAGCACTGCTGATCCAAAAACAGGAGCCCCGGGAATTATGAATTTTGCTCATGGTTGTCTTGAAGATAGCACTTTGAAAAACTATTCATACCCCTGGACCTTTTCATGTTTTGTCACAAACATCAATGTGCTTTGATGTGATTATGTGTGCCAGACATGTACAAATTAGTACACGGTTAGCTAAATAGAAAATGATTCATAGATCTCAAATTTAAAGAAAAATTTACAAGTAAATAAAGTCAAATTTTGTAATTTAACCTAGCTGTTTTGTGACTGACTCAGAGGTTTGTTGGAGAAATTTAGAGAACAAGTAGCAACATAAAGACCAAGGAACACGGCAGGTGGATCATGAAGAAATTTGTGGTGACAACTATGACTAAACCGAAGTGGTTAGTTAATTAATTTACAACTTTAAAATCTCACAGACCATTATCTGAAAATGGAAAAAAGGACAGCACATCTGCAAACCCACCAAGACACAACTGTGCACTTGAACTGTTTGAGTGGGGACAACATTAAGCTGTATGTGGTGATAAAACCTGACACGACTGTAAAGCTTTAGCACGCTGAAACATGGTGATGGGTTAAAATGGTCACTTCAAACACAAATATGAAGGCAATTGAAAATTTGTAGCAAGCAACAGCGGCTGTTATGGGGAAGATGTGCAGACATAGCCATTTGATAGCTTTAATGAAACTAAATCTAGACAGCAAATTGTGACAGCTAAAGACCCAGGTCAGGCAAGGGTCAACCGAAATGCATTTCTGTGGATGTTTGAAACACAAAAGCATGAAGAGAGAGGGAGAGAAAATGTTGCGCTTACAATGAACAACATGGCCGACCTAACGGATCTCTTGATAAATGAAGCGATTTGGTCTGGAAATGGTTTTGTTAGGAAGGCCTTAGAAGGTTCTGCTAGATTAGAATACCTTCAGTACAAAAACCCAAACAGGTGCTCACCCAGGGAATCATCAAGTAACGATTTGCACGGCCTGCAAGCCTCGAACATTGCTCTTCACAGATGATGTGCATCCACTTTGATTACAGCAGATCTTATTTGCCTTTGGATGTGCAAAGGTCTAAGTGTAATCACAGCAGAATGTGCTTGAACAAAGTATTGACTGAGGGTGCAAAGAATCATTTTTCAAAAATTATTCATAAAGAAAAATTAAATCCTTGCTCAATTTCCCTTCTAGTTTATAATTATGCACAATGTTGGTCAAAAATAAATTAAAACTAAACGGCCTTAGCCCCACCTTTTCTTCTTTCCTTAAAATCCCCCTTGGCTCACCCATAGTTTGCTGAAATATGGGAACAGCCTGCGGCACTGGCGAAAATAGTCCCTACCACGATCCGCGGCTGCCCACAGATGCGCAGCAGTAATGGTGGTCTGACGCAGAGGGGCGCACTTCTCCCTCCAGGTGCGTCCGCCTCCCCATCCCCGCACCTTCCCACATCCCAATAGAAGCTGCTGGTTGTGGCCGCTACCAACCCACCACCACCACCACCACCGCCGCCACTCCTCCTCCACCACCTCTTACTCCTCCCTCTTCTTCGCAGCGGAGAGCCGACTTGATGCGCATAATAAATCATCTCTGCAAGATCCCTCTGCGAGCCCGGCTTCAGAAAGACGCGTGTTGGATTTGGGAGCGTAAACAGAGGGGCGAGAGGCGAGCCTCGTAGCTACAGCAGGCGTGAGGATATGCTTTAAACGCGATTCAGTGCCGCGAACAACGTGGGTGTCGCGTGTGTGCGTGTGTGTGAGAATGCGTGAGTGAGTGCCTGTGAATTCTTCTTATTTATTTATTTTTTTATTTATTTTTCGTATAGGGAGTGGAGGAGAGGAGGCAGAGCAGCGATATGAGCCGCATGTGTTTGAGCCTCCTCGCCACCGGCCAGCTCAGACTCACTTTCACCTGTATGAACGACCTTGCAATTGCGACCGAAATTTTCCCGACCACGCTATTTCCATGGAGGATCAATTTGTCGTTTTTTTCCGCGAGGGCTGAATTTAACTCCCGCTGGTCTCGAGACACTTCTGAGCAGGAGGTAAGACAAAACAGCCTCAGTGCGTGGTGGCGTGTGTGCGTGTATGTGTGCAAATTAGTAAGAAATCGTTGGTTATTTTGGGCATTTTAAATGTCAGCTCTGGACTGCATGTTTAAAACTGATTCATTAATGAAATGCCCCGAATTTGATCAGAATTGTGTGTTAAGATTGGGACAGCGTCATGTTTCCTCCTAACCGCAGCCTTTTCCTGATCCGTGAAGGAAAAGCTTTTAGAAGTAACATTAAAAAAAATAATAAAAATCTCTATTTGTTAGTAGCGAGGTGCGTGTGTCTTAAACATGCTTTTTCTTTGTCAGAGTGATGAAGGGATGCTAGGATTTCAGCCTCTCACCGCTCCTGGTGTGATGCCACACTGCAGCCAGGCTTCCACATCAAGTCTGAAACATATGAACCCACAGGACATTTCCAATTGATTGGATTGTAATAAAAGGGAGTTGAGCCTCAGGTTGAAATGAATACATGATGTCTGTATGTAGTGGGAGAAATCGATAGTGTTTTGTCAATTATGCTCCTTCTGATGTGTTTTGAAGCAAAAGCACTTTCAGTGAATCTTTGTGAAGTATGCATTACTAAACTAAAAAAAAAAAAAGGAGGTGCTGCTGGCACGCACGCACATACACGCATGCAGGCAACAGTTCTACCTTTGCAAAATTCTCAAGTTAATTATATACTTGTGTGTCCCAATGCCTGCTTGGGTACGGCTTTGATGAATGAAGCCCAGGCCTTCAAAAGAATAAAAAATGCACACCTACTCTTCCTGCTGGGTTATTTTCTTCAAGCAGATGTGGGGTTTGTGCATTACTGTGTCTGAATCAGTTAAACCCGGAGTTGGTTCCTCCTCATTGATCGAGAGTTAGAGGGATTCACCCCATGAGGCAAACTGCAACCATTAACATTATCCAGGAGTGAAAGCTGAAAGTGAGCGTGTGTGTGTATAAATAATATTAGTGGTTGGACACCTGTGTGCTTGTTACAGAATGTGTTGAGCTTTGTACCCATCAGTGTGACAAATCAATAATGACCATGGTAGAATTATCAAGGTTTTTAAACATTTTGAAACATGAAATTGCATGTACTGTTGGAGCCCATCAGTTTTGAAACAGGTTGACTATCCCAAAGCAAATCTGCCCCAATACAATAAGGCAACCAGACCCACTACATCCATCACTGGACATGTAAATAAAACCCAAAACAAATAATAACCACCTTGAGACTTGTCAACTTTAGTTTCAAAGCAGCGTTTATGTGAAGCTTTTGGAGTTTCACTAAACATTTATCTCTGCATCCGTGAACGCAAGCTTCTTGGAACTGATGAACAAGCACATTCCTGTATTCATATAGAAATATAAATACAGAAATACGTGACAAAGATCTCCATTAAGATTTACCCACATTTTCCTCACTTTTTTCCATTTCTTCATGATTGTGTAATGTCTCCCTCAAACTCTTGAGCTTTTAACATCACAACTACTAGAATTGTGCATCAAATGTGGGCATTCCCATTCTGCTGACTGCTTGGCGCTTCCCTCTGACCAGGAATATTATGTTCGCTGTCGGTGTGTACAGTTAGTGCAATCACCAAAATCTGGGCTGCTTGCAAAATTCGTCAGAGACCGCTAGCGGACCCTAGAGGGTAGATGCAGAGGATGAAATTTAGGTCACACAGGGTTAACTGTTGAGTGAAAAACCGAAAACAGCCAAGCAGCTGGGAAGTGTTTTTCCTCTTAGTGTAAGAAAAATGTAGCCCGTTAAATGGTAGTGTTCAGCAACAAGTGGGACTGGGGCCATCAACTGGGTGAAAACTGACAACTCTAGTCATTGTGGCACTTTTCCCCAACATCTTGTATGCTTAAAAGAAAAGACTTGGCTGAGAATTGTAATACGTTTTAAATTGTAAACTTTTCAAAACCTTGGTTTGTTATTGCAATTTTAACCAAGCCTGTGGTCTGTCATACTGTCATCATATTTTATATTATTTATTACATTGACCATTAGCGTTAGAAGAGAAGGCATTTAATATTGATTACCACCTTTTTGGCTACAAATCTATCCTATGTGTTTCAGAGTCTCATAAAAACAAATACTGAGCTTATTCATTCTAAAACTACTACTCCACAGATGGATTTTGTATTTCATCTCTACTTCAAGCTGCGCAGTAGTGGCACAACCATAACCTGCACACAGTTTACTGTTAACTTTTTAAATTGTCATAAAAATATCCCACAATGAATCAACTTGTATAACATGCATCTGCAAATAATTTTTCTGTATTACTTTCTTTGGTGAACTCTAATGCTGAATCATTTATACTTAAGATATAATCAAACTGAAATGAATTATTCTTGGCTGACTAAAGATTCTTTGAACAATTTGTGGAGCAAAAAGACATTTTATGGTTTTCTTGACACGTACAGTAGTTCACCTTAGATCAGGTAAAGCAGGGAATCTATATGAAACTGACACTGATTATTTCACGCTTAACAGATAAATGATATATTTTCACAAAGAAAATAAAAATATTCCATAAGTAGGTAACAGATTAGATTTGTTAGCCAGTCCAGATTTGATTAAAATATGTACTTTAAGTTTTGAACCAGAGCTGAACAAAAGTGGAACAGAATCCCTAAAAGTGATAAAATACCAGTTTAATCAAGCATTGAACTGGAATTGTTCACTTATTCACTACTTCTACTACTGTGTTAGCAAACATAACACAAATATTATTTGCCTATTAACCATCCTTCATTATTTGTTATGGTGAGGTGATCCTTCTCAGCTTTGTTCTATTTTCAAGCATCACTGCTTCAGAAAAAAACTATGAATGGCTGATGATGACTATTAATCTGTTTTGTTTCTGCAGACTTTTAGCACAACATTTACACTTTATGCTGATCCCCCCAAAAAAAAAAAACAACTGAAAAATGGTGTGCCCAAAATTACACCTTTACTCCATGAAATCTAAGGCCTCTGCAAAATTAAATCAACTGAAACTGAGAGGGAAAGAAATGTGTAAAAGGAAAAATCTCCAAATCTTGCAAATCTCCTAATTTTAGTTCCATAAAAAAAAAAACATTGATTTTTTTCTTCATCATTTGATATATAGTTCTCTATATCTACCATGTGCACCTTCACCTTTTGAACAGGGATGTTATTGCATCTATCAACTTGCACAGTCAGCACGGTCACAATAATCCTGACTGCAGAAGGACATCTGTGGAGAGTCCTTGTGGACCCCATTTGGTTGGTACAGATGACGAAATTTATGTCACACAGACTTTGTGGTGTAGCAGACAGTAGAGAGGACTGGGAGGTGTGAATAAGCAGCACAGGGCTTGCGCTTTTACAGTAGTACCACTATGAAAGTGGGGGGCGCTGTCTGCATTCATCCTGCTGCTAGACTAATATTGACCGATCAGATGTGCTTTAAAAAGTGGCACCATCTGTTCCTGATAAAAAGCCCCTGTACAAATCCAAACCGTAAAATGCAAAGTTGACAGGAGGGCGATACCAACTGCATCCCCCTAATCCGTAGCGCAGGAGGTGCCAGCAGTTTGCACAGTGTGCATGGGCCTATCACTGAGGTAAGGCATCCAGGACTCTACTGAAGAGAAAGCGTACCAATCCAATTTTGCAGACTTTGGGGGAAGAAGGAAAAATAGCCTGAGCAAACATGAAAGGTAGAGAGGAAAATCCTGGCTGAGACTCCACATGTCTGATTTGACATCCGGGCAGCTGACAAACAATTAGGCCTTCCATAAGTAGTACTCTGAACCAGACTTGCCTCAGGATTAGGCCACAAATGAGCTGCACATCATGGATTATGTCTTCTAAATGGAAAGGGAGAAAGAGCATGTGAGAGAGTGTGTGTGTGTGTGTGTGTGTGTGTGTGGGGGGGGGGGGGACTAGCTCCTATACTGTATGTGGTGCACATGGTTAGAAAGCAAGTTGAGTGTGTAGGTGTGTGTGGGCTGTGTGACATTCAGCAGATGGATGTTATTATCTGTCCCTGGCCTATCTTGAACACGTCTAGAGGAGACTCTGTGTGTATTCATGTGCACAGATGAGCTTTATTCATGCACACAGCTTCATGCAGGTGCAGACTAATGTACTCAAATCTCCATATACTCCGCACATGCTGCACCGCTCACTTAACTGCTGCGTTATTGCCTGTTCTCCATTGTGTGTACGTTTGACATTTCATAATTGCATCATTACTTGCTCAGTGCATCGCAATTTGCAACACGCGCTTCAAGCAGACAGACTCTTGCCCTTGATTATGGACCTGAGTGGAATGGGGTTCCTCATCAGGCTGTCTTGATTCGCCCCAGCATGTGGGGAGACACATGCTGCTGTGGGTGAATCTAATTGATTGGATGGCACCCAATTCCCAGGTCCAAGTCTCCTCAGGCAGCCAGCATGGAACCGTCCAAGTGAAGGATGAGCCGAGGCGTCGGTTTCCCCGCTAATAGATTGGCATGTTCTGCCTCCCATATGCCTCAAATGTCTCTGAGGGCAGCTTGGCCACAATGCGGGGCACAAAGTGGCATTGTCACTGATAAGAAAAGTGAGAATGAGGTTTGGAGCATTTGACACCAAACTTCAGCTTTCAGTTTGTCCCAGGTACAAACAGCAAAAAGACATGTTACGTTGAACACAGTCTCTGCTTTGCGTCAAAATTGCATTGAGGTTGCTAATTTGAAGAGGAACGATGCTTAAGCTTACTGCACCTTTTGACAGTGCATGGAGCACACCATGCACTTCCCACAGGCCTTGTGCAACTTAAACAAAATGAATAACGCTGACAAATGGAACAATAAACAAAGCCAGATGTTACGGTACACAGCCAAAAATGGGTGATGAGTTTGAGCTCTCTGAAAAGAAAGAGTTTGTTTGCAGGGGAACTTGTCAGGTGGAAGTTGGCAAACTAGTCAGATGGGAAGTTGGGGTAATCTTGAGGAATAGCTCTCATTCACAGTCAGTTTATTCACACATCTCTACAATGTTGCCTTTGTTGAGTTGCCTTGAAAAAACAATTCCCAACTAAAGGCTACTACCATAGAGATACACGTTTACATTATTTAGTAAAGCTAAGAAAGACATGGAAGACAGCAGTATGTCATTATAGTTATTGTCTGAGTCATGTAAGTAGTAGTATAATTCAGCCATTTAGGTAAAAAGATAACTTGAGAACGTTCCTTGATGGACTTATTTGTACAGTGAGTTGGAAATTATGCACAAGAATCTGGTCCATGTGAAATGTATTCAGCAGCATTCAGTTCTTGAATTTCTGCTAATTTTGTGCCATATTTGTGAACAGTTAACAGTTGGAGTCAGTGAGACTAGTTTCTGGTCAACTCTTGTTTGTTTCAGTCTGGGTCTTCAAAAAGATAAGGGTAAAATCATTTCCCATTGCATAGATAAAAGTCTACTTTAAATAAATCTGTGACCTCACAAGGTTTTAAGAAGCAAACCTCTTTACTTCTTTAATAAAAAAGAGTTTTCTAACATTGATAGATGAGGTGTGTATAACATTTACTTTATGCACGTCAATTATAAATTTGATTGTATGAAATGGTGCCTGCTGCTATACTATTTCATATGTTAATCATATGTTAATGTGATGGAGCCATAACTCTGCAGGTTGTTAATATTTAAACAAAAATGTAAACTTTTCAATCTGGCATGTTTGCTGTAGCTGCAGGAGCTTTACTGATGTTTTTAAATTCCTCAGACATCAGAGTGTCGACCTTTAAGATGCTTCTCCCAAAATTTTGTGCCACTTGACTTTTCACTGCTTGATGTAGCACAGCTTGCATTAAGTCTTATCAACGTCCTTCAGCTTCACCTGTTTGTCTGCCTGGTAGGCAAAACACCTCAAAACAATGCTGTTGCTTTTACCTTTTTATCTGAAGAGGATGGCGAAGGTTGTTCTCCAGAAATACTTACATAAATTTATAGCACTTGTTCTATTTTTTGTCAGCCATCCCTGTTCATTTGAGCGGCTGGACGACTGAGCATCTGTGCCTGTGTAGTGACATTATGCTTCACCTTTGTAAGATGAATATGACTCAGTTTATTTTGATTATGATACAATTGTTTTTTCCCTTTACAGTATTATTTAAATAGAAATATACTGTAAATGATTTTGAACTCCATATTCCTTGAGTGTGCATTTTTGAGTTAGAGATATATAAAGTCTGATGTCATTTTATTTCATCAGAGCAACTGAATCATAACTTCAGGCATCACCCTGTATTCTCAGGCATCACTTCAATAAGACAGCATTTTCATTTGAATTTTATACAACAGATATTCAATTTGTGGCTAAATGTATTATTTTTAAAACAATCTGGATTTCTAAGCTAAAATAATTCTCAACCCTAATAAAACTCTTTACACAGTTTAATTTAACAGAAGTTTAACACATTCAGTCAAGGCTTCAGTTAAAGAAACTGGACAGTAATAACCTGGAAAGAGTGTAAAATCATTTCCCATTGCATAGATGAAAGTCTGCTTTAAATAAATTTGTGGCTTCACGAGGTCATTTGAAGTGACCTGCAGAAGTAGGGGCCCCGCAGACCACAGTTGACATCCAGCGTGTCTGTTTGTGTGCTGCGGTTCAACTTGCCTGATCCTTTTTTTTTTTTTAAAGACTTATTATATAAAACAGCTGGCATTTAGGGGATTTTAACTTGAAAATGCTTGTTTCAACAGGTCACGCTCTTTTCTCTCTGAGAACGCAAGTGCCATTTTAAAGCTTATTGGATGAAAGTCTCATTTACCCCTGGCTGCCAAAGATGACGCTGCCATGGAAACTGCTTCTATTGCTATCAATCATCGACCGTCTGACAGGTAAAGCACCTTTTCATACGAATGATGATTTTTTATTTTTTTTTTTTTTTGTCCTTTGGACATTCACAGTTGTGGTATAGTGGGTGAAGAGATGTCAGATATGATAGGAGGCTCCGGTTTAAAGGAGTACTCATCAGTATTGACTTCCATTCACACTGCAGACAGAATACTCTCAATCTTTTTCCTTGCACCGCTGAGATTATAACCCGATGGGGAGATATGATGCTTTTATTCTATAATCTTTTCCTGGGCAAAACACTGAGCACAAGCTTCCCCACCTTTGTCAGTGAAATGTATTGGTAATAAAAGTCACAATCATTCTTTCCACAAAGAATACACGATAGAAATCACTCCTTTGAGTCCATCTCTAATACATTTTGCAGCACAGTTTGGTGATCAAATTTTAAAATAACCTTTTTTTTCTATTTTATACATAGTAATAGCTTTATTTTGTTTATGCATATCAACACAATGTATGTTTTTTAAAGTAACACAAAGGAGACGCTGATTTAATAATGCACTCTGGTGTTGATTTTATTGAGTTTATCTGTTTGGAAATACACCATGATCAGAATCATATGAAACTCATGGATGTCACTTCCAATATTTTCTGGGTTATTTTCATACTCATATGTATTATTTTGCTTCAGAATGCCTTAAAAACAATTAGAGCATCAGTTTTGTCACAGTGGATATTCTTCTTCATGCTCAGGCAGTGTTGTGTTTCTCTGAAAGATTGTCTGGACAGTGCGTCATACCACGGTCCGCGGTGGAGGATGGAACCAGCCGACCTGTTCATCCCCGTCGACTCCATAGAAGAAGAAGCCACCCTGACTTGTGACGCTAAGGGCACGCCTTTTCCTCAGTACAGGTCAGAGCTCATTTACCTAACTGAAAATTAATTTTCTTTTCAATGTAATACCAATGGTGCCAAACTCTGCACTTAAGGATGTAATTATTACCATTTTTCACAGAAATAAGTGACTTCTACTTCATAATAAGCAAGTCAAATGAATTTTCTGCCATTTGTTTTATCACTTTCATTTGTGGAAATGTTACATTAGAACTTTGATCTTTTTTCTTTTTTTTTTGGTGTACAGTTGAAAGTTGCATTTAAAACAGGTTATTTTAAATTCAAACTTACTAATATTATATCTGAGTTTCAAAATGATGGTGGCATTTATATTTTGTTATTACTAAGTGTTATTATTGTCTCTTTTGAAAATGTATTGATGTTAATGAACACAGATGGTATATATCATGTGGGAAAATGCTTGATCCACTGTTTATGTTGCAAATAGGCATGAGTCAGTATGAGATTATCAAAGCATCACGTCTTTCATATGATAAATTACAGTTTTGATTTAATGTCTTTGTCTGAAACAGACAAGTGTTATTTTTATTGCTAATAAAAGCCAACACCATATTGATTAACACCAGCAATGGCCCTATCTATATTTTTATAATGATCACTTTTGCAATACAGGATCTTGTTGAATGCTTCATTAAAGTTAATAAAATCAGTAACTTACGTGCTTAAAAGTTCTGTGTTTTTACTGCCCAGTAAAATAATACACTATGTTTCATCTGTATTCTTTTTGTAACATTCAGTTTTGATGTTGTGAACATGTCTTTTGGAGCGAGGGCCAAAAGGTCAAGCATGATTTCATTGGTCTGTAACTCTTTCTTCCAGAAGGTTTGTAAAAATCTCACCCAAATCTAGATAAATCTTTCTTTGAAAGAAATGATTTCTGTTTTATCCAAGTTATTCCTGACAATGCTGCTGAAGGTTTGTTTATGTTGGCAACTGCCAATATAATAGCTACAAGAAAGTAGTTTGGTTTGGGTTCTGGTGAGGAGTATTTTGTAAATAACATGTTAGCAATTAGTAATGTCTTTTTAACACACAAGCATGTACGGGTGGCTTGTCAAAGCTCAGTCATGTGTGATTTGCTTGTTGTGATATTTGTGGCTGCACTGTTGCTCAGAAGAAGGTTAATATGTGGCTTCAGCTAGTGTTTGTCAATGATTGATTTTATAATTTTCTCCGATTGGTTACCAACAGATGAGAAAGTTGAACAGTATAAAATTAAAGCGACCACCAAAATACCAGCAGTTGTGTATTTTTAATTTTTAACTGAAGCCCATGGATGACAAAAATCCTCATCCCACTGCTTGGGGTGTAACATCAACAGTCCTGCTGATCAGGTTTGATTTCAGGTTTCAGAAATTACAAGCTCCTTAGCTGTTATATATTAGATTGCTACACAAACTGTAAATTACAAATTTAATTAAACTTTCAAACTATGATAGTTTTCTTTGATTTGTCTGAAATGGGTGCATTTGCGAAAATTGTCTTTCTGAATTGAATTTATCCTGGGAGACCAAAAGCAATCCAGGGCATTAAGCAATTGTAAAATTTGCTCATACCTAGCGCCATCGTAAATCATCATGAACATTGCCAGTTTAGTTATGTTAAGTAAATTCTTTTGTGATTGTACATTTAATAGATTTTGTATTCAGCTACAAAATGTACTGAACTGTAAATAATTACTTAAATGGACAATTTCTTTGAACATACTTGCTTTGCAAATAAATGTTGCCAAATATCTCAGGGGTCTTCCTTTAAGCCATGCAAATGCTATATTCAAATTAGTGGTGGGACTTGATAAAACATTTTCTTAATAGAGTTAATGGCAGGGTCTGTAATTAATTCATCACAATTAATGGCATTTTAATCAAAACCATGTACTGACAAATTATTCAACATTTTCAATTACAAAAACCTTTTTACTGCTAAATTATTAAATAAAAAGATATACGAGTTCAACAACAAAGACATTTACTGTTTTTAATGTTATTTCAGTTGCTCGTTCATCAGATTGGTGTAAAGTGCTATTATGCTCATTCAGCTTTCAAGTGTCCCTAATAACTCATGTAGCTTCTTTGAAAAAGTACTTCTTTAAAATGTGGACTGTGGACACTGACATTAGTGTTGGACACATCTGTGCTGCTGCAACATGTATTGTATTGCAGTGTTAAACTTGAAAACCCTCTGTAGTGGGTTAAATCCTTTTTGCACAATTTGCACAACAGCAATAGACTTCTCCACTGTCGCTTTAGATTGTTTTTAGAAGCAAATATTAACCGCTGATGGGCCAAGAGATGCATCTTTGTCGTCCATTGCTATGGTTTGCACCAAAAACATAATAAACGGGTTCTAATTTGTGACTTTTGCATGTAAAAAAAAATGTTTTTATTAATTGCTTTACAAATTTTAATGAGTGAAAATCAATGTAGTTAATTAATCTAAATTATTGCGTGAAAATCCCAGCCCTAATTCAAATCAAATAATAAAAAAAGTCTCTCATTTTGCTGGTAGCTACCCACTCAGACTGAGTCAGCTGCAGTCATTTACTTGGTAAAAAATAAAGATTGTTAATTACTCAACTCTACTTTTTTTGTGAAAAAGATATGTGTTCTCCCTTCTATTCATTTTCTCCTAATTATATTGAAATGCATATAGACACTCTAGGCGGTGCTGTCATTATGGCTCTACTAACTCATATTGACTAACACACCACCAATCTGCCTCTTTTTCTCACCACCAGAGATTAGAGAGATACACACAGCATCCTGATGATCGTCTCCTTTATTAAAACAGCATGAGAACAATGCAGATTGCTAGATGCCAGTTGGCACCAAGAGCCATTGATTACAATTGTCTTCTGTGTTTAGCATTGCATTTACTGCAGTGGGAGCTGCTGGCCACCTGAGCTGCATTGGTAGTGCCGTGCAGTGTGTGCACTCATTATTTCAGGCTTTTCACATCCCGTTCGCCTAAGACCAGGTATTTCCATGTAATGATTAAAGGTGAGATGTTTAATGTGCTGTCTCGTCAGACTGGCTGTGCAAGTGTCTGCGTGCCCCCACAACCTTTCTGGCTCAGCTCTTGAAGTGTAAATGGGCTCACATTGCTCCCCCAACCCCCTTTTTTCCATTTTTTACCTTCTTTCTTTTCCTACTCTGTCACTCCCGGAGATATAAGACTTTCATTCTATGCACACAGCAGCGGCATAATAACTCAAGGGAGAGAACTGGCTCGCCTCTTTAAAAAGAATAATCTTTAAACAGCATTCTGAAAATGTGTCTGAGCTTCTTATAATCTAAGTAGGAAGGGGGACTGTAACATTCACTTGACCCGCGTTTTGTACGCTCTGGCCCGTTCCGCGGGATCATTCGGAAGACTCGACTTTTTTTTGTACCTGGAAGGTCGGCATGTATTCAGAAAACAAATTTATAGCAGATTTGGTTTTATTTTTTGTTTTTCTCCTGGTTGCCAGTCAATCCTGGTAGCGCAGTGCTTCAGAGGCTCTTCAGAGAAGGTCGAAAAGAGGTGAAAATCATGGCTGAGGGTCAAAAAGCTGAATTCAAGTAGTTGGACCAGACACCCACACTCATACTAGTATTGCTAGTAGTATAAGGAAACGCTTGGGTGTTTATTGTGTTGCTTTTACAAGAGGAAGGTTTGAAGTCAGTTCATTCAGCAGTGTAAGGTTTCTAAAATGTACCATCATGCATACCTTCAGAAATTAATTTGAAAGTTAGATTCAAAGTCTTTTGGAAAGCCTGCCTTTATAGCTTTTATTTCTTTTATTTCCACTTCAGGAAAGCAGAATATATGAATACAGGTGATGGCAAGAAGTGGGTGTTCTCTATGGTGAGAGAAAAATGATTGAACAGCCATAGAAGGTGCCCTGTCTTTGAACCCATGTATGCTCTTTTTTTAAACCACAGTAAAAAGGAGATGCATAATGGCATTGTGGCTGAGAATGGAATAGAATAATTTCTCTATTAAAATATGAAAAATGATGTAACCTGGTGCTTGAGTTCTTTCAGGTGTCTCATTTATTTAATAGCTCAAACCTACTGTGAAAATATTTACATATCATGTTCCCATGCCGACATGTGAGAGAAGAATGCAGCAGAGAGAAGAAGTTAAAAAGGCGGGGGGGGTTGTTGCATCAGCTCACTGTTACCTCACACCAAGTGCTAATGTTGGAAATGATAAGTCAGAGGCGGGATGGAGTCACTTTATGTTAATATGACGTGACAGAGAGGAGGTGATTGCAGCTAAAGTGATGATAACCTCCAAAACTGTGATCTTTGACTACCCTTAAATAGCAGGGAATGAGATACTGGAAGATTAAAATGTAATGATCTCTGTGGGAAGCGGCTGAAAGTGCAGCAAGTGGTGTTGTAGCTAAATAAAAAAGATAGAATATAGAAAACAGCTGCAAGATTTTGCTTTAGTCATAACATTTCCAAAACTGCAGAGTATTTATCTATTAGTGATTTGCAAATTTACTTTTGTCTGTTTATGTAAAACCATTTCACACCAAATGTCATGTCAAGGCACTTCACACGATCAATACATATAGATACACATCAATAAATCAAAATACCATTGCAAAGATTATTTACTCCAGTAATTAATTTTAAACATCAAACTCATCGTACATAAAAGTATTAGACACATATTAAAATATGCTTTTCATTTGTTTTAACACGACTAATTAAAACCCAATATTCAATTCTAATAAAATTATATTATTACATAAGACCAAAAACAGGAAAAGTGTGTACATTTACTGAACTGGAACTCTGTGTGTTTATTACACCTCAGCTGGGAGGACAAAACACAGAATGAGGGGTTAAGATGGACCCACCAATTTTACGTTCCTGATGTACCCTCAGGTGTAGTATTGAACCTGTAACTAATCCTTCATAATAATTAGATTTTTTTGCTGAAACATAAAGTGACCTAACCAAGCCATAAAAATGCGTTCATATCTTCAGGATGTACTATTTACTATTTACTGAACAATATTTTTCAATCATTTTTATTAGGTTATAGTTATTTGGAATGAGAACAAGGGGGTGTTGGAATTCAATCAGTAAGTTGGCCTTTTGAAACTTGCAATTTGCTTTCCAAGTTAAGCGACTGACCTGGTCAGTTACAAATCCATTTTTGGGTTATTAAAAAGGGCAGAGGGCAATTTTATCATCAGTGTAGTTCTGGAATGGACATGTAATCTGGCATGCAGATCAGTTTTCCAGTGGGACAAAGTGCTTTGAGGCCGATAATGAGTTGGCAAACACTTGTGGCCCATCCAGCAAGAACCACGGCCAATTGCTTGGTATTATTCACTGTGCTCAGTACCAGTCCTTTGGGGATCATGGGGATCTTAGCAGGCTAAAGCTTGACAGAGACGAAGAGGTACAGTAGAAAATGTTTGAGACGTTCTGCCACTTTGAATTTGTTCCCTGATTAGTGATTTAATATTTAATTATAGGCAAAGCCTACTTACTCTTTTCAACTTAAGCAACATGTTATTAAGTTGTCTTAGGACCTGACCTTCTTACTTGATGATTTAAAAAAATATATTACATGAGAAACATCAGCAGAAGAGCAACTTTGTTGGAATTTTGACTGAATTGAAATTCTGTGTATGTTAGAACAGCAAATATGAGAGAAGCGAGCAGATGTGAAGGACTGGTGCAAGCTAGAATGCTAATGTTATGCAGTGATGCTATGAAAATGCCAACTAGTATGCAACTTACGGGGTTATTTGGTGACTTTTAGCTTCATTCCTTTGCCAATGCTAAGTGTGAAAATCAATTTAAAAAAGGTGTGAAGGAAGAAGCAGGAAATGCGTGTGTGTCGTGGGGTGGTAGGATGTGATAGGGTCGCACAGTAAGGAAGGAGTTGTGTGGTTAAAAACAAGGTTTTAGATGCATTCCCTGACTTAAGAAAATGTGTTAATGCGTTGGCAGGAAGTGATTAATGGTAAACATGATACCAATATAGTTTGTTCATTTAAAGATGCAGCCATTCACTCAAGCCTATAGTGCCGTGAAAAAGTACCTACACGCACTCAACATTTAGATTTGGATACAACTCTAGTTTTCCATGTCTTTAACTGGGATTGGAAGTGTTGAACCAAAAATGAGTATCATTTGTGTTTAGTTTTACAAATAAAAAACCAGCTCACTTTACTGTGGTCACCCCTAAATAAAAACCCAATAAGACAAATTACCTGCAGAAGTCACACTGTTAGAGGTCATTTGTATCTCATTTATTCTCAGTGTAAATATGGCTGTTTTATGTAGGCCACGGAGGTTTGGTATACACATTAGTGGAGAAAACTAAATAAGAAGGACCAAAGAGCACACAAAATTTTGTTGAGAATTTTGTTGAGGACAGGGTCTGGTGATATTATAACTTTCCAAGCTTTTAAAATCTTGCAGACAACTGGTTAATCTATCATCTTGGTCTATCTGCTAACTTACCAAGACCCTCTGTCCACCTAAGCTCACTTACCAGACATGGAGAACAATAATCCGAAATTATGTGGGCGCTGCTCTGTAGTGACAATGGGTCTGGCATGAGCGTTTTTGTAGTCAAGTGGGAGATAGTCTATTGTTCCCTGTGCCGTCTTACCTGACTTGTTGATGTTCCTGACTGTTGTTAGCTGGTGTGGGACAGGGTTCTTGATGGGCTTGGAGCTTGCTCTGGTTCCCTGTAGGGTGGCTGTCTTTGCTCCAGGGTGTCTCTCAAATACTCATGGTTGCTGCAGTGTTATTTGGCTGTGGTAGCACTGGGATAGAATAAGGTTCGAGTTTAGGAGTGGGGTAGTGGACTTGAGTAGTGCTTACTTGGGGTATGTTACATTGGGGTGAGAGGCCAGTGGGGCTTGAAGACTTGGTCCACCTGCCGGGAACTACTGGTTCCTGGCTAGTCTTTGGGGGTCCTTGGAACACCAAAGACTCTCTGCTGTTGTAGTGTAGTTACCGATAGAATGGGGCAGCGGTCAGTTATGATGCCCGCCTCCCTAGGATTCAAGCTGATACCTCTCTAATATATGCAACACCACAAAACGGTAAGGTATAGATATAGACCTTGTTGGCATGGAGGAACACAGCCATGCAGTGCTCCTCCTAGGTGGTTTTTGAAGTTATTGACTGAAGCTGTGCTAAATATAAATGCATGCTACACTTTTAAAATTTTGATTTGTACAAATTGTCCTTCCTCTTCACATGTGAAAGTTTGTGTTGGTCTTTCACAAGAAATCTCAGTGAAATACATTCATGTTTGTGTCTGTAAAATGACAACGTTAAGAACAGTCCGTAAAGCATGTATTCTTTTGGCAGGGCCTGGATGTCTGCCACATAGTGAATGTCTTCTTCCACCATTCTGAGTTGTGTTTTCCATTCATGCCTTGTAACACCACCTTGGTTGCGAGAAAAAGATGGACCACGCATTTTGCCGCCGACTGATGATGTGTTTGCCCTCACAGATGGTCACTAAACGGGACTCTCATAAATCTGGGCCTGGATCATCGGAGGCGTCTGTCTGGGGGCAACCTCATTATAGGCAATCTGGACCGCTACCAGGATGTAGGGATGTATCAGTGTATGGCCTACAACACTGTAGGAGCTATACTGAGCAGGAGAGCAAGTCTACAGTTTGCCTGTAAGTTAATTAATATGTCTGGTACTTTTACTCAAACTGCAGCAAAGCTGTACTTGGAACAATAACCATATTTGGAATAAAGCAATGTAGCTGCAATGTTTCAGTGTTCAATCTCTCACAGACTCTGCTTCTGTGGTTTCACTCTTTCCATAAACCTGTCAATGCCTTTTCTCAGTTTTCATGTCATGCATTAGATAGCTATTCATTAGGCAAGTGAGCACTCCGACTTAATCATGCTTCCTGTGCACATTTTTCATGACAAGGTGCAAATTAACTGAAAATGTCATTAGAAGAAACAAACACAAAGTCAGCTGTAACACTCTGCCATTGTATACGATTTTCACAGATGTAAATGCGAGGTGCTAAAAGATGTGGTAAAGCAAAACAAAGACAGAAAGCGATTCAGAAGTTACATCATTCATTTTGGGAGAAAAAGAAATATAAATATATATGCATTTTAGATGTTATGCAAAATACTGACTTTGTAAGGTTGAGATGGTAACAGTGATTCACCAATAATTGCCGCCATGATGTAGGAGGATTGTTGTTGTGGCCTCTAATTACATTAAGCTTTTCATTTTAAGCATAGACTAAAACTTATTTTATATGATAATCTAAGCAGGGTAATATTTAATAAATCAGCAGAATTTATCTTTTTGTAGGACTGTGTTTAATGGCATGTTAGAGTTTGATTCACTGAATGTAATCCACTCCAACAAGAGGACAAGGAGAACCTTATTATTTTTTACAAAACTCTTTTTGCAGCATTTAAATGATTTAGAGGTCAAACCAGTGTCTTTAAAATGTTATTTATCTTTTATGTTGATAAATATGTTAAAACAACAGATTTTCCTACCACATGAATTTTATGCGAACAAGTATTTCATCTTGCTCGGGTTATGTTGGCACAGTGGCATGAGTTCTGTCCTCTTTCTTCATTGTTCCTTCTGCTTAAGATAAGATTCTAATTTATTCATTAGTCTGGGCCAAAAAGTATATTGAATAAAGATACTATTTGTGGTTGGTGAGGAGAAATCTTATTCCTCACTTATTTACTTTAACAAAAGCCCTTCACTGTTTTCTATTAACAATAAGCAGTCAAAAATCAACTTGACTGATTGATGTTTTGATAAAGAAAATAGAAAGAAAAACTTCTCTTTAAAATTATGGCATGCTGTTGCTTATGCCT
Source organism: Xiphophorus couchianus (assembly GCF_001444195.1). Classification (NCBI taxonomy): domain Eukaryota; kingdom Metazoa; phylum Chordata; class Actinopteri; order Cyprinodontiformes; family Poeciliidae; genus Xiphophorus; species Xiphophorus couchianus. The sequence continues at coordinate 11,972,020 of NC_040228.1, forward strand.
CTGCATACCATCAGTCATATAGATGTAGTTACCTTTATTTAATTATATTTTGTGTTTTTTTTTGTTTTTTTTACAATAAAGGTAATAGAATTGTGATTTATTTGCAAGATATTTGCTCTTTAAAGTTCAAAACCCGTTAAACTGCGACATATAAAAGGACATTTTGGAAAAGTCTCCTCTGTTACTTCAGCTGCCTAATGTGTTCACATAATTATTCCCCAGAGAAAGGCAAAATTCACTTTCTTATTGTCAAACATTGAGGTTTGAGGCCTAATGACATTTCAGACTGCCTGAGAGCACAGTATTTGTTCAAAAATAATTGAATCCAGGTGAATACAATTTGCCTAATATCACACACAGTAGAATTTAGATTAAGCAGCTTTTCTCTGAAAGAACAGTTCTCATTTTCCATAGCAATGCATCAGTATTTTAAAAATGTCTTGTTTCACACACACTTGTGTTTTTGCCTCCTTGATAAGAAACATCTAGAATCTTGATGGTTGGTTGTTTTTGTCTTTTCTCAGATTTAGATCATTTCAAAGTTCACACCAGAAGCGCTGTGTCAGTCCGAGAGGGACAAGGAGTGGTGTTACTGTGTGGGACACCCACTTCATCAGGAGGTAGATACTCACAGGCAATAATTTAAAAACACCATCATAACAAGAAGTCTCCAATTAGATGGTGCACTCAAAATTGAAAATCAGAATGCCTCCTCAGGTTGTGGCATGCAGTTTTTTTGTGTGTGCTTTTTCTTAAATAATCATAAAAAGTAAAGCACTATTTCTCTGTAGACTTCATGTAAAAATGTGCAAATTGCCCCCATTTCATGGACTTGATTAACGTGTTAGTGTCTGCGTTGTATTTAGTGCAATCTGCTTTGTGAATCCAGTGCAGAAACTAAGAAAATACAACTGCAAAAACTTGGAGAAGTTTCTCAGGCTTTTATCTAAATTGTAGTTCTCAATCATGTTTAAAAATGATAAAGAACTCATCAATAATAAAGTAGGATATTAAATCATGTCTAAGAGTGTTCATCAATTGCTTGTATGTCTGTTTGTCTTTCAGACCTTACATATGCATGGGTCTTCAATGAATATCCATACTTTGTTCAGCAAGACAATCGGCGATTTGTCTCCCAGCAGACGGGAAACCTTTACATAGCTAAGGTGGAGCCCTCTGATGTGGGGAACTATACATGTGTGGTGATGAACAGCATCACAAAAGGCAAGGTTCAGAGCTCGCCCACATCTCTGATCCTCAGGACAGATGGTAAGATGCTGCAAACGTTCATGACATTCAACAATTAAAAAAAACTTTTTTTATTATTATTATTGATGTCTCTTTTGTCACCAGATTATCAAAGAACTCTTTTTGTTGTCCATTTCTGCATTTAAGTCCCTAAGTCCCAGCAGCTTGTCGTACACAGTTGGTTTTCAACAAACAAATTCCCCAAATCCCCCCTGTGCTGACTTAGCCTCCTCATAATTTGCATTCCCCTTTAAAGACCTTCCTCCTGCTTTCACATGAATTTTCAGGATTGTTCTGTTCCCTGATATGGTTTCATAGAAAGAGTGAATAAAGATTGCCTCAGATGAATTAAACATGAGTCATATGTCACTGGACCATTACATTGAGTGTTCTGGTGGCTCAACCAGTTAGTTTCCACTCAGTGTACTGTACATGTAGCTGCATAAATTTAAATCCTATTGCATCACTGTCTGATCCCCGTCTTCTGCGCCTTTCCCTGAATAATGATATAAACAATAAAACTGCCCACTCAAGCTTTGAAATAATAGATAAGAAGCTGCTGACTGAAAAAACCAAGACATTAATTCCCCCCCCTCCCGCGCTTGCGTTTTGAATTATTCCTCGCTGGCTCTGCACAACATCCAGTGACTGTACATTTAAGTGATGTGCTGCTAAGAGTATGCTCATTAGAGAATGTTTGTTCATTTTGTCTTTTATTTGTCCTTAGTGTCATTGCTTGAACCTTTGTGCCAGTAGCATTGTAGGTAAGTCATAAATAATAGAAGACTGAGCAGGTTCTTGTGCTTGCTCCTTACAGGAGTGATGGGCGAATACGAGCCAAAAATAGAAGTTAATTTTCCAGATAATGTACCTTCTTCGAAAGGATCAACAGTTACTCTGGAGTGCTTCGCCCTTGGGAAGTAAGTCGAATTCCTTGAAGAGTGTTTTCAGGTTTCCTTTGCCCATCATTCCAGATGACAAACCTTCAGATTTAAAAAAATAAATAAATAAAAACATCCTCTGGTAATTATATTTCTCAGTGTGTGGAGTGGGGGAAAAAAGTCATGATTGGTTTTAAAACTCATGCTGGAAAGCTTTTATTTTTTTTCCATGGTTGGATTGGGCTTAATCTGAACCATTCATCCACAAAAATACACAAAGGACGCTTTTATAGTCCATCAAATGCTTCATTATCGCTGGATTGATACAACCTGAGCTAAGGTTTGCCTACTTTTTCTGCTGCAGCCCCGTTCCAGAAATCACCTGGAGGAGGGCTAACGGAGTCCCATTTCCCAGCAAAGTCAAAATGAAGTATTCAAATGCAGTGCTGGAGATCCCAAGCTTCCAACAGGACGATACAGGAGGCTACGAGTGTGTGGCGGAGAACAAAATGGGAAGAAACACAGCTACTGGTCGACTGGCGTTTTACGGTATGTGATTTTTATTTGCTTTTTTTCAAGAAACACATCTGTTACCATCAATAAGGCTATTAAGAAATGTAGATATTTGCACAAATATTTAATTCATGTATTCAAGCAGTTTTATGCAGTGTTTGCATGCAGAAGTTTGTATGTAATATGAACAGAATATGAAGTTTCACAATGAAACTTCAACAAAAACCTCAAAAAGGACCTGAAAAACATCATTCTAAAGTTCAACTATGGAATCCCAGCTCTTCAGATAAAAAAACGTGTAAATATCAACAAAGAAATGTCAGATACTGGGCTAAAAAGAACCCAAAGTCTCAGCATAACCTTTGAAATATTAAGAAATTTTGAAGAGGTTTTATTCAAAACCCATTTTAAACTACAAAAACGTCCTGCTCATTGAAAATATGTTTCTCAAAGTTTAATTATTGTGTTTAATTTATGGACATCCTTGTAAAGCAACACACATGAGAAATCAGATTATGAATCATTTTCATATTTAAACAAAACATTTGTTCTCCTACTGTACATAATTCTTTGGGGGAGTTTTGTGGTGACGTCTTTTGTTTAAATCATTTACCTCGACAGGGGAGTTTTTTTCACACTTACATTTTTAAAGAGCTCATATAATAAATATTTACAGGTTTGGCGATTAGCTGTGCTACCTCGTAGCAAGATGGTCTTTCTGGTTCTACTCTTGGATGTGTGGCTTTTCTGTTTAAGTTTGCATGCTTCCGCTTATGAATGTATGAGATGTAGCGTGAGAAACATGGGAATTTTATTGTTGTTAGAGCGTAATTAGAGATAATTTTAAAAAGACGTCTGCTCGGTTTTAATATTTTTGTTATTTCATTGCGTTGCTATTGTTCTATTTAAAATTTGCCCCCTTGGCTCATTCCGGCTGCTGCGTTTTTCTGTGAATTCATTACAGAAGCGAAAATGACACCTGTGACATTGGAACTGACAGCATGCTTGGCGCCTGCAAAGGAGCTGTGCTTATTATGAGTGCTGCATTCTTCCCATAAAAAAATACAATAAAAAGTGAAAAAACAACAGAAAAAAATCTGAAAAGTTGTGCATATGTAATGCTGGAAGTTATGTGCAGGGGTGATGGGGTTTTTTACACACACTTAAGGTGACAGTTTGGGGTGGGTGGCGATGTCGTGTGCACTCTACCAGTGGTGAGAAGTTTTCCGCTTTGTGGTTCAGTGTTTAATGGTAATCTTGTGTTGCCACAGGCTGGTGAAACATTTGAGTGATGAAATATTCAATCGTTTCTCTCTTCCCCCACCCCCTTAAGGACAAGCCCATCCTGTTTGAGCTGCCAATCTGTGCTTCCTTTGAACTATTTGGGAAGCGACATACTTAATGGCCCGGTGCCGCTTCCTTAAAAAGAGCCCTCCGCTGGGTTCTTGTGAGATATTTCATAAGAGGGGTATTTCTGTGTCCTCAGCCAAGCCTCAGTGGATCCAGACCATGAAGGACACGGCAATGGCCATAGAGGAGAGACTGCACTGGGAGTGCCGGGCCAATGGAAAGCCCAAACCCTCCTACGCTTGGCTGAAGAATGGCCAGCAACTCCTCTCAGAGGTAAATCACCGCCGTTTAAAAGCGTTTCATTTTAAATACTTAATCTGCAGCCGCGGCTCAGCAATTTTATTCAGAGAAGTGCGGCGTGAGAGCTTGTTGTCGGTTTTGGATGGGGTTTTGGATGTTGGATGAGAGTGTAAACATCTCACGAAGGTGTGCCAGTGATGAGACTTGGATTTTGCTGGGGCTGGTTCGGCTTCACCTTGGCAGATTACAGCGTCTTAGAGAGCGGATCAGTCGAGTTCCCAAGAGATGACTCCATTTCATTTGAATGGAGTCGAGAGTTGTTTTTCATTATTCATGGTGCATGTTTAAGCTCCTTGAGATTTAGGGACAATGGGCTTAATCTACTGTGAAATATACTATATGGGACTGCACACCTCAGTCCAAACCACAAAAGACATGCACGCACGTCTGGCATATTCTCAGCTCAGTTGTTTTAAACTTGGCTGATTTTAACTGGCTGCTGAAAAGTACTTTTTTTTTTGTTTTGTTTTATGACCCTTAATAAAGCTCACTGCCAGACACACTGAATTACACAGCAAATATAATTAGTTTTTAAATCATTATTAAAGAGGCATTCTTAAATGTCACTCTATATTTTCTTGGCATCTTAATATCTCATAAGAAGAAAGAATCTTCATTGCCTTGCAGAAGTATTTGTACCAATTTAGCTTTTAATATTTTACAAGTATAAACTTCATTGTATTTTACTGGGATTTCACGTGATTTACGAACACAATGTCGCGCATGCTAATGGCAGGAAATGAAATGGAACTTTAGAATTGTGATGTGCTTTGCAATCATCCCCCCTTACTTTCTAACCCCTTTGTAAAATGTTTATTTTATGCAATAAACTAAACATTTTCACTCACCTGTATGGTGTATGGTCCATGAACCATTTGTTCTGTTGCTTTTTAGTATATTTTGGTAATTTGATCTTCCTTTTAAAAAAGGTATTTTAAAAAAACAATAAATAAGTGGTTATTTGACTTTTGTTTTAAATAGTTTCTCCTTGTCAGTGTCAAAAAGGATAAGTAAAATCTTTAAAAAAAACTATTTTCTATTTTGGATAATAAAAATGAAAATGACTTTAAAACGGAAGTGTGACTTGATATTATAGAAATGAATGCATCTCATTCCAGCATAGTAATTTAGCCACATTGAAAGCTATTGGAAATATCTTTTTAGATACAGTATTTTTTATATTGATTTAGATTTAAATTGCATTCTTTATTCTTTTCATCTATATTTTAGTTATCACATAACTGACTGAATGCCCACACACTTAGAAATTAAACCAATGCCATTTCACTAGCATGACATGCTTCCTATAGATTAGTAACTTTACTTTTTGGTCATTTGTATGTAAAATATTCAAATTCAGCTGCCTAAAAATAGTTTTATTTTTAGGTTCCACTCAATATTAAAACTGGCCTTGCAATGTTGGAAAATTTTGTAGCCTTTTCAGCATCAGCATCTTAGAAAAGCCATATTTCTGTGTGCATTGTTTTTGCCAAAGAAGAACAGGAGAACAATACTCTAACTCACACGTGTCAAACTCAAGGCCTGGGGGCTAAATTTGGTCCACTGTAACTTTTACATAACTCTCTAGATCCAAAATTACATCAATATTTCCCTCCAGTTTTTCACAAATCTGCAAAACTCGTGCTAAATTCACACAAAATCAACTTTTTTCAGATCTTACAGACAAATTTTGCTTAAGTGACTGTTGCCTCAGCCTTACTTGATGTCAAGTTGTAGTCCATGACCAATACGGCGATTATTAAAAGGTCACATTTAATGTCATACATAAGCGCAAATATCGCAAAAATTACTTAGAAATATTTCTGAATTAGCACCACAAAATCTGTGATTTTGATTTAAAAAAAACACAAGTAATCGCAAAATCCTGGATAGACATTCAATATTATTTCATTTTAAGAAACACTTATTGAATGCTGAAACCAACTATTTATTGATATGTTAACAGTTTAATGGTTCCTATCTATACATTTTGCCACAATCTTCCCTTTAAGAACATTCAGATTTTTGATATGGCCCAAAAAGAAAATGAGTTTTGCATCCCTGCTCTAACGTTTTATAAAAATGCTAATTTTGTTAGTCAGTCATCTAAAAAAAAAATCTAATAAAATATATTAGACTCCAACACTTAATGGCTGTAAATACTTTGGCAAGAAACTATGCATTCAGTTCAAATGCACAGCATGTGATACTGGGAAACACACAACATGTGTTTATCCCTCTCACTCATAGCAACAACAGCAGCTTTGAGATTTCCAAGTAATTCCTACAAGCCTGGTACACCTTTCATTTGGAAGCATTGTCCAGTGTTCTTGGCAGAAATACTTTCGCTGTACCAGATGGGATGGGGAGTTGTAGTGCCGAGCCGTGTTCAGGTCTCTCCAGAGCTCTTGGTTCAGATCCATTTCTCACTGGGTAATCCCAGAATAGTTCTAGATCTTTCCTGAAGCGGCGTTTTGTGTCATCTTACTCCAACTTCAGTATGTTGGCTCGTTCAAATGTAAACCACAGATCATAAGCACTCTGCCCTTTACCCTGACTTGTTTCTCACTTCCTCTTGCCGAGATATGTTCCCAGAAGATGCTGCTTTCTTTACTCTGGTTAGTGATGGTACTGATAAAATGATGCTCAGTGATTTTCTTTTTGCTGAAAGTATTGAAGAAAAAAAAAAACAAGCTTAGTCCAATCTTTGTTACATCAGTCAGAGGATTTGGCTTCACCTGGTCTGAGATTCTGTTGGCCGTCTTGTTTCTTTCAGTAAGTAATGGCTTCTGTCTGTCACTCTACGATAAAGCTGTTATTGACCGATTGTTGCTCTGATTGTTTTCTCATCTCTACAAAGAAACTGGTGTCATTCACACTGACCAAAGGCTTGTTAGTTAGCTGCTGATCCAGACCCTTTATTCCTGTGTATTACACCGCACTGGCCCTCCAAAACAAAATAATTTTTTCTTCCACAGATTTGTGCCCAGAAACAATTTTATTTCACCTTCTGAAACTTCTCTTCTGTCTCATATATATAGCATTTATGAGACTCTATCCTATCCTATTATGCTGGTTTTCAAAAATCATTAAAACATAGGATTCCATATCATAATTCTGTCAGCAATGAACAATGAATTTTGTCTTTTTTTAATTCTGTTTTATTATGTTGTAAAACTTAATACCATGGAAATGTATAATTTATTGTGGATTTGTTGTATTTTTTTTAAAGGAATAAAGTAGCTTGAGCAAGCATAGCCAATGCTAGATAGGTAGATTATACATATTTTTGTAAATGTACAGTTTGTGCTGATTAGTTGCTACAGGTAACTATGAGGTACATTTCTTGTTGCTGCTGAAAGTTGAATAAACTAAGCATGCTTTTATTAAGAACAATGTACACACAGAACCTAAAAGGAATAAAACTTAATAATAAAACTATCTTGATTTAATCTGCAAATGCCGGCAATGTTTTTGAAAATCTGCTGTTTACCAACATTTATCAGAGTGTGACATGCAAAAGCAAAAGCTACCTTTAACTCTCAAGCAATAATTACTTTCTTTCATCCCTGTCTTCACAGGACAGGATCCACGTGGAGGATGGGGTCCTTACGGTGTCGCCGCTCACGCTATCTGATGCTGGCATGTACCAGTGTGTGGCTGAGAACAAACACGGCATCATATATTTTGCGGCCGAACTAATGGTTTTAGGTAGGATGACATTTATCTCCTAAATCCCCAAATCATTGTTACCAAAAGAATCTAAAGGTCATCTTACTGTCTTTCTTAAAGGTTGTATGGCTTAGTGGGTAGAGGGGTCAAATGAGGATGATTTTGTGGTATCAAACGCATTTATATTTATTCTTCTTTCTTCTGACTGTCTTTCTAGTGCCTTAAAAAATTATTTTTCCCTCTAAAATTATTTTTTTTTTCATATGTTGTCACATTACAACCATAAACCTTTATGGGGATTTTATGTGCTAGACTAACACAAAGTGAAGCATTATCGTGAAGTGTTGTTGATGTAATACCTTCAGAAGTCACTGAAATACTAAACAGAGTAGTGAGAAGTTGCTATGGTGATTCAGAAGGAGCTGTGGAGACTCATAGTTCAGGTGGGAAAAAAAATCTGTTGACAGGACAACTATAATTTGTTGGCTTCTCAGATCTGACCTCAATTGAAGAAACAAAACAAAAAGAAACAAAAAGTCATTGTTGTACTATGTCACACATTATTTGGCCTACAAAACTCTTACTTGTTGAAGAACTAACTGTGCATGTCACCCTAAAACATGGCAGTGATAGCTTCATGCTCTGGAATACTTTTGTTTGTAACATAGATAGAAAACCTGCGTCCTGCCAATGGAAGAATAACCAGAAGTAAACACAGTTATCCTCTAAGAAAACATCTTAGAGGTTGCAAAAGACATTCACCAGGAGAACAACTCTAAACTCTTCCACGACTGGAGAGTTGCTATTTACGGATGCTTTCTGTAACGTTTGACTGTGATTAATGTGTTATGTAGACAAATTGACAGATTTTCAGCCTTAATCTGTTCAAATCTGTTAAAGAAATTGAAGAAATACCCTAAATACCTGAAAAAATTCAATGGGTGCGAATACTTTTGCGTACATTTATGTAACCGGGATAAACAACAAACTTCCATCATCTACAAAGTTACATTTTTACACAGAATTGCTTTGTAATTTTTTATGCATTACTTTAACTGATGCCTTTATTCATTGCGACTCAAGCAAGAGAAAATAAAACTCACAGCATTGTTACTCTCCGTATCCATTCCATTCCCATTACAAATAATTAAAGCATCTGTCTCCATCTCTTCAACATTTATTGATTTTCACAGATTGAATTACAGAGTGCTTCAAATGCCTTGTGAGATCTCCTGCAGTCTTGTGCTAAAACACAGTTTGCTTTCACCCCCACCACCATCAGCTTCTCCTCCGGACTTCACGGGGAATGTCCTCAGAGCTTTGCTCAAAGCCAAAGCTGGAACAACGGTGATGTTGGACTGCAAGCCCCAGGCCTACCCAACAGCAAGCATTTTATGGAAGAAGGGAAACCTTCCTATTCACACCAACGACAGGTAATCACAGAAACTAGTTAGCAGTCGACCATGGGAATGTAATTAGGACAGTACTGGCATTTATTCCCATGCTCTGCTCTCTTGATCTGATCAATAGTAACTCCAGATACAAACAGCGATTAACTGTAAAATCCTCATGCAAGTGTGGAGCACAGAAAAAAATGAAATCAGTGTTTATGCATTGATTAAATGTTGATTAAACAAGTTCCAGCTGAAGGAAAGAATTTACCTACAGTTTATAAAGACACCTAACTTTTCCCCTCCTTTTCTGACCTTAGATTAGACTTTCTTCCCTACCAGAAGTTTAAGTTGTTTAAAAGAAGCTTGACTTTGTATCCTAACCATATTTTAAAATTGGCCTCCGTCTCTTTAAGAACCTCCAGTACAATAATCCTTCTTTATCCATTTATGTTGTTTATAACCATTATTTGGAGCATTTTAGTTTGTATAATAAGCTCAGCAGATGCTTAGTTCCACCAGGTGTTTAAGTGCTGCTGCTAGTCTGGTGGAGCTGAGTGGGGAGTGGTGCTCTGTGGGGCGGGAGGGAAAAAGGAGAGAAATCCATCCGCAATGTGAAAGTAGCTGGATCATGTGTGGATGTTTTACTGCAAGAGTCACTAGAGTTTATCTTGCGGACAAATGGGTCTGAAATATAACAATAACTTTAACCACATCACTAAATTAACTACAAAGGAACTCAAAAGACAGCAAAGCTAGCCATTACAAAACCTTCATCCCAGTCATTTAGAAGATTTGCTCTCAGAGCTGAAAAGGTAGATGTGAGCAAGGCGGCCTTCAAACTTGATGTCCCATCAGCAGAAATGGGCCAAAATTCCAGCAAAGAGTCGTGAAAAGGTAGAATAAGGATACACAATTCATTCCGAGCCTTATAGGTTAAAAAGAAGTGTTATTTTGTCACTTAAGCTTCCACAGATCATTAAAAGGCAAACTAAGCTTAGCGTATAGGTATTTATGTAAACTTCATCATTACAGGAATATGATAAAACAATATTGACCTAAAACAAAGTTTATTCAAATTGTATGTTTATACATCTAGTTTTCAGCTTTATGTTGTTGCTGTCTGTGTTTGCCTCCACCTGCACAGGATCGCACTTTCTCCAGATGGAACTTTGAGGCTGGCCAATGTGAGCAAGTCGGACGCAGGCAGCTACACGTGCTTCGCCAGGAACAGATTTGGGATGTCAAGCACAACTGGAAGGCTCCTGGTTACAGGTGAGCTGCGCTGTTAAATAGCACCCCACTTAGTAAGCACAATTCACTGCTCGGTGTGCGTCAACACAAGAAGGAGCTGCTGCATTTAGGTCATTCACCAATTGCAACCTTTTACATTTTGCTCTCTGAATTGTGTTTAGCAGAAAGCATTTTTGCATACTTTGGCAAAAAGCTGAATTTTTTTTTTTCTTCTTGCATAATCAAACGTGCTCTGCGACTCGAAAAGGCTTGTCTTTCAGGGGTTTTGTGAGGCTGCAATAATCCACTCGGAACGTATTTGACAAAGTACTTGAACACTGTTTTCCTCAAAGCAGCTGAAACAACCAATTTACTGCAGCAAATGAAAGTGCCTTGAGTGGAAGCAGTGAAAGCATTAGTGAGGTGGTGTCACAGATGCTGTTATTGTTGAACATGCGTTTCTCTTTTTTTTTCTTTTCGCCTCTGGAGTGGCAGCTTAGTGTTCTCCGGGTTTCTTATTGGTTTTGTTAATGTGCTGAATGATATTGTCTGCCGCTATAATCGCCAAGGCCAGTTATTTCTATAGATAACTTGAGTATTCATCATCGACACAAACCAGTCAGTGATGCTCTGCTCTGACCGAGACATTGATTCTTTACCAGCGACTTTTCTCCTTGACATTCAGTGTAAAGTAAAGATGTAAGAGTACAAGTTCTCTTCCTTTGTGCTCCCCCTTCTTTCTCTGATTTCCTCACTTTCATTATCTTGCCTTTTTGAAGCTCAGAGGACTTCTCTAAATGATTGCTTTAGTGTACTTTAAAGCGGCGCTCCTCGTTTCCCGTACTAGATCTACACCGGAGCTTGTTATGTGCGGTTTTATCTGATCAGCAGCGCATTGCAATTTCCATCAGGATTTCAGAAGATTATACAATCTGTGTCATCCTATTACCCATTTTAGAGGCAGCCCGCTGCATGTAATCACACAGTATTTGACTGGGACCTTTCTGTGCAAAGACAACATGGCTAAGCCTGTGACTCACTGTTGTACAGAGCTTGTTTTCCAGAAAGTGTTGCATCTCTGCTTCTGTTTTCAGTGAAATCAACAAAAGGTCTGCTTTTCTGTTTGCACTGAAACACCTCGTTTATTGTTAAAGTCTGGCAGCTATGCTTTAGACTTTATGTTTTTTTTTTGTTTTTTTATGGCAGATCCAACCAGAATCATTCAGGGACCAGTGGACCTGGAGATTATTGTAGGGGAGAGCATCGTGTTGCCCTGCCAGGTGGCCAGTGATCCTGTCCTGGATGTGTCCTTCTCCTGGGCATTTAATGGACAGCTCATCACCAAGGGAGACGGCCACTTCGAGCTTGTAGGCGGCGTGAGTGACCCTTACTCATACATAGAAGTGTACTAATCAGATATTTTGAGTTATTCTTTAAAAACCCTAATGAACTACCGTAAATATATCTTATTTTTTCACGGAATTAGCTTCAGTGTTAAAGTAGTTGTAGAATTTGACTTGCACCAGTTCTTTGTGTTTCCACTACCACAGGCAATGTCCTCAGCATGCAGTAGTGGTTTCGTAGCTTAGCTGAGCCAGAGAAACAAAGTATTATTGAAAAATGGAGGTGGGGTTATAAAGACTGACAACCAATCAGATGTTAAACATCGTATTTAAAACTCCTGGATAAGTTTCGTTTTTGGACGGATAATTTTGGACAAAAAAAATAGACAATATCTAACTAAACTGAAAACAACATTTCTCTTGTTTTCCTCCTGTTTATTCTTGACACATCAAAAAATATGTCCCTAATACTTTCTAGGAAACAATGCACACTGGTGGGGTCCTGTCAGAAGCAATTCTGTTCAATGTTTCTGAATTGAAAACAAACACTGGTCTCATTACATTCCAGTTTCTCTAGCTGTTCTTCTTCTGTTTTACTCTGGTGGCTCTTCTTCTTTTGTTGTGTAGCAGCACCGGTTGTGGTTGGATAGTTGTTCAAAATGGATAAGAAAAGAAATGAAAAATCTGTATTTGACCCAAACTCTTTGTAAGGAAAATTGCCAAAAAAAACATGTTGTCTGGCGGTCAATTTCTCGTGAGATTAGCTACTCTAGCCTGCATGAAAATATGCAGAATGATTTATAGCTAATATTTTAAAGTTGTGTAAAACAATTACATAGTGAACATTTTAGGGTAGCCTATGGTAAATGTGTTTTGATGTAGTAAGTTACTTACTACACGTTACCTGCTGACATGAATGGACAACTCCACTTAGCCAAAATCCAAAGATCTTTTTTGATGCTTTGGAGAACGGCATGTGCTTTCCTCTGATTTCCCTAATCAAAATTTAGGTCATTCAGTAGCGCTCACAGCTGCTCTTTTACACTGAAGCACCATTTGAAGTCAATTGTTAAACACCATCAGCGTCGTCAAATAGTGCTAAGAAAAGCTGTGTTAAACTGCTAGCATCAATCAGAGACTAGCTAGTCAGAGACCAGCCAGTGCTATGATCATCCACAGAGAATTAAAACAGATACAGATGCATGCATTAATTGGGTGTGAAAGTATTGACTGAGTGACAGATAGCTCCCAGGTGACAGGAAGTACATTTAATCTAAGCTAAAAGCTAAGCATCAGACATGGGTAAGCACTGGAGCCAATTTTGTGGAAAAACACTATTTCCTTTCTGACATAAGCGGTCAGTTATAACTTATATTAGAAGAAGAGGCTACGTCCACTCTGTGAGGGAGAGAGCATTTGCTGGAAAACAGGTTTTTAGAATTTAAAAATCAAGACAAAATGATTCTGGGGTGACATTTTGAACTGTGTTTTCAGCAAGGCCTGGTTTTAACTTTTACCATTAAGACGGAGATGCAGAATGACACGGTAAAACCGTAGACTGAAGAGATCTTTCATTGCCACTTCTGTTAGACTGATAAATTCCTGTTTGAGAGGACTCTGCTGATTCTCCCCGCTTTTGTTCTATGCTGAAAATTTATGAAGATTTTTGCATTTTTCTTGTTTCTTTCGTTTTCTCTTTTTATAATGTGTGTATTTGCAAATTGCTTTTCAAGGACAATAAAGTCCAGCCTGATTGAACTGAAATTACATTAGTTTAGCAATCATGATTAGAAGAGTTAGCATTACAAACTTTAAACAGAACCCTTTATGTTTATTTCCTAAAAGGTTAAACATTTTGAGTTTATATTCATTTTTATGCTTAGGCCCCCTGTTACCTGCTGATGCCAGCTCAAAGTCATTAAACCTGTTTGCCATTTCAATGAAACGTTTCTCTCAGTTGCCACATTTTATTTAAAACAGTTTTAGTAGTTCCAATTTGAAACCTTTCCAAAGATTTAATAAGACCATTATGTTCTAAATTTAAGACTTAAATTATGAAGAATTAGTAAGTTAATTAGGTTATTCAACAAGTTAAGTAAGTAATCAATTTATTTGATGTTTTTGACTCTAGCAAATAACTTTATTGCTTTTGCGTTTAACTTACCTAAACACCTTCAACACAGTAGCAAGCATACATGCCCCTCATGAAGCTGGTGGTGGATCATGTATTAAGAATGTTTTCATTTCAGTTTATTAAATAAACCACAGTGCAGATTTCTTTCACAGGTTTGCTGGAATGGCTAAATAGCAGTGCATTACCACCTGCATTTGACCTGGCCATGTCAAAGCAGAATTCATTGGAAAAAATATTTTTCTAGGCCAGCAAGAAATTAATTTGTATTTCAAAACATGAAATGAGGCCGAACTGAAGAGGTAACCAACACAAATCTAAGATAACTCTGATAATTAAAAGCATGATTCCTTTAAAACCTCACATAATGCCTGTTCAAACACCGAGGTGAAACTCAACCAGTTCTTGAAAGTTTCTTGGGTCTCCCTTTTTTAATGTGCAAATGGGCACACCTTTCACTTCATCTCTACCATTAAGCTAAAAAAAACGACCAGCTTACGAGCCTACAATGAATTTCTTGGAAGTATTAACAGTGGCCAGTATTGCTGTGGCCAGTTTGATATCATTCATTTTGCAACTTTAAATGTCTCCTCTGAGGCATAAAAAACCAGCGTGGTTAGGTGAAAATCTGTGGAAGGAAGTCCAAATAGATTATTGAAGTCCTATGTGCTTCCAATTGTATTTCTGTGAATGGAAATAAGTCTGTTCCTATGCTGAAATGCAATTCCCATATAAAAGTCATTATGTCGGTAATGTGCCAGGTGTTCAGCCATTGTGACAGGTGGAAATCACTTTAAGTAGTCTTCTTCAACTCCAGCTCAGTCTCAGCTCAGCTCATCTGCTTTTTAATAAGCCCAGGTTCGCCTTGAATTCTGCTTTGACATGGCCTGCTGCACAGCCTCGCGTAACAGGAAGCGGATGCACATCATTAGACGTGTCTTCTGAAGGAATCAAAGCGTGGCAAACACTCAAATGACAAAACATTTTCTGTACGTTTTCGCACCCTTGAGACCAGCCATTCTTTCCACCTGCGTCTCACTGACAGCGTTCTTATCCGAATAGAGCGTCCTTACCCAGAAATACCAGAATGTCTTCACTCCAAAGAGATTATCAACTAAACTTTGCTGCTTTGGGGAGTTTAATTTCCATAATTAAACCACGTTGGGTCTGCTGCCATATTTCCTTGTTTTGCTGCCAATGCCAGTAGAACAATTTCACCAGTAATTTACCGTTCACTGCTTTCGGGTGTTCTCTTAGATGAAAAGGTAGACGGTCTGTTTTTCCTATGAGTGTGGAGGAACTGCCTGAATTGTTGCTTTTTTTTCCCAATATTTTTTTGCAACATATCTTTGAAGGGCAGATGATGACCTTTTGAAATATTGTAAAAAAAAACAAAAAACGCTGCAACCTTGTCAGCAAAAGAAACACAAGTCTTTATAAATACTTTTTGGGAAGTAGTTTTTGATCTCGCTTTTTATTTCAGCTACCTGTGATCTGCTCTGACCATGCTTAGTTCAACATTACTCCCTCTCAAAACCTGCAAATATTCACGGCCCCGCTATTTACTGCAGCTTATACATACTTCAGTACTTTCTTTAATGAGCTGCCCTGGGGTCTGTTATCTCTCATGCTACATAAAGCCCTCTCTCCTCCTTAGCAGAGAACAGCCGGAGATCTGATGATCAGAAACATTCAGCTTTACCACGCCGGCAAATATATCTGCGTTGTGGACACAGACGTGGAGAGCCTGTCAGCCGTAGCTGTATTGATTGTAAAAGGTAAGAAAACCTTCCCTCTGCTTGGCACTCTCTAATTAAAACAGGGCTTGCAGCCAGGATTTTTAATTGGTTTCTTCTTTTAAAAGCAAAAGAAATATCAAATTCCAGTCTTTATTGCAAAGTTGATGATTGATTTAACTTAAATAGAAATTATTTCTTTAGCTTGTAGCAGGTGCCAAAAGGTGAGTTTCCTTTTCAGGTACCTGTTTCACGAGCCAGGATATTTCTTATCCACTTGCAGAAATTTACCCCAGACAGTGATCCTGTAGTGCTAGTACTGCTTTAGTTATCACTCTGAGCTTTGTAAAGGGAAGATGCTAATCTATTTGAATTTGGAAAACATTTTTTCAGCAACCTGTAAAGGTTGCTTTGGCCATCTGTGGTGACAGGAGGTAAATTCAATGGTGAATATTCAAGGGTTTAAAGTATTTCTATTTTGCACCATGTGTTAAGCACTAATAAAAAAATAACTGCAACCCTTCAGAAATGAGTGTCAACAACAGATTTTACATTTAAATGACAAATGGTAATGATGCACAAGTTGAATGTTTATTTGAGATATTTGAGACGGATTTAAGTTAAGCATCATCTGTGAATCAACTTAAGGTCATTTCGTAGAGTGGGACCACTGTTTAAAATAATCTGCAGGTTTTACAACATCAGGCTGTAAACCCAATCAACGGTTCCCTTTAAATTCAGTACAGTTAGAGGTTTAAATGGGTTTTAGATTAACTTTGCAAAAGGCTTCATTTTTCTTTGGACATTTGACATTCCTCGGCTAAGGTGAGGAGCATTGACTTTCAGCATCAGCCGAGATAACGTTCATAAAGTAGTAGTGGAAACACAGACTGCAAAAAGCCCGGGAGACATTGAGAGTTCAATCTTAAGGGTAATTAATGGTATTTTTAAATATAAATATGAAATATCAGAGTTCAATGTTTGAAAAACCCAGGATCAGAAGTACCAATGATGTATTGAGTTTTGTATTTCAGAATTTCAAGTTAAATAAAGATGTTAAATGAATAATTGCATGCATATACTGTAGATCTCTGACTTTGAAATTGGTATTGTGGTCAATCTCTAGTTCAGATTCAGTTTGTTGTTAAAATATTGTAAGAGTTATATCAAGCCCCTTTTTAGCCGCACTTCAGATAAATTGTATTTTGTTAAAGCACATTGTGCCTGAAAGGACTTTTAGTATTTCAATGCAGAGAATAGTAACTCATATTATTTAGCCTGGTCACTGAGCACAACAAATGGCACATTTCACAGATTTTCCAACTTGAACTCAGCATAATATATTCCCATACCTGAGTTATGACTTCTGAGACAAATGAAATGCAGCTTAAGTTTGGGGGATAAAAGTTCAGCATAGCATAATGGAAAATCTTCTAAAGTAATGGAAAGATTTAGGAGGTTTTCCAAACTACAGACTTTCAGGGCATTTGGGTTTTTCAACTTAAATTGACTTGCATTGGTTTTGTGATTGCACGTGTTTCTTCAGTTATTCTGAAAATCATGGGAATACATAGTTTTCCTTGTCAGTTTATATTTAATAACAAGTTGTTATTAAATATAAACTTGGTTTTCACTCACATGTATTTTCAAAGCAGTTTAAAATTTTAAGAACAATAACAATTAATATTTTACACTTCTTTGTTTCTCTGCCTCCTTTTAATGACTAATATCCAATATTGAGTGTAACGAATGTACCTGGCAGCAGAATGTGTTTGAAGAGGATCTTGTTGTTGTTCGTGTAGTATGCATTTCTCCGAAGAGACAGCTGTGGAAAGCCACACTTGGCAGAACAAAATAACTTTTGCTAAGAGGAGTCACAGCTTCTGTTTTAAGGAGGGGCCGTGCTTTAATGCAGGGACGAGAAGAGATTGTTGTTTCCGGCTCAGATCAATAGCAGCCTTGCAAATTGACACAACACAAATGTGCTAAATGTCAGATGAGGTGAGGGATGATCTCAGTGTCAGGATTTGAAAAGGTTGGATCCATAACTTTATCTTGTAAGCATACCTACCATTCATACTATTCAGCCTGGCATGTTAAAGATATTTTAAGGCAAATCGCAGTAATGAGCGGTGAGAAGTAAGGCAAAAATAAATAAATAAATTCTTGCTTTTCAAGTCGAAGCAGGAACATGGCAGGGAGAATAGATTGGCCTAGAACTGACTGGAAACAAACTTGACTGTGACTCAGACTGTGCATTATTTACACTTCCTGCTCACGGCAGCTGTCACGGATGTCTCACAGTTTGGATTGAATAGCTTCAAAAAAGGCGTGAAGCTAGAGTTAGAGAGCCAGCCATGGGAAGGAGGAAATGTCTTTATTTGATCACTGCAGACCTTTAACAAAATGGCAGAGGCTGCATGCATGTGTGTCGAATGCACATGTTGGCCTGCTTCCATCACCTGTGTGAGCCACAGGGGAATAAAAACGGAAGAAAAAAAACAACATCAATTCATTAATAGGTTTACACGTAGCTGCACGGACTATTTTTAATATTTTTATCAGCTCTTTTGTAAGCTTATGCATACAAACTTCTCAGAGGGTCAAAATAAATGTGCGAGCGAAATGATTCACTCAGCAGAGTGGTTTGAGATGAGTCATGCATTTAATATGTTGATTCTTCTCAAAGTTGTGCTTTATTTTGTCTTCAAACACTAAAGCAATTGAAAGATTCTGAGAAACGCATCTGGAGAATGCTGTCCTGTGAAAATTAATCACTTGAAGATTTGATTGTGTCACGGTATAGTTTTTTTGTAGAGGATCCCAAGTGCAGAGACTTATTGCAGAGCAGAGCCTTTAATAATAATAATAATAATAATAATAATAAACAAAACAACACTCCCAAAGATGATCATGGGTACAACGGGGCATGAAGTGAAGAGTGACAACAGGCATCGCGAAAGACGTAGTAATTGGGAAAGTAATGGGAAGAACAGTGAGGAACAATGTGAAGTGATGAAATTATATATATACTGAGGGAGAGGTGGAACTGACAAAGCAACCAGAAGAACTAATCAGAGGCAAATGGAAACAGCTCAGGGAGAGTGCAGACGTAGGGGGAATCAGGAGATAGATGACAGCTGTGAATGGGAGCAAACTGGCAGGCAGTGGGGAGGTTAAATAATAAACACAGACAGGCTGAACTGGGGTTCAAAGCAGCAACAAATCAATGGGGGAAAAGAATCAAGCACAGCAAAATCCGAACTCAAAAAGAACAGAACATAATAATAAATACACTAAGTATGAAGGAATGAACAGACACAGAAATACCTTGAAAGCAATCCTGATGAACTGAATAGAATTAGGCCTGTTGACCAAAAACAAAGAATCAGAAACATAAATGATACCCAAACACCAACAAATCCTAACATGACCTTTGTCCAAGCAGTTTATGATTGAACCATTTAGACAGCAGTGACCAATTCTGTAATCTTTGCATCTGAATGCAAGGATTTTCTAGCCCATTTCCTCATTCCTTTTTGCATAAATACCACTTTTATCTAATTATGTTTTATTTTTAAGAACTATGTGTAGGATGATGCAAGAAGAACAAAGTATTTTTTCCTAGCCTTCCTGCTGTGAGCGTGTGTGAGAGAGCGGTCACAGGAGAAGGTTTTTTTCAATTGAACACAAAAATAAAATGACTATATATTAGCTTAATTAACTAAAAAAAACCTGCAAAGGCTTCCAGATCCTTTCAAATGTCTCTCACTATGGGAGAGAAGGATACACAGTCATGGGGAAAACTGCTACAGTTGAAGACAGTCATTGACACCCTTCACAACAAGGGTGAACCACAAAAGGATGTTAATGGGCTCTGACTTCAATTGTCTATCAATTATTTGGGTAATTCCTTTAGCTATGTCTGGTTTTGTCATTTACATTGTAAGTTTTAGGTAACGCTGTTTGGGTCTTCGCAAAACATTCCACTTCTTTTACCGCCTCAGAGCCTAGATTGCATTTTGTTTTCCATCTCTGTTGAGTCATCCATTCTACTTTGCTCCACTTGACTGAATCAGAGCAAATAATATTTTGCTTCACAGCTCACAGTGCGTCTCGTGCTTTTGAGCACTTGACAAAGAATACTCTAAAGAACTATAATTTCCTTACACCCTCTTAAAATTGGATTCTCTCAAAGAGATTTCAAAGCCTGATGAGTCTTTTTCTTAATCCCTCCTTTTGAATAATTTGACTCAGCTTGAGGGCTGCTAATGAATGTATGGCTATATTATATGCTGATGCAGTAAACCACCTGGCAAACTACTTATTTACAAAAAAGAAATGGAAAAGGGTCATCTCACTGACCTTCACTTCTTTTGTTTACACGTTAGATAAAAAGATCCATTAAGAACCCCCTGAATGGTATTGATGATCATTGAAAAGAAAGATCTAATTGAGGTTATACCTACTCCTTCCTATTGAAATAAAAGGCAATTACATTTGTTCAGTTTTTATTAGCTAGAACAAGCTGCTGTGTTTAAGGCAGCATTTGCATTACAGATGCATGAACTTCAGATTGAGAGATGTTAATTAGCTTTGCAGTATCACTTGATTTGGGAGGTAGATGTTGAATTATAGCTAAACATTCAGCTATAATTCAACATCTATGTGAACGGTAAATGTGAAATAAATTATATGCCACCTGTCTAGCCTTGTAAGCAACTGAAGATGTAGTTTACGTCAGCACTTACCGATTTGTGAAGCGCCAATAGCAATTCTTTTGTGTCAATGCTAATTTCAAGCTGGTGTGATGCTGTAACCATCTTATCTCTTGCAAACAGCTTTTAATAAAAGCAGTCTATGTTTTTAAAAAGATGGTTATTAATAATTTGACTGTAATACATTTATAGTAAGTAAACTTTTGACTTTTTTTTATTCAAAACTGACATTACTGAGATTTTTATTGCTGGTACATTAGAAATCTACGAATGATGAAATCCTCTTGGCTACTGTCCGAAGGTTTTGTGTATAAGGTATGTTGCAGCTTAACTGTTTTATCTTTTTAATCTTTTTTTGCAGACGCAAGACCACACAAGTCAGACATATGGCATGAGTTCTTTTGAATTTAAAATAAAGTGCAGGTCAGTTCAAGATAAGGCCTGCTTTACAATTAGATGTGTTAAATTGTTAAATTATCCTTTCATTTTATGGTCACTATAGAGTTTAATTTAGGAAACCTTCTTGACTTAAACGGTCATTAATTATTCTTATTAGGAGCAGAGGTGGTGTTGGAGAAGAGTCACTGCGCTGGATGCAGCTCTACTCTAAGAAATCATTCTAGGCTATTAATAAAACATTGAAAAAGTGATTTCAGAGCAGCCGTTTTTAGCCTGTCTTTCAAACATTTTGTTCATGATTTGTGAGGCTAGCATGTCTAGTTGTGAAAAAGCAGTTAGTGCTTTCGCTAGCAGTGGATATTCATGGACCGGAAAGAAATCAGACTTTTTAACCTAACAGTGAGATCGCGTTGTCACTACAAATAATACACAAAATCATTTTTCACTGTCTAAAATAAAATCCAACTAAAGTTTTGGGGTTTAGGTCAATCAGTACTACCAAAATTATTGCTGTTTGGTAAATGGTGACATAATGAGAGCAACAACTTTCTTTCTATTCAAAAGTTTACATCAGTTTCTATTCTGTTCTTCTTTTTATTTCCCCATGATGTTACAGAAGAAAGAAATGTATTCGACATGTTTCCTTAAAAACATCCACAGGTTGGCCTTTAAGCGACTCTATATAGGCTGTAAATTAATCAAAAGTTTAAAACTTTTAAAGAGAGTAGGAAAAACTTTCTATGACATCTTGTGAATGGAAATAATTTTTGGTAATCCTGACCGTTCCAAGATAAGATTTAATGTCAGGTATCAAGAAAGGAAAGGTCGTAGGATCAAGGCGGTGCAGTTAAATTTTGGAAAAAAAAAGTGAAATTATTCTCGCATGTAAGCCTTTCCAAATGCAATCAAAAAATACTGACTTTCTTGCCAAAGTAAATGGAAGCTCATTCATTAACCCAGTGGCAACAACTCATGGAGCTTATCAGTCGTAATCATTTTCTATTTTGATTATTACAGTTTGAGTAAATAAATAAACAACACATGTTGCCCTTTGTAGTCACAGCAAATGCGATTGCCAGTGTTATTTGCACATTTCTTTGTATAATCCTCTATTTTAGTCATGTTTCAGAGTGTGATTTTCAGCCTTGTTTTTGGTCCCCTCCCCTCACTGCACTGAAGGTCACTGATAATCGCGTCTGACACAAAAGGCTCTTGAGTGATCATCCGGGTGCTTGTTTTCCACAATAGCAGCAGTTAATGCTTCAGATGATGCCTCACAAACACTCCTCCGGATGAGGAGGACAGCGATGGAGAAGGTCGCTGTGTAAAGATAACATCGTGGTCAACAACATTCAAACCATTTGGAGGACGCTCCTCGCTATAGTTTGACAGCTGCATCCCCATCGTGGCCCTGAAAAAAAAAAAAGAGGCACGTCAGTCACTCTATTCCGTTGAGATTTATCATTGTTTCGCCACTCTGATATTCAGGACTGACAAGAGAGAGTGTACATTTCACAAAGTTGGGTGAGATTCAAATCAAATCAGCATAATTTTGCCGTCTGCCTGCGCCGAGCGAGAAATAAAGACCTAGACTGACACTCGTCTCTCCATGTTAATGAGAGATCATTGAAACGCTCCAGGGAGACTCGCTGCATCCTGTTGCCTTCAGCCAACCAAATATAATTAAGAGGATAAGAAATTGATCCTTGATTGTCTGGCCCATTAATATGTATTAATGAGGCCAGCGTATTAAAGTTTTTTTGTTTTTTTTGTTATTGAGAGCCACTAATGAGTTTTAAAGTGATCAATATCTCTAAAGCCACAGTTTTAAGGGTAAATATTTGTGGGCAGTACTATAAAGGTGTAAGCTGTAGATCAGCTGTTACTCATTGAAGATCACTATTTTGGTTTTCTTTCCAGATTGTTTATTAAGATCAAGTTGATAATTAAAATGTTTAGCTTAAAATTAGAAGCCGTTCCTCTGAGCAGAGTTGATAGCATTTTTTTTTTTATTATTCTCATTATTCAGCAGTCTGACTCACTGTTCTCCAGTGGTCCATTATTTCTGATGAGCTAACACATCCAATAAAACAGGGAGCTAAAGTAAAAC
Organism: Xiphophorus couchianus; assembly: GCF_001444195.1. Taxonomy (NCBI): domain Eukaryota; kingdom Metazoa; phylum Chordata; class Actinopteri; order Cyprinodontiformes; family Poeciliidae; genus Xiphophorus; species Xiphophorus couchianus. The sequence continues at coordinate 11,995,045 of NC_040228.1, forward strand.
ATCACACCGCTTAATTGGTGGGATAATTCAAATAAATGATAAAACTTTGGCTCCTCGGGGGTCCTAGGGGTCCCGTCTTCATCTTTTAGCTTTTAATTTGACTCCCCGCTCCTCCGCTGTTTCAATCGATCCATTACCGGGAGGACCATGGAAGGCAGGGATTACATGTTGGGGGGGGAAAGAGGAGGATAAATCCTGAATTAACTTTTAATTTCTCGTGACGGGCGCTGCTCTGGAGCATTACAGTTTGGGTTCGAATGTGTGTTTTCTGACTATTGTTTGCGGTTGCTCGCATTTTTTTCCTCGCAGAACGTGGAAACACACCCCACACCCTTGTGCTGGAGAGCCGTCGTCTATGCATATTCTGCAATGTGCGACTTCCTCACGGTGTCTGTTCCCTGTGTTTGAGCCAGGCCCTCCCAGCCCCCCGGAATCAGTGACTGTAGAGGAGGTGACAGACAGCACGGCCCAGCTGGCGTGGAGCCCCGGCAGAGACAACGGCAGCCCCATTACCAGCTACATCATCCAGACAAAAACTCCATTTACTGTGGGCTGGCAGCGAGTCAATACAGGTAGACATATTTGCATCGTAAAGCATATTAATTGATGTGTAATATGCCTGTAAAACTCATTTTATGACGTTTCAAATTCTTTTCTAACATGAAGCCGCATTTAATGTATGTGCACATGACTACCTTAAATTCAATTGCCATTCCACCTGAGTCATCAATTTTTAGCTGGTATTTCCTTCTTGTTTCTCGAATAAAGTGAATGTAATCAAGTAATTTCATGAAAAAGAAGTCAATAAAAAACAAGCATTCTTTAGGTTAAAATGAGCCCTTCGTATGTGGGATGTTTAAAATTTTGTGCACTCAACGTCCTCTAACTCCTTTAGCATCTTCACCAACACTTAGTAAGAGTGGAAACCAAGAGCAGAGTAGATTTCTGCCAAGTTCACACGACTTTAATCTTAAAAAGCATCTTTACAGTTCTTTGCAAAGGCTCCTAAATTAACCTTTAAAGCATCATGATGTATACATTAAATGAAATCTGACAAAGAATTTGAAAGTTATTTACACCACGCAAATAAATCAATGTACAATAAAAAAATGTCAATAAATACAGACTACAAAAGTGAGAAAGAAGGAACAAAAATAGAGTACATTGATTTAAGTAAATACAGAAAATGAAAAAATGTCAAACTAAATGAGAATTTTTTTTAGATGGAATATTTTGCACAATACATGCCTTATGAAGGCATTTATTTATTTCTATCTCTATACTCTGCATATATTATTAGAAATATTGCAACATTTTACAGACCAATTTCCTATTTAAAGCTACAAAATGTTGAATACCATTAAAAATCAATGCTCCTTATCCTCCCCACAAGCTGCAAACTGAATTGTTAATGCAGTGGCAATAAAGTGTTTTGCAGATATCAGTTCTAACTGCAAAGCATTTTTAAAATTTTGCTTGGGTTTGTTGTTCTCTTGAATTTTTATATGAAGGACTTCAAATGAAAATTTTTCGTTGTCGGTTCAAATGAATGTATGTCTGTGTGGTGTTCATTTAGTTTCGAAATCTAAGTGAAAATCTAAGCGAGCACAAAAAACTGAAGTGTAGTTCTTGCAATAATAGTTTTCTACTGTAGTGAGATATTATGTGAAGTTATTTGACTTTCTAAACTTACTTTTGACCTTCCTGGGTTTTTTTTTTATTGTTAAATGCTATAACAGAGGTTCTTTATATTTATGTATTACGTTAGTGACCTTATCTGTAATATACAGCCAGTTTCTGTCATGCTGTCTAATTTCTTCCAGTTCCAGAGGTAATTGATGGCAACATCCACACAGCTACCGTGGTTGATCTGAACGCCTGGGTCGAATACGAGTTCCGGGTATTGGCCAGAAACGGCGTCGGAGTTGGGGAACCCAGTCCCGTGTCAGTGAAGACGAGAACAGAGGATGCAGGTGCAGTGAATTTACTTAACATCGAGCGCCGCCGCTTTGTTTGGCATACATGTAGATGAGTTGGACAAGTTGTTTGGTTCTGCAGTTCCAGATGCAGCCCCAGGTGATGTGGGTGGAGGGGGTGGAAGCAGATATGAACTGGTCATCACATGGGAGGTAAGTCATCAGTCTTATGTTCTCCTGTATCTGTTACTGACTGTGTTTATAGTCGGTCTTTTTTATCCTTGCGCGAGGTCAAGGGAAGTCCGATGACTCATTTTGATTTTATTTATTTCTGCATCATTAATGTAGAAGAAATGCTAACGTACGTATGTTTCTAGTTTGTCAAAGTATTTATGTCCCTTGAAGCCTTCCATAATTTGTTACGTTTCATCCTCAGCATGTATTCTACTGAGACATTATGTCACAAACCAACACATGATAGTGTAATCACAAAAATACTTTTTCTTTTTTGAGAGAGGGGGTTTGTATAAATTTAAATTTTGGAAAATGTGGCACACATTTATATACTAATACTTTGTAGAATCTGTCGTTTGGGTTATGTTGCTGCCAGAATTGTACTCTAAGAGACTAAAATGTTCACCTTCTCTTCTTTGTGAAACTGATTTAATATGACAGATGACTTTTGGATGAATTTTATCAATTTGCTACCCACAAGTTCTCAAATGGATTTAGGTCTGGACATTGTTTTAACCATTCTAACCTGCCGTCTAAAAGGCCGTTTCTAATATTATTAATATGCTTTAATTTTCTTTGTCTCATTGAGCTCTGACTGTATGAGTTGAATTATTGGCCTACTTCAAGGAGAACCTCATCCGCAGTTGGGAGCCCTGTATTTTCTGTCGCGTATTTTTGCTGTTGATCTCTGCTTCTCCCCCTCTTGGCTGCTATTTTTTTTTTTTTTTACTGATACTCTCCTTGCCTGGCCTGTCAATTTAAATACATGTATGTACAGTATATGTACATATATATACAGTATGTACAGTATATGTACAGTATATGTATATATATATATATACTGTATGTGTGTGTGTTTTTCCATTAGTTGCCATTTTCCTCTCAGGTTGTATTCCATTCTATCTTTCAATATTGGGAAAACTTATTAGGGAGTGTGAAGTGCTGAAAGCTTGGCATTAAAGTTCTCTACAATTTTTATTTCTATTGTGTACATTGGTTTTTAAGAGGCTTCCAACGTTCTCAAACGAACCTTTGAGGCATTCACAGAAGAGCTGCATTTATGATTAGGTTAAATGCCAATCAAGTGGATTCTGTTTGCTTTACATGTCGAGCTGAAGATTTTCTTTTGGGGTGTCAGATTAAGGAGACCTGAGAACAAATTCACACCATATTCTTTTGATTATTTTTTCTGAAAATCCTTCACTTTTTCTTCCTCTTAATTATGTATCACTTTCTCATTTGTTGCATAAAATACAATCAACATATGTGTTGTACTGCGGAAAATTTTGGAAAAGTTCAAGGGGTGTGAATACTTTTGTGAGATGCTGTGTATAGTTTATGAAAATACGATCAGTTTCAAATTACTGCAGCTCATTCAAGTCTACAGTGATTAAGTATGGCACTGAAATAAACTAGCTTGGTCGCTGTCAAATAAGATTAAGCTCTGAGTTAGCGTGGTGATTTCATATTTTATTAAATGCAGATCAGCTTTTATCTTAAAAACTCCCTGCATGGTCTGTAATGAGCACCAAGGCCTTTTAAAATCACATCTTGCTTTTCATTTCAATATATCAGGTAGCAGGTCACGGAAGCAATTTATGGGTCACGCACGCCTGAGTCTGTGCCGATTGCGGCGGCCAGTGCCAGAATGAGTGTGACTGGTCTGTATATATTTTAATATCACTATAGTTTTGTGTTTCACTCTCAGCCCGTCCCTGAAGAACTGCAGAATGGTGAGAGCTTCGGCTACATCATTGCCTTCCGCGCCTTCGGAGAAGTCAGCTGGACTCACGTGGCCACCTCAGCCCCCGGCGCATCCCGCTATGTGTACCGTAATGACAGCCTCGCGCCCTTCTCTCCATTTCACGTGAAGGTGGGCACTTACAACAGCAAAGGGCAGGGCCCCTTCAGCCCCGTGGTCACCATCTACTCTGCAGAGACAGGTAAGGATGGACATAATGGGGCAGGACTTAGCAAAGCTTGAAAGCTATTTCTCTCTCTGAAAAGGACAAAGATCACAAAAGTGGTTTTTACTGCATCTGCTGCTTTAGGCTCTAGAATTCCCTTTTAAAGCAAGAGAAAAGCAGAAAATGTGAGGCACAATTGCAAGACATTTGTGTAAGAGTAGGTAGTGCCTTTTTCTCCAAATATCACCACTCACTTGAACGGCTTTACCAAGGTAAAAAAAAAACAGTTGGCATTTAGATCTATGCTCCCTCTCGGCACACGTAGAAGCAGTCAGTTTGTGCCTTAGTGTGTGTCTATTTACTAGCAGGACCTTTGTGCGGTGACTCATCTGAGCCCTGATCAAGATTTGTAAATGTAAAAAATTCACAAAAGAAATGTTCTCCACTTACCTCCGTGTTGCTTCGTCCTGACAGAAATGCTCGGTCTCTTTTCTTCTGTTTTTTCAGAACCAAGCGGAATGCCAGCAGGGGTTTGGGCCCGAAGTGTTGCGGCCTCTGAGATTGAGGTGAATTGGCAAGCTCTCACCATCACCCCTGAAAGGGTTCTGGGCTATGAGGTATCGTAATTTTCTTTTTTTTTTACTCATATAAATGGAAACGGATATCAAAGACGACACAATTGAAGCCACTTGGCATCACCTCAGCTTGCACCTCAAATATGTCTCTTCCAAACTGTGTCGCCATGGAAATGGCATCCTCACGCACCCTCCCCTCCCCCCCCTCACTGGAATTATACACTTCTTTGTATCAACATGACAGGAAAACATGTCAAACTTCTTTCGGGAGAAGAAAGGAAAATTACCCGTTTGTGGGCTCGCTTTAGACTGACTGTCATTTATGCAAAATCATGATACACATGACCCCAAAGCATCACGACAGAAGACCAGTATTTCATACCCCAAATTATAGTAACTATAGCAATGTGCTGTCTTTTGACTGTGATCTAAATACAAAATGGGATGGATCAATTTTGAACCTCAAAAAGCTGGATGTGGTTGAGTTTACTGTCACAAACTGTGATCACCTGATTAACATGTAAACTAAAAAGTAAGCTGTGTTTCTTTTTATACGATACAGAGAATATAGAAAGGAAAGTAAGAATGGGCTTGATGCTCACTAGCAACATCTATTGTTATTCTAATTACTACGAGTGATACAAATGATTAATTATTGTATATATCAATTTAAAATTTAATTAGTCAAACTTCAATTAGTGCAATTATTTAAATTTCATTCTTTTATTTTGCAGTGCATGATGTATTGCAGAGTTAAATAACGGGCAATAAATTCATGAGTTGACTGACAGAATGTTAATTTATTTAATTGTTTTTCATCATTTAACTGGATTAAAAGGGCGAACAGAACCTTTATTCACTGTTTTAACTTATTTTTTACTGTAGCCAAAATGTTGGGTTTTGATGCTATCATCTTAGGCTGTGCTTTAAGGACTGATTTTACAAAAAGAATCCTTAAAGAAATAGATAAAAAGAAACGATCCGTGATTTCTGGCCTAAATTACGTTGCCATTCTTTCTCTGATGTTTAGCATAACTGAGGTTTCTAGAAGCAAGTGGATCATCAAAGCTCACCTCTCTAAGATGCACCCAGCCACATTATGTCAAAGTTAAGCTATTGACTGTATGGAACCAGTTTAAGCACATTTTACTCAGATCTAAAAATATATATAAATATAATGTGTTAGAAAATTATTCATGCCCCTGAAACTTTTTTTCTTTTTTTAGATATATTTCTTGGCTTTTCAACCCAGAGCATTAATATATTTTATTGTTTTTTTCTGTGTAATAGATCAACTCAAAGTAGAGCCTGATTCTGGGATGTAGGCAATTTTAAACATATTCCTTGCAGAAAAAAATATATATTTTTAGCTTGGACAGATTGGATGGAAAGTGTCTGTGAACATCAATTCAAGTCAATTGCTGCCATAAATTTTGGTTTGTATTTAGGTCAGGACTTTCACAAGGCCATTATTACAGGTGAATATGCTTCAATTTAAACCATTCCTTTGTACCTTGCTCGAGCTGTCAGTTTTAATAAACAACCCTAGTTTTAGCCTTGTTGTCATGCTAGAAAGTAAACCTGCTGTCCAGCTTCAAGTGTTTTGCAGCCTTTTAGTCTAACTCTTGTTCTCAAAAATGAAGTTGTCTTGAAAAAAATCCCTCACAGAACCATTGTATTGGGCAGAATTGTACTCAGGCAGACTCTGTTTAGTAATTTGGTGACTGCTGCAGGCAATTAGTTACCCTGGAAGCATAATAGTAGTTGCATCTAAATACAAATTTACACAACAAAAATTTTGAAAATCATTCATAATTTTTCTTCAACTTCCCAAATATATGTAGCTCTATCATATAACATCTTATTAAAAGGCATTGAAACGTGTGGCGATAGTGTGGCAAAATGCAAAAAACAAAATTGTTCAAGAGGTAATAATCTTTTTTGTGAGGTAGTGTAACATTTGTGTTGTGTCTGCTCTTTGTTTTATAAAGGTGGTTTACTGGGAGGATGACACCAAACCGGAAACGATGGGGAAGGTTAGAGGGCCTTGGAACCAAACCTCAGTCACAGTAAACAACTTGGCAGGAAACACGCAGTATTTTTTAACAGTTAGCGCCTTCAACACAGCGGGCACCGGCCCTTTCCTCCCTGCAATCAATGTCACCACAAAAAAGCCACGTAAGTTGCAGCGCTCAGTAATCATTTAGCAAAAGCCTGTGTTTGCTTTGAATCAGGCCTTTTCTTTGCAAACCGTATGAACAATATCCTTCGCTAATATTGATTTTAAAAACAACCAGATATGGTAATGTGATGATCCCAGTATGCCAATAATACAGTCATTTGCTTCTGTGCCCACACTCTGAAATAAATCATTTTTATCTCATGCAGCGCCTGCCCAGCCACCGCTGAATGTAGAATGGACCCTAATTGGCTCTCAGCTGTCTCTTTACTGGGAGCCTGTGGTGGCAATGGAATCAGAGTCAGAAGTTACAGGATATCAAGTGAGTTTCTCCGCGCTTGATGATAGCGCGTTTATTAATGCCACACAATATGCTGTGAGAACAGAGTCGGCTGCGAGGATACATATTTACGTTGTGTCTTTTCACTTGTTTACCCTCCCTCGCTCAGCTTTCATTCTGGAGACAGAGACACAAAGAGGTAAACACTTTCACAACGGCCAATTCGACAGCAGACTTGACCCTCCCTGAGAATGAAGACGACTACATCATTCGCATTCAGACGCTGAGTGAGGGAGGACTGGGTCCAGCCTCAGATCCCATACGGATCCATAGACTGAGTATGTTTTGTTTTTTTTTTGTTCATATTTTATTGAGTTGAAAAGGTGAAAGAGGTGTGCTCCCAGTATACCAGGTTTTATTTCATGGTACCTATGTGTCTTAGAACCTACATGTTAAATGTTTCTATGGACTTTTATGAATGAAATCACTCGACACGTTTCAGTTCTGACAGGGACATTTTGTCCTCCATTAACTCAACAGTACTAATGTCCCTTGCCACCCTAATTTGGCTCTACTGGGCTCATGTTTTGCTGAAATATGCAGTGCCATCCATCTCTGTCTGCAGCCCTCTTTTTACTAGGAGCTATTACTGTCTTGTGGAGCTCCAGGGGGGCTCGTTTTCCCCTCTAAATGCTACTTTACATTGTTGGAAGTTCTGTGCCGAATCCCTTAAAAACGAAAGATCAGAGGGGAGTTTGAGTTTCATAGTGGCTTTTCTTTTAATAAACACTTTTTTTGCCTTTTTCTTTTAGACACGAAGTGAAAGATGTGTGCAAAACACATTAGCAGTGAAAACAAAAAGCACTGTTTACAAAAAGTAAAATCTCTGAAAGTAATTCAAGCATCATTTATGCATTTTTTTTTCCTCTGGGGAAGATTTTTCTGTAGACATTATTTCATTATAAAGGAGAAACCAGCAGCACACGGCTGTTAATTTAGTCACAAAGGTCATGAAAATGTTGGGATTGCAATCAAACTTAATCAGGTTCCTGGTCCCTTTACACACAATTATAAGGTATGATTGAGCTTTATTACATTTAAAAGAGGCAGTTTGAATTCCAGTGAATTTTCATAAGGTGGTTGTAAGTAGCATGCAGGAGGATCTTCTGTATTGTTTATGTACAATGATAGCAATAAGTCATCCTATTAACTTGAATCAATTACATTTTTCTAACCTTCAAAAGTGACAGCATGCTTTATTATCTTTAATTTCACTATTAATAGTGTGTTTATTTTTCGAAATGTTATTGATTCCAATTGTTATTGTGTAGTGTTTAGCTGGACCAGTCAAATTACGTAATGTAATTGGTGTATTAGAGAAGCATACTATTTGATTGCTGGGCAGCATCTGCTTTTGTCGGAGTGAATGTAGGTATGGATTTATTGCCAAAAAGGACAAACTGAAAGAAGGGAGCATTTGCCTTGCATACACAATGTGCCAGACAGAATAGCTGACTGGACTTTAGCCATGGGTATTTTCATCATTAGCACGTTTGAAAATTATTGGTGGGCAGCGCTCCACAGAGCATTGGCCACCTTCCAGATGGTGTTGGATTAAAAATAAGTTATAAGTATTTTTTAACATGTCTGACACCAACTCTTTGTTCACATTGTTTCATAACAGGTGTGGACAAGGAGGGCAGGGGTAAGACAGGCAGTCAAAAGGACCTTCTTTAGGGAATTGAAAGTATGGTGAAGAAAAACGTCTCCAAAAAGTTACCCAAGTAAATGTAGCAGAGTAAATCCAGCTCTGGTGTGTACTCCAGACAACATTGAAGATTTCCAACATTTCTGAATCCAGGAGCTTTCCTGTGCCCCATTCAGCCTTGCTGATATCTGAGGGAGTTGGCCCCAGTTCAATTGGGCTCTTTTACCAGTTTAACAAAACTTACCAAAGCTAGGTATGAATGTCTGCACATGTAGAAGTCAGCAAGAAATGGCTTGAAGTGGAAAAAGTACAAAATGACAATAGATTGAAATGAGCAGTGCCTGTCAAAGTCTTGCTCTCTGCTATAGCAGCCTGAAAGAAAACATGACATGCCTCTGTAGAAAATTGTTTCCTTTTTAAACAGCTTTTCACAGCTTTTGTGCTTCCTCTGACTTACTTCTTGAAACACCTCACAGACACTAAAAATAACTGTCCTTGTAAAAGCTTCAAACAGAGGCTGGACCCAAAAATGATACAAAACAAGGAGAAAGTTTAAAGCTTTATGGTGTTTGTAAAGCATCTCAACTCTTTGCTCCTCTGGAGGACATATAGGACAGATTGTTAACCAGACATTTGTATTGGAGCAGCAACACAATGTTGAGTTGTTGTAAATTTTGCTCACTTTAGGTCTAAGTCTACAGAAAATACGTTTGCAGACTTGAGCTGGACATTTATTTTGAAAACATAAACTTTTTCATATTATTGTCTTAGCTCATGTTTATCAATTTGAGAAAGAAAAAATGTCCAGACAGTAGTAGTCAGTTGGATCATTTTAGGCAGGCTGGGTAAATGTTGACTTTAGACTTGTAAAAGAGAATCTTAATCCACTTAAGGATTTGTAAGTGTTCAAATTAAAAACTAATACCAGTAGCATTTGCTCATAGCTAGATAAAATAGGAGAAATTCATATAACAATCTTATTTTTTCCTTCCGTAGGTCAGTGACACGTCTACAGTAATACTCAATAAATTAGAATATGGTTTCTGATGAGGCTTGTCTTTCAGATTAAAAGTACCTTTTGAAAATTATAACCTGTAAGCAGGTATTAAACATACTCTTCATTATGCCTACATTTTTCTATTTACGTCTTTTATTTCCTGTTGGTCTGATGTAATATGGTCATCTTAAATATAGCGTTTTTCTTAGTTGTAAATGCAAAATCCTCATAATAAACAAGATTGAAAACACCAATGTTGAAACAATTGATGTTGAATGTAGTTAATCTGTATATTGTGTTTCTTTTTCTAAACTAACTCTGAAATAAATCAAACTTCACAGTAATATTATAATGTATTGAATATGACTGTAATTAATCAGGCATAAACTGGTGGCCTGCTTCATGGACACCAAGTAGTTCTTTATATCAATGTGTGAAATGTTTGGCAATTACGTTTGCTCTTTTATCCGTTAAATTCAAAGTGTTCTTTGAAAATTGCAAATAAAAATCTTCCCCCCGATAATTGCTTTTAATACTTACTTTCTCCGACAGTCCTGAATGTGCCACTGTTTCTCTTGTTTGTCTTCTTAAATGGCTCGAGGGTACTTTGTGTGACATAATTGCAAACACCCTATTGCAGCTAATGAAAATTAATTATTAGAAGGGAGGAACAACACTTCATCAATCTTTACAGGGAAAAGCAAACAGGTTAGAAAGAGTCTGGGAGTTTTACAAACATCCCCTAATACATATAAAGGTTACCAATGTCAGTCTGGTTGCTTGAGCCTCCTCCTGTCAAGTGGTGCTGCCAGGAATAGTGGTGAGAAAAGGCACTGATTGTGTGCTGATAAACTTGTTGTTGAAGGGAGATAACGATGAGAGCAAAATGAATGGAAAGTCTTAGGAGCAGGAAAGAGGCAAAGTCCAAGCAGTTCAGATTTCATGAACAAAATTCTAATTGACAACCAAGTCAGGCTCACTGTCCAATAAAATATACAAGAATCAAAAAAAAGAAAATACTCAAGATAGGGTCAGGCGCAAAAGCCAAAAGAAAACCTAACTCACAGAGCAAGTGGTGCATACCAGTAACAGAATACAGACATATACATGACACAGGAACGGGATCAGAAGGCGAAACCACTAAGACCAGATGTGGCTTCAGATAATCTAGCAGGGCAGAGGTGAGACAAGTAATACCTAATCAGAGTTCCTGGAGCTGCATTTTGGTGAGAACAGACTAAAACCTTCACTATCTTTGACTCAAGCAGTAACAACTCCCTCACTGAATAGTGTTGAGTTAAAGGTAGCACTACTGCGTAGCCTCAATGGTACCCAGTGGTACACATGATGTGTTCACTTGGAAAATATTTAGTTGTAAATTTTCAAGGCTGGCAATCGCCCAGTTCTAGACTCAAGTATGTTTCTCAGTGCTTCTCCAGTAGCTACTTTAAATTCTTCTAGGCTACTGGTTTTATCAGTACCTTATGAGTTAAGACTTTCATCCCACTCGATTATTTTTAAAATTATAAAAAGATAGCAAGCATAAAGGATTTCAATAGCAAAGATGACTTGCATCTCTATGGGGAGATAAAAAATATATCTGTATGAGCCAGGGTTATACCAAGTAATAATACATGTTTGTTGGAGAGAAGACGGAGACAGAGCAGAGAGGTAAAGGACAATGGGGAAAAAACCAGTGTAGCCAGTGGTGCAGATGTGATGACTGCATTCTGCTGCTATGACTTCTTGAATCTTATTGCTGTTTTAACTGCAACGTTACAATGACACAACTTCATGGTTTATCCATGAGGTATACCACAGTTTCTGCATCACTCAATGTGCAGAATACAAAGCTTTGCCAAAGTCTGGTGCTTTGATTAGCTTTTTGTTTCAATTTTGTTCAACATGAAACATGTCTCAAGGCAAATGTTTTCTTAACTGATTTGGACTTATACCTGTCAAAGTGCTGAGGTCTTCGGAGAAATTGTCTAAACCAGAATCAGTCGATTTTCAGTTCAAATGGCCGTGAGCGGTGATTTTCTGGTCTAAAACTCAAAATCTGAAAAGTGAATTGATTATATTTAATTCATATTTAAGCGCTTCCAAGTCACTTTGACAGTAACACTCCTCAGCGGAGATGCAGTTACTGAGTGAAGGTGACTCAGAGTTAGATGTTTTCAGGAGCAGGGAAGTGGTTAAGAAAATAAGGCAGAAAAGGGACACATTTAAATAAAAAAAGACATTTCTACAACATGTTAAGACATGTTTGTAGGTCATTTTTCAGATAACTGGGAAGCTGGACTGAGAACTTCATAGGTTCTGTTTTATCATTTTAAGCTTTCAACTTTGGATGATTATGAAACTTGCTGGATTTGGGAATGTTAGCTGCTCTTTGAAAAATTCTGAGTTAAGGGAAGTATTAGCATTGCCTCAAAAGTACACAGAAGCTGCTTTTTTAGTAGGGGTAGCTTAAATAACTGTGATAATTGCTAATATAAGATCCAATACAGTTTGCATTGTCAACTCCTCAATTATTTTTGTCTTTCTTTCAAAGAGTAAAATGGCTAGAAATAATATTTTACTTACAAAATATTGTTTCCCTCTCATGCTGGCAGCTTACTTTGACAACACATTTGTATATTTCATGTAAGGTATGGACACAACCTCAATCAAAAATGAAATCTAAATTCTCCCTTTAATTTATTAAATAGTAAAACTTTACATCACATTCAGTGGTGGGTTTTGATATGGGCAGTCGTCCAGGGCAGCTTAAGAAATGGGGCAGCAAAAGCAGCAGATTAGAAAAGGAAAATTGGTCTTTTAGTTTCACCTTGTAAAGTCTTCTATTGTTTTCAAACAAGTAAAGTCAGTGGAGAGTTAGCACCGCATCATTCTACTGAGAATAGAGAGAATATATTTGCTTGGTTGCTGCAGGACTTTGCTGTATTTATCCAGCTACTGAATTGTCCAGGGCACAATTCATGCAAGAATTGCTATTGGTTATGTGTAACATGTTTTCAACTCTGTTGGAATGTTTCAGCCTTCCAGTATTTTGAGTCCAAGTCAGAATTAAAATAGTGTATAAGTTGGATGTGAGCTTCAGTACTTTTAGTTTTCGCCATTTTATTTATTTATTTTTTTGTCTTTGCTGTAGGTATGAGCGCCCGTGGCTCCAATGCCCTGAGTGTGGACACATCCCCGCTCTCCTTGTTCTTCACCATTGCAATATCTACGTTCAGGTCAATGTTGTGACAAGACCTCTCTCTGCTTTGTTATCCAACATTTTTCTATTGTTTCTAAAAGTAATCATGCTTTTTTTTCTCTTGACTCTTGTTTGGAGATGACAGTTTTATTGTGTTCTGTAGAAAATATGAGGCAGTGCAATATTGGAGTGTGCTATCAGACAGAATTAATTAACATTATTTGCTTGCCTTTATTTATTTTATTTTTCTTTAATGTGGGTCTGACATTTTGCCAGTCAGGAACAATACTCCAATTCAGCTCTTTACTTTGACTCTGAAATAACACAGATGCCTTACTTCCATTCATGTGCCAAAGTAGTTTCAGCCTTCTTGTTGTTATTAAAAAGATAGCTCCATGCTTTTCTCAGCATTCAGTTTCATGCAGTTTACAGTCATTAAGCACTCAGTGTATCTTTTGAGGGCCTCTGTATGAGATTTTAGTTTTCATCTCTTGAATTTTCTGTGTTCCTCTTCATGCCTCAATTAGATCGTCTGAACATGTTCATTCACACATATGCTTGTGCCTTTGAAGATTCTTGCAATGGCCCCAATTACGGATACATCAAGCAGCCTGTTTTTAGGAGTAGATTCTCCATTAAAAATGGATTGTGTTCCAGATTTCGGTCATAAAACACCTCATAGTGTTAAGTATTTACATTATCATTATCGCTTAACTTTGGAAAATTGAATGTAGGCTCCTTAAGGTTTTAATGCCTGAAGAAAAATAACTACAATCTGTACTTAACTTGGCATCAAGAAACATGTTCTCGTAAACAGCAGTAGGAGTAATGCTGCGTAGTACAAGTGCCAATGTGTTCTTTTTTTTTTTTCCCAAGTTATTAGGTAACAACAACAGAAGTCTTTAATTTTTACTTCCAAGTCAATTCTTTGAAGTGAAAATTTGTACAAAAGAATTTATTCTCTTTTACAACTAAATGCATGACATTTTCTGTATTTCACTTCCATGTTATAGGAAAGAATGAAACAAATGATGTATGAAACAGGCATGTTTCAGAACGCAGCTCTTCAGCTTCAAGGGAAAACCCCTGAGCCAAAACCTAAATGAAAATTCAGAGAAATTGGCATTTACTTCAATCTATACAGTGAAGAAGCTGATGAGTGAAAAAGTGTTTAATTGAAGAGTAAAAGCTTTTGAGAAGCCTGACTTTCAATGTCTTTGTTTTGGCTAAATTTTACAAGATATATGGACTATAGTCAAAAGGACGGGCTGATCTTAAACACACATAAAACACACTGTTTGTGGATGTCCAGGGTTTGGAGCGATAACCATTCTCTATCATAACCTAACAAGCTGTGGAGGGATGTTAAAATGGCATATAATGCCTAATTTCACATTTTCTAATTGAAGCATTTGCCTATCCACCTTAAAAACTAAGTAAGACAAAGCTCTAATGTTAACAGATAGATTGCCTTTATTTTGCTCTGATTTCACAAACATAGATTCAAAAATGTATTGTACTAACTGTAGATCTCAGTAATAGAAGTCAACACTGGCCACTTTATTAGGTAACCTGTTCGAGTGCTTGTTAACTCAAAACAAATTCCACTCATCTCATGGTAGTAATTCGATACAGACCGGTGTCTAGACAAGATGAAGATGACTGGCTGGCTTTAAGCCGCACACAAGAAATACAATTTTAGTGACTTTGAGTCACTAAAGACATTTTAGTGACTTTGAGAATAGCATGGTTCTTGGTGTACATAGAACTGGTCTGAGTATTTCATAAACTATTAATCTGCTGGCGTTACCACACATCACCATCTCTTGAGTTTACATAGAATGGTTTTGGAAGGGGGGCGATGTCCAGTGAGGAGCAGCTGTAGGGATGAAAATGCCCTTTTGGTGTCAGAGAGTTGGACAGCATTTACACACTTTCTTAAAATAATGAAAGTTATAAAAATAAAAAAATAAAATAATAATAATAATAATAATAATAATTAAAAGGCAATAGTGGCTCATGTAAACTCCTTTTACAAGGCATGCAGAATACCATCTCCAACACGTCAAACCTTGAATCACATTGTGTGACTTCAGCTGCAACATTCAGAATCTGGTGTAAACAACATGAAAGCATGGATCCAGACTGACGTGTATCAATGATTCAGACTGCTGCTGCTGTATGTGATGGCGTGGCACACTTGGACCCCCTTATTACCAATTGACTAACTGAGCAGTGTTGATGACCATATCCAGGTGACTAATACAATTCTAAGAAGGTGTACCCAAAAAGTGGCCAGTTTGTCTACATAAAATTGAGGAAAAAATTGGTGTCATATTAACACTTCTAGTTAAAAATTCTTATCTTTTAAGAATCCATACACAAAATATGAAGGAGCAAGGGAATGCATTTAAACTTTTGGCACCAATAAAGATGCATGTAGTCACAAGGGTTCTAAAGTCTTAATTTTGAGTGGACAACCAGTGTATTTCCATGTTTTTATATGAACATTTGCTTGATCTTAAAGAGAAATAGGTTAGAGAGATGTGACATAACTGATGAGATCACAGAACAGCACAGTCCAAGAAGAGTTAGCATTTATATTATTAGATTTATAGTGATAAAAAGTAGCTTTGTGGCATATAACTGCATCGAAAAACTGCCTAATTAACTCATCTGAACCTTTTTAACCTGTACATAAAGCATACGCCTTAGCTAACTTGCTGAAAGACTGAATTTTAAAACGCCTCAGGGCTTCGCTACTGTCTGACATCAAGGAGCAGCAGTGACAAAGAGCCCTCCTACTGTGTTTTTTCTCACATCTCCTGCATTTGGGAAAATAATGGAAATAAGTGTCACCATGCAGATGACCTCGAACTGTCGGCTCCAGCACAAAATGACCTAACCCATAAATTATTCAGTATTGTAGCTGTTTACACGTCTATACAAGTCAGGTCATTATTAGTTCAGTTTTCAAGTGGCGTTTCATTTCTGACGCAACAAATTTGGCACATGGGCGTTTTAAAAATTTATTGTGGTTCATTGATCACCACGGCCACTATTCTATTATTTACTCTTTGATTCAAAGTTGTTTTTTTGCATCCCGATCGTTCTCTGGGATATTGCGGGTGTATTACAGAAAGAAGTCAAACAGACTGAGAAGAAGAAGAAAAAAACAACTTCAGAATTTGTGTGACTTTTCATACCCAGTGGCTACATCCATCTGTTGTACCATCTAGCATTTTCTGTCACCAAAACCGATAATCCGCCGTTCACCTCACATCCACTTCACACCCTCTTCACACCGCCACCAGGCAAGTGGAGGTGAGAAAGGGAGATGGCTTTCAACTTCTTTCTCACTTGTTTTGGTAACAGATCCCTGCATTTACAACAGAGTTAAACACTGCAAGCACCATTTTTTAAAAGGCTAAATCGCTGTTGCCATCTGTATGTTAACAGTTTTTACAGTTTCCTAACATCTGGGAGTTCAAGATACTTGTGAATAAAATGCATCATGGCAGCCTCTTCTTAAATGCATACCCCTTGTCAACCAATTTAAAACTCTTTTAACCCAAATCCTTCTTAATTAATTTGCTATCTCACAAACTATATGGTAATAGGTTTTCCTTATTTGAATGTGAGGCCTGTTTGTTGCATGCTTTTGTATTTTTTTAATCGTGGGACTCAAAGCTTTTACAGATTTTAATTTTACTTGAGTTAATTGCTAAATTATGTACATTTTAATTGAAAACTACATATGAAAAAATAAGGAAGATTTTCAATTTAAAAAAAACCTGTTTTGCTGCTAAATTATTAAAAAATGGATGTGTGAAATCAACAATAAGAAAATTCATAGGATTTTTCCTGTTTTTGCATAGGGAGGGTATTTTTGGCTTGAATAGTTCAATGACAGGCTAACTCCTTTTTGCACAACTTGCACATGGCAATATTCTTTTCCAGCAGCCCATCAGATCTTTTTTTAATCAAAAATTAAGTGGGCCAAGAGCAGAGTTATATGCTCTAAAACTAAAGTTTTGTACACAAAGCATATAACATCTTTTATTCATCTGCAACAACCTCTCATGCACCACCTGTTTCTCTAGACAAATTAGTGATTTGAATTTTTTGCATAACCCTGTTTAGAACCCAAAGCATTAAAAAAAATAGAAGCCAAATCTGTGCAGTTTCTATCTATAAATTGTGATATGGAGTATTCTAAATTTCTTACAAATTAATTGCCTGAAATGTTTCTGCTCAATGAGGTTGTGAGCATTTTTGAGGGGTTTTTTCTAGCTGGAAGGCTGCAGTGGGACATAAATATCTTACATTTTTTCATTTAGTTGAAGTACATTGGAACCTCATTGAAGTCATCGTTCCTTGACATTTACTTGTTTATTGTGCTGTTAAAAGCAATTATTTAATTCCCATCACCACCAAAAAAAGTTTCGGGCTCCATTTTTTTATTATTTTTTTTACTTTAAGCCCTATGGTCAGAAAACTTCTCCTTGAACATTTCAACATAGCAACATGCATGTTAGAGTACAAATGACTGAAGGATTTACAGGAAACCTAACAATTCATTAATTAATATCAAGAGAATATTCAAACAGAACTTTCAGTGTTTCTCTGCTGGGCACCCAGCCGAAGCCAGTTGATATGCATCATCATCATCAGCCATTAAAGTTGGGACGAGACGTTTGAAATGCTGCCAATTGTGCCAGTCTGAAAACTAAAATCTAGCCACCAGCTTCGACGTTATTTGGATAAATCTATGGTCAGCTGTGTTTTAATACTTTGTGAATCTGTCCTTTGTTGTCAGTTGTACTATTGGCCTTTTTTTGTGTCGTTTGTGCCGTCACTGTTTGCTTATGTACTTCAGTGAAAAACCACAGCCACCACCACTCAGGTACCCAGACCTGCTTCACTCTATCATGTAAATGCTCCAAGGTGGCAGGAGCGAATAGATCAGAGGGGTATTAGCTCAGAACACAATGGGCTATTTAACAGTCTGACTTGAATGGAAAGCCTGACATGTGCCATGATTTAGCAGACATTAAAACATCTTAATAAATTAGAGCAGGCCTGAGGGGTTTAGTGGGGAAAGGGCATTCGACTAATGGCACTAATGACACCCGCACAAGACTAATATATCAGGATTCAGGGAGGACTAAATCAGGACGGTTCTATCAAAATGACACCAGTAAAGGTGTGAGCATGAGACAAAAGACAAAGTGTGTGAGCAGGATTGTGTGTGTTATCACCATAGCCTATGGAGTCAGAGACAAGTGATTTCAAGAGGACCATTGTGGTGTTTAAATCTAAATTCTTCAACCTCTAACAATGCTTGTGGGCACAGAGTAAGTGAAGCATCACGGACATTCACGTAGAATAATACAAGGTCAGTGTCGGGGGCGCGCAATGGATTTGACCCAGCCAGGAGCTGACAGGTCTGCTTTTCTATTAAATGATCGTAGATTACCAGAGCAAAGCGACTAGAGAATACAGCCAATGTTGGGTGATTTTTTCTAATTAAACCTTGTTTTTGTTTTCTGCAAATATGTGTAAATGACTCAAACTCCTTTGAAGTCTAAGTCTGGTTTGGGGGTTTTTCTGTGGCTTTCTGTGTATGTCAACTTATGTATGTTTTTTTGTTTTGTTTTTTTTACCACTGTGTTTTTATTAAATGAACATACATGCTCACATGGGTAACAAATGCTTTTGGCCGATGTATTGATCAAACAAATTGAAAAAAGGCAACCTTTATGTCTTTGGTACATGGAAGCTTTGCCAGCCTCTTTGTTTTGTAATGTATTGGTAAAGTAGACATGATTTGATTTGGATGTTTTCTTTCTAAATGTTTGATATGGTTCCTAATTGTTCCTGTTTTCTTTTTGTTTCTTTGAAAATTTCTGCGCAAAGGCCAAGTGTTGTTCAAAGATAACAATTAAGAGCTGTTGTTTTCCAATATGACAGCTAGTCTCTATTAACTACGTACAGCATCCTCCACAATTATCAGTAGATGGGTAGAAAAAAAGTCCAAAATAAGTTCATCTTTTATTGCACTCACATAATCTCATATTAAAATATACTTCTGTCCTCATCCAGTCCTGTTTGTCACAGACTGAGGTGTTTAAAACGGTTTGCTTCCTGGAAGCAGATGTGAGCCACTTGTTATTTTCTGCTAGCAGGAAGTCATAAATTGCTAATTAAAAGTTCTTAAAGACTCTAGTCAACATAATAAATAAAGTGTACAACATTACATTGTTTCTGCTGGGATTTTAAAAAGTTACATTTTTAATCACATGAATATTTTTGGCCTTAAAAAGGCTTAAATGTGCCCATATTTACATCTTAAATTGGAAGAAAAATTTGCTTTTTTCTTTGACTTTTTTTCTTTTGGTTTCATTCAGTTTAATGTCCTTTTTTTTTAGATTTTGATGTGCGTACCATTGTCAGATTACTATTTCTGTATCTTGTAGTTATAGTTAAGGAGCTATAACTTAGCTCCTTAGCCTCAAATTAAGCCTCAAAGCTTAATTTCTTGATCAAAAGGAGGAATTGAAGAAATTAATCACCTGACATACAACCATTCTCACAATGCAGCAAAATATTTCTTATTTATGTTTTAGAAAATTGAAATCAAAACCTTTTTGTCATGTAGTGGCACCTTGTTTAAGATAATGTGTCTTTAATAATTAGAACAATTGTAAAAGCCAGTAAGCATTGGAAAGTAGTTTTATTTGAGATGCAATAATTTTGGAAGGGACAGCAAACAAAGTTTTTACCTCCACCCCATTTCTTTTCTAGTAGGATATTTGTTTAATAGCTAAAACATGTTTTCTCGTGTTGTTTATTCTTTTAACTTACGTTTGAAGTTCAAAGAAGTGTAAGATATTTAACAGTATCTTAAACTACCTTAGGATATTTGTTCTAATTCACAGATGTCTTAAATAATAAAATACCTTACATTTATCCCGCAGAAACTTGCAGAACGACTGCATTAAAAAATGTTTTGGTTACGTTTATATTACAGATATTTTTAGAGATGCCTGTAATAAAACAAACAATTATTTAGAAATGTTGATTTTTTTTTTCTGAGAAAAAACATACTCAGATCAAAAGCTGAAGTCGTAATAGACCTCTCAGCTGTAAGAAAGGATGAATTTATTTAAGGCTTTTTTTCATGTTTTTAGGGCACCACAATGAGTTGATTTTGGTGTCTTATTTCAAATTGCTTTACTCACTCGAAGCTTAAATTTGAAAAATACATGACTTCCACCTTGCACCAGCTGCTGTCTCTATCCTTTGGTGCACTGTTCCAAAATGTTGCAAGGTGGTCAAACTGATGAAATAGATCACAAATATAAAACATTTTTGTGTTTTTATAAAGTTTTTTCTTTTTCCTTTTTTTGCAATCAGTAAGCTTGATTGTAAAACATACATAGTATAAGATACTTTAAATTTGTAATTTGGAAAAGTGGTCAAACTAACGACTATTGGAGCTTTGGGTAACAACGCTTGGCCTTTTCTTCTTTGTGATTCCTCAGTATTTTTATGTCCTGGTGATCTCTGTGAGATCCTTAGACTTTTTCACATTGAAAAGTGAACAGTTGATCTTGATATGCGGAAGATGTGCATGTATGATATTGTTTGGTGCATTTGTGTTTTCTAAACGAGGGACTTAATAAAAGCAGTTCACTGAGGATTTTCTTTGTGAATTTTTGTGCTTTTCTATGATTATTCTGTGTGGGATGGGGTCATTTTCAGCATCAGCAGTTTTAGTGTCTTTTACTGCAGGAGGAATTTGAGTAGAGCCTCGGGGTGTCATGGCACCTATAAAATGGATGATATTATGAAAAAGCTAATAAATGGGGGTAAAAGGCTGCAGTAATATCCTCTTCACTGGATAAGGAAAACAGTCCATAAATGTTTTTGCTTGAAACATTAATTGTATTGTTGCACATCATTATTAAGATCATAATCAAAGAAATGTGAGTACAATTCCACATCCGGTATTTTCAAGAACACACCATCTAAATCTTAAAGTGTCAAGCTTTATGCTTCGCACCTCTCTGTCTCTTTCACTAGATCTGGTTTATTTGTGAATTTGTGAACTTCAGAGTTTCCACCAAAACAACAGAATGACACGGAACGCTGCTGTGAGGTATTGATCGAACCAGTGTTGCAGAGATGCTTTTAAGATAATAAGAAAGAGAGGACCTTGTGAAGAGATCGATTCGAATGGGAAGTGAAGAAAAGAGAGGTTTCTCCCCACAGATCATTTATAATGAGCTGGTGTGTCAATACTTTGGCTCTTCACATGCTATTGACCGCTGGACCACTACACTGGGCTCTGCATGGTTGATGTTAACACAAAGAGATATGAAAGATTTACAATGAGTATTTTCACGTCGTAGCACAACACTGCGAAACGCTTTAAATTCAGATATGGTCAGGACATATTTCATATAGAAATGCTTGTGAATGCATAAGTGGTGCACATTGGTTCTCCCAGTGCAGCAACTGCTGCCCCGTGGTTACCACAGATTGAAAATGTCCACACTGCCCCCTAATGGTGGTAGCGCGCTGGTGGATCGTTCTCTGCCAAGGTGGAGGAGATGAGGCAATACAGAGAAGATGTTGCTGTGTCTGCAGTGTCGCGGCATTGGATGGATGCACTGCTGACGAGCACCTGCTCCTGCAAGATTTGTATCCAGAAGCAATTAAGATTCTGAACAGAATTTAGTCCACATTGCAAAAGGCATCTGAAGATACTCTAAACATCACATAATGGTTGTTTCTTGTTTGGGTTTTTTTTTAATTGCACAAGTACCTCAGCAAATATTCATTGTGGCACACCTTCAGTTGAGCTCACCAGCAACCACTGCACCCCTGACTCACTGTTAAGAATGATTATTCGTGTTCCTTCTCATGTTCTTTATTATTATTATTATTTATTTATTCCTTAATTTAGCCGCCTTTAATTTTGTGTTCACCGGTAACTGTGGAAGCATTCTGTTACTCACTTTAAACTGAACATGGGCATCAAAGGTTTTCCCATCTCAAATGCAAACAGTAGAAATGATTAAATTAGCTGTGACTCATGATCCTGTACCTTTCTGACTATAACGTTTCCCTTATTATGTGAACTACGGGTGTGCTTGTTGCAGGACATTGTGTTAATTTATTTTAGCTTAAATTTAAATAAAAGCCAAGTACTTGTGACTAAAACTGTACAATGCTATTTGTTGAATTTAAACTACGGTGTAGACTAACAAGTCAGATGTGAAGGTCTATTTGACAGACACATGAAAAATATATTCTGACACATATACAATATTAGGATACAACTGAGTGAATTTTTAATTACAGTATTATAATTATAACTCGATTTCGAACGCGGTGATTTTGCATTTAGTTCCTCCACAGACAGAGGGCGCTGTAGTTCCTCTACCGGTCTTCAGCTCGTCTCCGAAGAAAACAGTCACAGGGCTGCTTCCTGTGGCACGCATGTACACAGCACTGTTTAGATGATGAAAGCCTCCAAGAAGAAGAAATCCACCAACAGTGGCTCTCTGGATGATGATCCAGACGCCAACAGAGAGGAAAGTGAGATTTGTCCTGGCTTTAAAGACGCAGACGCCTTCGTTAAAGTGAGTCTGACCCAGAAATCTTTTCTCCTGGGAAAGAGGACAACGTGGATGAGCCGCTGATAGCTCGGCTGTGTGCTGCTAGTCTACTCGCCTCCTAAGAAAATCTCTAACACATGACAAACCATCTAAATGTGACATTTAATCACATTTACCCAATGGTGCTTGGCATGAGTTTAGTGTAGCTGATACTTCGTTAGTCAAACTTGTTGTTAAATATCTCTTTTTTCAGTGTGAGGTAACTTTGAGGTTCAAGATTATACTAATTATAAACACCTATATATATTCTTTTAACTGGCGGTTTAAATGTTCAGGTTTGCTGAAGTTTGAAAATAAGAGTACTTAGTAAAAAGCTAAGGTATTTCTAGAAGAATATATCACTATTGTACTAATAGGTTTGTGTCATGACAGCTTTGAACTTTAGTTGCAATATTTAATCTACATGTAAATTGCACATTTATGCTATTGTTGTTTTAATTTGCGTCAAAGGTGGAATTTATAGTCAACCAAATAGTTTGTTAGTTAATTTCTATAAGTAGCTACGTAACAGGAAAAAAATAAAAATACTGCATAATTATCTTAGAACTTGCCTATTTGGCAAAACTGTATATCATTTTAAAACGCTGTGCCTTTCCTATCCCCCCCTCCCACCACAGCAAGATTAACTTGGTACAGATTAAAGTCTATCTTTAAGCTTCTTCAAGTTAAATCACCTATTTTAAAATAAAATACTTTGGCAGTAAACATGTGTAGCAGACTAGTAAAAAGGTTTTGCTACAAACTTAAGTCAAAGCTGGTATTAAGATAACAGGTATAAAAAGTAGTTAACGTCATAGTCCAGAAACTGCCATAAGCTAACATTTTCTTCCAGCTGTCTTTAGATTTTTAAAAAATCATTTAGGACATTTTCTTAATCGCCACTTTGATTATATCACAAATGTTTTTTTAAGATGAGTTTCTCCTCGTTTCTTTTCTCCAGTATGGTTTGGGGGCTGTGATATCAGCCACTAAAGCCTCAGCTGGCTTACCTGTAGCAGGAGATGAATATGATTTCTACCGGAGCTTTCCAGGCTTCCAGGAGTTCTGTGAAAGTCAAGGAGACAAGCTTCTGCACTGGTAAGTGTTTAATTAGATTCCTTCAAGCTCCTTTCTACAGGACGGCACCTTTTCTTTAATTTATTAAGCTACATGTAAGTTGCACATTTATGCTATGATTTCTTTTGCCAGAGCCTGTACATACTCTCCTTCATTATTATTTTTTCCTAGCTTACTTTCATATTCTCCTCAACTTGAATGAACTTGTATGATTAGACCTGCTTTTGAAAGTTTATGTCAAATATGCGCCTATCTGTATAAAAACCAGCCTAGATAACATGAGCTATTTATCATTTTGTCTTTGTGTTTAGCATGAGTCAGATAATGCAGCATCATGGCTGCAGATCTCACATAAGAGACCGGAACAAGCTCACCGGACTGGAGGAAAGGTTTGACTTGGTTGTGGACTCAAATGATGTTATTCTTGAAAGAGCGGTAAGACTTTTATCTAGAGAACTGTTTTTTAATTAAAAATCAAGATATTTTTGCAAACCAACCGAGCTCCGCTGCGCAACTTCCAGGGGATTCTCCTCGACGAAGCCGACGGGGTAAACAGGAGCCAGAATCCCGTTATGCCTGCCGGGTTTCAGCCTCCAAAAATTGTTGTGTCCAGCTGGAATCGCAAGGTGAGATAATGGACCTATCAGCTTCTCTTGCTGCCGTTTCAGTGACGGTTTTGACCCAAATCTAGCATTGTGTGTCCTAATCCAAACATCTAATCCAGTGGAGTCAAGCTAAAGTTCTCCATCAGAGGTGTCTTCTAACTCCTAGATATATTCCAAATCCAGTACGCTTGAGTCAAATAGCTGAACTACCATAATGTTGACTTTGGTGCCTAACACCTTTTTTGTTTTTTGTTGGGCGTTTTTTTTCCAGGGTTCCAGCTCTGGCAGCCGATCGGAGACGTTCCGACTCCTTCACGCCAAGAACGTTGCGAGGCCCCAACTGAAATTTAAGGAGAAAGTTGACAACAGCAATACGCCTTTCGTTCCCAAGATCTTCATCAAGCCGAATGCGCTGAAGCCACTTCCGACATGTATGCCAAGCCTTTTACTCTCATAAGTGCCGTTTTACCTTCCCGACATTTCTGAGCGGATGACGTTTCTCAAACTGCAGATTTCTCAAACAAGCAAATACGCAAAGAGAGGCCAGAGGACCTTGACGTCCCGGCTGCCTTGGCTGACTTTATCCACCAGCAGAGAACTCAGGAACATGTAGATGACATGTAAGACTTGTGCTGTTGTGTAACGTGAACATTGTTGTGCTTTGTCTCTTTGCTAATGTAACGGTTTGGCTTCATGTAGGTTTGCACATCCATACCAGTATGAATTGGACCATCTCACCATACCAGAAAGGTTACTGTCCAAGCCGGAGCCTCAGGTAACACGGTCAGATGAAGTCATCATGTAACATAACCCCAGACCAAGCTGGAGCTTTCTTTGTGCAGCATGTTAAGACCCATCTCTAAATTACTGCTGTTGATTAGAGAAAGTTGTGGTTGGGTAAAGATTAGTCCGCTTTCTTAAGAGTTCAATTTTCTGAAACGGTTATTTTTAGTTACTCAGATGACATTTATTTATTTATTTTTGGGTGTAATTTGTAGTGGTTGGCTTCACTTCTGTCAAACCAATCCTTTTCTGTTGCTGCTGTACATTACAGTCCTCTTAAGTCCGCTAAAATAATACGTGGGTTCTGCTTTTGTTGTTTCTGTCGCACTTTGTCCATTTTTAAACACCTTTGCTTAAAATTTACTTAATGGGTTTTACAGGTTTAGACTCTGTAAAGTTATACGAGTGAAAATGTTCTGCTGTCCAATAAAGAAAAAAAAAAGGAAATCGTTATGTGTTCCAGATAAGACTATTCTTTAGGCAATGGAAAGTCTTTGTCCTGAAAGCTTCTGCTGAAGCTTTGTGAACATTATTGGGGTAAACTTTGACTTTGTTTTTCTACCTAGCTTAGGATCTGTGGTCTCTTGAGGTTTTTTTTAAAGCAGCTAACAACCCATCTTTTTAAAAAAGATGACATTTAATCAATTGCAACTCCTGTTCTTTAATTATTTGATATAACACAGTGACTTCTTGACTTAAAAGTGGACTTAGCTGCATATTTTCACTGAAGACTCTGATGTTTTATCTACCTTTTGTGTTGTAGATGTACAAGCCGATGGCCGAGACGAAGCTTTCCTTTATTGACTCACTGGAGGACCTGGTCGCTCTGAATGAGAAGCTGTGCCGATTATCTGAATTTGCAGTGGATCTCGAGGTATGCAGATGAGTTTTAATTCAATTCAAAATAAAAGGAACAGAACTCGAACCATAGAACGCTACATTATTAGGTCTTATGTGATTAATGCTTGTAGAGGTTATTTTTTTGTCTGTTTTTTTTTTTTAATCTTTTGAACATGTTATTGTTTTGTTCTCCACGGCAGCACCATTCCTACCGGAGCTTCCTCGGCATTACCTGCCTGATGCAGATCTCCACCAGAGAGGAGGACTTCATCATCGACACTCTGGAGCTCCGCAGCGAAATGCACATTCTGAACGAGGCGTTCACTGACCCGACTATCGTAAAAGTAAAGAAACGACTCCATGAATGAGTTCTGCTGTATGCTGCCTGAAAGTATAAAAATACATGACAAAGTTGGTTTAGTTACAGCAGCTTATTACTCTTTAAGGTTTTGTTTCTTGCTATAGTTTATAGAGAATTTATCATAGAGGCTTGTATACTGCCTCAGCATATTGTTGAGAAATTGCACTGACCCCTGCTGGTCTGCCTGTTTGGAGCTGTGGGATTTAATATTTTATTTGAAAGAAGGATTAGCATAAAGCTTGAGCCCTTATTTACGTTTTTACCATATCTGTTAACCACACACACACAAAAAGAATTCTGTTGGGTTAAGTCCAGGTGGAGTTTTCTGCATTTACTTCCTGGTGTTTTGTGTTCTTAACGTTGTGTTTCTGAACCACATTGTTTTATTAAACGCTGACAGCTCTCTTGGCGGAACGCTTTTAAATATTTTGGCATGTTTTATGCCAGGCCAGCTCAACAATCTGAGCAAACTGGCCTTTACCCAGACGGAGTCTTTTGTTGCTGTGAGAAATCACTTTGACTAATAATATTTGAAATATTAAAACCAAAGTGAAACAGATCATCTTTGTAATCTTCCCAAGCTGAAAGAGCAGTCAGAAGTTGTAATTGACATTATTTTAAATATAAAGCTCTGACTTTGTGTGATGCTCTCTGTGAGAGCAATCCTATTCAGACAAGTTTGATGAAGTTGGCAGGTGTCTTGTGATGTGTGGGAGCCAACATGATTCACACTCAGCGGGGGACACCTTTGGAAACAGTGTGCTGCGTGGGCTCATACTGCCAGCTGAATTGCAAAAAAGGATCCAAATGGAAAATTCATCATGTAGTCTTTTTTTTTATTTTTTAACCATTCAAAATGTACTTCCTCCCTACCCCCAGGTTTTTCACGGTGCTGATTCTGACATCGAGTGGCTCCAGAGGGACTTTGGCTTGTACGTTGTCAACCTTTTTGACACCCATCAGGCGAGTCGAGCCCTGAACCTGGCCAGACATTCTCTGGACCATTTACTGAAGAACTTCTGCAACGTGAACTCGGACAAACGCTACCAGCTGGCTGACTGGAGGATTCGGTGCGTTGACGGCTGGAACCAATTATCCATTTAAAAATTTATTTATTTTTTAAACCTAAGACATTATTACATTTTGTTCTTTTTAACTTACAGTTATTGTTCCTTGCAAAAGTATTCACTCCCCAAATTCTGCTGCTTACGCCAGCAGACATCAGTGTAATTTATTGGGATTTCTATATGATACATAAACAGAAAGTGATGATGTGAAGTTGTGAAAAGTGTGGCAAGCATTTGTGTTCACCGCCTTTTTCTCTCCTACCTTTAAATAAAATTCAGTGCAGATAATCATTAAGTGTTAGTTGTGCTCTCCAGAAAACTGATCTTTAATCAATAGTGACAGGAAGTAATTTACTATCTGAAGAAAACCATTGAAAGTCCAGTTTTAAAATCTATGCAGGTTTAAAAAAAATGAAGCAACTCAGTGGGACTAAATATAAAAGTGTGAATACTGTTGCAATGCTCTGCATTTCAAGTTGGGGTTTTCACATTTTTCTTCTTTAACATTACTTAAAAAAACATGGAGAGAAGTTAAACGTACATTATGTTGTAGCCCCTTGCCAGAAGAGATGATCGAATATGCTCGAGCGGACACACACTATCTCCTCTACATCTACGACTGCATGCGGGCGCAGCTGTTGGAGTCGAACCACGGCCAGCCGGGCCTGTTGCAGTGCGTCTGGAACAAAAGCAAAGACGTTTCGTTCAAGGTTTGCTTCGTGTCTCGCCTCGGTTTAATCATTCAGATGCTTTCCTGTGATCCAAACTGGTGCAATTGCATCGAGGCGTCCCCAGCATGTGATGTGTGTTGAGTATATAATTATTTAATGACTCAGTGGAGGCGTGGGTAACGGCAAGCATTAAGAGAAACAGCACAGATGACTAATTGGTATTTTCATTAGCATTTTTAAATGTAAATTACAAACGACTCTTTTATTTTTTTTGTTCCGTAATGTTCTTCATTACCTCCTGTCATATTTCGCCTCACCGACCTCCTCTCTCTCTACCGACAGAAATACATGAAGCCGATCTTCACCGAGGAGTCGTATTTAGAGCTGCAGAGGAAGCAGAAAAGGTCTTTTAACACCCAGCAGCTCACCACATTCAGGCTGCTGTACGCCTGGAGAGACAAGCTGGCCAGGCAGGAAGATGAAAGCACCGGGTAGGCTGTGTGAATTCACTGGACCTGCTGTTCTAGAAATGTCCCGGATCCATTTTTATATGTGAATCTACTTATTTGAGCCCACTTGCTATGACTTTTTGTTTTATTTTGTTTTAATGGCCACTTGTTTACTTACAGATACGTCCTCCCCACTCATATGATGATCAAAATATCCGAAGAGATGCCCAAGTAAGACCCATCCCATTTATAAAGCATTTTAATGTGTCATGTATTTCTCCTTTTTATTAAGAGGAATTTCTTTTGTCATTTAACTCCCCAGAGAGCCGCAGGGCATCATCGCCTGCTGTAACCCTGTCCCGCCGCTGGTGAGGCAGCAGGTCAACGAGCTCCACTTGTTGGTGCAGCAGGGCAGGGAAATGCCGCTCCTGAAGGTGAGGAGAGATTGACGGCGGCGGTTTGAGCTGCCACTCACCGCGCAGCCGGCGAGCCAGCGCCACTTCCACATTTAACTTTGGAATTATTCCACTTTATTCTCACAGGCTGAGGTGGCAGCTCAGAAGAAGAAAGGACTCACAACCATCAAAAAGGTTGGCTGAAGACGTTTTGGTAGATAGTAACCGGTTTGGCGTTGGTTGGGTTAATAAATGATTTTCTGTATCCAGGCAGAAGTCCCGTTGTTTGGTCCACATGACACGTCCAGGGGGTCTGAGAGCAGCCACCCTCAGCTCATTGCTGATGGTAAACTTGAATGTTGCACTTTTTAAAAAAAAATCATAAGGGACTATTGTTTTCATTTAATAATTTGTCAATTTTCAGAAGTCCCAGTGAAACAAGGAATCCTGTTCTCAGAGGAGGATTACAAAATGGATGTTGATGAGCAGAAAATAAGCTCCTTGTTAGCTCCAGCTAAAATCACCTTGTTTCAGGTAACACCTTATAAAAGTGTTCATACCCGTTAACATTTCTTTTACAAATTAAAAAAAAAATGTGGCATGTGCCTTCTGAGCCAGAAATTTGTATTTTTTTGTTAGTTTGTTTTGTTTTATTTGATCAAAGTGGCTGAAGCAATACTCTGTTAGACATAATCAAGATAAAGAGCATTGCTGTCCAGGGAGGTATTATAACCAAACCTAAAAGATTTCAGAGAGTGAATAGTTTTAGAAGGGAGGTAAGCTTATTCAGCTGCTCTGTTTGTAAACTGCGTTACAGTTTTTATTAGAATTCTTCTTTCTTTCAAAGGAACTGGAAACTCCTGCTGGCCAAAAATCCCTTTCCGTAGCTCAGATGAAAGCCAGGAGTATCACAGAGTCTTTTGAAAATCCTTTCAGAATGGTAAAATAAAAGAAAACATCAGGCCTCTGAATTATTTCTGACTTTCATCACACTGTTTTTAATCCTTTGGGTTTTTTTCTTCGAAACCTCAGTATCTGCCCTCCACCGGCGCGCACGTCAACAAAAACGCCAAGTTTGACCCGTCTTCAAAAATATTTGAGGTAATCCGAGCCCCTCTGCTGTGGCTGCTGTGTTTTCTTTTTTATTGAGTTGTTGTCATAGGTCTGCTTTGTTACCTGAACAGATCAGCAAGCGATGGAAACTGCAGAGTGCTGAGCAGCAGCAGAAAGAGATGGAGGTCAAGAAGAAATCAAAGGAAGAAGCAAAACAAAAAGCAAAGAAACTGTCAGGTAAAACAGGATCTAATTATCTCTAAGGTAACTGCTTTTTTGCTGGATGTTTCTGATTTTTTTTTTCTTTTCTACAGAGGAAAGAACCAAGGCTAAACAGAGCTATCAGGAGTCTCTGCGGAACATCGTCCCTGTTCGCCAGCAAGCAACAGTAAGCTATTCACTCTGCTGTCTTTTCCGCTTTACCTGGTAAAAGTTTGATGAGAAAGTTGAGTTCTATGTTGCCAGCAAGTCTGGCGCCGCATTTTAAGGAGAGCGCTTTAACAGTCAGTTTAACCCCGTGCGGTGGCCTTCATTTCCCCCCCACACACACCTGGCTTTCCAGCAGAAGGAACACTCTGACTGACAAGCAGGTGAACTACATCTGCCAGCCTGCAGCCGCAGCATACTTGTTACATTTTTTTAAAATATTTGTGTCTGTCACATTACATGCCTGGGGAAGAGTAAAGCGCACAGTGTGGGATTTGCAGCGCCGAAGACATTTATTTATTTCTTTCCCTCATTGTGCATTTCTTCCCTACTGAGGAGAAATGGGAGCTTCTTCCTCCTCTGAAGCCGCCCTGCTGTTAGATCGCTCTCTCTCTGAGGGTATTACATGATACCTGCTGAGTTACTCATAAACAAGCTTTCCTTCATGTTCTGTTTTATCTGCACTCTTCACTCCGTATAAAAGGTGAGCTTGAATAAAAGGAGGTCACGCCCTTTGATTTCCGCATATCTTCCTGCCAGCTTTACTGTTTCTCTCCTGCAGGAGGAAAAGCATGCATGTGGGATAAGTGCCAAAGTTATTCAGTCTGTAATGATGAGAGAGAGAAAGTATCCCTGTATGTCGGCTTGTTAGCGCTGTCTGGTGGCATGGATCATAGTCAGAGATATTGGCAGAAACTCTGCAAAAAGTAGCAGTCGTCCAACTGCAGAGAAATATTGGCTGTGATGTTAGCAAATTGTCACTTTCAGATGGCCCCTTGGCAGCAAAGATTTCTTTTTTTTTTTTTTTGTCTAATTAGGATTTTATTTCAAAAGAGTTTTTACTTTTTTCTGAATAGCATTGCATTAACATTGACAGATTATAATCGGGGTTTATCACCATTATTTGTTCTGTCTTCACACAGAATTAAAAAGCACGAAGCAGTCATCCATATAAACGCATATCCAGCAACGAAAATTTGATACAACTTTACGACTACATAAAGATAATAACTTTTCAAATATAAAAAGAAATTTGTTAAAATCTATTTAATTTTGTGTTTAAAAAAAATTAATGTATCAGTAGAGTTAAATCTGTAACGTTGGGTTTTTTTGTTTTCTATTTAAGTAGTTGGATTAATAGAAAGTGGAAGATAAAGATTTGCCATTTATGTAAGGCTCTGATGTTAGCCTTTTGTTTGCTATTTGATGACCCAAACATCCTTTTTGAGTTTGTTTTTTTGGGGGTTTTTTAACCTCAACTAGATCTGATAGTCCTTTGTTTAGGTTGACAATCTGAGCCCCTGTGCTGTGGGTGCAGCAAAAAATGGCCTGAATTAATTCTATATTGATTACAAATTCTTTAAATGTTTCAGAAATATCCAGACTGTGCTTTGTTCTGTTTGTGAACATGGAAGAAAAATGTTGATTCAATTCACAAATATATATTAATAGAATCTTGTCTGGTAAGCCCAATATCACATACATGGTCTCATGAGTCGACTGTACATTTCTAGTTGCTATGTGCAATTAGAAGTACTGTATATGATTATAAAGATATCTTTTAAAAATTAGCTCTGTCTTTTTTTGGATCATGTGTATTATTTTTTTCAGAAATACCTCCTGTTTTTGGCCCTAAAATAATAATAATAAAAACATTTTTCACAATTGAGTATTTTAGATTTGAAGAACCTAAAACTGTGGACTGAAGTTGTTACGTGTCTAATTTTTAAACTTCTTTGGAAAATGTTTCTTTTTTTCATAATCCCTTGTTTGTTAAAAAAATCATCTGGCAAAATGATAATTGAAAATTTGAAAAATATCTGTTTACATGTTCAACGAAGTAACAGACTTGCAATATTTATCATTTAACTCAAGCGATTGTTAACATAGACAACGTTGATGTTTTTTTTGGAAAACAACCTAAGTTCTTTTACTTTAATTTGTTTCTGACCAATGTTTTTTCAGGATTCAAAAGATGGTGGAAGGAAAAAAGCGAGGGGTGGCAGCGAGGTTGGAGAGATGACTCCCAAACCGAGTAAGAAGCTGATGAAATCAGCAGAGAAATCCCAGAAGACCGAACCTCCTTCTGAAGAAACCTTCAAACCCTTTGACTATGCTCAGTCAGATCTTAAAGTTTTTGATGGTAGGCTTATTTGATCATGTCTTTTTATTCCTTTGAAAATACCACATCCTAATTTTAATCCAAATTCCGGTGATGCTCAGTGTGAACAGACAGTTTCCTGCTCTGCTTCACAGGCTCCAAAGCTAAGGACAACACGCAGTTTGATCCAAATCAACAAGCCCAGGATTTTAGGAAAAAGGTGCGTTTGTGGTTTATTTACAAAACTATATATTTTCTTTATGCCTAATGAATTTAACTCTTTTGCCAGCAGAAACGTCCTCAAGGACAAAAAAACAACTTTTCTTCAGGAAACAGAAGCATGTCGTACATGAAGGGCAAATCAGACAGGTAAACATTGAGAACAGTAAAGTTTCTTCATTTCTGCATTTTCAGACATCTCCCATGCTAAATATTCTGTTTAATACCTACAGAGGGTTCCGACATGCCTGGCCCAAGAGATAGACTCTGCATTTTTCCTCATCTGTTTAAATCACCTGGATTACATGCATTTTTCCTTTTTTCCCCCTTACCTCAAGGGAAACCCAGTTGTTCAGAACTGATGAATTTTTGAACGTGTTTTTCCTCCACCTCTGATACTGCCCTGTAAATATGTGGAAGCACATAACTCTTTATTAAAGTTGGTTTTAAAAGAAAACAGTCTGTGTTTTGAAGCTGCGTGTGAAATTGAATGTTGATTGGTCATTTAAGATTTCAAAAGCCTGGATGTGAAATATGTATGGCTAATCCCTGTGGAAGTGAGGGGGAAATATTAAAGATGTCACATTTTCAATGCCTGAATAGTTTTATGATTGGAATTATTTTATTTTAAACATTTTTTTTGACATTGTTGTCTAAATTTTTAAACTTTACCATCCTCACTGTGGTTCGGAGGCGATGACCCATGACTGTTTTTGTACTTTTAAAATGGCAAAGTCTTAGAAGTTAAGTTTTAAAAGAAATTATATTGTAATGCTTAGTTTTTTTTTTCATATGTATAGCATTCCAGCTAATTATTTTAATGTTGATTTAGACTTTTTCCCCCATGCAAAAGTTGGAACCTTTGATAAAGAAGCCAGAAATTGAGCTTCAGACTGCAGGGTTTACTGGGTGATCCAGAAATTACATTGTGTGTTTCTATAAGTCGCTGGCCAGTTCTGGGTTCAACTAAACTGGAGATCAGGGAGAGGTATTTTTGTGATATGTGGGGGTTTTTTTCTCTCTCTCTCTCTTAGTTTATCTTGCTAATCTAAGCTCAGTTTTGTGTGTGAGATGTGGACTGTGGCTGAGCACATTGAGAATCTTATTTAATTATCTTGATAGCCATGTCCACAGAAGAGAGGTGGGACACAATAAGATAAACCATATTTTTCGCTTCACAAATGGATCATATCTGGGAAGTCTGAAACAGCTGACTCAAAAAGCAATTCAAATGTAGGAATTTTTAAAGTGACGTGTTGGACAGGGATTCTGATGAGGGTCTATTTCGCCTGTTGCTTGTTGCTGGCTGGACGTTATCTGCACCTCCATTACACTAAACAAATTTTGTAATGGGAAAAAAGGTAATTATCAGATAAAAATAATTATTGCATAAAGCATTCCTCTGATATGTCTGAGAATTAGTTTTTTATTGGATTGTGTGATCTGAATTATTGTTTTTATTCTGTTTTGTATTTGTATTTTAAACCTTGTGTGACATTATTTGTTCTTGTATATGTCCAACTAGAGACAGACATCATATATTGGCTATACATGTTACAATGCTCTTACAAAAATTAACCACTGACTGAAATGGACATTTCAGTATCGAAACACTACATAATTTTGTAGTAACAGTAAATTACAGCGCATATTAAACACAATGTTTGGTATTTCTCTATTTTTTTTTTTTACATTAGAAGTTTTTAAAACTGCCTATGCACGTATACTAACTGAATATAATCTGTTTATATAAAATAGTAGCTAAAATGTTAATGTAAAAGAACTATCTGTTACTATCTTTGGCTGAGCCGAGCCAAATTAATCGGATCACAGAATACGGTCGGAAGTCCCGTCACTAACGTGGGGCTCCTCAAGCAGACAGGGCGGCGACCACGGTGCCACGTCAAACAAACTACACACTACCCGCCTTTTACTATTGGTTCTCATAATTCCATGTGTTACGTCAAAGCTATCTCATTGGTCAAAATGCAAAGCAGCATGTTAAGATGTCGGGAAACGGCTTTGTAGTCGTAAATTGCTCACGTTGCTGCTCTTCGACTCGCGTTAGTGTTCCTACCTGTGGCTGTGGGCAGCTGTCATGGACCGCATTAAGGATGGGTGGTTCACAGAGTCCTGCGCGATGTGGCCCGGGCAGGCGATGAGTCTGCAGGTGGAGGAGGTTCTCTACCACAAAAAGTCCAAATTTCAAGATGTTATGGTTTTCAAGAGGTGAGTGCTTTAGCTCTTACATCTGTGGCTAATAGCTGTTAGCTCCAGTCAACCAGCACTGATTGAGAAAACTATAGCTCGATCCACTTATATATGTTTGAATTTTCCCACAAATTTATACATTATGAATGATTAAATATGCAGTCTACTATTAGGCAGCCAGCTTTCAAATGGGACTTTACTTGGTTGTAGATTACAGGTTATAATAAAGCCCCCTTCCCTTATTGCTGTTCTTTCCTTTTTCCAGTAAAACCTATGGAAATGTGTTGATTCTGGACGGGGTGATCCAGTGCACGGAGAGGGATGAGTTCGCCTATCAAGAAATGATTGCCAACCTTCCTCTGTGCAGCCACCCGGGCCCCAAAAAGGTACCTCCTGCTAGCTGCTGTTGTGCAATCCAGGGGACATGAACTCAGCATTCGTCAACAACCAGCGTTTTCCTTCTGCTTCTGTAGGTGCTGATCATCGGTGGTGGAGATGGTGGAGTGTTGAGGGAAGTGGTGAAGCACCCGCTGGTGGAGTCGGCAGTTCTCTGCGAGATAGATGAGGTGGGACCAACAGCACTGACGGTGCATAATTAAATATTTGCTCAGTCTACTAACTAGTTAAATTTTTTTCCTTTCATTTTACTTTTATGATCTACTAAATGTTGGTGCTTTGCAGTTTGTGATAAGAAAATGACGAAACGTAAAAAGGTTCATCGGGAACTCTGTGAAAGTATGAAATTTGATGGAGAACATGAATTATTAGTCAAGCAAGTAGCCAAGATGGCCATTGTAACTAAAGGAGCTGCAAAGATCTACTGTTCAGGTGTGGAAATGTGTCAACAAAATATTTGGCAAGAAGAAAGTCCTTTATTATTAGGAAATCTTTTACCATCTCTATTACAGTAATAGAGATATAGTAAGTGATTTATGAATGGAGGACATAAAGGCAGTTATTGTGAGAGAAAAGTTGCATAAGATGGGGTTTAGATGGAGACAGATGACTCGCTGTGGCTTCCCCTAAAGGGAAAAGTTGAAAGGAACAAAAGAAAGAGTTACAATCATCCAAGAGTAAACAAACTCATGAGAAATCTTCTCATGGAAGCTGACCTTCTCTCCTGTGTAGGATGTCATAGAGGTATCAAAAAAGTACCTCCCAGGAATGGCTAAAGGGTTTTTCAGTCCCAAGGTCACCCTCCATATTGGCGATGGCTTCGAATTCATGAAGAAAAACCAGGATGCCTTTGACATCATTATAACCGACTCCTCTGATCCAGTAGGTGAGTGTTGATTTTCCTTCTTTTCTTCTTTTTTCTCCTCCACTTTCTTGATTCTAGTCTAATTCCAAGTTCGGTGTTTTTGTGTCACAGGACCTGCAGAAAGTCTGTTCAAGGAGTCCTACTATCAGCTAATGAAAGCCGCTTTGAGAAGTGGCGGCATTCTCTGCTCCCAGGGTAAGTTTAAAATAATGACTGAAGCAAATTTTTATAATGCCTGACACTTTCAGAAATATTCATACGCCTTGCAATTTTCAGTAATTTTGAAAAATTCAAGGCAATGTCAGGAAATTTATAACACACCATATAAACTGGCACATAATTGGGATACTAATTGGGAAGTTTAGGTTGAGTCAGGAGTTAGAAAATGGTTTTATTGATTTTTTTTGTTGTTTTGTTTTCCTCTATACTCTATGACTATGCATGAGCTACATTGAAAACAAGAATTCACATACAGTTCACATACATTCATCTCTACATCTTCAAAGCTGGTGAAGGCCTACCCAAATTATTTAGAGATTTATAAAATGACTTCAAAACAATGTATTGTTTTCCAGCCACTTCTCAGTTAGAAGCT
This sequence comes from Xiphophorus couchianus, assembly GCF_001444195.1. Taxonomy (NCBI): domain Eukaryota; kingdom Metazoa; phylum Chordata; class Actinopteri; order Cyprinodontiformes; family Poeciliidae; genus Xiphophorus; species Xiphophorus couchianus. The sequence goes on from NC_040228.1 coordinate 12,031,825, forward strand.
GCTTTTTGTTAGTCTGTAACATGCAGTCTTGATAAAATACACTGAAGCACATTGGGGAATAAAAAAAAAAAAAAAAAACTGGAGTATGAGTACTTTTTCATGGAGCTGCCTCTTTCTTTTTTTTAGAGGTTTACTTATTTCTGATTTCTACTTGGCTTTCAGTCAGACAATAGCAGAGAGCATATTGTTATGAAGGAAGCTTTTTAGCTGATCACATTCCCTTTAATATTTACAGGAGAGTGTCAATGGCTCCATTTGGAGCTGATAAAGGAGATGCAAACCTTCTGCAAGACGCTTTTCCCCGTGGTGGACTACGCCTACAGCACAATCCCAACTTATCCAAGCGGCCAAATTGGATTTATGCTTTGCAGTAAAAATCATGTAAGCATCCCTCTCCGTTCCCGTTTGTCCCGACTTCCTGATTTTCTTTTTTTTTCTGTTTTTATTTTTATTTTTTGTAGATGGCTTGTTGTTAAACTATTTCTCAACACGCTTTGACCTGACCTTTAGGAGACAAACTTCCGGGAACCAGTGAATGCTCTCACTAAAAAAGAAATGGAAAGTATGAACCTTAAATATTACAACCCTGATATTCACAAAGCATCCTTCATCCTCCCTGAGTTTGCCAGAAAGGTAAGTTGCAACAGTGACATTTTGTGAACATCACCATCTTCCATGTTTTATTGCGAATTCTACAACAAATCAACAGAAAGTAGGAGGATGATGAATAATTATAACCAGATTTGTGCAGAGCATGACAAAAAATTCATTTGTCAATAATTCCACCTGAGCTGTGAATCTCTGCAGCTCCTTTAGAGTCTTTGCTGCTTCCTTAATTAATGGCTTCCCCCTTAAGTTTATATAGACCAACATGTCTTGGCAGGTTGCAATTGTCCAACCTCCTTTCCATCTTTTCTGAATTGAGCAGTGTATGATGAATTATTAGGGTAATTGTATATGGGGAAAAAATGGCTGCTAATGAGTAAATTTCTACCCAAAAATTACACACATTTACAGAAAAGACTTGAATATTCTGTCAAAGTTGTACATTTGTGAGAAAAACAAAATTCCTGTGAATTTTGTTTTTGTTCTGTGAAAAAAAAAATTATATTAAATCTCAGACATTGACATTGTAAAGTTAGAGTTTTTTTTCCTCAAATGGTTGCTGATATATCAGACATTTACAAGAAAAAGTGACAAAACTCTGTTTATTAGTTGGATAACTTCCAAAAGTAACAGGATTGAATTGCACTTAGTTATTTAAAGTATGACAGGCCAGCAATTTTAAGTTCACTTTACAGTTATTTACTACTTAAAACTGGTTTAAAAATGTTACTAAAATACAATATAAGAAAAAATTCAATGTGTATAGATAATTTTGCAAGTCAGCGTATTTACTGATACATGACTTGTGATTTTTGTCATGTTGTTGCTAGATTTAACTGAGTTTTTTTTTTTTTTTTTTCATCTTTTTCAGGTACTCGGTGAAGCATAACCTGCAACAGAAGACATGCTTCTCCTCTGCCCGACCCTCAGAACACATGGAAGAAAAAAAATCCCCTCATTCCATGACTTTGCCGCCTCTTCATCATAGGTCACTGTCACCCAAGAGAAAAATCACTTGGTGGGAACCCACTGGATCACTACCCCATCAGTGTTCTTCTCCTTCAGTCTTACGAACATGTGCTGTTTTTTTTTTTTCTTTCTTTCTTTTTAAACTCCAGTTAATGTCCGATAATTTTTGTAGAGCTGTTTAATGGACTGGACTGACTGGAAGACCATTGTGATGTAATCCTGACCTCATTCTCCAACCATGTACTGTCAGACTCTGGATGTTACAGACCATGTAGATATGTAATACGTCGGATGCACATCGGTTATTTTGTTTTTTATGTTTGTTCATTGAATAATATGCAGCATCCATATATCACGACTGGGCGTTCAGGCCTCTCATCATTCAGTAACACAACAGACCTATAGTGCCTGATATTAGCACTGTGCTATGGAAAAAAAAAAAATTCTGTAGAGTCCTACGCTTAAGTTCTCGGGCCAGTGTTTGACTAATTTTAGAGTATCACCAACTTGAGAAAAATGACGATTAGCTGATGTGTAGCTTTGAACATCAGGTATAAATAAAGCTTTCTATTATGATATTAGAATGTCAGAAAATAAAAATTAAAAAAAACCTAAGAATCTAACTGCGGTCCGAAATGCAAGAAGTGGACACCCTTTAAGATTAAATTCATTATTCAATTTTGGCTTGCAGAATTAGGGATTTACCTTCTGATAGGATGGCTGCTTTTGTAGTGAAACTGTTCTCCTACTGCAAGATGCTGATGACCTCTCTCCATGTGGAAATCTTTAACTGTTGAGTCAACATGATCTTTGTTGAGCCGTGGAGTTGTACATGAGTAATGAATTTGTTTTTATAAGAGTTATGAACTGTAATAAATTAGTAACACAAACTGAAGTTTGAAGGTTTTGTTTCCTAAGGAATTTTTTTTTTCCATGAAAAAGAAAATTATAGCAACAAGGCCGAGTCCTGTCTACTTGCAGGTGTATCTCAAAAAGTAATATAATTGAGAAGTCAGTTCATAAAGTGAAACTTAGATTCATGACAGAGTTGCTGTGTATTAGTACATTATTGTAAGAAAACTGCCCAGTTCTTTGATTTCTTGAATCATAAATTATGTCGAAAGCACCGAATTGGTTTTAAAGTCTGCTTTCAGATGAAAGGGAACTTAACATTTCTTTTGAAAATCAAACTCTCCTGACTTTCTGGTGATCCTTTTCATCACCATCTAGAATGAAGAAACTATGGTAACTAGAGATAGGGTGCTTAATTTCATTTTGGCATTATTAAATAATTTTTGAATTGTATTGTTTGCAAGACTTCCACATATACAAGTTTCTCTTATAGAAATTAGTCAAATAAATTAACCTGAAAATAATATTCTCCTTTATCAAGGTGCAGATGTGTTACTCTATGTTGCTACTAACGTCTAAACATGCACTGAATATTCAGCTGCCAGAAGGTGGCGTTCTTGAATCTGTTCTGGATAAATCGGCTGCAGCTCCTGTTGTTTTTAGGGGGGAGAAAAAAATAAATAAAATTTTATATACAGCACCTTTAGGTTCCCGTCCTGATGTGATTTGATTTCATTTGAAAAGGCCCTGGGCAACATTAAATTGCTCTTTGTTTTTGTGGTGTCAGGTGTGAATATAACACAATTGCTGCTCAGTTACATCAACCTCAGTGACTGCTGTGTAAGACACCAGCCTTCATTAGTTTTTCTATTAAAATGTGACCGAGCTGAAACAATAAATTATTTCTGTGGTTGCTCATGAGAGTGCTTCTCAGATGCGGTTGCTTGTGTGGTCATTCTCCACACAGCTCTCTCCCAACACAACTTCTGAACTAGTTCTTTATTTGATGTTTTTTAAAAACAAAAAGATAATAATAATATGTTGAAAAGAAAAAGCTGGATCACTCCAACAGTCCTGGGTTAGATTGCCCGCTCGGGGTCTTTTTGCACGGAGTTTGCATGTTCTCCCTGTGCATGCGTGGGTTCTCTCCAGGCACTCTGGGTTCCTCCCACAGTCCAAAAACATGACAGTCAGGTTAATTGGTCTCTCTAAATTCTCCCTAGGTGTGAGTGGGGGTGTGCATAGTTGTGTGTCCTGTCTGTTTCTGTGTTGCCCTGCGACAGACTGGCGACCTGTCCAAGGTGAACCCCGCCTCTCGCCCGGAACGTTAGCTGGAGATAGACACCAGCACCTCCAGACCCCTCTAAGTTTGTACAGAAAATGGATGGATGGATCACTCCAACATTTGTTTTATGTAACTATTCCCAGTGCATCTTGATGGAAGCTTGTGGATTCACCTGGATTAGAAAACAAGGATGAATTCTGCAACACTCCTCTACAGATGGTTGTTGAGTAGATCTGTTCATGTCGCAAAAAATAAGAGGTATCAATCCCATTTATGCTATCTGGGAATACCGATATCCGTCATCTTACTGACTTCTTCTTACTGTTTGAAGACTCTTCTGAGCTTAACCCGACATTTCCTAAAGGCAGTGAGCCGTTGTGGCTTCTTCAAACACACTGAATTGTCAATACTGTAACCGTTTCAATAAGTCAGCTAATCTTCGGTCAAGTGCTCTGGGCTGGGTTCAGATCAGAAGAAAATACCCCCTAAAAACTGTTGTGAAAGCATGACCAGCCCATCTGAACATTTCAAACAGGGAGTCCATGTTCCTTGCCAGGGGCAGTCTGGCAAATCCTGCAAACTTACTTTTTTTTTTTTTATAAGTCTTTCAGATACCAGCTTCAAAATTACGTAGTGTGTTGGCTTAATCTGCTGTTCTTGTTAGTTTACTGCATCACAGTATATAACAAAACATATTTTGAAGTTAGATTCTTGAAGGTATATGGCTCACGAGGATAATAATGGCATTATTACTAATGTCAAGAAATTTGAAGATTCAATAGCTGAGAAAAAGACTTTTAGAGTGAGCAAATAGGCAATATTTACCATCGTGTAGAACTCAATATTATATGTTAAAGTTCAGGTCAAGATTTTAAGTAAATTTACTTAATTTACTGGAAGAAAACAAGTTTTGAAGACTTTAGTGAGATGGGTTAGTGGTTCTCAGTAATCCACATCACTAAACTCTTAATATGAACAAATGCCACTTTGTTGTCAATACATTTTAAAATTTCACCCAAAAAAGTCTCACTGTTTCTGTTCATGATTTGTCACGAAAAAAAGGTGGATCTTTCTTCTTTATTTAATTAAAAATATTCATGTCAAAAAATAAATAAAAAGGAAAATGGCATCCTGAATTCAGATTTCTGAGAGGGAAAGAGCACAACCTCTAAATCAGCTCTGTTTTAAACTCTTATTTATTTAACCTAAAAGCTAGATTTCTCCTGGTTTTACAGGAAATGGTTAGTTTAGGCAAACCAGTTGCAGGCTCATCTTGGATGGATATCTTGGATGGATGGATATCCATGGATGGATACCTGGATGGACTGACTTAAGGGGACACAGAAAGCTGAAAGTAATCACTACAACCTGTTCTCAATTTACTCTCTTTTACTTCAGTTTCAGCTTGGGCAGGTAATTGGTGGGGCTTACTAGCTCTACAGCTCAATTTTCTTCATATAAACATTGATAATCACAATCACGCACCACCAACTGGGAGAACCGCCAAAAGTAACCCAGTGCAACCAGACATTCTTGTGTCATATAGAAGCTTGGCTTTAGAGGTAAGTGTTTGGCCTTTACTTATTAGTGCTGTAACATGCTCCCGGTAAATGCCGTAGACTCTCCCTGTCATGATCTTTGGATCTGATTTAGCCTTTTTCTTTATTTTGGGATTTATTATTCCTTGCGTACATATCCAATTTATTCTACGGTTGTTTATTATTGTCATTTGGGTCTTGCCTTATATGTTAATTTCTTCGTGTTGAGTTTCTTACTTAAGTTTGTGTTTTAGTAGTCTGTGCATTTTGGCTTAAATTCCATGTTATGCTGTTTAGTCTTTGGTTTATATATCCTTTTTATCTAGTTCAGTTCTCAGTTTTTTCTGTGCTAATCACAGCAGTTTCTTCTTAGTGTCTTATCTCCCTGGTCTCCCCAGCTGTCTCTCATTTGCTAATTAACTCACCTGGCAGCGTCCCAGTAATCAAGCCCCACAGTCCAGCATCCAGTCATGGGGTTCAACAAATAGCTACTTAACAGTCAGAGCTAATTTATTGTCAAGATTTTTTTTTTATTATTATTATTCAGCCTCTAAAATCCTTACATAATAAAGAACTAAAAAAAGACCTTGTAAGCTTTTTTTCCCCAAGAATTTCCCCAGGGTTTAATAAAGAGACTTTGCTGAGTCTCCTCCGCTTTTAAGCTATAACCTGAAAAATATGAGTGCAATAAAAAACTGATTTGGTAAAGCTTTCATTAGTAAAAGCAAGAAAATGATTCAGTTAGATCCCAGCAATTCTGGAGGTCTTTTCCGCTGCCACTGTGGAAAAACACTACAACAATAAGATATCATAAAGTACATGTAAGGTCTATGTCAGTAGCAGTGGTCAAACGTCCTTAAAAATAGCTGGAGATTAATGAAACCGTTTTGTATTTGTGAAATACAGGAAGGACTGTTTGAATCATTAGCGGTGTGTGTAACGTGTGTGTGAAAAAAAGTAAAACTGATAAAGAAGTGGTTGTTTTAAAGTGACTAAGTGTTCCTCTATCAGAGCTGTGCTGCTTCCGAGTCTTTGGGAGTGTCAGACAGTTCAACTGTAATATAAAGGTGTCAAATAGACACATGGAGAGAGGATGACAGGAATCAGACGTTGCCTGAAGTTAAATGTCAATCATCATGAAGAGTAAATCTGGTCATCCTTATTTCTTTAAAATAATCGATAGCTCCCGCTGGAAAACCGTATTATTTAAAAGCATTGAGCAATTAAAAAAAGAATATGACTCAGAAAAACGTTCAAAACCAACATTAGCGCATCGTCACTCCCTTTAGCAGAAACAATGTAACAATGGTCTGTTGAGACATTGTAACTTGTTAATATCAGCCATCATAACACTGTATCTCACTGAACGTTTTGAGTTTGAGCTGTTTGAAATGACTAAAACCAGCTAAAGTGTAAGAAAAATGTCACAAGCTACCACTCTGATGAAAGTGTGTTGACATTTCAAACAAGCTGAAGCTGATGTGGCATCTTTTTAGGGAACTATAGTCATAACATTTACAGAACCTTGCTTAAAAAAATCTAATTAGCCCTTTCAATAATAAGACAGAGATTCCCAAAATTGGGATCCATGGAAGAGTTCCAAGGTGAAAATCTCATCTGAAATAGAAGACAAAGACCCGTCTCACATTTTTCTAAAGAAGATTGTAGCTTTGATGCTTGATCTGGACAGCTTGTTGTAACTGCTAAGGAAAGGTTGGGTTGGATAATGTACTTCTCCAAGTGCCATTTACTTTGGTTTCCTTTGTGTGATATTAGCTGTTGATATGAAACATCTACGTTTTTTTTTTAATGAAAAAACATTTTTCATAACATGGTACCTTTTATGTAATTTTTTATCAGTATCTATTACCTAGTGACGTTGTTTTCTCTCTGCAGATGTTCACATTACAGCAACAGTTTGTCAAAGGGTGAACGTCCAAACGTTTCCATTTGTTGTATCCTGACCTCTTCATCGCCCCTTCTCTTTTTCATGCTCACGTACTGATACCCCAACAGCATACACGCACACACACCGTCCGTCACACACCCACCAGCCTCTACGTCAGTTGCAGACGAGGGTGGAAGGGGGGGAGATGTATAAAAGAGTGGGGGACTTTGGAGGTAGAGCAGAAGAAACATCTGAGTTTTCACAGATCTGATGAGCAGCTGCCACCAATTGCAGCACTTTTTCTTCACCACCACCGCTCTCCACCTGGACCTTCAATCGGTCTGAACTGCTCAGACTATCTCTTACACACACACACACACACACCCACACACGCAGTCATACACTCTTGTCTCCTGCTCCTGTTGCGCTTGTACTGCACTCCTGCCACAACATGCAGCTCCTGGTGGTGTTAGCAGCTCTCATGGGGGTTCTGTTCAGCGTAAGAGCAGCTGCCGTGCTTCCTCTGGAAGACAGGAGCCCCATCCATGCGAACAGGGTGAGGAAATTTAACACATGGATGATATTAATTTCTGATGGTCATTGTTATTTCTGTGAAATGTTTTAATTTCATCATTTAAAAAAGTGCTGGATAATTTTAAAAAGTAGGTAACAGAATATTAATAAGCTATTTTGTTATAAAATAAATAGATTAAAATTGTCAGTCTCATTGCACTTCTTATTTAATCCTGTTGCTTCTTAATAGATAAACACAAAAATACTAACAGTGAAAATATAAATTTGTCTAATAATTTCTGTATTGCCTTTTTCTCTCTTTTTTGCCTTCTCAGGAGCTGAGTAAAGAGCGTAAAGAGCTGATCCTGAAGCTGGTGTCTGGCTTATTAGATGGAGCTCTGGACACCAACATGCTGCCTGGCGAAGCAGCTCCTGTGGACCTTGAGGAGCCGCTGGAGTCCCGCCTGGAGGAGAGGGCCGTCTACAACAGGCTATCTCTGCCTCAGCGTGACCGCAAAGCGCCCTGTAAAAACTTCTTCTGGAAAACGTTCACCTCGTGTTAACAGAGCCCAAAAACCGCCTGGCTCTGTACTTCCGTTTTTTTTTTTTTTCTCCCCCGCTCCTCAGCTCAACATGAACTGCAGTAGATCTCAGCTGTACATATCATCTACACCTGTGCAGCATCGATGGACTTCACTGAGACAGTGTGTATGTCTTAATACTGACTATTTATGTACACAATATATGTATTTATGTATCGTACCGTACGGGTTTATTTCAGGCTTAATAAAAAGCATGGATTATAATGTTGGAAACAAAAGCGGCAGTTGATTCTGCAAAAAAAAAAAAAAAAAAAAATTAAACAGGAGGTCATATTTTTCACCTGCTTCTAGAGTCCAAATACAAAGTCAGATCAAATGCAAAAACAATGGCTGATGTTTATTTTTTTTATTTAATATAATTTATTTATTTTTTTATTTCTCGCTTTGGAAAGTGACTGAGATTGTGGCAATATTTGTGCAAATATAATTTTCTATCTACAAAACACTGCCTTTGTGGTGATAAATGTCACAAAGAGGATACATCACACTTTTTTTTCAATCATAGCTTTAGAAATGCAACAATCACTGGAAAACAGCATTAAACCAGGATGTTTTACAAAAACTAATATGAAAATAGATTCTGCTCAGTTCATCAGAATGATAAGCAAAAGTAGATGTTTTTTATGAGACACATTAAAACAATATGTGGAGGGTTGTTGAAAGGGATTGGTGCTACACAGCTCAGTGGAAGAGCAGGCGCATTAAATGCAATGGCTACAGTCCTCAGCGCAGATGTTCCTGGTTGGATTCCTCTGCTTCCTGTCCAGCTACTAATGAATAAATGCAACTAGAGCCACAAAAACCCTTAAAAAAAACATTTGGCCAAATTGAAGCATCACATAAATGACATCTAAAACAAATGAACAGACCTACATCCCTGTGGTGCTTTGGGAGCTCATAGGGAGTGAACCACGGCTTTTACTGCAATGTCAGGAAAGCCGACTAGAACAGCTGGACTTTTGTGGAGTAAATCAGAAAAATGTTAAATGATTTACAAATGTATGATTTGTAAAATGATTTACGGGTTTACAAACTCCTAGTCAGCACTGGTCTGATTTTGGCGGTTCATGTTAAACACAGCCACATCCCCAGTTATTAAAGTATGTGCTCACATATTCACCATATTTAATGAAATTTTTTTTAATATACCTTTTCCCCAAAACAAACATTTTTAAACTGAATTTAATTAGTTACAGGTCATGTTAAATATGGAAGATAGGAAATAATTTGTTACTGGAAAACATCGCCAGTGAAATGCTATTTAAACCCACAACAATAGAATCTTAAAAACAACAAATCAAAAGATACAATTAAAATGAATATCAATTATCTGCACTGTTTAATCTGAATTAAGTCAGCGGCTCCATAAAAGCTAATATTTTAACACAGATCACAGATATATAAATGTAACACTTGTTTATTGAGATTATCAATGCTGCTAAATTTGATTGAATGGTTTCAGCATACATAAATTAAAAAAATTTAAATTGTTTAACATTTAAATCTAGGATTTTAAGAAGCTGGCAAGTTTACTTTGTAAAAGTTCAAAGAACAATATTCATAGTTAGATTGTTTTGTTACAACAGCTACAATCTGATGCGGTGAGTTTAATCTTTGAGTTCACAAATGCAAATTAGTAAACTGCAATTATAACTTATTGCTTTATAGGTTGGCCAATTAAACTACTTCCCCTGTCCTAGATTTAACTAAATCTAACACAGAAGCTGTTAGAGGTGCTGATGTTTTTAGCAGCAAGAGGAACCCCTAAGTCAAATTCTGCGCAAGGTCTCATACAGCCTTGGACCGGCCCTGGATGATGAGTTAAATCCGCTGCACTGCGCGGAGAGATGCGCAACAAATGGGAGATTTAATTTAATGCTGCTAACTTCTGTGGCTTTAGCAGTTCTTCCATTTCGTGCATGTTGAGTTTTTAATAAGCGCCACAGAAACTGTTTTGGGTGCCCAACTTTAAGGAAGGAGTTTTTCAGATCTCACATTATCTCTGGCTGACTAAGTTGACAAAGCATTTGGTATTGTTTGATGCATAATGTAACCGGAAAAATAGTAGTAAAAATAATAATAATAATAAAAATATAAAACTACCGTGATGCGTGACTACGAAAGCTCCTCACCGGGCTCAACCTGCCTGATGAGTGGTTAGCGCTGGTTCGTTAACCATTAACGCACCGGCCAACCGGGAACACTTACATAAAGTAGAGAGAAGAAAGCCAGACGCTGGGTGGCGTGTTGAGATGCAAATTTCTGATGTAAATTTTTTGTTCACAAAGATAAATCATTCTCACCACTCCCTTGACACGCACGACAAATATGCCTCCCGCATTGAAGGTCTGATAGAATCATTGATTAAAGAATACAGACTGAGACTTAAATATGAGGAGCAGCTCAAAAGACACATTAGCAAGCATCCAAATTCAAAGAACAAGAGGAAACAGTGAAATCGGTCAGGTTGCAGGGGTGAAGTTGAAACTTGCTCTAGAAAATAACCATCCTAGAGTCTTTACCCAACCAGAGGTCCCCCTGCAAACAGAGCAAAGACCGACCTTCATGTTACCAGGGGTCTCCATGCATAGCCTGGGTCCGCCTTTACGCCAACCCAAACCCAGATTGCAAACTTCAATAGCCATTAAAATAAACCAAAAGTTTAATTGTAGCATACTGTGACCACAGTACTAATATATAAAATATATAATGCTTATATATTTAGACGACATTCTAAATATATTTTAAAATATTTTCTAAATATATTTTGTCAGTGCGCTTTGATTCCAGTCGTCTGGAATCATTAGTATGCAAGTCTTTTATAGGTTTTGTTTTTTCCTATGTCTATGTGAGCCATGAGTCTGTTGACTAAAGCAATTATCATCAATATTTTAAATGTAATTCAATCACAAAAATTGTACACTTAAGATATACTAATTAAGCACGTTTATATTACATAAAAACCTTATACTTAAAGTGTACAAAGTATACCTCTAGTTGTTTCCAAAAAGCATGTGATAGTACACTTCAAATTGTGATTTTTTAATTACAATTAAAATATATTAAGCATAAAATTACTTGTTCCAAAATAACATGCTTCAAGTTAAATAATCCTTAACAAACTTGAAATACTGATGATTAGACTGGCTTCATGTATGTATATAGTTAGTATATTTATTTTACACAAGGGTAGTCTAGTTGTAACACATTAAGGTAGTCAACTAATTACAAATTTTGCTTTGATTCATAAAAACTGCACATATCAGAGTGTTTGGTTCTGGTTAGTTCTAACTTTGGCATAGTTTGCTTATGCCTGGTGGTCAGAATATGCTTAGCTTTGAAAATAGAAAATCATTTTTGCATTGAGGTTTTACGGATGTGACCTGTTTGATTAGTGCAAGCTGCTTGTTGGGGACAGCAAAGGCTTCTGCTGCATGTGGAGGTAATGAAGTCTGCCTGACCCTATCAACACGCTTTGCCGTTCTTGAAGTAAACAAGACACCAACCGACTGCCTCATTATTTACATAGCAGCGGCAACACTCTTTCATATCGTAGCTCTTTAATTCAGGCTGTTTGTTACTCTGAGAGATGTGCTGAGAGGTATAATAAAACCCTGATTTCAAAACCTTCCCTCAGTGACTCAAGAGATTTTCTACAAATGAAAGAGTTTGCTGACACCGTTCAAACAAGCTGGAATTTCCTTTAGTTGTCATGCAGCTAATAATCACACAAGTCCTTTATGAGATTCGTGAGATCATTCCCTGCACATACAAGTGGAAAATAATATTACTAATGCATAACATGATTTAAGTACTTCTATTTCTATTAGCTGCAGAGACACAAAGCAGTGCTTATCTACTGCATGCGTGTCTGAAAGAGGCAATTTCCTTCTGCATCCATTCAAATTTCCAACTTTCAGCTTGGAAAATTAACCAAAGGGTTTCCTGAAATCAGAATTTCAAAGTGGGAAACTAAGAGGCTGTTTCTGGTGTCTGGCTTCAGAATCCAATCTGGATTCTACGAACCTACGCAACCAGACTGAGTGTTTGAAAAGACAAATAAAAAATGGCATGTTGTTAAAAAGACTTTAAAGCTGCAGTAGGTAACTTTTTAAAAATATATAGATTTTTACATATTTGCTGAGACTGACAATATGTCCTGACAGTGAAATATGAGAAATAATCTGTGAGTGGTCCTATTGCAACCGGGAGAAATACAACGGCTCCCGCTTCGAAATGACCAATCAGAGCGATGAAGAGGGTCGTAGCAGCGTTAATCAAGCTTGTGCAAGTGCTGCTCACACTGGGGGTGCAGGTGCTCTGCAGATGTGCCAATGGGGAAGAAATTAACCACCCAACATTATAGAAAAATGTTGGGTGGTTCTTGGGGAGACTTCTTGGGTTCTTGACAGGCTCTGCTCTGTTTATGCTGTGGGGGAGGAGCCATCTGCAAATTTGGCAACCTGCGAGGTGGAAGGTGTGCTTGTTCACATTTTCAGGATAAGTTCACAACTTTCTCCGAATTTCCGACAAATTTCACAGCATAAAAGTGGTTTGATTCAAATATTTTTATGGTTGCTGAATGTAGCTGTTTAAACGTTGAAACCAGTGATAAGTATTAGAGTAAGGGATTCGTTGATTCTTTTTTTTTTTTTAAACAGTCACAGTTTTCAATTAAAGTCATTGAATAAAAAAGCAGAGTCAGAATCAACCTGTGTTTGATCAAATACGTTCATACATACAAGGAATTTGTCCTTGGTGTATTTTTGTTATATGTATTTAAAGCAATGCATATAATTCATCAACTTTTTAGCAAAAATACAGAACAACTCATTTAAAAAAGACAAGTAAATATTTCTCACAGGCCAAAGTAATGAACTTTTAAGACTCTGTAAAAGTCCCGAAGTGCCAGAGTAAAAACAAACTCCCGTTGCAGCTCAGTTTCAGTCCCATCAGCTCTCTGCCCAGAAGAATAGCAGCTAATGATTCATAATCATGATGATTTACCAGTCGCAGTTCGAATTCAATTACAGGTTTGGCAATAAAGGCCGTGTTCATGACATCCTTTCATTTTACGTTTGTGCTTGTGTTTGGAACATGTGCAGAGAACACCTTGTCGTTGGTGGGCCCTGTCTTTTAGGGAAATCTTCTCTTGATGGTAAGTGATAGTGCTTTGAATCTCAAAAGCTAAATAATTACACGGTGCTTACATCCACTTGGAGCCCTGCTCCTTTAATGACGCTGAGCAGACAAAGCCTCTCCTGGGCTTGACTAATTACAGTCCTTCACCGAGTATCATTTAGTCTTATTTATGTTTGGAAGAAAACAGGAAAAAATAATATAAATTCCACATTTTCAGACAGTGAGAGACAAACTTGATACATGTTAGAATAAAAAAAAAACCTAGAATAAGAATAAAAATTGTCAGTGCAGGCGAATCAGTTTTCAGAATTAAAACAAGAAAAATAAATAGTATCTGACACCAGCCTGCATCACCTCAACATTTTAAACATGGCACAATTTGACGTCCGTCCACTCCTGACTTTATGCCTCGGAGCTCAAATGAGCACGCGGAGGTGCAACATCAAAGCTGATGGCTGCAAGCAAAGCATTTTATTGGCTTTCCTTTTGATCTGAATGAGGAGGGAGGGAAAGAAGTACTCAGGCCTAACTGTGTAATTCAAATTTAAATGTGACCTGATATGTGCGGGTGTTTAAAAATAACAAAGACTTCGCTGCTGATTCTCCACCTGAGAGAAGGGGGAGAAAAACAACTTCAAAGTGAGCACACCCGGACTACATGTGCAGGGGATAAACTTCACAGGATGTGAGTGTGTTTTTAAATAACTCTGTGTTAAATCAGGATATCTGCTATATAGTCTTGAACACACTCATTATTTTTCTTTCATTGTAAAGAACATTCCGTTTCTGAGAAACCAGAGGGAAAAATCTTCTTTTTCTTCTTACTATTCTTACTTTTGGTATTACATATGCAATTAAATGGATTTAAAGTTGATGAATTGCTTCCCTTTAGAAAAATACTTGACAGCATCGGTTGTGTTTTTACAAAGCATGTACGCCAGTTACCTATTTATAATTTAGAAACATTTTATAACTAAAAATGTGTGCGCTTTTCTCTAAGAGAGCATCATGAATAAATACACTTGTTTTTTCCTTTTCTTTGAATTTAAAGGACAAAGAGCCACATGATGTTGAATCTCCAAAATGACAATGCCATAATATGCAAAATGTAGGAGTTATTTGTTCAGGTTTGATTTAATAAACCAGCAGAGTCCAGGGGGAAGAATACCCACAACATAAACTGATAACAGAAATTTCAGTTGTTAAAAATAACAGTGAATGGTTATATTAATTATCTGCCACTTTTTATTTCTCCCATGTACACTTGTATGTGCCAAAGTTATATCTGGACTGAACTGACATCCTTCGCTCTTTTCTAGAGTCCACATGTGCAAATTCTAAAAAAAAAAAAACAACACTAATTCGTTATACATAGTTCTTAAATTTCTTACTTTCGCAAAAAATAACACAATTCAAAAGAAAGTACAAGGAGGTAATTTTCAATAGATACACATATGGGTGACAGAAAGCAGTAAGGTGTGTATTGCAGATAACAACTTGGTGTAAGGGTTTAGAAAGACAAACCAGCATAAAATGGGAAAATGTATGGGTAAATATTAGTAACTGTTACTTCTGACTGCCATTTTGATTTTGATGTTGATTTTTTTAATGACAGTAGGACTCTAAAGTTTCAAGTGTTTAGGGGGTAGGAGTTTAGAAATTCTCACTTCTTCCTACCCCATTTTGAGCATGATATGTTAACTGAAACAAAAAATCTGTATTTCCTCTTCTTTTTTATGCACTTCTTGTTACTGTGCACTATTTTATTTTTATATTTGTATCATGTTTGAATAAATTTCATTTCATTCCATTTCATTTCATTTCAAAAATCCTACCTACTAAACCACAGCTGTCTCATCCCCCCTGAGTGCTCCAAGATTACTATGTTTCCCTTTGGATTTAACAGGTGTGTCAGGACTAATTTTCATCCTGGCCGGGTGTGCATTTAGAAACGGTTAACATCAAATGGTCTGCTAACCTGGCCTCCGTCAGCCAAGACAGGCCAAATTAACACCCACTGCTCGGCTGAATGCTTCTGATCACAGGTGTGAGCCGGCAGGCCGTGTGACAGTTTTCCACTGAAAGGCAGTCTGTGTCGTCCCTCACCTAAAATAAACACCGCAAAGTTTAACTCACATTGAAGAAAAACACTTACATGTTTGTAACTTTACGACAGACTCACATTAGAATCGGAGTCAGCCGTGTGTTCTAACTCATCATGTCGCATATCTGTATCGGATTACCCAGAGGATGTGTGTGTTTTGCTTGCGAAACTTCCTGCAAGCCACACAGATGTGCAAGTTTACTTTATTAACTCTGTAGACCTTGCTTCCAGCAGTCTAATTCATCCCTGTCAGGCTGATTTTGTTCAGCTGTGACATTTTTAGATTTAGGTTGCAGCCCGAGCCTTAAACAAATGTAGCGTGGCTGACAAGCTCAGGCACAAGGAGGCAAAATAAATACTTAGCTTTTTCAAAGAATTCCTATTAGGGTGGAGCTATGCCCAGTGTTACTATGTATATAACAGGTTTTGATCAGGTTCACAGGTCATTAGAACTGTTTTTGAGGGGAAAATATAATTTCACTGTCCTCCGCTGTTTAACAGACACTATTTTCTGTTTCTTTGAGTAAATACCCTTAGGTTTTG
Organism: Xiphophorus couchianus; assembly: GCF_001444195.1. Lineage (NCBI taxonomy): Eukaryota > Metazoa > Chordata > Actinopteri > Cyprinodontiformes > Poeciliidae > Xiphophorus > Xiphophorus couchianus. The sequence goes on from NC_040228.1 coordinate 12,047,867, forward strand.
GTGTACCCGATAAAGTAACAAGCAAATTAAGCTTTTCAAGAGCATTACAAAGACCTATGTCATCAGAGAAATCCGATATTGGAGTTAAGCATTCTAGGACACACAACACACAAACTTAAGTGTCTCTGATGTATTTGTCTCAGAGAGCTTCCCTGTTTGGAAGCACCAATGGAAATGAAGAGATTGTTTTCCCCAGCAGGGCCTAATGATGCCTGATGGCTTATTCAGCTGCTGAGTGCCAGCGCTAAAAGCTGATCATTACAGAGCCCCTCTGCTCTTTCGGTGCTAAAGCCGTGGCTCGGAAAATGAGCTGTCACCGGCTCGAGAAAGCAACGCCGCGCACTGTGGTGACCCCGTTCTCTGTGGTTGCCACCGCTTTTGGAGGATGGAGAAGGCCTGTGTCGTGAAAGTAAAATACGTTTTTTAAAGCTTTGATTGAAAGTAAAAATCCAGTAAATTAAAACTGGTTTGTGGTTGTTTTTAGCAGCTTGGGGTCTTTCCTGTGGTGTGAAAAGAGACATGAGGCAAGTCACTACAAAATGTCCTCACCAAGCCTTTTAGGTTTTGACTCAACAAATTTAACCCATGCAGACCTCCAAGGTACAATACTTGTTGAGGTCATAAACAGATATCAGAACACACTGATATTTATTTAATACTTGGTACAAAAGTCTTTGTCATTTCTCTCTCTGAAGCCATTTGAGAGCTTCCTTTGCTCTGTGTTTGGAATCGTTGTCTTGCTGAAACGTCCACCCTGTTTTCATCTTTATCATTCTGGTAGATGGCAGGAGTTTTTTTTTTGTTTTTAATTTAAGTCAAGAAGGTCTCAGTAATGTAAAGTTTTCCATTCATCCTCCCTTCAAAGATATTAAGTTTGCTTGTAACATTTGGAGAAAAACAGCCCCACATCATGATGTTCCCACCTCCACACTTCACTGTCGGTGTGGTGTTTTTGAGGTTATGTGTATTTTGTCCTCCAAACATGGTGTGTGTCATGGCATCCAAATAGTTCAATTTAGCTCTAACCTGATTATACTTTGTTCACCCAGTATTTTATGGGTTTGTACAAATGTTGTGTAGCAAACTTTAAATGAGATTCAACATGCTTTTCCTTTAGCGATGGAGTCTTGGCCCATGGCCGTTAAGTGCAATGCTTGTTGTTTATTATTGTATTGCCTCGGCTATAATGGCTGGGAGCCTCCACATTAATATATAAAACAACAGTAATGTGTCACAGTTCATTAGTTTGGCTCTTGAACTGGATGTCATGACCCAGAATCCTTCATAATGTTCGCATCATTAGAAGACAGGGTCTCCAAGCTGGGTAAACAGCAGCACAAAAATCATGAGTGTTTTGTTTAAATACCGAAGCGTGTTCTGTATAGTGTTTGTGCCTATTCACAAGTGGGACAGTTTCTTAATTAGCCATAAAAACTGTTCATGTTTGCCTCGGCCCTTTGCAGCTAACAGCTTTGTTGCTGTTGCTGCAGCTGAGGATCTCAAGTAATGTTATTTTCTCCCACTAGGCATTATAGGACTGGACTATTTTCAGGACAATTGGGCCCTTGTGGGAGAGCAATACACCAGATTGGAGTTACTTCAACCACATGAAATCCCCTCTATGTCATATGGTCAGGATGTAACATGGAAAGGAGGAAGAAAAGGGACTCGGAGAAGCTAAATGTCACTGCAGCAGCGTGGGTGACAATGATGGTTGCCGGTAATTAATGGTATGTGAAGTCACGGTCACTTACAAGAGAGTCACACCATTACTCCTATTGGAAATCCATGTGTAATGTTTGAGGCCAGTTGTCATTTTTCTCAAGCCTAACAGACCTGAAAATGTTTCATCAATTATACAAGAAATGACCCGCATTAATATCATCATTTGACTCTTTGAATGATATCCTGTTGGCACAATTTCAATTTCATACAGTGGCAGTTGCATTCAAAATCCCATAATGAGAATGTGTATGAGGCTAATATTCACTGATTATCAGATTTGGTTAGATTACTTGTAGTTAAATAAGGAAAATCTGGTATAAATAATTCCTGGACAAATTAGGCCATAAAATCACTTAAAAATGTCAAAGTGTTATTTATTTATATTCTTTTAATGAGACTGTGCTGACAGTTGAAAATAAAAACAATTTTTATATCCCTGTGGAGTTGTTTAGACATTAAGACAACTCTGGTGCATTCAGATGTCCCTTTATGTACCTTAAAAGTTAGGAGAGTGAAATCCTGGAGCTGTGCAGCATTTTAGGCTGGTTAAATGCTGCTAGAGCAGCACCAGGATTTGGACTTTTCACCAGTGCCAGCAATGTTTCTATTGTTGTTGTTTCATGTCAGTAATTAAGTTAAAATGCTGACAGACCTTTGGTTCCTTCACTGTTTATTTCTTTGTCATCACTGTAGCTGAATAAGAAACCCCAACTTTCCTAAAATAGCTGTCTTTAGTAATAGTGGGGAGACCACACTGTTTTGTTTTGGTGCCGCATTTTTAAATCTGCATATAAACATGTATGTGCTCCACTTTAAAACAACACTGTATTAATTCAGATTAAACACTGTACTGATCTGCATTGAAAAGACTGTACTAAATATTTACATCATATATTTATGGACCGTTATTCCCCTAATGCCTTCTTAGACATCTGTAATATTTTTGCTTTTCCTACTGCTTTACTTTATATCAGACAGTTACTGCTGCTAATTTATTTTTACATATTCTGTTCGCAGTATGTGTTTCACTCAGGAAGATCACTGGTGCACAGTCTCCAATATTTGTTTCCCAAATATAGTAACATTAACTTCTGTGAAAAGAACCACAAAATATAAAACTGATAATGGTGATATTTAAGTTGTTTTAAGATAGTTGAAGCTAACTCTGGTATCATCTGCTTTGTACTAGCCATTAGCATCTAGCTAATTAAATGCACCCTAAATGAAGATAGAGATTTACTAGAGGTAAGAAAAAAATCTGAAATTTTCTTTTGCTTTACTCATTTTTGTTTTTTTGTTTGAGAATCCTCGCCAAACAGTGAAAGTGTGATGTAAAGTCCCTTTTTTTTATTAAGACCAATAAATATATGTGAAATGTTCCATCACATCAGCACCTTGTTTTTAAAAACAGAATCACTGTTCGGGTTGCAATGAGAGCAAAAACACAACGCCGTTAAGGGTCACACAGTGAAGGAAAGAATTCAGCAGACGAGAGGCGCACCTGTGTGCCATTTCTCATCAAAGTGTCTCTCACACCAACGTCACCGACTGCTTTACTGCCTTATGGCAGTTTGCTGCATTACTAAAGCAGCAGCCTGTTTGAATTAGCAAGGAAATGGCCGTATTTGTTATCTGTGAAAAAGAGCCACGCCAGGGTAAATTGAAAGAGTAATGGGCCTGACGTCAGGAATGAATTCCGGCACAAAAGACTCAGCATCGATTCATCAGGAAGATGTTGGTGTTGATTAGCATCTGGGGATGCAAGGGAGCACGAGGAGAAATAAATTACACACTCTGAACGTGTGGGTTTCAAATCTGGGACGCTGCGCAGCAAAACACAGATAGAGACATGGGGAGATTTTTTTTTAAAGATAATCCCTTCTTCATTTAGACATTTTATCCTAGTTAATTTTACCTCTACATGTATTAATTCAGATGTACTGGGACAACTTATCTCCAGTTACACAGATCTGATGCTTAAAGACTTAGCACAACTCCATTTAATATGTTTGGGAATACCAATATCCCATTTTTTCTTTTGGCAAATGATGTGCTAATGTCGACGTCTTCAAGTCTTGACTTTTGCAGTGCAATACTGGAGTATAAATATAGTCAGATCCAGATCCATGATGTTTTCAAGGCTTATGCTGCTCCTGGAGCAGCTTCAGAACTCCTGGAGTGACTGTACACCACAGGTGTCAAACTCCAGTCCTCAAGGGCCGGTGTCCTGCAGTTTTTAGATGTGCCACAGGTACAAAACACTAGAATGAAATGGCTTAAATACCTCCTTGTGTAGCTCAGTTCTCCCAGCCTTGCTAATGACCTAATTATTCTATTCAGCTGTGGTGCAGCAGAGGCACATCTAAAAGTTGCAGGACTGCGGCCCTTGAGGACTGGAGTTTGACACCCCTGCTGTACACGGTTAAGTCCAGCATTAACAACATGTTTCCTCTAAATGGAAGAGTCCTGACTGGAATGATAGATAGTGAAGTCTTCTCCAAAGATGAAGTTTCAGAATACGAGAGGAAACATGCAAAATGTGGGTCAGCAATTATAAGAAGCCTTAAGCAGCTCTAATGATAAGGAACGCCTTTTAATTGATTATTGAGAAGGAGATAATTGATTTTCAACATGCCAATTTTTGCTAGAATATTAATTAAAAACAACAAAGTTGGGCATTGTTTCATCATCTTCTGAGATATGAATGTCATTTTCTAGCAGAAGCAAACTTTCTTGATGATGATGATGATGATGATGACTTTAAATCTAAATATGACAGGGGAATTAATTATTTTATGCCTAACGGTATCCTCTCTGGCATTTCTGTGCCAAAAATTGCACTTGTGCAGATCTGTTCTTAACACATCTGGTCCAAATAAAAACAAAGAACAAACTGGAATCAAGGAATGAACAAGGCAACGAAAAGGAAATCCAGTAAGATAGATAGAAGGTGTTATGCATAGGATGAGTATTGAAATTGTGCCATTCTGAAGGCTGACAGACATTGTTCTCAGTGTAAATCAAGCTTAGACAGAACAGTGTGTTACAGAAAGAAATGGGCCCGTCATATTGCACCACAATATGTTTCTCTGTATTGAAACTAACCCAAAAAATATGTGGTAACACTTTTTTTGAAGAGGTGTGCATAGTTGACTTTTAATGCAAATTTTAATGGAACTTTGCATTAAAAGTGTCACTATTTACTGACTAATACAAAGTTTACACTTTTAAAGAACTTTTACTGCAACTTTTAGAGCACCTTTGAATTAAAAGTGTCATTATTTACTGAACAACACTTCAGGACAACAGTTGTAATCATTTATGAAGAGTCATTCATGTTCATGACAGTCTCATGTCAGTCTTATGTGCACCCTTTCAAATAAAGTCTTACCAAATATGTATATTTGCAACTGCTTAAAACAAAACTTCCTTCTGTGGTTTTATTTATTGCAGTCATTTGAACATTCATGCATATTCCAGGTCCTCTCTTTCCTACTGCGTGTCATTTTAAAAATCCCCTTTTAAAAAAACAAGTGGAAAAAAAAAAAATCCAACAACAACAACAGAAAATCGAACAGTCTTTCACAAGAGATCGCTGTGAGGCATTTGCAGGAGTACCTTCAGTCTGTGCCATTTGCTGCATGTATGTTACAACAATAGCAGCAATAATGGAAACATTTAAACGAACCTTTCCGCAGAACAAAGGAAAATGTAAATAGTATTGATGACATTCAATTAATTTTTTCTCGCCTGCTGAACATCAGGCCTCGAGGCTCAAGTCACGCCACGCTTTGGAAATAGAGCAGGAAACTCACTTCCTCACAAGCATTATTTGACCTCTTGTAGAAAAGACAAATAAGAGTCTATCTGACACTCGGGGATGTTCGACTTTAAAGCTGCGTGTTTTATTGAGCAGAAAGCGAGCTGCAGAAACATAAACTCCGCACAGCAGCGGCGGAGCAAATAACAGTGAATTAACTCAGTATTGTTCGTTGGCATTCATCTTTGCTGACACATCCCCATTTCTTCAAGTCCTTAATTACAGTTTACAGCTGGTGGGTGGTTACAATTGCTGCGCTTGCAGCCGGCGGAACACAAAAGGGATAAAGATGGCAGAGTGAGGGTAAATATGCTCAGAAAGTGTAACAAATATTAGCACAAGAAGCCCTGAGAGGATGTGTAGCTCACAAAAGCTTCAAGTTCGGGTCATCTGGGGTCCCATGAGAAGTTCAAATTAAACAATGTTAAAAAACAATGCGTCTTTCTATTCCTTCTTCTTCCAGCTTGTGATGCTGCATCTCTCTCAACATCACATTCAACTCTCTTTTGTTGACTCTCGGATGCTGACAGTCGCTACCCCCTTTTAGTCGGTTTCAGCAGAGCTAATGACTGGCTGACTGGCTTCCTATAAGGAAGCACTTCATTACCGCATGGCACAGCAAGCAGGTGGAGCAGAGACGTGAGCGCAGCGTCTGTGCTGCGCACATCGAGGTGTAAGATTTGATCATGCTGAAATCAAAACAGCCGCAGCCTTGTGTTTGTTCCTGCTGTTTTTTTGTTTTTTTTTTAATGCAAGCTCATTTATATGTCCACGGTACTTGTACAGACTGAATTTAGTCAGGGTCTTGCAAACTGATGTTTTGCTGACGCAAATGCACATTATAATATATTTAGACTTAATCTTACCTCTTGATTTTGGAACATCTGATAAGCACACATTTTGCGTCTAAGTAATCCTTTGTTTCATTTTGCAACACTCAGGTTTCTTGCTGTAAATTATTCACCTGTAAACCAAACAAACTCTGCATACAGTGAAATCAAAATATTAAATAGACACATTAAAAACAGTTTTCCAGGTCAGTTGGGATTAGCAATTCTTTTTTAAAAATGTTTAGACACACTTCCTTCAGATACTGGTTTGACATCTCCACATACATTATTTTTTTTCTTATGATGTCATCTAGTTTGTGAGGAGATATGGCTTGAAACATCTCCGTGGATGTTTGAAGCAAAACACCCAAGGAAAATGATGCTGCCACTCCTTTGCATCACAGTTGAGATGGTGTCTTCAAGATCAGAAGCTTTTTTTCTCACATTTTTTACTCCCACATTTAATAATGGAAATTATGGCTACACACTTCAATTAGTTTCATCAGACTATTGTCAAAGATGAAGCGAGATATGTCAGACATTTTTCTGTCTGCTCCTCTATCTGTTGTTTTAGCTGCACAAACCAAGTATTCACTTAGCACATCTTCTTCAGAACCAACCAGTTTTTATCAATCAATCAATCAAATTTTATTTGTATAGCACATTTCAGCAGCAAGGCCTTTCAAAGTGCTTTACATCATTACAAACACAGAATCACAATGCAATATAGAATCAATCATTAAGTCAAGTTCCATCAATAAATTTGTAATTGATTACATTTCAAATACAATTCTAAACAGGTAGGTTTTCAGTTGAGATTTAAAAGAAGTCAGTGTTTCAGCTGTTTTACAGTTTTCTGGAAGTTTGTTCCAAATTTGTGGTGCATAGATGCTGAAAGCTGCTTCTCCTCGTTTGGTTCTCGTTCTGGGGATGCAGAGCAGACCAGAACCGGAAGACCTGAGAAGTCTGGAAGGTTGATACAACAACAGCAGATCTTTAATGTATTGTGGTGCTAAGCCGTTCAGTGATTTGTAAACTAACAACAGTATTTTAAAGTCTATTCTTTGAGCTACAGGGAGCCAGTGGAGGGACTTTAAAACTGGTGTTTTTAGATAAACTTTTTGTCTGTAGTTTCATCAGAACCAAATCCTTCTGATGAAAGCCAATCAGAAGGATTTGTTACTGTAAGTAAAACGCTTCAAACCACATATCATGAACCAGGTTACTAGAGATCTGAAAATTGTACTTAAGACACGTCACATCTGTACTCCTAAGGTTTGGAATTGCATAAAAAGCTTTCCAAAACAAATTAGTTTGCGATTCTTTCATTTCATCTTTATGTTTGGTCTCTATTGAATTCCACCTTCAGCCCAAAGCCACTCACAGCTGAACAAAATGGTTGCTAAACTCTTAAGAATATGAGCTAAGGAGGAGAAAAGCACAACCACAGTCATAACCAATCAAACGCAGGAAACGGAGAAAAAAAAGGTGCTTTGGGCCTTTTTTCGAGGATTAGTTTCCACTTTATAAATCAGCACAGGCTGCAGCGAACAACCAAAGAGACGGTCAATGAAACAAGCAAGAGGTTCATTATGAAGGATTGACTGTGTTAAAACTTCTAATTACCACATCTATGGCATTTCAGTACCGACACTGCAAATGGCATTTAAAATGTGAACCTGGAGTCAGCAAAGGCAAAAATCCTGCACTATAACAAAAACAGGGATGTTTGTTGCTCTGTTTTAACTAGATTATGTGTTCTGAAATGTTGCTGATGTTTAAAAACAAAACAATGTTTCTAATGATAGCCCAGGCACTGCTTTACTAAAAATGCAAAATGATCATGTAAACAAACTTTAGTCTCGCAAAATAAAATAAATGTAGAAATTGTATCTTGTTTCAATTAATGTTTTTTTAATGTCTGTGTGGTACCTTTAAGATTTTGCTTCAGTTTGAACAACGTTGCTTAAATGTCATCCACATTGCAGACCTTTCTGCAGTCCTCTGACAGTGAGCTTCGTAGTATTTTTTTATCTCCTTCTATTCTGTGCGTGATGGTGAGATAAGCTTTGGTCCTCATCTGACCTTTCTGCGTCACAGTTCCAGTTGTTAAATGTTGTTCTGATTTTAGATATAGACAAGAAAGAAAGAGTTAGTATACAGATGGGTTTACACAATTGTTTCCAAAGCAAAATTAAACTATATTGCAGCATACTAGATCAACTTATTTCAGATTGTTAAAATAGAAGACTTGCCAGAATATTATTGTTGGACTGACAAGTCCACTTTATACATCTTTCTTTCCCTAAAGGTCTGAGTATGTTCTCTGGCCGTGAATGTCTAAAAGTCTCAAATCTATTTAAAGTCATCAAGAATTAGAGATTGTGGTGCTGAAACAAGCTCACAAATTAAACATTTTTGCTTTTCTAATAATGTGGTTGTACTTTCAGAGCTGCGTTTTGTTAAGTCAGGGGGTGTCAATTCTGTTGATGTGTCACGCTGGATGATTAAAAGCCTCAAAAAGCTGGATGACGTCTGTGCAGAAAACATCTGCAACATGCATAGACTGCTCTGAGTCTCCAACATCCCACCAGCTCTACAATAAGGGGAGCCGAAAGGTCACGCCTGAGAAAGAGTACCATCAAAAAGGTCCTTTGATATTGCAAATTAACATTGATATTCATGGGGATAATTATTGCAATTCACGTCAAATACCAGCCATTAGTGCTGCAGTGTTAGGGGGAAAAGGGGCTTTGGTTATTAAAAGCTACTTATCAGACAACTGTTGCTGGCTGAAAAGCCTTGCTTGCTACTGACTAACATCAATATCCACGTTCCATTAAAACAGACAGGACAAACCCTCTGCAATTCCCCTATTAAAATGGCTTTCACAATAAACCTGTGGCTACAGCATTCATCAAAGTGCAGATTTATGAGAACAAATGTACATTTTGTAGCAATCTGGTTTGATAAACCAAAAACAACATGTTGTTTTGTACAGTTTTTAGACTTTGTAATAGTGAATAAGTGCAAAGAAAATGCTTTACTTCAAAATGTTGCAGTTAAAATGTATTAAATCTTTTTTTGGTTGGTGAAGGGGAAGGAGGGTATTTAGTACCCTTAGAGGAACAGGATCATAATTAGTTATTGGCGTGAGTCAAGTTTCATCAGCATCATATCTAAACAAGATTGACAGGGCATCAAAGTATACAGAGGATGGTGGATGCTTTACAGTCTATTAATACGTACAAGCTTTACCCTGATAGCTTGTTTAACAGTAGATATTTGCCAAAATTATATATTTTTTTACATCTCAATATTAAAATAACATTTTATCTTCAGTAAAATGTAACAGAATTATGTCAGAATGTCTCAGTCTACTATATATCATAATAATTTCGTACTTTCAGTGGTGTTACATGTACTCATCCTCACTGATTTCCAAAATCAAGCATGGGGTGCAGAAGTTCAGGTTTATTGTGGATTTTCTTTAATCAAAAATATATTTAGAGGCTCATGTATGTACATACACCATAACTGTCAAAAAAGCCAAACAAGAACGAAGAAGTAAAATGTTGGAACACTTTTGTTGGTGTCCACAGAGAAACAGCTGATCAACCAAGGAGGTTCCATCCACATTCTTAAACTCGAACTCAAAGCAACAACTTTTTTCAAATCAAAATCTTTTTGAAACACGTTGTAGTTGTATACTGTATTACAGATTCACCACCAAAATGAAAGGATTAAAATAAATGATTAAAAGTCTAAAATGTTTATAATATTGTGTTCTATAACTGATAATTATAAATGAAGTACAGCAGGAGGAGGTTAAAAAAAAGCCTAAAAGTGAACCTGAAGAGTTGTGACATCGGTCAGTTTGATAGATTTGTGTGACAGAAGAAGGTGGAGGGACGATGACACACAGATCATGTGTCTGTCTCGCTTTGTTTACCTAAATGTCAGCCTGCTGGGACAGCTGAGTTCATTTACCTCCCCATTAGTCAGAGTAAACTGTTCCAAAACAGGCAGCGTCTCAGGGCTGTGAAGCAAGCATGACCAGGTGAGTGTCAGCTCTTCATTTTTTTTTTTTCAGAGTGTGATCCTCCAACCTGCTTCTATCCCACCTAATTTTCTGCAGTGGCATCTGTGTGTTTGCCCTGTCTTCCCTCCTTGGTGTCTCACTGAGTGTGGAAATGACCGGGTTATATGGCAGCTTTGCCTCCCCTGAATTCCCGCAGCCATACCCCGACAACCAGCTCGTGGTGTGGAACATAACCGCTCCGCACGGCCACCGCATCAAGCTCTACTTCACCCACTTCAGCTTGGAGCCCTCCAACCAGTGTGAATACGACCACATCCAGGTGAGCTGCATCTAAACAAAGCCCCATTTGTGCAAACCGGAACTCCTTGCTCACCAAAGAGGCCTCTAACCCTGTCAAAACAGGTTTTGGCGGAAGGGAATGAAACCCTGCGGTTCTGTGGCGAGGAGGAAAAGAACCACGAGAGCACCCCCAGGAACACCATCATCATGTCAGCCGGGAACGTCATGTCGGTGGTCTTTAGGAGTGACTACTCTAACGAAGGCCGATTCACTGGCTTCCAAGCGTTTTACACCTCAGAAGGTGATGTAAAAATGTGACATTTGTTCCCAGAAGGCAAATAGGGCATCAGCAGCTATAATGAAATGCTTTAAAAGTTCATGTAGAAACAATGGGACTATTAGATCATCTTAGGCACAGTCAGCTTTTAAGCCGTACACAACTTATGAGAAAGACTGACAGAAATACAAAAAAATGTTAAAACATGTTTGAAGAAATGTAGGTTCTCCTCCATCCACCAGTTCTCATGTCGTACCCCTTTTCTACTAAAGTGGGTCCATTCAGAAGACAAAACCCCGGCCATAAACCATAGACACTTCTTTATCATTTTTAATCTTACCTTTTTGCTGTTTGATATGATAAGCTCAGAGGAGCCACAGATATGTATTTAAACCTCATTACCCTGAGACCCCTCAATAAAATCTAGTGCTTTTGAAATTCCCTATCAGTAAATGACATCCATTCAAATCTCAATATAAGGAGCTGTTCTGACCAGGCATTAAAGTAGTATTTATTTTCAATTTGCCTCCTCAAATCCAGGCGTCAAAAGTGTCCTGCAACTTTTGGATATGTTCCTGGTTTAACACACCTCAGCCAAATGGCTGTTTGAAACAGAGACCCATCTAAAACCTGCAGGACCCCGGCCCTCGAGTCCTGAAGATTAGGTTCCCTGCCCTAGAGTGTTATATCTGTTTCTTGAGTAGATTTAGGTTTGAGGACCCGAGCTCTCGAGGTGGAGTATAAACAAGTCTGTTTAACATAAGAAGGAGCTTGACAATTCAAGGCCCGAGAAGTTAAAGTCAGGATGTTACAATGAATCCTACAGACCCATTCAGTAAATTAGAATATTATTAAAAAGTTTATTTATTTCACTAACTCCATCATCATGTAGAAAATTGTAATTAGACAAGAACTACTTGTCTTAATACCTTTATTTCTTGTAGTCTTGGTGATTTTCTGCCAACAGCTAGTGAAGAGATGGCAACTAAAATTAGTGCATTACATCAGATCAATAAAAAAGTTTTAAAAAACGAAATGTTGGCTTAATGAAAAGCATGTTTAATACCTGCTCAAAAGGTACTTTTAATCTGACAAATGAGACTCGGGACATATGTTCTAATTTATTGAATAGGACTGTACAGTAAACATGTAACCACTATAAAGACATTAAGACAGTGATGTGAGCTCTTCTGTTTGTCATCACTGCAGAGCTTCAGACTAACTAAAAGTTATGAAGAGCGTTTTTGTTAATGCATGTGAAAAATGTCTAGACAAGAGTTTTTCTACCATCTTGAGAAAACTAACCATGACTCTGAGCCGTCAGACAACATAATATACACTGCTACGCTTTGAAGAGAGCAACCCAACCTGCTGTAGCATCAAACCTCAGCTTGCTGATATTACATTATTACACTAAATAGTGCAATGGGAATAAATTAATTGTTAGTATGGCTCATATTCTAAAGCAGTATTGGCTTACACTGCAGGGTGATGAATCCAAACAAATAGTCACAGTTGAAACAGTTAATAGACTCAAGGCACCCTCCAGGGTCACACATCTCATTGACAGTCTAGCATCATGCATCTTTAGAGTGAAAAGATACAAATGTACCGAGTAACGCTAAACCATCATCCTGTGTCGGTCTCTTCCAGATATCAACGAGTGCCTATCCAGGGTGGATGGCGAGCGAGTATGTGACCATTTCTGCCACAATTACATCGGTGGCTATTACTGCACGTGCAAGCAGGGACACCTTCTCCATGACAACAAGAGATCCTGCACAGGTAGGAGCAACCGGAGCTGAAGCCCAAGAGGCGTGTTCGTTTGGGTGCAATCAAAGGAGCTCAGAAGGCTCCCAATGAGGTGTGGTGTTAAAGAGCTCGGCATGAGGGAATGACTGCATTAGTAGTTGTAAAGCAGATCAGATAAACTCACGCTGAGCCTCTCAGCCTCTTGTCTCTGTCTGAGACGAGTGGTGAAAACAAGTCCAAGTCCTCAAAATGCCTTACTAACACAACGCTAAGATTTTAGGACATTTAAAGCAAGATGAAAACACACCTACATATAGTAAGATCCAACCATTTGTTGGTGTAAAATCCTTTGCAGAAAATAATGATTTGACTTTTAACATAAGAGACATAGTAAGTGTAAGATGTTGGATTTTATAATGTAATAGGTGTTAATTCCAGGCTGAAAAGAAATACTGATGCATGCAGTTGCTGATCTCTGGCAGCTGGTGCTCAGTGAGGTTAATCACAGCCAATTCCTCAGGGAAGAGCAACTTTGAAATGGCTATAAAAATTGATACCTGTGTGCAGCACTTACAGCGCACCGGCACCAGGTAATTAATCACAATTACCAGCTGATGTGCCTTAAATTATTATACTTTGCCAGGGGAAAAAAACGGTGCCACAACAAATCATGCAATGAATAGACAAAAATGATTATCTGCCCACAGATTGTTCTAATTATATAAATTACAGCAACTCTGCCTCTTTGCGGAAGCTCATTTGTTTTTGTCCATAACTTCATCTGCACACTTCGCCAGGGCAATAACACAGATCAAAATTAATCTAATCTTTTATGGTGCCAGTGGAGAGAGCAATTCACAAAGAAATGTTCTTTTCTGTCTTTAAAAAAATCCGGCGTGACAAAACAGTTGAAGGAAGAACCCAATTTTAAGAATTCAGTATCATTCACTGAGGTTTGAACACTGGGTATAGGGATCCTTCAAGCTCTGGAAAGGTACAGAAAGTGTTTTCTGGATTTTCCAGATGGGTAAGATTCTTATAAATTGATGTATTTATATTCTAAAGTGTTTAGCTCTAACAGGATTTAAGGGTAAGTAAATCTGATAAGGTGAATATTGACACAAAACATGCGTAGGAACCCACTTATGTCCTAAACAAGTGCAAATTTCACCTAATCTGTGTTTCCTCTACAGTGCCTTGCAAAAGCCAGGTGTTGACGTCAGCATCTGGAGCTCTGACTAGTCCTGGCTACCCAAACCCTTATCCACCCATGAGCCAGTGCGATCACACCATCAGTCTGCCAGAGGGCTCCAGAATCATCCTGGACTTCTTGGAACCTTTTGACATAGAGGGACACCCTGAAGTCCCTTGTCCATATGATGTGCTAAAGGTCAGTACCGCACAATACTAATGTAGACAAGACAATGAATAAGTAATGTATTCCTCCCCATGGCTTTAAGACAACCTGTCACTGACTTACCCTCTGCCAGCTGATTTACTACTGCGTTTTCTTGCATATTTGAGTTTGGCAGGGCAATGGTCAGAGACCCAATGAATCAATCTTCTTTTTCCTTTTGGATGTTTCTTTTCTTTTTTTTTTAGATTTTAACAACTGGACAAGAGTACGGACCGTTCTGTGGCTTGGCACCACCAGACTCTATTGATACTGGAAGTTACCAAGTGCATGTGGCGTTCAGGTCTGACTCTACTGGGAAAAACAAGGGATGGAAGATCAAATACACCAGCACCAAAGCTGAATAGCTTTCATAACTTCTGATAACTGATGGCTGCCTGCCTGGATAATATTTTCCTCTGCAAGTTTTAAGATATGTTATTTTTTATTACTTTATTTTGCAATTAAAGTAATAAAGTCTAACTTTTGTTATATTTTTCTGACTTTTTGAACCAATACATTGAAAATTAAATGCACATGACCTGCAAATTCAATTACACCTCTTAATTTTTACTTTTTTTAACATATGGAGTAGTACACAATTGTTTTGAAAAAGTGGAAGCTCAGTTATTTTTGGGGTTTAAAAAATATTAAGGTGGTCATGCATTTGTGTTCAACCCAGTTTTATGTACAATTACATTGCACAGAGGAGGACTTTATTTACAGACAAGTGAGTTTTAAAGGTATTTATTCTGAGTCCGGCTGTTCTGTTCAGCTTCCTGAAGACCAGGAAACACAGCAGATAGGACCGGACTAAAGTTGTGGAGAAGTTTAAAGAAATGTTAGATTACGAAAAAAATTCTCAGAGTACTGTTCAATCCATCAGCCATGTATGCCCATAGCTCAGGGATTTTCACCTACAAGGCAAAGGCAAAACAAGTATTTACCAGAAAAGCAGCCAATAAATACAAAACACAATTTATCATCTTCCTTTCCTTTTACTTCCCAAATATTAACCATTTTGTGTTGGTCCACCATCAAAAATCCCCCCAAAATGCAAAGACGTTTGTGATCAAATGTGAAAAGTTCAGGGG
This sequence comes from Xiphophorus couchianus, assembly GCF_001444195.1. Classification (NCBI taxonomy): domain Eukaryota; kingdom Metazoa; phylum Chordata; class Actinopteri; order Cyprinodontiformes; family Poeciliidae; genus Xiphophorus; species Xiphophorus couchianus. The sequence continues at coordinate 12,063,079 of NC_040228.1, forward strand.
TTATGAGTACCTCTACTCTTTCATGCATCATTCATTTCATTTTTACCAAGACAGTAATTACGCTCATTTTCTCTCATCTCTTTCTGCCTCTTTACAAATTGCTTGGCTCAATTTAGCGTTTTCACTTTTTATTAGACCATTCTTTTGTTGTGATTAAACAACAGATGCACACTTCCTTAAAATCAGAAGATCTCAGCTGAACCACACAGAATAAGATTTGTCTCTAGCATGATGTGCCGTGACAGCGCTTACCTGAGCGCTCTCGAGTCACCATCTCATCCTTACAGACAGTATGACATACGATAGCACAGTGCAGCTGACTGCTCAGATACTGCATCACGCTCGCGCCAAACCGTTCAGCCGAGGTGGAGTCAGCTTCACAGGAATTACGCACACCATGATTCCCATTAAGTACGGTAGCTGTTGGAGGAAAAAACCCCAGCAGCAGTAAGCTCAGAACTCGTGTACTCATGCAGAAACATACTAAATTGGTGGACAAAAATGTGAGGACAAGACAAAAACTTCAGACACATTTATTTACCAAAAGACATGTTAAAAGTCCCATTGCATCATATTATACAGACGTTACACCTTGATGTATCCTGGAGAACAATCTGCTTAAAAACTATTCATGAAAAAGCAATGGGTCCGCTTCACACCAAAGCTCAACTGTTTTCACAAAGACACAATACTCACTAATTACGCTAGGACAGTTGGGAACGGAGCACGTTTTGTCTGTATTATAAAAAACACAAATTACGTAAGTAAAAATAAGTCCTTTGATTCTGTTCGGTGTTCCAGAGATAAGAGGACACAACAGAGAACCTACGGCATGTTCATGTCACACGGACCAACACACACCGTCTTACATCACACATTCATCAGACCAACACATGACTGTCGGGATTGTATGCAAGATATACACTTAAATCATCCACAGTACATAGATAACGTGTTAATCTGGTAGTGTTATCTGGTTTCTGGCAGTGTCGTACGAGTCTGCTCAGGCAGAAGGCTGTTTATATTTTTCAGATAGAATTTGCGGTAAGAAAGAAAAGAAAACAATTCCTTTTTAACTGATAAGTAGGAAATCTGACTAAAGAAATCTGTATGTAGCAAATGGCATCTGATTGATGCTTTAAGTTTTGTAAAAGTTGCCCTGGATTTTTGAGCGCATCATTGCGAACACATAAAAATTGTTCCCCAAACAAACTAAATGATGCCATTTGATTGGCCTTTAAATGGCTCCTTTAGCTCATCCAAATCCATTTTTCTACTCTGCTAAAATGCTGCATCTGATGAAACATAGAGCATATTTGTCATCATTAATGGAGGTGTTTGAAATATAGTAAATTGGCAGATTTAAAAAGGAGAAATTTGACAAACTCAGAGGAGCACTTTGTCCGTCTCTGGGAAGAAATTATATTTATTTATTTGAACAGTTTAGCAACTGATTACTATCTATGAAGCTAACTGCAACTAGCCTAACTTAGAGAATAGACAAGGCAAAGCAGTTTTTATGTAAACATTAACAAAATTCACCAGCTAATTGTATATCTAATACAACTGAAAGCAGAAAGTGAACACCAGAATACTCAAGATTACAAAACACAATTTCTAGATTTATTGTTAAAGAGTGACATATTTAAGGGTACCTGTGAGTGTCAAAAAGTAAAGTATAAACCTTTTTCGAACATTTTTTAGACCAATATTATTCAAATTTAAGACAAGCATGAATAGCAAGAAATGATTTAATCTGAATTAATAAATAATGTTGCTCACTTAGCTTGGCAAGATAACCAAGCTGAAACTTGTTTTTTTTTTTGCCCTAGGAAGATGACTACAATACCTTTACACCAAGGCTTACTGCAAACAGTAAACCTAAAACAGCAACTGACCAGAGGTTTTATACAGTTATTAAAAGCTCTGTTTCCTAACCATACATTAAGTAAACATTTGTTATTCACAGAAAAACACGAACTGGTAGTGGATGACGTTACATAAACTGTTTTCGAGAAGCATTAACTTTCAGCAAAACCACGCTTGCCTCCATTACATCTTTATATATAAGACAACTGGGAGCTAGCATGTTAATATTCATAAGCATATGTTTGTCTATAGCTATCATCCCAACATAACCCAAGTATGGAAATCAAAAAGTGGTTAAACATATTCAAACTGAACACATTTGTGCAAATCAGGCCAGGCGCTCTCCAGACCAACTTCACTGCTTTCTCAGCGTTCTCAAAACCACGCAGAGATCCACATCTTCAACATTTTTAGCTGTAGCTACATAAACAGCAACACAGAGCAAATCCCATTCTCCTGACCTCGAGGCAGGTTAGTGTGAATCCTTATCAGTCTCTGCTCGGTCAAACCTAGCTGCTGCCTTGGGTCGCTGTTCCCGCCCCCTCCCTGTGTTTGCTGCTGTCCTGCTGCGTGCCGCTGATGGACTGCATGGCCTGAATCTGCTGCAGGCGCGTTGACAGCTCCGCTTTGCAGGCCTGCAGCAGCGCGGCGGTCCTGCCTGCGTCCCAACCCAGCACCTGCTGCATGGCTTCCAGCCCTCTGCTCACTACAGCCTGGAAGCACACAAAGCCGAACAAAACTTCAAACAAAAGAAATCTACACGAGAGGTTTTATAACTTTACAGGAATGTGGATGCGGCAATTAAAATCTCATGAGTGGCACATAGGAAACCATTGTGTAAAGAAGTCCAGCGGTTCAAAGCCACATACGGAAGAGAGCTGACATCACCACACAAAAATACACATGGTGGAAAAACAGTTTTTCAGTAGGCGCAGTGAAGCTGGTCAGAGTTAAAGGGAAGACAAATGCGGTTCAATGCAGGGCAGTGGTGCAAAGAAAACTGTTGAGAGCGGCAAACGACTCGAAACTGGGAGGTTTCAAATCTGCAAAGCTGGTAGACACGTGTGTCAAGAGAGTCAAAGGTGGTTGTAACGTCAAACCATGGGAAAATGTTTAGAAGGTATCAGTACCCTTGCCAGCCTCTGTAGTCTCTTTAAGGTATTTTTACACATCAGACTCAGTGGGCTCGCTGGTATTAATGTGCGCCCTGAGCAACAAGCGCACCGCTCAAAGTTGGGGTGTGAAACGATTGCCTCAATTTTTCCCCTATCAGTGTGCTTCCAGGACCACAGGCCAACTCAGCCTGCTGATGAATAATAAGTTGTTTTTCCTGCAGACGGTTCAGTCTCCCCTGGCGATTAATCAGGCATTTTGAACACTAGTGGCCAGCTGCATGAGAACAAATAAAGTTTTTGAATTGCTTTAAATTATAGGTTGGTTAACACATGTATACCAGTTATATATGTACTATACAACTGGTTGTGGACAGACCAGGGCTTAACGTTATGTGCATGTTTTTATAAGCTATAAAAATACAAATTGCATAAAAAACACCTTGCACCAGATAGAATGAGACAATAAAAATAGGACATAGAGTTCACAAAACAGCTGAATTGTGCTTTTGTTGCAAGTTTCTGCTTAAGTATTCTAAATCAGTGGCTTTGTAGAGGTCTGGAGTTTCTGATGAAGGGGTTTTTATTTTATTGTATTTAGATTATTTAAGCCGTTATAGAGCAGTGGTGAGAGAATACCTGCAAATCCTCAGTGGAGAGTCTGGTCTCTGGGCTGGTTTTGCCTTTCAAGACCATCAGTGTCCTGGACATGAACTCGGACGCAGAATCCACCTCCACTCCGTCCGGCATATCCACATCTCCAGCACCTGACATATTGAAACAGGTTTTCTCTTATATTCAGTATAGATTGTGGTAAATTCGTTGAAATATTAGGGATTATTGAGGAGCTGCAATGACTCCATCTAGTGACCAAAGGGTAAGAGTGCAACAAGGCACCATGAGCAATCAAAATGTGAAGAAAGTAAGTACATTTGATCTCTGAAATATCATCTAGAAAATTACCCGTAAAAAAATTTAATTTTCTCCTTTATATTGTTGTCTCTTAATTTTTTTCCAGACTATAATCATACTGAAATCAAATCCCAGAGTGCATAGGAACCTGTAAACAACACATTTTTCTTCACTAAATCAGAATGCTGCAGAAGATTTTACTGAAAATTGCAGAAAGGTTTCTGTTAAACATCTTTATCTCAAATAAAATACAAGATTCTTATTCTGCTGAAAAGGGAAAAGAAATATTTCAAACTATTAAACCACTTTCCTCAATGAGACAAGGATACAATTCCATAGATCATCATTTACAATAACCTTTTCCATGTAGGCAGAATAAAAATACATTTTAAAAAAGCAGTAACTACACATTGCCTTACCGTCCTGACTAGAAGGACTTGTGGCTCCCTGCTGTCTGTCCTCGTTCTCCACAGCTTTGAGGTACAACTGGAGCAGCTCTTTAGACTGCCTTTCCTCCTCTCTGCGATCTAAAACCCTCTGCAGCGTCTCCTGAAGTTCCTCTGCCTTCTTCTCTTGGAAGCCCAGGGCAGAGGCTAGTTCAGAGCAAGGCGCCTCTACTAAAGACTGGGAGAGGAAAGTACAACATTCTCTTTAAATGTCATGTGAAAGTATGAACAAATGAAAACTGTACCTGCTTGAACAATCCAACACCTTAAAATGGCAAAGAAGAACTATTGGAATGTCTTGTTTTTTTTATGTGGCCTTATTTCTAATCTGCAACACAGGATTCTAAAGGGAAACAGTGAAATCCTGCCCATACCTGTAGGTCTCCCTCAGACATGAGAATGATACTGGTCAGGTCTTGCTTCAGCTGCAGCGCCAGATTCCACCACGGTGCCTCAATAACGTTGGAGTCGACGACATCAGTTTCCAGAACCACAGACTCTCTCGCCATCCAAGCCGTGCCGCCATCAACTGTAATAACAGCGAAGAGAGAAACAAAACACATAAAATGTGCATTTTCCCCCCCCCATCAGAGTAACAATCCAGGGTTATGATAATTCAACCTGCTTACTCTTGCGAGCTGGAGCCCACGTTTCTTTGTCATGCAGCAGCATGAACATGGTGTCAAAAGGCAAACACAAAAAGTAGGCTTGATCCTCTACTATGGTCCCATCACCCTCAAGGACCACAGTGACCGGGTCTGAGGGGTTCACTCCCAGAAACTCACATCCTGTAGCAGGGAGAGCAGTTTTAAGTTAACAGATAATGAACTAAATAGCATGTCCACCTAAGTAATTCCGAAAAAATCTAGTCATAACACCATAGGAATTGTAATCGAGAAACTCTACAATGTCAACCAAAAGTATTTATTCCCCTTCGACTTGCACATTTGTCAACTATTTTTAGTGAGAGTTTATGCAATAAATCCACAAAAAAGGCAGATTTTTGGAGCGTCTCATACGTCAGCAGTGACATTTACACTTGTCACTTGTTTTTCACAAAGCAGACTGCTAATCAAAGACCGAACGGCAACAGCTGACAGCATGCGGAACCCAAATAAATCAAATGCCTTTGATGGGCAGAGGCTGCATGACTTCAGTGAAAAGGGCCTGGTGACTAGCTCTCTAGGAATGAACACAAACAGAGGACTGATTTCTAAGTTTTAAGATTCGCAGGTTCGAACACGACTGAAATCGACTTGTTTCTGCACACAGAAACAAGTCGTGAGTGATCATGATTGATAAGCAAGCTTAAACCGAGCAGTGAAGGCACCACGGGTCTTCATCATATCTGTCTTTCCTTTCACTTCCACGTTGTCTCTCATCTGAGGGGCAACCCCAATCGGAAATGGACAAAAACAGTAAGTGGAACTACATGAAACTAATCCAAATGTCACCTAACACAACCTGTTCGTTTTAATTATAGTTCCTCGGAGGTGCTTAACTCATGCCAACTTACCTTTTTTCTTCAGATCATCCAACGTGGGAACAACCACTCCGTATGATTTCTGCCGTGTGAAGTTACACACTTTGCAGGATCTCCCGTCTGTCATTATAAGCCTCAAGCTTTGAGTCCTGTACTGATTGTGAGTTTTCAACCTAGAAACCACGAAACTGCAGTCCGACGCTTTCAGCTAATGTACTTCTGCCTTTTCGAATGCGGAACCGCCACTTGAGCGCTATGAATGCTGGGATGTGAAGTTTTTACAAGAAAACGAGAAAATAATGTTGCAAAAAAAACCCTAACAACAACCAAAAAACAGCCAATCAAGATTACATTTGTTTTTACATATTCTTGTCTTGAAAAAGAGACAAAATCAGCTAAATTACAAACACTTTGTGTTACTTTATACATTTATGTTTGAGAGAAACGATGACAGCACACAAACATGCAAAAGCTACAGTTTACATACACATTTTTACAGTATTTTAGCAGCCAAGACTCTGATAGGACTCATGTAAGAGCTAAAATACAGTAAGCATTTATTTGAACGTTATAAACAAGACGAGCCATCTTCAGGAAAAGCAATCGAGCGTGATACCGTCGACCTATCGGGGGGCTGGGAAGATGGCATCCACCGAGCAACCTGATCCACCAACACAGGTCTTTCTTTGTCTATCACCCAACGTTTACCTCATGATCTCCAGATATCATTGGGAGCTCTTCGAAATTGCTTCTAATTGTTGCTTTTACGCATTAGCCCTTTTAGCGGCTACTTCAGTAACTGCTCAGCTAATGGATGCTAGCATGCTTGCTAGCTAGCATGCTAGCTAGGGGGCGTTTTAAAAGTTTCTTTTCACCCAAACTGCTGTACATAAGTGGATGTAAATAAGATGTAGGGTTGGCCTTATGTTTTCACAGATAACATGGTTAGTTTACGTTACTGTCCCACCATTTATAACGCTCCCACGTTGCTGAGTTTTTTTATTTCTATTTTGAACATGGAGTCATGACTGTCATGAGTAGTTGGTGTGTGCAGGGGAAAGGTCATTCAAAAGACTGGCTGGTAGAAGTTTGTTGATTCTCTAAAGAGTTGACTGCAGTTATAATCTGTGATTTTCTATTTATCGCTTGGCTGATAAGATACATGAATGCATTGTAAATACATGCAGTAAACTTACCAAACAGAAGGTAAAGATGGAATGCTTGCTGACCACTAAACCATTAGTGGATTCTCACAGTGACAAATATCGTATAATAATCATGCACAGCAAAATTAGAACCCCTCAACTTATATTATGCCAGATATTAACACTGCGATTATTAGCGAAATGAATCTATAAATTGACACAAACCCTCGTCTAATGAATTAGTCTGAACTATCTGTTACATCCATGTAATTTTAGAAATGAAACATTTGTCAAAAGGTTTATCTCTACAGGTTATTCTACTTTTTTTTTATGTATCTTATTGCTCTTCTTTTACCAATCAAATTGGTTTTCTCTTTATCAGCCCTGTTTCAACTGGGTCAACTGCTGATAACAAAAAACATTTTTTCCCTGATGCATAAATAACCCTCCTGTAGGTCAACATTACTAATTATATTGCAGAGTCTCTAGCTAAATTTTTCCTGCTTATATGTTTTGGTCCTTAGGAGGAAAAAAACCCAGAATTAGCAGGTTTGATGTCTAACCAAGCTAGAAATGTTTTTGGCCAGGAAAAGCCTTGTATACTCTTGCCTCAATTTGTCCAAAGCAGGATTTAGGTCATGAGGCCTTGCTTTTTATTTTTTTGGTCTTCATTCCTTTTTTTGCTCTGATACTGAAATATAGCAGCCCTTCTTACTGTCAGATATAATTTTTCATTCCATATTAGACTTATTTATTTTTTTGTATTATTTAAAACAGATCTCTGAGTGAAGTATGTGTTTAGTCTTCTAATTGATAAATGTCTTGTTTTGGTGGAATGAATACATCACAGCATTTTAGGATAAGGTTGAAAATTCTAACTTAATTTTGGGTTTTCATTACCTGTAAGCAATAATCATCAAATTGAAAATAAAAATCTGACATATATCACTCTGTGCAATGAATCTTCACTGTTTAAATCAAACAGGTGTAATTTATTAACCCTTAGGTGATATTCTAATTTACTGAGATTTAACTGTGTAATTAGAACTGAAGGTATATTTAGTTTTTGTAGAGGATTTTTCATACACAATTAGGGCAACACACTGTCAGTAAAAAACTAGGCAACAACTAACAAAGAGCTAATGAGCTTTCCATGTTTAAGAAAAAAAACATTGAAGAAGCATATATTCTAAAATCCTAAGAAGAATGATAAAAGAAAAAAAAAACCTAAATAACTTCAAATCTAAATTTTGATAAATCATATAATGGTTGATTTATATCATTGGAAAAAAAGATCAGGTAAGCTGTCAATATAATTTGAAAATCAAACAAGTGCAAAACTACACATGTTGATGAACTGAATGAGTTGTTTTTTTTAACACATAGTAGCAGTTGTTTTGTGTAACTTTAATAATATGTCTTAATTATTCGGAGTATATTCAGCCAATTAGGTTTTCTTTTCTGAGCTTTTTGGTAAATTTACTAAATGATAAATACATAATATAAATGATTATAAATGAATATATTCTGCAATTTATCTTTTTATGGATTTCCATTACTGCCTATGTTCAGTTAATTTTTGGAAAACACTGCATCTTTCATAGCAAAACGTCCTAGCCGTCAGACCCTCTGTTGTCCAGCAGATGGCACCGTAACACCGTTGTTTGTCTTTGCAGTCTGGCCTTCCTTCTGGAGATGACGGGACAGCTCGGCCCAGAGAAGCACTGGTAAGGAGGAAAAACATCATCTGAGTTAGTTGACTGAGGAGAGGGGGGTTAATGGAGATGCAGACGAGGCAGGTTGCTGAATCAAAATATGCTGTAATATTTTACATGTTTATGTAAAAATACATGAAAATAAAAGACACTACAAATTCTCTGTTAGTCCAGATTTTTATACTAATGCTTAATCTTACGATTGTGCAAGTGTTACTAATCATGTGTGCTTAGACAAGTTAGCAGACAAAAAGTTTTGTATCACACATGATGAGAGATAAACTTATGTTTTATTTTTCGTTAGAATGGAAACAAATTGAGAAATAAAAAAATAAGAATTTCATATCTGTGTTGTCTTTAAAGCTGATTTGATTTGCTCTGCTGAATAATCAGTTTAATCAGAAAATGGACTGTGCAGCGGCTCCTTGCTTAGGTAGCTCTGGTTTGAGTGATAGCCGTGTCTTCTACCAACAATGAGCATCTGTAGTTTTCCTTTTTCTTTTTTTTTTTTCTTTTTGACAATGATTATGGGAAAGTGTTTATTAGGCGTGCTCTTGTTCCTAAATGGGATGAAATACGTCCCAGGTACACTCTGCGTCCTTGTATGGGCACAACACCCAGGTTGTGTTGTTCAGCCAGCATGTCTCAATGTCATTCGCCACCATTCACTCTTCATCTTCCCCCCATCATCCCTTCATGCCAAGGCTAATTTAATCCTGCGTTTATTGATTGTGGGAGCATTCTCCCAGGCTTTCTTTCAATTTACTTCAATTTCATCATCCCGGCGCACTTGAAGGCTGCCTCCTCAAAAAGGGAGGAAATTGTCGTTGCGAAGGTCCTGATTCGAGACCGGCTGACAAGTCCCACCACCGCCACCCTCCTCACTTCCAGCGCCTTTTCTCTTTTCTCTTTTTGATGAGCTGCTCTTTCCCAGTTAAGTGGATTATTACAGTAGGGATAATTCTTGTCACATGGCATTATTTGGATGAGGTGAATAATTGAAATTTGTGTCTGAAAGGATTTTATCTGGATGAGAGGAAAGGGAGTGCTGGCAGGGTTGGGAGGGACAGGAGGAAGAGAGCAGACACACACACACAGTCTCACACTTGTGTAACATTCATGTGCACATGGCCATGTCAGACAGCGCAGTGTGTCAGACCGGGGACACCAGTCATGTTAACAGGTTCTGACTCACCTCGCCCAGATCAGAAGGCCCTGGCACACTGCACGGACTCTCCTTGGTGGCAAAAGGCCCCAGCTCAGGGGGGCAACGCCACAGCCTTTGCCACCGCACAACCCACAGGGGCAGCTCTGGACCTGCAGTTACAGAGGCTGCTCCAGAGACGCTTCCTCCTCAGTGCAGCGGGATATCAGTCGCTGAAAACTGCCGCTGTTGACTTTTGGTCACTTCCATTTTGCTCCTTCAATCCAAAAAATTGTCAATGGGTGGAATGTCCAGTAATTTGACCCATCTAAAAAAGTAGCATCTTTTCTACTCTACACGATTCGTCTAATGAAATGACAACTTAAGGAGTAATAAGCGATCCCCTCAGGTGTGGTTAAATACATTTAAAGCATAATCACTGAAGCACATTCTTGAATTTAGGTGAGGGCTTTTTTTTTCTTGATATCTGCAAAGATGTTGTATTCAGATTGAACAAATGCTGCAAGTAATCTTAATGGGTAATTTCAAAGCAATGAATCACAATATACTGATCTAATCTCAAAGACTGGATTATGGTCCTGATCAAAATCAGTCACTCATTGACTATTGATCCATATCTGTGTCAGCGATCACACCTCGTCTCTCGATCTGCATTTGCGGCGTTTGGTGTGAGGTGATTAGCACATGGCTAATTATCATGCCTGCATAGATGTACGTTAACCAAGCTGTTTCCAAAATGCTGCAGCTGTGTACGTTGTTTCATTGATAATATATTAACATCATGAGTTTTAATCCCATAAATAAAACTATGAAGATTCGGAGGCCATTGATGCACCTTGTTCATCTTAATTTTTGTTTTACATACAGAATTCGCCTTTAAAATGAACATTTTCCTCAAAAAGCGTTCTTTACAGCTTTCTAGATCAAAGCATGCTTTTCTTGCTGCAACATATATCTGCTGAGTTTATTGGAAGGCTTTGTGACATTTATTTGTACAAGTATTAGTTTAAGACTTGGTGCCAGCAGATTCTGCATCTTTAAAGCCCCGATAAATAAAAGAGAAACATTGTCGCTATTGTGTCATCTACAGATTGGAAGGTATAAAGTGGATTTTAAAAAAAATAGGGCTTCAGTTACAGAAACCATAGTATAGTATCTCAATGCTTTTTGCATATTTAAACTAATTTGTGATAGGAATTCAAAAATAATAATAATTAAAAAAAACAATCACTGTTTTTTTGCCTTTGGTCTGTTATAAATAATTTTCACACCTAAAAAAATAAACTTTTAGAAAAATATGATTAATTAAAAAAAAAAAAAAAAAACTATAGCATTTTTATCAGGAAAGAACTTTTAATCCAAATTCTATTTCGTTTCTGCTAAAGATCCCTCTGTTGGAAATAAGGAGCCAGAAGACTACTATCGGATCTCACCTGTGTACAGTCTGGTGCTTTTATTGTCGCGTTTGCATCTGATCTGCGGCAGCGTTTGAATGTCCTTCCTGGCATGAAACCAGTTACTTACTTTCTGTGTCCTCAACCCAGGCCTCGAATGACTAAATGTGTGTTTGTAAGTATGCAAGCGTGCGGTTTGTGTGCGCAGTCGGTGCATCGCTGTCAGTCAGCGGGTGCATGTTGGCACAGATAGTGTGCGCCGGGTGTGTGTTATGTGTTTAGGTTTGGGGATTTTAGGACAGCAGAGGGAGGAGAAAAAGAATTGTAAGGAGAACATCCGCGGTCTCACAGCAACTTCAAAAGCTCTGCTTCCCCAGGATATTAAGCGACTGTGATGAAAAATTTAGCAAGCGTTAAATAAGCCGCTTTGAAGTGATCTGTTTTGGCTCAGCAGTCTTCAAATTTCCGTAGCCCCTCTGCTACAGTGTAGCCGCCTTGGTGTAAAGGGGGGGGGACCTGGAGATGATTGTGTTCAGGGTGAGAATTTTGGTAGTTGGCCGAAGCCAAAACTAGGAGTAACTAGCTGAGGAGGAGACGTGAAGGGATCGCTCCAGCTACTGTAACCTCTTTATTGTTCTGTCAGACTTTTCCCCCTCATCGTTTCACTTCTCACTGTCGGCTCATTCGCTGCATCCCAGGAGGCGCTGGCTGACAGATGTGGCTCATATGTTAGCTATGAAAAGAGATTTTTTTTTCTTTTCCCCCTGTACTTCCATGTGGGTGTAAGACTAATGTAAAACAGTGGTGTTACCAGGAAGTCAAAGGTTGAACTGGGGTCTTGACTCGGTGTGCGTATTCTCTTCAGATGTGTTTACGGAGCTTTGAAAAAGTAGTCTTTCCCCTTGAACTTCTTCATGTTTTTGCCAGTTCATGACAACAGATTTCAAGGTAATTTATAGGGTTTATGTCAAAGTAAACACAAAGTTATAAGCAAGAAGGAAAATCATACTTTTCTTTTTTTATTTTTTGTCTTTACCATTTAACACGTTTACAGTAACTATTGACATTTTCAGCCATTTTATTTTCATGCTGGCTCAAAGTGAGTCATATTAGATGGGAATCATTGGTAACAATCAGCTTTTTAAGCCATTTCAACAAACACATAAACTCATCTAAAACATTTCATTGTAACTCTTGACTGTTGCCCTGCTGAAAGATGAACCTCGACCGTGATTTCTTCCTGGATCGTCTTGCACTTAACTCCATACATCTGTCCATCAACTGTGACCAGCTTCTCTGTCCCTGCAGAAGAAAAACAACCCCATAGCATGATGCTGTTTATAGGTTTGCAGTCATGCCAATCTTTCCATTTTCATCTGGATCAAACAGTGCTCTGTGAAATGTTTAAAGTTTGATATACTGTTTTAAACCGGCCCCTCCTTTTAAAAAAACTCAGTTTGCTGTGTTGCTTAGCCTTCTGGATGTCATTTGTTCCCTAATGTTCTCACAGAAACCTATGTGAGCTTTACAGAACAGCTGGATTTACCAAGATTATAACTTTTGTAATTAGTTGATTTGTGAAGACAGTTGATTGCACTTGATTTTACTTAGGGGTGTCAGAGTAGAGGTGGTTGAACATACAACTCTGGAAAAAATGAAGAGACCACTGCACTGAACCCCACTGAAAGCTCATGGTTATTCCACCAAATATTGATTCCTGAACTCTTCCTGAGTTGAAACATTAGTGTTGTTGTTTACAAATGAATATAAACTTGTTTTCTTTCTTTTTCTTATTTGAGGTCTGAAAGCACTGCATCTTTTTGTTATTTTGACTATATCTCATTTTCTGCAAATAAATACTAAATTTTTGCTTGGAATTTTAGATACATGTTGTCAGCAGCTCATAGAATAAAAAAAACAACGTTCATTCTACTCAAACATATACAAACTCTAATCAGAGAAGCTGATAACTTTAAGTGGACTCTTAATTTTTTTCCAGAGCTGCATATGCACGCCACACATTTCAGATAAAAAAACAAAAACATTTTAATGCGTATGCGTAGTTAATTATGCATTACTTTGTGTGAATCTATCCAAGAGAAACCCCTATTGCAAAACCAGTTATGGGATGAGAATATGGCTTAAATAGAGATTTACAGAAAATATATTCTGTCTTTTTTTCTTCAATATTCTTTTTTACTCTTTAAAAAAATCTACAAACATCCCCCATCCACCATAAATTACTAGACATTTTAAGCTGATTAAGCTTTTCACTTTTCAGCCACCATAAACCAAGAAGTAACCAGAACTTAATATCTTGTTTGAAAATTCATATGTCTAATTATTTCACATGAATCACTTTTGAAGCCATCATTTTAATTTTTGAGAACTGCAGGTTTCAACATGCTTCAAATTAATTATTGGGGCAGAATACGAAATGAGAGCCGGTAATGGGTCCGGTACGGTAGCTCCATTCTGTCAAGAAACCAGGCTGCCATTCAGTTAAGCCCAGGGAACCTTCTCAGAGATTTTCCCCTTTTTTTTCCTCTCTGCTCATTACTTTAATTGTAATTGTAATCCTTTATTGGAGCTGTCTGCAGTAAAGGAGAGTTATGGTCCGAGTGGGGGCGCGAGCAATGGAGATATTTCATGATTATTGGGGAAGACGGTCACTAGGTGGCAGCCACTCGTTCGGCCCCTCTGTAATTACTGAGTGGAAAGTCGTGGTGAGAAAGTGTGTGACTCCGCGTGTGTGGGTGTGTGTGTGCACTCATGGTTGTGAGACTAGAGATTTTAGCACTTCCACTAGAGAAAGAGAGAGAGTGTTATCTGATTCTCTTTATTTTGGTTGTAAACACATTTCACACTGCAAGAAATGCAGGAATGTGAAAGGTACAAACTTTTATTTAATTTAATTTTTTAAATAACCAACAATATTGTAAATGCACCATCAGGCCTGATGAAAGAGAGTGTGATGGAAGTGACCTAAAGTTATTTTTTCACAGTTCTCACACATCTGTTGCAGCGGTCGTGGTTACGTTTTCTCTTTGAAAAGCATAAAAGCTCAATTGTCTTATTTCACAGCACTTATTGCGCCTTATGCTCTGTTTGTTTCCGTGGTTAATGACACAGGAAGGGCCCTCCGGTTTATTGTTGCTGTGTTGCACTTTTTTTTCCTCTCTCTTTTTTTTCTCCTCTCCGCGCCGCCTCCTTAGAGGACTCTGTATGAATTCTCACTGTCATGTCCAAGGACGAGTGGCGCAGGGTCAGCTAATTGCTTTTATGATTATGATTTCACGTCAGATTTATTGTGCATGCTCGGAGCACATCTTCCAGGTCCTGCCGACGTTGCGGGCTTTGGATGATGGTGGAGGGGGGGGAGCAAGAAGAGGAAAGGGGCAATGAGTTTACAGCTTCTGGCTGTGACTTCTTGTTTAAGTGCGGGTCACACTTTTTGACTCATTAAGAGTTGAACGCAGGGGGTTGTGGTGAATCACACGGGCTTTTCCTGTAAAAGCGTCTCTTTTCTATGTCAGTAACTGTACTTGTTTTGCTCATATTTGGCCACAGAAAGCCATTTTATCAGTTTCTCTCCAACATGTGCTAAAGTTTGGAGGTCATGAGTGTGGAATGACACAGACAGGGATTTTGGTTTTATTCCTGTCGTCTGAACTTTTTTTTTATGAGCCATAAATCTTTCATTTTCGTTTCTGTTTGCAGATGAGATGATTAGGCTCATTCCACTCATACTGTGCCAGAATTATCAACTGACTTCTTTTTGATGTTTTTTTTTTTCTTGCTTTGGTTCCACCCACCTCTTTGAAAAAGATGAGCACAGATGAGTCCAACCCATTTTAAAAAAATTATTTTCATTTTGTGGTTTCTGCCTTATGTGTTCAGCTGGACTGGTTCTGCATCACAAACCCCTAGAATGACTTTTAAAAAAAAAATTTATTCATTGAATAGGTCTGCACTGTAGAAGGGAAGCTGGAACGGTTCTCGCCGTCGTCGCGTAAAATCACATATTTGTAGCAGATAGTCTCACGTCGTAAGTCAGAGCTCTTGATTTGTCGCAGTAATTTGACCTCGCTGTGACCTCCGTGTTGCCGGGCCGCGGTGTGTCGGCTGACAGATGCAGCCTGGGAATATGGTTTGGATGAAGCTCCGCTCAGCTCGCAGGAATGTTCGAGTTAGCTTTACGCAAAGTTCATTTTGGAGACATATGTAAAGTCTGTGATTAGGCTGAATTCAATAAACTTTAATGAATACTTAGGACTTTATTTGCAGGGTTTTTGTCACAGCGAGTATATTAATGTAAACGACTCGGTAACAGAGCTGTAATTTCCTATTCTCCCACAATTTAGTGAACTGTCACAATATGTTTACTTAAGAAATGATAGAAATACGACCCCGGTTTAATTATAGTGTAGCCATTTTGCCTCAATATACTTGGGAAAGTGGTCTTATTGAGCTAAGCTTTCTTTATACTCTCCATTCTGCTTTGTAATTACTCCAGCGTGATTTATTGTCTTTTCTTTGTGTTTATGACTGTAAACTGCTCGAGTGAATAAGTTGGTCTGAGAGCGGCTCGTCTCCTCGCAGCGAGGCTGGAAATCTCCCGATGAATCCGAGATGTCTCTGCTGTCAAGACTGCTCACATCGCTCTCAGCCTCCAATGTCACTTTCAAGGCATAATTACACAAGTTGTGTTGATTAGTATGAGAAGCAATTACGGCGGCTTTCCGCCGCAAATGGGGAATGTGATGGCTCTTGATTGACAGGAAGCATCCTGGTTTTAATAAGTAAATGACTATGGTAATTCCAGGTACTGAGACCCTCTGATTTGTCAGCATATTTCAATTTTTTTTTTTTTTTTTGGGAGATGCCCTCTGATTTTTAATGAACATGAATTTGATTGAATCCCCCTTCATTTCCTCTTGTCTCTGCGTCCGTCTGTCTTCGCTCAGGCCGGTTCGCGCTGTCATAAAGGGGCCGTTCACCGGTGCTTTCTAAGCCATCCAGCTTCTTGATGAATCAATTCTGCTTGCACAAAGAAAAAAATTAATAATAATAATAAAAAAAAAAACATAAAATGAGCAACCTACACTATTCAAATTGCCTCTTAGCATCTTGCTCGCTCTCACAAGTGCAGAAATCAGAGGGAAAAAAAATTATTTGTAATTGACACTTTGGGGAACATTTTTTCCTCTTTTTATCTGGCTTCCCAGTAAGTTATTAGCTGTTAATTTGTCTGCAAGCTCCCCTACAGCGCCAGATATTTGTTCAAATACTGGGATCCCCTCAGCGCATTTGTAACTACACTTCTGAAAATGCTGCCTTGCCTAATTATGTAATATAATACTGCCTTTTAGGCAAGTTTCTTTTAATTGAATAATATTAGTGCCAGCTAAGGCTAAGCAGTTGGAGCTGCAACGCTTAAAAGAGCAATCCATACTGTGTGAAAGAGTCATACAGTGAAATACTGTTCCACTGCAGGTTAAGACTTCCACACTTGTGTCGGTTTTTTGACTAAGGGCCAAATATTTATGCTAAAACTTGATTGGCCCAACACTTAGTCTCATATTTCTTTCTTTGTTAACCACTGTTGGCCTAATCAAGTAATTCCCTGTTTGTCTTAGTAATCCCCCATAGAGTCATACATGCATACATATAATAAAATAATTTGCTCTTGCACTCTCTAGCCCGGCTGTAATTTATATGGATTGAATGAGTGCTGCATTGTGGAAAAGCACGAGTGGACCAAACGCTCGTTTGTCACCTCTAATAAATGTTGGAAATGTAAATTATGAACTTCTGCCTTCGGATGTAAATGCACTTTATCCCAGTCCCTTTAATGTAAACAGCTTAGTCCAATACATTAAAGGCTATGGGAGGGGGGGCAGTGGGGTATTAGATTTTGGGTTTTGACTGTTTTCACAATCAATAACCAGCACAAAAGAGCTCAGATGGAGAATGTTCTAACATATCTGAAGTTGCCTTCATAAATTATTGCATGAAAGCAGGCTTGTACACCAAAAATGTAAATACATTAATGTTATTAATAATGTAGTGACTAATAGTTCTATCAAGACTGTAATAGCAGTTTAATGGAATATGACAGCAAGAATGTATTACACTTCGTACATTCAGACGGGACCTCACATGACATTTATCAGATTTCTGTAACTATTTTTTTGATTATTTTGTAAAGTTAATTGCTTCTTTTCCCTTGAACGTCTTCTCCGGGAGAGGGACAGAAAAAAAAAACCTAGTAATGGATATTAATTAATATGTGTCAGTTTCCTGGGTTTGATTAAAAATAATGAAAGCAAAATGCTAATAGGATTTCAGCGTTTCTCTGTGTGTGGCGTCCTGAGATTGGGGCTTTATCTGGGGAATCTTGAGAAAAAGGAGATAATGTGAAAGTGTCTTAGCTGAAATGAAAAGGATGTGGTGCACAAACTGAGATAAATCTTTTTTAAACCTACTAAAAACAAAAGAGCACTTGCGTAACTTATTGAATTTTGATTATTCTAGTCTAAGAAGTGTGGTCAGGAAGTGTATTAGCAGCGTGGCACGTCTTAAAATTATATGATTCTCATAATGATGAGCTGGTTGAGATTATCAACTTAGACCAGGCTTTTTTTGAAGTTGTAAATTCAAAATATCCATTCAAGTTGCTCTGGTGGTTTATAGTAATTTTAATAAAATGCATGAGAAAGTGCCAGTGCGATCACTGTTTTCTGACCCTTCCTCACCTGCTGCTGTGCACTGCAAGACATCTGGCTGAAAGAACAGAGCAGCATTTTCCACTCACTTACATCAAAGACCAGTTGGAGTTTGTGGAAATATTTCCACACACTTCAAAAAATTACACTCAATCATGGCTTGGAATCTGAAGGAGCGCCACCTATTGGTCTTATTATAAAATGACACCTGAAATTTCTGTTCAAAGACATGTCTTATACTCAATTATGCCCAGAATTTTTTAGATGCTTACAATTTTTTTTATTTTACGAACCAAGTTTTGTCTGACTGACTGTAATATCAAAGGTTTGGGAGGGTGTGAATAATTTTTGATTTGTATAAAAAAGAATAAAAAAGAATTGACCTTTCATTCAGACTTGCTGGTTGAATGAAGATGATTTTAACTCTAAACCTGCCAGGAATATGAATAATTTTGAGTATATATATATATATATATATATATATAGTAATGTGCACAATACCTCAAATATATACCATGTGCAATAAACACTTAGCAGGTGTCCATTTTAGATTTTCAGCTAATGTTTTGCATCAAAATAAAATTAACAATAAAAAAACATAATTATAACCATAATATTTAGTGTACTATGTCAGTTTAGCAGCTTTGTTGCTTTTATGCTTTCAGATGAAACAATGCAATAATTATGCCATGCATTGACTCAACATTTCATACTGACTCATCCGTGTTTTTCTTACTGAACGAACTTCATTTTGTATTGACTATAACTGTGAATGTGACAATTCTCCATAGTTGTCCTGCAGATGTCATGGCCAAGACTTCTTGCTTTTCTCCACATTCCCCTGCACTTGCCAGCAAAATGAACACCTTCTAAACACTGTTATTATGGTACAGCAAAAGTGTGAGGAACTAGTGAAGCAGAGGTTGGCACTGGCTTTACTGACAATTATCCAACACCTGGACTGGCTGCCTTCCCCGGCTTGTGCATCAACTCTGTCGACTTCTTGTTAATGCAGTGATTAACAGGAAGATTGCATTTGTTTTCCTGTATGCAGCTCTCCTGGCAGCACTACTTTGCTTTCTCTTTGATTAAAACAGTAGATGGATGGGTGCAGTGTAGCTCAGTCATAAACTTCAAAAGGAAGGGTGAGCACACAGTAACCACAGAATATAGAGTAGAGGATGAGCCACTCTTTTATTTTTGCTCCCCAAGTAGTGTTTACTGTGTACATTGGGATTTAAAGTGAGGTATTATTGGCTTGAGGTCCTTTGTAAAAAGTCAGCCAACACAGACAGTTGTTAGGAGTCCTCCGGTATCCAGTACTTGTATGTCTCCTATAAACAGAATGTCTTTCCATATAAGGGTTTATGTTTTTTACATAACTGTCCTCCTGTCTGGCTTTCCTTGCTGCTCTTTTGCTACGTCATGACTCTCAAAGTAGATGGAAGGTGGATTTAGTTGTCCTGGGGATGAAAAAAGGGAAGCAAATGGACTTTGGAAAAAAAAAAGAAACAGCCTGTACTTTTGAAATGCGGAGAGTGGCATTGTCATGTGTTTTCTGTGTCAAGGTCGACAGAAAATGTCAGAACAGGTGTGCGTCTGCTGCTGAGCTGCTTGCCAACTCAGCCCCTCTGCTGTAACACGCCACCCCATGTGACATTATAGTAGTTCACTATGGGTTGCTTCTTCTCATTCATTTGGAGGAGGCTGGTAAAAGTTCATCTTCTCCTGCTGCTGCCACGTGTGCGTTTCTTGATTGTCCATGGGTGTTGGCGCCTAAAGTTTGACGCAAATCACCACAAAAGATGCATTAGTCACATGTAACTTTCACTTTTCTTTTAGTTCAGGATCTTCCTGTTTGAGCTTTGCCATTTAACAAACCATGATTTTCACCACGATAAAGCAGAAATATCATACTCAAGTGTCTTGACGATTAGCTCAGTTAGCATGGCTATGGTTCTTGAGACAGCAGTGTGTTTATTTGATTGAAAATATGAATCTTCACTTTTCCAAAAGACTCCTAACATTTCCAAATCCAATATGTTCTATGAAACTGATGATGAAAACTTCTAAAGGATTAAACAGAGCAACTTTTCTGTTCTCTGTTTAGCCTTCCTGTTTTTCTTCTCAGTCTTGCTCTCACCTGGTCTCTAGCAGCCTGAATAAAAGGAATTGGGTTACTCAGTAACAATTTCATATAACATAGCTTATTAAACGCCTCACTAATACCGAAAATTACTAAGTTTTCTCTGAGTAAGAACTCCACAAGTAAGTTATTTCTGTGTCCTGAAGGCTGAAAATGGGCTAATTTCTCTGTCTATTTCTATAAACAGTTCTGAAAGTCAGTGAAAAGGTCAACAGCCCTGATCGTCAAAGGCATCTCATGTGTAAAAGAATAAAAATGTCTGCTGTTCTCAACATTGTACCAATCTGCATCTGGGAATTATGTTGCGAAACCTGAAATGTGTGTTTGAACTTCTCAGAAAAGGCGGATAATGTTCAGGTGGGGCAAATAAATGTGCTTTTGTCATTTTCCAACCACCACATCCTTCTGTGTGCAACCGAACAGGTTAAGGAAGGTTGAAATAATGAATTCTTATTGGAACTGACGAGCTGTCTTTTCTTTCTTCCTGATTGGGCTTAATGAGATGAAAGGCAAATGCTACTTCTCTGACCCTGCTTTTTTCTCCTACTGTCAGCACTCTGCTGTTTGTGTTCTTATCCCATTCTCTCACTGTTGCTGGAAGTTGGACACCTCTAGAAAATGAGATCTAGCTTGCATTTTTCTTTGTCACCCAGTGTGAGCTCTTTCAGACTCTGTATTTTCCCCTTTAAAAAAACAAAGATGAAGGCCCTTAAGTTTCCTCCCTCATTTGATGGTGATTTCATCCCGACTTGTCTGCCACTGTAGATGTGTGGCCCATTGTCTTGGCAAGTGTGTCTAAATGTTTCTGACAGGTCTCAGTGAAAGACAGGCCGCAAGGGTAAACTGCCAGCGCTTTTCCTCCCCCCCTTCTGCTTGGCTCCACTCCATCCTGCCCTTCCCCAGTAGATGGCGATGTTTATCTTCTCTGGCTCAGCTCTGGACTAGATGCGCCTCTTTTAATACGGCCCATCCATCCTGTCTCTCCGGCTTTCTGAGGAAAGAGGGGTCTCACCCTGTGTAAAGGGTCATGCCACCAATTCCTAGTCGCCTTTGAAGACCATGAAATTGCTGATCCAAGACACATGATTAGTGTATTCAAGTTGGTGACTGGAGAAGAGTTGACACGTGATTACAATGTCAGTAGAATGTCACAATCTGTTGAGCTGTCTTTCGCGGACAGTTCAATACTAAATGTCTAAGACGCAACAATTTGATCAATAAGATGGCGCGTTTGACTCTCGCTCTTACTTTTTAAAAGTCAGCTGGCATAACTGGAAATGGGTGCCAGCAGATTGCATCTTCCCCTCATTTCATTCTTTCATTTTTCTATCAAGGTGTTTTAGTTCAAACTTGGCTTGCTCTGTTCCGTACTAAAGGATGTGTGTGTGCGCGTATGTGTGTGTAAGTCTCTCTCTCTCTCTGTGGCTGAGCACCTCCCCAGTGAGTGGAGCGGTTTGGATCACTGGAGGAGGATAGGCTTGTCACTGTAAGTTGCCCGTGACAGAGGCAGCTCTTCCTCCTGACACCACAACACAACTTCTGTGGTGTGTCGCTCGGACACAGGCTCCGCATTGTTTTCCTGCTGGTGCCGCTTGCATTTTGCCTCAATCAGCTAATAGGATGTGAAAGGCCGACGGGCCTCGATGATATGAGGGAAGATGCACGGAGCGGCAGAGGTTTTAAGAAAACAGTTTGTGTTTCTTGATGTTATTATCCTGGTCGTGCAGTTGCTGCCTTCTTTCTCCGGTTGCAGAGAGGGACAACAATGAATACACAATGGTTTTCGAGATTAGGGCATTGAGGTTGTTGCCTTGTTTTTATCTGAGAAACTTTTGTGTACAGCTGTAAGTTGAAATATCATCAAAAATGTCATTTATTGAAATTCATAAAGGAATATTGCACACAGTACTATATTTTAGCCATTTTTTCAGTTTTTAGTTTCTCTGAAAACTACACAAGACCAGCAAAAAGGCGCTGAAATAAAATTAGTAAAATAGAAACTTTTTACTTGATTTCAAGCAGCTTAGAGTCTTCCTCTCTATTCTGCCTCCTTCATCTGCTCTCCTCTTCCTCCTCCTCTTCTTCCTCCTTTGCCATCACTGCAGCCCCTCCTCCAGAGTCTGGGCCCGTGATTTCCAAATGAAATGTAAAATTGCCTCCATTTAAAAAGCAGTCTTTATACCACTTAACCAAATCCAGCCCTTTTTTCTCCTTAGCCCAGGTAAGACCCTTCCAACGCCGTTTCTGGTTTAGTCGTAGTAACACCAGTAATACAATGGTTGTACTTTTTATAACTGTGTGGTGGTTCTGGTAAACACTGTGAATCTCCCCCTCAGACTCTAGAATGGGCTTTCCTTTACAGTCCAAGGTTGAGGTTATCACTATAACTTTTTCTACCACTTGTTTCCTTTCCCCTCAACTTTCCATTAACATTCTTTTATATGTAAGTCTTTATGGAGATTCAACGTTTTTAGCAAGGACCTTTTGTGGCTTCCTCCTCTTTGACTCTTTTCCGTCCAATTCAACTCAGCACTATTTGACTCGACACAATTTGTTGCGTTTTTCTTTACAATGGAGCACCACCTAAATGTGGGTGGGTTTGTCACAGCAAAAATAACAAGACGTGATTTGTATGTGGCAAACCACCGTCAAGCTCCCACCATAGTATTTTCTCATCAGCCACCATGCACAAAAATGTTTGCACTTTGTTAATGGGCAATGGTGTTGATTTCAATATTGCATTTTTTCCTTAAAGGATTAGAAAATGCTCAGACGCTATTATGAGTTTTTAAAGGAGTCTTTCTCGTGACTCAACCAGTGACTACCACACCGTAGCCAATCAGTGACCAGAAATCTTCCAAAATCGCATTTTCAGATTGACTTGGCTCGATAGATGCTGCAGTTGAGTCAATGCTAAAAACCTGAGTTAATGCAAAGTACTTACTGGAAAACTGCAAAACCTGAATGAAGTAGACTCAAGTTGAACTGAGCCACGCTAGGGGGGAAATGGACTCATGTGGAGGATACCTACGACTGTTTGACACCTGTCAAGTCAACAGTCTTTAAAATAATTATGTAAACAACATAATATTTCTGTTTGAAAGTAGTATTTCTATTGCTTTTATCTAATATTTAATTTAATAACAACTGAATTTTGGGTTTTCATTCACTTAAAGCCATAACCATCGAAATTAATATAAATGCAGGCCTGAAATACATAATTTTGTCCTTTGTTAATCTAAAATATGACTTTCATTTTATGAAATTTAATCAAATTTCTCAACTTACTGGCTATATTCTAATTTATTGACATACATTTCTATATAGTTGAAGTTTAAAATATTTTGTTTAGGTCCGTTTTAATTTGCACTTTTCGTCCACTAAACATCTGTACTTTGTGCTTATTGGATCAAAATATAAATTTCACAGTTTGAATAGTAATCTGCTAACGTTGTGATACGCCTGTTACACAATTTGACTTTTTCTGAGTAACTAATAATCACTTGTAAAAAAAAAAGCTATACTAATAAATGCATTAGTCAATTAATAACCATTTTTTTGTGCCTTCCGTTCATGCAGATTTGCATTGGAAACTTTTGAGGTCATAGCTGAATGGCACGTACAATGATATCATCAACATAGCGTCAGTGCAGCTTTTGTTCTCTGAGATAAGACATTTCTGTTGCAAAATCAGTAGCCATGATCAGTGATGATTGATTTTATATGAAGGCCGTCGCGTTTTACCGTTTTTTAAACATTTTCCGATATGTCGATGTCTCATTTCTCAACCAAACCTTTTGTTTTTCTCTGATGCATTTTTGAACCACATTATGAGCTCACTCTTAGTTTTTTAGTATCAAACTGAGCTGTCTTTTTAAAATTATTTTTCTTACTTTAATTTGCTTACTCTCTGGTACTAAAAAGCATGCGGCGTTGCTTGTCACAGAATGTCATCGCTAACTGCAAAAGGAGGAGAAAAAAAAAGAAAAAGAAAAGCTTCAAATTACAGGAAAGAGGCACTGCATTAAAGAACAAAGGAGATCGATGGCAGTACATTAAATTTCATGCGAATGGAAAAAAAATCAACTAATTAAAATTGATTACTCCTGCTTTGTAAATGTGTTTCTGAATTAAATTATTGTATGAAAACATTTTGACCAATTGAGGAGCTGAGGAAGTATCCATTACTGGATTGCAGCTGAGAAGGGGCAGGAATGTTTTGTGGTAGCTAAGTAGTTTGTTGTGCTCGACTGTGAGTCCCCCTCCTCCTCGTCTCCCCCCGCTGCTAAAGTGCCACGGGTTAATCTCTGATGACCCTCATCTCTCAGAGCAGCTCCAGACTCACCGTTTGGGCCTTTTACCTGAATTAAAAGGAACATGCAAGTTAAAAATGGAAAAAAAAGGAGGTGTCGGACCTCTTCAGAAAAAACGGTTCTTTGGGCTTTCAGGCCACCATTGAGGGGGATGTCCTTATCTAAACTGTCATCTATCTCTCTAGTTTACTAAAGGCAACCCCCGTCAGTGACACTGACAGTTGCACAAAAAAAAAAAGTCCGAGCTGGCTTCATATCTGTTGTTAGTTTTGCTCAGGCTTAAAAGAGAAGACAACACTTTGTTGCTTTGTGTTGTTCTTAACACTTTCGTACTTCACACAAAAAATCAGGTAGACCCTTTTCTGACTAATGATATATAAACAATGAGGCAATCGCACGATTGCCTCATTGATATACTGACGAGTATATCAGTTCGACTGATATACTCGTCGAACTGAATCATAAAATACGTCTGATCGTTGCGGAAAATTTCTGAAGAACAAATCGTGGTCTCAGCTGTTTTGACAGCGTCCTCGTCGGATAAGTTACTCGGCCTTCTGTGTTTCACGCCCTCAAACCTCATTCAACGTTTCCATGTTTGACAGTGAAGTGCTTCTGAATGGAAAGTTTGGTCTGGAAACGTAGTGGCCTTTAAAAAAAAAAAAAAAAAACTTGATTTCCGTCCAACAAACCCCCACCTCCTTTACAAATTGCATAATGTGCTTTTGATGTCATGTTTGCAGCCCTCCCCATGGCTCTGTCACTGATACAGTGCTGTATGTTGTTATTTTTAAACCTTTGCCTAGCAAATGTCAATGATGTTTTCCATGACCCTTTTTTTCATCTACTGAAACTTTGAGTCTAACCTTTAAATTTCATACCCTGGGTTCATTCAGTAATGATTAACTATATTTTAGTTAACATAACACTTGGAAAACTAAGCTGCTTTGTATTTTTTTTAGTGTGAAGATTTCTTGTATTATAAATTAATCTAATCAGAAAAACAAATAAATAATGAAGCTTCATCCTTTTTTGGGGGGTACATCTCTTCCCGGGCCTGTAAAGCTTCAGTGTCTGACCAACTGTTACCTAAATGGTTGGGTCAGCATCTCACTTCCTGATGTCTCCCAGGGTCAATAATTCCCCATAGCCGCTCCCATGAGGCCTTGCCTTTTCCTGCTAAAGGTCAACATTAAAGCAGGGAAGGTGTCACAATTAGAAGGCCGTTTAAACCTGCTCTTTTAAAAAAGATTAAAAAGCACCGTTGGCCACATCAAGCAGTCAGGCGACCAAAGGAAATACAATAATTTCATTAAAACTTAATTCCTTTCTCGCAGGGCTCTGATATCAGAACAGTATTGGGTTAAGTCATTTAAGACTGCTGCCGTAATAGGAAATCATCCATGAAAGCACCAAATTAATATAAAGCTTCGTTTAGTTTTTTTTGGGTTTTTTGCCGTCTCACATTGTCTCGCTTTTGGTCCTCCAAACATGTGTTCCAAGCGGGGAAATTTGAGACCACCCTAACCCGATTTTTGATCATGTCTACCAGTGTGTTATTATATCAAGGGCACTTCACAAATGCACAGGCCAGGGCAATTTGGAATGAATTGATTCACACTGAGAATAAATCCTATACTTGCTAATGATTTTCTTTTAGCCCTCGACTGTACTAAGACCCAACTTTTTGTTCTACAATGTCCTTAATGTCTCTGTAAAACGGACCGCAAGGAGTTGTCCTGTACATTGAGGGATTGGTTTTTATTTAAAAAAAAAAAAAACAGTGACAGATGAAAATAAAATGGCTTTAAAATTGTTTTATTAATCTATGATCTTATTCTGGATTAAAGTCAGATTTGGGATGAAGAATTTGTGTAGCTGTTTTGATGCATCATTTAGCAGTTGTGTAGGTCTGTATTTATTTTTTCATACCATTTCTATAGTTTAAGAAAAACTGCCAGATAGATCTTTGTTGTTGGTGGCTTAGGTTATAGTGTAACGTGATGTTCCCCATCACATTTTATTTGAAAACTTTTTACTGCTAAATTATTGAATAAATACACAGATGAGCTCAACGACTAATATATTTATTGTTTTCAATCTGTTATTTAGGTTATTTAACCATCAGATTGGTGCAAAGTGCTATTATACCACCTCAGCTTGTAAGTGTTTCAGGAACTAATGATGATTCATGTGTTTGAAAAAATACTTTTTTTTTACAAATGTGAACTGTGGACGCTGACTTTGGGATTGGGGACGTTTTTGCTTGCTGCAACCTGTTTTGCACTGAAATCCTATTTTAGGCCTGAATAACTTTGGTAAAATGTCAACCAGTTTTCACAACTTGCAAACAACAATAGTCTTTTCCAGTGTCCCATCAGTACGTTTGAAGCAAAAATTAATGCCAGTGGACCAAGAGAAGCATCCTTTTCATCCATTGCTGTTGTTTGCAAATGTGACTGAGGCGTCATACAGGCCTACTAAAAACATGTAGGATCTGGACTTTTTCATGTAAAAAATAATAACAATTGTGGTGCTGAGTTATAGTGAAACCATGATAGTTTTACTCAAGACCATCATACCACCAGAATCATGGATAAACCTATGTAAATATAGACGACACCTTTTTTTTTATTATACTGTGTTTTCAAATCAGTGGACTTAATAAGTTTCCTTTTGATTTGAACTGAATTCTTCACCTGAAACCTCTGTATTATTAAAAACAAATGAACTTGAAACCCTTGGACAAGTCAGATTCAACACATGAAGGATAATTTAAGGCTTTTCTGTTCAGTCTGGAACCAATCAGATATTGCAAGTGTTCAGGTAACCTACCTACTCCCCATAATGCACATCTGTATAACATCCATAGGTCTTACGGTACGTTATAGTTAAGTGCCATTACTAGTTAGAGCAAAAATATACAACTGGTTACATGGATTCCCTCAGGCGTCCATCCCTGTGGTTCGAACTTAATTGGATTCCAGCCTCATTTCTCACAGTTCGAGGCATCACCGTTGTAATTTTCACACAAGTGCAGTGCAAAGTCTGGTCCAATTCAAACTCAATAACATTTCTGTAATCTTGTCTGTTCATCAAGTTCACTCTCTTTAAGTGTATTGGTTAATGTTATCTCTTCCTGTGATTGAGTTTTCACCTCTTTTTCAGCTTTACCTGACACTTTATTGGTTATCTGGTTTGCAAAGATTATTGCACTTTACATGGAGCACTTTGGTGCATTAGTAGTCAAAGCTTTACAAAGTTTCCCAGTTTTTCTTTAAGATTAAAATTTACTAGTTGTCTGCCAAAAAAATTGAGAAAATTCTTCAAATTTTTCTTTTTTTTTATTTATATCTGCAACACAAATGCATCTTGTACTGTTATCCATCATGCGCACCCTAAAAGCTCAGTGGTGTGCTACCCAACACTATAAATGGGGTGATCCATGAGTCAATAACAAGAGTGAAATCAGTGCAATGTGGTTATAATTGATTGAGATGTCTGGATGGAACTTGTGCAAAGCCTCTATGTCATCTGCTAAGAAGTGCACTTTTCCTCTCCCAGAAGATCCACCACTACAGTTTTAACCAAATGGACATTTGCCTCATTAGTCTGCCGCTGAGCAAGCTGCGGTCCTTTCTGAGGTATCATACTTATGCCTGTTAACATTGATACAATTTTCTTGTCAATAATTGGACAACTGAACCTTTAGGGCAGTGTAAACAAGGACTGCTCATTCAGCGTATTCTTTTCTCTAATAGGTCATTACCTCTTATGGAGTCTGCACCGCTTTGTAGTTTGCTGGACTGAAAAATTTGATTTATTGTCTTTTTTTTTTAAAGTTGTCACCTACAGTGCCTTGAAATGGCATTCATGCTCTTGAACTTTTATCACGTTTTGTCATGATTGTGAACTTATGAGCCCAAATGAAGTAGTGCAGAGCTTTGAATTGGAAAGAAAATGATACACAGATTTCAACATTATTGCTTAATCCAAATCCAGATGATTTTGTGTGCATAAATTTTCATCCTCACTTTAATCTGACGCCCGTAAATAAAACCCAGTGCACCTAATTGCCTTCAATAGGCATCTAATTAATAAACAGAGTCAACTTGTGTTTAATTCAAACAAAATCCAGCTGTAGAGTGAAGGCCTCAAAAGTTTGTTGGAGAACATTAGAGAACAAACAGCACCATGAAGACCAAGGAGCATAACAGACAGAAAGTTATGAAGAAGTTTAAGGCAGGGTTAGCTTCTGAAACAATATCCCAAATGTTTAGCAATTATTGAAGCAAATTCATCTAGAAATGGAGAGATTATGTCACAAATGCAAACACACTAAAATATGGTCTACCACCTAAATTGACAAACTGGACATTATTAATCGGAGAGGCATCATTTATGTTTGCAAAGGGCTCTGAACACACTCTGTGACACATGGTGGTAATGACATCATGCTGAGAAGATGCCTTTCTTGACTGGGAAGCAAGTCGTACCTGGAAAGATAGATAAAGCTACATAGAGAACAGTACCACAAAAAAAAGCTTTTACAGCTGCAAAACGCTTGACTGAGGCAGAGATTCACCTTACCGCAGACAGAGACTCTAAACATACAGCCAAGCGCTTCAGCTGGGTGGTTTAGATCAAAGCATATTCATTATTCATCACTCAGAGTGGACCAGTCAAAGAATTAAAAATTGCTTTTCATTGATGCTCCCAATTCAATCTGAGGGAACTAGAACTGTTTGGAATGAAGAATAGGCAAAAATTTTACAAGTGTAAAGCTGCTAGAGACAAACACAGATAGACTTGTGTTTATGAATTTTCACACTACAAATATTTTCCTTAGTTTTCTGGTTTTTATTTGTGAAATATTTCAAAAACCATGTTTCCCCTCTCACTTTCTTCTACTCAAAACTGCAATCTGTTGAAATATTACAGAAAACGAAATACGTTCAAGTTTGTGGTTTTGACAGAAAAACTTCAAAGGTTAAGAAATACCTTTGCAAGGTCCTGCTCATGAACAATGACACGTTATCAAATGAAAATTCTCAGTGTTTTGAGTATATTCTAGCACAAAGCAAAGGTTGCGGGTTCATCATGAAAATGCCATCCTCCGGTTGTCACCATAAAAGTTGAGGGTGCCTAATTTTAATAAAGATGCAGGTATTTCCACATCCTGGGAATTGTATACATATTGTGAAAACTTTTGAACACCATAATCTCTGTAAACTAGTAGATTTGTGTGAAATAATTTGAGCAATGATCACATAAGTAAAATTGCGTTGCTTCCTTGGAGTCTATTCCTGTAGTTTAGAGAGGGCCAGCCAGGTGTTCAGAGAATTCCAGAACCTCAGTCGATCACCGCACCTTTGTGACAGAACCTCAGGTTTTTAAACATCTTCCCTGCCACTTCTGCCCCTCAAATAACTTTAAACTACGATTCTTTTGGATTGAAACAGGTTCATAGTATATGCAATGCATTACCCAAAATGAATTACCACTGGCAGGGCGCTCAATCACTTTGTATCTTTCAACACTAAGAGAAAAGAAGAGTAATCAAAACCTTTCAAGCTATTAGAGGGATGACTTTTACAATTGAATCATGGGGACCACAGGTGCGATAATAAGTCATCGAAACCTCCCCTCCAGTGTGTTTCTCCGTTCTCTGTGTTCCCTACATATTTATCCATTTTAGGAGGCGCCACTTCACGGCGCCCACTTCAAATTTATGTTTTAATACCATTTGAGGAAGATACCTCCCCCCCACCTCCACCAGCACTACCTCCTGCCTCCAATTCTTGGAAATGCATACTGGGTGGAAAATTAAGGTGCATCTCGAAGGAAAACATAATAGAATCGATGAACGTGGTGCACTTAAAACTACTGATGTTCTGATGCTATTTAACGTTCTGGTGCATTAACGTTTCAAGTCATTACAACAGTCAGGCGGGGTGATTTGATCACGGCAGGTTTTTAACTGGAAGAATTACAGAAGTTTTCTGCCTCGGATTCTCAAGTTATTAGATACAAATGATCACCTCTGCATTAAGTATAGATTTTCTTCCACTGCGCACTTAAGAATGGAAGTTTGTCTTTAAGAGGGTAATAGCAAATTAAGCTCCATACTCCATTTGTCCGGCACTCCTGATGGGCTAATTTTATAACTGCTGATTTGGTCATTCTCCACATTTAGCAGGAAAGTGGTCAGGTGGTCTTTTTCCTCACTACTGACTACGAGGGGAGAAGGAGGGAGGGGGGGTGTAAATGCAACTATCAGATGGAATCCATTTATTTTTTTTCTCTTCTTTTTAGCTGCGGTGGATTTATAATGAACCTTTTTCTTAAGGAAGGTCTAGACTCTTGTTTAGAGTGTTAACAGCATCAGTTTCCTTTAGGGTTACTCACATTACGTGATTACGAGGAAATAAATCCGATTTGTCTCTTTCCAGGTTGCAACTGCCGTAAAATTTCTGCAGAACCCTAAGGTACGCGAGAGCCCCCTGGCCACCAGAAAGGCCTTCTTGAAGAAAAAAGGTCAGAGACTTTTCTTTAATGTTTGCCAAATCAAGCTTTAATAAAACCATTCAGCATTTGCGTTTCAGTGTTTTGTTTGTTTCCCTCTAGTTGGACTGGTCCAGAAAGGTCAGAAATTTCAGCTATAGCTTTTTGCTCACAAGGGCGTGGAGGGTGTTTGGTCCTAAAATGGGTCGATTTAGCTCCATAGTACGGGATTCAGGCCCCGTGAATAAATGACACACCAGTCAGGATGCTCCTTTGGGTTCAGGAAAATTAATATTGACAAACTCCCCCTGAGTTTTCAATGGAATTATCAATATTGCCTCCTAGCATTTTAACCCTTTTACTTAATTTAATGGTTATTGTAAATTTGAGTGACTGCACAGTAAGGGTTTCTGACAAGGGAAGGTTGAAATATTCTCTGCCATCTAACTTTTTTTTTTCTTTTGTAATTTATTCAGACATTTCGCATTGTAGAATATGGTTTGTGTAATGAAAAAGGCAAAAAAAAAAAAAGTTTATTACGCTGAACTCATTAAAATCGGCTCGATATAAGGCAACTGTTGAATTGTAGCTCTGTGGTTGAGCAGTGATGACAGAGATATGGGAGTGTGTGTGTGCCCTTATACAGATTAACTCTTTGTGAGGAATGTTTTTATTGTAACTGGTCGTGAGGCAGTTCAGTACTTAGGGGACTGTGTCAGTACAGTGCTGAGGGACTGCAGCATTAGAGGAACCAAACAGTGAGGAGTGAGCCTAAGAGCTCTGTGACTTGGGAAGGTAACCTGAAACCAAATCCATGTTGGCCTGCTGCTACTACACACCTCTCATATGACTGTAATGATTGTTAATATCTCTTTACATTTCTTCATCTTTTAGCCTCATTATTGACAGACAGTTCCCAATCTGCTGTTGTTTTCCCAAAGCCCGAGCCGGATGATGTAATGCCGTGACTCATTTTCTTCCTATTTTCAGCTTTGTTGTGATATTTGTGGAGCCCCAGCGTCCAAAACGGTTTGCTTTTACTGCACTTTACATCCATGAAATATGTATGACCCTTTAATGCAGATTTATTTTGGTAAATCTCTTTCCACTGTAGGTCTAAGCAAGAAGTCTTGATTTGCATGAAGACATTGATCATAGGGAGAGAGCATACTTATGAGAAATGAAGCACTAAGCACAAAGTATGTTTGAGTAGCTTTTTGCACTACTCATAGCTCCGGACTTTTATTGCAGAGTTCCTTGGCAGGGAACCTGGAAATATTTTAAGCATTGTTATTTTTCTATCTCCTTGTTATCGTATTAGTTGCTGCTTTGGGCTTCAAGTTACACTTCCGACTACTCTATGTTG
This sequence comes from Xiphophorus couchianus, assembly GCF_001444195.1. Classification (NCBI taxonomy): domain Eukaryota; kingdom Metazoa; phylum Chordata; class Actinopteri; order Cyprinodontiformes; family Poeciliidae; genus Xiphophorus; species Xiphophorus couchianus. The sequence continues at coordinate 12,095,377 of NC_040228.1, forward strand.
TTTTGTCTTTCAGTTGCATCTAATTGCAAGATCAACTTTAGTACATTTGTGGTTGTAAAGGAATGCCTGTCTTAGTTTTCATATGTAAAGTTCCACAGATTTAGTTTTTGTGGATTCTAGTCTGGTCTGTACATTCAAATTTCAAGATAACATATGTTTTTGATCCAGAACCATTTTACCTAAACATTTAGCATTGTATTTTGGCCATGTAGTCTACAAGCTAAAATTATTTAATTAGCAATGTTGATTATGTAGGATTTGAACAGCTGATATAGATTTTGGGCAATTCAAAATTTTCTTTAGGAGCTGTGATATAAAAATAGCAATCTAAATATTGCTATGACACATATTGGGAGCAGAAGTCAGGGCATGGTTTGTGTGATGTAAAACATTTGCTTTAAAACACAATACCTGATTCCAAGATCACCAATGTTAGAGTCAAAGCAGATTTAGAATGGCTTCAGGATTTCTACATCTGTTTAAACGTGATTAAAATGGACTTTTCTCCATGCATAGAAATGAACCTATTTATAAAACATGTTTGTTTTTAGATATCTACGAGCTCCTTGCTTCTTCTTGTTGTTGCTAACTTGAACTACGTTGGACTTCTTTCGGTCAGCAACAGGCTAATACTCTCCCTGCGTCTTCACCCAGCATGTGTTCTCTTCTCAACCTTTTGACACAGAAACTCAATCATTTCCCTCATTCCACAGTTGCCACAGAAAATGTGTCACTCTTAATTTCTAATACAGTTTAATGCCATATTTATGTAAATACTTCTCGATTTTACTCCATATTAGCAGCCAGAAATGTCAAAGCACACATAAAATGAAACAATACCATCTCCCTGTAGAGTGGAATTTAAATTGGATTCCTCTTGCTGCCAGCGCTTACGCCGGACAGCTGATGAAGGGGAAAATAGGGCCCACTTTGATTGCATGTTGCAGAATCTTTACACAATAATCTCAGTCGTGCATATTATTTTCCAGCGTATTTGGTGTCCTGATCTGCATGGAAGGATGCCTCTCTGGACACATTTCTCTTTTTTTTTAAAGTGATCATAATAACGTAGTTTATTTCAATATTCATTGAAAAATATAATTTTCTGTTTTCCTTTCTCCCGTCAATTTCAGAGAATGAATTGGCCATTATGCAGTCCAATATTCCTCCTGCCCTTCTTAAGTCCTTGAAGTTGAATAAACTGGCTGAAATATTGAAAGTTTGTCACTTTGATGGAGTGAAAATCAAGATGCTTTTTGTTCTGTAACAGAAGAGTGCAAATGAATTGCATTTTCCACTGTCATACAACAATCTTGAAGCAATTTTGCTCCTCACAAAGCTCTGTTAAATTTTAACCTGTTTGAGTGAAATATAATGCGCGACAGATGAGTCTAGGAAATTGTGCCGTCTGTGTCTTCTACAATTAACAGTTGCAACAACTAAAAGAGCATAGAGCCCCATTTTGGCTCCACCATTTAGCCCAGACGATTAGCAGTTTCACACATAATTACCACAAAAATCAAATTCTCAGGACAAAGTCAAGAGCATTTTCCAGCTTTCAACGTGTCACTTTGACCGTGGCCCCTGAACTGACATCACTTGATTACAAAGCTGAACGTAATCAGAGCCGAGGTGCTCAAAACCTTTTCAAAATAAGTACAACCACAGCAAATACACATTTATATTTACTGTATACATATACATTTTTTTCTAGTACCTTACCAAGAGTTGATCAAAGGAAATAAAATATGATCAGAAAATATTTTGGTCGATATTGAAATCATGAATATTTCCTCTTTGAATGGTGAGAAACTGTGAATCTGTTGCCTTTAAAGCCATTAACAGATTTGTTCAAGTGCATCATATAAAAGGAATCTCAACTAATTAAATATGGCAGACTTTTACAATCTCTAGAAAACAAAATGGTAAATTGAAAGTAACTAAAAACATATACAGTATATTTAAATTACAAGAAAACAATGGATTACGGTAATAAGATAAGAAAAGTATATTCACAACTAAAAACAAGTAAGTTAGTACTGCTACTTTTTGCTAATTCTATACATTTATTTAAATTTTGGCAATATTTCTGCTGGTGTCCACTTTTACTTATTTATTGTTTGAAAATATAAACAGCTTACCTAAAGCTGTGTAAAAAAAAAAAAAAAAGAATTAGAAGTTTATAAGCCAACCCTGGCCTCAGAATCCAATATGGCGTCTTTCTTCTGACTGATGTACTGTACTGTTGGAATGGTTAGTTTACCTGTTTGGAGCATTAAATTCCACTGGTTCGGTAAATAGTCCACTTTAAAAACGTGATTGAATTCAGTGGTTGTGACATTAATCCTAAAGTTGCAGTGTTTAATCTTAACTCGTGTACTGAAGTAACCCATCTGATAACGGGTAATCTATTTTCAGAGCAGTGCTTGCTTTTGTTTGTATGGCTCTCTATGAATATGCTGGCATATTTGGTAACAAAAGTACATTTTTAAGTTACTTTTATTATTACAATAAATACCACAAAGTGTTGTGATAAAAGCAGTTTGTTTTTGTTTGTTGGTTCTTAAATTAGCTCCATATTAGGTAGGGTTTTTTTTGTTTGTCTTTACTTGTAAAAAAGTTTGCCAGTTTTTTCCCCAGCAAACCATTACCTAAACCAATACAGTTTAATTTAGATAAAGTAAAGCATTATTGTATTAGAGGGACCGTTAGCCTATAAAATACAGTCCATTTTGTACCCATAGGAAATTCTATTTTACATTTGAATGGCTTCCTGGTTATTATTGTGTTGAATAAATGCTACTAATAGATTTCACCCTGAGTGGAATGCCGATGTTCCAGGGTCAGGGGGATTACAGGTGGGCTTTTTGTCTATTACCATACCTGGTATGAAGGTAAGGGTAGGGTTCATCATCCCAGATATTAATAGGATGTTGTTTGTAAGTGGGGTTATGTGACTCACCTCTCGGACAAAAATGACAATGACCAAGGCCTGTGAGGAAGGTAAAGGGATTGATGTGGTTATAAATTACTCCACGGCGCCACCTAGCCGAGGCCTTGCCCACTTTGTCATCAGTACAAGGCAGTAAAGCAGGGAAATGAGAACAGAGTCATATTTTTAATACATAAATGAATACTCTATGAGAGTGGTCATTATTTAGGGCATGGCATTTTCAAGCGGTTCTACAGAACCAAACGACTTGTATAATCCCCCTCGTCACGGCAACGTGAGAAACTGGCTGAAGTTTTCTTTAATAACCCATTGACCTCCATCTATTTATGACCCCCACTGCCATACATTTTTTTTTAAATATGATATTCAAAATGCAAGTAATTCTCACTCAAGGGCAAATTCATGCTCCACGACTTGGAGGGCAGCAGCAAAGGCATTCACCTTTTATTACACAAAATATTTTAGTAAGCAACTTTTATAATTGGCTGTCCGAGCTGGGTCCTGACCCATAAACCCTAGAAGTGCCAAAATCGGAGAAATAGATTTAATGTTAGAGCCTTGCTGCCTCTTTGCCCTTAAAAGATGCCCAGGGAATATGAGCCTCTGAAAATAGAGCTGTAAATAACCTGACGAGCAATGGGTTTTCCTTTAAATAAATACCGATCAGGTTTATGTTGAAAGACAATAGAAAACGTTGCCCAGATATGCAGTTTACAGTATTTATAGCTGTAATATCGAGGTGCCAGCACCGTAATTTCATGCCCCAATGAGAATGGCAAGGTCAAAGCAAATGCTTTGGCAGAGCATCTGCTAATACGGTGACTCATAAACAGGCACTACGTGTATCAGGTGCAGCAAATAATACAGTATAATGAAATACAGAATAGCTTTCCATTATTGTTCTTTTTTTTATGGTGTCGTCATTAGGTATAATTTATGTCTTAAAAATTCATCTCTACACAGGTCGTTCTGAAATGGGGGTCCAGGGGTCATTCCACAGGTTTTGGAACCCATAATAAATCCCCAATCCCTTTTTTGTCTTTTCCTTTTATATGTAAAACTCACTTTCACCTCGTTCCTTTTTCTTCTGGATCTAAGGCTTCTTTTATTTGTTGTGGTCCTCCTCTCAGCAAATAGGCAGATCAGAGTCTACAACCAATTTAGCGAGCTGTAGTTTAACTTGAAAACAGGAATTTCCATCTTTTAGATTATATACTTCATAAAACTGCAATGCGAACATCAAAGATGGCGATGGCTATTAAAATGCACATATATTAATCTCAGTAGGGGCCCAAATGCAGTAAAAAAAAAAAATAAGACCTTACGTTTCAAGGAGAAACTGATTGTCTTTTATGCTATTTCTTCCCTTTATTTGGGTAAACTGAGATCTCACTCAATAGTCTGTCACCATGCAGTCTGCTGTGGTCAGATGAATCAGGAGTCCAGGGACACATTATTGCTTATTTGACTGTGCAGTCTCACTACACAAACTCAGCACATGACTTGCACCACTTCCTGGCACTAAAGATCTGCTGTAAACTGCAGCCTTGCCAAGATTTTCATTTAGTTATCCAACAGTTCTCATGGTCAGTCCTGTGTGAATTTTTAATAGGTGACCAGAGATCATTTATTGCCGTAAGTTGTTTTGGAGATTTATGAAGCAAGTTGATTATGTGCATTTTTGTTTGTTGATACAAAGAGTTGATCAAATCCTTATTATTATTATTTTTTTATTATTTAAAATTAAACCCAATATTCTGACTAATCTGACACTGAAAACAATTTGGATTTATTAACAAATATTCTCATTGGAGAAATTGATTAGTAAATAAGTAATTTATTTAATAATGTTAAACTGAATAATAAAATATTTTGCTTTGGGTTTTTAAAGTCACACCTACATCAACAAATGTTCTTGAGAAAAACGATTAGAATTGTTTTAGGAGATTCATAAATTTAGGAGATTTATGAAATTTTGTTGTTCCTCGAGAATTATTCTAATTGAGTAAAACAATTAGAATTGAACAATTTTTTTCAACAGCACAGATGTTTTGATCCAACATGATTTTCTTCACAACAGCATTCTTGTTTCTAAAGATATGAATTTATATTACTATATTTATGCTAGAGCTGGTAAATATGGACAGAAATCATATCACAATAACATTTTCATATCAGTCAATATCAACATCAAGTCACTATTTTTATAAATCTTTAATGTTCCTTGGATCTATTTGGTGAGAATTGAAAATACTACGCTTTTATTTTTTTATTTGAAAGATGTATCTTTTATTTTTTAAAGTTGAACATGTCATAAAACATTATTTAAGTGCTTTGAATAAATAAGATGTGTATTTTAAACTAAAATCTTCGAGCATTACAGGAGACAAGAACAAAAACTGATGGTCTTTGTTGATCGCAAGAATAAAAAATGCATTGAAATGCAAATTCTCAAAATGTTTATTATAGCTCGTTTACGTATTGGTCTTTTAAGAATAAGGAATGAAAAAAGACTGTAACTAGGTAAAAAAGTAGTTTTTATGAAGTAAAGAATATTAAAATCTCAGTCAATTGTAAAAAAGAAAATTACATCTGACTCCTTTGCATTTGCTTACTGTTTCCCAATGGATGAAGAAAGATGTGTCGATTCTCTAAATCATCAAAGACTACTTTAAGAAATCACTCCATTCTTTATTAAACAGAAAAAATATATGTTGAAGCCCCAGATTACTCGGACCCTTTTAAGCTAAATCAAGAAGAACTGCACAGATTTTTTTATTGTTCTTATTACGAATCAAATATGATTCAGTATTTTGGAACTAGGCCTAGTTCTTGCTTGTTGTCTATGGCTTTCCTTTTAATTGTTTTATTATAAATGCGTTAACGTTGTTTTTAATATAGTTTTATCATAAGTTGCGTAATTATTTCCCTTTGTTTAGACCAAGATACTCATTAAATGATGAGACCCACAGCAATGGCAGCATATGGTAGCTGAAATAAAATCCTTTCTTGCCACAAAAGGAAATGTTCATATTAGATTTTTTTTCTCCTCCTCCTCTCTGATTCTCCATCTGGGAGCCCTTTGCAATTTAATCATCACTAAAATCATTAAAAATATCTGAAGATTAAATTATATTGGCATTTGCAAAATTATGTAATACATTTACATTACAATGAAGAAATTAAAATAATGCATTTTCGCTGTCTGGGGTGTATGAAATTTCCACATGGGAAATATAACTGAAGAAATGGACAGACTCTGATTTTCTTTGCCTTTGGTGGCAGTTAATAGGGTAGCAGAGGTTCAGATTTCATTGTGTGAACCTTTCTGCACTTCCTTTGATGGATGTCCCTAAAAGTCTCGATGGTCTCTCTGAATTATAAAATGAAAATACATTTTTGAGAAGCAGGGCAGGTTCAATTGGAGGAGATTTGAAATACTCTGAATTGTACTTAAAAGATTTGTTGGAAGCTTGGGAAGTATATAAAGTTAGGTTATTATAGCAAAGGAGCCATTTGGTTATTCACCTTAATGTGCAGACGTTGAGCGTGCTTCGAATGTCTTCAAGGGTTCATTCGTGTTCATTTCAGGACTCACTGATGAAGAGGTAGAGTTGGCCATCCAGCGCTCTGGCAGCACAGAGGAAGTCTTGCCTTTGAGCCCTGTGGGACTCCCGACTCCACCTTATGCAGCTCAGCTAACTCCTGTACCACCCAGTAAGTACGTCTTGTAGGCCATGTTTTTCCCTGTGAACTATTGGCTAATAATTTAGCATAAAGTCAGTCAGAGATGCTCAAGTCCAGTCTTTGAGAGCGACTATCTCACAATTTTTAGATGCCTTCCTTCTCCAAAACATCTGAATCTGTAAGCATTCACTTCTTCATCTAAAAAAACACCCGATTTTAAACGTTGCAGGCGGCTGATATCTCTCCAGGACTGTACTTGGACACCTCTGCAGTAGAAGATCAACTGATTTTATAAAAAAAAATTTTTACCCATGAATTTAGTCCGCTGAATATAGTTTTTCTAATCCTGTAGCAATTTCTTTTGCTCTTCACTTCTCTTATTTAAAAGAAAAATCATTATACTGTCTAAGGAATGAACAGAAAATGCATCAAAAAAAGAAAAAAATTAAACATAATTTACTCTACGTAAAAAAATACAGTTTGCCTATACTCTTTAAAGATTTGGCAACCTTCTCACATTAGTATTGCACAGGGGACTATTGTATAGGGAAAAATGCACCGTTTGGTTTAGATTACTTCAGACTACACTTCTTTTGACAGCGTACCAAACATCCTGAACAATACCACGCTGTTATGACAGCTGCTCATTTTGCATGCTATCATTGCTCTGCATGAGCAGCATGAAAGTGTGGTAGGCTGTTTTAACATTTTATCAAAAACTCACCTATTTCATTCTGACTCCCATTTGACTTGAATATCTCTGTAGTGGTTGTTTCCTCTTGTAAGAATTACAGATCCTCTTTTCACAATCTTCATTGTAGAGAGGAACAAAGTACTTGTTGAACAGTGCACCTGTCATCCCAGTACACATGAATGGGAAATGTGACGTCCCAGAATGCTATATGAAGTCCATTGGACTAGAAGTCCATTGGAACAGCTTGTTCCATTGGACAAGAACTCCATTTTAGATTTCTGAATATTGATTTTAAGTAGAAGAAATTGCACTGGATTGTTTTGGGGTTTTTTCTTTAAATGTTGTCCCAGACTACTAAATGTTACAATGTCTTGCCATAAGCGAGTCAGTGAGGCCACCCTGTTGCTCTGTATACATTAGACAGATGCTGCAGTACAGGAGGAAAGAAGCAGAGCAAGATCGAATGACTTGCTGCTGTGGCTGAAGAGAATTTAATTAATCTGAAATGAAGACCAAAACTGTTCATACTGCTAGCAGATTTAGCTTTAACATAAATTTGACATTTCACCAACATGTTTGTTCTGACTAGAAGCGAAATTAATGCTTCGTAGAGGCTCAGCAAAAAGCCTGACTGAATCTGTTGAACTAAATATTAGGGTGATGGCAAAGAGGATCTTGCATTTATTTTTGGGAAGAGTATTAGTAATTTTTGATATGCCATTTTTAAATAAAATTTTATTTGGCATTAATACTAAATTTTTAGTGTTTTGTTATCACTTGATGCCTGTCTAATTTCTAATCAGAAGCAAACTTCTTGGTTGAAGGAGAAGAATTTTTAAACAAACTCTACAAAGGATATGAATAATTGTGGTCTATTTCCAGTTAAGAACTGGGAACATCACTTGCTCTCTTTAATTCACTGGGTAGTCTGTTTGCATTTCACACTGTAAGGAAACTGCACCACTTTTTGTGTGCTTGTGCACCAGATTTCATGTTACTCTTTATTCCTAGCCAGATTAATCAGATTAACTAACCTGTTTAACTTTGACCAAACAGCTCTGTTGTCCTTAGGATGCCTGACTCATTGCAACTGGATCCTAACCAACTTATAAGTAGTTGAAAACTCTCACACTCTTGTTTGTGACTTTTATATTTAGGTACACTTTCTTATTTCCACTAAATCAACTTGTTTTTGTCCAAGTTACAAAACTTGTTAGTTTTTTCTTCTGCTCATTTGCTGTTACAGATGTCCCATTCAGCTTTAATTTATATACTGAAGTTATGTGGTTAATTCATTTACCGTGATTTTAAAGACAAATAGAACATAACAGCGCACATATGAAGCCCATGACGTCCCGCAGCGTTCCATTTCTGTTGGGGTCCCAGCCTGGCAAGACCCTACACCACAACCTGTATCTTTATTACTTCAGGGGGTTGTGAATCCTCTGTCCACTGATTTCCCAATGCAGAATGAAGTCCGCATAATGCTTAACCCATATGACAATGATTCCAGATGTATTCCACCCTCATTTATTACCACACTGTCCTTGACTCCCCGGCATCTCATGTTTTGTAATGAAAGTGATGTTGATGGGATGGCCATGTAGTTAGGGAGACTCGCAGCTCTCCGTCCGTAGTAGGGGGTTTTATATCAAAACGGCTATAAGGGAGCTGCATAATGAGGTGAGAGCTGGTCGTCTTGTATGGGGGGTCATGCTCAAAAGAGGGGGCTACCTGCCTCTGATGTCCTTCTTATGGGGACGGTGCACAGGGACCCGCATCCATCTCTGTCGCAGTAATGGATACTCTGATCTCTATTTCCACACAGTAGAAGGACAGGAAGGCCTCCACTGAACCCAATAAATTTGAGAGGAGATTGGAAAAACGGGGGATGGAGTCCACGGTTTCACAGCCTAAGTGACCAAATAAAAAAGAGGAAGATGGCAGTGTGGAAGTGGGAAAGAAAGGGGGAAAGACAAAGGAAGAATGAAAAGCCCTAAAGCAGAGGGGGTAAGAGCAATGGGTGAGCCCTGGTGATGCATTCAGGCATCATCAGGGTCAACACCCCATCCCAAGGACTTTCAGGCCTTTCATAAGCCTGGCATTCTGGGATGGCTGACAGTCTATCCCAGCTTTAATGTTGATGAAGACCCAAATTTATATGGTTATCATATGGATGATTTAAAAAAAAAAAATTCAATGGGAAAGGTTAGAGGTTCACCGAATGGCACTGCAGCAGTGAAACATAACCTTGAGGCAGGAAAATAAAACGACATTCACCCTGGAAATATACCATACATTTCTGCCTGAGAGGGTCTTCAGTTTTATTTGCATGTAAAATCACAAGTGCTAAGGCAAAAAGATCAATGTAGTTTACTCACTTCAAGCCAGTAAACATGCACCACATAACCCATTAGGTGAAATCAGACTTGTAATAGAATATCAATGGTGTGCTTCAAGTGGGGTTAGCCTCAAATAATTTGTATTCATTTTTCCCTCGCTGGAGTAAATAAAAGAAAAACTCGCATGCTTCCTCTAGACGTGTTGCTTAGTGACATTTTCAGTTGAATGCCTCTCTTAAGTGGGGAATTTCCACCTTGACAGGCAGTTGGCCTACCCAGATGACAGCTTGCACAATGACACACTTTCACATCATCTGTCACTCAGAAAGACAGTCAGCTTCAAAATGCACAGAAACACTCTTTTATGTTTTTGTTCATCTTAGGTGCTTTCTGTGCAAATACTGTTTATACTTAAAAAAGTATTTCATTCTAATCACCACAGTTTATCAGATACTCGATTTAATCATGCTGCAAATCTTTTCTAATATTTGGTGATGGTGACTTTTTCAGTCATTCAATCTTTATTAAGTTTGATAAGGATTTTAATTTATAGTCCAAGAAAAGACAGCTAATTACTGTAGAAGGATAAATGGTTCATAACATTACAAATACAATCTAAAAGTGTCTTCCAAGTCACTACTTTGTAGAATCACTTTTTTTTGGCTACAATTGAAGTCTTTTGGAGCATGTTGGTATCGGCTTTACACATCTAGGTATTGATATTTTTGCCCGCCTGCCTTTGCAAAAACAGAAAAAAGCTTAAGTTCAATTAGATTGAATGTCTTCCCACAGGTTCTCATTGAATTTCCTACAGAAGGAAGGAACAGCATTATTATTATCAGCATTATTCTACCTCCACCATGTTTTACTGTGTAAATGTATTTTCAGGGCAATTTGCAGCATCCCACAGATTATCCCACAGATTAGTTTGCATGCAAAAGCTAACTTTTGGTCTTGTCTGACCAGAGATCCTTCTTTCACATATTTCTTCTTTTCACTTGCTTCTTATAACTCCTCCATACAGACCAGATCTCACAACTAATTCCAGTAGACAGATTCTCACACTTGAGCCATGGATTTGTGCACAGTCTCTTGACTGCTTGTCTGATTAATGCTCCCCTTGCCCTAAGTTAGATGGACTACTATATCTTGGTTGTTTTTCAGAGATGCCATATTCAAATAGTGGATGGAACAGAGCTTTGTGACATGTTAAACACTTGGAAGATCATTATATTGCCTATATCTACTTTAAACTTTATAACCTGACCTGTCTGCGGGGTTTGTTGTTTGTCATCATGCCTTTTGTTCACTAATGTTCCTGCAGACCTCTGACATATTCATAAAACACACAAAAATCATGGATATATGCTAGGATTAAACTGCAGAAATTTAGAAAACAATGTGCCATCCATGTAGACCTGTTTGTGGTTCCAATGTGACAAAATGCAAAAATGTCATTTCTTTCCATGTAAAAATATTTTTCCTAGGCTGTTGCTCATGAAATATGAGTGTAGTATCATTACTTTATATATGTCCTTATATTTTGGATATAATAGTTTGTTGTGTCTAAAGATCAGGGTTTAATCTTTTTTTTTTTTCTAATTTTTTATTTTTACTTTTTTTTTTCTCTATTTCCAGCAGGCTACAGATGGAGAGACTACGGAGCGCTCACCATCATTATGGTTGGCATCGCATTTGGCTTTCATCAGCTTTACAAGGCAAGTCCCACCACAGCATAATGGCCGTTTCCTTCCTCAATTTCATATCACAGTAAAAGCTCGACAAACATATTAGCAGGCTCCACGCTGCATGTATCTCCTCTCCTTCATATTGCATTGAAATATGTTCACATCAGTCTAAGACAAACTGAAGGCGCCACTGCAGCACGCAGCATCACTCCGGTCTTGTTTTTGAAGTAACCATGCTTGACGTCAGAGCATGATCTCATTCTATCCTCTTATTTTTCCTTTGAAAAGTGTATTTGCCAGCACAGCACAGAACTTGTTTTTTTGGACATATTACAGACTAAAATAAACCCCCTGATTTTTATTGGGCTTGAACATGAGCTCATGAGGTTCCTTGTCCACAGTGACACTAATCCCACAGTGCTTGTTGTACTCTAAATGACATGTGGAAACCATTAGTCTAGTTTTAAAAGAGGCCAGGAGCCTTAGCAGCAGTTTCTGACCTAGATGACAGGCAATTCCACTTTGTGTGTGTTGGAGAGAGAAACAGAGAACATAAGATGGCACATACAGCAAAGTTTTCTTTAGATGCCTTTTTGCTATCATTTACTCTCCCCGCAGAGTGTTTTGTAAGGCTGGATGAGCACATTCCTGTTTTTCTGTGTCTTCAGGCAAAAAAGCACACACAGTCCCAGCCTACAGATTCCTACATGGAAAAATGCTTCCCTTGTTTGGTAGGTAGGAATCCCTGGTGGGATGGCACAGGTTGCTGTCATGTCACTGTAGTGTAGCGCCAGTCGCACCATATGTCCACGATTCTGTGCAGACTTTATTTATGTTATGGTCTGCCTTGTAAACACCACACTCACAGCAACCCACTCATTAATTACCATGTGTTGACACCTTTTTAATCTTTTTTTTTTTCTTCTCAGAAAAGTGTTTATTACTTGCACCGGTGTGACATCTTGCCTCTTGAGTTGGAGAGAAAACCCGGCAAAGGGTTTGAAACTGGGAGTTATATTTTTTCCTCCACTAAGTGTGTGAATTGCTTTGCAAAAGTATTAGTACCTCTTTTGTGTCTTGTTTTCCACATTTTTTAAATTACAATTTACACTCCAGTGTATTTTACAGAGATTCTCTCTGTCTTTCCAACACAAAGTGGTGCATAATTGTCAATTGGAAGAAACATACTAAATGGGCTTTAAGCAGTTTGCATTTTCTCTTTATGCTAATGACCCTAAGTAAAATCTAGTGCAACCAGTTGTCTTCAGAAGCCACCTGGTTTCAGAATAGTCTATGAATAATTTCATTTCACCATAAATCTGTCTGTCCTCTGAAGGCCTCAAAGGTTTGTTTGTCAGTAAACAAATGGCATTACAAAGACCAAGCAAACAGGTCAGGGAGAAAGTTATAGAGTTTTTAAATCGGGGTCGGCTCAAAACACAATGTCTCAAACTTTGATCGTCTCATGGAACATTGTCTTATTCATCATCAGGAAAAGGAGAGTTTAACAAAACTACTAATCAACAAGAATATCTGGTCAAAGTATCTGGTCAAAGCGACATTCCAGGCAGAAAGAACTTTATTGGAAGCAGCCAAGTGAACTATAGTTGCTCTGGGGAAGCTGCAGAAATCAGTTATCAGGATGAGTATTATTCATGCTGTCAACAGGCTGCCCTTCATACAGCATTAGCAAGAAGAAAGGAATTGTTAAAAAAAGAAGCCACAAGAAGTAGGATTTGCAGATTTGCAGGGGACACAGCAAAAAATACACTTAAATTAAACTTTTTGGCCTAAACTTAAAACTTGTAGCTATGATCTATGAATGAAATGTTTGAAATATGTTTCTACTAATAAAATTGACTCAGGGAGGACTAAATGCAAATGCAGATTTTTATTTGTATATACATATATATATATTTTTTTATTTTTATTTTTTTATTGAATTTTTGCTCTACTTTGTTTTGGTCTGATACTAAAAATTAGATTAGAACCCATATAGCTGTGCCTGGCTTAAGGTTTAGGGCACACAAATACTTTTGTAACCCCTAGATAGTATGAACATTCAGGAGTTAACAGAGTCAGTGGAGAAATAAAGAAGACAATGTTGGCCTCACAGTGATTAACAAATGCCTTTTGGTGCCTATTAAACATTGATATTATTCATTTTTGTGTTTGCTGCTGCAGAGAAATGATTATCTTGATACTGTTGGTTACTATTTTCAATTTCCATCGATGTGTTTTTCCAAACATGCAATAAAAGATACTCATACACGATTTGTAATCATTTTCCTTTTTATTCATTTGCCTATCAAATTACGTAATTGAATAATCATCTATTAAGGTTTCTGATTGATGCTCAAACTTACTAATGATTGGAACAATAAATGTATGTAACCACCTTCATTAACAACCATTAACAGCAGCTCTGACTCTTTGCTGTTGAAAAACACACAAAGTTACATAGCAGCTTTGACAACCAGCCTTGTATCCAATCAGCAAAGCCTTCTTTGACCTGGCATATGGAGGTGGCCTTGTCTTTTTCCTCATCTTTCTTCTGCTTTCTACCAGAGAGAAGTGTAATCTTGTGCCATGCTTTTAATTGCAGAAATACATCCTTCCCCTCATTATGGGGAGCCGAGAGGACAAGAAGCATCTGCAGAGGATGGAAAGCAACATTGCAGCAATGAGTGGCACGCTGACACAGACAGGTGAAGATTAATATCTTCATCACTTTCTCCCTCCTTAACATTTTCCCTCATTTATCTGTCGCCAAAATCGGGGGGCCCCGCACGTTTTTAACAAATGACGCCGCTGTCATTTCGCTTTAATTTGAAATTGCTTGTTTACTGTCAGGCTCGGGCTCAATTAATTACGTTTCGCTGAAAAGCTCTTAACCTCGGAATATTAATGAGGAGTTGGGAAATGACAACTTTTCTCAACCCCTCCACCCACCCCCCTTCATTCACCACCCACCCGCCACCCCATCTTCGCAACAACCTCACCCCCCATCCGAAACCTCCGTCGCCATCATTGTCAGCCACCCTCTCCCCTGTAGGTGGGCTGAAAGTTCATTTTAATTTTGTGTGTGTGTGTTTGCTTTTTTTTTTGGGGGGGGGATTTGTGTGCGCAGCTCAGCACTGTGTGGTATCTGCGCTCAGCACTGGCCCCAGTGTGATTAAGTGCACGGTGACAGGTGCGGCTCCCGTGTTGGACAGGTGAGGAATCTCAACCTGGCTGTCAGACAGGGGGGGAGAGAGATGAGGGGAGAGAACTGCTTTTCCAGCTCTTTGTCAGTATAATTAAAAATCCAGGGAGGCGTAAATGAGAGATGCACTCTGAGAAACTTAGGTCTTGTTAGCGGTAGTGTTAAGCTGAAGTGTGTTTTCACATGATTCATACCGGTCCCCGGTTCATTTAGGTGGGTTAGGAGCAAAACTGTCTCCGGCAGGCGATGGCTGTTTTTGTGTTTCAATTGTCATGGCAATATCATGTTTCATTTATGCAAAACCTTTGAAGATAGTCAAAGCACGCTTAAGTTCAGTGCTGTGACAGCGCTAGAATGTCCTTCCTTGTTACTCTGTTGTGAGGGAAAATAGTTTGTTTAATGTTTAACACAGTATATTGATAGAACAAATTATGCATGCCTACTCACACAACCGAAACTTCATCAAACCACGGCTTTTCAACATCCCATTCAAGCTCAGGATTTTGACTATGCAGATAAATGATGCGAAAACAGGCATGGCTCAACGTTAATGTTAAATAAAAATACCACACTTTCACTCCACTTACACAAAGGTATTTTTTCCTAAGGTGTGTTACGTAATTGCTTCTATTTTGATTTTCTGGAATATCTAAATATTCAATATTAAATTACAATAATGTTACCTTTAAGACTAACTTTTACACATTTTAATTTTGATACATAGACATAAAAACAAAACATGGAATAATCTGGTGAACCTAATAGAACTCAAGTGGTTCTTTTGTTGAGTGCTTAGTCTATTTGTCTTTTGCTGGTCTAATAAAGTACAGACAGATCTGCTAGCTCAAAACTCACGAATGTCAGTGGTTTTTGGGCAGGACAGGAAGATATCCAAACAGCCAGATTCTTTTTCCTTGGGTAAAATAAAAGTCTGAATCCGTCTTTCATCGGCTCAGCAGCAGTATAAGTGGCAGCCCTAACTACTTGGAGCTCAATGCAGCTGGAAAAATCTCCCACATTTTCTCTGATATCCCATTAAAGAACATTAGACTATAAGGACAGTCTGGCAGACAATTTTAGTGGTTTTAAAACTGTAATATTTTTTAAAACTTTGGTTTACCTCAACATAGGCCATAAAACATATCCATAGAACAATGAAATTTAATATGACAGATTACTCAACAAGATGTTAAGGTTTGGAAAGCCTGGTCAGTGTGATCTAGCAAGAAAGAGTCGGTCAACCAAGCCTATTTTCCTTTTGGGATCAATAAAGTTGACTCGATTTTAGTCATTTATTTCTTTGATAATGAGATTTGGGAAAAGGATGTAATGCTGCATGTCATAAACTGGCAAACTGTCTAGGATGTATTTTGCCTCTCTCCCAACGACTGCTAGCAATGGGTACTGACCCCTGTGGCATATTTACAAGTATTAGAATCAGCTTTATTTACCAAAACTATATGCATTTACCAAGACTGTATGCAGACTGTATGAAAAATAATTTCAGTTCAGTTTTACACACTCACAGTGTACAGACATTAGGTGTAAATTCTTAAATTGTAGAGGAAATGAAAGATAAACTGTGTGCACATGTAGACATGTAGCCGTGTTTTTGTTATTTTTGTTACATGAAGAAAAAGTGGGGGGAAAAAAGTACATTGGGTATTTTGTTTTCAGCAAAATAGCTGACAAGTCATCGTGTTAGGTGGCATTAAATGAATGGATGGTTCTTAACGATCCCACATATGCATTTGAATGTGTAGGTGATGGACAGGACTCTCAGTAAATTGAAGCATTCTGGTTTTCCTCGTTGTCAGTTTGTTCAAGATTTATGGCCAGTGTGGTGAGATGAAGCCTCAGGATACATTAGCTGAAATACATTACAGTGCAAATGTTTTAAACCTCAGCTGATTTTTCCTTTTTATTTCTTTGCCTGGAAGGACCTAGACGACGTTGTTGTAATTTAACAATAATTTAAAGTGATCTTCAACAATTAGCTCTTCAAATTTCCTCAAGGTTTCTCTTTTGACTTTGGCATCTTTTTCATAAATTATCAGCCCATACCTAAAAAATTCAGTATATTGTGCAGAGTGAAGCACAAATAAAGCGTTGTCACCCCAACGCTTTATTTGATTAATAATAATCACTTTTTTGGGTTGTCAACCCAAAAAAGGTGATTTGGAACAGAAGTGGCTTTCCTTAAGGAATATAAAAAAAGTCCATTTGAACACCTGACAGAAGTGAACAATGAAGACCAACCCAAAATAATGCCAAGATGGTCTAGAAACAAAATGTGAAGACTTGGTGGATAGTTTAGATGTTTGCAAAGTGCTAACAGACTCAGTATAGGACACAGAGAAATGTTGAGATAGGAGACATACAGTCATAATTTGTCAGTAATAATCTTTTAGATGGATACTAAAAATCAACCACATTTAAATTTCCATAGCAACCAGTGTTTTGTATGTTATCTTTGTACCCTCGTGTGGGAAACTTCCACGAACTTCCAACAGATATTTGTTTAGACATGTGGTGGACATTCCCTTGAACTTCAGATGAAAACAAATGTAGAATTTGCGTTTCCAGCTCATGTGAAAAGGGAAAAAAGAAAAACCACAGTTGAAAATATGGCTGTTATCGTTTTATTCGGTCACACCCGTTCTATTGTTTCCTGGCTGCTCTAGGAAGGCGGAGGGGCAGGAATTGTGTGAGATGGCGTGCAAGGTGTGTCTCCCTGAATCTGATTAACAAATATGTGCTATTTTATGATCATTTTCTCCCAACTATGCAAACACACTTCCCCTGGCGATTTCACTGCCTATTCTTGCTACTACTTATCGTTTTTTGGAGATTTGCCAGCATGGAACGCCCTACTCAGTTTGTCAGCGAGGGCAGGATTACAGGGAATGGAGTGCTCTCATGTTTTGCCAGTGAGAAAGTGAGACTCCAATGAAAAGAAGGAAAAAAAAAAACCATTGGTCTTTTCTTCAGCCAGCATGTAGAACTAATTTGCTATGACTGCAGTAGCCAAGCTGCTATCGTAGTTAATGACTGTTGTAGTTAACAGTTGGGGAGAGGGGTTGCAATTACACTGAGAGTTTTCTCCCCCCTGCTTCCCCTTTGTCTTCCGCTCCCTCTTGCTTTCTCTCTCATCGCTGCACTGAGTAATAGCGACCGACTGCTTCGCTGCTGCCAATTGCTTGAACCCCCCTTTTGTTAAAGTTCATGTATTTCTCTAGTGCCAGGCGCAATGAGGTGATGTATCCTTTTGAATGGGGACCACATTAGTCTTTCTCACCAGCCCCAGCTAAGAGTAAAGGGCCTTGACTCCCATTATGATTTGCCTACAACTTCACACGGACAATTAATGAATGGATCCTGGAGCTCCTTCAGCACGGCTAGGCTGTAATGGAATTGCGAGGCTGTTTGGGCACTCTTTGTTGGTGGGAGCCATATTGGTGACCAGCTGGCCATTAAAGACAGAGACAGGCCTGGACATATGTAGTGTACATTATAGCGAGGTATTTACTGAATAATTTACTGAATACACAATGCGCAGCCTCCTCGCAGCAGCTGCACATTCTCTCACATGCACGGGTGCACTCACACGTCGCAGCTACCGTCTCCTTCTGATTCATGCCTGGCCAAAGTCATTGACTTTATTAATATTCTTGGCTTCAAATCGGAAATATCACAGAGGAAGAATTTGTGCATTTTTTGACGACTATCTGAGCAAAAAGAAGCCAGATTTTTTTCATGAGACAAGCGAAGAGTTGGACTGTGAACTGTTTGATTGAAGTAATGATTTTATTGTTAAAGAAATGGCATAAAACGGCATTGAGCAAGATTTCTTTGGGTTTGTTGAACAGATCAACGCAACAAAGTACATCACAAATAATCAATTAGACAATTATTTGTGTTTAAATCCATTTCTGTTGTATTTGGGCACATTGTGTTTATATTTGCAGTGAGCATAACTTTAAAACAACAAAGCTTGTGGATAAACAAGAGGTCTCACTTGAAACCAAACTGTAGGTGTGTCTGTATCTCACGTAGTTTTTTTTTAAAACAAGTTGGTTCTTCATTCAGTGAAGTTACTTGCAGTGAGTACAGTATCCAGAAATTTTACTCAAGTGAAAGTAGTGATACTTTGTAGTAATATTGCTTAGGTAAAAGTAATAAGCATGGGGCAGTAAAACTATTCAGTCAATCTTTTCAAAAAAGTTACTAAAGTTAGTGAAAGTAGATACCACCCATATCAAATGAAGTCATTTGACACATTCAGGAGTAGGTCAAACATTGAAGCTGCAACAATGTTTACACTGAATTGCATTATAACTGATTGAATTACTTCTTTGTTTAAAAATAATAATAATAAAATGTTTCACAAAACTTAAACAGTGTTTTTAAGTAATCACTGTTTAGAGTAGAATAATTTAGTCCCATGTTTGACTGGTATATTTGTTTTAGAGCTATTTAGATGGAGTTGAAAGTCTTTTAAACTGTAAAACAGCACTTCACTCAAAAACAGACTGACGCTACTGTGGTCTAAATTCACTCATTTATTTCACTAGCAAACTCAAGCTTTCGGGATCACTAAAGAGGCAAATTAGGATAATTCATGTTAGACTTTCACAGTCACTCAGACAACTTAGCAAGATTTTACACTTCAGACCTGTCCACATAACAGTTTGTGCTGACTAGACTTGTGAGGACATTTGTCAGGGACTTGGAAACGACTCTGTCCTTATTGGTCAAATTTTGGGTGTTTGTGCGTACTCTGGCGGTCTCACCGGGCAATTTAATGATGCGTTTTCTCACATGTGAATGCACAGTGGCGCGATAGCAGTGCCCCAACAAACTGAGCACAGAAGCAATGAAAGGACTCATTGCTCAACAATTTTTTTTTTTCAGTACAGAGTGATTCCAGTGGTACTTCACCGGCATCGCTTCACAGGCTGCCAGAGAAAACCCCACATCTGGATAAGCCGTTCTGTGGTGTGGTGAATTCAAACACTTATGTGTCTCCTCTTGGTTTAGAGCACACACCCTGTCATAGTGACACCTTTTTAAGCAGGGATAACCGCTATTTCATTTTTATTGCTTTCTCCAGAAACGTCGGTCATACGCTGGCTCACGACGTGAGGGAGAAACTTTTAATTATTTGCACATTTGGTCTCTGGTCTAAACCAACTTTTCTGCTCAAACTCGTATTCTGTTCCTGCACGCCCGAAAAGATGAAACATTTCAACTCCCCACCTTTATTGATACAGCTCCACCAGTTTAAACACAGGTGTCACTACAAGATACTAGTCTCTCTGAAAGATCAAATATTTTTTTTCCTGGTTTACTCTTTTAAAAGAAGTGCAGCTTTCATGCTTGGCTCTGTCTTTTTGTCAGAGGTTGGTGTGAGAGGGGAGGGTACTTTACATCCAGCCCAGCCGACTACAGCTCGGGCTTTTAACCATGGCCTGACAACCTCAGCAGTGGACCACCACAATATCTGTTGATGTTAATCCTATTAGGCTTGATTTAACACTTTACACGCCCATGATTTATATGAATGTTTATTGGTTTTCTGTAATATAATCAGCTCAGGGAAACTTAATGCATTGTTTGGTAATACATGCGTGACTGGAAGCAGGGGGTGCACACACACACACACACACAAAAAAAAAAAAGCCCGGTGTTATTTGAAATCATACACCTTCGTCCAACACCAACACTTGAACTAATTCAATCTTCAAAGTCAATGGAAAAAGAACAATATTTATTAGGATTAGGAGGGACATTTTGTCTGGCAGCCTCCTCCAAAATGAAAGCCTTGTTTTTTTTTTTTTCTTTGTTGATCGTTTGAGGATTTAAGATGCATTAGAAGGCAGTGTCTGGATGGATAATGGAAGGTTAGAGACTGTTATTTAATTTAAGTTCAGACACTAGAGATTAATACCTCCATCCTATGTGAAGCCCCTCCTTTCCCACCTTCTACCCTGACGCCTCAGAACAAAAAGATGCAACTAAAGTTACAGGGTATTTAGCTGTGATTACAATTTTTGGAGTACGGCCTTGATCGGTGACACAAATTAAGCCTCGTCAGCTCTCTAAAGAAAATAAAATTTCTTTTTCAATGTCTTCACCCTCATTCTACTCGTTTTTCCACAGTCACCCAGTTACAGCAAACCCTGGTCCATATCCAGGAGCTCCTGGTCCAGCAGCAGCAGAAGATCCAGGAACTCTCTCAAGAACTATCTGCAGCAAAGGTACAGTGGGCCATATTTTTTTTGGCATCTCAAATATTTAAGGCATCTTTGAGTTTACAGTCGGAAAGTTTGAGTAAAAGCACATAAAATCTGATATAAAAAATGTCTCTAGGCCAGCTGCTAATATCTCTAATATTAATTTCCGTCACCAAAATTGAGAAATTTGTCGGAAAGAAAAAAAGTGAGCATGTTGCCGAACGCGAATGGTGTTACATATGGAATATCAAACTCAGGGATTAGAGTGTAACTGAATGGCCACCAAATTAGTGATGGTAACATCTGGATGCTGACTCACTAAAGTGTTTCCAGTCTTCAGCTTTGGGTTGTTCTGTTCCTTAACCAAATGTCTCATTCTGGGGACATTTCAAAGAGAGAACCTGTTTTTAGTGGGTCTGGAGCAAACCAACCTTTTCATATGTTGACTTTCACTAAACTCATCCATGTTTCCTACATTGAAGCTCTTTTGGAAACTAAGAGTGCTCAGACTGTCCTTTTATGTGTGTTTTCCTATAATTAATTTAACATATTACTATTAGTAAGATTCTATGCTACACTGCAACCCATTTAAAACTTCAGTATCTAACTTTTATATATATATATATATATATATATATATATATATATATATACTGTATGTATATGTTCAAACTGGCATCATATTGTGATAGTAAAACATGACTTGTACAATAATCAGTGAAAAATGTAAACTCATCTACTTCCTCCAAGTGCTTTTATTGGAGGAAATGCACTGCTCCCGGTTAAAAACAACCAATCATA
This sequence comes from Xiphophorus couchianus, assembly GCF_001444195.1. NCBI lineage: Eukaryota > Metazoa > Chordata > Actinopteri > Cyprinodontiformes > Poeciliidae > Xiphophorus > Xiphophorus couchianus. The sequence goes on from NC_040228.1 coordinate 12,116,983, forward strand.
GCCAGAAGGAAGGTCTTAATGCTATCAGTCATGCTCGTGTACACGTGGCTTAATGTTTTAATGGTGAAGAAATAATTTACCTTTAGAAGAAAACTGTTTATCCAATGTCATCACTGACCATGTTAAGTAGCTTGGGCATCCATAGCTATGTTGTGCTGAACCATCTGTAGCGTAGCAGAAGTCGAGGGGGAGGGTGTGATCAGCATTTGCACGAGGGTGATTGACAGCGCTAAGGCCTGGTTGTTTCTGACCAAGCGGTGTATTTCTGCAAATGGAGAAGGCAGAAGTTTGATTTTTTTTCACAGATTTTCTGTCTCATATTATACATAGTGATAGTTTCAACAAATAAGTTAAATAAATGTTTATAAAATTAACCTACTGCAGCTTTAAGGGGGGAATGTATATAGTTTAGTGCCCATGTCTCAAAAAACTCAATTTTTCATACATTTGGGCTTCAGAAAACAACTGAATGTTTGAAACCTCTAAGATTTGTAGGTTTTCTGCACTTCAAGGATTATATTTTGTCTTGAATTATACTTTTTTCAGACTCAGCTTCTCAATACTCTCAGTATGCATCAAACCTCTCATAACTGGTTAAAAAAACAGGAACATGATACAACTTCATAAAATCTCTAGTTTATCAATACACAAAACACCGCATATTCTCTCATCATCAATCTTAACGCTTAAGATTGATGATGAGAGAGACGAGCTGTCTCAGGGCCTCTCTGTGCTAAAATCCTTTATACTGCTTGAGTCATAAGTACCCAAAACAGACAGGGTTATTATATTGTATATCATCAGAACAGAGGCAACAAAAAAAAATAAGGTGGATCTCATCATGAAACCATAATCTTTAACCATACTGCCTTGATTTTTATAGGCTGTTCTCTAAAATCTACTGAGGATGCTAAGTGTTTCAGTGAATCCACCTGAGTGATTGTTTTTAAAACATGTGTAGAGATGAAATGTTGCTAGATTTTTATTACCACCTCTCATAAATCGCTTTATGATCCATGGCCCTCTAAAAATGGCCTTGAAAGAGACAATCTTTGACAATGTTTTATCTCCACAGCTTGTTAAGCACGTGGGTGTATAACCGTAGCATCTGGATATCATGGGAAAACATATGTGGATGCATCCGCTCCGGCACAAATGAGGAAGAAAAGTATGGATCTCTTCCCTGGACGACGTTCATCAAAGCTCATTTTGTGCCATTTTGAGTTCTGAGTATCTCTGCCTGGCAGAACGCAGTGATGATCTAATTTGACCCCATGCTGGTCTGAACTGTTGAAGCTAGTTCCACAGTCAGACAAAAGTCCAATTTAAACAATGAGTTTCCTCCGGCAGAAAATAACAGCGTTTCTTTTTCCTTTTCATTTGTCATCCCTAAATCACAGATTGGATTAAAAAGTGCACTTCATTTACTATGAGTGCCTTGTTGGACAGCAGCAGTGTATAAAAAGTATATTTCCCATCAAAACACCCATTAAACAAATCATAAACCCTGCTTTATAGTCATAGTGTTGATCTTAAATTTTCCTTGTGAGTCGGCACGAGGCCCTCTGTTGTCTCAGGCCATGAGGGAAATTGGGAAATTGTTTTCAGGTCCGCGATGTTTGATGAGAAACACATGTTGGAGCTGGGGAGCTACTTATCATTCACCGTTTGTGGCTTTCAGGGTTTCGCTCCACTGTGCTGCTTAAAGTGCGCCACGCTTAGCAATTATACCTCTCAACGCGGAAATGTGCCTTTAACCCAAAACACATGGAGACTTCTGTTTCCTCAGCTGCTAAGTAAACATTTCTCATAGCTTGAAACCGCTCGCTTGCGGTGTGGGTCCACTGTCCCCAAAGCGGGGGACGTCATTACGGACGTGAGTTTAGACAGAAGGACTCATGTCCGCGCATACGCTCACCCGGAGAACACAGGCTGATGCAGCACATTTCCAGACCGAGCTGTGTTCTCACTTAGGATTCTGTGAGGGCATGCTGCTGTACAGATGCTAAAAAACACATACATGTCACCTCTGGTACATATGTGCGAAAAGCTTGAATGTATCTTGTACTGAAGCAGCATATTCTCACCCTAAAACATTTGAAAAATCTAACTTTGAGTATATTATTCCAACCTCTTTTAAAGATGACTTAACTGAACTATTTTTTTAATACTTATTTTGTTCATCATAGTTTGTAGGTAATAATCATTAACTTTTTTGTTCATTGGTATATAAAAATTATGTGGCACCCAGGCCCATTTCTTTCAGCTACTGGCCACTGAACTAAACAATGATGACCCATTTATGCTGCCACCATTATAGTTAACAGAGCAGGACAATAGAAAAATTAAACAAAATCTCCATGATAATCATTATGCACTAACGACACAACCACTAGATGTTAGGCAGCATGCCTGGAAAAAAGGGTTTTTCTATCACATCGTGGTCGTTCCCTGATATTCTTTCAATCACTCTGGATCTCTACTGGCAAAAGGAAACTGTGCAAAGTGGTTGCAACAGGGGTTTCAACAATTGTTTCCACCTCCAGCAATCACTGGGCATGGGACAACAACCTGGACACAAGTCCCCAGTCCATCACAGGACATATTACTCCTGCGAAAGATGAATTAATTCCAAGATCTTTTACACATCTCTTACCAGGCACTAGAACAAATCTCTCCATCTCTGCACACCACACAAGTGTTGCAGATAGATTTGCCTTAGGAAGATCCATCTCCGATGTTACACAGCCAAGTCCATTTCTACCCCATTATCATTACAAATCTGCGTGCTAACTGTGTTTGCCCTGCTGTCTCAACTCACTGATCGTTCTCTTTATTAGTGGATACTACACAGAAGATTAGAAAACGCCTCCTTGCTTACAGAAGATGAAGTGCCAGTGGGAAAGAGCATAAATAGAGCGAAATCAATTGCACTGTACCAGTGTTTCTACTCAAAAACACTCCTCTGGGGAACTCCATATGAAACTAATTCCATCATAAATATACATGTGTTACACAAAAACATACTGTCTGCCAGCGGAACAACTGTGAATTAATTTGCCTTCAGACTCTCTTAAACAAGGCTTGTTAAAGATCTTATCTTGCTGCTAATAGTCCAAAGGCATTTATCTTCATTTAGCCAGATGTGCTGCCATCCTTGGATGCTGCTGGAGTTGCTGCTATTTTCTTCTCTCCATGCTCATAAAATATATTTTTCTTCTTTTTCCCTTTTTTTTCTCCCCCCCCCGAAGCACTTAGTTAACCAGCAGAAAGAGACCGACCCCTCTCACACCCAGGCACCCACCCGAGACATATTAGTTACAAGGCTTTTAAACCAGTACGGGGGGAGTCTTGCTGTGAACAGTATTTACTCAGTAAAAACACACAGCCTGGCCGCACGTTGGTGGTTGATGATTTAATGGGCTGCAGCTCTCTGATAGTATGTGGGTTTTCTTTGTTTTTGGAGGGGTGGGAGGTTGGCTCATTTGTTTTGCAATTATTTGTTCATGCATGATGCTTTTTATAAGGTGCATAAGAGTTTATGTTCGCCACCCTGTAGCTGTAACCTTTTGTAAAAGTCCCAGGAAAAGAGAGAAAAGACAGACTTAAATTAGTTTTTTAAATATTTTTGATAGTTTCTTTGCTGTTTGAAATGAAAGAGTTCATAGTTTGTATCTGTTTTAGCCAGACGTTTAGAAAACTAAGCAAATTTAGTGTAAATTTATTACATTTAATCAGGAATAAGGAAGTGTAACATTTCAGCATAACAATTCACGACAAGGCAATTAAACCATTTTATCAGACAAACCGGTCCAATTCATCTGATTACATGGAGTCCTATTTTGTCCAAATACAGTTCAAATCAACCCAATCTTATAGTCAGATTATAATCCAGTTACATTCATTTATTAATTTGAAATGATAATCCATCACAGTAGATCTAGTTGATCATTTAATCCCAGGTGATTAAAAAAGGCATCACAACAGTGACTCTATAGCAGTACTGAATTTTGAACAAATGTGGTGACAGTGGAAAAAATGCAACATTTAAGTTTCACAAGTTGAAAACTAATATACAGAAAAAAAAAATCATCAAATAAATGTATTAAAGAAAAACTCCAGGAAAAATAAATTGCTCACTTATGACATATAAATGCCCAATAATGAATTTACATTTTCAATAAAATCATAAGTAATTATGAGTAAACAAATTTTAGCAGTGAATTTCCTCAGAAGCCTCTCATAAGAGGTGCTTTATAATCTCCTTAGTAACTGCAGCGGCTGAAACGTTTTGATCCGCGGTTGTTTAAACATCACAAATTTCACACTAAAGTGGATACTTGTCGACACTTGAGGTGGGCCTTTTAAAGTCAACGTTCGTCAATCTTCTGCAGTCACCGATACCCCAACTCTCATCCTTTAGCCAAGCACCTAGTGCACTTAGCACATGATCCTAACACAATGTGTGTGTATCCATGCTGACATAATGTATCTCAGAGCTGAAATCCAGTCTTGGCCCAACATTTAATTAGGTTTCTTCAGACTTAATAAGACATATGTCAGAGTTAGTGTTGTGTGACAAGCCTTGATGTGAGATATTATATGGTGCTGCTCTGTAGATAATGCACATTATAAATGTAGATGGTGGTTAATATGTCTACTTGAAAGCCTTCTTTTCCTATGCTGGGTGGCATAAACATATATGAATGGTCATATTTTATTTCTTTTTAGAAACCCTAAAGTGATTCTGTGCCTTGGCCACTTTTCTTTTCCTCTGCCTTTTAAAGCTATTAATTTTTTTTGAAGAAAAAAAATGAGGGAGAAGCAGAATTGAGCCTTATTATACGGGTGCCGTGGGGAGGCGAGGGATTAAGATGGTTCTAATGAGGTGACGGCTGTAATAAGAGTGTCTTTAGCAGGCCTCCAATGCACCACCTCTAGAAACACAGCTCCTTATCGGAGAGGTTTAGGAGCCGATAAGAGCCCCCCTAAAAAAGAGGAAAAGTCATATCGTTCGTCTTCACTTCTCCTCCTCCGCCTCCCTCCATCCGCCGTAAATGAGTCTGATCCCTTTCAGATGTGATTCAATTAATTTCTCTTAGATTTAATTACAAGCGAAAGAGTCCAAGTTATCCCTCTCCCCTCGATAGGGGGTCCACGCTTCCTAACAAGCTTCCTCTAGTGAGTCAGGAGAGTCTTAATTACAGCTTTTACTTTTCTTTTATCCCACTTTTTCCCTCGTCTACTCCTAATCCCTCCTGGTCTCGTTGGCCTGTCGACTGGCTCCTGTATGTGTTTGTCCTTTTTTTTGAGAGTGCCAACAAAAAGCAGTTATGCATTTCATGGTTTCACAAATGTTTTGCCTGATAAAACCATCTCACTGCAATCAGCTAATTGAATGATCATCTGTTTTTGAATAGTTGTATTGGAATAATTGTTTGACTGCTGAGAACGCTTTTGGGAAATATGTACAACATAGAGATGCATTAATCAGATTTTGAAACTTTGACTTGCTGATAAGGATTTTTAGCTTATTTGTTTTTTTCTTTAACAAAAGACACAAATGTGTTTATTTTTAAATACAATAAACATTAAACTAATAAAATGTAAAAAAAAAAACAATGATATTTGAAATGAGAGCAAAGACACAGAGATGTGGTTCCATGCATCACAGAAAATCTACAAATACAGTAAAATCCTCTGGGTTGTGGCTAAAAGGTGTCTAAAAATGATACCCAACTTTTATCAATCCCAACTTGATCAGTAATTACTTATATTAGAACCATAAGTGATGTCACACTGTGTGAGACAGAGAGCAGTCAGTGATACGCAGCTTTGCAGTTATGCATATTTTACTGTTATTTCAAAGCAAATTAAATGTTGAAAGGACATTTTAAACTCCTCTTATTTCAGCGATTAGCATGATTAGCACATAATAGAATAGAATAGAATAGAATTCAACTTTATTGTCATTGCACTGTCACAAGTACAAGCAACGAGATGTAGTTAGTATTCCCAGCAAAAGTCCATATGCGTAATACTTTTTGGGGACCTAAAGGGCAAGATTATGATTATAAATCTATGACTAATGCATTATGTCCACTGTTCTCAATTGGTACAATCTACAAGCCATATGCCGCACATTAGGAAATCCACAGTTATGGTCACATAATATTCTGTGGCAGTAGCTGTCCATGTCCATGTCATGTTAGAGCTATCCTATCTACATTTAGCCTTCAATTTGCTTTTGTGGTGGTGTTGTCATGTGTGGGGATTGCTGTTTCAATGAAATATGGGATGCTATATCCGAAGCGCTCCATACAGCAAAACCCCTGATTCTCAAGAGCTCTCAGTGGTTGCAACACCTTCAGAGTTGAGGTTTTATTGAACTTTCTAATTAACTTTGCCTTTTCCAGGTGTGGGAGAATGTTTATGTCACTTGCTCTTTGCTCTTCTGGCTGACAATGACATATATGCCATTCTTTTCTCTTTTTCTTTTTCATGTTTGTTATGTTTGAAAATATATAATTTAAGGTCATTGTAGCTCGCATATGATGGTTCCTTTTCAAGACATTTTTCTTTTACTGTAGAGTAGGGGTGCCCAAAGTTGGTCCCCGAGGGCCCGGTAGTACCAATACCTTTTCAGCATGTCAGTGTTCTTCTTAGGCCTTCTAACAAGCCATCATTTGATCCAGGTGTGTTAAACCAGGGAGAGAACTAAAACATGCAGGATGCCAACCCTCGAGGACCGACTTTGGGCAACCCTGCTGTAGAGGGAGATGGACACAGCACACGTAAACCACAGAGTGTCCGTGTGATGCACTTAAGAGCATCCAAGTTTTGCCTTTCGTGTTCCTCAAAGTTAAGTCTTAAGTTAACATTAGAGACATTGATTTTGACTATTCATTGAACTCTAAACCCCCAATTCCCTTTAGAGTGAATGAATACTTTTGATATTCTAAGAAACTCTGCAACATTTTCAAATCAAGCAGTCTTGTGACAGACTGTATAAGACGCCTCAAAAACAGGTCTCACCTTTATTTCATTCTGTATCTGACATAATTATCAATCAGTAATCTGGCATGTTTTAGAGCTGCTCATTGTAAATTTGTTTTTAAAAAATCACTTTTCTCCTCAGGCTTTTGTAAAAACTTTCATTTTGTTGCTTCTTTTTGCAATAAGCTACAAGTCTTTCCTTCGCAAAAAAACGAAAATTCACCATCAGATTTTCAACAGTAATTTGCCATTCAAATACCTTTCCATAATACCCTGTAGCATTTCAAACTACACCAATGTATTTGTCTGTGCGTGACAACTCAACCCTTTGATAAAAGAGAAAAAGAACAAAACACACTGTTGTCCTTTGGCATGTCTTCATGAATGTGCCCATTGTTCCCCCGATTGTCATTATCCAAAACACTGCACACTGACCTAATCTTTTCTGCGCAGTATGGAAAATTATGTAAAAACAGGCGATTCGCTCTCACAGGACTTCCTGACTTCAGTAAGGTGGTTGAAGTGGCTATGTTTGCCCTCCTGCCTGTCACCTCCACCAACAGGTTGTTGCTAAGTTGTTATGGTGACTCATGGCTTGACTACAGGAAAACGTGTGGCGTTTAGCATTTGCATTCGCCATATTTGTTTACTTACCCCGTCGTTTCACTAAATAAGGTTTAAATATTTCATGTGGTTGAACTGTTAAAGGGGCCTGCAATGTAGGGACTTTGTGCCGTGACCGTACATGTGACCTGACCAGTACATGTGTGTGATTCTGTGTCACTGACAGTTGTGTGTGTGTGTCTCTCTGGGGCTTTTCCTACAGACATCATCCTCAACCAACCGCATCCTGGACAACCAAACAGTTGGAGAGCTAAAGGCTGAGATTGCCTCTTTGAAGGGCTTACTGCTCAGCAGGTAACAAAGTTATCCAGACCGCTGTCACATAAAACGCCCTTCAGGTGTGTGTGTGTATTTTTGTGTTGGAAGGATAAGGACACATTGCTTGTGGCCTTTTTGATTTCTGTAATGTAGTCCATTTGAACTGTGTGCCAATGACCATGCGCTTGATCAAGTGTAACATTGTAGTTTGTGATTTCTGTATAAAAATATCACTGCATTTTCCTAAGAATTTAAAACGTAAAGGAGAACTATAGATTGTGGTTCTGTATTTTTAACAAGTAATTGTCAAAACTCTGAGCATTAGCTTCAGGCTTCTGCTGACGTGGTAACTCAAGTTCAACAGTTGAAATCAGGAGTCTCCCGATACATTTTTACTACCGATACAATACCGATAATGCAGTTATAAGTATTGGCCGATGCCGATATTGACTTGAGATCAACACGAATCATACGTACTTTTTTTTTTTTTTTTACTTATTTTGTAGTGTGGAATGTTGTAAAAGGCTTGATCAAGTGATATTACTCAAATAGAGAACTATGGTCAACAATAATAGCTATGAGAACAACTGACATGTTTATTATATACCGCTGGGTCTGTTTCTGGGATACTAGTGGGCTTCTAGATAGAAATGCTGGTGCGAAATTCTTGAGCGGAGTGCTTCTATCACTGTGTAGATTTTATTGCAGGTTGATACAATCCAACACTCATCTTTTGGCTGATACCCCTAGTTGGTATGTTCTTATTTATCAACCTGGGTAAGGCTGGTAAGATGGTAAGGCTCATACATTGGTGGTAACAAATATTTGAGCTACTGATGCCTTCTGTTATCTCCAAACAGTGCCATTTCTCCTTTGCTCCAACAGCAACAAGGCATTTTTATCCACACAGCTGCCACTCACTGGATATTTTGTCTTTTTCTTTTTAACCTTTCTCTGTACGTATAAATCCTTTTTCTTAACTTCTCACATTCCTATTATCTACTCCTCAAAATAGATAACACAAGGGAGCTCACCATAAATCCATTCTAGTAAGGCAGATGTGTGTCGATTGTCAAAAAGGCCTACAAGATAGCATCTAGAACAACAGAGATTAAAAAAGAGATTTTAAAAAAATATCCTTGAGAAATTAATTTCACTGTGAGATCAGAAGACTGAATAAAATAATAAACGTAAGTGATTGAATTCAGACCAACCTTGACATTCACTGTACATACTTAACGCCAAGTTGCCTCCAAATCAGCAAAAAGTGATGCGTGTCTGGAACAGGTTTTAAAGTCAACATATGTGTGTTTTCGCTGCAGGGCTGAGTTTAAATTTCAGAAAGAAATTCCAAGAACAGAAGCGCCATCAGGCAAATGCCATTATGCAGTGATGCATTTCTGATAATGCTCTGAAGGTTTTCCACAAATACATAAACCTTAGGAACGCAACGTCTCTCAGTTGATTACATTGTTTTGTTTTGTTTTTTTACTTTACGCATACTGCAGCATTCAGTTGACTGATCTCAGTGTTAAAGTGTCTAATGCAGGAAAGAAAATTACCAACATCAACCTAGAACAATTAACAGTTAAGTTTAGTTTCTTGTAGTAAAAAAAAAAAAAAAACAGCACACTTATAATTGACTTTAATGTGATCTTACCATTGTGATAAAAAAAAGTTCTGTATTCTCTTTAGCTTTCCTGTGTTTTTGCTCTTAATCAGACATAGTCCAGCTCAGTTGGGTCGATTAGCATGCATGGTTATGTATCCCCGTCTGTAATGAGGCCTTGAAGTTAGAGAGTACATCAGAAAAACCAGCAAGGACATAAATTGCTTCAGAACTGTCTGGTTGAGCATGTTTTGTTCCCCTCCTCTCCTAAATTTTAATCAGTAATAATCCTTTTGTCATTTGCTTTCCTGACTTCGTCCAAACTCTTGCTGTAATTTTCTTTGCAAAGACTTGAATCATAAAATAAAGACTTGCCATCTGTCTCTAAAACTTGTTACCTTTTTGTTCTGCCGATCCAAATAGTCTCCAAACTGCAGCGTCTTTTTGATCTTAAAAACTGCATTCTGTGTAATTAGAGACAAATGCACTTTACCAGGTGTGGTGAACATCTGGCTATTACAGCGGGAAAATACTCCATCATAATTATGAAAAGTACTTAAGATTTGCGTGTTAAAATGTAAAGTTCCTTGCAAAAGTATTCAGCCCCTTGAACTAATCCATATTCTGCAAACTTCAATCTTTTGTGGGATGTCTATGTAGATTTGCATGACAATACACAGAAAAACTACTAAAATGAACCTTTCTATCACTTTTATATTTTAAAAATACTTGAAGATTTTCTTCTGGCCACTCTTGTGATGGCCAGATTTGTAGAGTGCATGACTAACGCCTCTCCTGTCAGCAGATTTTCCCACCTTCCATGGACCATATCTCTGCTTCTTCAATGACTGCTCTAAATGGTGCTATAAGTTTTTTTTATTGTGAGACATCAGAGTAAAGGAGAGCGAAGAATACAAATGCATGCCTCTCATTGAATATTTTTGAAACCCATGTGTTGTTTTCCATCCACTTAAGGGAGTTGATCTGTCAGATAAAATCCCAATAAGATGCATTGAAATTTGTGGTTGCAACCTGGAAAAATGTGACAAAATTCAAGGGGTAGTAATTGTGTTTGGAAGGTGGAAGGGTTTTGTGGTTGCCGTCACCCACCTTTGGTTGATACTCAAATAAAAACCAAGTTTTTTTGATGAAGGTGTCTTTAAGGGTAACTCTGTTCCTGTTTTTAATCCCACAGGAGACAGTTTCCTTCCACTCCTGCCATTCCAAAGATCCCCTCGTGGCAGATTCCCCTGAAGTCGCCGTCAGCAGTCGGCTCGCCGTCTGTTAACCACACCAACAGCAGCAGCGACATCTCCCCCGTCAGCAACGAGTCCGCCAACTCCTCCCCAGTCAAAGATGGACACCAGAGCCCCCAGGAAGTGCTGGGGGGCCCAGATGGAGCCCACAGTATGAACGGTGACGCCCACACGATTCCGCCGCTAGACCAGGTGCGCATGGAGGTGCAGGGTGAGGAGGAGAAGAAGGAGGAAGACGAAGAGGATGATGTCAGCCACGTAGAGGAGGAAGAGGAGGAAGCTTTGAGCATACAGACGGAGGATCGAAGAGGCGGAGACGGACAGATTAACGAACAGGTGGACAAACTGAGGCGGCCCGAGGGGGCCAGCAACGAGAGCGAGGTTGATTAGCCGAAGAGCAGAAAGCACAAAAAAAAAATCGCTCACTTGTCATCTCGGCTTGTTTCTCTACGAACCTCCCCGCCGACACTATGTGATTTCTGTCCACCTTCCCCTTCCGTTTCCACTTCCCCTTTGTTACATTTTAATGTTGATCAGAATAGGGAGTAGGTGTGGGTGTTGAGAGAATCCACAGCTGACAGATATTAGTGTGGCTGGTGACTGAAAGGCTTCCCACAGTTTACTTTTGATCACGCTGAGCCTCGCATAGTGAAGTCTCTCCGAGAAAAGAAATAATAGAAGTGATGGTAAAATCACAACAACTCTTAAAGCGCCTGTTTAATACTAAGCTTATGTGACTTCTTACTTTTAATTTAAATGATTTGATCAGCTAATTAGCAGCTCTGCCTCAGCGTCACCGTGACCATACGGATTCAGACTAAAGCTGCACATCCGTTAGTCAGAAAGCAGATGTTGCATCGGTCTCAAAGTTACGGTGAGTTTCCTGCGAAGCATTTTTCGAGTCGCTCTCCTTGCTGATGGCAACAGGAGAGGACAAGCTCTTCCAGGGCCGATGCTTTTAGCCTCTTTTATGTGTCCTTTTGCATTGGTGTCAGTCTGTCAATAATTCACAAGGCCAGCAGGGTGGCATTTGGGTGAAATAAAAGCCCTGAAATTTGAGATTAGAATGTGATGACGGGCTTTGTTCCATGCCGGTGTCAGAGTGCTCATATGCTCAGAGAAGGAGGGGAGGGGAGAGAGAAGATAAATGTTTTTCTCCTTTCTTTCTTTCTTTCTCTCTCTCTTTCTTTCACTAGCTTTCCTTTTTCACCGAGGGCAGAATCCTGCATCTTTGCGCGAGAGTGTTTGTTTGTGCGCGAGAAAAAGAACCCAGACAGTCTGCAGAGCTATATCTGCGTCTCCAGCAGGGCAGCTGATTTGGTTTGTGAAGTATGTTAATAATCAAATGATCAACAAATAACAGATGTATTAGTTCATGCAGCTTGAAATGTCAAGGAGGCTAAAAGCGGAAATCTAATACTGGAAGCCCAGTTGCATCTTATCATTTTCTGTGACAAACCCTCCGGTCCAAATTAGGTAGGGCCTCCCACAGTGAGTAATCTTTACAGAAAACGGCAACAATATTTTGTAATTAAGCTGCAGTAAGACAAAAGCGCTGCCACAGATGGAAGTTGCAGAACTGGTATTACTTTCTTTAATCTCTCTCTCTCTCTATCTCTCTCTCGGTGTGGAGGTGGTTGGGGAAGTTAAAAAAAATGCCCCGTGATTGAAAAGGAAAGTAATAAATGAATACTTGACTTATTGAATTACTCACTGTGTCTCAAGCTAACAAGAAGAGTCCATGACTGAGAAGAAGGGATGCCAGCCTTTTTGTCTCCATCACACGGCTTTCCTTGATGTAAAGAAAATGGCACAGATTACACTTTGTTGGGTTAATTAAGCATCAAATAGGTTTACTGTGTTCTGTTAATGCATTTCATTTTTTTGAGGGGAAGTCCTGAACATTGTATAAAAGTCGTCACCAACTGTAATAAATCTGGTTCACCACAAGAAGAGTGACTTAGTTATTTTAAAACTGAAACAATGTACAGTGAACGTTATTCCTTTTACTAGAGCAGGCCTAGAAATTGTGGCTAGTTTTAAACTGAAAATGCAGAATATTTGAAATGAATTGACATTCTTTAAAATTTGTAATATGGTTTTGATAAAGTCATAGTTTTTATTATATTCATATGAAGCTTTGAATAAGTATTCACACCCCGAAACTGTTTTTGTCACATTACAACCACAAACGCTATTGAAATTTTAGGATGTAGGTGATAGAGCCACAGTCATTTTCTTCCTTAACTGACCAGTATTTATCTTCAGTTCTGATGAACCTGCTGCAGAAAAACATCCCCACAGTATGATCCTTCCTCCACCATGTTTTACTGTGAGGAGGTGTTTTTTTTTTTTTTCAAGGTGATTTCCAACAATGGTTTTCCTTCACACATTGTTTTGCGTGTAGGCTAAAACGTTCTATTATGGTTTCATCTGCGTCAAAAAAAATTGGTCCTTTTTGACAAACTCCACCCAGGTGGACTGAATTTTAATTTGGGTTATTGGTAAGAATGACTAATTATATCATGTATGTCATGCCTTTCAGCTTTTGATTTGGAAAAAAAACTGATAAATGTTGCACTACTTGGTGCAACATCGAAGTGTGGGAAAGTTCTAGGGCTGTTTATACATTTGCAGGGTGCTGTATTGTATGTCTTTTACAAAATAAAAAACCCTGCAACTTCAGCTACAGATGAGAACACCAGCCTGAGATACTGTATGTATGTGTTGACTGTAAAACCTTGAATCATCCTCTGCTGAGTGGTCTGAAACCATGACAAGCAGGGACTTCCACCATTTTCTCAGCTTTCTTGGCAGAAGTGACTAAGTGAAGCGCTGTGAGATCAAGTGTTTGAACCTTTGTTTATTCCTGTAGGTTGATCAACAGTACATGCCTCCTACTTCCTGTTATTCAAATACCATGTTCAAAAATGTTGTTTAAATTTCTATTTTTTTATTATTGTTATTTTTCTGTTGGGAAGCTGAGTAAAGCTACGTTTAACCATTTAAGGTTCAACATTTGAATTGAATTTGCAGTTATGATTTCGTTTATTTAAAGTTATGCCAAATCATATTTGGTCCAAATCAGTCAAATTTGATTAACAAAACAACTTTAGATTTTGGGTGAAAAGAAAAAGATGTCAAACACCGTTTGAGATAATGGTACAAATAAGCTCCATAAAGTGAAAATCCAAGTGTCGTCAGTAAGATGCTTTCTTACACCATTGTAACACAGGCCGCCTAAGGAGAACCTTCCTGGCCACAGACATCAGTGTTTATAGTGACTCTTTGAAGAAACTTTGTATAATGAGTGCTGTGCCACCATAAATTTTTCTTTATAATTAGGCAATGGAAACACAGCAACCACACAAACCATTTTTATGGATCAAGACTAGCATCATGTATGGGAAAAAATCTCTATTTGGACTATTTGGACTCGTGACTTTGTAACTTTTACTATAAACCAATTTTCTGTGGCCAGATCAAAATGAAAGGTATTTGCCATGCATTATCAAGTGTATGAATTTAATTTATCAAAGTTTGGATGATCAATAGCATTTCACATATTGATGAGGTGTATAAACTTCTCTAAGGTTCGATAGCACATCCCTTTGTAATCCATTAACCTCTCCCTGGAGTTCAGGCCAACCTTAGATTTATAGGGACCTACTGTAATAAATCCACTTGTACATCATTTAGTGTCTTGGGGGATTTGCAGTGCATTCCTGTCTGCAAAGCATCATCTATCCTAGCCTCATATTCTCATCTGCATTTTGAAGAGTCCAAACAACAGCCACCACAGTTTGCATACCTTGTCGTGAACCCAGTGTGCATTTAAATTTGATTCCTCGTGCCAGCCGCTCAGCGTGGTGGTGGTAGAGAGAGGGCCTGTTTGTCCAATGCAACACCTTGGTTTTGACACCATTTGACTCCCCAGCAGGGAGCCTTAACCTCATCAATCTTGCTGCTAAACGGAGAGCACTCAATAGGATGGTGTATTGACACGCTCTGAACTCCATTGTTCACTGGAACTGAGCACTCAGCAGGTTAGAGGCCTGAGTGTCTCCTTGGATCAATGCAGGAGTTGTTAGCCCTTAGCAGCGGCAGGAGGAGCAGTTAGAGGACAATGGTGGCTCCCTCTGCACCTTAGACAACTTCTCTGCTCCAGCCAGAACAAATCTTGGAGCTCAATTGGTAATCCTGTCCCAGTTTTTATGTTTTCACATCATTCTAAATGAGGATATTTCTTCTTTCTGAACTGGATTCTAAACTTGCAGATAGCTCGAGGAGGTGTCCTGCAATATGCTTTAAGTAAAGGTCAGGATCCAACAAACTGGCCAGTTTTTTATATTCCCTGTAAGACAGAAAGAATAGTTTGGGTATGCATTGTGGAAATCGGATGTCTTTTTTTTTTACAACTAACTCTTGTGGAGATACTAATATACGAAGAAAATTTATTTTTAACTTACTTGTATTTTAAGTATATTTTTAAGTATAGCACGATCATACTTAAAATATAAGTGAAACAAAAGTGAACATCAAAACAAAATGCAGACATGAAAATGTCTACATTTTCTACATAATATTTTCGACTGATATTATTACTGTCACTATTAGTCCAATCATTGTACAAGGAGTGAAGTCATCAGTCGAAAATGCCGAATTTTTCATCAGTAGCTATTCTTAGCTTTCTGAGACTGAACTCTATAACATGAATGGGCTTAGGAAGGATTACAAGTGCATTTTAGCAACTTAAATAAAACTGTAACTGTAGATCATTTGATTAATTTAAATCTGAAAGTGAAGTATATATTCTCTCAGAGTGATACTTCTAGGGAATTTCTTTTAACTTTGATGCCTTACAGCGAATGAAACCCAAAATCCAGTTTCTCTGAAAGCCAGAATTTCACAAAGGACCAATATGAAATGTGTTTTAAAACTGAGCTCTGTGATGGACAGGCGACCTGTCCAGTGTGTAACCCGCCTCTTGCCTGTTAACCACTGGAGATGGGCACAAGAATAAGCGTGTTAGATAATGTACGAATGGATGGATATTAATATTGAATTTTTATGTTATGACTATTTAATGGCTTAGACAACCATGGAAAAGACAGACTGATTTACCAGGCTCTCGGTGACTCCCTCAAGCAGGGTAAGCCACAAAAAGTGATTAATAAAGAAACAGTTTTTCCAGACTGCTATATCCAATCCAACTAACAAACTGTAGTGGAAAAAAGAAAAAAGCCATCAGGGAGAAACACCACTTTGGAGGATTGTGAAGAAAATTAAAATCCAATGTTCATTGGGGCGCTCAGCCTAAATTAACATTGTTTTTGACGACAAGCTGAAGGCAGAGTGTTGGAAAGAACAGGCGTTTCTTAAAAGACAGTCCAATTTCAAGGCATTAAAGGGGCATTATTATTATTATATGTTTTCCAAACATGTAGTGCCATTTTATCAAGTAACTATGTTAACTTCAGTTGTTAAAAAAATGCTACATCAAATATGACAAAGAAATTTTACTTTATAAATCAAAGCCTTGAAAAGGGACCTCTGTCACTTTAAAAACTCCTGCTCTTTCTGAAACTCCGCCTTCAGGAAGTCATCACCACATCTCTTCTATTAAGCCTGTAGCAACGTTTTTACTAGAGGAGGAGCTGAGTTAACAAGGCGGTGCTAGGTCCTCCCAGGCGTTTTTCACAGCCGAATGGTTGCCATGGCAGATGAAAGGATTTCTCAAACATGCATAAAAGAATCAAGGCAAAACTCCAGGTAAGTTTTGTTACTTTTTCTACGCAATTTTATAGCGCAATGTGCTTGGAAAATACATATTACTGCCCTTTTAAGCCACTCATGACCAAAAGCATTTTACCTGTGTTAAAAGTGTGGCATTTCATTTTTTGTGAATGAAGGTACAAAGGACTGCAGAAAAAATAGAGGATCAATGAATTAAACTTGCTTGAGGTCAAGTGTGAATCTGGGGAGCCATGCTATTTGCTGGTGTTGGTTTACTGTGTTTTTATCAAGACCAAACTCAAGGCAGGAATCTACCAGAAAAATTTAAGAGCTCCTCAGATTCCTCTCCGCTGTCAAGACTTACACTTTCCAGCACCTACCCGCACCACCTAATGTATCCGTATCTGCTTAAATGACAGAGCTGAGGTTAACTCAGGTGAGTTAACCTGTTTGCAGTTTCGTATCTATACATAGGAAACTGCAACACACCAGACCCAACAATGCAGATGAACTGAAGGACAAAGCAATCTGATCTTCCTTAGCAACTCAACAAAACCAAAGGCCAATCGACCCCCATGCCATGTTGCTCCGATGCAGTAATTCATGCAAAAAGGAACATCGACTAAGTATTAAGTGCATATACTCATATAATCGTATAAGTTTCATTGACAAACAGTTCTGTATTAAAAATTCTTTTTTATTATTCTGATATTGTATTCAAAATTTCCAAGACATTTGAGGACATGAGCCACAAAATAAAACACAGACAAGTTGAAAAAATAAAACTAAGTGCAATCAAATAAATTAGTACACAAACGAGTAGCCCAAAACAATTTTGGAAAATTAGTTATCAGATTAGAATACATGTAAAATTAGATTAGCAAAGATCTCAAGAGAATTGAATAACAAAAGGTTTTAACTGGATAAGACCTTGAGACAGAAAGCCAACTGTCTCAAGCCAACTCTCATGAAGAGAGATATAACTCTCTTGAAGCCAACTTGAAGAATGAAGAGACTCAAGACCTTTGCGCTGTTGATTTGCTGGATTAGCTTTCTGTTAAGTGTTTAGGTTTAAAAAAGGTGCATCATTTAGAATGATCGAGGCTCCTTTTTTTTAAACTGAATAGGGAATAACTAAAAGCTGTTAGTCAACTGCTTAGTCATCGTGCTCCACTGAACTTCATTCACCGTAGTAAGTTTGTATTTGTCTGGTTTCTGCTTTTTAAATGTCTTCTTTAGTGGTATTTGACTAATTTGCTTCATGTAATGTGCGAGGGTTAACCAGTCATAGACTAGCGGTGGATGCTAACTTGCTAATGTCAATGAAATCTGTTGGACCGCTGAAGAAATGTCTACCAGAGACTGGAGCAGGAGGTGCATTCGGAGTTGTTTTAACACACGGAATGCGTTGACATTTGTGACTCTATCGGCTGTTGTTGTGGGTAAGTATGCATTTATTCTGTGCATGGGCAACACACATCTTGAACCTATGTGCTGTTGACAACAGTGTTCTGCTATGACAACATGTTTAACTTAAAAATGTACATATGTTTTTTATTTTTGCGTCTGCTGCTTATTACACGTTATCAGTAAAATAAAGTATTTATAGACCTTTTTTTTTAGCTGAAGAGTTCAAGCTAGACACTACTAGCGTGCCGCTTCAACAGAAACTAACGTTGGGAGAGCCGTTTGTTGGCTGAAGAGAAACTCCATATTTTGTTGTCAAGGCAACAGAGTGATGTTTATTTACTTATTTTAAATCTAGCAGCCGTGTACCTGGCTGTTTTTGTACTTCTAAGAATATTATTCCATCCGAGTAAATTATAGTTTCAGAAAGGTAATTCAAATCACAAATTCAGTTCAGAAAGAAAGACTTGTGTACTAGACAGACTATGGTCACATTACGATAAATTTTATGCCTTCATTTAAGTCAATTTGTGTCATTAGAGCGTCAGCTAAGAAGAAAAAAGGACACGCACATTTAAAACCAGTTATTTGTGTTATTCATAAAGAGGGAAAGTCAAATGTTGGCTAAATACTTATACAAAATGCACATATAGCAACCATATACAAATCCTGCCAGACTCCTTAAATATTTTATTATCTTTGTTTAAGACTCGACTGAATAATATTTTACCCTCTTTATGAAGAGTAAATTCACTCTTTTAAGGTGCGCAAATTCCATGACAGGAATATATTATGAAAATATATATGATCACACTAAATATTTGACGATGATCATTGACTGATTGCAAATATTTAGTGAAATGCATAGATAATTGAAATGTAACATTTATCAAGCATCTACTATGTAAAGTAAATGGGAAATAATCCACGTCTCTGCCATTGCTTTAACTGATTAAAAATACTGTTTGGCTATTAACATTTTCCTATGCATTTTACTATCTATCCTTTTCTGGTGAAAACCAAGTTGAATTTTATTTTCAGGCCTGTACAAAGCTCAGACTTGAATTCCAATGAAAATCTGTGGGGTACACTGAAGACCAGGGTCTTTGTGAGAACACCATAAAATCTCCAGTAGCATGAAATATTTGCCAAAGACTTATTACAAACTACAGACATTGACTACTGGCATCAGAGGAGCTAATAACTTTGATAGATTTTGGTTTTGTGAAAGAATTTGGTGAAAAGTAACTCTATGTAAGCATCCAAAAGAAAGAGTAGGATGTTTGGAACTGCTGTGTTGAAAAATCATTGATCTGTTTAACAGCACTTGAGAAATTTTTGAAAAAAGAATTGAAATTTCATCAGGGCACTAAAAATTTTGACCTCAACTGTGTATGTATATACCAAAACTTCTTTTGCTCTTTTGAAGGTGTTGCTATTGGCTTGGTTTTGAAGACCTTTACAACTCTTACATTGTACGAAAGAGCTTGGCTTCGCATTCCCGGAGAATTTCTTTTCCGGCTGATGCAGTTTGTTACTGTCCCTCTGCTGATGACAAATGTGATACTCGGTAAGTTACAAGAGAGATTTCTAATGCTGTCAGTTGTCACACAAGTTTTAAAGGCTAAGTTTCCAAAATAGAATGTAATAATTGACTAAGTTGACTCCAAAATACAACAAAGGCTTTTGAATTATTCTTGCAGCATTTATTTTTTCTTACCATTTTGTGTGCACCTTGCTATTGTTAAATAGAATTTACTCTATTTTTCTCTAAAGAAGTACCTGAGATTTTATTAAAATGGAAAAAGGCAACAAAATACTAAATATTTCAATTGAAACCTGCAGACATTTAAAATAAACTATTGTCATAATTACTGACAACAGTCTGCTGAGATAACAAATATGCATTCACAAATATACTTTTTTGAGCTCAAACTCAAAGATAAAACTCAGCATCAGATGGTAGCTATGGCAATAAAACAGTCTAAC
This sequence comes from Xiphophorus couchianus, assembly GCF_001444195.1. Taxonomy (NCBI): domain Eukaryota; kingdom Metazoa; phylum Chordata; class Actinopteri; order Cyprinodontiformes; family Poeciliidae; genus Xiphophorus; species Xiphophorus couchianus. The sequence goes on from NC_040228.1 coordinate 12,136,858, forward strand.
TATGAAGATTGTTCTTTACACTTTGACAATGTAAACTTGCCAGCTCCTTAAAATCTTAAATTTAAATGTTACACAATTTTAAATTTATTTTAATTAGTCTATGCTGAAACCATTAAATCAAATTTACCAACATTGACATTCTCAATAAACAAATGTTGAAATTCTCAATCAGTCTGTGTTAAAATTATGGGGGCCCTGAAGATCTGGGGGCCCTAAACAGCTGCTTTGTTCATTTGTACCTTAGGTGCCAAATGTGACCAGTATATGGAGCTGTTTTAAGATCCAGTGGCTGATGACTTAACTGGGAGATAAAAGATGTGCAAAAAACTTTATATTTATTTTTAATTGTATTTTTTTTTTTTTTGGTTAATTGAATTTAAGACTATAGTTATGTGTTTAATCATCAATAATGGCTTTCAGTAATGTAGTTACACAGTAATATTTTTATATTTCTTGTAAACTTAATTTTTTTTAATACAAAACACACATTGACCCCCTGGTGGACCTCTCTGGTGCACTGGGCTTGGCAAGTTTTTTGGGGAAATATATATGTACATATACATAAAAACGCCTTTTTAATCTGCTGTACATTCATTTTGATCTCTCCTGTTAGCTTTGTCAATATTATCTCCAAGTCATGAAGGCTGAATTGCCCCATTCGCATATTATACTGCTTTCAGCATAAGAAAGCAGAATGAGTTTAATCTATGTTTGTAATTGTGTTTATTTTGAATAATTTAGTCTTCTCTACAATACTTAAGACAGGTTTTAGTTATGGACTAAATAATACTAATCAGGGTTGTAAGGACCGAAAGATTAACATAAATTTCCTTGAAGGATTAACATCAATAATTTCCTCCTTAGCTACCTTCATGTCACAACAGTATGTTTACCTATTGTGAATTTTTTATTTTTTATTTTATTTTATTTTTTTCCATTTTTTTCTCCGAAGAGTTTTTGCGGCGTTAGTGGCTCGTATTTTTTCGACAGTAGGCAGACAGGAAGGAGGGTGAGGAGAGGAGGGAAGACATGCGGAAAAGGTCGTCGGGACCGGGAGTCGAACCCGCGAATCCGGAGTCCCGGAGTTGGGAGTCGCTCTACATTGGAGCACGCCCCTCCAAACGTGGGGCGTGCTAACCCCCTGCGCCACCACGGCACGCCCCTGTAAATTATTTTATTGTTAATCTTTCTCAACCCATGTTTTTGTTGTTTCCACAGGAATTGCTGGTGCCACTCTCAGTCCCTCCAAAAAGATCACTAGATGTGCATTAACATACTTTGGCTTTACAACAATAATCTCTTTGCTAATAGGTAAGAGAAATCTTGCTTATCAACATGATTTTTTTCATTTCTTAACGGAGCATTTGTTTTTTCACTGCATATGAAAAAACAGTATTGTCTGGATTTCAACTCTAACTTGCTTGCTGGGTGACCGGGCTCTGTTGAGCCTAACCCTAAGCTTTGGGTGGGTTGAGGGTACATTACAAACAGCCAGACATTAGCTTTCTCCATTATTTCCTAGACCTAAACTACCCTGCTCTTCCCCATCAAGTTCCCCTATAAATAGATTTTATTTTACCGATTTTACTTTACTGATTTATGCAGTCTGAAAAACTATGGCACTGGTTATAACATTTTCGGGTCTGAATAACTAGGAAAACAAGAACACGGAGAATAGAAAAAGATAAAATAGAGATAAAATCTTCTGGCAAAGATTGACAATATTAATAAAAAAGTGCCCTTTCAGTGGTTCACCAGACCTCTTAACATCTTTTTTTTCATCCAGAAAACATTAATCCAACATAACGTACAAACAATTGCAACAGGAGGTGGTTTCTGAATAGTCCAGGAGCTCGCAACAGAAAACAACACAGCATGTTAAACCTTCATGGTAGGATTGGAGGTTAAGACGGCAGACAAATCACAGACAGAATAGGTTAAGATAACATTTTTATACAATCAAACTCTGCCTTACCATAACCTGTTCTGTACGTGAAATGTACAGAACAGGTACATTCTGTACCTGTTTCTTTTTTGATGTTTTTCAAAAAAGAAAAAGGGGGGAGTGGAAGAATCCAGCACAGACCTGACATGGGACATGAGAGTGGGATCAACCATTAGTTGATCATTTTCTGTGTGCTCTGTGTTCAGGTAATTGGTCTTTGGGGATGAAATAATATGTTCTGTTTTTTAATCATCCCGCAGACTTAAGAGACAGGTCAGTTAGACCCCACAAGTGTTTAACTCTGTGCGCGACCCAGCAGGGTTGTACTGACCCCATGTGCGCTTTTACAATTTTATTTGTGTATGTGTGTGGTTTTGGAAAATTCACTTCTGTCTGACCGTGACATTTGCTGCGCTCCTCCTGAGCAAGACCTCATGAGGGTTAAAGTTATTGATTATTGCTGATTCATCTTTTCATTAATGATTTATGGGTCAGAGGTGAGTTAACATAAAATAAAATACTTTCTCTGACTGAAAAGAGTAAGAAGCAGCCAAAGAGGAACTTCAGAAAATCCAAGAAAGTACTAATCAGGACCATTTTAAAAGGACATTTGGTCACTCTTACAGAATAGCGAAGTTTTAATATGATGCGTTAGAGTTCTTACACAGCCTGTTTCAAAGCTTCACTTATCACTAACAACAAAAGGAGGTGGCATGGCATAGATGTGCACTTAAGCTAATTTAATGGTTCTTTACGAACCCGCCTCTTCCCATCCTCTACATCAGATTAGGTAAAATCCTAAATGTCTTGTTTCATCACCAGAAACTCAAATCAGAACTACTCAGGTCATCTGTGTGTTCATCAAAGTCATGGACAAGAAAATAATGCTTTCAAGACTATATGGAACTACAGGTAAAACCCTGTCCCCTACTGATTTAAAAGATGGAAGACATTTCGTCTGGTGAGGCTGAACTAGCTGAACCATCGGCGTCATGTTCCACAGTGAAATAAATTTAACGTCAACACGGACTAATGGTGCTGTCACGAAGGAACCGCCTGATCTGAAACTGACACACCCAGATACAGTGGTTTACAAAAGTATTCCCACCCCTTGGATTTTTCCATATTTTGTCACATTGCAACCACAAACATAAATATATTTCATTGAAATTTTATGTGAAAGACCAACACAAAGTGGTACATGATTGTGAATGAGAAAGAAAATTATACATGATTCAGAAATTGTTTTTTACAAATAAAAACTGGAGTATGCAAAAGTAACCCAGCCCCTTTCAGTAAATACTTTTGGGGAACCACCTTTTGCTGCAATTACAGCATCAAGTGTTTTAGGGTATGTTTTTACCAGCTTTACGCATCCAGTGACGGAAACCTTTGCCCATTCATCTTTGCAAAGCAGCTGAAACAGAGTCAGATAAGATGGAAAGCGTTTGTGAACAGCAATTTTGTAACAAATAATGGGAATGTTCAAGGGGTATGAATACTTTTGCAAGCCACTGTAGCTGAAAATTGCAGCTGTCTTCATGGTAAAAGTTTGAAGTCATGTGAAACAAAGATTGGGTTGTTTCGCCACAATGACAGGAAGAATTCTCAAACTCGTCAATCTAAGGCTTTAAAATCTAAGATCACTTTTGCTGAGAGTCTGGTACACCGGTACTTTTTATAAGTTCTAGTGCAAAGAGCTTTACTACTAATGCCACTTTCTGCATAGATAATTTTAGCAGTTAGTTCACACTGTAATGGTCAAAATGAGTGATTGTTGGATTCTTTTAGTGAAATTAAGAAAATTTGTAGCAAAGGATGTAGCTAAAGAAAATTAAAAAAAAATGTTAGCAAAATGTGTCAGTATGTGAAAAGCTCAGCCCTTTGTGCTATCTAAACCGATTAATAACTAAATAACAAAAGGTGCTTAGTGCAATAGGTTTTTTACACAATTTGAACCAGAAGAAGCTGAAACCTTTCCACTTGAGGAGTTCTGGCTAGAAGATATTTACAGACTAAGTTTTTTAAATATATATGTATGTTAAATGCAAAATGTATAACATTTTTGTACGGTTTTGGCTTAATATATTGTTCTTTCAGCAAATGAATTTGAGCCCGTTTACTCTAAGTAGCAATTAATCAATTACTAAATTAGTGATTACCATTATTTCAATTATTGTGATAAATCGATTATTGAAATAGTCCTTGACAGACAGACAGACAGACAGACCGACAGACCGACAGACAGACAGACAGACAGACAGACAGACCGACCGACCGACAGACCGACCGACCGACCGACCCACCCACCCACCCACCCACTCACTCACTCACTCACTCACTCACTCACTCACTCACTCACTCACTTACTTACCTTTGTGTATATTGCTCCAGTAATAAATTAATACAGTTATAATACTGGCTGGTAGGAGTTGTAAATTGTTGAAACAGTAATTCTCAAGTGGCCATTCTCTGTTATGAAACCCTTAGGAATTCTGTTACGTAAAGATGGACACTGTAGCTCGATAAAAATAGACTTTATTAAGCCTTAAGTGTCCTTTTACTCTTACTGAACATCTTTAACTCTTGTTTTGCATCATGTCTCATAGGAATCACCCTGACAATGCTGATCAAACCAGGGATCACTGCAAATCCCGAAAAATCAGATGAAGTTACTGACTTTGATGATGCCTACAACACCATTGATGCCCTGTCTGATCTAATAAGGTGAAAGCAAATTCTAAGTGTGTAGCCTCATTCTTACTAACAAAAAAATGTAATTTTTATTTTTGTGTGATTTTTGTTTTCTTCATATCAGCCTCTTATACATCAGTAATTTAGAACATACTGAGACTGTCTCTTGCCATTTGCATAAAAACATGTTTAAAGTGGACCGAAAGTTATGTTCCTCCCTCTCATAATGTTTTTGTCGCTCTGCTGTGTAGAAACCTCATTCCACACAATCTGATTCTGCTGAGCTACAAACAGGTATGTCTCATCACTTATGAAATTAGAAGGCCCCATTAAGCAGACCATCAAATATTCATGACTTAACTCTATTTGGTTTTAGTACAAGACTAGGAAGGTGTATATAAATGCACAGACGGTCAACGGTACCCTTCCGGTAAAAAACATTTTTTCTGCAATATTGAGGCACTAAGTTGGCATCTAGCTTTATGTATTTACTGAGTTTCTTCTCTTATAGGAAAATCAAGACGTGCAGTTAGTAGGCGAAAACATGCGAGGGGTTAACATGCTCGGATTGATAGTGGTGTCAGTTTTCATTGGGAAGAGCATTAGGAAGATTGGAGCTGTGGGCGGAACCTTTCTGGAGGTCATCAACACCGTCAACATTGTCTCCAAAAGTTTGGTGAAAATAATAATGATGTAAGTGAATACGGCTTCTTTTGTTGTTTGTAACAGGTTTTGGGCAGACTAAATTTACCAAAGGATTTGAGGTTCAAAGAAAATTGTGATCGGTCCGAATTAGGATTTTCTCTTTTTGTTTTGTGACCTTCTAGCTATTTTCCCATTGCAGTGATGTTCATGATGGCAAGCTATGTTCATACCATTGCAGACGACTGGCAGACTGTTGTTAGCCTTGGAAAGTTCATCACCGTAATTGTTACTGGGTAGGTTCTCTGCCATCAGCTGGTTTCTTACTCATTTCGTTCAGTGTAACTAAAACTGACATACTGTCTAATAGACTTCTCATCCATGGTTTTTTGGTGTTGCCACTCATCTGCTTCTTGTGCATGAGAAGGAACCCCTACCCGATCTTTCCAGGGATTGCACCTGCATTGCTAAGGGGGATGCTCGTTTCACGCTCGTAGGACAATTCCACTGCGTTTTTTCTTTTTATTTAAAATTCACATTTTGTGTGTGTGTGTGTGTGTCAAATGATGAAGTTGCAGCAATGTTGGGAGAATTTCTAAATGTCCAATACAGAGAACTTGTGCCTGTGTCTCTTTAAGTTATGCGGCATCAGAGACTTTCAGTTGTTGCGAAGATAGACTGAGGATCAACAAAAGAATAACTCGCTTCATGCTGCTCATTGGGATCCACGCCAATATGGATGGAACGGTCCTTTATGAGATGGCTGCTGCCCTGTTCATTGCTCAACTCTCAGGCTCCAGGTTGCACTGGAGCAAGATCATCAGCATTGCGTAAGTTACTATCCCGTCCTCCACATATTCAATCATGTGTCCAACACCTTCCTCTGAAATTCTGGTCCAATTGGCTTTTTCAAGGCTTCATGTGTTAACAACTAGAGGTGTCATTTCAGGGACTATCATCTCAACTCCATCCATTATCTTACACGCTTAGTCCAACTGGAGTCACCAGGTGTGCTAGTGCCTATGTCTAGCTGTCAATGGGCGAGAGGCGGGGTACACCATGAACAGTTCGCCAATCCATCGCAGGGCAACACAGAGAGACAAACAATTATGCACACACACACACACACACCCACACACACCCTGGGAGAATTTAGAGAGATCAATCAATGTTTTTGAACTGAATGAGGAAGCCAGAGTCACTGGAGAGAACCCACACATGCCCAGGGAAAAGATGCAAACTCCATGCAGAAAAGAGCCTGGGGATTCACACTCATGACCTTCTTGCTGCAAGGCAACAGTGCTACTAACTGCGCCACTGTGCAGCCCTCATCTTTGAGACACTACCATTGGATGTGGGCTTGGTTTTAACCCCGTCATTGCTTGAATACAGTATTGTGTCATCTGCAAAGAACACGTTGTTGAGGGTACTTCCCAGCATCCTCATAAGAACACTGGATTTATACAATTTCAGAGTGGTTTGTCTTTATGATCTCCACTACCTTTTCTCTTTAGTGTGACGGTGGCAGTGGCCACTCTTGGAGAGGCAGGAATCCCCGCTACAGGAATGATGACCACCCTCTTTATTTTGACCATCAGCGGGATTCCAGTGAGACCTGCCTCCCTTTTGCTCTCCATTGAATGGCTGCTGTAAGTTTTTAGCAAAATTGTATTTTTTTACCTGATGTCAGACATATAAAAGGTTTTAAAAAACTCTTTCTTTTTTATGTCTTGTCAGAGATCGCCTCAATGCCGCTGTCAATATCATGAGCGACTGTTTTGGTGTCTTTCTCGTTGCTAATGTGTCAGAAGGAGAACTGAAAAAAATGGAAGAGGAGATGCCTTATGAGCATCTACCAGGTAAGGCTGCAGGGTTTTTTTGCACATATGAATAAAATCACAAGTATTGCTTAAATGATTGAATAGAATATTAATGAGTTCAAGCAATTAAAACTCCAACTGAGATACAATAGTGCCCGTATGTCTGATTTATTTCATTGGTAAAGCATGTGATTTCCAACGTAAAGAAATAAAGCGTGTTTTGTGAGCGTAAAATTTGTTCAGCCACAATTTGATGCTGCATCCAAACCATTGTTGTGTACACTGTGTACTCGTTACACTTACAAGTTACTCTGTTAAAGTAATGGAAATATCAGCAGTAGTGGTAGATTTTAAATGAACTATCATCCATCCATTTTCTTCCACTTATCTCTGGGTCGGGTCATGGAGGCAGCAACCTAAGCAGGGAGACCCAGACTTCCCTCTCACCAGCTACTTGGGCCAGCTCCTCTGGGAGAATCCCAGGATATTCCCAGGCCAATTCCTCCAGTGTGTCTTCTTCTGGGTTTCCTCCTGGAACACCTCACCAGGGAGGCGTCCAGGAGCGATCCCAACCAGATGCCACCTCAACTGGCTTGTTTCGATGTGGGGGAGCATTGAGTCTACTCTGAGCCCCTCCTGGGTGACCGAGCTTCTCACTCTATTTCTAAGGGAGAGCCCAGACACCCTACGGTGGAAACTCATTTCACTTCCTTGTTTTCTTTCGGTCACTTCCCAGAGCTTGTGCATCCATAGATGAGGGTTGGAACGCAGATCAACTGCCAAATCACCACAACACAGCGATACAGCGCCCAAATCACTATGTGATGTGATATTCTTGTTGATCTCCCACTCCATTTTTCCCTAATTTGTGAACAAGACTTCAAGATACTTAAAGTCATCCCTTTGAAGGGAGCCTGATCTTCTGGATATTTTCCTTTAAAGAACTTTACAGAGCACTGACTTATATTTAATTCTTTATATTTCTTTTTAAGAAGCCAAGCTGGGGGTCATTTGTTTTATTTCGAAAATTTTCACTGGTAGGATAAAAATTATTTTATGAGCCTTATATATATATATATATATATATATATACAGTACAGACCAAAAGTTTGGACACACCTTTTAATTCAATGAGTTTCCTTTATTTTCATGACTATTGACATTGTAGATTCACACTGAAGGCATCAAAACTATGAATAACACATGTGGAAATATGCACTAAACAAAAAAGTGTATAACAACTGAAAATACCCCTTATATTCTAGTTTCTTCAAAGTAGCAACCTTTTGCTGTGATTACTGCTTTGCACACACTCTGCATTTTCTTGATGGGCTTCAAGAGGTAGTCACCTGAAATGGTTTTCACTTCATAGGTGTGCCCTGTCAGGTTAATATGTGGGATTTCTTGCCTTATAAATATATTCAAAGCTCTGGAAAAAATTAGGAGACTTCTTCAAATTATCAGTTTCTCTGATTTTACTTTTTTATAGGTACATGTTTGAGTAAAATGAACATTGTTCTTTTTTTTATGAACTACTGACATGTCTCCGTAATTCTAAGCAAAAGATAATATTTATTTGCAGAAAATGACAAGTGCTCAAAATAACGAAAAAGATGCAGTGCTTTCAGACCTCAAATAATGCAAAGGAAGCAAGTTCATACATTTAGAAACAACAACACTAATGTTTTAACTGAGGAAGAGTTCAGAAATCAATACTTGGTGGAATAACCATGAGGTTTTCAATGGGGTTCAGTGCAGTGGTCTCTTAATTTTCTTTCAGAGATGTACATATGTGTATGTATGTATATACAATATTTTATATATTCTATAGGCATCTTTGTTTAAGTCTCCAGCATAGAAATTTACCATGGGTTATTATTCACACAGCTTTATTGATGCCTTGTGTTTTTGTCTGTATTCAGAACCGTGGAAGCCACCAGAGGAGCTTGCTTAAACAGCAGCCCTTAGCAGTCCTCAACAACGACACGATTGTTGACAGTTGTAAAGATGAAGCGATGGACTTCAGCATTTCTATTTTTTGTGCCATTTTATCACCTTTGTAAGTTTGCCTTGTAATGGTATTGCTGTTATTTTAAATGAGCATGCTGACAGTTATTTCAATATTGGGTTTATTTGAGGGAAAATATATATATTTAAGTTTGTTTTAGTTTTTTTTTAGTTACTTTTATTGTTTTTGTCATTTGCACTTATAGCATTTTACAGTACTACGATACTTTTGGATAACTTCAGCATTCTGTCATTATATATGATGTTGTTTGGTACTAAAGAAACAATAAACGTGCACTTGAGCAGAATTCTTTTTAGTTTATTTATCTTGCAATAATTTTATATAATGTGGTGGGGTTTTTTTAGATTTGTTTTTTGTTGTTGTTGTTCTGGCACTAGTGCCTCTTATTTGACAGTAATCCAACAGAAGGAGGTTGAGAGAAGTGGGGGAAGACATGCTGCAAAGGAACTGAGGAAAGGAGTTGAACTTGGGACTTCCACATATATGTAGCCTCTCCGCATGAGGCGCCTGCTCTAACCGCTGCGCCACACGATGCCCCTGTGATATGTATGTTTCTCCATCTATGCTGTATGTTATATGTAGCAATTTGTTCAGAAGTGAGGTGTCTATATGGATCTTGTAATTATCAATAAAGTGTAGAAACTATCATAAATATCCAGTTTGTAATAGAAACGCTTAATCTCGAACTTCTAAAAAAACTTTTCAACTTTGTTCTGCTTTTCCCGATCGGTTTTAGAATCTGTTTTAAAGTTACTTTATTTATTCTTCATTTTTAAAAGTCTTGACCCAGCATAAATCTCTGAGCCTTTGCACCCTTATGCATATTTCTGGCCTCTCAGACCTGCTAATCAGCTCATCCTGAGTTTGAGTCCTTCAGAGAGGACTGAGTTGGGGAAGGACATCTTGTTAAACGTTAGACACGAAGAAGAAAGATTTTTCAAGATTCATTTATTCGCTACATTTGGTGCCTTTTAAGTGATGATTTCATGGTTGTCTATTCCATTTTGTCTTAAATTAGTTTTATTTTGTATTTTCTATTCTCTTTTTTATTTTTTACCATTATCTTCATTATTGTTGTATTGTATAGCTCTTTTTAAAAAGAGCTTTAAAAGCAAAATCTGATTGAATTTGGCTGCAGAACACTAAAGCTTTTTCTCCTCCACCTTCTGGGTCCGAGCTTTGCAGACGTCTTGGAGAGCTGCATCCTATTCCTCACTTTAATTGCTGTAATTGGTCACACTAGAGAATTTGTGGATTAAAGGTATTCATTACTCTGTTGCTGCTACAGTGTAAATCCTCATGTTTTTACAAGAATTGCAGTTTTTTATTCCAGTAAACCCCAGTGTTTGGAATATAAATGGAGACCAGACGCTTCTGTATTAAGAGCACTTCTCATTTTTGATGATAAACAAACCTATACAAGTAGATTGAAGGCAAAAAGTGTTTTTTTTATTTGTTTGTTTCCTTTTTTTGTGCCACATCCCAGTTTCCTCAGCAATCTCCCGTTGGTGTTTGTGTGCGCAGATCACATCGTAACGCTCTTCTCTAAAAGCAGCGTTTCACCAACTGAGTGGCTGCTGAGCACCGGGGCTCCTTCTGGGTGAAAATGAGAACATTTGACAAGTCAAGGTCACCGGAGGAGGGGGTTTGACCGTGTAAGGCTTCAACTGCAGGGAAAGCGAACACTGCCAAGTCATAAAGCACTTTGTCATTACTGCCGATATAAACTCTCAACAATCAAGTGGGATCACACACACACACACACACACACACACACACACACACCCCTCCTAACCCGCCCAGCGTGGCCCGTGTCTGGATCTTCACTGGCTTCTTTGCAGAGTCTCTTCTTGAACCTGAACAAAATCTGGGCTCATTTTATTTGCAGGCAGAGGAAGGTGTATAAGTGGGGGAACCTGACTGGTTAATATTTCTGAACGGTCGAACAATGAGGATGAGGGGGATGGACATGAGAACACGAGGAGATCGAGGTTGCAGAACCTGGTGCTGGTGCTCAGATTGGATTATCTCAGCAAAGGCCTGTCAGCCTGCTGAGGGTTTGCTTCTGCAGGCGATGCAGGGGGCAACAGGTGTGCTGCCTTCTGACGTTTGTTTAAATTACACTAATCACAGGCCCCGACTGTGGAAGCCCCTAAAGCATCTTGGTAACAGGCAGGAAGGTGCTGGAAAGGTAGGGAGGAAGAAAACATAAGGCGACGTCCAGCTTTAAGTTTGTAGTAAGTTTTTTTTTTTTTTTGCAAAGCTTGTTTCAACTCATCAAACAAATGCTAACGTTAGAAAAAAAAATAATTCAGGTGCAGACAAAATCGTTGTTAAATCACGGATTAACTGTAACTAACCACACTTTTTGGTTCCGTTTGAGGAGTCACACCCAGGCTTGGTTTCTGCCAGACAGCATTAGTTTAAAGAAATTCAAGAAGAGCTCAGAAGCAAAGTCATTGACAAGGACCAGTCTGGAGAGGATTTCAAAAAGAATTTCTAAGACTTTTAGACTCAAGTGAACCACAATAAGAGCCATTATCCACTAGTTGAAAAAAAAACAAAAAACATGACACAGTGGGAAGACTTCCCAGGACTGACAAGACAAATGTGGAGCTCTTCAGAAAGTGTGTGTTTTGTTATTTCTGGCATAAAGCTAAAGGACCATTTCAAAAAGACTTAAATATAGTGCTGGTGCTGTGATGGTATGGCTGCTGTGCCATACTTACAGCATGTTGTTCAACAGAATCGTTAAAGAGGTGCAAAAAAAGTGGAATATCTGACCATCAGGCTGTAACCTTTAGCTGAAACTCACTAGCATCTGTAATCTTTAAAACATACATCAATGCTTTTGATGTTACAGGATGACCTTAAACAGGTCAAAAAACCTTACATGTGGCTGAATTAGAATGTTTGTGTAAAGATGAATCAGAAAATTTATCCACAGCGACGTAAAAGACTCCTTGCTAACATATTATTACATTTTTTGTGCACAAGAGAAGCACAATTATTTTTAGGGGGAAATTAATTTTTCTCATAGCACCAGATTGATTTGGATAGGTACATTTTGCCTTAATAAAAAAAAATTACTTGAGAACTTATTTTTGTGTTTACTCTGATTATTTTGGATGTCAAAATCTAAGATCTGAAACATTCAATCACGACAAAATAAGAAAAACGTAAGAGAACGACAGCTTTCTCCCTGCTCTGTGTGAAACTTAAATGACTTTGCTCAGTATAATCTTGTGTTTGGTACAGTGTTTTTCCAAAAGTGTGAATGAATACTGTGTGTTTTTATGGTATTGATTGTTTTATAAATCACCTGACAGGCCCTGTTGCTCTCTTCTTTTGTAGCCTCCAGCTGTCTAAACACACATTTCCAACCATCCGGCACTGATGTGCATTGAAAGACGGCCTTTAAAAAAGCCTGAAAGACTGCCCATTTGACCTTGTCCTTCTAAATTGGCACGGGATTGTCATGGCGAAATACAATCACTGTTTTCACGCTCGTGGAAAGAGGAGAGCAAGCGAAATAAAAAAAAAGTAATCCCTAAATTTCCCCCGGTGGACGCCCTGATGTCTTGTTTCGGAGGGTCTGCGGTACTCTGAATTCTTCTGGTAACAGAAACCCAACGTGAATGATAGACTTTTACTATTATTAGCAGCAGCAGAATCTCCCCAACCTTTGCTTCTTCCATGCTACAAATATCACACTGCTGATGTATTCCATATTAAATTACTGAGTTTTAACTGAGCGCTGGTGTGCAGTGTCTGTTATCAACAACCATAATGTGGAAGATTAGCGCACACATGATGGCCACCTGTTGCCCCGCTCTGGTTTATGAAGGTCACAGCTGTGATACTGAAACGAGTCTTTTTAAAGGCTGTCGTCAAGTTGATCTGAGCCTCGCAATATCCAAAAGTCATCCAGCAGAAATAAATCGGACTGTGATGCATTTACATGCTTTATGCTTTGATTTGGTGACCGGCCACAAGGAACTTGTGAACTTTTTCCTACTTCATATATTTTTAGGTCCTAGAAAAGTGACAAGACGCCCTGTTTTACATTCTGCAGTGTTTGTGATGTATATGCTGGAAGTGAATTTTCTAAATGGGGTTCTGTGGAGAGGATGTGAAGTCAGTATCTCGCCTAGCGGAGAACCATCTGAATAACTTCAGTATGGAGAAAATGAGGGTAGTTTTTTGCTGCTTGTCAGAGTAGGTCTGTGCAAACGTTGTTTTATGAACCTTTAGGTTGTCAGCGAGTTTCACTTAGACCAAGCATCTGCAACCTGAACCACAAGTGGCTCTTTGGACTTTTAACAATGACACTTATTAACTTTGAATAAACATGATTTAAAAAAAAAAAAAAAAGCTTTTAGATGTAGATATACAATAGACCACTAGCCTGACAAAAACCAGCCCCTTGTTCTCCACTTTTCTTCATACAAAGGGATGGAGGGATGGACTCTGGTGAAGTTTTACATTTTTTTTCTCTTGGAGACAAATGGAGACCATCTCTCAGATTTGCTGAGAGACGGTTGTGCATCAGAGTGCATCAAGGTCCAAGTACAGTTTCTGAAATGATCAGACCAGCCTGGCCTACATCAACAAAAGGGACTTTGAAGAACAGATTTTCTCACAATTAGACAGATTTGGAGAACTTTTGCAAGTAGAGTGGATAGACATTATCCAGTCAAGATATGGGATGACGAAAGACTCGCAGCAGGGAAAACTGCTTTTTAACAAACTAGATAGTTTAATAGAGTGCACACTAATTCACCCGAATTATTGCTGCTTTTTTCCCCAATTTTTGTTAAACTTAGCACATTACTCTTTTTTTTACTTTTTTTTCATCTTAGTCTCCTTTTAACTGGCTGTGTCCAACTTTAAGAGCAAAGCGAAATGATGAAAGAGAGCAAAAATGCTGTAGTAACTGGTAAAGTGCAGTTTACTTTAAAATAAATATTTTTATAGAAAATGCACAAGCTAACGATTATAATTACACAAACAAACCCTTTTATTTATGCAAACTTCTGAATTTAAGGAAATAAAGCTGTGAAATTATTCTGACATTTAACACATAGTACATGTAATTGTACTACTCCCAATTGTCCAAATACTGGAAAAGTTTGGTCTGATTGAATGTAAGAAAGCAAGAAAACAAAGGTCATGTTTTTATTTATACAGTGTATGTGACTGGTTTCAACTGTAAGGAGTGACTTCCATGTCATTTACTAAAGCCCCTACATTGTCTTTTCAAAGCAAACTGTTTCCTTTTATCTCAGGTTCCTGCTTGAGATTCAGGTTTTCCCCACAGTTTATTTAATGACGCCCATGAACAGCAAATACTTTCTGTTTTGCTTCAACTTCTGTAACCAAAACCTGGTGCTTTTCGATTGAACTTCATTTTTGACCGTTCAAAAACAAAACATAAACAGAGAAACATTTGGAACTTTTTGCAACCATATATTTTACAGTATTTTGAGAAACAGACTGAGGCTTTTCACAAGAAACAGAGGAAGCTGCTGGAGCAGTTTAATCCCGGTGCGTACACGCGCCCTCTAAATTCCTTATGTCCTCGTGTCTGCAAGCAGATGAACCACTCCGAGTCGCTTTGTCGTCAGTTTTTTTTTTCTTTATGAAATTACAGCTGAGAGGCTTTCTCGTCATTAACATAAAAATGAGTCACCCGGGCGCCGGTGCCAGATTCAAACGGTTTTACGGCTCTCTTGAACGCCGTCTTGCTCTGTGTTCGAGCCATCGTCACGCGGCAGAAACACCATGTTGGACCATTTCAGCTTATTGTCAGCCAATATGCCAGGCTTTTTTCCCCCTGAAAGAAAATGATCCTGTTCCCCTCGGACTCATGTCAAATTAAGCAAATTTACAGCTTAGTGCTTAAGAAGTTCTCTGTTTGCCAAGAAGGCAGCAGAAGCAGAAACGGCGGCGGCAGGCCTTGGTTTCTGCGCTCAGCTGAAGCGCAAAAAAAAAAAGAAAAAAAATCATTCTGGCTACTGACACACACAAACAGAGAGAGATGGCCCATCTGACTTTTTGCCTTAAGCTCTTTCATTTTGGATCACACTTAGGAAGTGATTAAATGGTCCCCCACTCAACTTTGAAGACCTCTGGTCCAATTCTGCAGCAAACTACTTGAAATGTAATGAGCCACGTGGCTACGGGCCAGCACGGATCAACCGTTTCATACACGTCTTCCTGGTTCCAGCCTGCTGCTTGGTGTTTGTTCTCCCTGCAGGGCTCTGTTTAACTCTGGTGATGACTAATCTACAGTAATAGTCAAACCACAAGCAAAGTAAAACAAATAGAACACAATGTTTGGTATTTCTCAGTAAACATTTATGTAACCGGGTAGACAGGAGGCTCATTTTTCAAACGCTGTTTAAAAGGAGCCTCAGAGCTAATCTTTCCATTGGGATTCTGTTTGTTTTTGGGAACATGACAACTGGGTGTTTACCAATAACATCCACTGTATCGCGATTCACGCTTCAGATGGAAACCTGCATTTCGTCTGAACAACTTCTTCTTCATTATAATAATAATATATTACAGTATCATCAGCGTACATAATCATATTTGCATTACACACAAATTTATTTGATGTAAAAGGAAAAAAGCAGTAGCAACATTGAGTCCTGTGACACACTCATCTTACATGTTTTTAAAGGAGATGTCACATTTATACCATTGCATACTGTTGCCTGTCACTAAGGTATGATTTATCCAATATTACATGTTTATATGTAACCCTTCCTTAGTCTTAAGAAATGGGGTTCTTAAGACCAAGGTTATTTGGACCGCTGTGGTTTCTACATAAACTGTGCGAACACACAGGGTCACACTGGTCCTGTGTGCACTTTTATGAAGATTTTTTTGGGTGTGGTTTCAGAAACTGACAGTCTGACGGTTCAAACCCCCCGCTGTCTGACCGTGACATTTGCCGTGGTCCTCCAGAGCAGCATGCTAGGACTGTGGAAGGGTTAAGGAAATGTTAATTTGTTTAACAGTAGCTCGTGATCTACTGTGTCAAGGGCTTTGTGCAGGTCGAGGCCAGTGTTGATAGCTGTACAGCTACAATGGGACAATTCAGATCAATGCATGGTTCAAAGTTATAATGGCAGAGTCAAAGTCCACACCACATTCCAATTGAACAAAAGCTGATACTCTTCATCTGATGTCCAGTACAATCTGACTTAGTTTGTGCTATTTTTGCTAAGAAAAATTAGCCAAAATTGCAGCTTGTAAAAAGCAAGTAGAGAGGAGTCATTGCAATGAAAGGCGGTACAACATAATATTTGACATCAAATTAAACAAGGGCGGACATTGTTTACTGTGACACAAATGTCTGATGCGCCGGATTTTATTGACCAGTATCAGATTAAAAGAGATTGAATACAAACTTTCCAGATTTTTATTTTAAAAAGCCATGACCAATTTTCTTATCATCCAAATGGCTCTAATGTGACAAAATGTGAAAAAGTCTAGAGGGTGTGAATAGTGAAGGCACTGTATGTTCACTAAAGCCTCCTGGATTTGAATTTAAAAATAAGCGATAAATTCTGCCCTGTAATAAACCCTGACATCATTGTGTGGACATAAAAACAAAAAACGATTGAAGCTTTTCAAAGAAAAACAATAAAAATGTTGTGAGTCATCACCACAATGATCAGATCAGCAGTTTCCGGCTGCTTTGTTCAGCTCTGTGTATGTGTGCACGGGGCCCGGAGCTCAATCCAGTTTCTCTGGTTTTTGGAGGTAAAAAAACAGAAGTACTGTTTGTTTTCATCAACTGAACATTCTGGCAAAAACTGTGAGAACAACCAGGGTTGTTATCTATGTGTCTTTTCTGAAAATGTGTTGAAAGGTAAAGATTCCTTCCAGATATACACTGCTCTCTGAACAATGTGATGTGTTTATGGAACAGAGAAAAAAATTGTAATGTAGAAAAAACATTTTTTGCCAGACCAGAGAAAATACATGCAGGTATTGTACTGTTTCACATAATATCTTTAAAAGATGACATATTTGTAAGAGGAAAAAGAGTGGAAAGAACTTGTAGTCAGTTCTTGTAAAAAAAAAAAAAAAAAAAGCTCAACCAAAACCTTGCTCCCTTAATGTGGCTATGCATAAATGTGGAAACTATAAAATTCCCGGAAATCGTATGTTTTGTGGGCCAGATTGAGCGTTTGATGTTTGAAACAGCCTCATATTGCATGTCAGACTTTCCTTTTGCAGCCATGTTTTTTCCATATATGTGGAAATCCATGTTATTCTTAAAGTTTTAAACACAACTTTTTTTTGTAGACTGTCACAGAGACTATACTGTTCTTTTGAATTACCTTTTTTTCTGTTGCCTGTTCCTCTTTGATTCCAGATCTCAGATGCCAGTAATATCACAGACCTCTGTCACACGTATTCAAGAGGAACAGCAGCGCATATGTAGGAGCAGAGCCACATAAGGCAAAGCCACATGTTTCGGAGGGGCCTGCATCCAATAAGGTCTTGTTAATGGTAAATTGGATGAGTGTGCGTCCAATTCTCCATTTCCTCCGAGGTGTCTCAGCAGCAACAGCTGCTACCAATGGCAAAGCTCCTTTTTTCTCACAGCCTCCCCACCCCTTCTATTTTTTTATTTTTTATTTTTTTGCAGTGTGACTGAGGTCTTTCCAAAATAAGCTCATACACATGCAAAAATAGATAAATGAACATCTATTGCAAAAGGGCAGGGGATTTAAAGAGAGGTCTGACAGGGGCAGAGCGCAGAGAGAGATGGGAGGCATAGATCTCATCCAAAATCTTGAACTATAAATGGTCCAATGAAGCAGTAAAATGAGCGGGGCAGACATGTTATATATAAGCAATACTCTGGACGCTCCACACCTGTGGGGTGCATCGACAACAAAGATATTATGAGTTGGACTCGTAATACAAAATGGCTCTCTTGTTTTCAGAGACCAAACTGGATGGCATTACATTTTAGGCATAAAAAATGTTGGGCATTATCACACCAAGTGATTCAAACATCAGCTGCAGCATCACACTGTCTAAATCAGACAGCTGTCAAGCTCTCTTAAAAAAGATTTCACCATTTTATAATTTTGGGTAGTTCAGCCCAAAATTATTCAAATTCCTGGCAAATAGTTCGTTTGTCATATGAATTGACGCAGGCACCTTCCAGAGGATTATAAAAGCATGTAAAAGGAGTATTATTGTTAAAAGGATAAATTAATTCGGGCGATGGGAGGGCCATTCTAAAATAAAGGTATATACGTAAGTTCTAATAAAAAAAAATGCTTTTATGCTATTCTTCTTTCTTCCACTCAATGTTCCACTGATATTAGCATTCTGTTAACAGACAACTTATGCAGCAGTGAGGCTTATCCATCAATATTTACCAGACAAGTGTTGGGAGTCCTACCTCAATTCTGTAAGCCATAATATAATATAATATAATATAATATAATATAATATAATATAATATAATATAATATAATATATGAATAATTTTGGGTTGAGTGCATGAAGTTGTCTGTAGTTTAAAAACATGCAGATTTGTTTGTATCCAGTTTGGTTTTTCTGTATTTTTAGTTAATGTGTAAACACACTTGAGTGAAATATGAAAAATGTAAAAAACCAAAAACTATCTGTACATGACTGTAACATTTGGAGGCAGATGCCATGGAAATTAGTTCAAATAGTATTATAGCTACTAAAACGTTGCAGTTGATTGGGCCTCCTTAAGTCAGCCATGTTAAACACAATCATCTGTGGTGAACAGTTATTAGTTAAGATAGTGATATTACCTAATATGTTTATACAGGTACCTTAATAAGTAGTTAAACACAGAATACATTTTTTAGTGTACTTTACCATTGATTGTTTACTTCTACATGCTGTTTTTTTTTTTTTGTTTTGTTTCATTTTTTTTAAGAAACATAGGTACAAAGGTAAATAAAATTAAATTCCCATGATTGAAATCCCATTCAGAAGAAACTCTGATGTGACTTGCAGTTGGCTTGACGGTCTGTGAGATCTTATCTGTTTCTCCAAACTGCAGTGACTCTCAGTACTGTCTGTCTGCATCAGGTGGGGTAGCTAGCGCTGCTAACTACAGAACCTCTTTGAGGCATAGCTGAGGACTGACTGAAGGACCAGCTCTTCATGTGCTGAATTACTCTAACTGTGAGTAATTCAACCCTTTTGTCTTCATCAGGCTGAATTTATAACCAGGTGCAGTGCTGCCTTATGAATCATGCATTCATGAACCGCCATCAGATTCTAACAACAAAGAGCTTTTTGACTAAATAAAATATTATTCTCTAAGCTTTAATTCTGCTTCTGGTCTCCATCTCCAAATCAGATAGCTAAATTTAATGGGAGCCTTAACTGCGAAACATACTGCTGTGTCAGAAAAAGTGCAGAAATTAACTGTAAGAACTAAAAATGATCAATTTCTTTAGTTGCTTAAATCATGCATTTTTCAGTTCATGTCATTAATACCAGTTAAAAGAGATTCATCAAATGTCAGAGATGAAGAACACTGTGAGTGGATTGTTTCAGTTTGACCCTTGGTCAGAGTTCATAATTATTTATTTGCTTATATTTTATTACTTAGTTTAACTGTAATCATTAACAATTTTACCATGAACTAGACTTTCATTAAACCAGATTCAATAAAAATAATTAAAGTGTTGCTTTATTTCTTTATTCAGGTTTTTAGTGTCTTTATAATAAATCCACATATTTTTTTTCCAAGAGTTTCCTCACCAGACAAGCAGAGTTTGGTTTTATCAGTTCCTCATTTACTAGATAGCAAAATTGTTTTATTTATTTTTAAAATAATCACTTGCCATTTATAAGTTACAATTTAATGAGTTTGATTATTTTGTCTGTCTGTCGGTATATGCATAAACTTACTCTATGAATAACATTTTATTCCATCCATATTGTCAGTGGACTCTGTTTGGCTCTTGTTCTCTCTTTTCATCCCAGGTGAAATAAAATAAAAAGTTAGACTGAGGGACTGAATATGTCAGAAGAAGCATTTCAATAAACCTTGCAGTAATTAATGAACTTGATGTAACCCTAATTTAAAAAGTATCAGGTAAACTCATTCATTTCAGATTTCTGTGAATTATAGTAACTCTATATTTACATATTTACATAATAAAATGTATTCAAAAGCAGGTCAGATTGTAAATACCTTATAGTGTTGTGCAGAAATAAAGCATGAAATTAATATCAATTCTTAACATTTATTTATTTTTAAAAGTGTTGGTTTTCCTAACACATTTAAATATTGTTTAAAATCAATTTAATCTTATAGTACTAATTTCCTTACATCCAAAGACAATACTGTCCTGTATGTCACCATTTAACCAGTCCTTATTTTTGAACACTTGCTCCTGTTATGTTTTTTATTTCATTCAGAGAGCGACCAGCTCGGCAACTCTTAGAGCTTTCTCCTCATCCTTTCTGTTCGCAGTCTGCGGTCATTTTTCCTCTCTGAGCTCTTCCCGCTCTCGGGTCTATTACTGCGGGACTCAGGAACAGGCAGGCGGTGGATCCAGGGCCCGCAAATCTCCATAAATCCTTCCACAGCGGCCACCCTCTTCAGGCTGTGCTCAACAATATCTGTCTTCATCAAGGAGAGCACAGGCCCGGCCACCTGCTTTTCCTCTGTTCCTCTCCCTCCTCCCCGCCTCCCTCCCCGCTTTGTGAACTTAATAAAAGCTGCCATTAAGCAGCGCTTCATCTGTTTGAGCCCTAATCTGCCTTATAGGCATCATGTGACCACATATGCAGCACACACCTGTCGTTGGATGTTCCCGGGCCTCAACTGTTGCCTCTCCACGTTGCTCACACGCTCACCCAACCTGTTCCTGGCACATCAACCAACTGCGTGTCAGGCAACAGCCTCCACGCACAGTTGGCACTCACGACATGTGCAACTTCTACTAGTTTACTGTCAGGGTGTTTTGTTTTTTTTTTCGTTAAAAAGCAGAAGTTTCCCTTTTAAAACACATCAGCGATTGAAAACATGCCTAAAGGTATTCAGCTTGTTTTTATTTCGGGGAGTAAAAGCGTATCTTCAAATCGGACATGCAGAAATGAAATAAAAACAAAAATATAGCACAACGGAGATTAACAGCACCGTACTCAAGTGGAAATAAGCAAGTAGAGGGAAAGTGAAAGTAGAGCAGAAGAGAAAAGTTCAACCTGTATTTAAGAAAAAAACAAAAAAACAACAAACTTCATTGTAGATTTTTTAAAACTATATATACATATATAAAAACTTCAATAAATCTAGCCAAACTGAATGCCAACACCAGATGGCCTTGAATCTAAAAGTGCAATAAGTTTTACAAAATGTGAAATGAAACTGCGGCTGTCTTGTGAAAGCTCTGCAGCACTCGAAACAGGCCTGTTTATTTCTTCATCGCCTTTTTTACACCATCCTTTTAATCTGTTAATTAAAGCAGTAAAATGATCATTTCAGCAGCAGCCTATGCAGGTTTTGGAGGTCATTTCTGTCTGGTTTTGATTTTAATGTTTATTCCTTTTTATTTATATACAGGATGCCAGCTGGCTGACAGATGGCGATGCCTTTACCCGCCTTTTTTTCCCCCTTTTTCTTTTTTTTTTTGCAGCTATTTCTCTTTTTTTTAATAAAAAACATCAGAAGGAAGAGAAGAAGGAAGGACAGGAACAGCTGTAGACGAGGCGACAGAGACAGCCAGCACACTGGCCTCTGGATGACATGAGGGAGCGGGAGGGGAACTCAGCACACGCCTCAGGGCCAAAAGGAGAAGAAGAAAAAAATCAACCAGATAAAAAATAATAAAACAAAATGCACCCTGATAACACTGCGCTGCAGAGAGCCGGTGTCTTTAAAGTATTTATGCCCTGTAAACGGTTTTCTATTGTGTCACGTAACAACCAGAAGCAAATGTATTTTATGTGGCTCTTATGTGACAGATTAACACATTTACTCAGCAAGATGAATGCTGCTGAGTCCAAACTGGAATCTACCTCGGGACTTTGACTAGTCCATTCTAATAGTACACCATGATACTCTAACCACCTCTATCATGTTTCACTTTGGGGACGGAGCATTCTCCACATTTTGAGTATGTAAGTTCCAGCTTGGTCCCATTTGACCAAAGGACCTTTTTCTTATGTCTTCCTTTCTAACCGGCCTTTCTTTTTAGTAGTCTTCAGTGAAAGCCAGACTGAAAAAGACACTTGACTCAAAGTTAACTATAGATTCCCTAACCTGAGCTGTCGATCTCTGCAGCTCATCCAGAGTTACCATGGACTTGTCTGTTGCTTCTCTAATTAATCCTCTCTTTGTGCATCAAGTTGAGATCAGTAAGTTTGCATTTGTGCCATATCCTTTCTAATTTCAAGTGAAGGATAAAACGGTGCTCAGATGAGCAGAGCTTCCTCCCTGACCTGTTTCTTGGTTTGTTCTCTCATGAATCCCTCTGGCCTTCCCACTACAGTAACGTCTGTGCTAAGATTCATTTGTACACAAGTTGGAGCTTTTATGGGGCATTTTACAAAGCTAAATAGTATGTTACACTTTTCAAATTTTTATTTGTAAACTAATCTAAAAGAACATTTCTAATTCAGCTTCACCTTGATGAGCTATTTTGTGTTAATCTATCACACGAAATCCAATTGAAACAAGTTGTGGTTATACAATGAAAAACAAAAAATGTTCAAGGGGTGTAAATACTTTTGGGAAGCAAAAGGTTCTGAAGTGGAGAAGCCCTGATTTTTTTCCCCCTATTCTTGCTGTTTTCTTCTTCAGTTCTCAATTGATGTCTTTAAATTAAGTGAGAAAAATCCTCCAGTTGGGTTTCGACAAAAGAGAAAATATTTGCAACTGGTGCTCAAGATGCTGGTCTGAAATGGAGCACAGAACCACAGGTCTGTAGTTCCAATCCCTGTCAAATAAATCTCCTCCTCCTGCACTTTCCCCCTCCATAGTGTCCTCAGGCTGGATCATTGTCAAGCACTACATGTTCGCTGTCATAATAATCACAGTTTCTTTATTTTTTTCTCAACATTTTACTCCTCCGCACACACACACACCCACACACACCTGCACACACGGGATCCAAGTTATGTTGGTAACTGATGAGCAAACAAAACAAATGGCGGCTCCCGCTTTGCAACAATGTCCCAGGAGACAGTTCAGTCTGTGAGCGAAGATGGGCAAAGTGGAGACAAACTGAGAATTTCAAACTAATAAGAGCAGAAGTAAATAAAATAAACAGGAAACACCAGGGAATTAATTCAGATCAGTGTATTTGAGTTTTGAGCTTCTGGCAGAGTTTGGAAAATAGAAAGAAGAATGAAAACATAAAAAGCTGACTCACACAAGCAAACTATAATGAGGCTATTTGAATCTTTAACCTTTTTTTTATTAGTCATTTCTCCTTTTTAGGGATTTTCTTCTTTAAAGGAACCCGTTCATCAAAGAGCATTTTGTTCATATATAGGTATTTTTTTACAGAGGAAAATACTGTACAACCTTTTTTTTTCCCTTTTTTTTTCTTCTCAAAACAATATCCGGAGGAATATCACTTACACACATTATTATTATTCCCTATATCATGATCATTTATTTCCAATGCCAAGCTCAGGAGATAATTCAGTGTGTCCACTCCTCAGTCGTACATGTTTGCTCAATAAAAAAAACCCCAAAGCAAGGTTCTGACAGATTTATAATTTAGCGCTACAATAAGCGAAGCATTTTACGAATTCTTTAAAAATCACAGTTCATCTTAGTGTTTCATATCAGAAGGCGCCTTTTTCTTTTCTTTATTTATTTTTTGGCGCGACAGAGTTCCTTTTTTATATATAATTTCAAACCGTCCAATCACAGAAGAAGCAAAAAATAAAAACAAGTTTTTAAATAAACCACAGAACAACAGTTTGTTGTCACACTAACATCTATTTGTGCATAAAAGCAAAAAAAAAGTGAACTAAAACATCTTTAAAGCAAATTCCCTGTTAAATGATATATATCATTCTTAATTTCTTTTTATTTTTCCTGTTTCAGAAGGTAAAAATGAACCTAAAAAGTGCAATAACACCCTAAAAATGTTTTCTCATTTGGAAGAACACATAAATATTAAATAAAAGCATTACAACAGGAGCTCAACCACAGCCATAGTGAATGGAAAAAAAAAATAAAATGCCATCTGGACATTTTTTGCGGTCTGTACATTTTCAACATATAACACACTTCCCTGATGCTTCCTCTGTGGCTGCATCCGACCCCTCTCCCCCGAAACTGAACATCACGACCACCCTGCCTTGCTCGAACGTCAATATGATCTCAAAAACAAACAAAAAAAATACACATTTTTTGATGCAAAAGATGCAAATGTTAACAAAAACATTGTTAAACATACTCATGAGTTATCTGTCATCACCGTTTTCTTCGTGGTCAGCTAATATAAAAGTGCACTATTCACGCACAAAACTTGATTCCTCCACTGGGGGTGGTGGGCCGGGTTAGAAAGTATGCTTGCACTGGGCTTTTTCTTTTAGCGGATTTCAGGGAGGGAGAACTGTTGAGGCTGAGATAGACCCGACTGTCGGTCAATCCCATGTGAGAACAAAGTATACCAAAAAGAAGGGAACAAGTAGCTCCTTCCTCTCAGTGTCTAATAACAATAATTAATAATAACAATAATGATAATAATAATACAGAACTAAAGATCAAATTATGAAACACATCCTGCTCCTCTTAGTGATTCACATCCCTTTTTCTTTGCAGTTCATGTCGCCAGAAATTTTCCTTTTTCTCAATAATCATCATTCGTACACGCACCCACACGCACGCACACACCTACATATATAGTTATATAGAGAGATTTGTTTTTGTTTTTCTAAAGTGTTTTTTTTTTTTCACACACAAAAAATGTGAAAGAAATAAAAATAAATTAAAGTCAAACATGCACGCACACAAAAAAGACTGATGTGTAGTAAAATGCTTTACACGGCTGCCCAAAATCTGTGTGTCTCTGTCTCGTTTTTTCTTTAATGCATAATTGAATTCATAATGTTGGTCGTTTTGTAAACATCTCGATGAATCGTTTTGGTGGGCCCGTCGTTTTCCGTCACACCGGCACCGCTGCTGTTGTTGTTGTTTTTGAGCGTGATGAATGAGGCCACTTTCTGTTTATTGGTGGTACACAGAATGTTTCTGCAGGTCCTACTGTCCCCTCTGGGTTTGATTGTTTTATGGGTCAGCATCTTGCTTTTCCAACTGGGAAGTATGAGTGTGGTTTACGGAAGCACCGAAGCCCTCGCCGTTGTCCTTGTCGCCGTCAGGCTCCTGCGCTGAGTCGTCGTTCGAGTCAGTGTTGAGGTCATCCTCTTCTTCTTCTTCTTCCTCCTCCTCCTCTTCCTCGTCCTCGTCCTGCTCCTCGGCACGCACCTCCTCATCCGGAGACAGGTCGTCCTCGGCTTCTCCAGACGTCCCCGTGTCGTCCAGCTGGGACTTGGCGTTGTGCGCCGGCCGCGCCACATCGAGGTGCAACTTCTTGCTGAGATCTAGCGAGTCGCTGAGGCCCAGACCGGCGGCGTTCTTCAGGAAGAAAAGGGAGCTGCTGGTGTTGGTGCTCAGGTTGAGGGAGCTGTCTAGGCTGATGGAGGACGGCGGGTAAGAGTGGTTGTAGTTGGAGGCGAGGCCCCCCGGCTGGTAGATCATGGAGGGGATGCTGCTGTTGATGTTGTGGGACAAGCTGTGGAGGGTGACGGGCGAGGACGTGGACACGCCCAGGGAGGAGGGAGCGACCGGCGCCATGCTCCCGACAAGGTGGTGCATCCCCTCCTGCTTGGGCGACACGGACGGCAGCTCGCCCCGCTCCTGCTTCTCGTGCTTCCTCTTGTGGGAATCCATCTGGGACATCCCCACCACCGTGTGCTTGCACTCAGGGAAGGTGCAGTGGAAGTGCGAGCACTTGAGCTTATATTTGCAGTCGGGAACTTCACAGTCGGCGCTGGAGCTGAACTGGCAGAAGCCGGCGGCGCTGATCACGTCTTGCTTGCCGTGGTGCTTGCGGTGGGCCGTCACCTTGGTGCTGTCGGTGCAGCGGAAGCCACAGCGCAGGCAGTGGAAGTGGGTGCTCTTGCCCGAGAACTGGCAGTCAGGGAAGTTGCAGCTGAGCGAGGACTTGAAGCGCTTGAAGTCGTCCAGCACCAGGTTGTCCACGCGGTCATGGTGCTGCGCGTGCTTGTACATGTGGGTGCGGCCGCAGAACTTGTAGCCGCAGTTCTCGCGCGTGCAGTGGTAGTGGGTCACCTTCAGGGAAAACTGGCAGCTCGAGTCCTTGCAGTTCTCGTACAGGTCGTAGCGCCGGAAGCCCTCCAGCATCATCCCCTCGTCCAGCATCTTCCGAGACGATGGGGTCTTGCGGCGTTTGCCGAACGGAGACATGTCCTCAATGATCCAGAAGCGCTTCTTGGCGCCGGTGGCCGTGGGAATGGAGATGGTGTTGCCTGCAGAGAAAGAAGCGAGTGCATTAAAGAGTAATCAGTTTGGCTCACAAAGTAAAACCCACAAACTACAAGCAAATTACTGTCTGGGTTAAAACTCTGATGTTGAACTCTCCCCAGCCAAAAGCGGCTCGCAGCTGAGTAAGCGCACAAAGCCTTTTTTTTTTTTCCTTTTCCCTTTCCTAACTCCCAGAATGATTAAAGGAGTGGGGAAAGGATGATAGATTGACTGTGGAACATGACACTTTTACAGAGTGTCTCCAGCCCCCAAACAAAAGAGGGAGCGGAGAGTCCTAACCAACCCTCTTATCTATGTGTTGTTTTATGAGGGGCACCCACCTTTTGCGGCACCCTGGGGTCACTGCTAATGATGCGATCCCTGTTCTGCACGACAGGAAACAGTGGGCCTCGATAAAACTTGAGGCGTGATTAAAATAAGAAGCTGCTGATGCAGCCTTGTTAATGGAGACTAAACAAGGCCCAGGCTTCATGGAACAGGTGCCAAATTTACTGCTCTGTCTCTTGGTGCAAAAGTAAAAGCACACACCGATGTGTCATTAGAGCAAGCATGCATGTTTATCCTGTTGCTGCATAATAGAGCGCTGGTGAGAAGTTTCGATATACTAACCATGGGCATGAATGTATTAATAATTCTGTGCCTTTATATTTTTGTAACAAAATGTATTTTATTCAGAAAGTGATGATGCCACAAACACTACTCTGCTTAGCAAAATTGGTTACGTAAATTGGTTGGTTTTCATCAATCAGGCATCAAAAGACTGTATGCAATTTTATAGCGATTTCAGGTCGGTGGCCTCCCCCAGAAGCCTTATTTTGTCTTTCCAAAACCAGTTTTAATGTAGATTTCAGATTTTATTTCTGTTAGAACATCCAATTCTATCCAAGTTTCAACCATCTCAATCGAACTGGTTAGGATGTTCAGGAAAAACCAACCAACCCACAATGTTCAACCTAGTATGAAATGGAAACGGCTGGAGCACCAGCGTCCTTCTCCATACTAAAGCAAGTTTTGTGTCATGATGGAATGAGGTCAGGCGGATCCAAAACAAACACCTGACATTTCAAGCAAATCTCTTGTGCATAAAGGTATTTTGATTTGGGGAGGCAAATACTGAGCTTTTAGGCAGCTGAACCAACTGTCAAGCATGGTGGTGGCAGCATCATGACTATTTCACAACCAGGGATTTCTTCGGAAATCTTCAGATTAACCTCAGGAGAGACGGTTTGGTGGTCCAATATCAAGATGATCCCAAACGAACTTTAAAGCTGATTTTGGAATAAATAGACCAGCTTGTTGATAGCTACAGAATGTGAAGGTTTTCAACAACTTAAAGCACATTTATCCAAACACTGTGGGTATATATTTACACATTTTAACCTGGATGTATAATTATGACTCTGTTGGAATTAGAGAAATTCCACAAAAAAATAAATAAAATTAAATAAAAATATCAAACCTGTGGACCAAATTTGTGTTTTCAAAAAAAGTTGAAGCTAAACAGTTCAATCACATCATTAGAGGCCTAAAATTAAAATAACATGCATGCTGATGGTGAGTGTACATAAACCTTTCACTGATTCTGATAAGAAAAAAAATAAAAGAAATAAATAAACTGTTAAAACTCTGCATAGGGCTCAGTAAATGAGAATGACAGCTGCAGTGTTGGTTTGGATAAGTACCTGCAGCATCCTGTACTATAGGGACGTCATTTTTAACCGGAGACGGAGTGGCAATGATGGGGCTGAAAGCCGGTGTGTTGGTTGGCATGACAACACTCCGAGTGGCTCCCAGAGAGGCGCTGAGCAGAGAGTATGACAGACAGGATGGAGAGAGGAGATATGGGAGCGAGGGCAGAGGAGGTCGGAGAAGAGCGGGAGGGAGAGACGGGGCCTGGGCATGGAGGCCAGGCTGAGGAGCGGAGGGAGGAAGAGGTGGTGGAGGAGGAGGAGGCGGTGGAGGAGGGGAGGAAGGAGGTGCGTTTTGGGTGGCACTAGTGTCAGCAGGGGTGGTGGGAGCAGAAGAGGTGTTGGGGTAGCCTTGTCCTGGAGAGACAGGTTGACCAGAAGGGGGTGAAGGACAGGCGAGAGGGGAAAAACAAGTACACCAAAACAAGGGACCACATCACACACACATACAGACACACACATACAGACACACACACACAGAGGGATGGGAGGTAAAAAAAGGAGAAAGATAAAAGATAAGAGAATGATACAAAATGAGGCCCATTCAAAGACAAGTAACCCAAACACCAGCCAAAACAACAATGATGAGAGTCGTGGATCGTAACGGCAACGCATATAGAAATGCGAGAATCGTAGCCAGGCTTAAGATTTAGCGCAAACAAGAGAAGAATAAAAAGATACACTTCACATAGTTCAGCAAACTTACAAGTGCTAAAGCTGACGGGATGATGTCAGGCCAGAAGAAAATGTGATAAAGTACACTCAGATCGATAACCACTGATGTACAGAATGGATGTTTTATGACGATGACAAAGCAAAACGCCGAACGTCTCGTCAACGAATCAGGACAAAAGAACGCTGCGATGTCATCAACCTCAGGAGTTGTTATGACTCGCGTCTATTGATTGTAAGCCAAACTACTGAATCATCACACATATGAGTAACAAATGGCTGAGATTAACGTGAGTGAGGCCGAATGTTTGAGTTGGCTTTTTTGAATTCACCGTCCCCTCACCTGCTGGAGAGCTGTCGTTGCCCACAGGTGTGCTGGTGCAGCTCCGGTCCTGGTTGGAGGACTCGGAGGAGAGGCCCAAGGGGCTGCCTCCTCCTCCGCCTCCTCCTCCGCCTCCTCCTCCCATGTACTCCAGGTAGTCATCGGTGTCATCCATGACGGAGGAGGAGAAGCCGGAGGTGATGCCCGCCTGAGACGCCATGGGCCCGGACATCAAACCAGAAGCGTGTTGCATCTCGTCCGCCCTGTGGCCGAGCGACATCACCTGACGAAAAACAAACAACATAAAAAGTTATCATAACTGTACAGAAAGATTCGAGACAGGCTTTATGAGTCATAATGCAGTTGGCAAACAACCAAGTATTTCTTAAGACGTTTTTTTGAAAGAATATGTTCTTGTCTTTAGAAAGCAGCAGAACAAAAAAGAAAAAATTTAAACAAACAGAACTAGAAAATCTACATGCTTAAATGAGCTTAAAGTACATCCTGTGCTCTGATGGAAAGGTGTGACAGCCCTGTGCATCACAATGTGTGGAAATTTCAGTAAAAAACAGTCATTAAGGGTTTGTCATTGACTGGTATGACTGGAAATGAGAAATTTATCTTGTTTTCTCGCAGAACACCACATCTTTCCCTGAATCTGACTCATAGAAAAGGAAACCCGATGCAAGTCATGCGCACACACAAACAGAAAAATCTTGATGAAGACTGGGTTTGAATGTCTTCCTCTTGGTAGTGTTTCGTACCTGGGAAGGGACTCTATCGAAGTTCTTTCCCAGCATCCTTCTCATGTGTTTGCGTGCGTGCGAGGTCATCTGGTGCTTGAGCAAGAAGGAGAACTGGCAACCCTCTCGGATGCAGTGGAAATGGCTGTTGACCTGGTTGTATTTGCAACCTGGAGAAAATAAAGCAGCTTTACTGTTAAAAGGTTCTGTTGAATTGTTGTAAGCAGTTAATAGCTTAGCTGTAAAGCCTGTTACGATTGCTGCTGCTCACGGCTAGTCCGAGATGGACAAAGAACAAAGCAGACTTTGATGGTATTAAAGCAAGTCCAATCTCAACCAAAAATGTAAAGAAATATACATTTAAAGAAAAAAAAAAAAAATATATATATATATATATATATATTTGCTTTACCAGTACTTTAGTTTAATCTCTGACAGTTACTCTAAAGGAAAACGTTCTTGTGTTCCATACAGGAAGATCATTTATGGCGCATCTCCTCCTTTCACTTTTTCCTGTATAATCATCTGCTTCTGTTCAAATAAACGCCCAATGCAAACATGATGGCGATTTAAAGATTTATGATATAGTGTTTGCTGTAAGATTTACGTCAGCGTAGTTTTCTTTAGGACAGTAAATGACATGTCAGGTTTGGTCTAGGCCCTAGCAAGATTAGCCATTAGCTTTAGCCAACTAACCAGATCAATTCTTACACTCAAACTCAGAACTTACCTTTTACAGAAACGCAAACAAACTCTTAATTTGTCTTTGACTAATTATGCCACATGTGAAACAACTGCTAAAGCATATTTAATTTGCTTTTTGTTTCGCTCTAATATTTATTTAAGACAGTTAATCTGAAAGGAAGCTTTACATGATCCGTTGTCAATACAGGATCCACACAAAGAGACCATTGGTGATGCATCACTTCCTATCTCCATTTCTCATGCAAATAATCTTTTACTTCTATCTAAGTAGCCACCAACGACAGTTCAGAAGTTATAAAATACCAGCGGGGTAAAATCCAACAATGTTTGTGAGACTGGAGTAATCATAAGACATAAGAAGTCTGCTTTGGTCTTGGTTCGTTTTGAGCTAGCCATTAGCTTTAGTCTCTGAGACTGAGTAATCTGTATTTAATCTAAAGGAAGATGTCAAGAGAGTTATCTCCAGCAGATATTAAATGATACCAGGTTTGAAAAATTTAGAGCTATCCCTTTAAACTCTCTATGTGCAGATTAATTTGTCTTCGAGGAGTAGCGAGGCATCTGAAAGTAACTAGTGCGCTAAAGGCCACATTACCAACATGAGGGCGTTCTGATTAGATTAAACGCAAAGAGAAATATTTTTAGTCTTTTTTTTTTCCTTTCCTTTTTTTAATTTCATGATATGGCTCCAACAAAAGAGGGATTGGGTTTCAAAGTGTTTCGGAGTGTACATGTAGGAGGAATATTAGATCACTGGTGTCACACTGAGCAAGTCAAGGCTTCTGTGCACTAAACCTGTGGAGCTCTTTTATTACACTGACATGCTTTATTCAATTAGGAATTTACATAAATAAATTCTCATTTTCTGTGGGCCAATAATGCACACACATCCCTCCAAACCAAAGTAAATATACGATTATTACCATATTAAATTCATTTCTCAAAGTATCTCCGTTGTCGTTTCTCCTTTTGTTCTGAATTGTTTCTGCTGTCTGCTTCACAGTCTTCTGCTCTTTCCTCTTGTTTTAAAACTAGTCTAGCTCTAATTGCTTTATGATTTCAAATTAAATGATTGTTCCGTTTTTGTGCCTGTTAATCAAATACCATTATATAAAAGCAGGCAGAAATAATTGAAAGAGTAACATGCTGGGCAGGTGCTAGCATGTCAGTAACCATGGCACCAGGTTTAAGAGAAAAACATGCCTCTGTAATCAAATAGCTCCTGCACACACGCGCCGGTTTCAGACACGCAAAGTTGAGCAAATAACAGTAACCCCCGTGACACAGAGGCCCTTTTGTGAGACAGAAACCAGGTAACATCATCAGCGGTGTTCAGTTTAATGTTGCTGCCATGGATACTGGCAACCCATCAATTCTTTATGACTAGAGCGCCGGCGATGGTAATCCTTTCTGCCGTTTTTTTTTTTTTCTTTTTTCTCCCCCCGCCAGCCTGAACAATGCAGTTGGCAGATCAGACTGGGGACAAAAAACAGCTGTTTAGGGCCCGGTTTTGTTTGCTTTGTTTGTGAAAAGCTTGTGTAACCGCCTGACAAAAAGAAAGAAAGAAAAAAAAAGAAGTAGAAAAAAGAAAAACAGATCACTTTTAATTCATTTTCTGTGCGATGGCAGCGGCGGCTGAGAGGCAACACAAACAGGCTCAACCAGACAAGCCAGATAATTAACAAACACAAACCTAATTGCTCATTTCTGACGCCGGCAGAAGAAAAGAGGAAAACAACCTGGATGTGATTGCCCTCTTTGACATTATTGCTCATATAGTTGCGCAGGCAAGACTTCCTCTGGGACTCGAGGTCGGCATTGTGAATATGCAAAAACGCGGTGACAAAATCTGCGAAGCGGGCCCTTGTTTCGTGCCCTTTTAAACCACTCTCACAAAGCACGACGCTGTGTTTGCCAACACCGGGCTCTCTCCCTTTGTAAACACAGAATATCCTCTTGCAACAGCCAGTAGAAATCAATGTACATCTCTCTCTCTGCATAACTCCTTTTAATCCTCGAATCAAAAGCCGCTCAAAAGTTTTCTTACATATGGAGGATGAGAGGGATGTTCGCTCTTACCCAGCCTCCCACACTCCTCCCTCTTAGTGAAGTACTTGAAGCCGTTGGCGGCGCGGCGCTCTGCCTTCTCGTGCTTCTTGATGTGCCATGGTAGCTTGGTGGTGATGTTGGTGACGAAGAAGCAGCCTGGCCTCAGACAGTGATAGTGGCCCCTCATCCTGAACTCGCAGTGCTGCAGCCGAGACAGAAGAAGGAAAATTAGGCTCTTCTACCGCAAAGCATTTTTCATGTAAAACTTCCAGACTTTTCAGGCCAAAAGTTAAATAGAAATCTTCTTAGCCTGTTTTAGAATACATAAAAGTTCACCGTAAAAAAACTCTGCAAAAACTAGATTGAACAAAAGAAAGACAGAAACAAAGAACAACAAGCAAGAAGGGAAGAGAGAAAATATTGCTAAAACATTTAAACAGATATTGTCTCTTATTTTCAACTTTTTTTCTTGTCAGACTTATCCAGATCAAAAAAACACTCAAATCAAATTTCAAACTTTCCTATACTCTCCCAAAAACTTGACAGACTGGATTCAACGCACCTATTGTGCAGCATCTTCTATTTTCTGGGTATTTGGAGGTACAATTATTTTGTTGTTGGTTTTTTTTTTTAAGCTTGTCAAAAGCTTCCCCCATTTGTGTCTGCACCACCATCTGTTTCTGAGGCCCACATCCCAGAGGACCAGGCCAAATAAGATCTGCTCAGTTCAGGAGATGGGAGGCTAAAAGGAGGCGGACGGGGAGCAGAAGGAGGAGAAGGGGGGTGACGGGAGGGACTTTCAGTGAGACGGGTGATTTTCGACACATTAATGAATTCATTTAAACGGTTTTCGAAATACTGGCTCATGAGAGCAGGCAGGGGGGATGCCATTTAGGTTTGATTTGCCAAGCATTCCCCTGATTTTTGCCCTATTCCAGACAGCCTTGTTTACTGTGCAAGTGACAATGATTTATTGGGTAATATCAGCTAAATTGGCCTTTTCTGAGAGGAGAATGCGGCAGTCAAAATGACATCATTGACATATAAACAGGCATTACTGGGGTGAGTCGACTGTCTTTCTCAGCGGAGATGGAAGACGGGGAGCAGTGGTTGTGAAAGCCTTGAGTCAAATAAGCTCAAATACTGGTCTAATAGATAGCATACTTCATGCTTAGAAACCTCCAAGAGATGACAGCCAGTGATCCCACTCCTGAGAACCAGCTGCACTCACCTGGTTGGGACAGAGACACTGCAGGGAGTAGTAGGAGAACTGATCGCGAACGTTGACCAGGTTGTTGTTCGGGTTGATGTGGTCCAGACAGTGGGACTCCGCCTTTCCGGAGGTCTTGCACACATACTTACAGTTCCCAAACAAGCAGTGGAAGTGGAACTTGTTTGAGTATTTGCAGTCAGTAGCCAAACAGGGATCACTGCAGAAAAAAAAGAGCTATGGTTATGTAGGTTACTGGCTTAAAATCAAATTCTCCAGAGATAACAGGGACACTTCAAGACAAGGAGAAAGTTTATCTTCTCGTCTTGCTTGTTCATTTATGTGGATGCCCAAATCCAAGTAGTTTTGTAATTGTGGCATGCTAACAACAATATCACATTACAAAGTTCAAGTGGTATAAAAGCGTTTGCAAGGTATTGTAGAATAAGCTACATACTTTTCCTGAAATTGCAGAAAACCAGGTTTGACTTGTGGCTTGGCGTTCTCCAGGGAGGTGGTGGCCAGAGGCGAGTTTGCAGGGAGGTTGGGCATCGAGGCCGGCATCTGAGGGATGCTGCCGGTCAGCTGCTTCCAGGCCAGCAGTGATGGAGGAGGAGAGCTGTAGCCACCAGAGGACGTGAGGTTTGCCACGTCCATGGAGGGATTGCTGGCTATAGACACGGGCGCGACGGGTTGCAGCGGAGCTGCTTCACCGGGTTCTTTACCGTCACTGAACGGAGACTCTGGCTTTACTTTCAAGGTGGCTCGAAGGTGGAAGCTGAAAGAGAGGATGGAGGCAGCCTCCGTTTTTTTATACTGATCAACAAAGCAAAGCGCCGTATTTTCCAAACAAGAAGCGGTGTGACACTCACTTAGAATGTTTTATGGCACCGTCCACAGTGCTGAAGAGGGCCCCACAGTCCTCTACCAGGCAGTGAAAGTGCACCTTATGGAGAAAGTCACACTGTGCCTCACAGAAGTCATCTGTGTCAAACCTTTGTATTGGAGAATAAAAAAAAAAAGACGCGTAAATGTACTGCTTTCCCAACAAAGATGACGACTCGTTCAGCTTCTCATAACAGTTTCAGTAAAGACTTTCAGTTTTGTCATACAGTAAGCCAAAACAAATTCCTGCAAGATTGGATTCTTTACGCCTTTGGGGGTTTCCTGGTATATAAATCTTTACCTCATGTACAGTGATAAATGCCCTAAACAGTTTACAGTCATTTTCAAATGTCATTCTGGGCTATTAATATATATATATTCCGACTTACAAATTTCAGCTGTTTTCGTTTTTATGTTACTTTTCAATGTTTTGGATCGTCAAAGTCATTTTAATACAAGACAAAGATACGAGCAAACAAAAAAATTTTTTTAAATGATGGTTTTACTCATCAACAGGGAAAATCTATCTGAACCAACTTAGCTTAGTGAAAAAGTACAAAAAAATCACACCCCTTTGTTAGATCATGAATTTAGTGTGATTAACCACATGAAATCTGATTTCAGCTTCCCCAACAACAATGATGATTAAATACTGCCTCATCTTAAGATTCAAGAAAGAACGTAATACCACTTTCCTGACAGCATAAAGTAGACAACAAGACGTGAAAAAACAACACATCATACTAGGATCTAAGTAGATATAAGAACAAATTCAGAAATATCTATCAGTCTGGAAAGAGTTATAGAATTATAGTTATAGTTAGTCATTTGAAAGTCCAGCAAACCAGACTGAGAAAACATTGATTATCAACCTTCTCAGCAATAGCAAACCAACCAAAATTACTCCAAGAGTACATCAAAATCTTATCCATGAGGTCAAAAACGAAACCAACTAAAATAACAAAGGCACTCCACATTTGCCAGTAAACAACTAAAAACACCATCATCTCCACAGGTACACAATGGGTTATAAAGCTGGACACTGATCCAAAGCTATGAATGGGTCAACAAAACTAAAATAAATGTTTTGGAGTGGCGTAGTAAACGTCATAAACCCAACTGAAATGCTGTAATGTGACCTAAATACTACAGAAAACCCCAATTGTGACTGAATTGATTCTGTGAAGAAGAGAGGCCCAAACTCCTCTGCAGTGCCGCAAAAGACTCATTTCCAGTCAACAAAACCAGTCAATGGCAGTTGACGCTATAAAGAGTGGCACAACCAGTTTTTAGGTGTAACAGACAATTGCTTCTCTCATAGGGCCAGTCGTGTTTGGATAGCTTTTTTTCTCTTCACAACAGAAATTTTTAAAACTACTTGTATTGACTCTGTGAGGATGCAAATACTTTTTTTCGCAGTGCAGAAAGTGTTTTTTTGTTTGCTTTACCTGCGGAGGTATGTCTTCCAGATCTCAGTGGTGTTTTCTGGCCTCTTCAGCACTCTGTGCAGGTACTGAGCTGCCTCAGAGGTGTCGTGGACCTGGCCTCCCTCCAGCTCAGTTTTCAGGTTCATGGCATTGAAGAGGGCAGGGTTCACCTGGGACATCTACAGAAACACACAGGGCAAATGAGCTGCCAGCCGCCTCGTTTTGGCAGAGCATCCGTGAGCGCAGCGCTCGCATATGTTAGCGAGAGCATGAAAACGAGCCGACAAATACACCCGAAATTTGGCAAAGCTAAAGAGAGCAGCCAGGATTACAAACAGGCAGGCTTTTTTTTTGTTTCTTGCCTGCTTGAGTTCGGGCCAGGCGTATTTGCTAAGTGTTCCCCGGGGGCATATGTTAACCTTTTCATGTGATGTGGTGGTTCGAATCAAAACCCCAGAAGTCTGACACAACAACAGTGGAGCTGTTAGACAACTCCAACTCCGCTGTTTGTATTTACTGACTGTAAGCCTGAAGTTAAGCTGTCTGAGAAGAAGATTTAGAAGACGAGTGTTTGAGGAAGGGAAGCATACAGTAAGTGGGAGGAGGTCTTGATCAGTTGTTGAGAGAAGAGGAAGAAAAAAAAGTGAGACTAATCTGCCATTACATCATCAAGGTGATGGAAACCACCCAGCGCATTTATATCAGTCAGATAAGATTTATAGCTAAAACCGTGTCCATTTTAATCTTCACACAAACATTTAAATTTCCATACGCTCACATTTAGACTTGTTAAAAAATGAGGGCAGCGCCTTCTTGGTTTTTTTTTTCTTTTACTCCCTTGACTTTTTAATCAAATAATTTATAAACTCTATAAATAAATGCAGAGTGAGGCGGGGAAGTTAAAGTATAAAGGGGGGGGGAGAAAAAAAATGGAAGGCAAGTTCAGAACAGCTCATCAAAAAACAAACATCTCTATATATCTGGCATGGCACCGAGCTACTGCTTCATTATATTAATTTGTGAGAGGTGCAGCGAAAATTACAATGTATGAAAAATGGCTGGAAAATTTAAATGATACAAACTCATCTTATTAGCGGTGAAACATTAAAAAACAAACAGGCCCCTCCGTGTCCCGCTAATTTGTCTTGGGATGAAAGGCGTTTGATGGATGGATCTTACCTTATTCATAAGCGAGGATAAAAGAGATGTATTCCCCGGTACAGGGTGTCCATTTGATTCATTACTGAAACAAGGAAAATGAACAATGTTTAGTCAAGATTTGCATGAGAATAGTAAATATTACTATTTATCATAGGAGGTACGCAAGTATAATGAAGAAGAAAAATGCTGTCTTTCTGAGAAACATGGTGCAGGGTGGAGGGTTATTGATAAATAGGAGTTGATTTATCACTGATCAATCAATTTGATGAAAATAAATTGACTTATGTAGAAGTGTTTGAATTGGGGGAGAAAATAAATATTTAAAGTAGAAATAAACAAAGACGCATTTGATTTTTCAGTGTTTTTTAATCACATTCTGACAAAGGTGACTAAAAATCACTTATGTGAAATCAGTATTTTGAATTTAAAAACATTTGCTTAATAGTCACTACTGTCTTGCACACAATGTGACATTACCTGTGCTCCTAAAAACTAATTGACTGCTAATGGTAGCTGGGCTAGAAATGTTTTATTTTCTTGTATCTTCTTATAATTGAAAAGAAATGAGAAATTGCTAAAATGAATGGTGTCAGCAGGTCACAAAAAACAAGGGTTATATATCAGTAATAAAATGATGATTGGTGCATCATTAGCAACAACAGAATAGCATATTGATAGAGTATTGTGTCCAATAAGCCCTACTCATCTACTACTTTAAACTTTATAGTTTGACTGTAATAATCAATGTATTTTTGAGCAGTATTAAAAAATAGATCATCTTAAATATTTTTGTTTTAAATCTTTGTGTTAATGCTGTGACAATGTGAAACTTTATACCATTTTCATGCTATCATATTTACATGTTATAGCATTATAAAGCAACAATATGAAAATATTATAAGATAATATGTTTAATTTGATAAACATAAGATTAAAAGTCAATCTACATATCACTTAAAGATGAGCAGAAAAAAAAAAATTAGCTTGGGTAGTTGTGACCAAAGTGGCTGGTCAAAAACTCACAAATTATTATTATTTTTTTTCAAAAGTAAAGACTGTATTTTCTACATGTTGAAACATCGGTGAGGTTTCAAGACTTATTCTCTCAAGCCTTGCTTTCAGAGAGCAAGACTTGAAGCAGATAACAGGAAGGCTAAATGGAGTCCATTAAGTCTGTTTTATCCTTTGAGCTTTCAACCACTATGTATGGGACTGTAATTCTCTTTTCAAATGATTCTTGAGGATAACTTGTAACTGACGAAAACTGCTTATATATATAAAGAACACAAACTTAAAATTGTCCACAAAATCCTAATTGCTGCATCCCTAATTGGGATTGTTTGCAGTGTCTGTATACCTGTGGTCTTTCTTGCTCAGATCCAGGCTGTGCTCCTGTTGGGAATCTTGCGGCACGCCGGCGTTACCGTCCACAGGCTCCTGCTTCACTTGAACCAGATTAAACTGGCTGGCGGAGCCTGACTGCCCATTCCCTGAGGAATCAAGCCAAAGACGAGGCAGAGGAGAGAAGAGACAACAAAGTTATTGTTGGTCAGCATTATTACGCTGTGACAAGATCCAATCTGACTTCTGTCCTGGCCCGAGAAGAATACTCCGAGTGATAATTATTGCGAAATTATGTCAGGCCGTCAAGCCTTTTAAACGGTGATTGAGAGGCGGGAGATATGAGGGAAAAAGACTCCTTTTTCTGCAGCACTTGTCACAACTCATTTGCCAGGCTGCCTCTTAACTGGTCATTAAGTGAGATGCTAATGCTGAGGGAAAGTGGCAGTCTCAGATTGGCCACCCGCCCCTCCTCCTCCATATCCTCCTCCTCCGTTCCCACTTTCTCTGGCTTTCACGTTGGCCTGACAACGGATGGCGGCCAATGCCACCAAGCATACCCACGAGGAACAGGGGCGCCATGTCGGTCAGATTGGAGCTGACAGCCAATCAGATTGGTTCAAATATTGTGACCTCTCTATCACCGTCTCTGCCAAATAGGTATTCAGCGGACAGCAGAGTGGAATTGCAATAAATAAACAGCAGGGGACGACCTGAGGTAGAAATGCTGACAGGAAGGTGAATTCTGGTCCCCCTCCCGATCCCGGGGGACTGAAATATTAATTTGTCCTCAGGCTACACACAGAAAGCCGAGCCTCTGGCTGACAAGAAGTGGAGGTTTGTCTTAAAAAATATATGTGGGAGGTGAGGCACCTCTGGGTTAACCTCTAGGACACTAAAGCTGGAGTGCACCAGCAGCCATTTTCTGGTGTTGAGGAATCAGGGATAGTGACAGGCAAGGTCATGGGCATCCAAGTGTATGCCCTGGTCAGGACCCGCTCCTTTTTGAAAGAGAAAAAAAAATGGGGCAAGCCCAGCCTATGATGAGGGGGGGGGGAAACAACAAAAAACAAGGAGAGTTTCCTCCTGCTAAAAGATGACCCAGAGACATATCAGACCGAATAGGAGTGGAAAAGCCAGTCTTGGGCCTTGTCAGCTGAAAGCTAGTAGATGGGGAAGTGTCAGTGTCAGTGTCAGTTCAGTTTGACAATGGTTGAGGTTGGAGGGGCTCTGGGGGGTGGTGGGGCTTAGAGGGAAAATAGCAGTCAGACAATAATGCTTCTGGTTTGAGGTCACCAAATGCTTACCAGAGTCCACATCCAGCCCTCCCATCCCTTCACCTCCCCCTCCCAAACCTTCAACTTGATGAGAGAATGCCCAAAATTAACTAGCCAGATGAATCCTGCCTTGTCATTGACAATTAAATCAACTGGGAGACAAAACGGGAGCATATTCCATCAAGAAGAGCCACTAACTGCATGATCTGCATATGATCTGCAGGCTCTGTAAAATAATACTTCAATAAATCAGATGATAAGTTGACTTTTAAATAGAGAAAAAAAAGACTTGGATGCACTTCATGAAATCATTATTATTATTATTTTTCTTCTATTCACTTCCCAAGGAGGGAGAACAAATGAGTTTGACTCAAAGCAGCTTCTTTCTGGAAATTATCCAGGAATAATGTACACCATGTAATTACTCCGGATAAGATACAGAGCTTGTGAAAGATCATTTGTACTGTGCGTCTAATTAGTAAACCCTTCAGATGCTTGAATCTCTGGAAAAAAAAAAACACTTAGGGGTAAATTAGAGTGGAACATTAATTAAAAAAAGAAGAAATACTGAATGCAGAAACAGGAAAAGAGGCTCAATTTACTGCAAAAAAGAGGCAAAGTTTCACAACCAGATGAGAAAATAAACACTGTGAAAAATAGCCTTGACGCAATGACTTCTCTCACACCTTTTTGACAGAGAAGCACAAACCACTTCCTCCTCATTTTAGCCCCAAATGTCCTGTTCACACATTTTCTGAAGCAAATATGAGAAACAAAGCCACAGCTACCCCTCCATTCTGCGATGCACCAACTTTTCTTACAAAAATGTTTGTGATTGAGACTGTGGTGGCGTGTGTGTGTGGAGGTTGGGGGAGGAGGTATTTGAAAGAACAGATCTGAGCTGTAGCGGTGTGTCTGAAATGAGAAGGGACCATCTGTGGAGGCCCCACCCTCAGCAGGTGCCTCCCACCCCCAGCAGAGTTTGCTGCTACCTGCTGGAAGCCCAAAAGGTGGAGCTGAGCCTGACAGGCTGGGCTCAGCTCAGAGCAGCTGCCCCTGGCTCTCTCTTTCTCTCTCTCTCTCTCTCTCTGGGCCCGTCCTGCTCTGGGAACACCAGCAGGAATCATAATCCTTCCCCACTTCCACCAACATCCGGAGCGACCCCCGTTTAAAATCCACCCCCCACCTGCTCAGACCGAGAACCCGCTCTAAATGAATGCGGCGCCACGCTCCACAGTCCATTATCAGAATTAAACGCTTTATTTTCATTTTCGAAAGGGGCTTTGTTTGGAGCAATATGATAAACACAGACAAGCCAATTACCTCCAAAACTTATTTGAATTATGCTAAGCAGACTCTGACATGTTTCCGTCAAAACCGGAGGTTTCTAGAAATTCAGAAAGACTTTGTTGATGAGCGTCTTCCTTGTATCGGAGCCTGTTTCCTCGCTCTGCTGCCTTGAGTCATTTCTACCTCAGTGATTTCACTTCTTCTTTTTTTTTTTTTTTATCAGTTTGCGCATAAAAATCTTTTTATTTTTTTTTTCTGGCAATTTTTCAACTTAATTTCATTCCACCTCCATTTGCTTGGAACGAGCGCAGACAGAGATAAGAGGCCAATGATGAGGAAACATGTTCAACACAAGCCCCATGAGCCCCCCACTCTGAACATCATAAGAGACTTTTACAGGCTCTACTCTCCCCCTGTCAGCGCATTTATCTCCAAATGGATTGTGGGTATCTAACAAGCGATCAACACAATAACAGAGCCAGAGCAGAGCACCGTGCCT
This sequence comes from Xiphophorus couchianus, assembly GCF_001444195.1. Classification (NCBI taxonomy): domain Eukaryota; kingdom Metazoa; phylum Chordata; class Actinopteri; order Cyprinodontiformes; family Poeciliidae; genus Xiphophorus; species Xiphophorus couchianus. The sequence goes on from NC_040228.1 coordinate 12,178,817, forward strand.
CTGGTTTGTTCCTTTAAGCCCGAAAGCACAGGCTCTCCTGGCTTTTCCCTCTATTTTTGGGATGGCTGTAGAGTTGACCTCTGAGTGCACTCTGACTGCTCTGTCCACACTCAGGAAGGAGATGCTTCTGTCTCCAAGTACAAAAGCAGAAACGCACAACTGTAATGTATTAGCACCAATATATAAGCTAACACACAGTGCTTGACCTTTGACTTGTGTGATTTCTGAGTGCAAAATTGTTGTATCTCCCCTTCTTTACTGTAATTTTATGACCAGTAATGATTCATCTAAACCTTATCTCGATAAGTTAGAATATTTTTAAAGATGAAATTGATTTTTAAAGCATTACTTTCAGAAATCTGTCAAAGAACATTCACTTTCTCAGAAACCAACATGGAAGGGTTTCCAATAAGGAAATGTGAAGTTGTGGCTGACACAATCAATTGGCATTACAGTTGTCCAGCAGATATAATGTACAAGTAGAGTGAACCACAACCAATCACTGATGAAGAAGATGGCTGTCCAAAGAGCGCTGAATCCAAACATATGTATGGGAAGCTTGGTGAAAGGAAAATGTGTTGTTAAATAAAAGATGCACAGGCACCAGGAACAACCAGAGGATTGTAAAGCAAACCCAATTTAAGCGTTTTTTGGGAAATTCACAAGCTGGAACAAGTGGTTCAAGAAATGTAGAATCCTGATAGTTTGATCTGGACTACCAGAAGATTTTAGAGCAATTTATTCCAAGACTTCAAGCAATGTGGATTGTGTAGCTCTTCATTTCCTATAGACTTTGGAACCTTGATTTAAGAATGAAAATACAAGTTTGCTTCTTATCAGATCTGAAAAACAGCACAGAATCCACTGAGCAACAGTCTCTAGACTGTAGCTATCCCTGAGGGTAGTTCATCTTTTAAACCAAACTTTCTCCTTTCACTCAGTTTTCCATTAACATGCTTGCTTTCATGCAGCATTCTGAAAAGCAAGTTTCTTTAGCTGCATCCTTCTAACATTTTTTTGACTTTTATTAACTTTAATATATAATAATCAAAATGAAAAGATATATATGTCTAAAATATATCCCTCTAAAAATCTATGAGTTTCGCTTTTTTACTGAAATAAATTAACTTTTGGACCATATTCTGACCTACTGTAAGGAAGTTGTCCGTTTAAAGCGACCTACCTGTGTCTATGTTGTTTAACGGTTTCAAGGCAGCTGCCGCCAATCTGGCCATCATGGGTGATATCAGACCCTTGCTTGCAGAGATCTTCTCCATAATGGAAGAGCTGGCAAAGGACGTTGGAGTGGGTGCCATGGCTGCATCTCCCCCCACGGAGGAGCCGCCCTGGGTCAGAGAGTCGGTCGGCATGGAGTGTGCTCCAGAAGACACGGCCGTTATCAGGCCAGCGGCCGTCGGGGGAGGCTGTAGAGGCAGCCTCGGCAGAAGCGGGAAGAATGGGTTGGAGGAGGCCAGGGCGCTGTTTGAAAGAGCGAGCGCTACCGGCATGTTGCTGGGCAGATTTTGAGTCAGCAGGCTTGACATGCGCTGGCCCGCGCCGGGCAGCGACTGGGTGGGCTTGAGGTTGTGACCCGACATCGAGGAGGCGGTGGCGGTGGTGGGCGTGCTCAACAAGTGCGGCGCGGTGGCGGACTGTTGGGTGGTGGGCGAGGCACTCAGGCTGGAGTTCTTGCTGCTGATGGCCGAGAAGTCCATCAGGTCGTCGTTGCTGGACTCTTCCTGCTCGTCCTTCGGGGCCAGGAAGGTGGAGGAGAGGCCCATGACGCCGGAGGAGCGGATGTGCCGCCTCTCGTGCTTGCGCTTGTGGGAGGTCATCTGGCTGGTGGAGGTGAAGGTGAAGCCGCAGCCGGAGCGGATGCAGTGGAAGTGGTTGGTTGCTTTGCTGTACACGCAGCCCTCGTACTTGCATTCCTCGTACTTGTAGAACTTCTTGAAGCCGTCCTTGGCGTACGCGTCATCCTTGATGTGGTAGCTCTTGTGCTTCTCGATGTCGCACTTGTTTTTGAAAGTGAACGTGCATCCCGGACGCCTGTGCAAATAATTAATAGGAATGTGTTACAAAACCGCCTAAAAGGAATTGAAAATGTCCCTGTTCCTGTTAAAGCAGCTAGCTTCGATGCATTTTGTTGGGATTTCATTTTGTTTATAATTGGTTAATATTGGTTCACTACCAATAAGTATCAGGAAAGTGCAAGATGCAAAAGTAAAATCCATTAAAACCAGTTGAACCTTTATGAAATAAATGCAAAATACTATGAGCAAATCAGCATGAACACTCCATTTCCACCCATTTACATGGTGGTGGCAGCATCATGGTGTAGGAATGCTTATTTTCAAATAACACATTTCTTACTGAGATGAATTAATCACCATAAAGCTCCTTAAATGTTCGGCTAATGTTTCTGTATTGTTTGTCACATTAAGAACTTGATGCTATTTTACCAGACCTAAATGAAACATTTTAGCCTAAATGCAAAATGTTCAACCCCAACATTAAACATGGTGTTGGCAGCATCAGACTGCAGGGATGATTTTCACCAGCATTTCTATTGCCAATATGAATAAATACTCTTAAAAACAAAAGTTTGATGCTTAAAGTTTAAGAATATTTAAATATCACTCTAAAAAACTTATGCCATTACGCATGATTAGATTTTTTTGTATTAGTGTTCTCTAATTACACTTTATTTCATGTAAATTTGAGGATTTCACAACTTTACTCATATGACCAAATTATATATATTATAGTCAAGTTATTCTTACATCTCAATATAGATCTAATCAATATAGATATAGATCTAATTTTTTCTTTCATCCAACCAAGAAGTTTGTTTCTAAAAGGAAATAAGACAGGCATTGCTCAAGATAATAAAATGATATACAAGAAGCTTAGTATAAATTAGTGATTATTTTTACTATTCTTTTAAAAATGGGAAGCTGGAAAGTATTTATGCCCTTCTTAATATTCAGTGTAAAAGTCTTTATTAGACTTACAGCAATCAAGTCTCTTCTTATAAATGAAGAGCAGCTTTTTGTGGGTCTCCACTGCTGTTTAGACTATTTCTCATTGGTGATGGTGAAGATCCAACTCTTTAAGTTTGTCAGGCCTCCTTGCCATCACCCTAATCTTTGGCTCCCTCCACAAATTTTATATCAAATTTAATTTAGGACCGTGGCTGGATATATTACTTCCAGTTAAAAGAAACTCATCTCATAAAACTAAAAGCTACCTTCAAACCTAAATCTGCCAGAAGTCCGATTACATTTGATCTTTTTGTTTAGCATTTAAACTCTTCATGCTCGCATTGTTGACCACGTGCATCACCTGCAGTGGAAGTGCGTGGTCTTTTGGCCGTAGAACTGACAGCCAACGGTGCCGCAGTCCTCGGTGGCGCGGAACCTCTGGAAGCCATCGTTAATCAGCTGGGCGTTCTTCTTGTGGAAGTTTTCGTGGGTCATGACATCTGAGGTGCTGGTGTACACCTTGCTGCACCCCACCTACAGAGAAGAGAGAGAGAGACAGAGCATGATGATGGAAAACGAGATCTGGGCCGACAGCGCACATCAGAGTTTCGGTTTGCGAGGAAAGGTCTGAAGAAGAAAAAAAAAAGGTAGCTTCTTGAAGTGCGGTACTTTAAAGATATCTGATATACAGTGCGGGGTACAGAAGAGGGAGCGCACTGTGGTTAAGAAAATGCTAGTGCCCTAGAAATGAGTGGAAGAGGGTTGTTTTCTCACATTCAACTTTTAATTTGTGGTGATGCACATGTGAGCGTCACCGGTTTCAGATTAACCCTTTGAATGGGAAACAATCTTTGTCATCTTTGTAACAATTGGAAAGAAAAAGGTAGTAACTGAAAGAGGTGGTGGTCACAGCAGGCTTGTGAAACTACAGTACCTTCCTGGCAGAAGCTGCCTTTTAGAAAATGAAATTCAGATTTGGAACGTGATGGTGGAGATGCTACCAGCTTACAGTAACACTGAGAAAAAAAAAAGAAAGAAGAAGGTTTAGAGAGGTGGTGGGGTGGGGGGGCAGAAGGAAACCACAGGAGTAAGATGACTGTCTTGATCTTTAGTTTAAAAATATTCTGGAAACAAACGACTCCTTACAGGCAACAAAGAGGGAAAAAACGAGGTAATGTTTGAATTTAAAAGGAACGATTGTATATCATCAGTGGCAACTTCTCCATATCGAGTCAAACAATGAAGAAAACGCCACTCTGCTTCTTTCTTCTTTTTCCCCTCTTAAATCAGAGCAGCCGATGCCAACATCTGCAGGTTCTCAGCGACTGTTAAAACAACGGCTGAAATATCCTAATAACAATTACGCCGTCGGAGAGGTATAAAAAAAAAGTATATATATTATATATATATATATATATATATATATATATATGTGTGTGTGTGGAGCCATCCTGGGCTGCCCTGCTGCAGTGACACTTTGAAAATAAGCAGATGAAACAAAAATTAAACAAATCCAGAAGGAGGGGAATAATCCTCAACAGGCTGCTTGGTACTAAAAGATGAAAAATGTGTAGTTTATATAAACACCTTAGGGAAATTTTATCCATGCCAATTAAGGAGTGAGAGAGTGAGGAGAACAGATACACGCCGAAGCTTCACATCTATTCACTTGCTTTAATTTCTTCATTTTGATTTGGTTTCTGGAAGTTTTCTTTCATTCTTTCCCAGGCTACTGTTTAAAGACAGAACTGTAAATCCATGAGTCAGAGCCAACAGAATCTGACTCATTTTCATTGCATTTACTCAAATATATAATATAGAAATATTTTTGGGTTGTGTGTGTATGTGCATTTCTACTCTGGGGAAGCTTTATTTCTTATGAAAGTATAGAGTCTTTCTTTCACTGTAAATATTCTATAATTAAGGTTTTTGTGCATTTTAATATAACTTTTTACATTTTTAATCATTTAAGATCTACATGATTTACAAAACATATTTATTCTACTGCATAGCTGAAGCAAGTTAAACATAACTGTCTAAGTTGGTGATTTTTGACTTTACACAACAATACACCTACAGTATACAATCACCTCCATACAGGATATTGACTGTTTCCAAACCAAATTTTGGTAATTTACACTACTCTTTGTCAAAAAGCTGGTGGTAGATGCTCAATTAAAGCGCTTAGATCTTAATTCCCTTTAAAAAAAACACCAAAAAAAAAACCACACGCTGAAGGGTGAATGGCTGAGAAAAAGTTGATGGAAGAAGTAATGAAAGTCTAACCACGGCGCCTTGAAATGTAATGATACCCTTTGACCTTTTTCACACTTTCTCACGCTGCAGCCACAAACTTTCATCTGTTTTATTGACGTTTAATGTGACAGAGCGTCACAAGGTAGTGCATAATTGTGCAGTGGAAGGACATTTTTTTAATTGTTTCAAATAAAAATATAAAAAACACTATAAAGCCACCAACACCCCTAAAAGAACCCAGTTCAACCATTTGTCTTCAGAAACCAGAAAATATAAATATTATCTCAGTATAATAATCAACCATGATTCACTGTCTTGCATCTTGATATTTTAATCAAGCTGCAAAGAGTCACATGGTAACGCTAAAGGAGCTACAAAGGTGCAAAGCTCAGGTCAGACGAACCGTAAACAGAAAATTTATTACAAATGTCCTCCATAAATCTCTGAATGTGCTTGGGTCAAATGTAACTTGTTGCTCTGCATTCAAAGCTCTATTTGTGGTGGTGCAGCTAAACAGAGTATCATCCTCGAAGGAGACCTGTTAAAAGCTGCAAGGGGTGTAAGACGGGGGGCAGAGGTCTGCGACCCCAAACATAGAGCCGGAGGCCCTGCAGTGCAATCATGTAGATCTAAACAGATTTATTCTAGATAAACATAGCTGGTAGAAAATTCAAAAGACTTTCTGCTGTAATCAGGAAGTAAAATCTGTAAAAAAAAAATTTAAAAAAAGATAATTTGGGAAAATCTACAAGGGGTTTTCCCAGTCTGTAAATGACCTACTATAAAAACACAGTTGAGACTTTTTAAAGCTGAAAATTGGGTTTAATAAGTGTAAAACATTTCAATCCTACGCTTGTTGCAGATTAACCTCACACTAATTTATTTTAAGCATATTTTGGATTTCCTTGCAGCAGCGAGTTATTTGTGTGTTATTCATGCATGGTGAACCAAGGTTGCAGGGCTTTTTTAAATTTTTATTGCATGTCTGTGTATATTGTGCGCTTTAAGTCATGCCCACCCTACATGTTTGTGGCCGTGTGTAGGTGGGCGAGGGGGAGCTGCAGTGTACCTGCATGCAGTGGTAATGGGTGCTTTTTCCGTTGAGGTGGCAGCCATGGTAGTAGACGCTGCAGTCATCCAGGGGGCTGAAGCGCATGAAGCCATGCTGCAGGGAGTTGTCCCGCTTCTTGTGCATGTTGTAGTGCCTGATTACATCCTGCTTACTGGTAAACCTCTGCAAAAGGGTAAGGGAACAGGGAAGGGAGGAGGACGAGGAGGAGGAGGGATAAACAGCAACAGGTTGGCATTTATTTAAACCGGTCACAGAATCAGCAACAAGTCACTTTAGCTCTGTGAAGGCAGCAGCTGCAGCATGCAGAAGCCAGTTGGCAGCCGGGGCGGGATGTTCACGCTGTTAGGGAAGAGGATCAGGATTTCTTTAAAGATGACAGTCTCTGTGCTTATTGATTTACTCTGCAAAATGAGCCTTGAAGGCTCTTGGAAAGCACCAAATATTCTCTCCAACCAGCCTTTCTCTCTCTGTTTTTCTTTTTTTTTTCTGTTGTCTAACAAAATGCATTTTTATTTACACATTAAGATGAATCAATTGACATGCAAGATCACAGTTCTGGTGTTGTTGTTGTTGTTTTTTGTTTTTTTTTGCACTGGAGAAAATTATGTTCCATGCAGACGGTGTTTCAGACGTTCACAGGGGAGAAACAGCAGACAACAGAAACAAACAAGTGAACCAAAAAGAAAAAAAAACATTTTCCCTTTTAATTCACTGAGATATGATTCCGTTTTTAATTAAAGCACCACGCTTGCCTTTTTCTTTTTTTCTCTTTTGGTTGGTGCAGGTTTCAGCTGTAATGATGAATGAATATGCTTAGGGACCTGCCCTCTAAAATTACAAATATATAAATAAAAATGTTTCCCACATCCAGGAGTCAGGAAGAGGGGAAACAGAAGGGGAAAAAAGAATCACTCCGCAGAGACTTGCAGGAACCAAATCTGCTGTAATTGGGTTTAAGCTGATGCTAAAGAAACTGTAACAGGAGAAGCTTAAATCAATGAGACAATTCTGTCTTTAATCCATATCTATCTGCAGTTGAGTGGGGAAAAAAACAACAGAACAGAACTATACTAAAAAGAAACTAATTGCTGCACAAAGTAGGGTAATTGCTTTGTGTCATGTGTTCCTCTTAAAAACCTAAGATCTCACACAGCTGCTCGTTTATCACACTTGGACTGTTTCCCACTGTATGTTTCTGAGATGTCTGACTCCGTCGCAGTGCACACTTCATTAGGAGTTTTAATCTAACTGATGAATGCTCCGTCACTTCTTTAATCCCCACCCCCCCTCCTTTTTTTCGGCTCAAAAATCCTGACTTCGGGTAGTGTGCGTGCACTTTTTTTTTTTTTTTTCCTGCCGTGCCATGATGGCTGATGACCGGAAGATGAGTTGAGCCGCGGTCAGCGTACATTCGATCCGTCAAGCCGTCCAAAATAGGCCATAGAGAGAGCTGACTGGGAAAAAGATCTCATTTTCAGTGGAGTGGTGATGAAGGTTGGGAGCCACTTGCTACATTTATTTTAGGATTCCCACCAGTGTGGCAAGATGCACACTCTCGCTCATGTACAAGCCCATGAAAGGAGAATGTTAGGACTCAGCCAATCGCCCGCAGGCTGGCAGTGGGATAATATTCCAGGAGTGTGTGTCATGTAACATTTCATGAGTTATCGCTCTGAAAAAAAAGGGGGCTGCTCATCACGCTGTGGCTGTCCTTTTTTTTTTCCTGTGTATTGACATCCAGAGAACTGGCTTCCAGAGCATATCTATGTTTCCACACAGCACAAAAATAACAGAGAAATGTGGAGCTGACCGTGAAAATTGCCGTGATAACCTGAACTAACTCTCTAAATAACGACATGAGATGATTTTCCTTTGTGTTCTCCAAGAATGTGTCCCGTCAGGCTGCTGAAAGGGGGGCCGGGGGCGGAGAGAAATTCATGCAGAAAATGAAAGCTTAGCCCTGTGATGCTCATCGCAACATAAACAATATTTATCCGAGGGTAATCTCCTTAGATCGGGAGCAGACAGAAGATTACAACTAAAGATGGCTTCATTTAGAAACAAAATTAGGAGAAAAAAAGGAGAACTCAATACTCGGCTCCCTCTCTCTCATTGGCCATATGCTGCAGCATAAACAAGGTCTGTTTTATGATCTGCTTTATGTTTTTTTCCCATCCTGTGCACGTACATGACATGCTGTTGAACTAGGAAAAGATTAGAAATGTGAGATTGGATTAAAGGCAGAGGCAGTGTATTTAAACAACAGTAAGTAAGCAGATAAAAAATGATATTTTAGTTTTATTAGAACAGCTCTGCCTGAGAATGACTGAAACCTGGACAGCCGCAGCTTGTTCAGCAGGCCTTAGACCAACAAACCTTTCATCTGTGTAAACTTTGGCTGGGTGTGACCCACCGAGGGAAAAAAAAAGGCACATCCTGTCTTATTTGTCTATCCTCGGAGAACCACATCCCATTTTTGGGTCCTTCAGACCTTTAGCTTTAAATCATCCCTGATGTCTTAAAATAAACCATGCCATTTATTGCTCCTGGGCAGGTTTTAAACCAATAAGGGTGGCCTTTTCAAATTTGCATTTAGGTCATGCTCATAAAAAGTGATAAAGTACTCACGCTCACCTGGTAGTTACACTCAGGGTCCATGCAGTGGTAATGCTCTCTGTACTGGTAGGCACAGTGCACGTGTCCACAGTGCTGGCTTCCAGAGAACCTGAAAACACAGGACATGTTAAACCACATTAATAATGGAACGCTGTCATCTCTGTCTCGTTATAATTGGCCTAGGTTGCCCATGTTGCTGCCTGGACCAGGTGAACCTGAAGCTGCTCTGCCACAGCATCAAAACAAGATTCTCGCTATTAGTTACACTTACAAAAATACAATACCATATAGAGTACCACTTTTTTACACATGAAGATCTAAAACAAAATCGTACAAATAGCTTTTTAAAAATAAACTCATGTAGCTTGCCAGATGTATTATTAAAGATGCATTTTCTTAGTGGTGTTTCGTCAGGTCTCAAACCATGAATGTCTTTCATATCTGGAAATTTTTTCAAACAACTGATTTTTTTTGTAGCATTCTTCTAGCTAGCTGACCAGCTAGCTCCCCTGTGCAGGGGAGGGAAAGTGTTGCTCTCAATACACTCCATTACACAGAAATTCATAGAAACGTCACCCTTCAGTCTAACTAAAAGTGCAGCCTCTATCTGGTCCTTTAAGGGACAGTGGATTGGGGCCCCGGGAGATTATGGGGGCCTCAAAAAGATTTATAATAAATGGATATTTGCTACAAAACTTAAAATCCATTATCACTGTGATTCATTTTAGCCTCTAACCTAACCCTCGACCTCAAGCAGATCAGACGCAACAGCAGCAAGCTTAAAGGGCACGCTCAACGACTCCTACTCCTACTTTGATTTTGATGCGACTGTGTTACTTCACCACAGACGTTCTTGTCATAGTTACGATTTTGTGTAACAAAATATTTGATGGATTAGGATGTATTAAGAAATGATGGTGAGCGCATACGGATAAAGATAGGACAAGGCGTAAAAATGTTGGAAGTTGTTGACTAACAAGCTTTTGTAAATTGCATATGCAACTTGCGTGGGTAGGTCCCACATCCTTTTCTTGTTGTTTGTGTAACATAGACAGCAGAACAGCAAAACAATAAAATATGAACTACTAAACTGCTTGTGGGTGATAATGTTTCGTGTAGTCAGAATAACATGATCAAAAATATTAATAAATAAATGTTACAGAACAAAGTTATAACCAATAAGCACCAGCACTATATTTACAGCGGGGGGATTACGTGTTTAAATAAAAGCTATTACATGTTATGTTTGCCAACTTTGAGGGGAAAGAGGAATATAATGTGGCAACATGGAGAGATGTGATTCAAAAATGATCAACAGCAAATGAAGAACGATTTGCTGATAAATCATTAAAATTACCAGAAATTGGAGAAGAAGAAAAAACAACACAGGTGATTGAGTTCTCAGAGGTAGCTCGCTCGTCTTCAGATGTCACCTTCAAAGTAACGAATCTCACACCTTCAAACTGGGTGCTGCTTTCCACACTCTGCCACAAATTACCCGTCTGTCACACCAATTTCAACCAAATTATCTTCATTTATTTCCAATGGCGCCGTAAGAGACACTTATTACTCTAAAACCTTTTTATTCTCTCTCTTTGCAGTCGCTGACACATTAAGGACTCTTATTCTTTATATTGCTGTGAAAAGTCCTTGTCAAATCAATTCCTCGTTCCCTCAGGTAAACAACTATTTGGCCCTGTAAGGTAAAAGGTCGGGTTCTGTGTGTTTTCCCTCCTGTCAAAAGCGCAAAAAACTGGAATTTTAGTCTAAAACAAGCAGCTTTTTTCTGTCGAGCAGACACTTTTATGGTGGTGATTATAAGCCTGACAATGACGACTGTTAAAATCCTCCAATTACCAGTGAAAACACACAAATAAACATTTGCTCTGCCGCTGCCAAGGACTCCATCTGCTGTAGTGCCGAGGAGAGAGGGGGAAAAGGGGGCTGAGTAATATTTTTTCCATCTCTCTTTCTGTTTTTTTTTTCCTTGTTAGGATTATCCCAGAGCTGCATTTACAGATCACTTTGCTGAGTTCATTAAGTTAATTGAACAGCATATTCAGCACTGCTTTTAAGTTGACAGTGTGGATGTTTGTGTCTTTTTAAACACAGCCAAACCAAAGATTTTAGGCGTCCTGAAGCAGAATTTTATTTGGGAGGCACCATATTTATTCCTAATTATCATTCAAGTATCTATACCTACTTTTTTAAAGTAATGGCATGTAATAAAACCCCAAATCTCAGCTCCTAATAAAATGAGTATCAAAATATTTTTGTATTGAAGTTTTATATTACTATGGCCTACAGAAGATTGTAGTAGTTTAGCATATAGTGACCCTAAAGATGGAGGGAGGCTACAAAAAATCCTTACTAGAGAAGCTGGCTTTTCCTAGAAAGCCATACCCAAGCATAACAATGCAAAATTAAGAGGAAGAAAAAAGTATGGAAAAGAAAAGCAAATTTTTATTGGTGTTATGTCATATTTTTATTTACTGAAAATATATTTTATATAGCTCAATCAAAATGAACAAAATCCTTGAAATAAACTGGAATATAAAATATGACGTGTGATATGTGACCTTCATTCTCAAAAAACTTAATTACTTTTCCATGCTATTCTGATATATTGATATTCACTCATGCATGTGTATAAAAGTAGCACTTATCGACCTTTTCTGTAACAATGTCTGTCTCTCTTGGGGACCCCAGGTGTCCTGGGGTCTTAAAATCTGCCTATACATTGGCCCAGCCTTCTTTCCAAAAACCCCAGCAGAAGGCCTGATGGCTCTTTTAACAAGAGTCGACCAGACTGCAGAAAAGAGCCAACATATGTCCCGTCTATAAAGGCAGTCTCACACACATATATACATGAACATCCACGATGATTAACACGCACAGCCCCCCACCTTTCCCCTCTGAGACTACAGTCCACCCTCTGCTCAATGCCCAGCTGTATCACTTTGCCTCTGGACAATTCCCACTTGCCGCGTCAGGGGGCCTAATGGGCCTCTGCTATTCAGCAGCAGATTAAATATTAATATCGCCACGATACAGAGATTGCAGAGCATCTCCAGTTACAATAGAGTTACACAGATCAAAGTGGTGAGGCAACGGTGGCTGCATGAAAGCATTTAAAGAGCAGAAACTGCACCTAAACACCATCAAGGAACATCTTTGCGAGCCGAACTTGAGTGCGAGAAATATGAGAAAGCTCCCCCTCACCCCCTGGTTTTTTGCAGGATTGGATGAAAACATATTTACAAAGCCAATTTTTTGTCACATTCTGCGCTCATTATCCAGGGCTTTAAAAAGATCCTCCTCCCCTGCCTCTACCTCCCATCTTGCTGCTACATTTGCCCTTTTTATGAGCCCTCCTTTTCCATTTTTTCCCCTCCCTCCTCTTCTTTTCCTTTCTCTCTCTCTTTTTTTTTTCTCAAGCCCAACACGGAAATTGAAACTGTATCTGGGCTTATCTGCAACCTCCCCGTGCATCAACTGCCGAGATGTTTAGACAAATTTTATGCATTATGCAGCGCAAATATCAAAACAGTTCTTGGCAGTGCCAGCAGAAGCCTCATTAAAAATTCCTTAATTAAATCTTCTTGCAAAATGTAATCAGTCCAAGGAAGGGGTTTCATGTGTGTGCGTGCGAGCGAGTGTGCAGAAGAGGACGCGCACATGTGTGTTTCTGTCAGTGCCAAGGCTTTGATTTGTGCCCTTCATGTTATGGCTTGGAGAAGTAATCATTAATGCCAAAGCCACTTTGGCTTTTCAAATGCCTTTTTTCCCTTTTTATATAGACTAAACAGACAAAGATGATCACCTTTTTAGTGATGATGAATTCAACTAGATGTTATGTCTGCCGAAATATAAGATACATTCCCTTCTTGGATGTTTACTGTATTTTTGTTGTAAATGACTTTAGTGTTGGTCATTTCTTGCCTTTGGCATTTTGTACTTAGGCAGATTTGCTTGTTTCACGCTCAACTTTTTTGGGGTGTACCCTGCTGACAATCCTTCAATTTATACCAGACTGCTTGTGTAGTCTTTCATACCTGCATTTACCATTGATGTTTTTTTTATTTTGTATAATCTACGCATTGTGTACCATAAGAAAATAGAGCTACCTTACTTTAATTAATAATTTAACAGCAGCAGGTCAATCCTATTTATTTTTGGTCTCATCAGGGATCATAATATGTCATATTGAATAAAGGTCAATGAGCCCAAATTCAGGACTAAAGAGTGAGAAAAAGTTTTCAGCAAAAAAAATAAATACGTAAACAAAATAAACTGAAATCTGAACATTTGATGTCCACTTATCTAACTAACTAATTAAAATCTCTGACCACTAATCAAAGCGTGGTTCACTCGCAAAGCTTTTTACAAGAAAATAAAGGAACAGAGGTAGAAAACCCATTTAAAATAAAAAAGACTAATAATATCAAAGCATTGCATTAAAAAAAAAAGGAATGCTGCAAACCAAAAGTCAATAAATAGGCTGCACATTATGAAAATGAACTGAACAGATAATCTATGATCCTCTGTGCAAATATGGAAAAGGATTAGTATTCCATAATCTAAAATAGGAGGAGCAATTAAAAACTGAAGAAAAGTGGCTCAAGAATGAAGCCCTGAGGAACCCCACATCTGATCTTCATTCATTCATATTAATAATTCCGAAATTATATGAAAAGGTGGTCCTAATCCTGAAAAAGATCAAGATGCCCCTGATTTTACAATGCCCTGGTTGAAGAGCCAATATCAAAAATGGCTATTGATGACAAACATGTTGAGTTACAAAAAAAGTTTAGACCTCAATAGAAATCCTTCATAATATTCACATTTTTATCCTTATCAGTCCAAATAGGAAACTGTAAATAACATTTATGTTTTGCATATAATTGCACATGACAGTATGTTTTTTTTATTTCCATTTCATCAACATTTAACTACTCTTCTCATATTTAAGACTCCCTATGGATCATTTCCTTATCGGTGTTATTACTTGGAAGACCAAACTGCTGTATCAGTTGATTTAAAAAGATCTCTTTATGTTTTGAGCAAATTTCTATTGATTGTTGCACCAGGAGGGATTTGCATACCTAGCGATATATTTCTGGTAGAGGTTGATGTCATCACTGGCGGGTTTATCAGGCGGCAGACCATTCCTAATGCAAGAGCAAACACCAAACAGACAGGATTAATAGTGAGGCAGGCATGTCGGTTGTTAATAAGAAAAAACTGACACAATATTTTCTTAAAAGCCACTCCCAAACTGTGCACTATCAATATGTATTTTCCAGTGGCATAACAGCGTTTTCAGCCACGCTATGAATCAAAGATAGAAGGTGCGTACTTTGATGCAATGCACTGGCTCCCAACCAATCAAAGTCCAAAATACGGAAGCAAAAGGACATTAATCTTTTGTTGTGCAGAGAGTATGCAAACATAAAAAAAAAGATCTAAAAAACAGTATTTTCTGATAATCCCCAGAGGCCTTAGCTCTAATGTGGATGTCAAATTTACTGCAATCTGTCTGGAATCAGCGTAAACAAAGATGTAAGACACCTCTAGAAGCTGATATATAGAACGTTAGCTTCGGCTCAAACAAATTCATTTCAGGGCAGGAAATAAAGAGGAATTCATCACATTACAGAGGCGCGAGGGGGAATGGTGTTTTCCTTTTGTCACCTGTGTTGTGATTCCTTTCATAAAGCTGGCAGCAGAATAAAAACCCCTAATAGAGATTTGGTCATGTTTGCTCCCGCTCAGCAAGTGGCATTTAGCTCCATGTGAGCGGCTCCACACAGGGGATGACCTGAGGTTAATCTGGCCCAGAGGGGAGGATACATTGCCAGACATTTTACCCAGCGCCCCTTCCTCCTCCCCGTGTACTACAAGCAGCAGACTGGGTCAGTTAGCCAACACTGCCGCTTCGCAGAACCCCCAACCTGGCAAAGGCCAAAGCTTGAGGGAGAGGTGCCTGAGGGCTCTTAAACAGTGTCTTTGATAGGTCCTGGCTGAGTAGAGACGAGGTCACAACCAATCAAACAGACTCTGGAAGCTCCTTCCTACTGCTAATGCACACAGCTGTAGGTGAGCTCCCCAAACCCCTCGTTTGCTTCCTTTAAAGTGCCCTCATCAGGCAGCGTCGAGCCGGCCCCTGCGACTCACCGGGAGGTTAGCCGTGGCTCTGAAGTAATTAAAGGGAGAGTTGTTACACCCTAGCCAAACGAAAGAAGTCAGTCACTTTGCGATGACTGTGCTAAATCAGTCTCCATGGAGTGCTACGGAGAGTAAACACTTCATGCGCCTTCGCAGCTCATAATGTCGTGGATATATTGGGCGTTATGCGCTGTTTCACACTACGGAGGTAGCAATTACCTTTGCGTTTGGCTAACTGACTCACAGAAGCAGTTAAATTGTATGTGAGCATCACATTAGCTCTGAGGGGGCTGCACTCAGAGACCATTGGTGCAAGGAAAAGAGAAATCTATGTTTGGAATTGTTCAATTCTATTAGTCAACTTTAAATGAAGGATTTGTTGTGTAATTAGTACAATAATTAGTACATTATTTTAAATGCAGCAAGTAATTGAGGATGTTATCTCCTTTGTAAAAAAAAAAGTCCTAAATTATCTTTATGTTGGTGTATTTTATCCAAATACCCCCAAAACTAGTCGATTCTATATTTAGTGACAGAAACATAACAGGTTGGTGTTCGGGTGCAAATAGTGTCACTGTGTTTCAGTCAGCATTGCTTCAACTTTTTTTTTTTTGGTTTTGTTTTTCTTGTTCCTCAATTTCTTGATAAACCACATATCTATTTTGACAACCCACACCCAAACTTGATCTACACAGAATCTCAGCTGTTTTAAATTATTATTTGTATTGACTGTCTCTGCAATATAAATGCGACACATATCTAGGATGATAACATTAAAGCACAAAAGACTATTTTTGGTATAATTTTATAAACTAGAAAAAATAAGGGTTTTCCCCAAGCTACTCTTGTATTGTTCTGACTGCTTTCATGAAATTTAAAATGTGAAATGAAGAAATTCAAAAGTGCTACAAATATTTTAGGACAATTGACTCAGATTAGCATTTCTAAGTCTTGGCCATACTATAGCAGTGTTCATCTAAAATAGTGCTATGCTACTTTAAGCTAGCTTAGGCTATGTGAGTTAGTCAAGTTCCACATTAAAAAAAATTAGATTAGCACAAATACAAATTTGCTAGTGTCAAGCTATAGTAATGCTAAAACTCAGTAAGCTCAGTTTACTCAGTAAGCTACAGACTGCACTCTCAGTTTAGCACTACTTTAGTGATGCTAAGCTAATTTAGGCAACTTCATTGGTATACTGTCTAGCAATAATTTAAACTTTAGCACTACTTAATGTACCTTAACATTTTTATTATTATTGAGGCTATTGTCACCTTCTAGTCCAGCAATTCTATTTGTATTATAACAAAATTAATTGGATTCCCAGACCGAGTGAGCGCAGTATTCTTTTTAATTATGAAAAAAAATCTTAAGAAAAATATCCGAGATCTGGAAACTTAGTATGATTATAAAGTTCATTACCTGTATGAAATTTAGATGTTTTTTATTTCAATAAAAGTTAAAGAGGAGATATTTTTTGTATCACATAAAAATGGCAAAAAAAAAAAACAACTTACTTCACTGATGACACAGTGCCTGTGGTTATAGAGTCAGTCTTGGAAAAGCTGGACTTCATATAATCAGCTGCGTTGAAGCTTATGTGTCCTGCCTGGTCCATTGTCAGCCCCGGAGCAAGGTTGGCCCCAGTCGTGCCAACAGCAGGGACCCCAGGAGCTCCAGGGTTTCCTGGTGCCGTAGCCAGAACATTAGGGATCAAAGAAGTTTCTGGATTTCCTGGTATTAGCTTCTGGATTGTTCGGATGTCATATTTGGAAGGACGACCAACTTTACCAGTCTTAAAGGCAATAGCACCACCCATGTCTGGGTTGCCCTCGCCGGGTTTAAACAGGTGCAGAAACTTGACATTCTCCAGGTCGTACTTGGACGGTCGCTTGTAAGCATTGCCATTCTGCTGCTGCAAGCTCTCGCCCATCTTTAGCTTCTGAATGAAGAAATCGTATTTTGAGGCTCGGGAGGCCATGTTCTGTACGTGGGAAGAATTGGGCGGCTGAGAGTTGCCCAACTGAGTTGCTCCCGACTGTTTGTGGTCTAGGCTGGAGTGGTAGATCTGACCCTCCACCCCCGGCAGGCCGCCGGAGCTCTGAAGCATCGAAGCGCTCTTTTCTTGGGTCAGTTTGGAGTTGAGGTCATCCGGTTTGGGTGGGGAAGCGTGCACGGGCCAAGGGAGGGTTTCACCAGCTTTTAGCTTGCGGATGTACTCTTCGTACTTGGAGAAGCGAGGGCTGCGCGAGTCCTCCGCATTGCTGAGGGACGATGGGTCTGAGGTAGCTTTGACAGCATCAAAGCCGATCTTCTTGGTCACCTCGTCCCTTACCTGATGGTCATCATAACCAAACATCCCAAGAAACTTATTCATGGTGTTGACAGCATAGTCCCGTAGGGCTGAAGCTTCTCCTGCACAAAGAAAATAAAAAAAAGTTACATATAAGGTTCAATAAGTTAAGATTGTTCATTTGAAAACTGGTGTGTATAAGACTGAAAGAATCATTGTAATAACATAATATTATAAACAGCACAGATGCAATGATAATACCTTTACTTCAGATAGTTGTCCCAATATGGTTTGCTATAAATAAATTACTCTGTTGCAATAATTAATATTTTTCTAAACAATTAGATTAACTATGACCAAATTTGCCAAAATGCTCACTTGGGTAATTAACATGCCTAGAAACAAATGGCACCGCTCTTGCATTTAAGGACCTCTAGCAAATCTAACAATGCCACCAGCAAATAGGAAACAGGAAAAGTTTGTCTGCAGTGCGTGCAACATCTGTAAATGTCTGTGTATATATGTGTCTACAATCAAACAGCCTCAGGCTCTTCCTGTTTTGCTTGCTGTGTCAGTCCTGCAAAATCTGCAGGTTAACATACTAAAGAGTATGTGTGCCACGAACCACACACAAAAAAACATTTTTAAAAGTGTGTTGTTTTGACAATAACAACAAACTGGTTGTCAAAATTTTTTTTAAAAATTTTTCTCTAAAGCAGAATCTTCCACTTTTGAAAAAATCTTAAAAATAATACCTTTTAATAACAGTATCATAGTCTTACTTAGTTCTCCAACAATGAAGTTTAGATTATATTTTTATACCTTTTGCTCTTTTTTTTCTTTACCATTTTACCATTTGTTTTAAACTTTTCACTCAATCTCTATTCATAGGCACATTCCAGAGTAGTTTTTCTTGAAACAAATTTCTAGACCTATGAATATCAACACACACATGCCTTGTTGAATGATGTTGTCTGTCCCATTGTGAAGAGAGGCTAAGACAAATGGGCTTCAGAGCAAGATCCAATGTATACTCCACGGAAACAAACGTAAAGATTTTGATCAACTTACAAAGGATGAAGTATATTTGAAAATGCTTGGGTTATATTTATTTCACAGGAATTCTCAGTAGCTGTGCCATCAGTAATTGGATTTTCACCCTAACCGAATAAACATGTTAAGATTAAAGCAGGGAACTTGTGCTGCTGCAAGAAAACATTAATTTATTTAAAAAATTAATTATAGAATTAAAAGATTTTTAGTGCTTAATGTAAAAACAAAAAAAAATCCAACAACACTACAGGAATTAAGAAAACATATTAAATAATGTTTTATAAACTAATAAACCTTCAAAGTTGATTTGTGTCACCTTCAAAAGTTCAAAGCACAAACTTTTTGTTCATTTATAAACTAAACCATAATTTTACTTAAGGACTCCATTAAATTGGACAACTTCCCCAAGGACACTGGCAGAATACAGTCAATGTATAGTTTAATTGCATTATGTGGAGATTAATTCTGCCTCATTAAGTGCAATCCAGGTTAGAGTAAGTGGTCAGAAAGTGGCGGAAAGGAAAGGATGATTTGGCCCTGAAAGCAGTGAAAGGATCACGCTATGCATGAAGAAGAGGAGCTTGCGTGAAGAGGAAATGGTGCAGAGAAAAAGGGAGTAAGAGAGAAGCGGAAAGAAAAAAAAAGAAAGAAAGAAATAATCAGGAGTGGCGGAGCAGCCTTGATGTGTTTGCAGATCTGACTCATTTCCAAAAGTCTCCTCTTGAGTAACTCTGCACATTAGGCAGGATCTGAGAACAGATGATCATTTCAACAGCGTTATGTTCGACCTCCTTTACTCACTCACTGACTTGGCATGGTCACAGGGATGAAATCCAAAGTCCTTTTTTAAAAATTTGTTTTACTGCTGTTTTCATCAGCAGAGAACACATGAGCTGGCAGGAGGAGGTGCCGCCCACCATCCGAGGTAATTAATACGCAAATATTTCTGTTCTTGTCTCATATTTCTCAGTTATTGCTAAATCAGTCCCTGGGCCCTGCTCTTCACATCCCCTGTGCAGCATGTAAAATAATCCCCAAATTTCCACTCGCCACGGCTGGGGTTGTTTCTCCACTCTGTGGGTCGGTATGAAACAGGATCTAGTGGATCGAAGTGCCATGAAATTTTTAGGAGAAATAGATCAGATATTTGAGAGGAAATACCTACATGTTTGCCACAGATCAGTTTGTCAAATCTATCGTGTTTTCACATGTACTAAAACCACAGTGACACTACGTAAATACAATTGCCTATTGTGCTGTTTCATACCGGATTTCACGTTTGCATTTTTTTCTTTAGCCAAAAAATTAAGTGATGGCATTAAACATAATTGGGGATGCTTTTGAAGAAGTCCATTTAGAAAGGATAGCAATTCGAGTTCTCTTGGTTGGATATTATTGGTTTGTATTTATAAGGCCATCTCAAGTCGCACCATATGATATGCATCTATTTATCCATACAGTATATCATACAGCTCCAAAGTTAGGGCAGTCCCACCCACAGATCAAAGAGTGAAAGAAACTTGAAAAAGAGAGCGCCTTGTGAAGGACTCATACTTTTATATCAACGTAATTCCCATATTTTATAAAAAAAAACAAAACACTAACTTTAATGTATTCTCTATACAACAACCCTTCACAAAGTGGTGCACTATTATTAAGTGGAAAGAAACAAATATGTTGTTTTCAACCATTTTTTACTTGAAAAATAAAAACTGGTCCAATACACCTAAATAAAATGATTTCATAAAATTAATCACATTTAATTCCCTTTAAAAGTCAGGGAATTATTAAAGAGAATCCACTTTTGACTAATTTAATCTCATCATTAATACAGCTGTTTCATGAACAAGGCCATCTACACAGAGGCGGGCGCATCATGCTGCAGGAATGGTTATCTTTATTGGGAACAGTGAAGCTGTTCAGCGGTGATTGGAAGGTGGATAGAGCTAAATACAAAACAATCATGCAAGAAATCATGTAAGGAGGCTGGAGAAGACTTAAAACTGGTATGGTGGTTATTCTGGTACTCTTAAATAAAGTCCAATGCCACCAGGTTATTGATAAAGTTGTGGAGAAATTAAACCTGGGTTAGGTCATAGAATGACATCTCAAGGTTTCAACAACTCTCAGAAACGTTATTTAGGGGTATCAGAATAAAGGGGGTCACGTCATACCTTTCTTATTATTGTGTTGGTCGACCACATAAAGTATTTCACAAATATGTTATAGATTTTTTATCTTTGCATGATAAAATGTGGCAAAAGTTAAAAATGGAATGCACTCAAATTTGTTTTTACACAGAATTGCTACATATCAGTTTAGAGAACTGGACACTTGTTGGTTTTTACTTCACAAAAATAAAATAAGCAGTTTAAAAGCTGTATCAAAGACTTAACTTCTTCCTGTTTCATGCAATGCTTCATTTTTTAATATTTAACGGATGTCTGTTTTTTTCTTTTTTTCTCTTCCCTTTTTGCTGAGAAATCAGCCGGATCGCGTGACGTGCTATCAGCGAAAGGCAAATGACTGGACTTCAAGGGATTATTACTAGGACTGACAGAAGATAACCTTTCTAAAACGGCATGTAAATGAGGCCGCTACTCAACTGCTATCTGAGCACCTCTTAATAATGCCATGTGACACCAGGTGGGGAAACTCAATGTTGTGTGTGGGGATCAGGGCCCAACGTGGCCCCCTTCGGCTTAGGACAAATTAATGAATAAATAACTAAATAATTTTCTTTTCTTCTGCTTTAACCCCATCTGACATTTCCATCTGCATTCTCTCTGGAGGAGAGCTGCAGGCAAGCGGCTCCTAATCTCGACACTTCAGGATCCAAAACGCGACACAGGCCTGCCTTGTCTATATTTGAGGCAATTAGGCCACATTTTCCCCTCACCGATATGATAACAGATGGGCATTATATCTCCATTTGCTGCCCAAAAATGGTCATCAGCGTGTGGCACGGCCTCAGCGTCCATGGCACCAAGAGGCAGAAGGTGTCGGAGATGATAAAGATGGAAGCCGGCGGCTATAAATGGACTAATCTGAAGAGCTTGCATGCAGACATTTGGTTAAAATGTTTGGCTTCAGAAAGCTGTACTGGTCTCAATCAGCTGCGTTATTATTATTTTTTTATCCTACGGTAATTTTAATATAGTTTTATAAAACTATTTATGCTCATATCAGTGAATTAGTTTGAGGGAGCACTTTTTAAACAGACAGTGGCTGAGCTAATAAAGAGTTGCAATGAATAAATGACGTTATGTACATTTGTTTGATGTAATTTGTCACACGAAAAAAGAAAAGTGCCGGGCTTAAAACTTCCACACTGTTTGCTCAGTTAATTAACAGGCAGTAAATAGAGGGAGGGGGCTTTGAAATAGCTTGAAATGAATAATAACCTTTTAGGGTGAACCCAGAATTGCAAATGGAAGTCATGGTCAAGCCTGTTTGATCCATCGCTCTGAGCATCTCTATCATTTGTTTCATACTTTTTAATTCATTGTTTTTTTTTCCCATTGACTGGCTTAAGAGGGCTCTAATGCGACATCTAAATTATCTAGGAAAAGTATTCTGGGGTTTTGCACTGATAGGAAATCTGCGCAATGCCTCAATGTGAGGAGTTAAATGTTTTGAAGGTCGCAGTTTCTCTCATTGATCTTGCAATGTTTGTTAATTACATTGTCACTGATGTTGTGAGAGATAATTAAGCCACTATGTTTATATGCATAATTATGTGCACTCCACATCAGCCTTTGAAAGACAGCAGTGAGAAAGAGAAAGAGGGAGCCGGAGAGAGAGGGAAAGGAAGAGGGGGAGAGGGGAGGAAAAATGTTTTAATTGTGAGCTGAGCAGAAACACGGCAATATAGATGCCCTAGTTACAATCAACAAAGAGGAACTCGGAGAAAGAAAAGAGAGAAGAAAAAAAAAAACAACAACAACGCTCTAAAGACGAGATTTGCGACTGATGCGGGGTGCTCTCTCCATGCCGTCTTCAAACACCCGGCTTTCTTGTGAGCTTAAAAGAAGGAAGCCGGCGGAGGGAGAAAGGTGTAAGCCTGACTCACAATAGTTCAACATATTTACAGACAAGGCCCTTTTAAGGCCGCGAAATATACAAAATGACTAATTAAAACCACAAAGCACTTTTTTTCTTTTGCCTCTGAAATGAAGTCTGCACTCTTTTCTCAGAAGCCCCTGCCCCCGATTCTAACTGTGGCCAGAGCGGCTGCTGAACTTTCAGTGAAAAAAAAAAAAGAAGAAGAAAAAACGCACAAAACAAAAAGAAGAAAATAGAGACGATGACAAAAAAAGGGAGTACGTGTGGCGCGACTCTGAGCCGCACACTTAAACCTAGATAGAAGCCCGAAAAACTGCTCAACCGAGGCGAGCGAACGCGAAACAAAACTTGTTTTTGCACCACAACAACCGGTTTCACCTGCAAATTGCTGTTTTTTTCTCTCTCTTCTCTCTGTGTGAAACTGACTTTATCTATTCTTATAACTGAGCTGAGCGTGTCTGTGTTTGCACTTTTTTCACGTTTTTACAGCTCTGTGTTTTAACTTGTGCGGCATAAGGCCACTCTCTCTTAAAGTGTCTAGTTTCAAGGGTCACAAAGTGTGCAACAACACTTTCCCAAAAGACTGCTGGTTGCTGTTAATTCTTCCCTGCTGCCGGTTTTATCTGTCTGATAATCAGTGAGTAATGCGAAGGGAACATAGTATCACAATTAAACAAGGGCCATTATGAGTCATTTTATAATGAGTGCTCGTTGTATTAAGGAATCTAAAAAAAAAAAAAAGAAAAAGAAAAAAAATTGGCTTGGAAAAAACTAAATAGGCCACTGCAGGATAACTTCAGCATTGCTGACTTTATTTGACAACTGATCGCTTGGATTTAACAGCTGCAGAATAAAAAGAAAAACGTATGTACCTCCGTGTAAGAGAGCTTGAGGCAGTGGCTAAGTTTAGTGAGCTTAGGGAAAAAAAAATCAAAGACTCAGTATGTAATCCTGGGTGTAATATGAAGCTTAGTCTGGCCCTGCCATGTGCTCTTGGCCCTCTTCTGCCGGGAGAATGTTTAAAAACCCAGCCTTATCAGCCTTCCCCATTTTATGAATTATGTTTTTTTTTTCATAATTGTAAACCTCAAACAAGTTCCTTTCTCCCCCCCTCTTGACCTGCCAGCTGAAGCTGCCTTTAGAGTAATAATGTCACTGGCTATTCATATTGTAACTCTAGAGCCCGTCTTTCCAATAATGGGTACACTTAAGCTTATGTGGATGTGTGGCAATGTCACCTTTCCTTTCCTCTATCCAAGCTTTTGTCCCTTAATACTATTGAGTGCTAACCACTGTGGAGCTGAGACAGAGTTAGTTGCAGATCTATAAAAAATACTGGCCAGGGGTGTGACAAGAGCTCATGGCACAAGATCTCGCAAGATTTTGCGTTAAAATGAAATCTGTTATCCAAAAGTGTTGTCTGACTGCTGTTTTACTCAAAACTTTTAAATATGGCTCCTGGATTTGAAGACAAAAAGTGCTACTTGGATTGTTGCGTCTTGTTTCGTTGACAAGGTTGGGCTGGTTGATAACATATTGTTTAACAAGCACTGAAGAAACAAATGTAACAATGACAGGATGCCAATGATTTGCAAAAATCGTAGGAATAATATGAAGTACCAATCATTAGTTGCTAACAACAACATCTGCTTTGATCCTTCCTAATGCTTTTCCAGCATTAGAATCACCTTGTAAATAGATAAACAAAAAGTACATCAACAGAATCGAGGAACTGGACAAAATTTCTCTGCATGGATTACAGATTTTTGAAATGTTAAATAAACACAGAAAAAAATATAGTAAAAATTTGATCATGTCCCAAAGATATTGTTTGTTCTCTAAAACATCTCATGATCTGGATGTCAGGTTAATCTTACCTGGAGAGGAGAAACTTGCTTGGCGGCTCTGGCCCTCGCTTGGAGGCATGTAGCTGTTGTCCTTTGGAGGTCTCTCATCAGTTTCTTTGTCGTCATGGTAACTACCATCTTGAGAGCCCGTCGTGGCCTCGGCCTCCTCGCCATTGTCCTCTTCGTCACTGCAGCCCTTAGGCTGGACCATGTAGACGCCCTCGGGAGGACTGTCTTCGTCATTGCTGACTCTGAGTTCATGTTCCTGCTCCTCGTCGGGAGCAGGCGGCTCTTCCCAGTACTCGCCGTTGACCCATTTTTCGATGGCCTCGCGTCTCTTCTGGTCCTCTTCGAGGCTCTGGCTGAGGCTCAGGCTTTCTGGGAAGTTGGTCTCGTTGTCGTCGTAGTAGGAACTGCCGCGCTCGCTGTTCTCTGCTACACTTTGATCTCCCTCTGCATTTTGGGAGCTGCTGTCGTACACCACTTGGCGGCTGAGCTTGGCACAGATAGCGTTGAGTTTTAGGCCACCTTTCCTTTTGGCGGCCATCTTGGGTTTTCCTGAGGTCGTGTCAGTGCATAAACTCCTCTCAGCTGGCGGAAAAACAGGGAGAAAGATGGAAATGCAACGTGAGTAAAACACAGTTATCGACATAAAAGGCGAGTCTTCTTTAGGGATTACCAGGGCAGAGGTTGTTCAAACCAATGGGAAAAAATGGGGAATAGAAAACAGAAGTTTCTGATGCTAAATCCTCCCAGTATTAACTGACAGCAACAGCAAAAGACTGGAAAGACTCAAACACACTTTTGGTCAGGTTTTAGCGCAGCGGAAAAATAGAACAACGGCACCAGCATCTAAACCACAGAGAGATAGGTATCAGACCCCCTACAGTACTACAAGCGGCTTGTACAAGGCTACATAATCCTTCACATGACAGTGCTATATAGACACTGTGAAATGTTATCTTCACTCTCACCTCGAGAGGCTGTGGACCTGACACTGAGTGGGGGGGCTGCACAGCGTTTAAGCTGTCAAGATCGAAGAGTGAAAACGCTTTGCTCTTTTGGGCTTTTTGGTGAAATCTAGACTGCATCTTGAGAGTCTCCTGGGAAGGGGATAACATGTCAAATAGATACAAAAAAAACCCATATAGTTTGAATTTTGTGTAATTTTACTTAAACATACGGCCATATACACTAACAAGTCCCAACATTTATTTTCCCAGGGGAGCCTCTCTGAACAATAGCACATGACAGAGTGTGCTTTGGGGCAGGAATGGGTGGCATTATTTCAATCCAAGTGGGGCTATCTTTATAACATGTCCTCTGATGAGGGAGGAACAGCTGCCTGTGACATTCCATATCCAGAGCTGCCTTTTTAGGGCAGAAACTGCACTCTGTTACCTTTCACTTCATTCATGGGACCACCAAAGTTCATCTTCTAAAGGCATGTTCAGGACAACCATTGTTGAATTTTTTTTCAGAAAGCCAGATGATTGTCGCTATGATATATGGACTTAAGATTAGAAGCTGTGCTCTGCTTTTCACTGAGTGCCTTTTTCACTTTTTCCACACTTTGTCACATTTTAGCCAAAAGGACCATTCTTCTACTGGCAGGTAAACCAGATTCTCTTTCATGATTTGTCCTAAATTTAGTTTTGTTCATCTTCTATCAACTCTAAGCAACATCCTACAAAAAGCATTCCCACATCATGATGCTGCCACCCACAAGCACAAGTCTTTTAGACGTAGGGGAAAAGGTTTAGTCTCATCTGACAACAGCTGTGTTAGTTGTATGTCCATCACATGGTTTGCTGAAAAAAATTACACAGATATTCTTATGCCTGATGATATTTTTGCTCTCTAGAAAACTTCCGAGGCCTTTAGAGAACAGTCGGATTTATGAGATTTATAATGAGATGACATTTACTGAGGCAAAGGTTGCAAATATTTAAGATAGCAGATTAAAAGGGGCGTAACACATACCACACTTTTTGGGTGTTTGATATATAAAAAAATCCACTGAATTATGCACTGTTTTGTGTTCCGCTGTCACATACAATCCTAATAAATACATTAAAGTCTGTGGTTGCAAAAATCATAAACTGTGAAAACGTTTAAGAGCAACTAAGACTTCTGCAAGGCCGTCTGGAGACACTCACAGCAGACATTGTCCTTGGTGCTGATTTAAGCACATGTCATTTCGGGATAGAAAAATGTGCAATATCTGAGGTAACAAAGTTCCACCTTAAGGACTCAATCCACTTTCTCTATCAATGAGTACGAGCCTCTTCATTTTCCCCTCAGCCATAAAGCCAACCATAATCATGTGTGAGCCCCCCGTCGGCATTATGTAAATCACATTGGAGCAACATAAAATCCTGTTTTCATTTTCTTTTTGCAAAGCTGTGGAATCATTAGAGGATATGCAATTTGAAGCAGTTTACTGATCACCCCCGTCGCCAGACAATGAACCCCGCGCTACCCACACATGCTTTCTCAGTTACTGTATTTACACTGCGGGCTTCCTCTCTGAAACAATGACTCTCAGGAGTTACGCAGTTTTCTGTGCCCCGTATATCAGAGACACATTACTGAGCAGTTTGGTGTTAAGACAATTGCAGGTGGAGGGAGGGGAGCGGGGGCTGGAAGGGGTCAGCTTTTTAAAGGACGAGAAATCCGAAAAAGCATCAGATGTAAAAACTATTAGGAAGTGGAAGACATAAACTAAAAAAAATAATAATATTTTTTTTCCAGAAATACACTCCGGAGGAAGGTTGAGGTCATTTGGGTGTTGCTTTGTATGTAATTTATTCTTTATATTGTGCCTTAACTACTGACTTCCTTTGTTCAGCGATCTCAGGCTCCTTGTAGGAAGTGACCCCTCAACAGGGGCTTCTTTCAATTCGTACCTATTTTTGTAAAGTTTTTTGTTTACAAAATGAAGCATGAGTGGATTACAAGCACATGCTGAGCAAGGAATTGGCATAAAAAGTGGATACCACAGATTATTTGTCTTTTTAAACCTGCAACACAATTTAAAACAAATAAAATACTCTGTGCTCTGCTGTATAAAAGCAGGTCGAACTATTATTTATGCTTTTGGTTTCTGTCCACAGCAGCTTCCCCCCCCCCATTGCTTACAGTAAGGATTGCTATGGAAACTCTAAGCTGTTTACCTCAAGTCGTTTGTGTGCATGATAGCGTACAATGAGATAAAATCTGCAGGGACCTACATGAAAGAACAACTTCTCCCCCTGGGACCAGATCCTCCCACCTCTCTGAGAGTCCAGTAAGCATTCTGCCTTATTAATGAATATCAGAAAGAAAAACAACACTGTCACACGCCTCGGACATTATTTACACTCTGTTTTAGCACCGTGTACTAATTGTCAAGGAGGAGACTCCTCAGTAAGCACTGGGAGTTGGGGGGAGAAAAAAAAAAGCACAGACAGGTTAGAACACAACAGCTGAAACTAATTTTTCCAGCTGCTTATGTTAACTGTGACACTATTTTTACTGGAAACAGAGCAGGGCCACAAAGAAGAGCAGGCACGTAGTGTCTGTAAAAGGCCAAAACACGAAGAAAAAGTCAACTTAGGTATTTTTGAATCCTTTCGCTTGACGTCAGGGTCCTTTTTTATACATATATATCTTTGTTCAAAAATGGGATCATTAGAGCTGCTTCTTCTCAGTCTGCACTGACAAACTATCTCTTGCAAAGCTCTCCAAGCCCCACAGGTATGTTTGGGTTCTGATACAGAATGTCTGTTCGCGTGCCAGAATAGTCGAAATCCTAGTAACGCTATAGGGAGGGCATAATTTGTGTGAGCATGCACTTTAGTCACATTGAGTATAGATAAATGTGCAGAAGGTAAACTGTATAGGTATTTCAGAAAGTATTCACACCCCTTCAATTTTTTCACATTTTGTCAAATCACAACCAAAACTTTAATAAATGCATATGATTTTAGGACTTAGATCAATACTGTCTCTCTTATCATGACAAACAAAATCCCTGGCAACAAAGTCAATTCAGAAATCACTAAATTAGTACATAGAGTCCTTCCTCATTGTGAAACATGGCAGTGGCAGCATCATGTCTGGACATGCTGGGACGCTGGTCAGAGATGAATTAAAGATGCATGCAGTTAAATACGGAGGAATATTTGAAGGAAATTTGTTACAAGCGAAGGTAGGTTCAGAGATGCCCGCCATCCAATCTGATTGA
Organism: Xiphophorus couchianus; assembly: GCF_001444195.1. Taxonomy (NCBI): domain Eukaryota; kingdom Metazoa; phylum Chordata; class Actinopteri; order Cyprinodontiformes; family Poeciliidae; genus Xiphophorus; species Xiphophorus couchianus. The sequence goes on from NC_040228.1 coordinate 12,207,399, forward strand.
ACTTGAACTAATTTGCCAAGAAGAATAGGAGAAAATCAAATCAGTCTCAAGGAGTAGAAAGCTCTTTGAAACTTATTCCTGTGCTTCCAGCTAACAGTGGTTCTACCATTAACTCAGGAAGTTGCACCTTTGGTCCATCACAAAACATCTCAACAAAATCCACTAGATTTTAGGGCTGCAACGTGACAAAATGGGAAGACTTTTTTTCAAGTTGCTGTGGTTGCTACAGCTCTACCAGCAACACCTTACATCCAAAGCAGTCTGGAATGCAATCAACTTGTGGAACGTCACATGAAAAATGGAATAACCTGATTTTGTTGTTCATTCAGGGAACGAGGCTGCCCCACAAACAGACCAGCTCCCTGCAGAGTTTCTGTTGGTATGAAGCGAGCACACAGGTGGGGGTCTGTCTATATGAGCGGTAGATATTGCCTGTTTAAACCGAAGCTTATCTCTTCAACTAATCAAACACAGATACAGGCCCCGTTGTAGATTCCTGCTGGGTTCCAACATGACTGACACGGGGACAACCCAACCACCCCCCTCTGCAATATCTTAAGTTAATTAATACAAACAAGGTCTGGGAGATGTCTGTTTAGCTCAGGATTATTTTACAATATGCGACCAAGAGTTGAAGAAGCTTTTTTTTTAAAAAAAAAAAAGTCTAGTTATAACTTTATGAACCTTCAGCAGATTAATCGACAAGGCTCCCACTGTGTAGCTCAGTGAACCTTTCATGTCCCTGCCTCTCAAGGGAGATGCGTGTGACGGTGTGTGCGCTCGCCTCTGCGTATTTCAGGAAAAGCACAGGCAAACACACACAGACACGCTTGCAAAATTACAATGTTTTTATTTTTTTGTGAATTCACGGCTCACGAGAGGAGAACGTTTCTCCCCCCCCCTCCACTCCCTAACACTTCTCTCGCTTTCCGGGAAACCACGAACAGCCGCCGCGAGCAAGTCGAGCGGAAAGCTACTGATGGACAACCACCCCGGCTGCACCCGGACCCCAGCATCTGGCCCTGCTTTCATTTTTTATTACAGAAGAATAACAATAAGCAGGTTGCCGACCCCGCCGTGAGATTTTGCCACAGTTCTCTAACAGTCGGTGCAGCGGATGCGGAGAAATTTCCATTTTTCTGCATGCATATTTAATTGAGTTTTATCCCAGTGGTGCGGAAATGATTTGTTTTTTGCTCTCTGTTCACTTGACTCCTCTTCGGAGTCGCTAACCCTGATTAAGACGTTCCCGTTAATTTCCCAGCGCACACCTTTTTTTTGTGCATTAATGGTTCTGATCGTCTAATTAAAACTTCTCAGCTCGGCTGCTGATCACCGCTCGTTGTGCCTCTGACCTGAAGTTTTAATTGCCGCATCAGAAGCGATAATAATAATTTTGAGGTTCTGATGATTAAAAACAATGCCATTGCCAACTAGTTGATAGATGGGGGTTTGGGGGTGGTGGTGTGCTTCTGAGAGAAAGTTTATGAAGAGAGGGGAATTGAAAAGGGGACTTTTATGGTGGCTTTTCTATTGCAGGAAGACTAATGTACATGAATGTGAATGTGAACTGCTGAGCATATGGGAATTTCTAAGCCTTCGTGTTCCACAGAGTGTTCCTGAACAAACAGATTTGGCTGGGAGTGGGAATAAGCTAGTCCCTGCCTCAGACCTAAATCTGCCCCTGACTGATCCACTTTGGAGCTCTACCCAGTTAGCAGGTTTTCCAGGTACAAAGTGATGCGAATTAGTGTTTCTCCCCATTTAGACTTCTTCTCTTTTTGCTGTTTTGTCACGTCTTCAGATCATAAGATGACACCTAATACCAAAGACAATCTGGGCAAACACAAAAATGTGGTTTTCAGATGATGATTTGAGCAATTAAAGGATAAAACTTTTGAAACAAGCTGGCCCTAGGTGGAAAAGTAATTGCCCTCTAAAATTAATAACTGGTTATACCACCCCTGGCAGCAGCATCTGCTGTTTATGATGCGAGGCAATGAGTCTTTTCATGTCAATGTGGAGGAATTTTAGCCCACTCTTCTTTACAGAATTGTTCTAATTGAGCCACATTGGAGGCCATGTTAAATATCTCAATGTGATTTGCATCCCGACTTCAACTAGGCCACTTTTTCTAGCTACTAAATTATGGACGTGCTGCTTCTTCCGGTCGCTGCTGCAAAGCCAAAGGGCACTTTTGACCTTAAGGCAACTAACTGACAGCCCAACATTCACATTCAGGATTTTTTGGGAGACAGCAGAATTCATGGTCCCATCACAGTACCACTACCATGTTTGACTGCGGGTATGATTCCCCCCCTATTATCTTGGTTTCATTTTACACCACATATGATGGGTTTTTTTCAGTATACAGAATATTTTCCCATTCTGAAGTTCTACAGTCTCTTTATTATTGTGTAATTTCTCAGTCTGAGTTATTCTATGTTGCTTTTTAATGTCTTTATTCTTCCGTAAATCTACAATTTAACAAATATGGAGTTCAATATTTTCACACAGGGCCGGTTTAGTTAGCTCAACTTGGTTTTTAAATTAATGAAATCAATCATTAAAAAACTGCATTTTATTCAGATTTTTTTTGTCTATTTAAGTAAAAACAAAAAGAAGAAAAAAAAATCAGAAAAATCTGTAGGAGTGGAATTTTTTTTCACACCGCTATACTGAAAAGGATTGGGCAAAACCGAGAGACAAAAAAGAGAACAAGAGAAAACCCGATAAAGGCACATTGATGACGACAGTCTGCTTATTTTCATGGAAAGATAGTGGTACAGGAGGTAAAATACAAGAGGCACATTGTTCATAAAGAGACGGAAAGGGGGGAAAAAAGGAACCTGGGCTGACTGTTGTTTTGTGTCATAAAACATGCTGTTGATGAGATTATATGACACGTGGATTACTGTCAAAACAGAAGAAGTGAGTTGGTTATGGTATTTGTTAAAACGGTACTTTCACACTGTACACAAATTGCACCGATGATAGGAAATGATTCAGGCATGAAAGAGAGAGAGAGAGAGAGAGAGAGAGAGAGAGAGAGAGAGAGAGAGAGAGAGGCCTTGCACCCAGGAAACTGCCACCAGCACATTTTGTTCTTTTCTTTTTTAACTCGCTTTATTTCTATTGGATCTGTTGGGTTTTAGTACAAGATCAATGCTTGGCTTTAAAACTTCTGCACAAACACACACAAAGCTTCATGCTGTAACCCCTCTATGTCCCACACATCTCTTTTATTATTAATCAGTTGCTTGCACATCTGCCTGCTTGTTTTTATCCCCCTCTCTCCCATCAATAAAACACTTATTGCTTTTAGATCAGAATGTGACCTTGCGCGGTGTCTGCGGTTTTCCTGACCTTGAAGGACCCGTTTGGACTGTTTCGCTCCGGCTCAGTTTGCGGGCTGTTATCAAACGCAGGAGGCCCTCAGCCATGCGCCGCGCTGCCGTCATGCCAGCGCAAAAACAACAAACACGGCACCACAGGACAAAGGCAGAAACAAAGGGGCCGCGGTGACGCGCTCGCCGACTCCGTGGGACAATAGGCTGAGGAAAAACAATGTGTATTTCGAGCGCAGATGGAGGAGGAAAGACACTGAACTTGAGGGCAATCAGGCAGGAAAGTTAAGATCTGAGGACAAATCCGCCCTCTGGCTTAATCACAAACAGGGTAATTATGGTTTTTCCAGAGCAGAGGACAAGCAATCTAAAATGGTTAAAGGGGAGTTAAAAAACACTGACATGAGTGACAAGAATCATCCTGAATCATCCTGACAGCGGCGCACCAAAACAGCCAACTTTTATTCAGTTTGCTGCTCAGGGTAATTTGCCGAACGCCGGGCGAACTTGTTAAAATTGTACATCAAATCTGGACTCCCAGCTGGCACCAGATGATGACTTAATTTGTGAGCGTGGCAGCAGGAGGGGAGAACTTTGCTTTTAAAAAAAAAACAACAAAATAAAACAGACACACTCTGGCGCGCGCAATCCCCGTGCCCTCTGCAGGGTCGAAACAGGGGAAATCTATTCTCGCCGCTTTGTCTTGAGAATTGCGTTCGGTTTCACGACACCAGAAGTGCAATTTGATAAGCCAACCGGCATGGTAAATGAGCAGACGACCCCTGTGTCCCTCCCCCAACGGCTGGCGCGAGAGCGAGGCGGCGTATAGTACAGTGGAGAGGGGGCTCGACGGTGCACCTCTCGAGGGCCCTTGAGCTAATATCTGTACAGATTAACTGCTTCAGTTGTATTTTGGTCACGGGGATCTCTCTTTGCCTTAGTGGCTTGTTGGGAGGGAGGAGGGGAGATGTGTGCTCATACAGTGTCAGTCAGATGGCTTTTTTTTCTTCCTCTAGTGTAAAAAACGGGCCCTGTTTACCCAAGAGGTCAGGAAGACAGGCTGCGTGTCATTGCGTGTTATTATTATAATTATTTATTTTTTTTCTCTTTGTGGGCCGTATTTAATTCATCAGATTCCTGAACTTCCAAAGCCAAGCGAGCCATCTTCACCGTCTCGTACGCGCACACTCGGCGCGTCAATCCTCCAGGGTAAACTCAGCACACGCTGCTCCATTAGATATCAATTAAGACTGGAAGTCTCCACCTGGCTTACACACACAGACGAAACCGGCACACGCACGTGGCAATCTCGCTCCTCGGGAAGTTAGGCCAGACTGGAGCGTGGGCGAGGGCGAGCGCTCGGCGTGTCCGTGCGGGTGGCACTCTTGTCCATGAGGTTAACCTTGATATGAGGCCCTGTCAGGCCTGATAATGTCAATCAATGACAAGCCCTCACAGATAACCCCTAATGTGAAGCCTAAAAAGCAAAGCTGTTTAGATCTTTAGACATGCCCTCCTTCAACAGCATATGAATTGAATTACAAGGAAATGAGCTGTGGCATTTCTTTAATAAGACTCTTAAGACATTTTGACAGCATATAAGGGCCGGTGCTGGTACAAAAAAAAAAAAAAAAAGAAGAAGAAGAAGAAAGAAAACGGAATAAAAGCACTGCTGACAAAGCCTTCTCACGACAAGAGGTGTTGTGATGAGCAGATTCAAGTCACTCATGAGTGGAGGGAAGGAAAAGAGAAGTAGAGACGAGGAAAAAAGGAGTAGGGAGAAAATATTTCTTTTTTTCTCATACTACCGGAGACCTCTTAATTGATTTCCAAGGTTATGTTTCAAATTTGTTTTTCAGACAAGAGGGCCATGTGAATGAAAGTGCACCTTGAAGGGATAGTTTTTTTTGTTTGTTTTTTTCTTGAAGTGAGGTTCTGTTAAAAAGATTGTAAGCAGTTAATAGCTGACCTGCAGCAGACAGCTGTAATGAGCCGTTCCTGGAAGGTGAAGCTAACAGCTAGCTAGTCAAAGAGAGGTTGATACTAAAGCCAACCACTACCAGGGTAAAACCATTCCTGTCCTACAACAGTCCAAGCAGTTCATGCAAAAAAATATTTTATGAACTTTTAAGTAGTCATCATGTTTGAATGGAACAGTTATTTACATAGAGACTGATAATTATATACACTGGAAATGAAGGTAAGAGGCGGTGCGCCACCTATGAGATTCCCAAATGATTCATCCTTTGAGAATGAAGGTGTCTCTGGTTAGACTGAACAGCTAAGACAGTATGAGCATAAATAAAACAGCATTCACCTAAAACTTAATAACAATTTAGCTTTTGGCACAAAATTAATTTTACGCAAGACATTTAATATGATCAGAAATCTCGCCCCCCTCTGGAACGAGCCATTACCTTCAGCCTGAGTGTTTAAAAAATTCCTGAAAAGTTGTTTTTTTTAATTATATAAATAAATCTTGGGGATTGGAGTTGCTTTACCACATTACAAGTCTATTCCCTCTTGGCATACTTATTTGCTTCAGTTTCTGGGAGAAAAGCAAAAATGTATAAGAAATTTGTTTACTCAAACTATTATTTTTTTTAACTTTGAATCACTTTAATTTTATATCAGTCAATTTGTTTGGAAACTTCAAAAACTTTGTTTTATAAGAGGAAGTGGACAGCAGTTTTAAGGTCCCTGAAGTAACTCAGTTATGGTGCAGAGAGAGTTATCTACTTCAGGTAAAATAATACATGGTTGTGTTATTAAAAATCTAAACTTTCCCTTTCTTTTCTGTTTTTATTCCAACTCATTTGGATAAAGTCAGTCCAGTCTGTCACGTTCGCAGAGCCTGCTGACCTCCCCTTCTCCATGATGTTTCCCTCCTTTTTTCTCCTTGAAAAGAGAGAAGAAGGCGACATTAAGCCTCCCCCCCAACCCCTGGAAAAAAAAGCATGTATTTCCAGACAGGATGCCTGGGCTGACAACATCGATCCCTGGCTACCATTAAAACATTTGCTCTGCCTGACAGACTTTCCTCTTTTGGACTTTACATGCAGGAGAATGAATCAAAGGTGCCTGTTAAAAATGTCAGTCCAAGCTGCTTGTCTGTCTGTCCAAAAATGATCAAAGGAAGTCATTTTTATCGCTTTCTCCTGCAAATTTCTGCTCTTCCGCGTCTCCCTTTAATGCGGCACTATTAAATTTTTGATCAAAATACGCTGTTTACGTGGCTACGAGGGGAAGCGAAGAGAACGAGTCTTCCTGCTCGTGGGATTCAGATTTTGTAAGCCCTGTGGCTGCGGCTCATATTTGCTACAACTTTGGTTTGCGATGTGCAGCTTTTCTCTGACAAGCAGGATGGAAGTGACAACAACATTTTCTGATCACACTAGACATTTTCAAGACTTCTCTACGTGTCTGTGTGGTTGCAGACATGTGGGTAGCTGCACAATCCACTGTATATGATTATATATTGTATGTTGAGTGGCTTTGACCAATATTAAGTGTACATATGCATGTGCTCAGGTCACCACACTTAGAGCTCTGTGTCTGGTGGCTGCAGGTCACGTCAGTTTTTCGGAGAAACACGTTGACATTTTTCACACACTGATAAAATGAAGAAGAAGAAGAAAAAAAGAAACGATCCGCAGTGAGCGCAACAAAAATGTTGTGCTTTTACACAAAAAAGTTTGACGTGAGCTAAACATGACAGTGACAAGCTAAACCAGCAACATTCGTGTTTCTGAGAGTTCAGTAGATGCAAGACTGTGCCATGGCTGAATTTGAAGGTGTGATAAAACAACACTCACATTAAAAAGGTGGGTGGGAATAAAAAAAAAAGACTGAAACGATGAAACAAGCAAAGCTGCTTTGCAGGGGAAAAAAATACTGTCTATTTTGGGTCTCAGTATACAAAAGGAAGTGCTGCTAAGTTGACTCAAACAAATAAATTTGCTTTTGATAAAACCACAGCGACTACTTTTGCATTCTACACCAACCCCACTTTGTTTCCTGCATCTTTATCTTCATGACTTGCCACATTTATGAGCAAGCCTCTCACTAAATTGTCGAGCACAAACAACTGAGAGGGTTTTTTAAAAAACAGCTGCAGTTTGGATGTGATTTTTCTTTTATTATTATTATTATCTGAAAAGCGGCAGGTTAAAATGAAACTCGTGGCGTGCTCTCACCTATCCGCTCTGAAAACCAGCTGCCCGTTTTACATTTCTGCAACATTAATATTCCTCTTATTATTATTTTAAAGTGAAAACGGATACTCTGTTGAAGTGCAAATCTGATGAATTACGGGAGCAGATTGCTGCTATTAATTATTAAAACCTATTTTATAAATATTCAGGTCTGTCATGCATCTAATAATGAACGCTTTAGAGGAGGTTACTTCCTGCGCGCATCCTAATGTGTCAGAAATATCGCTTTTAATCACGCTCGTGTCAGCAAGTAAGCCAAGTTTGAGCCTGCCAACAAAAAAAATAAAAAAATAAAAAATAAAAATCCACCAAATCAAGGAAACTCAGGTGGCCCGCGACCATGCTCATCATGGCTCTTCGATTCCCGCTGCTTCACGTGAGCCGGGTTTCTCCTGCCCCATCTGAAGACATAAGGAGAGCACCTCACCCTTCTCACCGTGGTAATTTGAATGGAGAATAATGCATCGGCAGCACTCTACCTTCTGGACACACCTAGTCCCAGTGCTACTGCTGCCATATGCTGTGTTGATACATATTCATAACACTTTCTCCTGTGTTAGAGTGTCTGTAAGCAACGGAGCCTAAAACACTTTAAGTGGGACGAAAGAGGGGACGGAAAAAGAAAGTTCTAACATTCTTAAACACTTTAAATTCTCCTTGCTTCCAAGGTTCTCAAACCGAGGTAAAAGTATAATCGGAGGTCCTCTGGTGGCTTTTATGGGTACTCACAAAAGACTATCAAAGTCAGGATGGGACCTTAAACAGGCCGTCCATGCTCATAAAGCCTCCAAAGCAGCTGAATTAAAATGATTCTTCAAAGATGAGTGTGTCAAATATCCTCCACAGTGATAAAACGATCTGACTGAGTGCTGTGACAAACGCTTGATGGAAGTTGTTGCCACTGTCAGTTTCATAACCTAATCGATTTAGGAAGTAACTGTTTTTCACAAACAGCCAGACTGGTTTGGATAGTTATTTTTCCATTAACGAATGAAATCAACATCTGAAAACTGCTTTACATTGCTTTGAATGTTATGTATTGGAACTCTTACATGGGTTCTACGATTCCCTGTGTGTGAAAGATTCATTTAGATACCTCACATCCAGTAACAGTGCAATTAAAATATATTTTAAGCACACAGCAGCCATATTAGATGTTGAGTTTATGATTAGAAAGAAACCTTTAACTTTGAATTTCAACCTCATCTGACTTTCTGTTCTTCTAATTTGGAAATTCTGACATCTGCGTAAAAATTAAGCTGCATTTTTCAACTAAACAATGGATAAGGAAGCAATTTTTTCTTTTGTGTCTTTTAATACAAGGAGCACAATGAAAAAGTCCAAATCCTGCTTTAGAATATCCTGGCATGATAAAATTACTTTAAGGCACCAGTTTAAAAACTGCCTCGCTTCATTTCATCCAAATAAAACAAGTCTGGATGGCTGACAAAGCCTTCGGTGCTGCGTTCAAGAAGCTGTGTGAGTCAGCGCCAGCAGGCAGAGTTGGATAAACTGTCAGGTGGATAGTTTCGCTTTTACAAAATGAGTCGACGACAATGTACAACAACCTCCATACATCTCGGCAGCACTTACACTCACCGGAGGCACACGCAGACACACACTGTGGGGCACTCTGAGATTAACACTGTCAGAGCTACAATGATACCCCTTCATTATCTGCACACGGGCCCTCCTTCATGCACTCGCCTGCTTCACTGTCCTCTCCACTGCTTCTCTGTGGAGGTAGTAATTACTAAAGCTAACATTTCTTTTCTCTGCGTGTCTCCAGTTTCCCTCCACTTCTCTGTCTTTTCATTCGTTTTATTCAGTGCCTTGCCAGATTTTTTGCCAATACACACATCTCCACACACACACACCCACCCACAAACAGTGAAGCGTGGATCAAAGCCCTGGTGTGACTCCCAGAGCCGCGAGAATATTTTTGGTGCCAAACGGATGCTCAAATAAAGACACAACGTGGGTCCCAACGTTCAGCTCAGTCATCTGGGTCAAACACGTCCAAGAGTGAGATTCTCACAGTTTAAATTACAGTGTTTTCAGAGTATTTACAAAAAGATTGCAAAAAAAAATAATGCTTGTATTAGAAAACCTAAGCGACAATTACTTCTACTGCTGCTTATTCACTATTACGGTTAAGATTAATGTAACAGTTACAGTAGAAAGACATTAAGTCCTCATCATTTGGATTTTGATACATAAACTTAAGTAAAAATCTTAACTTAGGTGTAATTTAAACATTCCTTTTATGCAGAATTGTATTCCTTTTTGTTCTGCTTTTTCTAAAGTAATCGTGGAAGTTTAACAAGCTGATTTTACTTTGTTAATTAGTCGAGCTATTTGCTCAAGTAGCGATTACTATCAAAAGTAATGGGCGGCACTCTTTCAGTGTCTTTGCCATGATTCTCTGGGATTTTTTTCTTTTCTTGTAAATGAGATAAAAATCTCTCGACCTTTTTTCAGCCAGTTACTGTCAGCAGAGGTAACAGGTGGGGGGGGAGAGGGAGGCCCCGGTGCGTTACCTCATTAAGATAACAACGGAAAACTTTACTGGTTTTGAAACCACAACGTTTTTAAAACTTCAGTAGCAGCAACTGGCCAATGCCTAACTCAGAGAAAAGCTTGATCTACTACAGCAATATCTGTTCTACTACACGTTGTCAATGTAACAGGCTGGGATCAGAGGGATGTTCCCCCTTTCATGGCATTTTTCATTATCAACAATGCATGCACTCTTTAGCTTTCTTCTTCCTCTCCCGCTGGAAATATGGCTTTATCAAAGGTGATGGCTTGCTCGGGCGCATTTTCTCAAATGTCTTCTTCAGCCTGCTTGTTCCCAAGCTGCTCTCGGGCAAACGTCACTCAGAAAAACCGGGGAAGATTTGATGGCGAGATCAAAAAGAGAGGGAAGGACAGTGAGGAGGAACAAGGAGATCGGAGGGAAAGGGTTGTTGGGATGGGGGGAGTTAGAACAGGAACGATACCCTCCTCCCTCCCCAGTGTCTGATACCAACGGGTGCTGAGGGTAATTCCTCCAAGCAGGGCCTGTGTTTTCAGACGCAAAGACAACAAAACGCAGAGCGCTGCCCTGAGACATCAAAATGGGCGATTTTGACTTCAGAGGGTCTTCAGATGCTTGAGGAGTTGTCAGAGTCGGGCCGTGGGGGACCAAGCACGGAGAACAGAAGGTACCAGCAGGCTGTTAACAACCAGTGCGGGAACCAAGCCAGAAAAGCCGTCTCCTCCCAAAATGCCAGTCGGCACCAGATCACTGAAGGCTTCAGCCAATCTGTAAAATCTCACCTGATCACTTTCATCTGTTGAAAGTTAAACAGCTTAAAAGTTTACCAGCTGCTCTGATGCTAAAAGAAAAAGAGCAAACTTAACACAAACACTTCAACAGGTGCCTTGAAAGGAGCAGCGGTGTGCTCTTTGAGTCACACAGAGATCCCCATCAGCGAATTAAAGACCTGCTACTTTCTTTTGGGAAGACCCGAGCTGTGTTGTGACACGCTGAGAGGGACGCTCGCATTTTCCCCCCCGTGTTGTTCTCGCTCATTCTTGGGAGCGTTAGGCTCACTCTAAATAGCCCGGAGGAGATTAGGCTGGCTCATATTCAAATGCACATTTCTCCCACTAAAAACCCCGCTCCACGAGCCGGGGGCCGAGAGGAGGCCCGCGCAGGAGCCTGCGGAGGAACGGCAAGTCAGAGGGGATCCTGTCACGCGCATAAATCAGCTGAGAGGAGAAAGCGGAGACAGAGAGGAAGAAGTGAGGGAGAAAAGGCTGAGGTAAAAAAAAAAAAGAAAAGACAAACAAGTGTTGGCTCTGCTATATGGGTTTAGTTAGCTCCAGAGTTAGTGCATGAGTTATGGCTAGTGAAGGGCTGAGGGACGCTGTATTTATGAGGGGACTGAGTGAGTGTTAAATCCCTGGTAAGAAATAAAGTCGTCCCTGAGCGAACGGGGGAAACATTTCACTCGGTCTAAGAGGTGCCTTGGAAAAAAATGAAAGCCATCCCTCTTCCTGAGGAAGCGCTGTTTAGTATTCCCCTAAATTGCTTTATTTCTTTTAAAAATGCTGCAGAGCACATCCAGGCACGAGATTCCCACATTATGAAAGCTTTGGAGGGAAAATACCACCATTTTATGGTAGTTAGATGAAAAAAAAACAAACAAGTATAACGTGGTATTTTTTTATAATATTTTAATCAGAAAAGCAACAACTATTCTCATCTCAGCTACAATTATTTACAGTTAGAAAAATGTTATCTATAACATTGTCAGATTTTGAGATACCAAACTTAATTAAACATTTTCTAGCAATCTACTCTTTATATAGCAACACAAACAAGTTGATATGAATCAGAGTGTTTGTCTGGGTGGAGCCTTAAGCCTTAATAAGCCTTGACGTGTTTCCAAACAGAAAAGTTGTCTTTGTTGTCAGGAAGTTAAAAGTGTTCTTTCAAGCAGCTGACTGACAGTGCACAGAAACAGTCAGGGGAGGGGCAGCGCCATGTTACATTATGCAGTCATCTCTTTAAAAAGGCTCTAAACTGCAGGATTAATATGATGAAAAACTCAATATCCTAAAACTCTTAATGCTTAAACACGTCCAGCTACCGAAACTGCATCTTTGAGTATGAGAAAGATCTCGAGTGAGCATACACTAAAGCATGTGTTCACAACTCAAGGAGAGGAAAAGACTCTGATTCCTCTAAAATTGCATGCAGATTCGCCGAGGGATCCTTGGCTAAGCAGAGGCTGCCAAAATACATACTGCACTTGTTGCAGAGGAAGAGTTCATCCAGGAGTTTTCCATTGTGGTTTTACTCAGGGAAGAGAAGTCACTTTCAATCCAAATATTCCCTATTATTTTTCTAACTAAATTAATATTATAACCATTCATCCAGTTGTGTAATTCTTTGGGAAGAAAAAAAAAGAACACATCGCATGTTAAACAGATTTGGGAGGCTAGAAACAAAGGAAGGCTCATGACCAGAGGAAGAGGAAAAGCTTAACTTTGCACATTGTGCACGTCCAAGTTTCACACAGACCCCTCTCCAAACCCCTGCAGTAGTAATAACAATTATTACTTAAAAAGGCAATATTTTTACATTAACTTAAAAGGCTATATCTTTTTCTTCCCCTCAAGCCTGTGCGGCCTCACTTACCCTAAGTATCTTCATAAATCAGCGGTTACTGTTAACATGTACTCCACAATTCAGTCATCAATCTCCTACCAGGTCAGAGTGAAAACAGAGGGGGAAATGTCTGCTTAGTAAAATGTCTCTCTTGTGAATGCTGCTACCACCACCCACTACTCAAAGACAGAAACACACACACACGCCGACGCACACACACAATGTGTGCACAGAGCAGCAGCATATAGAGCACATCAGTTAAATAATAAACACGCGCCCGGCACACGGCAACTGGAGCGATCCTATGGGACGCGGGAGCGGTTGCCAGATCGCCACGGTGATGCAAGCCAAATTCAATTGTCACTCTGCTGCTCCCATTTGTTCTCAAAACAAATAAACAGCGAAAGCGGGGAGTTGGAGAGCCGGGCCAACTTCTGCCTCCACGAGAAATCTCAGGCCCGAGCCGAGAGGCGCTCGGCTGCCTGAGACACAGACGGCGGCAGGGCCACATGGAAACCTCTGTTTACGTTCACACACAGTGTGTGTTTATTTAAGCAAAGAGGGAGAAAATCGAATTGTACCACAAGGAGGATTATTCTTCTCTCCAAGAGGAAAGAAAGAACTCTTTAGGGATTGTCTTTTTTTTTTTTTTTCAACAATTGCTATTTACATGAGCTAAAAGTAGAAAATCCCTCCAGTGACGAAGCACTTCATCACAATATAAGCACTAAAACAACCGGATGGATTTCAAGTAAGTCTGCTGACAACACCGTGACAAATCCAAAAAGATCTGAACTTTTTCTACTTTTTAAAAGTCATGTTTTAGTGGCTAAACTCAATAAAAACACTCCAAATAAAGTTGCTATATTTTAAAGTTGAGCTTAAAAACATTCACCCTGATGGAATGTTAGGTAATTAAATGTTCTGTGCAAATGAGTGAAAATGTAATTCAAAATAAAAAAAAAGTAATTCAATGGACTTTTTATTTAAAAAAAAAAAAGCTTTCCTTTGACTCAGAGTGATAAATGTGACACATGGATCGACAAGGCCTGACATAACAAGTCAGAGAGAGAACTTAAACACAAAGGAACATTTCAGCTCTAAATGTCTGAATGTGTACAAAAACTCGCTAAATGTTTTCCAGAAAACACACATTACACCTGCTGTTTCCTGACTCTCACGTGCACTGTCTTTGACACCACCCACCACATCACTACACATGCGTGCCAACTGCAAATAGTAGCAAACTCGTTCACCAGTACGTAACACCCAACTTGTGAGTGTGCGTGCGTGCGCGTGGATTGCGGCGTGGGTGTGTGTGTGGGTCTGTGGGGAGGGGTGAGGGTGGGGGTGGAGGGTTAGAGGAAGGTGTGTATGTGTTGGTGTGAGTCTTACCTGGCAGCAAAGCGCCCTCAGTGCTCTGTCTCACCTCTCCCTCCTGCCCTGGAAGAATTCTCTCCACAAAGCAAGGCATTTTCTCCACAACTGCTCTCTGCCAAGGCTCTGCTCCCTCTCTCCCCCTTCTCCCTCCCTCTCTCCTTCTCACTCCTTACCTCTTTCCCACTCTGTCCTCCTCTTCTCTTGTCTGTCTCTCCTCCCTCCTTGCCCTCCCCCTCTGCCTGTTCTCACAGATGTCGAGGCTGCGCGAGTTTACCCACATTACCAGTAGGGGTCCTTCATCGCCCTTCCCCACCCCACAACCTCGTGGGAGAACAACGCGCGCCCACACACACACACACGCAGGCCACTTAACGGGTGCCCTCCTGTCACTGCTACAATGAGAGCCCGGTGCAGCACACTCAGAGAGAGAGAGAGAAAAAGAGAGAGAGAGAGAGAGACAGGTGTGAAGTGGGTGGTGTGCAGCAGGGGCTGGCCCTCGGCCCTCTCCAGACCCGCGCAGCCCTGAGAAGCTCCTCAAGTGGGGTAGTACAGTAGTAGTGGATCACACAAGCTCACATACACTCACGGGGATATGAGCACACAGATTGACTTACGGCAGATCCCTCAGAGCCGGCAGCACATGAGGAGAGACAGACACTGTTTGTGGGCACGCACACTTTCACTCGTTCTTAACACACACACACACACTCGCGTGCAAATACAGAGCACAACTACTGCTGCTGCCGCTGTTGACAGTGATAACATGTGCTTTGTGCCTACTGTGTGTGTGAGAGCGTGCATGTACGAATACACACGGATGTATTCAAGCAGATGCCTATCGTATTTCAGGTCTCTGCTCTGTTCGGGTTTTTATTTTTTTGTGCTTTAAAAAAAGAAAGCTGTGCTCATTGACACCGGCATGTTAGATTCGGAGGCTCTCGGTCAGTGTGCAGTGGGAAATTTCTAGTTTCTCTTCTAGTTGTGGGGGCAATTTTCACATTGCAATATCAATACTGGACAATATTAGCTGTGTGAAGAATGCTGTACCTCCTCTTTCCTTTGAAATGGGTAAAGAGTTCCCTCAAACAAGAGATTATGATCAAGAGATGCACCGATAAGAGCTTTGTGGCCAGAGTCTGATTTTTATGACAATTAGTGAACAATCATTTATCAATACCTTGTACAAAGTATATCTAATGGCAAGAATCAGCCATATTAATAATGTCATATGTGATGTGAATGATAACCTAAACTGATTGTGTATAAAACTCATAAAACTTTTGTTTAATTGGTTTTGTTACCCAATTTTTCCACTATTGGCTTTAAGAGAGCATCACCAAAAGTGTTTTAAGATATAATCCTTGTGTGCAGTTAAAGCAACACGGCGACACTACTTTGTGTAACTGTTATACTAATGTAGTTTAAGTAGCTTATGTATGCCCAAAAAGTAATATTTTATTAAATTATTATCAGCAACTTAGTTATTGTCCTGATAAATACAAGAATATATTGTATTTATCATAAATTAGCATAAAATGTTATAACATAAAATGTATAGCATAAAATATTATAACATTTTATTGATGCTGTTTTCATCCCAAAGCAATATTTTGCTAATCATGACTTCAATCCATCAGCATTTCATACTTTTGTGGATTTTGCTGTTTTAACTCTTTAACAACTTTTGAAGTTCGTCTGACACATCTTTCTACTGAAAAGGCTGATTTTGAGTCTTCTTCCAACATAAATAAATTTCAAACTGAAGAGTGTGTTTGGCAACTGAGCACAATTGGCAGATTTTCAGCTTGACCAACCTTGACCAGCAGTTCCCTCAAAGTCAAAAATCCAGGTCTGCACTATGACAAAGTGTATGATGCATTTACTGACTAGAAAATAATTTGTTCAGAGGGTCAGTGGCAGTCAAGCTGAAAGTGGGCAATTCAGTCAGCAAAGTTTTGTCTGAATTTCTCCACAGATTGTTAAAAAAAAAAAAAGTATTTGAGAACAGTGAAAAGTTCAACAAACAAGCAAAAGCAGTAAAACAAAAACTGCATGGAACTTGATCCCTCATTTTTATCAAATATTGCCCAACTTTTATGGTGCTTTAAAATGTGGGGAGATTGCATGCCCTGGCAGGTTCAGAACAGTAATTATCAAGCCGAGCGTGCATAAGGTCCTGTTTTTCCATTTATTGCTGCCTGAAACAGGATAAGGGTATCTGCATTCAAGGCGTAATATCCCGGACTTGCAGTTGGTATCATTTGAACAGAGGGTGGATCGCCTTTATTTGACTCAAACAAAACCCTCTAATGACACAAAAAAAAGTAGCTGGCGGTTTCAGCTTCCACGCCCAATCAGGCCGCCTTGAAAATGTCGGCAATCGGTAATAAATAAAATAGGATTTTGTTAATCCAGGACACGGATGTTGAATAAACCACAAACTTTATTTAAGGGTGACGAGGTTGTGCTTTTAGTTGTATCACGTTTTGCATCAGTTGCAAATCTCCCCTCACAGCAAAACTGAAATCAAATACAGGCTTTTTTTAGGTTGATAAAGGAAACCCGTGTGTATTTACTGGAAATAAGAATGATGCACTAGGTTCATCGTGCTTGAATGCAGCCCCTGTATTAAATGTGTGAAGGAGAAGTATCACAAGGACATGTAAAACATACCTTAAATAGACTACAAATGAAGTCACTTAACACCCACTCGTTCCCTCGCCACCCCGTGCTCTGTCTGTCTTCAACAAAAAGCTTGTGTTTGACTGTCTCCCTCGCTCTGGTTCATAGTTGCCTTTTTGCTTTTTAAACAGACACCTCGCCTGTCTCTGCGCGGGAAAGCGAGGCACATTTATCCTTAAATGGCTCCTTTTGACAACTGATCTGTAAATACAAGCCGATATGCGACTTCCCTCTTTCTCTCAGCTTTTTTTTTTTTTGCTGCCTGACTTTCTCCCTTTCTCCAGTCAGACACACGCAGGCACACACACCTACACGCACACGCCCACAATCTGAAGGTCTTCCTATGACCCCCCTCACACACGCATCCACACATTTAACCCCGCATCCCCCTCCCTAACTTCCCCAACTCCATTCCCTCTCTGCCACTATAAAAACACAAATATGCCATAACTCAGGCAGCGCTGCCACATCGCCTCCATCTTGCCCTGTACCGGGGAGGGGGAGGCCTCTCAGGAAGGTCACCAACAAATGGTTTTCCGATTCACTGCCCCTGAAATAATTTTGTGTATTAAAACCTGAATCTGCACTTTCTGGCCTGAAAGCTTTTCTAATTATTCCGGTGTCCTTGGGACAGACACAGATCCTTCACACGCCGGGGGAAACAAGCTATAGAGCAACCACTACAGCCACAAACACACCCCCACCCCCTGCCTCCACCCCATCCACACACACACACACACACACCCTCCTCACCCCTTAGCGCCACCTCCTCGCTTCCTCCCTTTCTCTATCCCTCCATCTCCCCACCTCCTCTCTTCTCTGCTCTCCTCTCCTCTTTACAGCCCCCTCTTCCCTCCCTCCCCAATCTGTTTTCAAAGCGTGTCTGTCCTTTATTAAATTGTTTTCTTTTCCACATTATCAGTTGCCATGGAGACCTCATCTCTCGGATTATTTGAATTTCATTATATCTATTGATTTGGGAGCATTTCATCTTTTTTATTGTTTTTCTGTCAATTTTCGAAACGAATAACCATCTAATTTGCGTCAGCGCTGATTACGTTCGTCCCTCAATAGAGGTCGGCAGCTGCGCCAGGGAAACAAATCAATGGAAAAACATCATAAAACTCGAAAGTACAATCAACCAGGATATGGGTGACATTCCGTGGTTGCTGAAACGAAGTCATCAAAAAATATATACTTTTTTTTCCCTCCTCTGCGCCTGTCTACGTGTATACGTGCGTGTGTGTGTGTGTGTGTGTGCATGAGGGGAGAGTGAGGAGGACACATATGTGTCTGGGTAAATATATTACTATATTTCAGTAGATAATATACTATGGTAAATTTCCATACTGATAACAGCCCCTCCCTGTCTGACTAAAACAAAAATTGCTTACTGTATCTAAATAATTTATGTAATTTTAGCATTTCTATATAAATTTTTTAATAAGCTGCTCGGAGCAAAGTGGCCATTAACAAAACACACAGCTGTCCAATGGGCTAAGCCCAGCAGATCAATTGCACTTTTTTATGACATGATAAAATGCTTTTAAAGCAATTTACACAAATATGGAAAAAATGACTTCATGGGCTTCATTTATTCATTAGGACGTGTATTAGCGAGAGAAGGGGAACGAGAAAATCTTACAAAAAGCCAGACAGGAGAGATCGTCTTGGCCCTAACTGGAACGGACTTGCTGCCCTCTCCACAAGGACATAAAGTTTCATTACTGATGCACGCAGTCAAAGGCAATTTAGCAAACACAGTGTGCAAAAGAAAACATCAGCATATTGCAAGTGTTCTTGTATTAGGGCGACCCTTGCTTGTTGTTTTCCAATTTTTATTCTTTTTTTTTTATGGGGGAGCAAGCAGGTAGGGAAGTGATGGATCTTTTTTTTCTTCCCCCCCCCAATCACCCTGACCCAAAAGCTAAGTAGAAGTAGCCTCACTCGCTGGGATGCATGAATCCTGGCCTGCAAATCGAAGCCAAACTGAGAACTACACAGCAAGGCCCTGCAAGCTGAGCCTCAACTTTAGTAGCTTATGATGGAGAGAAGCACCAACACAGACACATATGTAAAAGGCGTCTGGATGGTTGGTGGTGGGGTGGGGGGTAGGATGGTGGGGAAGGGGGGCATTTAGAGGCTAATCTTATTTCAAAGCATCCTCTTCATGTGAGCCTGAGCTGCTCCTGGTAAAGGCTCCATGTTTGCAACACATGTCTGCATTCGACAAAGCTTGTCCTGCTCAGGCCTTTAAAATGGGGGGTGCTAGCAAATTAGCTTTTTATATTTATTTGTGCGTGGGTGTGTCAGATGGGGGCTCCGGGGGAGGATCTAATTTTCTAAGGCACCAGTTCTTGATCTGAGTGGAGAGGAAGAAAAAAGAAAAAGGCTAAATGTTTAGGAGTCACGATTCTTCTCCTGATTGCCCTGGCTGTCTAAGTTGTGCAAAACATGACCCTCCCCTCCCTCAGCCACGACAGAAACACGGGCGACTGGATAAACACTATTTTATGCACTGACTAGATGAATCGCCAGACAGTGATTACAGTCCTCCTCTCGCCCCGACAAAGCTCCACGATGCAGGCATATTCTGACACCAAACCGCACCGGCGTATGGTGTAGGTAACGCTGCAGGTGCCCGACATGTTCGTCAGTGTCTCTCCCAATCGGGTAAATATAAATATTAGACTCTAACATCAATGAAATGCCCTCTCCTGCCTTCTGTGATGTAGCTGACACAGGACCTGTTGGTCAGTGCTGTTGCATGCCGTCGAATGCTGCTGCAGCAGGCTTTGTGCCGAAAGTTTGAGGATTTCTTCTTTTTGCTACCCTTGCAGTTTGGGCTTCCCTCTCGCCAACAAAATAAAAATAACAAGCGTGCGACGCAAACTAAACATTCCCACACAGCCGCTCGCTGCGGAGGCTGACACCAACATGTCGGACGCAGACAACGCAGTACAGAGGCAGCGTTTAAAAGAAACGCTGAGAGGGAAATTACAAGTCAAGACAATGTAACATATAGTTCCAGGTTCATCAGAAAAAGACAACATTTTTGTAAACTTTTTAGCCAAACTGAGATTTGTCATTGTTTCTGTTTTTAGGGGAAAAAAAGTTTCATGAATCATAAAGTGTGTTTTAAAGAACTTGTATTTAGCACAGAATAATTGAGGTTTGACTTTTCCATGATTTGCAGCTTTTGTGGTTTTATATCTGATTTTGATGCCGACTTAGTGCCAAATTTCACCTTATTGTAATTTCACAATAAGAGTTTAAAAAATCTTGAACTTTTAAGTGATTCTTCTTCAGAGTAGAATTATCCTTTTTCAGGTGTGATCATTTCGTTTACCTTCGCTTAGCCAGTCGGATGCACATGAAAGAGTTTGTGTTGTTAGTGGAAAATTATTAACCAGTCGTGGTATTTTCGCAGTGTCAGATCAGAATAAGCATTTTAGATTTTGAATTAAAGATGATCAAATACATTCCAGACTCATTAAAAATATTGAAAGGTCACCTTAGTTTAGGGCCACTCAAAACTCCAAAGTAGATGTCAACTTTAGCATTATTAGCAGGTAACTGTGAGCTAGTTTCAGTATTCTCATTGATTACATATCTTTAGTATATTATCTCTCACTCTTGAAGTACTAAAACTGATTGCTGTTAAAAGATTTAAAAGTGACAGAGATTCTGTAATCACTTGTCGAACAAAAAAAATACCGTTAGCTGGCTCTGTCAACACAACAGTCTGACTCGAGAACCACCTCCCGGCTTTCTTCAAAATAAGAGCGAGCTGAATCGCACTTTTTGAGTGATACATTTCACTTTGAAGAGAAATACTGTAGCATTTCAAATATCGCGGCATCTTGTGCTATGAGATCTCCTGTTACATCCCTCTTCTACAGTAATCCATCTGCCTGGACCGTGCCCCAAAAGTGGTGCAGTAAACCATGTTGTCAGTGTCCGAGCTCTAAAAAGCCCAATTACAGAAGACCTCGACTGAATAATTTAAAGAGCATAATTATTGACCTCTATCTGAATTCCTCTGAAAGGTACATTAAGATATAGAAAAGCACAGGAGGTGGAAGAGGAACCGAGGGTAAGAGAGTGTGTGTCTCCCCAGGCCTCTCTAATGCACTCTCCTGCTGTACTCTAACTTCCTGTGGACCCCTAATGTGCCCACTGCTCACTGGCCTGATGAACACTGCAGTTAATGAGGCCCCTGTTACTGAAATGAAGTATCTATGAAAAAAAATCAACAGGCATTACTCTCAATCTGAATCCTGCCCACTTCAGTTTAAGACACATTTTTGACACAAGATGCGCATTGGTTGGAATCTGCAAGCATGCAGACATTTTAGAGAAAAAGTAGGTTTTGGTGAGCTGAACTGGAATTAAAGCAGATCAGTTGACAGAAGCTAAAATAAGGAGTTATAATTGGACAGAATTAGGAAAAAATAACATATTAAAAATTTGTCTAAGTGTGGGGCTGGGTTTGTGCTACATGTGCATGTCCGTGAATGTGGTCGTATGTGTGAATAGCAGGAGGGAGAGGGAGAGGGGCTGGTTGCTTGGAGCTGGCTTGAGGGGGGAGGATCTAGCAAGATGAGACCTTTTTAATTAAAGGAAAATATTTGTGTTTGCGTAATATCGCTGATGGAAGCTGGAACAATTTAGAGAATTCTGCTTCCTAAATGGCTTGCTCTTTAAAGTGATTTGGGGTATTTCCAATCCTCTTTGCATACATGCATTTTTAAAATTTCAATTATGCTCTGCAGCTCTTAAGATTCACAACTTCTATGTGTTTTTTTTTCTTTTTTTGTGCGAACACGACATTTCCTGCTATGGACAATTCAAAAACTTAAAGTGTTTATCTGCCGCAAGACGCTGCCGTCTCCGCTGTGTTCCAGCCCGAGAGGATAGAGGGCAGTGAAATAATTAGGCGACTTCTGCAGTATCCTGAATGCCAAGGACAGGTGGATTAAAGTATTAAAACAATCGCATTTCAGTCTTGAAATAGTCCAGTGCACGACTCAGCACCATGCGCCTCTGTTCAAGTTCAGCTGCCAGCTCCATAACGCCACAGGAGAGGGCTGGGAGGGAAAAAAAAAATCCCAATCCCATTAGCTACGTACATCTCAGCAGACCTGCTGTAAACGTGAGCAAATCTCACTGATGATTATCCCCTCCCCAAAGCTCTCAGATGATAATACATAATCGAACGATGCAGAGGTTTTCGGTATAATCACACCGTCAATTTGGGCCTCCCCCCCATTTGTGTCAGATTCTGCTCTAACTGGAGACACCAGAGGACACATTTACCCCACAGTTTTCTTCAATTAGAGATGAGAGTCACCTACATTAGGGGGAAATTATTTAAGGAAATGGTTGAAGCTATTTGCAGATCTATTCTATTTACCGCGCAAACATTTATCAGGTCAGCAGGGTAACATTTGGGTAAGTGGATGCTTGACTGGAAAACTCAGAGGTTAAAAGTGCAACTGACGATGTTTAAAATGATTGAATAAAATACAGATTATACCAGTAACATGGATCTAAATAAAATTTGAATCTTGAAAACTTTTTATTAATGAGCTTGCTAGCATTATTTGAATTACTCCTTATCAGCAAATGAAACAGATCCTTTCGGAGATAGTAGATTCATTTCGTCAAGTAAGAAGCTCTTCAAACTGAAGCATGTCTTAAAAAACAACAGCAGAAAGATAAGGGGAAAAAATTGAGGCAGTTTTCTAGAAAGAAAAAGTATTACAGTAATTTTGGTCTTATTTGTTTGTAGGAGTAGTGCACACATAAAGAGCCCTTTTCCAAAAAGAACAACTGGCAATAATTAAGGTGAGCTCTTGAAGAAATCTAAGCCTCTTAGCCCACCTTCTGCCATCTGTGGCTCCAATATGAGAGCTCTTACAGGTTCTCCTTTTTTCCTCCTCCTGGAAGGAACAAGGAGTAAAAAAGAAAGTGTTGCCTAGTCTGCAAGTTCATGTTACAAAGTCAACCTGCTCCCACAGCCACGCCATGAAGGTGGAATAAACCATCTGTGACAGAAAAAGGAAGAAAAAAAAAACAGGAAAGAGCAGAATGAGAGAGAGAGAAAAAGAGAGAGAGGGAGAGAAACATGTGCCCTTCACTCTCCCCACAGTAAAGACGCTCTTAACCAGGTCTGACAGCTAACAGATCCTTGGCAATTGGGGTCAGTTAAAGGAAAAGTAGCTCAAGTTTTCTTGGGGCTTTGGCTTCATAGATGTTGAGGAAATGCTGCCCACTGCAGCATCAAAGGGGATTATAGGGACAGGGCCATCTGCCATCTGCACCAGAGTAAGCCTGAGCCCTTTTATGTTTCTGCTGGCGTGTTTGTGTGTGTGTTTAGCAAACTGAAGACGGCGAGACAGAGACAGTGTACTTTTAACTTAAAAGGGCAGCAGAGGTGGAGTGGGGTGGAGTGTGTACTGGGGTGACAGCTTATTTAAACCTGGGCTGAGGGGGGAGGGGGGAGCATTAAAGGTTAGCATCATACCAGTTAAATGTGACACTTTGAATCCAACGTTCAGCCTTCTACGGCTTCAGCTATAGCAACAATTAGAGGTGTAACAAGATCGTCACAGTACTTAAACACCCAAATACTTCTCGTCAAAGTGAAAGTCTGTCTTCCGAAGCTCTATTGGGTTCTCATCTCCATTTTTTTGCTGAAGGAAGGGTATACTGGTTTGATGAACCGCAGCATGTTTTAGACTCTTATTGTGAAGTAAGACAGGAAGTCGTTCTAGAGTTGTCCCCGATGTGCTGATATAACTTCTGTTCAAGGTGGCTGATAAGGTCCTGATTGTAAAACAACTGAAGAAACCGACCACTTGTTAAGCATCATTTTAGCTTTCTGGTAAAAAAAAAAAAAACTGAGAATGTTGGAACTGCCTATCTGCAAAATGACACAAAATTAGCATCTGATTCAGGGCTTCTTAAACTAAAGTTTAAATGAGCCTGATCAAATACTGTTAGAATATTAGGACAGGCACACCATTAGATGCTAACTTAGAGTAACGAAACCTGAACCGGATGATTGCACAATTTGATTTATAAACTCACAAAATGGGAAGATTCTCAACATTTGTTTTTACATCAGAACCACATTAGAATTAGACGAGCATAAAAAGCGTAGTCATATGGACCAGTCGATCTTTGATTATAAAGAAAGAATCTTGTCTCGATTCTTCCTGAAAACATACCCTAATGCCTTTTGTCATCCAGGCATAAAGTACAAGTTGTTTCTGTTGCGGCTTTATTGGAACACAGTGCCAAACGTTGTTCCCCCTTCACATCTCTAATTTGTTTGGGGTCTTGTTTCTGGCCTCCGCCTGAGAGTGTTTTTTTTTTCTTTTTTTTTTGCTCAATAGTCTGCTACCTTTTAGCTGAGCCGCCCAGTGCTTGACCTGCTGCCGACGCTTATTTTCGGCACTCTAATTGTCGTTTAATCACATATCAACCTGTCATTTAAAAGACCCCCTTTTTTTTCCACAGAAGAGGGGGGGACATTTGCATATGTTGTAAAACTAATTCCGATTGAAAGCTCCAGTGGCTGTGAAAGCAGGCGTTCTTTCTCTCTCTTCTACTTTCACACCCGCGTAGACACAGTTAAGCACAAGAGAGTAAAACACCCATACACACACACACACACACCCGCACACACACAGTCTACAGTATCTCACCTTAACAGACAAAAACACACATAGGAAAACGTTCTACCTGATACTCTCGATTGAGGTGGTTTTATCACATTTGTTAACAGTGTGTGGTGACACATAACGTGTTAGAGTAGGGACAGCGACGAAAGTGATTCAGGGAGCACGTACTCGCGCGAGCCAAAGCAAAGGTGACAGTGAACGTATAGTGTTGTAGAGGAGTCAATTAGAGTTAATAATGTATCACTCTTTCAAATGTTGCATTCATTTGTTCACACTTAGATAAAGCTAGCAAAAAAAAAAAAAAAAATAGGTTGTACCGGGTGTGCTGAGAAGACTACGCCACATTTACATTATCGTCCTTATACATCGAGGAGCAACGTTCCGCTTCAGTGGTGGCGGTGGAGTGACGGGCTGCGGGGTGGGAGCTGAGGGGGGTGGTGGGGTGAGAATCATGCCTTTCAGGCCCAAGTATTGCCAGTCCTCAGGAGGTCTCCCCCTCTAATTACAGAGTGGGAGAAAGACAGCTCTTTGTTCTACCCTTTAAAACGTTAATTGATATAAACCGAGCCAGGGTGGAGGGTGATGTTATGGGCAGATAAAGGTGGGTGAGATTATTTTTGGAGCTTAGTGTCCTTTTTTTAACAAGACGCACTAATCCTGTTAGACGCCGTTTTGCTTCTGTAACTCTGCCTTTCAGGGTCAGGCTGAGTTGTAAGTGCTGCAAATGTAGCACTTCTTCAGGTGGCAGAGAAGGCCGCAATGGCGAACTGTGACACAAAAACTGGCAAGCAATCATGACCTCGAAGAGGAAGTGGCATCTCACTGAAATTCTGAAGAACCTTAATATAAACCGCACAGGACTCCAAACCACTTGCATATTACAGAACATTAGTCGTCTTGCTTTACATCTATTATTAGCCTGGGGTGAGATTGGTGTGGTACTAATGATGACAAGCAAAACTGTCTTTCAAAAGTGTTCATAACCCTTGAACCTTTTCACATTTTGTCAACACAAGCTTCACTGGATTTCATGTGACAGACCAGCTCAATGTAGTTGTAAAGGTGACATGCAGATGTATTCATACCTTTTTACTCTGACGGCACTCAATAGCATACTGAACAATTAATCACATTCAGAAATCCCCTATTTAGTTCATTTGTAGTCTCATGTCTATTGCAGCTCTGAATCTTCCACCACCGTCTTTCACTGTGGGAGTGGTGTGTTTGGGGGGCAGGCACACTGTTTGTTTTTCACAACACAATGTTTTTTTGTACGCAAGCCAAAAAGTTAAAGTTTGACGTTTGCCTTGTCACCTAAATGCCATTTAGCAAATATGAAATAGGAATTTGAATGGCTTTGCAAAAATGTTCTGTTTTTCTTTTTGTCACTTTTTTTCAAAAACAGCAAATTTGTACAACCGCGATGCTGTCCTGTCAACAGATTATCCCACATTTGGTTGGAACCTTTGCAGATCCAAAGTCTGGCCTGTCAGTTTAGGAGGACAGTCGTGATTTGGCAGGTCTGTAGTTGTGATTTGCTCTTCATTTTCAGTTGATGCATTGAACAACTTTCTCCCTGACCTATCTGTTGTGTTCGTTTGTCATTGTGTTGCTGTTTGTTCGCTAATCTTCTCAAACAAACCCCACAGGCCTCCCCAGAACAGCTGGATTAAAGTACACACAAGGCAACTGGCTGCATTCAGTTTAATTTAGGTGTTTGATACAAATGTGTCGGTGTTGGTCCACTGCATGAAATCAGCGTGAAGGCTCTGCTGAAAAACAGTGTATACATTTTCCAAACACAATTACTTAAAAAAATAGTTTTCACCTAATGATACTGTGAAATCAGGACTGACTTTGTCCATTTCTTTTTAAAAACAGTGAGAACAATAAGTTCCATTTCTACTTGTGCAGGATTGGCCAATCTTATTTGTCAGCAGTTAAGTAGCTGTAACAGG
Organism: Xiphophorus couchianus; assembly: GCF_001444195.1. Lineage (NCBI taxonomy): Eukaryota > Metazoa > Chordata > Actinopteri > Cyprinodontiformes > Poeciliidae > Xiphophorus > Xiphophorus couchianus. The sequence goes on from NC_040228.1 coordinate 12,233,832, forward strand.
CTTTGCCATGGCTGTAATCTGCTTCTGCTCGTTTAGGCTACCTGGAGTCAACAGAGGCTGAGAAGTGCTGCTACAGTGGCCAAATGGAGTCTGAATATGTTACAGAGGCAATTAAGCATGTTGGTGTGTGTGCACGCACACGGCAGTGTCAAAGGGGCTTAGCCGGGCCAAACACGCCTCATTGAAATGTCCATCTTAAAGCCACCCAAGTTCCTCATGTCCCCGCCTCCCGCCCTCCGACAACCAAGATGCTTCAAGACTGTCAAAAGCATTTTCCACAAAGCTGAGGAGGGGCCGAGGAGAAAAAAAAAGAAAGAAAAAAAAAACAGGACCTGCTACTACTGTCACATGCAAGCTCGCGCGTGCACACGCACACACTCACTAGGCTGTCAGGTAAATTAGATCTGAAAGCTGACAATTTCTGACCATATTTCCTTGATTATTTCAAACAAATGCACACCAGCCGCTCTAAGGAGATTAAAGTGACATAAAAGTCCCGAGTGGGAGGAGGGAGGGCAGAGAATCCAGGTCACCCCCATTTGTCCCCCTGCCTGACAGCAGCTATATCGCTATCCAATCCAATAAAAGTCCCCCCCTCCTTTTGCTTTAATTAATTTTACAGCTAGCTTGCTTAATTACTTTCAATCAAAATCCTCTTGCCATCACAAAATTAGAAATGGTTCAACTCCATTAGTCTAAATTCTTCATTTACATACACAAAGACTGTCAGCTCTTGCTAAGCAAACGGCCTCCTGCTTGATGAGATTGTTTTTTTCCTGCACACTCTATCACTCTCTCAGTTACACACATGCATGTGACTGTGGTGTTCTTTTTTTTTTTTTTTGAAAGGAGAAAAGTAGCATTAAATTATTGGAGCCCCTTTACTTAAGACATCCTCTACTTAATCAGAGTTCAGGTAAGCCGCGGTGCACGAAACTGATTAGAAATCCACAAACGGCTCGTCAAAACAACACTCCTCAACCTCAATCAATGCGCAGTGCAATAAACGCTGCACATAGTAGGTACGCAGAACTATCAAACTAACTCTTCTGATATGGTTACAGTAATCTTACATAAATTTGGATTCTTTTAAAAAAAATAAGGTGCCACTAACACCACTGAGACAATGGACGAAGCGACCGGATTTTCAGTGTGACGAGGGGCCCCGTGCCCTGCTGGCCAATCACTTCTACTTGGCACGCAGGCGTCCTCTCCATCACGCACACACTGCCTGAGGTCTTCACATCATCAAGAATTAAGGACATGCAGATAGGGTTTGTGCACTGACCAAAGTGAAAACCCGAGCACACAGTTCCACTACTACTACCTCGTGTCTATGTGTGTGCACGTAGTTTTCCCCACACTACGAGCAGCATAATTAGGTCCAGAGATGAGAGCATTAAATTGGTATAATACACTTACGACTGCAGCACACTGCTACAAAATGTATAGACGGTAAATGTACATGTTCGTCAGCAGTGTCTGACGGTCACTTCTCCCCATTGCAGATCTGAACCCCTTTTTTACCTACATGTTGCCATTTCACCCCTTTCACCTCAAAGCAAAGCATTTAGCACCTATGCCCATTTAGCATTGAAGTCAAGTATTTATTATGAAGGTAAATGACCATAAAATGCTCAAAACTCAAGCTCAATTGAATATTATCATTAAAAATTAACTTTGTATTACTCCATATTCCCATTTATTGAGGTCTGATCAATTTTTAGTTCAGTTGCCTCCTATTAAAAAGATGGTTTATGACCTCTGGTTAAACCTAAACAACTCTGAGCGAACTCCCGCTGATAGATATTATTCATTGGAGTCATTAAGCTACACTACCTTTCTGCAGACTAATAGTGGAAGATAGAAAATTACTTTCAATTGTCGGGCGTGAAAGGCCAGTTCATGCATGGTCAGTAGCAATCAGAGACTGGAATCAGTCAATATTTTCCTTGATTGGCATTGATACATGATTGGCAGGTCAAATATCAAAAAAGGGATTTCTCAGTGTTTCACCCCAACAAATTCAAAGCAATGACAAAGCAGTTGGATAGGGATATAATTTCTTAAATGCTTCTTGGATTTAAAACCACATTTATCAATGAACCTATGATGCTTTTTTTCCTCTCCTTTTATGTGCCAATCATTAGCAAATACATTGGCAAAAGTCACATTTGGCATGTGGCAGCAAAAGCCCAATCAGTACATACATTTTAAAAACTCTTTATGTTTGAGAATCTATAGAAAAATAACTGGCAAGTCAGACCTCAAAGAAAATCAGTATCAGAAAAGTCCTGTCTTAGAAAAATATTACTTAAAGCGCTGACAAAAAGAATGCAAACAACGATTACAAACAAACTAGTAAAAACATATTTATAAGAATAAAGAGTGAGTGGAGGACTATAAATGGGGATCATTACGGGCCAGCAGACTGACTACAATGTGGATCTGACCTGGCCTCTTTTACTCCATGTCTGCAACCACCGGTTTCTCCTGCCCTCTTTAACCAGTCCCCATTAACACTGTTAATTATCTAAATCCATCATTCTTGGGGTAAATGAAGACTGCCTCTTTAATTCAATTTAATAGGATCATTTTCCAACTCACGTTCACTTTAGCCCCAGCTGCCCGCCCACCAGTCCCCCCACAGTGTCCCGTTCCAGCCCCCCACCCTCTGCCCCCACTTCCCACTGCATCTGTGACTCCTTTGGCGGCATCTTCCCTGGTCTGGCTGGGAGTGGGGGCAGAGAGAAGGAGGGGGACGTTTGGCTTGGTGGCAGTGACGGACCGACGGGCTGTTGATCTCCCATGTCTTGTCTTGGCTCGGCTGGTGGCAAGCAGCAGTTCTGGGTTCCCAGTCAGCCGTGCACACAAACACTGACTGACACGCACACACAGACACAGACTCGCAGTACCAGCCCTGTTCACCGGGGCTTAGCTAATCCTGTCACATCAGGCCACATTGGCTGAGTTGAGGTCTTTCACAGCAACACACACACACGCACGCATACGACTATCCCTCCACACTCCTTCGCCGACTCCTCTTACTCACTTTCACTCTCTGTCTTACCTTTGTTCATTTCACAAAGTCACAGGGGCTGCCAGCTACTGCCTGCGATTGGAGGGGCGGGAATGTGTTCCAGCAGTAATATTAGAGCGCATCTTACATCTAAATGAACATACATAGAAAAAAGGGCTAAAAAATAGTCACATCAGAATTTTTTTTTTTTCATTTATTTTGCGTGAGCCAGTTTAAATGACTGCAGCAAACACGTAAGCATGTCATAAATGTGTTGTTGATAAAATACACAGGTCTAGTTTTTCCTCTTTTATTTTCATGGTGGTGCCCGTTTCAAAAACAGCTTTCCCATGCAACCCCCACCGTGCGCATACGTCTCCTAATCTGAGTTTAAATCTTGCTTTCTAACGATCAAACACAAGTCAAGTTTTTAATAAAGACGCTGTCAAAGTAAATTATCGCAATTATTACTACAACACGAGTGCTTTGTCTCTCTCTTAAATTCTCCTAAGAATTTGTTAAATATTAGCTCCTCTCATCCCATTATTCGGTGTGAGGGTAAATTTGTCCCCCCCATTTCCACGGCACACCAATCCAAATCTCCCAGGACTAAATCCACTCAAAGCCACACATGCACACACAGGAGATGCTCCCTTTTTTCCATTTATATTTCTGATGTTCCCAGACGCTCATTCGCGACCGACTCTGGGAGAGATCGGGATGATTTTAGCCATGATTTAATTGGGTTTGTTAAACGGAGATGTCAGCACAATGGGAGACGAGCCCTCTAAATCCACCATGTTCGCCCAAAATGCCCAGATGAGATAATCACCGGTGACGTCTACGAAAACACTTATTATATTTGCCCATCGCCTGGCTGAAGCTGTTAAAACTCATCAGTGTTATTCCTGCCTTGTTTTTCTCTCGCTCTCTCTCTGGGAAAGTAGCTTAACTTATAGTCAGAACTGTCACCTCTTTTTAAAGAGATAGCGCAGTGGATGTGGAAAAAGTTCACCAAGAGGAAAAAGAAAGGGCAACGGGAGCTATCGGGTATCTACTCAATACTCATTTTGTTTGCACCCAATACTAATTAAATAAAACATGCGCAACTTTTTTTTTATTGGTTTTACAACAAAGCCAAAAGAGCATGCAAGTCCACTGTAGTTACACATGTGAAATGAGCCTGTTGGTGACAACAGGAGGAGATTGAAAAAACAGGATCAATATGAGTATTTCTTACAGCTTCATTTATTTTAAATCCAAGCTTTATTTAACCACAGCACAATGACAGGCCCTTGTCAGCTCTAAGTAGCAGCAAGGTGCTTAAAAGCACTACTGCTGCTCAGCAGCAGCAGTGTGACACAAGCTGTTGATTGTGTAAAATAGAAGCAGACTTGATTGCCTGAGTTTTAACTTTTAAAGGCAGAAAAAGATAACACATTGAGCTGAAACACAGGTTTTCAAAGTTTAATGGAATACTTTTTAGGATTTGAATGTAGGACCTGAGTTAATTTTGGCCTTACCTAATAACCTGTCCCCAGCTTGCCTAATAACTCAAGTAAGTTAAATATAGCTGACAACTTACATTGGTGTTTTTCTCCTCTTGCATGAGTCATCAATTTCAACACCTCTCCCAAAGTATACAGTAAGCTTTATAAGGCTTAGTGATGACAGCAAATAAAAAAAAAACTGGCCCAGTCTGGATCTGTTTATTTTGTGCGCCACCTTTTTTTTCCCCATATTTGTATATAAAATGTATTTTTTAAAATGTTATCGAAAGTTCTACACTTCTTACTGTGCAAAACAAATATCTGTAAATTTTATGACATTTTCTACCCCCTAAAGTTATATATATATATATATAGTTTATAGTTCTGACCATTAAACAAAATAATGTTGACTTTTGAAATTTTTTATAGAAATATTAAGCAATATTTTTTTTCTAGATACATTAGAAAACATCTACACTTGATGAAAGACAATAACCAATAAACAATAAGTCATAAAAGTTAGAAAGTAATTCAACATAAAAATCTAATTTCGTATTGAAAGGGAGTCAAGTGCATTAAAATAATGAAAATGGCACAGACTGGTCTATTTTATTTTACTTTCGCCATATAAATGACTCACAAAAAAAGGAAAATCGTTGCTAAATAAACTCTCCTAAGACAAAAAACATTTTAATTTTGATGCCCTGAACAAATATGTCAGTTTTTTGTCGTTCACCAATAATGTAATTCTGACATGTTATTGATGAAAAAGGGTTGATGGAAAAAGGAAATAGTTGTACCTTTATAATACATAAATCAATTAAATGTAATACCTGCGATGGAAAATGTAGATATTTTAGAGCTTTTTATGGCCCAGAAGAAACGCTGCCAACTTGGCTAAATGTGGTGAGATGAGTGTATCTTTAGCGCGGGGGGCTAACCCCTCAGAGGCAAGGGTCAGCATATGAAAGACGCAGGTTATCTGCCTCCCGACAGGATATCCTCATGGATCAGCAATGGAGGATGTTGACCCGCCCAGTTATTAAACAGGCTAATCTGTTCAACATGTCAATGTTAGCACTTTTAGTTGTGATTAATAAAAGACGACCCCTGGAGTGCTGCGTGTGCTTTTTTCACCGCCTCAGGTTGTTTTCATTTGCTTCTTCTTTTTTTTGTGGTTTTTCCTGTTTGGTAATTTAACAGTCCTTTTTTTCCCCATATCTATTTGAATAAACACTCTTAATTATTAACTTTGTTGACAGAATTATTATCCTCAGTGAAACCTCTTTTAGTAGCTCTCTGTGTTTCTCCCCTTTTTTTTTTTTTTGCCACTGGCAAAGTCTGACTGAGGTATTACAAGGATTCATTAAAGCAAAGGCAACTTTATATTTTATAGATAGGGAACAATGCAAATGTGATGCCCGGCTCTGTGGCCATTTAAGAAATGTTTCAAATGTATGGCCCAGTGGCTTTTTCACAGACTGGTAGTAATAGAGCCGCTCTGTAACAGACTTGCCTCCTAAGTGCCTGGTGCTGTGTCTTAATTTGTAATCTAGTCAAACCAATTGTCCGCTAGCTAAAAAAGGTCACAGAGACAATAGACTACACCGCCTCCCACAATGTAGGGGAAAAAACCCAGAGAGTCTTTTTGTAGCTTTTTAACCAAAGATGTAATTAAGACACCTTCATCTTTAGGGGTGAAAAGGGCACCGACGAGCGCCTTCTGGAAATGCAGCGAGAAACTTAAGCAGTACAGGAAACGCACGTTCAGACTCGGCGTTCGCTTAAATCAGGGTTCCTTCATGTTTGTCATGCAACAGCTTAAGACATGCTCAAAACTCTATAGATTTCTCAGCCATTCACATTCTTTTTATAACATAAATAGCTGACGTTTACTGTAGATTTAAGAAAGAAAGCAAGACAAAAAGAATAAAAGATTGACGAAGGAAGGACACAATGAAGAAAAATAGGAAAGACATTTAAAAAAGAAGAGGGAACAAACAGGGTGAGGAGAAGTAGGACACAATAAAGGACCAAAGGATGGAGGAAAATAAGGGCAAAATGTATGGATGTAAAGAATGAAGAAAGGAAATGGATAGGTAGTACACAAAGATAGAAGATGAAAGGTGGGAAGAAAAGACATGAGGAGGGAGAGAAAAACAGGCACAACAAAGAAAGGATAAATGGACATGGGGGAACAAAAGGAAGGAGACAAAGAAGAAAGTAAGAAATAAGCAAGAACATAAGAAAGAATAAGAAAATGGATTTGTATGGAGAAGAAAATATTTTTGGACAATAAGACAGGGAAATAAGTCTGGGAAAAAAATATTTTTCCTTCTTATTATTTTCTTTTCCCACATTAATTCAAGCCTGGAAAAGACTGAAATCCAACTCCAGACTTTTCCAGACAGCTATAGCAACTCCCTTGTCTCTGTCACTAAGGATCCACCAGCTCCAGCAGCCCGATTCTATACATTGTAACCCAACAACTGTGGCAAAGAGAGCTTGATGAGTAAAACAAAAAAAAAAAAAAACAGTGATGCAAAGCAACACGGGAGAAGGCAGAGGGGGGACTTAAAGGACGTGATTTATCTGGGCTTGATTGCGTGTTAATCGAGGTTACGTGTATTAAGTGGAATCTAATTGGAACAGACACTGGCAGTCTGACAGATCGACATGATGCAGATGGATTGAGATGGAGGGGGGGATGAGAGGGAGGTGAGAGAGACAGAGAATGGGGAAGAGGAGCAGAGAGGAGTAGAAAGGAGAGAAAACAACAGGGGCAAAAGAATGTAACAGTTTCTTCACGAACACCACCGAACAGGAGGAGTTTTATGACACAGAACGTTAAAAGAAAACGTGAAGAAGAGAAAGACCTCGGCCGGGTCGTTCCACATGCGTCTCATGATTGGTGGATAATGGAACGTGTAGAGGAGGACACACACCAGTGAGATTCTGAGTGACACAACAGGGCGCCTGGAGTTTGTCCTCCCCCTCCAGTTGCCACAAACATCTCGTTTCTGCTTTATTGGTAACAAGAGTTTAAAATATAAAAAAAAGTAAGAGAATAAGAGCTCGAGTGACAGCTGCTGCATCGTTTCTCACCTCGACGAGGAGACAGGCAACTGTTCCCCTGGTCTCTCTGAGTCCTCACTGTTCCTGACAGGCGACAACTGTTTCCAAAAGCGCCCTCTTCCCAAATCTGAGGCATTTAGCCTGGAGGGATGAATGACGCTTTCAAATGTTGCCAGAGTGACAAATCATAAAAATGGACCACCTGTTAAGGTCAAGCAACTGCTAACTCATGGCTAATATACAGGGCAAAGAAGGAGAACTTTGTTTGTAGAAAAGGAAATTATGACTACACACACACAAACACACATACCGTGCATGGCTGTAGATGCGTGCAGTAATACAAAAAGGTGAATGACAACAATGGTCCCTATGATGCAAATACGCTTGGAGAATAGCAGCGTTTTTTTAGATGTAAGCTAGTATTGGTGCACAGCATCATAATATATTAAACCCGAAACCTAACTTTTGTTTTTTTTTAACAAAGCGCTGAATGGGCTAATTTCAAATATTGATAAAAGAAATAAAAACAGAGTTAAAAAAAAATTATTGAAACTTTCTTCAACTCCTAATTTCTGATGCACACACTCTAGCCAGGTAGGGGGCAGTAATGCCTCTGACGTTTGTATACCAGCAGTAAAAAAGACGTGCAAGATGACCTGTGCAGAGCAGCACTTCAGATCTATGTTAGTGGGAGCAAAAACAGCAGAAAACTACTTGATCAAAAACGATTTGATTATTGGACAGAGCAAAACCGGGTTGTCACTCTGTTGGTGTTTAAATCAGGTTTAAAAATACAGCAAATCCACATAAAAGCATTACTTCCTCAAATTGGTGGCCCTAAACATAGCGTAGCAAGAACAAATGAACCGTAATCGTAGATTCAAGAATGTTTCCAAAGAGCTAAATAAAAATAAAAAAACCCAAAAATGTTTATCATTGAACTGTGGTCTGCAGGACACAGCAGCACTCAAAAACTTCACTCATCAACAGAAAATGTCTAAATCATTCCCGACGTGATCCCGTCACAGCTCAGAGACAGGGGAGTTGCTTCGGTCATCGTTCTGATTTGATCCATTCTGACTGTTACACTAATGGCATTAATAAGGGGCAAAACTGCTATTTTCAAACCGAATTTTGCTCTTCTTCATTTGGCCAATTCTCTTCCGACACGAAAGTCTCCGCAGCTGGAGGGTGGGCGTGAGTTTGCATGTGGGGGGTGTGTGCGTGCGTGTGTGTGTGTGGGCCCTGCTATCATCCAATAGATAGAAGGTCATCTCTATTGTAGCATTGATGGATCGCAGCATTCTGCAATAGTTAAAAAACAAAAACACAAGGCTGGAAATGTGACTCCCCTCCTCTGACAGATGAAGTCGCATTCACCAGATGGGGGATAAACCGAAAAGAGCAGCAGACTTTGGGTTCTTAAAAAAATAATGAAATGAGCACTGAATTAGGATGAATCCACAAAAATACCCCATAAAAGTTTATGGTCCAAGGCTAATAAAACAAATTTGTCCTTGAGGTTCATATTTATATTACTTTACATGGATCACTGCAAAGTCAGTGTGCATATTTGCTGCATGTTTGTGTTTAATGTAAGTATGCATGTGTGTGTTCAGCCCTCATCAGCTGCTAACATTGAGAGGATGACACTTTGTGATCAAGGACATGAATATCTCATTGATTTTTAGGGGCCAGCTTAACTATCCATTCCAATTGATTTTTAGCTTTGCTGGGTGTGCGAGTTATGGCAGTTTTAATGTATCATCTGTATGTGTACTCATCGCCCCCCTGCAAAGACCAGGTTCACAACAGGCTGTGGAAAACAAAAAGCATATACAGCAGGGACTTCTTCCTTTTTCTCTTCTATTTTAACATACTTTTCTAAGAAAAGAAGCAATATGGTGGGAACACTCTTTCTATCTCCAATATTCTCTGCCTCTGTAGAGCATCTAGTAGTGACTAACAGTTTCTTTTCATCATCGTCATGGAACATCAGACCAGTGCCGTTGAATGAGACGTAATCCAATATAAAGCAACAGTTTCATGCCAGTTTTGCAGGGGTTATGCTTTGCAGAAAGGAGTAGAAATTTCAACAGACATCCTGCAAGCTTTGCCACAAACCATCGCCACAAAAAAACAACAACAAAACAAAAAAAACACAGTACATATTTGTAAGACTTTTTAGACTTTTATTTTTAGGCATAATTGCTTACAATTAGAGAAGTGCTGCAATAATACCTCAAATTACAGTGGATTAACAATTCATATCAACTATTAATAATCAATGATTTGATGATGTAAGAGACAAAGTCAGGGCAATGTGATCCAAAAGGCGATCTAAAGTCATCTGTCAGGTAGAAAGTCATTAAAATAGAGGCTCGTTTTCCTGTGCCAAGCTTAGGTTTCACCGTGCCACGGATACATTTCTATTCTTCGTCGATGTCCCGCGTTCTCATATGATATCATCTCTTTTGAGAACATCACTCTCGATGTCTGATGTGTTTTCACCCAACTCAAATTTGTTGCTTTCTTTTTTTTTTCTGGACCTACAAGCGATTTGGATGTAGCAGCCCTCTGTGTGAGGTAACTGCCTTTTGTTGGGTGAAAAATGGACTGCGTAAAGCACACTTTACTCCATCTCTGTCCTTTAAAAAAAAACAAGTCTGCTTAATTAATGTTTTACAAGTGCCGCTGTATTCTTGGTAGAAAAAAAAAGCCTCTATCAAAGCCGGCAGGTTCAGATTACGTACGCTAATTGAAATTCTGAATTTCTAAGCCAACGTCTTTTTTTCTTTTAGCCCTCTCTCCTCTTGCTCCTTCTCCCTTCTCACACAATAAAGCTGAGCGTTTTGCAGTCCACAAATGGCATCAAATCGTCTAAGTAATATGGGCTTTTCTATTTTATTTTTTTTTCTGCATTCTCATGTTCTGCTAGCGGGTTCATGAGACAGCTTAATAAAGCAGTAAATGCTTGGGGAAGCCTGGGAGCCCCACCACGTTGGTGCGAGCGCGCGTGCCAGCGTGTGCACGTGTGTTTTACCTCCACCGGAGACCTCAAAGCAGGAGGCAAAGCCCTGGTTCCACACACTCAACAGATTTTCCTGGAGAATAAAGACACTGAACAAAAGAGGATGACTAATGCCGCGACCAAAGCCAAAAAGTAAGACACTTATCCCATGAGTTGACATTCATGGAGCCCATATTAATGCATTTTGTACTGGATGAATGCAGGGTAATTTACAGGTTACACACGCGGTGGGTGCTGCAGGAACGAACGGTGTGTGAACAGCTGCAGGTGTGGAGAGCCTCCGTTTGGACAGGCATCACAGACACGCCAAACAGGCACAATAGGGTGAAGCATAGGTTTCTATGCACTAGTGACAATGATCTAAGACGTAGTTGGAGATCGGATCAAGTCGGATATGGAGGAAAATCTTTTTTTTAATCTCACTTCATTCTCTGCATATACCTCTGTTGGCTTCAAAGGGAAGCGTTCAGCCCCTTCCTGCCATCGGTGTTTATCTAGAAAGGTAACTGTAACAGATGATTACATAAATTACAGAGTTAAAAAAAAAAAAAAAAATGTCACGCTTCATAACCTTTGTTCTGAGTTAATGATTGCTGCGAAAGAAAACTGCTTCTCTTTCTTTCTCTTTTATATTCACCCAAACTCCCTCCTTTCAGAGAGGGTCATTATTTTATTGTCCTGTTTTGCAAGCATTATAACTTCGCTTTCTTCTTCCCCCAAGGTCAGTTTCTAGTCAGGCCACATGCAGACTATTTACACATGGGGCTTTTTCAGGTCAGTTCCATTGTATTTACATCAAATAATTTTAATAAGGGATGTAAAAGACCTATAAAACCGACATCATAAAAAGGAGAGGTGCAGCAGAAATAAGGACAAAAGATCAACGGCTGATTTTTTTTTTTCCTCTTATCTTGGACACGTTGATATTTTTTGGGCCAACTCTTGTCACTTCCTCAAACAACAATCCTGATATTTCTTCTCTTTCTGCGAAGAGCTCCACCCAATTTCCAACTCTTAAAGTAGCGCACTTTGCCACTTTTTTCATTTTTTGAAATTGGGTTTTTTAATATATTTTGATTTGTTTTTTTCTAAAAAATAATAGAACCAAAACTGGCTTCGGATTCAATTTTTGTTGTTTTTCATTGTTGGGTTTTCTGAAATCCAAGCAAGCTTATTTCAGGTAAGAACTGAAATGTCAAAAATTAAACACATATAATGCTAAATCACAGTTTGTGACCAACAATTGCTTTATTTCAAAAACTCTTGAACAAAGTGGGAATTTGAAAGATTTGTTTTGTCATTCCATCTAGAGCCAGATTGATAATCTAGGGTTTAAGATCAAGAACAAAAGTAATCTAAAGGCTAAAAGTAGTGACGCTTTTTCGATTAGTGATTTAAAACATTTGATAAACCAAACAAGTCTATCACCTAAATCTACGCAATAAAACAACAATTTTTTAAAAGTCTTTTAAATAATGGAATAAGAAATAAAGTTTACAAACACAAACTTCTTCCCACACCAATTCTGTATTTTTCCAAATGTATCCAAACTTGGAAACCAATCCAATCACATTCCAGACTTCTCCAGACTGCACAGGAACTAAGTATTGTGAGATTTAGTCCGATGGCTCCCCGGTCCAACCTGCAATGCCAGCTCTTGTTTCATAGAGAAGTACCTCCCCTGTTATCTCCCCAGCACTATAATCACTTAACAAAGACTTGGGCATTTGCACAAATTAAAACATCAATAATGCATAAGTGCTTTTCAGTTTTGAGCAATAGTGTCCCCGGATTTGGATGAAATACCCCCCTCTGCCAGTGGAAAAAAAACTCTACCCCTGCATCTCCTGTTCCATGAACAACTTAAAGAAGCAACTGTTTAGCTGAGAGCAGCAACCCCAACCTTTCCCTCAGCCCCCTCTGCTCAGGCTGTGGTGAGCGTTTGGGATCCGCTCTGGTGACGGGACAAAATGGCTGAGGCCGAGTGGGATGCAGAAGTTGTTTTAAAGCAGCAGGCAGTAAGTGGTGGTGGTGGTGCATCAGTGCAAACAGACAACACCCTCAAGTTGCGCAGCGTGGCATCCTTCCATAAACAACACCACCGCCGCGTCCCCAACGTTTATGATTTGTGGTCAGAACGGCAACGCGGGCCTGATTCCGATCCAAGTCTGCGTGTTTGCTCTACCCTCGCATGGCTAAATCTGCCCAACCTTAGTCTCTTATTTTCCCCAGATGAAAACACCAGACATCTTATATGGCTGTCAGAGAGGTCTGCCTGAAACGAGTTACATGAGAACATTACACTTGGACAGGGAGAGGAAGGGCGGGGGCATCATGGGAACGAGGCTTTGCAACACTTCAAAACCAGGATGCTGTTCAGGCTACTGTTTAATTTAGAGAGAAAACCTCCTCCATATTTATTGCTGCAGTTGTGACCGAAGTTGCGCTGAGTGTGGAGGAGTTAGATATCATTACCGGACTAGTAAATTCATGACTAGTACCGCCGCAGAGCCAATGGAGGACCAGCCATTCTATACAGATGGCCTCAAGGACAATTAGCGATAATGATTGGTTGCCACATAAATGAGAGAAACTCTATTTGCTGCTGCACTTGCTGATGATCACAGACGAAATGCTGCTGTTAATAATATGGATGGATGCTATAAAGGAATAGTTTAGAATGTCTAAAGCTGCTAAGAAGGTTGTAAGCAACTAATTTTTGTAACCTTCTTGGTACATTTGGTATAAACCCAGATTATTTGGCCCTGCAGTTGAAGCTAACGGCTCGTCTAAGAAAAGCCAAGACCACAGCAGACGTCTAGCATCTTAAAACTCACAAATACCTAAGTGGTTTGTAGGGACCTATAAATTGTTGCCAAACTTGCATCAGTCTATTATTTACACAAAAGAAAAAAAAATACACATACTAGTAAAATGGAGGTAGCATGCTACTAATTATCTTTCCCTGTGAAAAACACGCCAAGTACAAAACAAATCAAGCATTTCCAGAATAACTGTTTGATATAAAGTCAAAGCAGAGCTAATACAGGTGTGTGCTGTTTTTCAATGTTTTACACTGCTTTGCTTTTCTGTTTCATAGTTATTTCAACCAGAAATGATTTACACTTTCTGTTTTCAGTAGGGTACGTTTCAAACAGGAAGATGATTGATGGCATATTACCTCTGATCTTCACTTTTTTTGTGTAAACAGTCATCAACTTCTGTGTAAATAACTTCCAAATTGTAAACATGAATTTTTTTTTAATGTTCTTTAAATAGTGTTTCTCATAAAACTCTGTGATGGTTTTGAGACCGGAGTTGTTTTAAGGCAATAATGAGCGTAAAGCTAACTATCTGTTTCCTTCAGCCTCCGAGACCAACTTAACTGGTTTGTACTAAATAAAGCAAGTTATCTACTGCAGTTAAGATATAACCTTGGGGAGTGGCAACTTCTCATGGAACAAAATCTCTCTTTGAAGTTGTATTGGCTGTCACCTAGAGACTGGAAAAATAAAGGCTATGAAAAGAAATGTTAAACCCTTATGTAAGTGGGCATATTAGGCTGGACATCAAATTGTATCTGCATAAGACACGTAGTTCTTGAGTTGCCCTGGTATGTTGACACATGGTTCCAAAAGTGTTAAAGAAAACTCAAAATTATTGAAATAGTTTGCCTCACCACATTTTAGGCACTCACTAAAAAAGAAACAATGAGAGAGTGACAGAGAAGACAGGAAGTACTGTGATAAGACTGCAACTAGCTAACTGCTCGGTGCTAAAGACGCTAAAGTCAGCATCTGCCTCGGGGCTTTGTATTGGCACCAGACTAAAGGACTATTGGACTCTTTGTAATAATGCATTTGATCGTCTGGTTCAAAATCTAAGCAGCTTGAAGTTTAAGTAACCTTTAATCAAGTTGTGAAAACCCAAAATGGCAGCCTTTGTAATGCTTTTTTGACCACTCCAGAATGAAACAGGCATAAAAACTTTGACGTACCAGTCAAACCTGGAAAGAATACACTAACTACATATTCTTTAGAGCACAGCTTATGATTAGAAAAAAATTATATTTATGACATTTTTTAAAAAGCCATTTATAGTTTTCCCAAGAGTATTACTAAAACCTTGTCTCATCTTGCTCTTGTGAAGCCAACATCATAGTGTTTGCCAGATCTACCAGTCCCCTGCCCCCCAACATTAATTGCTTCTAACCTCATAGCACAACCTAAATAAAATCCTGAACCCTTTAAACTCTCTTGGTTACAAACCCTGAAAACCGGCCGTCTTTAAGTATCGGTTTCTCACTGTAATATGTGAGGAAAACACAGCAAAGATAACTTCAAATCCTTTACAATCATCACATTATCATGAAAAATAAGAGCTGAGAAAAACAGCACAGTGATGTAAAATATTATCTCCTCAATCATATCCTTTTTCCCCAGATATCTTCATCTCCCCCCTCTTCCTCCCTCCCTCCCGTCTCTGTCAGTTAGTCTGGCAAACAATCCCCTTGTTAGCAAACTGTTAAGACAGCCGCTTGGTATACAAATTGCGCTCGACCAAGCGAATTTGTTTTGCAAGGGTGACCTGTTTAATCATCTCATTTTCTTTGGCGGACAGTTATTCATCTGGTTTCCACGGTTACCGGGAACATTAAGGGGCTACAGTAATAAGGCTGGAGAGTCAAACAGGTAATAAAAAAATTAACGCCATTTTCCAGCAGCCGAGGACAGTGGGTGAAATGAATCAAGGGAGAGGTGGGAGAAGCAGCGGCGGGGAGGGCTGGGTGAATGTTGGGGTGGGGTACGTTGGGGAGGGGGTTCCAATATTGTCCAAACAATAAGTGGTTATTTTACTCTGTAGATCAGGTGGTGCTGTTATGGACATGACACTTTGGGCACAGAGTAGGAGAGATAAAGCTTTTACCGTGGCCCTGCTCCGGTTTTATTGTCATTTTGTGATTGCATATCAGAACAATTAAAAGTTAGTCCAAGATATCTATCAACTTTGCTCGTTTTTTATTCATCCCGCGCTTCAGAGGAAAGATAATTTACACCACTTGCAATGCAACGTGTCAACAATAATGCAAGGGAAAAGATGACATTTAGACGCCCTGGTGAGAAATGTTTTAGAGTCTCCATAACTTTCATCAAGTTTAATGCTTTTGTTATCTCCCAGAAAAAGAAAACTGAGAAATGGGGGAAAAAAACCTTTATATAGAGATGGTTGCTTTCTGGCTATCATAAACTGTGACCTAGACATAAATCGAGGGAGTCCAACTTCGCGCCAAATATAGAAAATTCCGGCACAATAGGGGGAACAGGTGCTGAGGACCCGCAGAAAGTGACGAAGCAGGAGAGCCGTGTGTCTGCTGAATGCCAAATAAGGCAGCGAGGCACGCTGCACCGACAAGGCACAAACAACCAACCCTGATGTGATTCTCTGAGTCTGATGAGTGTCACAGATTTTTTGCAACAAAAATCCTCAGTTAAGACACTCTTCAGTGTCTCCAAGAGCAATAACTGAACAAGAGAAAACAAGCAGCAAATTTTATGCATTACTCATTTCTCCACTCCTCTCAAAAGTATGTCCAATTGACGGCACAGGCTTTGGCACTCCTGAAAATATGCACAAAAACCTCTCAACCTAGCCCTTAATCATTCAAATCGTCTGGTTTAACCTGTATTTGGGCATTTTATCCTGGCAACACCTTTCCAACACAACATCAAATCGAATTCTTTCACTTTTCGCTGATGACTTTCTCATAAATTCGTCGGAGAGAGGAGCGACAACTGCTGGTACAGAACAACTCTTGTTGAAAGGGAGGGAGAAAAAGAGATTGTCAGCCGACCCAGCCTCATCCTAACACACACACGCAAACACCCCCACTAGCAGCACGCGCACAAACACACACACACTCCTGCAGAGAAACCTACGGTACACACTCTAGCATCAGACCGCTCGCATGTTGCAGAGAGCTCTCTCCTCTCCTTGCCCGGAGAAACAAACTCTGCAAATATGAGGGGTGAAAATCCTCAAAAGGGCGCCCAGAACAGACAGCAAAAAGGCTAAGCCCGGGCTCGGAAACTGCCAACTGTTCTGTTAACAGCCTCTTAACAGGTGTGGGCTCTAGAACCATGTAATCCTATCAAGTTACAGAGTTTTAAAAAAAGGGAAGAAATCCGACAAACTGCACGCTCCTAAACTCTCCCCCCCCCCATCCCTCCTTCTCTTTTCTCCATCCTTCCCCCCCACCTCCTCCTCTCCTCTCTTTCTGTTGTGACAGAAGTGAACAGCTGGGCTTCAGATTTATCATGTACAGACAGTAATTATTGCTGGTGCTGCCTGCTACCGACCCAAGTGAATAGAATGTCACATGAAAAAAAAAAAAAATCATACATGCACATATATATACGGCAGAAGGGGAGCTGAAGTTAAAACGTGCTAGCCTGGGAAGATGTGTGGCGCTAAAGGCAGCCTTTAAACGTCATAACCATTTACCTTTTTGGTTTAAAAGATAAAAAATAAAAAAATCAAGTTTCTGCACAGGTTTTACAAAGATGAATCTGTAATCAGAATAAGTCAATTCAGGTTTGAACAGTTTTTTTCATATCTGTCTCCAAAGTTTTCTTTATAACAAATACAGAAAGAGCTTTTTTTTGTGTGTTTTCACAAAAATAATAAAGATTAAATGACTCTCAAATTGTGCTTATTTTTTCTCTGTAGGATTATCTATTCCAGGTTTTACCAGTTTAAGTATTTAAAATTTTGGATTAAAAATAAAAATGGCTGTCTCGTGTCTCTCCCCGACACAGTTTTGCCCTGGACGAAGAGCCATTTCGACCATATTACAAACAATTTCACAACGCTCCTGTTTGCAGTCAAGTAAACTCTGACTCTCTGACTACATGCTACAAATATTTTGTCAGACATGGCATAGATTGAAAAAAAATAAAAGGTTCTCATGGTGTTTTTTTTTCTCAAGTCTTGAATTCCTGTCAAAGAAAAGGTGGTAGAGAAGTGAAACTGAGAAATGTACACGGCACCAAAGTGAGAAGGCAGATTTGCTCCAACACCCACTCCTCTCTATGCTTTTATTTAAGTTTTTTTTTTATCACCCGGGTATGATTAACTAAACTTTCCAACATGAAAAGAAAAAAAACAAGGAAAAGTTGCTGATATTGGACCACACAAGGTGTCTCTGTTGTTATCTGCTATGCGTCTGACCCCACCTGCCGTATTTATCCCCGAGATAAGCAGGTCAGCAGATAAAGCATTCTGTTATTAACAATGCCAATCATTTCCTGCTTTCTTTCCCATGAAAGTCTCATCCGAATGCCCGCTTTGCCCACGTATGGGCTGTTTTCACACCTTAAAGCCCCCTCCGCCACATTTAAAAGGATTAGATGCCACATTTTGTGCCGGCTTAATGTCTCTTTCAGCCGGTCTAATAAGTGCGTCTCAATAAGCGAAGCATGCAAATTCATTCATGGCCAGTTGAGACCGTGCTTTCAGACAAACGTCTTAAAGTCTTCCTCTCTGCTAATTACCTCTTCATTTTCCCCTTTTTTCTCCCCTCTCTTATAAAGCATATCGACTACTAGAGATTATTCTACTCCCTGATTTTTGCATGAAATTATAATTTCATATATGAGATAGGGTTATGGAGTCGAAAAGGGATAAAGTTGCAGGACACTTTTCTTTCAACTCCACACACACTGAGTAACTTAATGGAGTTTGTTGAGACTTTAAATATAATAAAATATTTTCCCATGTCATATACAAATAGGAATTGGTTTTTTTTAAGGAAGGTTTGGTTATGCTATTTTATTTATTAAATTAACAAATCTGCATGATCCACAATAATAATTTTAGATAATAAAGCCAACGAAGACCCCGGGTGCAACCTGTTTATCATTCTGGAATATTTCTTCACCAAGTATTAATTAGGCCATTACTCCAGATTGGTGACGGGGAGCTTTGAGGTTTTAATTAGGTGCTGGCCACTGCATGAGTGCACAGGAGTGAAGAAAGGGGGTGGTGATGCCTCTTGCCTCGCTCCTGGCCCATATCAAGTACCCCCCTGAACACTTCTGGCTTCCGCCGCGACACGAAGCATGGGCAGGCCACGTGCATCTGTAGTTTATTTGATCATTTGATCTCTGATGTTTCCTCTTTCTGCCGTGCCCCCTCCCTGCCCGACCCCCCAAAAAAAGGACCAGTTGGAGCGATTTGGGTATAAAAGACGGGGGTTAAGGTAATTATGGTGTTGGGGGAGGGGGTAGAGAGAGTTGCGACTGAGGATGCGGCTTGTGTTCAGTCAAGATACACACACACACACACCTCCCTGCCCTCATCTGCTACGTGTGTGTGCTCCCCTCCTTGTCTACCCATATCACTCTGCAAAACCAGACACACACACGCACACACACACACACAAAGCCTGCGTAACATCAATCAAATACTCACAGCATAGGCCCATAAAACTACACAAACACACAGCCTACCTTTAACTCCCGCATCTTAACACTTTGCAGATCAGTGCAGCTTAGTTTCAATATGTTAAAAGAACTGATTCATTTTAAAATAATCACTTCAAATATATATTTTTCATATTAAAATATAAAGCTAAAACATTTATAGCCACTGCTCTGTTATCATATAATGCTTAAAAAAAAGCATATTCAGTAAGATAAATAAAAAAAAATTTTAAAAATTATTTTTTTTTTTTTTCCTTCAAACAAGGTACTAAATAAGTAAAAGCCTGAGTGTTTTTCCTCGGTTGACGAGGCGATACTAATCATCTTGTTGCTGAGAAGCAGTCTTCCCTGACAAGGCTCCTTAGAATACAAGGATCTCCCAGGAGGAATCGGCACCAAAGAGGTTAAAGACAATGACTAGCTTTTTTTTTTTTTTTTTTTTGCTCCCCCCCCATTCCCCGTTCTTTTTCCAAACGTCGTCCTGTTAAATTTATTTCAAAACTCTGTTAATCTGCTGTACACAACATTTCCATTAGCCCGGCCCGGCCCCCTAATAAAAATTCCGGGCTAGTTTAATTAAAAAATGTAAATTTACTGTCATCCAAGGAGCAGCAGAAAGAGGAGTGCAACAGCATATTTTATTGCTTAAGACATCAAATTGATTCAGGTTATTGCTAAATTGTGATAAAAGGTTATTGAGGCCCTTCAGACCTGGGCTTGTTTTTTTCTCACCCGTTTCTTTTTTTTTTTTTGTGGAGGGCCGTAAACGATGGAGAGGTGCCACAAAGGGGTTAATGAGACAAGTCAGTGAGGGAAAAAGGCAATCGACATTATGACTCATACGAGAGCCAAAAAACATTTTCCGAGCCCACAAAAAGTTTGAAATTAAGGTGTGTCTCGATAACAGTTGAACTTGTTTGGTATTTCAATGGAAGAAGCAGGACACCTTAAATAGCACAAATAGCACGGCATCTGTTGTGATGGGAATCCGCTGTACGCCGTCTCTACTCTGACTTTTATTTAAGACGACGCATGTTTGAGTTTTGTTTTTCCACCTAATTGGACGTGGACAAGCCAATGCGGCAGCAAGGTTTCAAGTAAATTTTTTAAAAAGTGATAAAAATTAAATTCTGAGAGGGGAAGTAAATTAAAAACAAACTGTCATAACTAAAAGTCTGGAGTAAAGCTACTTCTGAAAAATAAATTACTGTTGAATATTTAAAATATTTCAAATGTATATAATTTGTGCAGCTTTAAGCACTAAAATCCTATTTACAAAAACAAGCACTATCATTTATTGTAATAGCAAAAACATGCATCACACTTATTGAAACTAGTTCATATGAGTCATTTTATCAACAGGGCAGATGAAGTGAAAGAGAACTAAAATAAGAAGGTCTCGATTAAACTTACAAAAGAAGTGTAAGGACACAACACACATTAATGCTACCTTAAAATGCGAGTTATTTTAAAACACGCACACACACACACACGCACACCCCCCTGCAGGCGTACACACACTTATCCAAAATGCTCATCCAAGTGCCTCGGAGTAAGAGGAATGACGCTTACAAAGTGTAATCCAGTTACAACGGGACAAGTACATCTTTCTAAAAGTACACACTCTTAGAAAAAGGGGCATTTGGCAAATTGAACATTTTAAAAATATAATTACCTGTCGTACAGGTACTTTTACCACACATAAATATTAAATGTCAACTGTTTCTGTTAAAAGTGTTTCATCTGAACTGCAGTGCGTTTTGATTTGCTGTTAATATAACAACACTAATTAGAGGCAGCTGAAAGGTGCGAGCTCTCCTTTACATGTGTGGCAACATAAAGAGCACAACAGTTTGTTTGCTTTGTCCCCTTGGCAACAAACCCTCAGGCCATTCAGGCTGCCCTTATGGCACTGCCAGCGTCTCTGTGGGTCAATGCGATCATACCTGCATTTTGTGCTTCTGAGTCTTTTTTTTTTTTAATTAAAGGGAGATGAAGAGCCAGGGGAAAATGGAGCAAAATGTTTTTTATTAATAGAAATAATAATAATAACAGTAATAATAAAATGAAAGCAAAGAAAATCAGCCTTTACAGGCAGTTATGCCAGTCCCAGGATAAACAGGCACCCTGACGGGAGAAAATGAAACTTGCTTTGTGAACTTTCCTCACATGTGTGCTGTATGTCTCACGCCATCACGAGCCGTGGGCTGGAAAAACGGCCACTTATTTTTGATATTGCAGTCACCTTTGGGTGCTGTCAAAGAGCTATAAATAAGGGTGTTTGGAGACCTGGGTAAACGTACAGCGCTGGCACATTGTTTAATCATGAACAGTTTCCTCTCTCTCTCCTTTTCTCTCTCGCTTTCTCTCTCTCTCTCTGTAACTCTCTCTGTCTGTATATTTAACCAGAGATTTTTTTGTAAAAAAAAAAAAGGCACACCTTAAACTGTTGGCTAATAAAACACATCTGACAAAATAAAGAGAGAAGAAAAATGAAGAAGAGTACTCACCATATTCAGGGAAGTCGAAGTTAAATCCTCTCAGACATGTAACTTTCATAATATTACTCAAACTCTTGTTAGAAAGTCATTCAGGTGGCTGCTGGCGGAGGGGGGAAATAAAGCGAAAAAGTAACTAGATGAAAAAAAAGAAGGGTTCCTTCAATCAAGCACTAAACTCCTTGACATGTAATCTGTCAATAGTTTGTTGCTGAGATAATGCTGGCTGCCACGAGCGGATTTGATTGGCAGCTTAGGTTCTGGCCCCTCCTTCCTGTGGTTTGACGAGGAGGGGGGTGAAAGAATATGGAGCCTCCCCCTTCCCTGCTCTTGCTCTCTGTTGCGCTCTCTCTCTCTCTCTCCCATACATACACACACAGCCTCTCACACACACGCAGCTCGAGCTGTTGGTGATGTTGTCTGAATAGGCTGATAGGAAATTATGGCAGAGGAACTGGAGCAGTTTTTTTCTCCCTCCCTCAGTGGGCTGGCCTTTCCATCTTTGTGGTCTTCTAGCCTTTCAACTCTCTTGGGGTGGAGCCACCGCTGCCTCTATTCAAATGAAGGGAGAGCTACACTTTGCTAAAAAAAATAATAAAAAAAGGGTGAGGAGGAGGGTAAATTAGAAATTTAATAAAGCATATCATAGCTCTTTTTTTTGTAAATTTGAAGTTTTTAAAGTGACAATGCAAGTGAAACAGTGCAATTTGATGCAAAAGCAGAAGTAAGAATGTGTTATTTTTATTCACATTGCAAGAAATGTAAGTGGAAGGAAATTTCTGAACGATTCTCAAACTTCTTGCAAAAACACAACTTCATTCAAAGCAAATAACTCTTTCACTTCTCTCCCAAAACAGGGATCCTCTCTGTTTCGGTGCTTTAAAGCTGCTCTCCTTTACAAAGAGAGAGCGACTCTTTCTCCTCACCTCTACTCTGATAAGCTATCAGTTTTCATTGTAATTTCAGGTGAAATGATAAATGACGGCCGTTACCAGGTGACAATGAATACTTTATAAGACAAACCCCTTATTTGCCTGGCAGTTTCTTCCGCAGTGGCATGCAAAGCGCCTCTGAACCATTTGTACATAAACTCCATGTACTGTAAACATGGCGCCGTGTCAAGAATGTGGCATTTAAAGAGTGACAGAAAATAGAAAAAAAACTCTGAACTTTTAAAAGTGACGTCAAATTTCTGTGTTTTCGAAGCAGACTTACAGTTTTTTGTTTTCTTCTACCAATAAAGGTGTGGTGTATGTAGCATTTATGGGTTAGAAAAAAGAGGAAATGAACAACTTTATGGCTGTGAACCATAATACAAAGATACACAATCATGGCTTCAGTTCCTGTCAAAGGAGTGCAAAGTATGTACAGTACATAAAAAACAGGTTTTGGCTGATTCTGAAATTATGATGACTCATCTTGTTTAATGACGAAAAAAAAACAACCTTTTGTCTCCACCTTCTTTACCCACATAAAGGAAAAATGTCCCTAAAAGAGTTTCTGTCAGGCTCCACCCTTGCTGTAACATTGTACTGTAAATAATACTTCAGTTTTGTTTTTTGGTTTGTTTGTTTTACAAAAGCCTAGTTAAACTTGAATTGTTTTCTTCTACATGACAGATTCTGATAAAAAAAAAATGTTTAATTTAACCTCTGTTTAACCAGAAAACACCCATTGAGATTACAAATCTCCTTTAGAAACAGAATGAAATGTTAATGCGTAACTATGCCACTTGCTTGCAATTTTTAAAAAAGGAAAATAAATAATTTGTGAACATATTCAGCACAATTAGCCTGAATTAAGTATTTTGTTTGAAGATTTGTGAAATTATTTTCAAAACTGGAGCAAACCCAAATGAAATGCTGACATAGAGTTACTGCAGAGCGACGTCACGGATGTCTGCTCCCCTCTCTGCCTCCTTCTGGGTGGCAGGAGAGCCCCGTTGCTCCATTCAAGTAGAGCATGAAACACGTAAAAATCAGAGGTGACTGCAAACAGTCGAAACAAGTTGTTGTGTGCTAGAAGATAGAGATGCCAGAACAAAGATTAGCATTTGCAGCAAAAGCTTCTATAGTTTTAAAAGAAAGGGTGAAAACCTATGTTTTGGTAGGGCTCAGATTTAATCTTAAATCCAGTTTAAGATTGCAGTTCTTAAACTGGAGAAAAAGGCATTGTTCTTTTAACTGCATCCTGCTTAGTTCCCTAATTTCTGGCACAGTGGTGACACTGGTGTACACACTCCAGCTCTCTAGTTGGCAGTAATGTACCTGTAGTTTGTTTGCAAAACAGATAAAAATTCACAGGATGTGTTTATGATTGCAGGATTTGAAGCCTACAATATTACCTGAACATGTTGCTGCAGGTATGATGAAAATATTAGCATTTGCTACAAACAGTCCAGAATAGACCAGAAGTTCAAAGCCTGTTTAAGCTCAAGTAGAGGCCATAGATATCCAGTAGAACTTAATTTGGGAAAGAAAAAAAAGTAAAATATAGATATTTGCTGTTGAGACATAGTTAAATAGCTAACATTTAGGAGTGTTAAGCAAACAATATTTCAGCTCCCATTACAAAATCAGTAAAATACAATTACAAAATGCGTTCAGTTGAAGCGCATTTGTCAGAATAAATTGAACAATCAACCTTTAAGCAGGTATTAAACATAATTGTCATTCACCCTTATATTTCTGTAATATATATATACACTGCTCAAAAAAATAAAGGGAACACTTAAACAGGTGTTTCACACTTAAAGTGTTCCCTTTATTTTTTTGAGCAGTATATATATACTGTATACACTGTATACTATATATGCAGACTGATATATATTACATCAGTCTGATGTAATATTATCATTGTAAATGTCATATTTATTTTATACTGTAAGAGGAAAATCATCATAATTAACAGAAATAAAGGCTTTCAAATACCCATCTGTGAGTAATTCATCTATATAATGTGTTTCGCTTAGTGATAAAATTCCTGAAATAAATGTGCTTTTTAGTAATATTCTAATTTATTGAATATTTGCTGGTCTGGAGCTCCTATTTATGTCCTTTCTACCAACCTTACTAGTTACCCTTTGGGTTTGTTTAGGGTTACCCACATAAAATAGTGATCTGTATATCAAGTGGTTTCCAGTGTTGTCTGATGTCCTAAGCAGTGAGATATTTGTCCCAGCATGTATAGCTATATATAGATCTTATATAGAGAGAGATTTTATAGCCATTGCTCTGTGGACCTGCAGTTTTACATACAGTATTTGCATGTTGCAAGAAGCTCCGTTTGCAATTTAAAGGCCAAACTACAATCAGCAAATAAAACTCAGTCAGAAGCAACCTTGTGATGACTCTAACATAGCACCTCCTATTCATACACAGACTAAAAATACTTTATTTGGATAGTATATGGAAAGTAGAGATAAAAATACTATAAAAACAGGGCCTGTTCACACAAACATGGATATTCTGAAAAAGCTTTTTGCTACTTTTGCGATGTCTGTCCTTATACAGAGATTTTGGTGATAACATTTTATTCATTTTCTGAAATTGAGATATTTAGAGACATTTGTGAATTCATTTGGTCTCGATATGTAGAAAGGTCTGCCTCATGCATAAAAACTACCATTTTCGGAGCTGGAAGCTGCAACAACAGTGGAGCCTTTTTAAAGGGAGGGTATTATGTATTTTCCAGTCATGTAGTTCCATTTTACAACACAATGAAGCAACTATGTTACCTTCAGTTGTTATAAACATGCTGCATATATAAAAACCTCACTTAAAAGAAATTTGATTTTGCATTACAGCCACATATGAGTCCTTAAAATCAGCCTGTCTCTTTAAGAAGCTCTTTAAGAAGCTAACCTTTCTGACGCTGCCCCTTTAGCAGGTCATCACAACAATGCTCCTCCTTAATGCTGTTAAAAACAGTTTTTAGTCTCGTCTATCTTTTGCCATGACTGTGTATCAAATAAGCGTCAAACGAAAGTTGATGCAAATGAATGAGGAAAAAGTTGAAAAGGTCTACAACTGGGTCCAGCACCGCTTTAGCCGTGTCAGTATCTTTTTCTGGAATTTTGACATTGTTAATGTTAACGTCGTCAACCCCCTACTGATGCTGAAAAGATATTACAACATGATGGGATTTCATGACACTGTGTAAATATAATGGGGGAAAAAATATCCAGAGCATCAGCTGTAATTTACAACAAAGGTTTATCAAGATTGAAAAATTCTGGTGTGCAGTTTGAATAGTTTCCATACAACAATGTCCACTGCAGGAAGAGGGGGTGTGCTGTCCATGCACTGCAGCCCTCTGGCCCCTGAGCTGCCATCTTCAGGGGTGAAACCATTACTTTTCAAAAGAAAGCTGTGGGGATTTTCGTTTGATGTGGTCTGAGGGCATCGTGCTGTGCATGCGGGAGAATGTAGAGGGCAAGGTGGAGCGCGTGTGCGTGTGAGTGTGTGCAGGCGCTGCAGTGCACGTGACATAGTAGGGGTACATCAGTCAAAGGGCCTCTGGGCCAGACGTTCGGCTGCCCCTGACAGTGCACTCCAGGAGGGGCTAGTCGGTCTGCAGGGCCGACTCAGAGTCCTCCATTCCCTGGGACAAAAGCCGTGGCCCAGTTGAAAGATGTGAATTCAGTGGCTTTTGTGCCCAAAGCCCAGAGACATGCCGAGTGAGAAATCTGACCTTTGCAGAAAGTCAGAATGTGTTTTTGAACCCCTCTTGCTGTCTCTGGCAGTTTGGGGCAAGAAGTGAGAGAACGAATAGGAGGGAGTGGGTGTGAGATGGTATGGGATGGTGGTCGTATTTTATCCAGCAGCACCTACACGTGGTTTGTGTGTGTGTGTTAACGCGTGTGAATGTATGTGCGAGATGGGAGATTAGACAAAAGAAGCAGCAACTACTAGAGTCTCTAACTGTGAAAACAACAAATTAATAGAGTTTGTGTTTATTCTTCATCTTCGCCGTCATGTGGTGTGAAACAGGCAGGAAATTGAACGTGTAAAAGCTTAATTCTGCAGCAGAGCCTTTTAGAGTGGGACTCCACAAGAGTTCAGCCTAATGTCAGTCGAGGTTGTCTGGGATGAGGAATATTATTCCTTCTCACGTCTGTTTATGATTTGATTTATTATTTATTTTTGGAGTCGAGTCAGGAGCTGAATATTAAAATTACACACAACCGAGGCCCAAACAATGGCAACAAAACGGCACATTTTGATGATTTGAGGATTACAATTTGCATTAGCCATAGTGATGATACCGAGTCGTCCATTTGATTTTCCTAACTGCTGCCTAGATGTGTTTTGTATGCATATGCCCACACTTTTGCACGGTCCAACTACAGATGCACGCTCAGAGACAATTAAAACTGAGTTGTATGAAGCAAAAGGTGTATTTATATGTCAACGTAATTCTTTTTTTTTTTCTTTTTTATTTGCGCTGATGGTTCATGAATCACAATCCAGGACGTTGCAGGAGTTTGCTGAGAGCAGAGATTTTGGCAGATAGAGCAGGCTTATGTTTTTCAGTCATACATTTTTCTTGACACTGCTTTCATCCCCCGGCCGTAATCATCATATCTCCCCCATTGCTCTCCCGGATGCAGACATCCATAATGCAATCTTCCTAATTTTGATCCCTTGCAATCTGGTTTTAAAAGGGAGGAAGAAAAAAAAGAGGGGGGGACTTATTCTGAAGGCTCGCTTGGTAATCATTTTAGACAGATAGCCTTTCCCATCGCAGATGAGCAAATATTTGTAAACCAGCTATCTAATGGAAAATTATAGTGAAATTAGAGTGAAATTCATGACGGCGAAATCCGATTATCTGTAATTCTATTATGCCATCTTAGCCCACACAGCATATTTTTGTAGAGTTTTTTTTACCATAAATACCTATGCCAGGGGTCCTGCTAATCAAATAAAATTGAAATTCATCTTCCCATTAAATTCAATTAGCCGCAATTTCTAAAGCCTAACAAAGATTTTAATTACTAAATTATAAAATTCTCCCTAGCCAAATTGGGGATAGAAAAAGTGCATCCCCGCATCTGAAAAACAAACCCATGAAAGGAAATTGTTGATCAAAAAAGATATCCAGGGGAAAATAACATTAGGGAGAGCGCTGGGGCCCTTATTCAGCGAGTCTGGGTGGAGAGTGACGTGTGCCAAGCGCTAGGCTCCTGGGCTAGAGGAAATGAACTTAGCTGAGGTTCTCTTTGTCTCTAAATGTCTGCCCTCAGAGTTATTACGCCGTAATTGACTAATTGACACCTTAATTTCATTTATGGGGCTCCTGTGTTCATAAAGCAACCTCTGGGTGGGGCAGTGGTCTTGAGCGGAAGCAGAGAAGTTGACATCCAGGACACCAGGTAGGGCCTTAGGCCTTCGGCTCTGTCTCTTGCAGATGACGATTATGTATTTGATTATGAAATGGTCAGGAAGAACACACTGACTTAGCAGAGGCTTAAGGAGCATCTTACAGTACTTGGATGTTTAAATCCCCCCTGATGCATGCTGATAGGTAATAATGATGCACGTTCAGCCTTACAATCTGCCACTGCAGACAGAAATGACCTCCTTCAGGGTCAGAGGAATTTATTTTTAGGAAGAGAGTTTCTTAAATCCTCCAATGGAGGATAAAGTAAACACTGGCCCTGGGTCAAATCACCCCTTTGCCAATTACTGCTCACATTTTGTACAAACTCATTATTTCATGTATCCTACCAGGGTACTTAAATGATTGAATATTATTTTATTTCTCTTTCTAACTATGAATTTGTAGTAAATTATAGAAAGAAATAAACATAAAATGCTCAAGTTTCTCTTATCATTTTAATTGTTTTAATATGTTTTCTGAACATTGTTTTTTTCCACCTGGTTCCACTGATCATGGCTCAGGTAACATTTGGGCAAGTTGACCTTGATGAAATATGACCTACCTAATAACTTCTACTTAACTTACTCAGGATATTTAGTGAGTTAACTACAACTCCTTCAGTTAATGCTGGTTTTATTTGGCTCTGGCATTTGAGTCAATTCAGTTTACTTTTGACCTGCAATTAACCTAACTTTAATTTATTTCACACAATTGTTTATACAATAATAATTGTTATAAAACCTGCCAATAGGTTTTATATTATCGCTTTTCAAGCCATAAGTTATTAACTATGCATTTTCATTAATAAGTGGACAAAGTAACAAGACGGTTTTGATTTTAATTCCCCAAACAAACTGCAGTAAAACTGTTTCACAAGCAGATTTTTTGTGGGTTTGTGCGAAAAGTTAATGTTGGGTTTAATGTCTGGGCTCTTTGCTGCCCTGCATCATGAGCCTTATAGTATTGTCACAACATAATAACAGCCTAATTCCCTGGCTGAAACTAAAATACATGCATTTTTTTATGCTGCCAGTGCATTAAAGAAGAAATAAAAAACATCAATAGTAAAAGGAAGAGCAGTGCAACTTTAAAATGACATAAAGCTCTATTATGAAAAATCCGGAAATACTTAAAAAGGGTGTATTATATATTTTCCAGGGACCTTGCGCTATTCTCCACAATGCTTCTTCAAGCTGTCCATTGATGCCATTTACAACCATTCTCAGGAGTTCACCAGGTTCCACCAGGGGTTTACCAGTTCCTGCTGCTGCTGCTAGTCTGGAGGAGCTGAGTGGGGGAGGTGCAGGGAGAAATGTTCTTTGGGGAGGGACTTAAACTCTGAACACTTCTCAAACATTTATGAATGAGCCAAAGCAACACTCCGGGTATATGTTGTATGCTGGCATATTTACAAACAGTTGCTACAGGGGTATGAGCATAAACTAACGAAGAAGAAAATGTTGCAGTAACTTAAAATTCTGCCACAGTCTGTCACTTGAATAGCTGATCTGTTTTGGGATCAACCGTGTGGAATTCACAGTGTTCTGCTGCATCCAGACTGAGAAGTTTACTGTTTTGATTAACTGTCTCTAAATGTCAATGCACTGTAACTGTCCACAAGTGGTCAGGTAATCACTAGTTGATTTAATCAGTCTAACTCATACCACCAGTATTACTTTCACTTTCAACCACCCACTATGTTGTGGTGAGTGTATGGCAAAGTGTGAGATAAAGAGATGGTTTTATTGGCTCATTGCTGCGATGTTTGAGTTGCGTTGATGAGACAGCAAGGTGGACATATAGAGTATATGTGGTGATGCACACTCCAAAACATCCACAGTGGCTCGGCTTAGATTATGTTATCAAATAAGTTATAAGATCATCTAACCTGGTCTTCCAACGTGACCTGCCTTTTGTAATTAAGTGACAAGTGAAATAAAATTATTAAAATTGCAAAGGACCAGCACTTGATGTTTGCTCTTTTTGTTGTGAATGGGCCTAGGAACTACTGCTGACTACATTGAGTAGAGTTTGTTGTGTAGTAGAGTAGTTTAGCAAAGAAAGGCTGCTAACAGGACAGCTTTGGGGTCTCAGGTCAGCTGTCAGGTTGGTTTCCCAGCCACCCCCTGCTCCTTACCAGTGGGCCACTAAAATAACAGCTCAGCACCCTCTGTAGACTACAAAGCTCCATCTGAAAAGGCACCTGCTGCTGTTATTCACTTTAGCCCCTTTAGCAGCTCAATCTGTCTATTTAAAGGACACGTAGGAGAGAAAGACTGACTGGGAAATGATGAATTATTTAAGCATGATGTCTAATTGTTTCAAGGCGGACATCTTGTTTTTAGAGAGGAAAGCTTGGGGTGGATATGTGTGAGGGGGGGAGCTTGCCGTGAAGAGGTCTGTGTACTGTGTCGCACTTGAAGTGGCCGCGTAAATATGACCAAACTGAAACTTTAATCTGCTTTTTCCCCGTCCAAGCTGGCTGGGTATTAAAGATAATCTTTTTTGTGTGTCATATGGTGGGAGATATAGATGGAGCTAATTTTTTAGAGACAAATCTGATATTTGTCAACTGGTTGAAAAAAACCTGGGGATTTTCTCCTAATCCTCCCTAGGATATGAAGGCGCGTTAACAGCAAAATGCAGATGGTGTTCTGTGCACGGAGAGTACCCAGCACTCAGCGCAGTGCATATGGAAAGGCGCAGCTATCCTCGCCAGGGCTCAGCACAACCTGCAGATAGCAAACTCCCCACCCCAACACCACCACATTCAATTAATGAGCCACTCATGAAAGCAAAGGCATGTTAGTTTATTCCAAAGCGCAAACTTTGCTAAATACATTTCTTAGTTGTTTCTCTTTACTTTTTTTTTTGTTTCTTTGCTGACATAACATCCTTCCAGGCTGTGCTCATCAAATATTCAGTTGCAACTCGATTCCAATAAGGAAAAGAAAACAAATTATAAATAAAATGGAGGCATAAATCTTTCAGGATCCTAATTCTAACTTTCCCTCAGAGTGTTTCTGTCTTTATTTTGTCACATTAAGCAGTTTTGCTTTCCGTTCCCACTGCAAGGCGTGGCTGAATTTAACACTGGTGGAAAGAGCCCTTTATTCTTCTGCTCTCTTGTTTTGGAACACTCTGCATTTTGTGGTGTCGCTGCTTTTATGCACAATTATCACTTGTGTAACTTCTGGTTTGGTTTTTATGAGAGATAGAACAATAAAATCTATGTGATGTTCCACTTGGAGGTTGCAGAGGGACTGTTGTAACCCTGCACTTGCCTTGTCAAATATAGCTCCGACGTTACTACAGCCAGTCACCGCAGTGATGCAAAGAGGCCCTCATCGCCTTATCTTATCCAGTATTTAAAAGAGGATGTTTCTTCCGGTCATTTTAGCACCAGAATGCAACATGGCAGAATCTTCTAGACGCATTCCACAACTGCTTTGTGGCTTTGCATCACATTTGACAATGTATTGATAGCCCCTCTGGAGCTGTGAGGTCAAACATACCTAGAGCCGCAAAGGAAGCAAAACGAGCTCAAAATCTTACCTGAGGTGGACATATGGTGCACATAATAAGGCAGAGCACATCACAATATCGTGTTGAAGGGCTTAAGGATGTGCACTTCTAAACCTATTACTGAATATATAACTATGAGTATCAGGGTTGACAGAATGGGACAGAGCAGATTAATGTCAGGAGGACAGTGAAGACGCTGACGGCATAAAATCTAAAACTGTTGCAGGGGGACAAACTATCCGACCTGCAAACTCTGGATAAATCAAGCTTCTGTCTCTGTACTCACAAATCACAATAGTTTTACAATGTAGAATTAGCGTCATCTAGCTCCGTCCACATTGCTACCCCTGGTAAAGAGGTGAAAAATGTATTAGAATAAAACCATGTTTAGAATAGAAGAGAACAGAATAGGAATAATTTATTTATTGCTCTCCGTGCTAAAATTCAGCCGTGCCATCATGAAAGTGACAGGCAAACGCAGGCTTGCCGATTCACCTCAAGATAAAAAAGTGAGCTCAAAAAGAAAAGAGAGACTCTATAATAAAGGCAAATTAACAAAAATAAATTTTAAAAAGTGTGCAGTTAATAAAAAATAAAATACTCAAACTCAAAACATGCAAATGAATAGACAGAATAGATTTACAAGAAATGGAAAAACTTATCAAGTTTGTTGAGAGCGGTGGTGGTTGTAGCCAACACAGGTATGTCCAAAGCGTGGCCCGGGGGCCACCTGTGGCCCTTTAAACAATTCTGTCCAGCCACTGACTGCAGCTCAATATTGGTATAAATTTGACCCTTTTATTGACAAATTTGATTCTTCCTTAATGGAAAGTGTTACGCAAAAAGTATTTTTATTTTTATTTCATAGTAAGTATCGCTGTAAACATACATAGATTCCTAAGTTAAAAAAAACAACTAAACTAGAGCTCAATTCCTCTATTAATTTTTTAATCTTTATACAGTTGATCAAATAAGCTGAAAGACAATTCTATGTTGAAATTCTTGCTGAACAGATTTTTTTTTATTACAAAATTATTTAACATTTCAAGTTGGAAAAGCAATTTGGTCCCCCAGAGCACTTTTACAACTTTGGGATTCAGGCCCATGTTGAAAACAGTCTGGCCACCACTGGTCCAACAGCTACTGGGAGGAAGGATCTGCAGTAACACTCCATTGTGCCCCAGTGGATGCAGCAGTCTGTCGCTGGAGGAGCTCTCCAGTTAACAACAGCTGGGAGACATCGTCCAACAGAGATGTTATTTTGGAGGAGTTAGTTTGGTCTCCCACCACCTGCACTGGGTCAAGGGGGCATCTTAGGACAGAGCTGGCCTTCGTGATAAGCTTATCTAGCCGCTTCCTCTCCACTGTAAATAAGCTGCTCAAACAAACTACATCACAAAAGATGGCTGATGAACCACAGAGTCAAAAAATGTCTGGAGCACCCCAATGAACTCCAAGAGACCTCAGCCTCCTCAGCAGGTAGAGTCTGTATGGCTTTAAATGAAAGCAAGTATACCATAGACTGCAATTGCTGTTGCTTTTTGTTAGTCTCTTTGTTTTTTTGTGATTGATGTTTTTTGTTTGTTTGTTTGTTTTACTCTATGGTATTACACTGGGAAAACTAAACTAGGTTTATGTGATTTGTCATATTAATACCCCAGGTAAGCTAGAAGTCACTGATGACTGATTAAATCACTGAGTTCAACTTCAAAAAGCAAAATAACGCAAAACTGATTCAGATACATTTTGTTATTTATTGGAACATTTAGGAGTAATTTTGTAAAGATAAGAACAAAAGCAACAAAAGTATTTTCTAACATCTGTATTTTTTTCACTGCAGAAATGTGCGCATATTAAATGCTAGATTTTTCTGAATTGATCAGTATGTAATGACACAAAATAAGTCACAATTATGGGTTTTTACACATTCCTATCGAGTATAACAATGGAAAAGGAGGGTGCTGTGTGTCATTGTGCTTATTTTACAAAATAAATGAAAATTGTCAAAAAAAAACAAAAACTCAAGAGTTTTTATCACTCTCCCTCCTCAATATTTACACGCAACAGGCACGGAAGCTGTAACAGTCTGCCGTGTGTGTGTGTTTGTTTTGCACAAGATGAAGCTGCTGTCTATTGATTAGCCCCGCTACAGAAAAAAATGACATTATACGCACTGTGAAATTCAGCATTTTTTTAACCTTCAGCGATGCTTGTCATTTGCTTGTAAAATAAATATATAAATATACACCAGGAGGAAGACAAGGGGGGAGAGAAAAAAAATCACTAAAGCTCTTTTGCTGTAATTGGCTGAATAGCAAGGGCAGCAGAAAATTTACAGGCAGACAACAGTGTGAAGGGGACTCGGTCACAATGCAAAAAAAACCTAAGCCCTCAGCACCAGCAAGGGAGCGAGTGAACCAGCCAGCGCGGGGAAGAGGAAGGGAAGCGTCTAGGTGGCTGTCGGGCATATCTTAACTACCACAATGCACTTGTCTCCCCCTGGCTTTGCTGGTAAGCTGCAGATCAGAGTCCATTTTCTGGACAAGTAAAGTAAATAACCTGAGTGAGCGTGCAGAAGACAGTGACAGGGAAAGAGAAATCCCCCAAAGTCACAGTGGTGACACTCTACTAAATCCAATCAAACTGAGGAGAAAGAGGGAGAGGAGGAAGGAGGGAGGAAGAGATCCTCTTTGGTTCCTGTGCGTGTGTGAGTGTGTGTGTGTGTGTGTCCAACAGCATTGATGCAATAACAC
Organism: Xiphophorus couchianus; assembly: GCF_001444195.1. Taxonomy (NCBI): domain Eukaryota; kingdom Metazoa; phylum Chordata; class Actinopteri; order Cyprinodontiformes; family Poeciliidae; genus Xiphophorus; species Xiphophorus couchianus. Next base: position 12,268,087 of record NC_040228.1, read on the forward strand.
CTCATTCAGTGTTTAGCCCTTCTCAAAGGACAGGCAGGGATAACACTTTAAACCCTGTGGCTTTATCTCCTGCAGATTTTCCATAAAATGCCAAGCCAGGGAACCGGGGCCATGTGACTACCATGTAGGTCAGGGCAGACGGGGGGTAGAGAGAGTGGGAGGTGGAGGGAGAGGTGCCGGGTGGGGGAGGATTGGAGTTTTCTAATGGAACTGTTGAAAATAGCAAGCGGTAACCAGATTAGAACAATTAGCATTTTGTCCTCAAGATGATGCAGATCGGAGAAAGATGGAGAATTTAAACTCAAAAACAGAACGGAGAAAACTTGCAAGTGACAGGAAATACACAAGTTATAAGTAGAAAAACAAATTAAAGAGAAGTTATGGAAAAAGTATATAATTCCAAACAAAATTATTCACCCCTGTGAAACTTTTTCTCATTTCTTCATGTTACAGCAAAATCTGCAGTATGATTCACTTGAATTTTATATGACAGGCCTATAGCAGAAAGAAAAATAGCTGATTTAAACAATAATAAATCTAAATATTGATGTGCAAATGTACTCAGAGCCTCACTTAGTATACTTCAAAGAGCCGCCTTTCACTGCCATTACAGGTGCAGGTGTTTGGGAGTTTTATCACGTTTGCACATGCAAAGACTGAGAGCATCTGTGAACTTGCAGATACTTGCAATTGGATTTAGGTCTCAACTTTGACTAGGCCATTTTAACACATATATCCTTTGATCAAAACCATTTAATTGCAGCTCTTGGTGCAATTATGTTTAGGGTTGTTGTGGTGCTGGAAGACCACAATATTCGGTTGCAGTGTTTAACAGGTTTTTCTAACAGCATTGCAACATATTTATCTGTCTTCACATCAGCTCTTGCTTCACAGTCCCTGCTCAAGAAACAGGGCACATACAGTACATATTGTGCATTCTAAATGGCTTTAGCCAAACTACAAATTGGTCTTGGTTGTTTTAATTGCCACTTACCCATAAAGACCTGATTTGTGGAGTTTACAACTAAGAGTTGTATTTTCAGGTGCTTCTCCTACCTGAGAATCTGGTTCTGAAGTTCCTCCAGATTTGCCATTGGCCTCTTCACTGGTTCTCTGATTAGTTTTCTCCTAGCCAGGCCTCTAACTTTATGTGGATATTCATGTCTTGATAGAACAGAGCTCGGTGAGATGTTTAAAAATTGAGATTTTGTTTTATAAACTAAGCCTGATCTCAACCTCATCCCAGCTTGCATAAAAGGCAGTTAAAAAAAGGGAATCATAGTAACAAAGCACTGAATGCAAAGGCATGCCGCACTTTTCAGACTTCATTTTTGAAAATGTTTGCCAGTGTCATCATGGACTTCCTTGATCGGATCTTTCACATAATATCCAAAAAAAGCCTCTTGAAGTATGTGGTTGAAATGTGACGAAGTGTAAATATGTTCAACAGTATGATTACTTTTCCCACTGTTCTGAAGTTTCTGAAGGCTGTTATTGTTTTAGACACATCTAAGATCTGTTTGTTAATAATCAATAAGACACCTAAGTACAGATGCAGCAAAGATAAGCCTGCTTCTTACAGCCTTATCTGTAAGTTTGAAAAGTCAGTGTCGTTAATGGAAGAAACCTTCTCCTCCATAGCATTAGTCAATAATTAAACAGTTGTATGACCAATGAACTGAAATATATTCCTTAAGTGTCACAATTTATTTTATCTGTGGGTAAAGTCTATCTCTGTGCACCCAGCTGATGATAAACTAAATTAATGGTGATCACTGAGCATAACTAGATCTGTTGTGCAACTACTTAACCCACTTATCGCTAACTGTGCAAAACACCTGCCTCATTATATGATAGGTTTTTTTTTTGCCAACACAGTGTGAGACAAAGGAGTAAAAACTTTACAGTGTTAGGAAGTATTGTGACCTTATAGCAAGTCCACAAATTCAATACACTCTCCATCTTGCCTCCAAATCTTGGGTTTCTATGAAAGCGTTTTCTGGCGAACGAGTTGATCGTTATCCATGACATTTTCAGAATACAGAAATATGTCAATATTCTGAAGCTCGATGCGCTTCTATAATTGAGCTAAGGAGCCCTTAGTTTCCATATGCTGAGGGCACAGAGAATCCCAGGGGAATACCAGTGACGCTTGATTGAATACAAAAGATGGACGGGATTAGGGCTGGTGTTGCTGAGTGACCTTGACTTATTTTATGACCCTCACCCTCAGTTAATCACACGATTCTGCTCTGTTCAATAAAACTCAGGTACCAAAAGATTTTGCCCAAGTGGTGAGTGTGTTTCCTCCCAGGCATCTGCATTTCTATACAGTTTCCTACCAGCTCTGTGCAACCTGGCCTCAATCAAACTCAAAGGCACCATCCCTGTGAAAACAGTATTGATCAAAACCCAGCATCTATCCATGCATAAGAGCTTGTTTCCATTGATTTTTCCTATTTGTGCTAGAAAAAAACAAACTATAATGGAGTTGATATGAATTACAGGGTATTTTGCCTCAGTTCATGAACACAAACCAGATAGCGCCAACCGTTTCCACAGAAACGGGATAACAGTTTTTGGTCTGTTTTGCAGGAATCGATCATTTTAATTTATTTAAAGGATTTACACAGAGCCAGCCTGCAGACGCCACAAGCAAGAGCAACTGGGCGGTCCACGGCGTAAACATGCGTGTATCGGAAAATGTTTGCAGATGACCAGCAACGTTTCATTCCATTTCGAATAAATTACATCTTGCCTCGCCACTAATGTGTAGCTGCACGGTAGATAATACTTGTTGTTGTTGTCTAAATGCAGGTTGCCTCCATGTTTTTATTTTTGCAAAACTCTATCAGCACCTTAAATTACTGTAATAAGACGTGTAAAGCACATAAAAAATTGCTTTGCAAAAGTTGCAGCCCACCTTTGCATTTCTTTAAACTCTCCCAGTTGCCAGGTTATGTGAAAAGATTTGCTGTCTCTAATTCCCAAGCTCAAGGCTGATCAGTGTTATTCAACTGACACTTCCCCTAAAGCCTTCTGACATTAAGCCTTTATAAGACAGTTATGGGTATTACATTGGTCTTGCAACATAAACTACTTTTTATTCCTTTACTATTGTGTTTAAATATAACAGCTACAGCAACAGATTAAAGTCAATAGGCTACCTCCGACCTTGTTAACAGGCTATTATTGCATTGTTATCCTTGGAGTGTCTTCTGTAGGTTTTGAGCTCGGGGGCCTTAATATTATTGAAGCAGCTAAGGTGCAGTGTAACTGTGGAATATACTAGTAATGCCTGTTTAAATTTATTTCAAAGTCCATCCTCATTCATATCATTCTGGGCCAGGAGAACTCATAATAATAAAGCAATATGAGCAAACTCGCTCTTATTATTCAGAGGGAAAATCGCAGAGAAAATCCAACTAACACACCCCCTTAAACCAAAACAGAGTATTGTAAAGCGGGTAAAGAGATTAAAGTCCATGCCATGCTAAATCGCAGGCTTACCTTGTCACTAAAGCTTATTTATGCTGACCCCTCAAAACTATGTGCTGTAAATAAATAAAATGAGCTTTGAATTGTATCCCGCTTTATTGCAATGATTTTACTCCATGTTCGGTTTGACACACCCAAAGATAAAGTTACTCAGTGCAACCTGAATGCACTGGTTACAAAGTGAGATTGTTATAAGTATTGCTCAAATTGCTTTTGTGTCAAAATATTTCTTTTTTGTGATAAGTCTGAATAACAGATGCCAGGCTTAAATCAAAGGCAGCTGGATTTTCTCCCAGTTTTTTCTAAAGACGTTTCAACACCTATCTGGGAGTCAATGCCAACTCGGGAGGCTCGCGGTTTAACAGCTTCAAGTTCGGAGCTGCTGCTTTTTAAGCACATGGCGGCTAGGTTTGCAATCAGCCAAGCCATTTGGGGGTATATTGCCACTTTGACTAGTGTGAATAAATCAGTGTGAATAGATTAAATTATTGTTGCAGTTTGAAGATTCTCAGTTTATACAAATATCCATCTCAATCACACTTACATGACATGCTGAACTTTATGATTTGATAAAGAACTGATAAAGAAGAGATTTTCTTTACTACCCAACCCAGCTAATACTCAGAAAATGTATCATTCACCAGACAACTTCATTATCTGGATTTCTAAGAAAGAAAAGCAACTATCTTACTTGAGACAACAACATTTTTTTGGTCATTTCAAAAGAAGAGACTTTTGAAAACTGTTTTCCTAAAATGGCGACAACTACAAAGTTGGTTGACTGGTGAACCAACTTTGTAGTTGATCACCGGTGGCAATAAAGGCAAAGTGTTCTTCATTGAGTTCTTTTAATATTTTGAAAAAAGGCTTTAAAGTCTGAATTTTTTTATGAGAACACTTTGACTCACTCACCACACAGGCTTTTTGAGGCCATCTTAAAACCATTCGTATTTGTTCTAGGACTTATTGGGCAACAGTGGAGGAGGAAACAGTGTTGCCTCCTTCATTCATGACTCACCTCATCTCAAACACTTGCTCACAGAACCAGATTAAGTCACCTGTGGATGATTTCCGGTACCCACAAACCGCCCTTTCTCTTAATCTGAGACGATCATCACACATGGACACTGTTCTTTAGAAAGCTCTGCAAAAGCTGTATTTCCTGTAGCATTCCTCATGAAATACAATCTACCTAAATGAGCTGCTGGTCATCTTCTACTCTCGATACCCTGTGCTTATCCATCACTTGGTGTCTTGGCGCACCACAAAACAGGACAGGTCCAAACTACAATGAACAATCAGGTCTGCAGAGAAGATCATCAGGCCTGACCTTCCCTACATCCAGGACTTGTACAGGTCTAGGGGTCTCTGCAAACCTCACACATACATACCTTCAGGTCAGTGCTGCAATTTGCAAAAACCAGCCACTACAGAGACAGATTCTTCTCACAGGCTGTCACTCTTATCAACACTTAGCAGTCAGTCAAGTCGGGGCGTCCTGTATAGTTATAAAATGAACGCCGTCAGACAGCGGATTAATTTTTTAAAATCAATTTTGGCACATTTTATATATATTCTAAATTTTGTATTTACGATTCTTATGTAAATCGATTTTTTTAGCACATCCCTACAAACTACTTTTTAAAGCAGGGCTTTTCAAAGTGTGTTCAATGCCCCCATATCAAGTGGTTCTACACACACCTAAAGCAGGAATGAATGGATGAATGGAACATCAAGCATAACGGCAGCAAAATGTTTACAGATATAAAAGCAACATTGCAGTTTGAGGAGGTGCACAATACCTCACAGCAGTCATATGCCAACCTAAGCATCATGTTGTTGTTTCATGACTAATGAAAGATAAAGACATTACACAACAAATACATAACAATTAGGTTCATATTTTGTCTGGAATGTTATAAAAACTGGAAAACATTTTTAAATACATTTTAAATGTAAGTTGGGAAAAGTAAGGGACCTTGAAATGGAAAATATCAAGGTCCTTGCAACCTTGCAAATAGTTGGAAAAAATAAATCTACAAGTGATAAAAGGCAGATTTCTTTTTATGTTCTGACTTGTTCCATTTGCTTGGCCAGCTCATTTCAACAGAAATTTAGCCACAAGGCAGAAATCAAAAACCAATCAAATCTGTGTTTAACTCAGCTAGCAACATATCGGTGCAACACTAATTTCCGCCAGAATTTTTATAACCTAAACATAAAGCTCAGCAAAACTGAAAGCACTGCAATCAAGTTTGAAGTGTATGTCTTTTATTTTGTATCATAAAAATCAGTTTTATTGACTATCGAGAATAACACAAACTTTCATGTAAGTTTCCAACCTGTGAATGTTTTAAAAAATTATTTTATCCTCTTGATTTGCTTGGTACAATACAAAAAAAATGTGAATAAAAAACACGTACCTTGGAATCATGGAGAAAGTTTCTGAAAGCTCAACAATCTCCCCCTATCTAGATCTTTGGATGGAAAAATAACATGACGCTCCATCTTTCAAAGATGTACTTTTCCTAAAGCATTGTTGATTGCCCTGTGTCCATTACTTGGAGGGATTATGATAATATTCCACATTGTGCTCGGCATGATGCACAGGAAATTCAATACTCAAAAGGTTAATGCAATCAATTAGGATGACAAAGGAGTAAAGTAAAACCCTCCTGCTCGTGGAAAAAAGAGACAGGAGAAGAGAGGGGGAGAAAAGGTATTGAAAGCTTGAATGAATGCAGAAAGAAAAGAGGCACTTGAAACGACAGAAAAATGGCATTTATTCAGCACGTATCATCCAAGGCTGACTAAATGGGACACACACAAAATGAGCACAAAAAGGAAAAAAGAAATACCTCTTAGATAGTGAATTGCATCATTCAGCACTTGGTCAGTGGTAATTGAACAGAACAGGAGCAATATTTTTGTTTGAAGGTAATCAGATACCTGAGCCAAGGAAGAAATGGCCAGTACCAGAGGCTCGAACATCGATTCATAAAGCTCGTAATGTTCTATGGACTTTTCCCACCACTCTGAGTCAAGTTTTGTCTCCTTACTCAAATCCCACATGCATTGTTCCATCGGCTGAATATTAACAGCACAACAACGTTGTATAGGAACGATATCTTTTGTTATTTAGATAGATGTTACAACGGCATACAACACAAAGGGAGCCTCATCATTGCAGATAAATGGATAAACTTGGTTGGCGGTATTGAGCTCTACAGCCATTGTAATAATCCATATTACCTTTTCAGCCTCACACTGTCAAAATGCTGATGTATTAATCACATTTCTGCAATCCTCGGTGGCTAATGGTGATGTTATGAGGAGTCAGGGTGGCAATATTTCTCCGACGTCTTGCAACGCCTATTTTCTGCCGATAAGTTGTGCAAGGAGAAAAGCCTAAAACCTCGTAATCCACTTAGGTAAGGCAGCAGACTTACCTACCTCTGCACACAGACAGCCTCATAAATCTGCTGCACCTTTTGCATTCTTAAAAGACCGTAAATAAGCGGCGGAATTCGTCAACCCGCTTTGTTTGTACCAATGAAGACATGTTGCACAAGTCAAAAAAAAAAAAAAAAGAAAGAAAACAGTACAGGTACAAGCCCTAACAGATACTCTGTCTGCGAGTTCGATTTACCTCAGGAGGAGCAAAAAAAAATAAAAAAATCAAGAAATACAGGATTGTAACTGAGCTTTTTTCTCCTAAGTCTTGAAAAATAAAGTTTAGAATATATGGATAGTCGCTTTTTCATTCTGCACGTCAGTTCCTTTGAGGCCAAATAATGTGTAGACAACAGGCAACACCAGCCTTGCTTAGGAAGTAACCAGGGCTTAATGTCTTCACACCAAAATTCTGTTTTTCTCTTTTATTTAAGGGGCACAACTCTGTAATTTGACCTACATCACATTTTTCTGTTTGGGCATTTTCAGGTCCAGCAGCCACGTTGCAGAAACAATGAGCCGGATCGGGCTTTGAAGTCAGCCCCCAATGAAAGTGGAGCGACTGACACATGAAATGCCCTCACAGCTGGGCTGCCCCCAGTCAAAAGAAAAACAAATACTTTGACTGAGAGGGGGACACGCCGCTCCTGTCTGAGCTTCCTAAGGCCCTGAGCCACCGCCGGGTGGTGGGCTTTCACGATATGCCTGTAATGATGGATGGATTGGGAAGAAAGTCTATTCACATGGAGATGTTACATCATAAATATTTACACAGGGCTGCCGTTTCCATGTAAAAGCCTCTGCTATGGAAAAATCCAAAATAAGTGCAGGAGAATGAAAACTACAGAAAAGCAGCCAAGTGCTCATTTTGGAGCGTGTGCAACAGTCGGTGATACAATAATACTAACCTGAGTTTATGAGTTGGTGTTTTCTCAGTGAAACAAATTATCTTTTCTACAGCAGACTGCGAGCTGTATTTACTTTTATGCCTGACTGAATAAACTGCTGTGTTACAGAATCACTGGACCTCTTTGAACAAATCCTGAATACCAAAATACTAAAAAGGGAGAGTTTGACTTTGAATTACCAACATTTATTTCCCCTTGTGATTAAGATCTACGAATGGAAAACAAAATAGAAATAGGATGGTAATATAACCATCCTATTATGTTACCTATTAGCCAGTAGCTGCATTTTCACTATGTTTATAAACCATTACCATCTTGTCAGTCACTCTCTTCCCATTTTTTATTACCGCGTTCTTTGTTGTTGTGGTTTATATGATTGTAATGAAATAAATTATAATTAAAAGTACCTCTAAGGCTTTACAAATGGAAAAAGATTGAATCACTCTTAAACAATGCTAAAAAAAAATCATTTCTGTTGAGTGTTGACTAAGGTGTAACCCAGATTCCTTAACCTCTTAACTCATAAGGATTTCAGAGAACCAACGTCTAACTTCTAAGTGTTGTGGGCGAAACTATTTAGAGGTTAAAAACTGTAAAGCAAACTTTAGGTTTAGCTTGAAGCCAACGCTAACCTTAGCAGTGTTCGCTGCGAAAGGTTTGACATTGGCAGTGTTTTTGCGTTGGAAATGATCTTGTCTGTTATTGCTTTTTATTTTACTTTTTTTCCAAATTGAGCACTTTGCTGCCGCACAAAATATTTTAGTGTAAATACTTAGCACAAGGGAGTTCCCTAATTTTTTAGTAACCTGATGAGGAGTCTTACCAGTTATATGAACAGACAACAACTCTAGAACTGCTTTTTTTATACTTTAAAATAAAAGTCTCAGATATAGACCCTTAAATCTGTAAATTTTATGTCAGTGGTGCACGGTAATACCTAACAATAAAACAGAATAAACAGAAATACGGTACTATTTTATTATCACGTTACACCCTTAGAAAGAATGCACATATGGTTACTGAGCTCACCCTTACTTTATATAATAACTATACCTGAGATACAGCATCTTTCTATGAGAGGGGGCAGAAGTGGAGAGCAGACACACCATTGTTGTTGGCAAACAGTCATACAAATTTCTTCTCACTGAGTTCAATTAAAAGCCTTAAAGTCCCTTGAGATTATCCCCACTAACCAATGAAAACAATTTTGGTGGTTTAATTTTCCTCAGACTGTCTAGGAGAGGAACTCCATCTTTTCGAAAAGTTTGTCGGAGCCACGAGGAGTGGGGAGAGAGCAGAGGGGGTGTCAAGGCCTCATGTTAGAGCCAGTTGGCCTTTATGATTAGTTTCATTAACATACAACAAAAGCCAATTAAGCTTACTGTGCTCAGTTATGTTGTTGTTTTGTGGTTAGACAAGCAGTATTACTCTGGACTTCAGCTGAATCTCACTTAACTTTGCTCCATGCTACTACAAGCAACCTGCTCAAAGCACTCTTTAAGGCTGTTACAAAAGGGAGGGAATAAAAAAATATGTACGTACAGCGTATTTCTCTGAGGCTCAGTGTTCGCGAACAGCAGAAATTGTGCAACATTATACTATGAAACTGCAATAAAAAGTCAATTTATTTGAAGGCCTCTGCACACATCCTTACAAGGGACGGCAATAATGGTGCAGGACTCTGTATGTGGGAATCTGCAATTGCAGGGAGGTACACCGGGGCCCTGATTGATGCGAGGAGTGTGTCTTCTTTCTGGTTCGTGAGTGACACCAGCAGAAACAAAAGAGTGCGGTGTAGCATTCCACCTCGATTCACAGCCACGCCAGCCCCCCGGTGTTAGCGAGGGTCCCTGGTTTGACATGAGACAGCCCAGACTGTCACTTCTGAATGTTTAGATCCCTCTTGACTAGGAGGCCAGGGGCAAGGGCTGTTGTGTGCATCCTCATGACAGACTCCCACATCAGCATTGTGCTCATACTGGCTAACATCATTAGCACAGAAGGTTTCATCTCACAGAGGGAGAGGGAGGAAGGAAAAAAAAAATCAACCCAGTTTTTTCAAGTCACAAGTCATTAGCGTTCTCTCGAGAGTCAAATTGTACAGAGGCAGATTTTTTATCAGCAACAAAAGGTTTTATACTCGTTAATTTGGTGGATGTCATCTGCACTTAGATGCCTGTGTCTAATGTCTTACAGTAATAAATGCCACGCAGTGGAAAAATTGTATTATTTTATCAAGATGAGAATGTGGGACGGAGTTACAACAGCATCCAGACATAACAGGCACTAAAAAAAAAACAACACGACACAATTAACACAACGGTGTAACCTGGATAACAAGAATTTGGCAAACATGCTTGAAAAAATCGAGACAGCGCGTTGCTAAAATGCTATTTATTACTTCCACCTTAAGCAGTTCCAGTTCTCCAATGGACTGTTAAGTGTCTATTTATGTGTTTTTTGGCATTGTGACTTCTGCAAGTCAGGCAAAAAACCCCTACCAGCTGCCCCCATGGCAGCTTATGTCAGGAAACATAACTGGTGGTTTTTTATGTGTCAAAACTGCCTTTTTGTTCCTGCAGTTTTGAGTCGCTGGAGCCTGGCAGGGCTTCCAACGCACTCTGTTGTACATTTTATTCAGTATAGATCCGTCACACTAAGACAGAGAGATAGAGAGTCAGAGAGAGACGGAGAGGAGGAAGAGGAGGAGGAAAAGGGGAAGGGGGAGTGGAGGGGGTTCTCTTTGGAAAACAGATACATCAGTGAGCCTGTATAGTGTACAACATTGCTGTGAGTTAATCAGTTGGAAAATAAAACGGTGGGATTCTAATAAGTCATTTGTCAATTTTTACAACCCCCAGACACATTGATCCGCGGGGATTAATGAAGATGCCTGATATTGTTGGAGATATGAACAGGGGAGATGGTGGGGACAGTAATCAGTCATGTTAGGGATTTGCCCTACCTCGTTTCTCTCTTCCTGGGGAGTCAATCCGTGCAGGGGTGGGGGGCTCGTCTCATCTGAGAAAGAAGGCAAAGGGGTCGGGGGGGAGAAGAGCATTAAAAGCCTGGACAAGGATTACCTCTATGGGCTGTGCATAGTGCCTTGGGAAAAAGTACAAACTTGTTTTTATTATTATTATTATTTTATGTGATAAAACCAACACAAAAAGAATCAACTATTGTATAGTCTAGTAAACTGAGACTGGTTTGCTTATACAGGACTAGATCTGTATGTAACGGCTACATTTCAGTGAATTTACTGTCCAGTTCAAGCTTTCTGACTGAAGACATATGGCGTCTAACCTTTCGATATTAATGTCTACACTCTGGTTCAGTCCATGTAATCAAAAACTATATAAGCAGATAACACCAGTATCATTTCAGGAATTCTTAGGCCTTCGGTTTATTTGTGTTAAAAACATTACCGCGCATCAGATCTGTTTGCATCTGAAAACAGAGTAATATTGGTGGCACAGCAGAAATCAGGAAACTGTCATGATTTAAAGGTTTAAATTTTGTTTATTCCTTCACCATGTCTACTTAAAGTACAGACCGTAAAAGTTTCTCATTTATCCCTGATTTATTTTGCTTATGTTCCAAATGCTTAGGGTATCCAATAAAGTGCAAGATATATTTATATTTCAGAACTTTTTTTAAAAAAAAAAAACTATTAACATTAACCTTCAGCTCCTGAATTAAAAAAGCTTCAGGTTAATTGTTTTCCGTTTTATGATATGAAAAGACTTCCAAGTGTATAATTTGAACCACATTTGTCACAAACAATATACTTTATTGTAATATTTTGATATAAAACAACACAAAATATGGAATAGCTGGACACTGAAAGGAAAAGGATTTGTAGTTTTTAACTTTTATGTGCATTTGTATGCTTATAACTCCAATAATCCTAAATGAAACTTACTCCAACTAACTTTCTTCAAAGTCACCATTAGTGATAAGTATAAGAATCACATAAAGCCAGTGCTGAAGTGCTTATAAGAAATCCCATTTGCAGTTTGTCACAGTGAAAAAAATTATACTGCAAAAATATGGAAGAAGGTGCAATGTGATCTTCATGTAATAAAAAGCATGGCCTATCCATCCTAACATGCACGGCTCAGTCAAAGTATAAATCCCACTTATAACTAGTTGCATAAGTTTAAAATTGCTTTTCAAGCTGATGGAGAAATACTGTGGACATGTAGTAACTGTAACTTCAGCAAAAGATGGCAGTCAGAGGTTTGAATACAAATGCATGTTATAATTACAGTTTTTAGTTTATTTAAAAATAATAAAAACAAATTCAACTTTTCTATGTTGCTACACCTTGTGTTGGTACATCTCATAAGATTAAAATATATTGAAGATTGCGGTTGTAACGGGACGAAACGGGAAAAGGCTCAAGACGTGTGGATACTTTTGCAAGGCACTGTATGTGAACATAACGTTCCTGCATTTGCATAGCTCCTCCACGCTGCAGTGCATGCTTATTAGAATAATGTGACTCTAAAGATGATGCTTTTGTCCAACCCTGTCCTTTTGATAAAAACAGGCCCCTCGTCTCAGTTGGAAGAAAAGGATGATGGAGGTTTGCGAAGCTCTTTGAATGACAGGGGGCTACGGGAGAGGGTACAGTTAACCCTATGGGGAAGGAATATATGGTGATAAACACGGCTAAAATGTAAAGTTGATTGCTTCATCTGAGTCCTTCTTTCATTAGTACATCCACAGAAATCCAGACAAAGTTTCAGTGTTGTACCAGGAAGCGCCGCGTCTTAAATCCTCTCTAAAGTTTCCTAACCTTGAGAGCACATGCACCCTAGAAAAAAGTAATAATAATTCTAACCTGATCTTCCTACTTATTTTATATCTCCCCTCAGCAACCCAACTTCTTCTCGGCAACAGTGCAGTTATTAATTCATGAGGCACTAATTAGTTCTTTGTTTAATTTTGTGTTAAACAGACTGACCGGAATGATAACGACTCGCGCTGTAGCTCTCCGGTCCCATGCCACTCCTGTTTGCTACAACAAGGGAGCATCGTGCGACTAGCATGATGAACCCAATTCCCTTCTAAGTTGCACTTCATTAAGTCAAAATGTGACAAGGAGCTTAGAGGAAGAACTGGCAGATCTGATCATACATAACAATGCAGGCCCAGTAAGTTTGAGGGGAGTGAACGGGGGGATGTGGAGCGGGGGATAGTGGAATCCAGCATGCATGTTGATAATTTTCTATTTTTAACCCTTGGGGCCGTCTTTCATTTTCCTTTAATTGTTTTTGTTCAGAGCTGCACTGTCCTCTTTTTAAATTGCAGCTCCTATCAACTCTCATGATCAACCCCCTGTGAAACATTACAGGCAGACAAGTAAACAACAGGGTTGCCCTTTTCTTCTATAACGTATGGCAAATTCTTCGGAAATATGTGTGACACACCTTCCCACTTAACTTCTGATTCGAAGGCAACTCACGCAGAAGGAAACGGTTGATTGACACAAAAGACGTGGAGCCATTTCAATAAAGGAGAAATGAAAAAGGAACGATTTTGACTGCAAAAGTTGAAAAACCTGCTGGGGGAGACTGCAACTAAGATTCAAATTTGTTTAGGTATTTGACCTTCTTGAACTTTCTTGCATTTTGTCATGTTACAACCTCAAATTGAGACGGATTTTACATGATGGACTGATGAAAACGATTGAAAGACTACTGTTACAGTTTCAAATACAAAATGAGTTGTGTGCATTTAAAGCTGAAGAATGTAACTACTATATATAAAAAAAGTTTTTTGTATATTTGTTACAGCTGCCATTGTCACCCTCCCTTTTCCTCCCTGTAGTGCTACAGCTCCTCTCTCACAGCGGAGCCTGCCATGAATGTGGAGGCTAGTTAGCATGATGACAGATAAGCAGTTTTCCTGAAACAGTAAGTTGTTTCTACATCATTAGCACAGCTGCAGCAAACCAGCAATCTTGAGCAGCGCATACACAAACATGATTGACAGTGTTAAGACCCTCCTTCTGGCTCTGATTGGTTGTTTTTGACCAGGAGCTTAGCATTTTTCAGATGGAAGTAGGAGCACTGGGAGGAAGACATGAACAAATATGTAAAATATAAATTATAAAGGTTACTTACTGTATCTAAAAGTTCGGCCCCCTAAGCCATTACCTTTTATTGACTTTGAACTACGCTTCACTGCAAAGAAAGCAGAACCTTTAAATTATGTCTCCAGCAGATGGCTCATGTAGAATCGGAAATGTTTGCCCATTTTGTTTGCGAAAACATTCAGCTTTAGGGTCATTGTTCTGTTGGAATGTGAACGTCAAGCCGTTTGCAGCATCTAACAGGATTTCTTACACAAGAGCTTTGCATTTAGCTCCACCCATCTCCCAATCAACCCAACACCACAATGCTGCCATCACTACGTTTCACTTATGGGTGTTATGTTTAGGATTGCGTAGTGTTACTTTATCGCTGCATATTGAATTGTGAGGGTCAAAAAGTTACAGTTTGGACTCATCTGACCAAATCGCATTCTACCACATGCGATTTTGTGTCTCTTAAATTGCACACACGTGCACGCTGTAAAGGATTTTGATACTTCTGAAAATGATTGGCTGAACCAAATTTGATTTACTGATGTACAGTAAAGATGTCTGGATATACAGTAAATGCACAGTAATTTTTAAAAAATTTATTTAAAAACAATTTTTTAAAACAATATTTGATTTTCTTTCCACTCAAATCCATGACAAAATGTGAGAATGCATACCATTTGTTTTCTTATCATGCTACATTTTCTCTGTAAATTTAAAGTATATACCATATTTTCTGTATAACACTTCCTAAATAAAAATTTCAGACTGTTCAAACCAAATCAATCAAAACACCTTTTGGCTGACAGAAAAATACGTCTATTGGTAGAAGCTTAAAAACACACAGCAGGTTGACCCTTGAATGACACACAGTCTCATGCTTTGTGTCTGAGAGCACTTTACTCATTTACAAAGTGAAGATTCTCTTTACTATCCTTTTTTTTTTTTCCCCGAGGCAAATCATCTGCTGAAACGCACCGCTAAGATGTTTAGCCTCTGCAAGTATCTTCCCACTGGCTGAAGATATGATAAAATCAAAAAGCAGACAAGTAATTACACTGTATAATAGGCAAGATTGGCATTTTCAAAATCATTTTCATGTGGATGGAAATGACATTGCATAGACTATTCTGTATTCACTGGTGCAGATAAATAAACAAGGCATGGAGAAGAAGGGTGGGGGTGCACACAGAACGCACAGTACAATAGCAAGCAGGTCAGTAATTAGAAACTCTGTTTGCACAGTAATAATTTTAATATATTCATCAGGAAACAGAGCATGCCTGGCATGATAAAATCCCATCAAGAAACATATCCCAACTGCGTTAACCTTTTAAACAGGCTGGCAGCACATTGCAGAGAACCTCGAATAGATGAACATGAACGTGCACCTCCACTCATCCATATATTTTGAAATTTCACTACAATAAGCTGTTGATGCAGCACCAAGGGAATATGCAGCCACTTTTACTATACAAAAACTCCTGAATGTTTATTGATGGTGCCAGAAATGTTCTTCTCGACTGCTTTTATTGCACTGCACGCCCTTCGACACGTGTGTAGCTCAAATGCGTGAGGAAAAGGACCTGTGAGTGTGTATAACCTTGTTTGTTATTGAAGGTGGCAGTGATGATGCTATGGAAATTATTGCAAATTACTTAAAGGCCTCCTGACATGTAAAAACCTTGACCTCATAATGCCATTTATGCATAATTCTTTAGAAAAAATCCTGGTGCAGCAGAAAATTAATAATCATAATCATGAACACCATTTATTTTTAAATAATTGAAAGCAGCTCCAAACAGATTCATAAATTGCTGTGTATTTTTATTTGGTCCTTAAAGATTTCTTTGTTTTTTTTAGCCTTTTTTTTGTCACATGTAAATGTTTTAGATTGTCTAACAAAATGAAACATTCGACAAAAATAATGAGTAAATATAAAATACAGTCTTCAAATAATGATTTCTTTGATGAAAAAAACAAAAGCCATTAAAACGTCCCTAATCTGTTTGTGCTACACTTGACTGCAACAAGCTTTTGGTAAAACCAGTCATAAACTTTTCACATCACTGGCAAAGTTTTACGCTATCTGCATTACAGAATTGTTCTACTTCAACCACAATTGATGGTTTATTAGCATGAACAACCTGTATAGAGTAACATCATAGCATGTCAGACTGACTTATTTCCAGACTTTGACTAGGCCACTTCAAAAACTCTTCCTTCTTTGTTTTAGCCTTACAGAGATGGACTTGCTGATTATCTTGCAACATTAGCTTATAGAGGTTCTCAATGAGTCCAAAAGCCTTTGCAGACAGATGTCAGTGACTTTGCTTCTCATCTCGTCATGAATAACTTTGGATTGTGTTGCTCTTTGAGATCTACTTTATGTTGTAAGCTCTGTTTGCTGGATTCCTTTATTTATAGATTTAGCAGTGATGAGGCCCGGCTAAAAAAAAAAAAAATTTAAGCCACCGTTAAGTCACAATTTAACAACAATAACAATAACTTTTTCCACATGGGATCAGATTGGTTTGGTTTGGAATTTATCAATGAAAGTTATATTCACTCTGATTTTCTGTCTGGTATTAAACATTTTTTGATGGTCTGACACATTTCCTAGTAAATGTGACAAAAAAGCAGAAGCAGAAAAATTTAGTAAGGAGACCCGCTCTTCTTCACAGCGCTGTATGTCAACGCAAACCAGTCTGACATTAAGTAAGGTAAAATATAGTAGACAAGTTAAGTTGCTACATCAGAGACCTAGTCTTTTAATTATTACAAATCAAAATAACAGGAACAAGCAAACACACAGTTGGCTGAACAGCAAAGTTTAAAATAATAACCCCCTTTGCAGTAATGACTGCCAGTCTATTGTTTAAGTTTCCTGGTTTCATTTCCCACACATAAACTCAGAAACATACAAGTTTACGTGACCTCATTCTACACGAAACAACCTCTAATTACATGAAGTGGAAGCCGCAACGAGAATACACTTCTCACTGCAAAGGTCTGTGCGCCGAGCCCTCCAATCTGACTCTGGTTCGCAGATTTTTTAACACGCCAGTGAGAGAGCAAGTGGTCATTTACTCATGCATATTTGACAGCACCTAGTAGGCCCCTTTTTGTTCTGTCACTTCTGGCTCCTATTCTCTCTTTCCCCCCAGGAGAGGAAAGACTCAGAGACTTGAGGGCAGCCACCTCTGCAGCCCCGCTCTCCCCTCCAAGCCTAATTTTTGTTGTCCTGCCCTTTGAAACCTCAATCTCACGCAGGACCAAAGAATGGTGATCCATGTGCAACAAGTGCCGGTGCCATGGAAACCCCCGTTTTGGCCCCAAAATATCCCTTTTTATCCCTTTTGAAGACCTGTCACCAGGCTGAGGGAGCACAACACAACCCTGGGGCCCGGCCATGACAAAGCCTATTTTCTGCCTGCTCCTTGATTGATTAAAAAAGACTTTTTAGTAAAAAACCATGTAAAAGGAAACAAAAAGTGACACAGAGAAGAAAGGGATGATGGGAGTGGTGAAATCGGGTGAATCCTCACCGCATTATCACACATAAAAAAATCATAATCGCAACAAAGGACGGGGGCAGGTTATGCATGCAAGTTTGACAACAATGGTAATTATGACAATAATGGAAAAAGTTTGGTGTTGGTGTTCAGTTACTGCAAATGTCACATAGCTGCTCAGCTTTGTATTGAGTACAAAAAACGAATTATTGTTCAATAAGTTTATTCTGCAAATAATTATTTTCTAATAAAGTGTGTTCCGAGCAGCTCAAACTTTTCCACATTCTGTCATGTTACAATCACTGATTGCATGGAGAGAGACTGTGATCATCAACTCCTCAAAGATTCACTATTTGATTTAGGTCTGGGTTGTTCTAACAAGTCAAGATTAGAGATGCACCAATATGAAAATTCAGGCCACTATTGATATACAATAAAATTACTGGAGCCAATAGCAAATATTTGCCTATATTATGTAAATTTATTTGTACACTGTGGAAAACAATCACACCATTGACAATGCGTTAGCTAAACACCCCAAGATCCTAGCAATATGTTAAAAAAATGACTAACATTGTCCGATATCAATGTTAACGTTGATTTATTGTGCATCTTTGGTCATTTGCTTTAAAGTGAACTACAGGTGTCTAGTGCTACTCCTCAAAAGCTCGCCACCTGCATGTCTTAGATGTTGCCTTCACTAGAAGACTAAATAATATTTTGGTAATCTGAATCAGCAGTAGTGCACTAGCCTTTGGACAAAGCCTTATGGAAGAAAAAAAACTTAATTTCGCCCAACCCAGCTCCCAAAAAACTGATCAGATTCCCACAAGGACTAAAGGAAACCATTCCCACTGCATAATGCTGCTCACACTGTAGCTTTCCACAAACAAATATTTTTGGAAAATTTGAAAACCATCCTTTTCTTCAATTTTACAGTTATGTACTTGCTTTGTGATGGTTCATTACCTAAAATCCCAGTTAAAACCATTGTTTTTAACCTGGCAAAACATGAAAAACTTTTAACTATTTTGCAAGGCCATGTGTATGTTTTCTGTGACAAAAACAATTATGCAGGTAGCAACGCGGAATGGGATCAATAGTCCATTGTATATTTTGCCCATCCGCTCGACCCGAGTGACAGATAACTCAAAACAAAGAAAGACGAGCTCCGCCGATACGCTCGGCACCTAAGACAGACCATAATATTAATTCATTTCAACAGCACAGGCTGATTTGCTTAAGTTTCTGTTTTTTGTGACAAACAGTATCTTTAAATATTTGTCCTCAGTCTTTGACTTGGCTGCTGATATGCAGGTGTCAAGCACTAACTTAACTGAGTTAACTGTTTCATGTAGTGTAAAGACAAAATATGTTCACTTTCATCAGCCTTATAGAAAGGCTGGGTTTTTTTGCAGAGATATGCAGGAGATATTTGCAGAGACGATGGGTGAGGGAGGGCAAGAGCGGAGAGGAGGAGAGGCATCAGCGGCGTCCACACAGCAATTAGTATTCCAGATCCTGATGGTTTTAAACACAAAAAGGCCTCGCCAAATCCCCACGGCGGAGGTGTCAGACGGAAAATGACGAAAATCTGCTCCTTGACAGGGAGTCATTTATATTTTAGCTTCGTTCCATTATCTTAACGAATCCATCATCAGCCAATGCAATATTAACAGCAGAAAATCAACTCATTAGATCCAGGGGGATTTAATCAAGATTGCAATCATGTATGCGGTTCCTGGAGAGTTGGTGTCTTCTCTTTTTTTTTCTTTCTTTTTGGTCCTTTCCACGTAATTGCCGCATCTCAGATCTTAATAAATTATACTCGATATGAGATTGATGCCTTTTTTTCCCCCCTCCCTTGCCTCTCACGCCATGCACTCACTGTCTCCAACTATAATATTTACCATAAACATTATTATGTCATGGGCACACAGTTTAAAATGGCCTTTAGCTAACTCGCAGAAGTAATTGGCTTCTCCATTTCTCTCTAGTTTCCCTGCTAATTGCCCAGTGATATTACTAACAGTTCCCTCAGAAATAAAGAAAAGGCCTCTTTTGCACAAGCTGTGATGTGTTGCTAGGATTTTTCAACCTTTATATGCGGATGTAGAAAGAATTTCCTGTGTTTGATATACAAGACATGCGAGCAGATGAAAGCGCATTCCACTTTTGATATGTTAAACTTTATTTGAAACCCTGGCAGCACGGGGAAAATAGAAAGAATTCAAATTTCAGGTTGATTTCTTTTGGCCCCATTTCTATGGAAAATGCTCAGCAGGAAAGGAAGCACAACTGCCACACAGACATAACTGTTTAAACCTTAAATGATTAATATTGTGTTACCCCCGCTGTAAACCTGCTATGTCTGAGTAGCATTCTAGGATGGATGGATGGATGGATGGATGGATGGATGGATGGATGGATGGATGGATGACTGCTATTGGAATGGAATAGAATGGAACAAACTGGAGAGATCATTGGGCGTGCTGTGGTGGCGTAGGGGTTAGCGCGACCCACATTTGGAGGCCTTGAGTCCTCGACGCGGCTGTCGCGGGTTCGATTCCCGGACCCAGTGACATTTACCGCATGTCTTCCCCCCTCTCCTGTCAACCTACTTTCATATAAGGGACACTAGAGCCCACAAAAAGACCCCCTGGAGGGGAGGAAGATAAAACTGGAGAGATCATTAGTGAACAAACAGCTGTATGAAGACCAACAATCATAGCAGAAAAGTAAGGGTTGAAGTTGTGGAGAAGTTTTCAGTGCATTATATCATAGGAAAATAAAAAAGCATATCCCAGCTGAAAATCTAGCAAGACATGGCTATCCTTTCATACTGACAGAGCAAGCGAAGAGAAGTTTTGATACACGTAACCAAAAGGCTACGCCAATTCTGGAGGAGCTGCAGAAATCTATGCATGCTCAGTGTGAGTGGCAGCAAATAGAGTCTGATCTCCTTATTTTTATGAGCAAGAGCAGGTGTACCAACTCTCCACTGCCTGCCCAACTATCATAGCAATGTAAAACGTCTTCAGGGTGCAAATGACAGATAAATAAGTTTTTTTTTTTTGTGTTGCTTGTGTACCCCTACTCTAATGCTGCCCTGGGTATCTGCTCTTGTAGTCAATGTCAGAAACCATGACCAAATGTGAATGTGGTGGCAGCAGCATGCTGTGGGGAGGCTTTTTCTTAAACAGTGACAAGAAAACTGAAAAAAATAAAATAAAATAAGCAATGAATCAGTTACCTTCAAAGATTCCTATGGTACACTACTTTGTCTTCATGTTTCACATACTATCTGAAAATAAAGATATTAAAGTTTGTTGCTGCATGCTGAATAATCGCAGGCTCCAGTCTGTAACAAACATGTAATTTCTTCCTTTTATCTGAGGTTAAGTCTAGAAAAACAGAAGAACTGCACAACTGACAAGCTGCACAACACTGCCCTCGTCGGGTACAATAACTGGACTGAAAATGAGAGAAAAACAAGCAAAAATAACGTTTTATCAAAATATTTGAATCCAGGGATTTCTGACATTGACAGTCTAAAACTTATTTGGCTTTTTTTTTTTATTTAAAAAAGAAAAACTTTTTTTTTTTAAAACCCGCTATGATATAAATTACTTTATAAAACTGAGGAGGATTTCTCAAATTCCACTGCTGCATCATCATGAGGAGACAAAATGTAAACCAACACTAACTTTTATTTAACAAGCTATTTTAATTTCTGTTTCTGTATTTGAAAATCTGATAGTAGATAGTATTTAGGTTTGTTTTGTTTTAATACAGTGAAAAATAAGACAGGTTAATGTCTAAACTAAGTAAATATTAAGTAATTTACGCAAATTTGAATATTTCAGGAATTAAACAGTATTTTCTCAATATTAACAGAAATATTTTTGAAAGACAACTTGATTTCGATTAAATTCAATTTGTGTACATTATGTCAAAACTTTTTTTATTATTAATTTTTTATAAATTAATACAATCATTCATTTGGAAACAGCTTCTCCCTCGAACAGAATGGGTTAACTTCAAACATGTTCAACATGATCCAAAAGTGTAAAATCTGTCAGAGAGACCTTTAATCTGCCTATGGAACAAAGCCTTTTGTACAAGGACTAACCTGACCTTGTCACTGCAAGTTTAACTTGCTGTCTACTAAGCAATATAAAGCCCTGGCCAGCCCTCCTCGTCTTCTCCCTCCCTGTAAGTCTTCCTCCCTCTCTCTCTTCCTCCTCGGACACAGAACCCCCTCCAGTTCTCTGTTTGTGTGTGGAAGGGGAGGGCTTAAAGCGGGGGGTAACTACAGCACCAAATGCTGTGTTAATCCCTGTTTCTCTGAGATGGCCAACGGTAAATCCGAGCCCTCTGTAAACCAATCTCAGGGTTTTTTATCTTGATTTATTAGATTACGTGTCCTGGGTCCCTGAGCCTGGGCTCCTAATCCTAATCGGAATAGACAAGTATTAGCCCAGTTCAAGGGGAGCTAAACAGCAGCAGTGGCCAACTTTCAGTAAGAGGGAAACTACCAGCTCATAGGCTTGATGTAGCCTCTTTTTTTTTATCCTTTATCCTTTTTTCTTGACTTACATTAGTAGAATGAGTGCGTAATTAAATACATAAATCCTCACAAAGCAACCCTCAAAAGGCCTAAAACCACTGAAGCCCGTCCAGTTTGGCTTTCTTCTCCCCCCTCCTGCACAATGAAGTTACTGAGCCAAGCCCAATCATTTGTATTTTTCTCAGATTTTTAACAGTGAGCAGGGCGAACATGAAGGTCCCATTGAAAACAACTGCAAGAATTAATTTTACATCTCAGTGAATTCAAGGCAGTGTTGTCAAATTATAAGCAACAATGCTATGTAACTAGTTTCCCCTGGTCCAGAGACTGTAAGTAATCACTTTTCATCTGTAATAATAAATCGCATATAATTAGTAAAGTGTCTCCGCCCTGTTTTTCTTTCAGACAAGCTGCTCCTCACATTATAGTTTGTAGCCTTAAATCTCAATGAAAGGAGACTCTCAAGCATATTGTAATTTGCTGCTCTCGCACTTTCTTTTTTTTTCTCAACCAGTCCACCCAGTGCGGAGCAGCAACTGGGGTTAAGCTGGATGGAGTCCATGTGACACATGAGGCTAAGGGCTGGGGGAACATTAAGAAGTGTGTGCTCATACACTAATGCTGGTGGCAGCTGTTAGTCTGCCAAAAACTGCAGCAGCAGCAGCAGCAGCGGCAAGGATATCCTGAAATACTATTGAAAACCACTAAACCTCCTCCGCGCTGATGTAAAGCTATACAGCTTCTTGGCGCCAGTGCGATCACTGATCAATCTGGGAAAGTTAAAAATGGAGCCAGGTTTGGGGACTAAATGAGCTGCTTTTCAGCCAGGAAGGTCAGACTGGTGATCCCGGGAGCATTACAAGGAAAGCTCTTGTTTTTTTGTTTTTTTTCCCCGCTTCATTTTGACAGAGTTTGAACTTGCGGCCACAACAGCTGCGACATATGTTCTTGCATTTGTGCTGCAAATGCATCTCTGTCATTGCATAAGTACATCTAGACTTTTTCTGTGTGTGTCCCCTGACCAGTGCGCTCAGGCTGCCCCCCTGCCCATTGCCCTCAGGGCTGCTGACAGGGAAGCTAAGGCAGATGTGACAGCCATGTCTGGTCCCTGTATGTGCTTGTTTGTCCCTGAAAATGAGACACCAATATCACTTGATCCCCCTGGGCATGTTTAGCTCCACTACACTGTATACATCTGATACCAACTGGAAGCCAACACCATTAAAACAAATATTTCCGCTGGTGGACTGTAAGATGCCGCATTATAAGTTCATTCGCTTTTTAGTTTTAAATTTACAAAGAAGACAGTAGTTGACCATTTTTAGGTGGTTAAGTCAAATCATGCCCAGTGTGTTGTTGTAAAAAACAGCCCTACGGAGTCTTCAACGTCTTTCACATCTTGTCATTGAAGTCACAAACTTGAGTGTATTTTATTTTTTATGTGATAAACCAACACAAGGTAGAACATATATTGAAAGGGGAAATAATACTTGATTTAATGTACATTTTTAGCAATTCTGAGTGAATACTTTAGTTCTGCTCAGTGCTATTGCAGAAACAAGACTTGTGACATATATAGGCTGAAATCTTTGTCCATTTCGCATTGCTAAATGGCTCAGTGTTAGTTGTATTGGATCCAGAGAGATTGTACAAATATCAACTTTGAAAGTCTCGTCATATATTCTCAGTTGCTCTTAGGGCCGGATTTTGACTCGGCCAACCATTTTAACTGGCTGCATTTTTAGTGCTCTAATGGTACCATTCAGGTACCATTCAGACTCTACTGCAGTAATATATTTGCTCATCTTTGGGTGAGCATTAAGATGTTTTGGTAAAGTTAATGAAAAAACACCAGCTGTTTCTCTGCCAAAACAGCAGATACAATCTTTATTGTTGACATGGAAATAATGGCGTTCCCTTGTTTTCAGGGGCAGAATAAACTAATTAACATCTCTTTCCCATTTCAGAAGATGGATTGAATAAGAGCCAGGGATATTGTTTTAAAACCTAACTCTGCTTTAAATTTCTCCACAACTTTCTTCCTGACCTGTCTGCTGTGTTTCTCAGTCTTCATGATGCCGTTTGGTCTCTAATGTTCTCCAACAAACCTCTGAAGCCTTTGTAGAACAGCTGGCTTCAGGCTGAGATTTCATTGCATACAGGCTATTAATTAGGAGTGTCAGAGACTTTACATATTTTTTATCTAGAATAAATTTTAATCTCCCTGTTTAACAGACTTTGCAAAACATTTTAAAATCACACGAATCATAAAAACCCCAAAGACATTGAAGTAGGTGGCTATGAATACTTTTGCAATGCACAGTATTGCATGTAGGGCCATACACAATGTTAAAATACCTGATGCAGTGTAGTTGCCTGCCAAACAAAAGTGAGGAGCTAATTTCCTCAGCTCCCGTGTTTTGTTCTGAGACCTAAGTGTCGCTAAGTGTACTTTCCAAGGAATATTCATTTCGTTTGGATGGCCTCGTCAGCCTTGTGACCCAATCCATATCCATTGTGTCCTGTGTGCCCTCTCCAGTCCCTGACTCTTTTCTGTAAGTGGCAGATATTTCACCTGCCTATCAGTTTCCCTCTAAACCTGCTGCTATGTGCAGGAAAGGCGCCCATATAGGGTCACAGATTGTCCTCTGCCAGGCCCTCTCTGGAGTAACTATCTGGCTGTCTCTACTTCCTCTGCTTCTATCACTCAAATTACAACATGTAGAGGTCACCGGTAGAGTTTGGTTCAACAGAGCTAATTAACTTTGATATAGTTTTACATAATATTGTGGCGGAAAAAGTACAAGCCCCAGGTGACTCATGACTTAAGATGTAAATCATAAATTCAGGCCGCCCTGATCTTATTCGTGATGGGGAAGCAGCAGGCTTCTTTAATTTTTCTCCACTTGCTGGAACACAGCCTGGAAGATGTTCAGCAAAGAGGCAAATTTCTGCCTAGAGAGCAAACAGTGTTTGTAAGTGTGCACTTTGGAATGCAGCCCATAGTGAATTCCCGTTTACTACCAAATAATGGGAATCAGATCATTTCCATGCAGAAATGTGCAGTGGGAAGAAAAGCAGCTGCTGCTATGTGAGGAAGGTAGGAGGAGGTTAACAGGAGTCAATGGAGGCTAAAGAGACAGCAGGTCTACCGACGACAGAAAGAGTGGCCAGGGACTGCAGTTCAGGACTTCTGGAAACCACATCAAACAGACTATGGAGCGTTGCCAAGAGGAACATACACCAACTGTTGCAATAGGAAAAGAAATGAGAGACAGGGAGGGGGACGAAAAATGAAAACAAAACAAAGGTTTTGGGACCAAAAAAATTAAGGGATTTAATGGAACGTTGGCTTCAGGAACCAGAAATAAAAGAAAAAGAAGTAGAAAACTAGGAACACCACAGTTTCTAGATTTTCAGATTTCAAGATCTGTTGCCATCTTTCTGTCTGTAGAACTTTAGATTATATTCCGGTATTTAGTCGTTCTTTTTGTCCAATAAAAACAGTCCCTAGATTTGTAGAGATCGTTTTCTTTTTTTAAGTCGCGCTGCGTGAAGTACTTCTGATAAGTCAAGTTTTTATCATTATCTGATCTCAGTTTACAGAATCAGGAAGAAATATTCATTGGAAAGAAAAGCAAACAAAACAACTTAAAAATACAGTGTGACAATAAGTAGTGAATAGCAATTGGTTTTGGATTCCAAGAGAAATTCTTTATTTAATAAGTTGCTGTCAACTTCCTTTACTTTCAGTCTTTATATAGTTAATATCTCACAATAAGTTACACAGTAATAGGAATTGCATAATTAATGCACAGTGAGGACAATAATACACTTTTCTGACAGCATTCTAACATAATGAGATTTCATATTTTTTCTGCACTTTTATGCTTTTTCATATATCTGACTGAAACCAACTAAAACAATGGAAGTAAAGACAGAGTGGAAGTGGCATCGTTTAAGCATAGCACAGAGACATCAGCTGATGATCAAGCTGAAATTTTTTCAGCTTGATCTTCCCTGACCAGTGACTGACTGGTTTTAAATATGTGAATGCACCATTTGCAGGCGAAGTCTGCTATCAATTTAGGCTACGAGAAAGCGAGAGAGAGCAAGACTTCTAGCATGTAACAAAAAGGCTAAATGTATTACAGCAAAAATGTAATAATATAATATTCTATTTTTATTCTTTTGAGCTTTCAACCTTTCTATGGTATGACAATTTGTAAATATTGGAAGCCTATAAGAAATCTTCAGTAACACTTGACATACTAAGCATATGAATTCGTAATACAGGATAATAATAAAAAAGCTTGTAGTCGTGCAGCTCCACCAGGCGTTAATGTTGTTTTCTCATGCTGCTATACAACCGTTCCTGGGTCAAAATGGATTAAAATTGGAATTGGCAGGTCAATGCTTTACAAAAACCAGATATCAGAAAATGCCCACAAAATTCAAATCATGCCATCAAATCTTACAATCTTACTAACATTATTTAAAACGACGATGCTCTACATGTCAGATATATAAGACACTAAGATGCAAGAGCTAAAATCTTTAATTTTTTGCCACTCTGTCTGGTCTTCTCAGTGTGTTTTCAGCAACATGTCCTCCCTGCCTGCAGTTGGGCCCCATTCTCAGGGCTATCAGGAACAGGCCACTTGTTCTGCACCTGACTAATACCCTCTATAATGTCACTTCTATATTTGTATCCTGCTAATCTGCTCTCATGCCCCACTCTTTTCCACTTTCTTGCAAATTTATCACCAGACTGAAAGACTGCTGCCAGATCCCTAAGTGCCTCACCCTTTTAAATTAAATAGCGGCATTTGTGATAAAGCCACTAAATTCCTTATCTGACTGACCTGAAGAGTCTTTCAAGGCAAAGTGTCACTTTTCCTAAACTGGAGCACTTGTGACGCCATACACCCCACCCTATCCAACCGCCACACAAACACGTTTGCACACACCCACAGACTGACAGTTTTCTTGTCCTCTTCAAGGACAGAATCGGATCAAAAATAGAACAAAAAACAAGTTAGGCATGCTGCGGAAAGGACATGCGTGTTTAACAAGGGTAACTGGGGAGTCGTTTTAAACCGTGATGTCCTTATTTGAGTAGAGTAATAAGTAAAAATTTAAATACTATGCTGGCTACCTCTAAATCGAGAAGTTATAGTATTGCTTAGTTTATTCTAGTCGGTAGCCCTCAAGCAAAAAACAGTAGATGTGTCTGTTTAAGCACAGCAGGCTACAGGCTGTACTTGGTGATATATTTTTTTGAACCTCAGCTAATACAAACTAAAACTAAACTCAAGATATGCAAAGAACAATTAATAATTCTCAGAGAAAAGCCAAGGCCATCAGCTCTGACTTGGGTTATCTTGTACTGAGCCTGAACTCAAGGAAACACTGAGCCTGTCAATAAATTTATGTTCACTTCCTTTCCATCGCAGAATCATCACCTAATATGGCTCTGCCTGAATTCTCTGGTTATTTTGAGTGTTGTGATAATACTCTCTCTAACACTGTCCCTCTTCAGAGGCTCTAATCAGAGATAGGTCTGTAACTTTTTAGAAAATGGGTTTTGGGGTAGATAAGAAACAGAGATTCATAAATTAAACAACTAATACAACAAGTTCTAATATCTACAGCGCTTTGCAAAAGTATTCACACCCAATAGGCTTTTTTTTCACTTCGTCTTGAGACAACCACACGTTATTTAGTGTAATTTATGTATGTTTAAATGCTAGACAAACACAAAGGATCATATGATTGCAAAGTAGAAGGAAAATACAATATTTTACATTTTTTAACAAATGATACCAATGGTAACTGGGGGAGCAGCAGAGATCCACACTCAGGTGGAAGATCTGTTGGCAAGATGACACCAAGATTTAACTTTCTGATCTAAACACAAAACCATGTGGAGGAAATTTATCACTGCACATACTATTCCCAGGGTGAAATGTAGCAGTAGCGGCATCATGCTGACAGATTGCTTTTCTTCTCCATGGACTGGGAAGCTGTTAGGAGTTTATGGAAATATGAGTGAAGCTAAATGCTAGACAATCCTGGAAGAAAACCTGTCATAAGCTGCAAAAGGCTTGAAACTGGGGTGGCGTGTCACCTAACAGCAAGAATAGAACCCAAGAAAATGAAAGATTAGGTTTTCATTTTCAATAACTATTTTTACAATTATGGACAACTTTGTGTTGGTGTATCACATAAAACTTCAGCCAGATTTGTTAAATGTTGGTTGTAGCTTTGGGGATAAATGTGAAAACAGGGAATGTAACAACAGCAATCAATTATATTCTGTAAAAAGCATAAATAGTATCAAAAATAATTTCTGCAAAAAGGATAACAGAGTAACTGACAGAGTAAACATTGAAGGCTTTGATTCTATTTTGGCCTCTTCTTCAGCTTCTAATCTGTTTTTGATAAGCTGAGAAGTCACTTCCTATCTGGGTGCTTTCCATTGTTTTCCTACATTTTAAGAGGAATGAGGCTAAAACAGTCTGTTCCGATGTAGAAGGTCAAGCAACATTGTTCAAGAACCAAGAAAATACGATTAAAGGTAACAGCTTAACAACAACAGGGTATTCCTGTTCCTGAGGAATGGCTCGTATCCAACCCTGATAGTTGATTTAAACTTGAGCAGGAAAAAAAAAAATCTTCACTTTAGCGCTGTGGGTTCTTTGTAGCAGGGCTTCCTCTTAATCTCAGTCTCTTGCGTTTGTTTATCAGTTTTAAAAACTGCACGCTGAAGGACTCCTTGATTATTTAGACAAGGCTCAGGAGTATTTCCGGGGCCAACAGAGTAAAATCTCTGATGCAGGGATCCAAGTAGGCTGCTTGCTTAATACTTGACCCATGACCTCTCCTGGGTAATAATGCCTCCGTATCTATCCTCGCACACGTAGCAGCACAGCACAATCATTCATTCAGATGCCTAGAGAAGTTTCACAAAGCTGTGAGAAACACTGTCGAAAAAGCTGCTTGTGTCTCCAGTAACCTCTCTGTTTAGTTTGCTGCATGACCAAAGAAAAAATAGGTAGAAAAATATACATTACCAATGTAGATCTTTCTTTCAAGTTTTTTTTTTATTTTCCATTTGTTTCCAGAAAGCTGCATAAAATCTAGGTTTACCCCTTTCAGCAGTCACACATACAACATTTTTGCCATTTTCCAATTTTTTTTACATGGTAATCCTCCTCTCGCCCTTTCAGCTGTTCCTCTCTCAGTCATACTCGCTTCACACAATTGAAAAAAAAAATTGCCATAAAGCCAAGCAACTGCAAGCTGAGAACCACTTGCAAAAATAAAGGGCTCTCAGAATAGATAAATAAAATCTCTGTTATCCAGCTGCCCTCCCTAAATCACTCCCAACCCCTTCAACAAGTGGTCACAAGCCAGGGCAAAGCAGGCTCTTTCAATAGCACAAGACAACCACAAAAGAGGATTCTTTCAGATTCCAAAACTGATTGCTCAAGTTTTACAAGTGAAAACTGGGCCGAATCTGTATCTTTGAACATAATTACAGTATGTCCTTGTATCATCCTTCCTGTTGGTGAAGAGTATTGCCTTGCATACATTCCTGGGAGTGGAAAAAAAAGAGACATTCAGAAAGAGGGGAAGTGGGAGGTTTGCCGGGCTTATTTTCAGTCGATATTACAGGACTTTAGCTTTTCTGAGAGAAAGGAAACAGACAGGGAGCACACATAATTATCAAGACAGACATCCCCATATTTCATCCATCTATGGGAGCCCACATGTTGACGGAAGCTTCGGGAAAAATACGAGGTCAAGCATTGTTTGTTTTATTTTCCCTGTTTTTGAATGAGATAGTATCCCACAACTACTCAGCCCACTGGAGAGGCGAAGCACTGACTGTGCTGGCATAACAACAAAGAAATCCCAGCTCAGTCATCTCTCATGCAGACTTACCCACAACAGTTACTTTATGTGCTTAGCTTAAAGAATTTATCAAACTGATTCTGATAGTAGGCCACTTCAAATGTTGCCTTTTGAACACCAAGTCATGTCACATCCTTCAATTATATGTATCCTTTATAATGAACCCCTGTGGATTAGGTGCATGTTATTAGGAACAATCCAGCGTGCGTCAATAGGAGAACACTGAGTTTTGCAGTGATATCCTCATCTTGTTTTATTTTTTTTTGTATTTATGCTGAAAGATCAACAAACCATCTAGGGATTAAAGTTCAACCATTCATGAGAGCCACCACGTGGTCAAACAAATAATGACTAATCAGATAATAGGTAGGGCTGCCACCAGTTGGAGCTGCTCAAAACATTGCAGTGAATGCATGGCATTTGACACTGTGACATTCATGCTGCAGAATTTTTTTGATATGTAGAAAAAAATCTATGCCATCCTGACTTAGTCAGAGGTTAACTTTAATATGATACAAAATCAGATGTGTAGAAATGCAATGCCAAAGCAGTGGTAGGAGAGTAAAGTATAGGGTGATTAGCGTATAACTTTCTCTACCTAGCAGAGTATGCACCAGAAAACAACGGATACTAGAGTAAGACCTTTTGGACATGCAGTGTTACAGGCAGGGACCAAATATTTTTTTCACCATTTGTAAATGTTTTTAGAATACAGTGCTGTGAAAAATTATTTCCACCCTTATAGATTTTCTGACACATTCAAATGTTTTCAATTTGTGATGGAGAAACATTCTCCAAACCACAATGACCCTTTGTAAAAAGTAATTTCCCCCCTTCTGAAATAATGAACTATCTGTGACTAACCACATTTTTTTGGAGGGCTGAGTTTAATTTCACAAGCCACACCCTGGTGGTTACAACCTGATCTGTAGAATCAATAAATCATATCCCTTAAACAGAACCTATCTGACAATGTGAAGCAGGCTACAAAAAATCTTAAGAAGTCACACATCTTTCCCAGATGTAACAAAATTCAAAAACAGATGAGAAATAAAGTCACTGACATTTATCACTCTGGGAAAAGTTACAAAGCCATTTTAAGTCTAGTGATTCACAGTGAAAACCCATATCCACAAACAGAGGAAACATTGAACAGTGATGAATCTTCCCAGGAGGGGTCAATAGATGATATCTGCTCAGAGTTACTTTGATTGGTCAGAGGTCTAAATCTTTTAGATTTAACCAGTGTCAAATCAGTCAAAAGAGGGTCAGAACCACAATTCATGTAAAGAGTACACCCTCTTCAAAATCTTCATAACAATAAATAGTGGAAAAAATAAATTATGTGTGACATTTGGGCAATTTACTTGTTGTTTATGTCTATAATTCACAAAAAATATGGTACCAATAGGAAAAATACATTGACATGTTGTGACGAGGTTTGTTTATGAGTACAAAATTGAAGTGAATAAGGATGAAATGGCAACAAATTTGAGCAAAGGAGCAAATTCACTCTGAGCCGTGCAGTCTACTTATGCACAATCAGCATTAAATTCAGACTAAGCTTTACTAGCAGTATTTAAAGTTTTTTGTTAATGTAAAGCATCCAAATCATTTTAAAATTTGTTTAGCTCAATTTGATCATTTTTCAACTAAAGGGATTACAATATTGAACTCTGTACACCTTTCAACAATGTGCAATAATTAAAACAACGAAAACATTATGCTTTCAATATTTACTAGGTATTTGTGAGTAGGCACATAGCACAGAAGATGTCATTGTATAAGCAGTTGCCTCCAATGCTTTAACAGCTAACAGTGCAGTGGCCAGACTCACCAGGACAATAAATCCACAGCTGGCCCAGGGATGGTCTCTGAAATCCCTACAATCAGGCTGCACATAAATGCTATTTTGTGCTGACTGCATTGTCTCCTGACTCTATTCTGGTAATCTAATGTGTGCTACATGTTCTTGGTCACCTTGACTTTGGTTGCCATAGCACTCTACACAAACACATCCCCACCCAGAAATACACCAAATAAGGCTTGGGGGAAAATCTCATAATCAGACGGCACAGAGGGAGAGGCACATATAACCTTAAATATATTGTAAACAGGTCAAAGCTATTCCTGTGTGTGCATACAGAGCTTGCTTGCGAGAGGCTGCCGGTGACACAGGCGCGCACAGTCTGGTTAATTAGTACACAACAATAATTGTCCTAAGCTCAGCTATTGTTGACTCAAAGAAAATGATAATTGCATGGGCATCAACAAAAAAATAATTTGAAGTTCTTTAAAGAGGCGAGGTTTCTGAGGACAAATCTGTTTGTACCAGGAATGACCTTTAAACACCTTCCTCCAACGCCGAAGAACCGGGATACAAGAAGGCAGCCGCTCTGTCTAGATGTCGACCCCGGCAGATGTGAGTTGTGAAGAGTTCAAAAGAATTCGGCATGGGGGCACTGCCATTTACATAATCCTCCAGATATATTCCCCCGCAGCCTAATCAAATTATTCACAAGCCTAGCCCCTAACTATTTCAAACTGTGCAATACACAGTCTGTCCATTACCATCCTCTGCGCCTTAATCTTGTCGAAACACCCAATGTCACTTTTCCCTTCAGAATGGCCAACAGACGCAGCAAATAAAGCACGACTGCGTCTTGACGCCTAAAGATTTCAGACAAATCACATCTTTCCCCACTTGTCCACTTTGTCTGACATTTCTTATTGCCTCGGGATTTTAGCCACTTTTGAAAAACAGAGTGCGCTAAGAGAACAAAAATGTTATCGCTGGAAGAACACAATCTTAAGACAATGGGACATTATGTTCAAATGAAGCTTTCAAGGGAAGTTAGTTGTTGTAGTAATTAGTAGAGCACAGTTGCAGCTATTGAGAATAACTTTGAAAGACAACTGCAGATGACACAAGGGATTTTGATAATCACAGGGTTGGGTCCCTGAAGGCCTAATCCGAAAAGAAGATAAAAACAGAACTGCTGATTCATACACAAGTATGGTTTATAGACAAAACAAACATGCAAGCTTCAAAACATGGCTCTTTTCCCACTTTGTGGATATGCTGAAATAGTTTGGAGTGCATTGAGTGCCAACAGGTTTTTCAGGTCATAATGACACTGACAGATTTGACAGTACTGTTGTTTTGAAAATTAATTGACAAGAAACAATATGTACTTAAATAGTCATCCACTTATTTTCTTTGCAGCTAGGTTTTATGCAACAGTTTATAACGCAAGGCCTATGTTATTGGTAGATAAGAACAGGAAGGACAGTTTTCAGGGAGAATTTAAAGATACAATCACCTAAAAGAAAATCTGACAACCTTAGATACCTAACAACCTTTTTTATTATTATTATTTAAGACAAGCAACCTTTTAGTTGTGGACACCTTCAACAAAATGTAAATATAGGAAAAATGTAGAATGTTAATGTGAACTTAGTTTGACTAAATTAACCAGGCTTTATTAAGCTTCCACATGAACAGCCTTTACTCTTACTTCTGTGCTTCAGTGACTGATTCAGTTCTGATCACATGCCACGAACAAGTGCCCTGATTGGCTGTGGAGCTGGCATCTTTAACCCTTTCTATATCTGGTTTTCCAGAATTTCAACCTGACTTTTCTAACATATAAATGATGTGCTAAACAAGTAATCTGCCTGCCATTTTGGTAGCAAGGTTGTAAAAGAATCGTGCTTGTGTTTAGGTCGCAAATATTAAAGTGACACTGTTTTTTGCCACTGGTATTAAGCTGGTGAAAAAATCTTCATATTCATATTCTTCACTTAGTTTAAGCCAGTTGTTTTCATGCTTTTTCTAACCAGTGCAAAGTATGAGAAAATAAATAAAAGACATTTCCAAAAGCGACCATCTTGACAGTCATTTTAAATAAGTAGCACAGCAGACCACTTTTAGTTTATTGTTCTCTGCCATAAAAACAGCAAACAGAAATGGTCATATACACTGGTACTGTATAATCAGCTGAAGAGTCTATTTTTATTCATAAATAAATTTGCCCATTTTGATATTTGAAAAAATTAACAGAGGCCTGTAGTTGGAAATTTGAATTTCAATGGAAAAGTCAGAGCTTTTATCCAAATCTCAAAATTAATTGTGGCGCCATTGGCCTGTGTTGCTAATAACAGTTAGCCTTGTCACTAATACTTATAAATTTGTAAGTCTCTGTTGTTCAAGAACTCGTAATTGAAATGCACTTAAATTGGGCATGATGCAATTACAAGATCCAAGTTTCAACTACAAAGATGAATGGCACAAGAAGCCACAAGTAGTTCTAACATATTTTTCAAAGTTACAAACCTCATATGATTCTCATCTTAAATTATTTAGATAAGTGTTTTAGCCTACGTCACATTGTCTCACAGGTCCTACTGAAGTAATTTCTTGATTCTACAAGTCAGCACGCAGAATTTAGACCGGGGTGTGGCTACTGAAATTGAACGAAAATGTAGTAAACCACAGTAATTCATAAACTAAGTGGAAGAGGGAAGTATTTTTTTGTTGTTGCTGTTGTTCTGTCTTTTTTAATGAGGGTAAACACTTTTTTCTTGCACTGGTTACAACATTTTGTTGATCTGTAACTAATATGAGTGATTTTAAAATTTTCCCTCTGAACATGGAGCCCAGAAACAAATAACACCTTATAATGAGCTTTTCAACTCACTGCATCTTTATTACATCCAGCTTTGTATTGTTTGACTCTAAGAAACATCATCTCATTGTTAATCAGCCTGTTGTTGCTTTGTGCTTGCTATGCAGCCGGGGGCTAAGGGGTTAATGGATCAGCCAAAGTTAACATCCCATATGCGGTCAATTTTCAATGACTTCTGTTCCCGGATTGAAATAAACTATTTTATGTCTCCAAATATGCAGATCATTTTGCTTAATGAAAGATGCTTGACGTCTCAGATCCAATTAATATGCAAATGTAAGTGAGGATTTATTTGTGACATTCTGTATGGGTGAGAGAAAACAAAAAGGCTTCTTAACAGTAACACTAATTGCTGTGACTGATTGTCACATATCATCATTCACTCTGGATCTCCTAAATACCAAAATTCAGATAAAAAATTCTTCACATCCGCCTGGTTAGATATATTTATTTTCCTGTGCTTATTGGTTTGTTTTTCCACCACAGTGCACAGTGTTATGTTTAGCCGTGATGAGAAAATATGCTTTACCAACAGCCTCTCTCTGCAGTTTGTTGAACAAAAAAAGGTGAATAATTAAATTTAAAATGCAATTAATGAGTTCTGCTCATGTTTGCTAACTTCCATTGGAGCACTGCATATTTTTGGTGTACATTACCTTTCATACAATCCATCAGATTAAAAGAAATGTGTGAAAGGCTTGTGCTACATAAAGTTCCTTTTCTCTGATTAGTCATTATGGCTTTGTAAAACAATCCCGTGAAAAGGCTGCACTCGCACACTTGTCACATATACACGTTTTATGGCTTTCACACATCCAATTTCTATTCCAGCTGTTAAAAAAGCTGCGACTAATGCAATTCATCTTTGATGTGGAAAAACCTTCAATCAGTGATGTATTTATCACTATAAAATAAAATCAATAATGTAACTCAACTATTAAAATGCCTTAATGGAAGGAGCAATATACTTAGATGTTTGCATCATCCCCAAGCTTTAATGCTTAGGGCACTACACAGAATGGGGGGGTTTACATTTATATTTCAAAAACCGTAAAGAACAACTGACACCTTTTGTGACGTACTGTACTATTAAAGCGTATGATTTAAATGAAACTGAAAAATTAAAGGAAATTAGAATTGTGTTCATTGAGCAATTAATTTATATTATAAAGAGCTACAAAGTGATTTGCTAAAACAAACTTTTGAAAATTATATTCAACGTCGCCACATTGAAGTGTGATTCTAGTTTTAATAAATAGCATTGGCTAAAGAACAGATTTAGTGCTGTCCAATTAAGAAACCTGCAGAGTTGTAAAAAAAAATATTTAAAAACTTTTACATAACTCATATTTAGAAACAAATTAAAATCCAAAATTCAGTTTATCTGTAATTTAAAATGGTAAGCTAGAGAAAAAAGTGTATTTACGACAGAAATGTAATGTTTTAATCAGATTTGATAGTTGTCCAGACAAATGTTAATGATGTCCTCCACAAACGGTCATTGCTAAAGAAACTGGCAATTGACTAAGTGCTATATCCAAGAGTATTAATGGAAAATTGAGTGGAATAAAAAGATGTTGGGGAAAATAAAGTTGCTAGCAAACTTGCCTGCCCTACATCCCACAACAAACTATGTATTGTACAGGCCAGGCCCAAAGCTGATATTAAGCTTGTTGAACATCTGAGTAGAGTCACAGGAAAATCGTCTCCATGCGACACAACTGCTATTGAAGAAACTTGCTGGTAATCTGTGCAGAAGCTTACGGCTCATTTTAATCAGGCATGAAATCTTTATTGATTACTGCAACAGACAAAAGCTTATCCTATCACTTTCCTTAATTAATTTTTATTATTTAATTTTATATATACATTATACTACACATATATCTTACTTTTGCTTAATGCCCACTGCAATAGTCAGTTTTTTTTCTTTATTTTCCACAGAATATGAAACTGAAAACTTTTTTTTAAATTTAGTTTTGGGAGTGTGGTAAAGGTTGTCTCATAGCATCTTAAATTAATTTGTTCTCCATTTCTATGTTTACAACAGGAGCAAATGATTCTACACTAAATTAAAATCCTTCTAAGCAAAATTTGTGAACACTAATAGTATCAATAATTTATTCTGCTTCTGACAAATCATTCTAAAAAAGGAGTTTAATGCTTGGTTTGGCATTTTTACCACACCCAAGATAGCAGGTTTAGTTCAAAACCCTCATACCAAATTGTTTTGAGTTCAGAGAAGCACAAAATTAATTATTTTTGACCTGTAGGATTTCATGTAGAAGCACAAAAACAAAAATGCTGATTTTTAAAATCATGGGGTACTTTGGTAAATCAAGAACATAATTAAAATATGAATCAAGAAAACAACTGAATTTCAGAAATGTAGATTTCTGTCTTTTAGAAAATGAAATGAGAAATAGTCTGGAAAATCAAACTGCTTTTGATAGTCAGTTATATCTTTACATACATTTCAAGATCTGGAAAATGATGACAGCAAATTTCAAACTTTCCCACATGTTTCCAGGTTGTGCGAGAACCCTCTGGTGAAGGTAATTCTAAGAATCTTTAATTGTGGTTTGTCTTGTTTTCCGAGAGAAATTTAACACTTAGGTCAACAAAGTCAGCAAAGTAACTGTACTGCTGAGTACATATGCAACACTATAAAGGACAAACACATTCAGCACTGGCCCTTAACAGTATTTCCCAAAGTCTTGAACAAACGTATTGCTCGTGTCTGAATCCGTCAGTGTTTGTGTGCGTACTCGACGTCTGTTTGCACGCCGACCTGGCCTCAGATTGCTGTTTGAGGATGTAATTGCTCTGCTCCTCTCCTCCTCGGAGTGGCCCAGGATGGATCTGCGCGGGCTGTTTAGCAGTCAATGGCCGGTGCAGATTGTAAACAGATCTCCCATGAATTGCGGGTTTAGCGGTTTTGTAAGTCTCTAAACAAGGTTCTGCCGATAACGTCGCTCGCTCCCTGACAAAATCAGCCACTTTGCTGCCTGGGTGTGATTTGAGAGGTGCCAGTCAACGTGATTGACACTATTAATCCCCCACAGGAGCAAAGAGGAGGGGAAAACAAACCATGCCCTTATAGAAAACATGTCCCTGTTTAAATTCCACTTTAGGTAAATATTTCACCCATCAAACTGCCATGCTGCAAGATAGCAAAACATGTCTTTGGCAAGTTAGAAAGAAATTAGATTGTATAATTGACTAAATTAATGGTTTGAAAGAAAACAAACAACTGCACAGTTGTTGCCTTGAAGAATGTTGAACTCCCACATGTTACATACATGAAAGGGTGAGACTATCTGTGATTGTACTGTATAAACATAAAGGTCAGCAATTCCATTTTGCCTTCTAAATTCATTCCTGATTTGTACGCTGTCACCCCGATTAAGACCTGGGAAAGTTCTGACATACAAAGCACACTGGAGCTTTTAAATTATATATTAAGCTTTGCTGGCCAGTAGGACAGAAAGCCATTAAGCATTAAGCACACATATTAATATTCCAGTAATAATGGGAACATCTTGGAGACAGAAACACTAACTTGCCCAAAGCTGTCAGGAGAGATGATTAACCATATTGACCAAATATGGTTAGATATTAAGACACTAAAGACAGAAGTATAATTAAAACAATGACACATTTATAGATACATTCTACTGTAAATACACAGTATCATGAAAACCTTATCAGGAACCTTAGATATTATGAGCACTGCTGCAAAACACAGGGTCTTTATCACAATTTCATAGGGGACACTGCAGGAGCTGCGATAAGTCAAGTGAGACCACCAGGACAAACAATGCAGACTCGTCAGGCTTTGTGCATCTGGAGCGGCGAGTATGACCAGAAAGAGACACAAAAAGAAAAGATCAATGCATAAAATTTGAATTACCCACTGAAATCTCGGGTGTTTTATAATAAATGCTTTGATGGGGCCTGGGTTACTTCCAGTGTAATAATTATTTTTGCTAATTAAAGTAAGTATCCTTACAAAGGCAACCATGGTTTCTTGGCTAAATTAGCATGTCCACAGTTGCAGTTACAGTCATAGTTCAAATTTGGACAAACTCCTTGCAATCCACCAGAATTACAGCGTGTTAGCCGAGCAAAGTTCACACAAATTTACATTATTCAAGACTTTAGACCAGTTGTGCCCAAAGTCGGTCCTTGAGGGCCGGCATCCTGCACGTTTTAGTTCTATCCCTGGTGGTACCAACAACCTTTTCAGCACGTCAGTGTTCTCCTTCTAACGAGCCATCATTTGATCCAGGTGCGTTAAACCTGGGAGAGAACTAAAACATGCAGGATGCCGGCCCTCGAGGACCGACTTTGAACAAGTTCACTTAAATATTGGTTGGAACAATAAGGTTTTTATAAAAACATATGGTACAAATAAAAATTACTTGTACATTTTCAGTGGTATAAATCAACAGACTTTACACTAAAATAATTCAGATGAAGTAAAGTACAAACAGAGCTTACATATGGGGCTAAAGACAGTAACTTAGGCTTGAGTCACACTTTGCAAAAAAAAAAAAAAAAAAAAAAGACATAAGACTTCACTTGCACTCTAAAGATTTGAGTCTCATGAACAATCTTTATGTCCTCTCTGGTTTATTGTAATGTACTCAAATGAATTGCTCTCGTGATACCTTTAAGCATAGTATATACTGTATACACAGTATATATACACTGGCTGGTTATAGTTTACAACAACCCGTTTGCTTATTGTACCACCATAATAATAACCACAACCATTTCTCTCAAACTAAAGTCTGTATTAAGTTATTTTAGTTCAAATAAAAGTACTTTATCTCTGATAAGTTATTCTCTTGTTGTTAAGGTAGCTTAAAACCAAAAATGTTCTTCCTAGTTTTTCAGCATAAAATTCTTACTGGAACAACAAACTAGACCCTGAAACATGTGTGTAGTTTACACAATGCATTTAAAAGCAGATTTACTGCATAGTTTTCAAATAATCTTGCAAATCCTCTGGCACAGAGGAAAGAGAAGAAAAGCCTCAAATCATACATTATGATCAGCATAGTTAAGAATTTGATAATATGAACACAGACTACAATTTTGTCAATGGGAAAACAAAAAGGATTCTTTCTGACTAATTCATTCAGAAATTCAAGATGAACTGGTGTTGATGTATTTTTACAGAAATATACAGTATACTCATATTTTTGAGAGGTACATATTATATCTTACTCTTGAAATCATTTACAGCACTTGGAAATAGTTTTTGCATCTTTAATTGAATGATCTGAAAAAGATCATGTAAAAAGTATAAAATTAGACCAGTTGTTTGAATTTACAATCTATTTTGAGCTTTAGGTTATTCTTGGTTTTGGGCTAAGTATAGACAGCCTGCATCAGGTTAAAAAATGTCGATTTACATCGTTAGAGTCTTGAGTTGGAGCTGGCTCTTAAAGACTTGAGCTTTGAATCTAAAAACTTTGGACTTGATTAAACACTCAAAGACATGGAACCTGACTTGGACTTGTTTCAACTTTAAAAATGGTTTGTGAACATCTCTGACAGAGCTTCATCAAGCTATAAGACAATCAGAAATAATAAAAAAAAAAGAATAGTGTTCAGGAACATTCAGTAAAAATGTAGAAAAATCCAGACTTTGAACACAAACAAGCTATTTTATACAAACACTTATAGAGATCAGCTGCAACTTAGCATCAAACAACACCAAATGATATCTCTTTTCTTCTTAACAAATGATGTAAAAATAGCCCATTATGGTGAGGAACAAAGAGGATAAGCCCGATGTTAGAGCAAACCCCTCACTGATGCCCCAGTGACTCGGCCAGCCACTCTCCCAAGGCCTACTCCTTGATTAAATGCATAATCCACTACTCCCCATCCCCAATGATTTAGTGTGCCTTTAAATCAGCTTGCGCACACATAAAAACCTCAAATAAAAATCACCAAGAAAAACCATTGCACTCTAACTGTTCTATTAAAATGATACCCGGCCCAGCCTTTCTTCTTTGCAATTGAGTTTATTCCACATGAATGCGTATCTTCATTTTTTTTCATAGGTATGCATATAAAATATTTAAAGTTTAAAATGTCACAGCTGAAACATCAAATGCAAAAGTCTCTCATTAATCAGCATGGACTGAGGTTCTCTTTTAAGGTTATAACCCTTTGAAAGAGCAAAAATTACATTTTTGACCTTGAAGATGAGAGAAACTCATAAACGTAAAATAATTTGCAGTTTAAAGGGGAAAGAGATATCGGCTACCTCAGCCTGCGGTGCTCCGGGTTGTCAGAGGGGAGACCAAACAAGTCTCATTTTCAAATTTACGTCCAAGCTGTTGAGATTAATTTGAAATCACATCAAGAGAAAAATGAAACAAAACCTTAAGAAAACATCAAAAGGGGCAACTGTCTAAGTTTCAAACCTACAGAGCTTTAGATATCTCTAACGCGGGAAGCACAGATGTGTTTTTTTTCTTGCAGTTTTATTAAACAGAGCATGACATTTTCATTACTCAAGGAAATTAAATTAACTAATTTCTTACAAGCTCTATACGTCTGATATTTTAGGGAGGTGCTCGGAGAAGAGCAATCGTTTCACCTCCCACGCAAAAGAAATGCAAACATGGGGCTGTCTCAGAATTAAAAGTGATTTTTGAAGCTACAAAGGAAGTTTGTTTTTACCGAGTTCATTTCAGTTTTGCAATATTCTTTAATTGTGCTTTTGATGACATGAATAAATGCTGACCGAATTTCCTTTACCAAAACCAATGAGAGCATTAGCAAATTCTTACATAGCATTCATTATCTAAATTATGCATACTTTTCTGCAATATACTGAAAGAGGAGAGAACAAGCATCATGTGGTATAAGATCTTTACTAATGATACAATTTCACAGTATTGATATAAACTTGGAAGATAATCTTTTTCTTTATCTGAAAGCATACAATACTAAAAAATAAAACATTTATTATTACACTTACAATGACATCTAATTTTTGTTCTGACGTAGTCTTTAGCAAAACTTTGAATTATTTTTAAATAAAATTGACAATTGCACTTACCATACATGGGTTGATTACTGCAGCTATGAAGGGCTACAAGAAGTTTAAAAATTTAAGGTTTTAAAACCACAAAGGCTTCGCTGTACTTCCTTACTTGTCTTGGTGCATCATGCTTCAGTCCTACACGTTGAATGCATTTTGGCCTTTGGGAAGGTCATGACATGGAAATTAAAGAAGTGCTGCCTTTACTGTTCCTTTGGGTAATACCTTGTTGAAAGTACAGTTTGTATTCTAGAGCTAAAATGGTTAAGTAACCAAGCTGGCAGCTCGGCTGGTTCAGTTCCGTAAATTTTTGCTTAACATATTAAACACAGCGAGTGTGCATTTTCCTTGAGTCTTCCATTGTTGTGTTTAGCTTTAAATATTATACTAATATTTGGGTTGAAAAAGCTTTAATCTTTTGAAACAATCCACTGGTATAGCTAAAGATGACTTCAACATATTCTCAGGTCAGAATAAGCTGAAATGTAATCCTTCACTTTTCATAATATGCTTAGCAGAAAGCATATTACACTTGACTCAAATATGTTTCCAAACACTATAGATAGAATTAATAATCAATATATCATAGTGCTTTAACAGCAGCAACTAATGACTGTTGCTTTCTCAGTTTCAAATAGAAGCCTATAGATCATATCTTATATCTATACATCTTTTAATGATTATCATTGTAGAGTAAAGCTGTTGTGTCTTTAGCCAAGATAATCATACCTAGAGTATTGTAGAATCCAAGCCTTGCACAAACTATTATGCTTTTTGAAAAGTTGTTTTCTTTATAGAGTAACAACATTTAAACATACATTTTTATGTAAATTGTGAAAATGTAACTCTTTAATAATTTGAAACCAATTTCTGTTCTTATTTAATTAGATTGAATAATAAATAAAAGAGTAATTGTAGTGCAACTTAAAATACATCACACTATATGCGCTATAAAGGAAGTTAAGGAAGTCATCATTAAAAAGCACACGAACATGACCGGAGCCAGGTTTAGGGAAATGTACCTGC
Organism: Xiphophorus couchianus; assembly: GCF_001444195.1. NCBI lineage: Eukaryota > Metazoa > Chordata > Actinopteri > Cyprinodontiformes > Poeciliidae > Xiphophorus > Xiphophorus couchianus. The sequence goes on from NC_040228.1 coordinate 12,310,828, forward strand.
GCTAATGTATAATAAAATATTCAGTCCAGGAGTTTGACACTCGACTCAGACAGCGAAAACAGCTGAGGAAAATATGGAGTCAGCCAGGATCTCCACATTGCCCCTCCTCTGGAGATGAAAAGGCTGATTACCTTCACCTCTCAGGGGTCTAAGCCACATGGTTGACAACATCATTGGAAAATAGACTACTGAGCTCCTTTGGGCCCTATAACAGCTCACATTTAACATGAGGAGGAGCGAATCACACTAAGAAGTAGTTGGTACCATAACCATACTCTCTTATCTCTGAACGTTTTATTCGGGAAGGAAATGATAAGTCACATTTGGTAAAAATCTATTTTAAGAACAAAGTGTATACTGAATGTAATTACGTGCTTTATATTTTACCAACTTATGTAGCAACTCTAAGAAAATCACTATACTCATTACAACGTTCCAACATTTACAAAATTTGTGAAAGCTTAGTAACAACATTTTTTTTTGCTCTGTTCTAAATACAATAGTTGTTGATCAGCCCTTGTGCATATAAACAAGCTGAATCTCCAAGTGTTCATTGTTATTTATGTCCTCTACATAGTTTTAGTCACAAGTTTAGGGTGCCTCTGGAAAAAGATGGCAATTCAAAAATGATCCCAGTAATCCTTTGATGAATAAGCTGGAAGCCTCTGTGTGACCTCTGTGTTCGTCAACAGAAACCACAATTTAGTGGCTGCCTGAACTCTATTTCAGAGGTTATGGAATTAACTTAAAATTACTTACAATGCTATTAAAATGCAGAGATCTTTTGTTGTGGCTGTAAATTAATTGAAAACCTCAGTGATTTGAAATATTCTGATATGCTGTCAAGGGGGGGAAAAAAATCAAAAGAATGGCAGAAGTGGGGCTTTCTCAATGCTTTTTGGCTTGGCCTGTGCTTGTCTTGAATGATGAGAAAAAGAAATTAGGTTTAACTGGAAACATATGGTATTTCACTGGAGAGGAAGCCTTCGTAAGAGGATCATGGCTGTGTAATAAAAGGAGACAGGAAGAGGGCACGTGTGGCGGTTTGGGTGGATGTAGAGTTTTTCTAAGGCGAGACGGAGCCAAAAGTCGCTTTTTTTTAAAAAGCTGTAGTGGCTCACTCAAACTCCCTTGATCAGGGCAGAGCACTTCAGTAGAGACAGATAGATGAGAAGACAGACGTAGAGTCATCAGAAGTCATATTGGGGAAAGAGGGAGGTTCTCACAGTTTTAAATTCTACGTTTGCAATCTTCAGTTTTTACTCATTTTCTGTAGTCGGCAGGCAAGAGGTGGGGAGCAACCATAAAAAGGTCACTAGTTCATCTCGAGGCAAACACAGACACACAAACAACCATGCACTCATAAAAACATCTAATAGCAATTTAAAGTGACTAATTAAAACATGGATATTTTTTTGACTGTGGAAAGAAACCAGAATATCCAGAGAAAACCCACAGTTTAGCCAATACTTATTAGATTATTATAAGATACAATTTATGGTTTTACAAGTTTTCCCCTTTTTACCACTCTACATATTACTTGATATAAAAAGAAGAATATTTGTTGCATGTAGGTTAAGCCTGTTTGGGATATGCTTTGAAAACCTCCGTGTGAAATAAACAGCAGTTAGTCAACACATTTCCCCACATATTATGACACAGACACATTAATTAAACTGATGCATTAAAGACATCATCATTTTACATTGTTTCCTTTCAGTGATGGTCAGGCTTGTAGATGGAAATTGTTCCCTTAAAGCACATATGTCAGAGTCAAGGCCCGCGGGCCACATCCGGCCCGCGAGAAGGTTTTTTTACGGCCCCTGGAATGATCTTGATTTATTATTAGAACCGGCCCGCAGACCGCAGTAAGCCGGCACCCCGTCTGAAAAAAAAATACCTTCCTTATTTGAACTGTAAGTAGTTCTTTAAATGTTCTGTGAGATGATGTACTTACCCATGTATCCATAACAACCGGAACTTTCAATATCCACCAAGTTATTGCCGAAATATACCATCTATTAAAGGAGTGCCCCCCGGATTAATTACACTCTCTGCAGCTGCAAAGTTACAGTATTAACCCGATACTTGCTGGAAAGTGCAACGTCTCCCCTTTCAGAAACCGTTGGAATTTTTCCACTTAGCGCTACGTGTGGCGGAATTACGGTACTGCAAATTTAGATGTGTCGCCGGCGACACGTGTAGAAGGGATTTATTAGCACAGCAGTCGTCAGCATAACTGTAAAATTAACTTTCAGATACCCATCAAAAATGGCAAAAAGGAAGGTGGACACTGAGAACCGGGGGTTTCAAACAAGGTGGGAGTCGGAGTATATGTTCACGGAGGTAGCTGGAAAACCTGTGTGTCTTCTGTGTGGAGAAAGTGTGGCGGTACTGAAAGAGTATAATCTGAGACGACATTATGAAACGAAACACGCGGACAAAAACAAGAATATGGACATGGAACAAAGGCTACAGAAGGCCGAGGAATTAAAACGAGGCCTCAAATCTCGACAGGCTCTGTTCAAAAAAGCCAAATCACAAGGCCAGGCTGCTGTCAAGGCCAGTTTTATTTTGGCAGAAGAGATCGCTAAATCAGCCCGGCCATTTACGGAGGGGGATTTCATCAAAAACTGTATGATTAAAGTTTGTGACGAAGTTTGCCCAGAAAAAAGGCAACTCTTTTTAAATGTGAGTCTGAGCAGAAACACCATTGCCGAGCGAGTAGTCCAGTTGTCCATCAATCTAAAAGAGCAGCTTGTGAAAAAGGGAAAAGATTTCATCGCATATTCCTTGGCTGTGGATGAGAGCGCCGACATTTCTGACATTGCCCAGTTGTCAATTTTCATCCGCGGAGTGGACTCCAGCCTAAGCGTGACAGAGGAGTTGTTGGCTTTACGTCCTATGCATGGCACAACTACGGGGCATGATTTGTATGAAGAGGTGTCAAGATGTGTAAATGAGATGGAGCTGCCTTGGGAAAAACTCGTGGGTTTGACAACCGACGGAGCACCTGCGATGTGTGGACACAGGAGCGGACTGGTGGCGAAGATACGGGAAAAGATGCAAGAGGAAAACGCGACAGGTGAGCTGACAGCTTATCATTGTATCATACACCAGGAAGCGTTGTGTGGTAAAGCCTTAAAAATGGAACATGTAATGAGCATCATCACACGCGCAGTTAACTTTATCAGAGCCAAAGGTTTAAATCACCGCCAGTTCAAGGTATTTCTGACGGAGTTAGAAACGGAGCATGGTGATTTGCCTTATCACACAGAGGTGCGATGGTTAAGCCAGGGAAAGGTGCTCCAAAGATGTTTCGAGCTGCGTGAGGAGATTTGTCTGTTCTTGGACAGCAAAGGGAAAGACACAACACAACTCCGAGACGAGATGTTTCTGTGTGAAATGGCTTTTCTGTGTGACATTACAAGTCATCTGAATACAATGAACTTGCAGCTGCAGGGTCGGGATCGTGTCATCTCTGATATGTACAGTACAGTGAAGGCATTTAAAACCAAACTGACTCTGTGGGAGACGCAGATGCGGAAAGAAAATTTGAGCCACTTTCCCAGCTGCCAGACCATGAAAGAGAAGCTCTCTACCAGTGCGTTCCCGAGCGCACAGTTTGCTGATAAAATAGGTATGCTTTCCGCTGACTTTCGACGCCGATTTGCTGACTTTGAAGCACAAAAAAACAGGTTTGAACTGCTCGGTAATCCATTTGGTGTTGACGTGGAAAGCTCACCACCAAACCTCCAAATGGAGTTGATTGACCTCCAATGCAATGATGCACTGAGGGCAAAATATGCGGCAGTGGGTGCTGCGGAGTTTGCCCGTTTCCTCCCCGACACAATGCCCCAGCTGCGCATCCAGGCTGCTCAAACGTTGTCTATGTTTGGCAGCACATACCTGTGTGAACAACTGTTTTCTTTGATGAACCTGAACAAAACATCACACAGAAGTCGACTTACTGCTGAACACCTTCACTCAATTCTGAGGATTTCCTCAGCTCAGAGCCTTACCCCGAACATTGATGAACTTGTGGAAAAGATGGGACACCACCAAGTATCACCCTCAACCTCAAACAAGTGAACATTACTGTGCAATCACATATTTAGAGTTTTTACTCAGTTCAAGTTTAAAAGTTAAAGTTTAATATTTGTTTTCACTGCATGTTACTTCTCCTTGATGAAAGTGTTGTTTTTGATTAATAGATTTTTGCACTTTGTTTTATTGTATTTCAATCCAATTATATTTTAAAAATATTTCAGTTGTGTCTGTTGAAAATTAAAGATTACTGACAGAGCCATAAGAAAATATTGCTTTATTTATCTGATCATATTGGAATATATTTGTTAGGTTTTCAGTAGGTTCAATTAGGTTCACTTGACTATATGCGTCATTTAAAAAAATTTCAATGAACATTCGATCAGTCCGGCCCTCGGCTTGTAGCTAAATTTTTTATTTGGCCCTCCGTCCATTTGACTTTGACACCCCTGCCTTAAAGTCTAAGAAAAGAAATCAAGACATATGTAAAAAAAAAAAAAAAAAGCAATAAAGACGAAGAGCAATGCCATTACTATCAGAATACCTTACTTGATGATTGATGTATAACACAACATTTACTCCAGACGAAGGAAGTGATAATCAAGCTCAACGATAATATTCAAACACCACTGAGTTTATAAAGCGAAGATTTATATGCAGAGTTATCGAGTGAGGAGAAGAAAGTCGAAGGACAAACTGTGATTTGTCGCAGGCCCAATAATTCATGTAATCTGTCAAATGCCAAATGACTGCTTATAACAAAAACTCTATTCAAAACACAAAAAATCAGGCAGCTTTCAGAGAGAAGCAAGTTAAAGGAAGTTACAACACTGACCCACAAACAGACATCAGCAAAGCTCCAGAGCGCTTCCTTTCATTTGGCTCAGACACAAAGAAAGAAAATTGGTGATAGCTGAAGCTAAACTAAGCATTTTTTATAATTATTACGTTACAAAGCTGCAATATGAATTATGTTTACATATCCTATCTCTTCAAACTTTTGCTCTTATACTCTTTAAGTCAAATAAATTTAGGGAGATTTAGATGTTGAACCTAAATGTGTAAGTTACAGTAGTAAGTTGTGTCCATTTTTTATTAATTTTGTCAAACCTCCAAGTGCAGGAACATTTTGTTCTGTAATACTATGAAAGTCAGAATAGAGACACTACACCCATGAGGTTACACCCAATCTAATAATGTAAGTCGGAAAACCAGTCAGATTAGCGAATTGTTGTTCTCAGAGTTGCCATTTAACATTAAAAAATCCGGAGGAATTTCAAATAAACAGTTTAGCGCTGAAGCTAGCACCAATGTTTTACTTCTGTCAGCTGTCTTGGATTTTTAACATGGTAAAAAAAATTTATTATTTAACGTGAATTTGAAGTCATAGCTTGGGAGGCATTACAATTGGCTTCTGCTGGTAAGTCAAAAATTCTGACTTACAAAGTCAGTTGAAATGTAAGTCGGAGTTATATCTCTGACTTACAGAAATATAATTAAGCACCAGCCTAATTCATATATATATATATATATATATATATATATATATATATATATATATATATATATATATATTGTATATATACATTTGGACCAAAATTGGGGGTGTTTGCTGTCCTTCTGCTCCTCTCCTCCTCAGAATGGCCCAGGATGGATCTGCACTGGCTGTTTAGCAGTCAATGGCCGGTGCACCATCTCAACTGTGAAGTACGAGGGTGGGAGCACCATGTGATAAAGAAGTTTTGCATTTAATGTTAATCCTAACTGCTCCAAAGCAAGAAAAAATGTTTTGAGTTTATATTTTAGTGTTATGTTTAAGGCAGTTAGATGTCAGTATATCTTTTTGGTTTCAACTGCATGTCCTGTAACCTAATGTCAAAACCAAAGACTCACATTGTGATGTCCAACCTCTGTAACAGCTGCAGATAGCTTCTTGACACCCTCCTGAACATCCAGAGACAAAAGAAATCTTTGATAACAACCAATACCTGGAGTCTTTCTCGGGCTTTTAGCTTGCTGGGGTCTGCTTTGGATGCACTCTGCACTGGGGCATATGTCTCTGCTTTAATCACAACAACAATCTTTTACAGATTGCCCATAATTAGAAAAGCTCCGCTCCAAACCAGCTCCATGTTAAGAGCATGATTGCAGCCAAATTGAGCAGTAATTTGTATGATGTGGATGTGGATAGTGTGTGAGGGGAGAGGTCTGATGGTTTAATACCACTTTTATCAGCCTTGCTTATGCTGGCTGATAAAAAACTGGGCATGCAGACCTTTAGAAAGAGTTTGCACTGCATCATAATAACATAGACATCAAGTTTTATTTTGAAAAGGGTGATTTTTGTCTTTAATAACCCCAAGAGAAACATCATGCATGGTAAGAATATCACTTGCCCCATTATTACATAAACCCCTCAGATTCACCTGGCTGTCTTTGTGTGAATAACAGCTGCACTCATTATTATTCAGCAATGCTCATCAATGCCACGTAACTGAGAGGCCCAATAAAGTCCGGTTTCAAAAGAAACAACCACCACACTCATCTCTGTTTGGCTAGAGTTTTCATGAGAATAAAGCTTACAATAATGTCTTAATAAATTGAGAGAATAACAAAACTGAGCAATCAAACATTAGGTAATATACTTTTTTGCGAAAGTCGTAAGAGAAGCAGCATCCTACCAAACCATCACACACTAGAAAAACCTAGAAGGTAAGCTGCATTGACAATAGAGTGAGAGAATGTCTCCCTCAGTCACATAATTACTTCTGCCAGTCCAGGATGATTTTATAATTCCAAAATCCTGACACTTCACAAAGACTTTATAATTGCATGAGGATGACCCTTTGCACTTCAAACATCCATTCATTCTTATTTTTTTCTTTTTTCTGAATGACATGCCCTGAAATTTTTTTTTTTTTTCTAAACGGCCACATCTCATGAGAAGATGTGGAGTTTTACATGAAAACATGAAGATTGTCCCATGGAGATCACTGCTCACTCTGCCATAACAGTTTTCAGAGAGTGTGTCAGGTTCTAGAGTGAAATCTGAAAATCAAAACATCTTTCAATAAAATGGAGTGATTGAAGAAGCTAGCACTGTCACAAAAACAGTGGGCTCCCATCTATTTGCAGTGTTTATGAACTCACCTGCTCATGGATTTTTCTCTAAATTATTTGTGGAAAATTCACTCATTTCCAGATTTTTTCTAGAGCATATCTAAAATATTTGGAAGCAAAAATGCAGTCTGGGAAACTGAAATACATAGATGTAATGCTACTTTGACACGCCATTGGCTGACAACTGCAAAGCAGCCAGTCTGTGAGCACCAATCATTTTCCTTGTTGCAGAACTGCTTGATGAACAGGTATAGCACATTACTGTAGACCAACCACTGCAGTCTGAATCGCTGTGCTGTAAACTAGTCTGACTGGACTGTTGTCGTTGGTTAGTCTCTCAGACACCATATCAAAGAAAAAAAGAACTGTTGATTTGTATGACAACAAAAGACTTGGAAAAAGCACTCACATGATGCCAAGAGAATATTTCACTTGGTTGCAAAACAGTAAGTCATTTATCTAAAGTTGTTGTTTCTTTCTTTTTATGTACAAAGCAGAAAGATTTAATAAAATTCCCAGATTTTATGTGAGGTCAACATTTTTTCTGTGTTAGATTTAATTATGTCAGACTAACTATGAGAGCCAAACAATGCATTTCCTTGTACCCATTTTCTGACTTCTCAGGAAAACATAGCTGTCTTAGATTACTCGTATGTTCCCTTGTCTGTCAAATTTTGAAGGATGGCTAAAAATAATGGTATTTTGTCCCACATCAAGTTTATACTACACATAGACACAAAGTCGTGGATTATTAGTTCATAGGCATTTTCATCTAATTATAAAAATATAGTTTGAATTATAAAAAATAGGTTTAGGCCATTCATTTTAACTGTTCAATGAGTATATAGCAGGTAATAACACAAAGGTCACTGAAGCTAAATTCACTGAGTGTTTATTTATCGGACTGACATTTGATGTGGATTACTTTCAGTAGGTCACAGTTATTCTCCATTTCTTTTCTTCTTGCCAAGTTATTTGACTTGTTTTCTAAGTGCAGTATCTCTAAGCAGACCAGCAAAGCAGCATCTCTGTGAGGTGCAGTAATAATTTCTCTTTCACTGGTATGGCCTTTCAAATGTTACTTCGATCAGTTAGAATATTAGCTATGTCATCACATCGTATTCTAGTGTCTTAATTTACTTACATCTGTTTGATTCCTTTTTGGTCTATTTGAACAAACTATATATAATATGGACAAATTCTGCAAAGAATTACTCCTATTTTTAGCACCCTGAAAAATGTATTGGTGTATTTGAAGCTCAATGAGTGCTAAGTTTGTGTATTCCTCACAGTGTCTTATTCAAATCTGGAAAAAAAAATTTAAAAAGCTGCCAACATACAGTATGTTTGCTCCAAAAATAGCTTTTGCAAACATATAGCAACTATCTGCTTGAATGCAGTTTTTCACACATTTAGCACATTTAGGCATTACGACTGCAATTAGGGAAGAGGCCACCTTTATTTCTATATTCAACTATCCATTTTCTTACACCCTTGTCCCTAGTAGGGTCAGGAGGGCTGCTGGTGCCTATCTCCAGTGAGACATTTCTATATATACTGTATATGCAAATTACAGCCCAAAAAAAAGGGTTCACATTCTGAAAGCTGTTTATCTTATGGGATTTACGCAAAATAAAACAGTCTGTTGAAATCAGGTGGTAACTTTCTATTTTTTGATTTGTATTTTTGCCCCAACTGATATATTTGTATTAAGACATCTTTTTTTTTTATCTTTGGGAACCGCTCAGCAAACTATTGCCATAGTCACAAGAATAAAATTAGGACAGCTCAATGTTATTTAAGATTCACTGTATTTGAAGGAAAGTGTGAAACCCAAGAAAACTGCAAATGAATCAAAAGGTGCCTAAGGGTGTGTACATGTACGCGACAAGCATATTGCTCCTTCTAAATAAATATTCTTGTTTTTACTTTATTTTTACATTACATATAATCACATTATATGTCAAATAAACCTGAGATTTTAACAGGTCAAGTCACTTCTGAGAACCATTCCATAATAAATGACTTTGCCCTCCAGTCAAACAATGTGAAATTATGGCTGAAAAATGAAAGGAAAGCCATTGAAAGACGTCTCTGTATGTATAAATATGGGTGAAAAACACCAAAACGACAATGTCGTTATTGAAAATGTTACCATTATTTGCAAAAAAGATTTTCAATCTAAGTTCCTGTACTAGATAATGCCAAGGACTGTCATATAACCTTACCATGGCTTAAATAGCCTTAAATCACCATGGTAAGATGTCTGCAGTCATCAGTCTAACTGTGTTTGGAGTGAATTGGCTGATGTTTGTCAGAAACCTCCTTTCTTACCAGCAGTCCTTCACATTTAGTGATTTAATGTTTCCAAAGTCAGCTGCACTCAGCTTAAGTACCTCAATGAGAAACGTCTACTCAAAATATTAATACCATTTATGAACACGTTCACAAAAAATCATTTCAAGTCATATCTAATATCATTTTTTTGGTATCAAAATTAATATTCACAATAATTTTTTTAAAGAAGAGTTTGCAAGCCTAATTTAAGGTCACACAGAAACCTAAAGTTGTTTTTGAGGAATAGGTGGAGTGGTTCTGAGCATGCTATTCTTAAATCACCACCACAAAAATAACCACATAACCATAAAAAATGCTGAGCATGCAGTCCTTCACAAAGTACAATCTAGTTTTTATCTCTGATGTTAAACTCTTTGACTCTTCAGATTAAAGACTCTACTGTCATCTCTTGACAAGTTTAGCTTCTACGGCAGTAACACTGTACGGACACAAATGTCACCTGAGTGCTGTCTCTTGATAGATACATTTCCCAAAGTAAATTTGGTTTTAACTTCGGTTTCATAAACTAAGAGCCGAGCGATCATAAAGAGCTTATTTTCCACACTAAATTTTACCCTTCGAGTGTTAATGAACAAACAGAGCGCATTTTAAATGTGCGTCCCGAGTTTACTGTTTTCTCTCCAGGAGACAGCTTCAGTCATGTTCACTTAAGAAAATTGATGGCATTCACTGCCAAAACGGTGCCCTTGACAGACATTGGAATGATGACAAGCGTTAAGTTTGATGTGATGTAGTTGACTCCAACATACCCACACTACAAGCTCTGATCAACTAGTAAACCCACACTTCTGCTGCAGTTTCAAATGGGGCCTCTGTTCATCGTTTAGTCCGCTAAAAGTTCAATCTGTCAAAAAGATCATACACACAAAAATAAATAAATAACAACTGAGAAATCTCAAGTTTATTCCGCTGACCACTTTTGCGGACTGACTGTTCTGCAGACACAAGAGGAGGATTGAGACGCAAAACTATGCCTAAAGACATAAAATATATCTGGAAGATGCTAAAATCCCTGCAGAGAACCAAAAGCTTGGAGCTTAAAGATTTACTGCAGCCCTCTTATCTTTCATTACTGAGGAGTGTGACAGAGAGGCAAACAGATTCCACTTTCTGGATTGCTGTTCTGATCCCATTCCAGCTCTGTTAAACATTTGTGTTTCAGAGGATGTGTCAACTTCATTCTCAGAGCTTGCATTTGAAAAGCAAAGAAAAAAATGAAGAAGAAAAAAAACTGTCTCAGAAATTAACTTCTTTAAAACCATCTTCCTCCTCTTCTGTTCTTAATAAAAGATCAGTTTATTTTTGTTGTTTTTTTATTATTATTATTTGGACAAAGCTGTGCAACGTATGAAAGCCCCTGAATGAAAGCCAGCACAATGGCTTTATGAAACAAAGGCAGGAAGAGGAGATTGAGGGGAAAACAGAGGGAAAATGGCATCATCTCTAAACTTAATGAAACAGCATCCTTTCATTTTTTCTAGTAATTATAATAAAGATGAAAAAACATAATAAACGTCTCCCTGCCCCCACCTGCTAACAGTAATTATAATAGACTCAACAATAAATGGTAAAGCAGCACAGAGCTGCATCTTGGGAATTCTCAGGGGTCTGTGGATTAGCTTGAAAAGCCTGAATGATTAAAATACACTAATTAAAATTTTGTGTTCCTTGGTAACTCGTCTTACAGGGCCCCCTCGCGCAGGCAAAATGGGAATAAATGCGACAAAAGCAAATACTCTTTTGGACTGGAATAAATAAACAAGTCTAATCAACTCTGTTTTTACAGAGCGGGTTACATGAAAAACTTCCTTGATGACCTTTCCTCACACTCAGACTTCACATCCACCAGGACAATAGTGAGAATATTTTGACTTTGTTGTTCTAATCAAGGAGGAATTCCCAGACAGGTTCGATGTCCTATTACCCTTCTGCTGATTAGGCTGTTCGACCTCAGTGTGACTTATAATTGTTTTTACGATCGAGTTTCACATCAGTGGTGAAATAATACCATTTGAGGCTTTTCCTGCAAAGAAGAAACATTCAAGCTTCGGTACTTTTGCAGAGTACCGAGTTACACAAATCTGCTGTTTAACGTTCCAAGAAGCCGCACTCTGCAGAACCAGGTGCACATTTCTGCTTTGAGGATTATGGCATGCGCTGTAGATTTTGAAGTTTCTACACAATGTCTATTTACCATAAGAGCAATGCATCAGGCATGCACAAGCGTGTTTTGCACTGAAGTGAGGTATAGTTAAGAGATCAGACAGGGAGGGATCAAAAAGCCTTTGCGTTTTTGCATTTACGATCAAACAGCTTGTTGCAACAAGAGGAGGAGGTCAGATTTTCTTGCTTTTGCAAGAAACAGCCTTTACATATAGCCTGCACATCCTTAACAGTCTGGTGTTGCAAATAACCTCAAACAGTTATTCAAAGTCAACGAGGACAGTGTTAAAAGATTAAAAAGATATGTTTACCTTAGTTTTTATCGAACTAATGTAATAGGAGTTTTTGAAGGGAGGTACTGTTAGGTCGATATTGGTTGCCTTACTGATATTTGAGAGATGGCATATCCTCAAACAATATCCATTATGATGAAAAATAGTTATTAGCATGCAAACGGATTGCTGCTTTCCACTGTTGGTTACACAAGATTAACGATAACTATCAACATATTTAAAAATATGACTGAATACAATTATTGTGTGCAGTTTAGCAGTACAACAGCTCAGATTAATGTAGTGGGTGCAGCGATGGAACCTGTCTGGGTAAGTTTCACATGTAGAGCAGTATTACTATTGAGGGTGAGAGGATGAGGGAGGGGCTCTGACCGTACGCAGTGACGAATGTCAAAATAAACAAAAAAATCTCTAGTAATACATTTTCAAATAATTTTAGTCCTATATCCCCAATCCAATTGACTAATCCTGTCAGTGCCTGATCAACTGATTGCAAGTTATCAAGATAATTTAAAACGATGAGCCCAGTAAAGACATAAATGTAAATTTTTTTATGCCATTACACAATGACAGTCTGCTGAATAATATAAAAGTCCAAAACTTTAAGAAGCTTAACAACAGAATATTGTAAAAGATGTTTATTATATACAAAGATAGTTTTCTATCCCATGAATATGAGATCCAACTGACTACATGTTTACCAACAGGAACTCTGCCTGTTATCACCTAATTCAGGGAAGGACCGCTATCCTGCCACTTCTAGATGAATACAAGCTCCAACAATTTGGGTGAATTTCTTCCTCAGCAAGTCATCATCAAGTTCTGTAGAAATATGCCAATGAGTCATTCATTTGATTTGGGTGTGCTGGATCATAAATCTAAAAGCTGAGGAACTGTATCTCTTGTGAACTGGAGATGGATATACTTAGCTTAATTCAAACGTGAAACCTGTGTGATGCAAATTTTCTCTCTATTCAGTCACTAGGAACAAGGACTCTCCATACAGCTCATATTCACCTGGTCGTGCTGACTATATGCACCAAAACAAAGACAAACAGTCCTATACAAAGGGAAACACCAAGTTTTTTTGTTTGTTTGTTTGTTTGACTGCTAAAGCAGTCAGTATGGAGGGTCTGGTTACCTTTACGGTGTTGGGGCAGGTATGTTCCAACCAGTAAACCATTCAATCAAAGAAATGATACCAAATGGGCATATGCTCACTAAAGAAGGCTGCAAGTTTGACAGTGCACAAAAGATTAAAAAACAACAACAATGGAACTAAATACTTAAAAAAGAATGCAGAGAAATGGAGAAATCTGCTATTTTACACATTTGTAAAATGATTTCTCAAAGACCGCAGGTGCACAAAAACTGCTTTTATATTCCGGTGAGAAATTGCTTTATTCTTTATATTTAATTAATTTAATCTTTGCTTTCTTCTAATTGCACAGAGTACAAGCCCCCACATTATTGGCTCTTATAAGGATGCTGTAAAAACGACAAATGTATGAATACATGAATGTCAGTGAGGACCTAGTGGGCACAGAGAGGTACGGCACGGCCTCTTTCCTGTAAGTTCACAGCACCTCACTTCAAAAACTAATTAAAAAGGTCAAATTAAAAAAGACATGACAAAAACATGTAGAGCCGAATAAAAAAGTTAATCTATTTTGACTATTTAAAACAAAATCATGTGTAAGAAAGGCAAGCTCAGTCTGTGACTAGCTGTGTTCTCCTCCATTTCTGCAGTAAAATCAGGTGAGACTCTGACTGCAACCGTTTCAGGTGTTTAGCTCTCTGTCTGGTCTCTGAAACTTGGCCTTTTTCTGCCAGGGAATCAAAGCAGAACCTCACTTCAAATGCTCCATAATACCTGCCGGTATTAACGAAGAGGCTAAAAAGATTCAAAAAGCCTGCTTACAAATTTAATTACTTATGCAGTTAACCACAGCTTAGCAGCCAATGACCTGATATTTCCACTGAAGACCAGCTAAGGAGGCGGGGGTACGGATTGGAGACGGACACGCCGAGGGGGCCGCCGATACCGCCACGCGTGGCAGTCCGGGGCGTCTCAGAGCCGTCCGGTGGGCATACTCACCGCCAGCCGAGGCAGCAACAGCACACATGTGGCCCTATCTTCTACTGGAGTGCAAATTAGATACAGTTGATTAAAATATTGAGTCATTTCCACAGTGACTGGTGGGGGAATAAAAGGAGAGCAAGTTCTGAAAATGCGCCACGGTGCGCGTGTGCGGGAGCATGTTTGTATGTTTAAGACAGAAAGAAAGGGAGCTCAGTTAAATTTCAACAATAAACAGTTTCTCATTTATATAGATTCCCTTTGACAACCGTGCCCTTTCCCAAAGGACAACTCTGAGTTACATCTTCTTGCAGCAGCACAGGATTTCTCTGTTATCACTCAGCAGTCCACTTCAATGAGTTAAAGCATCGTGCGGGGTTGTATATACGTACCAATAGCGTTCTCGAGTTCTCTCCGCACCCGGAAAAAAAAAAAAAGTGAATATGACTTGTGTTATAAAAACTTCTGCCTCGCTGCAATATAACAAAAGAAAATTAACACTTTGGGGTTGCCCTGGTTACCTAATTGCATCACAACACTGCACACAGGAGCCAAAGTAACTGAATTTTGATGAAAAGGCGGTGATAATTTACGGCATTGAGAAATTAGTTGCCGTGGCGACGCGTTAATTACATCTCAAATTAACAATGCAAGTGTAGTGAAATTAAATATAAATCATATTTTCTGCATAAATTACAGGGGTTGATTAGAGCGGGCGCCAGGAGAGAGAGGTTGAGATTCCAAGGGCCTGTCACATCCCCCTCCTTCCCTCCCTCTATCTGTCGTTTTCCTTCTCCCTCTCTCTCTCATCTCCCTCCTCCCAGTCCTCTATGCCACCCCCAACATCCTGACTGGTTCCCTTAAAGACAGGGACTGGATTAGTTTAGCTGGCTTGCCACATTAATGGATTTTCATGTTAGAGTGTTATCTGTCCACAAACACTTTCTTTTTGTTAGCGTATGTGTTTGCTGGGTTTTTTTCGGTGCACACAGATGCACATTTGGTATACGGTGTAAATTGCAGTGTGTGCATTTTCATGAGTTCCTTTATTTATTTGTTTATTTAATTTCCTTGGGGATATCTGGGCCATTACTATCATTTTAAAACAAGTAGAGAAAGAGAATGGAAGAAAAAAAACTTCCTTTTTTATTTGGATTTAAAGAGTTAACACTCAAAGTAATCTAATTTCTAACTTCTATGTTTGTGTTTACATAAGGGATTAAAAAACAACTCACAGGCGTGATGATTTTCTGCTAAAAGCTAAAATTGTTACTTGTTTATTAAGATGATTTACACCAAATTTATTACATAACAAAACTTATTTAAATGCTGGGCAATATTGCAAAAATATTACATCCCAATTTTATTTTACAGTTAAATCACACTATTATGATTTTTAACCCAATATTGCCATATAAGTAAGAACATAAAAAAAGTGTTTTAACATTTTAAGTACAATGGACCATCAGACTATTAAATGAAAATACAAGAAGCTTTTTTTTTTTCATTTAAAAGGTTAAAAAGGAAATAAAAAGAAAAAAAACTGTGCAAGGGCGTAGAGCAGAAACAAACAGTATGTGCCCCATGGATGCTATCACTCTATGCTTGGCAGATTGTCAGAATGTTTTAATCCTTCAAAGTTTAATACTGTCACATCAGCCACACCTAAAACATGTGAAAATATAAAAATGGGCTGACAGGTTGTTAAATAAAGCCACTGCACCTGTGTTCAAAAACTGAATGCTATGTTGCAGTCAACAGGAGACAAACCAACTATGTGCAGAACTAATGTTACCTGTGTATTTATTTTTTCTGGGGGTTTTTCTACAAAATATCATGATGTAAATCTGTAAATTGAAACAGAACACATGATTAGGCCAAGAAGTCCTTAAAGTAATAACTTGTTTTAATTGACAAGATGAGCAGATCTCTATTTTTATTTATTTATTTTTTGTTAGATCACCAGAGCAGTTTTGATGTCCAGTAATAAAAAAAGGTAATAAGTCTTCAAAAGAGGAACCTACAAACTAAATTATTACAGCCACCTTGCACAAAAATATGTGCAAGGAAATTAAGAAGCTACATTTAAATAAAACCAAGATATTGGCAAAAAATAATTGATTCCAAACTACTTCTTGTATACATTCTCACATCATTTATAATAATAATAATAATAATAATAGTAATGTTAATAATAATAATAAATTAACACACTTTTTGATAATAACATTTCTTTTCTACCATACAATTTGTTTAAAAACTACAGAAAAAAAACTGAAACAAATCATACTTGCAACTATAGTGGGTAATCTTATTTAATTTAATCTTAAAAGAAAGTAAGTGCTAAAATATATAACAAATTGTGATAAATAATAATCAGCAATGTAATTTGTAATGTATTATTGCCAAAGCCTTCAAGAGACCCAACTCAGTCCATTTCTATTGATGTGAAATATTTAGTTTCCAGTCAAAAAATAGAACAATTTTTAAAAAATAAAGATAAGCATACAGCATCTGGACAGTATTTGATTGAGTATTTGTGTCAGGGAGTGTTAAACTGCGTACACCTGGGTCTAAAGAAGAAATAAGACAGAAGAGTGAAAGCAAAGAAGGAAAATGAGCCTCTCCTCCCCACGATTCCTCATGTGGCCCAACTTCCCTTTAAGCATCACAAACAAGCCTCAGGAGTGATGTCAAGGAGGGCGGGGTGACGGCGGGGGGTGCTGAGCCGAGAGAGAAAGCTGAGCGCAAACACAACAGCAACAGGAACCAACTTGAGCCATCTAAATTATTCATACACCAGATGGATACGTTTCCCCAGGATTTCACACTAAAATGCAGCCGTTCCGCTTTACCCCCGCGCTCTGCACTGTCTGTTGGGCGGACGCCGCCAGGAATCAAGATAACTATCACTTTATCTAAACCGTTTCATGTCTGATTCATATCAGCTCTGAAGAGTGGAAGCCCCTCGACAGCACGATCGCACGTTTGTTCTAATTCCACAGGCACAAAGAAGGGGGAACATGTTCTCTTTCCTCTATCTTCAAAGATGTAGGCGCTGTTATGACCTTGTCAGAAGGATATTATACAAATCAGAGGGTCCTCAGAGGGGGACGTCATGTGTAACGCTGAATACACCTCAGCAGCTTGATGTGTGCTTGCAGGCGGCCTACAGTTTCTGGGATTGAGAGTAAACATGGAATTAAACCAGAAACCTAAATTTCTTGTCTCGCATTTAGCTCACCCGTTTGTGCCGAATTGCCTTTTTTCACATATTTTATCAAGCATGTTATATCCAAAGTGCGACTCTACACCCAAATTTTAGAGTATGAAAACAATCTTATTGTGCAACCATGGCACAAACCATAATTGATGGGTGTTGATGGTTTAATACCATAGCCCTCCAATAGAAAAAATATATACTCCCATGAGAAAAATGTCAAACTTCTCTCACAGCGCATGCCTTAAATTCAAAGAGATCGTATTTATGTCAATTCCATTGAAAAGACAATCATCAGAGCTATAAAAAGCTAATTAAATTAGACATTTATTTAGCTCTGACTTGTGACACCATCATTCAAAAACATAAATATGTTTATGGTGAGTCTCTTACCACTATCAGTGGGTAGTGAAATTAATCAGAAATACCTTCCAACTAATCCACCCACACTATAATTACAGTGTGGCTTTGAATAACTCCCCATTTGGTGGCAACAAACCCAGTTTTTAACACAAACCAGCCTGCATTATTTCACAGAAGTAGCAAAAATACGATTGGTCTCCTCTGCCAGAGTCAGCAATTTGCGCCTGGAAGATGACGACTTTTAAAAGGACAAGACATCATTGAGAGAATAAGTAGCCTTTCCACTACTCTTTGTGCAACCCTCACCCCTTGGAAGTAATTTCAGCGCCTTCACACAGAAGTGAAAGTGCTAAGGAGTAGGAGGGGCGGGGGTTTAATGGCTCAGTAATGTTTCAGCCCAAGACTGGTAGTCTTCCTATGTCTGTACAAGCAGAAGCAGCATAACGCTGACCAATTTGGGGATTTAGGAGCAACTTAAATAGGAGATTTGGCACAAATATCTTTGCAGTGTGAAAAACAGCTCTGTGTGGGGTGAAGCAGCACAGAATGGATGCTCAACCAACACGATCGGATGAATTCTATCAAAATACCACATGTCAGCATGTGACAGTGAAACTGGAGACGGTCAAATGACATTTATTTAAGTGGCACATCTTCCACCGTGGATAGATGTGGGAAGGAAAAGGTCAATAAAAACAAGTCAGGGACTGCAGTATCAAGCGGTAAAGGATGCCTCTGTCATCTGTCCTCATTTGTCTTTCTCCTTCCTTCCCTTCCTGTTCCTCTTCTCACCTTTCAGCTTCCAGTCACTCAGAAAGTGCTTAAAGTTTGACAAACACAGCAGGGTTGCTTAGGAGTAGAGACGAGCAGAGAGGTCGGCTGGTGATTGGCCTAGAAATTCAGAAATGTTCTATTTTCAATCAGTGACCTCGCCGTATGTAAGTGCAAACAGGCTATGCTATCAGCAACACTCTTTAATGCGGATGTTGTTACAGAGAAAGGAAGCCATAAAGTTTCTTATTTTGAGCAGCGGTGCTTAAAAAGGAAGTCAGACGCTAAATAAAAACGCATTGTATCTTCTAAAGAAGCGTGGCTGCTTCTGATTCAAGGAGGATGGCAACATTCCTCTGTTTTGTCATTCTAAACTTTCTACTTTTGCCAGGCCTGAAACATTCTGGATTTACAAATGTTGGCATTTGGTACAGACCCCAATTTCTATTGAATATACAAAGAAATAGTGTTGCCCCTCCCCCACCTGTGTCTAAAAACTGCCAGTCGTTTGACAGGAGATTTGTGCTATTTTGTAACTGACAACTAACACAAATTTAGCTGCTTGCAAATATTTCAGGATGCACAACATCTATTTTTTTACTTTAACTAGGTGCTGACACCTACAACTGAAAGATGTAGATGTGTGAAAGCACCATAAATATGTTTTAGCAGGTTGCACTAACAGCACCACTGTTAGTACAGAGCGGAAGTTGTGAGAGAGGTAGAAAAAAAAAAATCTAAAAACGAGTTATGTTAGTATCACTGAGACTTAAAACTGAAATCATAAGGAAGCACAAAAGGCCTTGAAAGCTATATGAAAAGGAAACTATAATTTAGACTTACACATGTTCACGGTAAGCAGTTTTAAAGCATTACAGCCCTGATTAACAGCAAATATCTCTCAAACTTAGTGTAGTATCGACTGTCCCTGGAATTAAGCTGATTTCTGGCATCATAAAATATTAACATTTTTAAGTAACATTTTCAATCTTAAGATTTTCCATCACATCCTTCCTACGCTATTCTTATAAGGTCCCATTTTCCCCATTATAGTGGAGCAGGGTAATGTAGCACTGCTCCGTCCTCCAAAATGGACTGCTGGATTTTTTTTTTCTGGTTAAATAAATGTTATTTTCCTTCAGTTGTATCACCTTTGTTTTAAAGTTTTGTGTAAATATTTTGTAGTATTTATCCTTGACATTGTCAAAGGGTATGACTCGCATATACTACTAACCAACCAACAATGAATGACAGATTGCAGCAGAAAAACAAGAGAGAAATATTTTTGAAGCTGTTGGTATCAGCAGCTCAAATATCACAAAACATAACATTTAAAATCTATCATAAAACTCAAATTGGTACATCCCTACACCGGGGATCTTTACATCTGTCATCTGAAGCATAACAAGACGATGATTGCAGACATGGCACACCCTACCATCACTCCGTATTAGAAGTATCCCATTGGTGGCATATTACTAGAAAATGGTACTCAAACACTTCAAATCTGGATCAATAAGCTGAGTAAAATCTCTTTCACATGTGGTAAGATTCTGCTAAATGTCACATAGCCCAGTCAGTAAAAAAAAGAGGAAAAAAAAACAGGCAGGACCTTCTCGACAAGTTTAAATAAACCCTGCAGGATAATGCTGGCTCTCCTGGGGGAACCAAAAGCTGATGGCTTTGAAACAGGAGGGAGGGTATTTTCAGCGGGGCTGCCCAGCATGAGAGATCCTGCATGTCTCACAGCTGAGCTTGTTTTATTGAAAGGTTGTTTGAAAGGCCCTGAACCCAAGACATCAGTGGTCATGTTTGTTTGGCTTAAAGAGGGGCTTTCACCGAGAAGAGCAGTGCGGGTTGTCAGGAGTAAATGAAGAGAAAATGAGGCGGGTTAGCGCTCGTGGTAACTTGGAAATGTACGCTGTTAAAATTAATAAAATGGTCTCAATACAGCTTCAATTACAACCTGCTACAAATGCGAAGCGCGCGAGCCAAGCTTAGCCGCTCTGTGCAAATAAGTGCCAAAACCAGCGCTGTTATCAGGTAATGGAGTGAGTGGAAGAGAGAGGGCCTTTTGTGAACTTGACACTCCCATTAAGCCCATACTGGAAAGTGCAGTATTTGATCAGGAGATGGGAATTGAGCAAAAATGAACTGAAACCAGATCCCACATGACTTATTTTCCTGTTGGCTCTCAGCTTTGGGTGTCACTCAGACTTAATAAAGCTTTCAGATTTTCATTTTATCACAGAAAATAGACTGGGCAAAAATAAAATCACCCGGTTTTGCCCTAATGGAGGAAAGTAATGGCGGGGTGAAACTGACACAACACATTTTGTCCATAGTAATACCATCAAAATGAAAGCATATTCACTTCTGGACTTTTCCAGGAATCAATTCAAACTGAATATTGGCCTTTTCCACTGACTTTATTTCATAACGATTCCAACAAATATAGCACTCTGGCAATAGACTGTCACCTCAGGTGATACCAACACAGCTATTTCACCCTATAGAGTTACAGGCTTCTCTAACCCACACTGAACCTCCTCCGCCAACCAATAACTCTTATTTTATTTCCGCACTTTATACATTAGGGGTACATTACACCCATTCCATCAGATAGGATAAGTCCACTTTTACACCCAGGTGTTACGTTCCAAGGTTAGGTCATTTGGATGGCTGTGACCTTTGATGGCTCCATCTTCAATGAAAATTATCCGGCGATCTCCACACTGACACGCACACAGATGCCCTTGTGCTGAACACTCCCACTATGAGGATAAGAGCAATTCACTGGGGGGACATTATGGAAATATTCATTTGGGAATTATGTATTATAATTAGAATGTGTGGCCACATTTCGCCATCCTAACTGTGGCAGAGGTTCGCAAACATAAGCCCGAGAAGCTGAAGCGAAATGTTTTCCTGCAACTATCAGTGATTTCTCAAGTTCTAGTCTTCTGTAGAGAATACTTTGCTTTTACGAAGTAATTAAGAAACATATAAAGCAGAAATAAAGCTCCAAATCTCAGTCCCATGTGCTCCGGTATCTGATTAATAACTCTGGGGAGGACAGATGTTAAATTGTGTATGCCCATCAGCGCTACGACTTTCTGAAGATTTATCAGGCATGTAAATCATGAATAAAATATTTCCTTGTTGTGGGAAAATTTTACATCTGTTTGGGGTATCATTCACTTCCAAATGCAAGAAAAAGTACAGATCTGACCTACAAAGGCTTGCTTTCGATAGGAATTAAAAACTATTTCTTTTTAATTACAGTGTTGTGGGAAATATCTGTTTTAGATATTCCTAAAGAAAACACGAGTAGATACAAACAGCAGTTTTAAAATGATCAATTTATCAACAATACAGGGAAAAAACAGTCCAAATCAACCTGGCCCTGTTTGAAAAAGTAATTCCCTCCAAACCTAATAACTAGCTGTTCCAACCTTGGTAGCAAAATGTGCCATCAAGCATCCTGGCCACACTCAGGTCAGATCACTGCCAGAACAGCAAAATAAAAATATCACATAAATAGAACCTGTCTGACAGCAGGAAGTAGGTTTAAAAAAATCTCCAAGAGCAGCACAAAATCTAATCAAATTTAAAAAAAACAGATAGGAAATAACCTCATCATCAGTCTGGAAAGATTTACAAAAGACTTCCTGATGTTATGAGACTCCAGTAATCCACAGCGATGAACCTTCCCAGCAGGTCCCAGCCTACCAAGATCCCTTCTAGGCCGCATCTAACACTCATCCAGAAGGTCACAAAAGAACCCAGAGCAAAATCTAAAAATCTGCAGGCCTCACTGCCTCAGCTAAGATTCAGGGTCCATGATTTCATAAAGAAGGCCCGTCTCAAGGTAAACCTTTGTTTAATCATTCAAACTGTTTGGAAAAAGTGAGTCCAGTTGCATCTGAGGTAAAACTAACAGCAGTTCAGAAATGGTGATCGTAGTAACAGGTAAACATGGTGATGAGATAACCTTGGGCTTCTTAAGTACCTGAACAACAGGCCAATAATCCAAACCCCACCAACAAGTTTTCCTCTCAAAAGAAAAGGAAGATTTTGAAGAGGTCGAAAGTTCAATCTGATTGAAATGCTGTGGCATTATTTACAAAAGGCTGATCATGCTTGAAAACCCTTGAATGGGCCTGAAATAAAACAATTCAGCAAATAGGAGTGGACCAAAATTCCTCCACAATGATGTAAAAGACTCATGGCCTGAGTTAGCAAATGCATGATGGCAGGTGTTAGAGCAACCAAATAACTTTTTTCCCTTTTTTAAATGAAATCACTTCAAAACTGCCTTTTATATTTACTCAGATTGTCTTTGATGTTTAAATCTATAACATTTAATTGGCGGAGAAAAAACGCAAAAGCAGAAGAAATCTGTAAGCGGCAAATACTTTTTCACTGCTCGTGAATGTGCTGATAGACTATAGAAAAAATACATTTTTTCAGTCTTGTAAAGACAAGATAAACCATAGCCAATGCACACAAAGCTCATGCTTGCTTCTATTTTATTCCAATGTGTGCATAAATAAGTGAGAATAAACAGCCCAGAGAGTGTGGCGGTGTCAGAGGGATCATGAACAAGGCGGCGGCGGCGACAGTGCTGGAGGTTGAGCCACGAGCCACCAGGACTGTAAGCGTCTCCAATCGCCCCTGGCCACCATCACGTTGCCATGCTCCGGAACAGACAGGCCCGCTCGCACAACAGATGGAACTAATGATGCGAAACAAAAGAGATCATTTCACCGTGGTCCTCCAGGAAGCCAGAGAGCAGGGCTTGGAAGTTTGAATGATGGGATCAGGGGACTTGCACGAGGGTGTATTTGGATAGCCCTTTTGTTTTTTCTTTTTCCTTTTCGAGAGGTGCTCTGATGAATAGGAAAAAAAGGCCTTTGATGTAAGTCAATAAATACATCCTGATTAACAGGATGATAAGGAAAATAATAGAAAATAAGCTAACTGCTGAAAAAGCAGCAGATACATTTATGTGGTGGGTGTTGTTAGACTGTGTTTTATTCTAACACATTTAATCACTTAATCAGGTCTATTAATGAATAAATGCAATAAACAAACTTTTTTCAATTTACTAAGCAAACAAAATAATAACATTTTTATGCATTTGAATCCCAACCTGATTTCAGATATGTTGGAATCTCCATCAATGCTCCTTACAAATGATCAATCCAGAGAGTTACAGTCAAAATATAATCCTCAATACCTTTTAATGGGTCGTTAAAATAATAGTTTCCTGTCAATTTTTCTGAAAATCTTGCTCCATAGTAACTCAATAGTTATGCTATTTTTTATTTTTTTACACTGTAGATCCTGGACAAAAGTTGCTAACAAACCGCTGTGTCTTGAATAAACAAAAACAAATCAAATTTGAGCTGAGGACATTTGCATATCCTGAGGGACAGGATTAGATTTAGAGGTCATCTTCTATGAGCCGTTCCTCAGCATACGCCGATGTAATGTTTCTGTCAAGTACTTCCTATACGAGCCTTGTCTGCTTTCCAAGTCGAAGAGTTTAGAGAGGGAGCGCTCGGCTTTTTTTAAATGCAATGTGTCAAATAGGAGTTCAAACACCTTGGGATGGGATTTAACCAGGACGTAGCAATGAGGAGCCCGATGCATTCCCATCCACACACGAAGGGGATCACTGGGAAAAAAGTTCATCTCTGACACTGACACAAACAGCGGAGCAAGGCCTGTATTAGAGTCAGGTTAGCAAAGATAACACTATCAGCTGGATCCCCACGGGTACAGAATGCAGGGCCTTGCTGGCAAATAAAGCTACAGTGTCTTGACTCCTTCGCACATTAGCTCTGATTACAATGACCTTCATTATATCAGCTACCCTTATTACAACACGTGGAAGACTTCTCTCCCCCAGGCGAAGCACAGTGGGGGGGGGGGGGGGGGGGGGGAGGTAGAGTACCAGAAAAGGGTGAGATTCACTTGTCAGGACTGAGCAATGAAATTCAAAGCATCTCTCTACCTTCTTTACAGACAATCTTTGTCTGTTCTGTTTTGAATTTGTCTGTGAGCATCAATCTTCCTCTATCTAGGAGATAGAGGAAGGGACTTTGACTAGGCCATATTTTTCTCTATTCAGCAGAGAGAGGAAGGGACTTTGACTAGGCCGTATTTTTCTCTATTCAGCAGAGAGAGGAAGGGACTTTGACTAGGCCATATTTTTAACTGTCTTTTGAGGGGGTTCCTTGAAATGCATAAAGAGAGCATGAAAACGCCACAAAGAAACTCTATACATTCAATTTGGGCCAGGGACTATTTTCGTAACAGAGCAACAGCGCACAGTAATAAAAATTAAGAACTTCTAATACCTCCAAACTAAACCCTAAAATTTATAGAAAACATCATATACAGCAAATATATTTTCTTAAAATTAATTGGTATCTTTGATTTTACCTCACTAAATTAGCACAACTCTTGAAAGAGCCCTAAACATTCATCACATTTTTTTATTAGCCTAATTTTTAAATAACAGTCTTGACTCTATAAGCATTTGCTCCTCTACATCCAATACGTGAAGCCAAGTCCTGTTTAATATGTAACAACATTGTTAACCTCAATTTCCTGCCTCGTCTACCCCCTCCACAGGCCGCATTGTTAGCTTAAGCAGGCTCTTGGCAAACGCCGATGCTGCAGTGGTGACTCTCATTCAGCCTGACCACCCTGCAGACGAGGGGCTTCTCTCTCATAGCCCGGCTCATCTCTCCTTCGGGCCCCCGCTGTGCGTCCCCGGCCCTCCCCGTTTTCCTGGCAGGTGACTCAGAATAACAGATGTTGGCCTGAGAGAGACCAACGCTTCATTGCATTCACTTAGCGCTGCCAACACACCCAATGCAAGATGAGCCGAGCTGCGGGGGGTTCAGAGGACCATCCCGTCAGCCGCAGAAAGGAAGCCATGTTTTTTTTTTGTGTGTGTGTGTGTGTGTGTGTGTGTGTGTGTCTGTTCACTAGGGAAGGGAGAGTATGGACTATTTTGTCTTGGATTAAGGGCAAATGAAGAGATTCTAAAAATCACAAGATGCTCCTCAATGAGAAAGTCAAACACACAAACATCTCAGGGACTCTGGATTTCGAGATGTGTGAGACACTGAGCCATTTAATCACATATTTTGTCAAAGTAGGATTTCTGCAGAGGAGTGGCGGATGCAAGAAGCGATATAACCAAGAGTGTACTTAGCAGAACCAGAGTTTAAGCCATGTTGATCCCCTATGACAGCATGTTCTAAAAAAAATGGCAAATAAAATTGTAACTTAATTATAGATTTATAATGAGCCACTGCACCACTGCCAAAAACAAGTCCCATACCAAGCCAAACAGGCACCTGCTGAATGCTCCCTGCTCATGGGTTTTCATAGCTTAATTAATCTATGCCTTGGGGTATCATGACTTGTACGTGCTGCTTGTGTGCATGTTTGAGACAATTAAGTTGCTCCAAGAAACAGAGGTGCAACTTCAACATGGAGCAGAGACACTGATGCACCGCACATGGCATAACACATTTTGTGTTCTGTGAAAGTCACATCAATTACCCTATAATTTGCTTGAGGCTGAAAAAACAAGGGAATAAATGGCAAATGTGTGAAATGCTCTTTTTACATGACTGAAGCAAGAACTGTGAATGCTGATCAGATGGAAAAGGAAATGCCTTTTCGCTTTAAAATGTGTTTTCTAAACTTAGCTCCCACTTTGTTGCATCTGGTAGTCAGTTTTCTGGTAAATACGAGTGAAATGGCAAATTGATTTAGGTTTAAGACTCACCTTCCTATTGTAAAATCTGCATTGAAGATGGCTCTGCTGCACAATCCGTCTGATGCTCACTCTGCTGCCATCTGATTCCTGTAGATAAACATAAAACAGCTGTTTACTGTTACTTGCCGTTTCTTTGAAATGACAGATTTAAAGAATTTCACAAGATATTTCCAAAGATTGGTTGTGCTGTAAAGGGTAACAATCTTCAAAGCAGACACAAGCGAAGATTCAAACGAAGCCCAAACAACTGCACCAACAGAATAATGCAGGGACAGGTATTTATGGTAAACATGAACAAGACATGTCACAGCATCTGAGAAGGTCTTTATTTCTTGTTCTGTTTCAAAATGAATAAGAAAATTATCTTGTACATTTTCTTAATGCCACTAAAATCTCAGCAACTTGCAGGCCATTTGCAAGTTGCAACTTTTGACATCCCTTTCATAAACCTTTGCTGTTGTTGCCTTTGCTTTGAAAGGTTTTTCAAATTTGTGCAAATAGTCTGTTTACTTATACACTGAAGACTTGGCATGGAACAGCTTGGGATTCACAGGGTGTGACAATTTTGAGTAAAAACACTCCCATTTCATGGTTTTTGACCCAAAAAATTGTAAATAAACTTGTAGAACATGATCTAATCGATGTGATTTAAACAGAAAAGCAACATTTTCCACTGCTGTAAAAATAATTTATTGTTCAACACATTTATTTGTTGATATTTCTAATTTGGTGCATAGACTTAAGCAAAACAAAACTGCCATTTGAATTTATTAGTGGTTTTTGCATATAATATAAAGCTTTACTTTTCTGCTCTAAGTAGAGTGACAAAGTGTATGCAATATTAGTTAAGCCTGCATTTGTAATAAATGTGAGCAGGAGAGTTAAGCTGTCGAGAAACTGAATCTCTTGTAGATGTCTTACTTCTTCTTGAAAGCTGACTGGCAGTGCACAGCAACATTCATGCACACCTCAAGCATTTGGCCTACTAAAAACCATGCTGGTCAGAGGTCTGTTGGCTAAAACAATCTAACGCAGAAATCTGATTGCTACCTTGACTAAGAAGACTCTGACCTCTGCAGGTAAGATATTGACCACTGATAAGAAACAGGTCCAAACTATCCCTTCAGAGATCAGAGCAGAATTTTTCAGCTTTGTGTAGCTACGGCCATTCAAATCTGATTAGTAGTTTTCTACAACTATCATAACCTCTACTACATCTCGTACACATGCCTTCATTCTTGTTGCAGGACATTAAGAGAAGTTAAAAACAAAGAAACAAACAACAACAAAAAAAACCTCTGCACGTATAATCACGCCGTGGTACACTGCTACCATTTCTCTCATCTAAAAACCAAACGAGTATTTTGTTTGTTTCCTAAACAGCCCAGATGAACGTAGTTCTGATTTATTGATGCGAGATCCAGCTGAAATAATTGGTCACTAAAATAAATTAGGACAAAAGTATAAAAATCTCTTGAACTCTAATTACCAGTTTGAATGAGTCTGATAACGATAGAGAAAAAGGTATTAGATGCAATAATTATTACTATTGCTAATTACATTTCCAATTATGTCACTAATTAGAACAGCTTAATTATCTGCTCACTGGATAAATAAGAGTTGTGCTCCCAACCAGTTGTGATGTAGCTACGATATGAAGGGCAAGCCTTCTGACCAGAAACATACAAGAAAAACATGTAAACCACCACAGTTGCATATTTTGATATGATATGAACGAATTACTTAATAATCTGTTTTAGAACATCTCCCCCCCCCCTTTTGCATCTAATCTGTGGTGAACTTCCTGTTATCCAGCAAAAACAACCCAGACCGGAAGTGCTAAGAGCATCTGTGAACTCCTTTTATAAAACTCTACCTTGTGGTTACAATCTCAGTAGTGACCATCTCTCTCAAGCTGCTTAATTATTAAGGATTATTTTGTGCCTTCTCAAAATTAAAGTACTTAATGTAAGGAAATGTTATTGTCCAGGAAGAGAGTGAGACACTCGTCCATCAGCAGAAAAGCTACGGACAGAAAAAATGTGTGCACAGAGAAGACATACAAACTTCAAACATTACGCCAGGCCCCGCAGTTGGACAAAATAATAATCAAAAGCATCTGTGTCAAGTAAGAATGGTAGGGATTGTTGCTTTTGCTGTTTGCTCTATTTCCCTGTTTTGGTTCCATTAAGGCAACAATACTATCAATACACCTAAGTGATTTTAATGAAGTTCCAGTCGGCCCATGTCTAAAAGAGTTCAGTATTTGTGAGTTCGCCTATTTGCGTTTTTTCCTGAGGAATGTAATTATTTGTCAAACATTCTCCTGTTTTTTTTTTTGAAGAGTAGATCTAAAATATCCTAGAGAAAATACTGCATGGGAAGCCGAAGTACCTAAGCGCAATGCTACTTGACAAACTACTGGCTGGCGTTTGCAAAAACGACCAATCCGGGAGCGTAATTCATTTTTCTTGGCGCTGATTAACTGTACTCCCCAAAGCAGAAATAAGGACTGAAAGTATTAGCTTCTACGGTAGTGGCGGGACAGTTTGCAGTGTACTATCTAATGCATATCAAGGTATATTTGGTGTTTGAATTATTAAAATAGAGTCTAGTGGCTTCAATGTATGTCTCAAGTATTTATGGATTTTGCTATTCGCAAACGGTTGTGGTCCATAACAACCGTGAATACTGGGACTCCACTGCATTGTGTAGTTGCACAATTTAATGTAACCTTTGAATGGAAGTAATTGAGAAATAACCAGGTTAATTTTTTTGAACAGTATGTGTGTTTGTTTGGTTCTGACTGTATAGATCTATTGACAGAAATTCAGATGATTTTTTAGAAAGTTTGTTTTTATTGTCACTTTTATTAACATTTTTGAAAATGTTACCCAAACTCCACACCATGTATTCAGTTCCTTCCTTTATTAATTACATTGTACATTGCGTTTGTTCCATACATAATATTCCAATAATAGGCATTGAGGTTTGTTGCTGTAGCGTGACTAGATGTAAATTGGTTGAAAGGGTGTAAATACTTTCGCAAGGCACTGTTTTGCTGTAATGCATTTAAAAAGGTATCAAAGTGCTGTTGAAATTTCTCACATTCCTTGACGGGCGTATCGCTGACTTTGACTGAACGGAAGTTGTTGCACAGAACCGTGTCTGGTTGCCAAGTTAAGGAACAATGGATTAGTGACATATCTTCAATACGGCTGCTGCCTAATCCGACCATCTGAGCTAAGCTGTACCAGGTGAGGCAACAGTCTGAGACACCTCTGGAACAAACAGGGATCTCCTCCTAAACGCCCACAGGACGGCTACTTCCAGCCTTTGAGGAACTTCCTTGCCTTCCTCAGATGTAGCGGGCTTAGGAAATCTCTGTTTTTGTGCTCTGTGCTGAACAACATTTGGATCATTTCTTGGTAAATCAGGGCTAAATTATGCTTTACTAGCAGTAGCAAAGTTACACCACAACAAAAATCATATAAATAGTCTCATTTGTGCAAAATGAAACCATTTTGCACAAATGGTCTCAATAAACATATAAATTACATTTCTACTTATCTCCCTTAATGGAGTTTTTAAGTTGAGAATTTGAACATCTGCTTCAATACTATATGTTTTTTTTCGGCATATTAAAGAGAGGAATAATGTGTACTTGTGTATGTGTCACGGCCAAGGAATGTTGCCAACTTTAGTTTCAAAGTCTCTCCCTTCTCACCTCACTTAGTGCAAGAGGAGGAGCAAAAACAAACAAAACCAAAGAGAAACATTCATTGTGCTGCTGCTTTTCCCCCCTCTCTCTAATGTCTGTGACATTATGTAAAAACAGGTTTTGATACGTTACGGCACGACTGTTTTTCAGTACATTTTTCACACATGACCTCATAATTTGAGGAAAAAAAAATATGCACACACCCATTTAACAGGTACTTATTGTAAAGAGACAAACAGCACCAAAAAAAAGGTGGGTATTTCACACGCATCTACTTTCCACCACGAACAGATAGTTTCCACTCTAAGACTGGAATGATACAAAGCATCCATATGTTCTTTGGGGGGGCAGAGATGCACGGTTCTTACCACTTCTAAAATAAACATTATTAATAATGATCTAAATATTTATTAACATTACATGAGATTAATCCATTAATTTTGTGAACCGTATAGTGATGAAGGTGAATCAATATTTCCAAATTTCCAGTTGATTTGATCGCCCTTGTGTGTTAATATGCCGAAAACATTTACATTAAATATATTTCTTGCTGTGTCCTGAAAGCAGCGCTCAGACAGAAACGCGGTGCTCCAAAAGAACACAGCAATACCACAAAAACAACCCAGAGCCAAGCCACTAGTGAAAACCATGTCAGAACATGTGAATGAGGGAAGGTTCTGAAAAGGTGCATATTTTGATTTTAGTGATAAAACAGCAATCAGAGGAGCTGAGAGGTATTAACTGTTCAGTGACTGCTGAGATACTGGGAACCCATTCGATCAAGCTCACTAGAAGGGACAGTTTCAATATCCTCACTTTTACAAAACCATGAAAGTTAAGAGGACAGATTGGGATACAGAGCATCTACAGTCAGTGGTTTTAACAGTGCACCTGCTTACTGCCAGTTTATTTCCAAGACGGTGCAGAGGATACTAATGTCATCAGTAATTCAACTACACATGATTTTGCTAAAGATGGTTCTAAGCATCTTTTTTTCAAGCTGCTCTTGTGCATGACAAAAAGACAAAATGAACCTGAATGGTGAGATTTTCTGAGGTTATGTTACCATTGGTTGCCCTTGGGCATAAGAACGAGATAAATTTACTGGAAAAATTATACACACTCCTTTGTCACGCAATGCGACGGGAGCAAAAAGTCACTCGAGTTCATTCTTATGTTTCCATAAAAGTAATGTAAGCAAGTCCAACATCATTTCTTTTACTGTTTAGCTTTCTGCTTTTCTGTGTTGGGAAAATGAATCTATAGCGTCTTGCATGAGCAATGATACTAAGCATCCCCTAACCATCAGTACAACAAAATACTTGTCATAATTCAAGATCTTGGCTTAAATCATGCTTCTTTGAAATGATATTTTCCTTTCTGACAAAGCCCCAGCTGCAATATGCTGTACTGTACTGTTTATTGAATAATGTGGGATTCTGATAGAAAAACAAAGCAAATAGTGTCTCGATTAGCTCTGATGCATCTTGTTGTGGTTTCACTCTGACAATGATCTGCTCTGTTGACTTAGGCCATTCACACAATTCTGCTAAAATGTTGAAACGAAAGTATCAACAGTTAAGCTTTATGCCCTTAATGACCCCATTCCACAAATTCAGTACTGAAATGGAAAAATAAACCAAGTTTTAAATGGGAAAGAATACAGCTAATTCACCAGCAAGGCTTTTTGTTTATGCAACGACACTCCCAAACACGTGTGCACATATTTTCCTATTTAAAATCAGCAAAGTTATTTTAACATGTTGCTGACGGTTGAGTGTTGTCGGCCTCCATTTTATATGAGAGCAGCTAAAGCAGGTTTATGATTGTTGTTTCCTTTTCCAGCGTCTAAATTATTACAGCTCTTAATGTACAGTACATTACAGTAACTCATTCCCCTGCTTGTTATGTGAACGAATATGAACTTCAAGGATAAAAGTGCATGCATATCTGAGCTGAATTAAAATAAATATATGTAGTACCTTAAAATGAAATGTCCCCAATCTCCCTGTGGATAGTTACTGGTTTTTGAATGAGGCTTTTCTGCAACAATTTTAAAATATTTAATACTTTTTATTAAGCCTGTCTATTACAACTTGCACATTTGTGTTAGAAGTTTTACCAAGGATAAAAAACAATGGAAATATTCAGAGATGTGTTTTCCAATGCCTCAATTATAAAAAGGAATATTTCCTTATTTGTTATAAGGAACCAGTCTAGTTTGGCGACGTTTCAGATTAACTCAGTTTCTGCAACTGTGAGCCAAAGCAGAAGCTAAACATAACGGCATGAGATGAAAACTTAAAAAACAGTACTTTCAACATGTTAAGCAAAAATTGTTAACTGTCTTTGTTTTTGTGCACATCTTCAGAGGAAAAACAGCAGCCGTCCAAGAAGCAGATAAGAGACCATGTTAGCGCTAGAGTTACGGAGACCCACACCTCAGGTGTAAGAATGTATAAAATATATATATACATATACATATATAGTACAGACCAAATGTTTGGACACACCTTTTAATTCAATGAGTTTCCTTTATTTTCATGACTACTGACATTGTAGATTCACACTGAAGGCATCAAAACTATGAATAACATGTGGAAATATGCACTAAACAAAAAAGTGTAAAACAACTGAAAATAGCCCTTATATTCTAGTTTCTTCAAAGTAGCAACCTTTTGCTGTGATTACTGCTTTGCACACACTCTGCATTTTCTTGGTAAGTTTCTAAAGGTAGTCACCTGAAATGGTTTTCACTTCATAGGTGTGCCCTGTCAGGTTAATAAGTGGGATTTCTTGCCTTATAAATAGTCATGAAAATAAAGAAAACCCATTGAATTAGAAGGTGTGTCCAAACCTTTGGTCTGCCTGGAGCTACATAAAGAACAATCCATGAGACAAACCTAAGTACACTTTAAAATCTACTGCAATTCGCCACTCAGTCGATGGAAAGATGCCTGGAGCTAACCAGCCCTAAGTAAACCCAACATATTATTTTAAATAAGAATTTACTGTTTTTGTTTTTGGACCATAATTTGAGTAAGCAGTGCAACCTCTCCCACTTTTAGCTTTAGTTTAACATCTTCCAGCTCCATTTTGTCTGTCGCTTTTTGTAACTGCGGGGTGAGTCAAGTGCAAATCATCTGGGATGTGTGACTGATAGGAACCGAGCAGGGCAGGTCTATATCCACATTTATTGTGCAGTGCTCTAAGCTTGTTACAGTCTAATGAACTTCTGCACCTTACTTTGTTTCTATCCTCAACTAGGTAAGTTACCAACTCCTCTATTTAGACCATAATAAGATCGATACATTACTTGGTATTGTGCTCCATCGTGTTGGCCTAACACATAAAATCCAAATGAAGTACAATGTGTTTCTAACATGCCAGAATATGAAAATGTTTATAGAGAGTGAATATTTTTGGCGATATGTACTGCATGTGTGTCTTTTTGAGCCAAATATATATATGATTAATTGCAGAATAAAAGAAATAGCAAACAGTTAAGAAACTCCATCAGCTGGTGTACAACCAATCAACTGATGGAGCTCCAATTGGTAAGGCTGTTGACTCTTTGCAATTTAAAGAGATTGTTTGAGCCCAGGCATGTGTACCAAGAATGGACGTGTTGATTATGTATGCCAGGAGCGGTTCAGACTTTTATTGGAAAATTTACACCCATCCAGTGATTTATATAAATCAGCAGTGCCCACAAAGCAGTAAAACTCTAATTGTTTCTTCCATTTTCAAAGTCTCGCATCCATTAAGGATGCAGTGAGTAATAAAAGGGACTTTTAATCAATCCTCTCTTGTTGATGAGCTGATGTGTGAATGGGTTAGCCTACCTGACAGTGCCACCCATATGTTGATTTCTTTTTCTAACCGTCAACAAAGACAGAGGGAGCTTATGTCATTGTAGTGTAGGTTAATGCCTTTACTGCACAGCTCATTTGGAGCACAATAAAAAAGGAGGAAATTTTTACCTCAGTTGCTTCTGTTTCCTTCTCTGACTGTTTTGAAAGTAGCTTAAAAATACTCCATGATTCTGATGTTGAACAGCATTAAAACGCATAATAAGGAAGAACTTTATTTCATGTCTTCAAAGCAACAAGCTGAAATAATTTTTTTTCTTTAATGCGAGTGCAGCATCCATGCACACCTCTGTTGTGACCCTTTCTTAGTCAGATTATACTGGCCGACCCCTTCTCGACCGGCTGGCATGGTCACTGTAAATCCTTGAGACTGCTCGTGCTAGGGACCTTGGGTAATTAATAAAATCCCCATTACATGCCTTGTGCCCGTTGTTTGCTATTTCAACACCCCATTTGTGCCACGATTACAGTCATTATCAGTCACCGCCATTAATTCTCTACCCAGAGCCAGGACTGCATACTAATAAATTGGGCTCTAAATTTTTTTTTTTTTTTACCTTTCAAGGAGTTGGTGTTGGATGTGGGCCAGGAAGTGCCACTCCAGATTAGGAGTCATCTGCTGACAAAAAAGGAGCCCTTTGAATGGAAGCCTGCTGCATCTTTGGAGATAGTTCAAATTTCCCCTTTGATTATTTTCCTTTCCCCTCCAAAATGAATCTTTATTAGGCTTAAATCCTGAATAAAATGAAATTAGCAGACTGCAAAATATTGCCTCCTTTTTCTGACTCTATTCCCCTGTGCATGCATGCAAATTATAATGCTTATTTATGTAAATGAGGTGTCGTCTTTAATTAGTTTTGCTTGAGGGCATTAAAATACATGTATTCTTTCCCCAGAAATTATTTGTTTTGTTGCTCTGTTCAGTTTAAGTTCAAAATGAATGATTATGCCTGACTAAAAAGGTTTATTAATTCTTGAGTTTTCCTTTTTTTTTCTCCATCCTTCTCTTTTGTAGTATTATCTTCTCCACCCACTTCCTGGGAAGAGTGTTTTCTCTGTGAAATCGAAAAGCCTCTTCAGGCTGTACTCTCAGCACTACTCCGACAAGCACTTATAAAAGGTCCCAGGTTGAAACCGCATGGTAAAAATGCACTTCCACTTATCAAATCTGAAAGCTGTGCTCTTCAGCAATTTCTCTCTCTGTATATGTGAGTTTTGCTGCATTAATTTTTGCATAACAATACATTATTGATCAGGATATTTGCTTAACTATTGCACTTAACATTCACATAACGGATGTACCTTAAAGTGCTATTAAACCATCGGAAAGAACATCGGACTTTGTGAGTTAATTTGCTTTGCGTTTTGTTCAGACATTTAACTGGAAAATTTATTGACAAGAGGGTGACAGATGCACTAAGAGTTGGGTGTACACAGTTGCATCTCAAAAAATAAGGACATTGTCCAAAAGTTAATTTATTTAAGCGAGTTATTTCATAAAGGTAATATAGATCCATTACACACAGACTGATATATTTCAAGAATTTATTTATGTGCATTTTGATGTTTAGACAAAGGTTAACTGAGTATTAGTCAGTCCTTGTTATACCTTATTCAGGCTCATTTTTTTTAACCACACTTTTTTCTTCCACTTAACTTTCTATTAACACTTGGATGTAGGTGTCTTTTATGACTTATTCTGTTGTGGAGAGAGCTACTGATTATCTGCTAGACAATTATCAAGTCAGCAGATTTTCCTATGAATCTGCTGTCATAACATGACCACAACAAAGCATTTATTATATGTGTGTGTGTTTTTTCTTCTTTCATTTGGTTGTGAAAATATTTTGGTTCTCATCAGCTGTAAGTCACAATCATCAAAATTAGAAAGAAATACACTGTTTGTGTAATGAATCTTTGCATGAATCTCACATTTTGAAATAAAATACTGAAATATAATTGCAACTTTTTATATTCTTAGTTACTGAGATCTACTGAACCTGAAGTTTGTTAAATGACATTCCCACTTATTTTGGTCTCATTTTCATATTTGTTGAAAAGCATCTGCAGTGTGACAATAAATCCTTGGCCAGGCACTATTTTCATGCATTTGCCGTTGATTTACAGTCCGTTGTTGAGTGCCTATCGAACAGAAAACGGCTTTATGTCATTGTAGGAGGTGTTGGGTCAACTTCAGTTAGAAGCAGTGTTGAGCAATATTTCAAACCACTTCAAGTTGAAAGTGACCAACTGCAGCTCTGGTTATTGTTCGATATCCTATCAGTATTCTGAATCCCTTCAGCCCCTCAGATGAGCTGAAATGGCAAGTTAAGATGCCCCCCACCCCCTTTCCTCTGCCTGCGAGCATGATTTATGGAAAGGAAGCTAGAACCATTACAGCATTTTTATTATTATTGTTCTTTCAAGGCTAATGCAACAATAGATTTTTGCATGATTGATGTATTATACTAAACATTAGAGGATTACATTAACTTTGCATAGAACAGCTAAATGACACGAGATTACTTATTGTTATTTTTCCTCCACATGATCATACTGTAAACATCATGCACATAGTATTTCTTGGCATGTATTGATTGCTACATACATAGTTTATATCCACACTGGATAAACATTGTACACTGATGCAGCTTTAGTTGTCTTTTGAGTCGGCTTTCCAGTGATAACATAAACTATTCTTTGCTGGTCGGGATTCAGGGTTCTCAAACTGTGGTAAAATACCTCTGGTGGGACTTGGGTTTTCTTCAGAAGTACACCGAAGCAGTTTTGTCATTAATCAATACAAATAACCAGTCAAAAGAGATGCACTGCTCAAGCACTTTGATCTTTTCCTCATTAGGAACTTCTCAAAGGAAAATGTGTGGTCTGAAGCTGCAACTTACAGCTTGAATGAAACAAGACTTACTTTCTATCACCAGTTTAAAAATCTATATCGTATGCTCACTGTTACGCTTGGAAACAAGCTAACCGCTATTAGCAGTGCAAGATGATAACAATGTACACTTGCCAGCCTTTATCACATACACCTGCCTAACTGCTCTGCAAAACACATGGCAAGTCAACCAATAACATGGCAACAGCTTGATGCTTTTAAGAATCTAGATATGGTGAGGACGACTTGCTAAAGTTTAAATTAGGAGAAAGAAGATTTAAGTAACTTTAAGTTTCGAGTGATTCTGTGTAGACTGCTGCTGGGATAAGATCTTTCCACAACATTTCTCAGGTTTATGAAGAATTGGCCAAAGACAGGAAAAAATCCACTGAGCTGCAGCTGTCTGGACTAAATCCCTTCTTGATGTTGTAAGTTGGAGAACAAAAGCTATTCTGGCTTAAGAGGGTAAAAATGTAACATGAGTATAAATATCCACGCCTTACAATCGAGGTATGCAGAAAACCATCTTTGAATGCACAACATGTGGAACCAACAGCAGCCACTTCCAAAAGCTAAAAACAGGAAAAGGAAGCCACAAAATACACAGGCTAAAACTACTGGATGTGACAGACTGGTCCAAGTGTTTCAAGATTCGGAAAGACATTTAGTCTTTCAAAATAAAAGATCTTTTCAAAATGAGACACTCCACAAACTGCAGTTAAAAGAAAACCCTTGACAGACCAGTACAGTCACCACAAGTCACACTGGACAAAAATTGTTCAAATGTCCCTGGGAGTCAGAGTGCTGAGGGCTGAATACAAAAGCATCTGTTTTGTGTATTTCTGGATTTTCTTGTCTTTTCCTTCTTCTCCTTGGTCTGTTACATAAAATCTCAATAAAATACGTTGAAGTTTAAGCTTCATCATGTAAAACAAAATAGGCTTAAATACAAATCACAAGAAATGCTAAAATATATTTTTACTGTATTGGCCACCAAATTTTACATGTAAGGCAGCCATATTGGATTTTGATGTTGGTTGGTGAGAAATTCTACAACTTTAACACTCAAAATTCTGACTTTGGGTGAACTTGCTGTTGTTTTTATCTTTACTGTGAACTTCAAATTTCTCATAAGTCCACTTTAAACATATTTCCACTATACTTCTTTTTTTTGCTGTCTAATCTCAGGTTAAAAAAACCTATATAAGTAAGTCGCAGATTTTTTGATTAGATCTGATTTTTTTCTGTAGTCTGTTTTTGTTTCTATGGGTAAACTTAGTTTTTGCAACAAATTGAAAAAGAAAAATAATTTTACTGCTGTTGTAAAATCTCAATCAAGATGTGATACTTGGAGAACCTGGCATGTACTGAGCTGGTACTTATTATCACAAGTTGGAGAACTGTATAAAACTTTTTGAATGACAGTGCTTCAGAGATTAAGCAAAGCGACTTTGATCACCTCTCATCTGCCCCCTTCGTTCTGCAAATTATTAAAACTCAAGCCCCTTGTGGGACGGAATATGGCAGCAATATGCTGATACTTCAATCATCTGGGAGGAAATTCCATATGTAGCAGAGAGGAATCGCACACAGTATACAGTGCAGCCAGCAGTAGTTTGCCTTCATGGCAGTCCACATCCAACCTCTCCTATTATTACATGTGAGTCACATAGACGGAAAAAGTTGAAACACTCATCGTGGCTATGTATTTTCACAAAGTTTTAACTAATTTCATTCATTACAAATCCTTTACAGGTGGAGTA
Organism: Xiphophorus couchianus; assembly: GCF_001444195.1. Lineage (NCBI taxonomy): Eukaryota > Metazoa > Chordata > Actinopteri > Cyprinodontiformes > Poeciliidae > Xiphophorus > Xiphophorus couchianus. Next base: position 12,349,299 of record NC_040228.1, read on the forward strand.
TAGGGTGGAACATCATTGGTGTCATTATTATCCAGGGAAGACTTTTAGCTCAGCACTTTGTCACACTTTGTTTCTCTGGCTTTGCTTCTATTATAACCTATTTTCACTCACAAGAGCGCAACATTATTAAGGGGTTAAATGTAACACAAGAGGAGATTATGCCACACAGTTGTTTTTTTCATTAAACTCCATTAAACTGTTGATACATGCTTCTTGGTGTTTTTGAAAGGCATCTGAGCCTGTGTTTTTATCATATCCAGGTGATGCAGACACTGATGGGCATCCAGCCAGATGATTCTTACCCCAAAGTGCAAATTTATGCCACTCTCAGGTGCACAACACTGTAATTACCTCACAACGCAAACTGGAAGTTATGCTTGACAAAGAGGGAAAACTCTAATAAAACTGAAAGCTTTTGGTGCTCAGTCATGTCAAGCCTTTTAAGGGTATATTAACAATATGTTGAAAGGCTGTGGCACTTTTCCGTTTGTAATGTGGAAAAAGTCTCGGAAAAACACCTGGAACACAAAATATTCTGAACACTGCCGTCACAGCACAGTGCAATAAAACACACTCAAAGTTAACTTTTAACATTTCACATTGTAAAAAACTTACAATTCTTGAGCGTTTAACTACATTTAATTACATTAATTCTTGTATAGTTGATGAATATGCAGTATGCAAAATTTGAGAAAGGTTGTAGATTTTCATGAATCTTCAATGTTCATCTAAACAAAACATTAACAAAGAGCTCGAGAGAATTGCAAACAATTACAAAATGTAGTATGGCTTCGTGTACTAAAATCCCCATGTCTAGATGGCTAAAAATATTCTCACTTGAGGAACAAGTTTGAGGACGAAGGAACACAATGTTATGCCTACAACCTGTTTTTGAAATACACATCAGCGTAAGAATGCAACAATATCAAAGCAGCAAGAAAATACTTTCAAAGGCGCTCATTATCACTTGTACAATAAAAAGCTGTAGGTGTGGTTGCATTGCTCTGAAAAACGTCTTACGTGCTTTCTTAGGTGCTTTCTGAAACCAAACGAACTCCACGAGTGAAACGTACTTTTTATAGACATAACGATAAGTCACTATTTCAGTTTTACTCTCATTTAGAGAACACATTTTACTCAAAATTGACCCGGGCAATCCCATTGTTACCAACAAAATCTAATCACGGGTTAAAAGCCCAAATTAATAAGTCACAACAGGACAGATGAAGAAAGGTAATAATAACAACAATAATAATGTATTTAACTTAGAAGTGCCTTTCAGGTTACTCAAGGACCCAGTACAATAAAAACAGTTAAAAAAAACAACAACAACAATTAAAATGCAATGAACAATATAGAACATGGCTAAAAAACATCAAACTGGGCAAACAAGTCAAATTATGATTTACTGATATAATTATTTTAATAGGAGCTTAGCTCTAACAACCGTCAGCACATACCAGACATGTTAAAAACTCAAAACTGAAGTAAAAAAAAAATTGGAAAACTGCACGCTGTTCCTATAAAAGAAATTTGACAGTGACTGTGCGGCTTAACGGAAATTGGTTGGTAGGTAGTAGGTATGTAGGCAGATAACTGAAAAAAACCTAGTCCTAATGTTAATTTTTTTCTTTTTCATAAGAAATGTGTTTCTCTCCAATAGGATCTGGCTGTCTAGTAATACAGAAAAATCAATCCAACTTTCATTTACTTAGCTCATAATCTAACTTAAGCACCAGCCTGGTGATGTCCAAAAAACAATAAAACACTCTTTCTTCAGGAAACAGGTCAGTAACAAGTGCAAGACCTCGTCTAATATGAAATTAAATGAACAGACAAGGACATGATGTAGTGTTAAACCACATAAATCTTTCTCATTCATCCTGTGCTCTCTTACAATAACCAGACTATGTTTGTCTCCATAATTCTTCTGTTTATTTATTCCAATTTGTGATTGTGACCCATAAATAATAAAATCTCATCTCTTTAACGTTGATTGTCAGAGTTTGCAACAACTGAGGATATTATTTTGATTAAATGAAACAAAAAACTGTGGCTTTGCAGCAGTAGCAGTATCTGCTTACTGTTCTAGTTTGTATGTCAGGAAGAACAGAAAGCTGGATGACATATTTTTGCAAAGTTCACTCACTTAGAGCTTAGTCAGCATAAATCCACACCAACAAATACTTTGCTAGCCTTTGTTAAACATCTACGTCTCTTGTTTGCAGTTCAGTACTTGTGGCTTGACATAGTAACATATTTTTCTGTAGAACATGACTACAAGTTAGACGAGGAAAATCCGAATGTACCACACAATTATTTTCCTGTTAAGCATATCTAAAATATTCAAAAGAAAATTCAGACGAGAATGTTCTTTTCCCGTCTGAAATACTTACAAATACTTTGCAAAGCCAATACAGGAGCAGCAAAGAAAATGAATGGCACTCCCAGATTGGCTGTAGGAAGAGATTTAAGCAAGACTGTAGATATTAGCTTCTGTAGTTTTTCTGTGTATATTGAAGAATAGTAAGGTATATTTGGTGTTTGAACTATTCAAAAAGACAATTATTTGCCTTCTTAGAAAGGGTCTTAAGTATTAGCAGGAGGCTGTGATCCCTAACCCCAAATACCAGGGGTCAACTGTATTAGTTTGTAGACTTTCTGCTGATAACAAGACATCCTAAATATGGTAAACTAGAAGATTTTTACAGTAACCACAGACGTTTATGTTTTTAAAAGAAATCTCCTTAAATTAGTATAATTTTCTCTGTCCTTTTGTCAATTACAACTATTTTTTCTTTTCTTTCTCCACTCTGAGAGACTCATGATCCAAAGTGATCTTTGTTTAATCCACGGTAATTCTACGGATTAAACAAAGCTTCAGCACAATACACCCCAACATTTAGAAAGCCTGCACTGCTGACATTTCTATTAAAATATAACCATATCAAAAGAATGCAGCAGTATTACTTTAATTTGATTGGTCTCTGCAGGGCTATTATAAAATGAGAGATTCTAAAAATCTCTGTCATAACTTTAACAGGTTGATTTTATAATTTACTTTCAAAAGATTAAATCCCTTCTACAGTTTTTATTCCAAATCATTTTTGCAAACATTTGGCACCAAAAGAATAATAAATGAGAAATGACTTTTTTCAACTTGATCTTGGATTTGCAAAAGCCACAAGAATTTGAGAGAAAACAAAATGCCTGTCAGGGCGAGCATACAAGAAGCAAAAGAGAGAATCTGGCGTGGCCTAAGCAAAGTCATAAAAATATTTTCCCTTTTATTTAATGTCGTCCATAATTCATTGCCAGGAAAAGCTAATCAATAGCACCTTAATGAAAACTTGAGCCATATTTTATTTTGCCGTAGAGAAGTCCCGGATCAGCATTTGTTGTCTCGTTATGTGCTGGTTTTCACCCTTGGGCTGTTTGACAGATGTGCATCACATTTGCAGATACCCTAAATATTTTCTCTCTTCTACCACATATGTTTTTAAAAAACACCACAGAAGTAAATTTCTGATGATGACAGCAATTTAGGCTCAATGAAGAGCAATTAAAAACGTTTTAATGTTCATTCAAGCCATACATCAAGGCCCACCATGACAACAATTGGAACAAATACAAATACATTTTTTTCAATACTCAAAAACATAATAATAATAATAAAAATTGTTACAACAGGCAGAGTTTGTTTGCTGCTTTTCCAGTAATTATCAAAAGGGTAAACAAGCTATTTTTAATTCAGTTTATTTCATTTCATTGAGCTAATAGATTCTGGGTAGAATGAAAATAATTTTAGAGGTGATATATCATGCAAAATCAACTTTTTAGCCCTTAAATACATTTTGATGTGTGTGGATTCTCTAGGAGGGCCAAAAAGTTTCATCTAGTGCTGTGTAGATATCTTCTGTTTGTGTTTTCAATCAGTTCAGTTTTCTCTTTACCCTATTAATCTATTTTTAACTATTGCCTCATAGGATTTACTGTAGAACTACCAAACAAAGTCAGTGTCTTCCAGTTCACCAGTTTCACGAACCAGTCATTTTATTTCTTGCAACAATTTTGTAGTCCAACTTCAAGGATGCCGCAGCTGCAGGTAGATAAGTCAAAAGGTTCAGGTTTGGGACTTATTAACCCACACATTTCATTACACAGACCCTTTCAAAGTGTCATTAGGACCTCTTCAAAGTGTCTGGTTAAATGGTTTTTTTTTTGAGAATCTGCCCACATTAATGGGGAAAGTCCTCTTTGTTTGCACGGAGAACTTCAAGGATGAGTGCTTCAGCAACATCTGTCAGTGTCAAGAAGGACTTGCTGAAAGACTTTGATTGAGGGGTCAATTCCTTCCGTCTAAGGAAATGACGGACACAGCAAAGCGGTAAGGTCCAAATAACGGTAAAAGCAATAAAGTTTTATTTTACACATGTACTATATATATTCTGTGTTGATATAATATCCCGGCCACTGCTTTGACAGCAGTAACATTGTGATTCTGCTTCTCTTAGCGCTATGTGCTAGCTTTTAGCTCCTTAACCATATTGTGTGTTTTGAATAGTATTACTACATAAACCGTTTGGTGTTGTTTTTGAAGTTTTTGTCTTGGGTAACATGACCTAAATGCATTCAGTGATTTTCTTGGCATTAGCATTAGCTTACTCGTTGAAGTCTTGTTTATAAGAGGTGTTCATTTATATGGTGGTAACACTTTCTAGCTTGAACATGCAAGGCTGGATGGACAAGTCTTCCATTGTTGTAACCTTTTAATCAATTTGGGGAAGAAGAAAAAAATTCTGTTCTGCAATTTAATGTTATCTCTGCTATTAAGCAATAAAAATGGCAGAATGAGGTGGAGTGGGACACTGTGACCTGCAAGGGGCGGGGTGTGAAGTGCCTCATTTGCATTTAAAGAGACCACACTTAAATAAGTTGCTCTCAGACGCTCCACAGAACAAGAAAAAGAAATCGGCCTGTGGAGCTACAATAACAAAAAGCTACAAAAATGAGGAATTCAGACCGTGAAATGTGAGCATCAAATCCTGTAAAAAGAATTAAAACAGACACTAACCTACATTAACAATTTCGGATTACTAAAATGTAAATATTTATGTGTTCAACATAGCACAAAGCCAGTAGCAAATGCGCAACAATCTTACGGTTTGCAGTATAAATGTTTAGCACATTAAATAGCAAAACAATATTCTCCTTCCAATGTAGCAGCACAGAAACTCTACAAATGTAAATTTTATAAAGAATAATGATGGTACATTTTATGTTTAGCTCTCTTCCACAACCACAATTGGAACTTTCCATGCAGAATAACGTTGCATAGCAAACATTGCTCCATAGCAGCCAATTCTTTTTGAAGATTTAAATCATGACATATATTTTTTTTTTTCCAAGTCTGTCACATAAAATCAAGTCGGACAGGCATTTAAGCGCAAATGTGTTAATAAAGTGAAAACAGAGCTGCTTCTACACTAACCAGTGAGATGTGATGCTAATTGTTTCCAGTGATCCTTATCAACATACAATATGCTCTGGTTCCATCTGACTATCTATGAATTCGAGCTGCCATTACAAGAGAAAAGGTCATTTTTCATGCTCTGGAAGGCATTCTAATGAACTGGTTGCCATCTATTTAACACAGCTTTCCACTCCTCTAAAACAGACTTTCCATTTCCTCGAGCCGCAGTTGGGTTCACTTGTCAGAGGAGATGACTGCAAAACTTAAGGAAACTTGTTTAATACCCGCTTTGAGAGTAAACAGTTATTCATCAAAAAAATAATAATGTCTCAAAAGGTCAGGCCATAAAAAACAATATCTGCCCTCTTTCCATTCCCTATTGCATTAGTTAGCTTATAAAGACGGGGGGCTGAGTAAAAAAACGAAACATGCACACACTGGTAGGAACTTGAGCGACTGCTTTATGACTTGAAATGAATAACTGATTCCATTGTCAAAACAGTAGATTATCACTGTGAAGGAGATCATCATTCTAATGATCAGCTTACACCAGACTTAAGTTGTCTTTCATGTGGCATTACATGAGCGTATACAGAGCTGTCCAGCAGCTACACATACTTTGCCTGCATTTGCATTGTCAGCTGGAGGTAAGAGGGTGGAGACCTGCCAGCAGTGAGGCTCTGGGCCAGTGCCATGACAGCTGACAACTGAGGCAGGCCCGGCGTGCAGCGTTGCACTTCTAAGAGCCAAGATCCCAGATCAAGTAAATCCTAATCAGAGACCTAATATGCCGCTAATGTGAAAATTCATATTTCTACTCTGTGGCGTTTCATGTTCAAAAGGGAGCACATGTCATTTGGCACGCCTTCATATATCACTAAGGCTTCCACCAGTCACTGATTATTGCGATAAGGAATTAAAATCCCTTAACGCAAAGCAGCCGGCACCACGTTGCACTGGCTGTCAGAATTAACTAGTAAAAGTGACCTCAACACATAGATGTTAAAGGAGGAGGAATCGCATTTAATTAGTAAGAAACATTACGTCTGACATGCATTCATGGGCATCATAAATAAATAAATAAATAAATAAATAAATAAATACTGCAGAACGAGTTACATTGGTTCAAATCCAAAAGTTGTCATTGAGTTTTCAATTAGACATGTTTCAGTTGAAGGTATCAAGGTTTCAAATACCTGCAGCATCACAGCCATTAAAGTCTTTCATTGCACAGCTCATGCGAGAAAAAGTGTCAGAGCAACCTGAGTTTTCTGTGGTTACATGCAATGCTGCCTAGTGTGGCACGCTACTGGTCAGCTGACTGAAAGAACCCAGCTCTTCATTTCCCTCACTTACATGTCTGCTTGGACATACAAATATGGTCATAGTGCGGGAACTAAAGTAACACCTCCAATCAGGTAGTTCTGCTGTAAAACAAATGTTTACAAACAATAATCAGCACTTTAAATCACAATAAACAACATTAGAGACCATTAAAAAAAACTGTTAGTAATGCTATTTAAAGTTAAAAATTAGAGCCACACAATCATCCCATTGAACATATTTTGTGCATAAATACGTCTAAATATGTCGACTTTTGGACGCAAATCAGGCTACATTTTGATTAAAAGTAAAAGTGTTTTAAACTTTCAAATCAAGTTTTGAAACGTTTGTTATGGCAGTTTGAAAATACATGTTTCAATGAATCAATAGATATTTATGTAGTGGGAAAAAATGGCAGCTAGGATCAATTCAGGACCTCCTAATTTCCTGTTATCAGTTGATGAGCTACACATGTTAAATATACCATATATACATAATATTTATATATACGTACATACATATATATAAAATGCTGTGTCAGTATAATGGGATTATCTGTTATTGTTGTCTAAATATTAAGAAAATGTTGTTTTAATGAAGTTTGTACCAGTAGATCTGGTCATTTACAGTCACTGTGCTCTAGTATCTGAAGTAAGTGACATTCACCAATACAAACAGAGATCTGTTGTTGAGACACAGTCGTTCACCGTCTATAGGTTGGCGGTGAAGGCTTGTTCAGGGAGGCTGGGCTGAATGGTTAGTCCTCTCCCCCTCACGGCACGCTGTGTTTACACTGATCCCCCAGGCCATTTGTTTGCAGCACTTCCTTGCCCCACAGCACCATGCATAATGCAGGAATGAAAATGTTAACAGTGGCAAATAAAATCGGCAAGGTGCCCCCACAAATCAGGGCAGTTTAGGAGCACATTTAATCATCCGCACATTTGGGACAACGCATAGCAATTAATTGTGGCATTTCAAAGAAGATCAGCAGCCTTTTTTTTTTCTGGGCCTTCTCAGTTACCCCATCCACTGCAGACCAGAAGCAGCGCCTCTCTTTGAAACATCTCCACATTTTGGGCCTATTACGTTCAATATCTCTTTCCACTCAAGTAGGTGAGACCTCTTGTGTGGTGTTGCAAAGAATTGCATCAACACAGCTCACCCGGTAAAAGAAATAAAACCAGGCATTGTTTGAAGAGGGTCTCCCATGTACACACACAAGAAGTAACCCAGACTCACTCTTGCATTTCTCCACTGTGCTCCAAGACAAACAAGTCACAGCACCATATGGTGATGTCAGGAAAATAAATAATTTAGAGAAATTCATGTGCGGCGTGCAGATGAGCAACCACAGAAATACCAACACAGGCTTTCTCATACTTAACCCTTCCGATAAGAGTCTTTAGCAGATGCAGGACCGCAAAGAGACAACCGCAATATCTTGCCTTAACTGGATTGAAAACTACTTTGGAGATTCAAACACAGGGACTGGCAAATGTCTCTGGACGCAAGGATGGCATTTTTTGTAGATACAATCTGCAATGCCTTTCAGCACTTCCTGAACACGAGACAACCTAATCTAATGAACGAAAGGGGTGTGTGGTGGGCAAAATCTGCTCAGGCTTTTAGCCCAGTGGCATCATCTTCACATCTCGCTGCAGACAAAAAGTCCACTTGTTATTTTCATTCACGCTGAATTCTCCCCAGGGTGTACTCTGCACTGCTTGAGTCATCACTGTTCAAGTCTTTTGCAGTTGTAAGGAAGTAAAGAAAAATAATCCTATGCACAAACACAAGCTGATGGCAAGGTTACAGCCATTCAGACAAGGGGGCACTCGTTTTCTGCCAACCCCGGGGAAAACTCACAGAGGGCTGCAGAGAGCGAGAAACGGAGACGGGCCGCGGTGCTGACATGGCAGCCGTCACATCATACTAACCGGTAAGACTGATGCGGGCAGACAGCACGGAGATATGTGTCACACTTTATCGACGGCAGACCAAAAGCAAAAGTGGATGTGAAGTTCTGACTGATATTTTCAAATTAGTGTTGCCTTGTGTTTTCTTTTTAAATTTCCAAAAAGAAAACACAATAAGGAAGTTAAATTGGGCCAAATGTCGGTCTGATTTTTAAAAAAATCAAGAAATATCAAGATCACTAGACAGAATAATGGTTATTATTACCCCTGAAGGTACCTCTCTAGGCCATCAGATTATAAAAATGACATTTGAATCGAGCATTTTCAAACACAGGTTTAGAATTTCCAAGAACCTTAAATAAAGTAAATGTAGCCATCCCAATTTTCCTGGCTGATGCCAAGTTATGTTTACCTTTAAGACATGACTCTAGAGCTGTACAAATCTTGGATGGTGGGAAGGTCAGTCCTGATGATTTATCTGTTGATCTCAATTGCAAGATTTTATCTATTTGTACATGAAAGAATTGGTCCTAAAACGTTATAGAATTTTTATTACACTAAGAAAAAGTGAGTCAAAGTACATGTTGTTGGTTAATGTAGTTATAGACCAATAACGGCGCAGGTTCTAATTTAATGTTTTAAAAAAAGAAATCTAACTTTTTAGTGTATGACCTGGGAGACAGACCCAATTAGAGTAAACTTGCCTTATTCCGCGCAATTTGTGGTGCAAATTTAATCCTAGAATTGATGACTAAATTATATTTTAGCCCTTGAGATGGTTTGAGATCAAAGAACAAAGAACAGTCTTTTTATCTCAAGACTCCAGTTATTAAATATTATCACTAAGATAAGGATAACCACTATAACAACCATAAAAAGAACATGCTAGTACCTAAGAAGTGTATTGACACCTCTTGAAATGTTACAGGTTTTGTCAAATTCCTAGCAAAAACCTTTATGCACTTTCTTGAGATTTCTTGCGATTAAAAAGCTAATTATACTGGTAAGAAATGACACATTTTTTCAAACTTTTTTCTTTTTTCACAAATAAAGACTAAAAAGTGTGGTATCTCTTTGTATTTAACTCCCTTATTCTCTAAAAGCTTTAAAAAAAAAGATGCAGTGTAAGCAATTGTTTTGCTCAGTTTTGTTATCTTGTGTGGATCTATCATCTCAAATCCCAATAAAACCCAATGAAGCTAAAGTTTGTAAGTGGAAAAAATGTAAAAACATGACAGGAAAAGACTTTTGCAAGGCACTTACTTGCTAATGTCCCTATGTCCAGTGAATGTTATGTCACTGTTTTTCTTTTAGAAATATGTGTATATCTATAACATGTGGCTAAACTCTTTATGAAAGAATATTTAACAAACATGCCAGAGTCTAGAGATTTACAGCCACTGCACAACACAGATTTTCTAAATGACCTATATTTGCTCATAAATTTCAAAGACTAATATAATAACACAGGGCAAACCACAATCCTAACATATTTTTAGACCACTTTGCTTCTCCTTGAGCATTGACTTTGTGAATTATGGAGATCTGAGTCATCGCAACCATGTTGCAGCATCGCCAAACACAATTATTACAAATTTCGCAATAAAGCATAATAGAAAGAATTTTGTTGTTATTTAATTAAACATATTTGTTATTGGATATGGTATTACATAGTGGCAGACACTGTGTCTCACAGTAAGAGATCAAAATGTCTTTTTGCAAGCAGAATTCTGCACACTTTAAATAATCATGATAGATACAAAACAAAAAGCAAAAAATACATTTTAAGTCTCAAAAAAAAAAATCAGCAAAATAATCAGCGAGATGCTTTTGAGTCAATGATATCCCAAGTTGTAAAAGTGTTAAAGGGTGCAAGACGTTTTAAAACTTTAAAATATCGTCGTCCATCATTCGGTCTTTCAAGGACTACAGGTACAAAAACATCTTCTGCTATCATTTTCATGACTTGTGAAACAACAGGCTTTTAATTTAATGTTTCCTCTCTTTAATGTGCACATCAGAACAAAGCAAGCCAACAGAATAAGCAAAAAAAAAAAAAAAGATAGCCAGAGTTTCTCCACAAACGCTATAAATCACTGCCACTTTTATAGCTTCTAATAAGTTGATGCAAAGCCATTTTTCTTCCCGCCCATCGTTCAAACATTTAGGGCATATTTACAAGGAACTTGTTAAAATATTTAATAATATTTAGTGGCAATTTTGAAGCAGCCTGTCAGAGTGAAATTTACAGTCTTAAAGTGTTTAAAAAGGCAATGACATGAATAACAAAGTGTCAAAATTCCCTAATTTGCATGGACAGGCTATAACTCCTGATACCTTCCTTAAAAAAAAGAGGTTTTTAACAAAACGAGTCATAAAATAAGCATTCAAAGTGAATGATGGCAAAGACTCATCCACAAAGTCACACCCCCACACCCGCATAGCCCCCCCCCCAAACACATACACTACAGATGTCTCTGAGATCAAGTCAGCCAATAAAAGGACATATATCCTGCTGGTTTGACTTATTTATCCGGTGTGGATGAGCTCAAGATGGAATATCTCCTATAGGCAAGCTTAATTAATTGTGATAAAAGGCCTAATTTAGAGTCTGCACAAGAAAAGGGAGCCAAACAATAATATTCACTACAAATCATCTCTGCCTGTCAAATATTTCCCCCATAACTTTCTATTTCAAAGTCATCCGGACGTGAGGCTTTTGTTAAGGAACTTCGCCGAGCCAAAGCAAGGGGAAAAAAAAGAAGAAAACTCCCACACATCTCTGCTGCTCGGTCCGCGCTCCTGACAGATATCATCAGATGAACTCGCAGCTGCTTCACGTCACTTGGCCTTTGATGCGCTCGAAGGAGACGGTCAAGTTTGAGGCTGGCTCTTCCACACTGTCTTACTGGTTTCAGTAAGGCGCGGTGACCTGGGCCTGCCCTGTCTGTCCCAGTCAGAAAAAAGGCCCCCGTTGACACTGATTGCAAGGCTATGAGTAGTCTCTCCCCTGTGCCCTCTCAGTGCAACTCTAATTAATAGCCAATTCATCTTCTCTGATCTGAGCCAGCACATGGAGTAATATATCGTTAGTTTGGCAAGTGAGCTATTAAAGTGTAATAACCAAGTACCAGCACTCGATTTGGAAGAGTAGCACATACTTAACCATGAAGTGGAAACAATTAATTTATTGGAGGATCTCCTGTAACCAATCATTTACTAGCACTCACACCACGATGCAAAAGCCATCTCCTGTTGTGTGTGGCACACATCGGTGACATATTTTGGGCTCAGTGCCTCAAACCTCTTGCACCTCTATGACCAGTAGTAAATGCAGGATTCATTTAAACACCAATGTCACACTTTGTGCCTGCATGAAAAACCTTTCAAATGGCCGGGCAAGACGTTCATTACAGACAAGATCCGGCCTGATTACAGATCAGTATCTTTTTATATTACTGCCAGAATTATGGTTTTAATCTTTTATTCTTTGTTTTTCATTGCTTTGATTTTAGCTTTTTAATTTTCTGTTTAATGTTTTCTTTCTATTTTGCACCGTAGTTTTATTATTCCCCATGAAGCATTTGTAACAGGTATGCATGTTTCATCATGCGTTGCGAAAACAACCATGTAAGGATAATTGGAGGTTTGAAATTCCCAATGGGCTGAATTGTGCAAGCATAGGTTTTGTCTCATGTGTCCCTGTGTTGGACATGCATTGGACAGGGGATCTGGCCAGGATGAACGCCACTGCTTGCTTGTTGACCCATGGAATATGCTGAAGATCTTATTGAGGGAAGAACTTTGTACCAGAAGTTCTACATAAATAAAAATCATTTGGATAATCTTTGAGAATATATGCTGATAGAAAATTTAAAAATTAAGGTAATTTTGTATAGAGTTTGTCGTCTCATTTGCAGTTCCTTTCAAACTCCAACAAAACTCATGCTTGGTTCATTTGAGATTTTAATGCTATTTACACAGCAGACAAATGTGACACATATCCTGCTGGTTAAGTTTCACAGCAAACTTAACCACCTAATTCCCATCTTTTCACAGAAAAAAACTGGATTGTGCCAAATCCACATGTGACGTTGAATCAAATATGTATCCAATTGTTTTCAAAGCATCTGCAGTCTGAACAGTCATCCAACTTTAAAGTCATTGACATGAGACATGCATCATAATCTGCACCACAAGAAACCAGATGTAAAAAATGGCTGAAAATTGTACTTTTGAAAACTATGACAGAAGTTTTATGGCATGAATTGTTAGCGGTTGTAGCAAGAATAAAAAGCAAAACTCACATATAAAGACATTCAGACTGGGATTAAAACCGAGGACCTCCTTCCTGCAAGGCTCCACCGCTAATAACTGCACCACTGTGCAGCAAGCCGACAGTATTATCCTAATATCGTAATGATAATTTAATCTCATACAAAAGGTGGGAGGACTTTTTGTTTAATCTTCATGATAAAGGTGTTTTAGACAAACCATCCCAAAGATATTAGAAGCAGCAAAGACCAGGATTAGTCATATTCATTGCTTTCCTAAACATGACCTGATTAGTACAAATACTTAGCAGCAAAAAAATCAAACTCCATAAAACAAAAATAACAAATCAAGAAAATTAACAGAGAAAAAAAACAGGGCTTTGGTGTCATCCATAATGCGCCGCAGAACAATAAATCCCTCCTCCAAACTCTAATAATTGCAGGAAATAAATGAAAACACAAAAGACTCGCTGTGCTTTTGGTCTTCCTCTGAAGCAAAACATTTAAAACCCATTATTCTTTTCCCAAGAACTAATGACATTTTTTGTCTCTTCAGCTTAACGCTCTAATTGACACTTTTTTTTCGAAGAATAGCCCAGATGGAAAAATAAGTACCTCCTTAAAGACCCAACTCCCTTGCTCATTCTGCGAGCTTTAAGTCTCTTATTAATTAAACTTTCACCAAGTCAGGATTTTTTTTATTAAAAAGATCAAGTCTGCCTCCGTTAAACGGAGCTATCCTATTGTTTCTGAAGCTAAAATTTTACTTCTATAAATAAGCTAGACTTTTTAATATAGTCAGAGGGACTGGGACCAGAGGATCTACATAGTGTAGTAATTAGATGAAGATTTTCATCCAAAACACTCAGAAATTGGTTAGCTTTACCCATTAAACACTCCTCCAAATAAAATACATATGCTAAGAACACTTAGCACCATAGGATATTATTCAAACAGACGCAGAATTATCACTCTCAGGGAGAAACAAAGTGTAAATATGTGTTTTGCCATCAACATCTGTGTAACCGTGCATCTTTGATGTCCCGGTACACTGTCATTGTGAGAGAGGAAACAAAGCTGCAGCCACATATTGACTGCAGTTTTATGATCAGTCATCCTCTTGATCAATCAAATCCCTCTTGTGTCATTAAGTTTGCAACAATATTTGTCAATCAGCATCATAACACGGTGATTGCGTGGCTTCAAAAGGGGGAAAAAAGCTCTTTCTTAGAAAGCAAAGAAATAAATAAAAAAATAGGACAAGCATGCAGAGTGCTTTATGAGGCCTCAAGGTTGAGAATTATGATGCTTTTATTTCATGATTTATTAATCAGAACTGATAGTGTTTCGGTTGCCTTTAGATTATAGGTAAATTTGTCCCACAGTATCAAACTAAACTACTTTAGGCTTTTTATCTCCCAGCTTCCTGTGCCATCATAAACTTTTACAAGAATCAGCATAATGCTGAGTGGGGCCACAATATTCCATAAATCTAAAGATACAAACAACCAATAACTTCCTTTCCTGGAACCAGACTGTGATGTTTTGCTAAATTATTCTTTAGACTTTGATAAAGTGTGATTGAAAGGTCAATTAAATGGGCTTTTAGGAACCCTGACTTTCAACATTTTTGTTCAGACTAAATTTTAACAGGACTTCAACAGCTATTGAAGTCCAATTTGGGACTTATTTTTGATTAGTTAAATTCATCCAAGTTAAAAAATACCATTGAAAACTGAAATTAAAAGCAGTAATAATTCAAACTATGTAAGTTTCTTCAAAGAGTCTCTTAAAATGGAGATGGCTGTGGGCAGAAGGGGTCAGGAGCGAAAAAAAACAACAATATTGGCCAATCTTTCAAAGCCAAAATATGTAAAGTGGAAGGATGTATTAATGTGTTACCTTGGTAATTTTTCAAAAAGAATTTAGAGAAGATTTTAATAGTTTTCTCTAAAGAAATGGGAAAATTGTGTGTGAGAGAGGCTGCTAGAGGCAGTTACAAATGAGTACTTTAATTTGCCTCAGTGGTTGGTTGTGGTTCATCCCTTGAGTTTACCCTCTGCATTTCTGATCGGGTTAAAGATTAAAGATTTTCAGAAGCTTGAAAAAGAAATATTTGAGCCAATTACAGAAATCTCAACAAATCATTTAAGGAACCTAAAAGAAAGATGAAACAGTATTTACTGACCAATGTAGAAGTAGCTGCTCTCTTCATCCATACATCCACACTCACATCGGAGGTCAATTTAGAAATCTATCCATCTCCGTCTTTTGCTTTCATTTTAATTTCCTGGTAAATGAGACTACACATGCAGTGATTCAAAGGCAGACTCCTGATTCATAAACTTCCAAGCATTTTGTGGAGGATTGAATTAAACATTCTCTTGACCAAGATTATGGGGGAAAATAATCCCAACAATTATATTGCTTACTTTTCTATAAATGAGGCAGCAGAAAACATTTGTCAAGAAAATATTGTGTGCTTCACTCAGGGGTGATCATGTTCAGTACTTGAGGATTATTATCCAACAACGAAGGTCTCGTCTTCACAGAGCTAGTTTTAAATGAAACTGTAACACTTTTGTTGCAATCCAGTCACAACTCCAGTGGTCGGAGTCTATGGCACCAGCACTTTTTGAAACAAAATCTCGGAGTGAAGCTTTTCAGCTACAACCGGCCCAGAAGTGTGAAGTACTCCGCAGAACGCATGGCTGCAGGATCGGGTGCAGCCTGAGCTAAGGCTGCTTTGATCCTTAGCATTCAACGATACACTAAAATCACAGTGCCCCAGCATGACAACTACAGCAGATTCAAGAAATCTTGGTGGGCTCGTCTAAACAATATTACACTGCCATCTAAAGGTAGAGCTTTTCCCCAACCAACATCCAAAAATAGCGGAGGTTTCCAACAGCGGCCTCGTGTTAACAAAGCCTTAAATACATCCCTTCTCCAACACACCTGAATCAATGAATGGCTCCTTGCCAGGAACTCTATAGGACTGAATGAGCTGCTGATGAGTGAATGCAGCCATTTGACTCAGGTGTGTTGGAGAAGAGATGCATTTTGAAGTTGAAGGATAGTTGCTCTGGAACTGGGCCCTCCTGATTTAGTTTATTACCCAGCTTTTTAAAATTAAACGTCCTCCCCCCAAAAAAACTAATGTTTTTCACTTTTGAGCTAAAAAAAAAATCTAAAATGTTGTATTTTGAACTTGACAAAAAGTTTAAATACAGAATCCCATTAGAAAAAAATGTGTGCAGCTACTGTATATCCTATTGTTTGTTGTTGCAGAACAATTGTTGAAGTGAGAAATACTTGTCTTCTGTATTTTTATATACTCACTAACAATAATTAAGACGAAGACCAGAACTCTACACTAGACAAAAAGTGGTTATTGAGCCAGTAAACATCTTAGCTGAAAAAAAAACACTTTTATATGTCTATTGGTGAGTAAAGTTGCAAAATATGTGGTTTAAAGTACTCGCCTTACTACACCAAGGCAACAGAAACACCTCTAGCCCTTAGAAACATAAGATGGAAGGGGAGAAATTGGTTTCAATAGAGTATTTTTACTTCCACTGTACAGTCACTGCTTCCCAGCCAGCAAATCACAATCAATTAAGAACCCTTTAAACTTATGAGTCAAGAATCTCTTGTCATGCCGTCCATAAAGTGTTTTATGAATATAAGTCGTCATAGTGGTTACATTTACTGAAAATGTAGTTCATGAGAAAAAAAAGTAAGTGTCTTCAGCTTTCTATAACAAAAGAGAGGATATAAAAGAAAACATTCATGGAGATGCATGTTTGATCCAATTCCATCATTTAATCAGAATCACACTTTTTGCGTATTCCGGGAGATAAACAGTTCAGGCCCGTTTCCCAAATTTTTTGTGTCAGTTTTCTGTTTTCCGCTAACGAGTTGTCACTAATACGTACTGGAATGCTGTGTGAGCAGACAGTTTGATTGGCCACGACAAACTTAATGATGTATGCCAAATGTGAGGGGACAGCTTCTAAGCACATTTTTTGTAGACAAACATAGCTGTTGACAATATTTTCCACCCAGTTTACCATTTCTGTCAGGCTGAAAATCTAAAATTAAGGACAATGTTTTTTGCCTAGGTAACGCATCCGTTAACAAATCAAGTCGAATTAGCATTTCGCTGCAATTGGTCCGATTGTGAGGGCGCATTATTAAAAGATGGCACTTAGCGAGTGGAGGATAATAATTAAAAGAAAAACAGAATTCTTGCATGCACACATTTGGTGGAAACAAATCTGTGCAGCTTAGTTTCTTTCACCCAATTAAAGAAAACATCACATGTGATCTATTTAATACAAATGCATCCAGCTATTGTGATGTGAATTTGTTGTGTTGTGCACAAAGCAATGTTTTTTTAGGTTAATTTGTGCCACTGTGTCTTCCTGTGAGCAGACCCCAGTCATCTTTAAATGGCTTCATTTAAAATGCAATTTGATTATCTGCCAAATTGCTACCAAGTCTTTCCCTCGGCGGCTTGGGGACGGGGATGGGGGTAAAAAAATTTTAATTAGCATTTGTGCATAAAAGAGAAGTCTTTGTAGCAATGCATTTGAACACGGCATCCCAGAATGACCAACACTTTCAAAGAGTCATCACCCAAATGATTTCAAACTAATAGATCCAAAGGGAGAAGATCAGTCCTAGCACCGAATGGGTGGGAGAATCACAGAGGTCTTCAGTGTGGCAATGAAAAAAAAGGGACCCACAGGACATGGTATGTTTAAATAATCCAAAACTTTTCTTTAATCAGAGTTTAGAAAATTGGCTGGGACCTTCAGCAGGAGACAGCTGCTCTGCCCCAGAGCCATTTAATGAGATTCACTGAGGGTTTTCCTTAAAATATTTACGCTGTCCCATGGCACTGCAATATTGTCTTAGAATGGGGAGATAAGAGCCAAGGAGGTGTGTTGAAGTTCTCCTAATCAATTTACTAATTACTGGAGCAGCAATAGGAGAAAGGAGTCCCTTCTGGCAAGCTGTATTCTAATAAATGCTGAAAAATTTATTTACTCTCTTAGCCAAGAGGAATTGTGAAGTGGGATTACAGCGGAGAGCTGATTGAGACGGAGCAGTGATGTGGTTAAGGTCGCAGTTAAAGGAGCAAGGAGAGGTCTCCAAACATAAAAAGATCTCTCAGGACCTCCACCTTTGCATCTGCTCAGGGAACAAAGATAGCAGCCTCTTACAGACTTGGCATAAAAAGACCTGACTGCTAAGGCTTATGTATCAACAAATATTAATGAGACTTGAGGCTCTTGAATATTAAAACAGGTCAAATTGAGAGTTCCAGTATCCGGCACTCGGCAGTGATCCCAAAACCAAAATAAAAATGATGATTGTGGTTCTTCAATATTATTTTTTTCAACATATGAGCAGAGTGCAGGAGGCCTAGACATTACACCAGACGTTAGGGTTGCGAGTATGAAGTCCCCCCTGGGGCCTCTGGCACAGGCTGACCTCTTCCTCACAACCTCTGAGACGGAGGGCAACCCTGAATCTGTCACAGGACAAAGCCCACATCTACCCTGGGGTTGAGGGCAAAAGCTGCTCCACCTTTTCAGTGCCACATTACCTATAAGAGCCTTCCATCTTCAAGGTGGGCAGCCAATAGCATGCTGCAAGGACCGCGGC